>NC_091709.1:22520000-25020000 GCF_041296265.1 Equus caballus | reverse complement strand
AAAAAAGAGGAAACTGGCAAGAGATGTTAGCTCAGGGACCATCTTCCTCACACACACACACAAAAGTCACTTATCACTTCTTTAGCAAATAGTATGCAAAGATTTTACCAAGTTGAATTTTAATACTATGTAATAAGAGCGAGCTAAAATGTATAGTTTTATATCATAACAAAAAAAATCTAACAAAATGCTTTGACTGTTTTGCTAGTAAGCTATTTCAAGTTAACTTTATTTATTTATTTATTTGTTTATTTATTTTCTGCTTTACCTCCCCAAACCCCCCCGTACACAGGTGTATATCTTAGTTACAGGTCCTTCTAATTGTGGGACGTGGGACACTGCCTCAATGTGGCCTGATGAGCGGTGCCATGTCATCGCCCAGGATCCGAACCCTGGGCCGCTGCAGTGCAGCGCGTGAACTTAACCACTCGGCCATGGAGCCGGCCCCTCAAGTTAACTTTAAAGTAGTAACCATCGCACAATTTCTAGATAATATCAAATGTATTATTTCTATAGAAATTGAACGTACATTCTCAAAGTGTTCAAAAGCTGTATGAGAAGCATTTTTGGTGAGTAACAATAAGGAGTGCTTAGCTTACTATGCACAGTCTTTCCTCCCTTCTTTATAATGCTTTATAATGATGTCTGTGTGTCCTTTTACACGATTGTTTGTATTTTTAATTTGTAGCTTATAAACTTGTAGTTGTTTTTAAGAAGGTAATGAAAGATGTGCTCCAGCAAAGTAGAATGTAAATCAAAAAATACAAAAACAAGGGATTTATGTGACAGTGGATCTATGCAAGAGATACGTGACTGGAAATCCTAAAATGGTTATAGAAAGAATCATAGTTGGATTTCCATATTACTACCTGAAGAGCATACAATCCAAATAGCAGCTGGAGGGCTGTGGATTCCAGGTAGAGGTCTTTACAGGAAAAGCAAAGAGAACTGAGTGTTTAAACATTTAAACACATTGTTGAAAGGCAAGTGGTAGAACTGCGTGCTTGCATAAAATTAATGACAATTACATAGAAAATCATGCAAGGAAAATGAGACAATAGCTAAATGAAGAAAAATAAAGAGATGAAAAAGAAAAGAGTAATTGTTTTATATTGTTTGGACTTGATATTGATGTGTTTCCATAGGCATACTGTAAAGATTATCTATTTAACCAAATCTTATGATTTAACTGTGAAAATGTTTGTGGGAAGGTTTTATCTACCTTGCAGCTCTCATGAGATCATGTATAAAATACACAAATCATAAACTAGCCTTTCAATAAGCTAATCTAGAAATATAGAGACAAGTTTTATGAAAAATTACCGTAGGAGTTGAGGATGGTTGCTTTGAAAGTGCCTGAAGACAGAGAAGAGAGAGTTTTACTCAAGTGAGTAAAAGTTTTCATTCTAAGACTTATAGACATATGTTTTTAAACAATGAAGGTATATTATACCCATGAAAATGTTTTAAACGTTTAAAATTTATTGTTGGGTAAGAGAATTTTCTGATGCATTAAAATATATGTTTTAAGCAAGGAGCTCTATTTTCAAACATGAACCATTACATTTCTAATCAGAGTCGCATTCTATAATGTGTATCCCCTCCACCCCCAGGGTTTATCCAAATATCCTCTTCCAAAATAATCTTTTCTCATTTATTTTGCAGATACTTCCTTAACTAGCAGCTGTAATTTTGTATACATTGATTGAGATAAAAGCATCTGGGAGAATATTGGTTGGATTTATACTTTATAAGGATTTGAGAATGTTTAAACACAAACATATTTATATGAATGCATACATGTCTTAGCTATTTACTCAGTTTGCAGATACTTCTAGGTGAATATGTGTTTTCTCAGACCATAGTTTAGAACTACTGTCTCATGTCTAAGAATTGAGGGAAAAACCTGCACTCGTCAGAAAACTATGTATGTCTAACTTTCGAACATCAGTTGCTATTTTTTCTTCATATATCTCAGCATTTTATAATACCTCTTCTTTTATAGTATGCCCCTGCCCTATGAACACATTGCAGATAATATTTTCTTCTTCAAAATATGCTAGATTTTTAATACCTGCTATTAATTGCCTTGCTTAGTATTATTTAAAAGTCACTACATCCTTCTAAGCAGAAAACATATTAAATTGCTAATTTTGCCACTGGAAATGACTCACGACTAAGCAATACTGGTTTCATTAGAATTGCAGAAAGAGAGAACATAAATGTCACTTTATACCATCTCTTCTCCATGTCCTTTTTAGAAACATAACCCTCGACAAGGTAACAGGCTAGTAAATGTTCTCCAAATTGTGTCATCTATCTGTGACTATAGGAAAGACCATCTCAAAAAATTCAAAGTTATTTATGTTATGATAAAAAGCTCTGTTGAAGGCAGACACATAAAAAGTCAATTCTTTTGAAGCAAAATAATGTAAAATGCTTGAGGTTTAGGTCTTAAGATTTAGGTGATCAGAATAATATGATAAAATATAAATGGATAATTTATACTAGCCTCAAACTTTTTGGTTGATGCATCTGGAAGTGAATGTAATGGAAAATGGAGGATATAATTCGTAGACACCATTAATAGATTTCTAGCCCATATAGACTTTAAACCATTTCTGTTATTTTCCTCCTTTTGGTATGCAGCGTCTTATTAATGCATGTATAATTCAATAACATTTCAGGCTGTTGAACTTTAGAACACAGCAGAGATGTGCAATTATATTTGGGTAATTCACTTTGAGAAATTGCTGGTATGTACCATAATTCTATCATTTAAACCTTCTCCTTTAATTTTATCTGTTGATAATTTCTATTAGTTTATTTTGCGAATAAATCACTGATGACTATACCTGAAAAAATTTGTTATAGATATTCATCAGAGAAGTAAATTGGCTTAAATTAGGTGCTGTGCAAAGCCAGCGAATTTTTTTAACCTTGAAAATTGGCATTTAATATTAACTGTATACATGGGTTATTTGGGTGTACTATTCTTAGAAGATAATTTGTCTCAGTTGGCTCTCCTCAGTTTAGTGCACACAAAGTTGTACATTTCTGAAAAATATTTTCAAGTGTGCTCGCCCTCTTTTTCATTCACTGGTTTTTTGTTTTGCAGGTTAAAAGAATTTCTTATAAAGATATTGCTGTGGCAAAATGTTTTCTAAGGTTTGCTGTGATATCTGATTCATATTTATAAAGCTATCACAGTGCCCTTTCCATAATTCTCATTGTTCTGTTTTACCTAGAGATCACCCTCATACCCAATTCCACACTGTCCATCTCTGCAACATGTTCTTCTCAATCTGCCCAACATAGCATCGCAGGTACTATTTCTTAGAGGACCTTATAACCTTAGAAAATTTTAGTCAACTATTCTACATACCTTTAGAAAATGCTGCTGCTTTGTTTTACAAAATCACGCCATTACATATTCCTTATTTTGAAGAGCATAATATACGGAGGTATAGTATCTTTGAGTAATGTTATGCACAATGCTTATTAGTGTTTTATGTCTTAAAGATAGAGGTCTTCAGCGTGATTTAAAAATTCCTTGTGGGCATAAGCCATATTTTGTATTTCTTTTGAAGCATGTCATACCTCCCATAAGGTTAAGCATTTTGACAAGTCAATCTAGCCACCTTATTTAACTGATATTTATTTAAGGATTATCTATTACCTAGCTACTATGTGCCAGACACTGTATTGTGTATTAGGTACATTTGTCTCTAATATCACGAAGCTCCATTCAGGCTCCCAGTAGCAAGTAGCAACTTATTAATTTGGTGACTTATGGAAGAACATACTTAAAAGTTTTACGCCTAATAAAGCCTATACTTAATGAAAAATGCATGCTAAGTTTATTTCATTTTAGATTTTTTATTGATATTTTGTCATCATTAAAAATTGATTCTATTAAAGTATATAAAAAGAAAAATGGCATTATTAAATATCAGATAGAGTTGGATTTGGGAAATATATGAATTTCGATACTTTACCAAATAAATTGTAATCTATAAAATGAGGGAGACTTCTGCTGAGTAGCATCCAACTGACAGGCTTTCTTCATCCAAAAGCCAGATGAACTATACAAAAGCCTCTCTCACTGGCATAAGCAAGTAAGAAAATATGCAAGAGTCAAAAAAGCAAAGTTTTTTTTTTTTTTAACAATAAGCTTCCATAATCTACATCTATATTCTTTTTTTTTTTTTAAAGATTGGCACCTGAGCTAACAACTGTTGCTGATCTTTTCTTCTTTTTTTTTTTTTTTCTGCTTTATCTCCCCAAACCCCCCATACACAGCTGTATATCTTAGTTGTGGGTCCTTCTATTTGTGGCATGTGGGACGCTGTCTGAATGTGACCTGATGAGCAGTGCCATGTCCACGCCCAGGATCCGAACCCTGGGCCGCTGCAGTGGAGCGCATGAACTTAACCACTCGGTCATGGGGCCAGACCCCCCAAAAAGGCAAAGTTTTGAAAGTCAAAGAGAAGAAGCACAAAGGGAAGCCAAGATGAAACTTGGTAGATACAGAAGAGATATACTAAAGTTACATTAGATGAGAGAATTCTCTTAAAATCTGTGAAAATATGAACAGACATAGCTGGAGGTAGAGAAATTAAATTGATAAAGTGGAGCAACATAGACAGAAAAATTGAAAACACAGATACATAGGCATGCATTCTATGTCAGATTGCAGGTGACTGTGATGGGTAATTTCACGTGTCAACTTGGCTAGGCCGCAGTACCCAGATATTTGGTTAAACATCAGTCTGGATGTTTCTATAAAGGTATTTTTTAGATGAGATTAACATTGAAATCAGTAGACTTTGAGTAAACTCTTCACTACCCTCCATAAGTTGAATGGGCCTCATCTAATCAGTTGAAGGCCTTAAGAGAAAACAGACTGAGGTTCCCCAGGGAAGAGTGAAGTCTACCTTTAGACTTGCCTTCAGACTCAAGCTGCAACATCACCTCTTCCCCTGATCTCCAGCAGGCTGGCCTGCCCTACAGATTCTGGACTTGCCGGCCTCTGTAATCCATGAGCCAATTCCTTAAAATAAATCTCTCTACTATATCTATCTATATCTCTATCTCTGTCTATCTACATACCTGTCTCTCTCTCTCTGCCTATCTCTCTCTATCGATTTATCCATCTATCTATTTGCCTCTCCATCTATCAACATAGATATAGCTAGATCCATAGATAGACAGGTATAGGTATATAGAGATAGATATCTAGATAGAGTTAGACAGATAGACAGATGGACGGGATGAGTCAGAAAGAGTAATGCACGAGGGTTGCTCTTCACAGCGGAAAGCCTTTGGGAACAGGCAGCAGTGATCTCCTGGGACAAATTTTAGACACTTGGAAGCAGCCAGGAGGAAAAACTGACCCGAGCGCGTGCAATGGAACCTGTGTTCATGCGGCTGCGGACTCGGACCCTGGCAGATACGGAATTGGCCGTGGGCTTCTGCTCCGTAAGCCGGCGTTGCTCCCCGGGCACTTTGGGCTCCTGAAGGCTAGAGATTTGAGGCCCGCGCATGCCCGCTTGGCTCCCCCGTTCTGGCCTCCAGAGGACCCTCCCCTACACAGCCTTTATCAGAGCCAGTCCCTGTACCTGGCGAGGCCTTGGAGGAGGCGCCACTGCGCTGTGACTCTGAGGAGGGGAGTTTGGAGGCGTCCAGGAATATTGGGGTTTGCATCTTAGGTGGTAGGATACAGACTCCTTACTGACAAATCTGGTGGGAGGGCCTTTCCACTCCCAGCGCACCCGGATGTTTCCCATGCCGGGACTTCCCTGTGGGCCATCGTGGGACCCCGGGGATGCCTCAAGATCCGGCTTTCTAGGGGAAGAGAGGTCGTATCTGCAGTACCTCAGGCCTGATTCTGCTATTCTTTGAGCTGCCCTTGATGCTCAGTATATCGCAGCCCATCTTCTCCCTGCCCGTTGGTTCACAACTTCACGAGTCCTTAGGGTGAAATCGGAACCTGGCCCCAAGATACGGAGGACAAGATGAGATGGAAGAAATCCACTCCGGGATTGTTAGATGGCGCGTTTAATAAACGAGGGAATTTACACACGAGGCTTGCCTTCAGCAACTGGAAGAGAAGTAGATCTCCACAACTACCCACCAGAATCTTAAGAATTTAAATAGAGGCCTTAACAGGATTCAGTCACGCATGCAGTCCAGATGGTCTTAGTAACACACTACTCTCTCAAGGCCGCATCCTTGCAGTGGCTCCTAGCGCGGGCAAAGTGGGTGGGATGCACATTCCAAGGACAGAGGAGGCCATGGGGAGCTCTGACTGCCTGGGTCCAGCTCACGGATCAACCTGCGGTCACGTCCTCTGGATGACGTCCTCCATCACTCCAGCCCTCACACTGGCTCTGACAATGTTACACGTCCCCTTCTTCCTCAGTGTGCCCACAGCGGCCAGCAAGGTGTTTGATTAGGACGGAGGTGGCTCATTTGGTGTCATTTTGGCTGCACTGGAGGCAGATGCCACAACAACAACATAGGCACAGGCAAGAGAAAACACAGATTAAGATAATGAACCCCAAAATAAATAAAATATTGTTATTTTATTTTTTCCACCAAGAGCCTCATGATTTGAACTGCTGATTTATTAAGGCCCTTAGGCTAGGCGCCAGATCAATCAGGGTGCTCGCTTGTGTCTTCTTGTGACTTAATGAAGATGATACATTAGCAGACTCATAGGTAGAAACCCAAACATTCTGCTTGTATAATGGCAAAGGAGGCAAAGTACCTCCTCTGAGGCAGTAATCATGTCCAATGCCCTCTGCTTTGGAGGACAGCTTTTCTCTTTAGAGATATTTCTGTGTTCAGTAAGGACAGACTTTGCTGGCTATTGTTTAAGGTTTGCTGGGTGAATTTGGTTAGGGCTCCAGTGTGTGCTACCGTGTCCTCCAGGCCAATGGAGGGGCCAAATGATTGTACCTGTGTGGATAACAGAACGTGCCCACCTGGCCTTGAGGAGAGAGGGAAGTTGGCAACTTGCATTACCATGGGGTGGATCCTCCACCGAGCCCAGGGGAAATCCAGAATGCAGTGGTCTAATCTTCCAGGTGGAAGCCACAGCCATAGAACCACCGGGCCCCATTAGGGGCTACCTAATAAATACCTGAGCCATGTGACCAGCCAGTGTGAAACCAGCTGCCATCCTTTAATGCAGGAGAATGACTACATGGTTCCAGCGATATCCATGCCATATCCCTGGTACAATTGGGTTGCTTCTGTTTAGAGTGATTTTTCTGCTCCCAATGTAGGAGTGCTTGGGTGCTTAAATGTCCATAACCTGAGGGAAGCCACATGAACACATCTCAAGTCCGAGTCTGGCCACCCACTGCTTTGATGGTGGTATTTTTAGGACTCCTCTCGTCATCCATTTGATGGGCTGCCTATGTAGTTTGCTTGACAGAAAAAAAGAATACCCATATCCAGAGTTATTGATAGTGTGTGCTGCAGGCTAGGTGTCTGGATCAATATAGGTACTATCAGATGAATTAAGAATCTAGTCCCAGCTTGTTCTTCCTTAATGTACTGCTTTAGTGCCTTCCAATCCCCTCTCTGGAGTAATGAAATCTATCACGACAATCTTGATGAGCTAGAGAGGGGCAGCTGCCCACATGCCCAACAATTGGATTGATTTCTTTGCCGGGTTTACAAGTTGGCCCACTGTAGAAAGGTCTTCCCATCAGGTGCCCATCTGTGACTGGACACTGCAGGAGAAGCAGAAGTCTAAGGTTGGCGGGGCAGGCAGCACTGCCAGGTGTGAGGAGATGGACTGCAGGGGAGATATATCAGATCAGGGCCCCCACCTTCTCCCCCCTTTCAATGGTTCACGTTCCATTCCAGTTATAGTGCATTTCAACAGGTCCAGCTTGTAGCAGGACAATGGGATTCCAGCAGAGATTGAGTAGTTGCCCCTTATCTAAAGGTTCAAAGTAACTCCCCTACCACTGGGACATCTTATTGCAAATTCCAGTAGATAATGCCTTTCCCAGGCATGGTGGGGCTTGTGTTTTCAACAACACAGCACATCTATCTATGGGGAGATTCAGGGCAATGGCTGTCTCCTGTGACTTCCATACCTTTATGGGCTGGGGTCCCCAGTTTTTCATATGGGGCAACAGGCCCTACTGATTGATCATTCAAATGTGTTAAAGCCTGGGATAGTACGTTGGTCCACCTGGCCAAGGTGGTTTCACTTGCTAGTGATTTAATCTGCTTCTTTAATATTACATTCTTCCTTTTGACCAACCTTGCTGCTTGTAGGTTATAAGGGAGATGGAACCTCCATCAAAGACAGATTCTTTTGCCCAGTCTTGAACATCATGACCTTGAAATGTGACCCTAGATCACTGTCTATTTGATGAGGTTATCCATACATGGCACTCAGCTTCTCTAATCCTGTAATGATGGCAGAGTGCTTTGTGCAGCAACAGGGGAAAACTTGGGTTAGGTCAGAAGCAGTGTTCACACAAATCAAGGCATATTTAGGACCCTCACAGGGAGGGAGGAGGCGAATGTAATCAATTTGTCAATCCCTAACTAATTGAGAACTCTGGTGGACGGCCCTAGACTCCCATGGCAGTTGCCTTGGATGTTGTTCAGAACACACAGGATATGTTGTTACTGCATTAACCAAGTCATTGTATTTCAAACGCAATCCAGCATGTTCAGCAATATGCCATCCCCACCCAGGCACGATGGTGACTGCTCTTCATATGTATCCAATCTGCTGTATCTACTGACAGTCAGTTGCTGGGGCTCATACCTGGGCTAGGGCATCAGCTTCCTGATTGCCAAGGGATGTTAACACTTTATGTTATGAGTGGAGGTGGAAACCAGTGAGGACTGCCTCAGGCTCTTCCCTGCCAACCAAATGTCTTTCCACATATCCTGACGCCACAAGGGCTTATTCATCATCATCCACCCATATTGTGCAAGCTATAGGGCTAATCCCTTGAGAACAGCTCAACTGACAGTGTAAAGGGTTAAAGGCCAGGGCCCCTGAGGGATCACCAGCCAAACAGCTCTGAGTTCAACCCACTGGCTGCTGCGGTTCCTTCCTGTTTCCATTCAGGTGGTGTCAGTATTGGGCTGAATAGTGACTGCAGGCCAAGTGGGCAGGTTGCCCCATCTAGACCCATCCGTATGCCTAATTATTTCTCATTTTAAAATAGATATCACACCATACAATTCAATGTATTATATGATAATAAAGACAACAATAATGACAATAATAGAACTATAAGTCTCATTATTTATGGTTATGAAAACAAAGATATTACATGTTTATTTTCAGTGTCAGCCATTAAAATATTAGCAACTGGAATGCCATTAAACTGAATACAGATTGTGATTAAAATTACATGTTAGGATACTAACAAGCATGCAACATTTTCTATCTGAGGCCTAAACTATTCCATGTTCTCAGTTTAATCTACTTGCTTCCTTCAAAAGAACTTGCAAAATAAATGATCAATTTACTTTTATCCTTCATAAATACTTTAACGTAGGGTTGATTCACGAGCAGGAAGATATGCATTTGACCCAATCATGAATCTGAATCAGTAAAATACTCTGAGAACAAATAACTTTCCCAGTGAAGCAAATTAATTTATCCAGGACAGCAGGTAATTTAGTTAATCATCTTTTCTCCCTTTGTAGATAGTGCCCTGCTCTCCTGGAACACTTACATTTATCTAGCAGGAGGAAATTTCTCATCTCCAGAAACCTTTACTCTTCTGACTTACTTTGTACTCATAGCCAAGGCTCGTTTTGGTGGAGAATTTGCCCCTTCTTAAAAACGAATATATATGCCAGTATATTTTCAACCTTTCTGAATATTTTAAATATTTTTGGCTCAAAACACCTTAGCAATTATCAGAAATGAATCCATTATTGTACTCCTGTAAATATACAGGTATTCACTTTATTTTCAAACTGAATGAACTGTGTTACACTTAGCTGTCAAATTTCCATTTCAAGACTCAATAGGGAAACCAGGAGATGTCATTAATGTAATTTAAAGACTAAAAACAAAAATTGGTATGAAATACTCTCCTGCCATTAATTCAACAGAAAAGACCTGAAGAGCAAATGAGCAGTAAAAATATGTGGTAACAACAGGCATAAATTGTTCTTTGTTTTACTTAGTGCTGCACTGGGAGCTCTCAGTTTATGAAGAGGTTCAGTTATACACTCAACACCACAGTTTGAGGCCATTGATTAAATAATATGGCTGATAACACCTAAAGCAGCAGTAGCTTAAGCAACACTATAATAAAATGATTACCATGAGCACATTAGGTAGGCAGTACCATAAAAGTTTCTAAGACTCTCTAAATATTATAATTTGGAGGAAAATATAAATGATGGCCCAGTGATTGCTACATAATTTCTGCTTTATGCAACAGGAATAAAACAAAAGTTTTATATAAATAAGTGCTTGTGGTAGTAACATATCGAAAAGTACTTGTGAGAAATTTTTATTTTTTCACTTAGAAGATTTTCTTTTTAAACTCATTGGTCTATAAACTCAAATTGCATAGCAATGTTATAGCAGGATAGAAGAGAGAAATAAATGGAAGGAACTTAAGCAAAAAATAAAACCCGAGGACTGCCTGCAAATCACAGTGAGTTTCAGATTGTGACACACAATGTAAATGGCACTAAAACGTTAAGAGTTTTGTTGTAAAATTATTGTTTTATCTTCCAATTAAACAACAACATTTATAGAGGTTTAACAAAGGTGGTTCACAGAAAAGTAGCATTTCTGTCAGACCAGACAAGGATTGAGGAGTTCTGAATTCCACATCCATGTCTGAGAGAATTCTGCTCTCTGACTTGCATTTCATTAACCACAAAATGGCAAATGGTGTGACCTATATTTTCATTAACAATTTGAAGAAATGAAGATGGGCGTGCTTCCGTTCCTGGCTATAATGCCATAATTTTTTCTATACTATCCTAAAATATAAACCTCTGACTTTCAATTCCCTCTGCCTCTTACATATTAAACCAAAGGCCACTTCTTCTTGCTTTGTTCCAAAGCACAGTTTTTATCTTATGTTACCTCAAAAGCACAGCATGAAACAGGACCAAGGCACAGGTAGTATGTGTGTTGGGGGTGAATAGGAGTGAGGGAAGGAAAAGTCAGAGAGAGACAGGAGAGGAGGAAAAGGGGCCCACATCTGAATTTCTCATGCAGGTTGTAAGAGCACAATTCTTCCAGGCTATCTGAGAATCAAAGTTGCCTCCCAGAATTGTCTGTTCAAAGGAAGGTTGTCCAGGACATTTGCCAATGGGCTCCTATCCTCTAGTAGTTCTTGTTGGGAGGAAGGAGAGGCCTTAACTCGACTTATTCCCAACTGCATTTGTCTGTGGTTTCAGTAAAGAACCTGTGGCAGAAAGCATAAAAATGTATATCATGCGCTTGAGCTGGCATGCTGGAAACAGGGGTTAACCAGAGGTGGGATACAGAAAAACAAAAGGATCTCCCACACAGAGCCCCATTCTCCTAGAAGTTTATAAATGAAGACAACACCATCATCAGGCTGATCCCCGCCTTATTAAAATATGCCTTGCGCACAATCTAGGATATATCATGAAATCAGAGTTTAAGTTGAAAGGAATCTTACCAACCAACTTTAAAATAGCCTCCTCTTATTTTTACTCTGTGCATGACAAAAAGAGAGACAGAGAGAGGCGACTGAGAACAATGGGAAAGTTTACACTTAGAAAAGTCTGAGATGAATAAAAACCTTAAATTAAAAAAGGAAAGACTAAGAGTAGAATTTCTGGAATTTCTAAGAGACAAAGGAAAGGAAATTTTCTTTTTTTTTGAGAAAGATTAGACCTGAGCTAACATCTCCTGCCTATCCTCCTCTTTTCCCTGAGGAAGACTGGCCCTGAGCTAACATCCGTGTCCATATTCCTCCACTTTGCATGTGGGATGCCTACCAAAGCATGGCTTCCCAAGTGGTGCCATGTCCACACCTTGAATCCGAACCAGCGAACCCCGGGCTGCCGAAGCGGAATGTGTGAACTTAACTGCTGCGCCACCGGGCCAGCCCCCATATTTTGTTTTTGTTGTAGAAGTATGTGACAAACTTTCCCTTGACTTTTTAATTAATTATCACTTTGACCTATGCAGATAGTCCAAAACTATTCATAAAATGGGTGCTGCTTTAACCATTCATAGCCCCATAGTTCTAAACAAATATTTTGCAAATAATGGTGAGAAATATATCTTTATAATAAGTTTTCATGTTTGATAATGCAAATCCCCCAACTTTTTCCTCTTTAAGAATGACTTTTCTATTTCTGGCCATTACATTTTCATATATAATTTATAATATGTCAATACACACACACACACACTCACACGCTGCTGTAATTAATCTAAATCCATATTGTATTTGGAATATATAGATCAATTTGGGGAAAATGGATATATTTAAAGTATTGAGTTCTTTATGCCATGTACATGATCTGTCTCTCCATTTGTTTATATTTTTAAATTTTTCTCTAAGCACTGTTGCAAATTTCTCTGTGTGGAGATCTTGCACGGGTTTTGTTAGATTTAATGATAGCCTTGTGATTTTTAGGTTCCCACAAAATTGAGCAGAAAGTATGGAGAATTCCCTTATAGCCGCTGCCCCTACACATGCACAGCCAATCCCATTATCAATATTCCGCAGCAGAGTGGTACATTTGTTACAACTGATGAAACTTCACATGTGCCATTCCTCTTGTCTGTAATAACCTTTTCCTTATTCTCAGATTATTAATTCGCCTTTAGGTTTTAGGCAAAGTTTGACCTCAAGGAAGCCTTCACAAACTTCCCATCCAGTCCAGTATGACTCAAAATGTTCCTCTTCTCTGTTTCCAGATGATTCTTTGATTTATTTTTTAACGTTAATTCAATTTTTCAATAAAGTAAGTTAGGTTATTATATATTATCTTTTTATGTATTGCTGAATTCATTTTATTTTAGCATAAAATATTTTGGATTTATTTTATGCCAGATATTTAGTAT
Organism: Equus caballus; assembly: GCF_041296265.1. Taxonomy (NCBI): domain Eukaryota; kingdom Metazoa; phylum Chordata; class Mammalia; order Perissodactyla; family Equidae; genus Equus; species Equus caballus. The sequence goes on along the minus strand of NC_091709.1, from coordinate 25,006,928 downwards.
AAGTTTTCTTTCTTATACAGTCTTTGTAGGGTTTTAGAATTAATGATATGCTAGCCTTACAGAATATCTTTGATATATTCTCTTTTTCTCTATGCTCTAAAAGAGTTTCTGTGAAATTGGCATTAATACTTCTTTAAAATATTTTAAGAATTCACTGGTGAACTTTTTTTGCAATGTGGTAAATTGCTGATCCAAATATTTCATAAATATAGAACTATTTATATTTATAATTCTTCTTGAATTAGTTTGAACATCTGTTTTTCAAGAAATTCATCTATTTTACATAGTTTATAAATTGTTGGCATAAAATTATCTCTGATAACTTTTAAAGATATAGCTGATAGAGAGAATTCCTTTTTTTCATTCTGATTACATGTAAATGGTAACTTTGATTTAATTTTTGATCAGTCTTCCTAGAGCTATGGACATTTTATTAATGTTTTCAGAAAACCAGCTTTTAGCTTTGTTAGTTTCCTCTTTTATATGATTGAATTCTAAATTATTGCTTTTTATTCTCATCTTTATGATATTCTTTTTTACTAACCTTGAGTTTTACAGTACATTCAAAATTAGTACTTTTATATTTTTACGATTAACAAGGTCCTAAGAATCTTTTAAGGAAACTAACTCTTAAATTCATTTTGCCCCTTCTATCTACCACTACTGTTGATGAATATTTCAATTCATATATATTTAAAGTTCTGAAAGACTTTTATTGCTTTTGACAGTCAACATTTATTTTTATTTACCAACCTACTTACTCTCTAAACTGTTCATTTCTTCCTGTATGATCATGCTCCCTCATAGGTATGTCCTCATAGAATCTTTACCTTTTTGCCTGAAGAATGCCATCAAGCATTATCTTAGGGCTTATGTTTTAATTTCTCTCTCTTTTTTAAATTAAAGAAGACATCTTTATCTCACTTTAGTGTGCTAAGACATATTTTCTGGGTATGGAATTCTTGTTGAAGAGGTTTTTTTTTCTTTCAGCCATTTAAAGATGTCATATATTGACTTCTGGCTTTAAGCAGCCACTAGTTTTTTCCCATGTTTATAGATGATACTGGCGCAGTGGGGTCTTTTCTTTCATTTGTTCGTAGGCCTGGACAGATTTCCTGGTTATCTTTTCTTCTAAGGGGTCTCAACTAAAAGTGTGGGATATTTACTAAGCCCTCCACTTTCACAATCCCAGAACTGCAACTTCAGGAGCCTCAGCATCATCAGAATAACAATGTCTCTGCTCACACATTTTAACCATCTCCCAGTTATTTCTGGTCAGACGTTGTGCACATAGATACATGTATATGTTATCTATGAATATAAATATCACTTTAGGGATAGGAAAATATCTCCAGGGAAAGTGCATGCTTAGTTCAAACTCAATTATTTCTAATTCTCCACTCTCTGGAGTCTTGGCCCCCTCAATTCATAGCGACTTTCAGAGTCTGAACTTCAATCACAGTCTTTTCATTTCAGTGACAATGATGGAAACCCTAGGCTGCCACTTCCCACTCAGCATCCATTCTCTCTACTTGCTGTATTATCCTTCCTCTCTAGATAGTCTCTTGACTGACTTCACTGCTCTGTGCAGTCAAGAAAGTGACTTTTTTTTTGGGGGGGGGAGTATTTTTCACTGAATTTTTCTCATTAAGAGGGTTAGTATAACATCAGCTGCTCTGTCATGTCCAGAAACAGAATTTTGTCCTAGTCTCCTTATATGCCATCCTAATTTCCCCTCTAGTACCTAACACAGTGTGTGGCACACATGCCTCTTCATTAAATACTAGTTTAATGAAATATTGTACAAACCACTTCAGTAATTCAATCCCTTAGAACTACACGTAAATGAGAACCACGCAAAATTCCAAATCTGTGAGTACTTCTGAGAACTATCTGAAATATGGATTGAATTCTTTTAAATGAATGAAAATTAAAAATCTTAACTGTTGTATAAAACTGTTGTAGAGAATCTGACTATAGGATACGTAAGTAAAATAGTAATCATAATGTATTGCAGTAAATACACTTGTAGCAAAGAATCATCTGGGAACAGAGAAGAGGAGCATTTTGAGTCATACTGTACTGGATGGGTGGTTTGTGAAGAAGGCTTCCTTGAGGTCAAACTTTGCCTAAAACCTGAAGGCAAATTAATAATCCAAGCATAAGGAAAAGGTCATTACAGATAAGAGGAATGGCACATTTGAAGGCCCAGAGGTATGAAAGTAAATCTAAAATGTGAGAAAGGCGCATGCAAATGTAAATGCCAAGGGCATAATTGATCCCATTAAATATAAGTCAAATAAAGAAGTGATAGAATTATAAACCCTTGACATTTGTTAATCCCACAGTAATCAACCGCTCCATATGAATAGCCTTAAGAAATGTTCTGGTAAGTTACGAAAGATATAGAGGAATATTGAGTTACTGATATAAAGGATATACAGTTACTGATATACAGGATATAGAGGAAGATTGAGTTACCGAGCAGCAGAACACTAACCCACATTAGCTCATGTGATGGAGAAAGACTACCATGTCTCCTATAAAATATTCACTCCTGCCACTCTCGGGGGCCGTGTGCTTCGTTAGATCTGTTACTCTGTTAAGCACAGCAGGTATTTTCTTATGTAATAGATACTCTAGATAAAAGCTCAACACTCCTTTGAGATCATAAGTAGGGTCACATCACTGTATTTATTAGTGGCACAAATGGTTTAAAGTATAAATCCCATTTACCTTTTGAAATGGAAGTATTGATGTGTCTTCTAAAAGATGCAGTGCAAGCAAAAGAGTTTTTCCCTGTAGAGAATGTTTTCAAGAAGAACAATATATTATGGCCATCCCTCAGTTTTCAGTGCTGCTACATAGCAAAAATACAATAAATTGTAGTTATATATATGAGAATGAACCTCAAGGGAATGGTTAAAATCAGCATTTTGTCAAAAATGTTTAGGTTACACATTCTGCCTCTATAGAAAGTTTTTGTTCATTTAAATGTGTTAAATGTAATGTATAAAATTTCTCAGACCCTCATTAAGAGCATCGTACTTCTGGATGCAAAGTTTACTTAGTACTTTATTGTATTTTAAGCACACTTGGTACAATCCAGAAGATGGACTATTTTAATTCAAGAAAAATTATTTTTAAAGAAACTCGTTACATCTCAAGAAGGAAACAGCTTTTCAGTTTTTAAAAGCAGTATAAGAACCTAAAACCATAAAATAGGAAACCCAGTAGCTGTCAGCTTAAACCTGTGATTCAAAACTAGCGTTAAAGAGTTAGGATTGCCTTGTAAGTACGACACAGGGTGTCTAAGTAATAATAAAAAAGGAATAAGTGTAATTGCCAATATGTTACAAATGGGTTTCATTTTACTACTTTGAAATGTTGCCCTATTTTAACATCCTTTTCTAATTAAAAGGCACGTTTTAAGAGCTTAATTGTTGCTACTGCTTCACCCTTTTATTTTAAATTATTGATATTCACAGGTCTGAAAATACATCTCTCAGGGCACATGCTGCCCTAAATGAACTCAGTGAGTAATTTTCTAGAATAAAGACTGCTACACAGATCCGTAAAAACCAAGGAAGTGGAACGCTGCCGACTTTAACTGTCACCAGTTGTTCAAACTCAAACTCTGCTTCATGGCAAAGGGTACTAAGTCACACATGTTGGAAGCTTCCTGAAATGGCCCAAAATGGTATTTTGTCATTAAATTACTATAAATTACCTTGATATTGATAAATCTGTGGTTATAGCTATACTTAAAGAGAAAATTTGAAATCCTTGGAAGATAAGTTCCATAAGATGATTCCTTTAGTTTTTTGAAGTAATATACATTTTATTTTAAAAAAGCTTAGCTTTTGCATTGCAACATTTAACTTCATTTAAACCATGATTTTTATGTGTTAAATATTGCATGTGTTACTAATAAATAGTGACTGTTAAATGATTAAAACAATAAAGATATATTAATTATTATCAAAAGACTGTTAATGCATTAGATGGTACCTTTGTTTTTAAGCCACTTGAAATAGCATTTTCCACCTCATAGAATTAGGTGCTAAGAAATTAAATCAGAGCCAGCCTGGTGGTGTAGTTGTTAAGTTTGCACATTCTGCTTCAGCGGCCCGGGGTTCGTGGGTTCGGATCCCGGATGTGGACATGGCACTGCGTGGCAAGCCACGCTGTGGTAGGCATCCCACATATAAAGTAGAGGAAGATGGGACAGATGTCAGCTCAGGGCCAGTCTTCCTCAGCAAAAATAGGAGGACTGGCAGCACATGTTAGCTCAGGGCCAATCTTCCCCCCTCCAAAAAAAAAAAAAAGAAAAAAAGAAAGAAAAGAAATTAAATGAGCAAAATTAACCAAGTAACATAGCAGTTTATTAGTTTCACAGCTACTAACTTTATAATAAAACCTCTATAACTATTATCTTTTCATTTCATGTAATTTTGATGTTTCTAAAATAGTGTTTCTGTTTTAAACTTATTTTTGACTAAAACTTATTTTTGTCCTAAAACTCTTGAAGTCAGTACTCATCAAAGTGTGCAGTGTCCAGAGATGGAGAGGCAGCCCAATCATGTAAACCTGAAAAATTGAGAAGAAAACCGATTTTCTCTGCTCTTCTTGCATTACTGGCTTTATTTGGCAAAGTGAAACAATAATAAAATAAAGCATTTGAGCTTCCCTTGAGTAAAGCCTAAGAAATACCAACCAAAAACGTTTTAAAGTGGACATTCAGTAAATTACAGAATGACAAGTAAAAGAAAGGTAAGAGGTGTTTTGAATTTTCAGTTGAACAACATGTCTCTGTCCTGAAAATAATATTTAAACTGTTCTTATGAAATTATCAAGTAGTTGTTCAGGCAGTGAAATAGTTTCAGACCGTATCTAATGCAAGTAGAAACGGAAAGCATCAGAAACGATTTGAAGTGTCACTTTGAGGAACTTGCTTGAGAAATTGTTTGGCTTTTATTTTTCTTTTGCTTTTAAAAGAAAGGCATTGAAAAAGAAATCTGTGTTCATTCTCTTTGATGTGGAAGATAAGTCACCAACTTAATTTTAGACTGTCAATTTGTTAAGATTTCATATCTATGGAAGGGTTTCATGTGTAGTGGTTTGAGGATAAGCAGTACCTAACTATGTAATCCTTATTAATTATAATAGCTAATACATATAAAGACTAATTATGGTGCAGACATTGTGCTAGGTATTTCTTGAATTTTCTCCTTTGGGTCTCATGACACCTTCATAAAGTATGAATTAATAATTATCTTCAGGCTCTTGACGAAGAAATTAAAACTTCGAGAGACTAAGCAACTTTCCAATATGAAGCAGCTCAAAGTGGCTGAGCTGGAATCTGAACCGGTGTCTGTCTGCTTTCAGAGCCTAGTTCTTATTTTTACCCCGTACTCCTTCCATCATATTGGAAAAGTGCTTCTGATAACCTCCAGTTTTAAGCAGAGAAACTTTATGATGTTAAAAGATAGTCTTGTAATAGCATCTACTGCCGAAATAAAATGTTATGTTGTTCACCAGTTGATAAAGTAAAAATTTAGCCATATTAACATTTTTGAGAAAGAGGGGAATACTGTTACATGTTTATGATCTATAATATGTAATGGTTCCGTTATGTACTACCTTACTTACCTACATCATTTTTATAATCAAAACTATACTCTATGTCCCGTTTTGTAGTGAATTAAATTGGGGTCACAGGTGTTAAACAGGTTCTCATTTTTGTACTTTTATTCTCGCACACTTCCCCACTTACAGTAAATTGGCAAGGGTGGTATAAGGAATCTTGGTATTTTCTTAACTCAGATTTCCGAATTTCAAAATGTTGTCATATTTGCTTCCTCTTTCTCTATGTGTGTGTATATATACTGAGTCTTACTTGAAACAATTATGAATATGATGATTGCTAAATGACCCTTTTAAAAAGTCTCCATCATTCCACCATTCCAGTATGTTTATTAGGTGAATTCTACTCTAAATGAGTAATTTTTCCTTCTCCCTCTTTATATAACCATTCATTCATTGATTTAAGTATGAATACACGGTTTCTAATTTCATTTATTGGAATATAATTTGTTGGTATTATTATTTATTTACATAGTCAAAGTGATAAACATTTATCCAGTGGGAGCTGGATACCTTCAAACCGAATCCATGGTCCTTTTTCACATGCCCCAATTTTCTTGGAGTACATCTTTACTTTCTGGCAAAAGGTGTTCCAGAATCGTTTATACATTACTTGTCCAGGGCTGAAATCAGCTGCTTACTCAAGGAGCTGTCGATCACGTGTTCACACTGATACCGCCAATTCCAATGGAGCACCACAGATGTTATTCTGTTCTTCCCCCTTTCTGTGTTTGTGACTCATCACTTCAGCAAGGAGAAAGTGGGCTCCCTTTATCCTCCATTTAATTATCTATTTGCTGAAATGAAAAAGAAAACAGTAGTTTTATTAGTATTTCTAATATATCACTGCCCTAAAACTTAAACCTACTAATTGCAATTCAGCTTGTGTCTAGAGTTCTTTTTATTCGTAGACCGAAGATATATCACTAAAATTTTGCTTTCTAAAGTTACTTCTTTAAAGTTAGGTCTTTCCCCCTCTTTAATGTGGTCATGTTCGTCATTTGAATCACAAACAGATTCACTTGTTTCTGTTTCTAATTCTCTTAATCTTTTCTCCATCCTTGCTGATTTTATTTAATTTTGTAGTGTGGATTCCAAAAGTAAAAACTATAAGAAAGACAAATTTAGAGAAGTCTTCAACCATGAGAGCCAACACTTCCAACCGGTTTTAACCACTAATTGTAGATAACCAATTGCCATTTTGTCTGGCCTGTCTCCACTGGATCTCTTTTTGCAAAACTAAGCAGATACATGAATATTTAATTACCCCTCTCTCTTACTTACCAAAAAAAAAACATAGAACATATACACCCTTTTGCAGTTTTCTTTTCTTGTGTAACACTATGTCCTAGAATTGACTCAATATCAGTTAACAGAAATCCTCCACATTCCTTTTTGCAGCTGCATATTACTCCCACCTGAAGATTCACCACAATTTATTTAACCAATCTCCTATGTATGGGCATCTAGTTTGTTTCAAATATTTTGTAATTACAAACAGTGCTGCTTCAGTGAAGGTTCTGGTTCAATTTGTAAACACATACATAGTTTTATTCAAGATAGCCAAATTTTCTTTCATATTGTATGAATCTGTGAGAATGCTTATTTTCTCACAATCTCACCAGCAGAATAGGTTGTCAAGCTTTTAATTTTTGATAATCTGATAGATGAGAAATGGTATCTTAGTGTACTTTTGATTTATGTGCATTTGTAATGAGTGAATGTGTACTTCTCATACATTTAAAGCTCATTACATCATTTTTGTGAAACCCCTGTTCACGTGTTTTGCACGTTTCCCTATATCATTTTTGGTCTTGATTCCTTCAATTATAAGTGCTCTGTACTTTTAAAAGATATATTAGCCCTTCATCTGTGACATATGTTAAAAATTTCTCCTACATATTTTTCGTTTGTTTTCTCTCAGTATTTATGTTATTTGGGGCATGCAAGTTTTTTTATTTTTTAAATTTTTTATGTCATATATGTTCATCTTTTCTTTTATTGCTTCTACACTTTGAGTCATATTTAGAGATTCTTTCCCAAAACTCAGGTTAGAGAGGAATTTATCGATGATTTCTTCCAGTATTCGAATGATTTCTTCCCTTTAAAATTTTTATTTTTCTTTCAATAGATGAGTTGAGATCATTAACATTTATGGATAAGCTGATCTATTGGTCTCCGATTGCACATTATTTTATGTAATGCTGTATTTATTATACAATATTTACTTTTTCTTTCTCTATGTAATGTGCTTTCTCTCCTAAATTTAAAATAATTTTGACATTTAAAAAAGTGTGTATTTTCGTTCTAATAGTTACTTCTGTTCTTATAGCTTTTAAAATTTCGCTTAGGCTCTTATTATCTTATTTAGCCTTTGAATATCTGATTAGTCAGGTTTAATGCCAGACAGTGAAAGATAAATACTGCATTATATGCGGAATTAAAAAAAAAGAAAACAATCGAACTCATAGAAACAGAGTAGAAAAGTGTTTGACAGTTCCTAGGGGCTGGAGGAAATAGGGAGAGGGTGGCAAAAGAGTACATACTTTCAGTTATAAGATAAATAAGGTCTGAAGATCTAATGTATAACATGGTGACTATAGTTGGTAATACTGGATTGCTTAGTGGTATTTTTTGACTCAATCTATTTCCTATATATTAGATAATGGGCTTAATCTACTTTATTTTTTCTTTCTCTCATCTCCATTTTTTATTGTATTAATTCTTCTTTATCAGAACATATAATATTTATATATTTTCTTCTAAGTATCCATTTCTAAAATATTTAGAAGCACTTTTAACTATATGAGATGCTAATTATCACTCTCTTTGCAAGTGTTTCCTCCATTATCTCTTTTCGATGAAGGTCATCCTCCTGTAGATTTCTCAAGAACGAACTGTGGGCCAGTATGCTCTCTGAGTGTTCCATTTGAAAACTTTTTTGTTGTTGTTGTTCTATAGTCTTCTATATGCTTCCATAAACTTAACACTAGAAGAATAATGGTTGGATATAAAATCCTCAGCTCCCAATATATTTAGCAGCCTGCTGTTCTCCCCAACTCCCAAATAATCATGTGTGTTCATGCTGAGCTTGGCTTGTTTTGCATCTCTTGTGCTTCAGGCTGAATGTTTACATTCCCCTAAAATTCTTATGTTGAAACTTAACCCTCAATGTCATGATATTCAGAGGTGGGGTGTTTGGGAGGTGATTAGGTTATGGGGCAGAGTCCTCATGAACAGGATTAACACGCTTGTAAAAGAGACTCCACAGAGCTCCCTCACCCCTTCTGCATGCGAGGCACAGCAGAAACACAGCAGCCTAAACCTAGGAAGTGGGTTCTCACCAGGCATCCAATCTGATCTTGGACGTGCCAGCCTTCAGAGCTGTAAGAAATAAATGCTTGGTGTTTAAGCCACTCAGTCTGGAGTATTTTTGTCATAGCAGCCCAAATAGACAAAGTCATTTTGTCACATGGACCAGTGTTTTTAGTTCCCTGATACTCAGCTCAGATTAGTTTTGTTTTCTTTACTTTTAACTCTAATCATTTCTGAACATTGCGGAAAAAAAGCCTCTCTCTCTCTCTCCCCCTGTCTCTCTGTTTCCCTCTCCCACCTACCGCTTCGTGACTCCTATCTCTTTTTCCATCACTTATTCTAGTACTCTGTTTCATTGTTCTTCATTAGGTGACAGCATTGGGAGGGAAAAAAAATACAAGATTAGTAACCTCATATAGCATTATATATGTCTATAGTCTAGAAACATTTTTCACATGAATAATCTGTAGATCTTAATGTTTTGGTAACCTATATGACTAACACAATATTCACCCTTAGCTGATACTTGGTGATATGTCTAAGATCCATCCAAATTTTAATAGTTTTCCTGCTTTTAAAATGCAATTTTTGGAATAGAGAACAATTATTGCTAATTCCAGGGTAAAGATGACATCCTAAACTTGAGTTTTCTTATAAGAAGAGCAACTACAGTAATTGGATCATGCAAATCGTATGTTAATTTAATGCTAAGCCTGTTCTTAGCATTACAGAGAACAAGTATTGAAATAACGAGGAGCACAAAATGTATAGTAGGAGTTTACCAAATGTTATTTCTTTGTAACTAGAGCATGTTTATTTTTACACATAAAGAGTTCAAAGTCCATGCAGCCAAAATGAAGTAATTTTATTGTATCTACTCTTACAGTCTCAGCTAGGACCTTTAAAGTTAGCAATGTTTCTCTTTGATTCATTTATTTACCTTCCAGGGAATGTACTTGACAGTAGGAATGCAATGATGAGTTAAATACAGCTCTGCTTTCAGAAGCTTTACAGATGTTGACTAAGAATTAAGTCAATAAATAAACAAATAAAAAGTAGTTAACTATGTGAAATGAGTGGGAAGAGAAGAAACTCTTCTGGGCAGATAAAAACAGCATTTGAAAAGATACTTTCATAGGAGAAAGAATGATGTATTCAAGGAACAGATGATGATGATGCTGACGATGATGATGAGGATGATGATTATAGGTCAACAGTAGTACCAGCAACCATGCAGCTGGAGCAGAGAGCAAAGAGTTAAGTCATGTAAGATTATAAGATACAGCTGGAATGGAGAGCTAATGCCAGACCATGCACAGCTTTGCATTTAGCAGTAATATTTTTATTTTTATCTTAAGAGCAATGAGACAAAAATGAACAAACATGAGTTGACAGATACAAGGACAATATTTCACGAGGACAAAAATGATGTAACAAAGTACCCCAAACTGGATGCCTTAGAACAATGGAAATTTATTGTCTCATAGTCTGAAGGCCAGAAGGCTGAAATCAAAGTGTTGGCAGAGCCATGTTCCCTCTGAAATTGCTGGGGAAGGATCTCTCCAGACCTCTGTCCTAGCTTCTGGCATTTCCTTGGCTTGTGCAGCATAACTCCAGCCTTCACATGGCATTCTCCCTGCCTGTGTGTCTGTGCTCTAATTTCCTCCTTTCATAAGGACACTAGTCATATTGGCTTAGGGCCCACTCTAACAGCCTCATCTTAACTAATTAAGTCTGCAATGACCTTATTTCCAGATAAATTCACATTTTAAGATAGTGGGGGTTAGTGATTCAGGGACAATTTTGGGGGGTGCATAATTCAACCGTAAAAGAAGACATTTTTCCTGGTGCAAAATTGATCACTGGTGTCAAACAACAAATTTAGTTTTTGTTAGTTAATATATATTTTGTTGCTTTTTTTACTATACACTTTTAAGCATCATTTCACATTTACAACTTACAGTTACCATATTTGAGGTCTTCTAGAAGCTTTAAATTCCTTTATTTTACAGACTAAATATCAGTACAGATATACTTACATAAAGCAGATGAAATTAGTATTAGGGTAACCATATTAATTTTTCATAATCTCTTAGCTTCAATTTAATAAATATGCTAAGATTATCTTGTCTTCTGTAAAAGCTGAACATAGAACATTTGGATTAAGAAGCACTCAAGGCTCACATACATTCCCCTCATCTCTCATGAGAAACTAACACCATGCAGGATTGCAAAAATGAGATTTGAAAGAAAAATAATGTACAGAATTTAGAAGGAGATGAGGCACAACACAAAGAGGACTAAAATTTCCAGAAGAGAGAAGAGAAATAGAATTGGGATGACACAAGAAAAGACAGTAGAAATATGAACAAGCTGGAACCTTCATACACCTCTTGAAAAACCAAAATAAACAGGACACCAGGACATAGAGGTAATTCAGGAAGGCAAAAAAACCCTTAAAGTCACACTTTAAATTAATATTAGTAAAAATTATTGAGAAGTTACTACATTTAAAGAACGAATATGAGATTCTGAGCAGCTGAAAATTAGAGAAAAATAAGAGTCCTAAATACTAGGTATATGACTGGTGAATATAAAAATTCTATAGAACCACCAGTAGATAAAACTCCTAAAATGTTTCCAAATGTTTCTGGGAGGGAAAATATCCCAGAAAATATCTGAGAAAAGAAACATATAAAAGCAATAAATAAGAGCAGATATATAAATAGAATCCCCAGACAGAGAGAAGAAAACTAGAGAGCAAGGATTAGTTTATATCTCTATATATGTAATAATGATATATCATGTATAATTATAATACATAAATATATAATATAATAAATAATATAATTATAAAAATATAATTACATATATATATAATTCCAACATAAGAGATGAGATCTTGCCTGGATCTTTAGATAAAAACAATGATCAAGTGGCTGGGAAAGTTTTAAAAAAGAAAGAAAAAGGAGGTATTCCTACACAATTATTTTAACTCTAAAATGCCAAGGATGATATAAAAATGAGGGTGAATATTGAACACTCAGGCATCCTCTAAGATGCCTGTAAGAGTCCCTTTTATTGGAAATTTTGAAGACCGTAAGTAAAATATAAATATAATTTACAGAAAACATAAATGACGAAGCCTTTCTGCCAGCAGAATCTTATCAGCAGTTTAAGAGCGATTTTAAAACATTATGTAAATATGTTGTTCTGACGTTTCAGAGGTGCCCACAGGAATGTTGGGGAGGCAAAGTATTTGTTACAGTTGGATGAGAGATGTTATGTGCCAATAAAAGTCATGTTGCTGCACAGATTATATTCTTCAGCTTGTCATCCTTTCAGTATATGTCAGTTAAAATGTGTAAGTGGTGACACAGTCACAGTAGCTGTTTTTTTTAGATTTGCACCATAAATATAAATTGTACAACTTGAGAAATACAGTAGATAAAGAAACTAAGGAAGCTGAAGAAAAAAATGAGTGACAAAGAAAGACATCGTTGCATTCTTTAATTTAGGCAGAAATTTGAGTAGCCCCAACTTGTTTTTGTTTACTATACCCAGCCAGTCTGTGACCACTGCGCTGAATGAAAATAAACGTTCAGACCTCTTTGGGGGAGGAATTGTTTTGAAAGTATCAAAGTTTACATTCCTGTGATAAAACATAAATTGCAAAGGAAGTTGCACAACAAATAAGTAGATTATTAAAAATAGAATTTTGCACTGTCTAAATATGCATTTCTTTTTACAGATGAGAGTATGTTGTATCCGAGTGTAACTAACCTAGCCCAGAAAAATAAAAATTCCTGGTACTGCGTTTTATAAAAGAAAACACTTATTTTCTATCTCTTTTTTACATGCCGCTTTGAAAGTGCAATGAGTTTAAATATAACAATGAGCTTAAAGACACATGAGATGTAAAATGTTGTTTAATTCATTTGAAGCTTTCGTTTACATAATGTGGAATTGATTTTACATGCATTCTTGTCCAGTGTTTGATCTTGATTATAAGTGATGATATTTTAAAGAACAAAATATATTTCCAGAAAGTATATTAAAAATCAATCACTGAATGCGAGCCACTGTGCTAAACATTGAGAATAAGGCAGTAAACAAGTAAATAATGCCCTTGTCCTCATGGAGTTACAATCTAGCGGGTGAGGCAGATAATTCAAAAATTATGTAAACTACCATTCATGTAAGGAGGGGCTGAAGGTAAGGCAAACAATGGCAGATATAAAGCTCACTAGCAAGGATGTGTAGACTCTAAAGATACCTGACTCTAGAGGTTAACTCTAGATTTTTGGAAACCCATACATGTTAACAGTTTATTTTTTAGTGTGGAACTTCTTAGAGTATTGCAAAGATAACCTGTTTTGTAAATCTGTAAGAGATAGCCTTAGTAAGCATCGTTTGCCAAATAAAAAGCCGTAAATGGAAATGCTTGAGATTTAAAGGAATGTCAAGAAGACTAAGAAGGTTAGAGTAAATGAGAGGAAGAATAGACGGTTGACAAAAGCTTTTTAGTTTGTTTTTCTTTCTTTTCTTTCCCTTACCTGAATAGACATGGTATTTGAAAAGATACTGCTAAGACCAATATCAAGGAATATACCGACTATATTTTCTTCTAGGAGTTTTATGGTTTCAAGTCTTTAATCCATTTTGAGTTAATTTTTGTGCATGGTGTAAGATAATGGTCTACTTTCATCCTTTTACACGTGGCTGTCCAGTTTTCCCAACACCATTTATTGAGGAGACTCTCCTTTCTCTGTTGTATGTTCTTGGCTCCCTTGTTGAAGATAAGCTATCCTTGAACATGTAGGTTTATTTCTAGGCTCTCAATTCTGTTCCATCGATCTGTGTGTCTTTTTTGGTGCCAGTAACATGCTGTTTTGATTACTATAGATTTGTAGTATATTTTGAAATCAGGGAGTGTGATACCTCTGGTTTTGTTCCTTTTCTCAGAATTGCTTTTACTATTCAGGGTCTTTTGTCATGCCACGTAAATTTTAGGATTCTATGTTCTATTTTTGTGAAAATGTCATTGGGACTTTGATAAGGATAGCATTGGATCTATGGATTTCTTTAGGAAATATGGGCATTTTAACTATGTTAATTCTTCCAACTCATGAGCACAGAATATCTTTTCATTTCTTTTTGTATTCTTTGATTTCTTGCATTGAAAACCATCAACAAAACAAAAAGACAACCTAACAATCGGGAGAAGATTTGTACATCATATACCCTATAAGAGTTAATAGCCAAAATATGTAAAGAACTCATACAACTCAACAAAAGAAACAACCAGATAGAAAAGTTGGCAGAGAATCTAAACAGACATTATTCCAAAGGTGATATACCGGTGGCCATCAGGCACATGAAAAGATGTTCAACATCACTAATTATTAGGGAAATGCAAATCAAAACTGCAATGAGATAACACCCCATGCCCATCAGAATGGCTATGGCTGTGGAGAAAAGGGAACTCTCATACACTGCTGGTGGAAATGCAAACTGGTGCAGCCACTATGGAAAACAGTATGGAGGTTCTTCAAAAAATTAAGAGTAGAAGAATAGAGCTACCATATGATCCAGTTATTCCACTGCTGAGTAGTTATCCAAAGAATATGAAAACACTAATTTGAAAAGATATATGCACCCTTATGTTCATTGCAGCATTATTTACAATAGCCAAGACTTGGAAACAAACTAAATGCCTATCAATGGGAGAATGGATAAAGAAGATGTGGTATATGGGTTGGCCCCGTGGCCGAGTGGTTAAGTTCGCGCGCTCCGCTGCAGGCAGCCCAGTGTTTCGTTGGTTCGAATCCTGGGCGCGGACATGGCACTGCTCATCACACCACGCTGAGGCAGCGTCCCACATACCACAACTAGAAGGACCCACAACGAAGAATATACAACTATGTCCCGGGGGGCTTTGGGGAGAAAAAGGAAAAAATAAAATCTTTAAAAAAAAAAAAAAGAAGAAGATGTGGTATATGTATAAAATAGAATACTACTCAGCCATAAAAAAGATGAAATCTTACGATTTGCAGCAAAATGGGTAGATGTGAGGACATTATGTTAAGTGAAATGTCAGAGAATACCAAATGTTGTATGATTTCACTCATAAGTGGAAGATAAAAGCAACAACAACAAAAGAAACATAGGCACATAGAGTAGATTGGTAGTTATCAGAGGGGAAGCAGAGAGGGAGAAGGGCAAAAGGAGTAAAAGGGTATCTGTGTACAGGGACGGATTGCAGTTAGACTTTGGGTGGTGAACACAGTATAGTCTATGCAGAAATCGAAACATAAATGATGTACACCTGAAATTTCTATAATGTTACAAACCAATGTGAGCTGAATAAAAAACGAGAAAATAATAATAAAAATAGTAGAAGCTTAGTTTGAAGAATTAGGGTTAGGGTTTTTTTTTTTTGAAAAGGTAATACATGTTTATTAGAAACACTTTTTCACTTTTTTTGTAGAGTCACCAGAGCTTGGTAAGAACTTTGATTTTATTCTAAATATGAAGGGAATGACATGACCCAGTTTTGCATTGTACAGAGACTACACCAATGTCTTCATGGAGAATTGACTGCAAAGAAGTAAAAATGGAAGCTAAGAGATTAGTAGGAGGGCTATCATGTCAGGCCAGGTATCAGAAGATAACAGAGTGGGACTGGGGTGGTAGGGATGGAGCTGGTGGCAAGCGATGTGATTTACAGTACAACTGGAGGATAGAGACAGTAAGATTGGCTGATGGAATGAGCTATAAGGAAGAGAATATAATCTGTATCTATGGCTTTTATCCTAGTCAAATACTTAACCACACTGGAGAGCACTGAGGGAATCACTGGTTTGAGAGAGGGAAGTATGTTAACTTAAATTACTTGTTACTCATCCAGGCAGGTGGATAGTGGGTTTGGAGTTCAGGGGCCACTTCAGGACTAAGAAAGATATTTGGAAGCATGTGCACAGGATTTAAAGCTGTATAACTAGCTGAGGTCATCCAGGTGGTGGATAGACAGATAGAGAAGCCGTAAAATGTGAACAGTGTCCCAGAGCACTCCAATAATTAGAGGTCAGGAAAGGTAGAAAATAGAGCAAACAGGATCGTAAAGGAGTACTCATCTAAGTGAGAGGATTACCGGGGGACCGTGATGTCTCTGAAACCAGACACATGCATTTCAAGGAGTCCTCAAGAGTTTCAAATGTTATTTAGAGTTTGTAGAGCATCTAAAAGTTTTTGAAGCACTTTCAAATTCATAATCTCATGGAATCACAAAATAAACACCATGCAATATTTATTTTTGTTATCAAAATGCAGATAAAAAATTAGGGTCCAAAGAAGCCACATAGCTAAGCTACTAAGTCTCAGAATAAAGGGATATAACCAAGATTTTCTCATTCTTTTCTTTAGTGCATATCCTCCAAAATAACAGGTCCAATTACCATCATCCCATTATATACAACTTCAAGTGCCATTCTTGCATTGATGTTAAGTTTAAAATATTCTGGAACAACTGGACATCCACATACAAGAAAAATGAATTTAGACACACATTTGACATGCTTTACAAAGTCAGCTCAAAATGGATCACAGACTAAAATGTAAAATGAAAAACTATAAAACTCCTAGGAGACAACATAGCAGCATAAGAGAAAACTTCCATGACTTTGGATATGACAATAACGTTTCACATACAATACCAAAGGCACAATACATTAAGGAAATAATTGATAAGCTGAACTTAATTAAAATTAAAAATTATTGTTCTGTGAAAGACAATGTAAAGAGAACAAGAAGACAAGCCACAGATTGGGAGAAAATATTGCAAAAGACACATCTGATAAAGGGCTGTTATCCAAAATATACAGAATTCTTAACAACTCAACAGTAACATAACAAACACCCCTATGATAAATGAGCCAAAGATCTTAATAGATAATTCGCCACAGAAGATGTGCAAATGGAGAATAAGCATATGAAAATATGCTCCACATCATATTTCATCAGGGAAATGCAAATTAAAATAACAACGAGATACCCTGACATGCTTATTAGAATGGCCAAAATTTGGAACACTTATGACACCAAGTGCAGGCAATGTAGTGGAACAGGAACTCTCATTTATTGTTGGTGGGAATGCAAATGGTACAGCCACTTTGGAAGACATCTTGGTGGTTTGTCACAAAACTAAACATACTCTCAGTATCTGACCCAGCAATTGTCCTCCTTGCATTTACCCTAAGGAGCTGAAAATTCACGTCCACACAAAAGCCTGCACATAGATGTTTATAGCAGCTGTATTTGCAATCGCCAAAACTTGGAAGTTTTAACTAAATCTTGTAGTAAAATATGTGGTTAAACATACGGCATGTACAAGGGGTAGAAACCTTATATATTATAGAAAAGTTTTTAAAATGCTTGCTTTGCATTTTCAAATACAAAGTTATTTACCTGATAGTTTAAAAATTCATGTAGAATATTGTCTCTATTCATAAGTAATGTACACACACACATATAGTCAAAGTATATGCATATATATAAAAACTAATCTTTTTGACATATTATCTATATATTTCTGCCATTTTCAAACTTCTATTTTGATTTAAATTTAATCTAATTTTCAAAAGCTCAATTTGTTGCATATCTCACAAACACAGAATTGCTCATTTTGAAGGACATACAACATTGGAATGTAATTTTATCTTATTCAAATTCTTAAAAATGACAACCCTCTGCATTTTTGTTGATTAAAGCTCTTTCTATTACAGCACAGGGCCTGTCTTATTTTCTCTTTCTCCATTTAATTCGGTGCATTCTTGGTTCACTTTGACCAATCCCCTGTAAATTTTACTTTTATGATTAGAAAAACCCTACCACTTATCCCCCATTTTAGCCCACATGCCTAATTGGTTGTGCCCTTTATGGAAGTTATCCAAAAGCAGCTGTCTTGCTCTAAAAATAGGGAGAAAACGCCTTCAGTCTTGTAGTTATAAGACGAGGAGATATGAAACCATCCCTCAGAAATGTACTTTCTGTCACATCTTATTGCTTCATACCTTTTTGATGGCATTGGGAGAAATGAAATGATGCGCAATTTGCTAGAGCTAGATTGCACAGGAAACAAAATAAATAGGTGTATTAGAAGCTATTATAAATAGAATAATTTTTGGAAATGTATGCTGAAAATATTCAAGTAAAGAATAATTGAGCTTTTCGATATTAGAAAATAACTTTTAAATGTATTTGAAGGAAAATGCAAATACTCATTTTAATAAAAGCAGGTGAACATAAGACTAGAGTTTGGCGTTCTAATATCTGACATCTAAATTCTCAAGGTATGTTGTGAACTAACCACATTGTTTTCATGCTAATTTAATTTTAATATCATCTATACTATCTTACCTCCTATTTAATCATGTACCTTTCTATTTTTAATCAGCTCTTTCTTCTGGGTGTGGAAATTTTTGCATCATTTTAGTATTGTAAATGTGCCCCAAAGACAGTTCATTTAAACCTCAAAGAATAATTGAGATATTATTGCTCTTTCCTGTAGTGCACTATTTCCTAATACTGCACAAAGGCAAGGATGAATAATTTGGGCTTCCGTGCACTCTCTCGTATGTCGCATCATCACTGATGCTAAGTGAGGATGGGCCAGACAATATTTAAGCCCTATATTTTCTTGTTTGCATAATGTAATGATCAAAATAAAATCAGAGGAGATTGGTCCTATTGACCTGAGAAAAAATATTTCAGATCTCTATTTTATTTTGTTCTACCCACACATGCTTGAAATAAGTTGTACCAAAAAACAAAATAAGAAACTCATTGTTGTGTACAATAGACACAAATCTAAGGGACATTTAGCTACTATTCTTCTGTGAAAGACAGAGCTGCATTCCCAAATTGAACCAAAAGACAGATAATATATACATATATTATATTTTCCATACCAAACAAACAAACACAGAAGTACCATTGCCACAAGAAAATACCTGCTGGAGTACAAGCAATTAAATAAACAAGAATGATAAAATTAGAAATTTAAAGAATGCCCTTTATAGATTAAATAGATTATATTATCTGGATTTTTGTGCCTATAAATGTTTGTTTTTCTGTGAGAATTTTTTCTTATAAATTAGTTACATTCCTACTCCTATTTTTCCAATTCTTTGTAAGTATAGCCAACAATTAGAATAATAACAAAGGAAACCAAATTAAAAGAAAATTACCCCTAAAGTTTTTGTTTTGTAACTCCTGCAGTGCCGTATGTTTTTTAACCATTCAAAGACAGAAATGTATCATTAGCAGAAGGAAAAAAAAGTCTCATATTTATTAAATATGCATGAACTAAAGACTGCAGGAAACGTGGCCAAAGAAAAAGAAGAAAAAATTATGAAGAATTAGGTCAAGATAATGTAAAATTTGGCCACTCCAGATTCTACGTGAAATCTAGGAGCTCACTACACAGAAGGCGGGGATTAGCTCTCAAGCCAATGGGAGAGTTTGGTGCTCATGTTCTTTTCAACAGCAGATCTCTTTCTTCAAGTAGAACTGCGTGAGATAGCCAATATATAATAGGGATCAAAACGAGGCTGCCTGGCTTGAAGGATGACTGGTAGGGCTCCATGTATTCTGGAACAGCCCACTTTGCTAATGATTTCTTTTGGTCAGGAATATCATCCATACTTTCTACATAGTTTTAAAACTAAACTTTCACTTCTCATTCATTTAAAAATAGAATGTAAAGAAAAAATAAGATATAAGAATAAGTCAAAAATATTTTTCTAAATGCTATAATGAAAAATTGACATCCAAGATCAGAAATTTTGATTTGCATTAATACTTAGTTTTATGTAACCAAAGTGCTAGTAAATACTAGAGATGAATGTCACCTTTACAAAATTCTTCACTGAAGCCTTTAGACGTGAAGCTATTTGTATGTTGTCATTTTGTAAGATGGCTGAAAACTAATAACACTCGAAAACAGTTATTTTTCAACCATTTCTTGGAAAGCAACAACAAATCCTGAATTTAAGGACAAAACAAGATAATATATTTAAGGTAATATTAAAAAGTATTCTTGTTCTGTTCAGTTGCAAACAGATAGAATGTGGGCAGCTTAATCATTTATTTAGTAATAGTTTATATAATTAGAAAAATAAATTTTTTTGATACAGGAAATTTATTTCCAGTAGTACTGTATAATGCATTGTGGTATTTTCCTTTCTTTCTTCTCTAAGTAGATTTTTTTTTGACTAGTTAAAAAATGAGTATATGCCTGTAAACAGAGAAAGGCCTTGAGAGGACATGGCTCAGCCATAACAGCAATACGCCTGGATCTAAGCAGATTTTCTTAATCACTTAATTTTCACACTAGTGCCTTGAACTACTGATTAAAGCCTTGACTAATTACACTTATATATGAAAAATATTTTTAAAAAAATATATAAATAAAAATTTAATATGGAAAAGACCCAAATGATAAATGGTAGGTTTAGCAAGACTTTTTTAAATGTCCGTTAATAATGCAATGGGAAAATTACTTTTAATTTATTTAGAAATGACAAAAATATCTAACACTGCTAATACAAATCATACTTATAAATGATTTGTTATTTTTTTCAATGGTCAAAGGAAATCTATGGCCTTAAAATTTGCAATTATCTTAAAGAAAAGACTCAGTGTCAAATATTAGAAATTTTGACACTGATTTTAGAATTATGAGACTAACTCATATATTTCCATATTTACTGATAAATAAGGAATGACATGAGAAAAGTATGAAGGTCCAAAATTCCCAAATAAAATTATTTTAGATAAACAATTTTATAAATTAGACCAAGTAACAAATAATAGTGAGAGAGTGAAAATATCAATGTGTTAGTGTTCGTAGCTTTCTCGTGCACTCCTGACAGAGCATTTGGGCATCACTTCTGAGCTGTTTTTATCACTTCTCTCCATAAAGAAAAGAACTAATAAAAATTGGGCAGAATCCAAAGCAAGCAGTCAGAGAAGAAACCCTAGATTTCCAGGGGTAGACAAATCAGGAGAGAAAGCAAAAGAGGGAAAGGTTCCCAGGAATTTTGGTCTACCAGAGTCAGGAGAGAAGAAAATTTCCATAAGTCTCTCAGTAGCACGTGTCCTTTAACCCTTTAAGTATTTCAAAGAGAAAATATGAATGACTGAAATTTCTGTTGTAGCTATATTTTTTAAAAAAGCGACACTGCTTCTTGAATGAACTATGACAGTTTTAGCTTTATATACCAGACATAACTTCAAAGATGCAATAATTTTGAGGATCTTTAGTACTTCATATCCCAGGAATTATTTTCAGGCTCCATCCCAGTGCCCTGTTCCTTTTCTGTCACTCAAGATTGCTATCTGGATTTATACTGGGAGTACAGGACGCTGACAGCACAGCTGGTGCTCCTTTTGTCCCAGAGAGAGCACCCACCCACTTACCTTCTCTTTCCTTAAACACGTTTAAGGGTGTCTGACACAGTCTACTGAGTTCTCCAAAACACAAAGAAAACATAGCAAGTGTTCTCTGTGGTTCTGGTGAAACTCCGCTTCCTAGGCTTGAGGTGAGGCATAAGTCCCTCCCAGCCTTTACTGTTGCAGCCAAGAAGAAAGGAGAGTGGGATGCAAACACAATAAATGGTTATATTTTATTTCTACTATACTTTTCAGAGAATTAAAGGCAATAATCAGCAGAATCAATCCCACTATAAATGCTCTCAATAGAGCTACTTCAATTCTTCAATTGAATTTAGGATTGAGTCATTTTTTGTAACTTTTTATTTTAAAAATGACTCAGAAGAAGCTGTAAAAGTAATGCAGAGAGGTCTCGTGTATTCTTCACGCAGATTCCCTCAATGGTAATACCTTACAGAACCATGATACAGTGTCAAAACCAGGAAATTGTCTTTGTACAGTACCACTAACACTGTTACAGACCTTATTCATATTCCCAGTTTTTAAATACACATTTTTGGTGTATAATTCTGTTCAGTAATTTTATCACAAGTGTGGATTTGTGTAAGATCATCACAATCAGAAAACAAAAACTGTTCTGTCACCAAAAAGAAACTCCCTGTGTTACAACCACCTCCCAATCCTAATTCATGGAAAATACTAATCTGTTCTCCATTAAGATAATTGTGTAACTTGAAGAACGTTCTATACATGGAATCACAACATATGTAACCTTTTGAGACTGGCTTTTTTCGCTCAGCATAATGACTTTGAAATCCATCAAATGCATAGTGTAAATGAGGAGTCAGTTCCTTTTTACTGCTAAGTGTTCAATTGCGTGGGCGTAGCACCATTTGTTTTCACATTCGCTCATTAAAGAACATTTGCATTGTTTCCAGGTTTTTGGCTTGTATGAGCCCAAAGCTGCTATGAACATGGATGTACAGGTTTTTCAATGAATGTAGTTTTTCACTATTCTAGGGTAAATATCCAATAGCGTGTTTGCTGAGTTGTATGATAGACGCATGTTTTATTTTTATTAGAAACTGCCAATCTGTTTTCCAGATGACTGTATCATTTTATTTTCCACCAGGAATGTCTGAGAGATTCAATTTCTCCACATTCTCACAAGCACTTGGAATAATCAGTATTTTTTTTTTTTTATTTTAGCCATTCTAATAGGTGTGTGGTACTATCTCATCATAGATATAATTTGTATTTCCCTACTGGCTAACAATGTTGAACATCTTTTCATGTGTTTATTTTCCAAACCTTATCCTTTCTAATGAAGGTGTCTGATTAACTCCTTTGCACATCTTCTAATTGAATTGTTTGTTTTCTTACTGTTGATTGCAAAGAGCTCTTTATATATTCTTGATAAAAATCCTTTGTCAGATATGTGATTTGCAAATATTTTCTCTTGTCCTGTGGCCTTTCTTTTTATCTAATCATTAAGATCTTTTGCAAAACAAAAGTTTCTAATTTGGATCACATACAATTTATTGATTTTTCTTTCATGGACCTATTTCTCTTTTAATCTCGAATCCTGACATTTTTGCGTTCTGAATGTTGGTGATGTTGGAAGAGTCACAACCTGGTTTTCAGCAGACTTCTTAGCTTGTCCTACAGAGTGAACTTATACCTCTGGTTGATATATGAGTCACTGATATTTTATTATCTTGGGGCTTGCATCATATGTGAAATTAAAATAATTTCTTTTAGGGGCTGGCCCCGTGGCCGAGTGGTTGGCTTCGCGCGCTCCGCTGTGCTGGCCCAGGGTTCAGATCCTGGGCGCGGACATGACACCGCTCGTCAGGCCACATTGGGGCAGCGTCCCACATCCCACAACTGGAGGGACCTGCAAGTAGGATGTACAACTATGTACCAGGGGGGATTTGGGGAGATAAAGCAGAAAAAAAAAAGATAAAAAAATAAAAATAAAAAATAAAAAAAAAAAATAATTTCTTTAAAATGATGTGTTATAATAGCCATATATAATTTCCTGTGATTGGCAACTGAACTATCTTTTCAGAGTAGGGTAGAGAGCATTTATTCATAATACAATGAGTTGAAATAATAGAAACCTGGAGCCTCACCTACATTTCAGATATTTTGTATATATGGGAAAGATGAGAGTTAAAGGTAGAATATTCATATAATCCCAAACTACCAGAGGTTTACCTTAAGGAACCATAGGAATTAAATTCCTTCCATATTTAATTGCAAAATATATTGCTAAGATTATTACATGTATATCAATATCTCCATCACACGATTAAGTCTGACAATTTGCCAAAATAATTCCTAAGATTATGTATTACCAGTGGATGATGGGAATCCTAAACTCATTAAAATTTTTATGACATATTCAGATTTTTCAATTAATAGTTTTTTATCATTTTTGATGGATACTCATTCATACAAAGTCTATTAGGTCAGATACTATGAGCCTTTTTCTTTATGGTCTGACAAAGTTATAGTTTTAATCTCTTCTTTTTATAGCCCATAAATTTAGTGATGAAAATGGAGAAACTATATACTATTGGGGATCATCTTGATGCTTATATCCTATTTTATGAAAGCATAGAGCCTAAAAGATTGAATCAGGTATAGAAAGAAAACAATTCTATTTCAAGTACATAGTTTATTGACGTTAATAAAAAGGTTAGTAACCAAAAACAGTGATTGGTTATATATAACTGTCAATTATTCAAGAATTTCTATAATGATAAAGAAATTTGTCTTCTTAATGACAGATGAAACAGATTTTTGGTTTTTAACCAATTAATGTGTGATATTTGTCAAGGCACTTAACCTCTGTTGTTCAGATAACCTTCTGTGTAAAATGTCTGATGATTGGCACTAGACACCACTGCATCTTCCAATGGCTTTTGATGATTAATTAGCCACGTGGGCACATTTATACACTTATTAAGATAGTGGGTAATAATTAGAGGTTTTCGTGTCCTGTTTGTTATAGAAGGCTATTCAGACGATTGTTAGCATTAACATTGGGTGATTTATAAAGTTTTTTTTTTAAAGATTGGCACCTGAGCTAACAACTGTTGCCAATCTTCTTTTTTTTTTTTCCCTTGCTTTTTCTTTCCAAATACATAGTTGTATATTTTAGTTGTGGGTCCTTCTAGATGCGGCATGTGGGGCACTGCCACAGCATGGCCTAATGAGCGGTGCCATGTCTGCACCCAGGATCCAAACCGGTGAAATCCTGGGCCACCGAAGTGGAGTGTGTGGACTTCACCTTTCTGCCACAGGGCTGGCCCCGTTTATAGTTTTTATTTGAGCAAAGTAATGGGAATATCCTGGTGAATGAATAAAATTATTTCCTGACTTTATTTTTCCATTTATTTCCACATCTATTAAAAACAAATGAGCATAAATGAAAAAGGAACAGAAATGCAATTGATTTTGTTGTATTAGAATTTTGGCTGAGTGCATTTGATAATTCAATCAAGTCCTTCTGTCAGTACCAATTTGTTATAGCATTTGATATTCTAGGAACAATAAAGATTTTGCCATAATAATCTGACCTTCTGCAAGCTAGGAATAAACCTTCAATGCATCAGTTGCAAGGAAAACTCTAGATTAGTTAGTAATTTCCCATTTCGCTTCTGCAATTTTATAAGAAAAAATCATGTTTTAAATTTAATTAGGTGCAAGTCAGCAATAAGCGGTACTCTTTGTTTTAAACCTGCCATTCCACATCTGTTTTGTATCAAAATTTTATGTAAGCATAGATAAGTTTCTGGACTCTCTATTCTCTTAACATTTATGTATCTCCTTTCCAACAGATCATTTCCTAGTTACCATGATTTTTAATTGTCAATTTCTAAGTTACAATTATACCCAAACTTAGAATCTAATGACAATAAACATTTGCTACCTTGCACTTTCTTTTTTGTCAGCAATCCAAACATAGCTTCATTGTGTGCCTCTGGGTCAAGGTCTCTCATGAGGCTGTAGTGCAAGTATTGACTCGGCAACAGTGTCATTTAAGTGCTCAACTTGTGGGAGGATCTACCTCCAAACTTGTTCAGCTTGATCCCTCCCCACCTGGGGCTCTCCACAGGGCTGCCTTGTGAGGTGGCAGCTGGAGTGTCATCCCACAGAGACAGCAATCTGAGGAAGAGTGAGAGAGCGTACACCCAAGACAAAAGTCACAATCTTTTTCTTACCTAATGTCTAAATTGGCATCACCTTATATGTCCTATGCTATTTATTATGTACAAATCAATAAATTCAGGAAAGGCCTAAGAGGAGAGAGGATAACACAAGGTGTGAAGACCAGGAAGTAGAAATCACTGAACTCCATTTTAGAGGCTGCCTACCACAAAGTATATTTATAATTAGAATTTCTATCTGATAGGGCAACTGCCACCAATATATCCTTCTTTGAGAGTATCTTGACTACCCTTAGGACTTTATTATTCTATATAATGTTAATATGCTTACCAAGTTTCCAAAAGAATAAAACTTCTACTGGCATTTTGATTTGAATTGCATTGAATCTATAAATCTATTTAAAGAGATAGATAAGTTTGCAATATTGATCATTCTTATCTGTGAAAATGGATTAAATGTTGTTGATTTATGGATCCTTTAAAATTTTTCTATAAAGTTTAATTTCTTTCTCCTACGAAAATTTTTATATTGTGTGTTAGATTCATTAATTTATTGTTCATTTATGTATTTATTTATGCAGTTATTTATTTAATATCTAGTATTGCTGTCCTTTCTACTAAGCCTGTGGATAAAGAATTGAACAAAACAGACAAAATCCCTACCCTTATATAATTTATATTTGTTTAGAAGAGAGAGAGAGAAGAGAGTGTAAATAAATTAAGTAAAGTTTGTAGCATATTAGATGGTTGAAAGTGCTATAAAAATAAAACAGGGACAGGAGAGAGAATGAGGAAACAGAGAAAACGTAATTTTAAAGATAGTGCTTAGGTTATCTCCCACTGAGAAGTTAACATTTGAGAAAAGACTTGAAATTGATGAGTGAGGAAGCCAGATGAATACCAGGGGAGAGAGCATTTAAGACAGAAAGCCAAGGAAGTGACAAATCCTGGAAGCCAGTGCAGGGTGGGTTTGATTTAAAAGATCAGTGAAGCCTTTGTGACAACATCAGAGAGAACAACTGAAAGATGATACCAGGTCTGAGTGGGAAGCCGTATCCTGTCATTCCTCTTATCAATTTTAGTAGCCATTCATTCTTCTCTCAGTGAACTAGAAAGCCCATGGATAGTTTTTGAGCAGAAGAGAAACATAATACAAATTTATTTTATTAAGATCCCCATTGAGGCTATTGCAGGTAACCATACAGAATGGAAATTTAACCCAAGGTGTAGTAATGGATGATAATTGATAAGTGATCAAATTCTGAATATATTGTAAAAGTGTAACCAAACAAATGGCAAGCAGGCCACATACAGCTTATGAAAAAAAGAGAGATGCCAAAGATGACCCTAGGGAATTCTATATGAGCAACTAAAAGAATATATTAGCCATCAACTGATATGGGAAGGTGGAACAGGTTTGTGGTGGTGGGAGATCAGTAATTCAGCATAAAACATTCAAGTGAATTTTTAGTTTATATAAGTAGAAAGTCTAGGCTTCTGCACTAATCTTTTTTTTTGTTTTTTTAAATATTGGCACCTGAGCTAACAACTATTGCCAATCTTTTTTTTTTTTTTTTTTCTGTTTTTATCTCCCCAAATCCCCCCGGTACATAGTTGTATACCTTAGTTGCAGGTCCTTCTAGTTGTGGCATATGGGACGTCGCCTCAACATGGTCTGATGAGCGGTGCCATGTCCGCGCCTAGGATCCGAACCAGCGAAACCCTGGACCACTGCAGCGGAGCACGTGAACTTAACCACTCGGTCACACGGCCAGCCCCTGCACTAATCTTTTGGGTCTTCTATTCAGTGTATCTCCAGGATCCCCCCTTTTTCTCACTGCGTATATTCTGGGTCCCATATTTTCTTTTTAGATGTTGTTGTTTCATTTTTATACATGCCATTTTTGGGGGGCAGGGTGGTCAGAAGTCAGAAATTAATTTAAAAATCAACAAAATCAATGAAAATATATATCAGAAAGTGAATATTGTTCTGCAGAGAAGTGAAATAGAATGATGTGATAATGTGATAGTAAGTCATTGGTTAAGAAAAGGCCACTCTGTGACAGGGACACCAAGGCTCAGAAATAAAAAGGTAAGATGTCAGCTACGTGAAGATCAAGGGAAAGCATATTTTAAGAAGAGCAATCAACAATTGCAAATGTCCTGGGGCAGTAACAATATGAATTATTTGAGAAATCCAGTGTCTTTGGAAAATAGTGAGAATGTGGGAGAATAAGTAGTTAAGAGAGATACAAACCTATCTTGTAGGTTTTGTAATCCAATTTAAAGAGTTGGGGTCTTATTCTAACTGCTTTGGGAAACCATTGAAACAATTTAAGCAGGGAAATTACACAAATGATTTTGATTGGAAAAGTTTCTAATAACTGTCTTTGTAGGAAATGGAATGTAAAGACCACGATCAGAAGCAGAAAGGCCATTAAGTGTGTATTTTAGTAGTCTTGGGGACACATAATGGTGATGTGAGTGGTTGTGGTAGAGATGCAATACTTGAAGGAATTTGATATACATTTTAAAGATAGAGATTGGAGAGCTTGATGATGGATGAGATGGGGGTTTAGGGAAAGGGAAAAAACAGATATATGTCCTTGATTTTTATGTTTGGTAGATATAATACAGAACAGAATTAGGAAAAACTGGGGAGGCACATATGGCATGAGAGGGCGGGGATTAATAATTCTGTTTTGTGTCTATGTTAACATTAAGATGTTTTAGATTTTCAAACAGAGATGTCCAAGGAATTTGTACATTTAATTCTGGAGATCTGTGGAGATAATGGAGGTGAAATTCATAGATTTGGGAGTCAAGGAGAGTTTCGTGTTTCCAGAGGTGGGAAAAGTGTGATCAAAGGGGAGGTGAAGTTGGAGAAACAAAGGCAGACATGGGCCAAATTATTACTTAAAAAACATATGAGCTTATGTATTGAGTTAATTGGAAATTAAAATAATATACTCTAGCAGTTGTGTCAAAGATAGAGCATCTTCACTCCTTTACATACTTTAAGGACTTTTTAATACATCAGCTTGTGTCTGCAATTATAATTCAGTTAATACTCAGAGAGATCCTACCACATTCTCAACTTTTATTCCCTCAGTCTTTCAAGCTACATTTTCTCTTGCAGGCTGTCTCTAATATTGAGTGACCTTTTTCTATAACACACTGGTCTGAAATACTAACATCGTATAATGTCAAAGATCTTACACTATCTGTCTTTGTACGCACTTTGTATTAATCATTCACCAAAAGGTTTTCATATATTCTTTAGAAGGCCAGAGACTTTTAGATCCATTATTATTATTCCCAGCATCACTGTAATAAATCATTGGACTACTTGTATATAAAATAAAAAACCTATTGAAAACCTCAAATAAAATTGGCCTATACAAGTGAATCAATTTTGAACATGTTTTACTTAGAATGCATCTGTCACCAAAGGAAAACATTAGGGATTAGAATAAAGTTGGTTAGAAATGTGAAGGAAATCAAGCTAGGATTTCAGCTAGTACAGAATATATGGGGGCCAACTATTTGGGCGACCCTCTTAAAAACAAAAGATTTTGATTCTTAAGGTTGTCAAGAAGTTTCAGCTGTTTCTTATTAAATTCCTTCAGCACCATCATGTTGACAAGTAGAATTGGCTGTTTCACATTCTTAGAGCACAAGGCTAATCTTAATGTCAGTTAAGCAGGTTATAGCGATTCCTACTTCTCATTCTTTCCATTACTGAGCATGTTTGTTCTGTTTTAGACAAGAAACTCTCTATGATGCTTTTACTTCTTCTCCAAATGGAGCTTTTGACGTGAAAATGTCTCACGTTTATAATTATAGCCTTAGAAATGGTACATTTAACTCTTTTCTATATATAACACTTCTAATAATTCATATACACCACAATCTGAAGCCAGAAACTGATGCTGCTTTTAAAATATATTGTAAAATGTACAGGCTAAAAATTCAACGTGACTTTATTAGAATATCACATTTTAAAATTCAGGTTTCCAAAACTAATTTTAAGGGAGAAGGAAAATATTACTTTTTGTAAATCTCTTTCTCTCACATCAAAATATTGTGTCTAAAACATTGTGAATGCGATGAAGCTGAATGAAATTAGTGAATCCTTTAAAATCCCTGTATTTTCTTAATAGCAAGTGTACATAGAAAAAAGGTGACTCTGATCCTCTCTTGCTCTCCTGCAGGTCGTATTGTTTCTTTCCAACCGTGCTACCACTGAAATACTATTCTCCCCAAGGATATTTTGAACTAATACGGCTTTAAATACTTTTCTCCTGGCAGCTGCTTAAATATTTAAGAAAAGAACTTTTTAAGTTTAAAAAGCTTAACATATTTGACAAGAGTTAACCTGCTGTCTGGACATGAATGATCGTTTATTTCTGGAATGCCATCACAGTCTAATTTTAAAAACCTAGCAAACACATTCTGGTAAAATGATCTCACTTCCAGAGAGTGCAAGTTATCTCTAAATTGAATTTGATAATAGCCATTGTATATTTAAAAAACAGCAATGTCGACCTTATGACATTCCAAGAAAATTCCTATCAACTGATATCAACCTTTGTTATGTCTATTTTCATAAGAGAAATGTACCTAATGTTTTTAACCTGGTATTCATAAATAATCTTTTCTAACAATATATTGTAAACACTGTGTCTCATTATTTTATGTTTTCTGAGTACACAATCACTTCTAGTTGCTGTTTTCTATCAAGAAAATCAAACATAGTCTGCTTAGCTAGTCAATTCTGATAACTTTGCAGGAAAGTTTGAGAGAAAATGGAAATTTTCTAGGATCTACTTTAAATTCACAACTTCTGAAAATATTAATATGTAGGATTTTTTTGATGGAAAGATTTAAACTTGCATTCTGACATACTTATTGAAGAAACTATCACACAATTTTGTTTTCACATATTTATGGGATTCAGAAGCTGCTCACTGAACTGATAATAAAGACTCACTGAACTGTGGAGATTCTTGCATTTTGCTGAACTCGGATATTATCTTCAGGCATATTGTTTATATAGGATGTTTTGAGAAATCTTATGTCCAGAATAAGTGAATTTCCCACTGGAAACAAATGGTGATGATATTACAAGATTCATGTATTTCTTTCAGTAGCTTCTCTTTGTTCATAATTTACTAAAAATGAAAAGGCATGAGGATGTGGACTTACGATTAAAGATTGTTGATCGATGCACATATTTATATCCACTCCTTCCTAAATTCTAACTCGTAATATATCAGAGAATAAAAATTGTATATACACAAAAAGACAAAAATAATCAAGTAGGAGAATTGATCAAATGAGAGGCCAAAAAAAAAAAAAGACTAGGGAAAATGGAAAGGAGATGGAAAATGTTCTAAATCACTTCTCAGAAAGGTACTGGCAAAATAGTCAGAAATGAGAGCAGTACGAATATATTTTCAGAAATGCAAGGCGTTAAAATGTTATATTAAACACTAAGCCTTTCTCAGAGGCTGCAATCCACTATAAATTATAAAGTAAAACAAGAAAAAGAAAAACATAGGGTCTAGGAATGTATACAAGATATTCAACATAAGATTGAGACACACACAATTCCCAAGGCAACTATGAGCGGGCATCCCAGAAGGACAGCTGTGGACATCTCAGTAGGACAGCTGTGGAGCACAGATACCAGCGGGAGCAGGCAGTTCAACGTAGAGTAAGAGAATGGTAGACCATGGGAGATTGTTTTTAATGAATCTGTGGGCAGTTGTATAGTTTTCTTTTTGCTGTTTTAAAAATGTTCAGTGCTGAATTAGCAGCATTAGAGAAAACTATGCAAGCAAATAAATTAGTCAGTTATAAAGCTAGATCAATGGAACAGCTAACAAAAATGTCTATTAGAATGGGGGCCAGCTGTGAACAGCATTTAGGTGGTCATAATACTAATTCAACCAGTTATCATACAATCTTATTTATAAAATGGGTGGAACAGATGTGTGTCAATAGTTAATGCCTACATTTTTTAAAGAAAGGAAAAAAGAAGAATAGCAGAAACATGTTATTTTAAAATGTTTGCCTAAACACCAATAAGTACGTTATTTAAAAATAATTTTGCTAAACGCCAGTAGAAAACACTGAAAAGAATTGAAAGTTTGTCTTTGGGAGGTAAGAATCAAGGGAGCAGGAGAGTGTGGGAAAGAGAACCACTGATTTGTTTTATTTTGGTGTAAGTTTGTATAAGACACTTCCTTTACATTATTTCATAAACTTGTGATTTACATATGTCTGGAGTTCCTAACAACCTCTTTTATGCCAACTAACCACTGCAACAATCTATGTTTTGCCTCAACAATGCTGCAGTCCAAGCAGCAGGCACAACCCCATGTCGCTTTACCATATGTCCACACCAAGGGGCCCTCACCCGCTGCCCTTAGCTTTTCCCTGTTGGTCCTAAGACGACCTGCAAATCCGTGAGACATGCATATCACCCTCACGTGCCCCACACCAAAGAGACATAAAGAATAGTTTTGACCAGTGAGAGGCAGGAGCCAGCAAATAAATTCTTCTCCTTCCACTCCAGGGCTAGACTGCTGATAAGCAAGGCAACGCATTCTGCATCTCAGCGAAACAGTCTAACTTGATACAAAGTTAGTGGTAGCCACCCTGGTAATACATGGCTTTGTTTTCTCTCTGACATTTCCTGCCTCACTCACATCTTCCCACCTCTCATTTCTTTCAGATTATACTTCCCAATAAAGTAGTAGCCTGTGAGTGTTTACCTCAAGGTCTACTCTCTAAAAAGCCCACAATAAAACAACTGATCCCAACCTAAACTGGTGATAAAAATGTGTCATTTATGCACATCACAAATGTTAAAGATTTCACCTTTGATTAATAGGAATGAGGTCTAAGTGGATGGAGAGGCATTGGCTATATGGGAACTATGGCACTTGAATGGTGTGAGGGAAATAATAACGATAATGACTAAAGAGAGAGCTGGCTTCTGTTAATGACATTGGAAGGTCTATAGAAAGAAAATTACAGGCTCAGGGCAGCCAACTGGAAATGGAAGGAGTGCTGTAAAACTGTAAAAGCAAAGAGCTTCTGCGACAGCTTTGGAGTAGACTCTCATCTCCTACAGGCTTAGGGCAGCTTTTATTGAAAGTTAAGTCATAGCTCTAATTGTAAAGATAGCAAAGCTGATAATTAAAATTAATGGCCAGCCTTGAAAATGTTCTTATATTTTACTAATGCTTTGATAAGTAAATATCAGGAACTTGTGATCTGGCAAGGAGATTGAGGAAACTGAGCATGACAATATTGAACTCTTCTGTTCTCCCCAACTGTCTGGGCGAACATAAACAGCACCCTTTGGGGAAGTCCCCTTGGCACAGCGATTAAGCTCTCACATTCCACTTCTCAGCGGCTCAGGGTCCTTCAGTTCGGATCCCGGGTGTTAACATGGCACTACTTGGCAAGCCATGCTGTGGTAGGCATCCCACATATAAAGCAGAGGAAGATGGGCATGGATGTTAGCTCAGGGCCAGTCTTCCTCAGCAAAAAGAGGAGGATTGGTGGCAGATGTTAGCTCAGGGCTACTCTTCCTCAAAAAAAACAAAAACAAAAACAGCACCCTCTTTCCAGTATTACATGTGAAGGATGTCCTCATATCCGAACACGTGCAATGACCTCACAGGAAGCAAGTTCCTCAAAAGGCAATGCCTTCTCTCCTCAATATCTCTCTGTACCACCTCTCATTGCCTTCAGGCCATTAGTCACAGTCACTTCTTAGAAGAGCCTGGGCAGGGCAATGTGGTTCATCAAGCAAGAGGCTACAGTTGATTTGGTAGACAGAATATAGAATCTGATTAATAAGTCCTGCATAAACTACAGGAGCACTTTAGGAGTAGACAGAACGAGTATAGGAACAAGACAGGAAGGATATAAGCCTGGATTGTAGAAACTATATTGATGTGGCCTTATTGTTGCTCAAGATGCTATTCACTGGAAGGAAAATTGACCTAGTCCTCATAGTATCTAGAATGTCTCCTTAAAAAGTGAACACGACGATGACCTAGAATAAGTGAGAGGAAAATGACAGATGCATTTTGTTGGAGTATTGAGGAAGGGGTAGGGAGGTTCATAATGTATTTAGCATGTAATACTAATAACTGTTTTCTCGATGAGCCCAGAGGACACTCCCTTTACTGAGGAAATAAGGAATGGGCTGGTGAGGGAACCATTGGTATCTTTGAGAGACTCCATGATGGCTATCCTCTATAGACAGGGGTTCATAGTGGGCACTGCTCCCATGGAACTTGAGTCCACAGTATTACTGATATGGGAGACTTCAGAATTTCAGCATTTAACGACTTACATCTGGCTACGACTGCATGAAAAGTCATCTCCCACCCAATGCCCAGGTGTAAATTAGCCACAGAACCTCTTGATTGAAAAAGTGCTGAGTCTTCTCGAACAAAGACACTTAAATGCCACTGCAAGTATATGTGATAGATATTCCTGAGATCCTACCCAAAAGGTTCAATGGTCACTTCTGAACTCTTAGATTTTAGATCTTAGTTGACACTGCTGTAAGGGCACCATAAATATTATAAAAGTTAGATAATTAAACAGACTCACTGAACTCCACAGAGCATATTATTCTAAGGCTCTATTGAAGACAAATGATATAATACCAGGGGAGAAAATGAGTGTAGACATGTTTTGAGACCAAAAGATTTCCAGGATTTACACCTACTATTTGGCTGTTGAACTGGTAAATGCATTCTTCTCAACATTTACCCTTAGTGAAGATCAAATTCAGCTCATCTTTATGTGGCAAGGGCAAAAGTGCACATATACTGTCTTGCCCCCAGACTAATTGAAAGCTTCTGCTCTCTGTCATAACATAGTCTGAGACCTTGACCCTGACATTCCAAATAGTAGTGTTGCACATTATACTAATGAAATCATGTGTATTTGGTTCTGGTAAGAAGAAAGTAGTAAGTACCTTAAATTTCATTGTAAGACAAACTCATTCCAAGAGATTAAAGATAAATTTCCTAAA
Organism: Equus caballus; assembly: GCF_041296265.1. NCBI lineage: Eukaryota > Metazoa > Chordata > Mammalia > Perissodactyla > Equidae > Equus > Equus caballus. The sequence continues at coordinate 24,972,266 of NC_091709.1, read as the reverse complement.
GATTCAGAGGCCTACTACATAAGAAAGGAATCTAGTTGTCTGGGACGTGTCAGGACCTCTAAGGTAGGGGACATTTTGTTTTTAATCTCACATATCCTACCATTTAGGCACAACACTTAATGACCCTCTCTGTATTGCAGAGAGAATATAATGCATTTCAGAATACTATTGTGAACATTTTGTAGACTTGGAAGGCTGACAATTTCAAGAGGATCTCAGAGCAACAGCAGGTTCTGAGTAGGTTGAGAGTGTGTTACAAGCTGCATTGACCCTTGGGCCATATAGCCCTGCTGATCTGATGTTGCTAGAGATATATGTCATAGATGAGGATGCTTTGCTCTCAGAAAGCTTCAGTAGAAGAGCAGTAGTACAGAATCTTAAGATTATGGAATAGGGCTGTGATTTCTGGATCATAAAATTAACCACCATTTCTAGAATAGCTACTCACTTTGCTACTCGACATTTGAACATGAGACATCAAGTGAGTATGTAATTATATGAGACCTTCATGAAGTGGATATTATTCGAGTTACCAAGTGACAAGGTTAAGCAGAAATTAAAATAATCTATTGTCCATTGAAAGTGGTTTGTTTGAGATCAGGCCAGAGCAGTTCAGAAGACATGGGTCAATTACATAATAAGAGTTACAAACTACCACGTTACCTACCTCACAACTATAGTGTCATGGGGGTTTCTCTAGAACTAACTGATAGAGATGAAATGGATGTAGACCTGGCTTAAAGATGAGGTAGGGATTTGGGTTGCTGATAGGCAGATATTTAAAAATGTCACGTCATAGCTCTACTTAGGGATGCCTCCTTGTGAGCAGAGTTGTGACCATTATACTTGCATACAATTCATCTGGATTGCAGTGGATGGAGAAGGTGCCTAAAGTGTGGGTCTGTGTGGTCACCTGATGAAAGACTGAATGTTTCACCAGGGCTTTGGAAAGAATAAGGCTTGATGGAAGATGAGGATCATGGAACTCTGAGAAGGAGGAATGGAAGAAAGCACAAAATCTACATATATTTGAGTCTCACTTCAATTGCCACCAGAAAGGAATATCAACCATTTTCTCTTCTGAGCTACTCCAGGGTTGGTACAATGAACTCATTAACAGAAGCATCATGGTGGTAAGGATTGCAGTTATGAAATGACCTAATTTCACGAGCTTCCTCTCACTGAAGCTAATTCTAGCCACTGCCACTGATAGACAATTGATGTTTATCAATTTATGTCAAAACTGCAGATAGAGGCAATGCATGGTCCGTGGACCCTGTTGGTCATGGGGCTGGGGAGTAGGGTCTTGGTTCACGAAAAGAAATGATGTTCAGGCATGATTAAAAAATAGCAGCAGTTAAAACGCAGGCATCAACAGGACAAAATACCCTGGGATGAGCCAGGGCAAGAGGTGCAGCTTTCACTTAGGTCATACAGGCCAGGCCACTGAGCCATTCCTGGGAGCCAGCTTCCGGCCAGAGGAAGGACAACCAGCTGGGACAATGAGCACTTGATAATGAACCATTCAGACGATTGGTATTAGGTCACTTATATCAGATCTCCCACGCTGGAGAGGCAGAAATCCATCTATACTGTAGTTGATAACTATTCTAGATATCAGATATTTGTTTGTCTGGATATGTTCCATGTTCAGTGCCTCCAACATCCCCACTATCTAATGGCTCAAGGATGAGCTAAATACATAAATCTATCTAGATATATATTTGTGTGTGTGTGAGTGTCTTAAAATAAGCATAGTCTGGTAGACCGGTGTAATGACAGTTAAAGGCTCTTCTAAAGAGCCAGCATGAACAAAACACTCTGTAGTACTGAGACATTGTTCTCCAGGATGTGCTAGATATACTTACCCAAGAGGAGACATACAGTTGTGTGCCTCAATAGCTCAATAGATTCAGAACCAAGGAGTGGAAGGTTAACTTCCATCATCATCATTTTCAGTGTGTGCTTCACATCTTTTGGATCTTAGATACTGTTAGGTTCAAGGTCTTGGTTCCTAGGAGAGGAATACCTCTCCCAAGAGAAACATTATGAGTTACACTGAACTAGAAGCAGAATTGACCTTCTCTCCATGTTGGCTTCCTCACACCAATGAATCAAAAGGAAAAGAAAGGATTTACAGAACTATTTGAATTATCAATCCCATTTATCAAGGTGGATTATAGTTTCCTTTACACAGTGGGGAGAAGGAAAAGTATGTCTGGACCCCGGAGATTTTCTGGGGTATTTCTTGGTGTGTCCATGCCCAGGATGAATAAGAAATGGTAAACTGCAGCAATCACCTGTTAACAAGGGCCAGTACCTAAAAGCATAAACCTCTCAAGGATGAAGGTCTCAGCCACATCACTAGTCAAGTAACGTAGGCCAGTAAAAATTCTGGATAAAAGTGAAGGAAATATATATTGAATGGGTTGTAGAAGAAGGAGACCATGAACATCAATCATAGCTTTAGGAAAAGCTGCAACAATGGGGACTATAGATTGTTTCACTAATTTTCTCCTTATCTTTTCAGATATTGTGACTAGTCACCAATTAGAAGGAAGTTCTGTGATTGTTTGAATTTGTCTGTTTACTTTCTCAGGTAGGAAGTGAACGCATATTATTCTTACAAAATTTGGAGGCTCCATAGAGTTGGATGTGAGCTTGATAATAAGGCCACAAAGAGATATGGACCAAACACAAACTCAGGCGCATTTACCTGATGCACAGCAAAGCCAATCACTGAATTGCCAGAATTGTAGCAAGGAAACAGGTTTATTATCAAAAGGCAGCCAGATGAGGAGATGGGAATAAACTCAAATCCACCTCCATGAAGGGTTTTTATCTAGGGTTTTGAGTAGGGGAAGGGAAGCATGGCCTTGCTGACTGGCACCCTCCCATGACATTTATCTTGAGTCTTTGGCATCACCTTTTGCCTGCATTTGATCTTATGAGACTGAATCTCCTTTCTTCTTGACCATCTCTAGTTTAACTTTTTGGAAAAACAACTCACTAATCATGTTCTAAGGAGGAACAGAAAGATCTGGTTAATCTTAGGCAACAGTCACTTAGTAATTGCTGTATAGGTGTGTGTACAGTTGCCGCTAGCAAAGCTTATCTTGTTTTTCTACTCTCTGCTAGGGAAAAAAAATTTAACTCATCCGTCCTCTGTCTCAAATGGACTAACATGGACTGAGTATGAGAGCGACTCTTGAATCTGTTTCTTGGTCCTTGTGATATCGACCCTGATATCAGTTTCTCCACATTAAACCTAGCATATATGGGATTAAAAGCAAAACACCCATTCCCTGCTTACTCTCTGGCTTCCTGGCTCCAGAATCCACTATCATCCATGGAGACAGACACCGTCAAGGACAAGCACCTGGACTATCTCCTCACACAAAGAGATACGGGCTGGTGGGAAAGCTGCTGACAACAAGGTCGTGAGCTCCCTCCTGTCTGCAAGTAGTCTCAAGGCCAAAGACAGGCTGGTGGGAGAGCTCCGACCAGCAAGGCCATATGCTCCCCCTGCCCTACCTAAAGCCCCAAATAAAACCCCTTCCTTTTAGCTTTCCTGGGAGTTTGGGATTTGCACGTTAGTTGCCCTCTCTCCTTGCTCAGTGCTGTGCTAAAATAAAATTCCTACTTTCTTCCACCACACCTGGTGTCAGAGATTGGCTTGCTGTGCAAGAGGTAAGCGAACTCACTTCAGGTTCGGTAACACTTGGTCATTTATTTCACCCTACATTCCATTGGGGTAACCAACTATGAACAGATTTTGCTCATTATAAATCAATTGTACTGATTAAAAACGTAAACAGGCACAATTATTCCATCTCTATATATCATTATTTTGATCATCAATCATTAACTTGACTATTTGAATTACTTTTTGAATTATTTAAATTATTTTGGATCCCTTTATCCTGTTAATGTCTGGTTATTTTAATTATGAGAGGATGTGTTTAATTGAGTAGTAGAAATTTAGAAAAAGAATCTTAAAATATTTAGCTCAGTTCCTTTTCTTAAATTGCCTAATACAATACCTGTATTTCCAGCAATAGATGTTTTTGATACCAATAATTATAGTTCAGGCCAAATCACCAGGAACTAAAGATAAGTTAAAAGTCAATATCCTAGGAAAATACAGATTCAGTGTCAAGAACCCGAGAGGAAATAAGGAGTGTCCATTTCCGTTTTATAATTGTGTTGAAATACAATTATTGCAAATCTTATTTAAATAGAAATCATCCTTAGAAAACTAATCCTTCAAATAATTTGTATTCAAATCCAAATATTTATTTTATAACTGTATTTGAATAGCATTTTAAGTTGAATTTTTAAAAGTATTCTTGAAATATTTTTAATATGAAAACTAGTGCCATCCCAATAACGTCTAAAGGACTCATTGTAATGTTCATAATCCACAAACAGTTCAGTTCAGCTGCAATGAATATACCCAAAAGTGATTGTGTGTAAGCTACTTTGGGAAAATTCTCCTTTCCATAATAATAGTCTATTTTGTATTAATGAAGTGCTTTCTTGAGAAGAACCCCAAAAGGCTTTATAAATATTATTTCATTAATCCCCCGAACACTCATGTGGCAAGTATGTGGCAAGAATTATTATTCCACTTTGTTATATAAATGAGCCAAAGATGGTCTCTATATTGGTCCCTAGGTGGTTTATTTCTTCACTTCAGGCTGAAGCTTGTTATTTTGAAAGCTCATGGGTGCCAAACGCTAATTTTTACGTATCCAATTATTTCAGAAATAGCCCAAGAAAGCAGATTTTTAGCCATTCAGAGCCTGCCTGCTCTGCATACTTGTGCAACTTCACCGTGAATCTGCTGTTCATTGTTAAGACACAGGCTTGTAGTTCTGAAGCCCCGTTCTTCTATGACCCTTTGGAGCTCTCTGACCCAGAGACTCTCTGGCAGACAGCTGAGCAACATCACTTAGACATGTAAGCGCCTTCTCTGCCCTGAGAGTTCCCTACCTTCCTTCCCTTTTGGATGGTAGGCCCTCACCTTAGGCATCTGGATGGTCTCTTGCTGTTAGGGAATTCTCCTCTGGTGCAATCCAGTCCAAGCACTGCCCAATAAAGCTTACTGTGTGTTACTACCTCTTGTGATCATTATCTTTTTCTTTGATCAGATCCCAAGTCCCTCGCACCTCCTACAAACTTTTAGATGGAAAATTGGGTAGCAACCTCAGCTGGTTGTGTAGTGGGCTGATAGCAGACAATGGGTAACTCAGCCCTGAAACCCCAGCTCAGTGCTTTATCCAGGCATATTTCTCCTTTTAAGTTACTGTTTTCCATAATCTGGTTTATGCAAATACATATGATCCCTAGAGTGTGCTCATCTTATCACATCCTTTCACTGTTTTTACAGAGGTTCAGTGGGCAAATCAGAATGTAACAAATACCACATTTGATACTGGGATTTAGTTAATGCTTATAATGAGGCATTTTTTAGAGGTAATAAGGTTAAGGTTTGTTGAATGTCATACCAAAATAACTAAAATGCTATGGTTATACATGTAAATTTTCTTTCTTTATTTTCTCATGTCATTAATGCCATGTCTATAGAGAACAATTAGTAAAAAGGAGAACCAGCATGACGATTCTACGTATTTTATATTTTTCTATTTATATTCTAGTTTTATAGATGGGAATGTGTCCGAAGAATAAAAATATATTTTGACGAAAGTGCTTCTGGTTTGAATTGTGGAAGAAAAATTTCAGGGAAGAGGACACAGAGACTACATGACATGCTGTGAAAGTTCTTGAGTCTACAGATCATATTATAGCAGCAGAAGTGGGACAGAATCTTTATGTCATTGAAATGTTGTGATCAAACATAAACTCCTGTCTCATTGAGTCTGCAAATTTCACACCAAAAATAAATGAAAAATCCAAGGAAATTAGGTGACACATAAAGAAGGACACTAAAAGAAACTGAAGCCTTTGGCACCTACAGCTACAGGAGACAATAAACACGACCCAGCCTAGCCAAATTAACACAGAGCTCACAGTAAGGGCCTATTTATCTCAGTTCCTATTACCCAGTGTATTTTGCCTGGCTTTCATTGAGAAATTACAAGGCATACTAAAGATAGGAAAACAAGCAGTCTGAAAAGAAAAAGCCTGCATCAGAAAAAAACTCAGATATGACACAGATTTGGGGATTATCAGTTAGAGCATTTCAAATAAACATACATTGAGAGCTTTAATGAAAAAAAAGAAGACAGAATATCAAAAAACAACTGTATACCACAAGGAAGGATATGGAAAATCCCTAAGAAAAAATCAAAAGTAAATGCTAAGAATCAAAAACACTGTGATAAAAATGAAGAACAACTGATGGGTTCATCAGTACATTGGATATAACAAAAAAAGAATAAGTGTACTTAAAGATAGGTCAAGAGATAGAAGCAACCTAAGTGCCCATCAATGGATGAATGAGAAAAGAAGATGTGGTATATATATATATATATATAATAGAATACTACTCAGCCATAAAAAATGAGAAATCTTACCATTTCCAACAACATGGTTGGACCTTGAGGATGTCATACCAAATGAAATAAGTCAGAGAAAGACAATTACCATATGACTTCACTTATCTGTGGAAGACAAACAAACACATAGATATGGAGAACAGATTAGTGGTTACCAATCTGAGGGGCAAGTGGGGGTGAGTGTGAAAGGGGTAAAGGGCACGTGTGTAAGGTGACAGATGGCAACTAGAATTACGATGGTGAACACGACGCAGTCTATACAAAAGTCGAAATACAATGATGTACACCCAAAATTCATATAATGTAAGATACTATGACCTCTATCAAAAGTTAATTAATTAAAAAAACATAGATCAAGAGAAATCTTCCCAAACTGAAATGCAAAGAGAAAAATGAATGAAAACCAGAAGAGAATATCCAAAAACTGTCAGACATTTAAGCAAATTATAACAAACGCGTAGTAGAATACCAAAAGTAGAAGAAATTAATGCCAGACATCAATCAAAAGTTCAGATATAGCAGAGGTAAAATCAATGAATCACCAAATTACTAATTTGGAAAAGTTTATTGTGCACACATCAAAAAGACATTTTGCAAACCTGGAGCATTCAAATTAAAATACAGAAAGAGGCTTAGGAGTATATTGTTATAAAGGGGTTTATATAGTGAGAAAGCAAAGCCTATTCATGCTTCACAGTGATTGGTTATAATATTAGAATTGTTTTTTTTTTTTTGAAGAATATTAGCCCTGAGCTAACTGCTGCCAATCCTCTTCTTTTTGCCGAGGAGGACTGGCCCTGAGCTAACATCCGTGCCCATCTTCCTCTGTTTTATATGTGGAACGCTTACCACAGCATGGCTTGCCAAGCAGTGCAATGTCCCGCACCTGGGATCCAAACCACCGAACCCTGGGCCGCCGAAGCAGAATGTGTGCACTTAACCATTGAGCCACCCTGCTGGCCCCGTAGAATTTTTTTAATAACAGGGAATTCGTTCATGGTTACATCAAATTAACCTTGGAAAACAGTTCAAGTTTTGTTTATGATTTCCAGAGGCATCAGCAATAAATGACCCGGGTCAAGTTAGTCTTGCAAAATAAGCTGAATTAAGCTTTGTTTGTATGAGTAAACTGGTTTTGTCTGCTCAAGGAATTTTCAAGCCTGGTCTCTCGTTTTGATTTTAACAATTCCTGCCTTTTGGTCATTCTCCTAGCAGACTGGAAGTATAACCAACCAGTAGAGCATTATTCTTGGTTATCACTGATGTAGTCAGGGTGAAGAATCACATAGCTGCTGTTTCCATTAGTTGAGTAGTCACGCCAGAGGGCCATATACTCACCAGCTTCATCATTTATGTGATTATTCATGATTTCATCCAGTTGTCTGATCCTGATGGATACCATTTTGCATGTGAGTGGCTTCCAACAAGCATTTAAAACCCTCGAGAGGAGACAACAGATTAGAGGTGAATATAGTGACTATAAGAGGAATAATAGCCAAGGATTGAAAAAAGTCTCCGGAGCAGAGATTCCCAGATTCCAAGATTTAACCGGTTAAGTAAATCAAATGGGTTTCAGGTTTTTTTTTTAAGTTATTTACATAGGCACAACATGATGTACAAGCAACCATGCATCCTCATGATTACTTAGGACAGAATGAACGTGAGGATGTTTTATTTTAGGAGGCAGTGTTGCAGGTGAGTTCTCACCTAAATTCAGTTTCCATACAATGTAAGTAATCAGATAATTTAATGAGAGTTATTTCCATGGAAAGTAAAGCAAAACAAATGTTAATAGTTTGAGCAAATTATAAATTGAGTTCCTCAGTTTGGAGAGCAGGCAGTTTAGAAGATTTTTAGATGTTGTGTATGATGGCATGAGAGAAAGCAGTGGAAATCTGAGAGATTTTCTTGGTTTGCAGTTTGAACATCTGTGGTGATCTTTCTGATTGGCCACATAGCAACAGGCACAAAGATTGTCCACATATGAGCTGTTGGGGTGATTTCTCTGAAGTTTCTATCAAGTTGTCCAGCTTTAGCTTGCATGGCTTCAGGAAAAGGGCAATTTTAGTTTCATAGTGATTCCTAGTCGAAAGTGTTGGACAAAATTGGACATGTTAATTTGGAGAGTTCTAGCCAAACATTGGAGGAAATTAGAAGAATTCAGGATCCAGTCCAGTTTACAGATAGAAAATAAAACCTTAAAAACAATTAACATCAGTAGAATCTGATATCCACAAAGATGTATTACTGAAACATAATTTTTCTCTTTATAATCATCCACATTTCTATTAAAGTTAACCATAGTAAGACTAATTTGTTTACAAATTAATTCTTGTTTTAATAAGCTTTCCCTGATTATTTACATAAATGCAGCAAGAGTAGTGATTGACCATATAAGTTCTTTTAAATCTGCTTTGCTCAAACTTTTCTTATGGAATCTCAGATTAGACTTTTGAAGTTTCTTTAGACAAAGAAGCCAAGCTAAGTAGTTGTCCACTTGTGCCCTGTTACAAAGAGAACAAATTCTTATTGAGCTTATGTAAATACCTATATGCCCATAAAAAATAAAAATATTTAATAAGAGTTTCAGAATTCTCAAGGGATCAAGTAGGGAGAAAAAGTAACTGCTCCAACCCTCATTTCAAAGATATACTTTACCAAATTTCTGTAAACAATATATAGCTTTGAAGAGAGGAGAAAGTGGAGCTCTTTAAATCTGGAAAGCAAGACATTGAAGAAGCAGCAATGTTTTAAATGAAGTCATAAAAATTATAATCATCTTCATCACTTCATTCAATCTCTGGTAATTAATTCGTCTTTTGCTTGATCTTGAGTTAGCAGCTTTGTGAAGCAATGTTTTCCATTAGAGTTTTAGAAATTCTTACCCAGTTCAATGTTATAATCCTAAATTTATTAGAAACCTACATTTTAGAGCACTTGTCAGGGTCGTTTCCATTAATCTCTTTGAAGATGAATCACTCTGCAACAACAATTTTACAAAAGCTTCAGAGTAAAACAGCAACTGTCTGTAAATGACAAGGCACTTAAAAATGACTGTGGTAAAAGATCTGATGAGAGTTCATTATAATGCAATTGACAAGGGAATTTGGTTATTTCTGTGACACACAGTTGAAAATAATAGCTGGAATTATGACTGTTAACATTATACCGAGACATATCAGATTTTTAGGAATTTCTTACAAATTCTGGAATGCTTATATTAATAACATTTATTTATACAAATATAAATGAAAGAAAATTTATAACATCACTTCTTATTTGATAATGTTTTACATGTAATCTAACATCAAATAAGTCTAATTAGTTTAGCATCTCTCTTTTACAAGGAGAAACAATAAATCTCTCAAGATGTTCCAGAAGCCTTCTGGAAAACCCAAAGTTAGTTTGAGGTCAAAAACACTTCATAAAGAATTTTATTTGAGAATGTTTCTTAAAAACATCAAAAGATTTAAAACACTTGATCAAATAAGATCACAAGTCCCTGTGAAACAATATTTTGTTAAGCAAAGTGACAATCAAAAGATTTCAAAGGCAAATATAGAAAGTTACATAATAGTAAAAAGCGTTAGTTCTTTTAACAGTGAAGACACAAGAGGTTTTTTTTCTGAATAATCAAACACCTAATAAGGACAATGCAGCACAGGAAATAATTTCATAAGACACAGAATCTTTGTTTCCCAGGTAGATTACATTAAAGGTAAAGGAAAAATTTTTGTTAACAATTTCTTAACAAGAGTAGATCAATAATCTAAAAACTTTTGTGATTTTAACAGAGAGAAAATCAAATTCTAATTTTGCACCAGTAGACTTCTGATATTAAAACTCTTTTTCTCTTTTTAACTTAAATAAATCCATTCCAATCTTAGCTTGACCAGACATAAAGTTCCTTTTTCAAGATTCCTTTTCCACTAACATTCTGCAACTTTCTCTATCCACTCAGCATTGTCCTATCTTTTTCCTTTCTGATTCTGAAACAATCACTTAATTTAGGACAAAATTACTTTCCTTTTTCCCTTCCAAAAACACCTTCATATCCTTCATAGGTTTCCTTATCCAAAAAACACATTCTATTTTCCTACCTGTTTTCCGTATACAATATTTTCTTTCATCTTTGCTATTTCTAGTAGGTTTCTTAAACATATTGATTATAAATTTTGACTGTAAGTAATCTTTGCTTTCTAGTGAAAACTAGGAACCAGACAATTATGAATTATCATATATTAGCATCCATTGATAGATTAACAAATTTACAAATACATTTCATAATTTCTAGTAGCATATTCTTCATTATAGTAAATTTTTCAGTGTGGCACAAAACATGGTTACTCATGAACCAAATACACATTGTCCCTCTGTAAAAAATTAAAAAGCCAAAAGTAGATAAATTTATGTTTGATATTCGAGGTTTACCTTATTTGGAAATGATTTAAATATTCAAAGAATATCTATTATTTGGTTTGATTTATTAGAAACTTTGATTTTATTTACGTGTATTTAAAACATTTGTTTTTAGCAATTATTTACTTAACAATCTAAAAATTTTGTTTTTAACAGTTTAACAATTTTTAACAATTAATTTTTTAACCATTAATTTTTAACAATTGTTTTTGACAATTTAATTTTTAACAATTAATTTTAACAATTATTTTTAACAATTTAACAATTATACTTGGATTAGGCATTTAACACCTAACTATCATCTTTGGTTATTTTTCTTGTTGACAAATTTTGTAACATACAGATAGCATGAGCTTATTTGATTAGTAAACCAAGGTAGAAAAGATTGTATATTTGTATTATATTTAATATTGACAATTCTGAAGATATATCTGTTTTTATTAAACCAAAAGACTTAAATTCACTTTTATTACCAAAGATTACTGCAGATCATGTGAACTTGAGAATCACTTGAGTTATTTTCTATATACCCGAGTTATAGGAATACTTAATTTATTGAAGCATTTATTTTCCTTTAAGCCAACTAAATAGAGCTCATCATAAATACCACATATACATAATATACCACAGATAGACACAAACAGAGATCTTACAACTTTTGCTTAAAAAAATTAGCCATGTCTCAAGTACAAATCTCAAAAGAATAGTTACATCCAAATTGTATTTCTGGCAGATGAACTAAGTTAAGTTTCCCTGCTCAGACAGTCAGTTTTTTACTAAAAACTTCTCATTTGCATGCTGTAAGGATCTGCTTAGAGCTATTTTTGGAATCAATTTTCTAATAGAAACTTCTGAATACCAATCACGAATGCATTCCATTATCTCTCAGAGTTTTGGAACCTCTGTTTTAAGAGTACACATTAAGGTGGACTTATCTAAGTCAAACATTCCCCAAAGAGGCTGCTACAATTCTAAAAGTTCACCAATTTTTCATGAAGGCACAAGATCCCAGTCTATAGACTTAATTAATAGAAAGAACTAATATGTGATTCTTTGGTCTGAGTGTATCAACAGTGGTAAATGAGAAACACTATACTGGTTGGTTATACTCTCAGTCTGCTAGGAGAATGACCAAAAGAGGGAGTTGTTAAAATCAACAGTAAACAAAGACCAACCTTGAAAATTCCCTGAGCAGACAAAATCAGTTTAGTCATAGAAACAAAGCTTAATTTAGCTTGTTTTGCAAGACTAACTTGACCTGGGTTATTTCTTGCTTATGACTCTGGAAATCATAAACAAAACTTGAACTGTTTCCCAAGGTTGATATGAGGCAAGCATGGACGAATTCTCTATTATTTAAGAAAAATCTAATATTATAACCAATCACTGTGAAGAATAAACAGTCTTTGCTTTCTTACTATATAAGCTGCTTTATAACAAAATACTCCTAAGCCTCATTCCATGTTTTGGTTTGAGTGATCTTGGCTTGTAAACTGTCTTTTTGACATGTGCACAATAAAGTTTTACTATTTACTAATTTGGTGATTCATTGATCTTACTTCTGTTATTTCTGAACTTTTGACACACCAAACCAAAGAGCCAAGAAGATCTAAGAACAAGAAGGATAAATGCTAAAAATACTCAAACTAACCAAAAGAAAAACAACAAAAAACTACACTTAAGCATATCATATTAACACTACAGGAATCCAAAAGCAAAGAGAAAATTTTGAAAGAAACTGGAGAAAAAATAACATCTTACCTATAGAGCAACAAGGATAAAATTTGGGAGACTTCTTGACAGAAACTGCAGAAAAGAGGAGAGTGTATAGAAACATTTACAGTGTTGAAAAAAAAAAAGCCCACCAACCCAGAATTTTCTATCCAGCAAAATGATTTTTCAAATGTGAAGTAGAAAACAGAATTTCTCAAACAGAAATTGAAGGAACTTCTGCCAAGTAGACTTACCCTGTAAAAAATGTTAAAAGAAGTTTTTCAGAGAGAAGAATTATATAGGTCAAAAACACAGATCTATCTAAAGAAAGAGTGTCAGAAAAGAAACAATGATGGTTAAAATAAGATCCTTTTGGGGTTGGCCTGGTGGTGTAGTGGTTAAGTTCACATGCTGCTCTTCAGTGGCCCAGGGTCTTTGGATTCAGCTCCTGGGTGTGGGCCTACACACCACTCATCAAGCCATGCTGTGGTCGCATCCCACATACAAAAAATACAGGAAGATTAGCAAAGACGTGAGCTCAGCAACAATCTTCCTCAAGCAAAAAGTTGAAGCCTGGCAACAGATGTTAGCTCAGGGCCAATTTTCCTCAGCCCCCAAAAAAGAAAACTCTTTCTTTTTCTTGATTTTAGTTGATTTAATAGATAATTAGAATGTGATAAACAATGTGAGGGAGGAATTACTGAATTTGGACTTATTTGAAAGTGGTCTTAGATTAGTTTCAAATAAGTCTTTTTTTAAAAGATTGGCACCTGAGCTAACAACTGTTGCAAATCCTCTTCTTTTTTTTTTTTTTTTTCCTGCTTTATCTCCCCAAAACCCCCTGTACACAGTTGTATATCTTAGTTGCAGGTCCTTCTAGTTGTGGTATGTGGGACGCCGTCTCAACGTGGCCTGATGAGCGGTGCCATGTCCACGCCCAGGATCTGAACCCTGGGCCGCCACAGCGGAGCGTGTGAACTTAACCACTCAGCCACGGAGCCAGCCCCTCAAATAAGTCTTGCAAACACTAAAGCAATCTGTAAAAAAATTAAAAATCAAGGATAATTCATATGCTGTACTTGATAAAGTTGCTAACCATAGAGTTATAGCTTAAGATTTCTGATGCTGCTATAAGTGTGTTCTGAAATTTAAGAATTAAACAAATTGTGATGAATGGTGGAGCCGAATTTCTCAGTGTTGGAATAGGAATTTCCAGAAGAGGAAGTGATGGTGATCTATGTGATAATGCATAAGAGTTGGAGATAGCAGTTAGAATTCATATTTAGCTTAATATAGATACAGGTGATTGTATAAAGAAATATGTATAGATATGTGTGCATATCCACAGGTCGGTATACACACACATATTTATTTTCTTCATCAGCTAAGAGAGCATAAAAGAAATTACACCCCAGTAGCAAAGAGCACACCTAGCACCCAGATCTTGGTTTCTAATACCATTTTCTAATAAAATGAGCTAATTCTCCTTGGAGAATTGTCTGAATCTAAGACTGGGGCAGGAAACACAAAACCTGGTCCTGGAGCATCTTGTAGTGCCAGAACATAAGAAAGCGCTCAAAAAAAAAAAAAAAAAGCAAAACTCCCACATTGATGAGGATATGAGGATATGTCAAATGGCAATGGAGCCAACTCACAGGGCTTCAAATGGTCAAAGGCAGAACAATTTGAGAAACAAAATAAAGTAGTACTCAATTATAACTCAAACTATACAATAAATAGACATGAGTCCATACAGATACACATAGATGGTCAAATAACTTCATAAATGGAAGAGACAAATCTCTCATGCAAGATTCCAAATAATTTACATACTTTCTCCACTCTTGAGAGAAAGAATAGCTCTCCATATAAGTATGGGCTGTGCGTAATAACTTCCTCCCAAAGTGTAGGAATGGAGAGAGAAAAGAATAATTCTAAAGTAGAGAAACTTGACAAATGCTATTTCATCTAGGTGATCAAACTCTATATCAACAGTTATAAAGCTTGTTAATACTATGTACCCTTTGTATGATGTGATAAAAATAGCAATTTACAGCTATGATTTTCCTCCCAAAATCTAGAACCCCAGTGTAGTTATGAGGAAAATGTCAGACACATTCCAATAGAGCTGTATCTTACAGTGTCCCTGACCAGTACCACTCAAAACAGTACTCGCCAAAAGATGATCAAATCACGGCAAGTCTGAGAAGCTGTCACAGCCAAGAGGAGCCTGAGGTGATATGACAACTGAATATAGCGTGGTCTCTTGGATGAATTATGGAACAGAATGAAGATATCAGGTAAAAACTAAAGACGTCTGATAAACCCAGAACTTCAGTTAATAATAACTTATCAATATCTAATTACTAACTGTGACAAACATACTATTCTAATGTAAGATGGTAACAATAGGAAAAACTATATATGGAGTGGCGAGGTATAGGAAAATTCTCTCTACTATCATCTCATTTGTTTGTATAATTCTAAAATTGTCCTAAAACATAAAGTCTATTAAAAATAATGTAGAAAATAGGTATACATGCTAAAGTTGTTGTTAGGAAATTTGTATACTTGTCGTATTAGTCAGGATTCTCCAGCGAAGCAGAACTGATAGGATATAGATAGATATGTGTAAGAGTGGATTTATTATAGGAATTGGATCGTGTGGTTATGGCAGCTGAGAAGTCCCACGATCTACTGTCTACAAGCTGGAGACCCAAGAAATCTGATGGTACAATTCAGTTGGAGTCCAAAGGCCTGAGAATGCGGAGTTTGGGGGTGTGATGGTATAAGTCCAAGTCTGAGTCGGAACATCTGAGACCCAGGAGTGCCTGTGTATAAGGGCAGGAGAAGATGGATGTCCCAGGTCAAGCAGAAAGAAAGAAGTTGCCCTTCCTTCACCTTTTTGTTCTATTCTGGCTCTCAATGGGTTGGATGATGCCCGCCTGCATGGGTAAGGGTGATCTTTTTTACTCAGTCTACAAATATAAATGCTAATCTCTTCTGGAAACACACCCAGAAATAATGTTTGCCAGCTATCTGGACATCCCTTAGTTCAGTCAAGTTGATGGATAAAATTAACCACCATACTTGTGGACAAGAAAGAAAGATTATAATAAAAATAATAGAATGTTTTTTGATAGAAAAATGTTAGATGAGTAAATATTGAGAGTAGAAAAATTACAGGAGACTTTTTTTCTTTAATACTGTTGTCACCTTCATTTTCCAATTAAAATTATGCATAAAAATAGAATTTCTAATAAAGAGTAATGAAATTATCTAATGGGATGCTATAATGGAGTGTTCATAAGTAGCAGACAGACATAGATGCTTTTCCAGAACCGTATTTATTAAAGCATATTGGAATCAGTAGGACTGAAACCTTCATATTTTCTATAAAAATAACACATTTGGTCCAGGATTTGTGACACCCAGAACATGGACCACCTGTCATTACATTAACTAAAAGAGTCAAATGGTCTGCATATTTGATGTATCTACACTCAGTCATAGTTGCTGGATAATAAATAATTTGAAACAAAAGTTAAAGTAGAAACATTGAATTAGAGTAAAGAATAGTTCCATTTTTAAATACCATTTGCCTCTATATTCAAATATTTCAGAAAGTGATAGATGTTATTCCATATAATAATCATGCTTCTCTAATTCACTATGCACATGTAGATTCATTCAAATATATTGAAAAGAGAATTCCAATTTTATCCCATTGTTTTGAGGAATGAAGATAATTCTCATATGCAAATATTCCATGAACAATTACAAGTTCATTTCAGCACGATGAACTTGCCTCTTTAAAAAGCCTATTGCAAATTGGTCTTTTGAATCTCCATTTAATTATTAACAGGCTTTTAAAATAACTGTATTTTCTCTTTGTGTTTAAAAGAAAGTGAAAATGCCTCACTTTTTCTCGAATTCTCATAGGTATTTCTTTGGAGGAGAATAGGCTTTGCTAGAGACCATGACCCCACTGTGAGGCTGTTTAAAGATATTCAGAATAGATAAAATTATGATTGTGTATAATAGGTCTGGCTTTAGTTATTTCAAAACAGTTATTTCCGTCACATATAACAGTGGGAAGAGAGATACAAAAGTGATGAGTTATGAACCTGATTTAAATTACTGTTCTTATTGCTACTATTTTTTATAAAAGGGAAAAAACCAGTAGCTCAATTAAAGAGAATGTTTTTAAATTCTGTAACTCTTTTCCATTGCATTTTACATAGAGAAATAAAATTTATACATTAATGACTGAAGAAAATCCAAAATGCTAATGTAGCTAATTTTTTCAAGATATGTTTTTACAGTGTCCTTTAAAGAAACAAAGTTGTATCTGAATTCCTTTCATCTTATGGGGTGGGGGAACAGAGGTTTGGGATGGAAACGATTGACTGGAGAACTTGGGGTTGAGAATAATTCCTAGGTGGGACAGCGAGACTTATCTGAATTATATTCCTAATTAGGACAATTAACTCTATCTAAATACAAGGTAACAAGGTAGAAATTGTATATACTAGACTTGAGCAAGAAAGTTCCGATGAAATGTATGCATCTCGAGTCTGAGTCATTTCTCAGAGCTACTGAGGGTTCAATGTATCTCAATGTTAAGTGAAAGACAGCTCTTAAAGGCTCCTAAATAATCAAAACAGAACCTGTGGATATTTAACTGTTCCCCTGCTAATCTAATGTATCCTGTTCTCTGCTTAGGATCTGTGGAACCTTGGAAAATCTATAAACTCAAGCCTTAGGCTTGGAATAATTAAAATTTAAATGTGATCTTTTGATGCAGGTAAGACCAGAGACACTGCAGCCTCTGATGAAATATCCCCTCCTCTGTACCTGTTTGGGCACTTTTCTGTGGGAACAAGAAACTGAAATTATAACAAAAAAGGTTATTATTAAACATTTAAAATTGCAAAAAATTTAGAGCTAACATTTTATGGTTTAAATTATATTCTCATGTGCTGCTCATATTACAGGCTAGTATTACAACTTATTTGACCAAGAAAGCTGAGCACAATTCTAGTTGATAAAGGAAGTAAGGCCTAAGTTAACTTGGGCTTTTCAATATTTTGCCCTGTACTGTCTGTTGTAAAGTTTTCTAGGGAGCAGCATTAAGAGGTATTAATATAGGCTCAAAAGGACCTGAAAATACCACATCCTGGGTACCATGTTGTTACCTTAGGAGCAGGGACAAAAGTTAAGGAAATGGAACCATGACTAAACATTCATTCAGATTTATTATCTTGACTCTATTTTCTCAAGAAGGATTTGACATCTATAATCTTATATCTGTGAATGCAGAAGATCTTCTCTTTCTTTCTTCCTTCCTTCTTTTTCCATTACTTTTATACATGAACAATTTTTTAGGGTATATAATTTTGTCGTATATGTCTCCCACCCCTACCATGATGGAACTCTTTATGCAAAGTAGAGAATTGAGCTTTTGCAGACATTTGTCATATATATTTTCAGTAAGTGCCTCAGAGAGTATCTTTCCTCTACCCTTGCCTATCTAAGAATGTGACTTTCAGTTTTATATAGCTCTGATTTATTTCCTTTAAATTATTTTCATCAGTGGAATTGATGTTTCAAAAAATGTTCTCCTGTTAACCAAATTTCCCTGAAAGATTGTACTGAATCACAAATGAAACTATTTACTGCAACCTTCATTAACCCAAGAAAGTAAAAATTTAGTAAGTTAGTTGGAAAAATACGTTTTAATGAAATATTTTTATTGCTGGTGAGGATAAACAGTGAGTTGCATTTTAATTCATGATTTGTATTTCTTCTTTTGTGAGGTTCCTCGGTCCATTTCTGGATTGACGTCAGCCATATATATTTTCTTGTCATAATGGCCTGCTGCTGGTTTTTTAGGAAGAAAGGTGGTAGTTTTTCCAAAGCTATGTCTTAAAGTAATTTTATGTATAAGTGGACAAAGTTTGTGGCTTTCCACATAGGATTAGCAAAATCCTGTGCTAAAATTTGGTCAATAAGTGATAAATGTAATTTGCTATATATAAATGTTTACCTTATCTAGGCCTTATTTTATGAGAACCTAGACATAAAACACCTTTATAAGCAATAGTAAGGGTGGATTTGTCCAGTCTAAACCCCCTTTACGTCTGCCCCCTAGCTGTTATGAGAGTTGACTGGTAATGGCTCAGAACAGTGACATATCTTCAGAGAATTGCCCTTGACTGATGGAAGCCACCTCACTAGGAAACTTAACAACACCATCCCTCCCTCAGGGAATGGCCTTCAGTCCACGATTAACAATATGGGGATTCAAAGCCTCCATCCCCTGACCTAAAGGAGGAGCATTCTTGTGGGATGATGCATAGTCCAGAGTCCTCTCCCCGTGGGTCTTTACTCTTCTTTTTCCTTTCCCTATCCTGCTTCAATTGTTTTCCTGAAGAGCACTTCCCCCCAAATTAAGGTATTCCTTGACCCCTGTCTCAGGCTCTGATCCTAGTAGATCTATCCTAAGTGTCCAGCTCACTTTATATTTTCAAGGAAAGCTTTGAGGCACTTAGAGAGTGTTATTAACAGCGTTAAAAGATATTTTTCAAAAAAAGAGTAAAACCACAGCTTTCATACTGATGTAAAATTGAAACTGCATTAGAGATTTTACTAACTGAGCAAAGGATCAAACCGATGATGTGACTGACTCGAAAGGGAATTCAAAGACACACATGTATAGATCAGGAATGTTGAAGTGAACATGTAAATAAGGGGGAAAGATTCTTTTTCTCTATGGGGAAAGAAGTTTGTTAATTTAAAATCTACTGGTCATAACAGAATTTGAATGTCCATAGGAATCATTTTGCTTGGTTGTCAGTTACCTTCGACTAGAGAGTTATAAAATAGATCCAAAGCAACGGGAGACTACATCAGACAACCTGGAGGGATGTCCTCTAGACATTGATAAATTTATTTATTCTGTATTCATAGCTAATACTCTTATTCCTGATGCATTATTCTGTTCTTCCATTTTCTCTTTGGTTTTCTTCAGTAAGTTGCAGGGAGGTGTCCCATATCAAGAAAAAGCTTATCATCATCCGGCTAGACATCTGTCTAAGAGTAAAATTGTATTGGAGAGAGTTGGTTTGTATATAAATATAGTACAGACTTCATTTGAATAGACGTTAAAGGACTTGACTATGAGTTTCTTGATGAATAGTTTTACACAGTTAAGTAATCGCAATACTTGTATAGTAACCAGAGTGCAATGTCATCAATAACATTTAATAAAATGAATTGAATTTGGAGAAGATGAGGGCATTCAATGAAATAATAGGTGCAGTATGATTATTCTGCCCGCTCTAGTTTCACCTTGGCGATTTTCATTGCGCTCATGACTTTTAGTGAGTTTATCTGATTACAAACAATTCTCTTTCAATGTGCTATAAATTCCTCCATGGCAGGGGCTTGACTTATTCATCACAATACCCCCAATAACTAGTATTGAGTCTGGTACAAAAGACTTTCAATATATTTACTGTACTTTTTAAACTGTGAGTGAAAAAGACCAATGTAGGATGCTTGAAACTTTGCCTGTTCGGAAATTCTACACAGGAATGGATGGGCCTAGATTTAAACTGCACATTAAATATTAATAACTGCCCTTTTGTATTCCTGCCCTTTTATACTCAGAGAAGGATTTTAAATGTGATCTCTCTCTCTCTCTCTCACACACACACACATACACACACACACTGGCAAGCACACATTCAGTCCTGTTGATATCTATCCTTGATACTTAACGTAATAGTCAAAACAGAGAAACATTTTTACATTGTTCTGAAAATGTCAATAATATTTGTGTCACAACATACAAAGAACTTTTATTGTCTTCCGGATGCTAAAATGCAAATATGGAAGTACTTTATTCCAAAGAGAAAACTAGCTTTATAATGCATAAAAGATAAAGTTATATATTACATCTGTGGAAATGTAATAATAAATGTGACAAACACTATTAATTACCCTCATACAAATATTTGCTCAATTTGTTTTATGTAATACTTGGTAACTTTAGATTAAATAAATGCAAATATTTGGGGAATTTTTGACATTTCTTCATAAATTTCAAATTAAATTATGTTTAAATTTACTTCTACCCCCAAAAGTGAATAAATTGCTCAACCCTGGATATCTAATTATATCAAATGTCCCAGTGATATTTCTGTGTTACAGAATTATTGTTTTTTTAATTTTTCTTAAATGTTAATATTATTTTATGAAGACAACTTACATACAGTATATTTAATCCATTTTTTAAAGTTCTGCAAGTATTGGTAAATGCAGATAGTCCTGTAACCACTACCACAATCAAAATAAAGAAGAGCTCATCAACCCAACAGATTCCTCTGGGCTCCTTTGTAGTCACTACTTAGCCCCTTGAACGTTCATGAGAATATGAAGGAATAGAACCATTACACATTTCCTCCCAGAAATTCTACTCCTAGGAAAATACCCAAGGGAATTGAAAACATATGTTGAAACAAAAATGTCATGAATTTTTGACATCATCTTTTGGACATGAATGTTCTTAATAGTATTATATTTAAGAGCCAAAGAGTAAAAACAATCCAAATGACTATCAAGGGATGAATGGACAAACAAAATGTGATCTATCCGTACCATGGAGTATTATTCAGCCATAAAAGGGAATGTAGTAGTGATATATGTTACAAATTGGATGAAACTTGAAAACATTATGCTAAATGAAAGAAGCTAGACCAAAGGAAAAAACAAGCCACATATTGTGTGATTTAATTTATATAAAATGTCTGAAATAGAAAAATCCTTAGGAGCAGAAGGTAAATTAGTGGTTGCCAGTGGCTAGGTGGAGGGAAGATTGTGGAAGGACTGCTGATATGTCATTTTTTTAAGGCATGATAAAAATATTCTGGAGGGACCAGCCCTGTGGCAGAGTTTTTAAATTCATGAGCTCTGCCTCAGTGTCCTAGAGTTTCGCTGATTTGGATCCTGGACGCAGACCTAGCACCATTCGTCAGGCCATGCTTGGACAGCGTCCCACATAGCAGAACTAGAAGGCCATACAGCTAGAATATACAACTACACACTGGTGGGCTTTGGGGAGAAGAAGAAGAAGGAGAAGGAGAAGCAGAAGGAAAAGGAGAAGCAGAAGGAGAAGAAGAAGAAGAAGAAAGATTGGCAACAGATGTTAGCTCAGGGCAAATCTTTAAAAAAAGTTCTGGAATTAGTAACAATGGTTGCACGACCTTGTGAGTATATTGAAACTACTGAACTGCACACTTTAAGAAGTGAATTGTGTGGTTTTGTGAATTATATCACAATGAAGAAAAACAACCATAGAGACTGGAAAAAGATTAATGTTTGCAGGGTTTTGAAACCAAAGAGGATAATGAAGGGGATGTTTTAGGGTAAAGGGAGTGTTCTCTATAATGTTGGGGTGGTAAATACATGACTATATGCATTCATCAAAAATTCATAGAGCTGTGCATCAAAAATAGTGAATTTAATGTTTACAAACAACAACAAAATCAACTAGGAGCTTGGGAGATCCTAGAAAGGGGTGTATATTGTGACAAATGAATCTAATTATATTACAAATGCATGACATAACCACACTGAAAGGGTTCAAGAGGAAAAAAAGGATCTTGCTTAAATAATGTTGGAAAAATTTGTTTTAGCTGGAATCTGTAAGGCTAAAGGCAAAACAAACCGTACATAATAAACACTGTACTCAAGTTGGTAAATTTGTTTCTTGCTGGCAGTTTTAGCATTCTGAAATTGCTTACAATGTATATTTCATTGAACAAATATGTAAATTTATGGTTTATGATGGGAGCCTAGCTTCTCACTTTTGGAAATAGAAGTTGCAGATAAGCAAGAAAGGAAGGCTAGAATAAACTGTTAGATTAGAATCGGAGACAGTATGAGTTCATGTTTAGCTTAATATAAGTGCACATGAATACAGAAACAGTTATAGATATGCATGTATACATGCGTCAGTCTACATAAATGTGTTATCTAACTCTGTCTGCTGAAAGAGCCTTAAATCAATGACATGCCAGTAACCAAAGGCACCCCCATGCCCAGATCTTGGTACTAAATGCTATTCTCTAATTAATAGGACCAGGGCTTCAGTGAGAAATTGCTGGTTCTACAGCAGAGACAGGGGAAATATAAGAGAGATCTGGACCATCTTGCAGAACCAGAATTTGAGAAAGTACCCAAAAGCAGAAGGATGAGAATATGTCAATGGACACAAGAGTCAACCTAAAATAGGTCCCAGTGGCCAAATCTGGAAGAATTTGAGCAAAAAAACAATATTATTAGATTATATGTCTAAATACACACTGATATAAATAAATAATTAAATAAATAAATATTAAGGAGGAAACAAGTCTTTCTTTCAAGTCAGTTCCAAATAATTCCTGTAGGTAATCTTTCTCCAGAAGGAGCTTAATGTCTGTCCCTTTCATGAGTGGTCTAAACTTAGTGACTCACTTCCAAATCATAAGAGTATAGAAAAGGCACAACAGTAACTCTAAAGAGAAACCTGGAGAGACCTTGCAAACACTACTTGAACCAAATGATTAAAGTTAACATCACCAGTGATGACAAATGGATATTCTGTAATTCCTAATATGATATGATGAGAAATTCACTTCACCTCTGTGGAATTCTTTTCAAAAAACCCATAACTGCATTCTCATCATGAGGAAAACATGAAACAAACCCAAACTGAGGGACATGCTACAAAATATTCGATAATGATTCGTTAAAATTGCCAAGGTCATAAAAAGTAAGAAAAGCCAGGCGCTGGCCCAGTGGCACAGCGGTTAAGTTCCTACATTCCACTTGCTTGTTCGCCCATTCAGATTCCATGTGCAGACATGGCACCACTAGGCAAAAGGCCATGCCATTGTAGGCATCCCACGTATAAAGTAGAGGAAGATGGGTGCGGACGTTAGCTCAGGGCCAGTCTTCTTCAGCAAAAGGAGGAAGCTTGGCAGAAGTTATATCAGGGCTAATCTTCCTCAAAAAAAAAAAAAAGTAAGGAAAGTTAGAGAAACTATCACACATTGGAGGAGACAAAAGAGAAATGACAACTAAATGCAATGTGGTATTCTGCATTGTATTTTAGAGCAGAAAGATGGCATTAATGCAAAAACTGGTGAAATCTGAATAGTTTGGAGTTTAATTCATAAAAAAAGTGTCATTCAAAATAGGAATTTAGACTGAGCATGGTGCCTTGCCTTTAAAAAGTGTACAGAAAGACAATACTTTTATTCCAAAAAATATTTTTGTTAGTGGTTAATTCTCCCATAATTTCAGTAATTTCCCAGAGAAAAAAAGGTAATCATAGGTGTTGTCAAATCTATTATTTTCTTGAGATGTAGATCTTTAGCAGTAATTAAAACAGAGGAAACTTATGAAGCTAAATAAAACTTTTGAAGAAATGCAGAAAAATGTGATTTTTAAGAAATTCACTTGAAAATAATTAGCAAATTATCTAGAATTTATTTATTTGTTTATTTGTTTATTTGCTTGTTTATTAAAACCTGTGCTTTGTTCCTGTCTAAAAGACTTGAAATTCCAAAGAAGTATGTTTTCTATAAATGCATTTTACAGCCTAGATCAATTTTAGTTATAATTTTTAAGTGAGAATTAATGCTCATGTCTTATCACAGTTAACAGTACAATATGAACGTAGTAGCATTGAAAAATCCTGTAGAATTAAAGAGTTTTGCATTATACTAAAATGAGCAGAATTGCAAAATGACGGTAAATGGTAAATAATAACAATAGTACAATGTTGTACACACATAATTTAATTTTTTGTAAAGGTGTTAAATTGTTTCTCACCTATCCATATATATTCATTTAGCTATGACTGCTCAGTGTAACAGAGGATTCGGGTTTTTTTTGAATGAAACCAACACTCTCAGTTTTAAGTCCATAGTAGAAGATTATGGCTGGTTAATTTCATTTCTTTCAGTATTATGAAGAGTAATTATGGAATTCAATATGTTGAACTCAATATTAATATTACCACCTAAGGTGGAAGTTATCACCACTGTTGACAGAGGTTTTAACATAGAGGTTTAACCTTTAGCTGAATGTCCTAGGCAAGAAGCTATTGGATAACTATGTGTAAATATTGTCTGAAAAGTAAAATAAAAGAAAGTTGAGGCTATACAAAGGAAGGTAAAGTTGATGCAAACGTGACAAGTTCACAATGTCTTCTTGCTTCTCTTAATATAGATCAGGCTAATCACTCTCCCATTTTGACTGTCCATGTCAATCAAAGCACTCTTAAGGTCCTCAATTCTCACTTCTTTCTCTGTTTACATTATTGTTATTGTTTTGGCTTGTTTGTTTATAATCCAAGGATTGTATAATCAAATTTAGAATTAACAAATAGCCAGTTCTATTTTAACTTTTACCATGGGATCACTCTGCTTTTATTTTAAAATTTCTATTTATGAAATGGAGAAATAATGAATCATGGCAAATTACACACATAATCAAAGACTCAATCCATACGTCAAATAATTATTCACTACTAATAATTTTAAGATGTTTCTCAAACCATTAAAATAAATTAAGGGTAGCTTTATAGAGAACGAATTTTGTTTTCAAAATTGCACCATTTTCAAGGATTGTAGAATAATCAAACATTAAAACTCTACTTCATGATTGAATAGGATGTACTAGTCACAATTAAGTGTAGGGTCTTTTTGATGAAGTAACTTCTGACAAATATTATAAATGCATTGTATTATCTTCTGCTTCCAGCCTCTATATTTTTTTCCATTGCCCACTAGTTATTATTATACTTGTCAAAGCAACTAATTTCACTGCTTTTATCCTTAGAACAACAGGGAAGGGAAAGATCAAATACATCTATGTGCTAGTGAAGTCCTTTAGAGAGTGTATTCTATTTAATAATTTGCTCTTTTATATATACATATATATGTATACATGTACAAAAATATAATCATATACTCTCACCTTGTTTTTAATATCATTTGTTATTTATAATTTAGAAAAATTAATAAACATATTCTGTATTTTCCATAACCAAAAGAACCATCAAACTTTTCCTAAATAGACAGTTCTTCATACCTTATATCATATTCATTTTTCACATATGGCTATGATGTATTAACTAATCTCACACTTAATAATCAATAATTCGTCAATTTTTATTCTAATAAAACCACTAGTTTTAATTCATTTTTCTTTTTTATTTTTGTGAAATTAAATTTTAATTTTCTTTATAAAATTTCTAAAAATTTTCTTTTCAAGCATACAAAATCCCTGGGAATTTACCATTTTTGCTTTGTCTCTGGGGTAATAAAGAGATACATGCCCAAATTAAATTTTTCCTCAGTTTTCCTTTTGAGTGAACTACTTACAAAAAAAGTGATGCTCATTCAAATACCAACAAAAATAATACCAACATACACAAAACCAAATATGTACAGCATTTATTTTTACAATATATACTTATTCTCCATGGTTTTCTCTTTGGAATTTAATCATTCAGCATCATCTATTGAGGAGCTACTAGTATGTTAGGCAGTTTGGGAGATGCATTATCCCGGGAGCATGTACCATATAAGATTATATGGAATTGGGATGAAAGTTAAGAGGATCGTGAGAGCAACAGAAAGAGTAGTGTAAACCATGGTACAGAGGGCATATTCAGAAAACAAAGTAATTCAATTTAAAACAAAAAAGAAACAAAAGAATGGGAGAGGTGAATGATTAAGATTAAGAGTAGGTTGATATTAGCAAGAAAAGCATAGTGAATTGAACAGAATTTTACTTCTCTTTCCTCTTGTATCCACATTAAATGATAATAATGACATTAAAAGCATAAATCCATAAGGTCTACCATATTGCAAAGAGGAGAGAAACCCAATTTTTTGGAAACTAGAAAAATAAATGGATGTTTCAAGTGACTTCATGGAGTAGAAAAAGCTGAAACAATGTCCCAGCACAGAAAATGGACAAGCCAACAACAGCAACCTGAATTGGCCTCATAGCCCCACAAAAATACTTGGCATTCTGAATTTACAAGTGCTGACTGGCTTTAAACACAAATAAATTACGTGAAAGAAGAATTTCATTGATAGTATTCTTCTCTTACTGCTCAGCCAGAAAACAGCTCCAGCTAAGACCAGATTTGATCTATGGAGAGACTGACCAAAGGGACTCTGGACTCTGAAATGTTAGAAATTACTGAGGCTTGGATAGTGAACTTTATACAGACTGTGAGATCCCTGGTCCTTTTCCCCTGTATGTGTAATAGAATATCTAAAAATCATAGGAGAATTTTTAAAGTGATACAGTAAAGGATTAGAAAGATGATTATTATGATAATATATGCAATTGATACACAAAAAAACAATGTTTAACCCAACAAACCTAGGAAGAAATTAAAACGTCTCTACAGAAAAAAAAAAAAAAAAGAAGAAAAAGAAGGCACGTTAAGAATTGGGAGTTTTGGTGAAGACATTTTTCCCCAAAGCTCAGTTCTTTTTTCTTTTTCAGGGAAGGATTCTCCCTGAGCTAACATCTGTTACCAATATTCCTCTTTTTTCTCCGTTTTTCCTCTTTTCTCTTTTTTCTCCCTAAAGCCCCAGTGCACGGATGTATTACCTAGTTGTAAGTCCTTCTAGTTCTTCTATGTGAGCCACCACCACAGCTCGGCAACTGACAGATGGGTGGTGTGGTTCCACAACTGGGGAACGAACTCGGACCACTGAGACCACTGAGGGGGTGGGTGGAGCTTTACCCACTGCACCATCGGGGCTGGCCCAAAGCTCAGTTCTTGAAGCCCTTGTCATTCCTGTATACTCTGGTCAACAGTGACTTCCTCATGAGTTAAAAACATACATTGTCATCTATTGATGGCCTTCTCACTAAAGGTCCAGAGACAAACAAAACTTTTTTAAAACATCGTTTTAATCATTTTTAAGTGTATAGTTCAGTGATATTAAGTACAGTCATGTTGCCGTGCAACTGTCACCACAATCCATCTCCAGAACTTTTTCTTCTCCCCAAACTGAATCTCTACACATTGAACAAAAAACTTCCCACTCTCCCCTCTCCCTAGCCTCAGGCAACCCCATTCTACTTTTTGTCTCCATAAATTTGACTATTTTAAGTACTCATATAAATAGAATTATGCAATATTTGTCATTTTGTCACAAGTTGATTTCACTTAGTATAATATACTCAGGTTTTGTCTATGTTGTAGCATGTGTCAGAATTCCCTTCCTTTTTTTTAATTAAAGATTGGCACCTGAGCTAACATCTATTGACAATCTTCCTCCTTCTCTCTTTTTTTTCCTTTCTCCCCAACGTCCCCCAGTACATAGTTGTATATTCTAGTTGTAGGTCCTTCTGACTCTGCTATGTGGGACACCACCTCAGCATGGCTTGATGAGAGGTTCTAGGTCTGTGCCCAGGATCCAAACCTGCGAAACCCTGGGCCACTGAAGTGGAGTGCACAAATTTAACCACTCGGCCACAGGGCCAGCCTCTGAATTCCCTTCCCTTTTAAAGCTGGTTAATATTCTATCATACGGGTGGACCACATATTGTTCATCCATTCAATCATGACAGACACTTGCTTTGCTTCTACCTTTTGGCCATTGTGAATAGTAATGCTGCTATGATCACGAGTGTACAGATATCTGCTAAGGTTCATGCTTTCAATTCTATTGGGTATATTCCCAGAAGTGGACTTAGTAGAACGTATAATAATTCTATGTTTAAGTTTTTTTGAGGAAATGCCCTACTGTTTGCCACAGTGACTATACCATTTTACATTCCCACCCACAACGTACAAGGATTCCAATTACTCCACATCCTCACCAAAACTTGTTAATTTCTATTTTGGGTTTTTTTTTCTAATACTCATCCTAATGGGTATGAAGTGGTGATTTCATTGTGATTCTGATTTGCCTTTCTCTAAAGTTTAGTGCTGTTGAGCATATTTTTGTGTGCTTATTGGCCATTTGTATATCTTCTTTGGAGAAATATCTATTTATATCCTTTGTTCATTCTTAAATCAGATCATTTCTTTTTTTGTTGTTTATCTGTAGAAGTTCTTTATACATTCTAGATATTAATCTTTTATCAGATTTATGATGTGCAAATATTTTATACCATTCTGTGGGTTGCCTTTTCACTCTGTGGATAGTATCCTTTGATGCATAAGTTTTTAATTTTGATGACGGCCAATTTATTTATTTATTTTTCTTTTGTTCCATGTGCTTTTGGTGTCATTTCCAAGAAATCGTTGCCAAATCCAATGTCATGAGTCTTTTGCCCTATGTTTTCTTTTAAGAGTTTTATAATTTCAGCTCTTATGTTTAGGCTTGCGATCCATTTGAATTAATTTTTGTATATGGTGTAAGGTGAGGGTCCAAGTTCATTTTTGCACGTGGTTATCCAGTTTTCCTAGCACCATTTGTTGTAAATCTTTTTCCTTTCCCCATTAAATGCTCTTGGCACCATTGAAAATCATTTGGTCAGATATACAGTGGTTTATTTCTGGGATCTCCAGGCTCTCTTTTCTATCCCATTGATCTACATGTCTGTTTTTTTTTTTTTTTTTTTAAAGATTGGCACCTGAGCTAACAACTGTTGCCAATCTTCTTTTTTTTTTTTTTCTGCTTTATCTTCCCAACCCCCCAGTACATAGTTGTATATCTTAGTTGCAGGTCCTTCTAGTTGTGGGATGTGACACGCCGCCTCAACGTGGCCTGACGCGCGGTGCCATGTCCGTGCCCAGGATCTAAACCCTGGGCCGCCGCAGCAGAGCACACGAACTTAACCACTCGGCCACGGAGCCAGCCCCTACATGTCTGTTTTTATGCCAGTACCACACTGTTTTGATTACTATAGTTTTGCAGAAAATTTTGAAATCAGAAAGTGTGAGACATGCAACTTTGTTATTCTTTTTCAAGATTGTTTTGGTTATTTGGGATCTCTTGAGATTCCATATGAATTTTAGGATAAATTTTTCTATTCTTGCAAAAAATATCATTGAGATATTGATGCAGAATGTATTGAATCTGTAAATCACTTTGATAATGATGAACATCTTAACATCATAAAATCTTTTAATCTATGAACATGAGGTATCTTTCATTTATGTGTGTCTTTAATTTTTTTCAGCATTTTATAATTTTCAGTGCATTAGTTTTTTGTCTCTTTGGTTGAGTTTGTTCTTCAGTATTTTACTCTTTTTATGTTACTATAAATGGAACTATTTCTTAATTTTCTTTTCATATTGTTCATTGTTAGTGTATAAAAATAAAACTCATTTTTGTGTGTTGATTTTCTATCCTGCAACTCTGCAGAATACATTTATGTGTTCTAACAGGCTTCTTTGTGTGATTTTTAGGATTTTATACATATAAGATCATATCACCTATAAACAGAAATTATTTTACTTCTTTCCCTCTATTTAGATGCCCTTTGTTTATTTTTCTTGCTTAAGTGCTCTTGTAGTACTAAATTAAACAGAAGTGGTAAAAGCAGACATCCTCACCTTGTTTCTGATCTTAGAGGAAATGCTTTTAGTCTTTCACCACTAAGCACGAGGTTTTTTGTTTTTTAAACATATGGCCTTTATTATGTTGAAGTAGTTTCTTCCAATTATCAGTTTGTTGAGTGTTTTTATGATGAAAGGGTGTTGAATTTTGTCAAATGTTTTTTCTGCATCTATTAAAATGATTATGTGTGTTTTTTTCCCCTTCATTCTGTTAATGTGGTGTATTACTTTAATTGATTTTTGTTTATTACCCATCCTTGAATTCCAGGAATAAAATCCACTTGGTCATGGTGTGTAATCCTTTTAATGTGCTGTTGAGTTAATCTGCTAATATTTTGTTAATCAACAACAATGTTCATAGGGAATTAGTTTGTAGTTTTCTTTTCCAGTAGTGTCTTTGTCTGGCTTTGTTATCAAGATAATGTTGCCTTCATAGAATGAGTTAGGAAATGTTTCTTCCTCTTCATTTTTGAAGAGTTTGAAAAGAATTGGTATTATTTCTAAACTATCTGGTAGAATTCAGCAGATAAACCATTTATACCTCGGATTTTCTTTGTTGGAAGGATTTTGATTACTGATTCAATCTTCTTGTTGGTTATGTACCTGTTCAGATTTTCTATTTCTTCATGATTCAGTTGTCACAGGTTGTATGTTTCTAGGAATTTATTCATTTCATATGGTTATCCAATTTTTAATTCATAGTACTCTCTAATATTCCTCTTTATTTCTTCAATGGTATGTCAAATTTAGGAAGACCAAAATGGAACCTTCTCATTTGTTTTCCAAGCTAATTGCTCTCTCTTTCTTCCATAACCCAATTGTGGTACAAAAATATTCCCAAAGACTAATGAATCATCACATCTTCAGATTCTTTAACACGCAATTTGCCAAAGATCTCAAAATCTGTGAGGAGATACCAAGCCCATTAATTTTATATTCCAATTATAACAAATAGGAGTTTACGACTTGTGAATTTATGTCCCTCGCCTCACCATTTGCATTCCTACAGGCTCTTATTAGCCACTAAAAATCACAAAGGATTCAAGGGAAGAAAGAAAGCAGCTCCCCTTCAGGAAAAGTTCTGCTGTTCCGCTCCAACCCTTTTCATTATGTTATTAAATTACTAAATCTTGCCTGTTGTGTTCTCTTTTGTTTGCTCATTCTATTTTGTTTTAATTTTACTTCATGAGAGTATAAAAGAAAAATATTTGTTTGTTCATTCATTCAGCAAATTTTTATTTAATGACCATTCTATGTTAGGTGCTGTTCTTGATGCTGATGATGAAGCTCAAATGACACAGATAATGACTTACCTTTAGGGGCACTTATAACTAAATACATGCATACATGCATACATAAATATATACATACATAAAGGTATCTTCAAAGGTTATTATGAGTTCTATGAAGAAAACAAAAGGAGGCAGATATTTAGGAGCAAATAAATTCTACTTAAACAGGGTCATATACCCACCCTGAGAAAACATATTACTTAACTGTTGTTGTATCCCAACCCATTTCAATATATAAGGCTTTAAAACAACAAACATTTATTTTACTCAAAATTTTGTGGTTTGACAATTTGAGAAGGGTGTGATGTGGCTGGATGTTTTTCTGATCTCAGGATCACTGATGCATCCATGATCAACTGCTAAGGTGACTGGTTTGGGATGATCTCAGTTGGGATAGCTTTTCTCTGTTCATTTTGGTCTCATATCCTCCAACAGAGGAGTCTGGATTTCTTTACAGGGCAGAATACTTTCAAGTGGCTGAGCCCAAAGTGCTCAAGGTCTTTTAAATGCTAGGCCAGGAACAGACGTACATGCCGCTTTTGCTGCATTTTATTAGTCAAAGCAAACCGCAGAGCTAGCCCTCTTAAAATGGCTGCAAAGGCACATTGCAAAATAGCATGGTTACAGGAAAGGGAATAATTGCTGTCATTTTTAAACAACATTTGAGCAGAGAGTTGAATAAAGTCAAGGGTAAGGCATGCAAATAACACTGGGAGGAGAAGTGTTTCTAGCAGAGGAAGCAAGTGATACAAAGTTCTCAAGACATAAGAAGGGTTGGTATGTTCTAGAAACAGAAAAACAAAATAGGCTAATGTGGCTGGAGTTAGAATATGAGGGAGATAGTTGCAGAAGATTAAATCAAACGTAGCCATGAGGTCATCTAGTGAGGGCCATTAGGCCACGTTAAAGCATTTGGACTGTAAATAATTCTAAATACCCTTGAGGTCCTGTTGGTTTCAGAGTTGATGATACTTTTATTAATATATCCTATTTAGTCTATTCTTTACCTTTGTGCTAAAAGTGAGCTATAATAATAATCCATAAAAGGATCACTTTGAATTATATATCTTAAATACGGTCATTATAGTTTAGCTGGAAATACAAAATTATGTCTTAAGATTAAATTCCAGTCACATTTTTTATTTATATAGAAAAAATCTTTGTAATATAGGTTTCAAAATTTATAGCCATTACAAATCTAAATATATAATTGAATAGCCTGTATTTGTAAGTTTCTACTTTTTAAAAAGCTAGGAAAAATCTGTAGAGAGTATGAACCAGACCTGACTAAGGTGAATTACACAGTCCCCTCACAGTACTGATCAATGCTCCAATGATGCTGACTTTCTTCCCGTACTTTAATAGGGTCTTTCATGCTATGCTTTCCTGAGCTACCTGTGAAGTTCAGGTAGCTGCTCTGTTCCTTAGAGGCACCAATCACAGTCTTACATAATGTCCATATATTTTAAACACAAAAATTATGTGTGGATAGAGGATCATTATGGTGGTTGGCAGAGTGGCATCACAGAAAAGAAATTTGGAGTTTTGTAAGATGGTCTAAGACTTAATCCAAAAATACTATACCACTGCCTTAAATTCCCTGGATGCTTCAGAAGGTCAGGCTGAGTCACAATATTCAGAGCCTCTTCTCTTTCACCCTTTCTATCATTTTCTCCACCTTTCTCTAGAGATTATTGGCTGCTTGATACTCTCCACTGATGTAGTCTATTAATGTGATAAAATTTCACCTCCATTACTTGTATGTATAGGAAGTAAAAAATCTATTTAGCAATTTACATCTAAGAAAAGCTGGTTTAATGCCTACTAGTTTTTTCTGATGGCCAACACTTTGAAAAATCAAAGTTTTCGGTATAATATATAAACTGGAATTGAAGGAAATTATCAGTAATTATGTATTCAAGTATCATTCAGTCCTGATAACTGTCATTGCGATCAGTATATACTTGAGGATACTTTTATTAATATGCTTGTGGAAATAAATGAAGAGCACCCAAATGAAGACAAACAGTCCATTCAGAGCTTGCAATAGCAAGCTTAAGTTTGGCAGAGACTCAAAGACAGGCAGGGCAGTGGGAATGCTTTGTAGTGGAAAAAAATGGAAAGAGTCAAGTATGTTCTAATTGGAAGTCATTGGCATGGGGATGCTTGAAGTCAGCTAACTAACAGCGAGGGATCTAATGTGGTTGGTTTGGGGCATATATTTGACTTTCACTGATTGGTCTTGTATTGGAGGCAGAGACAAAAATAGATAAATTGGTAGTCATGACCAACCCCTGAACATTCTGGGCCAATTGTTCCAGAGGTCATGAATTGGCTTCATGGGGTCTTACATGGGTTACAGTTCTATTATCATAGGTTTTCTGGTCATTATCTATTTGGATTTTCATTCTCTCTGCCCTGTAGTCTATTATTTCAAACTTAGGTACAATTGATCTAAGCTAGTGATCTGTAATTGGTCATTTTACAGATATATGTTTTAAATGCATTCTTATTAGGTTGGTTGTAAATAAATAAAAATTGTATCTTAAGATTGATTGCATTAAAATTTCTGTTATTTTTATGGAAAGCATACTCCTTAATATATATTTCTAAATGTTATCACTAGCTATCTGTTTATTGTATGGTCCAAATAATTTGAGAGAGGTGATAGCCACAAGATGGCAGAATAGAAAACCCAGACCCTCTTCCCCACCCAGACAGACACTGACTCAACAATAATAAATGGACCACTTCTTTTTGTGAGAAATCCACAAACCAGTTAAGAGGCTCCTGCACCCCAGGAAAGCGCAAAACCAGCCACATCAAAGCCAGTAGGAAAATTCACAGCATTCATTCACCATAGACCCTCCCTCTGGGCTTGGTGCAGTGCCATAGGGTGGAAACTCTCAGTTCCTGGCTTTCTCCCAGGGGAAGGAAAGAGAAAACTGAACTCTTTGTCCAATATTTTGACTTTTCAGAGGGTTTCCTCAGGAACTAGCTTCTGTATTGCCTGAATATAAGTACTGAGAAGAAAGAACACCTAATTAGAGTCTGCTGAGAACAAAACAATGGTTTAGACTAGCATGCATTAACTTCCCATAGTCACTCCCCTTGGTTTAGTGTGGAATGAGTAGGAGAAAACCTCTAACTCCTGGTTTCTCCCTGAGAAGGAAAAAAGGTTGGAGCATGTATCCAATGTTCTGGCTTTTTAGGGAATAGTCTTCCCAAGGGAACAGTTTATGTCTTGCTTCTCTGGGAATGCTGATGAGACTTGGCACATTCTACATGCCTGGGAGGCACTGAAAATAAAGGAGAGCTGGGGGGTTGCTGCTGCTCCAGAATACCCATAGCACTGCAGACAGAGGCCACTACAGCTCAGAGACCTCTTCCTTGGGAGTGCGTGGGAGTAGGAGAGAAGAGTAAAGCACGTGTCTAATGATCCAGATTTTCAGGGGGCTTCCAAAGGGACTGACTTCTCTCTTGCTCAACTTGGAGTCATGAAGGGCCCTGAAATACCGTAGAAGACTGGTGGCTGTGGAGAACAGAGGAGAGCTGGGTGCCTGGTGTGGCTCCAGATAACCTGCAGTATCACAGGCACAGTAGGGAGCAAGAGATTGCAAGCTCTTGGAAAAAGAAAAAGTAAATCACTCTAATGGGAATTTATATTCACAAGTCCAGAGAAGATTCATCCACAGAAAAGGTTTTAGAGGCCCCCAGAATCTCCAGCCAGGCTGATTGGTAAAAGTCTTTCTTTCATATGAAGCTAGTCCATTAAGACTGGGAGAGTTGGCTGTATTTTCAAATGCACAGATCTCAACAAAAAGTTAAAAGGCACAAAGAAATAGGGAAACATGGCCCAATTAAAGGAAAAAAATAAATCTCCAAAAGCAAGAAACAGATTATATATATATACATATACACACACACTGGAATATTATTTAACCTTAAAAAAGAAGGAAATCTTGTCGTCTTCTACAACGTGAATGAAACTCAAGGCTTACAGTGTTATAAATTCAACTTAAAGACTGACAAGTTAAATTCATGATACAAGTATTCTTTTCTTTTTGTTTTTGTATCTGTTCAATGAAAATAAAAAGCACAACTCAAGTTTTCACACAGTATAACCAGCCAAAAAGAATATTCTATTTCAGGTTCTGGAAGTAAGATATATAAAAGCATTTTCTCAGACTTTCACCTTAAAAAAACAACAGAAACTGTCACATGGAATGAATAAAAAGACTGGTTAGATAGTTTTGTAGTTCTTTTTGATTTTGAATTATGACATAAGTCTTATGGACTATGAAATAGAGATAGTTTGGACTAATGTAGAGATCCAAATTTTTTAAACTTTATTTGCTGTTAAATTCTGTGAAGTTTCAGTGATCTAAAATAAATTTACACAATGAGATGTAACATTTCAAATTGCAAGGTAATGTAGTGCTTATAAAATACCCTTAGCTAATATTAACTAGTAGTATTTTGACTGGTACAGTCATATTTTGTTAATATAACATCATTTTAACATCTACTGGTGTAGATTAATAACGTAAGTTCAGATTTAAAGATTGGTGGGAAAATGGTGCATGTAATACTTTTGCAAGTATTGGGAATTCAGTATGTATTGAAAAGATTAACTTAACTTTGGGGTGTCAGGAAACAGGTTTTCTCAAAGTGAGTTGCTGGCAATGGTCGGCCTAGTAATATTGACATAGAGCATTACCTGCACCTTATTAACAGTGAGGTGAATAACTTTGAATAAATTTTTGGAGAAATTTAAAAAAATGAAGTTCCACTCAGTTAACACACTGACTGCATCAAGGAGTTTCTGAGGAAGAAATTAAACATTTTGTTTGGAGCAGGTTGAAAACCAAGAACAATATGTCTTTACTGTTGGACCGAAATAATTTAGTAGTTAAAACCTTGGACTGTAGAGATAGAAAACGGTTAATTTTATTCCCTCCATTTCCTGCTCACTGGCTATGTTGCCTCGGGCAAGTAGACTTCTTCAGGTCTCAGTGTCTTCACCTATAAAATGGAACAGCATGAATAGGAGGAATCTTATTAGTTGCTGTATGGGTAAAATTTAGTGAGATAATGTGCATATAAAACACTTAGCCTAGTTTCTGCTAGGGATGAGAGCTCAATAAATGATTACTATCATGATTATAAGGATTAGAACCACTATTATTACCAATTCTTTTTACTACCCCTCCCGTCCTTTTTGAAAGTCAAAGTAATAGATTTTTTTTAAAGTGATTAATTGTAATCAAGGAAATTAGAAGTTTAGAACAAAACTTCTTAATTATTACAATTGTTCTAATTTATATGAGCATCAGACAGTGTACAGTGTGGAACTGTATAACTTAAATATGCTATTTTAAAAATGTAACAGTCTCTGAAAGAGTGAATATGGCAGTGATTTGGAGTTTGTATAATGTTGCAGTTACCAGAGTGAGTAAGATTGTATTCATGACCTAGATCCCAATAGTAGATTAACTTGCTTGATATAAAATTGAATTCACTGTTCCCCAAATTCTCTTAATATACACTTCCAGATGTCCATACCTTTCTTTAACAAATGTGTCCATCACTATAAAATATTTGTATCCTGGCAGCAATGAGACTAGTTTCAACTGTATGTGGTGGATTTGGGTTTTGAATGATTTTGGTTTCTAGCCTAGTTCTAACATTTAGAATTCAAATGGAAATAACTTTGGTCATTGTATCAGTTTTCTATTCCTGTGTCACAATTTATCACAGACTTATTAGCTTAAAATAAGAGCATTTATTATCTCACAATTTCTGTAGTTCAGGAGGCTGAACATCTGGGTTTGGTCCTGTGCTCAGGAGCTACGGGGTTTTGGTTGAGCCATCCTCCTTTATTGAGCTTGGTGTCTTTTCTAGGATTTATGGGGCTTTTGACAGAATTCAGTCTTTACACTTTTAGCACTCAGGACCCTGTTCTGTTTCTAGCTATTGGCCAAGGACGGCTCTTATGTCCTGGAGGCCACCTAAAACTTCTTGTTACGTGCCCTTCCCTTCTTCTTGACCAGCAATGTAGTTGAATTTCTTTCACACTCTAGATCTCTTCATTTTTAGGGCTCCACATGACTAATTCAGGCCCACCCAGATAATTCCCTTTCCATCAACTCAAAAGTAACTAATTTGGGATCTTAACTACATCAGAAAAATCCTTTCACCTTTTTCATATAAGATAACCTAATCACAATTGTGAAATCTGTCTTATGCACAGACCAGGACACATTCCAGAAGAGGGATTTATACAATTCATGTAACCACAGGGCAGGAATTTTGGGGTACATCTTAAATACCGCATACCATAGTCAGGTAGTAGATAATAAAATTGATAATCCTGAAAAAAGGTATTGTGTAATATTCCAGTGTAGGCAAAAGTATATGACTGTTCGTTACATGA
This sequence comes from Equus caballus, assembly GCF_041296265.1. Classification (NCBI taxonomy): domain Eukaryota; kingdom Metazoa; phylum Chordata; class Mammalia; order Perissodactyla; family Equidae; genus Equus; species Equus caballus. The sequence continues at coordinate 24,934,289 of NC_091709.1, read as the reverse complement.
AGGAATGTTTATTAACACAGGTGCAGTCCAAAAGTGATATTTTTATTGTTATGCAAAATATTTTCATTGTATATTTTGAATACTCTTAATTGGACGGCATTAGTTCACTAGAATTTTGTGACAGATTTCATGTATGTTTATGCCCTTTTCCATTGTCCCCAGAGGCTGGTATTAAAACTGCTTAATTTCATTGGACCAAATGGCTGGGATAGACTTGCAATTACCACAGTTACCTGGAAATTCTTTCTGCAATGATGGGGATTGAAATGTTGCAACATCAGTTCTGAATTGATCATACTTCTTTTCAGCTTCAGATCATAGAGAGTGAGCAGCAGCACACTGCATACTGTGTAAGCTACTTGATATAGCAAAAGTTAAATTATATATTTTAATATTTTGATTACCTGGAAATTTCATATACTAATCATATAAAATGTTTTTTTGATTGTATCTAAATGATTTTAATCAGCAGCAAATCTTATTTTGAATGTACTGCTTCATGATTAACATTATAGACTTTCAAATAGTAATAGAAGTAATCAGGGAGTATATTAAGAAAAATAATTTATAGCTTTCTACGTTTGCTTAACATATAGGATATCATTCTACTCTATGGTTAGATGAAGCACTGCATTGTTACTGTTATGATAACAATGGAGATGATTATCAGACTAAGTGAAAGAACACTATTCACAATATTTAAAGCTTTTGATGTAAATAATTCTAAGAATGTAAAAGTACATCTAGATAAATAGCATTGTACCAACTCTACTATATTGAGAGATGCCAGTTGATTACAAGAAATGATTTTTATCTTTCTGTTTTGGAAAAACTATTTTTTGTGTGATTGGGAAAGAGAAAATGTTTCTGCTCCCATAGAAACACATTTTTTTAATAAATTTATAATTCCGAATATACACCTTTCACGATGAAGATAGTAAACATAAATTCATACATCACAAAAATTGTCACTTATATTTTTCTTATTTAGAATATTTCTGATTTGTTGTCAGTACTATATTACTAAGCCTTGTATGAAATATTTTGTAACAAAGCCCTGATAATATAAAAACAAAGCACTTGATAGAATTATTTCAGCAAACTATTTATTGGGTGTATAAAACTCTGTATTTATCATGGGTATAAGACATTGCACTAGGGGATTACAAACATGAATTTAACACAGATCATCACTGCCAGAACGCTGTGCTCAAGTGAAGGCATCAAGTTCTCTCTGTGGTAGAATTTAACACCACACTCAATAACTCCTAAATACCAATTATTGATGATGAATTTCAAGTAAATGCTTCTAGAATAGAATTTCGTAATCTGGGTTTCCTCCAATGCAAAGCTCAAGGTCAAGTCTTCCATGTGAATGGTGTATTTGGGACTGTGATGCCTGTATGCAAAGATTTATCGTGAGCCATCCTGCAAACTACAAGATTCTCACGTCCACAAGACAGCTACCTTAATGAGGTAATAACACAGCCACAGGGACAATTTTCACTAATTAATAGTACATTTAAAAAATGTTTATTTAAAACAATGGCAAAATTTATTTTCAGCAAAAGAAGCAAAAAACCTTACAAACTCATATCCATAGCTGTCAAGATTTAAAAGCAAATCTAAATACAGATGCAGGTATGAGTGTGAAATCCATATATGCAAGTATTATAGACTGAAAAAGTCTTTAGTTCGATGATTAATTAAGTCAACAAATGTCTACTGAACATCCACTACGTATCCAAACAGTCTCAGAATTCTAAAAAAGCCAGGAAATTTCCCTCTTAGCTAATATATTGATATTTATTTACATATTAATTGGAAATTTACTTTTATGTGTACTCTGTCAATAACTATGAAAGTAGTGGAGTCAGTATTGTGGCTTTTTGACTTAAAAAAATTGTTGAATTTCACTTTGCAATTGATAGATTTCTCTGAGACGTAACTGGCAAAGTCAATTTTCTTTTATTAAGTATTTATCTTTTCAGTGATATGTGTTATGGTGTGATTCGTTCCTGAACAGCAAAGCTCTTGGGTGAAATATGTTTGCTTTGCACGTCATCCTGAAAATATCTCACAGGAGAGGGTCTGACAAGTTATGTGGAGTGTTCTTGGTGGTTTATTTTGTATTATTTCATGTGGTTTTTACATTATAACAATCCCTAGTTTGAAAAGAGAACTTCCTTAAAGATAGGATAAAATCTTTTTAACATTAAAGCTTCAGGGCTACATATATTTGTTTTATAAAACCTTATAGTGCCACGTGTTCAAGGTTTTTGATTAAAAGAATGTATGATAAATTTCCCATTTTCACAATTAGTGAAAGTTTTCACTGTCTTAAGTTGTTTACATTAATATAAATATAGAACCTGTGTATTTAAAAGAAGAAAAATAATACATATTTGGGGAAAATTCTCTTAGTTCTTTTTAAATGATGAAAATAATTTTTTAATTTTAAATTGTTTTGATGGTCTTCCAAAAGTATTTCCTACATATTTGATTAGTGAAACACTTTGATCATTGATCTGTGGCTTCTGTGATTTGAATATTTGGGAGTTTATTATCAAAACAGTAAACAGTAAGTACTTTTGTTATCACTTTGTACGTGCAGCTTGGAGGCTCTACAACTTGTGAAATATGTGACTTTATGAAAAGCACCTAAACTCTAAACATCTAAATTTCTCTACTTGTAGCATGGTGATAATAATTGTTTTTATGTCAGAATTATGAGAAATAATGTATATAATTTGTCAGAGTGCCCTCTAAGAATTTCATAGCACAGGATGACTACTATGTTTATATGTCGGAGATAGTACTTTACCTCATACTTTGCTTTTGTTATCACTACTTCTTAAAACTCAAGTGCTTTTTACTTCAGACTGGCAGAAAAAGCTAATAATTTTCCCTTTCTGATTTTGTATACCACTTTCATTTTCTTTTAAATTTACAGCCTCTCCTAAAAGGCAATGTCTCATTTTAAATGCCTTTTAATGATAAAACATCACGTTGTATTGAATCAGTGGTAATAAATTCTGGATAAGCTTTTTGAGTTACAGTTTATCTGGTGAAAAGATTTTTGGTTTAAATGTCTTCTCAAATGCAGAAAACCCTCTGACTCCTTGATTTCAGCTATAATTTTGACTTTCTAAATTCTGGACATCTTTGGTCCTTGTTTGGGTGAAAATATTCCTTGTCTCTTACCTGTAATCATGCCACCCAGCAGATTGCCTTTCTGAATCACTATGATGTCACTTACAAATTGCACCCCTTGATCTGCCATCTTGTACAAACATATCATCCTACTTCATGGAGGTTTGGAATGATATTTTCTTATCTCGATTAGTCAGTAACACAAATATATTCTAATATAGAGATAAGAATGGAAGAGATAATGTGTATATATGGCCAGGAAGATGGGAAGAAAAAAAGAGAAAGTGGTGAAGAAAAAGTGGAGACATCATAGCTAGCTGATCACCAAATGCATCTGATAAAAATTAGTAACAAATTTAATCACTTGGAACATGCTAGAATGTAAGATTGCTACCTTACATCTGGGAAAACTCTTTGAATTATAGCTAAATTACAAAAAAGAGAATTAAAAGTAAAAGTAAGTTTGCTTTGAGAAAAGTTTATCATTATTTCTAAAATAAATAAATTTGTCTTAAGGCTCTATGATTCAAATAAGAGAAATTCTTCATGATACTGACAGCATGAAAACTTAACGCTGAAATTATTTGTGCAAATTTCAAGATTACAAGATTATATTTCAGCTAAGTTAAGCACCTAAAAAATTGCCTAATGCTATTTCTTGAGGAAGCTCAGAATGGAAACACATATCTAGGTATGAGTAGCCAAATTGCAATTCTACATGATTAGTCAAATGATAGTCTTTTTAATATTTATAGATTCTGCCAAGAAATAAGATAATTTTCATTTTTATTACTGTACTTAAACATAGAATCTTCAGTCATACAAGCTTGTAAATCTCTCTGTGGTCCAGTGTCACTGTCCCTAATTTTCTATAAATCTTTCTGAAATTCTTTTGAAGACCTTGCTAAGAAAATGTGGGCTTTCCTCCTCTGATATTGCCAAGTATTTGATACTGAAAAGTATTAAATTTCCTCTGGCAGAGTGTTTTTTGTATGTTCAATCTGTAGACTATGTATGGTGGAAGCCTGTATTTTAAAATAATGTTAACTGAAATCGAAGATTTACTCCTTCACTCTTAGACTTGAAAGTACTCTTAAATTATTGAACGTTATTGATAAATAAATAGATGAAATTATTACTATTATTGTTATTATTGGTGGTATTTCAAGAAATGTATGTTTCATTAAAAAGTATTCGTAAAGCAAGCAAAATCAAATGATAATTACATACATTGTTGATATTGACTTTACTGTATCAGTTTTTTTTTTTTTTTAGGAAGATTAGCCCTGAGCTAACTACTGCCAATCCTCCTCTTTTTCCTGAGGAAGACTGGCCCTGAGCTAACATCTGTGCCCATCTTCCTCTCTTCCTCTACTTTATATGTGGGACGCCTACCACAGCATGGCTTTTGCTAAGCGGTGCCGTGTCTGCACCCGAGATCCAAACCGGCGAACCCCGGGCTGCTGAGAAGCAGAACTTGCGAACTTAACCACTGCGCCATCGGGCTGGCCCTTATTGTATCAGTTTTAAATGATAGTTTTAACTTAAAATCATCAAATGAGATAATTTAACCTACACAGTTTTTTCACGTATATGTAAATGTCTTATTTGTAAACTGTAAAAAACATTTAAAAATATTTACAAATAGGACTTCCACATTGGGTCATGTCTGAATAGTTTTTGTCAAAATAAACTTTCTGCTGAAAACAACAATAAAAGCTAGAAAATACACAAAAATGTTCTTAAAGAGTATAAGAGACCAAAACAAAAAAAGAGAGTGAGAGAATGTGAGGAGAAGGGAAGTACATAGAGGTGAGCACTTTCTTTTCTCAAAAGGAATTTTCAAATTTCCAGCAAGGAAAATAGAGTCCAAGAAGAAAGATATTGCTTTCGGTTTTCAGTAGTCTCACCTAATAGTTTAGACAGATTGAAGATAAGAGTTAGCAAGACAGCTGAGTCCCAAAGAGATGAAAACCCTGTTCAGCCAAAAATTCTGCATGCATACAGTGCTCCCCTGAGTCACTTGTGAACTTCTAAGCTGAGCATGTGTAAACAGGACCTGAGATATGAAGCAGAAAACAATAACTGGAATGCAAAAGAACTTAGCAGGGACTTTAATAGTCTTGTCCTGAGGAGCAGAAATTAAAGTATGATGCATGTCACAATAAAATGATGATGGGTTTTTTAGGAAAGCCCACAAAGTCTAAGCTCTAATATGCTTAATTATGCTCTAGGAGTAAAATCTACGTCCTTGGACTAAGATGAAATAATAAGTAAACTAAACAAAAAAGAATCAAAGGTACTATCTTCTTTCTAAATAGTAGCCAGAGGAAAATGAAACCATGCTGAAGGAAGAGGATATCAACCAATGAGTGAATATTTTTATAAAATTGAAGAGCTTCCAATAAAAAGTTTCCAGATATGCCAAAAAAACAAACAAAAAACTCACACCAGGATCAAAGTACTGAAATCTAAAGAGGAAAAAAAATGAAAATAGAATATAGGAATGGATTGTCAGTACAGTAAGCTATTGTTTCAACCTTTTCTCTCTCCATATTCCAAACTGGATACTTCCCATTAGGTTATCTTCCAATTTCAAGCATGAAAGAAAAGAAGTTTTAAAGCGCATTTTAAGAACTCATAACGGACATATGGGAACTTGTAAAAAGGTCTAATAGTAACTTAATTCGAGAAAGCTAATATAAGAGAAGCAACTTTTCTTAAAATATAGATTATCATTTTTCTAAATAGATGAATGACCAAAACTTATGAATTCAGGAAAATGTGTGAACTGCAGGTAAGATAATTACAAAGAAAACAAAGCCTCCAAATAGTACAATAAAACTTCTAAATATCGATTCAGAGAGAAAATCTTAGAAGTGGCCAGATGAAAAAGGCACATTATCTTCAAGGAGCAAAAAGAGGACTGAAGGATGACATTTCAGCTTAGAGTACGGAAGTAAGAAGGCAAAGGAATGGCATTTTAAAGACTGGAGAAACAAAAGCCCATCTAAAATTTTATACCATGAAAAATTATCTTTTGATAATTAAGGCGAAGCAGACATTCTTAGACAAACAAACAGACAAAAACTCCTGAGATTATATTAGATAAAAGTATTGCATCAATGTTAAATTTTCTGATTTTGAACTCTGTACTATAATTGTACTATGCTGACATAAGGAATTAATTTATTTCTTAGGAAATACATACGAAATATTATGGAGTTAAGGGTGTGATGTAAGCAACCTTCTCTCAAATGGTTCAAAAAAAGTATATATATATTTTTAAAAGGGACAGAAGACCTGAAAGGCATGTAGTGGCTGTTGTCAGTGTCCTACCTATACCCTGTACTCTACTCTGGAGGGTACCTGCAGACGGTTCCAGTACTTGCCAAATTCTTCCTGAATCTTTGCCTCTGAGAGAGTTTTCTAGCTACAGGATCATAGCAGCATCTTTCATAGCAGCATCCTTCCCAGGAAAGGATGAGGAAAAGTAACGCCACGCATGTGACCCTCAACACATGAGAAATAGGATATGATGGATAATACCCTGCATCAGTTCCTATTGCTGCTGTAACACTTTACCACAAACTTGGTGGCTTAAAATAACAGAAATTTACCATCTTATAGTTCTGCAGGTCAGAAGTGCAAAATGTATCTTAGTAGACTAAAATCAAGATGTTGGCAGGGCTATGCTCCTTCTGGAGGTTCTATGGGAGAATCCATTTCCTTGCTTTTCCAGATTCTAGAGACTGTCTGTATTTCTTGGTTTGTAGCTCCGTTTCATCTTCATAGTCAGCAATGGCTGGTTGACACAGTCTCATGATGCCATCTTTGGTTCCAACACTTCTGTCTCCCTCATTCTCATTTCAGGACCCTTGTGTTACATTGGACCCACCTTGAGAATCTAGGATAATCTCCTTATTTTAAGGTCAGTTGATTAGTAAACTTAATTCCATTGTAACCTTAATTCTCTCTTGTCACATAAGCTAAAATAGTCACAGATTCAGAAAATTGGAACACAGACACTTTTGGGAAACATCCTTCTGACTACTCTGAACTCCAACTTATTTGACACTAAATGTGAAATTTTGAAGTGTGTTCTCAAATCCCCAATGGATTGATTCCCGTTTTACCACAATGGTAACCCATTCACTTACACAGGTTTTATTATCTTTTCTTGCTCCCCCTCCTACTCTCCCATTTCTTCACAGGCTTTCCTTGGGTCACTTTCCAAATAAACTGCCTGAACTCAAATCTTTATGTTACTTTCTGCTTTTGTTGGAGATCAAAAGTTGATAAAGCACTTCACGAAATGGAATACTATAATATCCAATTAACTTACCAAAATGTGCTCAACATTATTAATTATCAGTGATATAAGTAAATGTACTGACAAGAATGGATTAGAACACACATACACAGTCTCTTACACTTATATACTATGAGGACATGGATAAATAGAAATTCTCATGGTGGGAATACATACAAAATCTCCATTTGGATAACTTCTGAGGAATATCTTGGCAATATCTTAGAAATTACACTCTGTAATATAGGTTCTTATGAAATAAACACTAAAGTACTAAGGGGTAAGGAGTTTGAAGTAAGTAACCTACTCAAATTCTTCATAAAAAAATAATATGTATGTTTAAAAAATAAACAGAAGATTTTACCATGCATGTAACAGTTGCTGTTGTTAACCCATCCATACCCTCTAGCTTACTCCAAAGGTCACATGAGTGCATACATGTAGACAAAGCATATGTTTATAGCAGATTTATTCATAATACATCTAATTGGAAGCAATTGCAATATCTACCAAAAGCTAGATGCAAATTCTCTATTTGTAACTTAAAATATTCTATAGCAATGAGCATATACAAATTAAAATTAACATGCCAAGCAATATTTCTATTGCATCATGTTTTTCATGTTACTATCAGAATTAGAAATATCCAGTCTATTAATGTGTCAAATGTAAAGTTTTTTGCATGACACCCTGACCACTTGTGCTTTGAGTTGACCTTAACAATCTCCCCAGTTCACTTTGAATTCCTGTGGTAAGGCTTAATTGCAATAGCTTGCTCTCCCAAATCTCTCCTCATGGAAGTTCTCAACGGCCTTTACTCATTCTCCCTTTAAAACCAACTCTACAAAGTCTTCTCTGATCTCTAAATCCTCAGTAACTTCTCTTTCCTCAAAATTCATACAGTGGCTATAATCCGAAGAGCCTAATTTTGAGTCAACCTTCTCCGATGATTATAACTCTATTAAACTTTAAATTCATTTGTGCATTACCCAGAGCACTGAAATAAGCGAAAATAATTAAACACAACTATTCCTTATAGGGAGAAATATAAAAAGTGTACTTCACATTTGTCTATTCAGTGGTTTAGTTATGTGAGAATATGATGAATGCCTAAAATCATTTATTTGGATGCTGCTAGTGTTTTTAACAGATAATCTCTCTACGTTCCACTTGGTATATCATATATTCACTTTGTAAGACAAACTTTCTGAATTTAGGTAGTTGCATAGTATTTTAACTTTAGCCTCTAAAACTTTTCTCAAGTTTTTATTTATGAAACAAAAATTATTGAATCAATGTACAGAGGATCTGACTTACTGAAATGTTCCCTTAAATGAGTTACACATCCATAAGAAGGATAATTATGATCATATAATACTTCTATTAGCTAATTTTTCAAACTAGATTTATTTTAGTACGTCTGACCTTTTTCCTTTTTTATTACCTGCTTTAAAAGTCATGATTAGTCCTGGTCCCCCAGTCAATGCCTTTGTCACCATGCTAATCAATTTATGATGTAGTATCTGTACAGTTAGATATTAGAATTGAGCAGGTTTTCTAAGCATAGTGGAAAGCTTTAGCAACTTATCTCACAAATAGATGTAAATTCACTTTGAAAATCATTTACTGCCTTATGAGTATCACCAAGAATTGTTGCAGAGAGATACATACCTTAAATATTGCTAAAGAAAGCGTAGCACATTTAAAAGTTGTGTATTTAATAGAATTGGTGGAAGAATGATGCTATTTGACAAGAAACCAAATGCTGTTATGAAAATATATAAAACAAAAAATGGAAGTACTGTTAAGAACATTTAGTAGAGAAATAAGTAAGCAGTGTTATTATTGGTATACAGTACTTTCTAAAATATAGATATGATGCTTTCAAAATAAAAATTAAAGTAATGACAAACAATATGTGAGACAAAAGTAACAAGCTGCAGGTATTCTGATTACTATTTTAAGTACACAAGAACAGAGCAGTTGATGAATTAAACTGTTTTACTACTTTATTTTTCATTAAGAAAGTATATAGTGGTCAAAATTTAATAATAAATATAGTAAAAGTAAATAGAATAAAAATATACCCCCAATCATAAATATTGTTAATATTTGGCATATTATTCCAACATATTTTGCTATACATTACACTATAGATACCGATTTGCAATATTTTTATCTTACTACTAGATCTTTAACATTTCCCCAGGTCAATAAATTTTTATATATAATTTCCGTTTTAATAATAATACCACCCGAGAATTCCCTCAGCATCCTCTTACAGAATCTATCTGAGTCACTTCGGTTTGGAAAAAAAATGGTGTGAGTTGCCTATAAAAATTCATCTTACTTTCTTAGTCCGTTGTTTATTGTGAGTTTCTAACCTTAGTGAAGAATGCTACCATCAACCCAGTAGTAACTCATGGTAAAACCTGGAAGTTGAACTTGACCCTTTCCCCTCCTCTAATGAACAGAGGACTTGAATTTAATTACCTTTCTTAACCCACAATGCTATTAGAGTTTTCAAAAACGACGTCCATCTAAAATTACTACCACAACTTAATTGGTGTGCCATCCCACTACTCTCCAATTTATGCTTCCCTGTGCAGCTAGAGAAATTCTTTAAAAACTGATCACAGTTCTTTCTTGTTTAACACCCTTCATTGCTTCTCTTTGATTTTAGAATAGAATCCAAACTCCTCAAATACGGATTCTCAGTGTCTTAGTCCATTAGGGACGCTATAACAAAATGCCACAGACTGGGTAGCTTATAAATAGTGGAAATTTATTGTTCACAATTCTTAAGGCTGGAAGTTGGGGATAAGGGTGCCAATGAGGTCAGGTGAGGGGCCTCTTCCTGGTCTGGGATATCTTGTATCCTCACGTGGTGGAAATGGGGAGGGAGCTGTCTCAGGCCTTTTTTATAAGGGCACTAATATCATTCATGAGGGTTCAATCCTCATGACCTAAGCACCTCCCGAAGCCCCACCTCCTAATATCATCATCTTCGGGGGTTGGGTTTCAATACATGAATTTTGGGAGGACACAAACCTTCAGGCCATAACACTGAGTTTATTCATGACCTATAGACCTAAAGACATACTGAGATTTCCTAGTGACCTCTTCCCTGGCCAGGGACCTTCATTCTTGGTCTTCTATCAGCCTGAAACTTTCCTTTCATCTCAGATGAGTGTCACTTCCACTGGGAAATCTCCTTGTGTCCAATTACTTTCTGGTCAGGTGATCCAACTGCAGTCGACAGATACTGTTTGACTGGGTCTTCTGTGCTGGATTGTCAGCCCCATGAGGACAGAGTGCACATGAATTGATCTCAGAGCTTATCCGACTGCCCAGCACATAAGCACTCAGTAAATTTCCCATTATTCAAACATCTGTTTAAAGGACATTATAGTTATTTCCATTTTTGACTGCTGTAAACAATATTTTTAGTAGTGTTATGTGCATATTTGATGAATAATTTTACTGTGTTCTAGAACTTAATTTTGACAAAAAATTTGCTGTTTGACATTTTTAAAATAGCAAAGTCAGAGTGTGCTTAAATTATCACAGGACTCATACTAAAATATATGTGGGGGGCTGGGGCAGACTCTGAAAAAACACAATACTAATGTGATGTTAACTTTTATACCATGAGTGTTCAGAATTCCAATAGCTTTTCAAAAGGAGAATGAGTACCTTTGTATTAGAATTATAATAAAAGTGAGGATGGCAGTTTAATGTGAGGAAAGAGCAGAGGGCTTGAGGTTAGGAGATCCTGACTTATCTTACTTCCAATATGTGTATTAAGTAACACATTTGCAAGTTATCTAACCTTTTTAAGATGGGTCCCAGTTTCCACCTGTAATAATTAAGAAATTGCATTAGATGAACTATTAAATTAAGCATCTGTGATAGAAGTTCTCAAAAGACTAGAATAAGATCGAAATGGCTATTTAAGAACGCATATTCTGTTATGACAGACTGTAGTTCTAGGTGAGGTTCATTTGAGCAATTTCTTCACCTCTCTGTCATTCAAGTTAAGTTTCACAGTTTACTTTCCTTTGTGACATGGTGGAGTAAATGTGTATGTATATAAATAACATATACAAGTATATAACTTTAAGAATAGCAGCATAGGGACCAGCCCCATGGCCCAGTGGTTAAGTTTGCGGGCTCCACTTCGGTGGCTCAGGGTTTCTGAGGTTCGGATCCCGGGTGTGGACCTAGCCCTGCTCATCAACATCAAGCCATGCTGCAGTGGCGTCACACATAGCAGAAACGGAAGGACCTACAACTAGAATATACAACTGTGTACAGGGGGGCTTTGGGGAGAAAAAGAGAAAAAAATAGAAGATTGGCAACAGAAGTTAGGTCAGGTGACCATCTTTAAAAAAAAAAAAAAGAATAGCAGCATATGAGCGTTCCAGCTGTATTTTTTTGATTTCAGAAAATTCTGACTACAAGACCTTAAGAAATCCAATTATTCATACCAAGGTAAGATATAGTAATTATTCCTTACTAAAGCTTTGTTTTATAAATATGATTGGTACTCTATAGGATGTAATATGTAATTAATATTTAAAATCATATCAATTTCTGTGTGTATGTGTGAGGAAGATTGGCCCTGGGCTAACATCTGTGCCAATCTTCCTCTATTTTACGTGGGACGCCACCACAGTGTGGCTTGATGAGCGGTGCTAGGTCTGTGCCCAGGATCCAAATCTGCAAACCCCAGGCGGCTGAATCGGAACACGAGAACTTAACCACTGTGCAACTGGGCCAGCCCCATAAAATCATAATAATTTTATATTTTGTGTGATACATTATACTATTAGTATAAAATAACTAGAATAAAATAAGATTACAGAAATAATTTTTAAAAGTCTAGAGTCTAGATTTTCCATATAAGTTTTAGATATATATACATATATATATACACATATATATACATGCTCACATATATGTACACACAGACATATATACTTGTGTGTGTTTATATATATCAAAATGTACAATTCTAGATATGTCCTCTATAATTAAAATTTATTTTACTCCATAAAACAAATAAGGAATGTCTTATTTAAAGAAATATGTCTCAGTTAAAAAAATTTATTAAATAACATTAAGGTAGTTCTTACATTAAGTACTTAAGTACTTAATACTTCAGTGCTCCTTAATTTTGGTAGGCAGAATTTTAAAATAACCCTCAAGATTCCCTGAGTGAGAGAAATTGTTAGATAATAATTTTTTATTATTTTATATTGCTAACTTCCTGGTAATTTCTTACAGAGAAGTAGAAAGCTAACATATTAATATATAATATTTCCCTGAAAGATAAATCTTTTATACTAAAGATTTGCAAAATCAACTAATAATTTACTTTGTTATTTATGATATAATTATTAACAAGGGTAGTTCCACATATTAATACTACATAAATCCAAATTTAATGTTTAGAAGTCATTCAAATTTTCCTCATTCTTTTGTTCATAAGTCCACTACCTCCCATCCCCGATGAGGTAAGGGTGGGTGGGAGAATTAGCTAAGAAAATAACAAGGAAGGGAAAAATATGAACTTTAAACTTCTGCGTATGTGTCTATGACAGGGAGTCAGTTTATATGTACATTTTCCCGTCAATATGTGTATTAAAAGCAGGATCAGGGGTCAGCCCGGTGGCACAGCGGTTAAATTCGCACGTTCTGCTTCTCGGCAGCCTGGGGTTCTTCGGTTCGGATCGAGGGTGCGGAAATGGCACCGCTTGTCAAAAGCCATGCTGTGGTAGGTGTCCCACCTATAAAACACAGGAAGATGGACACGGATGTTAGCTCAGGGCCAGTCTTTGTCAGCAAAAAGAAGAGGATTGGCAGTGGTTGGCTCAAGGCTAATCATCCTCCTCAAAAAAAAAAGTAGGATCATAAAGCAGTAAATTTAGGAGTTAGTATAGTTTGAAATGTATAAAGATAGGTGTATATTTGTACTGAATGCAATCAGGAAGGACACGCAACAAAATGTTAATTGTGGTGATCTTTTGTTCATAAGTTTAAAGCTGAAAATATTCTCTTCTTTCTGTTTATTTGGACCTTTTCATTTTTCTACACTAACAATAGATTACTTACCTGATTATAAGTGAAAATATTGGAACAAAACTGTTTACAAATGGAAATTTTAGCTCCTCAAGTATTGAATCCTACTTTTGTTGAGAGTTTGCTGAGTAGAGCTTTAATTACACTGTTTCATTTCATCCTAACAGTATTTCCATAATTGTTATCTGAATAATGCAGTTGTGGATATTGAGAAAAGAAACCTTAACTAAATTGGAGTCAAGAAGGCCTGTAGGGGGAGCTCTCACACCCTTTCCTACATCGTCAATTACACCAACCGGGAAGAGACTTGGTGGCGCACAGTTTGGACAGAAAGTAAAACTACTTTAGTACTGAAGGAAGATTTCTTTCCCCGCCAGCAACAGCCTAGCCACAGAGAAAGGCCACAGCTTAGCCAATGAAAAGCTGTTGCCGCCCTGAACTGTTACTTTCCCCTAATGGACTTTTGTTTATTGTTTATATGTAGGATCATGGCTACTCCTCCCTTCTCTCTATAAAAGCAGCTCCCTTTTTAGTTTGCTGGATTTGCCTATGGTTTGCCGTGGCAGGCACATCCCCAACCGCAACTCTTTTGCTATTCCCAAATAAACTCTTTTTGAGACAAAATAACAAGTAAATTTGCTTTTGAAATTGACACTGTCAGGATATTACATGGCCCAGGATGTAAAATAAATATGAAAACCAAAGTAAATATAAAGTGAAAGTCACCTGACTTTAAAGTACTTGCACTATTCACATTATATTTATCCTTCCAATAAAAATGTAGTCTTTCCCAAAATTTGCGAAAGGAAGTACTTGCTTCTGTTTTAAAGCGAAGTATGCTACCAAACACCCAGATTATATTTTATTATGCTTTCTGATTATACTTTTTTCTGATTTTATGGATATTTTTGATTTATCCATTTTTCCTGATTTGCATATGTCAGGTATTGTACTTGCTAAGGTTATTGGCTTCTGCATTAATAAATTCATTTTCCTTCTTCTCTTAGATTCTCAGCTATGTGGACTGCATTTCCAATATTCTATCAATGAGTCTACTATTTTGAAGCAGAAAAGCAATCCATTTAGTCTATATTATAAAAGAAAATCCATCTAGCTTAGTGAGTGCTTAGTTTAATTAAAAAGTACACTGCTGGAATATTTTATAGATTTTTGTCTATTAAAGATTCGATTTGTTCTTCTGAGATCAAAAGAAATTTTCTTCAACAATCATGGTACTAGGCTGAGTTTAATACATTTATCACAAAAAAACAAATTGTAAAATGGTAAAATGAGTATTGGAATTTGAAGTGAATAGCTGCATATAAATAATGAGCAAAGAAAAATTGAAAATATAAATAGATTCCTAAGTTTGTAATTGGGACTAGAAAGTAAGGCCTAAGTGCTTATCACTACTTAAGCATGATCTTGACTTCTATAAGTATTTCAATTGTCTCAAAAAAAGGAAAACAGAATATTTCAGTGAGTAGCAGGGAACACAATGATTTTTTTTAAGTGTATCAGGTAAAATAATGAAGTACTTAGAATAAAACCACGTGGTCATCTTCGTTATTTTTTTTAATTAAGCCGCTTCTACCTCAGCATGGTAAAATTCTATGGAAAGTTTAGAAATTGGTAAAGCCACTTGCTCATTCATAATTTCTATGGTGGGCAGCTTCTGAAATGGCTCCCAATGGTCCCCACCTGCTGATATTCACACCTTTGTGTAATATCCTCCATTTGAATATAGGTAAGAACTAGTGACTGGCTACTAATAAATATGAAATGGCAAAAGTTATGTTATGAGATGTTAATTCTAAGATTAGACTACAAAAGATTTTCATTTCCATCTTGTTCGCTCTCCCTCTTGCTCTCTCACTTGCTCACTCTGATCAAGCCAACAGCTATGTAGTGAATCTCCTATAAAGATGCCCGCATAGCAAGGAGCCACGAGAGGATTTTGGCTGATAGTGTGCAGAGAACTGAATCCTGCCAACAATCATATCAGTGAGCCTGAAAGGGTTCTTTCTTCATTAGAGTCTTGAGATGACTGCTGGGTTCCCCTTCCTGGAAGGCAGCCATGTGAGTAACCAGAGCCGGAAGATCTAGTCAAGCAGCACCTAGCTTTCCAGCCCACAGAACCTGAGATACTAAATGATGTTGCTATAAGCCACAAAGTTTGGGGATAATTTATTATACAGCAATTGATAATTAATACAACATTATATAAATTATATTCTGAACTCCTATAAGGACAGATTCAACAGATGGTAATTTCCTAGCAACTACACATACAACGAAACTACTTTAGGAAATAAATATAGTTAGTTGCTTGTACCCTATAGTCAATAGGAGTGAAGAAAGGGATGGATTTAAAAAAATGTGATGACATATATATACATTTTCTACCAAATTAATAGAATAAGAGTGTTTCAATAATTTACAACTATTCATCAAAAATATATATTTACTATTTTATTTCTATAAGGAAATCAATGAAAGTTCAAGAACCATATACATTGTGGGTCAATTTGTTGTTCTAGATGAATTACTTTAA
The DNA here is from genome assembly GCF_041296265.1 of Equus caballus. NCBI lineage: Eukaryota > Metazoa > Chordata > Mammalia > Perissodactyla > Equidae > Equus > Equus caballus. The sequence goes on along the minus strand of NC_091709.1, from coordinate 24,918,186 downwards.
TGTTGCCATTATAACTTAGTTCTCATCACTAGTCTGATAATAACTAACTGGGGGCTTTATGTAACTAGTCTCTATCTCACATGTGAAGTTGCTAGATAAGACGATCTTTAACACATACAACAACTATAAAATCCTATGATTATAAATTCTGATTTCTTACTCTCCTGTACTTTTGACACTCATACTTCAGTGGGCTAAAGTATAAAGTAGAAATTATCATTGGAAATACTCACTAAATATCGATTAGGGAAAAACTAAAACAAAACAAAACTGGACTTGTAGGCAGTTTTTATAAAAAATATTTTATAATTAAAGTAACATTAATTAAAATAACAGCTTCTATTTTGATTGTTTACGATATTCCAAGTTCTGTACTGATTTATATATGTACCTTATTATTCCCAGGTATAGATAAAAGTTGATATTAAGTTAAAAACCTATGGACACATATTTATAAAAGAATGGAGATAAGGTTTAAATTTCCATTTCCAAAGCTTGTAATCACATGGACATTGAATATGTATATGTAATGTTTTGTTTCAATTTATTGAAAAAGTTTTAATTTTGTGTTAGGAAATGAAATATGTGTTAAAAGCTTAATTACATTAAAATGAGCTAAGAACTAGAAAATTCTTCATCAAATAAAGTCTAAAATAAAAGTTTCATAATTATAAAAATGAGTTAGTGTTTACACTAGAAATTAACGCAGAGATTTGAGACAAGATATATAGATAACTTGTAAAGTAGCTTCCAGAATATTTAAGTATTTCCTACTAATAGGTAAAAGTAAAATTGGATCATCTTGGAAACTGTGGGCACAATTACAGCTATTTCCCTCTACTAATGGTGAAGCATCATTGCCTTTCCTCTTAAAGTACAAATTTAATTAAGGTTGTGTTTAATTTAAACATCAAAGTTTTTTTAAGCCGAATAAATCCAATTCATTTTAAAGAGCAATTTATGTGCTGGGTAATAAGCATGACACATTGGCTCCTCAGGTGAAACAGAAAGATAAAGATAGCTGTATTTAATTTTTAAGAGATGTGACACATAACATAATACCTGACCTTAAATAGGAAATCTCTGTGATTAAATAAGTCAGAGAGCTTCAAGATACGAAGTAAAGTCTCCTTAGTAACTAATATTCTGAGAATTATATTGCTAAAATGGAAAAAGCAAAGCTGACAGGCAATGAGATTAAGCAAAGGGCATGGAGCGCACATCCTAATGCTTAACTTCAAGAGGCAAGGTGACGTAGCAGAGGCCCCTCCCTTCTGATGAACCAGAAGGAAGGTTCACTTAACCATTTCCAAGTATCGTTTCAAAAATGGAAATATTTTGTAGTATATATTATATCATATCGACATGTTTGAAATTCACTAGGAAAAACTCAATCATATATTCATTATGCTCTTTCAAGAAACAATAAAGTAGTTATTAATTGCTATTTTTGTGTTTTACATTGTACCATTTTACTGGCAATTGAAATAACTTTCAATGTCTCTTTTGCAGCGTGTAGTTAACTGAACCGGTACAAATATCGGTTAGTCACATCAGTTCAGTCATCATCATTTTCATCTGGTCTTTTGGTGGAAGGATGGGTGGAGTGTGGTATAAACTGTGGACCCCAAGGTCATTTTACTGAATTAAGAAACAAAGTTAATACTGAGAGTAGTCATACATTTGAAGAAATTAAGCACAATAATTATGAATACATTAAAACTAGAGTATTTACAGTCTTTGAAATGTTAATAAATGTAACCATTTATTAAAAAAGACAAATTAATATAATCAAATCACGTTGGGGTTCGTGGTGGTGGTGATATTTTCTGATAGCTGATATTTCTCGTAATTAACTAAACATATACAAAGTAAATAGACCAAATGTATTTCAACTTTTCTGTTCTTTCAATTTTAATTTTCAATATTATTTGCTGAAAATTTGCAGTTAAACATATTTAGTCAGTTCTTCTTAAAGTGTGCAAATACATATTTCCATTGAGAATTATAGACCACTTTAGTTATAATTTTTTCATAATTCACTGTTATTCTGTCCTATGACTCAATAATAGATCTTGCCGCTTTCATTACTAATGAATGTCTGCCTATTTTATCAAATATTAAAATTATTTCTTTAAGATTAAGCCTTAATAGCTCAAAATCTTGCCAATTATTCTATTAAATTGTTAAGTTAAGACAGGGAAGTGGTGTAGTTCAGGAACCACAGTGACTCTCTATTTAGACTGACATCTTGGTTCAATCTTCATGTGAACCGAATGTATCGAAAGTTCAAAATTTTACTTTATAAATAGCAGGCAATTTTTGACTAGCCTCTAATTACCTGATAATTCACATGTAAATTCCAAGTAGAAACAGGGCTGTCAAATCTTCCACATAGTTCAGTCATTGAGGACTAAAGTGACGGTGCCTCCACCATTTTGAATTTTGAATAAATTTACATAGGAATTTTGAACTATGTTTTATGTTCTTAACTTAAACATTGAATAATTTTATAATACAGTATGTTGTTGAGTAAAATAAAAATTAATGCTAGTTGTTTTCCATCCCTTACTTTGCTGTATGAAAGTTAAGTTTTTGCTGATAAACTTTCGAAACAGCTACAATAGTAAAAACAGTATGGTACAGGCATAAAGACGGATATATAATCAATGGGACAGAATAGACAGCCCAGAAATAAATCCTTGTACATATGATCAAATGATCTTTGACAAGGATGCCGAAGCTACACAATGGGGAAAGCATAGTCTCTTCAACAAATGGTGTTGGGAAAACTGGATATCCACATACAAAAGAATCAACTTGGGGCTAGCCCAGTGACATAGTGGTTAAGTTTGTGCACTCTGTTTCAGCAGCCTGGGGTTCATGGGTTTGGATCCCAGATGCAGACCTACACACCACTCATCAAGCCATGCTGTGGTGGCATCCCACATACAAAATAGAGGAAGATTGGCACAGATGTTAGCTCAGGGGCAATCTTCCTCAAGCAAAAAGAGGAGGATTGGCAATAGACGTTGTCTTTCCCACAAAAAAAAAGAATGGACTTAACCCGTGTTCTACACTACGCAAAAATCACCTCAAAACTTAAATATAAGACTTGAAAATCAAAACCTTTAGAAGAAAGCATGGGGGGAAATCTTCATAACATAGTTATTGGCAATGATTTATTGGATATGACACCAAAAGCACAAACGACAAAAGCAAAAACAGGCAAGTAGGACTCCATAAAACTAAAAATCTTTGGACAGAAAAAGAAACAACAGGATGAAAAAGCAACCTACAAAATAAGAGAAAATATTTGCAAACTATATATCTGATCAAAATTTGATCTTCAAAACATGTAAGGAACTTCTACAACTCGATTAAGAATGAAATAACTTGATTAAAAAATAGGCAAATAATTTGAATAGATATTTCTCCAAAGAAGACATACAAATGGCAAACAGGTACATAAAGAGGTGTTCAACATTACTGATCATCAAGGAAATGTAAATCAAAACCACAATGAAACGTCACCTCACACCTGTTAGGATGGCTATTTTATCAAAAAGAAGAAAAAGTTAGCAAGTGTTTGTGAGGATGTGGAGAAATTGAGATATTTGCACATTGTTGGTAGGAAGGTAAAATGGTGCATCCGCTATGGAAAACACTATGGAAGTTCCTCAAAAATTAAAAATAGAGTTGCCATGTAACACAACAATCCCACCTCTGGGTATATTCCAAAAAATTGAAATCAGGATCTCGAAGAGTTATCTGCATGCACATTGTTCATTGCAGAATTATTCACAATAGCCAAGGTATGGAAACAATCTAAATGTCCATCTGTGGATGAATGGATAAAGAAAATGTGGTATATACATACAATGGAATATTATGCACCTTTAAAAAAATAAGAAAACCCTGACTTATGCAGCAACATGGATGAAATTGGAGGACATTATGTTAAGCGAAATAAGCCAGTCATAGAAAGGCAAATACTGCATGAATTCACGTATATGAGCTACCGAAAATAGTCAAATTTTTAAAAGCAGATAATAGAATGGTGGTTGCTGGGGGAAATGAGAGGTAGTTGTTCAATGGGTATAAAGTTTCAGTTATGCAAGGTGAGTAAGTTCTGGAGATCTGCTGTACAACATTGTGCCTCTAGTTAACAATATTGTACTGTATACTTAAACATATGTTAAGAGGGTAGATCTTAAGTGTTCTTACCACTATTAAAAACAAAAAAAGTTGACCTTCGATGTTTTGCCTCTGGCATTACTCCAGTGATTCTTTTATATTAAATGGCAAAAGAGGATTTTGCAGATATAGTTAAGATTACACATTTGTTGACCTTTAGATAGAAACATTGTCTGACTGGTCGGAATCTAATCCCATGCATCCTTACAAAGTAGAGAGTTTTCTAAGCCTGGTTGCAGAAGTCAGAGAGATCTGAAGCATGAAAAAGATTCAATCCACCATTGCGGACTGGAAGATGGAGGTGGCCATGTGACCAAGAATGCAGTTGGCCTGTGAAATCTGAAAGTGGTCCCTGGCTGACAACCAGAAGGGAAACCAGGACCTCAAATCCTACGACCACAAAGGCTTGAATTCTGATGACAACCTGAATGAGCTTGGAATCAGATCCTTTCGGAGAAGAGCACAGTAGCTCCCTCCCTTGTTTAGGCCTTGTAAGGCCCTTAGCTGAGGACACATCTGAGCCTGACCAGACTTGTACTTTTATTGGTTATTTCCATCCCAATACAGAAGGTTTAGCTAACTTACTAATAAAATTTCAGTGGAAAAATAATACAGAATAATACTATGTATTATTTATTTTCAAAGACTTTTAGATGTGGATCCATCAGTTCTATCAACTACATGCTTACTTTGATACTGCACCAAAGAGATGCAAAAAAGACCTTAGAGCTCTTGAACTTAGACTAAACTAGTAGAGAAAATATAACAATATAATATATCTAAGCTACTCTCTCCCAAACCTACAAAGTACTTTCTCAACAGTTGCACATATGCACTCATACACACACACACATTCTCTATCAAAGGCTGCAAGACTGATCTTCTTGAAACTTTGATTATATTATTATTCTGTTCATTATTCTGTTCTTTGGATTATGTCATTAACTGTCCTGCATTTACTTTCTGTTTTCTACAAAATAAAGTTTTAATCATTGGTTTGATAATTAAGCACTCAGATATATATCAGACTAGCAGGCAAGCTCTTTGTTTTCCCCTGCCACAATTCTCAGGAATGGATGATCTTTCTATTCTATTAGGTCTGGGGTTTTTTGTCCATGACAGGCACTGAGATAATATTTCTCTTGTCATATATAGAATTTATTGTGTATTATTTTTCCACAAAAATTATATTAGTAAGTTAGCTAAGCCTTCTGCAGAAGGATGGAAATAACCAAATAAAAGTAGATAGAATAAAGGACGAAAAGAACATATAAACAATTTCACTGAACAAGAGGATTGAGACGTATTTTATTTGCTTTTCATAGCCTGACCGTTCAATTCCTCATTTATTCTACTTCTACGACTACTTTCTATAATCTGTGAAGACATCTGGCCAGGCACCTTCCTGAGTGTAAGGATGAGGTGGTTCCTGATTATTTACATTGTTCTACTAGAAAATATTCCAAAAGCGAGTCATTATTACTCACTGATTAAATACACTAAACACCTTCTTATTTCTGTCGCCAGATTTTTGCCTGTATTTATCATTATTCCAACTTTAAAGCCTATTTATTTTAATTACATATTAAAGAAATAAAAACAAGGAGATATTTTTGTCTTAAATAATTGAAAAGTCAGGCAAGGATAAGTTTGGATGCTAAAATGATGTCAGTTCTCTGCTTCTCTTTGTCTCTACCTCTGGACTCCATTTTCATTGATTTTAGCTCCTTGTTTTATGCAAAGTTCTGGGTTTAAACAAATTTAGATACAAATATTAAAGTTAAGATGCCAAATACGGCCAAACCAGATGGCAAATTGATCTTTCCAGGACCATCCCTCTCTCTCCAGAAATCCCAGCAGTCTTTTCTTTCTCAGCATCAAAAATGATAGAGGGAGTCTGATTAACACAGTTGCGTTCCCTTTTCTCTCTATGAACAAATCACTTTGTCAGACGGCTAGGACATCTGGCTAGATCTGTCTCACTTACTCTTCCTTGACTCAGTTGAGGACAATGCACTAACTCTAGCCAGGAAAGAGGCTTTATTACTAGAAAAAGGAAAAATGGAAAGCATATATCATTTCAAATCTACTATTTTCTACCAGAATTTACTATCATATATAGCGTATGTACTTTGATTTGATGGCACCGGGGTTTCCAAATTTTGATTTGCCATTTTATTCACATATCAAACTTTTTTCATTTATATTAGAGTATGCTGTTATCTAGAATGTCCTTTATCTTTTTCACTTTTCCAGATCCTACCCATCTATGAAAGTATAGTTCAATTTACATACACTATATTAAGCCTTTTCTACTCTTTCTGGGTTAAAATGATCTCTACTTCCTTTAACATTCTATGGTATTTAATTTCACTTTTAATTATTTTACCATATTACTTTGCCATGTTACAATGGTAATGCCTTAATGCCAATAAAACCTTAAACAACAATGTTATATCTCCTGGAATGTAGCAGCATATTAGAAAAATAGTGGCTTTCCTACAGTTCTCGAAAAATATTTCTTAATTATGAATGGCTTTCCGAAACGAATCCTACACATGTATAGGTATATGCAGATACATGCACAGCTATGTCTTGCCCTAAGATGTGCATTAAATATGACTATTCAAAACTCCTAAGGTTATTTACTTTAATTATACAGAATAAAATGAACTTATTCTGCCACAGAACTTACAGCTGCCTGTGTCTATTTCATAACAACAAACACCTCAGGCCGTTGTCCAACAGATTTTTGTTTTGTTTATCATAGTGCAATTTAAAATTTACATAAAAAGAAGATATCAAATTTGTTGATTTAGAACATAAAAGTCCAAGGAATACCAAGTACAAGTTAGATGAAAGTAAGGTTAATTAGCTGAGTTAAAGACCTATTGAACAAACCTTTGCTCCTTCTTCTAAAGTTAAGCCTGTCTTAAAAATAAAGCTCTTTCATCCTTGGATCAAAAATTTTAATCATACTGGTTTCTACAATGTGTGAGTAAATGAAACAAAATCATTTCTGATACTTTCAAAAAACCCTGGCAGATGGGACTATTTCTTAGAAAAGGCAGAGAAGAATTATGCCAGCCCAGATTCCTGGTTCAGACCCTAAGCTTCCTGATAGATCATGAATGATGACACTTCTGGAAGATGCTACTCTCATCTTTTCTGAAATTTGGAGCTTTTATTAGATGGCATGATATATTGGTTATTTAATTAGTTTATGAGTATTCCAATGTGATTAGAGAAGATAAAGACAGGTTTTGCACTCTCAAAGAAAAAAAAAAGAATATTTCTCATAGATAACTGTATGGTTAAATAGAAACAAAGCTAAACTTAAAATCTTCACATTAATTGGGCAAAAATAACTAAATACCAGGTCCGGTCCAGTGGCACAGCGGTTAAGTTCACAGACTGCTTTGGCAGCCCGGGGCTCACTGGCACGGATCTCTGGTGCAGACCCATGCACTGCTTATCAAGCCATGCTGTGGCAAGCGTCACACATATAAAGTAGAGGAAGATGGGCCCAGATGTTAGCTCAGGGCCAGTCTTCCTCAGCAGAAAAGAGGACGATTAGCAGCAAATATGAGCTTGAGGTCAATCTTCCTCAAAAATAAATAAATTAATAAGTAATATAAAAGACTAGGTCATAAATGGCTCTATAGTTGTAAGAAAAATACTAACATGATGATAATTCATGTTTTGAGAACATATCTTTATTCATGACTCAAGATAATTCCTCTCAAAGAGACTGGATGTTACTCAGAATTTGTAAATAAAAATCTTAGTTTGCTTATGAAGTTGTCTCCCTCCCTGAGTTTTCCAAACTCTATTCCATAAGAAGGAGTCAAACTTGGTTTTTGGATTAAAAGGGTGAAAGAAAACTGATTACATCTTAGAATGTTTTGTTTTGACTCTACTTACTATACAAGAAAAAATGCTACACTATATACAAAATATTGATCACAGTGCTTAAAGATTTTCTAACTGGATAGATAAATATCTGTGCATATATGTAAATATTTGCACTTTTATAATTCTTTTGGAGATTTTCTCTAACTGTATGAAAATTTTAAAGATTTAAAATTGCATAATTTATGTAAATCTGTATCCTTTCTTGTTTTTATGCAATTGTACAGAAACTAGTATTTCAAAGTATGTTTAGTCACAAAATCATTCACATTTTATGCTATTTAAAAGAAAGGATTGTTTTTACTTAATATAATTGCAATGAAAATTTAATATCAACCACATTATATATTTAAAATATCCTTCAGGAATATCTCTAGAAGAACTTTATTGTTTCATTGTCATATATTACATTTTTACATACTGTAGAAATTGTCAACTCTTCTCATACATTCTTATATGTTTTATTTTCAATGATATGTGAAAGGTTTATACTTTCATATTTGTATGTACTCAATATTACAAAATATTTCCAATTAACTGCCACATATCTTAAGTATTGCAGTAAAATATGTTTCTGTTTGCTGTGTTTGAGAGCCGCATGGCATGGATTTATTTACAATCTCAGAGAAGGACTAGAGTATCAAATAGGTGGGGCTTATTTGGCTGGTTTTAGTTTTCTTTAAATATACTTATCTATTATTCCCTATAGCCAAAATTGAACATCGATTCTTTCCACTTAGCCTTTAGTGCACTTTGTTTCCCATTAGGCATTGTAAAATTTTTAGCTTAAGTACTGTACTCTACAATGTATTTTCCTTAAGTAGACATAATAATATATTTCTAAGCCTTTCTCCCGTATTACATTCATCTGTAAAGCTGACTAAATAGTCGCACTGTGAAATTGATTACTCGGGCAATGAGGCAGAGCGTAATCTTTGATAGTTAGAGATAATTCTCTGTCCTGGCACAAGGCAGCTCTCCTGCATAAAGTTACTTTCTATTTTCCATAATGCTAGATGCTCAAAATAGGGAAAATCACTTGTCCTTTGAATTCAGATATACGTATCATTAATAAAATAATTTTATGTATCATCATTATGCATTACAATGGTTAGAAGAAGGCGTCTGTTTTATTGATTCTAAATTTTAAAAAACTATTTTTGTGTATAAAAGACCTGTAGTATATTGATTGGCATAATGGAAATGTCTAACAATTAGGCATACTCATCTATGTATATCTAGATACAGCTTCATCTATGTAAAAACTTGGATTTTGAAAACTTATTAAGAATTAGACATAACGTAGACATCTATTTAAAAATAAAACACACAAAAGATCCAGTGTATTTCCCATCTCTTAACTATTACAAGTCTGTAATATTATAATTAAATTTATTTTAATTGATTTAGATACCCCAAAGATCAGAGATATTACCCAACATCAAGCTTTACTAATCATTTCAAGTCTATGAGAGATCAAGCTGCGTAGGGAAAGCGGGAGAGTTTGGGGACACTGGCCTTTGTTCATCTCCCAGGTCTTTTCTTCTGAGACATTCTCTAGCCCAGGTTAATAGATGAAGATTCTACAAAATGTATGCATACCCAAATGGAGGAATTTAGTTCATAAAACCTTTCCATTTTACACTCAGATTGTTATATAGCTTACAAGACATTTTCCAGGGAAACATGCAGATAAATCCAGAGATTCTAGGTTTGTTTGCTTTAAGCAATCCCAGCCAACCAGGTGTAGTCTACTAAAAACATCCCAAAGGTAAGTACTCTATTGCTGCCAAGACCATTTCCTTTGTTTATCAATACATTTGCCTTTAATGTTCTTGACAGGAGATGAGTCTGTACCGTACCCTGTTTCCTGCCTCCCTCTGTAATAAGATTAAAAGATTTATAGTCCAGCTGCTTAATCCTTTCCCACCCAGTAATATGTGAGCATTTTAAACTTTCCTTTTCATTGTCAGCAAACTGTAAAAGGCTTCTTTTCAGTCTTCAAAGATGGTATTTAATGGCCAAGAACTGAATTTATTCACTGTCATTGACTTATTTGTTGTATTTGTTTCAACATTTATGGATAGTTTACTATGTGATATAATTGTTTACCGTGATCATCTTGAGGCCAGAAGAGACACTTTTGCCTCTAAAGAAAGTGATTATGACTAGACCATCAACCTCAATTCAGAGGAAACATGTTTATGTTTTGAATATGAATGATGTCGTAAGAAGGTATAAAACATTCTGTACTAGGTAGTAATTATCATTAAGATCTATTCCTATTGTACATCCATGAGAGGCAGCTAAATTGAAAGGGATTAATATCAAAATGGAAAGTAAAATGGAGCCTTCAGCTGTTATTGCTCTTTTGTTAGGTCAGGGTCAAGCTCATTAGTAAAAGCAGTATTATTCCTATTGTTACAATAAGAAAATTGATAATACCTCTCCTATACCCAAGACATTGTATTACATACTCTTCACAAATAATATGTGGCATTAGACTCTACTGGTCAAATTCTTATTGAGATAATGCTGTCGTACAAAAACTCCCAAAATATCAATGGCTATAAAACAAGCACTTATTTCATACTTATAAATATACATGTTGGATAAGATTAAGCTGATCCCATCTGGGGTCACCTGGATACATCTAGGGTAGGCTGGACTCCAGACTTTGAGTTGAGTCCAAGTCACCTCCATGTATCTTCACTGTGGAACTATGGCTGAAGGTGGAATGCAGGGTGAAGCTGCCACATTCACCTGGGGCCTGCCTTTTCATGGCAGGTAGTAAAAGCTCCAAAAGAAAGAGGAGAAACTGGCCATGTCTCTTACAGCTTTATTTCACAACTTTCACAACCTTTACTTCCGTCTTTGTCCCATCTGCCAAAGTAAGTCTCATGTTTAGTCAATGAGACGTGTGAAAGTATAATGAACCCACAAGGAAGCCACATGAGGTTAGGCAAAATAGAAGTAATTTGGGGCAAATAATACAGTCTATCAGATACAGCAGTGGATATTCATTTTTTTCTCCTTAAGTTTTAATACCAAATAAAATGCTAATTCACCAGAGAAGGGGCTTAGCATACAAATAGATTTCAAAGTTTTACAATATTTATTTCACCATTGAGGAAATAAAGCATTTGTTTATTCTTAAAATGGCCACTGGTGCCTTTAGTTGTTGGTGAAGGAGTCAACAATTAAAATACATCTAGAATAACAGAATGCTAATAGCCATAGAAACCAACCAGGCACTGAGGTCATTTTTGTGACCCACTATGATGCAATTATGAGAGAGATAATTGTTCTTGTTTTAAATTAGGAAACTTTAAGAAGATCGTCTTTAGAGAACATTATTTGAGGACTGTTTTAGTTTTCTATTGCCTAGTAACAAATTGCCGTAAACTTAGTGGCTTGAAACAACATTCTTTCATTACCTCACAGTTTCTGTGGATGAGAAGTAGACAGGCTCAGCTGGGGCTCTGCTTCATTTCTCACAAGGGCAAAGTCCAGATGTTGAGTCAAGATGCTGAGTCCTTATCTGGAGGCTCTGGGGGAGAATTCTCTTCCAGTGTTATTCAGGTTGTTGACTGAATTCAGTTTCTTGTCATTGTAGAAGTGAAGTCCCTGTGCCCTTTCTGGTTGTCAGCCAGGAGCCAGTTTTGGTTTCTAGATGCCACCTACATTCCTTTTCATGTGCTCTCTTCATTTTCAAGCCAGCAATGACATGATAAATCCTTCTTAGACTTCAAATCCCTCTGACTTCACCTTCTGCCAACAGTGAGAAAACTCTGCTTTAAAAGGGCTCAAGTGACTAGATTAGCACTACCTGAATAATTTCTCTATTTTATGGTCAACTCCTTAGTAATCTTACCTACATCTGCAATGTCTCTTTTTCCATGTAACGTAACATAATCATGACACTAACACCTGGAGATAAAGGTCCCGGGGGATATCTTAAAATTCTGCTTAACCTGAGGAAAATCGTTTTTCAGACACATTTGATATTCAAATTCATTTAGTAGCAGAATTACAGATTAGCCTTTTAAATATTTTTCCTCATAAAGCTATCAGATTTCCATTTCTCTAGGGGATTTTCTTCAGTTTGCTGTTTAATTACACCAGTTAAGTTTTTTTCATTATTATTAAGAAATACATACGTATTACAGTGATTGTCATTCGTTACTTTTTCATCTTTTTGAAAGGACATAGGCTGGCTTGGTAGATGAAAACTGAGGTCTTTAAAGGCACAAAAATATTACAAAATTTTTTCCAACAAAATTGTAAAGGAGGAGCTCAAAGTACTATCAGCAGACATATCTTGTCACTCCTTTCAAAGAAGAACTGAACTAGTCAAAACTGATGCTTCAAAGAATACCTAACATAACGGAGTCACTGTAGAAGTGTTGATTATATCTAGGGCCTATTTGGATAATTAATCTGTGTGCTTACACAGACTATAAAACTCAGCAGAAGAATGAGCCAAGGGATGTCCAGAAGAGACTTTCCCACAAGAAGTTATTTAATAACAATATCCAAGCCTTTAAAACAGGATACAGAAAATGCTTTAATTACGGAGCATATTGTTATATAAATGTTGGTCTGTCTAGAGCAAGATCCTACCACAGACGACACAATGACCACAAAGACTTCAAAAACCCCAAACCCAGATCAATTAGCTTGTGAGACATTTTGTTAGTCTCTAACTTCTCTTCTTTTGAAGCATGAATGACTGTAAGTGGAGATTGAGGGCAGTTTAACAAGCACTCAATTTTCCCATGAAAATTTAGTCTTTTGTTTAGAAAATATGAAGAAAAATAGCACTTACTAGAACATGAAAAACTTCTAAGTCACTAGTCTTGCCATTGTAAACATAAACAGTAAAGTTGGCCATCTCCACAATATCTAGAGGCCACCTACTTTCCAAGTCATGTGGCTTCTTCCATTTTTAAGTCAGTGATGTCATGTTGAATCCTTCTTGTGCTTCATATCTCATTTTCTGCCCAGCTCCCACTAATATCAGTCTAGCCTGCTGCAACCATTCTTTTCAGACATACATGGCTACTCAGATTTGGAATAAATATTTGGTCTTCTGTAGTCAAAGAACCACAGGCTGTCACATCCGCATACTGGTCATCCAATGGCAAATGCAAATGTTGAGACTATAGCCAAAGATAGGCACTGCCTCCTCCCTGAGTGAACACTAAAATGGTACCTCACCAGTATAATCTTGGGCTATAGCTGCCACTAGGACCCAGGCACCACCACTGAGGAGGCTCTAGGCACGGCTGATCCTCTTTACATTTTATTTAAAGAGCTGTAAAATTTAGTATGGAAATAGATTTTGATATAGGAAATATGTCAGATCAGTATCCAGATATGAGTCTAGTGCATAACTTCTTTTATTGCTCATCCTTGCTAAGTATCGGTTTTGTGTAACTGATTTTAGGTCTTAATTTTACCCAAGGTAACTATGAGGAAACTTTGACCTACTCACCTTATATACTTCTTTTTCCAAACAGGCAACTCCTCCTAACATTTACTTTTTCTCTGTCAGGGATTGTACTGCCTCCTGAACAGATGAAATATAGATGCCATAATGCTGAAAAAAACTCGATAGTATATCCCTCCTTCCTCAAATACTTGCTCTGATAATTTCTTGCCCATGTTTGATTTGCCAGTCTACTCAATGGAGGTTATCCAAACTATGATTAAAATCAGTTTGGCTTTTTCCACTTACTGCATTTAAGCATCTACATTTACCATTCCATTGAATGACTCATAAATGTGACCCCCATAAACCTACTGATTGCTTAATCAAATGGATACATTTTAATTTTTATTTAATCTCTCTGAAGCATTTTATACCATTGGCATGCCATCTTACATCGTGAATCTCTCTTCTTTCTCTTTATTAGGACTCCAAGACATCAAGGTTTTACTCGAGTTTTCCTGAGCATTCTTTCTCAAGCGTCTTCCTTGAATCTTCTTTCTCTGCCTGTCCTCTTATTATTGAAGATTCCAAGAATCCTATTATCAAATTGTACCTCTTCAACTTCTCTAATAAACATACTACACATCCACTCCCAATTGTTTGTTTTCACTTCTTACATATTCTTATAATTATCAAATCTAAAGTTTTGTTTATGTCACCTTTATCCTTTCCAGACCTATATTTCTTTGTCAGCCATATACTTACTGGCCCCAGCTTGAGATTCTTCAGATATTCACACAAACATGAGCCAAAACATAAAAAATTTCAGTACTTTCGTTTTTCTCTTCCAGAAAAAAAAAATTAAATGAATTAAGTTAGACTTTTAGAAGTAAATAACTAAAGAACTAGGATTTAAAGGTATTTCAAATGAAAAGCAACATTTAATAATTTGAGGGAAAAAATTATGTTTGCATTTCCCTTAAGATATATTTAATCAGTGATGGATGAGGATGAATGACCCCTGGAAAATCCACAAACAGCGCTGCCATGGAAAGGAAATATAATATAGAAATATTCTTATATTAACAAGACATCATCAGATTATCACTGTTGTCCCATTGAACTTTGATTCGTTGGATTCCAAGAGGAAACTATACAGTTCAATAATATCATCTGAGAACATTTGTTGTAAGAAAAATTGAATTTTAAGATAATCTTGTCTCATAAATACTTAGAGAAAGTGGAAGGTCTTTTAGAAGAAAAAAGGCTTTTTAATAAGGTTAGATTGATTTGAAAGAGTAGAAAACTTAGAGATGCTACAACCAAGAAATGTATTGAAGTATGAAAACAAAAAAATACCTAAATAATTAGTGGCATATGAAGTTTGTCAGAATGCAATGGCTTCAGTCAGATCTCATTAAATGTGTGTGGATAGTCCATATTTATGGAGAAAAGTTTTGTTTAATTACTTCAAAGTTTTATAATTTAATTCTATATATATCTTTAGTAAAATTTAGCACAGAAGGCTCATGAACATTTCTTTTAGCTTATATGCAATAGTCTTATTTTTCTCTAGAAACAACAGAACAACATAAGGTTTCAGAGAGACATGGAAAGAGAGCAATCCACAATGAGTAAATAAATGGAAAAGGGACACTGTTACTCTCTTCTTGTGATATGAAATCAGGCCCAAAAGAAGAGTAAGAAAATATGATAATGACTATGATCCATGATCAATGAAATTATGTAGCATTTTTATCTACTAGATAACCATGTACATCAACCATCATTTATGGCAACAATTCTTAAAGGAAAAGACAAACAAAGTAAGCGTTGAAAAGCAAAATGGTGATCATTCCTAGTCATTCTAAAGGCCCATTGCAAATTTTATCTAAATGGTAAGACTTATCTTCTTTGTACTTATAAAATTATAATGTAACAACTATGATTGATCAAAAAACATATCTTTCAATCAAGTAAATCCAATATTTCTCCTTTGAGGATTTTATGTCAAGATTGTACATAAATGGATACATTACAAATTTTGATATTTTCTTTTTATAAGTTACAAAAGAAGGATGCAGAGAATGAAGAATCCACATACACTGTATAATAGAATTTAGTGGAAAGACAACTGTTTCTTCCTGCTGGCTAAGTTTTAAATGATCATTCTGCTCTGATATCAAGAAGTACATATTTTGGCAATTGTCTAAGAAATGACAAAAGTTATATAGAAATTTCAGCATTTTAGATCTTGAAGGAGACTTAAAATTTTAGTCTGAGTAATTTATTTCAGGAATGAAGAAACAAAAGACTTAAAGGTTCAAGAAGAATCTGAAATACCCTGGAAATATTTCAAGATAGCATGCATTTTTCGATTTTGAAACTGATGCTATTTTCCATACTTCTAGAGATTTAGTTTGCCTTTAAAATAAATAAATTCAATAACTCCTACTTTGCAAAAGAGTAAGACTTGAAATTGTGATCTATCTTGCTGCCATGGAAATGTCTAATTGCTACTTTTTTAACGCAAATTAATTTTCTCATATGCTCAATTTAAGTATCATCCAATTTTCCTCTCTGTGGCCTTTTGCTTAAGGAGTAATTGCGTTGCTGACATTTTTAATTAAAACAGTGCTATCTATTTTAAAAAGCGTTAAGCCTACCATTGATTTCAGATCTTGGATAAAATTTCGGTTGATGAATCAGGATATGTGTCTTAATACTCTATGAAGCCTATATGTATTAGCATACAATTTAAATTGCATAGTATTCAGATAAAGTGTCATTTTTAAAAAATCAGTAACATCATTAGAAATTATGATTCTAATACAATGAAATAGATTTTCTTATATATATTTGTGGCCCATTCTAATGAAGCTATATACCATCCAATAATTTTAATTTACAGTTACAAAATTAGAGATTTAACCTTTTAGCAATCTTTGGAGCTCTGAAAAATAATCTATGATTTACTGTATATTTATTAAAAATATTTCAAAATTCTGGAGAATGTTTCATACTCCTAATGAAGAGGAGATATGAGCCACTTAGCCAATACATTGACAGTGTTGGTAATGTTATGAAAGATGCTTCTAAATAAAACAGTGGGGAGGGAATGTGCACTTCAGCTGAATGGACCTATGAATTCTGAAAGTGAAGATAGTAATCTCAATAGATAAAAGGAACCGCAGTAATCTGTAAATGAGAAGAAAACAGAGATTTAGCAAGCATGTAGCAGAAGAATCTCATTTAGAAATTCCCCAAACCAAGACTGTTAGACCTAGATAGAGGTGGCACCTAATCTAACGGATATGGACCTGTATTGGAAAATGAGAGCGTGACTATGATCAGTCTTCGGCAGTTATGTATAACTTACCTTTGGTTTCAAGGATCATCCTACTTTTGGTATCTTAGTAGATAAATGAATTCAATAAGCATTTCTTAAGTGAATAGCATGAAGGGTAAGATACAGTTCATGTTTATATTTACTGTGTAATAAAATAGGGGTTTAAAACCAAGGATATCCTTACAGTGTAATTTCTGTGATTACCCACTTATATTCGTCCTAATGTATTCTTTGTTCTGTAATCTTCACATTCTTAAGTTATAATAGACTTAAAGACTCATTTTCATATATATAAAATATATGTCAGATTATATTACCTGCATTTAATGTTTAAATTTAGCTTAAATGTTCCTTACTTACAAATTATCAACTGTTGTATATTGTCAGACATACAATTACTCAGAAATGAGCCTTTTATCTCAATTTCAGACTTTGGATGAACTTAACACATTTATAACATTCATTAATTCATTCTCTTACTGTTCATTTAACCCAACAACACAACATAGACTAAACTTTCCTCCAATAATTTCCTTTGATTTAAATTTCCTCCACTATTAAGAAGTGGGATGTATTCGGTGTGCGGCTGGGGGCTAACTGTGATTTTGCCCACTATGAAAGATTATAGGTGGTAATATATGTTTTCAAGGCTTTAATTTTCTTCTTTAATTTGAGACTCTTTCAGCTAATTCTCATATTTTTGCAGCTCCAGGCATCAAACAGTGGGTGGAATTTAATGATGAAAGCAGCAGATGTTATTAATGCAAATACATCAGCTGCATCAGATTCCTATTTAGAAGATGTGATCATTGGGAAGGAGGATAGTCAGGACTTTTTTACTTCCTAATGACTACTTTTCATATTGACAGAACGCAAACAAATATCTGCCCCATTAGGGAATTATGAAAAGTCATAATGATGAGGTAAACCAAGAAAAAAAAAGATGAGGAAAAAATATTGAATATACCACTGGTAAATCAACATTTGGATGAAAATTGCATAGTCAATTATTGGCCCCACTAAGGAATAACATTCCTCTGTAATAAATACAATTTCTGGAATTAAAATAATATAAACTCTTTGATATCCATCCAATCTAGCTAAGGAATTAATAATCCATTTCTATTTTTGAATTAGTTTAAATTCATTTCTGAAGCATTTTTATTTTAGCCACCAGTTCCTCATTGTATTGGTTTGAATTTGAATGGTTCATTCCACAGAGACTGCATTTTGAATCTGAATCATGAGGTATGTATATACAGATCTATGTACATATGGAAAATGTCTCTATATTATATTGAAAATTTGTCTTGGGCATACAAAATTGTGAGACCATGGAAAATCAAATTTGACTTTACCTATACAAATATCCAAAAACATCCAATCACTAAATACTGAAGATCAAGGAATTTAAATAAAGAATAGTGTACTATTTTTATATTTTATTTGTATTGTATTTAACTTTTCTGAACTGCCACATGCTGCTGTAATAGATGTAAATTGGTAAAATCACTCTCTAAAACCGTAGCAAAATGAGTCAAAGACGAAAAAAGGCAACATGAACTTTGATGCAAAAGTTGATCTGCTGCAAATACACCATTTAGAAATAATTTGACAAATGGCTAAAGGAAATGGTACAGGACGTTTTATTGTAGCTTCCCTTACATTTGGAAGTAAGCAGTAGAGGATGAACAAGTAAACAAGATAATTTCAGGTAGCAGTCGGTATTACAAAGAAGTAAAATGATATTATAGTTGACCTTGATGGGAAGAGGCTAGTTTCATTAAGGTGTTTGGGAAGCCTTCTCTGTGGAAGTGACATTTGATTTAATTCTTAAATGATGAGGAGTAGCTTACCAATTCAACAGGTCTAGGCAAAGCATGAGTAAATGATAAATAATTGATATGACAATAAGGTTGGCATTTGCAAAGATAAGAAAAATGGTCACTGTGTGTTAGACAAGTGTAGAAGTGGTAGGAGAGAGACTGGGCGGGTGCATCATAATCTCAGGTAATAGATGCCATGATGGGAAAGCTTGAAGATGGGAACCTCTTTTTAATGGATATGCAATTCATGCTGGAACTTCTGGAAATTAAAAAGACTAGCACTCTGGAATCAGATAGGATAATGTTTTAAGCCCTAGGAAGGGTTATGGATTTATTTAAATGTGCACAGTAGCCACCAGAAAGGTTGGCGAAGCACCACAAATGTATTTATATTTTAAAGGAACATGCTTTCTGCTGTTGGGAAAACATACTCTGATGTGAGGATATGCGAAGATTTGAAGTAGTGAGATACATTAGAAGCTGTTAGCGTAATATGTCTTCTATTAATATATTTATGATTTTTTAAATATGTTTAATTCATATACATGAGCTTCAGAATGCATTAAATTCATATATTCATATTCATATTGTTTTTTGAAGATTACGACAACTTTAACAGTTCCACTGTAGCAACTAGAAAAGCTCAATCCGTTGCAAAAATTATAATTTTGAAGACACTAACGAGCAGTGGAAGAAGCAATGAACAGACTTGTAATTCGAGAGATGGCAGACTCTTCTTAGGTGAGCCCACTAGCCTACCACTGGCTATTTTCTTCTTGGTGACATTTGTTGATTATAAGCTGGGACCAAGGAGGGCTTAGCTCTCTGTCAGACTTGGCCTGTGCTGAGGAACTCGACTGAAAGTAAGAAAAAACTGTAAGTCTTTTGGAACTTTACGAGGCTGATGGAGAAAACAGACAACTTGAAAATACCCAAATATAGTAATTTTCCCCCAGGGATAAATTCTGAAACTCAATCTCCCTGCAGGAGGTTTTGTTTGCTGGTAAACCAAGTAACATGATTGTGTAGTACTTGCGACAAGTCCCATCAGAGAAATGGAGCCTGCCTCAAAACACAGTTAATTTTCTCCTCAACGTGTGTGCAAGATTTAGAATAAGGAGGAGGTAAGAAAGCAGAAAGCTAAACTTAAAACTTCTGCAGGTCAGAATCTCCTGAGTGTTCAAGGCTGAGGAAAAAGAAATCTGATAGGCTTTCAATTGAAAGATTGAAATGTCCCAAGAACACGCCCCAAGAACAGAGATGCATCAGAGGAAGACGGAATCTTAATGAAGACTGCAGCTGAGAGAAAACCAGTTCAACCCCTCTCTAATTTGAGAACAGCTCTTTACCCTATCTTCCTGGAAGGGAAAGGGAAAGCCCTCTTTGGCAGAAAAAAACTTTCTGGATGCTTTATGGTTCTTTAAAAAATAATCAGATATGCAAAAAAGCAAGTAAAACGTGAATAGTACCAAATATAAATAGACAGAACGATAACCCAAATAGTGAAAGGAGTATAAACAAGGACTTGTTATTAATATACTCAATATAATATGGGAAATGGCAGACATAATGGATGAAAAGATGAAAATTTCAATAGAAATTTTTAGTCTATAAAAATAGAATGCAATGTACATTTTCGAACTGCAAAATACAATATTTGAAAGAAAGAAATCAAACTTGTTGAATGATTTTAACAGACTGCCCATAGAAGACAACATTTGTACACTTTATTATATGTACTTTATTTTATATAAAGTATACATACCATGTATGTATGTAAAATGTAAATATTATATGTATCTGGTATATACGTTAAAAGTGATTATGTCTAGAATTTCTGCTGACTCCTTTTTTTTCCATTTTTCCTCTTGCTTTTTCCGTTTTGATTAATATCAATTACTGTTTTAGACTGGATAATTGGCATTAGCTACTGGAACAAACAACCCCTGGATCTCAGTGCATTAACGCAGAGTTTTTTTCTTTCCCATGATAAGTAAAATGATAATATTTTTCATCAAGTGGCCCTCTTAAACAGCTCTCCACTAAGTGATGACTCTGGGACCCAAGTTATTTTCATACAGTGGCTCCACAACGGCCCAGATCCTCAGAGCTCCCTGCATCCAGTGGTTTGACAAGAAAAAGAGAATCTTTGGAAGATTGTGCAAACACCACTTTAGCCCCTTAGTGACGCACATACCACTTCCATCCACTTCCCAGTGAACAATAGCATCATGGTTCTACTGGGAGCTGGGAAATGGAATGCCTGGCAGGTGGACCATTCCTCTGAACAGTTCTGCACAACAGAAAGGGAGCATAAATCTGTGCAGGTCAACAAGCAATCTTTGCCACAAATAATGCATGCAAGGAAGCAAATTGCGATCTGCATGCAAAGTAAGTGCATTGCTTCCACATTTAAACTATCTAAATGGTTACTTAATCTATGTCTTTTCTTCTGTTCTTCTCTCAAGTCATCCCTTAAATTGTTCCTATTTGTTTAATTGAGCAAAGTAAATTTTGCACAGCTTCAATGTATAAAGAAATTATCTCTAAAAGTTTTAATTGCTTGTAATCTTTCAGAGAAAAAGGATTATTTGTCTCTTTCACATTCATCTGTCTCTTTTTAGTGTACAGATTAGATTTTGTGCTTCCCACACTTTGAATTTACAGGCAAAAGAGAAAAATTACAGAGCTACTCTGCAAATTTATATGTACACATGATGAATTTCTCATCACTTTCCCTATTTTTGTCATTCCAAAATTCCTTTCCAACACATTGACATTTCACCTGATTTTCTAATCACTATTGCTTTTTTAAAAAATCATTTATTCTTTTTCTCTTTCCTTGTTAAAAATAATAAAAGATTTTTCATAAAAAGTTTGCAATAGGTTTCCTCAAAATATACGTCTGTGATCATTGATATTCCAGATAGCTTCTGTTTTACTTTCTGATCCACTTCCCCATCCTACCCTCTCATCAAAATCTTGAAGCCTGACATGTATGACAACTTAAAAAGACTCGTATGACTTCTTGTTTTCAGATAGGTTTAGCCAATGGGAACCCCAGAAGTAGATCGGGCAAAGGAGTATGGTAACGTCAGGTTACGTTTCTGGATCCACCCATGACCCAGTATCATAGGTTGGCTGTGTCTCTGGACTGAATATCACTGCTTCTCTCAAGGTGATCTCTTCTATAGGATTCTCCTTCTAGGTTCTGGTACAAGTCCTTTCCCCTCACAATCCTACTCTATCCTGTACTATCCACTGCTTTTTCTCTAAAAAATGACATTATTTCAAATTAAGTGAAGAAACAAAAGTATCAATAATAATTAAAACATATATTAGATTACATAGATATCAACATCAGGCCTCATTAATATTTGGCCATAAAATATTTTAACCATATTATCACTACAATTTCATGTATATTATTACAAGAAGAGACTATGGTTATTCTGTCCTTTATTTAGGCATTAATATGATTACAAAATATTATTTAGGGGATCAAAATACTAGTGTAGTAAAGAGGAATAAGTTGATGTGTAATTCAAAATCACTAATCACATTAAGAATTACATTTAGTGTTTTACTGCTTAAGCATGTACTTTAGAAAATTTATGGAAAAAAAAAACTCTAGAAAAGTATATGAATAGAATGAGTATTATTCATAACTTGGAAACAACTAATTTGATTATACCATTGTATATTTTCAAGCCTTCTTCACTGCATGCTAAAAAAAGTGATAGCGTTAGATGATAAATAGGGATAGATAGAGAGATTTTATAAAATCGAATTCTTTCTTGACATGTTTTATAAACTAATTATTTTTAGTAACTACATATCTATCTTCCTTTCTTATTTGATAGATAGAACTGTGTTATTTTGCAAAGGAAGGTTCTCCCTAAGCTAACATCTGTTGCCAATATTCCTCCTTTTTTCTTCTTCTTTTATGCCCCCTGCCCCCGAAGCCCCAGTACATAGGTGTGTATAGTTGTAAGTTCTTTTGGTTCTTCTAAGTGAGCTGCTGCCACAGCATGGCTACTGAGAGATGAGTGGTGTGGTTCCACACCCTGGAACTGAATCTGGACTGCCGAAGCAGAACACACAGAACTTTAACCACTAGGCAATCAGGGTTGGCTTGATAGATCTGTACTTTTAAATAAAATAAACTTTTGAATTAAGTAACATATGATCATAGCTAAAAATGTAACACTGAAAAAGTACATTATTTTAGAACCTAGTACTGCTCATCAAGATGTCTGATTCTCCTTCTGAGGGCTTGGGGGATCTGCACTGTCTCACCTCCTCAAGTGGTAGACATGTCCATCTTACTCACTTTGTCCTATGAAATAGACAGTGTGTAGATGTGAGTAGACACGTGTCACATCCATCAAGAAGCATGTGCTTGCTGGTGCTACTCTTTCCAAGCCTCTCTTTCCTTCTAACGGAGGTAGTGGAAACAGTCTTTCTGTCTCTATGGATTTGCCTATTCTGGACCTTTCAAATAAATGGAAGCGCACGATATGTTAACCTTTTACGTCTGGCATCGTTTTTTAGCCTAGAGTTCATCCATATTGTAGCATATTCTTCCCTCCCCATTTTTGAGTCTCCATAAATGATACATGTTTCTGGAACTTTTGTCAAACACAAATGAGGCAATTCTTAATATGCTATATCTTTTCATTGAGTTTTCTTTCATTTCATATTATCTATCTGCCTTTTCAGGAGTATGAAAGTCTAAAAGGCAAAATATACTCAATTCCACAGATAATCATTATTGGACTAAAAAGTCGATATGAGCCCAATGACAACTTTGGAGCTTAAAGGAAAATACAAAAAGTGTTTTCTTTTGCTGTTGTAATACATTCCCCTAAATGTTTCTAAAAATATACTGGACTTTTAAGGAGTTATCCACCTTCTGTGACTCAATGAGAAGGGAAGTGTGAATCACATAAAAATTTTAAAAATTAAATAGATATATTCCATGAAGAGAAAAAACAGTAAAAATCTTCATTTTGATAACGGGTAGATTTTTAGACAATTTCCACGAATTTTAATTCTGCTGAAACACTCCTTTTTTGTAAATAGAAATGAACTATAATCCTTAAGCCTTAAGATCAAAAGGTATTACATTTTACTTTAATATATATGAAGTTCTAACAGTTAAGTCACCACCAAAGAAGCTACAGATGGATTCTTCACCCACAAAAAGGATTAGATAAATACATTTGCTTTCTTTTCTTGCTTCTCGAGCATAAGCTAGCTACAATAATAAAATAAAGCTTCAGATTTCTTTTTTGTACTATATTGCAAAACTCTTATCTAATGTAAATTGATATTTAACAACTTTTTCTGATCCCTGTGTGGATTTTGCACCTTAAAAAAAACATCAATTCCTCTTTCAACAGCCTAAAGTTAGTTTGCCTACTACAAATTTTGTTTTCACTAAAAAAATGTCTTTTCTCCTTCATTCCCACTATGTTATTGCTTTTCTCTCCTACCTTTTTCTCATTCTCCTTCTTTGCACTCCCATGGATTTCAGTGCCATGATGGTACGTTTAGTTCTCCAGTTATTCATCATTCCAGAATCTTAACTTTTTAAAAAAAGAATTTTATTTTGAATATAAGGGTTAAGCTGTAAAATGAATTTGGCATATAAGAGCCAATATAAGGTGGGACATAAAGTAAGGCATCAAAATCTTGTCATTTTCAATGACTCAGGGTCTCCCAGCCATGTCCTTTGTGTTTTTTCACAGTTATTTACCGAAGCTTTTTCAAATACAGAGAATCCTTGACTAAATAGGTATAAGCTGCCACCAAGGCAATTCTAAGAACTGTGCCCCACAGTGCTGCTCATAAGGTGAATGTAGTTTCAGTTTCTGAAGATAAAGGGGCAAGTGCCAAAACTATCATCTGTGCAGATACATAACTGTCTGTTTCTCCAACAAGCTGTTCCGGTGTTGGGCTCCCATACAAACGTACAACACGTTATTTCCATTAGGTTTTGAAACTTTATTTCAAAACACAGTGACTTCCAGTAGTGTAGTTAGCCACCATTGTTGTGCATTTTCTACTCTTCAAAATCTATGTGAGGCAGCCATGGATTTATCATGAGGCCTAGCAGTGTGTTCATGTTATTCATTTTTGTGAATTTTGCACACATAAGTTAATTTAATGTGTCCACTTGTATAGGCTACAGTACCCACTTATTTAATCAAATAAGATTCCAGGTGTTACTATGAAGCTGTTTTGTGGATGTGGTTATCATCTACCGTCAGTTGACTTTCAATAAAAGAGAATACCTTCATAATGTGTGTGGGCCTCATTTAGTCAGTCGAAGGCCTTAAGAACAAAAACTGAGGTTTCCAGAAGAAGAAATTCTGCCTCAAGACTGTAGCACTAATCCCTTTCTGAGTCTCCAGCCTCCTGGACTGCCCTACCAATTTCAGACCGGCCAGCCTCACAAACATGTGAGCCAATTCCTTAAAATAAATCTCTTTACACACACCCACATGCATATGGATGTGTGTATGTGTATGTATATAATCTTCGATTGGCTCTGTTTCTCTGGAGAAGCCTGACTGATACAATCATCATCTCTTTCTTCTCTTCTCTAACTTTCTCTCATATCCTCTGCATGCCTCTCTCTCCCCTTCTGTGCAATGGTGCTTATGCTGGCCAGGGTGACTGTTGGGATCTGGTTGAGGGGACAATGAGTTGGAGATCTATTTAGTTGGGTTTGTTGAGATATGTCTGTGGTTTTGCAGTGACTTCCCTTTAGATTTCTTTTCTTTATACATGTTTCCTTTCTCTCACTGTAGCCACACCATTGTAATATCCTTCCAGAATACTTCTTTTGCCCACTGTGCTGATATTGTGAAATGAATGTGCAAGGCTGGAGGTTATAACGCAGAGCTATCATGCCCTCCAGAGCCTGTCCCTAGAATGTCAGTAGTGGAGGAGAAAAAGGCATTTGAAAGAATGGCACAAGACACTAGTCTTTGGAAAATTTTTACATGTCTTACAGATCCCATAAAACATTATCTTTTTTTCTTTCTGCTTTTTTCTCCCCAAATCCTCCCAGTACATAATTGTATATTTTACTTGTGGTTCCTTCTAGTTGTGGCATGTGGGATGCCGCCTCAACGTGGCCTGATGAGCGGTGCCGTCTCCTTGCCCAGGATTCGAACCAGCGAAACCCTGGGCCGCTGAAGCAGAGCGCACAAACTTACCCACTTGGCCATGGGGCCAGCCACCAACATTATCTTGAAAGAGGTTTTTTTCCAAAGTTTATAAAGATCCTAAAATTTGGATGAATAAAGCTGAAAAGAAGAGAAAATCTGAATAATAAGAAATAAATCTGAAGCTAATTTTTACAAATGATAAATAATAAATACATTTTGATCAACCATGAGTGACAGATATTTCTATCCTCTCTATAAATATATTTAAAAATTGTTACATGGTACAGTAATCCAAAAATATGCAGCAATAGCTGTAGAAAAAATATAGCATTGTCTCAGGCAGTTAATTAATAAAAGTTTTATTTTTCTGGTTGTGATGCTTGCAGTATTTGTAACTTTTCCAAACTTGTAATTTTCTGTTTTCTCATTCTAATAGTCATTTCTTTTCAAACCTAACATCATATTCATAATGGTGCATACTTTAGGTTAAATTTCCCCTCCAAGTGTACAAATTTTAGGTGAAAACATCCCTGCAGGAAGTAATTCCTGGTTCCCATTCCTGCTGTAACGTCGGCTGAAGTAGTTCTTTGTCACCATAGCGACGGCTGCTGTTCCAGTCACCTGGGCTGCTAGACAGAGTTGCAGTCTGCCATCATGCAGTGGTGAGCCCACATTCATTAAAGCCTGCTCTGTCATGACCAGGTGATCACCCTCACACCACTTTCCACCAAAGTCACTGCTAAGGAAACCTACCCAAAGGCATGCCATCTGTATGTGTTTTTGTCGCTGTGGCAGAAAAAACAATGGCATCCAGGCAGTTTTGGTTCTTCGCAAAATTGAATGTAAGAGATTCTTCTTCTTTATGCGTGTTTCCTTTCTCTCACCATAGAAAAGCATTGCCATTAAATACAAATAATTTAATGAAAGCTAATTTATTAGAATATCATTCAGCCTAAAAAATAAGAAAATCCCACTGTTTGGGACAACATGACTGGAGGACATTGTGCTAAGGGAAACAAGCGTAGCACAGGAAGATAAACACTGAATGGTCAAACTCAGAGATGCAGAGAGCAGAAAGGGGCTTTCCAGGGGCTGGAAGGAGAAGGCAATAAGATATTGGTGAAAGGGAACAGTTCTGGGGAAAGATGAATAATTTCTGGGGCTCTAATGTACAACATGGTGACTATAGTTAATAATACTGAGTTATATATTTGAAATGTGCTGGGAAGGTAAATTATATATGTTCTCACCACGCATACACACACGTAAAGATAACTATGTGAGGTGATGGATATGTTGATTAGTTTTATTGTGGCAATCATTTTCCAATGTACACATATATCAAGCATCACATTGTATACTTCAAATATATACATTTTTATTTGTCAGTTATACATCAATAAAGCTGAGAAAAAAATTTTAAAAAGGAAATAAAGATCCATTCAATTGTGTTAGAGGCTAAAGAGAAATATCACTAAGATTAGAAGTATATTGGTTCAGAAATAGGTTATCAACTCCAGAAAAGGCATAAATCTGCCAACCAATCAGGATTAATGCAAAAAAATTAGTTTCTAACACACATGAGGCCCTCTGTAAGATCATCCAGTTCTCTGGGACACCTATCTTGCATGCAGTGACTCAGTGAGCTTGATGGCCTTAATACAGTGGCTGTATGTTCCCAGTACGATACCTCTTCCATGAGGAGATAGACTGGAGAATCACGGAGTCTTCTTCACTGCCTCAGCTCTGAAATGTCACACATCACTCACACTCATATTATGTTGGCTAGACCAGTCACACACAGTCTTCCACATAGACCCAGGGAAAAAGGAGAGCTGGATATTGGTGAAGAGTAGGTATTGGTCTACCTCAGAGACTGAGAAGTGGAACTTTGCTCTATCAATTATTGAGATGTGATGCTAGGAAGAACACCTTCTCTACAGTTATTCAAATAAATGCAGAAAACTAATGAATTGAGACGGGAAAAATCATGGATTCATTTCTGTAAATATTTTATTTGCTGCTACATTCAAATTCTCTTAATTTTACTAGAAACCTATCTAGCTCATATTATGACATATTAAATATAAAATATTAATTAAAAAGGAGTAATTTAAATACAAGCTTTATCACAGGGAATACATGAGGCAAAATTAGGTCAGCATGAGACAGACAGTTTATGGTCGTTGATTTTAATTTTCTTTGCAGTTTTTAAGCTTTGGGGATTGAATTTAAGGCACAGCACCTCTAAACAATAGGAATCTTAACATTTATGTTTTCTCCTTAGACATCCAGACAAAAGTGCATCTAAACCTTTCAAATCCAATCATATACAGATGGAACATAGACCATAACTTTTCTAGACAACTTAGGTAAAAATGAAAAAGATATATACTAGTTTACATTCCCACCAAGTGTACAAGGATTCCCCTTTCTCCACATCCCCGCCAGTGTTTATTTTCTCCTGTCTTTTGATAATAGCCATTGCAGCAGGTACAATGTGATACCTCAGTGTGGTTTTGATTTGCATTTCCATCTTGGTTCAGAAGCCCTCTTAATTCAAATTTGTATCCCAACATCCGTTTATTCATCTGTGCTGGAGAACTGCAAGAGGGTATCGCATCTCAAAATTAACCTGTGTAAAACAGAACTAATAGCCTCTCTGCCTCACTCTAGGTCATTTCAGGAAACGCATTCAGGCCTGGTATTTTTTTCTTTCAATTTAACCAACAGCATAAATATTCAACAATTCTCAAATCCATCTTAATTCTCCCCGTTCATTACAGACATCACATGAATCGTTGATTCCTGACTCTACTTTCTGTATTAATGACTTTTTTACTTCTCTCCATCTCCATGGCCAGCAGCTTACTTCAAGTTTCCATCTTGTTTTAACTAGACTTCCACGATAGCTACCAAAATTATTTTCCTGTCTCCATTCTTAAACTCATTTGATTCATCATTCACAAGAGTCAGCACTATTACTTTAAAAATGCAAATCAGCTTATTCATTCCAGTGTTTTAAACTTTCACTGGAGTTTCTATTGCAAATGGCATAAAATCTCAATTGTTACTTAAGTAGAAAGGTCTGCTTGATTTGTCTCCTCCTTGTTCTACCCCATTGGTCTCTCTAGTGGGGTATATACACCAAAAGATACCAAAGATAATCCTTCAAGGGCTGGAAGAAAAAGATCAAACTTCTATATTTTTTCTAAAATTGAGAAATATATGAAATTTAGTATTACACATATTTAATGTTCAATTTCCTATTGTCTCTTTTACTTGGTCTATATATCAGGCAAGTTTTCTGGAGAGAGAATAAGGGTTTAAAATGCAGAGGAATGAATAATTATTCCCACATTTATTCTTTTCCTTTAGAATGTTCTGTCATTTTACAATTTATCTGTGCCTGATTTACAAATTATATTATATCATTATAACTAAACTAACTTTTGGAGTATGTAAAACTTACTTAAAAATTTTCTGTCAGCCCCCTCCCTCAGATTCAAGGAATTATCATTGATATCATTATACTTGAAAAGAAAAACATAGTGCTCACATTTCCCCTGCTCAAATATATCAGCCTTATTATGAAATACAATGGAAACTGAATCAGATATAACAAAAAGTTAGGCAAAAAAATACCTTAAATTACGTTTTATGTTAACTTGCAACTTCACCGTGAGTATGTATGATGCCTTTAGATATTAGCAAATGATACTATGCACAAAGAAGCAACATAGATGTCTAAGCTGTTTGACTATTCTCCAAATAAGTTTTAGTTTTAGTAGGTTTTAAATCCATATTTTGGAATATAAAAATGCAACGCCAGTCTGATTTATTTGCAACAATAACTGAGTGAACAAAGAGAAAATACAAGAATAGAGCATTTTTTTTTAAAAAAGCGAGGTTGGAGGATGGGATTGAAAATGTGTACTCATGATTTAGTAAGCCCAGCCAACGATGCTCCTTCCATCTGATATTATTATAAAAATATTTTCAAAGAGAGCAAGAAAACCCTCAAAAAATACATTGTTCCATTGATAAATTCCAAATAGTTTTCTTGACTTTTATCTCAGTGTTTCAAATTTTACATCTGATGCATTTTGATAACGTATACTACATATACTACCAATGCTTGTACTTGGACAATAACTAGTCTAAGTACATGAATGTTTATGTCCTATGGATGAATACGCAATATTTTTAAAGACAAGGTGTGCATTCAAGGAAGTTTGAAGACCAGTACTCATCCCATGTCTGTTCTCTCCTGTTGTTGGTGTTTTAGTCAGTCTTCCGTTATTTGAACCTATTCCTTGCTACCTGAGGTCCTTTTTTCACACTGTCCTGCTTTATGGAATCCTAATTTTAATTTTTCCTATTGAAACCATAAGCCCGAAAGACAGTAAATCTGAATGTTTGTTCAAAATACAAACCTCTAGTATCTAGCACACTGCTTTGTACTTACTGACAGTAGCTACATGTTCCTTGAATGAATAACTCTTGTTTAAAGTTATATTTTTCTGTTTTTACAAAACAAAGACAAAAAAATAGTGGTATTTTAAAAGACTGAAGCACATAAATTTTCCAGTTAATTCATTAGCAGAGACATTTAACATTACTATAGTGCTTTTCATACATTAATTAATTAATATTCAAACAGCCCTAAAGGGTACCTTTGGGACGTGCCATTTAAAGAAAACAGAAAAAGAGAACTTAACAATTCACCAAGGGTCAAAGATTTAGTCAATAGCAGAGTCCTTTCCAAAGACCCTAGACCTCGCGTTTCTTATTCCTGTGACTAGAACTAAATGTTAAATTGATTCAGTTCCAGGAAGAAGGAAGAAACTAACTCATAAAATTATAGAGCTTGAAAGGTCTTCATAGGTCATCAAACCAATTCTTTTTCTAAAATGCAACTGAAACCAGGTGTCCTCATCTCTAGAACTAAATTTGTATATATTCTACCTATATGTATATATATATAGGTATATAGAATAACTCCAGGAGTTTTTGTATGAACTCTAAAATAAAGCTGATGTTGTATTTCAGATAATTGTTTGGCCAGAGGAGAATGTGCAATAATTTTCTAGGAAAATAAGAGAAATAATAAATATTGCCTAAATTATACAGATACTCGGGAGTTAGTTCTTCTGATATTTTTTATTTTATCACATGGAATGATTTTTAAAAACATTTTCTACAAATTAAATATTTTATTTCTCAGTTTTAGCCTATTTCCTCTATTCATTTTCTCATTTAGAGTGTCAGAAAAATTATTATTCTATAGAGAATCCAATATCTATACTTAAGTACAATGGTCATTTCTCTATTTCTATCAAAATTGCTCTTTTCATAATCTAGGTTAAGGAAGCCTCAAGACCAATAGTTCCATTTAGTTAATAATTTCAGTATATGTCTGGCTCAACCAATTCTTTTCTGGCTTTATATTTCCTAATTTCTATGAGAATGAATAAGTGAAAGCATTCTTGACACAGGAAACCTAGTGGATAATGATCCTGCAACAGAAGAAATTAAAATGCGTTCCGGAAAAGTGAAAAGAAAAGGGCTTGTAATTCTAAGGAGCCTTAGTCCTCACTGCTTTGTAGGGAGAAAAATGTAGAAAAGCACAGAATCATGTGGAAGAGGTGGACAAGATTTAGATCACTTGACATTGGAGACCATGTTAAAGTTATTTATCTTAATAAAATGGAAAACCATTTAAGGGTTTTATACTTTTAAAAATGTTCACTCCTGATGAAATGTAGATAATATACTAGGAGGAGCTAACAGTAATTGAGAGGAAATCAACTAGGAAACAAGTGTGTAATTTAAAGAAAGAGATGGTGATACTGGGGATGGTACTAGTAAATACTGAGAAAAATGAGATAGGACATAATATTGACAGGACATGATGAGAGATGAACTTGGGTGTTGGAGTTGGCAAGGTATGAAAAGTTCTGATTGTACAATATGATGATTGTTGGATTTCCAAGAAATATAGAAAGTTATAGGACAATCAGATTGGTGATGACGGGGAGGGCACAATGTCCATTTTGAACATTCTATTTTTGAACTGGCTTTGAGATAGCCCAGTGGATATATAAAAAATAAATTGATAGTGAGGTATGGAATTAACAATCTGAGCTTAAGATATATGTTTGAAAGTCAAGGGACATAAATGATCACCAGCAAGACAAAAATGTGTTAATGACTAACATATGAAAATCCCAGAGGTTTCCCTCCCACTGCTCCTGTTTCCTCCCCCATACTCTCTATATGAGGTTTATATTCACCCGCTAATTTTCACTCTGTAGTTGCTCCTAGGAATTTCTTAGGTAGATCTGTCATTTCCACTTATGGTTTGCAGAATTTAATACACAAGAATCTGGGGACTAGAGCAAAGCAAACAAAACTTGAGGTAGAAAGAAATAGAGTCATTGAATGATAGAAGGCATACTGTTAAGAAGTAGAAGTAAAGGCATGTTCAGGGTATTTAGGAAGGAGAAATGCCTTGAGGAGTTAAAAGATAAAAAGAAAATGAATAAGAAAGGAAAGAGAAATCAAGAAATAATACATGGATTAGTTCTTCAATGTTTGAAAACTATTGTATATTTTTATAAATAATTATTTTACATAGCTAGAATTTTTGAAGTATTATTTATATTTGTTTTCTTTGACAATAACACCAATCTGTGATTGTAATCAACTCTCACACATCAGGAGCATTTATAATGCCTATATTCCAGAAGATTGCTTTGACGATGGTAAAATTTGAGCCTTTTGGGAGGTTTTAACTTTTCTAGTCACAGATCTTAAATCTCTGTTGAGGGATTTGAACCTCAAATCTTGGCTTACTTGGTGAAAAGCCCAGTGACTGAGTTTCTATAAAAAGTGCCTGGAAGGTGAAATAAATTGGAGTCAAAGATTTATCCTTTCTTTGAGCTATGAAAAGGCATAATTTATTTAAGTGGAAATCACATTAGACTACAACTGTTTTAATAATCATTCTCTCATTAAATAATGTTTCTCTGAAGAAGATTTCTAGCCCACCTCTCTTCTTTGATTTCCTAATCTACAAATAGAGAGCACATCCTTTTAGCATTTGCATCTCTCAGATTTGTGGGAAATATTATGGATGGTAACGTTTTTAAATTTTTAATGTCATTTCTTTTGCTCTTCTTGGGAAGCATTTTGGAATGCTATTATAGAACGTCTATGAAATTTTTATGCAAACAAGAAAAGCTTTCTAAAATACTATTTTAAGTTGTTGTCAGTTGCCAGTCCATTGAAATATTTACCAAAGAAATATAAATTTCTAATGAATTGATGAAACGTATTTATATAAATAATTTTGTCTTCTGTTATCAAAAAGGAGATGTAGTTATTTTAGATGGTTTTCCCAAGTTTTTGCAAATTACCCTTCCTCTTTTCTTAAGTCTAATATGATACAGACCCTTTTAATGGTTGCCAGTAAAAATACCAGAACAGAGAAAATAGAGGACAAAAATGCTTGAGTTAGAACTTATTTAAGGTTCTGTATGTTTGAATGGTACTCAGCAATATATTCTTAGCTGTTCATGGTTTTCGTAACGGGTGTGAATGTGAATGTGGAGGTGTTCTTCTGCTGGTAAACTTCTATTGTACAACTTTTTCTCCATTTTCCATAGCCTCGATTCCCACAACCTTGATAGTATCAATACATTATCAATGGTCATAATCATAAGAGGTGCCTACCTATGTGTTACAATGAGAAGGTAATCAAGACATACAGCTTCTGGTAAATAATTGTTTTATTTTATGATAAGCATAATGTGGCATTAAGAAATCGAGTATATGTGTTAAAACTTGCAAGAGACATACAGGTGTTGTAATGCTAACAATAAGGTTTTGAAGCTCAAATATATCCCTAAAATGTAAATGGTTAATAATGATAGAATGGTATATTTACAGTAAGAGATTGCTATATACTGCATGTGTCTCCTCAAAGTTGGTATGTTGAAAAGCAATCCCCACATGGATGGCATTTGGAGGTCGGCCTTTGGGAGATGAGTAGGTCCTAAGGGTGGGGGCCACATGAGTGGGATTAATGCCTTTATAAAAGAGGCGCCAGAGAATTCTCTCCCCCCTTCTTCCATGTGAGACCATATCAAAAAGATGCTGTTTATGAACCAAGAAGCGGGCCCTCACCATACACCAAATCTTCAGGTGCCTGGATCTTGGGTTTTTCAGCTTCCAGAAGAACTGCAAGAAATACGTTTCTGTGGTTTAAAAGCTATCCAATCTGTAGCATTTTGTGATAGTAGCACAAATGGACTAAGAGACAAAAGGGGGCATATAATCCAGAGTCATCCCTTCTTTTTTTGAACAAAATTAATAATCTAAAACTTGCTACTGTCTATGATAACAAATACCTTCAGATGCTAAAGCAGAAGAGAAAGTATTAACTCCTTATCACCCTACTTAGTAATATTCTCAAATTATACTAGAGCACCCTTAAAACTAAAGAGGTCCATAGAAATTCCAGATTCAGGGATGGCAAGTTCTCTGAGCCATAAGGTAAATTCTCTATCTCCAGGCAAAAACAAACAAATAAGCAAATAAAAATATTAAGAGATGTGTTCCCAACATAAGAACAAATTACAAACATGATTTAAATCATCCTTGGAAAGTTGATTAACTAATCCTTGTTTGTCTGAATTGTTTGTATTTTTTAGGCACACCAGTATTTTGACATTCTAAACTAAATAACACATTCAGATTTGACCAGTTTTGAAGAGTAAAAAAAAGATTACTTTAATACATTCTCCCAAATTCAACCAAAATATCCATCATTGAAATTAACCTAATTTGCTCTTGGCTAGTCTTTGTTACTCCAATATCTATATAATGCAAATTACAGAGTAATTGTTTATAATAAATTCATAATTTGATTTTTTCATTAATTTTATAGTCAATATTGAGCTTTATTTCTTAAGAAATGTTAGAGAAATATGAAACAGATGGATCTAAATCTTTTTAATGCAAGACTTGTTCTAAATAAAAATAGACTTAGGGGTGCTGTATTTTAAAATATAGTCACTGGCCCGGTGGTGCAGCGGTTAAGTTCGCACGCTCCGCTTCAGCTGCCCAGGGTTCGCTGGTTCGGATCCCAGATGAGGACATGGCACCGCTCGTCAGGCCACGTTGAGGCGGCATCCCACATCCCACAACTAGAAGGACCTGCAGCTAAGATATACAACTGTGTACAAGGGGAATTGGGGAGATAAAGCAGAAAAAATAAAAAAAAAATTGGCAACAGTTGTTAGCCCAGGTGCCAATCTTTAAAAAGAAAGAAAAGAAAAGAAAACAACCTACCAAATAACAATATTGAAAAGCAATGCTAGAGATACTTACATGATTATTTTGAAAGCCTACAAGGAGACAGATGTTGAATGCATAGAATCACCTTTGCATCTTACTGCATCTCACTGTGTGTGGATATTCACATTTTCTATATAACCACAGGGAATCATTCCTTAAAAAGGTAAAAGAAGAATGAAGAAGCAGTTGAAGTGATAACACTTTTGTATACTCTGCATGCTTTTGCTTTCTGTTTTTACATGAAGGTATTAGGTATGCATCTTTGAAATTGTAGCTAGACAGGATATTTAAAATTAGTTCAGTTTAAATTCAGGAAAATTCCAGCCAAAAAAAAAGGCAAATACAGTTTTTCAGTTAGCATATACATAGGCTCTTGCATCGGTTTGAAATATATCTCATAGCAACTGGGACTGGCACCAATTGATAAAATAGAAAATCTTACCTCTAACTTGAGAAAAATACTTACAACTCTACTGGTTTTCAACACTGCTTTAAAAAAAACTGTAACAGTTGATCAAAGAGTAATAAAAGGAAGATGGTTAAAGCCAGGAAATAAAAAAAAACTATATTATCATAAAGTCTTCAAAAACAGCTATGTTGCTAATATAAATTTCTATTTTTTTCTTTACAACATATGGACTAAAAGTTTGTAACAGGATATTTGCAAACACTCATCATATTGCTCATAAACCAAGAAGGATTTACAATAAAATCTGTAATATTTCTGCTATTTGGGGGGAGCATTTACCATTGTAAATTCATTTTTTTAGTTTAAAATATTTTAAACTTCAATCATTTGTTCAGCAAAATTGTTGTAGTCTCTGCTAGGCACAATTCTAAGTGTGGGATCTGAAACAGCTAAATCATAAAAATCTAACCCTTTCGGTAGTTTTCATTCTATTGGAGGAACATAAAAAATAAACAAAGTAAATAAAGAAAATATATTGTATGACAGATGGTAATCATTGCTAAGTGAAGAAAGTAGAGAAGAAAGACAGGTAATATTGGAGTGAAAGTGGCCATTATTGATATCATGGCCACACAGAGAGGGTGATATGTTCACAGAAGACTGAAGAATGTCAGCAAGTGATCAGGTTGAGGAGACAGACTGTAAATAAGACCCTTAGTGGAAGTCAGCTGCTGTGTTCAATATACTCATAATGTGGTATGAGTATTGGTGAAAAGAGTGGAGGGGGAGGAAAAAAAGTAGTGGTAATTTGGATCATGAAGGACTTTGTAGACTATCTTATGAGGTTCAAAATCTGTTCTTAAAGACATGGAGAACCACAATAAGGTGATGAGCAGATATATGACAAGACCTGCTTGATACTTTTAAAAGATCATTCTTATTTCTCTGTTGAGAATAGACTCGGGTGGCTGGGGAGGGAGCAGCAAAGATAAGAAACAGTGAAACAAGTTGGGAGTCTCAGAAAATCCAGATCACAGTTAATAACGGGCTGGATCAGGGTGATAGCACTGGAGTGGAGAGAGGTAATTGAATTTTGGAAATACTTCATTATATCTAGTTAGATGCAACCATATTTATGGACACTTCAGATGTAGTATGCGAGAGAAAGAATGAGGTCAAGAGTAATTCCCAAGTATCGGTGTGAGTAAATGAATAAAGGGAAGGATGAACTTGTCATCCTAAACTGAAAAGAAAATCAACAGCAGATTTAAAGTGGTGATGGTGGAGATCAGAGGCTCACTTTACGACATGAGAAGTTTGAGTTGCACATCAGACATCTAAGTGAAAATGTGCAGTAGGAATTTGAATATGCACCTCTAGAATTTAGAGGAAGGGAATGGCCCGAAGTTGTAAATTTGGGAGTCATTAACATATAGATGGTAACTAAAGCCATGAATCTGGATGAAACTCCAGAAGACAGAGTTTTGATGGACAAAGAAGAAGTAGAATTACAAAGCCTGGACAAAGAGAAAGGATTGGGGAATGGTGAGGTACCAGAGAAAGCTGAGAAGGGGTAATGAAAGAAGTAGAAGGAGAAAAAGGACAGGATTCAGGAAGACATCAGAAGAAAGTCTTCCAAGAACACGGGAAGACTGTGATAAAAACTGCTGAAACATCAAATAAGGTGTGGACTGGAATTGGACATCTTCTTGACCAGTTAAACTGGCAAATTAAATAAAAAAAAAGAGAGAGAGAAAATAGAAAACTCCACCAGTGCTTTTTTCAAGCATTTGATTGAGTTGCTAATCTTTGTAATCCCCTAGCAGAAAGCAGTTGTTTTGATTGACTATATTTTTGAGAAAGGGAATTTAATGGGCTTTGTTTGGCCTTCCCACCGTAAAATCCATGGTCCAAATGCCGGGGAACCACAGTGAGGATTTTTCCTATTGCAGGATTTTCCATTCCAAATACTCTCCAGACTAGAGGAAATAGCTGTTAGATTAGCTAGGTTTTATGTCTCACTGGGCCTACCGTGAAGCAGATATGGTTAAGATGCTGCTTATCATGTCCACGCTTACTAGCAGACCGGGACCTCTGGAATCCATCATAGTAAAGAACCACTACTCTAATGATCATTACATGTCTGAATATTTTCCCTTACCTGGGACACACATAGAAAATTGTTTTAGTTTCTTGTGGGAACACTAGAGAAATATTCTGAATATTTACTTTGAAAAAGCCTTCCTCTGTGATAAACTCTAGGCCTACGAAAAGACTCATATCTGGGAGTTATTGAGAAGCTAGGAGTACATTTCATCGTAGAATAAATAAGCATCTATTCAACACTCTTGTTACTTTTAGGCATTAAATCTGGTATAACCATAACTTAATAGGAACAGGAACAATATGTTCACAGGAACAGTCCAACAAGGATCTTTGACCATGCATCACTGGTATCAAATAGTGTTCAGTCATGTGCCACATAACAACGTTTCAGTCAATGACTGTGTATACTGAGGCCCCAGACGATTAGTACCATATAGCCTAGATGTACAGTAGGCTGTACCATCTAGGTTTGTGTAATTAAACTCTACGATGTTTGCACAATGATGGAATCACTTAAGGACACATTTTCAGAACATCTCCCCATTGTTAAGGGATGCATGACTGTACTCTCCAAGAGAAATTTATCTTCTGTAACTTAATCATGGAAATGAACCTTCACCTCTGCTGTGATATATTCATTAGAAGTCAGCCACTAGGTTGGGCCCACGTTCAAAGGAAAGAGATTACAAAAGGCACGAATACTAGGAGATGGGGATTAAGGGGATCATCTTACAGGTTTACTGAGCACACATGTTTCTTAGGAAGAAAGTATAAGTACAAGATTAGTGTCATTTAAAGTTATATAATGGAAAGATACATTTTTACATTTAATTTAGGCATAATTTTATTAAAAGAGATTGTAATTTACTATTTATATGACTTAAGAATCATGATTGTATTATTAAGCGGGGTGAAGAATTTGGAAAGACATGAATTGAGGCTCAGTGTCTTTCTATGTCACATTTAGGTTAAAAATATCTATGCTCCCTCCTCTTCTTGTCTTTTAAATATTAATCTCAATGCTGATCATACTACGAATGCAAATACAAGATAGCTGTCAGTAAGGTTAAAGTTAAGAAAACTTAAAGTTAAGATTGTATATATTATTTTGACAAAAGCTTAGGAATACTTGAAATCTGCTTTGGTAACCAAC
Organism: Equus caballus; assembly: GCF_041296265.1. Taxonomy (NCBI): domain Eukaryota; kingdom Metazoa; phylum Chordata; class Mammalia; order Perissodactyla; family Equidae; genus Equus; species Equus caballus. Next base: position 24,879,256 of record NC_091709.1, on the reverse strand, counting down.
GCTCCTTACAACACATGCATGAAAAATTTTTTTTAAAAAATTGCATCCAAGAATTCCATTACATAAGTTGAGTTCATGTTAAGTGATCCTGAATGTAGACCACTGATAAAGTTGACTTAGGGAGAGGAAAGGAAAAGGTAAATAATGAAGGAGAAAGAGAGAAAATAGAGATTGACTGAATAACTCATTGGTGATTAATTCAAGGACCATCTAAAAGAGTTTCCTGACTTTGCTTACCATTTTGAGGCAGTAAACAGAAGAGCTAAAAGAATAATGAGGTAAAGTCACAGCATTTTACTTTCTTGCCAATACTTTTTTATTTGGATAGGAATTTTTCATATAAAAGGAGATAAAATCAAAGAAATCTTTGGGGGAAAACTTTTAGTGGTTTGAAGTAAAATTATTAGTGAAAATGAGAATGTCAGACTGACAAAAGAAAAGCCTCAGGAACTATTCATATAGACTTGGATAATTGTTTTGAGTCCTTTGAAGAAATTTTGCAAAGTACTGTCTAAAAGACATTAAATTAAGCAGAAAAAGACATTCATCATTAAGAACAAATGGAACATAAATTGGAAACATATTACATTCTCTCCTTAATTGAGACTAAAAATACATCTTTGCATTGAATATTTCCATTGAAATACAAATTTTTATAACTTCCATTTAAATATATGATATAACTAAAGAAACAATTCAACTAGAGTATAGATGACAATAATCTTATTTGTTTCGTTTAATAATGGAATCTTAACAGAAAATTTCCAAACTCAAGAATGGACAAAAAATTGTAGCAGAATTGTCCTGTCTAACTTGCTTTTCTGTGAACAATAGTTTGGAATATTAGGTAATTATGATAGTAAACATTCAAAAACTAATCAAATGTTAGATCGCATTGTATTTTAGAGTGTGAAGTATATTGCTTGATAAAAGATTAAGATAAAATAATTTTATTTATGGTTGTTTGCTTTTTCTCTATACTTTTAGACAACCTAAGCATTCTAAACCCTAGACAAAAATGGAAGGTATTTGAGACTGCCTCTGGAATACCTAGAAGCAGAGGTGGCAGAGTAACTTCAGGATTAAGGAGAAGAGGAGCTTTGTTTTGTACTGGAATGTCCCTAATGAGATTAAGGCAAAACACAGAGATGAAAGTGGAGCTGGGTGGAAAGCCAAGGTTATAAATCTGAGAAGATAGGACTGTAGAATGGGTAATGATTTAGCAATACAGTCTACGTGAGAGTAAGTTACCAGAAGAGTTACAATTTTGAGCAAAGATCAAGGTTACAAAGAGAAGCAATAGAAAAATTGAGCAAACTAAATCTCAAATGTTATGTTTGTAGTCATAAATTTCTTTTAACAGAGCCCAATCGATAAAGCCATGGCATGGTCAAAGAGGGAGATTTTTGACACATACTGTTAGAATTTGATAGAAAAAAATACAGAAGATTTTACAGAGCATTTAACAAATTGCTCACATATATGTCTTTGTGTTTGTGTTTGTGTGTGTGTAAAATCCTGTCCTCCAAAGAAGATAATTCACATATTTTCAAGAAGGCATTTAAAAAATATGAAAATTGACTATATGACAGAGCAATAAAGGGTATCTCCAAATATCAATAAATTGATATAATGCATTACCACATCCTTTACCACAAAGCAAAAAAATTATAACTCAGAAGACAATTGTAAATCAAAACCTTCCATACAGTTGGAAATTGGAATTGTGAAAGAAACATTTTTTGAAGATATTCATGAATCAAAGAAAAGATATTTGAAATACTTATAATTGAAACCACAAAAGTAAAATACATTAATGTTTATAGGTTCAGGAGTTGTAGTATGAGAGAGAATTATAATTTTGGATGCATACGTTAAAAATGAGAATATTTGGAATAGACACATGAAAAGATGCTCATCACCACTAATAATCAGGAAAATGCAAATCAGAACTACACTAAGATATCACCTTACACTTGTTAGAATGGCAAAAATAACCAAAACAAAAAGTGACAAACGTTGGAGAGGTTGTGGAGAAAAAGGAACCCTCATATACTGTTGGTGGGAATGCAAACTGGTGCAACCACTATGGAAAACAGTATGGAGATTTCTCAAAAAATTAAAAATAGAAATACCATATGACCCAGCTATCCCACTACTGGGTATCTATCCAAAGAACTTGAAATCAGCAATTCCAAAAGTCCCATGCACCCCTATGGTCATTGCAGCATTATTTACAATAGCCAAGATGTGGAAGCAACCTAAGCACCCATCAACTGATGATCGGATAAAGAAGACGTGGTATATATACACAATGGAATACTACTCAGCCATAAAAAAGGATAAAATCGTCCCATTCACAACAACATGGATGGACCTTGAAGGTATTATGTTAAGTGGAATAAGCCAGAGAGAGAAAGACGAACTCTGTATGACTCCACTCATAGGTGGAAGTTAAACATATAGACAAAGAGAACTGATTGGTGGTTACCAGGGAAAAGGAGGGATGGAGGGAGGGCACAAAGGGTGAAGTGGTGCACCTACAACATGACTAACAATAATGTGCAAGTGAAATTTCACAAGGTTGTAAACTAGCATAATCTTAATAAAAAGTTAAAGAAAAAGAATATTCGGGGGCTGGCACGTGGCGTAGTGGTTAAGTTCACACACTCGGCTTTGGTGGCCTGGCCCGGGGTTTGCAGGTTCAGATCCCAGGTGTGGACCTGTGCACTGCTCATCAAATCATGCTGTCTTGGCATCCCACATACAAAATAGAGGAAGATCGGCGCTGATGTTAGCTCAGCAGCAATCTTTCTCAAGATAAAAGAAAAAAGTTGGCAAAAAATGTTAGCTCAGGGCTAATATTCCTCACTCCCCCCACCCTCCAAAAAAGAGAATATTTGAAAATTAATGTGCTAAGTTTAGAAAACAAATGACAGAGTAAAGGAAACTGAAGTAGGAAGAAAAAATAATACAAATGAATAGAAACTAATGAAAAAGGAAATAAACAAAAAATTACATTCTTCAATGAAATTAAAACCTGGCTATGTACAAACACGCATAAAGTAGAAAACAAAATAATTGATTTTTCAAAAGTGTCCTAGGTGCTAGAAAAATTTTGTGACAAAATCAAATGTCTAGGAATGAATCCTGAGGGCAAATTCGTAAAATCATTTGCGGTTTTTACAAACTCAATACCCTTCCCTTCCTGGATCACAATTTTGAGAACAAGCGTATTTTGTTTGCTCATGATTCTGTAGTCAGAAACAAGCACAGTTCCTGGCACACAGCAAACTCTCCATAAAATTACCTGCTCGATTAACAAACTTTGTAAGAGTCCAGTAGAATATTTAATGAAAAAGAACTGAGATACTTTTATTAGCTGTATTAAAATTTGCTTTCTGCAGAGAGGATAAATATTGCTTTTAATTTTGGCTTCAAGGAGAATAAAGTTTTTTAAAAATTTTACCACGAGGACAAATTTTTGAGAGTCTCTTGGCCTCAATTATAACAATATTTTAAAAAATATCTAGAATATCATATCTTGCAAATCTAATTTATAATTACAAGTAAAAATACAGTGTTTATTTGAATTGCTTAAAATAGCTTATGGACAAGAATTCGATGTAATTTCACACATATCTTTGCGATTTTCTTATTCTTCTTATTCTTTGTACCATGCTCTTTGTATATCAGCCCATTTGTGCTCAAAGGAGCATTATGCAGTTTCAACAAAAATCAGCAAATACTAGTGAACTAGCTTTGAATAATATCAATTGCAATGCCATCTATATATGAACATTAAAACAATTTAGATGATGAAGATAAAGATGATATAAGGTCATTATATGTAAGAGTACAAAAGTGTAATTAAAACTAAATATTAAAAAACTCTCACCATGGCAAGAAAGCTTATAGATCATGAGCTGACATTAAATTTTCAGGTAGTTATTCCGGTGTGAACGTAATCAGCATTAAGGCTAAATTTACACAACAGCAATTACGGGATGTAGTGCGATAAAGCTGCTGGGCTGAATATATATATATGACCTTTCCCTGACAAACCCATCAGTTGTCAAATATGTTGTCCAACTCAGGAGTAGATTGATGAAAACTGTTGATTTTATTGATTACATATTATTCATAAGATTTTCCTGATCTATTTTACTTTCATTACTCAGAGATCATTTTTTTCACCCTCTAAGCAATGTGTTAGATTTTTCTGTAAGTTACTCAGCAAAGGATTATGAGATACAGATGAACAAACTTTCTATCCTAGAGTAGAAAACTGGAATGAAAAGAACCACAAACAAGATAGAGATTAAGCAGATATTTGCTATGCGCTGAATGTTTGCGTCTCTATGAAATTCTTGTATTGAAATCCTAATGCCGATGTGATGGTTTTAGGAGGAAGGGCCTTTGGAAGGTGCTTAGGTCGTGAGGGTTGAGCCCTCGTGAATGAGATCAATACTCTCAAAAAAGACTCCAGAGAGCTCCCTAGCCCCCTTGTGCCATGTCAGCACACAACTGAGAAGTCTGAGATCTGGAAGAGGGCCTTTGGCCCACCATACTGGCACCCTGATCTTGGACTTTGAACCTCCATAACTGTGAGAAATAAATAACTGTTGTTTATAAGCTACTCAGTCTGTGATATTTTATTATAGCAGCTTGAACAGACTAAGATGCCATTTAAGTTAATATTTGTCTTTCTTTTAGTTCCTTTCCAGACTTATCTTAGAGGGTCGGCACATAATTTTTCAGTAAACAATGATTTGTAAATTGAATAATAAACAAATTGAAGAAGTAAAGTGAGGGGAAACTTGATGAACACTGGTAGAAATTAGTAAGCAAACTAAAATATTTAATCATAGAATATAACATCCAGTTTATTTAAAAAGAAAGGGGGGGTTGGGGCCGGCCTGGTGGAGTAGTGGCTAAGTTCTGTGAGCTGCACTTCAGCAGCCCAGGGTTTGCTGGTTCTGATCCTGGGCCCAGACCTATGCATGGCTTGCCGGGCCATGCTGTGGCAGGCACCCCTCATACACAATAGAGGAAGATAGGCACAGTTGTTAGCTCAGAGCCAATCTTCCTCAAAAAAAAGAAAAGAAAAGAAAAGAAAGGAGTAATCTCATATTACACACATACTTTCAGTATATAGAAATTTCCATCTGGATAAGTTCTTACTTGTCTCCAATACTTTTCTTCCTACAATATAGACTACTGTTATAAAAATATGAGTTGATAACTACATGTAAAAACAAATTTCTAGTAGTTATTAATTTCAGTCAACCAAGCCCCATATAACATATATATGTGCTGAGAGATAAATAAACTGTAGAAAACGCTCAAGAAAAGAACTATAGTTTGTATCGTGGAAGAAAAGCACAAATAACTTCACATATTTAAAATTAACATTACCAATAACAAAACTGAAACATTTATGATACATACTTCCATAAAAGGATGATTTAATTATTAAATTTTACAAGGTGGTGACAATTCATTCTCCTATATTAACTAAGTTTACGATAGTCTCTTTCTAGTGGGAGGACAGAGTATTTATTGAAATAATTTGTTTTTTCTATTGAGATGGGAAAAATAAATACAAACTAAAAGAAGTTTATCTTACAATCAAAGGATTTATAAATGGAAACTGTAAAATATTTTCCTTGAATTCAGTAAAAATATTATGCGTTTAGAAATTCTAGCTGTATTAATCTTGATAAAATAAAGTTCTTGCTAAACTAACTTTATAAGGCTTATATTGGAAAAAATATATATAGAAGGCTTAACCTTTCTTTGGTCAATAGAACATAGATGGAAATGATAGTGTGTGGTTTGCTTAAAGGGAGCTCTATGTTTCTGCTTGCTCTCTCTTGTGCTTCTGTCATCACGTTGAGAAAGACATGCATCATGTAACCTGCTGGATCAAGGTGGATGAGAAACACCTGGGGCTAACCCAGACTGAACCTCCACCTTCATTTTTTTTTTTTAAGAATTTTATTTTTTTTTTCCCTTTTTCTCCCCAAAGCCCCAGGGCACATAGTTGTGTATTTTTTTAATTGTGGGTCTTTCTAGTTGTGGTATGTGGGATGCCACCTTAGCATGGCCTGATGAGTGGTGCCATGTCCGCACTCAGGTTCCAAATCGGCAAAATCCTGGGCAGTAGAAACCAAGTGTGTGAACTTAACCATTCGGCCACAGGGCCAGCCCCACCTCCAACTTCTTATAATCGAGTCTGTCTCTGCTCGGTCTAGAGCAGCCACACTCAGCTGACCTGAAGAAAAATTAGCCAAATTAAATATTTCTGTTTTAAACCATTGAGATTTAGGATGTTTTCTTACATAGCACCATGGTTTTAGTAGGTAACTGATACACATGGATGGAAAAAAAAATATTAACAATGATGATTTCTCTTCTGCAATCTCTTTTATATTGTACATTTTCTACAATGAGCATGCATAATTTTTAATTAAGGAAATAACTTACATTAAATTATTAAATGGAAAGAAACTAGATGTAAATTAAAGTCTTAGGCCAAAAAATAATTAAAACTCATGCTATAAAAGTATCTAACTATGATTATTAAAATTTGTGTATACAAAATAGGGTACATGTGAGTTTGAGTATGCCACATAGACTGGGAAACATACACAAAAGCAAGGCAGAGTTTATACTCTCTAAGAAATCTTATTTAATGTTGAATGTTTAAACGTTTTAGATTTAATCCCTCCTTCCTTAAAAAAAATGACATGGAATTCTATCTCTTCTCCTTATCTCACCAGAGGGATTTCCCAGGAATGCCAATGATATGGATAATGATCATTTGATTTCTTTAATCTGTTATCTGACCATCTCCTATTGGCAGGATGACACGAACTGCATCATTTTCTTATGCTCCAATATTATGCCACTATTATTGTACAATTCTTTTTAATTTCAATACTTTTTGAACTTTTACTTTTAAGCCTTTAACAAGTTCATGCTCTTAAATAAGCTCTATATAGCTTTAACCCTTACCACATAATTTTTCTTGGAACTTGACATTTAGCTTCTTTCAAAAGTAAACCTCAATGCTTTGGAGGGTGTGATTGGATTGGGCTCCTAAGTCTTTGTTAACTGGCTGTTATCTGTTATTTCTTCTTGACTTATCAGAGTCACGATCTCCTTTGTCTTCTATTTTTTCCTTTTTTTGAGGAAGATTAGCCATTTGCTAACAGCCACCACCAGCCCTCTTCTTTTTGCTGAGGAAGATTGGCCCTAAGTTAACATCTATGCCCATCTTCCTCTATTTTATATGTAGGACGCCTGCCACAGCATGGCTTGATGAGCAGTGCATAGGTCTGCACCAGGAATCTGAACCAGCAAACCCCAGCAGCCAAAGCGGAGCATTTGAACTTAACCGCTGAGCCACTGGGTCAGCCCCTTCTATTTTTTTTAAGCCAATATTATAATACTTTAATAGACATACATAAAATCTTTGAAATTTCTCAAGTATATTTGACTCAAAGGACATGATTACAAAGCACATACAATCAGTATTTTAAAAGCACATTTAAAATATGAAATACATTGAACATTATGTACTTAGCTGGATATGTATTGTCAGTGGAAGTATATGAGATTTTTATTCACATCAGCCTGCAACTAAATTGCTGTTCTACCCTTAATTATCTGCAAGAGGCTGGGTAAGGTATTCAACTTATTGAGCTTCAGTATCCTTATCTGTGAAATTGAGTTTTAAAATAGCTCAGAGTTTTATTTTGTCTACTTTCATGAATAATATTAAATAACCTAGCATATAGTAAGTACTACTCATTTTTTTAAGGTCTTCATGTTAGTAAGGGGAACTGAAAGAAAAAAATGGAGAAATAATATAGAACATACAACTTTGCAGTTACAAGACCAGGAGATAATCTGCTCCAACCCCCTCATTTTATAGATGGCTAAACTGAGGTCAAGAAAGATTTAGTGTTTTACCAAAAACCTCTCAAGAAGAGTGGCAGGAAGAGGAGGACTTGTTTGTAATTATATAATAAATCTAAGGGCTAAAAAAAAGAGACTTCAAATTTTTGCTGTTGTCTGGGTGAGGAAGGCCCATCCACGTTAGCAAAGCTATGTTTTAGTATCATTTAATATTATCTCCAAAGAATTTATACATATTATAGTCAATTATTACTTTATCCAACCTTCCTAAAACACCCAAGTTTTGTTATATCTCCCCATTGAAATCCTCTTGAAAAATCTGTTATGCCCAATGACTGTTATTCCTATTTGTCTTTAAATTCTAATACTATTGGGTGCAATGAATTTGATAGTTGTTCTTATGCAACCTGCCTGGGAGCGTTGGGGTGTAATCTGAAATCCATCTCCACCCAGGGAGGGCAAGGAGAGACCCAAGAAAAAGGCAGACCACTCCAGATTGGTAGGCAGCAGTTTTAATCAGTAAGAGAACTTACTTACAAAGCTTGTCTTTGGTGGTGGCAAGATGAGTAGTTTTCTGCCCCCACTCTCCAAATCTTGAAAGTTTATATAGAGGCCTTAACTGGGTTTAGCCATGTTCCCAATCTGGACAGTCTCATTACCACGTTGCAGTCTCAAGGCTGTATCCTTGGGACAACTTCTGAGAGAGGGGAAGGCAAGAAGAACGCACATTCCAAAGACGGGGAATGGGGTAGGCTGCCTCCAGTTGCCAGGGTCCAGCTCATGGGTCAAAGTGCGGCCACATCCTCTTGACAACCTCCTCCAACAAATTAGAAACTCCTCGGGGTAAATGAAATTTTAACTTCACTCAGCATACGCATTTTAATCCTTCTTACATTATGGACTCTGGGAAGACTTGGTATTCTTGCTCACATGTGGATTTATATTTCTCTGGGTCATAAATTTCCTAGTCTTAGCTGAACCCATAGAGACAACTGCTCCTGTCACATTTTCTCCCCAGACACTATCCAGGATTACTAAAAATCTAGCAAGTCATCTTGTTTTTGAAAGATTTATAGCAAGATTTTCTGACCAGATAAGTTTGATAAGTTAGTTTCAGATCTGTATCTGAAATGAACTTCCTTACCATTTAAGGTTTATCTTGGGCGATACCATCAAAAAGTAGTACACACTGCTTACTTTCACAGGCATGAAAGAGCTTTGGCAGGCTGCCTAAAGTGAAAATACGTGCAATTCAGAGATTATGATGACTTTTTTTTAAAGCTTCCATACCTTTTCAAAGTTTCCACTGAATCAGGGTCATTTAGCTCTACTCTCTACTTTCAATTGACTTTAACCTTCCCACGTGAACATCGACACAAGAAAGAAACCCAGGGTAACTAGGACTTTGAATCATTTCTCTCAGGTTCTGGGTGGGGATGTTGATATTCTTATTCTGCTAGATAATAGTACTCCCTAAAGTGAAGTAATAGGACTAGAAGGCAAGGATCTTTCAAATTAATGCTCTTTGTTTGTTCCTACATTGGTTTGCACCCAAATTTATTTGTTGGATTTCTGAAAATCACTGTTCTTTTGCTTTTGTGTTTGAAGAACACAGAAGCAGCTATTTGCACTCAGACACACATTTTTCATCCTTTTATCTTTAATTTTCTTTTGAATTAGCATTTGGAATGAAATAACAATTTCACAAATCAGTGTTTGCTTGTTTTCCTCTCTGCTACTTAGTGTCTTCTCGCTCCCCTATCTTTACTGGGTGATGGAATTGCAAATACCAAGCAAGTCTGCAAAGTAAATCTTTGAGGTAGAGTCTTCAGGTACAGGAAATAAGAAATTAAAGACTAGCTTATGGATCTGTCCCTGCTTCTCTGAATTACTGGAATATTGACCATCAGCTCTTTTCTTCTCAATGCTTTCCACATGTGCACACTCTATGAAGCTAGACTACTTGGATTTCTGGATATCTTTGTGCAAGTTACTTAATCTCTCCATGCCTCAGTTTCTGCATCTGTAAAATGGGGTTAATAATAGTATGCACCTCATAAAGTTTGTGAGGATGGCTTGGGATAACATGTGACACACACACAAAAACCACTGTATAGGTGTAGACTATTTTCTGTTGCTGAATACCACCTAAAAGTACAAGTTTCTTTTACCTAACCAGGTTTGTTTTTGCCTGCTGCCCAGAAAGCCAAACACTGAGATGATGAGATTTCAGCAGAGAGAGGGTTTACTCACAAGGCAGCCACTTGAGGAAGAGAGAATGAGCCTCAAATTCACTTCCCCAAAAATAGGGACTCAGGGATATTTATGGGATAGGGGGGCAAGGTGGTCTGAAATGTGGAGGTAGGTGCTTGGAGGTGAGGAGAGGTGAGGGAATTGATGATCTGTGCAAGCGTAGTCAGACTCCATGCCTCTAGGACCCAAGTTCACAAAATGAGGGCATTAGCGTGATCTGAGGGTGGAGTTTTTAGCCTCTTGACATCAAAAGGTCACCTATCAGACATCTTGTGTTAGACTGGTTGATGAATTGGTGGTCTCAACCAGCCTGAAGTGGACAAGGGGTTCTAATTCCTGAAAAACAGCTCACACACCCATTACCATGTTGACCCAGGCTCCAAGGAGATGGTATCTATAGGAGCCTAGTGGGAGTCAGCATATTGCCTAGACAGAACAGTTAAAAATGGGTGGTTAAACAGCTAAAAGCTATGATCAGTAATTGCAAAAAGGAAAAACTTTAGTACCTAGATACTTAATCATCAGTAGCTGTTTGCCAGTTTCATTTGTATAAATTAAAATGACCCAAATATTTTAGGAATGCAACATTGGGTAAAGAAGAAGAGAGTGAAATGTAGTCTTTGATTTCTTTAGTTCTCTAATTTGAATTTGATTGATCATCCTGGAATTTGTAGAATGACAAACAATCACTAACTAACCCCATCCTTCCTAGGGAGTCATGACTTTAGACCCTGGAAAGCAGAGGAGTAGCCAGAATAAATCAGCTGGATTCAGTGGATCCACAAGTGTACAATCATGGGGAGGAGAATGAAATCAAAGGTAAAATGCATGGCTAGATGCAGGAAAAGGGGAACTATTAGTAGGTGTGCAAAAGAAAGGAAGGAGGAGGAAGGAGGAAGAATTCTCTGAGTTGCAAATCAGACGTGGCTCTACTGAAAACAACGAAGTGGTGAGCTCTCCCAGAACAAGCATTACTGTGGTCTTTTTTTATCTTGCTATCTCTACACGGCAGGTGGTACATTTCTAATAAATTTTCATTGAATAAATGCATTCATCAAGTGATGTGAATAGTTTGGGTTACATGGAGTCAAGCACAGTGATTGTCAATTGAAAGAAAATCTGGCGATCAGTTTTTGTGTTATTATTTCATCTATTTACCCCCCAGGAAATTGAAAAAGTATTATTTCAGTCAGAGGGCAAAAAGTGGATCTTCAAGCCTTTTGTATAGCTGTATTGAGGTGTCATAACATAAAATAGAACTGCTCATATTTAAAATATATCATTTGTAAATTTTGCCATATGAAATCACTGTGAATCAAGATTGTGAACATATCCATCAACCACAAAAGTTTTCTTATACCCTTGCATTTTCTCTTTTCTGTTCTTAACCCCCATCTGTCCTCCTCAAGCAACTACTGATCTGTTTCTGCACGATAGAGTAAATCAAATTATCTAGAAGTTATATAATCGTAATCATATAATCTGTACTCTTTTTTATCTGAATTTTTTCACTCAATAAAATTATTTTTAGAATCATCCATATTTGTGCATAAATCAATAGTTTACTTTTTCTTATTACCGAATAGCAGTATATTGTATGAATACGCAAAATTTATCCATTTATCTGATAATATGTTTTAAGTTTTAGGCCATTAGAAATAAAGCTGTGATGAGCATAAACATTCTTGTACAAATCTTGTATGAACATATGCTTCCATTTCTCTTGGATAAATACCTGGTAATGGAATGCCAGGATCATGTTGTATGTGTGTATTTGACTTCTTAAAGGAACTACCAAAATTTTTTCCAAAATGGTTTTATCATTTTACTGTTTCATCCACAGTGTATGAGAATTCCAGTTCCTCCACTATCTCTACATCACTTCATGTGGTCAGATCTCTTAATTTTAACCAATTGAAAGATTTCTAATGTTACCTCATTGTGGTTTGATTTTCATTTCCCTAATGACTAATGATACTTATGATTTTTTTTGTGTGTCCATTCGCATTCCATATCTTGCCTCTGGTGAAGGTTCTGTTAAAATACTTTGCCCATTATTTTAATTAGAGGGGTTTCATGGAATTTCTTACATCTATGGGTTTATGCTTTTCATCAAATTGAAAATTTTTCAGACACTGTTTCATCAAATTTTATTTCTGCCCTCTCCCCTTCAGTGTCTCCAATTACATGTATATTTGGCACCTTGAAATTTTCACACACACTTATTCATGATTTTCATTTCTTAAAATTTACTTTTGTATATATTTCATTTTATTCTGTATAGTGTTTAGTACTGTGATTTCAAATTCATTAATCTTTATTTCTTCAGTGTAGAGTATGCCATTATACCCATCCACTGTGCATTTCATCTCAGACATCATAGTTTTTAATCCCTATAAATTCAATTTTGTCTTTCTTTCCTCTTCCTTTTTTTTTGTATTTTTCATGTCTCTTCTTAACTTTTGAACTTATGCAATACATTTGTAATAACGTTTGTAATAAATGTTCTACTAATTTTAACCTCTTTTTCAGTTCTCAGTTGGCTTCAATGTTTGATTTTCCTTCTTATTATATGAATTGCCTTTTTTTGCTTCTTTTCATGTCTGGTAATTTTTTACTGGGTGCTAGAAATTGTGAGTTTTTCCTGTTGGGTACCAGACATTTTTGTATTCCTACTTGGGCTTTCTCTACAGTGAATTATTTTGTAGTTGGTAGTTTGACCCATTTAGATGTTACTTTTAAAATTTGTAAGATAGGACAAAGTAGCGTTTAGTCTAACTACTCTGGCCCAAATACCCATAAATTATGAGGTTTTCTGCTCAGGCTATTGGGACAAGACTTTGTTCCCAGTGCTGTCTCAAGTGTCAGATATGGTTTCCTCTAGTCTCTTCTGATGGTTATTTTCTTAGCCTCGGGTGTTTTTTCCCCCACATATTCACTGAACAGTAAGCTGAACTCTTGAAGAGCAACCTCCACACAACTCTAGAGAACTCTTTCAGTGAATGTCTCTTCTCTCTGTTATTCTGTCTTCTGCCCTCTAATTTCCTTGTTCTCCTCAAAATATGATCTCTATCTTCTCTACTCACGTAATTGATGGCATTTTACCTCCATTCACTCTCCTTATACCATGGCCTGGAAACTCTCTCAAGGTTGTAATCTGGGACAATCACACAGTTTACCTATTTTTTCTTCTCCATCTCTCAAATATCACTATTCTTCGTTGCTTGGTAGCTGGTGTTTTGAAGACATCCATTTTATACATTTTGTCTTTGCTGTTGCTATTACAAGCAGGTGTGTAAATTTGGTTCTTGTTCCTACATCTTGGTCAGAAACAGAAATGCCCTCTTAACTTTAACATAAGTATGAAGCCTAACTTGCATGATAATTACATATAGTTTCTGTACTATGTGACAGTAAGACATATGACGCAGTTCTGAAAGTGATTTCCTTCCTTCTTTCTGGGAGATAGGAATGTGCATGAAAAGGAAAGTAGTGAAGAGCTGAAAACTAAAGCTTAGAAAACACTGAGGAGATTTAAAAAGGAAGAGAAAATAGTGACCAGTAAGCGAGGATCTTATTAAATAAGAGACAGTGTGGTGATTGGCATATCACTAAATAAATAAAAGGAGCTTTTAAAAATCTGATCAAGGGACTTGCCTGGTGGTGCAGCTATTAAGTTTGCATGTTCCACTTCCGTGGCCCAGGGTTCGCCGGTTTGGATCCTGGGCACGGACCTAGGAACCACTTATCAAGTCATGCTGAGGCAGGTGTCCCACATATAAAGTAGAGGAAGATGGACACAGATGTTAGCTCAGGGCCAGTCTTCCTTAGTAAAAAGAGTAGGATTGGTGGCAGATGTTAGCTCAGGGCTAATCTTTGTAAAAAAAAAAAATCTGGTCAAAATACAAAATGCCACAGAGTTTATGTAGGATGAATAATGAGAACAACTCATTTGCCATGGAATCTCTGAAATTATAAAAAGTCTGTTTTCACCAGAATTCAGGTATAGAACTTATATTTCAGAGTCTAAGGGCAAGAATAGGTAAAGAGATAGTGAAGGCCGTGCTACTACTAGTTTCAAAAACATTCCAGTAAAATGGAGGCAGAAAATAGAAGGTCATATGGCAGTAGCAGGATGATCAAGTAAAGGCTTTCTTATGATACAGAACTGTGTCTTCTCAAAAGAGAAAAAATACTACAGAATTATTATTATGTGTGATTTAATGACAAATAAAAGCAAGAGTATATGTTGCTAAATTTTTGCTTTTTCTATCATATAGAATCTCCCAGAGTCCTTAAAGTGTTTGGATTTCTCAACATGGCATTTGGAAGTAGTCAGGTTGTCCCTCAAGAGCAGAAAATACTGCAGCTCTAGGCTGGCTGGTCACATTCCATAGATTTGGCCGGTAAGAATACAATGAGACCAAATGGATTGAGAAAAAAATGAACAAGAGCTGTGTGGTGTCAGCCTCCTGTATCCACAAGATGACACCAAATTGGAAGGAGCAGATATAGATGACATGAGGGGTAGGCAGCACTGTCATGGAGGAGCCAGTTCTCCATGGCAACTAAGCAGCTTCATAGCCTGCAACTGCAGCATAAGGAGTGTGAGGTGGAAAGCTCCATGGCTTATTGGAACCAAGGAGACTGATGAGAAGCAGCCTTTGTAGCAGCCTCCCACAAGAAGGAGAAGTGAATGGGAAGTAGCCTTGTGACAATTCTTCACAAGACTGCCTGTCTTGCCATGTTCTTGGGAGGATTTTAGCCTGATACGCAGACTTGAGTCAGAATGCATGTGAGCTTTGTCTGCTTGGCCTATGTGCATACGTGTGTTGTGGCCATGGTGCCACGGCAGAGCTGTTTTCCTTTGCTAAATTACAGAATAGGTGGAAGGTAAGTCAACTTGAGATTTAAAATGTGAGAATAGAAAGTGCTAGAGACTAAATGTTTGTGTCTTTCAAAATTCATATTTAAATCCCAATTCCCGATGAGATGTTTTTGGAGGTAGGGGCTTTGGGAAGTGATAAGATTATAAGGGTGAAGCCCTCATGAATGGGATTAGAGCCCTAATAGAAGAGACTCCACGGAGTTCCCCTGCCCCTTCCACCATGTGAGGATAGAGCAAAAAGACAGCCATCTATGAACCAGAAAGCAATTCCTCACCGGATACCAAGTCTGCCAGCACCTTGATCTTAGACGACCAAACTCCAGAACTGTAAGAAATAAATTTCTGTGTTAATGTCTATGGTATTTTGTTATAGGAGCCCAAACAGACTAAGGCAGAGAAAATCTCGAATACACATTTCTTGAAGAAGAAAAAAGAAAAACTAGAAACAGAAATGAATAAGATGCTACCATAACACCCCTGAAAAAGAAAATACTCCTCAATTCCTCTAAAATCACCAGAGTTAGAAAGAAAGATTTATTTAGGGATGGGAAAATGGGAAGTTGGCAGATCCCATGCCTGACACTTTTTAATAAAATAGGATGGTATATTGTGTATTCGTTGACACAGACTGCCTAACAATGGTCATTAAAAGGTTAAAGGATAATTAATATATTTGCTTTTTTACATGATAGTTAGGGGAACCTAAATATTCCAGCGCTATTGAAGAATGGGTAGTCAGAGCCGCCACTGATCTTTATTCAACCACTGAACAAGGATGAAGCCCACTGCCATTCTTATTTCCAACTTTGAATACTTTTAATTATTAAGGTGTAGCAAAGTCCATTTGAAATGCACAAATTCTCATTTAATAAACATTATAGATATCCAGAAGTGGAAGAAAACTAAAGGTTATCTAGACCAACATGCTCATTATATGGATGAGGAAACTGAAGTGGTTGTTTTTTCGGTGAGGATGATGGGCCCTGAGCTAACATCTGTGCCAATCTTCCTCTATTTTATGTGGGATACCACCCCAGCATGGCCTGATGAGCAATGTGTAGGTCCTTACCCAGGGTCTGAACCCACAAACCCTGGGCCACCAAAGTGGAGCATGTGAACTTAACCACTATGCTGACCCATGAAGTTTTTTTTAAAGATGAAGTAGTTCTACTAAATGCAGTGGCTGCCAATAAATAGATAGATAGATAGATACACTCCCATTAGCCTTTTTTTTAATTCCACAAAACTAGTGAAAATTTATGCATTGAGATGAAAGCTTCTTTACAAATACAGAGAAGATAAACAGGAGAAATGCATTTAAAATTTTCAAATATATTGTCATATTTCCAGAACTGATAAAGACTAGTACTGCCATCTTGTGTCTTTAAGGCTATTTATGAAAAAGCTCGATACTTGGTTCTATTTTTATTATCAACATGACTTGTTGCTTGAGGATACATTATATAGTACGTGTGACTGTACATTTCTGATGCTACTATTAATTTGAAATAAAAACATATTTCGCCTTAAAACTAAGATTATAAATTTTAATTGGATAGGTTGGAATAAGATTGAAAGCAGCAGGCTACAGTTATGTGTAATTTAATGATGGGGATATGTTGTGAAAAATGCGTCATTAACCAGTTTTGTTGTGCACTCACAGAGTGTACTTACACAAACCTAGATGGTATAGTCTGCTACACACATATCTAGGCTGTATGATACTAATCTTATGGGACCATTGTTGTATACGTGGTTCCGTTGTTGACCGAAATGTCATTGTGCAGTGCGTGACTGTATTATAAGACCAGAGAAAATATGGACATATTTCCTATAGGTGCCTCTTTTATATCACATAGGTCAAGTGACTTGTTTATAGGATATTACTTGATAATGATAGGCAAAGGCAGAAACATATACCTATTCTAGATGTTAATATATATTCTTTATATTAATAATATACAATTCTTTATATGCATAGTCATTTTACAAACACTATAGCTAGGGGTTTGTTGAAATATGGGCTGTATATTGAACAGAAGTTAAAATCATTTTTAAACAAAATTTTGCTCAAGAAAAACACTTTTTTTATTTTAAAGCCAGGGGAAAATTTAAAATTCTACAATCACAGAAGATGGAAACAACACAGAGTACTTATCTATCCTTCATGATGAACAGTCTCTTTGATATAGCCTGATATAATTTATCAAAATATTTGATTATTTTCATATTAAAATAAAGTCATTCCTAAAGAAGGAGAGAAAAGCAAAAATGAATTTTTCATTAATGCATTTAGTATTTATTAAATTCAATGAAACTATATTATAGAGAAGATACATTTATTAAATCATGAAATGTTTATCACCTTTGGAGTGAAAAGAGTCGAAGTAGCAACTATAATTACTCTTCTGAATACTGAGGACCTAATACTCTGAGAAGCAGGTGAAGATTCAAGGTCAAATACTTAGTAACTAGAAAAGTAAAGACCTCAGACTACGTGTGCTGACGCCAAGTTCATCTGTCTTTCAACATCTCAGCTGTCTCCCCCAAAGCTATGTATAATCTATTCCTTATTGAGAAATACAATTTACAAAATCAATGATGTATGTGCATGTTTTGTAAAGGAAACTGTTCTTCTCTTACACATTCTCAGTGAAATAAGCAGATTGATGTATTGGACAACGCAGTCTATGTACTTTTATGAAATAATTTGTGCAGTGCCATATTTTAATCAACAACGTATTTCTCAATTCAGGTTGTTATTTGCTCTGAGCATATGGAATGATTTTATTAAAGTGTTCAGAACTAGGGTAGTTATTGACTGCTGCTGTCTGTGAACTACAAAATCAAACAGAAAAATACTAGATAAAAGAGATGACACTTTTCAACATTTTGAATTCTTTGCAAATTGCAGAATAAGTGAGTGAGTTGCTGGTTTTTCGTTTCTATTCAAAAAAGTTTCTAAGACACAAAATAGGAGTGAATAATAACCTTGATTTCAGTTTTACAAATAGCCCTTGCGTGCATTATTCCAATTGTTCCTCAAAACAATCTTTTGAGACACATATTTTCATTGGCATTTTATTGGTTAAATTGGGCCTCAGAGAGGTTAAATTACTTCCATAAGCTTATATAGCCGGCAAGTGATAGAATCAGGCCCCAAACACAGAGCTTTAGATTCTAGATTTTCATGAACTTTTACCATTCTATTATGTTACTAGTTTTTCCCTAGAGTTCTCTAAAAGTAGTTGGCTTGTCTAGTTTTGTACCATTGCCCAAAATAAAGTCTTGCCTCAACCCTCATAGTTATATTACCTGAGATTGGTGAATTTTAGCTGCACTTGGGCAAATAACTTCAAGAATGTTAAGCAAACCCTTAGAATTGGCATCTTTCTAGTTTTGATAACTTCTCATGCAATGTCCAGATAATATTTTTGTTTGGTGTGTGTCTATGTTTGCTAATTTTTTTCTACTTTTATTATGGAAAAAAATCAAACATACACAAATTAAACCATCATTATAATAAACCTCCACCACCCAGCTTTAATAATTATGAGCATTTTGCCATTTTTCATCACTGATACTTCCATCCACACTTCCTCCTATCGCTGGAAGGGAATTATGAGGATGACAATGATGATGATGACTACCTCTGCAATTTTTCCACTCATATATTTTTATTTAGGTATAATTTACCAATTAAAATTTACTTTACCTTCTTTAGTACATATGTTTAGGAGTTTTGACAAAGATCAACACTCTTGTAACCATCCTCCCCATGCCCAAATAATCTTAAAGTTGGAATAATAAAATGATTAAAAACAAGAGTATTGGGGTCGGCCTGGTGGCATAGTGGTTAAATTTGTGTGCTCTGCTTTGGCAGCCCAGGGTTCCTGGGTTCAGATTCCTGGCGCAGACCTACATACCACTCATCAAGCCATGCTGTGGAGGTGTCCCACATACGAAATAGAGGAAGACTGGCACAAGTGTTAGCTCAGGGACAATCTTCCTCAAGCAAAAAAGAGGAAGATTGGCAATATATGTTAGCTCAGGGCCATTCTCCCTCACACAAAAAAAAGAATTTAAAATCAAAGTATTAGAAATATTATTTCAGTGATCTAAAGTAAAAAATATGTCTGGAAACTATAAACCCATATGGTATTAAAGTGAAGTATTTTAATAGGCTAATTTTTTCCCTGAAGCAGATTGGTTAAATTATCTCAAAAATTAGAAGTTTATGTAGCCTTACAGAGAAAAACCTGAAATCATTCCCTATGAAGAGCAAGAACCATGATAAGGACAGATCACAGCAAATATATACCAGGTTGAAAGATCTCAATTTCTCACACTCCATAATTACTGTTACTTAGCATCTCTGTATGGGCTTGTTTTTGCCTGACCCGCATGTCAAATAGGAAAAAGAAATTTTTCTTGTAAGTATCAGTTCAATAGTCTGTGGAAGCTCATTGTCTTACCTCTGGTTTTCAACCCATAATTATTTACCACCCTACCTATGGACTCAACTGATAGTAGATATTGACCTTTCTTCTGATATTGGCTAATCCTAGGCATGATTCCCTGAGCAGGAGCCTGTGTGAAGGAATGGTAAATCCAGCCAGGGTGTCAATTTCTGCTTTTTGCTTACCAAACAAGCAGAAACTAATATAAATTGGCCTAAACAAAAAGGAAATATCTTTTTACATATATCAAAATTTTCACTGGCAAAGTTGACAGTAAGTCATGACTGGCCTCAGAGCTCAATTTTCTTATCATGAGTCAGTTTCTATTCATCTCTCAGCATTGTCTTCCACTGCGGTAGTTTCATTACCAGGTAAAAATACAACAAACTCTGCCTCAGCCCTTATGACTTTTATGTGTAGTGTATTAGGGAAAACAATGAGTCTTTTACCCATAATTCTTATCTGAGTCAGAGAATCCTTTTGCTCTGATAGGATCCAGTAACAATCCATGAAGCAATCGCTGTGATTAAGGGGTAAGGTTAAGTGTTTGTCTTAGATCTGGAGTTGTGAGATGGATCCCCGCCAAAAGTTTACACCAAATATAACGAAAGGGAGTTCTAAAAATTGTTAGTAACACAAGTAGAGGTAAGGGGTCTACATATTGGGTGGCCAAAAAGTAACAAATGCATATTACACTGGAAAAACTTAAGTTTTATCAGGCAGATAACTAATATACCTAATCAATAACATAAAATACTACAAATAAATATTTTTGTTACTGCTGTGAACATTCTAATATCGAATTCCTTTTGACAAGAACAGCATATTCATCTCATATTGCATAATGAATTTGGTGTGCATGATGTTACTGTGGCAGAACTCATAGTACTTTGCTGAAAATTACCAAAGTATTTTAAAATAGGTTTTTAAAGTCATGTTTGATGTTGGCCTAGTAATCATTTTAACTTATTTTTAAAAATTTTATAAAGAAGTAAGTTAAAATAAATAATTGCCTTGAATTTTGAAAACATAAATATTAGGATTTTTTTTTAAATCAACTTGAAACCCCTTGGCTATTTCTTCTGAATTACGCCACAGGCACAGGTTTATGCAGTAAAAATCAGCGACGAAAATCATCTGACAGTATACATCATAGACACAGATATCCTATTGCTCAGATTCAATACACGATTGAATTGTGAGGGATCACATGTTAAACATATTAGGGAACATATAACTTATTGATATATTGTGTTAAAATATCAATACTGTATTTTCTGCATATGTTTATAATACATAAAGTCATTATATGTAATATACATTTGTATGATTAATTTGTATTGTATATTTTATATTTATATTATAAAATTCATATAATACTTGTAAATAAATAAATATATAATATACATATATATAAATGATCGCCTGCATTTCTAGACCTTCTGGCCGCCTTGTAGTACCAGAAGCAGAACAAAATTATTTTTTGTTTTTGTCAATCTCACTATTGAATAGGAGTAAAAATAATGGTTTACTTTTTCTCTCTTTCACATTTTAAGTTATGATCAGTGCATAGTAGTTCAGTGCATTCCACACTTTCCCTGTACTTTACACCAGATAAATAGCAGGCAACTGTAGCAAGATGATCAGGGAAACCGAAGATTCATGCTAAAGAGGCTGGAAGACATTTCTTTTGACAGCCTACCAGAGACAGTTTTGAAATTGTGTTAATATCAATGACAGCAAATAGAAAGTAGAAGTTACATACAAATTTATTTACATGCTGAGTCTTCTAACAAAAGTACATTCTTCCTTAAGGCCATGGAAAAGAATAAATAAAATATTGCTAGAAGCTCACAAGTAACATTTAGATATGTGTTACTAATGAAATGACTAAAAACGATCAGAAAAATTTCCCTAAGCATCTAGTAAGAGTGAAAATTACAGAAGATTAAATTATTACATTTTAATCACTAAGGAAAAGGATTAAAATTAATATAGAATGGCAGAAGTAATTTAAGAACTCAGACTAATCTAAGTGAACATATTAAGTTTCTCAATGCAAACATATACAGATTTGTTTTCAGGTCATGTGTGAAGTTTGTGTTCTCTCACTAAAGATAGAATCACCATTTTCCTCACCGTTAAAAAACCTACAGTAAGTTTTTTTAAACATGGACTGATCATTATGATTCAAATTACTGGAAAATACCAGAAAATTCACTCTATACAATTAAATGAAAAAGAATATTCCACATCCCAACACAATGGTTAACATTAACCTGCATTTCATAGACTATTTTTTTTCTTGGTAGTCCTCAGGTGGCCGTGCCATACAGCTCAAAACAATAGTGCAAAATTCCACATGATTCTAGATTTTATGCAGGAGAGGTAGGGGGAATTACTTTTATTTCCAGTCACAATGGACCAGAATATGGTCATTAATTCTGCCTTCACGTCACTCCTCTCTGCCAGCAGCAGAATGTCCTCATTGAGTTTTGCAGGTGGGAATTTCTCAATCATCTGTCCAGATGATGATCACTTGATGCAAAAGCCCCTGCTGAATTGTCCTAAATAAAATTCAAGCATCTATTGGGCCAGATTCCTTCTGGTGTCCTGAATATTAAAAGATCAGGGATGTCTTGACACATTCAAACTCTAAGCCCCGCCCTTTTCCAACAGTTAAAGCCCAGCAAAATTAACCATGTCAAGGAGGAATATTCTAAACACAACCCATCTAACATGGATCTAAATCATACAGTCATTTGAGGTCATGGATCACAAACGGATGCACCAGCATCAACTTTGAAACAGCTGCAGGTATATTTGAATTTTGTCTCTTGTATAGAGAGAAATTTCTGCGAACAGGGTGATGTTTCATCGAATATGTCTGTCCCAGTAGAAATCAATCTGTTACCGAACCTGAAGTGAGTTCGCTCACCCGTTGCACAGCAAGCAAATCTCTGACACTGGTGGTGCAAGAAAGTAGGAATTTTATTATTGCACAGTGCTAAGCAAGGAGAGATGGCAGCTAACACTGAAATCCCAAAGTCCACGAAAAGCTAAAAGGAAGGGTTTTTATTTGGTGTTTTACGTAGGGGAGGGGGGGCATATGGCCTTGCTGGTCGGAGCTTTCCCACCAGCCTATCTTTGGCCTTGAGACTACTTGCAGAGAGGAGGGAGCTCATGACCTTGCTGGTCAGCAGGTTTCCCACCAGCCCATATCTCTTTGCGGGGAGGAGATAGTCCAGGTGCTCGTCCTTGGTTCCTTGGTGTTGTCTGTCTCTATGGAGGATAGTGGATTCTGGAGCCAGGAAGCCAGAGAGTAAGCAGGGAATGAGTGTTTTGGTTTTAACCCCATATATGCTGGGTTTAATGGGAGGAAACTGATATCAGTGTCGATATCAAATTCACCAGGATACCATTAAATATGAGGTTGCAAAACACTCCAAGGGTGAGGTGGTAAGTATCTGAATTCTACTCAGGCCTCTTGGAGGCTTCAGAGGATCTGTTATAGGTAGCTCATTGAGAACAAAACCTTTATCAATACTTAACAAAAAATGTAGCTATAAGGGAGCCGACCTGCTGGTGCAGCTGATGAGTTTGCGCCCTCTGCTTCAGAGGCCCGGGCGGGGTTCCTAGTTAGGATCCTGGGCGTGGACATGGCACTGCTCATCACGTTGTGCTGAGGCAGAGTCCCACATGTAAACTAGAGGACTATGGGCATGGATGTTAGCTCAGGGCCAATCTTCCTCAAAAAGAAAAAAATGTAGCTGTAAAAGTAATATCTATAGCGAAGAATCAAGAGAATATGTAGCTGCAGTTTCCTTGTGTCAGTGCTTCTCAAAATGATTAATTAATTGTAGGACTTGTCAGACAGCTAAATATCGGTAACATTCTATAGCACTTACTGTGTGCCATGCACAGTTATAAGCTCTTTATATTTATGAAATAGTTTAATCTTCAGAATCTGCCTAATGAGGGAGGTACTATTATCAACATTGTTTTAAAGATGAGCAAACTGAAATGCAGAGGGATTCAGTAACTTGTCTAAGGTCACACAGATGGTAAATATTCAAATTCTTATGGTGACTTTTCACCAACGAGATTTAGAAGGCATCATTTCCAATGCTTCTTCGAAAATATCATCCCTACATAAACACCTACTATTTCTCAAAGCACATGTTATATGGAACAAAGTGCGGCTAATGTTTTGCATATTTCAATATTTCATTATTCTAAACTAAATCATGGTGGAATTATATGATAGACTAAATCTATATTGCTTCTCTTAGATTAGCTTTACCAATCTTTACTTTGCCACTCTGCTTTTTAGTTTTATTTTACTTTTATTTATTTATTTTTGTGAGGAAGTTAGTCCCTGAACTAACATCCATGCCAATCTTCCTCTACTTGGTATATGGGATGCGGCCACAGGATGGCTTGATGAGTGGCCTGTATGTCCAGGCCGAGGATGTGAACTTGTGAACCCCAGGCTGCCAAAGTGGAGCACATGAACTCAACCACTACGCCATCGGGCCTGCCCCTCTGCTTTCTACATACCTTCACACGTGCTATATGGAACGCTAATGATGAGATTTATAGTCATGACAAAGTAAACAGGGGCAAGATTTAACCTTCCATATTAAATAACTAAAGCAATGTACAAAATATAGGAAACAATGGTTTTCAGCCATTGAACAAAACACAGTTTAAGACAGTAGTTTCTGAGAGAAGAGAAATAAAGCGAATGAACACAAATGCCCAGTTGACTGCATGGAGAGTTTCTCAGTTATGACAGAGGAGGGGAAACTCAGAGAGAGTCTGGGGATGTTGTTGAGTTGAGGTGACAGAATTCAGGAAAAGGGAGGCAAACTAATGGAGAGGAAAGGGCTGCTCAGAGAGGAAGAGTTCTCAGATCTGCAGAGGTTTCCCTTGAGTCTTTTGTTTGCATGAGGACCCTATAAGAAGGACCACGGAGGAGTGGGTGCAAAAATCACTGGAGACCACTCAACACAAGGTAGCCGGCTGAGTCCTCAGAAGGATATTGCTGCAGTAATGGGGCCAAATTAGCCTTAAATGCAACGCTGTTCTGATGCCACCTGATAAAACCCCAAAAGCAAATCTCAAATTGATGGAACTGTTCCCAAGAAACATAACTGTGTCCAGATAAAATATGAAAATATTTAAATGTATACAAAAAAGTCCAACATCCAATAAAAAGAATCACCCAATAGACAAAAAAAAAAGGATTATCCATAATGAGGTGAAAATTCAATAGAAAAAGGCATAGAAAAGACAGAGATAATATAATTAGTATCTAAAGATCTTAAACCATCTTTTTTATGTAGATCCCATATGTTCCTTGATTTTGGTTAGGAATTAAAAGTCAGTTATAGTGCCCAAGTTTTCATGTCTTTTAAAGGTTATGAGGACTTTGCGTATTCCTCAAATGGAAACAGTTTTTCAGAGAACATCTTTATTTCCTCTCCTCTTCCTCCACCTAGACCTCTCCACCAGGGAAAATACAGTTTTTACATTAGGAGATTTAACAGAAGGGCTCTGAATGTAATGGCTATATCTTCTGTCCTCCCTGTCTTATTAGGACCGTCCCATTTGTGTGGGGGGTGTGTATATGCGTATGTGTGTGTGTGTGTGAAAGAGAAGGAGAGAGAGAGGGATCTTTTCTTTGTTGTCTGTATTTAGCAACCCCATAAGGGCAGCTTTCTACCTATGGCATGACCATGATGATTCCCTTCAGCTTGACTAAATTTTAGACAGGCTAATTCCTGAATTTAGGCCTCTGACTTCCGTTTTCATAGAGCATTTACTTTAGAAAAATTGCAGTTGTACGTTCTTCCAACGCCCCTTTGAGATGCAAATTTTCTCTAACCTAGGAATGTCTTTCACAGGGACCTGGGAGCCATCCCTCTGAAGTGGAACCATAAAGAAAGATAGAACTCTTGTTTCCTAATCTCTGGGAGTCTAGGAGCCTGGCTAACATGAGCGACAATTAGCAAACCATAAATGCTCTAATCATCTTGACCAGCCTTCTCCATGAAGTCCTCCACTACTTCTCCACTAACTCATCCCGGGCTTTGAAATTCTGTGTTTTGTTTCAGCAGAGTTGAATTCAATCTCTCTGCCCTATTGTAGCAGTCCTGATTCCTAGTGGAAGTCTTGAATAAAGTCTCCCTTGCCATTTTCAACACGTGCCCCGGGGCAAATTTTCTTTTAAAACGATGAAGACCAGTAGTCTTGAGTGGATAAGTTAAATTTAAGGTGGTGAATTGGAAATTAAAATTTGCTTCTGAACTTGCTATCTGACTCCTAAGCAGCTTCCTTAATTGGCACAGAAAACTTAGAACACAGTGATATAACTGAGAACTAGAAAACCCAATATTGATTATAGGAACTTTCCACAGATAGGACATTTCCAGATCACTATCACACACACACTAAATAATTTTAGATCACTCTTTCTATTTCTGAACTATCAAATGAGTGACAGAGAAATGTAATTCCCTGCTTATACATAGAATCCACACATTATTATAGGTCTGAAATTGTAATGAATGCTGTAGGCCCTTATTTAAAAAAATGAGGCACATTCAAGTGAAGTCATTGCCCCAGGGGAAGCTAATTAGCAAAAGAACAAAGAATGTAATTTAGATTTCCCAAAGTTCCCCTCTATTAATTTCTACCTGATTGCTCTAGAAGGCATGTTTCAAATCAGGATTTTGTATAGAAAGGGAAAGATATTTTTCATGTGTATCATATAATCCCAATAGTTATTGGCAATTAAAATGAACTGTGCTCATTAGCACAGCTTAACCCACGCATCTTAAGCAACATCAAGGAATCTGCTGTACTCAATTTCCTCCAACATTTCATTGATCATGCACCTCACGCTCTCTTACATGTGCACTTGAGCAGAGATGCAGAAGCCAAGTGGCTATGTTAAAATAAAAAGAATCATATAATTGTCAGCATTCAGTCCAGTTACTTTTGAACTGGACACTCCATGCTATTATCTGTTTCCTTTCTCATAAAACAAAAAAGATTGAGGGTCTACCTGTTTGCAGATTGTCTCAGTTATGGATGGTATATGTTGCCATGTTGTCAAAAACTAAGAGAGGGAAATGGGTTATCTTCATGGCCTTATATAAAATTTCTTTCGAAAAGCCAACAAATGGCTCTGTTCAGATTTTCTTTGGTCTCATATAAATCTCACGTCACTGAGATTCAGAACCTCCCAGAACAAACACTAGATTATCATTTACATAATTAATGTCCCTTCATTTATGCATTTGATTAATCAAATCATATAATTATTCTTTAGCGTACTATATTTCTCAGCAAATAACTTATCAATATAAGTATACCTTGATCAGGTTTCAAGAGATTTATTTAGATCACCAGATAACTTTTGCCTTGCAAATCATTTCAGAAATAATATAGCAAACCTCATGCCCCTAGACAGCAATTCACAGGGTGGCTGGAGATGCTTCTTGGCACAATTCTCGTTAGCCTTTCTCCAGTTTTGGCTAACAGCAATTCACAGCCTCAGCTTAATGTCTGCAATGATGCACCCTGATGAGTGAGAGCTTTTCTCAGCATGGATCTTATTAGCATTTTTCTGTGCTTGGCAATAAGCAACTCAATACTCCCTATATACTCACCCCTTCACTGCCCCCAGCAGAGAGCTGTGATTTCTTTAAAGAAAGAAGCATTCTCTACTGCTTGTACAAAACACTGTTTTTTAAAGTTTGCCCTACTGGAGACAGGTGAGAGACTGACTTTCAGCAGCTGCACAGGCGACTACTTCCAAGAGTTCTTTGCATTAATATGTAAAGCAATAATCAGTAAGTAGTACCTTTTGACAAACAACAGGTGGCTTTTCATTCTAAAAGAGGCAGAATCTTATTGTGAATCAAAGGTTCCCCATGGTTCTGCCATCACTTCCCTGTGCCTCCTAACAGCTTAGGGTATATAGATATCTTCACAGACTGGAGCAGCCTCCCTCTCCCCAGAGCTGCCTTCCATGCTTAAATTGAACTTCAATGGTCCGGCAAGTCACTTCACCAGTGTACGGTTTCCCTGCACTCTCAAATCGCAGGGGGCTTTTGAACTGAAAAGCCAGGCTTCCTAATCAGAGAACAGAAACCACAATAGACTATTCTCTGTAAGACTCAGTGCTGGAATAAGCACACACAATGCCGATTTTCTTTGGCTTTTACCCCTTCCTTACTAGCCAGAACCACGTGCTTGGGATTGAAACACTTCTTATTGAATGAACATGTGATCCAATTATGAAGCAATTTCTAACCATTGACAATGCACAGTGTTTCTTATTTTACTTTAATTGAGTACATGAGAAAGATTAGAAGTGCGAGATTACAAATTTTGGCCATAAAAGAATGAGAAATTAAATTTTAAAAAATAAGATACAAATGCTTCCATTTTTGCCTCAGTTGCTAAACATCATATTAACATATGTGAGGCAGCTTAAGATGAATTAGATGTGTATTTATGCCATATGAAACCAACTCCGAGGTACCATAGAGAATAAGACCCTATCCCGATCTATTGTGCTTAGTCCCATTCATAAAATAGACATTACAATGGGTGTGTGAGTGTTATGCCTTTCTTCCACCTAACAAATTACTGAGAGGTGCCTATTGTATTTTCCCAAGTATTTTCCACCTTAGGATTTACATACATTTGTAATCTGTATAATATACATTGGGTTAAGCTTCTCCTAAATTGTTTATTAGGTGTCCAAATACATTTTTTAAATGAAGTACGTATTGTCTTCATCTCTACTTCTGTGTAGTTATCAATCATCATATTTTGCATGTAATAATGTATTTTTAAATGTTACCACATTATCAAAATTTAGTGATATTCAGAAATGGATTGAATGACCCACTGTGCTAGATTAACTGGAGAGTGGAAATTAGAAGAAATTTATTTCAGAGAATTAGAACACAAATAAAACATAAGTAAATACATTTGAAGCTGATTGAATGAAGAGTATTTGATCAATAAATCAACAAGTATTCGAGGTACTCTACTAGAGACTGGGGAGTGCAACGTCAAGCAGGGAAAGTCAGGAACAGAATTATCTAATTAAAATTATTTAGGGAAAGGAGAGAACATCCTAGTGTAAGAAATCAGTGGAAAATGAAATGTAGAAGATGGAAATTTCTAACAATGGTGACATAAACCAGAAATGGGATCCAACTGTTAAGTTAATTATAAGACTATGGACCTCATCATCCTGGGGTGTGAGGCACAAGAGTATTTAAGACTTCTTCATCTCTCTCTGTCTTTATCTTTAGACAGTCTTTACAACAAAGGTCATCCAAGAAATAAACACCAGACCTAAGACCATGCAAGAAACTATGGTCACGTTGGAATTTCTCAGTGCTGACTTTATTTCTAATCTACAAACATCTGAGAATTTACAACAGGCACTATATCGGTTTTTATTTTGTTCTCTTCCACACATGAAGAAATCAAGGCTCAAAGAGTTTCAATGATTTATTTAAAGTTATTAAAGTAAGAATGCAGGAGGGTGCTTCATATCTAGGTTAAAGAACTTTCCAATATGCCAGAGGAGCTCTGAAAATATTAATTTAATGATGGTTATTATTTATTGAGTCTATATTCTGTAGGAAGGACTTTTTGATTTCATTCTGCCCTTGCAGTTCCCTTTTTCTTCTAGTTTTTATCCTCATCTTATAGGTGAAGAAACTAAGTCAAGTACAAGTTGAGAAGTCTGTACATTTTACACAATAAGAGTCAAATTCGAGAGTCAAATCAGTCAGGATCGAAATAAAATATTCGAAAGTGCTAGTGTACAATGTCTTTTTCAGGGATCGAAAGAATTGTGCGTATTTCTGGCTTTTCTCTGAATACTGAACCATAGATGTCTCCAACAGCTTACCAAAATGCCCTGCTGGAACAATATTTTGGACAATAAGTGTTTGCTAATAAGCACTAAAACATTTCTGTATCTAAGTTTGCATTACTCGAGTAAGGTGGGGGAGCTGGGTACCCCGATAAAATAAAATGCCTTAAAATGAACAAATCAGATCACAGTAGAGCATGGATTACAGCCATTTATCCATCTATCTATCTACCTATCTATTTATTTATCTATCAATCATTATATGTTTTAAACACTAAATGACAGGAAACAATGGACACAGATGCACAGTACTTCTCCAATTTGTTAGTCATACTTTTATAAACTTTTATATAAACTCTGCCTGCAAACATGTCATACTTAAGAAAATGTTTAAAGATTCTGCAAGAACACACATTATAATTAAATGGATATATTTCCAAGGTCATTTGTAATCAATGTAATGTAGTTACAGATGAAGAGCCAGCAAAATGACAAAAATTAGTAGCGAATACCACATCCAATGATCTCAGCTGGCAACTATTATAACTGTGTCTAAATTTACTACTTAAACTCCCGTGGCTATCTATGCAGATAATTCACTTGGATAAATTAGCCACTTAATATAATTACAAACCAGTTGTTAATCTAAATATTCCACAACCAAGAAAACATCTTAACCTTCTTTTATGCAGAAAAACATCCAGTTATACTAGCAACAATGCTTTAATGCTGATGAAGAGTGTTGTCTGTGTGTGTCGTCTAAGCTGGTTTACACTCAGCATGAGTAAAAGAGATAAGTGGCACGAAAACTTAGCACAATGATCCCTGCCATGGTCTTAAG
Organism: Equus caballus; assembly: GCF_041296265.1. Taxonomy (NCBI): domain Eukaryota; kingdom Metazoa; phylum Chordata; class Mammalia; order Perissodactyla; family Equidae; genus Equus; species Equus caballus. The sequence goes on along the minus strand of NC_091709.1, from coordinate 24,848,975 downwards.
TATCAGTAGACTAAATATTATAATTTAGTGTATTTATGCAAAATATCTATAATTTAAATCATTTATATGCCTGGACATTATTTATAGTTTTGTACTATGTAGTGTAATAATTGTTTTTATCTGATAATCCCTATAGAGTATTTTGAAATTTTTAGAAGCTTAGCTTTTTTTCAAGTTAATACATTCTTCCTGGAGCTTAACCCATTTTTAATATTAAGACTCAGGTGTGATTTAGGCAAGTTTGTTGAGACATAAGCCTATTTGTTATTTCTTAATCGCAATGAAAAAATACCTATTGTATCTGTTTACTTTTGTGAGTAACGAGGTACTAGGACTCCACCAAAGTACAGATTTGTTTGATTCACACCTTTCTAAATGACTAGCTATAGATTGTTTTATTTTCTAACAAACAACAGATGCAAGACTGCAGTTTGAAATGAAGTAACACGAAATTGGGCTATTTTGTTTTTAACTGTGTTCTCACTCTGAGTTACTCTATTATGTTCCATTATAAACCTTGTTTGCCACAGACCGCCTCTTATCTGTCTTTTTTCCTTTACGCTGATTTTGGAGACCTCACTTTCTTTAAGAGTCAATCAAAGAAACTAGTTCATCTTGGCAGCTAACATGCTTGGGACTACTCTCTATGTATCATTTCTTTAGCACTCAAAGTACTTTTGACATGAATGTCCAGCCACCAGGTGTGAATGGATATACAAAAAAGGAAACATCACTAGTTGAATACATTCATGGAGGAAACTTACTGCCGAAAACATGGTAGACACAAGAGCATTCCGAGCCACGCTCTGGCCGTCAGTACATTGTAGGAAATAAATAAACTTTCTGAACAAGCAAAATGATTACTCAAGATATAGAGTGAAATTGGGAACCTAAGAAGACAGACCCACGGAGTAGAGTGATCTAATGCAAGGCTGATTTACAATAACTCAGTTTGGTCTAAAATTCAGAGTTCTGAAAACAAAACAAAACAAAATTTCTCAGCCTTATTTATTCTGTTCCTTTTTACTTTACAACAGAATAGTTTCAGTCTCCAGAAGGCCTCCGTAATCTCTTTTAAAACAGTTATTACTTTCATATTTTCAAATGCAAATGCTCTTCAAAATTTGTATTGAGTAGAGGGAAAAAATTTATTTTCTGAAGTTATTTTATCCAGTGCATGTGAATGCAGCAATTTGCATAGGAGAATTTGTGTTGTGTGTGTGTGTGTGTGTGTGTTTTAAAGACAGAGCAAATGCCTTTTGTCAGGTCTCAGAAGGAGTTATTAGTAAACACTGGTTGAACCTACATATATTTGAATCTGTTGCCTCTTGACTGCTCCTTTGAACCTGACTGCTAGCTCTGGACGTGTGATTGGCAAAGAGCAGTCAACCACATCCAAGTCAAAGGGAAAAGATTTATAACTATTTAATAGAATCCTATCATAAAACAATAAATCCGCAGATGAATAAAGCGAAAAAGTGCACTGGAGCATTTCACATATTATGCTAACCTGAACCAAAAAACATTTTTTAATAAAGATTTAAACATACAAACACAGATAAACACTTTTCATTTTCATTCATATATATAGTGTCACTGTAAGTACAAGTGCGAAGAATATGGTTGTAATATGGGAAACCCTTAAATATCTATGATTTCTAAAACTATTAGAAAGGATAGTTACATTGCTAAATGAGGATGTAGGCAATTCATAGTTTTTCTGCATGTAATCAGGAGACGTCTTTTAATCACTCGGAGCTCTCGGTACAATACATAAATGAAAAAAATCACTTGAGGTGTAATTAGATGTAAAATTGAAAACCAGTGTAATATTTACATTTTCAGTGCTTCTATGATCACTTTAGGGCAATCAAAACTAATTAAAAATACAGAGAGAAAGTAAGGCACATCTGGTTTGACAGTGAGAGCCATGGGATACGTTTGTGTTTCTACAAATGACTACTAAAGTTCAAACTCAAACAAAGACCTTTGTTCCAAGCCATTGAGAAAAAATTTGGTGTACTTGGTGTACTATTCATTTGATGTTTGCCAAATAGTACAGCCATGCCCCATGTCAATACTCTTATAATTAGTTGAAGCCAATGTAGTTACCCCAACAATCCAAGAACTGACAGATCAACAACTTACTGTATTATTCTAGTATTCAAATATGTATATTTAGGAAGTATTTTTTAGACTAACCCTAGAATTTATTCAGATTTCACCAGTTTTTCCATTATTGTCCTTTACCTGTTTCAGGATCCGGTCCAGGACACTACATTGCATTTGGTTGTATTGTCCCATTAGCCTCCTCTGATCTGTGACAGTTTTTCAGTCTCTCCTTGTTTTTCATGACCTTAAGATTTTTGAGGCATATTTTGTTAGATGTTGTGTGTATGTCTGTCAAATTAGGTATGTCCGATGCTTTTCTCATAATTAGACTAGTCTCTTAGATTCTAGAATACCACATTTTCTTTTCTTATTATCTCAATTTGACTGTTTCTCAGTCACATTTACTGCTTTCTCTTCTTCTCCCCTACATTTAAGCTTGAGTAAGTGACAAAAAAAAAAAATACAGCGTTAGTGATGTGAAGTGATAGATGTAATTATCTTGATCTCAGTAATCATTTCGCAATGTATACGTATATCAAATCACCACGTTGTACACTTTAAATATATACAATTATTTTTGTCAATTACTCCTCAATAAAGCTGGAAAAAAACCATTTGAGTGAGTGACTCAAGGCTCAGTCCTAGATGCCATCATCTTTTTTATCTACCTATTTCCCTTGGGGATTTCATCAAGTCTTATGGATTTCAATAACATTTATATAGAGGCGATTCCCAAATGTAAATCTAGTCCTATTTTTCTTATGAATTCCAGACTAGTTTTTCAGCTATTTGATTTCTCCTTTAGGATGTCTAATAGATATGTCAAAGGTAAAATGTTCAGAACTAAATTCCTAATCTCCTTCTCACCCCAACCCCTGTCAAAATCTGCTCCATCTCCACCTTTTCCCATCTACCTCACTCAATGGTAACTCCATTCTTTCAGGTTCTCAGATCACAAAAATTGAAGTTAGACTACTTCAGCATTGATGATCATAATGACAAGTCTTAAAATTGTAAACAACATAAGGCATTCTTTATTTATGGACTATTCCAGTTCCTAATTTAAATAAGTTTACTAAAAAATACTTACGTACCAAAAGTTTCCAGAATGTATCTTAAGGGTTCCAGGTAGCTGAATTTTTCAGGAAAACTGTGATTCATCATTCCATTAAACCATCAAAACTATCCTGAATGTGAGGTCAATTGTAGAGAACGTAATTCAAAAATATTGGCCTTCCAGGGCCCAGAAGCTTCTCTGAAATAATCTTTTCATTTTCATGAAATGGATTCAGATATACTGGGAAAAGAAGCCATCATTTATTAAACAATTATTAGCTGTCAAAACTGTGCTTTAGACTCTTATATTCCAGGCCCACAACGTATTAGGAACCTGATGACTTATCCAGGATGGATTGACATTATTGGATCTGCCTGGAACAGTATAATTTTCAAAGGATGACCTTCAGGCTGGTATTTGCCTGGGCGAGTCATGCCACAGGTCTTGTCAATAGACATCCAGACATGTCCTGCTGGGAGATGAAGTATGTTCCACTGTGACTAGAAAAACATTAATCTTGAATCTTGGGCATCAGATCAACCTATTGTGGCAATTGGTATACTCCATCCATCAAATGACACCAAATAAACAGTCTTATAATTTCAATAGCTGGCATAAATGTAAATGCATACATCTGTATGTACACATGCTATTTCAATATGTATGTACTATTCTAAAAAACATCTGACAATCACTTTTGTCCATTCAATTAACAACTCATTGTATGATTAAATGGACCAACATTACAGATCTTTACATTTACCTTGCCCTGAGAAGAATCATGTCTGAATATTCAAACTAAGAATTACAGGGAAAAACACTATTCTATATGAAGCATAAGATTTTGTTCCCCAGAATTCATTTAATAAATAGTCTTGAAATAGAAATATTTCATTCAGACTATGGATGCCAGAAAAATATAGGACACCCAGTTAAATTCGAATTTGAGATAAATGATGTATATTATTTTAGCATTGTAATAGTGGAGACATCTTTATACTACATAAATTATTCATTGTTTTACTGAAACTCAAATTTAACTGGAAGGCATATTTTTATTTGTTACACTTGGCAACCATATTCTGAAAAACATAATCCATCTCTGAAAGATTCATTTATTTATTCATGCAATACTTATTTATTGAGCACCTAGTATGTGGCAGTAATACTAACATACACTCAAGTTCCAATGAATAAAGTTGGTCCAGTTCTTCAAGGAGCTTATTGGGTGGTAGATGAGAAAGACAAGTAAATGGGGACCTCTGAGCAGCATGATAATTAATACAATAAGTGTTCACTGCATCTCAGGGCAGGTGGATGTGGAGCCATTTACGGGGTTATGGAAGATGTCAGAAAAGGGTCAACATCTGAGTTAGTTTCTGAAAGACACGTAGAAGTTAACCTGGTAAGGAACTCAGAGATAAAAGTAAGATATGATGGAGTTTAGGGAAAGATCTTCAATCTGAAAACTGAACATTGCATTTCCAAGTTATCAAAAAAAAAAAAAAAAAGAAAAGTAATGCTCAAAAGTAATAAATTCAAACACAAGATTTTTTATTTCTGCATTTGTATGAGTCAGGGTCCAGTCAGGAGACAAAAAAATAAAACTAGTTTTTGAACAGAATAAAGTAAAATATTCTTGTTTCAGTTTCATCTATGCTGTTGCAAACAGCAGGATATTGAACCTGGAGGACGTTATGCTAAGTGAAATAAGCCAGATGCAGAAAGACAAACGCTTCATGATCTCACTTATATGGGGAATTTAAACTAGTGAACTCATAGAAACAAAAAGCAGAATGGTGATTGCTAGGGGCTGGAAGGGTGGGGGAAATGGGGAGATGGTTCAAAGGTCCAAAATTTCAGTTATGCAACATGAACATGTACTGGAGATCTGAGGTACAACAGTCTAACTAGAGTTAACAATACTTCCTTGTATACTTGAAATTTACTAAGAAGTTAGATCTTAAGTATTCTCATCACGTACACACACAAGTGGTAACTATCTGAAGAGACGGATATGCTAAATTGTTTGAATTTGGTGATTATTTCATGCATATGTATGTAGAATCATCAAATTGTACATCTAAAAAAGTATATAATTCTTAATTGCCTAATATACCTCAATAAAAAAATGAAAAGATTCATTTTCCTAAGTATACAGTTGCTAACTAGGTGACTGAAAGGTGAGAGACTGAGGTATTACAGACGTGGCGACCTCAGGGAGCCTATTCTGTCCCAGTTCTCACTGAAGGATGGAGGGCTGGGGCTCCAGGGAGCTGAGACCCAGACCTCTGAGAAGGGGAAGCTGCTGGGTCAGCAGGTGCTGGTGTCTCTGAGGGGACTAAAGAAGGATGGTTCTGCAAGTGTTGGCAAAGCTGCAAACTGGACTCAGCTGCTATTATGGAAAGGAAGTGGAGTGAAGAAGGGCTGTTGAAGTGAAGCTCAAGAGCCATGGTTCTGGAATACTGGAAGCCCTTAAACAGGAAAGAATAACTCTTGTCCTCCTCTATCCTTCAGTCTTCCACCAGTGTTCCTTCTTGGCAGAAGCCAGTGGGAAGGGTACAGGCAAAGTAGCCTGGAAATGCCCATTGCAAAGTCCCAGCTTCAGCACGAAAAACGGTAAGAATGACAGCTTGAAGTTGAGACAACTCGATGATTAGCACACCTTATAAGTCACTCTACGAAGCTAAGCCTGTAGACATTGTCTTTCACGTGTTTTTTATTTCTTGTAATTTTTACCTTTTCTCTTCAAGTCTTTCCATTATGTCACAGGAAACAATAGCCTCCTTACGTTAATTGATTTTGATCATTTACAATCATGTAACATTTTTCTTGGTCCTTGCAATTTTTCCCATGCCCTTCATTTCTCATTGATCAACTTGACATTATTGCCATGTAAAATTCTCTTTTTGCATGTCAATTTTTATCCCTCATTTTTTTTCTAAGATTGGCACCTGAGCTAACAACTGTTGCCAATCTTTTTCTTTTTCCTGCTTTTTCTCCCCAAGTCCCCCCAGTACATACATAGTTGTATATTTTAGTTGTGGGTCATTCTAGTTGTGGCATGTGGGATGCCGCCTCAACATGGCCTGATGAGCGGTGCCATGTCTGCACCCAGGATCTGAAACGGCGAAATCCTGGGCTGCTGAAGTGGAGCACACAAACTTAACCACCCGGCCACAGGGCCAGCCCCTTTATCCCTCACTTTATCAGCTGGTAGTGTAAGGAAAAAAAATTAATGAAATGGTGTTTAATGAGTAATTTGATTATTAGTAGTGCTCCAATTCTTTTGTTAGTCACCTGAGATATATATTAGAGAATTTTTTCTTTCTGCCTCAAATTAAAGTTCTTAATGAACATAAGAAAGCCATGTTTTATCCCTAAAGCAGGAGTAAGATAAGAAAGTTCTTGATATATTACATATTGATAGGTTGCACTGGGAAAGAATTTGAGTCCTTCCAATTTCAAAAAGAACAATAAACTATCTGCCGCTATTACTAGCAAGAAATAGGAGCACAAATTTTTACCCGCTGCTTATCCAAACCATAACCTTTTGATTCAAGACAATGGGACAACTTCAGGTATAAGAAGTAGTGACAAATATTCAAAGGGCTTTCATAAGATAGCTATAAAGTATAATTAAAGACATGTATCTCATATTTAGCCTAAAATTATTCTTAGTCTCACATTGTGTTTTATCCCACAGATGGAAATTATTATTTTTACACATAATAGTGGAAAAATAACCAAAATAAATATATGGTGATGCCTATTAAAATAGTATATATTTAACTAAAGGCATATGAAAAAATGGAATCATAAACATAATTAACTTAATCTGAGATTCATGGTAACAATAATGCAAATAAAACTCTCCTCTAGTGATAGTGAAAATGAAATTCGGAAATTAAATCTGAATTACAGTTAAGGGAAAAGACAACAGGTAGGGATTTTGTATCCTCTGGTTTAGTGTTTAACTCGCTCATAAAGATGTAACCAGCATTATTTTGAAGAAACTGAAGATCATCTCTGCATTCATAAAATTTTGAAGTGATGCTCATATTGTAGTTTTCTTTGATATAAGCAGAATCAATAAAGCACAGCATGTTGTATAGTATCTGTCCAATTAATGGATCGCAGGTGGTTAAACATCCTGTACTAATACTAATAGTTGCAAAGGTGGAAAATTCAAGAATGCAACGATTATTTTCTTCTACATAGTATGGAATACTATTTGGTAATTTCTTTGTCCTAATTGATGAATTGAGTTGTATTATATACTGTATGTTGAACATGACTGTAAAATAGAATTTACATTCTTATTAAGAGACATTCAATATTATTACCATAAATGGAGATACAAATATGGGGGAGAAGTTTCCATTCTCTAATTCATCAGTATAATTAGCAACATGTTTAGAACTTAGCTACCAAGTGGGCTGGGATAACATACATCATTGGTCTTGAGGTAGAGTTGCTTAGTATGATAGATCACAATTGCCACTAGTCACTACCCACAATCCACAACCATTAGAAAGCGCAAATTAGTTAAATCACAAATCTCCAATATTTTCTGAAAGTGGAATTTCTCTGATTCTTACATGGAGGAGATATCTGAGGAATTTAAAAGGATGCAGAAAAGTCTGAGTAAATAAATATAAAAAACATTTAGATTCTGTACAGATTTAATACGACTATTTAGTTTGATAGAAGGAAAAATATGTGGCTAATAAAATTGTCAGAATGAATCTTATGTTCTTTATGGCTTAGGCCATAAAGGAAGAAGCATTAAGGTCTCTTTTGTATTTTATCTTAAGCAAAGTCATAATTTATATGGAACATTTATAGTAGTTAAATACATCTTCTACTTAAGAATAGAGTCTCACTCTAACACAGACACAGTTAAGCTGGGAAATATATTCAGTTACCCAATCCTTTTGGATGGGCTCTTAAAATTGCCGATTATATTGAGTTTTGCTCTAAAAGAGTAGTAAGTTTTTTTTTTTTTATGTTTACAAACATCTCTCTAGATATCAGTTCATTTAATACTATTTTACAAAACCCTAAGCAAAACACTATTTGGGATGAAATCTTTCAAATAAAGATCACACATGAAAAAAAGTGTATTCCATATACACCATTATTTCTCTCTTCTGAATATTGAGCTATCATTATCACACTGTGAAATAAATGGGTTCCTACCTCCTCCTGTGACTGTTTCAGTGACTTTATTTAGTCAAGTAATAATAGGAGGGCCAGCATGATTTTCTGTGTGGGAGATAGAAAAGCAGAGCAAGAAAATGAGATACGGTGGAGTAGGAAAAGAGAAAGAGGGAAGAAAAACAAAGAAAGTATGAAATCATTTACTGAGGAGTAAGTGTGTCGCATCCACAAGAACATTGATGAAATAAACAGAGACATCCCAGCCTTCTCAGTGTGAGAGGTTATTATCTATATTGATTTTAGTTTACAAGTTCTCAAGTTCTTTCTCTCTTTCTCATTTAAGAAGGTAACATAAAATCCATAAATAATATGCATCCACGGAGTCAGTTGCACTAGAAGGATCCTGAGAACTGCCTCACATTAATCTTATGACGGTGCAATGAACCGCTCAAAGATATAAAATTTAGAATGGCCTCTGAGGGTCTAAAGAAATCAAGCCCACGTTTCCACGCTCACAGCACCCCAAAGAAATATTTAACGATAGTGATGTAAATCCAGAATGCTCGTGCACACAAACACACATGTGTGTGAAGGCAGGCACACTCAGATATATACATGTAGGGCTGGGCAGAGGAACAGAAAGGTAAACATTACTTGAAATTGTGGGCTCATGAAATATTCACAAAATTAATAGTAACAATTTAGCCACTACTCTCTCTTTGGTTTGAGCCATTACATTCTGGCTGTCTGTTTCATTGTCAATATGTCTCTTGTGACATCTGCTGCTACTAATACTGCTCTGCGAGGCATGACCAACAGTTGGGAAGACACTTGATATATAACATACAGCGTAGAGACACAGATAACCAAAGGAGAGCATGTCTTTCACAGCATAAGTCCTTTCAGGTTCAACGAGCAAGAAATAAAAGAATTTCTTCCCAACTCATTGCAACAGCACAAATCACCAACAACTTTCAAGTATTTCCTTAGCTTCCAATAATAAAAGACAAAAACAAAAAGAGGAGGAGAAGGAACAGGGATTGCAAAGCCAACTGTTTTCTGATAAGAACATGCATCTTAAAGACAGCCTGGGGAGGACCAAAATCAGAATGCCTGGCATCACATCACTGAACCAGATGCCACTGTATTAGTCTGCTCGGGCTGCCCTGACAGAATACAACAGACTGGGGGCTTAAACAACAAAAATTTATTTTCTCACAGTTCTGAAGGCTGGAAGTCCAAAATCAAGGTGCTGAAAGGGTTGGGTTTTTGGTGTGACTGCCTTTTCATTGTGTCCTCATGTGGCCTTCCCTCTGTGCGCATATGCTCCAGGGGTCTTGTCTTCTTCTTATAAAGATATCAGTCCTATTATGACCCACTGTTAGGATCTCATTTAACTTTAATTATCCCCTTAAAGGCCCTGTCTCCAAATATAGTCACTTTAGGCATTAGGGCTTCAATATACGAATTTAGTGGGGAGACACAATTCAGTGCATACTAGCCATCAAGAAGCTTAAATAAGTGGAAGGATTTTGACATTAGAAAGTCCAGTTTGGGTCTGACTCTGTCACTTACTGCTGCTATTGACCATGTGTAACATATTGCACTCTTTAGTGCTTAGTTTCTCATCAGCAAAATGGCAATTAGAGCAATAATTCTTTCATATGATTTTTGTGAGAGTTTAATAAGATGGTTCATGTAAAGTGCATGGCACAGGGCTGATTACAAAACACATAATCCATAAATGGTACTCGTAAATATTATTTTATCTAAATGAAGTAGACAGAGGGAGCAAGTTATGATCAGACTTTCTAATTGTGCATTATTTCCCTAGTCACTTGGACAAAATACCTTGGCTTTGCACCTTTGTTTTCTTATCATTAGGATGGGGAAAATACCTGCCCTTCAGATATCACAATTGGGGTATCAAAATGATGCCTATGTAGCATTCTGAGTTTCACAAATATCAGCTCTACCAAAAATATAGATTTTAATATTAATAAATAGCAGCATATATATTAGCTTGCAAGTCATTTCTTTACATTATAACTGACTGGAATATATAGTGGGAACATAATTTTCTTTTTTGAACTATGTATGTTGGGTATGCTTTAGTTTTGCTTTGTTGAGTTCAGTTTAGTTTGCTTTTGTTGAGTTGTATTTTGTTTTGATTTAATGTGAAATCGTTCTAAAAAGGATAGAAGAAAGAAGAAACATTCTAAATGACGTTTTATCTGGGCTCTTTCCTCTTTCACTAAACTACTACTTGCAACCATGGAACTCTGATTTCCGTGTTGGACAGAAGAACTGGAGGAGAAATCTCTGTCATTTTCCTGTTCTCTCTCTCTATTCATGGGTGGATAAAAAATGCAGGAAAAACAAATTGAAGGGAAAGACAGTAATTATCAGCCACTTGTTACTTATAGGTTTGCATAACTTCTAAACGAATTTTACAATCATCCTATCAAATTAGCAGTGGATGATAAACCATATTTTAAAGAGTTTTGAAAAAGAAAAACAATATATGTGTGCTAAACTACAAGAAAGTAGATTGATCTAAAAAAAACAGAAAAATCAACTCAGGTGCATTAAATAGTCATTTTTTAAGGGTTATAAATTCAAATACATAAGTAAAAGTCCAAAAATTACTCTTCTGCTAAAAAAAATAATGTAAATAACACACTTTATTTTATTTTGGCTTTCTAAAGTAGGTTATATTTGAAGTCTTAAGCTAAGCTATTTTTAGTTTTATAAGCACAAAAATTCTGAACAACACACTTAAGCCACTTTTTTATGCTTCACTTATTCAAAAATGGCATTGTTATTGAAGTTTTTTTCTTTATTTTTCCCTTTGGATTGAGTGGAAACCTTATCTCAGGAACATTTGTAATTAAGAAAAAGACATGAAAAATTGAAGAATATGTACAAGCTGTATTTTAAAGCATAGTTAAAAAATTACCTTTAAAGATTTCAAAACTTGTTTTTCCACGTTAAAATTCTTCTAAAAATATACAGTTATTTTAAATCAGAGACTTTATGTTATTCGTACAAAAGAGAATATGATTTAGAAATGAAAATAAACAAGAAACCATTAATCAATATTTCTACTGAATAATATTTATTTGCACTAATCAAATACAGAGTAATTTTAGTTCTGTAAGATATATATTTCAATTATTAAAGACACTTGGAGATATTTTCTTTCTATGAATTTTTCTCTAGTTTGTGTTTTACTTTCATTTAGCCAGAAATAATAATAACAGAGATATCTATGTGGGATGCTGCTTCTTATTCATTTCATTGACTAAAGAAAGGTTTTTTTCTTTTTTGCTTTTTCTCCCCAAGTCCCCCCAGTACATAGTTGTATATTATAGTTGTGGGTCCTTGTAGTTGTGGCGTGTGGGATGCTGCCTCAACATGGCCTGATGAGCATTGTCATGTCCGTGCCCAGGATTCCAATGGGTGAAACCCTGGGCCACCGAAGCAGAGGGCATGAACTTAACCATTCGGCCACGGGGCCGGCCCCAAGAAAGGTTTTCCAAAAACCTATGAGGAGTATGTGTGTGTGTTTGTGTGTGTGTGCGTGTGTGAGTATAATGTACTTGCCTTTTCCAGATCCTGATATATTGTAACTGCAGATTCAATTCTGCTATTATTTGACTATCAGAAAAATGAATCTAGCCCTCCAACTAGGTGCCAGAAGGCTGATACATGGTTTTCAAGAAGAATAGTTCAGCATAGAGACATGCACCAAATTGTGACTTTCCCTTGATGATGTGAGTTTTTAAAATAACCATAAGGGTTATTTTGCAAGTGAAAGAAATATTAAATATTCCTTAACATTACACAAAAACATTAAATAGATATTTTTCCCAATAGCCAATGAGACTCTAATTTCTTCATAGAAAGATTGTAAATTCATTAAATCTATAGGAAAGGTAATAGTGAGATCTTTTTATCACATTGTTCTAAAGAATCTTCTCCAGAAAGTGTTCAGACCAATGCAGGGGTCACAATAACTACTAAGTTATAACTCAAAAAATGTCTAGGGCATGGTAACAAATCCATGTTCTGCACCAGCGGAAGTAGAGAAGACCCTTTTAAGACTGAAGAAAAACTATTAAAGTTCATGGGATCATGATGGAAAGATAGGTAAAAAAGAATAATTGTGCTTTGTCTTTACTCAATATCTGAGTTAGGACTTCCTGATGAAAACGTAAATCAAAAGTTGTTTGAATGAAAATATATGTTTTCTGGAATAAGGAAGACTTAAGGAGAGGGGTAGGAAGGGAGCTTTGGAGACCTGGCTTTGCTGGTCAAGTCTGCATTGCCATCTGCAGTGTGAGGATCCTTCGTTCCTCAGGGAAAACGATGGACTTAACATCGATGCCTACTGTAGCATGATACCTCAATATCTAGGCCATTCTCAAGAAACGATTTAACCATCTTACGCATCAGACAACTATCTCAAATATAAAATAAAAGGGACCCAGGAACTTGTTACTTAACTATCAAATAGCATTTAAATCTTAGCAACTGAAATTATCATTCGCTGACTCATGAGAAGAGACAATTTTTTAGGGCATGGTAAAGAGAAGGGTGTTTCCTTACATTCATGGCAAAAAACAATAAAAAAAACCAACTGGAGAAGAGGATTTCCGGGCAGTGTGTGGTTTTGGGCAGAGACTGATTCTCTATGAAATTCAGCAAAGAAAACTTGTGGCAGTGATGGTTCCATCAAGATTGAGACAAGAGGTTGACAGATGAATAAGTAAGTAAGCTTTCTCTTCTCTTCTTACCCTGCCTCCAGGCGGTCCATCTGTCTGTCTGTCTCTCTTTTTCTCTCAAAAAGATTCTGGAGATAGGCAGCTAGATTAGAGATAAATATAAATATCTGGTCATTGTAAGAGAAGCATATAGAAGAGAGAAATAAATGAACTATGAAAAAGTAATGAGAAAAACAGTTATAAAATCTTTCAAGTAAACAAAGGGCAAAGTGAAGTATAATATCCCTTGTATATTTCTAGAATTTGTTTTATTTTTCCATTCTCTGTCAACCAGGCCACCCAAGGGAGTTTCTTTCTTCCTAGTAAAATTGTGGTAACATAAAATATGAGTGATCTATACGATTCAGGGGAAAAGTTATGCTCTACTCTCTAAGCAGTCCAGGGATTGCTGTAGGATAAAGTATGCTCAGATTTGTGTGGTTCTCACTAGGATTTTGGAAAGGATTGCTCTTTCCAGAAGAACAGATGTGGTGTACACAGGCAGAGGGTATTATGAGTATGTAACTCAGTACTTTACCCACCAAAATAGCTTCTCATTGCTACATGGTCCATTCCTGTGGAGACAATGGATGGAGAAATAAGGCTGAAATGAAACCATTTATCCCAATCTTTCACAGTCTTCGCACATGGGTTTAATTTAAATGAACACTTAAGCCCAGGTTTCCACAAAAAATAAAATGAATGACTTCTGTTTTATTTTTCTTAATAAATGTACAGTAAACAATCATAACGGCACTTACTCTATTAACCAAATCTCGACTTTTTTCCTGAAAGAAACATCATCTACAACCTATCCATTTTTCCTGGGATGTTGACTGAATGGAGGGATAGAAGTAGTTGCCAGGCTACTGGGGGTGGGGAAAATAGAGAAAGCCTGGAAAAAAGGGTACAAGTTTTCACTTATAAGATAAAAATGTTCTGATAATCTAATGTCTAACATGGTAACTATGGTTGATAACACTGTATTGTTATGTAGTAACAATTTGCTAAGAAAGTAGAACTTAAATGTTCTTACACACATGTGTACCCAAAGGTAAATATGTGTGGTGATGGATTAACTAAATGAGGGGAATCCTTTCACAATGAATATGTGTATAAAATCATCACATTGTGCTCTTTCAATATCTCAATATACACTTAAATTATACCTCAATAAAACTAAAAAAAAAAATAAGCTGGTAATTGACAAGTATTACTGACTTTTCTAGAACATGATTTGAATATTCATTGGCCTCCATTTTCAGATATTCATCCTTTAATAAAGTCTTAAAGCATCTTCAGAACATGTCAGCTGGGTACCACAGCAGTACAAGTCTATGAAGAATCAAAATTTCTTTATAGTGTTCCCCTTCTGTTTTTATAATCTGAGGTGGGAGGCCTGGTAACTTTTTGTCTATCACCTATAAGTCAGAAGCAATAGGCCACATGAGATTTACTTGTGAGTCTTTCTCAATTGAAATCAGGGCTTAATTCATTTTGACTCAATTGCTTCAGCTTTCTGAGGAAGAAAGTGTTTAGTAACATCAGCAGCTAAATAAAAATCGTGAGGGAATTACTTGCTAACCAGCTGAAGCATGTTTCTCTCACTTTCTCATGATAGTGCCTTAAATTCACAAACTGGATACTCATTCTCCATTCTTAAGTGCGCATATTAGAACCTTCATACACATAAGATTTTCAGAAATCTCCACTCAGTGTAACACATGAAAGTTGATTAGATTCCATGAATATACTCCTATAGGACTGGAGTGGATGTGGGAAAGTATAGTCTTATTGTTTTCAAAAGCTCATATTTAATTTAGTCAATTAATGCTAGTCAATTTACTCAATTAACATTAACAATTTATAAATCTCGTTGTCTCAATTATTTATTTATTGAAATGCATTGCTACTTAACTCCTGACTAAATTGAATGTATTTACATATTCAGGGAGAATATAACTCTGAAAAAAGTGACTGCTTTCATTTCTTCAGGAAATGTCTCCCGTCTTTGAAAACATTTTAGTAAGTGAAACTACAGAATAAAAAAGAGATTTGATTTCCAAAATGAATTTTGTTAGAGTTAAATTTTTGCCATTTTTTAAAAATTAGCGAATACTGGCTGGGAGCTCTTTTAGATTCTGTTAACCATGAGTGGGGAGAAGATCCAGTATACCAAATTGCAGAGCCACTCAAATGGTTCATACTAACTTTTAATGTTTTCACATTTTTCCTTGAATAGACCTCAGCTACAAAGAAGAGAATTATGGTCTTTAGTTCATGGCATACTGTCATTATTGAACCAAACGTAGTTCCTTTTTACTTAATTATTGGTTAGTTTACTTATTTTTAGTAATGTAATGACCCATACATGAGCTCACTACCCAAGAAGAAAACAAGAATATTGACAATAACTTGACTGAGACGGGAACTGTAACTTTGCCAAGATATTTAATTATAACCCAACTAATGTGCAGCAATGCAATGTCAGATTTATTTTTGTTAGTATGGAAACATTAGAAGCAAGTGAGAATAATTTTAGATGGAGAGAGAGTTCTCATAGGTAATTTGCAAACATTCCAGGCATTCCTGGTTTGTTGTAATAGATAATCTACATTCTGGGTAGAAACACAAAGGTTCCTGAGGAATCTTGCTTAAGAGCAATGGGCTATGGTCACAGCCTGTGACTTCCATCTGCTTCGCAGAATAACAACAATAAAAAAAGCAAAACAATTACTCGAAGAGTGTTCAGTGGTTTTCAAGAACCTAGGGAGAATGTGACAAGTGTCTCTAAAAAATTTCCTTTTTCAGGCAACAGGTTGCGGCCTCATCCCTTGCTTTATTTTCTCTGCAAAAGATTATAATTTGATAATTACTACCACACAGCTGCCAGCAGGTAACATATATTTGTGTGTGTATTATATATTTTATATTTTCCAAACTTAGGTAACATTTGTTTGACTCCTGCCATAGACTCTATCATTTTAATAGTGCTGCTATTACTTTATATTGACAATGCCTTACTGTTGCCAGATTTTTCTATCGGAATCCCAGGAAATGTTGAGATTTTTGTTCCAGCTCCTGTCAGTGGCCCTAAGAAAAAAAATGAAAGTTTAATTTTAATTATAAGTGTAATATGAAAACTATTGAAAGTTTAGAGAAGCTGTAAAAAAGAAAAAAATCACCCAATACAGCAGCTGGAGTGATGCTGTTAAAACATAAGTCATGTCATCTCACTCTTCTCAAGCCCTTCAATATTTCCTCATTTCTCATATAATAAATTCTCAGTTCTAACAATGGCTTAAAAACACCACTACAATCTATATTCTTTCCCTTATATCTCTGACTTCATCCCCTGTTACTCACTGGCTTGCTTATTCTGTACCAACCGTACTGGCCCCTTGGTTGTTCTAGAATACACAAAGTGGGATCTCAGTGCAGACCCTCTACCCTCGCTGTTCCTTCTCCAGGCACATTGGTATCTCACAAACATTGTAAGTGCTGCTTCCTTTGGCTGGTCACACTCTACTTCCAGTTATCCAGCTGCGTTTCTCTCTCTGTTACCTTCTTTACCCATGTGCCAAATCTTAAGAAGGCCAGAGCTACTGCTCTGTTTATAATTTCAGTCCTACCCCTACTCCCCACAAACACAATTTCACTGGCTAGTGTCTTTGTTTACTCTAATTTTGTTCATAAAATGCATCCCCTTCTGACATAAAACATAATTTACTTAGTTGTTTTGTTTGTGACCTCTCTTCTTCCACCTGAGTGTGAGAAGTCAGGCCTTGGATCCATCCCCAGTGTGTGAAGTCCTAACACATAGTTTCTACTTAATAAACATGCAACAAACATGGTTCTCATTTTAATTTTTTTTTTAGTATTATCTTCTGGGTTTTTCTCCCGTGCATCATTATTTCTTATCTTTAATAAGCCATGTGTTATCCAGTTCTCTGTAAGCTTCCCCCAGCCCTCCTATCCATCCCAGACAAGAGCAGAAGTCAGATTTGACAAGGTTTCAGTAGCATTTATCCGTTTGGTAGGAGACATTTTGAAAGTCTGATGTTTCTTTGTGCCTGAGGGCTCACTGCCTGACACAACTGTTCTCAACATTTGGCAGCATTACGAGCCAATGATTCCATAACTGACACCACTCTTACTCTGCCGCTCCTCATAAAGTAATATAGAGAGATTTTTGTGCCGGTCTGATTCTTGGTTCCTGGCATCAAAATTGTACAAGTTTCCCTCTCCCCCTGGTTTCTGGCCTATAAGGGAAACCTGCCCAGTGTCCCTCCTCCTTGGTTGGACCACATACTCCATGCAAAGTTTCTCTGAGTGTTTCGCCTGATGCCTGACAGCACATGAACAAATTGGGCTGCCTCCTGCCTAGTGTCTAACTGGCTCCTGTCTACATATGTGAAACTGTTACATCTTTTGCTGATCCAGTTCTAAAGATCCATCTCTTTCAACTTAGGTTTTCCTCTAGAATCAGTGCTTTGAGAACTTTGGAATATGCTGTGTTAACATGATAAAAACTATGCAAGCAAAAGAAAATACGTGATTTTGATAGAATTTAATTTTGCATCTGTTATGGGTAAAGCCCTACTACAAATCTTTGGCTGTGATTTTGAAAGATAGGACCATCTGGGACTAAGGTCAGGGCTGTGATATAGATTGTGGACATCTTTAAAAAGCTAGAATATAGAGGCAGCATCAAAGGGGCAAAAGTACTTTCTTTATAGGTAACAAACCAACTGCCAAAAAGAGAATCATTACAGCTGTACTAAGCTCCTTTCTTCTTTTTTCTCTTTTGCGCCTCCTAGATTTGTGCTGCTGACATTGTATCTAATGAGTGGGGAGAGGAATCTCCTTCTATTATGTCTTAAATGATGAAGACATTTTGGTGATAAGGCTAGTCTAGTCTATCAGATAATAGAGGGTAAATGTCCTCTTTGACAGAAAAGCTTTCAATCATTTAGGGAAAATTGTCCCTCTATGGCCATGAACTTACCCATGAAAATTGGAAAAAATATAAAATTCTCTACGTAATACAAAAGCATTAGCTTTAACTTTTAAAAGTCTTTATTTAAAGATTATGTGGATGAGTACATAACCATTTCTGATTTCTTACCCCTGACTTTTGAGGGAGATATATAGACTAAAGTAAGATAAATGAATAATAAATTCAAAAGTTGACTTAAATTTATTCTTGCTTCAGAATATAGGAGAGTCACATGGGCATATAATGTTAAATGGGCCAAATTGCTTAATGATCCTCCCAGCATATGCTTGTGTAGTTCAGATCTGCTCCCGTAGGCTTTCATGGTTTACACGGTGTACAGATTCTTAATTTCCTCATTACATCATCAGCATTCAAAATAATGAGGTTTTGACATATCTAAAAGGAGGTAAATCTAATGAAGAAGTCATATACACAAGTAAAATTACATTTAAGATGTTTTCCTACTTATCACTGGAATTAAAGGTGCAATTTAATATGAATTTTTGATTAAGAACAGATGGTTCACATCTGCTCTCAAAATGGAAAAAAAAAGCATTTTAACTGGAAAGTGTAAGTTGCTGAGACAATATCTGATGAGGAAGACATGCGGAATATAGTTTGATTCCATCTCCATAGGTAGTTCCTGTTATCTATTCACTAAAAGAGCAGCTAAAATAAAAATACATACATTTTTAGAACAATAACTGTAAAAATCATCCCACGTCGCAAGATGTTCCAGAGGTCAGGTGGGTGAAATTTGAGGCAATGTTATCTTTTCTAGACATGTGTGGAAAGTTCCAAGAATGAAGCCAGCCAAGGTCCTAAGAAGAGGAGGCTGAGAAATTTGAGGAGAAGGTGATATGGCCTAATAGTAGGAGATTTTCAGCTGGATTTTTGCGAATAATGTTCTTTGTGAGAAAAAGATTCTAAGGTGGATCCCATGATTCCTGCCTCCTGGTATTCACATCTTTATCACCTCCCTTTGAGTGTGGCAGCCTATGACTTGCTTCAATACAGTGGAATATGGAAAAGATGACAGGATATTTGTGATCACATGTACATGTTTATGTTTCATAAAGCTGTAACACTTATATTGGAAAGAAACTCTTTCTCCTTTGCTGACCTGGAAGAAGCAGGTTTCCATGTTGTGCACTGCCATATTGAAAAGGCGAGTTGCTGAGGGTGGCCTCTGGACAAAAACCAGCAAGAAAATGAGAACCTCAGTCCAGTAGTCTGTAAAGAACTGAATTCTGCCAACAATCATACAAGTTTGGAAGTAGATTTCTCCCCAATCAGACCTCACAAGAGACTGGAGCCTTGGCCAACACTTGGATTGCAGGTTTCAGATCCTGGAGCAGAGGACCCAACTAACCAAAGCCCAGACTCTTGACCTATAGAAAGTGTGAGGTAATGAGTGGGTGTTATTTTAAGCTTCTAAATTTGTGACAATGATATAGAGTTATACAATCATTTTTCCTCCCTACGCTTCATAAGATGTTCCTTGTCACTAAAGAAAGGCAGAGCACTCAAGCTTAGCAATTAGTTGCAGGAGACAGATGTAGACTCATCAAAATGTTCTGGGCCACACAGAGATGCCCAGCTCCAGCCCCTCAGGAATGCTGATAACTGATTTGTACAAAGATCGGATTGCTAAAATTTCTGTGTGAACCGATGAGAATGTAAATTATTAAGCTTAATAGGGATATACCTTGGAGGAAATAATCATTTTTCCTCATTGATTCAACTTGATAGTACATCAAGGATGATGAAGATATTAGGAAGCATTCCTGTGCTCTGTGGAGGCTCTATGAATGCAACATCTTTGCAGGATGTTAAGAGATTTGGGGAACATAAAGAGAAGTGTTGAAACCAAGAGGCCACAGTTTTAGAAGACACCACTTTGAAACATAGGTATGCATGAGACCTAGAATGTGTTCCAAAAGTACTGTTAATGTCAGATTACTAGACTGAAGGTAAGAGCCAGCTATGACAATTTTAACAGTGAAAATTCTTATTTGGAAATTAATAAAATATGGAATATAATAATTAAGCTATGGATATATAGAATGTTCAAACCTTAATTCACCTTATATTTATCCAGTATAAATAATTTTTAAAAATCATTGGTATAATTTATCAGTTCCATTTAAAAATTCTAAATAAATTATATCTGCAAATTATTTATTTTCTAGATTGTAGAATCAATGATAAGTATGCTTTCTAGATATACACTTATGAAATTTTTTGCAGTTAGATTAAGAATTCAGCAAGCAATTGTATGAAAATAAGAATTGTTTGTTTATGTTTTTGTGTGAGGAAAATTGGCCCTGAGTTAACATCTGTGCCAATCTTTCTCTATTTTATGTGGGATGCCACCACAGTACAGCTTGACGAGTGATGCTAGGTTTGCACCTAGGATCTGAACTGTGAATCCCGGGCTGCCAAAGTGGAGTGAGTGAACTTAACCACCGTGCCATTGGGCTGGCACCCAAAATAAGAATTTTTATATTGCTTTTTAACTTACTAAGTTCTTATGAATTTAACCCATTTCTTTATGAAAATATCATGTCTGTAAGGTGGGATACCTCATGATCTTGTTATTTTATTTTCACTTTCTCCCTTGTAACTCGCTATGAGGATTGATGCACACATTATCATCAGTGTAATTTCAATAACTCTCAGCAGATAAGCACTAGAGAGTTTTCCTCTGCCAAGGCCGATGGCAACAAGTTAGATAATTGTAAATTATTACATGGGAATCAGTCTGTGATGGAAGTTTGAAAGAAAGAGAAAGTGATCAACAATTTTGTTGCAAAGACAAAGAAAATAAAGTTTGAATTTTAAAAATGAAAAGTTCTATTTCACTACAGTGTTGGTCAAATTATATTTTTTAAATATCATTCAACACAATTGGTCAAACTACACAACAGGAAAGAAAAGAAGTCCTGCGGAGATCGCAGATGACAGCCTGGTGCACAGATTCCTGATCAAGTCATCACCATCTGTGTAACTTGTGATCAAATGTGCTCTGGCATTTGGCTTGCTGTCTCCTCAAGGATATGAGTCGTAATGCACAGATTCCTTCAATGGAGAGGAAAAATGGATATGAAGGTGAGAAGGAATAGCATGATGCCCAGAGAATAAGAGTCAAGAGCCATGTTAATTACTATTATAAACTCTTTGTCCATGTGTTTGTGACTGTCTTCCAAGAATTTACTGATTTCTTACAGGGCAGGGATGATGTTCTGCATTCTGAGCCCTCTGTACTGACTGTCCGCTCATAATTGATAAGAGTTTTTAAGCTGACTCACTTGCTAAATACTGACTGGAGAACACAAGGAGAAACCTTGAGAGCAGGGAATCATTTATTTCTGGGGTAGCCACAGGATACTCTCTCATTCCTTTTCAGAATACATCTAATCTAAGTATTGAAAAGTTCATGTTTCTTTCCTTTTCTTAAAAAAAATTCATGTACCTGGATTGGGGAGCTAGGCTGAAATGCATGTATACATGTGAGTAATGAAATGGATCTGCAGAAATCCATGATATTGCAGCTCATTTTGACATGAACAGAGCCAGAAATACGGATACTCTTAAGCCTTATGTTATTTAATAATTTTGAAATATATAACAGAAATAACCTAAATATGCCTCATAGAAACCAAAAGCAAGAATGCATGGGAATTTAGGAAGAAACTGGAACCAACCACTGTGAAGTCCTTGGCCTGTCTTATTTCTCCCTGTTTTCCTATTTAATTCTCTACTAATTTTCCCTTCTAGAACTTTCTTTGCATCTCTAGATCACATGGTAAAATATACCTGCCTGTACAAATCCTGAGTTTATGAGTTCTAATTCCAGACTTGTGAACTAGCAAATTGGTGCTAACTGCAAATTCAGGGAGATACAGGATAACAAACCAATTTGGAAAGGTGTCTATTGCTGGTCTAATCAGAGATGGCCGAAAGGATGAGCCTTGGTGGAATATAATGCCTCAAGCAAATTTCCAGAAAAAGCAGCAGCCTAACTGTAGTGAATCTTAGAATAAATCTTAGGATGTGATTTTATATGAATCAAGAAATCTCATTCCAGTGTCAAGGTTTTAAACTCTGAGCACTTTTGTCACTGCATGCTTTGTGTTGAAGTTAACAATGTGTACTTATCTCCAAGAAAGGCACCTGCCTTTCAGCCTCTTCGTCTTCACGTCCACAAATGAGACAGGTGAGGGGCAACCACAAATGAAAGTTGTCTCCAAGCTGAAATTACTGGAATAAATTAGCAGCGCTGTCCATTGCCTGTGTTATCTTTTCGTCTCATCCAACCACACATTTTTTAGAAAGGAACTCACAAAGGGATTTATGTAAAAATAAAATAAAGGAAATGGACAACGTAGAGGAAGGGTCGTGTAATTTTCTAGTTCTGTTGTTTGATTACCTTTAGACGCTGCTTTTTTTTTCTTTTTTTAAATCAATTTAAAGAAAGATCATAAACGTTTAAATAAATTTTCATTTTCTTTTTAAAAGTCTCAATCACTAAAACCACATGACTACCTATGTTATTTGATATTTAATGTCAACTAACAAAATGTATGAAAGACGCCTGCTACCAGTGGTTTGCTAGATCCAGCATGTGCCGCATAATGAGAGATGGTTTTGCCTGTTGGTTGTTAAATGCAGCCATTACTAAAAGTTAAATTGTATAAATTTACAGGAATTATTTTTTAAAAATTAACAAATGATAAAAACT
The DNA here is from genome assembly GCF_041296265.1 of Equus caballus. NCBI lineage: Eukaryota > Metazoa > Chordata > Mammalia > Perissodactyla > Equidae > Equus > Equus caballus. The sequence goes on along the minus strand of NC_091709.1, from coordinate 24,826,134 downwards.
AACTAAATCCTAATTATTTTACTACATTTTATTATCATATATGCTCTTGAGGTTATTTTATCTGTTTAATCTTTATGGGGGAAATAAATACCAGTGTGCTAAAACACATCTCTACCCAACTTTGCATTCACTAACATTGCATTGGTAGCTCAGAAGTGGTCATAGTGGGGATATTCACACCACAGAAATGGACAGATATTACATACAGTCAGTGCTTTCTGTTGTTATTCAGAGAGCTGATTGTTAAATATTTACCAGCTGACTTTCTATTACTCTCTAGAAGTATGAATTATATATTTTGGGGCTTCACACTGGCATTCTTTAGAGATAGAAAGATAAACTGAAAATCCAAAAGGGCATGCTTATGGGAAAACATTAGTGAGGGAAATTGAGCTGTTTTGCTTTTTTTTTTGGCTTGACAACGTTGGTACTTTTGGAGTCGCTGAGTGCTCAGTGCAACGTAACAAGAAATACGGGATGGTCGCTTGAACAAGGTTAATTTTTTAAGCTATGGAGATGGTTGATGAATAGCAAATGAAAGGATAAGGCAGGAGGTACAGAGAGAGGAGCTATGCAGAAAGACAAAAATATCTGCAAATGTTTTATTTTTAGAAGAAAAATGTGCTACATAAGGGGTATGGTAAATTTCGCCTTCCTCATTAAGATCTACATTATCCAAAATGCTTTTAAATTTGGGCTTAATATTGTGTTCCAAGGAGATTTGGAATTATCCAAAGATAGGGGAAATAGGCACAACCACCATAATTCAGTCACATTCACCTTAAATCTATTTGTTTGTCAAAGGTTATCTTAATACATTCATTCTTCGATCTATTTCTTTATTATGAAACAACAAAAAGAACCTTTAATAAAAGTAAATGAAGATACTTTAGAGGTTAATTCTGTTTACATTGTTTTCAATTCCTTCCTATAAATTTTTTAGAGTCATAATAATACAAAAACAAGGTAAGATTTAGAAGCTATTATTAATCAATATCAAAATCTATAAATAAAATTAAAACATATTTTTAAATGACTCATTTTCCTGAGATGATTAAAGGCACAAAATATAGATGAAATTATCAAATTATCTTGTATGCATAAAGCAATCAAGTTAAACATTAATTCATTATATACTGGAAATAATTACTCTATTTGATTGAATACTAGCTGGTATGTTTTACTTCTTGGTATAATCAATGTATAGCATAAGATGTATTAAATATCAGTGTCATATTGAAAAAAAGTCTGTTTCTGTAATTCCCTTATATTCTGATTTTGTGCTAGTTGAATAATTCACTGAGTGGCGTTAATTTTGAACCAAAGTATATTCAAAAATTCTGAAAGGAAAATGGACTCATTTCCATTTTAAATGTCACTGAAAGGAAAACACTGAAGTCCTGGATAAGTGATTTCCTTTCATAAGGTTAAATATCTGCGAAGAATATTAGCTGAGTTTTCTCAAAATTGCCCTTTAAGTGCTATTGCTGCCAACAGCCAACACAAGGAAATGAAACTGGTATTGTCTGAAAATCACAGTGCCATGACATTGAATTGCTGTGATCTTATTGCAGCTGGGATGTCATCACCAATGTTTATTTTAACCAATTTTGTAACGCAATTGTTATTGCTACTTCTTGGTAATGTGCTTACGAACTTGATTACTGCCCTGTAAATTGATAACCTAGTGAGAAGACATACTATAAACAGATCATTGCCACATAATGTGTTAAACACTATAATAGAAATCTTAGTAATGCATTTTAGACTCAGTGTGGGAGGATGATACCTCCCAGAAACTAAGAGAAGTCCTCGGGAAAAGGCAGTAATTGGGATGTATGTTTAAGGATAACGATGACTTTGTTAAGCCAAGAAGAGCTTTCCAAGAAGAGGGGAACAGGGCAAAGGCAGAAATGTTCTAACAACCTCAAATGACTAGCTAATAGAATGATGTTCAGTGTAGCTAATAATCAGAAAATTAACATTAAAGGAAAAATTATCCGTTTACAGCCATAAGATCACGGTATTACAAGAGCTGGTCTTGGCCCCCTGGCCGAGTGGTTAAGTTCGCGCTCACTGCTTCAGCAGCCCAGGGTTTCGCTGGTTTGGATGCTGGAAGCAGACATGGCACCGCTGTCAGGCCACGCTGAGGCGGCGAAACATCCCACATGCCACAACTAGAAGCCACAACTAAAATATACAATTATGTACTGGGGGGATTTGGGGAGAAAAAAAGTAGGCAAAAGAAAATGAAGATTGTCAACAGTTGTTAACTCAGGTGTCAATCTTTAAAAAAAAAGAAAAAAAGAGTCAGTCTTCACAGTTGGTGGGGCAACTCACAACATCTAGAGAAACTGCAAACTAAATCAGAATCTTTTGGAAAAAGGTCACAGGTGTATTTCTTTGGAAATAATTATCTAGGAGATTCTGATGCTCGTTTGCTAATGCAAAATATTATTAGGTCAAAGTATTCTTTTCTAGCACAGTGATATGAATTTTCTATTGTAAAATTTCATCTTACATCCTCAACTTTTCTGTGTGCCAAGCCCTATCTCATTTAGGCTATGAATATGTAAAGATATCAACCTGATATTTAAAGGTAAACAACTGTTCCCAGAAGTCTTTGTGAGAAGAAGGGACCTTCTTAATGCTATATATCTGAGGCTCTGATTTCTTTCAGGTTTGTTAAGGTATAATTGACAAAATTGTAGGATATTTAAAGTGTACAATGTGATGATTTGATGTATGTATACATTGTAAATGGATTCCCCTCATTGAGTTGCTTAATATATCCATCACCTCATATATTTATCTTCTTTTTCTTGGTGAGAACATTTAAGTTCTGCTCTGTCATCAAATTTTAATTGTACAATATAGTGCAATCATCTATAGTCACCATGTTATACATAACTCCTCAGATTTATTTATCTTATAACTTAAAGTTTGTAGCCTTTTACCAACCTCTTCCCATCTCACCCCAATGCCCTACTCCCGCCCCTGACGACCACCATTCTGCCCTCTTTCTATGAGTTTGGCTTGTTTAGCTTCCACATATAAGTGAGATCATATAGTATTTATCTTTCTCTGCCTGGCGTATTTCACTTAGCACAATGCCTTCAAGGTCCACCCATGTCACAAAGGACAATATTTCCTTCTTTTTTAAGGCTGAATAATTTTCCTGTGTGTATACCACATTTTCTTTATCTGTTCAGCCATTGTTGGACACTTAGATTGTTTCCATATCTTAGTTATTGTGAATAATAGTGAAGTGAACACAGAAGTATATCTATCTCTTCTGAACAGCGATTTCATTTCCTTTGGATATATACTCATTGGAATTGCTGGATCATATGTTCATCCTATTTTTAGTTTCTTGAGGAAACTCCATACTATTTTCTATGTGGCTCTACCATTTAAATTCCTACCAACAGTGTACAAGGGTTCTCTTTTCTTTACATTCTCACCAGCATCTCTTATCTCTTATCTCATCTTTTTGACTATAGCTGTTCTGACAATTATGAGATATTATCTCATTGTGGTTTTGATTTTCAATTCCCTGATGTTGATGTTGAGCATCTTTTCATGTACCTGTTGGCCATTTGTATGTCTTCTTTGGAAAAATGTCTTCTGAGGCCTTTTGTCCATCTTTTTAATTGGGCTATCTGCTTTTTTGCTATTGAACAAATAGAATATTTGAGAAATATTCTATTTCTAAATCTCAAATATTGATAAACTCTTGAGTTTCTTGTATACTCTTGATATTAATCCCTTATCAAATGTGTGGTTTGCAAACATTTTCTCCCATTGCATAATTTGCCTTTTCACTTTGTTAATGGTTTCCTTTGTTGAGCAGAAGCTTTTTCACTTGAGGTAGTCTGAGACTCTGATTTCTTAATCAATGTTTTTGCAAACTAAAAATGAGAGCTCAATTTTGACAAATTGAGTGGTTTTATACTGAATTCTGAATCATTATGCTACAAGAAGAACAAACAAACAAACAAAAACTTGTTAAAATATAATGATTGCGGTGATCCACTGCATTTTCTGTTTGGCTTGGCAAACACAAATAGAAGCAAATCGCCAGCACCCTTTCTCATAGTCATAGTCTTAGACACCAATTTATTTATTTATTTATATTTTTTTTTTTGAGGAAGATTAGCCCTGAGCTGACATCAATGCCAATACTGCCAATCCTCCTCTTTTTTCTGAGGAAGATTGGAGCTAACATCAATGCCCATCTTCCTCTACTTTATATGTGGGACGCCTACCACAGCATTGCATGCCAAGCGGTGTCATGTCTGCACTCAGGATCCGAACTGGCGAGCCCCGGGCCACCAAAGCGGTATGTATGCACTTAAGTGCTGTGCCACTAAGCCGGCCCCTTAGACACCAATTTAAAAGTCATCAGGGATGTTTTTAGGAATACTTAAAATTAGTGCAAAGACACATTACAGCCCATTGATTTTAACTCATTTTCCAGGCACAGAAAAAGCTCAGGAAGAAAACCATTTGCTTAAACTTGACCTACTCAGTTAAAGAAAAAGTGTGAATAGATCATAAACTTAATCTTTGGCTAATCACACAGTCTTCTGCCTATGAAGTGTGTAGACTAACATTAAAGAAATTTCTCTTTTGTTATCTTTTCTCAAATAACACGATATTCATGAACTTGCCATAGCAGAAATTCTGTGATGGACTATTTCATATTTCAAAGAACCAATTGCCAGGAAACAAACAAACAAGCAAGTAAAAAATTATAAGGCTTCATGAACAAAACCTGTTCTCGTAGTGCTGGAGTATGTCGTGTATCGATTCTGAGATTTGTAGACTAAACTATTTTGAATTTCACTCTGACTCCCTGATAAACATTGTAAGGGGACTTACATTTAAGAAATATTGGTTAAATTTACCAACATCTCTATACATGTGTTAGCCAGTTATTGATAGAACAATCATAAAGTTAAAATTGGTTTTGACTTATTTATTTTGAGTATTATTAGGAAATATAGCAGGCAACAAGGGTATGGAAAGGATAAGAGCTGGTCAATTGCTTCTAAGACTGAATTGACCAAAGGAGGCCTGAGCAGCTATCTGACAGATGTCAATTCCCATTATACAGTCAAGTCATACAGTAGATTTTCAGTGAATAAAATAAAGAATAGTCCTAAAATAGCCAGTCTGATCTTGACAGCCAGAAAGTACTCACATCAAGGTACTTTCAGATGGCCTAAAGTCTTCTTTGCTCTCTACATCTCCTAAATGTGGTTGTTGAAATACCTTTGCTGTAAATGTTATTGTCAAATGCTGCATTCAATTTTACCTTTAAAATATCAAAGAAACTATGTGTGGCAAGTTGCCCTCTAATGGCGTATGATGATGTCTGTAATGGCAGTGTCTACACAGAAGTCGATTTGTACCTCCCCAGCATTTTGTGAGAGTATCTATCTACCCCATACCCTAATTAAATCTATTATCAAACTTTCATCATTTAGGGGAATTAGAAAATCTTTAGCTTATTTTTTAAATCAACATTGAATAACCAGTGAATTTAATTGTCCTTCCCTACATTTATTAGCTTTATATGTCTTTAAACATACAGTCATGTGTTACTTAATGACGGGGATACGTTCTGAGAAATGCAACATTAGGCAATTTTGATGTTGTGTGAACATCAGAGAGTTCACAGAATTGAAGCAGAACAAAATTTGCCATCCCCAAATGTGTCTCGTTAATACAAAGATTATTTTAGGCTGATTTTTTTTTTTTTTGGAGGAAGATTAGCCCTCAGCTAACTACTGCCAGTCCTCCTCTTTTTGCTGAGGAAGCCTGGCTCTGAGCTAACATCCGTGCCCATCTTCCTCTAATTTATACGTGGGACGCCTACCACAGCATGGCTGCCAAGCAGTGCCATGTCCGCACCCGGGATCCGAACCAGCGAACCCCGGGCCGCTGAGAAGCGGAACGTGTGAACTTAACCGCTGCGCCACCGGGCCAGCCCCCTAGGCTGATTATTTTTAAGAAATGAAAGACTCATAAAGTCTTTCTTCTTACCTTCCCTTTACTGTTCAAAAATATTCAGATAAAAAAACCTGTCTCAGGAAGCGATCTATCACCTTAGCACAACATGAACTTGGTGGTAGACAGGGAGGAACCTAGAAAAGCCTATTTGTTGGGCTGCCCTCTGTGTTCTTCCGTTTCTGCGTGGCCAAACACTTGTTTCCCAAACATTTGCTCCTTTTCACCTACCTGTCAAGTGCCTTCCTTCCCTTTGAAGTCCCTGACTCTCGCCACCCCCAACATCATTTGTCCTTAGCTGAGGATGGTATTTAAGGTGAAAGCATTGGTCATTTTCGTGAGTTACTCAGTTTTCTTGGGTTTCTCCTATGTATATGTGTTATTAAACTTTTGCTTGTTTTTCTCTTGTTAATCTTATGTCAATTTAATTCTTAGATGAGTCAGAAGAACCTAGAAGAGTAGAGGAAAATTTCTTCTTCCCTTACAGTACTAACACAAACCTAGATGATATAGGCTACCACACACCTAGGCTACATGGTATTAATCTTGTTAGACCACTGTTGTATATGCAGTCAAATATTGACCAAAACATCATTATGTGGCACATGACTGTATTGTATTTGAATAAAGAAAAACACAACCTCACAAGACAGACACTTCTTATCTTAAAATTCATAGGGAAAGGAAAAAAACCCAAATTGAAATGAAATATACATCTCGGACTCTGGCAAAAATGAATAAAAAATAGGTAAATTGGTGGAAACTTGGGCAGAGTCTCCCAAATGTTACAGTAGTATCAAAAATGAAATTACAATGATGTAAATATAATGATTTTTCCAAAAAACTGGAGAGTAGTGTTACAAAATGTTACTGCAAATAGGAGTCTCTGAAGAATGATTATATAACCAAATCAAACCAATGGGAGAAAAAAAGAGTAGCATAAAGTATCAGTATAGTATTAAGATTAACATTCGATGATTGCAATGTTAACAAACCACCACTGACTTCAGTCAAATGGTTATTTATAAAGCACGATTTCTTAAAATGGCCCCAGAGTTCAGAGTATGATGAAATATCAATAGATTAAAAAAATACAATGACACAGATTTCTTACGTGGCTGACTATGAGTTGGAGGTTAGTGCACAGGAGGTGCTTTGGGAGTATTTGAGGATCAACATTTTGGAGGAGAAGTTTAAAAACAAGATATGGCAAAAAGCAGTAGTTGGACTACCATGCAGTCTCAGTAATGGACTCAGCTATCCACATGAGGAGTTAGGAAGCTGAGATAGCCCTTCAGTATTGTCTAAAGTTGCAGCAAAGAATCTAACTTTATACCCCATCCCACCCCTCACTGTAATTATCATTGCATAGAGGCATCTCTGGAAAGAGAGCATGACATCGGGCAAGATGGCTCTCTTAAGCTAAGTCAGTTACTGAACAGGCCTGACAGCTGATGACTGTCTAGGGTAGCATTTCAGCAGCATTTCAGCCACTCAAGAACAGAGCAGGAAATTCTTCATTCTTACGGAAGGGTTTGCACTACACATCAGACTGTTTTCGATAGTTCAGTTTTTCTCCTCAGATCCAATTCTTCATGTGACTCTGGGAACCACTCTTCAAGGATTCTATTTGATGAATCTCTCTTCCTGAGGGAAATGTAAAACAGGAAGTTTAGGTGGCAAAGTACAGCCTACACTGATGCAGCTGGTCTTCGGACCTCAATGGATACTAACTATCCCCATGTGATATGACAAAATAATTTCCAGAGGGACCAAAAATATTAAGTATAAAAATAATTACAATATCATAAAAATGTAGAGATAAATATATAAACGATCCAATGTGGTAAAATGTTTTTAATAGTATAATCATAGAGTAAAACATGAGTAAGTTTTTTGCATAAACATTTAGATCTGAGGTAAATCAAAGTGCAACCCAAACAAAAAGATAAATTACAAATGCTAATCATTTTTAACAATTGTGACATAGTATCTTAAAATCAGTATCAAAACTCAGATTCTTTTCTTCTCCCTGAGGAAGATTTACCCTGAGCTAACATCTGTTGCCGATCTTCCTTTTTTTTTTTTTTTTTTTAAAATGTGAGCCACCACCACAGCATGGCCACTGACAGATGAGTGGTGTGGATCCACTCCCAGGAACCAAACCCAGGCCACCAAGCAGAGCACACTGAACTTTAGCCACTAGGCCATCCGGGCTGGCCCCAAACTCACATTGTGATAGAAACATTTTAAATGTAAATAGGTGTACAATTCTTAATATAAAAACATTAAGGAGATTGTGCTGTTCATCCATTTATTGCTTCTCAACTCCAAATTCACCCTTTGTGCCTGTTCTGTGAAAATGGATCTGGGCCATTTCATATTTTTTTCTTCTGCCAGCTTCCATTAAAGTTTTGCCAGTAGGAGGTGATAGAGCGATGTTGCAGGAAAAAGTGTGGTGCTTCCTGGTCCTGCTGTGATTGCTTATTAGACTCCTGCAGCGCACATGGCATCCCCAGTACCCAGCACCTACAAGCTTTCTAGTACCTGATGCCTGCAGTTCACAGTGACCAGAGCACTCAGCAACCAATAGCTTTCTTCAGAACTCATTAGGACAGGTTAGTAGGAGAGTGACTCCAGTGAGACACCTGCAGGAAACAGCTCACCCTGGCATGCTAAAGCCTAGATTTCTAGCATGTCCCTTCAGTACTGCACCATAGTGACTTCTGGGCCAGGACTAGTCCCTCACTAGGAAAGTCTGGACCTCAGCTCTGGGCTGGGAGTTGGGGTGTGGTGGGGTAGAGTCTTCCTTGGGGTCTCTATCTTAGCCCAAGGGGTAAGGATTCTTCTTGTATCTCCTATGCCTATATTATTTAGAATTATCTTTACTGAATGTGAATCAAACCCTCATTACTCGAGTCCCATGTTATAGTTAGCAATTCTTTATTAAATTGTCTCTAATCATATTACTGTGTGAGTTCTCTTTCTTGATTGAACCACCTAGGCTGATACTGACACACATGAAGAAAAAAATAGTTATCCTCACTGACTCTCAAATAAATCTACGTTAAAACAATAGTGATAATGAAATATTGTACCTTGACAATGGAATTAGTACAACTTTTTTTAGTAATTAAAATCCTTTGTGTAGCTGAGTCATGTAAGATGTGGACTATAATACACTAAAGATAAAAGTATACATTGCTATAGAAATTTAGGAAAGCAACCAAAACTTTGAATCAAATTCTTAAAAATTTTTTAACACTTTAATAATTCTTAGAATTTATTCTAAGGAATAGCAAGAGACATGTACAATAATTTATGTACAAGGCAGCGTTTAAAACTTTGGAAAATTAAATAATTTAAAACAAGCAAAGTGAGAACAGCCTACACCTCCAACACTGATGATTTCTCAAAAAAAAATTAATGGTAAGTCACATAATGAGATGACATTTTAGTGACTGAGGGATGAATCTTAAGCAAAGAAAGCTATGCCAACTTGTTTTTTTTTTTTTTTAAAGATTCTATTTTTTCTTTTTTCTCCCCAAAGCCCCCTGGTGCATAGTTATATATTCTTTGTTGTGGGTCCTTCTAGTTGTGGCATGTGGGACGCTGCCTCAGCGTGGTTTGATGAGCAGTGCTGTGTCCGCGCCCAGGATTCGAACCAACGAAACACCGGGCTGCCTGCAGCGGAGCACACGAACTTAACCACTCGGCCACAGGGCCAGCCCCAAAAAAACTATGCCAACTTGTTTTGTAGTAGTGTTATTCACCTAAAATTAATACAGTTCACATACTTAAAGTGTACAATTCAATGGTTTAAGTTATATTCACAGATATATGCAACTACCATCACAGTAAATTTTAGAACAGATTATCATCTCAAAAAGAAATCTCATCCTCCTATATGGGTGTTTACATTAATATTAATTTATTGAATTAACATATTAAAACAAAAAAACTTAGTCTTCCTTGGCTTTAGCAGTTAGTCAATTTCAAGGATCAACTCAAGGAAAAAGACTAAATTATGGTAAACATAATTAATATGTTTCTTTAAGTAATTTAAATTGTATTTTAAATTTAATGAATTTAATATGCTAAAAACTTCAGTACCAGGAACTGACAAATAAATCTTTGTCAAGCATTTAAACAACTAATTTCAATGTAATCAACTAAAGTTATCCATTTAGCAAATGTAAATTCTCTTAAAGATGGTAATACAACAATTTTAGAGGCTTTCATGCTTTCAACTTAAAACTGCAAATCTAAAAACAACTATTGAATTTAATTTAAAATGCAATCATACCAAATCTTAAATTTTGGTAAATGTTACAAACACTTTAAAAACAAATATTCACAGAGAATTGCTAAATTCATACAAATCTGTGAGATCATGGGTATGATTTAGAACCCCCTAACATCTAGATTTAATTTGAAACTTTCCTAGGTTGGTAGGTCCATGCAAAGCGAACAACGTTATTTTATCCAGCTGTTAGGTGTTGGGGTGACGTGTCAACTCTGCCAAGGATGCTTATGGGCCAAAGTCCAGATCCAAATGTGATAACGAAGTAATTTTAGACAATGTGGTGTGTGTGTGTTTATGGGAGAATTTGGAGTAATTGTAGTTTATAGACATTCTTCCTCTGTCCTTAGGACTTATGACCACAAGATAGTCTTTGTTTCTGTTACTGTCCCCCTTTATTCATCACTACTCTCTTCTACCCCTTAGGAAGTGTCTGGGCAGCTGATTACGAGTGGATAACTTTCTACTTTTTATGACAATATTTTCTGTGAAATTACATCAGGCTTTCACGCTTTTCCACCCATGGGCTTTATTTCTCACGAGAGCTTTGTGCCTGGTTTATCAGCATTAGCAGAAATCTTCATCTCCTCAAAAAATTTCCATCTGGAAATTGCACAGAGCATGACAGAACAAAGGCCATCTTTTTCACTGCCAGAAGCAAAATTGAAGGAATTAAGAAATTTCTTACCAAAAAGTAAAATGATTAAAAAACACGAAGCATTATTGCTAATGAACTATATTTTTTGTGCCATCACATAAGGCTTAGTTTCAATTTTATAAAAATAAATACATATTCCAGCATATTCATTTTATTGACCACATTTGTGAGGTTGAAGAAAATGCCTTCTACAAATCAAACAAGTAGTGATAAATTTAAAAACCATAAGTCTAGGGGTCGGCCTGGTAGCTCAGAGGCGAAGTGCGCACATTCCACTTCGGTGGCCCGGGGTTTGCAGGTTCGGATCCCAGGTGTGGACATGGCACCTCTAGGCAAGCCATGCTGTGGTAGGCGTCCCACATATAAAGCAGAGGAAGATGGGCACGGATGTGAGTTCAGGGCCAGTCCTCCTCGGCAAAAAGAGGAGGATTGGCAGCAGTTAGCTCAGGGCTAATCTTCCTCAAAACAACCAAAAAACACATAAGTACCATTAAAATATATTATCCTAAACAAACAGTGAAGCATTTTAAAATTGAATATTGAAAAAAGTTTCATCAAATCAAGTCAAACAAAAACAAAATACAAGCATGTAATATGTAGTCTCCCTCCAAATATTAGCATGTTTCCCATTTATTAGTCATAAGAGAGCTTACAAATGAAATATTTTGATTAAAAAAATTAAAACAATTCAGGGAAATAAATTTCAATGTCAACTTGAGACAGAATTTTCTGACCTTATGGATGGCTAAACAAAAATAAAAAAGTATTTCTTAGTGTTGTGGTTTCTTTACCATTATCAGAATTATCTTCCAGGATCTATGTAGCATGTGTGATCCCAATTCCAATCTGCTTTCCCAAAAAGCATCTCTTAACGTAAGAAGAAAAGCATTCAAGTCAAGTGTTTATATGATTACTGAGTTTTCTTTCAAAGATATACTCTTGAGAGAGTAAAAGAAAGATAGAAAAGGAAACATTAGTTATAGTTATTAGAGGTTGGTAAATGTTTTCAAACATTAGCGTAAATGGAAACACATTAAATAAAAAAGTAACATACTTTTATCATATATTTTAAATTTACTTTTTATTGCCTTCAAAATAAAATGTAAGCATTATTAATTGTCATGAGTTTCTTTGGGCAGCTCTGATAGACCATGCATAATTCTTCTTCACAAAAGACTGAATTTTCTTTGCTTTTCTACAGACATACAATCTAATTCTTTAGGACTAGCTATTTTATGCATGCTGTTTGGCAAATTTTCTATTTTTAAAAAATTTGTGATTATCTAGACAGTCCCATTCTCCAGACAATCCAATAATTAACAACCTTATTTTCCTCCCATTCACAGTGAGCTATCTCAATCTCTATCAAAAACACTTATGGGCCATGGTACAAATGGACCATAATACATTAAAGATTCTAATTACAGATTTAAAACTCACTTTCTGTATAATCATAGAAAAGTCAATTAAGTTTCATATACCTTAGGTATATGTATTTATTTTTAATATAAAATCCTGGAAAAGAAAAACATAGTTTTATTTTTATTTCAGAGCCTTCAGTAGCTGACTCATGTAAATAAATCAAATGTAACAAAATGACAAAGACAAGAGACACCACTCAGGGTATATCTTTATTATTGTTACCAAGATTGACTCTTAAAAACCATAAAGGAGTCTTGAATGTCACAGTATACCTAATAAGGACCAATTCAGAGAGGTTATGATCATACTCTAGAATCATTCTGATTCTTGTTTTCCTTCAATACAGTACTGGGAATCCAGTTCACCGAATGTTTACTTAGTGCTTGCTAAATGCATGATATTGTGCAAGATTAAGGCCAAATAAGGAACTTTTATATTGCCCACATTTATTGTTTGGTTTTGATTTTTATATAGCATACATGGAATTTCGTAATATGTATTGTAATCACCTAAGAGGGGAGTAACACATTTTAAAGGGTCTAGTGATTAGAGCATGTATGTGACTTTGTGCAGGTCATGGTCTTCTGTGAGGTTCACTATCTTAATCTTTACATCGGAACAATATCTCATATTTATTTCATATTCAAAATAGATATGATAAATAAAAGTGATTATGAAATGTCAAATAGTGCAGAAATTGTTACCAATTCTGAGTTCTGTGACAGATACTGAAATCTGCTGATTTTTCAACATTCATTTTCTGGTTTTTCATTATAACAGAACTTTAAGTTTGTTGTAAAAATACGCCCAGCCAAAAGATTATGATTCTCTCCAATACCCCTTCATGATAAAACCTCTCAGTAAACTAGGAACAGAAGAGGACTTCATCAACTTGATAAAGAATATCTGTAAAAACCTATAGCTAACATCACACTTAATACTGAGAAAATTGAAGCTTTCCCATTACAATCAGGAACAGATGTTTCTTCTTACTATTCCTTTCAACTTCATACTGGAAGTCCTAATTAATGCAATAAGAAATAAAATAAAACAAAAAATATACAGATTTAGAAGGACAAAATGAAATTCCTTGTTCACAGATGGCATCATCATCTATGTATAAAATCTGAAAGAATCACTGAAAAGACTTCTGGAATGAATTAATGATTATAGTAAGCTTGCAGGATACAGGGTTAATATACAAAAGTCAATAACTTTTCTATATACCAGCAATGAACAAGTGGATTTGAAATTAAAACACGATATCATCTGTGTTGGTGACCCCAAAATTGAAATATGTAAAGGTAAACCTAACAAAAATATATACAAGATATATATGGAGGAAGCTATAAAACTCTGGTTAATGAAATGAAAGACGAATTAAATAAATGGAGGTAGTCCATGTTCATGGATAGAAGATTCAATATTAATATTGTCAAAACGTCAGTTCTTCCCAACTTGATCTATAAATTAAATGCAATCCCAGTCAAAACCCCAGCAACTTATTTTGTGCATGATGAAAATTAATTCTAGAGTTTATATAAAGAGATGAAAGATCCAGAATAGCTAACACAATATTGAAGGAGGAGAAGAACAAAGTTGGAGGACTGACATTCTCCAACTTCAAGATTTAATATAAAGCTACAGTAATCAAGAGAGTGTAGTATTGGTGAAAGAATAGACAAATAGATCACTGAGACAGAATAGAGAGCCCAGGAATAGATCATGTGAATACAGTCAACTGATTTCTGACAAATGAGCAAAAGTTACACACTGGAGAAAAGATAGATTCTTCAACAAATGGTACTGGAACAACTGGACATCCACATGCAAAAAATAAATCTAGACACAGATCTTACACTCTTCATAAAAAGTAACTCAAAATGAATCACATATATAAAGGTAAAACACAAAACTATACAACCCTTAGAAGATAACATAGGAGAAAATCTAGATGACCTTAGCTATGGTGATGATGTTTTAAATACAACACCAAAGACATGATCCAGGAAGGAAGTAGTTGATAAGATGGACTTCATTAAAATTAAAAATTTCTGTTCTGTGAAAGATAATGTCAACAGAATGTGAAGACAAATCACAGACTGGGAGAAAATATTTGCAAAAGACTACCTGGCTAAGGACTCTTTTCCAAAAGAAGAAAGAACTCTTAAAATACAAAAATAAGAAAATGAACAACCAGTTTAAAAAATGGGCCAAAGACCTTAATATTCACTTCACTGAGGAAGATATACAGATGTCAAATAAGCATTTGAAAAAATGTTGCACATCACACGTCATCAGGAATATGCAAATTCAAATAAAAATGAGACGTCACTTCACACTTATTAAAATGGCAAAAATCCAAAACACCTATAACACCAAATGCTGATGAGGATGTGGAGCAACAAGAATTCTCAGTCATCGTTGATGGGAATGAAAAATCATGCAGCCATTATGGAGACAGTTCTGCAGTTTCTTACAAACAAGAAATACTCTTACCATATGATCCAGCAGTCATGTTCCTTAGTATTTACCCAAGGGAGTTGAAAACTTATGTCCACACAAACACACACACACAGATGTTTATAGAAGCTTTATGCATAATTGTCAAAACTTGGGAGCAATCAAGATGTTTGTCAGTAGGTAAATGAATAAATAAATAGTGGTACATCCAGACAATGGAAAATCATGTGCGGCTAAAAGAAATGTTATCAAGTCAAGAAAAGACATGGAGGAAATTCAAATGCATATTAATATGTGAGAGGAACAAGAAAATGAGACAAAACTTTCCAGACTGAAAAGGAAAAAGTAGAACTATCTCTATTTGCAGATGGCATGTTCTTATAGATATCAAATCCTAAGAAATCCACTAACAATCTACTAGAATTAATAAACGAGTTCACTAAAATTGCAGAGTACATTAATTTACAAAACCTACTGTATTTCTATAGGATAACAATCAACAAAACAAAAATGAAATTCTCAATAGCGTCAAGAAGAATAAAATACCTAGAAATAAACTTAGCAAAAGAAGTGCATAATTTATACTCTGAAAACTACAAAACATTGTTGGAAGAATTTAAAGATGACCTAATTAAATGGAAATACATCCCATGTTAATTGCTCAGAAGGTTTAATACTGTTAAGATTGCAATAATCTCTAATTTGGTCTATAGTCAAAACAATCCGATCAAAGTCCCAGATGACTTCTTTGCAGAAATTGACAAGCTGATCCTAATATTCATATGAAAATTCAAAGGACTCAGATTGGCTAAAACAACCTTAAAAAAGTTGAAAAACTCACACTTCCTGATTTAAAAATAATACAATAATATATAAACAAGACAATATGGTACTGGCACAAGGATGGATATGTAGATCAATGGACTAGAATTGAGAATCCAGAAATAAACCCTAACATTTACAGTCAACTGATTTTGACCAGGGTGCTAAGACAATTCAATCCAGTGCATAAATACATACTAACAATTAAAGAAAGAACATGTTTCAAGTAATTTTCATTCTTTTTTATTTAATTAATTCACTAATTTATATGAGAAGATATAGTCATGAAGCCAAATTTGCAGGTTTTGGGCTACTATTTTTTCAAATATTTTTCCTGCCCCAATCACTTTTTTCTCTCATTCTGGGCTCCAATGACACGCTTATGTTAAACCATTTGTTATAGCCCCATAAGTCATTGAGGCTTTTTTTTTAATGTCAATTTTTAAAATCTCTTTTATTCAGGTTAGATAATACTATTTATCTATTTTAAATTACCCACTCTCTTCTTTTTCTTCTAATTTCTTCTATTGAGCCCATTTAGTAATTTTTTTTTAAATTTCAAATATATTTTTTCAGTTCCAAAAAATCCAAGTATGTTCAACTTTCTCTTTATGTGGGATAATATACCAGCTGTGTTAAAGAATTTTTCTTATCATTTCAATAGCTGAGCCATCCTGTGTTTGGCATATGTTGATTGCATTTCTTTGAGCTAAATTTTTCTGGTTCTTTCTGTATCTAATGATTTTGGGTTGAACGCAGAACATTTTGAATATTATTTGTTGTACATTCTGAGTCCTGTTAAAGTATCGTGAAGAATGATTTTGTTGTTTTTGTTTTTTCTTTTTAATCTATACATCCAGTTAGGTTTAGAGCACAATTATGATTTGCCTTGTGTGGGTGGTGGTTTCAATCTCAGTTCCATTTTCAGAGCCTTTGCTATGCTGCTTTGGATCTGTCATGTGTGTGTTATTCAGGGATTAACAGTGATTTGTGCCATTGTTTGCATCTTATTTAGTTCTCAAAGCCTTTGCTATCCTGGTTTGACTTTATCTCATGGTTGTGCCACTCAGTGATAAGTCTGAGACTTGGGTAGTGATTCAAACATTTGTTCAATTCTCAAAGCATTGAAGTGCTATTTTGAGATCTGTCGGATGCACTGTTTAGGGCTGAACTTGAGACTTGTGTGGATTTGTGTACAGAATTAAGGAATCCCCTTCTCCAACTGATCCCTCGCTGGGATCCCTGCCTTTTACTCTCCAACCAACAGGGGGCCCTTTTCCTTATCCAGAAATACAGGGTATATATATTGGCCAGAAATACAGGGTATATTAGTGTTTTAGCCCCATATGCTGCTGCTCCCCAGAGCACTAGTGAGGCTGGAGTCCACCCTTAGTTCAAAGTTATGAAAGCTAAAATGAAAAAAATATGTATCTGGAAATTCACTCCTTTTACCATCTACTCATTTTTGCTTAAACTTTTCAGAGTCCTCAGTTAGTTGCCAGAGTTTTAGTTTTAATTAGCAGGAGACATAGACTGCAGTGCAGCAGGCTTTCCAGCTGCAGCAGGACTGGAATCTGGACACTTCTCTTTAAACCCAAATTAGATTGCCATGTATGCCACCTAAAGCTCTGCCTATTGAGAGAATTTTCCCCCACTGCTTTCTTCCATGGCCACTGCTGAATGAGGCTGCAGAGAAGCCTCCGTGTATTTCCTTCTCTGATATGAATATTGAACTGACTCATTCTCATTAATGTCGTTAATGAACCAAGCCTAGGCTTTCTTTTCTTTCATCAACGAATCCTAAAAGGCACCCCCCCCACTCTGAAACAACCTTGTACTTCCTTCTTACTTTCTAGAATGCATGTGTCTTACCAAGGGCAGCAAATCACTTGACACATTTTGCTCATTGGTCTAATCAAATTTAGAAGCCTCACTCATCAGAGAAATTCCTAGTAGTCTTGGTCATGTCTCCATATCTCCCCTGAAGTAAAGGACAAATTATTATACTCCACATCTTCCAGCCCAAGGAAGGATGTGGTAGGCAGACTAATGGGCCCTTAGAGACGTCTATGTTTTAATCCCTGGAATTGGTGAATATGTTGCTGTACATCATAAAAAGGGCTTTGCAGATGTAATTAAGGACCATAAGATGGGACAACTATTTTAGAATATCCTGGTGGGCCCACTTTAATCACATGAGTACAGAGAACTTTCCCCTGCTCTGCAGAGAGACGTAACGAGGAAGAAATGTTGGAAAGATGCAACACGGCTGGCTTTAAGGAAGGAGGAAAGAGGCCTTGAACCAAGGAATGTTAGCATCCTCTAGGAAGCAAAAGCAAAAAGATGCATTCTTCCCTAATCATCCAGAAGGTAATGCACCTCTGCCAACACCTAGATTTTAGACCAGTAAGAGTTGAGTCAGACTATTGACCTTATAGAACTGTAAGATAATAAATTTGTCTCTCTAAGTTTGTGATAATTTGTTACAGCTGGAATAGAAAACTGACACAAAGGAAGCACAAGGACTAGCAGCCCAATTCAGTTTTTTGAGGGCTCCTTTGGTCCAGCATTTTCAGATTACAGCCCTATATGTATTCTCTCAGCTTCTGCAAGTATACATTGGGTAGGTTCTGCAGCTCCACTCGTATATAAATATATAGACCTTTTCTCCTCCTTGAGCAGATCCAGCACTGGATTATGCTGTGACTTAACCGTATTTATAAGCATAGCATGGGTATCAGCAAATTTTTTTCTACAAAGGGCTAAAGAGTAAATATTTTAGGCTTTATGAGCCAAGAAAAAAATTCAAGGATAATAAGCAGGTACTTACATACATTTCTTTTTTCCAGTTTTCAGTGTTCTTCAGGCGAAAGTGATTAGTAGCTGGTGATCCAGCTCTACCTCCAAAATCCCTCCTTAGGCAGTTCTCTCTTGAACAGCTCCTAGTATCAATTATTTCTGGTTGGGTTTTCTAAGAAGCAGATCTTGCATAAAGTTTAGCATGCAAGAAGTTTATTAGAGAGTAATTTTGGGATCAGTGCTTGTGGGGAAAGGAAGGAAGCAGGATTGGGAAAGGGAGAAATTGGAGTCTGATGTAGTCTTAACAAAGGCCTCGGGTAGGTAATCCTTCAGATAGCTCCTCAGAGTTGTTCTGAGTTTGAGTGAGGGCACAAGCTGTCCCCATGGAAAGGATATTACCTTCAGCCCAATGGTTCTCTTCAGCCTAAGGCAATTTCCAGAGAATCCTGGCAGCTGAGGGCTGCTACCCAGCGGCATTCTCTACAGCCTGGGGGAAAAATTATTCAGTCCCAAAAGACTATCTAGGTGATGTGTTAGAGAATCAGCTTACAGTGGATATTGTGACTTTCACTTATATATGGAAAAAATTGCTTTGTGCTCTGGAACACACAATTTCAGAGTGGAGCAGCATTGTAATGAGCAATTTTGTTAGCTCACCTTAGTCCAGGAACATCTGTCTA
This sequence comes from Equus caballus, assembly GCF_041296265.1. Classification (NCBI taxonomy): domain Eukaryota; kingdom Metazoa; phylum Chordata; class Mammalia; order Perissodactyla; family Equidae; genus Equus; species Equus caballus. The sequence continues at coordinate 24,806,972 of NC_091709.1, read as the reverse complement.
TAGTCTGAAGCTAATTACTTTAAAATTTGAAAAATAGAAAATTAGAAATGTAGGTAAAACTCTGTCAAGTGAAGTGTATCCTGAATTCTTCCTTTGGAAATCTGTCTATATTGCTGCATAAGTTTAAGGAAGAACACAGTTCCCTATCTAAAATATGTATTTATCCATGTGACTGAAGAAAATCAGATTATAAAGCCACCGAATGCCAAATGCCATTATATTTTAACCCCATAGGTATTTCACTTTTTACAAACAAGGTGAATGTCAATATCAACACCTATAATAGGATCTACTAGAGGAAACAGATAAGAATCAAGGCAAGGGGAAATTCAGTTGTAAATATCTTGTGGCTGAGGTGTCTGTGCCATCATCTTGGAGATGTTTATAGTTTGCTATATGTGTCGGCATTTAGAAGGAGCGTCTCTTACAATAGATATTTGAGATTCAATTGTGATTCTGTAACAGTTGACGCCACTAGAGTGGATGAGATTGGCCATAGAGTCTGTATAGAGTATTTTAAAAAAAAGAGAGAGAAATCGTTACAAAAACTAGAAAATGTTAAGGAATAACCTCCAGCTAATCAAATCAGAATTCAAGGAAAAAAAGAAGGAATTTATGTTTAAGGGAAGAAAAGAAAAAAAAGAGGTTGATTGTAGTTTACAGTATCGTGTAAGCCGTGTTTTTAAAAAGCCAAACAAATCAAGTACTAAAAACGTTTTGACTTTGTTAATCAGGGGATTATTAGTGAAGGTTGGTAGCTTTAGTTGTAGGTTGCTGGTAGCAGTTGTAGGACCAGAAATCAGTTTATTATATATTGAGATACAAAAATTGAGGCAATATAAGTAGACAGAGAAGTAAGAACGTTTTCTTAAAAGAGAAGAGAAAAAAGGGATATACGTTTAGTAAATAGTTTTTTGGTGTTTTAAATTGAATACACAGCTTCTGCGAAGGGATACAAAAATTGCTCTGAGATATAGCAGCTATTAAATTTTAAATTCGGTACCTGTTGTGACACAGGCAAAGTTAATTTTATAGTGACATCAGTCAGATCTTATGTTCTTTTTGATATGCAACAGTAGCTGTCAGTCACTAAGCTAATCTCCAGTAAACTCACAACTGAAATTATAAAGAAAGCAGCTTTCAGATAAAAATCCAGCACATAGGTAGACCTTTATTGTAAAAGCATTTACTTACAAGCAGGCACAAGTAGTTCTTACATGATGTTTGGTAGCTCACAGAAGTCCTAAATCTCTGTCCTCTTAGGTGATCTGAATTTCCTTACACTCAGTTTCATTCAAGGCATCAAGGCAATGTTCCAGTGGTAGGATTCAAGACTTATAGTCTGCATAATTTCACAAGAATTTTCTGAATTATTGGTTAGCCACTGACTGTCAAGACATAGTGAGGAAGGAATCCAGAATATTTCTGTCAATCAATATATCTTGAATACTTTCAGTTTTCTCCATTGAGAACACACTTCTAACATCCATTATGTGAATAATAAGCCTCAGAATTCACCAGTGAAATCCTTTCTTTTGAAATTCATAATTGTATTTCCTGAGATTTAGAAAGCAGATGTTTTGTATCTTAGCCAGTCCCTGCAGGGTACCAGGCCTGGGATATAGACTCTTGACAGGGGCCATCCATCACACCGAATGCGCAGTTTAAGCTAACAACATATTACATCCCATACTCTCTAGTGTGAAACATTTTAAAGTAAATTATAAACCAGTCTTCTCCAGTAAATATATCAATATTATTTCCTTATAAAAAGAATATGTTTCCATGCTAAAATTCTTTCAAAACCCACAAAATTAGTAATAATTTCTTAGCAAAATATAATAATTGGACCATATTTATATTTTTTCTCCTCTAGTCACTCCCCATGTATCTTTCACAGCTGGTCAGTCCAAACCAGGCTACAATTCCATATTATACTTTGCATCTGGTTTATCCCCTTTAATTTTTTGTTTTCAATCTTCAATAGGGTCTTTCTTAAGATTGCTTTGAGTTACCAAAGAATGTGATCCTATTTTTCCATGGAATTTTCTCCTTTCTAATTTATCTGATTCTTCCTTAGGGTATTGGTTAGCAACTCCCTTTATCCCTGTAATCCTTCTAGCCTGAAAGTCAAGTCTATCTTAGGGAAGATGTCTATGTAATCAAACAGATTCAGCTACATGAGCCGAATAGCTCTGTGTGTTTGCGGGAGATTGAATGGTGGTATTATGAGGGAGCTTTTAGGTGAATCCTAAAATATCCTAAATCCTAAACATCCTGACTCAGCCACCTTCTGACTTGTGATAACTATGACAAAACAAGGAGCTATTTTACTAAATTCTACGATACTTCAAAGTCCTAAGAAAACTATGGTCTTCCCTGTCCACCCCCTCACCCAAAAGTGGCTGCAACACAGAGGTGGATACATTCTATTTACTTCCTTTGGCAAGAGTTTGCCAACTTCAGTGGCACTTGATCAAAGCCCATGGTTGGATGCATCTTGAGTTTCAAAGACCTTCCGACAGATTGAAACTGATGAAGTTCAGGACACACTACTCCAAAATATGGTAGCTTGGCATATTACTTATTTTAAGCTGAAGGAGTTTGATGAAGGAGCAGAAGCAGGAAGGTCACTCTGACCTCCCCCGACACCCCTCACTCCCTCACCACCCACCTTTCTCTCCTGAAACAGGTCATAGAACTTTCACATAAGAGGTGGTATAAATATACTCGAAGGAAAGGAGCACCCTTACTTCCTAAGATAAAGAGATGCCAAGAAGAATCCTAAAAAACAAGAGTTGCTAAATTTCCCCTAGTTTATTACAATTGCCTCATACTCCTTAACTTGTCATGCTCCTCCACAGTTGTGCACTCTTGATCAAGCCTAGCACAAAATACTCAGGTCTAACTGTTTCTTTGGGTCTTCATTTCCTTATGAAGGCTCCCGTGTGACGGAAAACTTATGTTAAATAAATCTATATGCTTTTCTCCTGTTAATCTGTCTTTGTCAGCTCAATTTTCAGACCCAGCCAAGGACACTAGGAGGATTGAGAAAAACTTTTTCCTTTCCTACAAAACTATATAGAGAAGAAAGAAGTTGAAGTGGCTGAGAACAGTACAAAGTAGTACATGGGAAGCTTCTTCTCAGAACCTCAGAAGTATTTGGGAGACTAAATGTCTGAGCATGAAACTTTAATTCCTACAGGAACATGTCGGATGTAGAGATGTTAAAATTTCTATACTAATATTATTATCATGTTATTTTTGTTATATATAGCAAAAGCTTGTAGGTATTCTGGTAATATATACATAAAATGCATTTATCCCAATATTGAAAAGCAACAAAGATAAAAGCTAAAAGATGCATCATGATAAAACATTTGAGAGAACTAATGTTGGGATGGAAAAATGTAAAAATAATTATAATATCATTAAAACATTAATATAACTAATACATTAATGTAACAAATACACTAAGATACATGAAACTAGAGCTATCTTGCTATAATCTCTGTTTGTTTAGTTTCTTGTTTTTTTCTGTGATGGGAAACCAGCAGTGTGCTGCTCTCTCTCCAAATTCACCATTCTCTATCTGTTGGTGCATGATCCTAGGAAGAGGACTCTGCAAAGTGCATTTCCCTAATTCCTTTCCCAGCCCGCCTTGCATTAGATTCTATCAGTAGAACACTAGGAGAAAATTGAAGGTAGGCCAAGGGGAAATGGACTTCTTCTGTGTTATTGTCATTCCTGTGACCCATCAGCATCACTTTACCACTCCAGCTACACTTTGTATCCTCCACTGGCATGCCAATCCCAGGTGACTCTTGGTTCCAGCCTCCAGACTTGTTCAGCACTCAGAGAACCAGTCACCTTGTACCCAGTTAGCAGTACAGGCAGCAGACAGATTGCATGCCCTGCTCAGATGTCTGATCCCCAGCTGCAGGGGGTGCCTTCTAAAAGCTCTTATGTTTTGAGAATCCTAAATTCTTTTTTTTTCCTGGGCTGGGGTTGACAGTTACTATCTTTAGCTATGGTTTCTGAATTATGGTCATGTTCCCTTTGTAACCAATTTATATATGAAGATGATAAACAATTATATATATTAAATATCTTATATTGAAATTTCCAGTACTGTTTTTCCTTCACTGACCTTAACTGTGTTATAAGAGAAAATTTGCAGAAATTTGACCAAATTATAAAACTCATGTATCCAAAAGTTTTGCATTGATATATATACATTTTTTCAATTTAAATTTCTTTCTGTATTTGAATATTCACTGAGTATAAGATATTAGATTTTTCCATTTGGGGCAACCAATTGTTCTTAACTGCATGGTTTAAAATGTCATTATAGTTTTTTAAACTAGAGTGTAAATGAATTATTATATCTCTACTCACAAACATATAACTAAATATGTTGATTATTACTTCAAATAGGTAAAATAGAACCATGATGACTGTTTAATTCAAGACAATCTTCCAATCAAATAAAGTATTTTCCACACTTTACTTGAATAGAATTTGAGGATTTTATAGCTAGAGTTATATTCAGAGATTAGAAGGAGAAAAGACACAGAATTAGAGCCTGAGGAAATGTCCTTCTTTGGAAAGAATATATACTACAGTTACTTCAGGTTAAAATAGAGCATTAAGTAATATCAAGTTAAATTTCCAGTGACTTAAGGTAAACCCTCATCTTCACTACCATTGCAGACAGAAATCATTACAAAAATTGGAGTAAATCAGTGATAAAAGTGAATGGACAAACTAATTTTTCAGAACACCTGTTATTCTGGAAAAGCAAACACCACTTAGCAAACTGTATTTTTACAGTAATCTTTTCAACTCAATCAAGTCAATTCATTTTTTGAAGCCAGAGCATAGATAGGTGCAATACAGGAATTCCCAGAAAAAGTAATCAGGGGCTGGCACCATGGTATAGTGGTTAAATTCAGTGTACTCTGCCTTGGTGTCCTGGGTTCAGTTCCTGGGAATGGACCTACACCACTCCTTGACAGCCATGCCATGGTGGTGACTCACATAAAAAATAGAGGAAGATTGGTACAGATGTTATCTAAGGGCAAATCTTCCTTAGCAAAAAAGAAAAAAAGTAGTCAGGTAGATGCCATGAACTCTTAATCCAGAATGGTCAAAACGTAATCAGATGAAATCACCTGAGAAGTCTTACATTCTCAGTAGCTTTGGGCCCACACACACACACACACAAACTCTCAGACACAAATGAGGTTTTCAAAGCAACACTGGAGTTTGTTTACAAATATCAACTCATTATTTTTATGCATAAATGATTAGATGTCTCCATCTAATCCAAAATAGAATGAATGACTACCATAACAAGCGTTGAGGATTACAGAAATATGGCCAGCTGAAAGCGTGAAATAAGCAACATATTGTGCTCTAATTGAAAATTGAAATGTTTATATATACCACAAAATAACATACATTTTTAAATTATGTGAATATGAACATTATTACATATATATAAAATTCAGTATCCAATTAATGAATGCTTCTGCAACATGGTTCATGTTTATCCTAAGACTTAGCCTCCACACAAAAAGAGCACTTCGTACTTCCCGTCCAGCAGTACCAAGGATACTTGCACTGGAGAAGACAGTGGGGAAAGAGAGGAAGGGATTCCAAAGAACGATGGTGTTTCCAAATATGTCTGTCTTAAAATTCTGCTTAAAATTGCCCTTGGATTTTACTTTATATAGGATGACTACAAACAGTATTCAAAGATAGCAACTAAGTTTAACTAAGTTTAACATATATCTAGGCCTGGAGAAAATTCTCCAAAACGGGTAACTTAAATTTCAGTACCCCATCCAGTTTAAGAAGATTAAACATATTTCAATTCAATAAGCATTTACACACACATAAAAACACAAGTAGACAATAGGAAATATCCTAGGAAATATCCTAGATGTGTATATATATATACCTATGGAATCACTCAAGGATTCTTACATTCTCAGGAGCTTTGGGGTCACTCACACACACTCGCAAACTCTTAGACACAAATCAGGTTTTCAAAGCAACATTGGAACACATATACATATAAACAGGTGTATAGACCTCTATATACATATATATATACACACTTATGGATGCATGTCTATAGCCCAAGTTCATTGGTTTATCCATGTTACACATTGGGATAAAATGCATTGTTGAGTAAGAATATGTACATAAATGAGAGAAAATTTGAACTCAATTTTTCAGGTTCTACCATGAGGCCAGTGTTTTTTTGCCTAGATTATTATTCCTTCAAATAAATAACTACACTTCTTGGTTCTTTTTTTCTCCTTCATAGTCTTTGATAACGTTTTTAAACCACTTCCAGAAAAGAAGTAATCTTCTCCCCTACACGTCTTGACAATGTTTATTTATTGTATAAAAGTTGTCTATAATTAGATTACTAATAATATAATACATAGTTTTGAAGAAAACAGTTTACAAAATGAATTAATATCCTTATGGGTTTAGCCGTTTGTGCACTTTTATATACATATAATCTTTTGAGGCTGTAAGAATTGAGAGAACACTCAACTGTTCAAGTTAGAGTAACCTCCCTAAAAATATACAGTACCTAAAGGATGATACATTTAACTGTGTATAAAATATGGCATGTCATTAAAGATCCCTTCAATAATAAATCACTTTTACCAGATGGTATTCCATCTGACTACCATCAATAATGGGCACCTTTGGTGGCACCTAAGATGGCAGACCTGTTTCATTATAATGTTGCTTTTGGACATTTGCCAAAGAGAGTAAAAGAGACAAGTCAGCAGCTTGTAAACATAATCATGGTAGTCTTCCACATTTTCTATTTCAAGTCGTAAAATGAAATTTTTCCCATGTGGAATGGGGAAAAAGAGAAACTTACATGGATTTGCAGAATTTAAATTACTTATTATAACAACAAACCCAGAAATGTAATTCCCTATTCAAGAATTTATTTGCATCTTAATTGGAATATGAATATTTTCATGAATAAGAATTATAAAATCATACATTATTAGAAATGTAAGCATACATCAGGGGACCAAAAAATTAATTTATAATTAAATGAGTTAATAGTTTCAGTTTAAATTATTCTACTTTTCTACTTTAAGCTTTTTTTTCTAATTTTCTACATGAACCATTGAGACTTTGGAATTCCTCATAAAATATCCTTACGCAGTTTCTAAAATATAGATTTATTTTTCTTATAAAAGATTACCTTTTTCAGTTTCAGATCATATAGGGAGAAAAATAAAAGACATTTTCATTGTTATTCATTAAAGTGCTGTGGTTGCATAGGAATAAGTAACAACAGAGAAATGCAGGTAGGAAGACTAACAATAAAACACACCATGTGACATTCATTTATATTTTTAATAGCTTATAATTTGCTAGCCAACAAAAAGTCTGCTCTGACTTATAACTGAAGCCATGGCTATGCAAACTTGGTAAAATACTAATTTCTACTTAGTTTTAATAAATCAATAATCTAAACAATACGAATGTTGTTCTTGAATATTCTATTTAGCTCTGAACTTCTCAGTAGGCAAAGCTAAACTGCTTGATCAATTTTCCTCTCCTTAAGAACCAAGTTACTACTCAATAAGTAAAAATATTGCTAGGTAGCTACTGAATGACAGAATTCGATCTTGTTCCTGTGATTTGAATAGAGTTATAACTCTTTTTGCAGAAACAGGATCAGAGACTGGAGTAAAACTATTTGAATGGCTATAGGAATAGTAGGTTTTATCTATAAAGAAATCAAGATGATTGGTAGGAATTTTTCATACCCAAGCATTAGGGCTTATATGTGACCTCAGAGCAACCAGTACCTTGATGCCTTTGGCAGATGACTAAACAAAGTTCAATGGAATATTTTCAATAGTGGAGATTCAAATTCATGGAGTCATATGTCAACATTTGTACCACAGGAATAGCTCAAAGACAAAGGAATTTTCTCCATGACGTAAGCCTTCAAAAACAGAAACCAGTTTAAGAGGCAAAGCGTTTATTTGGGATCGAAGAATGGCAATCAGGGAGCATAGATTCAAGTAGAATCCCAAATAGTGTCTCAAAGGCAGGGGAGGGGCTCAGGGTTTTTGTGGGAAAAAGGGAGGAAAATAAGGTAAGTTGTATTAAGGAAGAGTTCATTGGTGCTACATGAGGTAGGGCTAGGTTTATAGTTGAGATTCAGTCGTCAGGCAAAGGGCTGGACTTGTACTTCACTGATTGATTAGTGATTCACTCATCAGCAAAATCCAACTTCATCAGTCCTTACAAACAAGATATTCTTATCCCTACTGACTTCCTGGAATGTCGGGGGTTTGGTTCACTTTAGAAGATATGGAAAACAAGCTGTGAAAGGCCATTCCTCTAAAATAGCTGCTCTGTCTCTATTTTAACATGGCTCCACTCATGTCATCTTTCAAAATGGGAATAACTATGTTTAGGTATTTTATTTTTTATTTTATTTTAATTTTTTTTAAGATTTTTAATTTTTTTTTGTTTTTCTCCCCAAGGCCTCCCAGTACATAGTTATGTATTCTTCGTTGTGGGTCCTTCTAGTTGTGTCATGTGGGATGCCGCCCCAGCGTAGCCCGATGAGCAGTGCCATGTCCATGCCCAGGAGTCGAACCAACGAAACACTGGGCCACCTGCAGCAGAGTGCATGAACCTAACCACTCGGCCACTGGGCCAGCCCCATATGTTTAGGTATTTTAAAAAATATATTAATGTATTTATATCTCTCATCCTTTTATATATATCTATTTCTGTTTTGCCTGAGACATCCATCTGCCTCAGGAAAGATTAAAATTTGGAGAACAAAAATTCAAAGAGAGAGAAAGAGTCAATATTCATTTTGTGACAGAGTAGTTGAGGCCAGAGAAAGATGATCTTGAATTTGAAGCAACTTTAAAAAAAAATTTCCCAGATTTTTTTATGTTTTCATTAACATATCAAGAACAAGTCTTGGCATGCTTCACAGAGTTTTTACAATGAAGCTTAGAATAAAGATAAAACAAGATACGATAAAAGGGAATTTCCTTCTATATAGAAACAGGAAAGGCCCACCCCCGCAGGACTCAGTGGAAAACAGAAAAAGAATTGATCGCTTGGATTAGTCAGAGACAATGTCCTCACCTGTCCTCTTCATCAGCAAATGATTCATGTTTTAAAGTCTGAAACTTGAAAGATGAGAAACTTGAAGGATAAGAAGCCACCAAATAGATGTGGAGATGACGTAAACACTTTATTTCTAAAGGTCAGCTGAAAATGATTTCAGTGACTATTTACTCAGTTCTCTCAAGGATGTACAATGTATGCCTTAGGACATCGGTGTTTAATTATCCCCCATAACCTGGTTGAGAAAGGCTGTCTAGAAGAACCTATTCATTTTATAGGTCATCAAGGACGACTTGGCAAGAGAGAGATAGGGCAGGGTTAGCACAGGGAAGGATCTGGAGGGAGAGTCTAATTTCCTGTGTCCTATTTACAGCTGGCAAAATTCTGAAAGTTTCCTCAGTTTCAGGGAGGACACAGAGGCATTAACAGACTAATTGGACCAGAAAAGGCCGGTATAACATTCTGATGAATAGATACAGCTTTATAAAAGAGAGGGTAGAAAATAAAACCTTTGTTTTTTAATTGGAACATGTAAAGATAGAGAACTTAGAATTGCTACAGTTTTCCAACAATATAGTTTATATTATATGTGTAGTTTATCATAGTTCCTTCTCAGGTCTATTTTAGACAGTTTTTAAATGCTTAACAGAATTCTACTGTTCTCTGTTATTAGAATAAGACATACGTTACCATTGATCCAGGATCAATGACCCATGTTTCTCCAATCAATTATCCTGATACAAATTATCAATAAATCATAAAGTTAAAACAAAAAAGGAAGAGAAGAGAGAAAGACAAAAAAAGAGAGAGAGATAGGGAATATATTAGTAGGTATTAGGAAATCTTTCAAAAGCTTAACTTTGGTGGATACCTTTCTCTACCATTTTTCTATTACTTTATGATTATCCAAAAATACATCATTTCTTACTTCCTGATAAGATTATGACTTGAATTCAGATACGTTATTCTCTTACTTCACTTGGTGACAGTTGCAATAACCATAGAACAATAAAAACAGAGGCAGACAGGCACGACTGTTGTGAAATAGGACAAAAGGATGCCTTCCCCATGTGAAAAATTTTGGAAGACAGTGATGGCCAATTTACAACTCCTCTTGAGAATATAACATAAAGTTACTGGAAATAAGTAAAACAGATCATGCTGGTAGATGTCAGTTAACACCTTTCTTTGGAAGGGGAGGGCCCAAGGAGATTGCAGTCCCGTGACTGATGGGTCAGGCATCACTTCTATCTGCTTTTATCCAGTTAGTAACAAACTTTGAAAGCAGTACTTCTCGGTGGCCCCAGGATAAAGTAGCTACAAGGGAGTGGAGAGTCAGCCTTGAGGCAGGTCTTTTCCTTGACGCAGAGGTTATGAGTTCAGAAAGAAGAATCTATAAGAACATGATTTTTTAAAAACCACAGAGATGAAATCTTGTGCCTATACTGATCAGCAACATTTTTCTTTCTGTCGGGATGTTGCACTTTGTGAGGAAACAGCCTGAGTTTCCAACTAAAAAGAAAAAAAAGGTAATGACACTGTCTTACCAAAATTAAAAAACAAGGGAGTAAGACTGAATTCAGGTCTTCTCTTCCTTATATGATTCTTTACCCATTGGATCTCTGCTATGTCTTATTTCCCTCAGCAGAATGCCAAACAGTATCGCAAGTGATGGCATCCTGACCTTCGCTTCTCCTCCTGAATATCATCTAATATCTGCTTTATCATCCACTCTTTACTTCCTAGCCTCTGGAAGAGAAATCCATCATATGCTTGAATATAACCAGTGAATAAGTGGCCAGGGATTATTTTCAGGGTCAGCCTTCCTGTTTGACCAGAACTTTTAAAACTAAATCAAAGAACGAAAGAAACTGGTCCCTAACTTTTTTATTTATTTTAAATAAGTGGGCCATTGGCATTTTGTGGGACTGTGGCACAACGGCAGGATGTTTAGCCATTTCAGGATCTTGAGCATTAATACCAGTAGCACCCATCCCCATCATTGTGACAGTCAAATTTTCCATGACTTAGAATGACTATTAGAATGGTTCATCACTCCCCTTCAGAATCCTGTTTAAAGTTTTTGGCTCCTATCTGGAGGTGTGATTACATAGCAGAGGCAGATAAGGTAGTTACATGGGAGGACATGCTCTTCTGCAGAATCAGTAAATATAATTGCAACTTTCACCTTATTATCCACTTCATTGGACTGTATTACATTACCTGTTTTCTTCCCAAATACAAATTTATTTTTTAAATTGAAAAGGGATGGAATTGAATAATATTAAAATAATGATAATCATATCATCTTATGTTGCCCTCACTTTCCCTCTTATCTGATGTATATTGATCAATACTTCTATATATTAGTTTTGTTGTATTTTTTTATTAGTTTTGTTTATATGACCCAAAATATTGATTCTAGAAATTCCACTTATATGAATTTTCTTTCCTATTAGAAATCACTTTTGTCACATAGGGCTGATTACCATTTTATAACATTTTAAATCTTACCACCTTTTATGGACTGTTCCCCCTTTCCCCCCACCCCAGTAAATTCATATGTTGTAGCCCTAACCCCCATTATGTGATGGTATTTGAGGTAAAACCTTTGAGAGGTTATTAGGTTTAGAGGAGGACATGGGGTGGAGCCCCCATACTTGGATTAATACACTCATAAGAAGAAGAAGAGAACTTCCTGTCTTTGCCATGTAAAGATACAGCTAGGAGCAGGCTATCTGCAAGCCAAGAAGGGGGTCCTTCACCAGCAACCCAATCTGCCCATACCTTGATCTTGGACTTCCAGCGTCCAGAACTGTGAGAAATAAATTCCTGTGGTTTAAGCCACCCAGTCTATAGTATTCTGTTATAGTAGCTCAGGCTAAGGCACCACCATTTTGTTTGCTGTGTTATTGCTTCCATTATTTTCTTAGTAGGCCTACTGTTAATTTGCTAAAGGTTTTATTTCATTTTTATCTGTATATGGAACTCATTTTTGGTAGAAAAATCCTATAGGAAAAACCAGGTGATACAGAATGTACTGATAACTTTATACAATGACAACACTGTAGGTGGTTCAATGAATTAAGTGGGTATATCCATCACACTAGGTGTTAACTATCTTAAAGATGAAGGACTTGGTTTGATTTATACAAAATGAGAGTAATTGAGAGTATTTTCAAATCAACTCTGCTTAGATTAGTCAATAGTTACAAGGTAAGATAATTCTTTGAATCACTTAAATCAGTTAAGACAATACAAAAAATTGTAAAACCTGCAAGTTATTTCATCATGTAATTTCATTTTGATGATATGTTTTGCTTTAAGCTGATTTAGCAAAGAGGTAAAATAGATAAATTACTTTAGGTTGGAGGATAAAACTTCATGATCCTTGGGACCAATTTTCCACATGCCTATCATCAATACAGTTGGAGAGAGATTTGGACCTTGACTCTTCTCCTTTTACTTTCTCTTGTTTACTTTTCTGCTATTGCTTTGACTGCTAAATAAAGCACACATTAAAAAAAAGGTAAAATTTAAAAGTTAGCTCTTGACATTTCTTTTAAATAACTATATAATATTTATGTAATTATGTGCAACTATAAAATTTGTTTTGATTTCTGCAGATGGCGCAGAATGGTCAGAACTGAATTTCTGTCCTCTGCCCACTCCATCATCACTACATGAAGATGGTAGCCTGGCTACATTTGTAACAAAATGTCTCTTTTCTTACCCTCAAGAGCAGAGTTATGATCCTTTGCTTTACAAAGTGGAAAAACACCCATGAATTTCCAGGAAGCTGAAAGTAAGCAAGATACTTTTTTCCATGGCTAAGTCAAGGTAAGGAACTAACATAAATTTTATCAGTAGAAGTCGGGAGCTTGGTGCCTTGAGTGTAGAAGCTAGCAAGGATTGTCCTGACCCATTCTTGTTCCCTTGTACACATCATCACCACCCCTAACTACTCCATCACCGCAAGTCTCATCTAAGGAACTGGGTGAGGGGACAGGTTGGTGGTCACATATAATGGAGTCCACTCCAGAACTGTCATGAGAATATCTTCCTCGGTGCCTGTGAGGACTGACCTCAGGTGTCTTATAGATTCTAAGCTTTGAAGCACCAGCATAGCTTAATGTGACATAACTTGGAAGAGAGGAAGTTGACTTTCCTGCCTTCAAAGAGGCTGGGCAAAGAACGAACAGGAACAGGAGAAATAGGAACCTTGTCTTCCTCATCTCCTGGCTCAAATATACAAATATGTGAATATTTATTTACATACATATACATCTATAATATAGACAGAGATAGATATAAACTTTCAGGAAAAAGGTTGGAATACCATTAACAGATTTTGGACTGACTGCCAATCATGGGTACTGAATCCTGAGCTGTACTTAGTTTGCTTAAGGAGTAAAGTAAACAAATGACGTGAAGTGTTGTACAAAAGTTTGTACCCATTACTTGTTTCTGGAGAAATATATTGTATTATCTTGTTAGAGCTGCCATAACAAATATCACAGAGTGGGTGGCTTAAACAACAAAAATTTATTTTCTCACAAGCCTGGAGGCCAGAAGTCCAAGATCAAGGTGTTGACAGGGTTTTTATTTTTATTCTGAGGCCTCGCTCTTTGGCTTGTAGATGGCTGTCTCTTCCCTTTATCTTCACATGGTCTTTCTTCTGTGTGTCTTTGTGTGCTAATTCCCAATTCTTGTGAGGACACCAGTCATATTGGATTAAGGCCCACTCATAAGAGCTCATTTTACCTTAATTATCTCTTTAAAGGTCTTATCTCCAAATACAGGCAATTTTGAGGTACTGAGGGTTAGGGCTTCAATGTATGAATTTGTAGGAAGACACACAGAGTCAATGACAGATTTTCTTGTGATATTCAGCCCACCCATAAATAACACATTATAGAATAGACATTGAAGTCCTTATTACTTAGAATGAGTTTTATTTTCAGTGAGAGAAGATTTGAGAAGTCATTTTAGTCAGGATTCAGCACAGGAAACTGAAATTATACTGAGAATTTAAGGGATTTATTAAATTAAGGGAATTCAGTACTGAAACTGGAAGTGGGAGTAGGAGTCAAGGTTATCTATTAACATGTAGCAAACGATCTCAAAACTTAGTACTATTTTAGTCTGGGTTGCTGTAACAAAGTATCTTAGATTGAGTAGCTTATAAATAACAGAAATTTATTTCTTACAGTCTGGAGGCTGAAAGTTCCAGATCTGGTTGTCAGTATGGTCAGGTTCTGGAGAGGACCCTCTACCGGATTACAGACTACTACCTTCTTGTTGTATCCTCATATGATGGAATGAGGGCACGAGAGCTCTTGGGGTTCCCTTTTATAAGGGGTTTATTTCTTGCTATGAAAGCCTAAGGTTAATCGCACATCTTACATGGCAGCACAAGGCTTCAAGAAGAAGAAATGAGGAACTGTCAGTTCTCTTAAATGCTGTGTCTGGAAGGGGCATAGCATCACTTCATCATATACTGCTGGTCGAAACTATCACAGGACGACCTAGATTCAAAGAGACGGTGCATAAACCCCACCGCCCCAGGGGAAGAGTGTTAAATAATCAGCAGCAATCATCAATTCACCAGAATCCACCCTCTGGCCACAAATTATTAAAGCATTTTTCAGGTGCAAAAATCTGCTCTCATTACAGCATTTAGGTCAAGGTCAAGATCCAGCACATCATTCTCTAAATCATGTCCAAATGCAGATGAGATTCCTTGGGTACATGTCCACGGGTGCAACTCTTGAATTACAGTTCCTCTCAATCTGAAGACCACTAGCTAGAGAAGATCTCTGCCCCTCTCTCACCCACCTCCAATGCACCACGGTGAGTCAGCACAGGATAATGTCAAAAGACACTCCCACTCAACAGTGCAGGAAACAGGATACACAGGACAGTCACTGGTCCATAGAAGTTCTGAAATCCAGTCAGACATATGTCACCAGTTTGTAGATTAGTTTCAATCCCACTCCCTGGGAATGATTATCTGTTATTTCCAGCTCTGCCATCTGTGCTCTTCTTTTTGACTTCTGGGTCATGGGTCATTCTGCCTTTTCCATAAGAAAGGGATCATATTTAAAATGGAATAGATTTCTCAGCTTGCTTCTTGCCCACTGAATTTTGAGGATCCAAAGTCCTCTTTTCATTGTAACATCTGCGTTCCTATTCCAAATTGGGAAAGACTACACCTGTACAATTATCTTAAAACCCTGGTAGGTTTCTAATGAAACTTATTGGGTACACTCAACTAGAAAGTGCTATACTCCCAGATCTCTTTGAGATAGGTACTTCTCTACTTTGGGCCCTCTGTGAGGCTGCTGTGGGACAATATCTATCAGTTCTTAGAAGCCCTATTGTTTTAAAAAATGCCTGTGGCATACATTCTAAAGGTATTTAAAAGGTTTTTGTCTCTTTAAAGTTGCCTATGAGGTCCTAATTAAGAATTTGCAGTCACATCCATGGCTTTATCTTCAGCCTGAGACATTTTTCTGACAGTTTTTTTTTTTTTTTTTTTTTTTGAGGAAGGTTAGCCCTGAGCTAGCATCTGCTACCAATCCACCTCTTTTTGTTGAGGAAGACTGGCCCTGAGCTAACATCCATGCCCATCTTCCTCTACTTTATATGTCAAGCAGTGCCATGCCCACACCCAGGATCTGAACCGGTGAACCCCAGCCCACTGAAGCAGAACATGCAAACTTAACCATTGTGCCACCAGGCCAGCCCCTCTGACAGTTTTTGTATTTAATCTTTATCTTGAAGGTCTTTCTAATTTTGAGAATGCTCTGCTAAGAAAGACTTGAGATGAGAACTAGTTTTACTTTTGTACCCAGGGAGTCCTGGTCTGTGAAAGTGCTAGTAAAACTCTTAGGATACCTTTTGAGTAACTGAAAGCTTCAATGAAGCATTGCCTTAAATCTAAGTTCTTAACAGAGTGTCTTACTCTGACACCCTTCGGAGTTTTACACTGAGAGCTTGACGTGCCATAAAATTTATATTTGCACTGAAGACTCCCCTCTCTTGTTGCTTTGAAAGTTTTTTTCTAAGTAGAGAGAATAGGGGATAAGATACAGTGTTAGTTTTGATCTCATTAAGTCTTGAGTTGGAAATAGTTCTTCCAGATTTTTCTTGAAAAGTGAACAGTTCATTTTTAGTTCATATTTATCTTCTTGTGTTTTATCATAGGAAATATGAGGAAGCCAATTGGCACTTTCTACATTCTGCTTAGAAATATACTCATGCAAATCCATGATTTCATTAAGTACGCTATTTTCCATTTTACCACCAGAAATAGTTTTGCCAAACTTTTTGCCCTTGTGTAACTGAGGTTTACTTTTCACCAACCTCTAGTAACATTTTCTTTGGTACCCTTCAAGCTCTCATTAAGTCTTCTCAAGTTGTTTCCAAGCTTTTAGCAATAATTTCCTCAAGACCTTTACGTTTGTGCAAGCTATCCAGTCCCAAAGCCAGTGCTACATGACGTTGGTTTTTGTTATGATATCACACCAATTCCAGTACCTCGTTCTGTTCTGGTAAACTACCCTAAATCCTTCTGGCTTACAACAACAATTTCCTTCTTCTTCTTCTTATAGCTCACAATCCCATGAGACAGGAGTTTAGAAAAGGCAACAGCAAGTATGGCTCATCTGTGCCCCATGATGTCTGTGGCCTCTGTTGGTATGACTCCGAAGGTCAGGAGCTGGAACAGTTGAGCACTGTCCAGTGCCTATTTCTGTCTCTCTGTACCGCTTCTCAGCATGGCTAGTTGCACTTCTTCACAATATGGCAAGGGAGTCAGCTTTCTATTGTGACTTGGTGCTCCAAAATGAATGCAACAGAAACTCTCAGTTTTCTTAAAAGGTAAGTTCAGAACAGGTTTGAAATCACTTCTGTGACATTGGTTAAAGAAATCGCAGGCTGTCCTAGATTCAACTGGAGAAAATACAAACTCCACCACTTGATATGAGAATTGTCAAAGAACCTAATCTGCTAATTTATGGTGGCTCAGAGGTCTAGATGAGAAAGCTATTGTTTCAGTTATCACCTTCACCACTATTGCCACTTGACATCCATAAATATGAAATACTAAGTCTGGCAACCCCAGTTTCTTACAAATAGTCACATTCTGCACATTGCTTGATAGCAATAAAAATAGCAGGAGGATTGCTTTTATTTCACTTTTACCTTAAATGTCTAAAATAACCCCTAATTTTGGTACAGAATATTAATGGGAAGAGAACCTGGGAAAGGTAGTTTTTATCTTTCTAAATTCCCACACTAGAGGAAATGTGGAATGTAAGTTAAGAGGGCCAATTCTTAACACTTTCTCCACGGATGATTTTCTTAGAAAATTGGCTTTAGACCTGTTATAGTGAGACTAGTGGTTAAGAAAATTGTAACATTAAGAGTCACTGTAGAGTGTGGCATGAAAATGATTTACAAGGAATGTAGAGTTAAAACTGAATATCGTTGTATGCCTTTCTTTATTTTCAGTACATGTGAAAAAGAGAGAATAGGTAATAAATGAAAATAATAAGAAATGGACAGTAAATTAAATGGGGCTGGCCCCATGGCCGAATGGTTAAGTTCGCGCGCTCCGCTGTAGGTAGCCCAGTGTTTCGTTGGTTCGAATCCTGGGCGCAGACATGGCAGTGCTCATCAAACCACGCTGAGGCAGCATCCCACATGCCACAACTAGAAGGACCCACAATGAAGAATATACAACTATGTACCAGGGGGCTTTGGGGAGAAAAAGCAAAAAAATAAATAAAATCTTTTAAAAAAATAAAGGAAATAGTAAATTAAAGATGAGTTACTAGTTTGAAGTTTTCTTCTCATGAGAAATAATTATTATAATTTTCCTATTGAAGAAGAATTTGTGGTATCGAACACATCTGCAGTGTTTTCAAAACTTTCCTAATAATAACAATCACCTACAAGACTTGTTAAAAGTAAAAATTCCCTAGAAATTTCTTCAAAGTGACTAAAAAAAAAGGATTTTGATAGGGAGGTGCTGAGAAATATTACATCATCAAATGTCCCAGATGATTTTTATCTTCGCTGAAGTTTGGGAAACATTGTAGAGTGTATTTTCATTTTATTCCTCTTACCTACAACCAAATTTCACTCAGCCTTTAGTTGTTGGAACCACAGGGCCATATGGTTGGTTCTAAAAATATATTTGCTGAAAGAAGGATTGGTGGTAAGGTGATCCCCTAGCAAATAGTTCATTATTTAAAACATTGCATGTGCTATATAACTGAAAGAAAACTCTTTGCTAAGATGTTTTTAATTTATTTTATTACACTTCCGTTTACACAGTGTGATATGCTTATGAATGTAGTCAGTTTTACTCTGTGTGTAGTGAGTTACCCTAATCCGGTATGTCTACTTCAGAGCCGTGTCAGTTACATTCAAATCAAGATGACTCTACCCCCGTGGTGACTACTGTGGTGTTTCAGTTTCAGTTTCCTTTATCTTTAATATCAGAGAACTTGCTAAATATTATGATGAAATTTATTAATCAGTTTCCATGACTGAAAATAGTGGCTTGCTAGCATAAAGGATGTAAGAGATGGGCTTTTATTTGTTGTTATTAGTATTGAACAAGATATATGATTGAGATAAATTAATTTAGGATAGTTTCTCGCCAGGCATAAGGAAGAGAAGAATCTAGTATGCCCTATACTCTAATTCAGTGAGAATTAGAGCTTTAATTAATCCAAAAATTCCCGTTAACTTTAATCCAAAGATTCCTGTGTTTAGGCATAGATTCAGATTTGTTGATTTTCTGATGATGACAATGACTAGTTGAATTCTGCCTCAAAAATATTAATGTTTTCTTGTTTGTTTTTAAATGTTTTCCTAGACAATGTGGTTAGAAGACCTAAATGGACAGACCGCTGGACCCACATTAAGCTTTCAGAACAAAGTATGTGAGTCTTTTTGCACCTTCTTGATAATAAGTGTTGTAACGTGTGGCAGAATTTCATCTGTCATCTGCTTTCAGTTAAGGTTGTTAGGGAAGCTGGGGGAATTAACCAACCCTCATTTATCTCTGATTTTTTAAAAGCAGCTTTATTGGAAGGTAATTGACATATAATATGCTACATTTATTTAAAGTGTGTTATTTGATAAATTTTGACACGCATATTCCTCTGTGAAATCAACATAACCAAGACCGTACACATATCAATCACCCCCAAAAGTTTCCTTATGTCCCTTATGGGTCCCTCCTTCCCACTGTGTTGCCATTCCTGGGTAGTCACTGTTCTGCTTTCTGACACTATAAATTAGTTTGAATTTTCTACAGCTTTATGTAAATGGAATGATAAAGTATGCTTTATTTTAGTCTGGGTTCTTTCATTCAACATAATTATTTTGACATGTATTCATGTAGTTTGTGTTAAATTGATAGTTAATTCCTTTTTTCTACTGCAAAGTATTGTATTATATAGATATACCAACTTCTGTTTATGACACATGTTACCTCTTCAAGGACATTGGATCGTGTATCATTAGTAAAGCTTCTATGACCATTTGTATAGAAGTCTTTTATAGACAAATGCATTTATTCCTCTTGGATAAACACCTAGAAGTTGAATGGTTATGTCATACGTGTGAATAACGTTTTAAGAATTCGACAAAGTGTTTTCCAAAGTGGTTATACCCTTTTAACACCCACCAGCAGTGTATGAGAGTCCCATTTCCTCTGCGTCATCAGAAACACTCGGTATGATCAGTCTTTTTAATGTTCTTTGTTCTAATAAATGTGTAATTGTATCTTACTGTGGTTTTAAATTTCATCTCATTAATGATTAATGATGTTGAGCATTTTTCATGTTCTTATTTGCTATCTGTATGTCTTTGGTGAAGTGTCCAAATATTTTATCCATTTTTTAAAATATTAGGCTGTTTTCTTAGTTTTGGCAGTTCCTTGTATATTCAGATACAAGTTCTTTGTCACATATGTAATTTGCAAATATTATTTTTGTGTTGTGTTTTCAATGTTTGAATAGTATCTTTCCAAAAGTTGAAGGTTTTAATTTTGATGAATTCAAATTTATCATTTTTTTATGAATATTGCTTTCGGCATTATATCTAATTAATCTTTGCTTAACCCCAAATCACAAAGATTTGCTCCTATATTTTATTTCCACAAGTTTCAGTTTTAGGTTTTAAACTTACGAATCATATAATTTTTTAAGCTTAAACAATCATATACTTCTGAGAATATACTTATGTATATGATGATATTGTACATGGTGTGAGGTTTGAAGTTGATCGTTTTTTCCCTTGTGGCTGTCTAATCGTTCCAGCACCATTTGTTCAACGGGCTATTATTTATTCACTGAGTTGTCTTTGTACTTTTGTTGAAAAATCACTTGCCCATAAATATATGGGTTTATTTCAGGAATCTTTATTCTGTTGCATTAATCTATTTTTCTATCTTTATGACACCACCACATTATCTTCATTACTTTAAATCCAATAGTGTTTGTCTCGTAAATATATTTTATTTCAAAGTTGTTTTGACTCTTCAAAATACTTTGAATTTCCAAATATATTTTAAAATCAGGTTGCTGATTTCTACAAACAAATCTTGCTTTCTTCCTTGCATTTTTTTTCTCTATACATAACATTTCTTTATTTTGCTGTTTTTAAGATTTTCATGTTATCACTAGTTTTAAACAAATTGATGATAATGTGCCTTGGTGTATTTTTATTTTTTTAATGTTACTTGTGCTTGGGATTAATTGAGCTTTGTCCATTTGTGGTTTTGTAGTCTTTTATCATATTTAGAACATTTTCAGCCAATATTTTTTTCAATAGTTTTTACTTCTCCCTCCACTTTCCATTCTCCTTTGGGAATTAAAACTAGAGGTGCATGAGGAAGCTTGAGGTTGCTCCAATGTTCATTAATGTTCATTTTTTCCTTCTTTTTCGTTTTTGATATTTCCTATTGTTATATATTCAAGTACACTAAATTTTTTTCTTCAATGTTTAATCTGCCATTAAACTCTTTCAGTGTATTTCCCATTTCACACATTCATCTCTAGAAATTTAAGACAGGCGTTTTTTATATTTTCCATGTTTTCTATTTAATTTTTAAAAATATGGTTATAAAAATCATTTTATGTATTTTTATACTATTTTTAACATCTGTGTCGATTGTAGGATGATTATATTTTCCTGCTTCATTGTAAGCCTTTTAAGGTTTTTGTTTTTTCAAGGTATGCTTTTTCTGGTGAGGAAGATTGGCCCTAAGCTAACATCTGTTGCTAATCTTCCTCTTTTTTTTCTCGCCAAAGCCCCAGTACATAGTTGTATTTCATAGGTGTAAGTCGTTCTAGTGCTTCTATGTGGGATGCCACCACAGCTTGGCTTGATGAGTGGTGTGCAGGTCTGCACCCAGGATCTGAACTGGCTAACCCCGAGGGTTCCAAAGCAAAGCAGGAGAAATTAACCACCATGCCACAGGTTTTGATTAGACACTAAATTTTAATTAGATACCTGAAATTGGAAATTTTACTTAGTTGTGTGCAGAATAAATTTTTATCCCTACAAGTATTCTTGATCTTTTTTCTGTGACCTAATTAAGTTACTTGGAAAATTTTGATCTTTTCAGGTCTTGCTTTTCAGTCTTAACTAGTGGGACCAGAGCAGTGTTTAATCTAAGGGTGAATATTCCCCACTACCTAGGCAAGCTCCTTCTGTGTACTCTGTGCAATATTCCACAGATTAGAAGTCTTTTCAGTATGGATGGTGTAAGCAGGTACTTTCCTTGGCCATGTCTGGAGGCTGAGTCACCTTTTCCTCCAATCTGTTAGACTAATTTTTTCCATGGCTTAGGGTACATTTGTTCTTCATATATAAAAGATAATTTGTACTCTGCTTAATTCTCAAGGTAGAACTTCTTTAGTTTTCTGGTTTCTCCTTCTGCAGAACTCTCGCCTCTTCAACATTTGATCCTGTGAACTCTAGCTGCCTTGGTCTCTAGATTCTCAGCTCCATCTCGTCAATTCACAGAGTACATTGGACATCACGTGGATCTGATCTTATCCCTGTTCTGTGGCCTGGAAACTCCCACAGCAGGCAGCTGGGCCAATGATAAGACTCATGTAATTCATTTCATATCTAGAGGGCTCACTTTCCTTTATTGCCTTGTGTGCAGCATCTTGAAAACCACAGTTTCAATATCACTGGAACATAAGAGAAAGAATTAGATTTCTTGTCAGCAATCTCACATTGGCATTGGAGTGAATTAACAAATGACTCTAGGTGACTTCTCTGATAAAGCAACATGGACTTGGGCTTTGAGTTACTAGAGATTTCCTGTAAAATCTAGAAATTCCAGAACTACCTCTAGATAACTGAGGATGTTATGCAAATTATATGTTTATAACAAACAAAGCTAAGCACATCCTTATGTGCTGTCTGCTGGATGCCACATGGCCCACATTTTAAGTCAGATTTCTCTAAACATAACCTTCAAATATGCTAAAAAGATATCCTGCTGTTTTCCTATGATAGAGTTTCAGAAAGTTAATTTTACTTCATTAAATTTATGCATCATGGAAATACTTCCTCTGTATAATCTGTAATGCATCCGTAATGTCAAATGTGATCTTAAACAATATAATGCCTAGTGCTACCTTTCACTATGTACTGTGTACCAATTTATCAGTAGTGATAAAAAATATTAACTGAAAGTATGAAATTTTCTTACTGGTTTTTCAGTGGGCCAAAAGATTGCAGAGGGGGAATGCTTATGAAACCTGAACAGAATTTCCATTTTACCTTTCACATTCATTGATGAGATGTTTTTGGCTTATAAATTACCTTTTTTGATTTTTTAACAATGATAGAGAATGAGAAAAGAATAGATTTAAAAGATATTTAAAAGGTCATTAAATTACCACGAAGGATGAGAATGATTAAGTCTAGGATAGCTCCTGAGTGTCTGCCATAGGCAAGGGATAAATCTTGTTTATTAGCATTTACGGGATGGTTGGGAGAAGAGATTTTGAATTTACAGATAGATCAAAACAACCACAACAAAACTCCACTGTTTATGTTATGCTCTTAATGTATAATTATTGGTTAAAATAATGAGTACATGTGACCAATCAACTTCTCCTGGAAAATAAGAAAATATTATTTTCAATCAACTCATTTATGGAATTTACACTTTTCATTTCATTCGTTTGGCAAATATTCATCGACTATCCGTTTCTTGTAAGATAATTCTATTCTGTGTGTTAGAAATACACCGCTAACCAAAAAGGAGACAGTCGCTGCTCTTGTTGATTTTGTTCTAATAGGAGAAACAAGTCGATAGCAAATAGTGAGAAAAATCATACAGAAAAATGAAACAGAGTACAGGACGAAGAGAGTGATGTGAGGTAAATGGGAGTTGAGGAGGTGCTATTTTAAATAGGATGGGAAGAAAGGCTGATTTTCTTTATATTTAACAAACATGTGAAGCAACCAATCAAGTCAATATTTCTTTCTATATTTAGGAGTTATTTAGAAATCTTGAAGTCAAAAGTTACTTAAATCTAGAAACTTTGTCAGAAATTTATTTTCTAATACTGGAAGGATAATTTAAATTAGAGGAGAAAACTTTTAATTGAAAAAGAGTTGTAAAGCCACATATAAAATTTACTATTCCTCTCCTCAGTTAAAAAGTCAGAACCTTACTTAACAACAAAAACATTATTAGCTTTCCAACTTAAGCTTTAAGCCAGGATCTAGTTGCAATCTTTTTCTCCCTATTTCACAGAAAATACAATCCTTTTAAATAATGGTTATAGCCTAAATCATTATACTTCTCCATTTCAAAGTTTCAGTTAAATGCCCTGTTTTACTCCCTAACTCAGCAATGTGCCTGTACATAAGACTTTCATCAAAGACGTAGGAAAACAATTCCTGGTTTTCAGGACTGTGGTGGAAAATTTAGAAAATAAATTATCTAAGAGGGAATAGTGTCCAATATATATTATAGTGATGTATTAATAAAGTGTCGATCTTGGCTCTGTGTCCTTGAAAGTGGTATTTCAAAGAGTTAGAGAATAGGTAGTAAAAATGCAATAAAAGGAAAGAATATCTAAGCAATGAATCTTGTGTTTTCCTTTTTTCTTGTGTGTGCACATGCTTGTTTTAGAGAATATAATATTCAGATACTTGAGGGAATGGAAAAATAAAATACTATTTGTTTTACTTTCCCATTGCTGATGTAACAAATTACTACAAATTTACTGGCTTAAAGTAATATAAATTTATTTTCTTAAAAGTTTGGGAGGTCAGAAGCCCAAACTCAGTCTCCTGGGCTAAATTCAAGAGCTTGACTACATTCCTTTTAGATGCTCTAGAGGAGAATCCCTTTCCATGTTTTTTCCAGCTTCTAGAGGCTGCTGACATTCCTTAGCTTCATGGTCCCTTCCAGCATTTGCATCACTGCAACCTCTGCTTCTCTCATCAGGTCTCTGTTTCTGACTCTAACCCTCCTGTCTCTCTTTTATAAGGAGGCTTGTGGTTATATTGGCTCACTGGGATAACCCAAGAAAATCTCCTCATCTCAAGATATTTAATGTAATCACGTCTGCAAAATTCCTTTTGTTATATAAGGTAATGTATTCACAGGTTTTAGGGCTTTGGACATGGACATCCGTGAGGGGCCATTATTCAACCTACCATGTAAGACTATTAACGCAAATTTAGATAAACTTACTTCCAAATATTTCTGTTGGTCACTGGAAATATTAGAAGCATAACTTACATGCTTAAATGCAGATATTTTATACAATTGTAGTACATGTGTTTTACAAACGTGTATATTGTATGTAAATAAGAGATGGCATTACTTTTACCTTACTGTAAGAGAGCAGTAGGATTATTCAATTACTGTTTGAAGTGGTTCCGAAAGGAAAAATAAGCCATTAGGCTTTTTCACAAGACTTTCACCATTGGTGGTACATTAAGACATTCTTATGGGAAATGTTTACTTTTATATACTGACTCACAAGCAACAATATTTATGCTAGAATTCAAAATCAAATATAGTTCATCAAATCCAGAATTTATTTGAAATAAGGAAAACATATTGGCTTATTTTTCTTTTCCTATTATCGATAAACTGGTTATGAAAAATCACATTTTCTAAAGGAACAAAGAATTTAATCAAAATAATTATGGTTCATTTGAATATAAATCATATATAATTGTATAGTTACAAATCTAATGGTGCTATATTTTATTTTAAAATAAAGTGAATCTAAAAATTCTACTCATCTTGTGACCTTCCCTGAAAGGTTTTGAAAAATAAAAATAAAGGGAGAAACTCTAACAGTTTCTACCAAAACTATAATTCTAGTCATGTCTCATAATTTCACCAATGGTAATTTAAGTTCCTAGGGACTACTTTGAGGAATTTTTGATATGAACTTTTTTTTTTTCCCGTTTGAAAGGCGTTTTAGAAACAAAAGGGGGCCAAGCATCCAGTTGTTCTTATATTTGCCTTGGGATGAAGAAGATTTCAAAAAGAAAAATACAGATTCCAAAATTGTTTTCTTAAGAGATTCATTAGCCAAAATAAATAAAAAATGTGAAAAACTTACAGGCTTTATTTTGCTGTTCCTTTTCCCCACCGTATGCTCTTTATTTCCCTCTGTTCCTAGTCTTCATTTTAACCTGCTTCAATTCCGTCAAGGGTGGCCAGAAAACCTTAAATGTGAATTATCTATGGAAGCAAAACTCCATTATAACAGGAAAAGTCCCTCAGAAATTATTATAAGCCGTCGTCTCAAGTAGTAGCCTTTGTGAAATACTTTCCAAAGCCTAAAAAAGAAAGAAATTTACAACAGTTCTAGGAGTAGAATATGAGGTCTCCCTGTTCCATATCTATTAATTTGTGTGTCTACGGGGATCTCAGATGCAAAGAATTATATGGGAAAGGCAAGAATAGGAAGAACTGATCATGTGTTAAGAGATTTCACACTGCATTATATAAAACACCAAAGGAGTTTGAAAAAGTCATAGACAAGGATTTTTGGAGGCTATCTCTGACTTCTGTTCTGTGAAATTAGATTAGTCTATAATTCAGTTCCATAAATCAGCAGTCAGCAAACTTTTTCTGTAAGGGGCCAGAGAGTAAATAATTTAGACTTTGTGGACCATACGGTCTTTGCTACAACTACTAAACCCTGCTGTTGTACAGAGAAAGCAAACACAGACAAAACAAATGACTGGCCTTGGCTGTATGCCAGCGAGAATTTGTTTACCAAAAAAAGTCACAGGTATAGTTGGAAGATCCCTGTTCTAAGCAAATGAAGGATGGGCCCGTTGGAGACTTCATGGATAGGCTGCCTAGATGGCATTCAGGAAAAGATCCTGAAGCAGATATGATCCACTCTCCCCTCACTTTTTATGAATGGACTTTATGCAGTAATAGGGGATTTAATAGGCGAGCAAATATTGGGATGGAAAAACAGTCCCATGACTGGATTTCCAATCCCTGACTGAACGTTTTGGAAAAAAACCTTGAAACAAAAGAAACACAAGACACAAAACAAATTGATAGCCTTGTAGATAAAATAATCAGATCTTCCTACTCCAGTCCTTGAACACCAGAGTAGCAAATCTCTTGATAAAGATACTTGGAGGTAGTGTAAACTAAAAGGATATTGAAAAAAACAACTATCCTCCATTAACCAAGAAACTGAAAAAAATCTATGAAAAATGAAGGTCCTCTGAGTGGAAACAAATCACCCAATTCCCCATTTTACCCTTAAATTCACAAGAAGCATTTTTTTTCTAAATATTAAGGGACAATCTTGAAAATTCTGACTGATGCAGGCATATTTAAAATTAACCCTTTCCCACTGTCACCACTTCTTCCTTGGAGTCACCAAATTGTTGGAGTTATGAGAATCTCCCCAAATTCCCAGCATTCCTTATCTCTCTGTTTATAATACAAATCTTTACCCAAAGAACATTCTTTTCCCTTGTGACAGCACAATGGCTAATTTAGTAGGAAGGAATCTACTATGCAACTGTGCAGAGAGAATTCACATATCAAGTCTGTACTGATGACCTCTTGCCTAAGGTCTCTGAGGAGTTCCTATTCAAAATGAGATCACAGCCAATTGGGATATTGACTTATGTATGTTTGTTCCTAAATCATGCCGAAAATAAAGATTTCAGGGAGTTCCTGGGTTCTTGTTCACAAAAGTTCTACTAATATTGTTGGAATTATTGGAATTAAACCTGTAAAGATTCTAATGGTTTCAAACATGCACAGTATCCTCTTAAACCACATAGCCTGATAGATAAGGTACTCATCATACCTTGGATAAGTTCTTGTGATATTCTAATTCTTTCAGTCAAAAACCCAATGAGTGTGGATATAGATTTGTTCAGAAACTCATGCCCATAAATAAAATAGTTATTTTCTCTTTCCCTTTAGTACCAAACCCAAATACCCATCTTTTCAGTGTTTCCTGAGGCTATGTATTTTACAGTGTATATATTCCACCTTTAGTGCTCCTCAATTCAAAGTTACTTAATGCTGGCTTGCCTTTTCTTGGAAAAAAATTACCAATATATTCCTGGACAATTATGCCCCAGTGGTTTGCTGAGGCACCCTCCTAACTTACACAATTGCATCAGACATTAAGGACCAACAGGATTTAAAGTAGGTCAAAAAATCAGAGGATTAATCAAAAAGCTTTTAGTCTGTGGCCATACCACCCTGAACATACCCAAACTCATCTGTTTTTATTTTAAATTAGATATGTTTTCAAAACTACTTCCTTCCTTTTTGAGTTAGAGAAAAATGTAATTGATTTTTTGCCAATTGCTCCCAATTGAGGATGTAGACTGGTACATTCCTGAGAATTATATTTATTGGGAAGGATCTGTGCTGTTGTAGAAGACCTTGTTCACAGGAAATTTAGAGTTCACACAATGTAAGAAGCGAAAGCCAGCCTGAATTTTTCTCCCCACGACATGAGAGGAAACATTGCAATAGAGCATGAGAGGGGTGTGGGATTAGATTGTGAGTTCTAGCTTGTAGAAGATGCCTTCAAGTCTAGGGAATTGTTATGTTTGATACACAGAAATCAGACTCCTTCTGAGGTAGCAGGGGTAGGGGAGAGTGGATTTTGATTTTGCCTGAGAAAATGGACCTTCCCTCCACCAATGATTCAGACTTCAGAGCAAAGAAGGCAGCAGGCCTTGGGCTGAAGGAGCAAGGGATTTTCTCCTGTCTCTGAGAATAAAAGATAGATGAGCCTGGACCATGTTGCACTTGGGGATCAATGGGGATCTCTCACAATATGGAGTTCAGCAAGTGGTTCTAATATAAGTTATGAGTCAGTAGTTCTAACAATCATTATTTTTTATTCCTTTAAGATGACTATTTATCATTTATTCCTAATTTGTAATTTTGGTTGTTTGTTCATCTGTTTTTTAAATTACAATCCAGTTCTGGCTGAGTTTTCAGGAACTAAGGAATGAGAAGAGGTAGTTTATATCCAGTCTTGGAGGTAAATAGTGCAGACTTGAGAATTTAAAACACAGCATGAAGTGATCAGCAGAAGATGAGAATAGCCCTAGTGTGGAGTACACTGCAGCTCAATCAATGTGAATCAACAATGATAATATGTGAAATAGATAAGAATCCTTTCTAGAATCCAAGAAATCTCAGGAGAAGGTCATGGGAAAAGACTGGACTTCTTGTGAAAATGGATGGATGTTTGCTACGAGGTTCTTTCTCATCCGTACAAATTTTATATACATGACATTATAAATGGAAGAAATGTAAACTGGTAATCCAGAAATGTTTGTGAGACATCATTGAGAATTAGCTTTAATGACAAAATTAAGAAACTGGTTTTCATTTGAACAGAATTTATTCCTCTTCTCTTCCATCAGTGTAGATAATAAGATGAATGTTGAATGACCCTGAAAGGAATAACTATAGGTTTAACTTTGTAATTTGCAGATAGTTTTGAATTATTTCAAGTGTTAAGTGGCAGACTGAATAATATACTCTGCCACTTTCTTTAGATATGTCAGATGTATTTTATGAAGATATTATTGCATGATTACATATTTTATAATGTGCTTCCACTTTGCTTATGCATGCAATATAAACACGTCTACACATAGAAGCATTTAAATGTCAGATATTTAAGCACAACTACATAAATTCACAAAAGAGAATTCAAATAAAGATTAGAACTTTATGGAAGAAAATTATTTAAATAGAAATTTACTGTGAAATATCATGTAAGTGAATTTCTATCATAATGAACTACAGTGATGAGATATGTTTCTTGGTTTATTAGAATTGTGTTGCAGTTTTCACTATCATTCAGAAATTTGTTCTTATGTGAAGCATTACATTCTAGTTATATTTCTATATTACATTTTATAGGTGATTGATTTGGCCTATGTTTCAGGATATTATTTTTAGAATAAGTTTAAGATCTTCTTCATGGCAGTTAAATATTTTGACTGAAGAAAAGTAACCTGTGCTGTAATCAAAATGCTTTTACCTGTTTTTTTTAATTATATTTTCATCTGGCAAGTATGCTTTTACTTTTCTTTCAAAACTTCTATTTCACTTGAACTGGTATTCCATTAAAGGCCCTACAATTTTCTAACATTGAGTCATTCTTACTTGTGATTTTTCTCTTACTCTTGGGATGTAGTTCTGTGGGTTCAAACTAAAAGCCTGGGATATGTAACAGAGCCCTTTCTCCTAGGTAGTACCTAAAAACTACTATTTTTACCGCAACTCTTTCACTTAGCTAAAAATCTCTGCTCAGTTTTTTATTTTCTCAGCTGTCCCTCTTGAGTAGAAAAATACCTTCAGGGTAAAAATGGTGTCAAGGGGCCGGCTCCGTGGCCGAGTGTTTAAGTTCCCGCGCTCCGCTGCAGTGGCCCAGGGTTTGGATCCTGGGCACGGACATGGCACCACTCGTCAGGCCACGTTGAGGTGGCGTCCCACATCCCACAACTAGAAGGACGTGCAACTAAGATATACAACTGTGTATGGGGGGGTGGGGGGGGGGGTCGGGGAGATAAAGCAGAAAAAAAAAAAAAAAAAGATTGGCAACAGTTGTTAGCCCAGGTGCCAATCTTTGAAAAAAAAATGGTGTCAAATATTGAGGTCAACTCTCTGGAACATCCCTTCTCTTTGGAATCTTAGTCCTACTATTCTTTGATGTCTTGAAAGTTCCTCAATGCCATCAAAAAGATTTTGTTTTTAATATTTTAACAAGCATTTCTAATAGTTCTCAATGGAATGGTTAAGCTGAAACAAACATTGTGGGAGGCTGCTTATAAAATATCTCCCAATGATTCATTCACAATTTATGGTATTCTCTTCTTTGAGTAATATCCTCACTTTCTGGTTGGGTTGGACCTAGTCACTTGCTCCAAAAGAATAGAATACATCAAAAAGATAAGATACAACTTCTGAGGTTAGGTTATCAAAGACTGTGACTTCTCTCCTACTGGTAGTCTTACTCTCTTGCTGGCAGTCTTTCTTACACTCTGTATGCTTGGTCACTCTGGTGAAGCAAGCTGTCAAGTTAGAGAGGCATATGTGGAAAGCAATTGAAGATGGACCACAGCCAACAGTCAGTAAGGAACTAAGGACCTTGGTTCAACAATCCTTGAGGAATTAAATCTTGCCAAAACCACATGGGTGAGCTTGGAAATGGATCCATTCGCAGTCAAGGACTGAGATGACAACTCTGGCCAATACCTTGGTTTCAGCCTGTGAGAAACCCTGAAACAGAGGATCCAGATCAGCCATACCCAATTTCTTGACATACAGAAATTGTAACACACATATGTGACATTTTTAAGCTGTTAAACTGTGGAGCAATTCGTTATGAAATAATGGATAAGTAATATATTGATACATAGTTATTGGAGGGGAAACTCAGAGAATTTCAGATTTCAATATCTCTCTTAATTGGTCAAATCTTGTCCAATAGTCCCCTCTCCCCATGTTTGAGTTATTCTGCACTTGAGAATGTTTGCTTATTATTTAACTGTTTAAACGTTAACTGAGAATATTATTGAGAATAATATTCTTGTTTCATTTTTTTCCCTCCCTTCAAATTTTGTGGACATTGTTCTGTTATCTTGGGACTTTGAAAGCTGCTAAAAGGAAATTTGAAGCCATGCGTATTTCTTCTTCTACCATCCATCAACCCACATAAAATCTTCCTTTCTTTATCAGCACTATTAAAAACTTCTTATTTGAACTCTACATGGCAAGTCTTGCTGTTGAAAATTCTCTATCATGTCTATCCATCCATCTATCTATCTATCTACCTATCTATCTATCTATCTATCTACCTACCTACCTATCTATCATCTATCTATCTATCTATCTATCTATCTATCTATGTTTCTACCATCTATCAAATGTTCAATGTTATTTTGAGCTTCACCTGCAGTTCTCATCATTCCAGGAAATTTCATATGTTAAACCTTTGGATACTTTTCAATTTGTTGAGTTCTTCCCACCTTTATGTTTCTTTTAAATTTAGTGAGATTATCTTAAGCCTTTCATTTTCATTTATTTAATTCGTATGATGATAGTGTCTGGATGCTTAATTTGTTTACTAAAATTACTAATGTCTTTTTCACATCAATCAATGGTTTATTATCTAATCTTCCACTCTTATTAGCTGAATTTTTGCTTAATTTAAAATGTTTTGAGGGGCCGGCCCAGTGGTCTAGTGATTAAGTTTGCACACTCCGTTTTAGCAGCCAAGGCTTTGCAGGTCTGGATCCCTGGTGTGGAGCTACACACCACTTGTCAAGTCATGCTGTGGTGGCATCCCACATATAAAGTAGAGGTAGATTGGCTGGGATGTTAGTTCAGGGACAATCTTCCTCATGCAAAAAGAGGAAGGTTGGCAACAGTTGTTAGCTCAGGGAAAATCTTCCTCACCAAAATAAATAAATAAATACCTAAGTACATAAATAAATAAATAAATAAAATATTTCTGGAGTTAAAGCATTTGCAAGGAACTTTATTATCTTCCTTTTTCCCCTAGACTAGATTCACTGCATTCCTTTTATATGCAGGGTGATTATTAAATTTCCTATTTGTTCTGTTTTTTTAAAACCTTTATTTTGCTTAATATCATCAAACTTTTCTAGATTGTCTTTTATTAATGATTTAATTTTCCTTTATCCCCATTCCACCATATTTAATGCAATTTGATTCTTTTAGTTACAGTTTGAGATTTCTATTCACTTTTTCTGTAGCCTGAGAGTGGTAACTCAACTAAATTTATGTCAGTCTTTCTTGGAATAGTTTTCTTCTGTTCTTTCTCTAGTTATTTGTTAAACTCCCCACACAAAGCATTTTTCTTCCAGATAATAGAAAATGATTTGAATCCATTTCCACTGGCTTTGGATTTTTTCCTAATCTATAGGAAGTCCTATTGTTTTTGCTCTGTTCACAGAGTCCATACCAAATATTTACTTGCTCTGCATGTCTCTTACTAGCAGTTGCTTCTTCCCTCCAATTATCAAGAGAGGAAAAAGATAAAAAAATGCTCTCAGATGTGAGCAATATCTTTGAAGTTGATAATGAATACTTGGAATCTTTTCAACTTGGTGCTAGACCCCATTTTGATGTAATGAGTGTTAGCAGTCTTTTGTAATAGACATTCAGGATTTCTTTCTCTTTGGTTTTCCTACCACAGCTTTTTATTTTATCCACATTAAACTTGTTGGTTTTCAGTTGGTCATTTTTTCTTTTAACTTTATTTTGCTTCATTCGTGTGACCCTACTTAGAAATCCATATGTCTTTTTTTGGGATTAAGAAAAGAACAAAACTGAAAACACAACTAACCACAGTACCTATGATAACTACTAAATAGAGAGAAACTGCCTATTTTTAATGAACATATGTAAAAGGAAAAATTCCATTTCTTATTATTGTTTGCCTATTTATCTTAATGATTTTTACAAAAGTAAGTGCATCCTTTCTAAATTATTGAGCATGCCATATGGTAGACTCTAGATTTAAATGTCAATCCTAATTCATAGGAACTCTGGAAGCTAAAATCAGTACACATAAATTAAAATTTTCCAATTTCTGTTATTATTGAAGTATGCATATACAATACATATAAAAATAATTAATTTGACATAAAAACTGTCGTTCCAGAACATAACTGTAAAATTCTTCCATTAAAGTAGGGTGACTGATTAATGTAATTAGATGAGTGTTTGACAAAAGTTACTTGAACAAATTATAGAAGAAAAGAAAATTATAACTCAGAATTAACTTGAAAGAAAATGAAAATGAAACCCGTCTTTTAATGCAAATTTTATAATTGATAGAGTTATCTCATTTGGCAACACTGGATCCTTTCTCATTAATCACAAAAGTGCAAACATTCAATAGAAAGAGCCAACGAAACTTCAAACAGTTTATAACAGTGACTTATTCAAATAGCAACTTGCAGAAGGTCTTTCCTTCAAAACACATTCATCAATGTTTCATTGCTCATTTTCATAACAAAATGAAAAATAGAAGTCTGTAAGCATAAACCAATATCTTCTAAATACTCATAGAGATGAAATAATATATTTATTTGTAAACGCAATATATTTTCATTTTCACTGTTTAAAATTGAGATTGTAAGTGTGCTACAGATGTTCTCTCAATTAGAATATTCAATTACTAGAACACGCTAGTCGAGTATTGCAGATAAACTGAACTGGGAGCATTTGAAGATTGAGCTTCATGACCTATTGACTTTATAACTGTAGTAACAAGCTGATTCTCTGGCAAATGTAATAGATACTTAATAAACGTTTCATAATGAATACTAGTTAATGACTTAATTCTAAAGAACAAAAGAACAAAAGTAAGAAATTTAGTAATAATAAACCATGTAAAAAACACGGTTAATTTCTGAATTCTTAGCGAAGGGCAATAAATATAAATGTCCATATCTATCCTTTATCTACCTATCATCTATGATTTACATTCTTTCAACAACGCTGAAAGAGGCTTTTGTAATCTATATTTTTTAAATGAGGAAACTGAGACTCCAAGAGGTTGAGTAACTCACACATAATCACATATTTGTGCACGTCAGAATCAGAACCCTAATTCAGAAATTGGGCCCCAAAACATATGTGCTTTTTGTGTACCATGTGGTACAGTTTCTGTTTGCCATTTTCTGTTTCCTGGAATTATTAATTGAGCTTATTTATTCTTAATGCTCCAACTTGTTACACAATGTTGCAGTTATGTTTAACGTTAAGATCTATCCTCTCTGAAAATTATGAAAAATGAGAAATCCAATTTCTGATGGAGTTAAAATACACACACACACACACACACACATGAATGTATATATACATGATGTTGGGTGGCTTTGAGTAAATACTCTCTCTAATTCTAGACACTGGGTTTCATAATTCTCACTCTAGTTAGATTGGAATTTGGATATAAAGTGAAATTCAACTCTCGTTCCAATCACAAACGCATAATATTAACTGCAACATGCCATATCTCAATTTTAGGTAGTTCATCTTACTGGTATTAAACATGAACTTGCTTGTTCCTGGAACAAAGGCTTAGCTAAAAAAAGACAGAAAAAACAAAACTTTTCACATTAATGATAATCTCCATGCTGGCCTTTAAACTTCTTGATTAGATTCTTGAATATCTTAACAGGAAAAATGGTTAACATGTTGATTTATACATATATACGTATTTATGTATATGATATATAGTTATATATATACACACATGTATACCCACACACGTACACATTTGGTGCTTTTTTAAAAAGTTTGTGTTTATTTATTTTCTTTTAGAAGGTAAGGTCCATTGAGTAATTGTAAACATCAAAATGACTTGGATGGAGCTCCACATCTCAAATCACGTTTTCAGGAAAGCATGGCTGTAAGTAAATTAAACCTGAGAACAGCATGCTTGTATTATACAGAGAAACAGAACATTATTTTTTATATGATGTATATATTTAACTCTCAAAAATTGATTTGGAAAATTAATAAAGTAATTAAAATAGCAAAAATTAATTTTTATTTCATTTATAAAATATTTATTGATTGTATACAATAAATATGCACTGTGCTAAGTGCTGTGTATTTATCACTAACGAATTGCCTTGCCCTTCCGTATTCTAGTGAGAAATGATAAATAGTCTTCTTGCAAGTTGGATTAAAGAAAATTTATGGGCAACAGAGTTGATAATATGAGTTCCAATTAAAAAATAATATCATTTACAAAAATTCTTTGTGTCTTTTTGGCCATGATGAAATTGACTGCATTTTGGAAACATATACAGGTCTAAAAATTTGCTATTTCTATATAATGCCAGTTGAAAACTTTTCAATTATAACTGTTATTCAAATAAATCATTTATCTTTTGTGCAATAGGAAAAGTGGAGGCTGGCAATGAAAACAAATGTCTTTCCTGGTTAATAGACTTATCAAGTTACAAAGACTTCAATGTACTTTTGTACAAGAAAACGCACTGTCTATGAAACAATTGTATGTATACATAAAACTTCCAACAAAACTACCTTTTGGCCAAGCCTGGTGGTATAGTGGTTAAGTTCACATGCTCACATGCTTCAGTGGTCTGGGGTTTGTAGTTTCGGATCCCAGGTGCAGACCTACACACACTCATCAAGCCATGCTGTGGTGGCATCCCATGTACAAAATAGAGGAAGATTGCCACAGATGTTAGCTCAGGGCCAATCTTCCTCACACATAGGCACCAAACTACTTTTACTGTTGTTATAAAAGATGTATGAGGAAAATACCCACTTAATCACCTTTCCAAATGTAGTTTGACCCTCAATTCTTCTACCATTTAAAATGTTTTTCTTTCTTAAAGGAATAGAGAAGATTAAAAATGGGGTAATGCCTGGGTAAATTAGTAGGTCAGAACTCTCTGCCTCTTTCTGATGAGTTTTTGGTGGCATGTTTTCTCTGAGAAGATAGTATTTACATATACACAATACTGTCAAGAACTGCCTGAAATGCTTCAGTTTTCATCATGAGGGATATTCCTGAGGATAGTCACTTCCCTTTGGCTTGCCATCCATCAGCTGATACATTCCAACTAGTGTAGTGGTATTTTCTTTCTTTAACTTACAAACTATTACACTGTTTCTTCTCTATATCTATAGTTGTTTCTGGAACATTCATGAAATTTTGAGATAGTAAAAAAACATAACTTTAGAAAACTTTTCTAGGAATGAATGCAAAAGATGTTTGTTTTAATGTTATAAGTACTTCTGAGCAAAGAGAGTAAATAATAATAATAGATCTAACTTGCAGCTTTCCATCAATCTGCTTCTTTTGGTAAATAATGTCTCCAACATTAGATTATAAATTTCGAGGCACTTTGAAACAAAAGTTAAATTTTCGTGTAATAAATACCTTTAAAATACAGATCACTGAATCATTAAATATTTCTAGTCATTCATATTTCAGGTGAAAAAACAATACTTGATAAAATTTTAATGTTTGAATGGGATGTGAATTGCATTCCATTGATTTAGCCTTGTGTTAATGTCCTTTCTGAACATGACTTGCTTAGTGCTGTCAAAATCCAGGCCTACTGATGGGGATTACTCTTTGAAAAAGTTCATATATGTGTGGACTTGGTGTTTCTTGCACTTTACCTGGAACCTCTGTTTTGTTAAGATATTTTGTCATATTATGATCAAAATCAGATCATAATTTTTGGAGTACAGGGCTGAAAATATATCATGTAGCCTAAAATAGACTAATTAAACTGTTTTCTGAAGTAATAGAGTAATAGTTGTGATCAACTTTGATACCTTCAGATTATTTTTTGCCCTTTATTAATTAAACTTTTTGACAAAAGCCTTTGAAGTCCAAGGAAAATGGATACATATAAAACAAATTTTTTAGTATGCTTTTGCATAATGAACACTTTCCTTTTACAGGATTTGTTAGAAATTCTTAAATAATAGAATGCCAAATAGTTAGGGACCTCATATTTTCTAGTTCTTCTTTATCTGAATTGCCATCTAAGATAATGACTGAAGTATGAATCAAATTCAAGCATCTTCACACTAATTGTATGTTTTTTGCATTATCACATATCTTAAAATGATCATAAAATAATTGCACACAAAATAATTACAATTATAAAATGATTATGTACAATTTCTCAGAAAAATATATTTTGAGTAAATTAAGTAATATTTATAAAATATTTTATTTGTGCTTTGCAAGTAAAATAAGAAAAGCAAAGGAAATGATATCTTTTTCCCACTTCCTACATATTTTCTTTTCAGAATAACTAATGCACCTGCTTGGGCACTGTCCAAAGAACTATGAGGTGGGGCTGAATCTCACAGGAAATAAATGAGAGAACAGAGTGAAAAAGGCAATTTAGCGGACAGGACAGAGAAGTGTACATAGCATTCCAAAGCAGATTTTTACTCTCTCTGAAAAACTGGAAGGAAATAAAGCCTTCCACTAAAGACCTAAAATGTTTGGTCCCCATATTTCACTCCACGTCAAACCCTGATTTCATCCATCATTCTCTTTGCTCACCATTCCTCAGCCAGCTGCTGCTTTTACTCTGAAGCAGAATCCTGGTTCTGTAACTTTCAGATATCCAGCCAGCTCTATGATATAATATTTTCAGCAGCACATAGATGTCAACTCTTCACTTTG
Source organism: Equus caballus (assembly GCF_041296265.1). Lineage (NCBI taxonomy): Eukaryota > Metazoa > Chordata > Mammalia > Perissodactyla > Equidae > Equus > Equus caballus. The sequence goes on along the minus strand of NC_091709.1, from coordinate 24,769,047 downwards.
TTTGTTCTTTCCCTTTTTATCATCAGTACAGCTCAGATGCCGACTTTACCAGCAGAAATGCATATACCATGTGTTTAGTCCTGATAAAGACTATCAATGTTTAATTATATTTTAAATTCATAATGGAAAGAAATTATTAATGACTTGTGATGAACATGCTGTGTGAAATCTATAACAACTTGGTGCTGACAATGTTGTCTAATTTTATGACAAAGTTACCAGACTGAAAATCAGTCATGCATGCCCAGAAAATTTACACAGCTCTTTGCCCAACACAAAAGAGGTTAGTCATTTTTTAACATTGCCTGGGATTCCTTGCTCTGCCCCCGATTAGCTTCCTGACCTTGGGCAAGTCACTCATTTTCTCTAGAAACTCGGTTTTCTCTGTTCAAAAAATTAACATGAAAGGATTAGATTGGATAATTTCTAAAGTTTCTTCCAGGTTTATTGCCCTGCTTCTATGACTGGATAAAGACATCTTTCAGAAGCATGCAATGAACTAGGCATTCTTTATATACATCTATTAGCCACGAATGTGTTTGCTTTACGACTGATCTTAACTGTTTATAAGCCAAATTTTGTATAAGTGATAATTTTTTGGAATACAGATCACAGTCATGGGGAAATTTATGCACAGCACAATGTGTGATAAAATATCTCTTTTTATTATTGACAGATATACTTGCAATAACGAACAATGAGGAAATTTACTCTGTCGTTTTAATTAAAAAATAATTGACCTCAAAAAATTATCTTATATTATTGCTACTAATTAGGTTTTAAGATCTGATTTATCTCTAATATCAATGAGTGGAAAATTGAATACTCCACAGATACTGTAATTTAATTTCCATGGTATAAGGCAATTAATATAGTTAAATGTTGCCACTCCATGATGGTTCCTTTTTAAAAAACAGCTACATTTTTAGAGAGTATATTTGTGTTTTTCAAATCTTTTATGCACTTGTTCAAAACTGATTAAATATATAAAATACTATCTTCTTAAATTAGCAATATCATAATTATTTTAATAACGTTTGTCTCTAATAACATTATCCATTCTAAATTTTTAGTATAAACACTGATAAAACACATTCATTCAATCAACAAATGCTTACTTTATTGATAAGAAAAAAAGTACTTTCATACTAAGCGAGATATTTAAAAGTAATATAAAAGGATTTTATTTTCAAGGACCGGGATAATAAAAAGAATCATGATAAAATTCTAGAGTGGAAATTTTGATTTAAATATAAGTCATTCATTCATTAACTCATGAATTTGTGCATTTTTATTCATAATTTTTATACCCACTTTTATTGGTTCCCGAGTTGTTGTTTTTTTAAAAGTATGCATGTTATATCAATCTGAGAAGATGGGTAAATCCCACCATATTCTTTCTATTATCCTGGACTTTGACCTTCATTTAACATTAAAATAGTGCTGATGGCTTTTGCCATAAATTTGTGGTCCTTCTTAGCCCTCACTGTTAAACATCATTTAAGTCAAATTTTGTTAATGTACTATTACACATTCACATCAACATTTCTAAATATTTTCTAAATATCTCATACACGTTCTCCCCTCAACATCACTAATTTATATCACTTCACTTTATGCCATGCTTCACTGATGTCAAGGTCTTCTGATACAATTCTTTAATATGATTCCAAGAATTTAACTTCATTCGCCCAACAGATTTGAAAGATATGTCTTTACCAAGAGAATATTTGAAACTCTCATGACTTCTAGATTTTTGTAATACAGCCTTATCCTCATTCTTTCTGTAGTCTTCCATTACTGCATATCTCCTAAGTGTTCTCCCACTTAAGAAGGATTTGTATTTTTGTTGAATGCAGTCTTCTATATTTGTTCATTAAGTCAAATTGGTTGATAGTGTTGTTCAAATCTTCCATATCCTTACCTCCTTTGTGTTTATCAATTCATTGTAGAGAAGTATTAAAATCCGTTAATTTTGCTTTATGTATTTGGGAGCTTTGTTATTGGGTACACACATATATAGTATTTTTGTATTCTCTTGATCAATTGATCTTTTCACATAATGAAACACCCTTTTCTATCTCTAGTAATTTTTTTCGTCTTGAAATCTACTTTCTCTAATATTAGCATAGCCATATCAGTATTATTACATATAGATTTTGCATGTAAATATTTTTCCTGTTTTTACTCTCAACCTGTTTGTATCTTCAGTAGTCAATTATAATTTCTTCTTCTTTGTTTATAAATAATACATACAGCCTTACTTTCTTATCAAGTCTGGCGAATCTGACTTTTAATTGGGGTTTTTAGTTTATTCACATTCAATGCAGTTATTGATTTAAGCTGATTTCTATGTATCCCATTTGTTCTTTGTTTCTTCATTACTTTTCTCCTGCCTAAGTTGAATCAAATATTGTTTATTGTTCTATTTTATCTCCTCTAATGACTTTTAAAGATAAGTCTTTTTGCATTATTTCTTGATGGTCCTTTTAGGGATTTCAATATGCCTCTGTAATGTATTGGTCCTATGCTCCAAAGAATTGTACTACAGCATGATTATTTTAAGAACTTTATGATAATCTATCACTTATTATTGCCTTTCTACCCTTTGTATTCTTACTTTTATACTTTTTAGTTCTACATGTGATATAAAGTGCACATTTATTTGCTTTCAACAACTAATAGTCTTTAAAGAGATTTAATTGTCTATATAGATTAGGCTTTCTCAACCTCAGCAATATTGACATTTTGGGCTGGATTATTCTTTGTTGGGGGAAGGGCTACTCTGTCCATTGTAGGATGGTTAGCATCATCATTGGTCTCTACTCACCAGGTGTCAACAGCACGCATCTTCCCTGCCCCAGCTGCGACAATAAAAAATGTTTCCAGACATTGTCAAATGTTCTCTAGGGAAAGGGAGACAAAATTGCCCTCATCCTTGGTTGAAAACTGCTTATCAAGAATATCACTCATTTATCTTTACTATCTTATTTGTTCTTTTTGGTGTTTCTCCCTGGGTTTCTTACATTTTTTTTAAAACCTATGGAATTTTTGTAAAGCCTATGGAATTTTGTTAAAATGGTTCTTATGCCAGCTTATTAAAAATGACATGTTTCAGTTTTGTCTCTCTGGAAATTTCTTTACTTATAGACTGTATATTCTAGATTGACAGTACTTTCTTGTCACTAAAAGAAAATTGGGCATAAAATGTCATATAAAGACATATCACATTCTTTATCACCAATGGAGCAGTGTTTTGCTAAAAATTGGAATATGCAAATAAAACATCTGTTAGTTAAAAAAGGAAAGGGGCTTAAAAGGATGCCTGAAAGAGTTAGTAAGTCTCAGGTTGTGTATCAAGGGTGTCTAGAAGATTCTAGTGGAGTTGTTACTAGAATTGAGAGAGGGGACTGATGGAGTGGGATATGATAAAACACATATCCACATCTTTGTTATCTTACTATTTCTTTTCTTTCATCTCCCCCATCTGGTTGTTAAAGGGCAAGAGCTTTACTTTCTTGTGCTGGTAGCAGAGGCATCACTTTATATGACATGATTACCACACCACTAAATTTGGCTGCATGTAGTACAAATAGAACGTTGGAAGTAAATTTAACCTTACTGCATATTGCTAAAGTAAGGCTATTGTGAAGTGGTGCCATTATCAAGTGTCAGCAATATTCTTGTAATTTTTACCCATCAAATTTTATGACATCACCCTGGAAATTTGATGAAGGAAAAAGTCTTGGTGTAAACAATGTTACTGCTTGCTGAATGTACCTGAACAAGTACCTCACTGGGGGAAGAAAGATACGGACTAAAATAATTACAATGTGAAATAGAGGGAATATGATGTAAAATGGAAAGAGGATGCATAACTGGATCATGATGCCAAGGAATGAAGTAGTAGCTCTTATTGACAAGAGTACCTAGAAAAAAATAACAATACTCATGTATTTATATAAAATGCAGACCCAACAAATGGCTGATACTGGGAGGGACCACCTGACCTATCTTGTCTGGAGAAGAGAAATTATATTCTTACTCATTTTAAGCTCTACCTAAAGACTACATCTGGATAATCTGGAGAATAGCACCCCTTTATGACTTAAAGAGTTGGAGCTATCATTTAGTTATGACTAATAATTTTTATTTATTACTTTTGAAACTCACAGGATGGATGTTGCTGAACAGATGGAGGTGTAGCTGTGAATAAAGGTGTTCCAATGCTAATACAGTTACCTAAGTATCATTGGAAGCAGATTATTCTCTCCTGCCCAGTACGTTAAATATTGCTTTGCTCTTTTGACTAAGACAAATGGGGATGTGGATGCACTGACTCTAAGTGGCAGGTAACTGGAGTATGCTTGAGGAATTTTGGCAGGGAGGTGCTGAGGGGTCAGTATCCTTTGGGATTTGGAAGGTGCTACTTCTTTGAAGTCTTGTGGCACTCTAAGACTGAGTTGTATTTTGTACAGGTAGAATATACCAATTCACAGTCTCATTGGACAAAGAATACTTTGAGGAGAAAACAATGGACTCAAATTGTACTCAAGTTAAGAACATAAGTGGTGTCCTTACCTGGCAGCAATATATGGTCTGGCTTAATCAGCAGTGACTTCACTAGTTTATACCTAACTTGAGTAGACTGCCAAATTTATCCAATTGAACTCTTTTTAATAAATTTTGTTATCCAGGTCACTTTGGGTTTTCCTAATCATGCAAATTGGAACATTGATAGATGAGTTTTGTTGATAGGTATGGTCTCATTCTCCAAGAGGACAATTTTGGCATCATTTCCCCACTGGTGTCAATGTGGATGAGACATTTTGATATTATTGTTTTATTTTAGAAAGATAATATTTTGTAAAGCAGTTCTCTTAGTCTAAACCAATAAACCACAATGAAGAGGAATGAAGCAATTGAGGAAATGCATTAGATTCATTCTTAAAACACACTTAAAACACTCAACCTACAGGAAAGTAGTCATAAGAAACCATCTACATTCTCATTCCTGTCTTCAAGTACTAGATGAGAATGGAAAGGAATGCCAATTAGATTATGGAGACCATCTTTAAATAGGAAAATAACTAGAAAGAGCAGAAGATGGCTGCATGAGCTGTCAGCTTTATTCTATTGGTGAAATGAGAAAGTACCTCGGTCTTTCAGAATCCTGTGGTTCAGTCACTCGATACTCACAGGCGCTAAATTGGAGGAAACTGGCCTGGGCTAATGGCCGTGCACTGTATTAAAGCTAACAGTTTTATACTAAGTGCCTGATGAAGCTTATTTAAGTAATGGACTTTCCTTTAGACCTGGAGAAATCCCAACATACTTTTACCTAAATAGGAGGAAGAGTGACTAAAGAATAGAAAAAGAGAGAGAATAGGATTGTAAAATTGAAGAGTAAGAAAAGAAGCAAAAGCTTGTATAAATAGAGGCTAATTGAAGTGTGACTTTCATTTCCCCTATCAATCATCTGTAGTGGCTTTATCGATGTAAACGGCAAGTTGCATCTTTGACTTTTTATTTTAATACCACGTGACACTGTGTATTTTATAATTATGCTCCACTCAAAATAGTATTTTTTATTTTATAAAGTTACCTAACAGTTTTCATCAAAAGTAATACCACTTTTTTCTAAATAGTTTAAGGCTTTACTTTTACTCTGCATATTAAAGCAATCATTTAACCATATATTAAACACATTTAAAAATATTCCAACTGATTGTTTCTAAAGTATATTATAATTATACAAACCATATTAATTTCTTGTACAAATAAATTTAAATGTGTCTGTCTAGATTAACAAATATTTTCTTTAATTATCTGATTAAGGCATTTTGAACTACTTTCCTATTTATTGTAGTCTAAGTGTTTGATCTCATATTTCACTAAGAGCTTCTTGTTATATAAATCAAAAAGTCATGCATGTTTATTAAGAGGACAAATTGACAACTCAGAGTGGTAGATGACATGTGTAACACATATATATTCAACAAATAAGTCATGTCTCAAGTATATATAAAGAACTACAAATCCATAAGAGGAAGATAGACCAAGATATCTCTCTTGAAAAAAGGCAAAATATTTGAACAAGTACTTCAGAAAATAGAATATCAGAATCGTTGATGAAATATGAAAATATGTCCAATGTAATCATTATGAAAATAGAATTTAAAACTTCAAGGATATACCACCATCACACATCCACCAAAAATGACTAAAAATAAGAAGACAGATACTACTAAATTTTGGCAAGGGTATGGAGCCATTGAGACCCTAATTTGAATTTGTACACTATTTTTGGAAATTGTTTGACAGCTTGTGTTCTACTAAAGCTGTGTATATGCATATCACGTGATTTTGCATTTCCTCTTCTAGATATTAACTCAACAGAAATGCATATACACGGCCCCCAAAAAACATGTTAATAGCCATTATTCAAAATAGGCCTAAACTGGAGCTAATCCAAATGTCCATCAACAGTAGAAAGAACAAATCAGTCGTGGCGTAGTCACCCAAGGCAATTCTACACAGGAATGAGAAAGAACCATCAGCAACTAACAACAATAATGTGTATGCGTCTAACAAACATAACACTGAGTAAAAGAAACTGGATGCAAAAGAGTTTATACCGCAAGACTCCATTTACAGCAGTCCTTCCTTATTCATGGTTTTGCTTTCTGAGGTTTCAGTTACCTAAGGTCAACCACTGTCTGAAAATATTAAATGGAGAATTCTAAAAATAAACAATTCATAATTTTAAATTTCATGCTATTCTGAGTAGCTTGATGAAATCTCAAACCATCCCATTTTGTCCTGCCCAGGACGTGAATCACCCCTTTGTCCAGTGTATCTCTGCTGTATAAGTACCCGCCCATTAGTCACTCAGCAGCCCTCTCGGTTATCAGATCTACTATCACGGTATCACAGTGCTTGTGTTCAAGTCACCCTTATTTTACTTGATAATGGCCCCAAAGTGCAAGAGTAGTGATGCTGGCAAATCAGATATGCCAAAGAGAAGGAGTAAAGTGCTTCCTCTAAGTGAAAAGGTGAAAGTTCTCAGCTTAATAAGGAAAGCAAATAATCATGTGCTGAGGTTGTTAAGATCTATGGTAACTTGTATTACAATATATTGGTATAATTGTTCTATGTTATGATTAGTTACTGTTGTTAATCTCTTACTATGCCTAATTTGTAAATTAAACTTTATCATAGGTATGTATGCATAGGAAAAAGCATCATATATATAGGATTTGGTACTATCTGTGGTTTCAGCCATCCACTAGAGGTCTTGAAATGTATCTCCCACAGAAAAGGGGGGAACCACTGTGTGTAAAATGCAAAAATAGGCAATATTAATTTCTGGCATTAGAAGTTAGGATAGTGGTTACCTTTGGGTAGGGTAGAGAATAGAAGCATGCCCAAGGGCTGCTTTGGGGATACCAGTTCTAGTGGTTTTGTGAAATGTCAATTTTTCTCAGAATTACCTTCGCTCTGTGTTTCTGGTTATGGTGGACCACAAGAGATATGTAGAGTCAGAAGTGATCTTGTTTTTCACTCTCAGAAACTCAGGCAGGCACTTCTGCATCTCACACATATCATTGCTTATCTGCTAGCTCAGCTGGTTGCTGTGCGGCAGCAGCTGGGCCTGCAACTGCTCTACCTTTCCGTGTTCCTCTTCAGCTTCGCAACTTTTGAGCTAGCTTCCAAGAGGAAGGGTGTCAGCTTACCCTGCGAGATGTACACAGCATGGAGGTGGGAGAGAGTGGGAATTGACATAGATACTTGCTCACTTTAGTTGGTTCCAGCCTGCCATAGCTCTCACCCACTTTATATCCATCTTCTCTTCCTGACCACCTGCCCTGTGAACATCAAGCACACCAGACATGAAGACAAAAGCCTTACAAAGACTGTTTAATCAGCTCCCATTATTGGGAAAGGTCAATTCCTTATAATGAATCACAATATATCTGATTGATCACTGACACATGCACTGGTCAAGTTTGTTTCCTAGCAATCATGGTCTCTCCCCTGTAAGGGTAACTATCAAGTTTGCTTCTTCATCAGTGTGTTCCTTATGCAGGTGTGTTTAGTTTTTGAAAATACATCTGGTTATTCATTTATGATTTATATTCCTTTCTCTATATATCTTATAATTTAATAATGAATTATTTGAAAGTTCTGAACACTTATTCAGGATAAAATGCCAGTCATCATAATGATTCACTTGTATGAGACTAAGAAAAGTGGAAAAGAATACCTGAACAATTGTTGTCATCAAATATGCATTAATTAATCACGAGCGCTGGATAAAGATCTTTATAGGGAAAATAAGTTTGCTCTCTCTATACCTATCTATATGTATAGTCTTTGTAGTTACATGCATATTCATTGGGTTAAGTTACTGAAATCATCGTAACTTGTATACATCTGTTGTAACTGAATATTTTCTTTCAGAATTAACGTTTATAATATATCGAATGGGGTTGGTTTGCAATTATTAAATACACAATTAAAATAATATTTTAGATAACCAAGTTCTCAAGATGACCATTAAATGAGCAACAGAGAATGTGAAGACCTTGAGGTCCTTATTATCATTCCAGCAGTCTTGGTCCAAGAGTCTACATCAGTGGGAAGGAATAGAGAAAAAAACTTGGGGAAGATGAAGGATCAGGCTAGGAAAAGAAACTGACCAAGTGGGCAGAGCTTACTATGATGTGAGCTATAAACTTCTAAAATGCCCTGATAGACTAAGACGCTTCCTTGGGGAAATACTCATCATGAACATCCAATCTCTGTGTTTATGTTTTTAGAAGTTTCTAGTGGGTAGTGAAGGCTTGAAATCGTGTAAATAAGTTAGAGGAGGAATGAAATAGAAAATAAGAAAGGGGAGAGGAGAAGGAACACTCTCACGAGAATTTGAGAGAGCATTTTGTTAATTCAGAGAATGATCAACTAGGGGATTGGACGTGAGGCTTGAAGCATGACCTGACCTGCTAGAGAAAGATTGCAACAGCAAGTTAATGTTTCATGGGGTCCATACTATGTGCCACTTAGCTTATATAGGTTAACTCTTCAATGTTTCCAATTTTATCGTAAGCGATGTTCTTCCTTCCTCCACCCTCAGTGCACACGCACTTTACAGCTATGGAAACAGAGGCTCAGCTATATTGAATAACCAGTCCCAGTGACTCTGGGTCAAGAAACGGGGCAGGTCCTCAAATGCAGTTTAAGATGACTTCAAGGATCATGTTCTTTCCACTACAGCACATAGCTTTCCTGTCTTCAGGTAAGTTTCAAAGCTAACACCCACAGGGAGTATGAAAAAGAAAATCTGGGCAAAGTCTACTTATATGCCCTGAATCAGCTCCTTCATTATTAGAAAAAAAAAATACCATGTTCTGGTTCAAAAGTAGAAAATCTCAGTACCTGAGGCTTCTACTGTAGCTCTTGATCTGGTCATGATATTGCTACAAAGGACACTCAACAATGTACTGGAGCAGGAGAGATCCTCAGAGATGAATGCCCAGTGGTAATGATTATTTCTGTAATTTTAAAATCTTCATACCTCTCACCATAGTATATAGTAGAAAGTACATATTATCTGTAGTAAAAATTTATCAATTGGCATTAAAGCATGCTTCATATTTTAAAAGTTGATTTTCCATCTGGGTCAGGGCAAAGAAATACTCGCTTAATTTTAGCGCCTCAAACTAGCCTCCCTTAACTACATTGATTGTGTCTTCCTCACATTTCTTCAGAGCTAAATTTTCAGTGTAAAACTTTTTTTTTTTCAAAAGACTAAGGGTTGTTTTTTAGTAAACTATCATTGAGATAATGTGCTTCATTGTTTAATCATTTTCCTCTATGATTTTAGAAGTATCTGAATTAAAAGTTGAAGTGTCTGAATTAAAACTCTTGGAAAATAACGAATAGAGTCCTAATTAAGAACCTGAGCTCATGAATCAGAATGAATTGAAATCCAGACTCCATCGATCATTAACTGTGTGATTTTGAACATGATACTTAACTTATACGGGTGTCAAAATAAAAATGAGATTTTTATCACAATGCTGTGTGGGAATTAAATAAGAAAACAAATATGATTAGCCTATGTATTTGATACATCTCGACTATTAACGATTATTTTGGTTGGTGATGTTTGTTTGCTTACTCATATCTTCTTATTTCCTTTACTTTGTGATGCCTTGACATCTTAGGGGTTCACCTGGCCTGGGAGAGACTGTTCCTCCCAGGGCTAGCTAATTCTTAAGATAATTAACTTGCCTAGGAACACGTCTCTCATGTGCAAATCAACCAACCTTGAGTCCATGCCCCCAACCACCTCCTTTATCCAACTCTCACACACCATGCCAATATTTCCTCTGCCCTAAATCAACCCAGGGTTATAAACCAGACAGCTAGAGACCACCCATATAGCTGAAAACAGCAACATTATTCAAACAAGCAATACTATACTGCTTCCCTGCCCTGACTAGTAGTTCCCAGGGAAAATACAATAAAGGCTCTGAGCCATATTTTCCCCTCCCTCCCTCTGTCTCCTGCCCAAGACTGGTACTTCCCCATATGGCCCTACATGGTGTGACATGCCACCTTCTCTTGGCAAATGTAATTAATTCTTCCCTCAATGAAATTGATGTCTCTGTCTTGTCACTCTGTCACCTCCATAAATTAAAATGCTCAAAATAGAACAGAGACACTTACCCAACAGTTGGGCCCCTTTTTTTTCTTATGTTTCTCAGCTTTGTCCAAGCAACAAAGCTTGATGGCCCCCATGGTATAGATTATGATTTGTTTAAGCCCCTTCAGGTAAATTCCTTGTCCCTAGTTAGTCTAAAGTTTTATGTGTGATCTAGTACTGGCAAGGGAATGTAAGAGAAAGAGTAACAGGAGGAACTATGGGGAAACAATAGGTGAAAGAGAGACTTAAAGGGAGAGAAGGCTCCTAATTCCTTTTGCTTTCTTTCCTACTTTGACTACTGTTCAATGAGGACCCAAAGACTGGAATCACTGCAGATTTCTTGCAATCATGAAAGGCAAGTCTCTAAGAATGGCAGAGAAGCAGGATGAAAGGCCTGAGTCCTTGATGGCATTGTTGAGCCACCAAAACAACAGTAGGAGAGCTCACCTCTGGACATCTCGTTAAGTGAATTGTACATGTCCTGTGCTTGAAGGTAGACCATTTTTATACTCACTTTTTGTTGAACGTTTCTCTTACTTGCTTCAAGTGCAGCCTAATGGATATAACTTTGGTATTTGCATTTGTAAAATATATTTTAAAAGCCTAGAATGTTTTTAAAAGCTGATTCACTTTCTCAGTCAACAGACTACACACCTGAGGAAATAACAACAACAATCAACAAGATCAAATAATGTTCTCATAGCTTCAAAGAAGGTTCTATAATGTCATAGTAGGGAGTTTCTTCCTTAATCTGATGGGTCTGCAACATCAAAACCACTCACTTCTTATGACAAAGAATGAGTTCATTAACTTGATTATTATATATTTAACAAGTTATTGTAAAACAAAATTGTTTACGTTTTGGTTTGGCACACCAACACCATTTTTTAAAAATATTGCTTTCCTGGTTTTTTTTTTTTTTTTTTAGGAATTTGACACTCAGATTGAAATCCAAGTTCCTCTTTGGCAGAAGTGCTAACTGTCCTTCCTCTGATTATAACCATTAACTTTTATTCAACATATATAATGTGCCAGTATATGCTAATTATTTTGGATATATTATGTCATTTAAATCACACAACACTAGGACTTATATATTTTTGATATTTCCATCTTTATAGATGAGTTCGATGAGTTTGAAGTTTTAGACTGAAGTTTAAAGATGATAAGTAACTTATCCAAACTCATTGAACGAATCAGTGGTAAATTAGGAATCATAACCCTGTAAACTGACCACAAGATCTATGCCCCAAATCCACGTAGTTTACTGTGATATTGCTAGGCCAAATCAATTCCTTCTTTTGTGCTATGAAGTACATTTAAATATAAGAAAGTAAAAGGGATCCACTAAGATTTAAAAAAAAAATCACAGTGAATGAACAGATATTTCAAAGAGAAAAGATGCAAATAACCAGGGGCCAGCCAAGTGGTGCAGCAGTTAAGATTGTATGTTCCACCTCGGTGGCCCAGGGTTTGCCAGTTCAGATCCCGGGTGCAGACCTACACACCACTTATCAAGCCGTGCTGTGGCAGGCATCCCATGTGTAAAGTAGAGGAAGATGGGCACGGATGTTGGCTCAGGGTCAGTCTTCCTCAGCAAAAAGAGGAGGATTGGCAGTAGTTAGCTCAGGGCTAATCTTCCTCAAAAAAAATAAATGCAAATAACCAGTATTTATGTTAAGACATGTTCACTTTCACTAGTAACCAAAAAGTAGAATTAATAGTAATTAATAACAACAACATATCTTGTTTACCTACCACACATTTGAATAACAATTCTGGTGATGAGTTGTCTTAAAACAAGACCTTTAATATACTTCTAGAGTGATTGTAAATTGGAATCAATTTTCTGGAGGGAACTTTTCCAATACCCCAACAGTCTTTACAAATTTTACAAGTAATAGTTCTTCTAGAAATGCTTCTTCAGGGAGTAATCAGAAGTTTGCGCAAAGTTTATATAACAAGATATTCACTAACAGAAGTACAAATAAGTATATCATAGCAAATCTATTTATCTTAATACAATACTTAAATGTACTTTTTATATCATTAACAATATTGGTAAATGTATACTAAATAAGGCAAAGTTTTAAAAATGAGACATAACTTTATATTTTTGTGATGTGTTGTCAATATTCTGTTTGTATATACTTAAAGAGTATATATATATAAATATATAGGGAGAATGTCAGTCAACAAAGTCAATTGTGCAAAATTCCAATTTAAGTTTTCTTTCATGCAACTTCATTTCTATCTCTAAATTCTGTATTTTACAGTAAGACATTAACCTTGACCCCACTTCTTCTTATGAATCCCTCTAAGGTCATGTCACATATCTGGCAGACTTACACAGTCCAGAGGTAGAATCAGGAGGAAGGGCATGGGAGTAGAGTTGATGTATGGTTGAGGGCTGATGTACCCTGATGTCTCCAAATTTCCTAACTACATTGATGTGGCCTCTGATTCTATTCTCTCGTTTGAGTCAAGCCCACAACTCCATCTCTATGACTTCCTTCAACTTTAGATGTTGGGAAAGATCAAAAGGTTAGATTGTCCTCTATCAGATTATACTTCTTTTTAACTATGAAAAAATTTATTTTCTTTGTGATAATTTGTTTCTCTTAGAAATTTAGAATGTAAGAGGGAGTCCTTAAAGATAATTGCTCACACAAATTCTTTCCTAGCTCTTATGGAAAGCCAGAGAAACAATCTCATCAAAAAACTGCCTCCAAAACAAAAAACTTCACTGACCTTCTCTTTACTGCCTCTGCCATCCATCCCCTCAGGTTGTTTTGTTTTTTGTTTTAACAGTGTTCTGTAGTACTTTGAAACTCTGTCTCATCAAGGTCCTCTGATGTTGCTGAGCTGTGATGCCTGAGAGTCCATTTCATATTTCCATATTAATTATGCAACAAAATTGTGAGCACTATAAATATGTTTTGGGCATGACTTATCACCTTCATTGTCAGCCCTTGATTGCGGGTTTGTTTCGCACAATCCCAGATAAGACCTTTTCCTATAGCAGGTAAAAAATTAAAGAACTGAAAACATAAATAAAAATTAATTTCTCATTGAAAGGCTCATATTGCCACGCTAGTAGAAAAGCTTACTTCTGATCTTCACGGATCCCCTCCAAATTATGCCATAGTTCTGGGCTTTGATCATTTGCCTTGACCAAGGAAATGCTGGCTTCATTCTGTTGATAGTTTACCTTGTACTCACAGTCTTTAAGCTCAGGGTGCCATTGCTGTTGCCTCTACCACTATCCAAGAACACCTCCACCCCTCTTTGCACTCACTGATAAGGAAAGACCAAAAGGCATGGCCTATGATGGCTCTCCTTTTACCCAATGACTGCTTAAAGGGACTGGAAAACATAACCCAGAACTGTGTGATTGTGGAGGCCAAGTTACATCCCAGAAGTACAATAAGGTAAAAAACAGGAAAGAGACAGCAAATTACTCACTCAATCTTCCTTTGCTCTTTCACCAGCAATGGACTGTTTTGAAATGCAATAGTTCCAAGCAGGCTCTTGGGAGATGTCCTCAAGTGTTACAGCAATCAGTTGTGTTTTGATGCTAAGCTGTCACCAGCTTGGTGAAGCATCACTTTGTATTTGCTCTTCCTCCTTCCCTATTTCACTCCCTTTATCCTTCATTCTTATTGCCCTGGCAGTGCACTGTGCCAAATAATTGTTAGCAAATAGGTTCTCTGCCTCAGGCTGTTTTTTGTGAAACCCAGATAGTAGTGTTTATACTTCATGAGTTTGGCTCCCTTTTCCATATTGATGCCTAGAAGTAGGTTGTGGGTAGTCTCTGCTGTTAAGATGCACAAATCTTCCTCTTTTCTTCCTTTTTCCAGACACTTGCTCTATATATCTGTTCCAACTTCCTCCTCCGGGACCTATGCCTTTTGTTCAAAAGACAGAATTTCAGTTTATCAACTGATTCAATGAACAGCCTGCTATAATAAAGAAAAGGAGAAGGAAGGAAAACAATGAAGAATACATCAACATTTTTTTTTTTCCTGCCACAAACATAGGCAAACAAATAGAGACATAGTGGAGAAGAAATAGGGTTAAAGGACAGGGAAAACGTAGCAGTGCTAACGAAGTTTTCTTTAATTAGTTGGATAGAAGTTAAATTTTTCTTTGTCTTCCTTTTTTTTTTTTTTTACAATTATCACTTATTTAACTAACAACAATAAAAATTATCACTAATTTTGCTATATTATTTGGCTATGTTATGAGAGAGGAACTGGTGGGGAAAGAAAATAAATTGTAGAGTCTTAATTATAGAGAAAATTATGATGATATGGGAGGAGTACATAGAATTATACACAGAAGAACAAAGGATGAATAAAGAAGATTGAGGGGAAAAAAAGGAAAGTACTGGAATGTGGAATGTTAAGCCTTAAATGTGCACTCACTCCCAATAGTTAACCCTAGGCCAGTTATTTATCTCCTTGTAACAGAATATCCGTTAAGGTAGAGATTAAGTTGGTTGCTCATTTAAAAATATTTACTTACAATAAAGCTAGACTCTCTGATGTCATTCAAAACAACCACTAATTTAGAGCAGAGTGTGGGCTCATAAAGAAATACTTGAGTGATCTTCCTCTGTTGATGGGTATGTTTGGCCAGAAGGCATCTCAGGCCCTGAGGAAAAAATAGAAAGCATACTAAAAGTTTCTGAGATTGCAAAGACAAGCCCTGAAACATATCCCTGAGTTTGCAGAAATCCTCTCTAAAAAGGCAGTGCATCAGTGGGCAAGAGGGCAAAACAACCCAAAAGCAGCAGTCACCAAGAGAGATGGAAAAGTTTGGGTTTTACCCAAGCTCAGAATAAGAGTCTTCAGGGATTAAAGCTGTTTGGGGCATGACTTATATCTGCCCTGGGAAGCTTTTTCTAACCCATGCACTTAAGGCAAACCCCAAATAACTGAGCATGTGAACTGAAAGTACATTACCACAGGGATTCGAACATGGGACACCGTCAGGTGACTTGGCCTCAGAGGTTCATGTGTCAGGAGCATCACTGCATTGATACCAACCAGCCCTTGAAACAGTCCAGAACCACATGCAACAGCAACAAGAAATGATGAGACTCTCCTGTTCACCTGAGCTTTGCACTAGGACTTGAATAGTGTTCCCACCCCTACCCACATGGAATTGGAAGTAGAATTCAAGAGGGAAATTCTCATTCTGACAGAGGTGAGTAATTTGCCACCAGTGCTTAATGAGAAAAATAAGTAATAACAGAAAAATGACCATTAAAGATTTCATGAAGCAAATCATATTGTATATATTATAGTGATTATGCTTTATCAGACTGTGTGTTCTTCTCCCACTTCCTCCACACATTATCTAGCAGATGCATTTCCTGTAGTGGACTCAGTAACTACTGAATTAAATATTTGAGATAATATTTAATATGCATTTTGAAAAGAAATCGATCTTAATCAAAAAACACTGTATACTATAGAAAATGTGGTGGTGATACCAAAATCATCAGTTTTATCTCATCACCAAATAATAACTCCTGCTAATAGTTCCTATATTGCTGGTGTCATTTTGTTCATTTTACTTTTATTTAAGAACTCCACCTAAGATAGGAGAATTGGTATCTGTATTCGTCAGGGTTCTCCAAAGAAACAGAACCAATAGAATAGATAGAATAGATAGATAGATAGATAGATAGATAGATAGATAGATACAAGAGACTTACTATAGGAAACTGTTCTTGCAATTATGGAGGCCAAGAAGTACCAAGTTCCGCCGTCTGCAGACAGGAGAGCCAGGAAAACTGATGGTGTAATTCGGTTCCAGTTCAAAGGTCTGAGAATGGGAGGAGGGAGACAATAGTATAAGCCCCTGTCTGAGTCTGAAGGCTTGAGAACCAGGAGAGAGGATGTCTCTGGGCAGGAGAAGATGGATGTCCCCGCTCAAGCAAAGAGCAAATTCACCCTTCCTGTGCCTTTTAGTTTCAGTCAGGCCCTCGATGAATTGATTGGTTCCCTCCCCCGTTGGTGAGGGGGGATCTTCTTTACTCTGTCTAAAGATTCAAATGCTAATCTCTTCCACAAACACCCTCACAAACATGCCCAGAAATAATATTTTCTCAGCTATCTGGGCATTCCTTAGCCCTGCCAAGTGAACACATAAACTTAACCATCACAGTATCTACGTATGTTTATTTGTAACACATCCAATGAATTCATTTTATGTGTGGAGAAAACAATTGATTAACATTCTGCAGATTTTCTGTATTTTCATATAAATTCCTTGTAAATTTCCATAAGTTTTGTTTATAAATGGGCTATGAGCACTCAGATTACGAGTTTATGAGCAACTGCTCTAATCTGAGTATGTTAGCTTGCTAGGGCTGCCATAACAAAGTACCACAGACTGGTGGTTTAAAAAATAGAGATCTATTTTCTCACAATTCTGGAAACTAGAAGTCCAGTATCAAAGTGTCAGCAGTGTATTTACTTTGAGGCCTCTTTCTTTCACTTGTAGATAGCTGTCTTTTGCCTTTGTCTTTATATGGTATTTCTTCTGTCTGTGTCTGTCTGTTTCCTCTTCTAATAAGGACATCAGTTATATCTGATTAGGTCCTTCTAATGACCTCCTCTTAACTTAATTACCTCTTTAAAGACCCTGTTTCCAAATATGATTGCATTCTAAGGTACTGGAGCTCAGGACTTCAACACACGAATTTGGGGGGAATACAATTCAGCTTGCAACACTGGGATAAACTTCTGGCTTTACAATTAATCAGCTAGGTGACACCAGGCAAGTTCCTTCATCTCCTCAATCCTCAGTTGCATTAGGTACATATTTGAAATAAGTAGAATGTGACAGCATGCCGTAAGGAGGAAATGATAAAATATAAACCATTTGTAAAGTAATTGAAATATGTTAAACAGTCACAGGTGTTAGAGAGATGCACGCTTTTCAGATGGGTGCGACTTTTAGCAAAATGGTAGCTTGAATCAGAATAGAATTGATGAGGGTGCTGACACCATGTAGCAGGGATGCTTCACATGAGAACTGTTGGTATCTTTATGCTCATTTGTTTTCTCTTCACTGTGCATCTTTATCAGCATTTCCACATTACTGAGAAGTTATGATTCTGGATTGATATATAGTCACTAGTTTGTATTAAGTATTCAGTAAATATAACGTGAATAAATTAATGTTACCTTATTTCATACTCCAAATAGATTTGAATGGAGATATGCAAATATTCTTTAGAGAAATATTCAATTTAGAGTGCTTACCACTGTAAATGTTTAATATTACTTATTCTATTTGATATCCATATGACCTGAAAAATAAAATTTCCTTCAAAATAGGGTTTGCACAATCTTAAAAAAATAAAGTAAAAGTACAAGACAAATTTGCCGATGTTCATGCAAGCATTCTCCTTTGGGGGACAGAAACGTAGAGAAATGAGCATTTGAGTCTTCAAGACCTATATCCAAAGTTACCCCTAATGTGGAGACTGATGGAGATATTGAAATTTTGGGGTGCCCCAGGGTGTCACTGACAGTGATTTCCCATTGTAAATGACCTAACTGGCTGATAATGATTCTCTTTATATTTTTGTTTTACCTTTACAAAGACAATGTCCCATTTATATGAATTTCAAATAATTTGTAATCCCTGTAGCAATTATTCTTAATGTAAATTAAAATATTGACATTCTAACATAATACTGGATTTCTTACCATTTCTGAGAAACTCAGTTAATATAAGCTTTCCCCTTAATAAAGAATTTATTCTCAATATTGACAAATCATTTATTTGATTCTGTAAGGCCGAAGATCAAACATAAGAAATTGTAAAGTCATTTAAATAGTAAATGACCTTATTTAAGACTTCTTATGAGACTTCCTTGTAGGTCTTTTTAAAATTACTACATGTATTATCAGAGAGAACTAGTTTTGTCTTCATTTTTTAAAAATAATTTTCTGCAGTTCTTTATTTTTGTCAATGCACAAATACTTTTATGTAAAGTAACCTTATTTTATCAACTTAGGTTAATTTTAGAAGTTATATGATAATATAATATAAACTACGTAAATACCAAGATAAATAGCTGATCTTGGACGAATTAGAGATCATCCAGGAAACAGACAAAATTTAGATAATTCTAATTAGTATTTTCAATACCTTTTCTTATCGCTGCAAGTGTTTTCAACATTACTGAGTGCCTCTAGTGTATGAAATATCAACTATATATAACATTCCTTCTCATCCTTTTAAAAGTCCTTCAAGGAAAGGATTTTGTTCTTCTCTTTTTAGATGAAGAAACAGAAATTCAAAGAGTTTAAGTAAGTGGTTTAAGTTCACACAGCTACTCAGGAGAAAACCTCAATCTAACTTCACGTTTTTCAGACTCTGTAGCTTATGCAACTTTGTTCTTTTCATAGCAATGTATGTTATCGCCTACTGGGTATATGTGATTGATTTGAGGCTTTTCATAGCAATGAATTCTATCACCCACTAGGCACATGAGATTTATTTGAGAACTTTAAACTCTTGAGAACATTTCTCACATCTACTTCAAGTGAATTTTGTAATATCTTGAACCCAATAAATGACTTGACATTTAATTCCATTCTCCTCCTCCAAAGGTTTAACAAACTTTATATTTTGGCTAGTTAAACAATGTAAGTATTTTTGACGAATTCCTGTTGAATAAATAAATTTCCTTCCCAAGAGGATCTTATGCCCCTATGTTTCAGACAATCTGGAGCATCTGCTTCCAGTGCCATTGATTGTATTCACACTGGAATAGTGAATAATGCTCATTTTGTTCGTATGCCACTATTGAAGATTGCCATAGATTAGACATAGGCATACACATAGACATGTCCACAGCCATGGACATTGGACATAGACAGTTTGATATGGAAAACTGAAAACATGCATTTACTTCTTTCCATCCCTAAAATCCAAAGCACACAAAAATAATCAAAAGCAGTTCTCAGACTTTTGTGAGAAATGGGACAACAATAGACCAGTGGGTTTTGATTTATTTCTGAAAGGTCTAAGGCAGTTGGGTTCATATTGAGTGATATACCAGAGCATAATCAGCCACAACAGGAACCAGGAATTGGAGAAGTCAATGGAGGTGGAATTATTTCTTCCCTGCTGAACCCTGAAAGCACTCAAAATCTTGGAGTCAGCAAATCTAATCAGTGGGAACGGGCTGATAAAATTTCTGAGTAATAACACAAAGAGTGGCAGTAATGACTTTAGCCTAAGGTTAAAGCAGATATTTTCTTCCTAAAATACTTGTGCAAGACTGAACTCCTAGTGTGGGTATGGGCACTTTACAGTTAGGCCATGTTTGTTTGGGGAACACAGGATGGGAAGTGGAGACAGCATGAATCTGTGTTCCCAACCCATACACCCTAAACTGAAACCCATCAGTTAGCATGTCTCACAGAGGTAAAGACAAGCTGTATATTCAGGGGAGAGGCCAAATAGGTAACAGAATTTCATAATGAAAGAACTATCCAACCAAGCTCTTAGAATAAGCAAGCCATTGTTTTTCATTTTTAAATAAGAAAAGACAAATAAGGAATTTCATCCATATGAGGGAATTCATCAACACAACAGATAAATAACTAATTTTAAAAGAACCTAAAATAGTCCAGGGAAAAGATAAAATTTAGATAATTCTCATTAGTATTTTAGACAGATTCATGAAAGATAACATCTATAAAATAAAAACAGTCTACTCTGGGCAAAGGATCATCAGAGACTATGACAGCATTTTTGGAAGTTAAAATAGTATTGTTACAGTAAAATAGCTAGTTGAAAGTCTGGAAGAAAATCGTCGGAAATTTCTCACCATGTAAAATAAAGGAAGGGAAAGAAAAAAAAAACCACCAGGACAATATTTGAAAAACAGTTAAAAAATGAAGTTACATGGAGGAATACCTAAGAAGTTCACAGATTTTCTAATAAATGATCTGGAAAGAAAGAACAAAAGAAAAGCAGGAGAAATAATCAAAGAAACAATAAAAATTCCCAGAGTGAAAAAACCCCCAAATTTTTAGATTAAAAGATCTCACTGAGTCCTAAACAGCAAGAATCATAAAAAATGATAGACATTTTAACACGTCTTTTTGAAAATTCAGAATACGTATCAAAGATAAAATCTTTTAAAAAATGTAATAGTTTATCTGCAAAAGACAAAAAAGTATTCTATCAGACTTTTCATCAGCAAGACTTGCTTTTAAAAAACGATAGGGATCTTTAAATGAGATCTTAAAAGCTTTTGGTGAAAAAATGATATTGAACTAAAATCAATATCCTGCAAAGGAATTATTCAAAATGTAAGAACTAAAGAAATATATTTACATATATAAGCAATTAAGAATTGATGTATGTTATGATCTGAATGTTTGCGTCCCCCTCAAACTTATATGTTGAAATTCTAACCCAAAAATATGATGGTATTAGGAAAAGAGAGAGGCCTAAATTATGAGAGAGAAGCCCTCATGAATGGGATTAGTGTTTGTATAAAAGAGATACAGAGATCCCTAACTTCTTCCTCCATGTGAGGATACAGCAAGAAGGTGCTGACTATGAACCACGAAGAGGGCCCTCACCAAAACATGATCATGCTGCCACCTTGATCTTGGACTTTCCAGCCTCCAGAATTGTGAGAAACAAATTTCTGTGGTTTATAAACTACCTAGTCTGTAGTATTTTGTTATAGCAGCCTGAATGGACTAAGACAATTATTTGTCCTGTTGGCACAAAGAAGAGATCAGGAGAGAGAAAAGAATATATTCTATCAGATGGAAAACAAGTCAAAGAAAGAAGACTACAAAAGGTGCTATATTACATGAGTATATGTATAGGAAGGCTCCACATCAAAACAAAGAATTCCAAGCTGAGAGAAAAGTATTACCAAGAAAAGGATAGACGTCTTGTTGTTTTAATTAACACAATGTATCACAGACCTTACTATTGTCTCTCTAATGTCTTCTCTTTTTCTCTTATAAAATAGAAGTTTTACCTCAGCACATGATAGTGAGGCAAAAAATTATATTAGCTTCCTTACAACAAACTATGGTCATATAATTAATTTCTGACCAATAAGTAACAAAAGAAGTGAAAATAATAGTATTAAAGAAATTCACTGTGCTTATTTTTTTACCAGCATGTGTTATTCCAAGTATTTTCTAATTGGTAACTTATTGAATTCTCACAGCATCCATATCAGGTAGGTACTATTACTATTTAAATTTTGCAGATGAGAAATCTGGCATCTTGCATAAGTTAGCACAATTGCCAAAGCTATATTTTATGTGCAATTTCTTGATAGTACAGTGAAAGACAAAACTCATACCCTCCTCTTCCTCACTGTTTCCCTCCCATTGCCTAGAATGTAGATATTACTACAGCTGGTACAGACCTCCTAGATGCAAACCTAATGATGAGGATGGAAACCCAATGATAAAGATGGAAGAGGATCAAGACAAAAAGAGCCTGAGTCCCTAAAACATGGAGGTGACATATTAGCTTTTGTTTTCTTAAGAACAGATTATTAAAGAGAAATGTTTCTTTTTCAAAAAATACTGTTATTTTGATCATTGTTACAGCAGCTAAACTTGCATCATAACTAGCATGATTTCCTTAAGAAACAGGATATTAGTAATATGATAATGTCATGATGTGACTCTTCTGTCAATAAAAAAAGAAAACCAATTAGAAGTTTCAGGAAAAAAGTGCAAGAATTGTGGTGCAAATAGAAATAAAACTGGAATATAGACTGATTTTTAACAATATACGGAATATAACAATGGGGAGGGGACTCTGTCCTTGACATTTGGAAACCATTCCCATGGGTGTCAAAGTGCACATTTGAATGACAAGGGATTACATTATGTTTATTTCTCTATAGGTCCAATCACACTAGTTGTTTCAGTAATTCAGAGGATGATGATAATAATTTTATGTTTTTGTTTACAATGTCTTGACTTACCCTGTAAACACAGCATGAGGCAGATGTGTTATACTTTCTATTTAAAAGTTATGTACCTTACCAAGGTAAAAGCAAAAAACAATTAAAAGAATTCAAAAAGTAAAGGCGCATAGTAGAGACTGAGAGAAGTTTGAGTGTTTGAGTGCCAATTTCTTCATCTTACTTAAAACGAAGCCAAGAAATAGGACTTGCAGTAATTTAACAAGAGAAAGAAGCACAAATATTTTATATGAAAGATTCAAGCAATTGATAGGAGAAATTAAGAAAAATCTTACAGAGATGTTTAAGAAGGGAAAATAGGGTTTGTTTATAATTCTCTTTTTTCATAGTAGGGAGTTAATTTAATCTGTTTAAGTTGACAAATCAAGAAATGGAGTTGATATATACACTGTAATGCAATGCAGGGAATCAATAGATGAACCAATAAACTGAGAACGTTAAAATTTGTTGCTTCTGGGCAGTGCCAGTGGGGATGAAGGAAGCATAAGATCTTTGCAATATTTGTTTTTTATGTATGAGTATTTATGTTATAATAAAATAGTTCATGCAGCAGTGATCTCATGTTTTTAGTTGTTCTCAATGGTAAGAGGTCTCTGCCAACATAAAGTGCACTGTATTTATTGGAGTCTTTTTCCCTGATCTTGAAAAATTATAATAACTCCCTTCAACCGTTCAGTCAAAAGGAACGAAATCAGTCAAAGCTTCTGTTTAGACTGCACGAAGCAATCCTTACATGCCAGCGACGGAATTTCTTAAACTTCAACGTTGAGATAAATAACTCAACCGTGTAAAATAAGCAGCAATGTCCTCAGGATGCTTTCAATTTTGTGAGTCATATTAATTGAATATTAATTGATACCTGCACAATCATCAATGTCCATGGCAGATTTTCTGCCACAATGGCAGAGGTGGGTAGTTGCAACAGAGATATATGACTAGAAAGCCTAAAATATTCCATACTTGGTCCTTTAAAAAAGCGTTCACCAAATCCTGTTCTATTAGGGATCTTTCCACTTATCGGAAATTACAGCCTAAACTTTGTAGGATATATACGTTTTCCTAATTCACTATAACAAATATTTCTGAAAAATATATCTCTACATTCATAATTGTTATACAGTGTACCTAACCATATGAGGGCATTGAGCTGAAAACAAAGAAGAAAATATAGGGTAAACTTTCTCTCTTTTTCTAAATGTAGCCATAAGTGACTTAATCTTATATATTGTATTATATTTAAGGAAGCCTTGATGTCATATTTTCTTAGTTATAAAAACTGCTTATTAAAGTTTATATTTCAATTTGAGAATTCAGACTTGCTTTTATTTGCTTTTTATGAAAGCCATTGGTTATCCTTGCTGGAGTGTTGAGAGTTCTCAAATTTTTACAAAAGGAAGTATATTGTTATCTAACTAAATTTTATAGTGACCCTTTTTCTTATACATAGCCACACTTTAAAGTACAATTTTGTGATTGTACAATTTCATTTCCATGGAAAAATCTACTTTTTGTGAAGAAATTTATAAAAAACAAATCTGTATGCTCTATGTGAGTAGAAAGCAAGAAATAGATAAATGAAGGATAGATATTCATTTCTGCATATCAAATATCTGGCATATAACATTAGAGAAATATGTAATAAGCAAATTTTGTTCAAATACTTTAGTTAAAAATGAAAGTGCTGTCTTCTGGAAATTCATTATCTATCTATTAACAAAATTTGGAAGAAAACAGCAGAAAGAAATCTCAAAATCAGAAAAATAGCGATAAGATCTACGTTCATAAAGATCACTGTTGAAAAACCTATAATGCCATTTTGTCAACATCTATTTATAAATCATGACTTGTTTTATTCTTTGGCCCTGTAAGATCTTATTCAACATTAAAGTCAAACATTACTTGTAAAGTGGAAACATACTTTCACAAGCCACACACTTATGAATTATCAAAGAAATTAGAGTCTTGGTTTGGATGTGATTGTGTCTCTCTCAGTAGATTAGTTCTCATTAATAATACTTAAAGGATAGATAACTGTGTTAACCAAGTAGTTAATGATAAAAAAGCCCAAATCTGTGAGAACTCTGTGCCTATTACAAGATCTTTAGGATAGACCAACACCTTTATTTTTAGAAAAACCCTTATTTTCTAACTGTGGTTCTCAAATTTGACATGATCTTTCCTCCAAGGGACACTTGGAAATGTCTCGAGACATTTTTGATAGTCATAACTCAGGTCAGGGGACAAGTGACACTAGTATATAAAAGGTAGAGGCTAGGGATGCTGCTAAACATCCTACAATGCACAGGATGGCCCCTCACAACAAAGACTGTCCATCCTCAAAGTCAGTAGATTGAGAAACCCTGATTTAGAAAATTTAATATTGGATTTTCTTATATTAAACAAGTTCCTCTCAATGATCTATTTACTAAAGACCTCAGTAAATTTTAGAGCATAGAGCAGTAGCCAAGAATATCTGGTATGGGTACTCTGGGTGTAAAACAGAATTACAACATTTAACTCATCCAGAATTTAAGTGCCAAATGTTGCCAAACTGGAACCTGCTTAAACAGCTTTCAGCAATCAGCATCTCTTCCTTGACCCACGATGATTATTGCTGATCCTGATGGTCGAGTGGTTAAGGTTGTGTGCTCTCACCACTGTGGCTCAGGTTCATTTCCTGGTCAGAAAACCAAACCACCCACTGTGTGGTTGTCTCACTGCAGATGCTGCATGTTGCTGTGATGCTGAAAGCTATGCCAGTGGTATCTCAAATACCAGCAGGATCACCCATAGTGAACAGGTTTCAGCAGAGCTGACAGACTGAGAAGAAAGATCTGGCTACCCACTTCTAAAAAAATTGGAAGTGAAAACCCTAGCAGTGGAGCATTTTCTGATATACTATGAGATGCTGAGATGATGGCAGCAAAAAGACTGAGCAGGGTTCCACTTGGTGGTACACAAGGTCGATAGTATTTGAAATCAACTCAACAGCACTAACAGGTATGTTTATTATTAAGAATGAAAAAAGTTTGTTTTAAAGCATGATTAAACATAAATTCAAACAAATTTTAGAGCTTTGATATATAATAAAAATGTTACAAGCATTTTAGCTTCAAATCCATGAATATGTATAAAAGTATGGAATCTTAAACTTTCTTCTTATGAAATTCAATTAATCTCAGGTAATTGATTTAATATTCAAAGTGAAAAAATGTTTTGCTGTGATATCATGGAGAACAAGTTTTGTGCATTAAATGTAATTAATGACATTCTGCTGAATTAAAAAAATTAAGGCAAAAGATTCATGTAAACACATTGAAAAAACAATTTAAAAGGTTGGGCATGGTTAATTGGCTGGTTGAAATGTTTAAAATGTTACTGTCATGTACATTTTTAGTTAAATTATTATGTTAGTTAATTTTGCTAAATGAACTTTATGTCTGTAAAGAAACTCCTGTTTTTCTTACTTACAAAATGCATAAAGTACAAATATCATAAAAGTAGAAATTTTCACATATGAAAATTTTAACAGGACTGAGTTGCACACAGCTTTTTGATTTTGCAGGTTGATGGTTTTATTAGTTTTGGACATGATTGGTCATTATCTCTTTGAATATTGCTTCTTTCTCATTCTCTGTTTTCTCCTTGGGTTAATCTATTATACCCACCAGAGAATTTTCTGATTTTGTACAGTTTTTATGCTCTAAAATTTTAGTTTTAATACAGATTCTTCCTTTTTTTTGACTTTGAAAATTTTCTAGTGATCTGTCCTCCAGTTTGCTAATCTCATATTTTGCAAGGCCCAGTGCGTTTTTCAAACCACCCATTATATTATTGATTTTTTTATATAGATTCTAATTATCTGCTTAAATCTATCATTCTTCCACTTTATCCACTTCTAGTGATTTCTTTTGCATATAAATTATATTTATTTCAATAACTTATCTGCTAACTTCAATACCTAGATCATCTGTATGAATGCTTCTTTTGTCTATTTTTTTCTCTGGTTCATTAGTCATATTTTCTTGACTCGTGTCTAGTAATTTTCTATTTTGATCTGGACGTATTTTGTAAAAGAGCTGCCTAGGATCTAAACTTTCTTATCTTGCACAAGAGTGTTTTCTTTTTACTCTGGGAAGCAGATAGAATGAATGGCTGATCAACTCTATCCACTTGGGTGTTGAGCTTGGTAAGGAGAGCGCTGCACTTTCCGTAAGCCTCTGCACTTTCAGTTCCTCCTATTCCTTGTATGTGACCCTCCCAGGCTTTCGATGGAGAGTTTGGTGGATATCATCTCCCCAGCCTTGAAAGACAAAGGGAAATTGACCTCTACCTTTCATTGGTTCTTGGGTAGTACTTAAGACTCCTGAATCATACAGCTTCAAAATCTGGCAAATGATTTAAGGGTAGAATTGTGGTATTTCTTTCGTTTTAAATTAAACAAAAACTTACAGAAAAGTTAGAAGTACAGTAAAAAGAACTATTCTTCTCTGAATCACTTGAAAATAAGTTGCAGTCTGATGCCTCAAATAGATTAGTATGAATTTAGTATATGAAAGACATTCAACTATATAATTACCTATACAATATGATCATCAAAGACAAAAATTAACATAAACACATTACTACTATATAATCCACAGACGTCTATGTAGTTTGACAATAGTCACAATAATGTCTTGATAACAAAGGGATCAGCTACGAGTTCCTTAACCTTATCTTGATTTTCTTGACTTTGACATAAGTTGGTTATTTTATGTCTATTAATTTTTTTTGTAAAATATCCCTTGAGTGATGCTTCATGAGTAGTTTCAGATTATGCATCTTTGCATGAATAACTTAGAAGTGATTTTGCTGAATGCATTCTATCAGATGGCATATAGTTTCAATTTATTCCATTACTGATAATGTTAAGTTAGATCACTGGATTACAGTAATGTCTGCTAGAATTTTTCAGTGTGAAATTATTTTTTTTCTGTAATTAGTAATCATTTTTATATAGAAATAGTTTGAAACTACAAAATATTAGTTTTCTCACAAAAGCTTCAATTTATTTTATTTTCATTTATTTCTTCATGGACACATTGCTTTCTATTTTATTCAATAGGCTATAATTTTGCCTCCTTTTTTACCTTGAAGTTCAAATTATCATCAGTTGGGCCAGTGGTAGCCTTTTCAAGCTGGCTTCTGTATCCTTTCAACATATCTCCCAAATTTTTGACCACATTCCTGCTTTCTGGTACAAAATGATGTTTCCAGTATCATCTTGTACTTTTCCTGCATCAGGCTTAGAATCCGTCATTCCTCCAAGGAGCCTTCCCTTTAGTGGAAAATGGCACATAGAAGCTAAGATAAGGGCAGTCGGTAGACTCAACACTTGGAATATGGCTGCTCTTAGACTGTCTCAAGAGACAAAGCTAGGGACCGTATGTTTGTGTGCATATGTATATGAGAACACAAACTTAAATCTTGTGTGTGTGTCTATTCACAAATCTACACGAATGCCTCAATTCCACAATTATTGAATATAATATATAGCTATTCTGAAATCTCACATATCTAGTAATCATTTAGCAAAAGATTTGGATTAATTTTTATTTAGATAGAAAAATAAAAATTATTAAAAAAACATTGATTCAAAGCACTCAAATCTCAGTGTGGAGTCACCTAATTGTTCATACTTATAACTATTTCTTTAAACATCACTCTTGAATATATATGTATACATTTGAATTGTTATTAATTTTATTTCAGATTTAATTTATATATTCTTGCTCACAGAGAACCAGTAAAAGATATGATGCTTGACTCATTCAGTAATGGGTTAATGTAAGAAGCCTCAGAAACTAAACATAAACAATGACAGAAAATCGCAGCATGCATTTTTTTTATGTCTTCATCATTGGAGGCTTCTCACACTTTGCTTATTTGAGAGAAAATACACAATGTTACATAATGTTTGTTTCATTTTACATAGATCTCGCGTTCAATGAAGGAAGTAATTATTTTCTTTTACTACTTTTCTGTGATTCTTTACCAACAAACTCAATGTTTTAAAGCTATAATTATATTCTAATTTGATTTAAATAAAGCAATCTGAATGCAGTTTTCATTTCTTCCCTTAGGGAGAAAGAAAATACAAAGAAGCATTCAGTAATGGTATAATTCCCAGTGCTATTGTATTTGCTGTTTGGGTTTAACACTCTGTCTCATTATGATTTTATACACCATGGTATTTTCAGATATTAGAAGGAGTATTGATATTATGATAAATATTTTGTTTTATGAATCTACTCAAGACAGTACTTTTAAGAAACATAAAGTACAGTCATGCACTGCATAACAATGTTTTGGTCAACAAGGGACTGTGGCCCTATAAGATTAGTATCATATAGCCTAGATGTGTAGTAGGGTACACCATCTAGGTTTCCGTAAGTACACTCGATGATGTTCGCTGAAAGACAGAATCACCTTATGATGCATTTCTCAGAGCCTATACCAGTAGTTAAGTGACTCATGACTATACAGAATGCTAAATCATAATAGAAAACCAAACATTAAATCAAACAGACTTGGAACTCTGTTATCCACTCACTAATCCTTAAAAGTTTAGAAATGACAATGGTGCCTCTCTTATGGTTTTTATGAAGTTGTGATGTTGATTCATGTATGTCTAATTTCCAAGGGCACTTTAAATTTGCACTTTCTTTTCACAGTTTTCGGAATTATTGAAAAATCCTACTGCTACTATAACACATATGCTAAACTATTTTATTTTATACATTTATTCATTTCTTCATTTATTTCTTCATTCACTCTTTCATTTGTTTATAACGTGTTATCTACCAACAATTTGTTTTGCTCCAGATATGCTTTGGCTGAGTATGTGAAGGCAAAAAAAGGTTTTATTCCCAAAGATAGCTCATTTCAGTGAGTAAAGCTACAAATAGTTAATTTATGCAAAGGCCACTTTCTGATCATTATCACTCATAAAATGTACATCTTTCATATTAGTGTCATATTATATCTTTCATATTAATTTTCAAAATTTCAACACAGTAAGACACTCCAGTTTAGTGAGGAAAAGATCTTACTGTTCTTTCTTTCTATCATACTCATCCCTACTCTCTGGAGTTTGCTCATTTGGTTCACAACCTGGTCCATGCATTTGCTCACCTCTGTCTGTAAAAATTTTACTACTTCAACAAGAGCTTTCTCAAATTTCACTTACTTTAGGAATTTTTGGTGATCTCTCTTATTTGATTTCATCCTCAATAACTCACTGGACAATTAGTATGTAATAACTTTGCCATCTTGCATTACTCTGAAATTTTCTACTTTATCATTCCTTTCCTAAACTGATTCTCATAACTCAGATTTTCAGAAAATTTATTTTCCTTTGTGACCTTGCTTGATATTAAGGAAAAGAATGCAGGCTTTAATGGACGTTTTATGAGGATTTGATTGACCAGAAGTTGAAAGAAAGCATTATCAAGTCTCTGTATGTATAATTATTCCACTAGTTTCCCGGTCTGCAGAAAGCAACTTTTACAAAGCAACTGAGACTGCTATTAAATAATATTTACACCAACCTCAAAGAGACAGCTCGAGAAGGCACAACACTTTCAGGCTGTGCTTTAAATAAGTCGGCATCACATAGCAATCTAATCACAAGAATTCTCAAATTTATGGCTTCTCTGAGACTGTGTTAAACAGAAAAAAATTAGTCAAAAGCCAACCAGGGTAAGTAGAGGATATAGTAAGGAATCATATGAAAAGGAACTTACTTTTCTACTCTGTTTTTGATGTTTGAAAGAACTAGGGAATATTAAGTTGCGTGAGTGAAGACAATTCAAGATGCATAAGCATGCTCTGAAATAGGATAGAAGGTTATCAAATTATAAATTCAATAGACACACTTTGAAATACGCTAGAAAGGGATATGCTGTATTCAGAAAACATATTGCAAAGAAGTACAAAGATTGATGGAACTATGTAAACTACATTTCTTTATGTTCTATGAGCTATAATAATTACATAGATTCTGGGGGGGTGGGGGATGTGTACGAGAGAGAGACAGAGAAACACGGTCTTTGTGTACCTTATTTTCCAAATGATATTTAACATCTCCATCCCAAATTTTAGGTTGAATTTAACTTCTGTTATTTGTATGACAATTGAAATAGAATTACCATGATCACCTAGAAATGTGTGCATTCATTTCTTTCCCATTTTCTCTTCATCCACTTGGAACTTCAGTGCAAATTAGATGTAATTTTAAAACCTATAATTGTGAAGCTAATTTGACAACCAACTCAATACAATGTTTGAGTATGTATGGAGAAAATGTTATTAAGAAATGAGGAATTTTTTGCAAAGATTTCCTAGCTTCCAATTTCTATGTTGAATTTTATAATTTTAATATAATCTTTTATTGATGTAGCATAGCAACTGGTATAAATTTTCAACATATATTTACCTATTTCCTCAGTTAAATATAAACAAGTATACAATTGAATATTTTTGTTCATAACTACTTAGTGTGCATTATTATGGATAATGAGGTGAAAATAACATCAGTACTTAATACTATTAGTAAAATGTGTCATTTCAACAAAAATTTAGTTAATTTTTCATTAGATAACTTTTAAGAGTTTTCTTATTTCACCCTGGAATTTATTTAATAGTTCATTAAGAAAATGTACTAGTAGTGTTTATAAGTGTCTTAAGCCTGGATGGGAGCAAACTGTGTTCTTTGGTTACAATTTGTAAATATTTGAAACTGACAAATATTTTCAAAATTCATAGGACTGGAAGAAATAAAATATAAAGTAAAAGAAGGAAACAAAGTCAAAATAATAGGCAAATATAGCAATATTGAGTATTTATTAAAAACATCATTTTTCTCAAAACTATATATTGACTTATTTTTCAAACAAATAAAAAGAAGGATAATTTCTTGTTATAGGATAATTGTACTTTTATTATTCTCTATTATGTCATTTGTAAATCTGACTTTGAGGTACGAAGTATATAAAGAAGTACAAACAAAGTATACAAAGTATATGTTTCTGTGTTTCTGTTCTTGCAAAAACTGAAGTGTCCCAATTTTCATATGTAAACATTATCACTCCATGGAAATTTTTGTTGCATTTTCAAATGTTTAAATTGACAGAGAGTTTAAAGACTAGTGCAATAAACTCTAGTAATCCTTTGACTTAGATTAATTAATTGTTAATATTTTATCATATTTTTCATCTCTCTTTATCTGTAAATGTTTCTTTTTTTCCTTAACCATTTAAATGAAATTAAAGACATTTAACCCTTCATCCTCAAATACTTCAGCATGCATCTCCTAAGGAAAATGATATTTATTTTTATATTCCACAATAATATTAACATATTTAACACTAAGTTAATAAAATCATCAATTATATAAGACATTTCCAAATTGCCACAAATGTCTTATTTTCAAATTTTCTTTTAAGGATGCAAATCAGATTCTTGTATTACAATGGTTCGCTTTGCCATTTTTCTCTCTAAATCTAAAACAGTTACACATTTCTGTATTTTTCATGACCTTGGAGTTTTGAAAGGTCCAAGCACGTTGTGCGGATTCTGCATTTTTCTGATTGTTTCCTCATGTCTATATCTAACACAGAGATTTCTCGGCAGGTGCACAATACAAGCGCATAGCAGGAAATGGATTCTTGAATTTGGGGTTAAACAGAAGACTGTAGCTCCGGGTACACGTTAAGACCCAAGAACATAACCTGGGACACCTGTACCCTGTTTCAGGGCCCCTGGTTGTTCTCGTCTGCTGCTGGGAATGTCGTCACTATTTTATACCCAGGCCTGGACCCAACGGCTCAAGAGTCAGGGAGGAGATGTCTATAATCAACTTTTCTTAGACTTCACAGGTCTGGACTTACAGTTAGAAGTTTAGAGAAACAAAAGAGAATGTACTGATTAGCGGAAAAGGGATGAATTGAATTCATATAAAACCTAACTGCAGTTAAAATATTTATATTACTAACAAATCATTTTGATAAAGAACATCAATGTTTTAGATTATATACTTAAAACGTGGTAGTATTTTAATTCGAGTGTTAAGTGCTCAAAGGTGAAATGAAAACTGTTTAATGTTTGTAAATATATATGTATGTGTGTGCATGCCAATGAACAATTTGAAAATCTGTTTTTATTTAGCTCATGCATATAATTATTATTAATTATAATTAAAAATTATATTGTTTTCATAACACTTCCAAATAAAATATCTTTAGATTTTCCCATATTATAGAGATATTCACTTCTTTTTACCTCTGAAGAAATAAAGCAGACTATTTAATTCTATGATTTATGAGTCCAAGAATTACAAATTAATTAAAAGTGGCTTTGCCCGAAATATCTTTGAAATAATATTACTAAAATTAAATGGCATATGATGTAGATAAACTGAACAGATCAGATATAATATCGTTTTATACTTCTAATAATTATAGTCTATGTGGTTGCCAAGTTCATTGTGGTAAAACTTTTAAAAATCACCTACAGTAATAAATCTGATACATATTTGATTTAACAGGATTATTTTTTAATATAATATAGTTTCTAAAACTGGAAGTTTTCCACTGAAATCTATTAGCCTGTCTTATCCTAATATAATGCTCATTTCAGTAATACTTCTAACTTCTGAACAGCATTCATCTCACCAGATGATTTAGCTTGTTCTTTTCATAAGCTACGTTTTCTTGGCAAGTCTGATTAATCATACTAATGTACACAATCAAGTGTATAAATTAATGAGATAAGGTGACATAAGTGTGTGTGTGTGTGCATATGTATATGCACCATTAAGCCACAATATCTAAAATAAATGTTATGATAGATTTGATGTTTTGCCATACGTACAAACACTTGCGGCATAAATATTTAGCTATTTTTGTATATATTGTATTTAGGCAAAGGAAGCTGTTATGTGTTCCCCCTCTCCTTCCATGCAAAAAAAAAGTTAGAATCCTAATTCCCATTACTTCAGAATATGACCTGATTTGGAGATAGGGCATTTATAGAGGTAATGAAGCGAAAATGAGGTCATTAGGGTAGGCCCTAATCCAATAAGATTGGTGTCCTTATAAAAAAGAATTTGGACACAGGCAGACATGGAACGAAGACAGTTTGAAGAGACATAGGGAGAAGACAGTCATCTACAAGACAAGGAGAGAGGCCTGGCACTGATCCTTCCCTGACTGTCCTCAGAAGGAACCAATCCTGCCAAAACTTTGATTTTAGATTTCCAGCCTCCAGAGCTGTGAGACAATAAATTTCTGATCTTTAGGCCACTCTTTTTGTGTCACTTTGATGTTGCAAAACTCGCAAAGTAATATAGAAACTTCTTTTCTTTTTTTTTTTCCCTTGGTGAGGAAGAGTGGTCCTAAGTTAACATCAGTGCCCAACTTCCTCTGTTTTGTATATGGGATGCCACCACAGCATGGCTGGATGCATGGTACATAGGTCCAAGTCTGGGATCTGAATCTGCAAACCCCAAGCTGCCAAAGTGGAATGTGCAAACTTAACCACCGTGCCACTGGGCTGGCCCCACAATAGCTGTTTTCTAATAACTATTTCATGTATATCAAATCAATTTATTTATACTATTTTATTATTCAGCAAGAAGGCGAAAAGAAGTTAAACATAAACTGTATGCCTTTTATGTAAAAATGGCATGAGTTGCTTTATTTGGGGGTCAAAATGATTCTGTGAGGACATTAATTGTACTTAGCGAGTTTCCTCAATTTTCTTCTTTTTCTTCTAGAATGTGTACTCTTGCAAATATTCGTTGTTGATTAGGTCATTATGAAAACGCAGTCAAGATTTACTAGGAAAATTAAAATTTAATACATGGTTTTTCTTCTTTGATATATTCAGACAAACGTTTTAAGAATAATTGCCCTTGGATAAAAGAAAAAACTTAAAATAATCATTTTCGTAAGTAAAAAGTGATTGTTATTATTTTAGGGTAAGTACTTTTACTAGGATGTGGTACATACCTACAATCTTGAGTATGTAATGGATCCCATCTTTGTATTTCTCTTACATCTTACTGAATGGTAAAATCCAATATAGTACCTGAATAGGGGCAGAGTTCACAGGATCTAAATATTTAAAAGATGTTTGTAGCTCTCCATTTTTATTTCAAACCTTAAAATATATGTATATTAATGTATACTACAGATGAAAAGAGTCCTAACCCAGTTGTAATTGTTCTACAATAATAATTAGAATGCTTAACGTACTTTAAAAATTAAATGCTACATTTTTTCCTAGTGTTTTCTGACTGCTGCATCTTAGCTGGCGCACTAACCTGCCATAGGCGGTCTAATGATAACATAGGACTACAGCTTAGAGAGAAAATTAAAGGAAAAAAATTCTCTAAATAAAATTGCACTAAAGTGAAATTATGCCATAACTTTTTTGATTGGCCCTAACATCTATTGCTAATCTATTTTTTTTTCTTCTTCTTCTTCTCCCCAAAGCCCCCAGTACATAGTTGAATATTCTAGTTGTAGGTCCCTCCAGCTGCGGCATGTGGATGCTGCCTCAGCACATCCTGATGAGCAGTGTTAGATCCATGCCCTGGATCTGAACCCAAGAAACCCTGGGCTACTGAAATGGAGCACACGAACTTAACCACTTGGCCACAGGGCCAGCCCCCTCATAAATTCTTAACCTTCAAGAAGTTTTTATCATAAGGGATTTTTCATAAGTGCTAATTTTTAATATATAATTATCTATTTTAGCAGATTCTTGAATTAATATAATGTTCAAGCACGTTCACAGCATGTATTCAATAAATTTTACATATTCTTGGGGCCAGCCCGGTGGTGCAGAGGTAAAGTTCCCACATTCCGCTTCCATGGCCTGGGGTTCGCTGGTTCCAATCCCAGGTGGAGACATGGCAAGCCATGCTGTGGCAGGCGTCCCACATATAAGGTAGAGGAAGCCAGGCATGGATGTTAGCTCAGGGCCAGTCTTCCTCAGCAAAAAGAGGAGGATTGGCAGCAGATGTTAGCTCAGGGCTAATCTTCCTCGAAAAAAAAACTTTACATATTCTAATAACATTCAAATTTAAATGTGCACATATATAAAGTCATTAAAAGTCTTCAAAAATAGAAAAAAATGAAGTTACTCATTTAGTCTTTTATTGACAAATTTCATTTCTCATAGTTATCACTGACAGTGCATAGAGATAGCAGTCACTTTCAGTCTCATTTTTTTTGTGATAATAGCCATTGGAAAACCAAATCTTAAACTATTGTTTACTAATACAGTATTCTTCAATATTTATTTAATATTTTATTGCATTAGTTGGCAACAGTCTGACACAAGAATTAGAGAATAATTAGGTATTTAATTTAATCTAATTTTATTATTATTATGCTTTTTGCTGATAAAGATTAGCCCTGGGCTAACATCTGTGTCATTCTTTCTCCATTTTATATGTGGGTCACCACCACAGCATGGCTGACAAGTGGTGTAGGTCCTCACCCGGGATTTGAACCTGTAAACCTGCACTGCTGAAGTGGAGTGTCCTAAACTTAACCACTAGGCCATGGGGCCAGCCCCTAAATTTCTTTTAAAATCATAGTTACAGAAATGCAGACATCAAAAAGACTATAAGGATCATCAAATGCAAGCAACAAAGATGAAAGGAGAGAAGGATATCAGTAACTAATTACTTCGAAGTTACACTCTTATACATTCCCTTAATATAATTGCTTAAATATATTTCCATCTGAGTATACAACAAATTCTCATTTATCCAACATGGAGAGGAACTAGTTTCCTCTTTTTAAATCAAAGATGCTGATTATTTTAGACTTACCATCAGAGGAAGATATGCCAAGAAGCAAATGAAGTTAAGTTTCAGAGTCTCTCATGTGAACAGGCTTCTTTGAGTATTACGAGGTTTTGCTTGAAATTGTAGAATATTCTAGGTTGGGAAGGGAATTTGGTTGCAATCAGAAAGCATTTCTATGCAAGCAATTCTGGTAGATTGTAGTAATTTGTTATGGTTTTCATTTCTGAACTAAATATTTTTCTGATATAAATAAACATTCTAAATAAATATTTCACTTTCATATCAATTTTACTTCTACAATCTTGTATCCTTTTTCCTTAAAGAAGGCCTCTCCAAAGTAAATAAGCTTCAGGCTCCACTAATCCGGACCTGACTAAGATTGTTTACCTCCGTATTTTAAAAGATAAATTGAAAATATTTTAATACTCAAATTGCTCAAATAGCAAGCAAAATACACTTCTCTATAATTACTCATTAACTCTTTTAAATTTTTTCTTACCACTTGGTCATTGTTATGAATATAAATATCCATGATGATGAACTGAAAATATAAAAGGTATAGACACTCTGGGATCCGTGATGAATACACAGTCAAGAACTTAAAAAAAAACATAACGCAGCGACAAAAATTTAGCTCAGCTTTTCACAGATTGGTATAAAATTAAAATGTGAGATTATTAAATATTTAAATGATAAAGGAAATTTATAAATGATAGGGAACAAATAATAGGATAATTTGCAACAATCAGGTTAAGAATTCTATTTAAATAAAATTGTACTGTAACCTGTCATTGAAAGTGAAATAAGTACATATTTTAATGAATATTAGCAACTTAAAAGTAAAACAATAATGATAGATGTGCAGAGTTCAAAATCTATCACTTGGACCATGCTGGAACACATGTAAAGTAAGAGCGTAGTAAATTTCTAATTTTCTTTACAGATTCAGCACATCAGACTTCTTAATGAGCGAAAAGTCTTTTCCTTACTTTTGCAGATTCTATAATTAAGAAAGTATAAAATGCAGAGGTAAACACATGTTCTGGTACTATACCTAACATACGTCATTTTTAACTACAGGCACTTCAGTTAAGTATAATTTTTTTTTATTCACAGCCCAGATGCCAAATATAAATAGGCAAGCCAGTTGCTGGATAGTTAAATGTTCACAAGTCAGTGTGTGTGTGGGGGGGGGTTGTGTGTGCGTACATATACATGCATGTGAGTTGTATACACTTTTTCATGTGTGCAGATACCTAATGAATTATAAAATTTATCTCTAGCTAGCATTTGAAAAGACAGCAGAGTCATGAGCACATTATGGTGTGTTCATTTTTGGTTTTCATTTGCCAAAGCAAATTGCTTTGATTATAGCAGTAATAAATTTGTGTTGTTTCATAATTCTTGTACTTTTTAATTCCAAGAGTTTTGGCTCAGTAAGAATCTAAAGCAATAGAATGCAAAAGAAATATATATGATTTACTGATTAGTTAGAGATGAATTATCATCATATATTTTTTGTGTGGCAGCCATTCCCTCCGTCTGTCTTACTGGTTAAGCCCGAGTTTGTCCCAGTATCTGCATTACACACACATGATTCAGGGGTAAATCCTCATTATTTAAGTCAATCTTGGTAGTCCTCTTCTCTTGAAGGTAAAAGGTTTATGGGATGGGCGTGTTATTAGTTTCTGTCCAATGAGATGTAAGGGAGGTCTTCAAAAAACACAAGGAACATACATCTTTTATTTTTCCCCAGAAATTGTCATGTCTTGATGTGGCATCTTGCAAATACAAGGGAAAATAGTCTGAGGATCAAACCAATACACTGCGTATGAGATTCTAGGAGATGAAAAGCGTCTCTGGTGATCGCATGATGTTGACAGGTTGCTTAAGTAATAAACTGAATAATATAAATATCTTAGCACTTCTTCTTATGTGTGAGGATGAGTGTTCTCGTTTTTTAAACCACTTTAATTTCCACTTTCTGCTACATGCAGATGAATGTCCCCTCTTGGAAGATCTCTCAAGTGTGCCCAAGTGTTTGTGTGCACGTGTGGACAGTTCACATACTATGCCACATATCTTGTGTTTACCTCCACAGATTCATTCTCTAACCTGCTGTGTTATTTCTTAATAACAACTAAAATTTTCCAGGAGTAACATTATTCAAAGTATAATCATGAAAAATATGTCTTTTTAAAATGAGAAAAATCCATAGATAGTTTTCTTTATGAGTTTTTAATGACTAGTAATAACTATAGGGTTATTGAGCAAACCCATGTTATTAGCACCGACAATCAAGACAGTGTTTTATGATTTATCTGTTACTTTCTCTCTAGCTGTAAAACACAATACCCCACAATTAGAATTTTATACTCCATGCATCTTTCAGAAGGATTTAATAAGAATTCTCTAAAGAAGTTTTATCTCTTTTCAAAATTTCATGCTACTCCTGGAGTAATGTTCCCTTGATCACTGTAGACACATTATGTTTATCTTTTTAACAAAATTTAGATTCTTTCCTCTGTGGCTATGCATCAAGAATGAAATCCTCAATATTTATTCCCAAGACATCTACAGTTTGACATCACCTAACCTAGCGAACCTACTTATAAAATATTAGACTTTTTAGAGGAAGAATCGTGGATGCTATGTAAAATAACTTATGCATTACTTCTATAGTACTCATTGTCTAAAGATTATTCACCTATTGTTTAAATTCATTCAGTAATCAGATATTATTTCCTTATTTTTATGCTAAAGTTTGACTTTCTGTGAACTATTTATTATTTTACTAGACCCAAAATTACTTGTAATGCCTATTAGCTGTTTTAGCTCTGGTGTTGTGCAATCTTTCTCTTAACTCAATCTTTCTCTTAAACGACAGCCCTTCATGTGTTAACAGGGAAGTTTTAAATTTCTTCTTAATCTTACTTTTCCAGGAAAATAATCAATATTTTAACTAGAAATTGATGTATAGAAACAACTGGTAAATATAATCTCAAAAATATTTTTCACAAGCTTTATCTCATTTCCTGTTCATTCCTCATATAACGTAATTTCTAAACCTATGTCACTGTTCTTTGTACAAAATATAGGAGCTTACATTTTCTATGTAAAGCTTCAAATAGGAAGTTAAAAGAAGAAGAATACAGTTGACAAACGACAATCTAGCAGTACCATGTCTTAGACTGACTTTCACATCAGTCAGGTAACTTTCATTTTTGTTTCTTAGTTTTTTTTCTACCTCAGAAGGTTTACTTAGATGCTTTATCAGACTAGAAGCACTTTCTCCTCCCTCTCCAATCAAGTAATCCTATATATCCTTAAACACTGAACTCAAGTCACGACTCTTCTATTAACGTTTCCTCTTTACGTACATGACAATTTCCCTTTTCTGAAGACCCCTTGTTCTTAACACTGGGTTACAGAATTTTTATTTGCATTCAATATTTTTCCCCCTTTTATCTCTCTCTCCCCTTTCTGCTTTATCTCTCTGTGTTTTTCTGTCACTGTCTCTGTCTTTTTGTCTCTCTCTCTCCCCTCTGTCTGTCTTCATTTGTTGGAAGATATTTGATAAAAGGAGCAACTTCATCCCTCTTTTACTCTCCCCGTTTTGAATGATATGGCTCTAGGTCTCCAGGCATGTCCAACAACATCGGTAACCATAATAATAACTAAAATCTATTTGCATTTATGGATCAAACAGAGTGTTATTCAGAAACAAGGAACTTGGAAGAAAAAGACATTTGTTCAGGATCCTAGTCTATTAGTGCTAAAACCTTGACATTTAAGAAATTCATTTATCAAACAAAAAAGAATTACCTAATGCTTTGGAGCAAAGTGATTAAACTCCAAGGTCTATACAAACTGTAAGGAAAGACCTTTCTTCCTGACCTAAATGTAGGGCAATCGATAAACATGATGCCCAGGGACAAAGATCACTAGACTTAAGTGCCCTTTCCCATTTATGCTGTCATTTATGCAAGGCAACCTACTCTAATTTGTTAGATGGACCCAGTTAACTCTATCTTTAAGTATAGTTGAGGAGCCAATTTTCCTAACCATGGGGAGAAATCAATTTATATTCATAGAACAGGATCAGCTAATAAAGTATTTTCTGCCTGGTGGATGTCATGAGTTAAGTACTGTATTGCATGTACCTCATTAAGTGCCACCACCTCAAATGTCATTTAGGTAAGTAGTGATATTGGAAATCCTCCAGAATGTAAAATAGCTGTATGCAGCTCCTAAGCGAAATCTGGTAAATGCTGACATCTTTGCTGAATCTGTAAAAATGCTGATAGATTTGATCTAATTTTAAAGAAAAGATGTCCTATATCTATGTTTTAGGTGTAATTCTACTAAACAGAGTCATGAATTAAATGACTGCGTAAGAGCATTCTTCCTCTGATTTTTGAAATTTGCTCCATTGCTTGTAAAATGCATACTATGTTCTTTTCAAAATTTCAGTTTATTAGACACAGGTGAAAGTTTTGTCCTCACTGGAAGCATGAGAAGTATACAAAAACTTCTTGATTATCCATGTATTTCACATAGCATATAGAAGCTGCAGGGTACGAATATGTTGTCAATATATATATTCAAGATAATTGTGAAGAGTGTTAACAACTTGAAATATTAAACTTTCTTCTGTTCCAGACGACATAGCCTTATAGGAAACCTCTTCCTGATTCACTACAGGCTGAGGACAAAAAGAAGGGAGCTTGGCATGGTGGGAAGAATATGGATTCTTACATTAGATCAAATTAACCAACGACGTTCACGTACCTACAGGAGAAAAATCATTCAAGCTGGAGCTAAGAGAGAAATGCAAATCACTGTTTAGAGTTTTGGCTTGCAAAAGAAACTACTGAGAAGCAAAAGGGAAGACCTGAAGGAAATAAGCATTGAGTTCATGTCATAGCAGTAAAATTAAAATTAAAATATAAAATGAGGTAGACTTTCTGGTTCCAGGGAGATAAATGAAGGTTTCCTTGGGTATAGGTAGGGAGGAGGGAGTTGGGGGTGACACTGGGGCTCAGAGCCAGAGACAAGAAGACTACATCTAGAAACACTATAAACAGCTTATACGGACAGTGCCCTAAAATATAAGTAATGGTCTATCATTAGAACCCATATAGCTGCACCTTCTGATGATGGTTTCCTGTAATTTGATTTGAAATTTTCTACCAGAATAATGTCTGTAAATGCCCCAGAACCTGGCTGAAACCCATCTGAACTGCATAAGTAGATATACATTTTTAATAACCCAGTCACTCAAATCCTCACACTTCCCAATTAAATGCTTACACACTTGACACACAAAAGAGTAAAGGTAGTATAGAAGGAATGGGCTCAGCATTAATACTGAGTGGAGTTGCATAGTAACAAGTCCCTTCCCTAAACAGAACATTCCCCTAGTACATTTGCATTCGAGACCTGTACCTTAAAATATGTTTATTTTCAATTCATTTAAAAATATTATATTTTTTTGAGGACTATTAGCCCTGAGCTAACATCTATGCCCATCTTCCTCTGTTTTATATGTGGATGCCTGCCACAGCATGGCTTGATAAAGCAGTGTGTGGGTCATGCTCAGGATCCAACTGGTGAACCCCAGTCTGCCCAAGTGGAGCGTGTGAACTTAACCACTACACCACTGGGCCAGGACCTCAAAATATTATTTTTGATATTGAATAAATTGATAAGGCATTTCCAAAAAATATTGAGCTTTTTTATCAAAATCATTTTGGAGAGTTCACAAGAAAATTAGTATATTACTAATGCATTTACAGTTCAGAAGAATTTTGTGAGTTCACGTTGTTAACCTCACCCCCATCTCCAAGTATACTGTAATCATAGATAAAAACAAAAAATATCTACCTGGAAAGTCAAAATTTAACTTCTTTTAGAAGAAGAAAGACTGGGAGCTTAAATTACTGGCCTGCTGGATTTATGGTTCAGAAATTAGCAAATTCATGGGGCCAACCCGAGGCTGAATGGTTAAGTTCGTGAGCTCCCCTGCGGGGACCCAGGGTTTCACCATTTCACATCCTGGGCGAGGAGATGGCACTGCTCATCAGGCCACGTTCAGGCGGTGCCCCACATGCCAAAACTAGAAGGACCTGCAACTAGGATATACAACTATGTACCAAGGAGGATTTGGGGAGGTAAAGCAAAAATAAAAAGAAAGATTGGCAACAGTTGTTAGCTCAGGTGCCAATCTTTAAAAAAAGTAATTAGCAAATTCATTTTGCTAGTTAAAAAAAACGTAAAATTGGTCTAGAAGTGAGGTCCTAGAGAAAGACATGCATTTTCAAAATAAGGTTATAAAAAATATATTCAGATATAGATGTGCTATATGAGTACTAATGGACATTAATAATGAGAAAACATCAAAACTTGACAACGATAAAAAAACATATTACTTAAATTGAATCCAAGTATACAAACAATAATAAATATTACCATCCACAGCACTCAATGGATGAACTACTGAACGATGTCTATCAGTAAGCAGAAAAGTGAACACAGAGGATTATAAAGCAAGAAAAACGATGAGAATAGAAATAAACAAATGAATTAATCTTGCTGGTTTGTATCTACACATATAAGAAATATTTGTGAGAATAGATTTTGTGTCCTAGACCAAGGATGCCTGCTAATGTTGGGTCATGACAAATTTATCAGCATGAAAGCAGAAGTGGCTGGATAGTGTTGGTTACCTATCCTGCATAATAGAAATATGATGGTGGCCAAGGATTTGTGGGATCCCTGACATCTTCCTAAAACTCTGGGAAAAAAAAACAGACCAAAAGCTGCATGCCCAACATGCCAATAGCAGAGGCCATATTGTTCTATAATAGTCCATCCATTCCACTAGAGAGAAATAAGCTGGACCATTGGAAAGCTGAAACTTGCATGTTATTTGTAATTTGATTTTGGATTTTCTACCAGAATGGTGGTAGATTATTTTCTTTCCTTGACTTCCATCACCCAAATATATCTGATTTCACTTTTGTGTCATAGTCTAATTTTTCTTCAAAGGATCTATGAAGATCAGATTTTAAAATCCACAATTATGTTTGTTGAGGAAACGTGGCTGAGGCCATTGCACATTATGCCGTTCATTGTCAGGATGTAAAGGCCCACAAAAGAAAAATAAATCATAAATAATTCCAGGAAAGTTTAGCTTCCCCAGAGGAACATAATGTCCTTACTCTATGAACAATGACAATATTGTTCCTGCT
Source organism: Equus caballus (assembly GCF_041296265.1). Taxonomy (NCBI): domain Eukaryota; kingdom Metazoa; phylum Chordata; class Mammalia; order Perissodactyla; family Equidae; genus Equus; species Equus caballus. Next base: position 24,725,209 of record NC_091709.1, on the reverse strand, counting down.
TTTCTTAACCTTTTCATTTAAGATGCCGGTAAGCTAAGATTCAAATATGCAACTCAGCCATGGGCATCTGAATCTCCATCTCTCTTTCTTTGGGTAAGTAACCTCTATTCCAGTCTTTGCTGTGTTCCTAGTTCTGCTCTTCATTCTTTTTTGCTTTTTTCTACTCTTCAAATCATTTGTGGCAGAAAATTGGGGTAGTGATTGGTTAATTTACTTTTTAATTCATTTAATCAAGAAAGTATGAGATGATTGAAATCTCCATCTTGTGATGGGAGGCTTGAGGAAGAGAAGTTCAAGACACTGGGCAACAGCTCCAGGTGATGGGATTTTGCAGGTGTTAAAGTGAGTTAGTTACTGCAGCTGATTCTGTCTGAATCCAGCCAAGGAGAACCTGGATACAGGCAAGAATCTGAGGCATCCCATAAGTGGTGTCAGATGCAACATGCAAGCAGCACACAAAGTATTTTTAATCATAGTATGTTTTATCTCTCCCAAATGAGTGTTCCATCCTAACTTACTTCCATTTACTTAAGTTTGGAAATTCTGTACCAAATTTTATTCCTGTTTCTTCCTTTCTGTGTCCTCTCAATTGTTCTTTCACAGTGTCTCACTTCCCTGTTCAGCTTCAAAACCATCACCGTGTCCATAAGTACAAATGTTCTGTTTCTCCAGCAGATTATTGTAATAACCCCCTAACATGTCTCCTGCCCCGATCTCTCCCAACTTGACTTCACACTATATAGTGTTTACAGAGTCATCAATTAAAAAAACAGCTCCACATCATTTCCAGGTAACTCAATTGTGACCCACTGTTTATAAAATTAGTGAGAATTCTTCACTCTTTCAGTCAAGGCCCTCCATAACAAGTCTATAAACGTCTTTATGACTGCACCTCCTACCACTCTTCTTGCCAACACATGATCTTTCTGTTCCTGGCTTATGAGCCTTCTTTCTGTTTGTCAAATAAATTAAACCTACTCCTGGCCCGTCTCATCTCAGATCCTTACGCATTCTCTTTCTTCCCCTGGAAGGCTATTCTTCAGGGATGAGCATGGCTCAGCTCTTCACATTGCTTCAGATATGTCCTTAAATGTTTTGTTCTCAGAAAGATTTTCCCAAACTGCATTATGTAAACCAACATGACTCCCAAGCTTTCCTGCCAGGATCTTATTTTTCTATATAACACCAGTCATTAGCTGATAGGTTATATATTTTGTATTAGTTTATTTTTGTGTCCACCCACTGGAACTTTGTTTTCTGTTTTCCATTGTGTTATCTGCTCACCGGAGAGTGCACGGTCTTCATGGATGCTCAATAAATAGATGTTGTTAATGTTATTGTTTCCAGATGTTTCTATTTCTAGTCATACCATTTATTCTGAAAAAAAGCACAGATTCTGCTTGTTCCCATTCAAACAAGCCCTGCACTTTCTTACTGCTACATCTTTATTATATTTTACTTTATTTAGAGGTGACTTCTCCCAGCATCATGTCTTACTGAAATTATTTTAATGCTTCAAGTCACATTTCTTGATGAAACTTTCCCTGATTCTTCTCACCATTGTGAAAACATGTTCTGATAATATTAAAAATTATGAGACATATCATATCACTTATTGTTTTATAGTAATTTCTGACCCTTCTTTATGCCTTTTAGTAGATTATAAATTCCTTGGTAACAATGCCAAGCACTAAATTTGATTATAATTCTTGGACCTTCTAAGACAAATGATAGTACTAAAATGAATCTAAAATATTTGGGCAGTAGGTTTGAAGAATGTAGCTATTTAATTTGCAATGTTATTTTAAGCAGTACTAGAATATATTAAATTGATATTTCAAAGTTAAACTGAGGATTTTTCAAGAGTTGACTGTTCAACAATTTATTAAATACATGTTAATTTGCATTGAATTTCAACCAGGCTTTGTGAAAAACAATATATGAACACACTCACAAATTCACAACTTGTGTGGTAGGTAGAAGAATGGCTCCCCAAACACATCCAGGATCTAGTACCTAGAACTTCCACATATGTTACATGATGCAGCAAAAGGAACTTTGCAGATGTAATTAAGGTTATGGGCCTTAAAATAAGGAGATTATCCTGGATTATTGGGATGGGCCTAATCTAATCACATGAGCTGTTAAAAGCAGAGAATTTTCTCTCACTGGAAGTGAGAGGTAGGAGGCAGCAGGAGAGGTCAGAAAGATTAGAAACATGATGGAAACTCGACTAACCATTGCTGTTATTGAACATGAAAGTAGCCATGAGCCAGAGTATTTGGGTGGCTTCTAGAAATGGAGAATCACCCTCAGCTGACAATCAACAAAAAAAGGATGCTCAGTCTGACTACCACATGAAACTGAAGTCTCCCATCAACTTCAACATGTTTGGAAGCAGATTCACCCCCAGAGCCTCCGAAAGGAATGCAGCCCTGCTGACACCTTGATGTCAGCCTGGTAAGACTCTAAACAGAGAATCCTGCTGAGCTATGCTCTCTATCTGGACTTCTAACCAAACAACTGAGAGTAAATTTGTGTTGTCTTAAGTTGCTAATTTTGTGAAACTCCATTATGGCAGCAATAGAAAACCTAATATGCCTGACAGACTTTACATTCTAATGAGAGAGGGGAAAACACACAACCCATGAGGAAAGAAACAAATAAGTAATACATATTATAACTTACATGGGAGTAAGTGCTATGAGGAAAAATAAAGAAGGAAAGAAAACAAAAGAGAGAGTAACGGTGAGTGTGGGGAGAGGTCAAACTGAATTAGAGTGTCAGGGAAGAGCTCAGGTAAAAAGTGCAATTTGAGCAAAGAATGGGGTAAGGAAGCTGGAGAAAAGCCCATATAGATATCTTCTGGAAGAAAATTTCCAGAAAAGGAGCAGCTAGTGCAAAGCTCTGATGTAGAAGGACAGCTGGCATTTTCAAGGACATTTTGTGAGGTCAATGTAACTAAAATAGCATGAGTGATGGAGACAATAGTAGGATATGAGCTCCAAAAAGTAAGAAGAGGCCAAATCAGTTTAAGAGGTTTCGTTTATACTCTCCTTTAAGGACAGCAGAAGATTATGAGCAAAAGTGACTTCCACTTTAAAGGCCCACGGTGGATGTGAGACTAACTGAAGGAGAAAAAGAAAGGAGAGACCAGCAGTGAGATAATTGTCATAATATAGGCAAGAAATAACGGTGGCTTGGAGCAGGCTGGAGACAAAGAGGTAATAAGTATTGAGATTCTGTAAAAGATTGTATATTAGTCTGCTTGAGCTGCCATGACAAAATATCACAGGCTGGGTGGCTTAAACAACAGACACTTGTTTTCTCACAGTTCTGGAGGATGAGTGTCCAAGATCAAGGGACGAGGGTTGCTTTCTGAGGCTCTCTTCCTCGCTTGTAATGGCTGCCTTCTGGCTGTGTCCTCACACGCCTTCTTCTCTGTGTCTCCACAGAGAAGTGGAAGGCACTCTTTTGCTCATATCTCTGGTATCTCTTTATCTTCTTATATGGGCCCCAGCCCTATCAGATTAGGACCCTATGCTTATGACCTCATTTAACCTTAATTTCATCCCTAAAGTCCCTGTCCACAAGTACAGTTACATTGAGGGTTGGGACTTCAGCATATTAATTTGAGAGGGACACCACTCTGTTCATAACAAATGGTATCAAAAAAATTTGTGTGCCCATTGCATTTTGGATGGGAGAGAAAAGAGTCGATGATGACGCAAATATTTTTGGCCTAAAAAACTGGAATAATTGGATTTTGGTTAATTCAGATGAGGAAAACTACAGGAAGAGAGGTAATTGTTGTGAGAAAGAGTTAGACTTGTGGAGTTAGCCATTATGTATTGAAATGGAGATGGTGAGTAGACAGTGAGACATCTGAGTGGAATACAATGTAAATGTTCTAGCAGTAGAAGTAAATTTGGGAATTGTCAATGTATGGAGAGTAGCTAAAACTTCTAGAAGTGGTAAAATCATCAATAGAGTGAGGGTAGATGGAAATGGGAGAAGTGGGCAAATTGTTCCCTGGAGCACTTGGGTGTTATGAAGTCAGGGATATAAGGAAGAGCCATCAAAAGAAATCAAGAAGGAATGGCCAAGTAATGAAGTCGTAGTAAACCAAGGAAAATGTAGTGTACTAGAAGCCAATTGAAAGAAGTATTACAGGAGAAGAAAATGATCAATTTTTCCCTTTCATTTTTACGCATCTTTTAAAATGTGTATGGGTTATTCATCATATGCTTAAGGAAACAGTAATTATTAATGTGCTCATAATAATTTTAAAAGAGTCCAAATATTCACTTATTATTAAAACAAATGTAATATGTTTTTACTATTGAAATAGATTTTTTTTGGATTGGAAAATTATTCAATTTTTATAGAACTTCCCAAAATTTTATTGACTAGTTTGTAGAGAAATGATGTCTTAGAAGAAAAAAAATTTTAATATTGAGTATCCATTAAATATGCAATAAATATCTTAATGTTGATGTGCTATGCAGGACATTCTTTAACATTCAAACAAGAATTAACTTTTTATTTGATTTCTCAAATTTTGAAAATGCTATTATATAGTGCTCTGTCCTCTGTAAATCAAGATAGTCAGCACTTGGCATTTATGGTGATAATAAAATTGAGAAAAATCTGCTAATTACTATCTAGGACTGATTGGCACCTTTCAAGTCAATAAATACTAAAAATTTGTCAATTATATTTCTTATTAATAATTTCCCAAGTACAACAGCCAAATGTAGAACCATTCAAGAACTGAATGTGACATATGGGTATTAGAGATCCTTTTAAAAAGTTCTTCAAGAAGGATTCATATAAATTAATAATTGAATCAGTATTTCATAATAAAACAGCATATTCTCAGAAATAGTTACGTGTTCCTATGAAAAATTTTTCTACTATAAGGATTCCTATCTGTTCCTCCATTTATAAAATTATTATATGTTCACAAAAACTTATCTCTTACCATATTTTCCCTCTTTACATAACTTTTTCCTCTACATATAAAAACACAAAACTTTTAGAAAATAGTCACCATTCACACCTTTGTTACTATTTGGCTGTATGAAGAATACTGTAGTTACCAAGTTGTATCCAGCTTGGCGACTTGTGAAGTCCTAGGATATAATCACCTCTGTGAATGAATGAGATTATTTTTAGTTAGGAAAATAAAACTTGTAAATTGGGCTTAAGGAAGGGAAGAAGAAAATGCCATATTCTTTTGACTTTAACCTCTTAGGTCCTGAACTTAATTGTTATAAGATGGCTCTGTATTTCCAGTCATTATGTGAACACAGAATTGCATATAGCAAAGAAAAAAGATTTTTCTCCTTTTATTTTTAGTTAGTGAAGAAGTCTTTCCTATAATTCCTCCATCTGACTTTTGTTAGCTTGAATCTGGGAGCCATATGCCTATTTCCATGCTGATCACTGGAAAAGGAGTCACATTCTTTGAACATGCACATTTGGAGGATGACCACACCTCACAAGTGAGTGTCTTGCCTTGAGCTGCCTCAGTTCTTATCAATGAGACTTGTTCTTCTAAGACCATGTGAAGGCACTAGGATTAATTCTACATTAGGAGTTTTTATTTCCACATATTGCTACTCTTTACATTAATTTTAAAATACTGGAAGCACTATGCTTTTGTTTGGAAAGTTAAGTATACAAATGCAAATATTAATTTATAAATTTTATTTTCAAATATGTTGAGACAAATAAATGAAGCACATTTTTAATCTTTTTATTTCCTTGAAATTGAATTTAGGAAGTTTTAGACTCATAAACCTCTATAGAATGATTTTCTCAAATTTTAATGCCATTATCCAGAAGGGAAGTTCAGTAGAAAACAATTGGAATTATTTAACTTAATCAAACATTGAATAACACAGACAATCTCTTAGTGATAGCTGGATGGGTACACCATTATCAATAGCTCCTCTGGTTAATCACAGGAAAAGCAGAATAGATAATTACGCTATTTTTAACATCTCAACACAGATGAATGTCTATTTGTCATGGGTACAGGATCTAAGAAAAGACAAGAACAGAGGGTAGAAATTTTCTTCTTAACAGAAAGGATAAAATTTATTCGTGCCTTATGCTAATTCTGAAAAAGTATTTGGTCAATCAGAGTCATTACTCTATAGCTTTGATTCCAAATTAGTTTTTATTTTGTGTTTCAGAGTGCATGATATTTCATTTTGTAGGAAGCACTTTCTACAATAGAATAAAAATAATATTTGAGAATAGATGAAATATTAAGTCTATGAAGATAAAATTGTGTCCCAAATTTTTCAAAATGATTTTCTCTTTTCGTACACGCACGTGTGTGCGCGCACACACACACCCACACACACACACAAACTCCTCATGTCATCATCACAAAGAGAGCATAGATTATCTCACATTTGGGATAAATATCAATCCTTGACATTTATTTCAGTTTTGAAAAGTAGAGTCACTTTTTGCTCCATTAATCACAGAGGTTATTGTACTTCTAAAACAGTGTTTCTCTTTTCATTTAGACACCTCAATTTTCTAGAGCAAAATATATGGAAACATTCCAAAAATCCTATGAGAGACAGATTTTGCAATTGATTTAATGACAGTGAGAACAGAGAAATCTCTTTCTAAGTTATTCCCTTTTAAGAATCTAATAGAAACAATGTCACTGCACATATATAAATAAAATATTCATTTCAGTTTCTAAGTGGAAAGAAACTAATGAATGAACTATCAATAGCGGAATTGCTAGACATTAAAGTACACAAGTATATGGATCTATCTATATAAATTTACACAAGCATTTTCATAGCTGATGCAGAGATACAGGACTGGAATACTGCACAACCACCTGTACTAAGAGTAATGACTTAGCAGACTAAAAATGGAAGTGAAGAAGATTATTCTTCTATACTACTTGAAAATTTTCAGCAGTCACGTTCATTCTGTTGAAATGTTTTTGGATTGTTTTGAGCGGCACTTAAAAGGCAAAACATGAGAAGTGGTATTTTTCCCTTAGTTACTTTGTCTCCACTTATTTAAATTTTCCCCTTTTTAAAATGGTCTTCTATTGATCTGCCCTTCTTTCCATCCTATTTAGAATTTCAGAAGTTATTTTTTATGCATTGCTGATTTGCATTTGTCCAACTGATATTTGGCCAAACATCATCATCAGAGAGCCCTTTAGTTCCACATTTGTTTCATGTCTTTGCAGCTGCGTTGGTATACATGAGAATCTAAATAATAATTCCCAGGGCACTGTCTCTGAGCTCAGGCCATGGCTCTGGTCCTCTCTTACAGTTTGGATCTGGTATATATTTCAGGTGATGACATATTCTGGCATTAAGTTTACTCTAAAATTTAAATATAGTGACAAAGATCATGGAGAGATCACACTCCAGTGACATTGAAGATTGTGATTAAATTAAGGTTCAGGTGTGCATTTTATTAGAGACTGGAAAACAAAATAGAAAAAAAAACTTGTAAAACCCTTACTACATAGAGTAGAAAATAAATTAGCTCTCTCTGGTTAAATAACTTTTAGTTTTTAACTTTTCACCGTCACCTTCTGTTGCAGCAGCTGAAAATTTAGAATCTGACAACCTCAGCTCACAACCAGATTTACCCTTTCACCCTGCAACCTGGGACATATGTCATACTTTGCTCATTATAATTAGTATGTTAATACCTCACTAGCTTATTTTGAGAATTATTACATTTATTAACTCGTTGTCATGATACATAAAGTGGAATCGTTAAATTGGAGTAATTATTTTAACACAATGAGAGCAATTCATCAATACAAGAGAAATTGTACCAAACTAGCATTTATATTTAGCGAAATCTTTCAAATATTTTCTTTCAAAAAGCAATAACATCACACAGTGAGATTGCAACAATCCTTTTATAGATTCTTAGTAAAGTATGTAAACCCCTAGTATGTGGAGAAAATAATATAAGGCATGGTATTAAATGGCAAATAAAATCTCTTGGATTCCTCTTATATAAGCTGCAATTCAAACCATTAAGCTTGGTGCTGTGATGGGGTTGTATTCAATAATTAACTCAGGCTATCAAGTTAATCTAGGAAAAGCTAACACATAATAAGTGTGTATAGAATATAAGCTCACTAATGAACCACAAGTAGTAACAAGACCTTCCAAATAGGTAAAAGTGATCTGCAGTAGAAACATATCAAATTAATTGTGAGGAGTCAAAAGAAAGAATAAGAACATGGGAACAATAAAGTAGCTTACAGGGGCCACCCCAATGGCGTAGTGGTTATGTTCTCATGTCCCACTTTGGTGGCCTGGGGTTCACGGGTTTGGATCCCAGGTGTGAACCTACACACCGCTCATCAAGCCATGCTGTGACAGCATCCCACATACAAAACAAGATTGGCACAGATGTTAGCTCAGGGCCAGTCTTCCTCACCAAAAAAAAAAACAGAGAGAGAGAGAGAGAGAGCTTACATCATGTACTATATCTTCTTGCCCAAATAGAACATGTTCAGTTTGCTGTTTGCTTTGGAATTCTGTTATTTTTTTCTAAGACAAGCAAGAGTTTGCCCTTAATACTAGCACAATAGCTGCCATATTTTAGGCATTCCTACTTTACCATATAACTTACACATATATACATGCAATAACTTTGATATATTCCTTCTTACCAATTTTTCCTATGTGTTTAGATTAGTCACAGCAGAGAAATTTCCAAACTAATTTGTTACAGGAAACATTTGATTATGATTATCAATTGTGACTTAACTATATGATATTTCTGGCTGCATTATGATAAAATACGTAAACACACCTAGATTAGACACTACTATTTATACTAGGTAGGAAAATATGTTTATGTACAAAGTTTTTCATGAGCACTGAAATATGAAAGGCTCAGGTGCTAGTTATATATTATGTTAAAAAGGCTATAGATCACTAGAGAGGAGGCAGAGCAAAATGGACGGGGTCAACTGACTTGGGACTCTCTTCCCTCCAAAGTACAACAAAGGACTGAAAAAAAAAAAAACCCTGAATTTCAGCTAATGAACCTAATGCCAGGACTCAGAGACCTATAGTATCAAAAGACAGAAGACGGAGACCCTACTGCCCGCCTCAGAGGAGCTGGAATGGGGTAAGAGAGAACATCGTTCCATCCCCTAGAAACCAGGATCGCCACGTGGTTCTGGGAAGGAGCAGGGGATCGTCGAGGACTCCCACCGCCAGTACAGTGGAAACCCGCTGACAGGGGAAAGCTTCCGTGTGCGGGGACCCCATAAATGCAGAGCCCCGGGAGACCAGAGAACAGAACTGATCCAATCCAGATGGTGCGCGAGAGAAACTGCCCCCGCCCCCGACCCGGCAAAGCGCACTGGGCGCTGACATCTTGCCCGAAGGCGGAGAGCTCAGAACGTGTGGCACTCGACCCCCATCTAGTGGCGACAAGTGGTAACTGCAACCGAATTCTACTACCATGTGAAAAAACGGCTCCTCTACCATCCAGCAATTTATAAAAGCCCCAGACCAGAAGGAAAACAATAAAAACATAGAATTAAGTCCTGAGGACTTGGAATTAGGTAAACTAAATGAAAATGAGTTCAGAGTAGTTATAATAAAAAAACTCAATGAGGTAGAGAGAAAGATAGAGAAAAAAGCCGAGTTCTGGAGTTACTTCACAAAAGAGATTGAAATTATAAAGAAGAATCAAACAGAATTACTAGAGATGAAAAACACAATGGACCAGATAAAACAGAATATGGATTCCCTGAACGCCCGGGTAGACTCCATAGAAGAGCAAATTAGCATAATCGAAGATAGACAGGCTGAATGGCTCCAGACAGAGGAAGAAAAAGAACTAAGGATTAAAAGGAATGAGGAAAGTATTAGAGAGATAGCAGATTCAATGAGGAGAAAGAATTTAAGGATCACAGGAATTCCCAAGAATGTAGAAAAGGAAAATGGAGCAAAGTGTGCTTAACGAAATTATAGAAGAGAACGTCCCAAATCTAGGGATTGATGGAGAAATGTGTGTAGAGGAAGTTTTCAGATCTCCTAGATTTCTCAATGTAAAAAGACCTACTGCAAGGCATATAGTAGTACAAATGGCAAAAAGGAATGACAAAGAAAGAATAGTCAGGGCTGCATGACAAAAGAGAATTACCTACAAAGGAACCCCTATCAGACTTTCAGTGGATTTCTCTGCAGAAACCTTACAAGCTAGGAGAGAACGGAGTGACATATTCAAAGCTTTAAAAGATAAAAATCTTCAGCCAAGAACACTCTATCCAGCAAGAATATCCTTCAGATATGAGGCAGAAATTAAATCTTTTCCAGACAAACAAAAGTTAAAGGAATTTGTAACCAAAAGTCCTCCACTACAAGAAACCCTCAAGAAGGCTCTCATACCTGAAAAAAGAAAAAAGGGAGAAAGGGGTCACAAACCACAGAGTAGGGAGACAGATAAATAGAATCAGAATAGGATAGCAAATATTCAACTATAGCATTAGGATAAAGGTAAGGAAACTACCAAAGCAAAGACAATCTTATCACTCTAACTACAAACTCATAACACGAGTTGGAACAAGAAGTGAAAATAATAATTTAGGAGGGGAAGAGCAAAGGGACTAAATTAGTCTAGGCCAAGTAAGTAAGAGACCACCAGAGAATAGACTATATTATACATGAGTTTCTAAATACAAACTTCAGGGTAGACACTAAACTAAACAACAGAACAGAGACACAAAACATAAATAAGCAAAAATCTAAGAAACCCGCATAAGAAATTGCAGTATCAAATGGGTAGGATAAAGCACACGGGAAGAGAAAAGCAGGAAAGCCAGATAATGAGCAACAGATTGACAGCTTTAAGTCCACATGCATCAATAATCACTCTCAATGTAAACGGATTGAACTCTCCAATAAAAAGACACAGAGTGGCAAAATGGATTAAAGAACAAGATCTAACAATTTGTTGCCTCCAGGAAACACACCTCAGCCCTGAGGACAAACACAGGCTCAGAGTGAAGGGGTGGAAGACAATACTTCAAGCTAATAGCAAGGAAAAAAAAGCAGATGTTGCAATTCTTATATCAGACAAAGTGGATTTCAAAATAAGACAGGTAAAGAGAGACACACAGGGACAATATATAATGATCAAAGGGACACTTCATCAAGAAGAAATAACACATATAAATATCTATGCACCCAACATAGGATCACCAAGGTTGATAAAGCAACTATTAACAGACCTAAAGGAAGATGTTAAAAACGACACAATAATAGTAGAGGACCTCAACACCCCACTCACATCAATGGACAGATCATCCAGACAGAAAATCAACAAGGAAATAGTGGAGTTAAACGAAAAACTAAAACAATTGGACTTAATAGACATATATAGATGACTTCATCCTAAAAAAGCAGAATACACATCCTTCTCAAGTGCCCATGGAACATTCTCAAGGATTGACCATATGTTGGGAAACAAGGCAAGCCTCTACAAATTTAAAAAAATTGAAATAATAACAAGCATCTTCTCTGATCATAATGCTATAGGGCTAGAAGTTAATTACAAGAAAAAAGCTGAGAAAGGCACAAAGATGTGGAGACTAAACAACACACTACTGAACAAGCAATGGATCATTGAAGAAATTAAAGAAGAAATCAAAAAATACCTGGAAACTAATGAAAATGATAACATGCCATACCAACTCATATGGGATACAGCAAAAGCTGTATTAAGAGGAAAATTCATCGCAGTACAGGCACATCTTAACAAACAAGAAAAATCCCAAATAAGCAATCTTAAACTACACCTAACTGAACTAGAGAAAGAAGAACAAATAAAGCCCAAAGTCAGCAGGAGAGAAATAATAAAAATCAGAGCAGAAATAAATACTATTGAAAAGAAAAAGGCAGTAGAGAGGATCAATGAAACAAAGAGCTGGTTCTTTGAGAAAATAAATAAAATTGACAAACCCCTAGCCAGACTTACAAAGAAAAAAGGGAGAAAGCTCAAATAAACAAAATCAGAAATGAAAGAGGAGACATAACAGCAGACTCTGCAGAAATACAACGGATTATAAGAGAATACTACGAAAAACTCTATGCTAACAGAATGGATAACCTAGAGGAAACGGATAAATTCTTGGACTCCTACAATCTCCCAAAGCTCACTCAAGAAGAAGCAGACAATTTGAACAGACCAATCACAAGGAAAGAGATTGAAACAGCAATCAAAAACATCCCAAAGAATAAAACCCCAGGACCAGATGGCTTTCCTGGGGAATTCTCCCAAACTTTCAGAGAGGATTTAATACCTATCCTTTTCAAGCTATTCCAAAAATTGGGAAGGATGGAACACTTCCTAACACATTCTATGAGGCCAACAACATGCTGATACCAAAGCCAGATGAGGACACCATGAAAAAAGAGAACTACAGGCCAATATCACTGATGAACATAGATGCAAAAAGTCTAAACAAAATTTTGGCCACCAGAATTCAGCAATTCATCAAAAGGATCATACATCATGATCAGGTGGGATTCATACCAGGGACACAGGGATGGCTCAACATCCACAAATCAATCAATGTGATACACCACATCAGCAAACTGAGGAATAAAAACCACATGATCATCTCAATAGATGCAGAGAAAGCATTTGACAAGATCCAACAGCCATTTATGATAAAAAACTGTGAACAAAATGGGCATAGAAGGAAACTACCTCAACATAATAAAGGCCATATACGACAAACCCATAGCCAACATCATACTCAATGGGCAAAAACTGAGTGCCATCCCTCTGAAAACAGGAACGAGACTCAGATGCCCTCTATCACCACTCTTATTTAACATAGTACTGGAGGTCCTGGCCAGAGCAATCAGGCAAGAAAAAGGAATGAAAGGAATCCAAATAGGGAGGGAAGAAGTGAAATTCTCACTGTTTGCAGACGACATGATCTTACATATAGAAAACCCCAAAGAATCCATTGGAAAACTCTTAGAAGTAATCAACAACTACAGCAAAGTTGCAGGGTATAAAATCAATTTGCATAAATCAGTAGCATGTCTATATTCTAACAACGAACTAACAGAAAAAGAACTCAAGAACACAATACCATTCACAATCACAACAAAAAGAATAAAATACCTCGGGGTAAATTTAACTAAGGAAGTGAAGGACCTATGTAATGAAAATTACCAGGCCTTTCTGAGAGAATTGGATGACGACGTAAGGAGATGGAAAGACATTCCATGTACATGGATTGGAAGAATAAACATAGTTAAAATGTCTGTTCTACCTAAAGCAATCTACAGATTCACTGCCATCCCAATCAGAATCCCAATGACATTCTTTACAGAATTAGAACAAAGAATCCTAAAATTTATATGGGGCAACAAAAGACCCTGAATTACTAAAGCAATCCAGAGAAAAAAGAACAAAATGGGAGGCATCACAATCCCTGACTTCAAAACTTACTACAAAGCTACAGTAATCAAAACAGCATGGTACTGGTACAAAAACAGGTGCACAGATCAATGGAACAGAATTGAAAGCCCAGAAATAAAACCACACATCTATGGACAGCTTATCTTCGACAAAGGAGTTGAGGGCATACAATGGAGAAAAGAAAGTCTTTTCAACAAATGGCGCTGGGAAAACTGGAAAGCCACATGTAAAAGAATGAAACTTGACCATTCTTTTTCACCATTCACAAAAATAAACTCAAAATGGATCAAAGACCTAAAGGTGAGACCTGAAACCATAAGGTTTCTAGAAGAAAAAGTAGGCAGTACACTCTTTGACATCAGTATTAAAAGGACCTTTTCACACACCATGTCTTCTCAGAGAAGGGAAACAATAGAAAGAATAAACTATTGGGACTTCATGAGACTAAAGAGCTTCTTCAAGGCAAATGAAAACAGGATTGAAACAAAAAAACAACCCACTAACTGGAAAAAAATATTTGCAAGTCATATATCTGACAAACGCTTAATATCCGTAATATATAAAGAACTCTCACAACTCAACAACAAAAAATCAAACAACTTGATCAAAAAATGGGCTGGAGACATGAACAGACATTTCTCCAAAGAAGATATACGGATAGCCAATAGGCACATGAAAAGATGCTCATCATCGCTGATCATCAGGGAAATGCAAATCAAAACTACACTAAGATATCACCTTACACGCATTAGAATGACATAAATATCTAAATCTAACAGTAACAAATGTTGGAGAGGTTGTGGAGAGAATGGAACCCTCATACACTGCTGGTGGAATGCAAACTAGTGCAGCCACTATGGAAAACAGTATGGAGATTCCTCAAAAAATTAAAAATAGAACTACCATACAATCCCGCCATTACACTACTGGGTATCTATCCAAAGAGCTTGAAGTCAGCAATTCCAAAAGTCCTATGCACCCCAATGTTCATTGCAGCATTATTTACAATAGCCAAGACACGGAAGCAACCTAAGTGCCCATCAACAGATGAATGGATAAAGACGTTGTGGTATATATATACAATGGAATACTACTCAGCTGCAAAACAGAACAAAATCATCCCATTTGCAGCAACATGGATGGACCTTGAGGGAATTATGTTAAGTGAAATAAGCCAGTTAAAGAAGGATAATCTCTGTATGACTCCACTCATATGAGGAATTTAAAAATGTAGACAAAGAGAACAGATTGGTGGCTGCCGGGGGTGGGGGTGGGGGGTGGGCACAGAGGGTGAAGGGGTGCACCTACAACATGCGTTAATGTACAACTGAAATCACACAAGATTGTAACCTATCATTAACTCAATTAAAAAAAAAGTCTGTAGATCACAAATTGTGCTGGGAAAACTAGATTATCTGCATTTAAAAAAATGAAGCTGGACCTTTATCTCATACCACACACAAAATTAGCTCAAAAAATATCATAGAACTAAACATAAGAGTCAAAAGTATAAAAATCTTAGAAGAAAATGTAGGAGTAGGAGTACATTTTTGTTACCTAGAATTAAACAATGGTTTCTTAGATATAACACCAAAAGCATGAAACAAAAGAAGAAACAGATAAATTAGACTTCATCAAAATCAGAGCTTTTACCCTACAAAGGACACCATCAAGAAAGTGAAAGACACCTCACAGTTGGTAGGAAACATTGGCAAATTATATTTCTGATAAAGCACTATATTCAGAATATTAAAAAACTAAAGAAATTAAATAATTTAAAAATGGGCAAAAGATTTGGATAGACACTTCTATAAGGAAGATAGACAAATGGCCAGTAAGCATGTGAAAAAAATACTCAAGATCATTAGTCACTATGAAAATGCAAATCAAGCCCATGAGATATCACTTCACATCCACTAAGATGGGAAAAATTAAAAAACGCAAAGAATAACTGGTGTTGAGGACAGTGTGGAAAATTGGAGTCCTAATACATTGTGGATGAAATTGTAAAATGGGGCAGCCACTTTGGAAAATAGTTTGGCAGTTTCTCAAAATGTTAAATCCAGAGTTACCCTGTGATTTGACAATTTTATATATATATCCCCCAACTGGAAACATATGTCCGCACAAAAAGTTGTGCATGAATGTTTATAGCTACACTATTCAAAATAGCCAAAAAGTGGAAACAACCCAAATGACCATCAATTGACAAGTGGACAGACGTGATGTAGCATACTACACAATGGAATATTATTTAATAATAAAAAGAAATGAAATACTACTGATACATTCTACCACATGGATGAACCTTGAAAACATTATACTAATTGAAAGAAGCCAGTCTTAAAAGTACACATATTGTATCATCCCATTTATATGAAATATCCAGAATAGGCTGATCTGTAGAGTTAGAAAGTAGATTAGCGGTTACCAGAGGATGGTTAGAGGGATGGATGGGGAGTGATTGCTAGCAGGTATGGGGCTTCTTTTTGGGACAATGAAAATGTTCTAAAATTAGACAGTAGTGATGATTGCGCAATTTTGTGAATATGCTAAATACCACCAGGTAGTATACTTTAAAATGGTGAATTTGTAGTCCATAAATTATATTTTAGCAAAGCTGACACTGGAAAAAAAAATGATATAGACCTGAGGTCAGCAAATGTTTTTGGTGATGGGCCAGAGAATAAATAGGTTTTCAGGCTACATATAATTTGTCACATACTCTTCTGTTTTATTTATTTATTTTTTGCACAATACCTTAATAATGGAAAACCATTCTTACCTAAAACAGGCTCTGAGTCAGGTTTGACCTATGGGCTGTGGTTTTCCTCCTCTTGATTTAGACCATTAGTTCTCAACCTTTGTTGATCACTTGAATCACCCAGAAACTTCAAAGCACAGGTGCCTAAATTCTACCCAGATATTCTCAAGCAAACTGTGAAGAGATAGACCTTGGGAATCTTTATTTCTAAGAGCATTCCTCTGTGGTTCTTAAGTGCACATGTACATAAAAAGACTAGAAAAATCTAACCTAGTATATTTATTATACTTATATTCCTGATGGCCCAAATTATATATCAGTCTGGCTCATGATTCCTTCCATAAATACTAATACAAAGGATACTGTAATTAGGGCATCCTATTTGCAGTCCATGTTCTATATGAGAAAATAATTGATCTTTATATGAAAATATATCAGTATATTTGCCTTTACTAGTTTCCTTATTTATTATCAGTGAAAAAAACATTTTCCTGAAAATTTTTTTAGATCACTTTAGCATTTCTCAAAGCATATAATGTGGCTAGTCCTATGAGGTGTTGCAAATAAGTTTAGAAAATTTTAAATATTACATTTCAATTGGAAATATACGATATGCATTAACAAATTAGGATATTTTCACTCTCTTGTAGAAGGAAATCTATTTAACTTTAATACAGTGTTTCCTACACTACTTTCCTCACTCGGCAGCACCTCTCTTTTTTAAAAAAATACTTTTTAGTGTTTGAGTCACATACTTTGAGAAATCTTTTATTAGGTTATTTTGTTAGAGATACTCTATCCTGACTTATCTGTCACTAGCAGCTATAAATTCTAAGACAAAAGTTGTCAACTTAGTATTCATGCAGGTATCTGCTGAAAAGCAAGAAGAGATTAATAGGGGAAATGCACATTTATTAAAAATGAAAATATTAATCTTCTAAGACTAGATGCAATTTATTCATATCTCAACAGAAATCTATCAATTTAAGAGGAAACTAAATATTTTCTGCATCATTGAATGGGGACAGTTTCTTCATCAAGAAAATAATGTGGAACTGAAATCTTAGTATATCTCATCTTTTTAAGACAAAACACAATCAGTAAAATTCTCTCAGGAATCATTCCCTATAGAGAGTATTGCTGCTTGGATAATTTCAATTGCAGATAAAAATAATAGAGAAATTTTATTGGAATTTGGAAATACTCAAACCATGAAATAATATATATGGGCACTGCTATAAAACTTAAACAAATAAGTCATAGAATATTCAGAGGCCACATTTAAATCTCCAGAATAACTCTGAACTAATGAAGAACATATGTAAACATTTATTTTAAGACATTGAAGACATAGAGAAAAGTCAGTCATGATTTTATAGTGCTATTATTTCACTGAATTTTCTCACATTTGGAGAATAATACCAAAAGTTATTTTTTGTTATTTATTAATTCAAATAACAAGATATCAAATCAAGTGTCTTGCGACACATAATTCACTAAAGTTAAACACTATTTAATAAGGCAATTATGTAAAAGTATGTGAAAAGGAACCATGAAGTAAGTAAATAAAGGACCATGTAGAAATTTAATCTGTAATGGCATATATTTTGGAATTACTAATAATTTAGAAATAGAGTAGAGAAGTCATAAAATGGATATCATACATTCTTAGAACATTTAGACTACAATTATCCCTTTATTTGAAGTTACTGAAGATGTAAGACTTTTCATAACTGGTTTGTATTACTTATTTAAAGAATGATAGAGGCTAAAGATGTTTCTAAAATAAAATTTTTCTCCTCTGTTTAATGTTATCACAGACATCTACTAATTCTTCAAGAGCTAGAATTAAAACATGTTTATAGAACCATATCTGACTTAATTGTTCTTCATTTTCCATGAAAATTAGCATATAATTGGCTCCATAAATATGATTTAAATAGTTTCTGACAATATGGTAGACTACCAAGGTACCAAGGGTTGCTAGTGTCTCCTTCTTTTTTTTTTTTTAAAGATTTTATTTTTTTCCTTTTTCTCCGCAAATCCCCCCAGTACATAGTTGTATATTCTTCGTTGTGAGTCCTTCTAGCTGTAGCATGTGGGACGCCGCCTCAGCGTGGTTTGATGAGCGGTGCCATGTCCATGCCCAGGATTCGAACAGACGAAACCCTGGGCCGCCTGCAGTGGAGTGTGCGAACTTAACCACTCGGCCACGGGGCCAGCCCCCTAGTGTCTCCTTCTTAACCTAATTATGGAAAATCAAGATGGGACAAAGACCTGAAAATAATTGAAAAACTTCTTATGACTTTCTTACAGCTAGTCAATACAAATGGCACTGCGCTGGTGCGTTACAACGTGGGTTACAAGGACTCTGGCGTTGACAAGGGTTGAGATCCAGGGAGTAAGTATGGATTGTAAAGATATTTGCCTGCTAGTTTAAGGGAGAAAGAAATAAACACCAACAGAGTTCTAGGGACCTGGACCATGGCTAGAATGAAGGATGTACAAGAGGTTTAGTGATTTCTGACAGAACTAAAGCCTTCCTTCTCCTGTTTCTCATTTCAAATCTAAAAGATTAGAGTATTAAATTCAAGGGAGAAAATTTTGGGGAAGGAAACGAGTCTTAGGCAGAGCTACCAGTAGAAAACCTAAAGGATGACAGTCCTTAATGACTGGGCACAAAAAACGGGTGTGAAGTTCAAAGTAACATCAGTGGCTCTGTACTCTGAACTGCTGGCTCTACCTCCTCTACACTTCACATTTAGAAGGAAGGGAAGGACCGTAAGCTATGGTCTAGATTTTATTTTATTTTATTTTTTATTTGTTTTTTATTTTATTTTTTTGAGTAAGATTAGCCCTGAGCTAACTACTGCCAATTCTCCTCTTTTTGCTGAGGAAGACTGGCCCTGACCTAACATCCGTGCCCATCTTCCTCTACTTTATATAGGGGACACCTACCACAGCATGGCTTTTGCCAAGTGGTGCCATGTCCGCACCTGGGATCTGAACTGGTGAACCCCAGGCTGCTGAGAAGCGGAACGTGCTCATTTAACCACTGCACCACCGGGCTGGCACCTGGTCTAGATTTCAGTTTCTGCCCTGAGCACATATGACCAGTTAATAATTCCATGATAATATAACTTCTTTGAGAAATATTACCAGACATATATACTGGCTGCCTATTAGAGAAAAAGAAAAGTAATAAACCAAACAGAATAAAAGCAAAAAGTAGTCATGGTTTAAGATGTTCACAGAGATTTACGTAACATGAATCACAAAATACTAAACATAAAAAATATAAATTGGTTTACAAATACCATAGATAAAGTAATGACAACATTATTACAACTGAAGAGCATTTTATCTGACCACACTTGTATTAATTTTTAAATTTATTAATAAATTAAATAAAGATTTGAAAATTAAAATTAAATTATTAGATAACTTATAAATCAATCAAGCTAATTCACAGTCATAAAAACAGATTTATGTTTGTTTATCAAATGTAAGGAAAGACTGAGAAGAAAATAAGGGGATTTTCAGGTGATAGAAATGTTCTGTATCTTGGATTATGGTTATGAGTACATGGGTGCATAGATTTACTTCAACTCAATTAAAAACTTGAGATTCATACATTTACTGTATGCACATTTTACCTCAATAAAATAGGAACATTAAAAATAAACTCAAACAATTTCATATAAGAATGGATAAAGAGGTCATTAGAGAATTCAAAGATAAAAATAAAGACATTACCCAAATTGCTTCCGAGCCAAAAAGATAGAAATATGAATGTGAGCTTATAAAGAATGACAGATAGTGAGAGAGCCTAACATCTGTCTATTTGGACTTACAGAAGGAAGAGTCAGAGAATGGGTTGAGGCAACACTGGAAGAAAAAGTGTTTCAGAGGAGATGAAAAACTTCAATTCAAATACACAAGACACAAGAATATCTATAAATGCCAAGTAGGGTAATCAAAGTCACCTATATAAAGGTTTAAAAAGACCATAAATGAGCAAATAAAGGTGTTAAAGAGAAAAAAAATAGTTTATCCTTAAAGATTAGGGGCCGGATGGGTGGCACAGTTGTTAAGTGTGCACGTTCTGCTTTGGAGGCCCTGGGTACAACAGTTCAGATGCTTAGTACAGACATGGCACTACTTGGCAAGCCATGCTGTGGTTGGTGTCCCACATATAGAGGAAGATGAGCATGGATGTTAGCTCAGGGCCAGTCTTCCTCAGCAAAAAGAGGAGGATTGGTGGCAGATGTTAGCTCAGGGCTAATCTTCCTCAAAAAAAAAAAAAAAAGAAAAAATTAAAGATAAGTTATACTCAACTTCTCAAAGTCAAAAATAAAATCCAGAAGGCAGTGAGATTTTATCTTCTTTGATAAAAGTCTGTAAATTTCTAGCTAGAATTCTGTACTCAATGCAAATATATTTTTTAATTTTTTTATTTATTTTATTTTATTTTTTTAATTTTTATTTTTTTCGGATGTACATCATATTTCAAATTCTGGATACATTACAGCATGTTAAACACCCGAACACTAATTATAGTGCATCCCTTCACACGTGACCCTAATCACCTCTTTTGCCCTCCCCCCTCCCCTCTTCCTCAATGGTAACCACCAGTCCAATCTCCAGTGCTATGTGGGTTTTTTTTTTTGTCGTTTTTATCTTCTACTTATGAGTGAGATCATATGGTATTTGACTTTCTCCCTCTGACTTATTTCACTCAGCATAATACCCTCAAGGTCCATCCATGTTGTCACAAATGGCCAGATTTCATCATTTCTTACGGCTGAGTAGTAGTCCATCGTGTATAAATACCACATCTTCTTTATCCATTAGTCCCTTGATGGGCACCTAGGTTGCTTCCAAGTCTTGGCTATTGTGTATAATGCTGCCATGAACATAGGGGTGCAAGGATCTTTATGCCTTTGTGTTTTCAAGTTCTTTGGATAAATACCCAGCAGTGGAATAGCTGGCTCATATGGTAGATCTATCCTTAATTTTCTGAGGATACTCCAAACTGCTTTCCATAGTGGCTGCACCAGTTTGTACTGCCACCAGCAGTGAACAAGGGTTCCCTTCTCTGCACACCCTCTCCAACATTTGTTGTTTCCTGTCTTGTTAATTATAGACATTTTGACCGGAGTGAGGTCATACCTCTTTGTAGTTTTGATTTGCATTTCCCTGATAGCTACTGATGTTGAGCATGTTTTCATATTCCTGTTAGCCATCTGAATATCTTCTTTGGAGAAATCTCTGTTCAGATCTTTTGCCCATTTTCTAATTGGATTGTTGGTTTTTTTGTTGTTGAGCTGTATTAGTTCTTTGTATATTTTGGATATTAACCCCTTATCTGATATGTGGTTTGCAAATATCTTCTCCCAATTGTTAGGTTGTCTTTTCATTTTGTTGATGGCTTCCTTTGCTGTGCAGAAGCTTTTTAGTTTGATGTAGTCCCATTTGTTCATTTTTTCTTTTGTTTCCCTTGCCCGGTCAGACATGGGACTTGAAAATATGCTGCTCAGACCAATGTCGTAGAGCGTACTGCCTATGTTTTCCTCTAGAAGTCTCATGGTTTCGTGCTATTGATCATCTCAATAGATGCAGAGAAAGCATTTGACAAGATACAGCATCCATTTATGATAAAAACTCTAAATAAAATGGGTATAGAAGGAAAATACCTCAACATAATAAAGGCTATATATGACAAACCCACAGCAAATATCATTCTCAATGGAGAAAAACTGAAAGCTATCTCTCTAAGAACAGGAACCAGACAAGGATGCCCACTGTCACCACTCTTATGTAACATAGTATTGGAAGTCCTAGCCAGAGGAATCAGGCAAGAAAAAGAAATAAAGGGATCCACACTGGAAAAGAAGAAGTGACACTATCACTCTTTGCAGACGACATGATTTTATATCTAGAAAACCCTAAAGAGTCCACTAAAAAACTTTTAGAAATAATAAAGGATTACAGTCAAGTTGTGGAATACAAAATCAAAAGTACAAAAATCCGTTGCGTTTCTATACACTAACAACGAAGTAGCTGAAAGAGAAATTAAGAATACAATCCCATTTACAATTGCAACAAAAAGAATAAAATACCTAGGAATATACCTAACAAAAGAGGTGAAAGACCTGTACACTGAAAACTATAAGACATTGTTGAAAGAAATTGAAGAAGACGCAAAGAAATGGAAAGATGTTCCGTGCTCTTGGATTGGAAGAATTAACATCGTTAAAACGTCCATACTTCCTAAAGCAATCTATAGATTCAACGCAATCCCTATCAAAGTTCCAACAACATTTTTTACAGAAATAGAACAAACAATCCTAAAATTTATATGGAACAACAAAAGACCCCAAATAGCCAAAGGATTCCTGAGAAAAAAGAACAAAGCTGGAGGTATCACACTCCCCAATTTCAAATTATACTACAAAGCCATAGTAACCAAAACAGCATGGTACTGACACAAAAACAGACACACAGATCAATGGAACAAAATTGAGAGCCCAGAAGTAAACCCACACGTTTATGGACAGCTAATATTCGACAAGGGAGCCAAGAGCATACGATGGAGAAAGGAGAGTCTCTTCAATAAATGGCGTTGGGAAAACTGGACAGCCACTTGCAAAAGAATGAAAGTAGACCATTCGCTTACACCATGAACAAAAATCAACTCAAAATGGATTAAAGACTTGAATGTAAGACCTAAAACTATGAAACTTCCAGAAGAAAACATAGGCAGTACGCCCTATGACATTGGTCTGAGCAGCATATTTTCAAGTCCCATGTCTGACTGGGCAAGGGAAACAAATATATTTTAATAATATTAGATAAATAAACATTTTTTACCAAAGAAAAATGAGGAGAGTGCTCGCTCCCGGCAAAATATCACTAAATATAAATAAATAGTCAATTAAATAATAAAATAAAACAAGGAAAGTTATTTTAGATGGAAGGTCAGATTGAAGAAGAAATAAAGAGAAAAAGAGTTGTACAGGGAAACATAAATAATCACTTTGTAAATTGACAATAATAATGATTTCTAGGTTTAAAATCATTAAACTTGAGGGGCTGGCCCCGTGGATGAGTGGTTAAGTTCACACACTCTGCTTTGGCAGCCCAGGGTTTCACCGGTTTGGGACCTGGGTGTGGACCTAGCACTGCTCATCAAACCATGCTGAAGCGGTGTCTCACATAGCAGAACTAGAAGGACTACTATTTAGCATACTAGAATATACAGCTATGGACTGGGGGGCTTTGAGGAGAAGGGAAACAAAAGATTGACAATAGATGTTAGCTCAGGGCCAATCTTTAAAACAAACAAAAGTAATTAAACTGAAATTAAAATATACAACAATAATAGTATATGCACTGGCAAGGAGTGTATGGAAATAAAGTATTTTGCTTTATATTTGTTAATCAGAAGGTGAGTGGGGACACTAGCAGACTCACAGTCAATGGTCCATAAATGTCAAAATAAGAAATCTCTGAAAACATATATTTTTAAAAAATTAGTGTCAATTCCCTAGTGCCAAATCCTAAGCTGACCTGAAAAGAAGTTAATAATAATTTTTTATTTATCTAATTTAATTGAATTACTATAGTTTCCACAACATATTAACAGATTTTATTTTAGAGTTTTTACCTCACAGAAGGGAGATCAGAACCCGTTTGATTTAGGTTGATGTTCACCAGCACTGTTTTTGTTTTGTTTATTAAGCTGTTGCCTTTTCCAATTCTGGGCTTGAGCATCACATTGGGATGAGCATAGGCAGACAAACTATGTTGGGGGAAAGAAGAAACAATAAAACTGTTAGTAATCATAATTTCAAGAATTGAAGATTATCAACCACATGCCTAGATCCCACCACAGAATATTATCTGAGATACGGGGCTGTTTAAGAGGCGAGAGACCTAGAATTACAGTCTTTAAAGGCAGGGCAAAACTCCCTGCTTTGTCACTGTGCTCAAGTAACAAAGCATAAAACTAGTCTTTGCCTATAGATACATCCCGGGTATTTGTTCTGCATAGGCATAGGAGATTGGAGATACAGACTGGTAAAATGTTTAAGGATAACAATAAATAGTCTATAGTCCTTAAGGGGTAAGGTCACAGGCATCTGATACAGTCTCAGTGAAAAACCCAATGGCACATGCTGAAGGAACAGGAATGAAGCAGAGGTATGCCAAGTATCCTCAAATTCGGCCCAGCATTGATACAGCAATGTCCATGTGTGGATTGAAATGATGATCCTTTCACACTATCTGCACAACAGAACAAGAGAATCTTCTCTGATGAAAGGAAGGAATATCTGGATTCTCCACAGTAACTTTATATATACAGTTTAGCATACTATAACAATTATTAGGCATTCAAATAGACCAAAATATGGCAAATATTTTAAAGAAAATTAACAGTATATGCATATGTGCAAATTGTCAAGAATTTGGAGTTAGCAGAAAAAAATAGATAAAACTTTGCTTACTATGGTAAAACAAAATAGATGAAATGATGCCTAAAATAGATAAAAGGAGGAGAATTTTACGAGAAATTTGACATATTTAGAATAATATAACCATATTCTAGAATGGAAATATCTAATAACTGAAATTAGCTAAAAGTAGAAAATTAACATCAAGTCAACACATAAAAATAAAGAATTAAGAGAATGGGACTGGCCCAGTGGCACAGCTGTTAACTCTACACCTTCTGCTTCTCAGTGGCCCAGGGTTCGCTGGTTCGGATCCCGCGTGTGGACATGGCACTTCTTGGCAAAAGCCATGCTGTGGCAGGTGTCCCACATATAAAGTAGAGGAAGATGGGCATGGATGTTATCTCAGGGCCAGTCTTCCTCAACAAAAAGATGAGGATTGGCAGATGTTAGTTCAGGGCTAATCTTCCTCAAAAATAAAAAAAGAAACAAAAAGAATTAGGAGACTAAAAAAATAAATAAATAATCAAAAATACTCAAGCTGAAGAAGAAAAGAAAAGAAGAGAAAAAACAAAGCATCAGATAGAGATGAAAGAGGGAATTCAAAGAGGTGATAGATGAGAACAGATGTGAAAAACAACTGATTCAAGACAAATGAACTTACTACAGGATAAATACAAAGAAAACCACACTTAGATATACCATAGCAAAATTTCTGACAATCAAAGATTTTATTAAGATCATAAAAATAGCTAAAAGCAAAAGACCTATTACTCTCAAATAAGCAACAATAAGACTGATGGCTGACTTCCTAAGAGAAACAATGAGAAGGCAAGAGACAATGGAATAATATTCTTAAACATAGAGCATGCATAAATGGCACG
Source organism: Equus caballus (assembly GCF_041296265.1). Classification (NCBI taxonomy): domain Eukaryota; kingdom Metazoa; phylum Chordata; class Mammalia; order Perissodactyla; family Equidae; genus Equus; species Equus caballus. The sequence goes on along the minus strand of NC_091709.1, from coordinate 24,699,629 downwards.
TTTAAAGGTACTAAGGACATTTTAAAGACAAAAGGTATTATAAGTGTTATGCCCATAAATGTAATAAACTCTTCATGAGACTTTTCAAAAATAAAAAGAAGGCATGAAAACTACTCTTATGTGGTTTTTAACAATATTTTTGATTCCTTTTCCACTACTATTTTTATTACTTTCAGCACAGCTGTCAGATCAAAATGGAACACCTAAAAAATTTTGGTCAGAGCACAAGAACTGAAAAATACAAAAATTGATAAGTTAAATCCTCATGATCACTAACAAGCATGACTAAAAGAGAAAGAAAAAGATTTAAAGACCAGTTACAATTTGAAAGGAAATTTCCGACTAATGTAACACGCAAAGAACTAACAACAAGAGTAACTCATACAGTCAATTGAAAAGATAGAAAAGCACAGAGGAAAACAAACTAAAGATTTGAACAGATATCTGACAAAACAGGTTGCACAAATGGTTCATGAATGTATGAAAAGTTGTTCAAATGTATTAGTAATCAGGGCACTAAAAATTAAAACCCATCACTTAAATTGTCAGAAAAAAATTTTAAAATGGACAACTTTAGGTTTTGGTAAAGAGTTTGAACCCCTGGAACATTTATCCATTGTTGGCAGGAGTATAAATTGGCACAACTTGGCGTACTTTAACCATCCCATATCTCACGGCCCAGCAACTTAGCTATAACACTAGATATATAACTTAGGTAAATAATGTACTGGAAGATTTTCAAATATGCTCACAGGCATGCATTGTTTATAAAGGCATAAAACTAAAAACAATTCATATGTCATGGAATGGAAATGACAAAAATAAAAGAGATAAATGCATTGTTATATGCTCTCCAACAAACATGAACAGGTGCCTGAACGAATGGAATGAGAAAGCTTTGCATATATCTTGAGATAAAAGCCTTTCAAGCAGAAGGAATAGCTATAGCAAAGATACGAAAGTGCAATTGCACTTGCCATATTTGAGCACCCACAAATTAACCAGAGAATTACAGCAGAACAGGAGAGGCACAGAGGTAGAAGGACAGGTCAGAGAGGTAATGAGGGAGAGAAAGTTCATATAAATCTACGTGGCTCTTCTGAGCAGAGAATCCACTGTATAGTTTTGAACAGAAGTGTGGCATTATCTAAGTTTTAACAGGATCATTTCAAAGCAAAATTATAGTGGACAAGGATGTAAATTTTTTCCAAGGGAAATATTTCTGTAACTATTGCAATCACCCTGTTGGGAGATAACGGGGGCTTAGCAGAGACTAGTAACTTACAATAGAGAAGCTTAAATGATGATCAAATCATGAACATACTTGATGAATGAGTATGCAATATGAGGAGTTAAGGTGATTCAAGATATTTGGGGTTATTATGATTCTATTTTCTGAAACAAACTCTTGAAATACCAAGGACACACATGTCAGTGTGCTGTGTATTTTCTTGATTAGGAAAATCTCATCCAAGCAGTAAAGTAAGGATCCCAGCTCCTTCCATTGTATAACTTTCCTCTCTTTACTGATAGTCTGGGGTTGTCTCCACACAGCCATCAGAGAACAGAGGAGTATAGAAGATTCTAAGTGGTACTTATTTTCAAGAGAGGACTTAAAGTGGTATACATCGTTTCTGAATGTATTCTAATGACAAGAATTAGTGAAACAGTCTCATCTACCACAGTGGAATTTGGGACATATTATCTAGAACAGGGAATAAGTTTTGTTAGTCAGTTAGGCAAGTTTCTACCACAGCTTAAGTAGCTGGCTGAATGAAAGTGCAATTTACTGAGAAGAAAAATGCAGACAGAGCTGGGGTTTGTGGGGGAAAAAATTGGAACTCCCATTTTGGACAAGTGAAGCTGTAGAAACATTTTAGATGTCTAAGTGGAAATGTTGATAAGGCACTTGGATGTGTGTTTCTGCTGGTAAGGGAGAAACCTTGGCAGCTCATGAATTTAGGGAGTAACCAGCACATGAATGATATTTAAAATCACTATAGGGTGAGTATTGGAAGAGATGGAGACTGAGGATGACATGCTGATATGCTCCAATATTTGAGTTCAGGGAAGTGAGAGTAAATCAATAGAGAAGTCTGTAATAACGGAAGGATGATGAGGAGGTCATGTGCAAGTTGTTTATTTTCATTTATTTTAATTTTGTCAGTGAATTAAGAAGCAAAGTCATCAGTTGAGAATGAAATTCAATAAGAAGGCATTTACAGAGGAAGCAAGAATATGAATTAAGATAAAGAGGAAATGGACTTCAGAAATACAGTAGCCTTGATAAGCATTAGCAAGGGCAAATTGATGTCAGAGTTTCTAGATTCAAGGTAAGACTACTCAACAATGTTTTATGTTTTCTTAACCACCCACATCTGGCTGCCCCACTGTGGACATGAATTGGGTTTTTTCAGGCTTGCAACATGAAGATTGTGGTTTGTGGTGAGGTAGTTGTGGTTGTATGCAATGAGGTTTTATAATGATGAATTGTGGGATCTAAGCAGTAAGAAGACAGTTTAGATGTTTATGGATCCAAACTGCTAAGTAGAGAATTGGGATGTTGAAAGAAAAGATGCCTAGGACAATGAAAAGTTGATAGGATTGATGGAGTTTAAATCTTCATTGTTATACATAAAAGATGATGAGTCAGTAAAAAATTGCACTTTCTTCATTGACGAAATGATTTAACATTGTAATATTTTATTTCCTTCCACACTGATCAATAGATTACATGTAATCTCTGTAACAACGATAGCAGGACTTTACTGATGACTTTTTTTTTTAAAGATTGGTGCATGAGTTAACAACTGTTGCCAATCTTTCCTTTTCTTCTTCTTTTCCCCAAAGTCCCCCTGTACATAGTTATTTATATTCTAGATGTAGGTCCTTCTGGTTGTGCCATGTGGGACACTGCCTCAGTATGGCCTGATAAGTGGCGCCATGCCTGCCCAGGAGCCAAACCTGTGAAACCCTGGGCTGTCGAAGCAGAGCAGAGCATGCGAACTTAACCACTTGGACAAGAGGCTGACCCTACAGATGACTTTAAACAACATACTCTATAAATTTTATGGATGTATAAACGTCTATGAACAATTCATTATAACAAGATCCTAGTAAAAACAATATAGTTTTGACAGTGAAATTAACAAACAAGGGAACAGTATTGAAAGCTCAGTACTAGATGCATATACATGTGAGAAATTGTTACATGATAAAAGTGATACCACATATCAGTGGGACAAGGATGAATTTTTAATGAGTCATTTGGAAAAACAATGCTATCATCTAGAGAAAACTAGAGTTACACATTTATGCTATGCTATATAGAAAATATAGCCCAGTGATTTAATGGTCAAAATGTGAAAGAGAAAACTGTTAGTTTAGTCAAAGAAAATTCAGAGAACTTATTTCTTACTTAGAGATAGAGATGGAGGTGTTAAACAAATCTTCAAAGAATATCATAAGCAAAACAGGATTTGACAACATACATATAAATTAAGAATTTCTGTTCAACAAACAACTCTCCTGAATAAGAGATAGATAACAGTATGAGAAATTATTTGCACCATCTAAATTTGAAAACAGATCAATCTCCAGAATATAAAAGTATTCTTCCATACATGCAAAGCAAGTATTAGAAAATTAGGCATAGTGAATGAACAAGAAATTCATCAGAGGGGAAATCTGTAGAGCTGTAAGTACATTGATGTTTCGGGAAACAATTGTCTAATATATTTCTTGTGGGTCTGTAGAGCAATATAGCCATCCTAGAGGTCACTCCTAGAAGAAAATAATGAAATTAGGCAAATATACACCTTACGATCCAGCAATCCATCCTGCATATACACAAATGGGAATGCTTGACCTGGTCCATAAGGAATATTTATGAAGATTTTCGTTTGTGTCATTATGTGTAATTGGTTACTGGAAATAATATGCATCCCCTCAGTAGGGGGATGTATAGGTAAAATTTGATGAATTCACACAAAGCAACATGCTCAGCAATCACAGGCAGTGAATTTATAAGTTCAACATGGCTGGAGTACATAAAGATACATACATTATCTAATGCTAGATAGATTACATAAAGCTGTATTACATAATGCTGAGATAAAAAAATAAAAAAAAGAATGAGGAATGTTTTCCTACATCATAAATTAAAATTAAAAGCATGCACACAAAAAATCCTACTATACATTTTTTAATGATACAGATATATTCTAAGATGTTTATCAAACATATTGAAGTATCTACTTTGGAGAAGAGAGAAATGATAATGTGGCTAAGAGTAAAGAAACAAAAAAGGAAAGAAAACCAGAGTGGACTTATGTGGACACCGGTAGCATGACATTAATTGAGAAAAATAATTAAACTGTACACACCTGATATCTAAATAAAGACATAGATGATATATACGTCATCTTTTCCACTTCTTTCTTCATTTCCCAAACAAAACTCTATTTTCTATCCTTGCCTCATTTGTAGAATGTTTTATTTCTAAATTCTTTTACAAGAATTCATGTACATTTGAACTAAAATTGTAAATATTTTTAAGAGCAGGATATTTATAAGAATTGACATAATTTAGAGGTTTGCCTGTTGTGCAAGTAAATTAATTTCCTGCATCACAACTACATTAGATTTCTTGTTTGGCTCCTTTGTCACTTTTAAACAAATTTATATAAATAAAATTTTAACACTATTTCAAAAGATTTTCTAGTATTCTTTGCTTTTAGCTTTTAAAACTCAAATGCGTTTTAAAAATAGAGTACTTTCCCTTTGATGTTTCATTTAGCAATGATAAAACGAGCATCTGAGGCAGAAAGAGAAGTGTGTTCTGTGATTTCATATTTAAATTCAGATTTTTTTAAATCTTTAGTCTTGTACTGTAACTATTCCCTGAAAAATGCTGGATTTAATATGAGTTCAACAAATTACTATCTTTGTGAATACAATTTTATATTGCATTCCTCATAGTTTTAAATTTCTACCAATAGAAAGATGGTTTTAATAAAGCACAAACTATATTTTCTTTGTAGAATAAATACAATTTTAACTATACCTATTTTGGTAGATTTCACTGTACAGTTAATATTTAGAAATATTCTAATCTGTGCTTTTCACTTAGAATTACCCCAAATAATGAAAGTTAACTAGCACTTTTCTTTTCCACTTTCAAATTGCTTTTTCTCTTGTGTTGAACTTGAGTTTAGAAATGGCAGAATCTCAATAGAGGTAGAGGGTAATTTCCCACAAGACCTGGCTAATTTATAGCTTTCAACACACCAATGACCCCTGCAATTTGACAGTTGCTTCATTAATTCCTCTACACCTACTCCATTTATCTTGCAAAAAAAAGACAGATAAAAGGCACAGTCCTCTCTCAGTGCAGCTATTGTGAAGAAAAGTCCTTCATGTCTTTCTGAAGTAAATTGTAACCAGCATTATGGGGAACAAAAAGACAGGAGTGTGAGATAAACGTTCCCGGTTTGCCACAGGGATCGAGGAGGAAAGTTTGAACGGCCACTTCTTCCATAATTTTGGAAGAAGTTTTTTCTCCTCTTTGAAATGCTGTGCCTATTCAAAGAAGACTTCAGTTCTCACCAAGAGCTGCCATCTGATTCATATAATTTTAGAATTCGAAAAATAAAAATAGTCTGGGAGATTTTAAAAAGCAATGTTTTCTCATACTTAAGTTATATAGGCACCCTAATTATCTATCTATCTACTCAATGAAAATAAATTAGACACTTTAAAGCTACTTATATTTTATGTATTTATAATACCAAGCAATTTATTTCCATGAAATATAACCTGAAACTTGAGTATTTCTAGCTGTATGGAAAATCTACTTTCATCAGTAAGAAGTGGCATTAATTGAAAACAAAATATTTTTATGTCAAATTTAGGAAATAATTTATTTAGCTGGTCGACTATCCAGGCACTTTTTATCCTTCTGTTGTTTTTTGCACTTATTTCTGTCTTCATTGATTGTAGGCTCCATGAAGATGAACACAATTTGTGTTTTTATTTCTCTTTTATTGCAAACAGCTTGAATTCTTGGTTTCTACTAGGTGAGCAGCACATTTTAAAAAATAATTAAGAGAATTAGTAAAAACATGTTAAAAAGAGCTTTTAAGAACTTGCATTATTGATATAGATTTCCTCCCCAATACTCCTATTTATTTTAATGTAGATTATTGAAGATTGGTGATCATCACAAAGACTATTGGTGTTTACTGCTTTGGTAAGATCTTCATGCCAATATTACCAGGAGAAAAATTTAACTTACACAAAAGCCATTTCCATTTTTATGTTAGCTGGATATCTCAAGCTCAAAAATTTATGCCATTGCTATCGAGAGAGTGGATAACAAAATATTGATAAATCACATCATGTTCATAAATATTAAAATAGGAACAACTAATAAGTCATGCCACATATTGATACAGCATTGAGGCTTTTTTATAGTTGTGTATATTACTTAGTTATAAGAATTATAAAACATAATGTTTGAGATGTGACTGAATATTTATGGCATATGTGATTTTAAAAATAACAATGATTAATAAATAACATAGGAAAAGATAAACATAATACATGTCTTGATATTGCATTACTCTCTGTTTACTCGTTAGTAATTCAAAACTATTTCCTAATGTAAACTGATCCATTATTATCTGTGATGGCTATCAACAGAAATAGAAACAAACATGAGAAATCTACTTTTTTCACATGCAGAATATGATGACATTGATAACACTACTGGCAAGATAATGTTGCATTTTATGATTTAGGTAAATCATTTTATTTTTTAGAAATTGTGATTTATATAAATGGAAATCAGTAGATGGGAAAATTGTTCTTTTCATTGAGACTGGATTGTTTCCTTAGAAATAATTACAACTAGGTGACTTATGATATAATTAGCATTTTGTGTAGTTATTTCAAAATGTCATTTACTATTCAAGTTAGATTTTATTAAAATGTTTACAAAATATTTTTTTGCCACAATAAAAAGTATACAGCTAGGTTAATATTGTCATATGTGGAAGTCACTTTAAATGTAACAATTGTAAAAATACAAATAAAATCTAAATCAAATAAACAGCTCATCTAGAAACATTAAGCTACTAGGGGAGTAGAATCGTGATTCAAATCTAGAACAAGGGCTAGAATCTTGGTATATAAGCTACTTATTGCTGTATAACAAAGTATCCCCAAACTTAGTCACTTGGTGTCTGGAAGACAAAGCCCATTAACATCACTACTTCCTCAATTCTTCCTTTTTGCAATTGTCTTGAAACTACTTGACCCTTTACACTTTCATATGGAATTTAGAATATGCTTGTTTTCATTTTTCTAAGAGAATCTCCTCCATTTCTTCTCGTCCTATGCTTTCTTTTTGTGATGCTTGTCTTCCTTCTGTATTTTGAAATTTTTATGTAACAGTTCACTTTCTACTAAGATTCTCTTCCAGGGAGATTTGCCCAGCAGATGGCAGAAACATTGTCCATGAATTGGCCTGTCACTGTTCACAGCTCTTAAGCTTGTCGCACATTAGCAGCTAAGTTCTGGGCTATGAATCACACAAAAAGTTCATTTCTAGGCTTGCACCACCAAGGGGCCAAGGTTCAGTCTTGGCTCTTGTAAAAACCATTTTACATAAAATTATGGGCCAGCTCATTTCCACATTCAAACATTGGAAAGTAGAATTTTCCCAGCCATGTTGGAAACCAGTCTATAGCACCTGTTTATCAGGGTTATTGAGGTCGGACCACAATAACTCTCTACTCTGTGGGCTATAATATTTTAGGCTCCACCTCTCATAGTCTTTCTCTTTATGGGCCACAAGGATGTTTGTTTCTAATATTCATGTATATCTATCTATCTATCTATCTTCTAACTTTTTTATATTTTCCTAAGAAGATAGGGAATCTTCTTTTCTTAAGAAAGGTTAAGAAGGTTCATATAAGGCCTTGTAATACAGAAATTGCTTGAGGTAAGTAAACATTCTCTCATTACTCCAACAAATATTTCTGGGCTTACAATAGGCTAGACGCAAGTGTTACAAACATTAGAAAATCTTTCTTATCCTTCCATTTGTAACAACATGGATGGACCTTGAGGACATTTATGCTAAGTGAAACAAGTCAGATAGAGAAGGACAAATAGTGTATGATGTCACATCCATGTGTAATATAAAAGCTGAATTCATAGAAAAGAGAGTAGAATAGTGGTTAAATGTTCTTATAGAGAATAATTAGGTAATTATATGAGACAATGGAGGGTTAGCTAACACTACAGTTAATTAATCATTTTGCAATATGTAACTATATCAAATCAACACATTGTATACTTTAACATTACACAATGCTATATGTCAATTATCTCTCAATAAAGATTAAAAAAAACTCTTTACCAAATAATTTTTTAGTTTTACTTTTCCAAAAGTAAACAGTATTTTTCCAATGCATTTTAAATAGCAAAATTTACTGAAGAATATAAAAATTACTAGACCTTACATGTGACTAAACTAGGATATTTTAAACAACTGATTAAATCATGCCATAATTTTATTTTATTTTGGGGGATTTTATCTTGTTTTTTATCTTATAACAGGAATTAATTCATAGATATACAAATCAGAACTTTAATGAGAGTCATTTCAAATAGTTTGGATAAAGAATCATCAGAATTTTTTGTTTCTTGGAAAGTGAAACAATTTTTCCAGAAGCCAACACAATGTTTTCCTTAAAAATTCTCTTTGTTGAAAATAAAATGTATTTGTTGCCTTCTGAATCATAGTGAATTATTAACATCACCTAAACTTTTTCCAGTGATAGCTTGAACAGTTAGGTTAGGAGCTGTGTGTTACTCATTATAAAAAGCTTACTGATAAAAATGATAAAAGAAAAAATGTGGAGTAGATTATATATTAAAGTACCTTGTTGATGGCTGACAACACTTCACATTCCATTTCTATAAAATATAGTGCAATAATTTAATGAAATCTATAAATATTGTCAAATAATTTTCTTAGGAAAATGTATCTAATATGCTAAAGTCCAAAATAGCAAAGATAGGACAGAAGATTCTAATTTAAGAAATGTTCAGCAGGTTTATGAACTTAATGAATTCGTTCTGAAACTAAAAATATAGACTGTAATGTAAAAATGTTATGATGTTACCTGAGAGATTTTCCTGTCCCTTCTATACACAATTTTAAGCTTAAACAATGTTATAAAATGTTTATTAAAATATTATAAAATCAAATACTCAAAATATAAAACATTTTCAAGTCAGAAATGACAAAGGAGCTAACTTATTTAATAAAAAATAACATTTAGGTTAGAAAAAAGACCCATAATCCAAATACAAAACAGAAAAAAGCCCCAAAGCCATTTTTTCACAAGTAAAGAAAGACAGGGATAATTAAATATATAAATAGCTGCTCAACCTCACTAGTAATTTGAGAATTATTGAATTTGAATTACAATGAAATAACAGGTATTAGAGTTTTAAGACTACCTTAAATAAGAGTATCCCTACTCTGCAGTTTCTAAACTTTTGATGAATAAAATAGAAAAATTATAGTTTACAAGATATAAACTTTATTACTGTTGAATATTGTAAGTTGGAGTAAAATTCAAATAGACATGCTAGCTCCTCTCTCCTCCATGAAATCCTTGGGACAGGCCCTTTAAGAAAGATGGGAGTCTACCTTGTAGGCAAATTTACTCGTTTCCTACTTGGCCCAGCAAAAGGATACATGGAAATGCATAAGAATGTTTTCTAACTAGATTTACCTAGCACAGGGGCTGACAACAATACAAATGTGCTTGGGATAAATTGCTCTTCAAAGAATCTAAGTGAAGTAAATATGTTGCTGCCATATTTGTCACACAAAAAAGTCAATAATGCATGATGTAAGAAGCAAAAAACTTGCTCTCATACACTTCAGATAAGTGTGCTCTCTATTTGGAGGTAATTATAAATAGTATCAAACTTAAACATGAACATACTCAATGACACTGAATATCTTAGCAACATATTAAAGATAGTATTTAACTTTGTGATGGTTTTTCCATTAAATATGAAATTCTTATATGCAATAAGTTGAGCTTGATTTGTAAAGAAACCAAATGTTTATAATATATTCTAGTTTAATGTGGAAAAATAATTTAAAGTAAAGTTGTACCTACTACTATTAGTTTGGTACTGGCAAACTCATTTGATGGCAAACTTAAAAAAAAGTCCTTCATGAAATTATTTGCCTATTTCAATTATGTGTTCAGTTTTATGTACAGCTAAATGATCAGATATATAAATATTTTTGTACATTTTAATGATTTGATACATTGTTTTCATTCAAATAAATTCAATGACCTCACATTTGTAACTACTTCTAAAAATCAAAACAAGAAATTAAAGCCAACACAATGAGATCCAATGAAGAATACTTTAAGAATTGCAGAATCAACCCAAAATTCAGTCCACTGGTGCAAACTCTGAATTCTGAAATGTTGATATTAATATGTGCTACATTCTTATCTTTATAAGTATCTAACTGAGTTGATCAGAGGATAAAATTTAAAAATAGATACACATTTGGATAGACTGCACAGGGAATAAAGAATGATGAAAAGTGATTTCCTCATGTTCAAACTTTGAAAGACATACAAATAAATTGTACCTAAAGAAATTTGATTAGGCAGAGTATCAAAAAGCTTTTTAATTCTATAAATCTCTTTTGCCTATTTATGAAAACATGCAAAAGTATTTATAGCTATTTATGAAGTAAAACCACATTGGAGTTATGTCAGGAACATTGTGGAGTAAGCTGTTCCCTTTATCTGTCTCCCTTAGAAGTACAACTAAATGAACATTCATTGACCAATGGAGGACACCCACATAGCACAACAGGACACCTGAGAGATCCACGCAGCTGTACATCTGAAGGTGGAGAGCTAGGCTCCTGGGAAGTAGTGGAGATAGGTGAGCATTCCCCTACCCCAGCAGCCCTGTGCATGTGCATGAATGATTTCTCAGATAGCAGGAGAGCCCATGGTGCTGCTGTGGCCCTGATGAGTGGCCCAGGCTTGGACTCCATGAAGAAACCCCACCTACCAACACAGCAGCAAGCATGACCAAAAGAAGAGGCAGTGGCAGATCTACATGTGTGCACGAATGCTTTCCTGGCTGATGAGAGCACCCAAAGTACCACTGTGGTACCACGAATGGAAATGTGCCTTGGCATGACTGTAAGAAGAGGCAGTGGCATCCCTGAGCCCACACAAGAACACCGCCCCAGCCAGTGGGAATGCCCACCATACACCCACACTTCCAGCAGATGGGACAGGGTCAGAAACACAGCTCCTGCTTCCCACCAGCAGTAGCAGGTTTAATCTGCAACCTGACACTACCACAAATCAAATGCAGTGGAAAAGGGTTAGTTCACCAAACACCAGGGGAAATTACAGCAACAATTCAGAGCAGAAGGAAAATGACAAATCTCCAGAAACCAACCGTGAAGTCACAGAAATTTACAATGTAAGTGACAGAGAATTTAAAGGAGCTGTTATAAAGAAACTCAATGACTTACAAGAAAACTCAGAAGGACAGTTCAATGAGCTCAAGAATAAAATTAATAAGAAGAAAGAATACTTCATCAAAGAGATTGAAACTATAAAAGAGCAGAAATTCTAGATATGAGGAACAAAATTAATGAGAAAAATTAATCTACAATCTTTAAAAAATAGAGCTGACTTTATGGAGGAAAGAACTTGTGATTTAGGAAATAGAAATACTTCAGGTGGAGGAGGAGAGAGAACTAAGGTTTTAAAAAATGAAGGAATTCTTGAAGAAATATCCAAATCAATTAGGAAAAGCAATATAAGGCTTAGAGGTATTCCAGAGGGACAAGAGAGGAAGAAAGGAGCAGAGAGCTTATTCAACTTCCCAAACCTGGGGAAAGAAGTTGACTTACTGATACTGTAGCCAATAGAACTCTTAATTACCTCAATGCTAAAAGACTTTCTCCAAGGCATATAATAGTAAAACTGGCAAAAGTCAATGGCAAAGAAAAAATATTAAGGGCAGCAAGGCAGAAGAAAATAACCTGCAAAATAACTCCTATCAGGCTTTCAGCAGATTTCTCAGCAGAAAACGTATAGCCTAGGATAGAATGGAAGGATATGTTCAAAATACTGAAAGACAACGACTTTTAGCCAAGAATACTCTATCCAGAAAAATTATCCTTCAGATATGATGGATAAATAAAAGCTTTCCAAGATGAACAAAGCTGGGGGAGTTCATTGCCACTAGACCTCCCCTAAAAGAAATGATTAAGGATGCCCTCATACCTAAAACACAAAGGCAAAAGTCTAAAAAGCTTTGAACAAGGAGATAAATAGACAAAATCAGAGAGTTGCATCACTCTTTCAGAACTGAGTAGCAAGTACTTAATTATAACTTGAAAGATAAAGGGAAGGAAAGCATCAAAAGTAACTAGGAGTACTTCAATTTAGTCACAAAATCACAACACAAACAATTTGTGACAACCCTAGCTCAGAAGGGGAAGAGGAATGGGATGGAACCTACCTGGGCTAATGGAGATGAGAGGCTATCAGAAAATGGACTATCTCATCTATGAGATCTTTTACACAAACCTCACAATAACCACTAAACAAAAAATCAGAACAGAGCCAGAATTCATTAAAAAAAGAGAGAAAACTTATAAAACCATCATATCAAACCACCAAACTGAAATGGCAGTCAGAAATACAAGGGAAGAGAAACAGTGAGAATATACAACAACTGGAAAACAAGAGATATAATGTCAGTATTAAGCCCCCATATGTCAATAATCACTCTATATGTAAATAGATTGAATTCTCCAGATAAAGAGTCACAGAGTAGCTGAACAGATTAGAAAACAAGATCCAACATTATGCTGCTTCCAGGAAACACATCTCAGCTCTAAAGACAGAGGCTGAAGTGAAAGGATGGAAGATGATACTCTAAGCAAATGGCAAACAAAAGAAAGCAAACATTAATTGCCATACTTATATCAGACAAAGATGACTTCAAGATAGAAAAGACAATGAGAAACAAATAAGGGCAGTATATAACAATAAAAGGGACTTTCCACCAAGAGGATATAATACTTATAAATATATATGCAACTAACACAGGAGCACCAGAGTATATAAAGCAACTGTTACAAGATTTAAAAGGAGAAATTAACAGCAACGCAATAATAGATGGGGAACTCAACACCCCTCCTACATCAATGGATAGATTATCCAGGCAGAAAGTCAACAAGGAAATAGTAGAATCAAATGAAACACTCGATTAGATGGACTTAATAAATATATAGAGAGGATTCCATCACAAAGCAGCATAATACACATTCTTCTCAAGTGCACAGGGAACATTCTCAAAGATAGACCATATGTTGGGACACAAGGCAAATCTCAATAAATTTTAAAAGATTGAAGTCATATTGAGCATCTTTTCTGACAACAATGCTATGAAACTAGAAATCAACTACAAGACAAAAGCTGGGAAAGTCACAAATATGTGGAGACTAAACAACATGCTACTGAACAACAATTTAATCGATGAAGAAATCAAAGGAGAAATTAAAAAATACCTAAAGACAAATGAAAATTAAAATACAACATACCAACTCTTATGGGATGCAGCAAAAGGGGTTCTAAGAGGGAATTCATAGCAGTACAGGCCTCCCTCAACAAGCAAGAAAAATCTCAAGTAAGAAATCTTAAATTACACTACACAGAACTAGAAAAAGAAGAACAAAGCCCAGAGTCAGCAGAAGGAGGGAAATGATAAAAATTAGAGCAGAAATAAATTAAATTGAAACCAAACAACAACAATAACAACAACACCGTAGAAGGGATCAGTGAAACAAAGAACTGGTTCTTTGAGAAGATAAACAAAATTGACAAACCCTTAGCCAGAATCACTAAGAAAAAAAAGACAAGTTTCAAATAAATAAAAAGAGAAATGAAAGAGAAGAAATTAGAACAGATACTATAGAAATACAAAGGATCATAAGAGAACACTACAAAAACCTATAGGCTGAAAAATTGGACAATCTAGAAGAAATTTATAAATTCTTAGACTCATACAATCTTACAACACTGAATCAAGAAGAAATAGAGAATCTGAATAGACCAATCAAAAGATATTGAAACAGTAATCAAAACTCTCCCAAAAAATAAAAGTCCACGACCAGATGCCTTCTCTGGAGAATTCTACCAAACATTCAAAGAAGATTTAATACCTATCCTTCTCAAACTGTTCCAAAAAATTGAGGAAGTGTGAACACTTCCTAACACATTCTATGAGACCGACATCACCCTGATATTAAAGCCAGACAAGGACAACAAAAATAAGGAAAATTACAAGCCAATTTCACTGATGAACATAGATGCAAAAATCTTCAATAAAATATTGGCAAACCAAATACAACAATACATTGAAAGAATCATACACCATGATCAAGTGGGATTTATACCAGAGATGCAGGGATGGTTCAACATCTGCAAATCAATGTGATACATCACATTAACAAAATAAGGAATAAAAATCACATGATCATCTCAATAGGTGCAAAGAAAGCATTTGACCAGATACAGCATCCATTTATGATAAAAAAATCTCTATAAAATGGTTATAGAAGGAAAGTACCTCAACATAATAAAGGCCATATATGACAAAATACAGCCAACACCATACTTAATGGTGAAAAATTGAAAGCCATCACTCTGAGACGAGGAATAAGACAAGGAATGCTCATTCCTTTTCAACATAGAAGTGGAGGTTCTGGCCAGAACTAATAGACAAGAAAAAGAAATAAAAGACATTTAAATTGGAAATGAAGAAATCAAACTCACTATTTGCAGTTAACACGATTCTATATATAGGAAACCCTAAAGAATCCATCAGAAAACTATTAGAAATAAAAAACAACTACGGCAAAATTTCACAGAATCAACTTACAAAAATCAGTTGCATTTCTGTAAACTAACAACAAACTAGCAGAAGGAGATGTCAAGAATACAATCCCACTTACAATTGTAACAAAAAGAATAACATATCTAGAAATCAATTGAACCGAAGAGGAGAAAGACCTATACACTGAAAACTATAAGACATTATTGAAAGAAATAGAAGAAGACATAAAGAAATGGAAAGAAATTCTATGGTCATGAATTGGAAGAATAAATATAGTTAAAATGTCCATATTACCTAAAGCAATCTACAGATTCAATGCAATCCCAATCAGAATCCCAATTATATTCGTCACAAAATAAAACAAAGAATCCTAAAATTTGTATGGAACAACAAAAAACTTTGAATATCAAAAGCAATTCTGAGAAAAAAGAACAAAGCTGAAGGCATCACAATCCCTGACTTCAAAATATACTACAGGTGATAGTAATAAAAACAGCATGGTACTGGCACAAAAACAGACACACGAATCAGTAGAACAGAATTGAAAGCCCAGAAATAAAACCATACATCTACGGACACTTAATCTTCAACAAATGAGCCAAGAATATACAAGAGAGAAAGGAAAATCTTTTTAATAAACGGTGTTGGGAAAATTGGACAGCCACACGCAAAAGAATGAAACTAGACCGTCATCTTGCACCTTACACAAAAATTAACTCAAAATGGATTAAAGACTTGAATGTAAGACCTGAAACCATAAAATTCCTAGAAGAAAATATAGGCAGTACACTCTTTGACATTAGTCTTAGCAGCATCTTTTTGAATACCATGTCTACTCAGGCAAGGGAAATAAGAGAGAAGATTAACAAATGGGACTACAGTAAACTAAAAAGCTTATGCAAGGCAAAGGAAACCATGAAGAAAGCGAAAAGACAACCCACCAACTGAGAGAAAATATTTGCAAATCATATATCTCACAAGGGGTTAAACTCCAAAATACATAGAGAACTCATACAACTCAATAACAAAAAACAAACAACCTGATCAAAAAATGGGTGGGGGGCTGGCCTGGTGGTCTAGCAATCGGGTTCTTGTGATCTGCTTTGATGGCCCAGGGTCCACTAGTTTAGATCCCAGGCACGGACCTGCACATGGCTTATCAAGTTATACTGTGGCAGCATCCCACATATAAAGTAGAGGAAGATGGGCACGGATGTTAGCTCAGAACCAATCTTCCTCAGCAAAAAGAGGAGTATTGGCAGTGGATGTTAGCTCAGGGCTAATCTTCCTTAAAAAAACAAAAAGTAAAATAGGGTGGATGATACAAACAGACATTTTTCCAAAGAAGATATACAGATGGCTAAAAGACACATGAAAAGATATTCAGCATCACTGACTATCAGGGAAATGCAAATCAAAACTACAAGGAGATATCACCTTATACCTGTCAGAATGGCTATAATTACCAAGACAAAAAATAACAGGTGTTGGAGATGATGTGGAGAAAAGGGAAGTCTCATACACTGTTGGTGGGAATGCAAACTGGTATGGCCACCAGGGAAAATGGTATGGAGATTTCTCAAAAAATTAGAAATAGAAATACAATATGATCCAGCTATCTCACTACTGGGTATTCATCCAAAGAGCTTGCAATCAACATTACAAAGAGATTTATGCACCCCTATGTTCATTGCAGCAGTATCCGCAATAGCCAATATGTGGAAGCAACCCAAGTGTGCTTCTGTGAATGAATGGACAAAGAAGATGTATATATATATATATATATATATATATATATATATATATATATATGCAGTGGAATACTGCTCAACCATAAAAAAGACAAAATCATCCCATTTGCAGCAGCATGGATGGACCTCAAGGTTATGATGTTAAGAAAAATAAATCAGATAGAGAAAGAAAAATATTGCCTAATTTCACTCATATGTGGAAGACTAAGAAACACAAGCATAAAGAGAACAGATTAGTGGTTACCAAAGGGGAAAATAGTTGGGCGTGGGCAACAGGGATAAAGGGGCACATAGGTATGGTGACGGATAAAAATTAGACTACCGATGGTGGGCATGATGCAGTCTATTTTGAAATTGATAAATAATAATGCACATCTGAAATTACACAAAATGTATTATGATCTCAATAAAATAATTGAAAAAAAGAAGTAAAAACATATTTAACCTTAACAAAAATGTCGAGTTATTCTTCAGAGCTTTCTCCTCTTACGCAACCAAGAAATTGCAAAACTGTGTGCAGAAGATGCAAAAGAAGTAGGATTCGAATTAGAAGTGAAAAATAGAAATGTGCTTCAATACTCAGTTATTTATCTGAAAAAAAAGTTTTATAACTTAAAAGTTACCAATACATGGTTGTTCTCTTTAATGTAGATAACAATGACAAAAATATCAGTCCTTATTTATTCTCAGTCATCTGCTCACCTATACTGTCTTTTCTCCCACTATTCCAATCACTGCCATTTCTTCCACAGATATTACATACACCTCTCAATACCCCTCCAAATATCTAGTACTCCTCAGTCACACTCTACATAATTAACTGTGTTTATATTATTCTGTTTTTTCACTTAGATTGTATAGCTATTCAATATATTTGCTGTCCCTCTCTGTCACGGAAATTTACATCCACATTTCATAGACATAAGACGTGGCCATATGACTGACAGTAACAGACTTTAATGTACTCAGAGCACCAAAGTTGGAGCTACATCACATTTTGTGTACCTGTTTTAATTTGTACGTTTAAGGCATTAGGATTGAAGAAATTATTTTCTTTTAAACCTATTAAAGGAAAAGAATTTTATTTAAAGAAAGCTAAAACAGGAACAAATTCCAGGAAAATAAATTTTTAAGCATATAAAATATATGTTTTAAAGCTAAGACAACTCTAAAGTAAGATAAAGATTAATGTAGTCACATGAAAGGCTGTTTATTTGAAGAAATTAATTATGGATAAAAAAAGGAAACCATAGGACAAGGACAAGAATCTGTTGAATTTAATAAAACTAAAACCTGGCCCTCGTGTGCAGTTTCAGTAACAATGTAGCATCAATGATAACATAAATAAATCCACTAAGTGGTAAGATACAGTTGTAAATTGTGAATGACCAGGTGAGAAGGAGGGTAGCAACACAGTGAGCATTTACTGTATGCAAGGAACTTAATATACAGTATCTTTTATTACCTTCACACAATTTATTCACACATGTACTACTGAGCCATTTCAATACATGAGTAAAGAGAGGCTCAAAGGTGATAAACATGTAAATTCTATCTACCTTTAAAACTTGTATTCTTTACATCATGATGCCAAATGTCCTTATCTTCAATTCCACAAAAGAACCACTAACAGAAATAGTAGATGAACTATCTTAAAAGAGCTCCTTATGACTTTGGAATAAAGTATAAAAACCATGGCTAAGACGTGATTCCTCCACAATTTTGGAAAAATCAATATTTTTATTTGTTTCTCTATTTCGCCACTGGAGAGAAGGTGTTGGCTATGACTTAGCAGAAGTTTAATTAAAGGAGTTAAGAACACAATCTAAAAACATGTGATGTAGGAGTTTTACTAGATAACCTTTATAGTTTTGTGATTTCTTATTTATGTTTCATCTAAATTTACTATTATAATATACGCTATATCTAAGTTACCTTCTCATTTTTGAAATAAGCTGAAATATAAATAAACCAACAAAAAATGAAATTTACAAGTAGACAGGTATAAATGTAACACGCATAAAATTTATTACTTGCCAATTTCATAAAATCAGTTATTAGCAAGCCTCAGCAGAGGATTGTGAATACTAAATAGAAGTAGATAATAACCATTTCGGGAAGTTAAATAGCCACATACTCATCATTACCTAAGCATATGCACATTGAATTCAAGCTTGTATTTACTTTCTTACCCAATGTTTCATATTAATAAAACTGCACACACAAACTCATACTCTCACTTACATTTAAAAGCATCATTAGGTTTCCTGATAACTAAATGAGAACCAGCAGTGACATTGAATATGCTTTAGAGAGGATTGCAAATTTTATAAGACTGCAAATACAACTAAAAATATAAATATAGCGTTTTTATGAGGAACCCTATTTAGAATGTCTAGAGTTCATTATGTGAGAAACATGAATGACGATAATGTTAAATCAAGAAGAGATTACTCATTTAGAAAAATCAATACCACAAAACCATATTTCTGATAGAGCGTCTAAAACTTACTAATGTATCATCTTAATTAAAAGAATCTAATTTCTACAGAGAACATTTTCTTCACACTTGATGCCTTGACTATTGACATAATTTTCTTTGTCTTTTGACTGGCTTCCTTGGATCTTGACAAAAGACAGAATAAGATATTTTAATCAAAACATAAAATATTTGGATGAAAACTGCTTAGTTTCTTTTCTTGTGCTCTTAAAGTAAAATACTTAGGGAAATTGCTCCCAGAGTTTGTTTGTTTGTTTGCTTAATTTATAATACACACAGTTCAGACACATTTGAAAAGTTGTCTTTTAAAAATTTTTTTAATGCTCAGTAGAAAAGAAATGACATGGAAAATTATTTTCCAAAACCAATCTAACCAACTTACTCTCTCTCAACTTTCTGTTATTTTCTTTGTACTTACAGAAGGGGGAGGAAAAAAAAGATTAAACAAAAATCTGCAGGGAATTACTGGATAACTTTCTATATCTTCCTGTTTCAATTAAATTCCAATTATCATCACAAAACCAAAATAGAAATGCTCCACTGGTTTTTACTCACAGGTGTGTATGATGCATGTATAGCTTAATAACTAAAATAACAGTCATAGAATTAAAAGAATAACGCTACGCTAGTTTTTGAGAGATGATAATTATACATTTAGATTAATTGAAGATACTAATTTTTATTTGGCTTTAGCAAACATACAACAGTCTTTAAAATAAAATAATAAAACTGATGATTTATTATTCAAACATAGAACTAAAGGCAGAAGACAATAGGGCAATGTCATCAAATTGCTGAAAGAAAATAATTGCCTACCTTGAACACTGTAAGAGCAAAAACAAGTCTTTCAGAGATGAAGGAAAATTAAAAATATTTTTCCAACCCAAAATGGAGAGAAGTAGTCAGTAGCAGGTCTGCAGTTAAGAAAACAGAGATAAAAGAAAATGATATCTAATGGAAGCATGGAAATAGAGCAATGAATATGAAGAGACATAAGGAAACTATAAATTATTGCAGACCATATAAAATAAGATTTTGTAGAGGTTAAAGCATGATTAGAAGTAAAATATACGTAAAATACCATTCAGGTTCAAGACAAAATGGAGTTAAAGGGTTCTAAGGTCATGTACTTTTCAATAAGTGGTAGAAGTGCTAGTTGAGATTAACTCTAGTAGCTAAATGGGGCATACCATAATTTCTAGATAATCAGTAAATGAACCATAAAGATTGTGTTAATTAACACGCTATAGAAGGAAAAACGGATAATAAAAACAAGTAATCCCAAAGAAGTCAAAAAAGAGAAAATGGAACATAGAACAAATAGAAAAAAGAAAAAAAAATGAAGTGTATATTAAAAAATATATATCACAATAATATCACATCAAAATACATAGAGTAAATACACAGTCTTCCCTCGGTATCTGTGGGGGATTCGTTTGTGGATCCACTGCAGATACCAAAATCCAAGGATGCTCATGTCTCATATAAAACTGTGTAGTATTTTCATATAACCTTCAAACATCCTCCTATATACTTTAAATCATCTCTTGATTACTTATAAGACCCAATGCAATGTAAATAGTCATCATGTTGTATTGTTTAGGAATAACAAGAAAAAAGTTTGTACATGTTCAGTATGGATACAACCATCGTAGTAGCCCTTTTGATCTTTCAATTTATGGTTGGTTGAATATACTGGTTTGGAACCTGAAAATAGGGAGGGCCATTTGTAATTTAATTAAGACATATGCCATAAATATAAGGACTCAAAAATATTGAAAGTAATAGAACGGGAAGAGATATACCATGCAACACTAACTGTGGTTGGCTGAATAATGCTCTTCCTCCAAATGTCCATGTCCTGATCCCCGGAGCATGTAAATGCCAACTTATATAGCAAAAGACACTTTGCTGATGTGATTAAAGGTTTTGAGATGGGAAGATTATCCTGGATTTTCCAGGTGGTCCTTTTGTAATCAAAGGCATCTTTATATGAGAGAATCAGAAGGACCAGAGTGACAATATCAAACGTGATGACAGAAGCAAGAGGTTATAGTCATGTGAAGAAAGGACCATGAGCCAAGGGATCCAGGTGGCCACTAGAATCTTAAAAAGGCAAGGAAACAGTAGTCTTCTAAGACACTCCCCATCAACACCTTGATTTTAACCCCGTGAAACTGATGTTAGACAACCAACCTCCAGAACGATGAGAGGAACAAATTTGTCTTCTTTTAAGTCACTGAATATATGGCAATTTTTTCCAGCAACAATAGAAAACTAATACAATAACCAAAAGAAAGTGAGAGTTACTGTAATAAGAGAAGGCAGAATAGACTTTAGGATTAGAGGAATTGCCACACATACAGACAGACATCTCCTTAAAATGAATAAGCCAATCCACCAGGAGATACACAAATTTAAATCTGCATCCACCTAAGAACATAGCTTCCAAATATGTGAAGCAAAATTAACAAAAGCAAGAAAAAATAAGACAAATTGGTGATAGTAGCTAAGGAATATTTAACATACTTCTCTCAATAACTGGTAGGAAACAAACAAAATTCGTTGTCTTTTATACATAAAAAATGAACATGATTGACAGAATGGACCTATTGATATATATTAAACATTGCCCAGGACATGGGGTATTAAGCAAAATCTTTCATATAGTGAGCCCAAAAACAAGCTGAAATAATTTTTTTCATATGGGGCAACAAAAGACCCCGAATTTCTAAGGCAATCCTGAGAAAAAAGAACAAAACGGGAAGCATCACAACCCCTGACTTCAAAACATACTACAAAGCTACAGTAATCAAAACAGCATGGTACTGGTACAAAAACAGGTGCATAGATCAATGGAACAGAATTGAAAGCCCAGAAATAAAACCACACATCTATGGACAGCTTATCTTCGACAAAGGAGCTGAGGGCATACAATGGAGAAAAGAAAGTCTTTTCAACAAATGGTGCTGGGAAAACTGGAAAGCCACATGTAAAAGAATGAAAATTGACCATTCTTTTTCACCATTCACAAACATAAACTCAAAATGGATCAAAAACCTAAAGGTGAGATCTGAAACCATAAGGCTTCCAGAAGAAAACGTAGGCAGTACACTCTTTGACATCAGTATTAAAAGGATCTTTTCGGACACCATGCCTTCTCAGAGAAGGGAAACAATAGAAAGAATAAACTATTGGGACTTCATCAGACTAAAGAGCTTCTTCAAGGCAAATGAAAACAGGATTGAAACAAAAAAACAACCCACTAACTGGGAAAAAATATTTGCAAGTCATACATCTGACAAACACGTAATATCCATAATATATAAAGAACTCTCACAACTCAGGATCAAAAAATCAAACAACCCAATCAAAAAATGGGCTGGAGACACGAACAGACATTTCTCCAAAGAAGATATACGGATGGCCAATAGGCACATGAAAAGATGGTCATCATCGCTGACCATCAGGGAAATGCAAATCAAAACTACACTAAGATATCACCTTACACCCATCAGAATGACAAAAATATCTAAATCTAACAGTAACAAATGTTGGAGAGGTTGTGGAGAAAAAGGAACCCTCATACACCACTGGTGGGAATGCAAACTGGTTCAGCCGCTATGGAAAACAGTATAGAGATTCCTCAAAAAATTAAAAATAGAACTACCATACAATCCAGCCATCCCACTACTGGGTATTTATCCAAAGAGCTTGAAGTCAGCGATCCCAAATGTCCTATGTACCCCAATGTTCATTGCAGCATTATTTACAGTAGGCAAGACATGGAAGCAACCTAAGTGCCCATCAACAGGTGAATGGATAAAGACGTTGTGGTATATATATACAATAGAATACTACTCAGCTGCAAAACAGAGCAAAATCATTCCATTTGCAATAACATGGATGGACCTTGAGGGAATTATGTTAAGTGAAATAAGCCAGCTAGAGAAGGACAATCTGTGTATGACTCCACTCATATGAGGAATTTAAAAATGTGGACTAAGAACAGTTTAGTGGCTACCAGGGGAAAGGTGGGGTGGGGGGTGGGCACCAAGGGTGAAGTGATGCACCTACAACATGACTGACAAACATTAATGTACAACTGAAATTTCACAAGATTGTAACCTATCATTAACTCAATAAAAAAAATAAAAAATAAATAAATAAAATAAAATAGAAAAAAAGAATTGAAGCAATATGGAATTATGAATATATAGATGCAGATGACAAATTTTTAGAAAAACAAAACTGATATGAAAAGAAATAAAATCCAAATAGATGTACAGTACTAAATAATTAAAATTCCAATTAAAAAACTTACAAAGTCATGTCCAGGGCCTAGACAAGGGAATTCCTTCAAACACTGGGTGAAACAATTACAGTAATATTAAAAAAAATTAGAAGAAATAAAAGCAAAAAATATATTGAATGTTTTCAAGAAGCTAGCAAAATATAATACAAAATAATATTACATGTAACAACAAACATTAGAGCCTGATATCTCTTATGAACATAGCTCCAAATGGTAAACAAAGATTAGCAGAACAAACTCACTGTCATTAACTAATGTTAATGTTGGGTTTATTTCAAGATTGTAAGGGTCACTTAACAATTCAAATTCAATCAGTAGGATTCACTGCATGATCAGAATAATGGATAGAAATCATATAAGAATGATATTAAAAAGTAAATTGAGGATAATATTCTGAGGTTAGAAGACATGAAACATAATTTGTAAAATTCAACATCCACTGAAGGTAAAAAAAACTCATGGAGACAAGGAATTTAGGCATTTCCTTAATCTCATATACAGTAAACACACAAAATCCTACAAAAACATCATGCTTAATTATGAATTATTGACAAAATTACTTCTAATCTTGGAAACAAATTAAATATTTGTGATTTCCACCTGTATTCTGTATGTTCTCTAGACTGGCTAAGTAGAATAAAGCAATAAAATAAAAATACAAGGATCAGAAAGGGTGAGGTAAAACCACTATGACTTAAGACAAGATGCTTGTGAATATCTAAATGCAAAGAAATCTAAACAATTAGAAATAGTTGAATTTAATAAAGTTACTAGATATAAAATCAATATAGAAAGATCAATTCTATTTCTACATACCTGTAAAAATTTTGAATTAAAATGTAAAAGTGATGCTATTTGAAATAGCATAAAAATCAATAGGCATACATCTGATGAAAATTGTGCAGTATTTCTATTAAGAAGACAGAAAAATATTCAAAAAATTAAAAGAGGCCTAAATAATAGAGGAGCATAAAATATTCACGAGTTGTGGATACTCAATTTTGTAAAAATATTTTTCCAGATAGGCATATAGATTTAATTTAATCTCATTCAAAACTGCAGCTGTTATTTTGTGGAAAAATGTAAGCTGATGCATATGTAAGATGTAGAAACGCAAAGAGACATAATAGCTGAGAAAATCTTGAAGTAGAAGAACAAGGTTAGAAGATTTACAATACTAGATAATAAGCATATAACTATAGTGATTACCAAAGTATGGTATTGGCTCAAGTACAGACTAATAAACCAATGGAACAGAATAGAGTTCAGAAATAGAACCACACCTGCATGGACACTTGATTTGTAACAAAATTGGCATTGCAGATCAGTGAAGAAAGAGGCAATTGAATATCCCAATTAGGAAAAAAAGAATAATCATTCAGTCCAAGTTAAATAAATATCAAAATATGAAAATTAAAATTTTCTAGAAGAAAACTGAGAATATCATTATACTAAGAGAAGCAAAAGAAATTTGAAATGACACAAATATCAGTTACCAGAGAGAAGGAAACTGATAAATGGAACTACATTAAATTTAAGAATGCATGTTCATCAAAGACATTTGTGTGTGTGTCTGTGTGTGTGTGTGTGTGAGGAAGACTGGCCCTGAGCTAACATCTGTTGCCAATCCTCCTCTTTTTGCTTGAGGAAGATTGTCTCTGAGCTAACATCTGTGTCATTCTTCCTCTATTTTATGTGAGATGCTGCCACAGCATGGCTTGATGTGTGGTGCTAGCTCTGCACCTGAGATCCGAACCTGAGAACCCCAGGCCACTGAACTAGAGTGTGCAAACTTAATGACTACACCACTGGGACAGCTCCCAAAGACACTTTTTAAGGGCACGAAAAGGCTATCTATAAAGTTATAGGAGACACCTGCAATGTATACAACCAACTGTTGGTATCCAGAATATATAACAACTCTTAAAATCAATAAGAAAAATAGATAAACAGAGAAATGGGTAAAAGTCTTGAGTGGAACTCCCCCCCCCAAAAAAATCATATCTAAAGGGACAATAAGCATGTGAAAACTTCTCAATCTTATCAATCACTAGGGAAATGAAAAAAAAAAAAACACCTCAAAGAGATATAACTACATACTAGAATGATTAAATGTAAAAAGATTGACAATGCTAAGTATTGACAAGGATGGGAAGGGAAGCAGATATACAATGCTGGTGGAAATTTTAATTTTCACAGATTACATTGAAAAAAAATTTTTTTTTTTTAAGGAAGATTCGACCTGAGCTAACTACTGCCAGTCCTCCTCTTTTTTAGCTCAGGAAGCCTGGCCCTGAGCTAACATCCGTGCCCATCTTCCTCTACTTTATATGTGGGACGCCTACCACAACGTAGGCCATAGCATAGCGTGCCAAGCGGTGCCATGTCGGCATCCAGGATCCGAACCAGCAAACCCCGGGCCGCTGAGAAGCGGAACCTGCGAACTTAACTGCTGAGCCACCGGGTCAGCCCCTTCAAAATTGTTTGACAATATCCACTAGAGGTGAACCATCTCCTATGAACTAGCAATTCCATGCCTGTGTATAGACTTAGTCAGGAACATAAATGATTATGGCAGCTTTATTCATAATAGAATAATAGACAAAAATTAGAAATGTGAATGCTCATTAATAGCAGAATGGGTAAATGTTCTATTCATGTAATAGAATACTACACGACAACGAGAATGAACAATAAAACTCCTACAATCCATGACATGGTTAAAACTCACAAACTGACTAAAACAAGCCAAATGAAGAGGATATAATGTGTGATTCCATTTATAGAAAATTGTAAAGCAAGTGATGTGAATTGATGGTGCTGTCATTACAGCAGTTAAATTGATGGGGGATAATCCTGGGAGGGAAAGGAGAGTGTGTCTGGGGTATTCATAACGTTCTGTTTCTGACTTTGATGTTGAGTATGGCAGTGTTAACTTTGTGCTACTTCATTGCATTGCAATGAATTTTCTTAAAAAGTTTAAGCATTTTTTAGTGTGCGTATCTTACATCATTAAAAACTTGTGGAAAAAATGTGCCACTGAAGTTGTTTGTAAATTTTAATATAGTTCTGTCACTTGTCCCATATATTTTTGACCATTTAATGAGGAAAAATAATTTTTGTTGTATATTCTTAGTAAATTGAATTATCTAAGGATCCTATTCATCTTCTATAATACACTTGGGTTTAAGTAAATTTCATTTGATAGTAATAACTATATTAGATTCTAATTGATTAATATTTGCCTGGCATGCACTTTTGAAATATTTACTCTCAATCTTCTTGCATGCTTATGTGCTACATGCACCTTTTATAAATAGGTTATAATTAGATTCTGTTTTAAACCCAATCAGGTAACTTCTGTTCTTCGCTAGATATCACTCCATTTGCATTTTTATGATTAGTAGTATATTTGAAAGCATTTAAATAATCTTATTTTAGACTTTCCTTATATGTCTTTGTGGCAGATCATGTTGAAATCTCAGCCAGACTTCCTTAGATCATTTGAGCATTTACGTCCACCCTTGCATTTGAACATAGCCTGCTCCTGCAGCTCGTGGTGGGAGGGGTGTGCTCAGGCTGCTGGGGCAGAGCTCTGAGCACCTGGGAACTCACATTCCTCTGGGGCAGTCTTTAACCAAGCCTCATGGCGCAACAGTATAAAAGCCCTTTCCTGAACATAACTTACACCCCAGAGCTCTCATGAAGGATTAGGCTGAACATACCCTTGCAAGACTTCACTGGAATTCACATCCTTGTTTGATTCTATCCCTTTCCTTATGTCTTGAGTGAAAAGAAAAATCACTTACACAAGAATATTAATCACAGGATTAATATTAGGATTAAAGCATGTCTGTAGCCACTTCTCAAACAATAAAATGAAACAAAAGCAAAAAATGCCTTCCAAAAATCTAATACCAAGCACCGTATTACCAAGTTCATGTTAGTGTTTTCTGGGTTTTATTTTCATTTTATTCACTCCCTCTTGTTTAACAATAATAATTATTAAAGACAATAATAATAATTTTGAAAAATTATTTTTTAATTGAAAAATGATCTTTGGAACCGTCAACTCTGTTTATACCCATGCACATGTTTTTCAGTTTCTTCCCTGAGCAGTGTTTATTGTTTAATCTTGGATCATCCTTTTGAGATGATGCTTTTTCTTATTAAATAACATCCTTTAAATAACTGCTTTTGAGTGACATTTTGTGGATATTGTCCCTTTTGTCTCCATTTGTTGGATGACCCATGATGGATTTCAAGATCCTAAGTTTTAGCTAAGTGTCTGATTTCGATTGCACAAGTGTGTGTGGATCCTAGATCTTTTCTCTCAGACACCAAACCATTAATACTTAATACACTTGATTATGGAGATTAGCAAATGATATCAGAGCTAGTGAGGTACCAATATCCACTTACCATTTTACTAACTTACCTTTTTTTGTTGGATGAGATTTTTCTGTAATGTTTGCAATAGTATGTGTATAAAAGAGTTTATAGGTGCATTTATGTGATGGACTAAGCGCATATAGGTGCATAATTGTTTCACTTTTCACTGGATGATCAAGCTGTGCAGCCAAAGTTAAAAGGCAGATAAGTGCCAGCCAAGACAGAGACCAGTGCATGATATGGGGTCGTTAAGAATAGATAACACATATTGAGAATCAAGTGGTACAGTGCTTACTTACAGCAAGAGAGGAGAAAGACTGCACAAGCTCCAGCCCCTAGCAATGCATCAGTCCTCCGTGGCCAGTGAACCCACTGCACTGCTGATGTGGGAGATATAGCTGCATAGCTGCACACACCCCACTTTGTGCTGCAGTGGAAGTACCCCAGCTCCTTTCCTATGGGGTCAGAAATATGGAAAACTGAGAATGTGCCTGACGGCGACAAGTAGAGATGTACACACTGAGTCTGAAACAAGGAAAGATCTTCCTGCACAGATAATAAGGCCAGCACAGGCTGTGAGGGCTCCTTTTCTCTCAGTAAGGAAGTGCCCCAGGTCCAAAGCCCATTCTTATGCAGCGAGGGGCAGAAAGACTACACACAAGAGACTGCCTTTCCCAACAGTAATGATTGACTTTGTCCACATTAGTGATATGATTCTAAAGAAGCCTCACATGTAATATTCATTATTTTGGCAAATTTACCAAAGTTCTCATTCTTGCCATCAATCTTAACTTTTTTACAGCATCAAAAATGTCACTCTCGTTATAAAGAAAGAAAATCAAATTAATAAATTTCAAGAGAGAACTCTGTAAAATAAAAATACCACTTCTTAAAAATGAGAAGTGGGGCTGGTCTGGTGGTGCAGCAGTTAACTTCACACATTACGCTTCAGTGGCCTGGGGTTTGCTGGTTCACATCCCAGGTGCGGACATACACAGTGCTTGTGAGCCACACTATAGCAGGTGTCCCACATATCAAGTAGACAAAGATGGGCACGGATGTTAGCTCAGGGTCAGTCTTCCTCATCAAAAAGAGGAGGATTTGCCATGGATGTTAGCTCAGGGCTAATCTTCCTCAAAAAAATAAATAAATAAAAATGTTTTAGAAAATGAGAAGCAATTCTCACAAGCACAAAAATTCTCACATGTATATGACTAACCTATTCTCTCTGGTAAAAGCAACACTTTCTTGGCACATATGGGTGCACGCAATTGAATTATATTGTTTAATGTCAAGACGTGAAGTCACACAAATCTGTATATATCTTCAGTAGGGTTGGGCCAGCTAATATGGCAAAGTTGCTGAAGTTTATAGGTCAAATTCTCTTTTAAAAGTTCCTTTTATTTGCTTCAATGTTTCTCTTCTATGTTTATCTGGTTGAATGAGTCTTCCTTTCCATGCAACATTTATTTCTTTATATATGTTAATTTTTTCAAACAGGTAAGAATCCAGGCTGGTTGCCTAAGAGATGTTGCATTCTAAAACACATATGTATTTAAAGTGACATAACTGTATTCATGTAAAAGTTCAAATTCCAACAGATATTCTTATTTTTTGTTTCCAATTCTAAAGAATGTACCTTATAAAGAATCTTTTTTTTGCCAGAAAAGAACTGTTTTAATCTTTACATCTCTTATGGTGTGTAGAAACTGAAGGAGAGGTAACTAGAACTAATTAGTACTTGCTATTTACTGCATAGCAAAGTTATTTCATAGTACCTTATTTAATCATTACTATGACATGAAAGTGTGGGAGACCAGAATAGGTCACCCCATAATGTATCTCTTTGTTTAAGGACAAAAGACTCTGAAAGAAACTTTGACCTTCCCCCTAACTGCCTAAAAGAATTTAAGATAGAAGTCCTATGCCCAGGACAGGCCATCACCATAGGTAACTCTGGGTATCTCCTAGACTGGGAGGGCCCTTGCTAAGCCCATTCTTATCAAAGTTCTGTCTACCAAACATTTGCTTTTCTAATTCCATGTGAATCGCCATCTTCCTCTTTGAAGTCCCAAACCACTACCCCCAACATCTTCCTTTGTCTTTAGCTGAAAATGGTATTTAAGGTGGCAGCTTTGGTCATTCTGGCTGAGTTGCTCAGTTTTCCTGGGTTTCTCCCAAGTATACATTTTATAAAGCCTTGTTTTATTTTCTCCTGTTATTCTGTCTCATGTCAATTTAATTCTTAGATCATCCAGAAGGACCTAGAGGGTAGAAGAATTTTCTCCCTTCCCTAAAAAAGTTCATTTATGATTTTTATTTTAGAAAATAAAGGTCATTCTCCAAAAAGCAAAAGCGGCATGTGATCAAATCAACATATGAGCTTAGGAATATAGGACTTTAATATAACTCATGAACACTGAGCAGGATGTAGATTTTGTTATCAAGCAAGGGCTCACCACTCAAAGCACACAAAAGCTGACACCTAGGTATACTGGTCTTTGAGAGAAGAAGCAATTCATTACACAGTCAATTGGTAAGGAGATAGAAGGGCAGGCTCTCGACTCTGTCTCCCTGATACAAGGTATGGGGCAAGGTTTAAGGGATCAGAGAGGACAGGCTGGTATGTGGAAGTGCTGGCAGGATGAGTGTCAATTGGCAGATCAAAATTTTCTCTTCTGTGCATGCATGCTCCTGGCTGGCTCACCTGGCTTACCACCCATGATGGACGAATAGCCTTAATGTCCTGTTGTTAAGATAAGGTCAGTTATGGGAGGTTACCTGGTAAAGCTCAGTAAACAATGATAAAGTTGTTATGCAGACTCAAGTCATTGCCTTCTCTATTGATAAGAGTTTCTAGAGATTTAGAGTTATCCTCCTCTTCCTGGAACAGAAAGGGAGGCACCTTTACAAAGGGAGATTCCTCTTATAAATGTAAATTTCCCTTACAAATGGGTAACTTCTACTAGGTTTTCAGTGCTTTTCCTATGTTTGCTTTTTTAAAAATAATCCTTAGCTTAAAATAGCCCTTATGCCAAAGAGGCATGTTTTGGGGTGGCAAATTCTGTTCCTGGTCCTGTGGTTACAATTTCACATTTAAAAGAATATTTTAGGGCCAGCCCCAATGGCCTAGGGTTTAAAGTTCAGTGTGCTCTGCCTCAGCGGTCCAGGTTTGATGCCTGGGCGTAGAAGCACACCATGGTTGTGGCTCACATTTTAAAAAAAGAGGAAGATTGGCAACAGATGTTAGCACAGGGTGAATCTTCTTCAGCAAAAAAAAATAATTAATAAGTACAAATAAAAGAACATTTTAAACAACTGTGATAGCAGCACTGATATTCAGAGTTCTCAACAATGGAATTGGCTTTCCTACTTCGTAATAAACTATCAGTTACTGAAAACTCACACCGGCAATGAGCTTGCCTTTACCTTCACAGAAGATATTTTTACAAGGAACATGGCATTGTCACTGGACACCAAAAGGAAATATGATTTCTCTTACTGTATCACTATGTTTTATAAGACATCTGATATTGCAGAATAAAATGAATGTCCTTCAGGTCATAATATATGTTTCAAATTAATATTTACCTAACTAAACAGCAAGAATGGATAACGAGGATAAAACTTCTATGTCATTTAAAAAATTAATTCCATCCTTTAATTACGATTTACACTGCACTTTGGGAAACTTTGAGTTAAAGGGTTGCAATTTTTCTTCTTTAACAAGAGAGGTGACCTCAGCCTTCACTAAGTGCTTAGTGGAAGCATTTAGCACAGCAAAATTGCAAGAGCGTCCCAAGAGAAAATGAACTGCCATTGATACCAATGCCCTCTATAGAAAGGGAACTTTAAAACACATTTACCTTAGTAAAAGAATGAAGATAGAATTGATTAACTCCAAGCTAATCAAAAGAGTTGGCCAAAACACTAACTGTGATACTCTCAAAGCTTTTTTTTAAAAAAGCAATCATGCTAATGACTTTTATCATAAGGTTCTGTAATCTCTGTACACTAAGTCAAAGGTGTTATTTCAAGATATAGGTTGTCCTTAGCCTGTATTGTACTTTGTACTTGCCTTTCACAATGATACCTGTATAGAGTTCTAAAGATTTTATTCAAAAGATTTCTGCTTTAGAATCTCAGAAGGTACAAAGGACATTAAGTTAAAAAAAATCACAGAGTAGAAAAATAATAAAGTTACATATGAACATCTGTATGTAGGTATGTATTTATTTATTCATATATTGATGTGTGATTTGACAATCACATGCAAAAATAAGTATTAGTCAATTATCAGCACCAAACAATAAGTTGAAACTACTTAGTGCCGTAAAACCTCCTCTTACAATGGATAACCTCCATACACAATGGAAAGCCTATTATCTTCAGTGCAGATCTCTGAAATTCCAGTGGAATTTTTTTCTGAATATCACTCTATTAGTTAAGGGTTATCTCATAGTAAATCTCACAAAAGTAAATTTGGTCCATATTGCCCTTTTAATAAAGAAACTTACAGAAATGATACATGCTTTCAAATCTAAGTTCCTAGTTTACAACTGAGGGTATTTTTTAAGAAGAATAAAATGAGCATTTGGTTAAAATAAAAATAATATGAGTATTTGATCATGCTAAATAGCCCAAACCCATTCATATCCTCTGGTGATTATACGAAAAAAAATGAAGATAAGGTTCAAGATGAATCTTTTTTACATGTCTTTGCTGCTTAGAATCTCTTAGTTATTCGCTTGTTTAGAAGTAATACAAATCAACTTGAATTAATTTAGGTAAAACTCCAGAAGTTTCCACAAAGGGAATCTTGTGAAATCCAAGAGGAGGTCTGCAGTAGGACCTCAAAATGGAATTGAAACCAGCAGTTGGGAAGCCATCAGGGTACATTGCCAAGTCTCTTAAGCACCTTTCAGCTTCTACACAGAGTTTCTATGCTTCTCCATCCCTCTCAAGCTAGTCCACACCTGGACTCCAGCAATTTGTCAAAATTACCATTTGTGCTCCTCCCAGTTGATGACTCCAGCAGCTCTGCTCCAGGTAAGTAAATCTTGGCTGTAACTCTCTGGATTCATTTCCCTCCCACAATGTCAGGGTGGTGATTTGCCATGCAACACCAGTTCTTGGAGGGCTTCAAGAAAAGTCATTGATTTCCAGTTTTCTTTGCCTTTTCTTGTTCTAAGAAAGGGAGTGATGAATTCTCTGCATCTTCTCCCTCTTTTCTTCTTTATTTCCAGTATTTCCACTCAGCTCAATTTACAGTCTACTCTCAGCAGATTTTTTTCTAGTTTGAATCTCTGTCCTCTTGTGAAAGAGTTTGTGTTGGGTATTTTGAGGTTTTTAGACACACTCTATGCCTAGCACTCTTCAAATTTTCCACAGTAATTTTGTCATGATTTATTGATCGGGAGCTGTGCAAACTTTTTCCCAGTTTTGATAGTCTTTTTCAGGTCTAGTTGCTGAATCCTCCATTTCCAATCTTTTGGGGGGAATAAATAAGTCCTTGTATGCAAGTTTTGAGTTTTCTGGCTTATGTTTAGGACCATTACACTAGCTTTTCTTTCCCCTCTGTGCTCTTCTATACTGCTGTTCGTCTCCACCAGGTCTTGCTGGTGCCAGTGTTCTTATTCTAGATCAAGAGACATGTCAATAATTTATTAAATTTTATTGACAATGTTATTGTGTCGTTGAGTTTTTTGTTCGTTTTTACACTTGCTATATGGTTGTTCTGTAAATGTTTCTGAGGAAATTTAGTGAGATTAAAAACAATTTCATCACAATCATTTAGTCACACACAGAATCTAACTACTGCTTTATTTTATTATGTAATTTTATTTTGTAAAAATAAAATTTATATAGTAGTTTGGTTGAGAATTGTGAACTTCTATGAATAAATTAGGAGCCACAACTTTTTATTTTGAAAGAATTTTAGAGTTATAGAAAATTGAAAAAAAAATACTACAGACTTCACTTACTCCCTTCACCTAGACTTCCCTAAAGTTAACACAGCCACAGCACAATTATTAGATAAAACAAAAATTACAATCGTTGCAGTGCTATTAACTAAGCATTGGACCTTATTCAAATTTCAATTTGTTCTTTTTCCTAATGTTCTTCTATTCCAGAAGCGCACATTGCATTTAGTTGTTGTGTCTCCTTTCTTTCCTCCAATCTCTAACAGTTCTTCAATCTTTCTTTGCCTTTCATGATCTTGACTCTTTTGAAAAGCACTAGTTAGTTTTTTTCTTCAGAATATATCTCAATTTTAGCTTTTTCGATATTTTCTTATGACTGGATTGTGGTTACGCATTTTTGACAAGAATACCACAGAATGATGCAGTGTCCTTCTCAGTGTGTCTTATCAGAGCATACTTAGTCTTAATATGTCTTATTACTAATGATGTTTCCCTTGATCACGTGGTCTTCTGAGTTTTTCCACTGAAACATCAATATTCTTCCATTTGTAACTGATAAATATTATGACATTACAGTTTGAGATATGCAAATATTCTGTTTATCCCATAACTTTGTCCTGTTGATTTTAATATCCAGGAGTTTGTCTGCAATGATTAATATTACAGTGACCATTGCATTTTAATAGTGATTCAGTTTTTTAGTTCTAGTTGAGTAAGTTTCTTCCTTTTGCTATAAAATTCATTTTGAGTTGTGTAAGTAAAAATACCACATATGCTTCAGCCCTTTATCATTTCACGAATTTTTAATTTCCTTTCCTATTTTCACGACCTCCCTAAAAATTCCTTTTTTTTTTTTTTTGAGGAAGATTAGCCCTGTGCTAACTACTGCCAATCCTTCTCTTTTTGCTGAGGAAGCCTGGCCCTGAGCTAACATCTGTACTCATCTTCCTCCACTTTATATGTGGGACGCCTACCACAGCATGGCTTATCAAGTGGTGCCGTATCCGCCCCCGGGATCCAAACTGGCGAATCCCGGACCGCCAATCAGAATGTGTGCACTTAACCGCTGTGCCACCAGGCTGGCCCCAAAACTTCTATTCTTAAACATACTTAATATACACTGTGAAATACTATTAAATAACTTATTAATTAACATTAAGTAATTTAACATCATAAAAATGTATGAAGCAAACAAAACATCGATGGTGACCATAGCAATAGGAAGCCAAACATATTTACAGAACAACTTTTGTGTAATAGTATTGAAAAAAATTAAATGATGAACATTTGAGTCAAAATCAAGGTGAACAGTCCCAAAAAGACACCACACATTTCAATCCATCCCCTCAGCACTAGTTACCAACAATAAAATACTTTTTGAGTTACAATAGCTTGCTGTTTTGATTCTGACATGATTACAGAATAAGATCTACTAGATGCTTTGAAATCAAGAATATCAGATCATCTAATCCTTGGGTAAATAGTTTTTTCTGCTTTGCAAACTTTCTGATATACATACGTGAAAATCTCAAATGCAGGTGGTATTCTACTGAGTGTACTCGCACAAACTCTCAACATTGTTTTTTGAGAGTACAAACATTCAAAATGTTTACTTGTAAATCCTAAAATACACTTACTAATCTGGGAACAATTACTGTGTTTACCATAAGACTTTGCCTAATCTTGCTGTATTACTGCATAGCCTCAGGTGTACACAGAAATATCCAAACATAAGAAACAGTTTTGAATAAATATTTTTAGGAAATGGAAAGTAGATTTTTTAAGTGCCAAATCTTTTTGAGAAAAAAAAATGCTTTATATGCTATCCAATTTTAAATTGTATCATTTTTTCTTCTGTTTAGTGAAAATGATCAATATCTTATGGCTCTAAAGTTTCTCTTGTTTGATATGGTGATATCCTGAGATCACCGTAATTAGGATTCATTTTATTCTCAGCAATATAGCATTGTCTTCAGGGGTAAACTGCATATTTATGAATGCTTACTCTAAACAGCATGTCTTAAAACTACAATTCTTAAAACTTTTTAAAATTTTGAAATGATTATAGATTTGGAAAAAGTTGCAAAAATAGAACAGACAGATCCTGTGTGCCCTTCACGCAGTTTCCAATGGAAACATCTTACATAACTATAGAACGTCAAAACCAGAAAATCAATGTTGGTAGAATCCAGAGAATTTATTCAGACCTTTTATTATTTGTATGCATGTGTTGTGTTCGTGTATTTCTATGAAATTTTGTTTCATGAATAAATACATACAACTACCACAGTCAAGATACAGAACTGTTCAATCACCATAAAGATCTTCCCTCTGCTATCATTTCATAATTGCACTCATCCTCCCCCTGCTGTGTCCCTAAACTCTGGCAACTACCAATCTGTACTCCTCCTGTATAATTTTGCCATTTCAAGAATATTTTATAGGCTTGAGCTGCAGGCACAGCACTGAGGAAACCATGCCCAGGGCAAGAGCTGTAGCCAGATCCAGATCTGGACCATCACCATCATTTGCCAGGAGGTCCTCATGACCAGTGTGCAGCTACCATCCTGGAACTGTAGCCCATTCCTTGCTGCATACTCTTCAGCACCACCATACATGACCAGAAATTCCTGATGGAGGGGGAACCTCTCTGTGGCCAACCTGTCCTCTACCACACATAAAACCTGTGCAACATGCCCAGGGTCACGAGCCCAGTCAGTGATGAGCCCTCCATGGAAGCCAGCCAAAGCCACCTAGGCAAGATCTCAGAAGATAAACTGGTAGGCCGTGATGAGTCATAGTTTGAAGTGGACATTTAAAGGACTAGCCATTGGATCGAGAAGAGCCACATCATAGACCTTATGAAAGTGATGATCCTGGGCAGGCATTATCAGGTGCAGGGTTGGCTACCTCAACCCACTCCTCACTCACTCAGTCTACCTGTTCCCTCTTCCTCTTTATGGACACCAGCAAATACTTCCCTCCATTGAGGCAGGAGCTGCCCCTCCAAAGGGAGTGACTGCAGTGGAGGGCCAGGAATGTTTGCTTTGCTCTTCCAGTCCCATATTTGGGGGCATATCAACTCCTCCATTAGATTAGTGTACAGTCAGAAAGCTCTCCTCTCCTTCCTTGCACGAGAGAAAACAAAAAAATCATTTTACATGAAGGTCAAGGTGGGTGAGGTGGAGAATGTTATAGAAATAAATTCATGAAACAACAAAAGATCCCAAATAGCCAAAGGAATCCTGAAGAAAAAGAATAAATCTGGAGGGATCTCACTCCCCGATTTCAAAATATACTACAAAGCTATTGTAACCAAAACAGCACGGCAATGGAACAAAAATAGACACACAGATCAATGGAACAGAATCAAGATCCCAGAAATAAACCCACACATATATGGACAACTAATTTTCGACAAGGGAGCTAAGAGCATACAATGAAGAAAGGAGAGTCTCTTCAATAAACGGTGTTGGGAAAATTGGACAGCCACATGCAAAATGGATTAAAGACTTGAATGTAAGACATGAAACTTCTAGAAGTAAACATAGGCAGCATGCTCTTTGACGTTGGTCTTAGCAGCATATTTTCAAGAACCCTGTCTGACCAGGCAAGGGAAACAAAAGAAAAAATAAACAAATGGGACTACATCAAACTAAGAAGCTTTTGCACAGCAAAGGAAACCATCAACAAAATGAAAAGACCACCTGACAATTGGGAGAAGATCTTTACAAACCATATATTGGATAAGGGGTTAATATCCAAAATATACGAAGAACTCATATGTCTCGAAAACAAAAAAAACAACAATCCAATCAAAAGATTGGCAAAAGATCTGAACAGAGTTTTCTCCAAAGAAGATATACAGATGGCCAACAGGTACATGGAAACATGTTCAATGTCATTAACTATCAGGGAAATGCAAATCAAAACTACAATGAGATATCTATCACCTCACTCCAGTTAGAATGGCTGCAATTAACAAGACAGGAAACAAAAAGTGTTAGAGATGATGTGGGGAGAAGGGAAACCTCATATACTACTGGTAGCAGTGTAAACTGATAGAGCCACTATGGAAAACAATATGGAGTATCCTCAGAAAATTAAGGATAGATCTACCATATGATGCAGCTATTCAACTGCTGGGTATTTATCCAAAGGACTTGAAAGCACAAATGCATAAAGATACATGCACCCCTATGTTCATTTCAGCATTATTCACAATAGCCAGACTTGAAGGCAACCTAGGTACCCATCAAGGGATGAATGGATAAAGAAGGTATGGTATATAGACACAATGGAATACTACTCAGCCATAAGAAATGGTGAAATCCAGCCATTTGTGACAACATGGATAGACTTTGAGGGTATTATGCTAAGAGAAATAAGTCAAATATCGTATGAACTCACTCATCAGTAGAAGACAAAAACAACAAACAAACACGTAGTGACAGAGATTGGATTGGTGGTTACCATAGGGGAAGAGGGGAGGGGGAGGGCAAAAGGGGTGATTAGGTACACATGTGTGGTGATGGATTATAATTAGTCTTTGGCTGGTGAACATGATGTAATTTACACAGAATTCGAAATATATTATGATGCACATCTGAAAATTATATAATGTTATAATCCAATGTTACTGCTATAAAAACAAAAATTAAAATTAAAATAAATTAAAAATGGAAAAAAGAGAAATAAATTCATAAAGTATACGACATTTTGAAATTGGCTTTTTTCACTCACTATAATTCTCTAGAGATTCACTCAAGTTGGAGTGTGTAGAGATAGTAGTGTTACATAATGTAGATGTACCAGTTTCTTTAACCATTTATTTGTGGAAGAACCTCTGGACAGATAACAGTTATGAATAAACCTACTGTGAACATTCACATGTAGTGTTTTTTGTGAGAACACATGTTTTTTTATTTCTCTAGGTTAAATGCCAAGAGTGCAATTTTTGGGTTGTATGGTAGGTTCATGCTTAGATTTTCAAGAAACTACCAATTCTACTCAATTCTAAAATAAAACTATTTATTTGATCCATGTTTTTGTTTATTTAAACATGAGAATATGCTGATAAGTTTGTCTTTATTATTTATTTGTAGATCACCTTGAGAAGAAATGGAATCTTTACTCTGTTGAATATTCTAATCCATGAACATGGTGTATCATATTGCTATGATTATTTAGATCTTCTTTGATTTATTTCAGTAGTATTTTGTAGTTTTCAGCATTAAAGTCCTGTTCATCTTTTGTTATATTGATATCTAAATATTTCATCTTTTTTTTTGGTGAGGAAGATTCACCCTGAGCTAACATCCACTGCCCATCTTCCTCTTTTGCTTGAGACAGATTTGCCCAGTGCTAACATCTGTGCCAATCTTCTTCTATTTTGCATGTGAGATGCCTCCACAGCATGGCTGATGAGTGGAGTACGTCCATGACGGGTTCCAAACCTGTGAACCTGGGCTGCCGAAGTGGAGCTCATGGAACTTCAACCACTCAGCCATGGGCCAGCCCAAATATTTCATCTTTTGAGCAACTGTAACTGCTATTGTGATTTTAATTTAGGATTCCACATACTCATTGCTAGCATACAAAAATTTGCTGAATTTTGTATGTTGATCTTACCTCACTTATTAGTTTTTAAAGTTTCTGTGCCCATTCCTTACGATTTTCGACATGTACAATCATGTTAACTGCAGATAGGGGCAGTTTTATTTCTTTCCTTCCAATCTCTATGCCTTTTATTTCTTCTTTGCTTTATTGCTTTGACCAGGACTTCCAGGACTTTGTAGAGTAAAAGAGGTGACAACAGATATCCTTTTCTTTTTATTGATCTACAAGAAAACGTTCAGTCATTAATCATTAAACATGCTAGCTCTAGTTTTTTTGCAGATATTCTTTATCAAGGTAAGGAAGTTTCTCTCTATTTCTAATTTACTCAGAGTTCTTATCACTGGTGGTTATTGATTTTGTCAAATAGTTTTTCATATCAATTGATATAATCATGTGATTTTTCTATTTTAGCTTAATAATATGGTAAATTATATTGATTAATTTTTGAATACTGAACCAGTTTTGCATCTCTGAAATAAAATCCACTTGGTCACAGTGTATAATTATTTCACATATTGCTGGATTTGAGTTACTATATGTGTTC
Organism: Equus caballus; assembly: GCF_041296265.1. Lineage (NCBI taxonomy): Eukaryota > Metazoa > Chordata > Mammalia > Perissodactyla > Equidae > Equus > Equus caballus. Next base: position 24,659,596 of record NC_091709.1, on the reverse strand, counting down.
TTGAGGATTTTTGAACTGATGTTCATGAGGGATACTGGTCTGTGGCTTTCTTTTTTTGAATTGCCCTTGTGTCATTTTGGAATCAGGGTAATACTCAATTTACAAAATGAGTTGGAAAATATTCTCTTTTCTTCTATATTCTAAAAGAGATTATATAGAATTAGAGTTTATTTTAGAAGAATTCTCTGGTGTAATCACCTGTATGTGAAATTTCTTTTGGGGAGAAATTTCTAACTACAAATTCAATTTATTTAATAGATACAGGCAATTTAATATTGGCTCAGTTTTGGTAGTTTGCACTTAAGAAATTGATGTTTCTAATCTCAACGGTAGAATTTATATGTTACCACTTGAATAGGTTTCTCTTTCATTTGAACTTCAGTTTCTCTCTTATTTAATGTCCAAATATAATTCCATAACCTTGCATGGTAAACATAATTTTGAATCTATATTGTATTTTGAAGCATCATTTCTCAATAAAGAGTGAATCCATCTGATATAGAAACTCCACATATCCAACTTGCTATCCACCTATGAAAAAAATCAAAAACTTATTTTAGTCATCATGTTATCAGAAAACTATATTTCATACTGATGGATCATAACAGAAATACACTTTCAAAATGATATCAAGAGAAACCCCAAGGCATGTTTGTTCTGTTTAAAATGGCTTGGAAGTACAAAAATGAAACAGGAACCATAAATGGAGGTTGATTTACTTTACGAAGCCAAAATTCTTCTATTGTATTTATCCCAATTTCTGCACAATAACTTGAAAATCAGAAAAACTTTGCCATTAAGAAAACTACAAAATGGCTAAAACAAAGTAGAAAACCTTTTTTTTCTTTGACTGTAATGTTGTTCTCCTGTTTAAAGTGTATTTGTCTCTTTAATGTCTTCATTTTGACTTAATGTTAAATACTCATCATGTGTCTCTCATTGTTGCTTAGAATATTTTATTGAGTTTTTTTAACTGGCGTTTACAAATAAGAAAAAAATGTCTATCCAAATATTTTTAATGTTATATTCAGTACCAAGTTGTTAGATGTGAAAAAGAAATGTAACATTTAAATGAAATCAAAACCGACTGAAAAAAGTATAATGCTGGAATGATAAGTAATTTATACAAAGATGAAGTTTCTAACTACAGGGTTTTTCACTTAGAGAATGTAATCTAAGCAGTGGATAGACACAAATGTGCATCCATATGAAAAGATGCTTGATGGAATTCTATAATAAATCAAATTCAGTAAAACGGCAAATTTATTTGATGGCAAACGTTTGACTAAGAAAAATGAAGTGTTCAACTGGTTTTTCTCATTATCTTTCTACTTAAATAATAATGTTAGGTATTCATCTTTTCTCCCCCTTTTAACTGAGTATAACAGCATGCTGAATTAGATTTTTCCTGTGACCTGATAATTGGGACTAAACCAGTGTATTAGTTTCCTATAGTCACAGAAATGCTGTGACAAAAACAAAAAAACAAATAACAGCAAAAAACCAACCATTCCAAAAGTCACTACTTAAAACAATAATCATTTTTTTCTCATGGATTTCCAGATCAACTGTTATCTAAACTGGGTTTGGTTTGGTGGCTCTGCTGAGTTTATGGTGCTCCTACTTGTGCGTGGGGACACTAGTCAGGGGATTAGTCTGAGTTCTGCTGACCTAGATTGTGCTCAGATGGAGCAGTAAGATTTTGTTCCATGAGTCCTTCTTCTCCTCCTGAAAAAAACAGACTAGACACGGCATGTTTTTCTCATGGCAATTTCAGATGTTCTGGAATAGGTCCAATAGAGAAAACATTTCAAACTTTTTTCAAGCCTGAACTTGCTTCCTTTTTTTTTTTTGAGTCCTTACCTATCACTGTGCAAGGCATTAACACAATTTATTATGAAATACATCAAACATACAAACTCAGGCACCTCACCTCTACTGGGCTTGTTTCTTGAACAATCATCCCCCAAATGAGTTTCATAGCTGAACTCTGAGTCTAGGAGTGGTGAGATACGTCCCACCCAATTTACATGGCAAAGGAAGTGAGTGTGTGATCCTGTTACTTAAGGATAGAATGTTGAAATAATACTCATTGTACTATATGCCTCAATGCTCAAAACATAACTAGACAGTAGACACATGTATCTGTTATTCTAAGTAGAGGTACCAGGTTGTTGTCACATACAAATTAGTAGGATCCCCATTAATACATATGAGGAAGACCACAACAGAATCCCTGATTAAGATGAGGATGATTATACAAGGGGAGACTAGTACCTTGTTGTCTTTGGTTTATATAGTGGTATTGATTATCTTCTTTCTGTGATTACTTGAGAAAGAAAATAAGACAAATTGAAGGAGATGGAAAGTGAGAGAGAAGAGAGTCTTCATTGTCAGCCAGTATACCACCACTTAGTAAGAAAGAAATGCTGTGAGGGTTAATTTTATGTATCAATTTGACTGGACCAGAGGATGCCCAGACATTTGGTCAAACATTAGTCTAAGTGTGTCTAAGAGTGTTTTTGGATGAGATTAACCTTTGAATCAGTAGACTAAGTAAAGCAGATTACCCTCCCTAACTTGGCTTACCCTCATCTAATCAATTGAAGACTTGAATAAAACAAAAAGGCTGGATAAGAGGGAACCTCTCTGCCTAACTGTCTTCCAGCTGGAACATCGGTCTTCTCTTCCCTTTAGACTCAGACTTGGACTGGAACTATACCATTAGCTCTCCTGGGTCTCCAATTTACCAGTGCAGATCTTGGGATTTTTTAGCTTCCATAATAGTGTGAGCCAATTCCTGATAATAAATCTCTTTATATATAAAAATGTAAATGCATATTTATTGTCATAATATAATATACAATGTTATATAAATTACAATGTAAATATACATTTTATATATAAAATATTCAGAATATATATATATATATATATATACATAATTTCTCTAGAGAACCCCAATAATACAAATATATTGGCCACTGCAGAAGTTAGTTATTAAGGCAAACCATTAACAGATCTGCCTACTAAGAAAAGAAGCTCCGCCATACTGGGCCCCAAATGTGGGAGGTGAGAAGAAGTGAAGAGGTGATGCTAGCGTAATTAAGAACCTATGAGATGGAGAAGTCCCTAATGTGAGGCTTTTCAAAAAACTCATACATGTATGCAAAGAGGACACAAACATTTAGCCATATCATGCATAGAGCATATTATCATGTAAGTAATAACAGCCAAGAGGGACCACTTCGCCACTAGTTAGGTAAGAATTTTTCTGTTTCCAAAATCTATCCCCTGAATCCTAAGGTTTCAGGGTTGAAAAGGTTGAAAGCATCTTAAAGAGGAAATTGTGGTGAAAGGAAACTAAATGTCACACACCATTTCACTGTGTGTTTCCTAAAGTTTGAGGCCTCTCTGAACTTTGGAGAAAGAGAAGAGGAGACGAGTACTGAATTGGGTGAGTGATTTCAACTTAAACTGATTAATTCTGATGTAATTTTTTTAAACTAAAAGTTTCCAGAAAACTATATCCTGTCCAAGAAACAGGAAAGGAGATTTTGAAAAGCATGGTCAAAAGCAATGATCAGAGAAAATTAAAAGATCATGGCTGTACCCTTTTGAGAGATAAAGGTCTACTTGCTTAAGACTGATTTGGCCTCCCGAAGAGCTCCGTGAAAAATTGCTATGACCAGGTTGTAGGGCACTCAATTCACTGGAGAGCTGAAGGTAGCAAATCCAGTGACTTATCTGTCATACTACATTAGCCACAAGCCAAGGCTCGGGCCTTGGTGCCTGGTCATGCCAGAAGAGGGACCCATGTTCCTCAACTATGAATTTTCAGCTGGCAAAATAGGGCTGAAACCAGGTCTCTGTCATTTCGTTATGCTATTGGAACTAGCCCTCCATAATGACAGGGAAATGGGTCATTCACCAATCATGCAGCTTAAACCCTACAGTCTAAAAGTAAGAATTTCTTCCCTAGGCACTGAAGTCCTTTTCTGCTACCCAAGTATGCAACAGGAAACAGATCTGTACCTCTAAAATTGCTTCTCTCTCCTTGTATGCTCCTATTTATATTTTTTCCCTGGAAAATCTAATTATGTTTCTCTTCTAGCTAATGACAACTAATTTTAAGAAAAATATTCTACCATTGTGTTCAATTCAGTGTGACTCCAGCTTGCCTCCTACTCGTCCATCCAAATCTGTGACTAATGTCGTTTTATTTGCTTTCATTTCAGTATGGGTTTCCCTCTATTGGAGAATCTGTAATGTTAATTTGTATGACTGTTCACTTGTTTGTATGTTTTATTATATGCTGGGTTTTATGGCTCTCTCATAACCAGACATTTGATTTCAGCAAATGTGTTAAATACCTTTATATTCTTAGCGGCTTGCAGGGTACCCGAAACACAGGAGAAGCTCAATATGTTTGGATAGAATGCAGAGGTATACATTTCTCATTTTTGAGCACCAACTTTGTGTAAGCCATGGCGCTGGGTGACTTACATATGTACTCATAGTACCTTATACCACAACCCTAGTAAATCTGTAGACTATATTTTATATTATCTACCTTTCATCTATTCCTGCTTCCTTTTTTTCACCAGAGATCCTAGTTTGCTTGGATATTCACCACACTAAGTTCTTATTGACCTTAGCTAACCATTGTTTTTTCAGTACAATCACCAGTGAATGGATTAAATCGAGCTGTGTGATGCAATTCTGTACAGAGAGTAATCAGTAGAAGGTTCTTGTAGGGTTTCTGGGAAGGGTTTCTTTGACCTTATTAAGCAATGAAGTATGTTCATTGCAGCATTATTCACAATAGCCAAGACTTGGAAACAATCTAAGTGCCCATCAATGAATGAATGGATAAAGAAGGTGTGGTGTATATATATATATATATATATATATATATATATATATATACACACAATGGAATATTACCCAGCCATAAAGAAAAGATGAAATCTTGCCATTTGCAACAACATGGATGGGTTTGAGGGTATTGAGCGCATTACATTAAGTGAAATAATCAGATGGAGAAAACCACATACTGTATGCTCTCATTCAGATGTGGAAGATAAAAATGACGATAACAACAAACAAACATATAGAGATTACCTTGGTGGTTACTGGTGACAGATGGTAATTAGTCTTTGGGTGGTGACCATGATGTAGTCTACCCAGAAATCAAAATATAATGATGTATACCTGAAATAAAAATAAATAAAGCAATGAAGTATAAGACTGACTCCTAGAATTGCTGTACAATCTTTTTTTTTTGAGGAAGATTAGCCCTGAGCTAACTACTGCCAATCCTCCTCTTTTTGCTGAGGAAGACTGGCCCTGAGCTAACATCCATGCCAATCTTCTGCTACTTTATAAGTGGGACGCCTACCACAGCATGGCTTTTTACCAAGTGGTGCCATGTCCACACTGGGGATCCAAACCAGTGAACCCCAGGCCGCTGAGAAGCGGAATGTGGGAACTTTGCTGCGCCACCGGGCCGGCCCCTACTGTACAATCTTTGATGGACAAAGGCTACTGGACAAGTTGGAATACTAAAATAGTAGTACAATATGGGTTTGGATTGAGGTCACTGAGCTGTACACACACCTACACATTGCTCATCAAGCCATGCTGTGGCGGCATCCCACATACAAAACACAGGAAGATTGGCACAGCTGTTAGGTCAGGGACAATTTTCCTCAAACAAAAAAAAAAAAAGAAAAAGAAAACAGTAAGACTGGCAACAGATGTTAGCTCAGGGCCAATCTTCCTCACCAAAAAAAAAAAGAACAAAAAAATGAAAGCAAAATGGGTCCTTGATAAAGCAAACAAGTCACATAATTAAATTCTGGAGGCACACTTAGCTCAGATCTTCTTATGTTATATGACAATAGTATTCTTTTCCTTTTGTTTTTTGCCAATGAAAGCAAAATTAATTACATTATTTTTACCTACATTTTATATGTGGGGATAGTGAAGCCCAGAGTTCAAGTAAACCATCTATTTAGGCAAACAGCAGAATAAGAATTCAAGTCCAAGTCTCTCACTCCGAAACCACAGTAGAATTTATGAGATATCTCAGCAAACGAGCGAGTGGCTGTGCTAATTCCAGTGCAATGTTCTCTGCTTTTCTAAGCATAACCACACAGGACATAAACAAAAGTAGCAGGTCTCATACATTTGTGGAAATCTCACTTAGTTATTCCATTAAATGGATAACAATATCAAAACCAAACCAACTCATCAATGTAAGTCATTTTTAACTATCTCCATTTTTTTTTGTTTTTTTGTTTTTTTGTTTTTGTTTTGAGGAAGATTAGCCCTGAGCTAACTACTGCCAGTCCTCCTCTTTTTGCTGAGGAAGCCTGGCCCTGAGCTAACATCGTGCCCATCTTCCTCTACTTTATATGTGGGACGCCTACCACAGCATGGTGTGCCAAGCTGTGCCATGTCCGCACCCAGGATCCGAACCAGCAAACCCTGGGCCACTGAGAATCGGAACATGTGAACTTAACTGCTGTGCCACCGGGTGGGCCCCTCTCCATTTTTCAACTTAGTACACGATACAGTTTTTATCCTTAGCTGGACTGGGCAGAAATGACTTATTTAAAAGGAATAATTTTGATAGCAACGTTCTATTAAGCGAATAATGAGGTTAATCATTTACTCTGTAGTGTAGTAAGGTTCCCAAAGTAGATTTATCGATAACAGAGGTGATACAATGCACTGAAGGAAAACATGGGGAGTGTCACTCACAATTTGTATATAAAGTGCTGGTCATTCCAGTACATAGTTATTATGAGTACATTACTCCGTATGGATGATAATAATGATGCTCTACAGAACAGGGTATGTGAACTCTAAAAGAGTATATGCTTGAAAAAAACCAGATAAATTACTGTACATTTTAGAAAGATACAAATGTTAAGAAAAATGAATTTAAAACTAGAAAGCTCGTCAGAATTAGAAAGCAGCAAAAATGTATCAAGAAGATATATGCAATCAGACATTCTAGTCATATCTCTTTTTCAAGTGACCATAAATCAAATACTAAAAGGAAGACCGGACTGTTTAGTGGAAGTACATGGCAGACTGGTTATAAATTTGGGATATATGTCAAATAAGAAAGAAAAGAAAGACAATTTTACATATAGTTAACTGTATGAAAAGGTCTGCTTCTGAGAAATGATATTAACTGCACAGCAGTGCTTATCACAGTGTAAATGGATCATCCAGAAGGCAAAGGGTTTCTATTAGACTGTCGCTGGTTCTTGACTTCCAAGCAAGAAGCAGAAATTGCATTTGCAGTATTCCCCAGAGCGTTTCTTCTATCGTTTCGGTCTCGGCTGCACTGACGGTGCAGCTTTGCACAGTGCTTTGCTTTATGAAAAGCTCAAAGAGGGTAATTGAGTACAAGGGAAGAAAAAATTTACTTCAAGGTTATGCTCAAACTATTTAACACTGGATTCCACCAATGAGAAATCTGTACTTGGAAGCAAAGCTGCTCTAAGCAAAATAGATGAGCCCTTTGAGGTAAATGGTGGAGTTTACAGGCACTGGAATTTCACAAAAGAATAGTTGATAGAAGCAGGCAAGTAATGGGAACTGTTCTACGTAGCCTAAACAATATTCAGTAAAAGTACTACAGACAGAATAAGAACTCAACAAACGTATATGTCTAACTGTTAATAATCAATATTCAATAATCAGCTGTGGGAACTTATTTATCGTTCCTTCTAGATAATGAACAGAGGCAGAATGCAACAAAGAGTAATTTCTGTTTAGTTACTTGCTGCCCTACCACAAAGGTAGTACTCTTATCAATGACTCTAAGGAAGAGGAGGAAAACTTTATAATTAAGGGAAGGAAATAATGTTAAATTGTTGGAATCTATTTGGGGTTAAGATACCAATTGCTTTTTCCAAACTCCTATCAAATATCTCAGCTTGTCATAGACACAAACTTTGATATGGAATAGGGCCAATTTCCTGATGATTACATAAAAAGACTTAATGTCATTTGTTCTATATCATTTGATTATTAAAAGAATTCAAATTTTAAGGAATCTCTCTTTGTATTAAAATCCACATGAAGACATTTTGCAGCTCACCTGATGGATGTTGCAACGTGCGATTTAACATTTTCAGAAGCAACACAAACAAACTTGTCCTTGAAGAGAAGTTTACACATTTAGAAAAAGGCAAGTATAACAGAACTCAATGGCCTTTCACTTTTGAGGAATGAACAAGTGCCTGCACCAACAATGCAGACTGTGGAAGTCTTTCAAGAAATAGATATGGCGCAGTTATAATGAGACCTTGTCAATGGATTCAAGGAAGGCAGGATAACCAAGTGAGTTCTGGTATCAAAGTCAGCAGATTGAAATAAGGCTCATAAGGGCAGCTTGTCCACTACACTGAAATCATTAGAGTTGAGGCTAAAGGGAGTCTGCTACTTTGGTTTAATAGCAACATTAAAAGGACTGAGTCAAATTAAATAAACAAATAAACATGCCAACATCACAAAAGTTGAAGTGACTTCCCAGTTATTTTGTTGCCAGTGTTTTTGTCCCTGATGCATTTCAGGAGATTAGTGCCACACTTGCGTGCTCACAAACAGGTGTGGGTGTGCTGTGCAGGTTTGTGAGTCAATGCCATTAATAAACTTTCAGTGGCTACAGTTTGAGAGTTTAAACTGCTTCAAGTGAAAACGTCAAATTCCCTAAAATGGAAGCATTTTCAATTTCATTTAATCAGTATGCTTTTTTGGGGAGAAGAAGAAGAAAACTCAGCTTATGATGTCAGTCTATCTTAAACTAGTACTCAAATTTTGACTAGAGTACATGCAAATTTCTGTGCTTGTAGATATTTAAAAGATCTAAATATAAGACTATAATTAGAATTATTTAATTTGCATGGATAGTGTTTATTTTATCCTAAGCAAAGATGATATTTAAATTGCTGGCATAATTTGATGACAGTAGTGAAAAACTCAAAGGTAATTAAAGACTCATTAGATTATTATCAGAGCATTAACCTGTCCCATCTCACCTTCAGTAAAACATATTGATTCAATGATAGATTTGTAGGAACATTATTTTAAGGTTAGAACTACTTTTGTGGAGAAAATGGGTGCAAAAAGAAGAGAAACAGCCTTCATTTATTGGGATTATTCATTGTCTGAGTGCTCCATTAATCATGAACCTGCACTTTTTGCCCCCATGAAGGGAGTTAAGTATGCGCCTTTTAAAAAATACACATTTCATGTTCTTAAGAAGTGACATCCTGACAGCTCCATAACATTTCCAAATAACCCTATTAATGTTTCTCATGTGTAACTTGTAAGAATTGAGGGGGAAATTGAGAAAAAAAAGGTCATTGTTTTATTCTCCTTTTATTCCTACTGCTGTGTTGACACCTCATCGCAGCTGTCAGTGCTTTATGGGAGTTTTTGTTATGATAACTGAAACATTTAATGTTTCCTTAACTTCTATTGAAGATCACACAGTTGGCGATGGACCTGTGATTCCATAATAATGCATCTTAAATTCAAGAAATAAATACTGTGGGGCCAGCCCAGTAGCCTAGTGGTTAAGCTCGGCATGCTCTGCTCCTGCTGCTTGGGTTCAGCTCCCAGGCACTGACCTACACCACTCATGAGAGGTCATGTTGTGGCAGCAGCTTGCTTCCAAAATAGCAGAAGATTGGCAACAGATTTTTAGCTCAGGGTGAATCTTCCTCAGCAAAAGTAAAAGAAAGAAAGAAATTCTGTGGGCAATTGGCTAACTGATTCAATAGAATATTTGATACCACTCTTACAATATCAAGCAAATTTAATTTAAGTATGTAGCAATAGTATGTTTAAAAGTGAACAGAGTGACAACATATGCCACAATACTCCTAGAATTGCCATAAATTGTCCAGGAAATGCCTCGGTATTAAGTTCTTCCCCTAATAATTGAAGAAATAGGACATACAAAAACTTATTTTTAAAATGTCTTATTAGATTTGTGAAATTTTCTGCCACTGTTTTAGAAACTCAATATTTATTATCAACATTAAAAAATAAATTGATAAAAAATTAACATTTATCTTTTTCTTTCAGAACAAAACTCTGATTTAACAAAACTTGTTTCTTCAACAAGTTTTCCAAATCGAAATATATTATTCACTTGCTAAGATTTCTCATATTCAAAATCAAAATATTGGGCTGCTATATAGTAGTTTTCTAGCTATAGGAAATCACAAAACATAATTTACAATTTCTGGGTCTCCACGTGCTCATTTGTCAAGTGCATACACCTGTGAGATTTATTTGAAGCACATTTTAAAACTCAAAAGAGTTTTCTAAAAGGAAGTTTCTTCCCTGTTATGGAGAGGCAGGATGGGAGAGAGAAATGAATGGCAAGTTTGTATTGAGAAGATGGAGGTTGTAACATGCCTTCCATTGATTGGAATCTCCAAATAGAGAGGATGCCAAGTTTACATTCATAAAATGGACTTGCTATCCCTACAAGAAAGCTGTGTAGTAGTCAAATGAAATAACAAAGATTTCAATATAAGAATCGCAAATAAATTGCTTTCTTCTTTTATACTCTAAATGTTATCTGTTAGCTTTTTGCCTAAAGTATGAGACTAATGTCAGTAAAATCTGGTTTTCTTTTCACAAAGCAAGATTATGTGATGAGAATTAACACAAAAACAGGTCTTAAAAAACCAGAGTTTGTTAGTGTTATGCACTGCTTTGGTAAAGGTAAGACACGGAAATCACTTAACATCAAAGTAGCAGTTTTTAGGTTGCCAAAGAAAAGGGAATTCAAGTCATTATTTGGAACTGAGAACATAAGATAAGATCTTGGTCTGACCTATATACTATGATACGTATAATACAATATAAACGTCAAATAAGGGAAAAATTACTTTATTGCTGGAAGTGAACTTGCTCCTCAATAGAAAAATAATGAATCAATACCAAAAACTTTATGCACATAAGTTTCTTCCAACCTATAAAAATGTAAATTTAATAATATAACATTAAAAATGTGATGTTAATGTTTATTTTATAGAGTATTATATTATTAACGTAATGCTCTGGTTTCACTTTCAGAAAGGGTGCATTATGTCAGGTGCAGTAAACAGAGTGGTATGAAAAGAAGCAAAGATGCGTCACATTGCAAGTGTGGGTTTGTTTAAGAACTGTACAAAGTGTTCATGTACTGGAGAGGTGAGTTGTGTCTAAACTAACTAGTGTTATGAAGCTTGATGTTAGGAGTCATAGCAAATATTCACAATTAATTTTATAGCAGGAAAATGTTTTTTTGCTAGAGGTTGGTGATTCCTTTACATATGGAATTTACAAAGCAGAAAATTCGTCTGTCTCAAATGGCGATCAATAAATGGTTAGAAAAATTCTGCCTCAAAGAGTAGAAAAGCCTATAGGATATTGTAACTGCTGTTGAGATTCTATAAATAGTTTTCTTTAGATGTTGCTGTGTTTCTAATTACACTGGAAGTTATCTTATTACATGCTACAGAGACTCTGAATAATTAAATGTAATCGGATGTAATATCTGACTTTAATAATCGGTGTCACGAGCTAATATATTTTTCACATGGTGCGTGAACTGTACAGCATTGGAAGATGTATTAACTAAAGAGGAATTTTTAATTATACTATTGAAATTAAAACATATTTTGTTATGGAGGATTTGCAAGACGTTAACAAACATGGTGGAAATGACTCTGTATTTAAAAGAATATGCTTATATCCATCAATCTATGAATGAAAGTTGTCTTATAAATCATACTACTGTTCTCAAAATATTATATAAGATTTATATAATTTAGTCTTTAGTCATAGGTCCTACTGAATTCCCAATCAACTCATTCCTGTTTTCTTTTTTCTTGTCTTATTTATTTAAAACAGAGGATTGAACAAGCCTTATGGAGCTTTAAGAAATACATTGCTGAAATGTCTCATCTATTTTTTTTCTTACCTATTCCTACTTTTCTTCACACTACAAAATTAATATTCATTTGTCAATCACGTAGTAGATGATTCCTTCTTCTTTGTCCATGTTAAAGATAATGGAAATAAAATATTTGTTAAATTATTGAATGTATACGTGAATAATGTCTAGAGATAGCGTCTGCTGTTGATTAAAAGCAGATTATTGGTTAATTTTAGTAATAATTTAGTACATTATTTTAAAAACAGGCTTTTTAAGTTTAATAACAAACACTAAGACAGACTTTTAAAAATGACTTCTTGTCCTGTAGAATTTTTCTTTATATCTTATTTTGTGTCTCATCTTTCAGGACACAAATTGAGCAAATCAAATCAACATGATAATCACCTAATCACACGGTTAATTCAACTCCTTCTGTAACTGTCATTTAAGTGTGCATGTGTATCTTAGCAGCAACCTCTTCCTACCTTTTTAATTGATTCATAAATTTGCTGTCTTTAATTACATTAAAGGTTGTAGTTTATGACCTCTCTACTATAATGGGGGCTGTCTAAGTATCAATTTATATCTTAAGTTATGTTTTCAGCTGTAAACGTGTGCTTATTGGAAGGGAAGCTTTTCTCAATCATCAAGAAAACATTTGATTTTTTTTGGAATCTACAATTATCACAATATACTCCTTCGGTATTATTAATATGGAGAATGATGGGAAACAGTAGAGTGATGTCAAAAGAGAACTGTAGATTTATGCATCAGGTAGGAGAATCCCATTTTGTGCAGTAACAGCACTCTGACCTCTAGGCCCAGCAGGGCAGAGTTCTTGCCTTCTGGACACACTAGGGTGGAAGTCTTGCCTCCAGAGCTTTGCTAGGCAAGGATTGGATCTCTAAGGTTTCAGGCAGCCCTACCCCCACAACTTTGAGTACCTTGCCCCCAATGCAGTTCTCTACCTGGGCCCCATGGCTCTCTGGGGCTAGGATCTTGAGCTCTCATCTCTGCCGGGAGTCCCTGTCCACTGAAATCTAAGTGGAGGCAGTCATACCCACATGGTTCTTCTGGATGAAGCCCAGGCCCCACCTACTAGGGCTGCTGGGGTCACATCTGGTGTGGCCAAGGAGCGTGGTGCCAGAGTACAGGGAGCAGAGCCTGTGATGTGAAGAGGATTTGGGCAAAATACCTCAAATTCCCACAGGCTGTTACACCCCCTCTTTGAAATCTTTCTGCTGCTATGGTCATTGCACTCTGGGCCTGTGATGTGAGGGGCAGACCTAATGATTTCTGAATTGCCTTCAAGTTCATTTTTTTATTACCTTGAAGTACAGCTCCTGATTTCCATTGAGATGGGTGATCCATACTTATGTTCTTCTCAAATGGTACCTTGGACATACCCTTAGTCTGTTCTTTCCTGAACAGACTTTGTCATTCTTCACAATATGGATAGGCTGAGAATTTTACAAATCTTTAAGTTCTACTTCCTTTCTGATTAACAATTCTGTCTTTAAATCATTTCTCTCTTCTCACATTTTACTAATAAGCAGTCAAGAGAAACCAGCTCCTTTAACACTTCATTTAGAAATTTCTCTAGCCAAATATCCAATTTCGTCACTTGCAAGTTCTACCTTCCAAAAACACTAGGGCATGAACACAATTCTGCCAAGTTTTCTGACACTTTATGACAAAGATTTTCTTTCTCCCTGGGTTTCCAATAATGTGCTCCTCCTTTCCATCTGAGACCTCATCAGAGCGGCCTTTGCCACTAATATTTCTACTAACATTCTGTTCACAACCCTGTAGACATTCACTAAGAAGGCTAACCTCTTGCTACAGCTCTCCTCTTTTCATTCTGGGCTCTCACTTGAATAACCCTTAGTTGTTGATTCATGGCAATGTAGACTTTTTCTTGCATGCACCTAAAAACTCTCCTTAGTGCTACCCATACCCAGTTTCAAAGTAACTTCCACGTTTTTAGGTATTTGCTGTAGCAGCACCCCGCTTCTGAGTACCTATTTCTGTCTTAGTCCATTCTGGATACTATAACAGAGTACTATAGACTCGGTGACTTATAAATAACAGAAATTAATTTCTCACAGTTCTGGAGGCTGAGATGTCTACGATCAAGTCTCTGTAGATGTGGTGTCTAATGAGGGACCACTTCCTGGTTCATACACAGCCATCTTCTCACTCTGTCCTCACAAAGTGGAAGGATCTAGGGGTCTCTGGGCTATCTTTTACAAGGGCACTAATCCCATTCTTAAGGGCTCTGCCCTCATGACATGATTGCTTTCCAAAGGTCCCATCTCCAAATAGCATCACATTGTGGATTAGGTTACATTGCATGGATTTTGAGGGGAAACAAATGTTTAGTCTGTAGCAAAACTGAAAATGATTTAGGTCAGAAACTGTAATCTGCATAAAGAAAAGAAGAATGCTGGAAAAGAAATTAATGAAGATAAGATAAAATCTTTGATTTTTCTTATTCTTAATTCATCCAAAAATACTTGTTTGTATAAAGGAGTGATTGTAACAATGTACTGGGTGATTATAGCATGTGGAAAAGGGAAATGAGTCGTATTTATGTCATAGTGGATGGAAGGAAAGAATTTGGAATACTCTATTATTAGATACAGTGCATGTGATGTGGTATAATATTATTCAAAGGTGATTTCCATTATTTAAAAACTTATATTGCAAGCTCAAAAAAGCAATCTCTAAAAAACATAAAAATAAATATTTTCATACATTAAGAGAGGATGTAAAATGGGAGCATACAAAATTCTCAATTAAAACCAGAGAAGGCAGAAATGGGAGGAGTGCAGAAACAAAACTATGGAGACAGTAAAAAGGTTTGTGGTTGCCAGCAATTGAAGGGGTGAAGGATGAACAGATGGACCCCTGAGGATTTTCAGGGCAGCGAAAATACTCTGTATGATACCACAAAGATGGATACGTGGCATTATTTAATTGCTCAAACCCACAGAATGCACAACACCAAGAAAGAATTGTAATGTAGACTATGGAGTTTTGGGGAGTATTATGTATCAATGTTGGTCCATAAATTATAACAAATGTACCACTCTGGTGAGGGATATTGATAATAAATAAACAAGAGCCTACTATATGTGGTCTACAAGAAACCCACATTAAACATAAAGACAGATTTTTCAAAATAAAAGGTTGGAGAAATATATATCATGCTAACATTAATCAAAAGAAAGCTGGAGTACATATATTAATTTCATGGAGATAAGAGTTAATTCTGATATCACTAAACGTGTTTTGGGATCGTACAATTAAGAAAATGGATGGTAGATGGAAAAAACCAGGTTTCTCACTTTGGGGATGTACTTTAAAGTTAATTAAAGAGATGAGGCTAAAATGACCCATATAGTAATCAATAAATGTTGGAAATATCAATATGAACTCACACTTACCTGAATATAGATACACATGGCTACATATAGACGTTTATACGTACATGTCAATATACATACATATATTTCCTTTTTCTATCAACTGAGAAGGCCTAGAAACAATAACATTCCAATATCAACAAGTACATCCAGTGCCAAATCTTGGTCTCTAATACCATTCTTCAACAAAAGGAACTAAGTTTTATTGGAGAAATAGTTGATTTTAGGACGGGGACAGAAAACATACAACATAAGCCTTGGAGCATCTTGTAGTGCTAGGAAGCGCTCAAACAAAAAGTGAAAAAGGTACATCAAAGAGCACAGGAACCAACCGAATGAGCTCCCAGTGACCAAAGCGGGAAGAATTTGAGCAAAAAAATACATAAATCAATATTTTGAATTACAACCCAAAGCACAAAGTAAATCTTCATGTGTCCATACTGATATAAATAAAGGATTAAATAAACTAAGATGGGAGAATAGAAATCCCCTGTGTAGAAGAATTGCAAACAACTTATGTGGCTATGCAGTCCTCATGAAAGTGGGGCACGGCTTCCCACCACTGAGCCTGGGGAACTACCTCAGCCAGGTGATCAAGAACAATAGCAACTGTGACGTCATGTTGGTAGGATGTACTCTTGATATGATGAAACTGTTCTCTAGGTTTGTTTTCCTCTCTGAAATCCATAGACTCAGTTTAATTATGAGAAAAACATTAGGCAAATTCCATTTGAGGGGCATTCTACATAATATCTGACTAGTACTCCTCAAAACTGTCAAGTTTGTCAAAAGCAAGAGAAGTCTGAGAAACTGTCACAACCAAGAGGAGCCTAAGGAAATGTTAACAACTCAATGTAATGTGGGATCCTGGATGTGATCCAGGAACAGAAAAGGGACATTCAGGAAAAAGGCAATCTGAATAAAGTATGGACTTCAGTTAATAATAATGTATCAATAATGGTTCATTAATTGTAACAAATGTACCATGTTAATGTAAGATATTAACAATAGGGAAGACTGGGTGCAGGGTATATGGGGCTGTCCATAGTCTCTTTATAATTTTTCTGTAAATCCAAAATGGTTCTAAAATAGTTTGTTTTTAAGAATGCAAAAAGCAAAAACAAAAACAAGAACAGAGAAGTGTACAATATCACAAAGGAAGGCTTATTTGATTAGATGTAAGGATATTTTGAGCATCATCTGTCACCCCATGATCAACAGGTAAAGTTTTTGAAAATGCTTGGAAAGCTAAATGTTTCCACTTCTCCTCAAACTTTCATATATATATCTCTCGAAGCTCTGTAAACACTCAAAGAGAGCACATTTTCTACACAGGATAGTATTGACTTATTCTGTTATAAGATATATAAATACCAGGGCTTTCCTCTATCTCCAAATAACTCCCTAAATTCCTGGCTTTCTAAGCTTAAGAATCTCAAAAACTATGGACTATAAGAAAGACTACATGCGGGGTAACATATCAGTGATTTGCAACTATGTTTTGCACTAGTAAATATTCAAAAATTGAAAAAACAATTTCTCAGTAACTTTATTTTAGCATCCCTAAAAAATGTTTTTCTGTATTTATTTAATAAACGTTTATATACAGTCTACTTTGTGCAAGGCTCTCTTTCCTGTAGAACATGACAGATATTTGTTCTCATTCACTTTATGTTCAGTGGGACACAGATGATTCTAGTAAATGAGATATGGTTCCCTGGGCTGATAAGTGCAATAATTAAAAAGAAAATAGGTGAAGATAGAATTACTTGTAGTAAGCATAAGGCATATTCGTGGCATACAAGTGCCTCTTGAAGGAACTAACAGGGAGAGAAAACTATGTGTACAAATGTATAGAGGCTGGAAGAAGAAATCAGTTCAATGTGGATGCAGTGTAGAGAGATTCTTTCATTTTGGTAGCAGCTGTGAAGCCAATGAACTGGCAGTACCAAAATCCAATGTAAGTGTTTTATTAAAGTTAGATTGAATACTACAACGGAAAGAAAGAAAAAAGGGTTTGGAGGCAGTGTGAAATAGAAAAGAGCAGATAATAATTACTAACAAGCATTAGAGCTCATATTTCCCGAAAAAGTTATACCATATGGCTTAGATTTTCATTTACACTTTTGTGGATATGGCCATTGCAAACTAACTTATGACAAATAGTAAAAGCAATAACAAAAACAAAACACAAAGTGCAATTCATGAATGTTTTGCTTATATAAAACTGAAAAAGTAGAAATAGTGACAAAAATCTGGGGGAGAACATAGCCCTGGGAAGTAGTTGAGATAGCAGGAGAACCCTGAAGAGAAGAAACTTTGCCGGGGAGTGGCAGTGCCATGGGTGGAATTCCAGCCGTTTGTGTCATGCTTCTCCATGATCAGAAGAATGGCCTGAAGGAAACTTCCATGGCTAATTGCCATGAACTATGTTTAATTTAATAAAGTCACAGCTGTGGTGCTCTTCAGCAGGGAAATCTCCTGAGTTTGTATTGCTTGAGGGGGTTGATAGCCATGAAACCACAGCATTTCCTTGCCTGAACATTAACTTAAAGATAAAGTATCTAGAAAAATAAAAGTTTTCATGAATTTAAGTATGGAAGGCAGTGGGTTTGATTTAGGATTAACATTTAATAGCTATATGAATTATGCTATTTCTTTGGCGCAAGCTAAACATATTTCAAATTTTGAAAAACATAAAATACTAGCATTATTGAGCATGATAATATTTATACTATGCCGAATATAGCTACTGAAATGTATGTTCTAAAACTCACATGCTTCTCTCTTCTGTAAATGTAAGCACCGTTACTATTTGCCCCGCACCTAAAAACTGTGGCTGGAACAGAGTAGTCATGAAATAATGTTTGTGAATTAAATGAACAGAGGCAAGAACTGTAGAGAGACTCAGCTAAATACACAGAAAGAAGTTTTCCATTTATTCATGCTGATTTGGTAATATTTACCGATGGTTTATTGTAAGATCACTAAGAAATACTGTTATTTGAAGGCATGAAAACATACGTATACTTGTTCTTAGTGCCATGGAGTCAATTCAGATTCCTAGCGACCCTCTGTACAGCAGAATGAAACCCTGCGCCCTCCTTTTGCCCCTTCCTCTCAGCTCCCTGTGCTATATCAAACGATGTTTTGCTACTATTTAAGGGTTTTAATGACCAATTTTTTTGGATAGGTGTCCTGGTCCTTCTTCCTAGTCTGCCCTAGGCTGGAAGTTCCGCTGAAACCTGTCCACCGTGGGTGACCCTGCCGGTATTTGAAATCTCTGCGGCATAGTTTTCAGCATCTCAGCAACATGCAGCCACCACACTATGACAACTGACAGGTGGATGATGTGGCTCCCTGACCAGGAAAGGAACCCAGGCAACTGCAGTGAAAGCACTGAATCTTAACCAATAGACCACCAGGGCTGGCATACAAATACTCAGATGTAGTAAAAAGGTGAACTTTGGGGCTGGCCCTGTGACCAAGTGGTTACGTTCTCACGCTCCGCTTCGGTGGCCCAGGGTTTCACAGGTTCGGATCCTGGGCGCCAACATGGCACCACTCATTAGGCCACGTTGAGGAGGCATCCCACATACCACAACTAGAAGGACCCACTACTAAAATATACAACTATATACTTGGGGGATTTGGGGAGAAAAAGCAGTAAAAAAAAAAAAAAAAGAAGATTGGCAACAGTTGTTAGCTCAGGTGCCAATCTTTTTTAAAAAAAAAGTTGAACTTTGAAAAATCACTCTATGATAAAAGTATGTTGGGAAAGTTTGCTGAATACAGAAGAGTGGTTGTGAAATACGAGTGGAAGTCTCAATATATCCTGCTTACGTGATTTGTATTTTTTTTCCTCAGTAAGATTACATTTCTTTTGCTGCTTACTTTTATAAAATTTGTCAAGGAAATTTGAATAGTAGATAACTTAGGAAACTAAGATTTCTTTGTAAAAAAAGAAAGTTGGTGGAAGCATTTTATCCGTTACAAGCATCATATTATCATCAGATCTAGTCAAAAGCATTTCTTTCTAAAATTGCATAAGATTCAAAACCAGTCATTGTCTCCTACAATCATTGATTTCAATAGAGAGAAGAGAAAAATAAGGCGTTTCAACATGGAACAATTGAAAGAGAAAAGCTTGGAGGTAGAAAAACAGGGTCAAATGCACAGAAAAAGTACTAGTTAAAACTGACTGCAGTTATCTATATGAAGAGTAACTGTAGGAAGAATTGTCTATGAGGCAGGCAGGATAAATATTAAGTTAGAAGATAGGGAGGTTGATGGTTAATTCAATAGTCTACTGAAATTCAGGGAGCAGGAGTGTCATGGCTGATTCTGTGCTGCTTTCCTTATAATCTGGAATCTGGAGGAAGAAGAAGCAGGAACAGCTATAGAGGTCTGTTGCAGTGTTTTAACTGAGCCTATAATCGATTGATTATAAATCTATTGATTTCATCAGTAAGCACTTCCCACTGTTACTTTTTACAAAATGTAAAGCTCAATACTAATAAAATCATTGGTGAAAAAAAATTTCAGTTACGTATGATGTATCTCAGGTTTTTTCTTTCCTTATCAACTGGATTTTGTATACCTTGTGCAGAATTGCGTGTTGTTCATAGTGTAGCCAATGTGTGGGCATAACTCTTAAGGGGATATCAAAATGTGAAATATGATTTCCCTATGTTACACAGCACAAGACGCCAGATTGGTAATAGGTCAAATCACAAGGAAGAAATAGATTGCATCCACAGGCATCCACAATGACTTAAGGAATTGTATTTTCACACATTGAAGAAGAGGGTATCACTGCAGAATTTGAAGGTGAGAAAACAAGAGTCAGAAGATGTTTTCACTGTCCATCTATGGCCTTTTTAAATGTGACAAATCTTTGTCTAACAGACTTTGAATAGAGTGGACCATTGGCAAAGCTGTTTTTGGTGTGAGACAAATGCATCAAATTATCTTGAGTAAAAGCAATAACATACCAGTTGTTGAACTATCCTTGTTTAATCATATATTCAACAGGCAGTATTTGACTAGGTTGTAGGTTTCTCTACAAAGAAAGAATTCACCTGTTATTATGACTAGATCCTATTGGGGTTATGATTCACTTGTGATTTTATAAATGGGTTTCCAGAAGCTAGTTACTCTAAAGTAGACAACAGGAAAGAGTGACCTTCCTTAAAATGTGGACATAACTCCTGAGGAAGCCAGGATGTTTCCAAATGAACAGCTCCTAAAGGCAAGGAAGATTGTACAGAGATTGTCATAGCTAACAAACATCTAAGATTCTGTGGCTCAGGGAATAACCTTACAGACAAAAATGTACAATAAAACTACAATAGTAACCTTATTTTAAAGTAAAAATATCGCTCAAAAACAACATATAGATGTTTATGAACTATAAGAAGGAACAGAAATGTGTTCATAATCATCATGTGTGTTTCTAGCAATGACTTTTGTGAGGTGTGTGTGTATGTGTTTGTGTGTATAAGGAGATTTAGAAATTCCAACCATCATTTCAATTTTCCTTGGATTTATTCACGCTACTTTTGCATATCACTACATGAATTTGTACAGAATAAATATTCATAAAATAAACTTCTCTTCCTTTTCTGTCTTCAGAATTTCTTCAGGACTCAAAGCCCAGGCAAATATAACCAGAATCTTTCATTCTGACATCAGCTGTCTGTAGTAACACTACATGAGCACACATAAAAATATCCCATATCTTTTAATAGGTAAAGTCACTTATTTTTACTTGCTATAGTTCTTCTCAGAATATTTGATAGCATTTCCCAACACACATCTTTGCAAAGATACTTTTCTTCAACATTATTAAAAATGCAGGACTCAAAATGATGAATACTCATAAAACATGTTCATACACACAACATATAAATTAATTAATTGTATCCTTTCAAAATATCATTGACTATATAAGTTTAAATTATATGAATAATAATCATTTGAATAGTGTGTAGCAATTCTGTTAGAATGAATATGAGATTAAGTAAATATATTTTGAATAAATAGTTAAATTCTGAAATTTTAGTTCTAAAGTGAGAAAATGATTGGTACGGGATAACCCTGGTAATAGAAATGACCTATATATTTTAGCTTTTATTTATGTAAGACAATCATATCTTGTCCTGACTAAGAATTCAGTTACTTTCCAACCATATTTATAGAAGTTTTCTTTTCTCGGTGTTTTAAGATAATTTTTCCACTTTTTCTCTCAAATGAATTCCAAGATGTCTCAGTAAACTGATATCCTGTCTCTTTCTGCTTTCACAAAGAATAGTTAGATTGAAAATTTGCTGATGTGTAAATGCATCCTGCATATAATTTCACATTTTTCAAAGATTCCATAATTTATGAGACAAAAAAATTGTGTTATCATAGTTCATCACAGTCCTTTACATTCAAATTCACAGCGGGCATACAACCAAGTTGGCAATGAATTTGCAATAAAACCCTATAGATAAATGAATTACATGTAAGATTACGTTTGAGATGCAGGTATTTCTCTCAGAGAGTGTTGGTATTCTTGTCAAATTACCTGAAGTTGAATCATGAAAATGACTACCTATGAAAACGAGACTTACTTTTTGTCTTTTTTTTAAATTAATAAGTTCCATTTGGAATGATTTTCCCCATTAAATGTAGAAATCATAAGTACACAATCTTTATCTCTATAAATGTCTTCAGCTCACTTTTTAATATTAGGCACACACATTTGGAAGTCCTTCAATTTTGCAGACATAAATATTCAATAGGATTTTTTTTTACATTTGAAATTTTTTCAAATAATTTTCAATACATTTTTCTAGCACTAGCCCTCCAGAGTTGATATACTCAAATAATGCAACAGGAATCATATGTAATTAGCAATTTTAATATAAAAAATACTCTTTAAAAGGACATCAAAATTTAGATTTTTTTTCCAAGTTTAATCAACAGTGCCACCAGGTGGTTACATTAATGCAGGAAAATGACAATTGTTAAAATGATTTAATATTTAAAAATATAAGATTATTGGGGCTTATATTTCACAAAAGTAACACAACTGACTATATGTGAGTAGTTAAATTTGACGGAAAGTAATCTAAGACTTTCTTTAACTAACTTCTATTTCTATACAGTAAGTTATTAATTACTCAGCTTAATACAGAGTTGGTTAACCATGCAATACTAATTTGTTGTATGTAAGTCCTTCTTCATTAGTAAACACAAATTTTTTTTCAGTTCTGTCCGTTTGAATGATACATAGATGCCAACTTTTCAAAGAGGCCAAATGAGAGATGCATAGAATGTGTTAGAATAATGTAATAATATAAATTTGTTTCTTCCACTGAGATTTTTCCAAAAAGTGTACCCTAATAAACACTCATGACCTTTTTATTTAGGTGGAGTTCTGGTTTCCTCAAAATCAATAGCTATTTTGTTACATATTTTATCAATATTTAAAATTGTTTATGAGTCATACTTAATGCAACTTTTGAATCTATTCATTTCCCTTCATTAAATGCATGTATTGTTTTTCCTCCTCCATTTCCTTCCCTGTGCTCCTACAGCCTTTGGCCGTTGATAGCAACCTGGATGACCTTCCACTATCCCACCCCCTGGAAGACTGATCCAGCTAACTGCTGAATGTGGAGTGAGGAAGGAACTGGGCCTGCATATTTCTGTTCCTTACTTTTCTGAATGAAGTCTGTCCTAGCTGCACAGAGTCTGTATCCTAAAGTTCTCTCAGCTATGAGCAACTTTGCCAATATGGGTCTATGGTCTTCCAGCTTTGCTGATGAGTAGATCATCATGATTGCCTAATTTTAGAGAAATTAAGAAACCCACAAAACCATAAATATAAGCTACATTCTATCATATCAATATTTTCAGTAACAAAGGTAATATTTTGGTGTGTATCTCCTCACACTTTCATTTATTTCTCAATTGGATCACCACTTGAGTGGGGAAGAAAGTGCTTTTTATTGGCCTCCTTCAAAAATCAACAAACATAATCACTAATGGCAAAGTTTAATGACTGATGAAGCACAAATAACTTACTTAACCAGGAAGAAAAAAAAGATATCTAAAAATTTGAAGAAACTGAGACACTGTTTTTTAAAACTCATCAAAAAATGCAACATGCAGCAACCGTGGTAACATATTATATTTTAGGTACTTAATGACAAACAAGGTAATCAAACAGTATGAACAGAATTATTGATGAATTTCAGCTTTGAGGAAACTTGTAAAGAGTGAGGTAATCTAAGTCTAGTTTTTCACAGTATGGAAATACTCATTCAAATCTCAATGTCTTTCATATTGAAAAGAATGTGTTAATCATATGCAAATCCATTGAAAAGTTAAAAATTTACAAATCAAGAAATCTGAATATTTAAAAACAGCATGCTCTAGGAAAAGTTTTGCCACAACTGCAACTTTCACTAACTCCCAAATAAGACTTTAGACTTTTCCACATCTCGGGTGCCATGCCATCACCTTCCTATAAATGCAAAACAAATCATATCTTCCTCCATTGCAAAATTGTCACTGCATTTCTATCCTTTATGGATGAGTGCACAGGCTTCTTACATGAATTTAAGAACCTCCAGAATGTGATCTTAATCTATTTTCCTTGATTATTAGAATCCCTTTTTGCCAGAGCCGCAGGGAAGAAAACATAAGAGGAATACCACATGCATTTAAGGAAGGTAAATGAATAAATTCAAATGCTGTTTTAACTACTACTTGCAAATAATTATTAATATTGCTAAAAATATGTAAACTATATATTTAATATATTTAAAAATATAAAATAGCCTTTACAATGATCCCCATAACCTAGTGTCATGTCCTTGTGCATTCACCTCCCTTTGAGTGTGGACTCAATCTAGTGACTCACTTCTAACGAACAGAACATGGCAAAAGTGACGGGATATCATTTTCAAGATTAGGTTAAAGAAAGGCTATGGCTTTGTTAGGGTCTCTCTGAGGAAAACTACCTGCCATGTTTCAATCTGTTCCATGGAGAGTCCCATGTGACCAGAAACTAATGTCTCTGGTCAACAGCCATCGAGGACCTATGACCCACCAACAGCCACTTGAGTGAGTTTAGAAATGGATTCTCCCCTAGTTAAGATGAATGCGGCTCTGGCCAACAGATAGACTATAAATTTGTGACTCAGCTAAGCTATCTACAGTGTCCAATCCCAGAAGCTGAGATAAGTTGTTCTATGCCTGTAAATTTTGTGATAATTTACAACCCAGGCGATAACTAATACATCTATATACTGATGACTAACAACAAGAAGCCACCATTATGTACACTTGCCAGAGGAACTGGCTAAGGTTCTAACTTCCTCCTGAGGTAGCCGGCTGAGTCCAGTTACTGTAAGTCAGAGCTTCAGGTGTGATAAGTGATAAGTGACCAGTGAGGGGGAGGAGAAGAGGAAGATCAATAAGTAAATGTCTTACAACCCCCGCCACCAGCATCCAAAAGGAAGATTCCAAGATGTGATGGTTCCACTTGAACTGTCGTCAGAAGTCCCCAAGATGGAGCAGTCAGCTGTTTTTTCAAGAACCAGGGCTAGCTGGGAATGCACTTTCTGGTATTGGCTTTCTCTCCTTTGCACCCTCTTTGCTCTTTCTTCATTCCATCTGCGATGGCATTACCCTCCCCAAAAAAACTTTAACCCATAAGCTTTTGCCTCAGTTACTCTTTTTCAGGAAGTCTCTCTGCAGCAAATATATTCCTTAATTATACTTCTAAAAAATAGAAGTACACGTGGGAATTCACCAAGACATAATTTTAATTATCTTTAGACTTGCTGTAAACTTATATTTAACTTATATATTATATATTTAACCTATTTTAGCCACAAGAGAGCTATAAGGAGTGTGACAATTCTAATTTTTTCCCCAAACATACAGCAGCACAGTTCTGAAAATTTAGAATATGCTGATCTGAGGTTATCATAAGTTTGTCATAGTTATTTCAGAAAAAAAATATACAGTCTGAATGCTAAGGTTAGGTGTTAAAATAAATTAGGTACCAGATGGATACCTATATCTACATAATGGACTAGAATATCTGCTAAGATTTTGAGAAGGTGGAATTTAAGACACGTTGTGCCAGGTTCGGGTTTAATTTAAGGTTGAAAATGAGTAAGGTTTGGCAGCATCTCTGATGTGTGACACGTTTATATGAAAATACATATTATTGCTTTACTTTATTTCTGTACTCTCTTTTGGCTGCATCTACCATATGATTAGAGATTAGAGCTGCTAAATAACGTGAGAAGTTACATAAGGAAAAATTTCAATAACAAAAGCAGCAACATCTCAAGTTTCAGAATATAAGAGAATGCTAGATTAGAGATATTTAATTTCTTCTCAACAGCCACTGAATCACATTGGAGCATAAAAATTTAGTGGCTATATACAAATGAGAGAAGAATCACAGGAGAAAAAGGAAGTATGACGTGAAAACTTGAAACTGTGCCAGATGTGGCATAACAGATGTGAAATATCTGTGGTCGTGGTCTTAAGGAGGCTTGGAGATTTAGCATGTAATAAATTACACTTAATAGAAAAACCTCTTAAGAAAACTCAGAAAGGTGAATTCAAGCAAATTAACATTTGGAATATTGAATGGTTCACAGGAGGCATAGTGCTAAAGAGTTATTATACTGAACTTAATCATGGTTCCAATAACATAAGGCAGCAATATATACGTACATTTACACAAATAAGAGACTTCTATGTCATATTCTCAATGTGGTCTTAAAGTTTCTAAGCAAATTTTGTTGACAGATACAAAATATTCTTAAAGCAGTGTTTATAAAGGATAAATACTCCAAACTTCAATTTATTGTTTAGCCTAGTACTTATCTTACCGTAGTTTTTTAACGGTTAAAGCATATTCGGAACCATTAGTAGCCATTCCTAAAATATCGGCTTTAAAAAACTCATCAAAGTAATTATGTGGCCAATATTAAATATTTTGGAAAAAATCCAGATACACTGGTTTATTGCTGTAGAATGTCTTTTTTTTCAAATTTATTCCTTAAACAAAATTTTAAATTTATCTTGATAAAATAACTATTCTGGCATTGCTGATTCAAATCATATCATTAATTGATTGGATTTCCTATCCAGAACATTCTCTATTGATTTAAACAATAATCACTGAATTAATTTTTAAAACTGTTATAGTCAACTTCAAGCTAGACTTGTATCACGTCAATGTTCTATTACTAAAAAAAATGTTTAACTTATAGTGACTTTTTCATGTAATGTGGGTCATCGGCAAAAATAATAACCCTGCTGGCTTCATAAAATTAAAGGGTTCCAAATCATTAACATACAAAATTAATAATAAACCATTTAACATAGACCCTTGAGGGAGACCAGATGTTTCTGCTTAATTAGAGAGGACCTGACCCTAGATGACAGTATATTTCAATCACCTTTTTAAATAAGCATAAGGCCAACCTACAGAGCTTTAACACAGCACACAGTGACACGCCTAGGACTAAGGAAGCCTCAGTGAAATATCAAAACTACGCAAGGGGATAAGGAGAAAAAAACCACATTATCATAAATATAGAAACCAATCTCCCTTTATTGTCCTTAGGAAAATGTAGCATCCAGTTTTTCTGTTGTAACTATTACTGAGTGGAGAAAAGGAACAAACTCCAAATCTAAATTTGAGCATTGTAATGAGGGAAATATTGTAAAGTAATATCTAATCTTAAATGTTTTGTGAATCTTTAAATCTAAAGGGATATAAAAAGAACCTATAAAAATAATTTTAAAAATCCAAAAAATTATAAATTTGAAAAGATGAAATGATTACGAATATTAGCAGGCCAAATGCTAATGTTATAAAAGATGAATAAAATATATAAACCTCTTTCAAATTTGATCATAAAAAATTATAGTACAGATCCACACAAACGAGATTAGTTATGATAAAGCAAAAGACACAAAGATAAGAGACAGAACAATAAATTTGAAAATCTAGAACAGGCTTTGGCAAAGTATAGCCCATGTAACAAATATGGCCTTCCATCTGTTTTTTTAATATAGTTTTATTAGAACACAGCCACTGTTTATGTACCATTTCTGACTGCTTCGGGGCTACAATGACAGAGTTGAGTAGTTGTGACAGAAGCCATGGGATCCACAAAGCTGAAAATATTTCTATATCCTCCCCCTTACAGAAAAAGTTTGCTGACTGCCGACTTAGAGGAAATTGACAACTTTTGAGAGAAAAAAAGGATAACAGAAAAGTTACACGGAGCTATAGTAAGAGCTATTAAAGAAATTAAAGCAATAGGAATAAAATAGTCACAAATAAGCAGAATTCCAGACACTTTACCATTGAATTTGCCCTATACTATTATAGATATGATATAGATACAGCATAGATAATATATAGATATAATATAGATAATACAGATATATATAAATAGGTATAGATATTATATAGGTATAGATTTATTATATCATATAAACATGGATATTTAAAAAATAGACAAGAACAGCTTGGGAAAGATAAACTATAAGGCAGTCTTACTTATGGTCATAAAGGTAAAAATAGCTAATTAAACTACTACAAACCAAACCCAATAGCGTATGAAAGTTTAGTTATGGATAGACAATGCTTATCACAGAAAAAAATCATTATTTAATATTAGAATTAGTTAATTTAATATAACATCTTAAAAGAATCTAGTAAAAAACCAATTAATCCTATCAATACAATAGATCAGGGGTTGGCAAGGAAGTAATTATATTGTAAGACATAGATACAAACATAAGTATGATAAAAAATGAAAGACAGAGACTATATATTAGATCTTAGGTTTGATTGTAGCGAGCAAAATTGTAGTAAAAATTTGCTAATATTTAGTACTTTATAGCAGTTACATAATTGCACATGTACATCACTGTAACTATATTTATGATGTTTTAAATATTTTTATTTTTCAACATCATTCGAAAGTCAAAGTTAAGTGACTTTGAGGTTTTTATATGAATTCTATAAGTACCAAACATAGAATAGCACATATTAAGAAAAGGATATTATAATTTATACTTTTTCCTAGAATTGAAAAATAAAAATAGGAACATATTTAAAGTGTTATAAATACTCATCTTGATGCATTCAAATATCCAATTGATTACAATTTAAAGGTGAAAATATGTCAAACTTGGCATTTAGCCTTTATGATGGAAGTTTTCCAAGTTTAACAAAAGAAAGTACAAATTAGTCATAAATATTATCTTGAATGATAAAAAACATTCGAGATAGCTGAAGATTTAATTCATGTTTGATTAGTTTATATTAATTCATTTTTAATGGACTTGATTACAGATAAATGCTATTGAGATTTTTAGGATAGTTAATAGATAGTGCTCACCAGAGTGGTAACTGGCTTAATAATTCCCAGAAATAATCTTTAGAAGGAAGTCCTACATTGTCTGCATGGAAACCTTGAATGCTACAAAAGTGGCTTTAAAAATCTATAGAGAAGCAGTGGATTTTCTAACAAATGATTTTGGAATAATTGCTTCTCAATGTCTGGAAAAGAAACAAATATAAAATTGGATTATTACCTTATTCTATACTAAAATACAAACAGTTATATCTAAACTAGATTCAAAAAGTGGGAAGTATAAAACAGAAAAAAATAGATAAACTTGACTATACTTTTTTTTTATAATATTTGTAAACACCATAAAGAAAACTGAAGTCCCAGACTGAAAGGTAGTATTTGCCAAGCACATGTCATACAACATTGATAAAGAACTCCTGCAAAATATTAAGAAAAGACAAGTAGGAGATTTTTGGTCCTTGTCAAGGACATTTTGGCGTGGGCCAAATATCTTATGGATATTTTGAGCAAGACCAAATATCAAGCATCTTTTGGTGTGGACCAAATGTCCTGCAAAGGAAAAGATTAGCAGACTTTTGGGCAAAACTAAAAATCAAGGACGTTTTGGCACAGACCAAATGTCTTATGGATAATTTGGATAAAACCAAATGTCCTGTGAGAGAAAAGACAAACATTTCAATGAAAATAAAATAGATAATTATATAACAGGCGAACACAAATGGTCAGAAGCATTACTAAAAGATTTTGTAGTCTGTCGTAGACATAGCCACAGTAAATGTTTTTTTAGACGAAGTTCATTTAATACAAATCTACATACAGGGGCTGGCCCCGTGGCTGAGTGGTTAAGTTCTCACGCTCTGCTGCAGGCGGCCCAGTGTTTCGTTGGTTCGAATCCTGGGCGTGGACATGGCACTGCTCATCAGACCACGCTGAGGCAGCGTCCCACATGCCACAACTGGAAGGACCCACAACAAAGAATATACAACTACGGGGTTTGGGGAGATAAAGCAGGAAAAAAAAAAAAGAAGATTGGCAACAGTAGTTAGCCCAGGTGCCAATCTTTGGGAAAATAAAAAAAGGAAGATTGGCAACAGTTGTTAGCCCAGGTGCCAATCTTAAAAAAAAAAAAAATCTACATACATGTAAGATCTTTCCACAGCTTATACTTAAAAGCAGAATTTTTTTTGTTGTAGAGTGAAAACGTCTTCAAATTTCTTGCATACTATCCGTTTTGTATTCAAAGTGACTGTGTTCATTTTCTCAGGTCATTAAAATTGTTCCATATTATCAGATTATTTAATTTTAATTAAAGGTTGTGAAATGGTATTACATTACCGATGCATTTCCCCCAATACCGATGAACATACTCTTCTTTTCACAAGTCTTTTTTGGAAACTTCCAATCAATTTTGGTTTTTTTCCAAAGTGCTTGTGACATTTTTCATCTTACTACAACATATGAGAGTCCCCTCTGCTCACATCCAGCACTTGTCAGAACTTTTATTTAGTTATTATTCTTATCTATTCTGGTGGGAGTGCTGTAGTATTTCACTGCAGTGTTGATTTACATTTCCTCCATTAGTAATGATTTTTTTTGTTTGGTGAGGAAGACTGGCCCTGAGCTAACATCTGTTGTCAGTATTCCTCTACTTTGTATGTAAGTCTCCGTCACAGCATGGGTTGATGAATGGTGTGTAGGTCAGTGCCTGGGATCCGAACCCATGAACCCTGGGCTGCTGAGAGAGAGCATGTGGACTTAACCATTACACCACCGGGCCAGCCCTGATTAATAATGATTTTAAGCAGCTTTTAATGTCCTTGCCCTTGGCCTTTTGCATACCATCTTGCTAGTAAATAGAAATGCAATGAATTTTTGTGTTTAACCTTACATATTGATCTTGACAACTTCAAAAAGTTTTAATAGTCTCTTTGTATGTTCCTTTGGCTATGCTACATACTGAGTTACCTGATCTGTGAATGAAGATGATTTATACTTTCCTTAAATTCTTATGCCTTTTATTTCTTTTCTTTGCTTATAGCACTAGCTAGCACCTTAAATACCACACTAAATAGAAGTGGTGATAGTGGGCTTCCTTACCTCTACCTTGTCCTGTACTTCTTGTTGAAGAGATGCTGTTCAATGTTTCAACATTTAGAATGATGCTAGTTGTGAGCTTCTTGTAAATGTGCTTTATTAGACTGAGGAAGTTTTCTTTTATTCCTAATTTGCTGAAAGCTTATATCATAAAGGAAACAGTGTTAAATTTTATCACAAAATTTTTCTCCATCTATTGGAATGATCATATTTTTTCTGCTTTATTCTATTATTGTCATGAACAAAATATATTGATTTTCAAATGTTAAATTAAACTGCAGCACCAGGATAAGCATTCTTGGGCATTATATATTTATTATCTTTTTATATATTATTGGCTTCAATATTTTGCTTAGGATTTTGTGTCTATGTTTATAGAAGTTATTGGCATGTAATTTTATACCCTTAGAGGTGTTTTCCTTTGAATTTTCCTGCATTGTATTCTTTGAGATTCTTAAATATCTGGATTTTTATTTTCAGATTTGGATGATTCTAATTCATCATTTCTTTAAATGTTTCTGTCACATCTCTTGTAGCATTTTTTTTGAGAAAAAATAATTGGAACAATCTTCTATTTAAACATGTTTATAGTGATAACCAGTTATAAGCACTGTTTCAGTACCATTCTGGGGAAAATATAGGTGACAGAAAAGTGGGAGGGTACTTTTAAGATTTAGATAGGAAATAATTGGTAAGAGTGGGATCTTTAATAACTTGATATGCAATAAATAGAAAACAATATTTTTTGCAAAAACAAAAAATACAAGTATTAAATCATAGATCGCCTTTCAATTATGAATATGAGTTTTTTTCAAATTATTTTACTACTTAGTTTTATAACAAGTATACATGCACTCTCACTGAGCTCTGATGACCTGATTCAATCTGAAATTAATTTCATGCAAGAAATATGTAGTCGATCTGCCATATGGATGTTCCGGGAAATATCAAACTATCTGCAGCTTAGCTTACTAAAGTTCCTGAAGCAGAACAAGTGGTATAAACACATTATATCAAAATCAGGTTTGCAGTAAACAAGGTTATCATTCCTCATTTTGCAATCGCTATTCTCATCTCCCTAGCACCAGGCTCAGGCCCATCCAAAGGGCTGACAGACTAAACTCTTAAAGGGTCATTTTTAACACCACTTCTTCCTAATACATAAAGATTTTTTCTTTCATAATTCATAAATTCCCTGTCTGACTTGGAAATGCAGCCAATAAAACTCCCAATTTTACAATGTTAACTTTTATTTGCCTTCTCAAGTTCTTCACTTTGCTGTGCCCGTTTTCACTCTGGTTCCATTTATTTAGCAATTGGATCATTTAAAATGCTCTTTATTCTTTTTCCTCTCATCCAAATTTTGCCTGGCTTCTTTACTAATTATAAAATATAGTCAAAAAGTACTTTGGTTGAAATTTTGTCTTAGGTGGGCAAATCGACCATAAATATTTAATTCAAGAAACAGGTAAGACTTAACTCAGATATTTTCAGTTATTTAAGGAATTGGTTTTTTCCTAAAAGATAGTATCTAAATGTCATTCTAAGCTTATTTCTATTCACATAGAGGTGGTGAAAAATGGTTCTTGACTGAATAGATATCAAGTTGTTCATAGACATACTTCTGAGAATAGTAAGTTAAGGAAATTATCTGTTTTTATTATTTAATTTTGGGAAAGATAATATCGAAAATATTATTTTTCATACAAAGCAGAAAATACTCTAGAAGAAATAGATTATAAACATGATTCAGTGGGTAAACGTGGTGATTTTTACATATTTGAAAAACAAGAGAAACCAAGATTGAGGTATATAAATTTATATGAATATGTTCACAAGTAACAGTCCAGAAAAGAAAAATGTCGCTACATCAAAGAACAAAAGAGACATTTTTTCAGCACATATAGGAAATATCACTTTGTTTTCTCACCATATCTCAAACTTTTCTTCTAGATATTATTTTTATCATATCCATGTTTACCTTTTTCAAGTTAATATTATCCTTTCTGTGACCTTTTGAAAAATAGTTGTGTATTGTTTTTGAAAAACTGATTTATAACACTGAACATTAGCCTTTTAACGTTTACTGTTTTTGCCAACACAATATATTTTTCCGATTGGTAAGGACCAATAAGCCACTTTTTACAGAAATATTTGAATGGCTTAATGTAATCATGGAATTTTGTCCTTTAACAGATGGCTAGAAAGACCATAATCTTGTATTCCACTATTAAAATTTTTAATAGCTATTTTAAATGGTATTGTTATCATCAGAGTCAATTTTGCGAATTACCCAATAGTATGAAACATAACTTTAATACCCTCTATAGTATTTCAAATTGCAACAAAAGTGTAGAGACAAAAAGTAGATTTTAAAACAGACACAAATCAGACAGAAGCAACCCATGTAAAGACATTACAGTCTATTTTCATGTCAAGAGTTTAGAGACAACGAAAGATTTTATAGATTCACCCTCAACATGATATAAATCTAAATGAAATGATGATTCTGAAGAAAAAGTGAGAATTGAGGACAGGGCACAATTGCAGCTGGATCTTTTAAAAAATTGAATAGAATTCTATTTCTTTTACTTCCTTATCAAAAGAAGACAAATTTAATCCTTATTATGAATAAGTCAAGTTGAATAAGGTGATTTTCTGTGGCAATTTGTATTTGATAAGACTGCGAGCGGGGTGATCGAGATGGATATACTGCATTTTATTGACTAGGAAAAAAGCTTGCCTTAAGACAAATAACTATCTATAAATATAAGACAAAGTTACATTTCTTTGACTAGAAATAGGTTCCCTAAACTTGAATGAAGAACAGCTTTACAAACGATTCTCAAAAAGGAAAAGTGATTATGTTCACCTCTTGGTATAAAAGATACACTTTTGTATCTGTCATCAGTTCAAATTCAATATTAATAATCTTGTTTTAAAATTATCTTTAAAGATAATATGTTAGTAATCTATTGCAGCATAACAAATTACCCTAATACCTACGGGCTTAAATAGCAGACAATTTACCAACCATTGAGGGTTAGGAATTTAGGGGCAGCGTAGCTGGGTTCTCTATCTCAGGGTATGTCATGCTGTTGTGGTCAAGATGTCAGCTGGGTCTGTAGTCATTTGAGAGCTTTGCTGAGGCTGTTTGGTCTGCTTCCAAGATGGCTCACTCTCATGGCTTTTGGCAGGAGGCCTCAGTTCCTTCCCATGCAGGCCTCTCCATAGGGCTACTGGTGTGTGTTTAAAACATGGCAGCTGGCTTCCTCCAGACTGAGTTATCTCAGAAAGAGAGCAAGACAGAAGCGTCAAGGTCTTTTATGACTGACACTTGGATGTCACACTCCATTACTTCTGAAATATTCTGTTGTATATAAGCAAGTCATTAAATCCAGTCCATAATCAAAAGCAGAGAAATTAGGCTGCACTTTTTTGTGTGTGTGAGGAAGATCGGTCCTGAGCTGACATCTGTGCCAGTCTTCCTCTGTTTTGTGTGGGGTGCCACTGCAGCATGGCTTGAGAAGCGGTGTTAGGTCCACGCCCAGATCTGAACCTGCGAACCCCAAGCCACTGAAACAGAGCATGTGAACATAGTCACTCAGCCACGGGGCCAGACCCTAAAAAAATTATTTTTATAACCCATGGTTCTCAATCCATCCTTCAACCACTTTCAACTGGACCCCCTGGCTGCACTTTTTGAGGAAAGAGTGTTGAAGGATTAGTGGACATACTTTAAAACTATCACAAAGGAGATCACAGTGAAGTCTCACATTTGCATATAAAAAATGGATGAAGTGCTTAAGTGTGGGTAGTGACAAGCAGAGGTGATGTGCTTGAGTGATCACAAATGGTTGTTGAATTGCTTTCTAAGAGAATGTGATAGGCTAGGCTACCTGCCAGGCTTCTTGTTTTTCTGGATAATAGTAGTTAAGGACCAGAGTTGAATTTTTGTGAAAAATGAAAGAGATTGCGTGGGCTGTAGAAAAAGAAAAAATTGATTTCAGAGGTCAAGAACCAAAAGAAAAATTTTGTCATCAAAGTGGAGATACCCAAAGGGGAGGTTTGCTGATTGATGATGGTGAATAGTAGAAATCCTTTACACTATTTCACTTATAATGGCTATATTTCAGTAAAAAATTTGGATTGAATCTTTTTTGCATGTGTGTGACCAACTGTACATGGACTCTTGGTAAATTAAGATCATGAGATCCCTTCACATCTGGGTTATACTAAACATATTCGTTGAGGTTTTAAAATCTAACATTCTCACAATCAAAAAAAGTAAACAATCAGTCATAGCCCACAAAAAACACTTAAAAGATAATATTTTATTTGTCTTTAGGTAAATCGTTATGTGCTATTTACATGAGCCAAAATGTCAGCAAAACAGCAGGTTTAATAAGAAGCTTGCAAAAAAATGGAACAGAAAATATAATCAAACTTTGCTACAAAATAATGCTGGATCTGTACTCTAATACCATGGACAGCTGTAATCAGATGTTAAGAAAGATCATTTAAATGGTAAGCATATTAGGATAAAAAGCCAGCTGTCCTAATAAAGGATCTAAAAATAGAGTGGGAAATATAAGATGCAAATTCATTTCTCTATCACATAACAGTCCATCCAATCCAAGCTGGTGGGCAAGCTTCGCTTCATGGGCTCCTTTGAGAAGCTGAGTTCATCATGTGACTTTGCTGTCCCCAAGGGTTTCAATCATACCTGAACAGAGGAAAAGCAACCACTGCCTCTGCTGTGTTCCAACACACAGCCCTTTCCAGTTCCTAGCAATATATAAGGAGCCCAGTTCCAACTTTTCTATCTACAGTGTCTATGGATTTGTATCATGTCCCTTCCGGATTGCAAATTACAAGCTCCAAGGCAGTAGATCTGAAGCAGTTACCTCCCAGGGGGAAACAAGTTTGATTCTTACTGTCTCCTGTGGATTTCCTTTATATTTCTGGCTCCCGGAGAATTTTTTCTTTTAAAACCAGCGATGTGCTTGTGATTTTTTAAATAAGGTTTTCTTTTCCCTTTTAGACTTTTTGGAATGTGGCTTGGAGTATAATTTCTGGCTTCATCCTACATCTTGAGATGTAGATGTAAACAGGAGTTTTATTTATGTCATGATTCTGATTATTATTTTTGGTTTGCACACAAAACACGGTATAAATCTTATCAGTATTAAACAATGATCTTTATCACATTGTTAAATATGAAATTGATTAACTAGGAGTTAGAATGTAAAATATTTTTTCAAAAATTATGGTACACGTGGGGCTGGTCAGGTGGTGTAGTGGTTAAGTTCACGTGCTCCACTTCAGCGGCCTGGGGTTCGAATGTTCAGATCCTGGGCATGGCCCTGGCGCAGCTCGTCAAGCCATGCTGTGACTGCATCTCACATAAAATAGAGGAATATTGGCACAGATGTTAGCTCAGTGAAAACATTCCTCAAGCCAAAAAGAGGAAGATTGGAAACATGTTAATTAGGGTCAATCTTGCTCACACAGGTAAAAAAATTATGGTGTATTCATTGGGTATCTTAACATGCAGGCATGAAGCATTAAATTTTCAAAGAATATTTAATAACTTGGAAAATATTCAAAATATAATATTAAAAATAAGGAAAGTCAAAATTTAATACAACAATGTGAAATTTGACACACAATTCCAAAATATTAAAATTTTTTTTTCCCTTTGGGAAATAGGATATGAAAGGTTTCTTTGCATTTTTATCCTATAATGCACTTGTATAGCCATCATAATGAAAGAACTAATTCGAACAAATATGTTGGCTCTTTTTGATGGTATGTATATAGAAAATACTTTGATTCTCATATGTAACAATATAATAATTCAGGATCCATAGTTTTCTTTAAGAACCAGGTTCAGTGGCCATCCTGGTGGCACAGTGGTTAAGTTTGCATGTTCCACTTCTGCAGCCCAGGATTTGCCAGTTCTGATCCCAGGTGCAGATCTACACCACTTGTCAAGCCATGCTATGGTAGGCATCCCACATGTAAAAAGTGGAGGAACATGAGAACAGACGTTAGCTCAGGGTCAGTCTTCCTCAGCAAAAAGAGGAGGATCGGCAGCAGATGCTAGCTCAGGGCTGATCTTCATTAAAAAAAAAAAAAAGAAGAAGAACCAGGGTTTATTCCACCTGGTTGTACAAAGAAAGTAGTATGTAGAGGATACCATAACTCCATAACATTTTAAACAAAAATCAAACAACAAAAAAATAAATAAATACGTAAGTTTTACAAAAGGCAAAATTCTTTGTAAAACCAAGATACAATCAAAATTAATCATTTTGGAAGAGGAATCAATCTGTCTTATCCTGTACATCAGCTTTGCTCATGTCTATTTAATTCGTAGTTTTGATCAGTCAGCCCCAACACTGATTAATCTCTTATAATGACTTCTTTTCTAGCACTTATTTCTTTAGTTGTTTTAGTATTCAGGACACCCCTCAGTATATTTCCTTTGTATTTTTTCTATATTAGTATCTACAGTGGAATGAGCACAGCTGTGTAATGGTGAGCTCAGGAAGTCACTCCAAGTTACTTGGACAACCAGTCAGCTGCAAGGTGGAGGAACTTTTCAACCTCTCTCTCCCAGTATTTCATATAAAAACTTGGGAAGTTAAAAATATTTTGATCTTTTATTTTTATGCCCAAAGCCCCAGTACATAGTTGTATGTCCTAGTTGTAGGTCATCCTAGTTCTTCTATGAAGGCTGCTGCCACATGATGGGCAGTGCATAGATCCACACCCAGGATCCGAACTGGTGAACCCCCGGGTCACCACAATGGAGTGCACAAACTTAACCACTTGACAACATGGCCGGCTCTTATTTTGATCATTTTATAAGGATATCCTAACAGGAGAGATGGAATTTCTTAAGATTTAAGTTTAAAGGAACTGAAATTGTTAGTTTCAGATTTGCTGATACACTTGTCTTCCCATCTTCAAAGACAGAACGCATAGTCTATTGCTCTCTATGGATGCTAAGGGGCGAGTGTGGCTCATGCTTCACCTGCTGGCCACCTGATAGAAAATGTGTAAGAAAGATAACTTTACTTCCTCCTCTTTTTCTCCTTCCCTTTTAGAAGTTAAAGTTACTGGTCATCTTAATGCTCTGCCTAGCTATTCATTTATTTTATTCCACTTCAATCTTCCTGGAACTTGAAACTCCAACTATGCTTATCAAAGCAAAAACATGAGACAGATAATATTCTCTCAAGACTTTCTCCAGAAATTGGTTGCGAATGAAAGAATTGAGGCCAAAAAAGGACAATCCCAACGAATATGAAGTCTATAGTTTCCAAAATTTGTCTCCATCAAAAGTATCTTTTTAAAAAAAATTTTTAGAGTGTTTTCTTTCTGTATGTTTTTAACTTAGAAGTTGAAGGCTTTGAGAAGTGAAGACCAGTGCTGAGAATTATATAAATGGTCATAGCTTTGTTTACCTTCTTTAAAAGTTTTCTAATAAGGAAGTTGAGTTTACTGAGAACATCATTTTTAGTCAAAAGCCTGGAAGTAGTTCATTCATGAATTCAACTGATCTTTATTGAGTGCTGGGTAATCTGGGAGGACTTGGAGTTGAACAGTAAGGAAAACAAACAATACATCCCATCCTCATGAAGTCAACCTCTTTGTGGATGGATTTAGATAATAGTGAAATTATCAGGGCAATGAGCAGGTGCATATCCACTGTCAGTTTTACTTCTTGTTCTTTGGGCTTACACATTACATAATGATCAAATGATTTTCCATATCATATTATTAATGTTGTTTTATTTGTCTCCTCTGCCTCACACACACACACACAACCATGCTAGAATGAGATCAAGTGAAGTCAGGGACAAATATTACTTTTTGGTTTATCCTAATTTTCTGAGGCAAGACAGTGGCTAGTACGTGGTAAGTACTTAATTAGTATTTGTTGAGAATTGAAAGATTAAAAATAAGAAACTTTGTTAGAAAGATAATCACGTCTACTTAAACTCAGTTTTCACAATATTTGTCTTCTACGTTTCTTTTTTACCTTCCTTTTAGTTCAGGTTTAAAAGGCATATATACACAGAAGAATTCTGTGTGATGAGAATCTGGGGAGCACAAGGCCAAGGACAGGCACTGGATACAAACTGTGAGAAATGAGGAAACAGTGACAGTCACTGGGAAAAAGACGTCTTCATAGCACTTCTGTGATAACTTCAGTCTTGATTTACACTAAACTTTGAATGGCATGTCTTTTAAAGGAGCTGATTATAATTTGTTCTGTTGATAGTTATTCCTAAGAATCACTCCTGACTGAAATTATTAAGGAAACATTCTTTCCATGCAGGTTATAACGCTTGATATCCTGATATGGGTTTTGTTTCCGGTTAGCTTCAGAAATTTGTCCTGGAAGACATTAAATGGTAAAATAGCTTAGACAATTCCTCATTAAATATATACTTTCCAACACTTTCTCCTAAGGCCAAAAGGAAAATAAACTATATTCAGATGATGTTTACTAATTAAATTCTCACAGTATACATTTTCTCTTCTCTATTCCTCCCATTGCAGTTATATTTCTTCTTGTGGCTAATGCTAGGAACAGAATTTGCATTTTATTTTCTGAAATTATAGTTTTTTAATTATTTATTAATTATTTTTAATTATTAATTTTATTTTATTTGTAAAGAAATTGCTCTGTATCTCTTGAGCAGATAAATTTTCTACATATTAGCAATAAATGATGATCTGAAATTATGTAAGATAATATACCAGAGTTTTTCTTTATGCACAAATGTTAAATATTAAACCAAGCTATTTTTAAGAACCTTAATCAAAAGTACTACTTCCCGTGACAAAAGAAAAAGATCTACTTTAATTTTATATTTTTATCAAATAAGCGTAAAGGAAGGGAAACTTAGATATGATATGGAGAGGAAAGGTCAGTTAATGAATGTATATAGAAAACCAAAAAGCTAGCAAACAACTAGAACATTTGGTAACTAGACAAAGATTAATATGAGAAAATATATAGAAAGTTAAACAAGGAAAAAGTTACAAGAAAGGAAAGAAAGAAAACGAAAAAAGCTTTGCTACAATTGTTACTGGCTTCCATCATTCTAATATTTAGCACATTCCTCACTTGAAACTGTGCCAACACTGGAGAATCATTCTGTCTCTTCTCAAAATTGTAAATTTGCTTCGTTAACATAAAATCATTCACTTATATCTCAAAATGCTTTTCTCTCTTTGTCGGTTCCTACTCTTTTGCCAGGCCTATCAAGTCAGTTTTTCTCAAGTACTCTGCTTCTTCCCTCCCCCTACATAATTTCTGGGTAATATCATCCTGGTCTTCGATTACAATCAATCCAGGAACAATTCCAAAATTTATATCTGCAGCTCTGCCATCAGGAAAGCTGTTCTTATTAGATGCCATCATCTGATACGTGCCCAGTTTAACTCCAGCACGTACATTCTCACAGCCACTGAATTTAGCTCAGGCATTCACTTTTCGTCCCCTAGAATCCCTCCTTATGGCTTACCTGACGCTATCAGTTTTCTAATTAAAAATTATTATTATTTACGTTTTCTTTTCTCCCCAAAGCCCCAGTACATAGTTGTGTATCCTAGTTGTAGGTGTTTCTAGTCCTTCTATGTGGGACGCTGCCACAGCATGGCTTCATGAGTGATGTGTAGGTCACACCCAGGATCCAAACCAGTGAACCCTGGGCCGTCAAAGACGAGCATGCGAACTTAACCACTCAGCCACAGGGCTGGCCACTAAAAAAATATTTTCATAACCCACTGTTCTCAATCCATCCATCAACCACTTTCAACCTTTTGATATGTCGCCATTTCTTCCAGAATAAACTCAGATTTTAACATAGTATCCAAAGGCTTCCTGAAAAATCCCTGACTTCTTTGCCACCCTGAGTTCTTATAATTTCTCTTACTAGTCTCTTCTTTTCCACCCTCTAACTTTATGAAATTAGTTACAATTCTTTAATAAAAAACGAATGTTCTTTCACACAATTAAGAAATTTACCTCTGTAGAAGTTCCACATGGTAGTTTATGCAACTGTTGATGTTCAACAATTTGTCATTTTAAGAACTGTAAATTAATTAAATCTTGCATTTTGGAGCTACTTAATGATTCAGATGCTAATGAAAAGCACATTTAGAAAGCAATCAAGTGTATCAGGGGAATTAAGTAAATTTGTATGTCTCTGTTAGAATGGATTAGTGATGTTATATATTTCCTTTTATTGGAGACTGCAGAGAATACAAATCACAACCTCTCTTTTAATGTAGATTCTAGTTCAGGTCATTAATATTTTAGAACATGTGGTAAAAGAGTATACTTTGTATTTAATTAAAAAGAATCTCTACTGAGCTATTTGCAAAATTTTAATCTCGAGATCTTATATACTATTTCATAAACATTTACATATAAAATATGTAGAATAGCAGTTTTACCATAAAGATGCCACTGTTCACCCATTGGATTCCTAAATAGCATCCATCAAAAAATAAAATATTGATTCCCTGTGAACACGTTTCAATTTATAACCTGACCAACAGTAATCCCAAGAATTATCAATGCAATTGAATAACAGTACAAGGAAGTTTTCATGAGAACATGATTCTTTTCACTCTCAAGTATTTTAAATATTACAAGGCAGTTCTCTTTCCTATGTAAATTAAGACCATGACACGTCTAAAGAAAATACAGCAGAATACAATTTAGTAAAAATATAGGCTTGTCTCAGACAGTGAATACCCTGATGAAAATGTTTGTTTCTTTATAACCTATTTTTTTACAGTCCTTATTTTCTTCTAGTCTGAATATTCTATGATTTTTTCATCTTCTTAAACAATTTTTCACATTTAACTTGTCATTTAACTGAGCTTTAAGAGTCTTGGTTCTCTTCTCTTCATTTGTATGACTACTCACAGGGAGCCAAATTTGTTTACTGGTGTTCCCTGGAGACGATAGAAGAGAAGGGCCTTGCTTCACTTACGATAGCCAAACAACCCGTAACTCATGGCAGCTGTTTACTTTTCTTTTCCCTTTTCAGTTTTCATTCTTTTCTAATACCAATTCTCAAGAAAACCAACACTAAACAAATAGTATTTGTTACACATAAGATTTTCAAAATTTATCTTCTAGAATATTGTGAATGCTGAATATTTTAAAGCATAAATCTGTTTAAAGTGTAGCAACATAATTAGAGATCTCTGAAAAGATCTCCACTTTCAAATGTTAATGCAAAATATGCTCTAAATCACAGCATAAAAAGGACTCAGATGTGAGCAATCATCTTGGATCTAAAGAAATCTCTGACCTTTAGAACTTAGCTGGTTAGAACCTGAAGATTGCATTTACACTCAAGTGAATAAAAATTTTTGAACAAAGCATTATGCATTTCTGCCTTTACAGCTGAGAAAAAATTCTGGAAATAATGTGAATTTACTAATAACTTAAAAAACTGAAATTTTAACATTGAGTTTTTTCTAAACAAAAGAAATTTATTAGCATTATTCATGTAATAATGTATAACAAAAGAAGTAATTTTTTGTTATATCTGCGATTTGAAAAAGACAGAAAGGGTGAAAGTCAGAATAAAGGTTTATGTATATTGAAATACACATTTAACAATAGTAATTTTCTGTTGCAAATATATTGTTCTTTTAAAATTGTAGTTTTCATTTACCAAGTCAGAGAAGAGAGAGAAAAATTGGCAACATAAAATATATTTAAGAACAAAATGAAGTTTATCATATTTATTTGAAGTATTTACTACATTTTAGAAGTTAGTATTAATCTCTTTTTCTACGTTACTGAGATATAGAAATATCAAAATAATTTGAGATTTATTGACTATTAAATTTATTGTTTATACATTACGTATAAACAGAAACAGAGAATATTGAGTTGTTACTAAGTTACTAGAAAAATAATCTTAGGAAATAGTTCTATGAAAATAAAAGTGTTAGATTATAGATAAAATGAGCCTTTCTAGAATTACAGTGTTAAGAATAGTGAAACAATCTGTTAAAGCTAACATTTTACATTTATTTATGTATTTTGCTGTTACGTTTTTTAAAGCAAATATTGATGCTTCCATTTTCCCAAATTTGGCACCTGTATGTCCCTTTAAGCTAATTTTGAGTCATTATAATATGGCCATATTGGTAAATGAACATTTATTTCTTGGTACAAGAAAAATTACTGGGCTCACAATGTCATGTTCCTGCCCCAGAGTAGGAATCAGCCACTTTCTCAAATACTCTTGGTTCCTTTTATGTGGAAATAATATTTAGATGCTGAATTCTGGCCACTATGTGCACTTGCTCATTGCTCATTCAGTGGACACACAAGAGGCAAAATTAAACACACAGCACACACACACACATTTGTCATCAAAGATTTGGAGTATGAAAATGAGATGATGGATAGAATTAAAGTTGTGAATTTTTTATCAGCATTTTCCAGTGTGGCTATTCTTTAAAAGTTTAAGAAGTAAAGACACATTTTGCATCCACATTTAAATATCAATAAACCCAAGAAAAAGCTATAATTCATCTTTTTGAGTTACATTGTACTTCATCAACAACTCACAATCACCTTTCAAGATTTATGTCAGTCAAGTTCAAACATGAAATACATTCTATTATCCAAATGGAACCCATGTGTAACCTAAAGAATTTTTTAAAAATCTGATTAATAGCTAACCTTGAATTCATAATTTAATATTTATTGCTTATGCTTGGATCAGTTCCTAGATATTAGGCATCAAATGACTTATATATGAGAAACTGGAAACTTCTGAAGGAATTTGTGAGTATGGCAAAGAGTTTCAAGCACATATATGCACCATATACTGTACAAAGGATTTGCATATATCATCTTATTTAATGCTGTTAAGAATTCCAACTGCTAGGTATTTTTCCATTTTACAGGTGAAGAAATAGAAGTGTTCAGCAGATAAAAGCCTACTGAGAATCTGACTCAGTAGAGTGGATGACGTTCCCAGGTCATATAGAATTTTAGTAAGCTCTATGAACATTTCCTGTGTAGACCAAAGTTTAAGAGCAACTGACTTCAAACTTCCTGTTGTTCAATGGTGGCATTTGATGCAAATATGCACAGTTAAGTATTATACTATATTGCAGGGAATAAACAAGATTATCAAGAAATTAAACTTCTCATGGTTTCCAATTATATGAAATAGCATTGGAAATCAGTTTTTAATTGATTTTCCCTTTAAATACAAAACTAACCATAAATAAAGTTTGAAAGTATAAATTAAACTATAGTCTTTTTCACACTATATATTGTGGAGAAACAAAGGTGGGTTTTGGCACCAGGAAACCTGAGTTCAAAGTCAAATTAAACCCTGATCCTGATCGATAATTTTCACTTATTTACCCAAGATTCATTGAGGTTGTACAGAGTACCAGGCACTTCTCTGCACACAGAGAAGAGAGTAATGTACAAGATGGGAGATGACCTAGATTTAAGGAACTTACATTTTAATAGGCAAATGACAATGGATAAATAAATGCAAGTCAATTTCAGAGTGAGATAAGTGCAATGAAGGAAATAAGGTGATGCAATTAAGAGTAACTGAGTGGCAGTTGTTTAGTTTCACAAAGTAGCAGAGGAGGTGAAACGGGATGGACCGATTAGGACTAGGTATTAGATTTGATGCAGTTGATGGAGAAAAAGGAAGTCTGGGATAATTTTTTTTGGCTTGTG
Organism: Equus caballus; assembly: GCF_041296265.1. Classification (NCBI taxonomy): domain Eukaryota; kingdom Metazoa; phylum Chordata; class Mammalia; order Perissodactyla; family Equidae; genus Equus; species Equus caballus. Next base: position 24,614,926 of record NC_091709.1, on the reverse strand, counting down.
AGTTTGCAAGAATGTAGCACCATTTTATTCATTGAAATGGAGAAGATTGCGAGGAGTTCTGATTTGAATATTTTTAACTTGAAGACGCCCATTTAACATTCAAATGAGCTACCAAGAAGCCAGTTGGCAGTAAGTCTAGAATTCAGACTCCCTGAAGTATAAACATGTAAATCTTCAGTCAACATAGAAGTGTAAATGTAAACTCAATTCATGGGCTTCCTGTCACCATGCTATAGAGAATTCACATTTTGTTGTGTCTTTCTTCTAAACAAACTGCACTGTTAGATAAACAGGAAGATAGAAAAGAACAGCTAAATATGTGTTGGTGAGTCCTAAAATGATGTAAATCTCTCTGTGTTCCAGAAAAGGAATAGAAACATACAGTGGTGGTGGTTGCAGGAAGATACACTCTTGTAGATGTTAGACTATACTTTCTAAAGAAATGAGTGGGTAAAGGGGAATAAAAATGGATCCAAAGAAGCAAATGACTTGAGCCTGTCTTATTGACTGAAGCCATATTTCCTGATCTTGAGAGGTGGTTGAAAAAAAATGCTCCCAGGGGCCCGTCCTGTGGCAAAGCCATTAAGTGCACACGTTACGCTTCTTGGCGGCCCAGGGTTCACTGCTTTGGATCCCGGGTGCGGACATGGCACCGCTCAGCACTCCATGCTGTGGTAGGTGTCCCACATGTAAAATAGAGGAAGATGGACACAGACGTCAGCTCAGGGCCAGTCTTCCTCAGCAAAAAAGAGGAGGACTGGCAGTAGTTAGCTCAGGACTAATCTTCCTCAAAAAAAAAAAAAAAAACATGCTCTCAGACTCCATGAGAATCAAGAAATAGCGACTTGACTGAACAATCTTTCAAAGAGGAATTTAGCCATATCATCTACTGGATTTGAGCTTGGATATAAAAGGAAATCTAACACACACAGACACACACAAAAGAAAAGAAAGAAGGAAGGAAAAAAGAAAAGTAGGAAGATAGGAAAGAGCAAATGCAATCCATAGTTGGGATGTGAATTCATTTCCATTGAAATTTATGTTAAAGTCTGATAAAGATTTGGAGGGGCCCGCCTGGTAGCTTAGTGGTTAAGTTTGCAGGTTCTACTTCAGTGGCCCAGAGTTCGCTGGTTCGGATCCCGGGTGCAGACCTAAGCATCACGTGACAAGCAATGCTGTGGCAGACATCCCACATATAAAGTAGAGGAAGATGGGCACAGATGTTAGCTCAGGGCCAGATTTCCTCAGCAAAAAGAGGAGCATTGGTGGCAGAGATGTTAGCTCAAGGCTAATCTTCCTCAAAAAAAAAAAAAAAAAGATTTTGAATTAATTATATGATAAAATGTGTTTGAAAGGTAAGTGAAGTTACCTAGAAGCTGAATTGAGAAGGGCAACATGATGTTAATAGGAAGGAAAAGAAAAAAAGCAGAACAAGAAGGGGAGAAGCAATAGCTAAGAGAAATATTGTCGATAATTTTCCAGAATTAATAAAAACATAACTTCTCATATTGAAGAAACACTTTTCATAAAATTAAGTGCAATAACACAAGTATAGAGAACTGTAGAGTAAGTAACAAAATCTGTCAAGAAAAAATTGTACTTGGTAAGTTAAACAGGCAAAGAAGACTATTCAAGACTACTGCAATTGAGATCAAGGCTTGCAATATATAAGAAAAATTAAACTCAACTCCATTGAAACAAAAGGCAGGAGAATTTTTAAGCACTGAGGTGAGTTAGAGGGGAATTTAAGGATGAAGTTGGTTTATATGATGGGCCTATCTGTGTCTGCTAATTATAGCTTATTAAAGTTAGGCTCCTACCCTCCCACAGAGACTGGGAGTTAGGGGCATTATCTTTCTGCATGATTGCATTTCAAAGGGATGGCTTCCAGATCCGTGAGAAAGACATTCCTGGGATACACAACTACCAAAAGGCTAGGAAAAGATTTACATCTCAAAAAGGCAGAGAAAGAATTTAAAATTCCAAGTTTTCTTAAGTAAATCCTCTAAGAAAAGAGACCAGGGGCCTATGGTCAGAAAGAAACTTGTCTAAAGTTTAGTCAAGGAAAGGGGAACATTAAGGCCATGTTAGCAAATTTAGAGATCAATGTTAACAATAAGAGAATGAAAAATATTTCAGGCTAATAGCAATTAAAGATTTACCACTAAGAATTCTTGACAAAAGAACCACCAAAAGAAGAACTTCAGTAAGAGGTAATACAATATTAAAAGGAAGAAGCAGGATGCAGGAAGCAGGAGTAAGCAAAGATCTTGGTAACCACATGGATAAATCTAAATACGAATGGCTAGAGAAAACAAAAGAAATAATTACTAACTTGCAGGAGGTTAAAAACAATCTTAAATTAATACATATAACCACTAACATCAAAAATGTTAGAGGGATGAACACAACTTAAGTAGTGTAATGTTCTTGTATTTTTTTGTGTGGAAGAGCAGCTTTAAATTTTAAACATAAGATGCATATTAACATTCTATAGATTAGAAATAAATGTATATCTTACAAACTCTCAAAGAAAGAAAAGTGCAGTAACAAAAACTTGATCATCTTAATAAGAAGCAGCAAAGAGCAAAACAGCAGCAAAGAAAAGGAATAGGAAATAGAAAAACTATGCAGTTTAAGACACATTTTGTTTATTGTTTATTATATTGTCTTATGTGAGCAATGCAGAACAATACCTACAATAGCATAAAGATAGTATTTCTCCTCCACAGGAAGGGAGATAATATAAACTCTTATTTCTAATATGAATCATATCTGATACTGATAAATAAATGAAAAGCAATAAGATACATTGGAGTATATGAGGAAGCCATTTGGTCTAAAATTAATTCTGCTTGACCTTGATTTTCCAAAAGAGCCTGGCATGGCTTGTTGATCATGCGTTATACATCTGCTTCAAACATGTCCTATGTCCCAAAGGCAAGAATTGTGGCCTTAAAGATAGGGATGCAAATTCCCCCTTAATCCACATTTCTTTAAGGATAAGTATCTCTTCCTGGGAACTAAGGGTTAATTACTGACCTGCAGCGTTCACCTTGTGACCACTATCCTGCTGACCACCGACCTGCTTTGACAGCTAAGCATCACATGACAATTGTAAAAGGGACATTCTTATCATATGTGAGGTATGCTATTTGTTCCAAGATGGTATATAACCACTCTGTACATCCCACTTTATTGGTGCCCTTCCTGCCTTGGAGAACGAAGGCCTTGGGCTAGTCCTCAGATACGACTTATAATAAAGTCACCCCAATTTTGATTTATAGATTGATTATGGATTATTTGCACTGACAATACAAAAACAAAAATGTAAGTGTCAAATATGTATGGTAGGTACATGAATGTCTTTTAAAATATGCTGTTTTAAAAATTTTTAAGTATTTCTGTTTTACAGTAACTAAAAAATCAAATGGAAGGTAAGTAAATGGAAAATCAAATGGAAGGAAGATATTGTAAAAGGAGACTAGATAACTATTTGAAGAAATATTTCTTTGAAAACTGTTGGTAAGAGGAGCTGGCCCCGTGGCCGAGTGGTTACATTTGTGCGCTCCACTGCAGGTGGCCCAGTGTTTCGTTGGTTCGAATCCTGGGGACGGACATGGCACTACTCATCAGACCACGCTGAGGCGGCATCCCACATGCCACAACTAGAAGGACCCACAACGAAGAATATAAAACTATCTACCGGGGGGCTTTGGGGAGAAAAAGGAAACAAATAAAATCTTTAAAAAACAAAAAAACTGTTGGTAAGATGAGGAATCAGCTGGAAAGCATTGTACGATCAAGGCAGATCCTAGAGCTGTACTCCCCAATGGGACTATGTGTGATGATGGCAATATTCAATAATGTAGTACATGCTCTTGGCATAGTTGCTGCAGGATTTCAGAGAAACACACCAGAGACCACCAGAGAATCTACACTGAGCTGACATTCAATAGAAATAGGGATCCATTGAGTGACCCCAGATCACTGCATTCTTCAGCTGACCCCAGTGAGTCCTCCTGAAACCTGGACGCCTTTAATTTAAGTTGATGTTATAGAGTTTATATGAGCTCTTTCAAACCTTACGACTAGGTGTCTTAAGAGGGTATTGGTACATACCCTAGGTGAAAGGAACCTAGGGAGGAATTCCTAGGAAAGAGAAACCTAGGGGAAATTTCCTAGGCCAGAGGACCCTAGAGGGAACTTTGGAATGAATGGGATAGGCTGATCTTTAAAATTTGACTTTAAACTGGAAAGAATTGTCTTTATAAAGTCTGAACAAACTGCTTGATAGAGAAATGAGTGTCTGAATCTGTTCAGCTCTGAAGAAAAGGGAATTACCCCTCCCAGCTGAAAGGCATTCTCAGGTAACTAAGAACCTCAGTGGGAGTGTCAGAGGGTCAAATCCTCCCAATGCCTAGCAGTCCCTTAGAGAATTCTGCTATCATTCATGTTAATTAATCAAAGGCTCAACTGGGGAAGTGCATATAACGGTTGGCCACCCGTGTTCCAAGACCCCACGGTAGTTTTAGACTGCTTGTGAGAGAAACTGAGACACGTAAGAGAGTGCTTACAACCTTTCTTTATGGAGTAACACTCACAAGCAGCATACTTCTGACCCACTATGTTGTCCTTAGAAATTGCTCAGACTTTATGGCAAAACAAAACTAAAAAAAAGCAGGAAAGCCTGACCAGTTCCAGAATGGGCAGCCTCCCCTCAGAACTGCATCTGGCTTCAGTCTGAGACTTGCAAGTGCTTAACAAAAGGGGAATATCTAGCCCATCCAAGATTCCTAAGACTGAAAGAAAAAATGGGAAGAGAAGCTGTTGCAGATGAAGACTACTGTGAAAGCACCCTTACCCAAAAATCTAAGGAAATTTTTTTAAAACAAAGGTTATAAAATCTTTGTTGCATCTGCCTGTTTATGTGTGTTTATATATGTATAAGTGTGATATTTTACCTCCAGATGGTATAATTTCTAAAGAGTTCTATTCAATTGTCTAAAAGTAAGTGCTTACAAAAATTATTTCTAAATTTAACTAACCCAAATGTATTTCAAGTTAATGTGATATGAAATAATTTTTGGCAAATAAAAGCTTGTTTAAGTTTGTTGGTTTGGTTAAAATAGCTGTGTCCTCAAAGTTATCAGCATTGGATATGGTGCAGACATTCAGTCTTTATTCTATGTTTATTGGTCAAATAAGCTGATGTTATCTCTATTACAAAATTGATTAACAAAAATAACTTAAAATGATGGCTAATTTTCTTTAAGTTCTCATTAAGTTTTTTAGGCAATTTAAATAATTATTAGGAACAAGTAACTAAATAGATACAAAAAAGATTAAGTGTTGCATGAACTTTTTAACAATGATTATGTGTTATGGTATATGTACTTAAAATAGCTTCCAAAATCTCTTTGGTAACTTGAAACTTTGAAGTTTTGCTAGGTTAATTTAAATGATAAAAATTCATTAAATATCCAGATCTCTAAATAAGATGAAATATTAGACATTAGTTATTAAATATGTTTATCTACTTTTGGCTTCTTATTACAGAAAAACTAAAACGTGTTTAGGTTCATTATTAAACATGTCTTCTGCTTTATTAAAAGGTTGTAATATGAAGTAATATGTTTTTAGAAATTATAAAAGATATTTGTAAATTTGCCAAGCCACAAAATGCTAATGTATAAGAGAGTTTATAATTGCTTACTTCTTAGTTTTCACTATACATTAAGGTCTGTAAGGGTTAAGAATGCTAATTAATATATTTGATTAAAACTACTAAAAATTGACAGAGAAGACATCTTTGTATTCAAGGAAAGATGCGTGTTTTCAGTAAAGGAGATATAAAGAATAGAAATAGTTCTCTTTGGTTAAGAAAGATAAATTTGTCCTAAAGTACTGGGGGAGGAAAAAAAAAGCATAGGACAAATGCTGAATGTAAAAAGAAAGTTATAGAAAGTTTGTTGAAGAGGGACCCAGGGGAAAGAGTTTTATCATGGTCAAATTGGCTAAGATTAAAATAAATTTAATTAATTGAATAAGTTTTAATATCAGAGGTAAGCTGGTACAAAAATTAGAATTTGTTTTTCTCTTTCTCTTAGAAGGGATAATTTTCTTAAACTCTTAGTCTGTTTTGATAAAGAGGTTATAAAAGGTTTCTCTTTGTTTCTGAGTAAGTCTACGTAAAAGAAAATCTGTGTTTTGTCAAAATAATTTCCTATGTTCAAAAATACTAAGGTCTCTCTATTACAGTTTTTTTTGACTGTCTCTGTTTTCACTTTGATTGAATGGATAACTAAGCATTGTTTTACAGCAACACAAGATCAGAAAACATTTTATCTTGTTTGATCAAGTGTTTTAAAAGCTTTTGATATTTTTGAAAATCTCCCCCTAATTCAAATCCTAAATGAAGTCTTTCTTCTGACTTTTTTTTCTTTGAGAATTTTCAAAGCGTGCCTGGGACTTCTCAAATAAATTTGTTCTCTTTTCCTATAAAGAGGGAGATAATAATTAGGTTTGTTTGGTGTGCTAAATGACATGGGAAGCATTGTCAAGTAAATGATGATAAGCATTCTTAGGTTATATTGCATAGGTAAATATTATTCTGTTACCTTGTTTCCAACATCACAAGAAGAAAAGACCAAGACTCCATTCTATTATCTAATTCAGTTTACATATGGATCTTACCCAAAAGATAAGCATGGACATTATCAAGTTGGATATGATGTCCAGCCTTGAGAATGCCTGCTACTTTCTATTAACACTGCTAACCCTGTAAAAGATTTTCTTCTACAGGCTCAAAAAAATTACCGTGATAGAAGAGAAATAAAGGTGACAACAAAAGCGGGAAAATAGTTTTGGGAACTTTCTTATGCAGTGGACCATAATCCCTATACTTCTTGTGCTATAGGCCCAAAGTATAATACAGGGAAACCACTTCATGAGTCACAAGGGCACTTTCCCCTCCCTAAGGGACCCTTTGAGGAATGGCAATTGGATTTTGTCCAAATGCCACCATATCAAGGATATAAATATATCTTGTAATGATCTGTGTGTTCTCACATTGGATTGAGGTGTTCCCTTGCAGAAGAGTGATGGCTTTAGGTAAAGTATTATTGGAGAGAATAATTTCTATTTGGAGAATTCCTAATGAGTTACATAGTGACCAGGGAACTCATTTCACTGGACAAATAATTAAATCTATTTGTAACATTTGGCCAATAATGCAGCATTTCCGCTGCACTTACCGCCCCCAATCCTCAGGATTGGTGGAAAGAACTAATGGCACAATCAAAATCTCTCATGGCCAAAAGCTCTTCTGCTAGTGCTCCTTAATCTTAGATCTACACCTTTTGGTAAACACTGGCTGTGTCCCTTGTAGATAATAACTTGACAGGCTATGAAATTAGAGACAGAAATGTATGAACCAACTTTGCTTAAAGGAAATATCTGAATTATTGTCAAGGTATCATTGAGACATACAAAAAATGAGAGATTAGTACCTGATTCTTTTCACAGAGAGCTCCCAGACCTTAAGGATTATGGACTATAACCAGGAGAATTTATTTATCAGAAGAGGCATCAAATAAAAGACTCCATGAAGCTCTCTTGGAAAGGACCATACCAAGTACTTTTAACAAATTCATGCGCCTCAGAATCAAAAGGCATGGACTCATGGATTCACATTTCTCATTTTGAAAAAGGCTTTTTCACCTGAGTGAGTTTCAGTTGCTATTTCCAACACCCAACTTCAACTGACCAATGCAAATATCTCCAAACCAAGATAAGAAGAAGATGGCATCTGTTATAGACAGCTGTTGCAAGACTCTGGACCAGGGCTAAATTCCAAACCCCTAAATCTCCCCATTTAAACCTTTGTTAATCTTAAACTGTATACCTACTTTATAATTGTTCCATTTAAGGTTTTCAGAATACTATCATACTTAAGCAAGGTGGTTGATTTGTAACACATTCGTCCCAAAGCCCAGTCATTTACTGGGTGGCTCCTAATGGAACTCAGTGGTTGTGTGGAACAAATCTCTGACCTTGGCTACTGCCTGGATGGCTAAAAACTGTCCCCTGAGTTTCACTTGGATGCAGTGAAGGATCCACACTGAGCTAACACAAATTGCCAATCTTCCTCTCTTTAAGGCCAGATAAGCTCATTCATTGTTCCACTGGTATGGCCACCGTGCAATGTTCCTTCTTTGGGGATAGAGGATATCGTATCACATACAGAAGCTTTGACTAAATTACCCAACAAGCCCTTAATGACAGTCAAGCAGGCATAGCCTTATTAAATACTAAAATGTCTTTAATGAAAAAGGCTGTCCTTCAAAATAGAATGGCCTTAGATATTTTAACCACATCCCAAGGTGGTACATATAATCATTCTAACTGAGTGCTCTGTTTTTCTCCTGATGAATCTTCCCATGTGTCATTTCTGCTAACACACGTGAAAAAGCAGTGAATGTCTTGAATGAATCTCTTATAATTGTAAACAATCTAAGCATGAGGAGTCATGTAAAGCACATGTACAATGTTTGTGCAACAATCTGCAATTAGTTGAAAATTATATAACCTATGAAATGCTTCTTCTGTTAATATATACCTCCAAACATTCCTATTTCCCCCCAATGTGAACAATTGAGCAAATAAATGAGATAAAAGTCTGGCACCCAGAGACATGATGGACCCATGGATGGCAGCAACTTTCCTGGTGCCAAGGGACAATATTTTGATCTTCCATGCTTTCTATTGAAAGATTATAGATCAAAAGGGGGTAAAACGATAAATAAATGACAAGCAATAAGATATTGGAGTATATGAGGGAGCCATTCGGTGTAAAACTATTTCAGTCTGAACTTGTGTTTCCCAAAAGGGCCCGACTTGGCCATTGAGTATGCATTGTGTATCTGCTTTAAGTGTTTACTATGTCCAAAAGACAAGAACACTGCCCTCAAAGATAAGGATGTAACTTCCCCCACATCCACATTTCCTTAAGGATAAGCATCACTCCCTAAACTGATTGATTGCTGACCTGGGGCACTCACCTTGTGACCGCCCACCTTGAGACTGCTGACCTGTTGTGTTCACCGAATTTCTGTGCTGGGAAAACAATCTTGTGACTATTGTAAAAGGTACATTCCAATCATATATGATGCATGCTTTTTGATGGTATAAAACCATTCTGTACACCCCACTTATTTGGAGTGTTGCATTCCTTCATGAAAGGACTCTCCCGCTCTATATGTTCCTCAGACTTGGCTGATAATCAACTCATCCCAATTTTGATTTATAGATTGGTTATGGATTGTTTGCATCAACAATTCTTTAGAACTACATTGTTCAACATAGCAGTCACTTGCCACATATGTCTTCCAAGAACTTTCAATGTGCCTAGCCTGGCTGAGGAACTGAATTTGTCACTTTATGTAATTTTAATTAATTTAATTTTAAATAGCTTCATGTGGCAAGTGTTGGCTATGTTGGACAGTCTAGTTCTAGAGCATGTCGGCATAATGAAGAAAATTATCTAAAAAGGGACTATGGTATAAGAGAAAGAGTAGTTAATTGAAAGTGTAAAGTCCTTGAGAAGGCAAGTGTGGAAGATATTCAGATGTCAAGTGAAAGGTTTGGATTTGAAAGGACCGACTTATTACTCTGGAACAACGATGAAGATAGATTAATTATGCAAATCAGCAAATTGTTATTAAGCACCTACAGGCTGGGATCTCAGTGATGAATTACCCACATGAGTGGAGTTTACATTCATTCTAGTGGAGAAGAAAGATAATAAACAGATATTTAAATAATATGAGTTCATCAGAGATAATGCCCATGAAGAGGTCGATGTTAGGGTGGACAATGATGTTTCCTCTGAGCAAGAAATAAGAAGAACAAAAGCTTGAATGACACCAAAGAAATAGCTAAGCTAATATATGAGTAAAGATCATTACAGCGGGAAACACATGAAATTGACCAGCCCTGGGGACAGAACACAAATTGGCAGGTTTGAGACTGACAAGACTATGTGGTCCCAGCAGGTAAGCAGTGAGCAAAGTGATAAGGTTAGACAGCAGGCTGAGGTGGGACCTTCTAGGGCATTCTTGGGTTTGAAGGCCATGGAGCAATGAGAAGCCATTTATGATTTTTCAATATAAAAGTGACATGACTATTTTTCAGTATTCACTTCCAACAAAGATTTTTGGAGCAAATACTATGTGTTCTGATTTAAGAGATGTTTCAAAAACAAGTTTTTTACTTTGAGGGCAGATTTTAGAAAGGTAAGAATAGGAGGCAAAACAGTTCATTCACTCCGAAAACCTTTATTGAGTAGTTGCTATGAGCCAGGTGCTGTTCCAGACATGAGGAATGCATCAGACATTTGTCTAACAACCCAAAACCTATTCCCTATTTTTGTTTTATCCCTAAATGAATAGCTATAAATTCATGAGTTAAAGTTAATTTTCAAAGAGCAAATAGCAGCAATTATTATATTTGAGATTAATGTGCAGATATAGGAAAAAGAAGAAGAGGAGGAGGAGAAGGCGGGGGGAAACAAGGATGGAGGAGGAGGAGAAAGTCTAAGACAAAAAGAATAATGCAAAAACCAGATGAGAATACCCGTGCTTATTTTTTGTTTTGTGGTGTTGTTGTTTGTACATATGCATGCAATATTTGAATGATCAGAAATATCTAGTATATTCTGGTGCTTTGTCTTAAATTCGTTGGCAAATTCCATGATGTGATTTTTCCTAACGTTTCTCCGACACTGCATCCTCTATGCACCTTCTTTTTCTCATCTATTGACCTTCCTTAATATGATCCTCAGTAACTGTTTGACACCACTCTACCCAGGATGTGTTTCATTTTTATTGACCCACTCCCCTGAGGGCATCTATGAATAGCTACAGGGACCATAGCATTCACCTCAAAATTTATTAATCATTTTGCCCCTCTTTAAGAGAGAAGATATTACTCATAATTCTAAAACAATCACAAAAAAAATATGTTAGAAGAAATCTGCATTTCCATTAAGTTAATATAAAATTAAATGTCAATTAAAAAAATTAGTGCCTCACATTTAAATTTCATTTCTTTATACCAGAGTTATCTAAATGGCCTTTTCAGTAGACATTATGCATTTGCAGGTTTTGCCTTCTTGTTAGTGAGAAGGATTTTCATCAAGTCCCATTTTGAGAGTGAACATTTCTGTCTTGGATTACTTGAAATGGACACCACAGAGCTTAAGAGAGTTCCTCTGCTGTCAACCTCTATGTTTATCCTAAGAGTTGCTTGCATTCTCCATGCCCCTTACATAGAATTTTAAGAGATCTCAGTACAGCAAGGAGGGAAGAGAATACAGAAAGTGGCACACATGCAATTAAAATATATGTTGCTTAGGTTGATAAAGGGATAGCTTTTCATATAGCTTTTAAAATGTCATCACTTTTTCTGTTACAATTCATATTATCTTGAAATAATATCTGTTTCTTCTATTTCTTTTTCTAATTCCAAAAGCAACAGCATCCTTCAAAATGCCAAAACTCATTTGAAAATTACCACTGTTTTTCTAGGTTATTTATTCTTTTTTAAATATATATCTATTTAAATCAATTATTTTACACTATAAGAAGGGAAAAAGCACATGTGATCTTAATCAGAATTGGACTTGTTATAACCACTGTCTAAGGGCATATTAAGGAATTGTTGATTAATATGAAATATACTCTTTATTGATTAATATTCGCCTACCTTAAAATATCAGTGCATTGGATTCGGGCTGATAACCATAAATGAATGAATTGTTCTTTTGTAAAAGTGAGTCACTGGGATATTTGAATTAGAATATATCTCAAATGCACTCTAATGACCTTAAATGCTCACTGAAAAATACGAGCAATTTAATCATTTGTAAGAGAAAGTCCATTACAGCGCCAGGATAGAAGCCACAAAGAACTTTATGTGAGGATAATTCATGTCTTAAATTGAACATGAACATCCTGAAAGTAAGTACAGTCAATGGAGCGATTGTGTAATGTTCTCGACTGAAATGAGAATCAGGTCTCCTTTTACCATCTCTAATGGCTGGCATCAAATATGCGCAGTATTTACCAGTGTCCTTAATTGGTCCCAAGAAGTCTTTTGGTATTCTGCCTCCATCTGGATCACATGCTTTTAAGAAGATATCTTCTTACTTTATTATAACAGTATCAGTTAATCTACGTATAGGTAGGAGAAACATCATACTGTAATAATTTTATGGTATATTAAAAAAATAAGTAAATTATTTAATCACGTTATTCTCTCCAAGGGACTGAGAAAAAGCATGCTTAGCATCAGTGTTTCAGGCACTTCATGCACTTTACATAAAACATAAGTTTAGTTTTATATTGTAAATAATTTGGACTTTCTCATTTTAATCATTAAGAAGACAATCTCTTCTTTCTAACTAGAAATCTCTATCCAATATTTGATAAAGGTAAGGATTTTCGACTATTTTCTTCACAGCCTTACCTCAGACCCAAAATAGTATCTGGAGATACTGGATTCTTGAAAAATATTTATTCATTTAATTAGAAAGATTCATTCTAACTTAAATATTAAATTAACCTCAGAATAATAATAACAATGTGTACTATCAAAAATTAAGAATTGTTCTCTACTCATACACATATACAAACATATAGGTTGTAGAAATTAGTATTTTATCTAGAAAACAGTGTTTCTAGAAACAGGGCATATTCATGCAATAAGTGATAGCTCTACTTCTAATTTTCCGCAGGTTTTCTGATTACACATGAAAACATAATAGATAGCTAACCTGTACAAATCCTTTCTATTTTAAAGATTGGCACCTGAGCTAACATCTGTTGCCAATCTTCTTTTTTTTTTTTTTTTTTGCCTCCTTCTTCTCCCCAAAACCCCCCAGTACATAGTTGTATATTCTAGTTGTGAGCGCCTCTGGTTGTACTATATACAAATCGTCTTAGCTGTCTTCAATATATTTGCAAAAATAAGCAAAAAACAAAGTTAAAGCATTTTTTTTTCAGTAGTACTTAAACTATCTCAACTGATAACGTTGATGTTGCTTTAAAAACATGTAAATGCGGGTGCTGGCCACATATTGTAATGGTTAAGTTGAACGCACTCTGCTTTGACTGCCTGGGTTCTCAGGTTTGGATCCTGGGCACAGAACTACACTGCTTTTCAGCCATGCTGTGGTGGCGACCCACATACAAAACAGAGGAAGATTGGCACAGGTGTTAGCTCAAGGCTAATCTTCAAGCAAAAAAAGAGGAAGATTGGCAACAGAAGGTTAGCTTGGGGCTAATCTTCCTCAGCAAAAACAAAAAAGAAAACACGTAAACAGGCCAAGCTCAGCTAAGATTTTGGTTTTGCTCAAAATTTTGTTTCTCCTTCTCAGTTGAGAACGAGCTTCTCTTGATTACCTCTTTTATAGGGCCATTCTATGTTTTCTGTTCTGTGAAAGTAGTCGTTTTCATACTCTGTGGAAACAATTACCTCCTAATTTACAAGCAAGATCAAGGTCAAGAAATATTAAGACTCTCAATTTTATTCTTCTCTAAAATGTTTATGAAACTATGGTGTTCTTTCTTCCTTTCAGGCTCAGATAAAAACTCATCCTTCCCATTTGGCAAAACAAAGATAGCAAGATATCTAGATCATAGGATTTTCATGGGGATTAAATGAGGTAATAAACACACAGGCTTCAGTCAAGTTTTTCTTTTTATGCAGAAGATTTTCACACTCAAGACTAAATGCACTCCTATGGCTGCATTGTCCAAGTGAGTCTCAGCTTACACCTCTTGTTCTGAAGTTCTGTCCAGTGAGCACAACCTGTTACTCTCAAAATTGCTCCAGTCGGCATGCTAAATGAACAAATAGAAGCCTTAAGCTAGCTGGAATTGCTTTCTGTGCACAGTGCACATGCACATTGGGTGATCATTTTCTCCATGTGAATAACCAGTTGTCTCAGCACAAAGTCCATTGTTTTCTCACTGCTTTATGGTATCACTTCTGTCATATATCTAGTTTTCATACGTTCATATTTATGTGTCTGGGCTATATTTTCTGTTAAAATAGACCTATTGTTTATATTGCACAAATATCATAGTTTTTAAATTACTAGAGCCTTTATTAGATAGCTACAATTAGATAAATTCTGCTATCCAATTTTTCTGGCTCAAAGTATTCATGGCTATTGCTAGACCTTTGCTCTTTCATATGACTTTTGTTTTATTTGATGAGGAAGATTAGCCCTGAGCTAACATCTGTGCCAATCTTCTTCTACTTTGTATGTGGGGTACCTCCATAGCGTGACTGACGAGTGGAGTAGGTCCACGTCTGGGATCAGAACCCACAAACCCTGGCCACCGAAGTGGAGCATGCAGAACTTTAACCACTAGGCCACAGGGCTGGACGCCCATATGACTTTTTGAATTAACTTGGCAAATTTCACCTTGTTGAGCTTTAACTGAAATTTCATAAATTTTATAAATTAAATTGTGGGTAATTAATGTATTTTCTTCAAAGATCATATTAATTTTAATTATTGTAGTCTTTTTAAATATCTATATATAATTTTTATAATTTTCCCCTCATTGGTCTTATACACTTTAGTGTATTGCTAGATATATTAGAGTTTTGGTTGATATTATAAATGGTGTCTTTTAAAACTTTCATTTTCTAATTGCTTCTAATATATGAAAATGTAATTGACTTTTGCATGTTGATTTTACATGCAGTAAAATTAATAAATTCTCATTGATTCCATCATTTTATCTGTAGATTACATTGAATTATGTGAGTACAGATATCATTATCTGTGAATAATGCCAGTTTTGCTTCTTTCTTTCTAAGCCTTACACCTTTATTTCTTTCAATAAAGCCAGCAGTATATTGTTACATATAAACATTTTGTTCCTGTCTTAAAGGAAATTCTTCTAATGTTTCAACATTAAGAATTAGATTGTCCTAGGATTTGCTGTATGTATTTTATCCATTCTGGAAGTCATCCTTTATTCATACTTTAATAAGTATTTTTTATTATACATGATTGTTGAATTTTATCAAAATTTTTTCTGCATCTAAAAATTTTTAATCTAGTTTACTTTCTAATACTGAAAACTATTTTTAAGAAAAAACAAATTTTAAATAATTTCCCATAATCTGAGTAAATGCACTTGTTATGAAACTGTAACTGTTCAGCAAGAAACTGAGAAATGTCCAAAATGTTATCCAACTTGCAATATATGTATACGTGTGTGTGTGTGTGTGTGTGCATTCTCTGAATTGGATCAAACCTTTATAACTCACAGCAACAACAGCATCCATAGTAACATCATAATGCCATTTCATCACATCCGGTACTGCAGAGTAACACCATAAGATCCAAATGGTTCTACGTGCATATATAATAAGGTAGTACCACAAGGATAGCAGCTCTGAGATTATGACTCTCAGACATTATATAGGAGGTGAAATAGCTACCCTCTTCCCCTCTAAAGAGAGACAGGGACAGCTTATTTTTTACTCTGCAATGTAAACAAATCCTTTCTTGGGGAAGAGGGGAGTTGTCTCTGAGACAAATGTCCCAGAATGTGAGGATTTGGCACCAGGAGAAATGAAAAAGTTCCATCCCTTTGGAAGGGGATCAGATGGCTCCGTCATAAAGGAGGCAATGGTTCCAGGTCTAATAGTTGTAAAATTTGAAGAGCAAATGATGCTGGGTGGGGGCAGGGGAAGAGAGATTTTCTAAAATTATAGCCTGCCAGTTTTGTTGCTCGGGATGCTGGAACCCTGCAGAAACATCAAAACATCCAGAAAGAATTATCTTCCAATAGAGACCTGCCTCCTAAACCTAATTTTAGCTAAGTCACAGGAATGTGACTTAGGTTCCACTAAGCAGTCATCTAAATGATATTTTATTTGGGAAGAAAGAAGCATGAAGAATTAGAGGCTGCTGCTAGTAATAAATTCCTGGCATAATTGGTGGAGCTTTGGAGGGGAACCTCCAACTTTAAGAGGCTACGGGTACAGAGTTCCTGTTACTGATGTCCCCTGCTCAGGACTCATGTTACACAGGATCACAGCAGCAAGTGGGCTGATCTCCATGCTCAATTGTCTAAGCTGCTTGCAGATTCTGTAAACTACTCACTATAACTTTAAAAGGTTCAAAATTTTATCTATATACATTAGATTAAGTGGTAGATTTTGATTCCTAAATAATCGCTATTCTTGATGATTTTTTTTTGCTTAATATAGACATGACGGAGCAAGTGTGTTGAAATATCCCAAAGATAGAGTGACTTTGTCAATTTCTCTAATATGTAAATTAATATTTTACATTCATATTTTTAAAATATTTTTTGAGACCTTATATGTAAGGTTCAAAATTATTTGGCCTATGTGTTCTTGATAAATTGTTCTTCTTGTACAGTAATCTTTATATTTTTATACATTTTCACAGTATTTCCATTGTGTTGGATAGCAATTAACCTCTAGGAGCTTCCTTTTGACTTATATTTTCCCTTTATTTATATTATTTTCATGTAAAATTTGCTAGGCTCCTATATATTTTTATTCCATGGTCTTCTGACTTGTACTTTTGTTCTTGAAAATCTACCTTTCGGGGCCGGCCCCATGGCTGAGTGGTTAAGTTCACGTGCTCTGCTTCCCTGGCCCAGGGTTTCACTGGTTCAGATCCTGGGCACAGACACGGCACCACTCATCAGGTCATGTTGAGGTGGCATCCCAAATGCCACAACTAGAAGGACCCACAACTAAAAGTATACAACTCTCTACTGGGGAGAGTTTAGGGAGGAAAAAAGCAAAAAAAAAAAAAAATCTACCTTTCAGTATATTTATCGCCTCTTTATTACAATGTCTTTTATCTCTGGTGTCTTTTAAGAATCTTTCTTCTTCTTTACAACAGTGTTCTACAATTTATTAATAAGTATAAAGATGTGGTTTTTGTGTGAAGAGGTAGGACTTTGTTTTAATCATCCCTGGACCTGCAGCGCTTATCAATAAACATGAGAATCCATGCCTTTCACAAATTCTGGAATATTCAAAATAATTATCTTTTGAAATACTTCCTCTTAAGTGTCTCTATTTTTGTTTTCTTTCCTCTTTTAGAGTGCTTGTTGGACAAATAATAGAACAGGTGTTTGTGGCCTCCATGTTTTTCAGCTTCTGTTTCTTATATTTCCATTTCTTTTTCTCTGGAGAATTTCTTCAGATCTATTTTACAGTTCAACAGTAATTCTTCTACTGTAATTTCTATTGAATGTAATTCAATGTAATGTAATTTCTATTGAATCCCTGTATGGAGTATTATGTTTACCCCTGCATTTTCAATTTCAATCCTATAGTTTTTTTTAAGACTTTAATTTTTATTTTTAAACCATCTTTGTACTTGGTCACATTTACAACTTTTCCTTTAGTACTTATCCTTAGTTTAAAATCAAGATACAAAATAATTTTGTTAGAAAAGTCATTTTGAATATACTTCTACTACTTACGTTTCTTCTTGTGCTTAGTCATGGTGAATTATTGCTTCAAGAATTTTTCAAAAAAAAAAAGAATTTTTCAATATGTTTAAAAATCTGTTTGTCTTTATATGGCTTTGCTTATGTGAATGTTTTGAAGGCTGTATCGTGGGTGTGTCTCATCAAAGAGGTTTGCCTTTACTGCTACCAGATACTTCAAGAGAGTTACCACATTGGTGCCATATTAACATAAATGTCTAGGGCCAATCTATGAAGGCCATGTGAATTTGAACTTCAATCCTGGTTTATGGTGGGCCAAACTGAGTGAATTATCACTGGGCCTGATATAGACTGAATGTTTGTGCCCCCCACAAATTCATATATTGGGACCTAATTCCCAGTGTGATGGCATGTGGAGTTGGGACCTTCAGGAAGTGATTAAGTCATGAGCATGAAGCCCTCATGATGGAGTTAGCGCCCTTATAATAGAGACCCTAGACAGCTCCCCTGCCCCTCCAGCCATGGGAGGATGCAGCAAAAAGATGACTATGAACCAGGAAGATGGCTCTAACCAGAAGCCAGATCTGCCAGCAGAGTGATCTTGGACTTCCCACCCTCCAGAACTGTGACAAACAAATATTTGTTGGTTAAGTCATCCAGTCTATGGTACTTTTCTCATATCAGTCCAAAAGGACTAAGACGAGGCCTTACTATTATGATGATGACGATGGTGTAATTTTCAATCAAGACTGTAAAAGACATGTTTCTCTATCCTCCATACTTGCTAGTACATGGAGTCATTCTAGCCTCTTCTTCCTGTGTGAAATAGAGTCCTGCTTTTATCCAGGAGTCTTATTTATAGGCTGCTGCTGTTCAGAGTCCAAGGTCCATCTCCTATCATACAGCTGCTAAAACACATATCTCCTTGTTCTTAATACATCCATGGTAGGTTAAACTTCATTATCTGCTTACCTTTCTGGTTTTCTTCCTTATAACTCCTGAGTAATATCTCCTTTACTTTTGAAGACTAGATTTATATATATATATATATATGGATAGATAGATATAGTCAATTCTTTTTTGCTGCAGTTTTACGTTCTATAATGTCCACACAAACACTGAATTAGCAAAAACTGAACCATCGCTTGTAGAGGAAATATGGGATTGGGTTGCTGTGATCCTCTGGTCATAATATTTTTATTAAGTGATCAATATGTCACCTTGCTTTACGTGTGTTTCTGTTTAAAGACACCTTATTTAAAATACGTTCCTGATTCATTAACACTGAACTCATGACCAACAGTAGTATAACTCATGCCTGAGCTAAGCTGTTGTAACAAAGGCATTTTTCTGTAAGACACATCACAGCCTTCCTGCATTTAGGAACAAGGGAAAGCACTTCAGCACTGTGCGGGGGTTGGGGGTGCGACCATTTAAACAGCAAAATCACTAACAAAAACGCAAAAATACGTGGCACTAAATAGACTGCAAAAGGACACTTGTTCACAGTATGAAAGCTGGAATAAAAAGAAATAGTAGGAGTGTTACCATGTTCGACCTCGATTGGGAATGTAACGTGCACATTGGGAGAATTAAAGTTTTCACTCTGTGCATATCCAAAAATGACCAGAAAAAGCAATAGGGAATATTGATTTGGGGATTACAAATAAATTTGAGCAAGTAGACAAATTTACAAATAGGGAACTTACAAATAATGAGGTTTTAAGTAGATAGACATATATAGAGATGTAGATATATAATATACTGGCATTTCAAGTTAGCTGCAGTGTTGTAGTGTCAGAAATAAAAGTCTGAGCATGCATTTTGTATTTTTAATAAAAATATCCAATCCTCAGAAAAATACTATAAATCTTCATACACTGTTGTGGGAATAATATGATATAACTTTCCAGAAAGAGAGCCAACAACATATATAAGAACTTTTAAATTGTTTAAACAAATTAATTTAGGTACTATTCTCTGGGGAAACCAATCCTACCAAATTCTAAGAAATGTGGACACAGATTAATATATAGATATATTCACTATAGCATTAAATTTACTGTATAAAATTCAGAAAGAAACAAAATGCCCAACCACATGACAATAATTACATAAATTAAATGTATTCATATAAAAATTACTGAGTATCATAGGTTGTTTGAAAGTGATATAAATTTGTTGCTATGGGAAGCTTCTTATGATATTAAAATAAGGTAAAGTAATGTGGATATAACATCACATATAACGTTATCTCAGCTGTGTAAATATTTCATAAAACTAAATCCAAAATTTTTATAAAAATTGCTTATAGGCTATATTTTCTGTACTATTTCTTATTTATTTTTCCATGAATATATATTTCTTTCCTAATTGGGCAAAATTAGTGAATAAAAGGTAATACAGAATTTCTTCCAAATGATTTTTAGATATTTGTTTAGAGTCCTTGTTGATAATCAGGTACTTTTTTGTGGTTGTAGATATCAAGATATGTGCTTATCAATATTCAAGGTCATGAATGTGGAGCCACTTATGAGACTTACACAATAAATGAAATGTGGAAAGGATAGCACGAGAGAATATTTCCTCTCCCACTTTATCACATTAAAATTATAATTACAAAATCTTGGAATACCTTCATAGAATTACAATGCGGTGAGGTTGTGCAAAAGATTTTTTAATGACTTCTTATTACTCAAACCAAAAGATATTTTGGTCTCTGTGTAAACTAAAATCTTGAAAAAGCATTTTAATTTTGCATAGTACATTTTACAGGGCTAATTATGATATATTGTGTGTATGTGCAAGAGAATACCCATTTTAACAAAGAGTCCCAAACGTTATTAATGAGAAATTCAGGAAAGAATTACACAATTACCTTTGATTTGATAAAACAATGGATATGTGATAGTTCTCTTTAATTTTTGACAGTTTTTGTGTTAAGTAGGCACTATTCACAAACCTCTTAGGAGAAAATCTACTATTATTTTAAATGATCTGAGGAAGACTTTACAGAAATAATGAAATTTTTATATTTTCCATAATTTTGTAATTTTTATCTTTTATAGATAAAAGAAGTATTTACTTGGCATGTTATTTTATGCTTTAATAAGTTATGGTTTTTCAAATGTCTTATATACTTAAGATGGCCATTAAATATTTTATTTCTGTGAATATTCTGCCAAGTACAAAACATGTTTTCCTCTATTGGAAATTCATTCCTTGAAGAAATTTCTCTGCCTGCAGTTGTGAAACTAATTAATGCTGAGTCCTACTCCTACAGCAATGTTTGCTATTATAGAGCAGAAAAAGAATGTTGCCAAAAATTACGCAGAAAAGTATTTTTAAGAATTTTCTTCTCAAAAAAACTGAAGGAGGAAAAAATGTACACCGAAATTCTGAGTTAACATACAATTTAAGAATTAAAATACAACTTTTAAAGAGTCTGTTAGTTTTAATTTGAACATATTTAGTTACTTCTACATATTTCTATATATTTCTAATAATATAGTCCTACAAATGTGTTGGCAGACATTGAAATATTAGTTTAACAATAATAGTATATTTTTGGAAATAAAAGAGATAAGTTTGTGACAAAATAATTTTGAAAACAACAAATTTACTTGAAGGAAATAAAACTGGAAGTTTATTCTTTAAAAGTTCTCTAGGTTACTTTTAATATTGTATTTAAATTCTTTCTTCCTTAGTCTCAGATTTTTATTTGAAAATATATTAAAAAGTCACTTGACAAATAATAAAGAGCCATGAATCAAAAAAGTCATTTCAAAATATAAATTCAAAATTGATAAATAAAAATGAAATTTTGTAAGCAAGTGTAATAAGAATTTTTTTTTTTAAAGATTTCATTTTTTTCCTTTTTCTCCCCAAAGCCCCCCAGTACATAGTTGTGTATTCTTCGTTGTGGGTTCTTCTAGTTGTGGCATGTGGGACACTGCCTCAGCATGGTCTGACGAGCAGTGCCATGTCCGCGCCCAGGATTCGAACCAACGAAACACTGGGCCGCCTGCAGCGGAGCGCGCAAACTTAACCACTCGGCCACGGGGCCAGCCCCCAAGTGTAATAAGAATTTTAACTTTCAAAACAATCCAATAGTTCCCATAATTCCCGTACAACTGAATGTCTAGGGGAGATGATTCCCTGATATTTTAATCAACCATATTCTCTGTATAGAAGTACCTTCAATCTTCTCTAGGATGTATTTAACTCAAAAATTATCTTATTCAACATTCTCAGGTTTTTAAAAAAATGTTATTAGTGTCCTATAAGAAATACAATAACCCTAAATCTGTATCTCCATATATCGAACTTATTATTTTGTTTTGTTAAACTAGTCTATTTCGCCCTTGACTACTACTTTTTGAAAATAAATGAACTTGTCTCAGAGACTCTGCAGATTTATTCTTAAGACTTTCAAGGGATGTTAGCCATTTTACCAACTATCTGAAACTTGAGATATTGCCAATATGTCTTGGTTGGAAAATAGCACTGTAGTTGAATAAAGGTCATTAATAGAAAATGTTGAAATCATTCAGACTGTATTTTATGTATAACACATTTTGACTTGAGCTTTCCAAACCTTTGTCATTATTTCTTGTGGTTCCAATTTATTTATCTTTAGGTACAAAATGTATTCAAAATGCAATAAAAACATTGCAAAGTTAACATAGTCTTTTCAATAAAATGTTTGTTTGACTTGCTGTATCATTTGTGCTGGCACAGATTTTCTATCATCATCTATACAAAAGCTCCTAATATGGTTTTAAAACTTCTCCTGGGGTTATAAAAAATGTAAGCTCAGTTAACTTTTTATTTCACTGCCGATCATGCTAACAATGCCAGATGAATCTTGCTATTCACAACATTGAGCAAGCATATAGTTTGTCCAAGAAATGTTACATATAATTTGAAGGTCAGGGAAAGTGTTACAATTATTGTCAAGAAGCACTTCATATTACTTTACTTAATCATCTTGTCTTAGAGTGAAAACTTAAGAAATTTAAAGGAATTGATTACAGAGATAAGAGGCTATGTGTGTTTTAGAGAGAGGCATATCACTGTAACAAAAATTTACAAGACACTCAATTGTGTTGAGATGGAGCCACTGGGAGAAGGAAATAGATCTATTATATCCTGTTTGAATATACTTTCCTATTCCTAAGAAAGTAAAGGATGTCTATTTCTGATGTTTTCTGAAACAATAACAGGTAATAATGTCAATGGACCCTGGAATACTATGAATATCTAATGAGAATTTGCTTTCCATCTCAAGAAAGCCACAGAATCATTTCTAACTTCCTATTCTACTATAATTTTGTCTTAATTGGGTTTATACATCAGTGTTGATTGATTGGCATGATGCTTGGCATAATAATTTAAAATACGCAACAATTTTCATGGATTTAAAATATACTGGTTTAAGTAGCTCAGTATTTCACTCTCTCTTATATGCAATATGCTTATTAATATTTGAAGTGTGTTTGCTGATTTAAAATAATGTTAGTTGCAATATTCTCTACAGCATGAGATAGTATTTCTTTCCTAATAAGGAAGCAAAGGAAGTGAGCTCTTGTGACCTCTGTAACTTAAGAAAAGTGAGAGTAGAATGTGAGGCATTGCCAAAAGGAAGAAAGTCCTGTTGAGGCTCCCTTAAATAAGGATGTTTCATTA
Source organism: Equus caballus (assembly GCF_041296265.1). Lineage (NCBI taxonomy): Eukaryota > Metazoa > Chordata > Mammalia > Perissodactyla > Equidae > Equus > Equus caballus. The sequence continues at coordinate 24,591,713 of NC_091709.1, read as the reverse complement.
ATTGGTCTTTCTGTTCAGGGTCCCAATGTTTTAGTAAGAAAGATAATTGGGTATCTCTGTTTTCGTTAAAGTATATACACAGGTTCTTTTATTTTGCAATTAAAAGGCAGCTTTGTATATCAGGAATGACAGAAACCAAAGGATGAATAAATTATACACGCAAACAACAAATAGTTTGTAGAGATTCTCTATGATCTGACATTGATTACCTCTACCAATCTTTTCCCTTGAAAGAAATATGTGTCCCACGTCTGATCTGATAGCCCTTATTTCGTCTTTACGCTGTTTCTAATGGATCTGTCTCTGTATTTCACACCAGCCCTTGTCATATTGTGCTTCTTACAGTTACAGGGAGTTTTGTCTTTCTAAGGTGCTCCACGTTCTGTTTATGAATTATATTTTCACAGCTCTACAGTCTTGCTCATATTTCCTACAACACACATCTGGAGAATAATGGAGTTTCAGTGGTTCACTTCTCCGTATATCACTGTCTTCCAAAAGCAATTATTACTGAATTTCTGATGCAGCCAACACAAATACAGTCCTTGATTATGTAATATGAGAACAATGGAATGTTGAGCACTATCTGGAATACTTTTTTCCTTATTACTTAGAAGCCTTTTCCTATATCAAACTTCCCACATCCCACTATCAAATCTGATTTCTAATACATTGAGGTCTTTTGTTAAACCTGACCACTTGACCCCTTGCAGCTTCTTCTGAGTTTGCTGTCTAACACTTTGTGTACTTTTTTGTTTTGAAGAAGAAGATTAGCCCTGAGCTAACATCTGCTGCCAATCCTCCTCTTTTTGCTGAGGAAGACTGGCCCTGAGCTAACATCCATGCCCATCTTCCTCTACTTTATATGTGGGACGCCTGCCACAGCACGACTTGCGGAGCAGTGCCATGTCTGCACCCGGGATCCAAACCAGTGAACCCCGGGCCACCGAAGTGAAATTAACTGCTGCGCCACTGGGTTGGCCCCACTTTGTGCACTTTTACAGTTGAAATATATTGAATGGAAATGTTATTGCTTTAGCAACTCATGGGACTTTTTTGAGCAAAATACTTTGCCAAGCTCGGAGGGCTGTATTTGCCTTTCTTATACTCTGTGTCATTAAATATAATTGGAATGCGTGTTGCTCACTCAGATAAAAATAAACCACCTTCAAGAATTTTTAAAGGTATAACAGGGAAAAGAATCTTGAAAACAATAGACAGGATGTAACTAGTGTCTATGTTTTTACTTTAATTATGGTAGAGCTGGGTCTTAATTTAGAATGTTAAGACAAATGTGGGCTTAGTTGAAAATAACCAAGAAAGAAAATCAGTATACATTTTGCACTACAATAAACGTTAGCATACCTTTCCCGTTCATCTCACTGAACTCAGGATGTCTCCAGATATGACATAAAGAGTCATCGTTCTAGACTCCCCACCAATCTCTATAGCTAGTATTTTAAGTGCAAGTACATTTAATCTGCATAGATGCAGTACTTGTATAATAACAGCCTGCTCTGGAATGTTGGTTCTCTGTTTGAAAGCATTTAAGACTATTTGTAGAAATAGTCTATGAATATGTACACGCTCAAGTTTTTCATTTTTCAATGTGCAGAAGCTGCCTTATATTCACCAAAACCTATTTGCACTTTCTAGACTCACGGTAAATTTAATTTCTTTTTACACGTGTCCATGCTCAATTACCTGGCAGGGTTATCTGTCACATTCTTTATACCTAATTTGTATGGATAAACTTGGGGGCTTAGGATGTCACTGACACAAAATAGCAGGACCTGGATCTCTGAAACTTTAATCAAGAGTTCCCATTTGAATTACACATGGATGAGCCACTGAGGTTTCTTACGATTTCCCTTTTCAGCTGTAACAGCTATACAAGTAATACAGAAATTTGTTTCTAATGTAGTCATGCTGCAATAAATTCCTAATATGGGACATTGTTTGGCATCAGGACACAGAGAAAGCTGACATTGCATGCTTTAGATCTAAGGGAAGCGGCTTACAAAAGGGTGATTGTGTTGATTTTTAATTTGTATTTATTTTAGGAAGGTGCTTAATTTGTATTTGCTTTAGGAAAGTGTGATGTAGGAGAGATGAGTTCAAAAAATAATTGGCTAGTTTGCTCGCATAAAGGAGAAAGGCAGGAGGAGCAGCCAGAGATTCTTAGCAATAAAATATTGAGAAAAAGAAATGTTCTTAGATGACAAACAATAAGAGACACTGCTGAAAGAGAACTTGAGAAGGAAAGAACCATTAATACATAGCTCTGTGACACAGATCAGATTAATAACGTGCCTGTCCCAAAACTAATATCACAGGTATCCTTAAGTTAGCTGTCATTAAAATGAGAGACAATGAGATGCAGTTTAAGAAACAAAGCAGGCTTGAAAACTATATCTAAGAAAAATTGTAGACCATGGAACTTAGAATCAAAAGTCGGAATCCTACTAATAATCCAACAAGTACATGCCCCAAAATTACACAAAGAAACTATAAATGCATTTGGCTCTTACGCTCCCGAACACCCGCTGCAGGTGCAGTCGCAGATGGAAATGGCCGCAAAAAGCAAGATCTATGAGTGAAAAGAAGCCATTAAGCTTTTATTAAAACATCACAAGGTGAAGACAGTCCAGGACTGTTCTATGGGAGTAAGTGGATTAAAGAATTTACAAGTTCAATTGGGAAGATCAAATGTAGACAGTTTTATTTCCAGAATTTCTCACTTTCAAATTCGTGGCAGGTGTGAGAAATTTAGGTTACGTTAGACATGTGGTAGGATTCAGTAACTGCAAGACAGGGGCTGCAATTTTAGCAGATGATAGTTGGTCAATTTGAGTTTAACAAAAGGAGTGAGAAGGAATAGTTACTAGAACCAGTGGAAAATTTTCAATCCTTCAGCCTCTTTTGCAAGGATATTTGATGACCAGAAAAGTAGCTTGTATGGACTGCAATTATTCACCCCAGACTCATTACCTCTCTGCTATGTATGGACATAGGATGTACACTGAGGCAGTGCGTGCCCCCACAAGGCCTGTGCCACAGAATCTTTCCATCAGCAGACCTCCTTGCTCTTTCTCCTTCTGGCTTGATGTGGATAGTCACAGGGTTCTTAAAACTTAGAAGAGAAGAACCCAGAGTGCGTGAATTACTGTTTGGAGAAACACTTCCTGCCCATCAGAAACACTCATTTAGATTTCTTGCGAGAAAGAACTAAACTTCTGGAGTTAGACCATAGAGGTTTTGTAGATTCTCTGTTTATGCAGGTAGCTCTTAAGAGGTTGCTTAACATTTGTACTCTGTTCTAGCTCAGTAGTCTGAGTGTCCTGTGTTCTGGTCAGTTACATCTTCTGTTTTCTGACATGATATAGCTTTAGGGAGTGTTATATTACACTGTCTTGGGAAGAAAAGAAGCCTCATGACTGGAGCGCTTACAACAAAACATTTACTTCCATCAACAGGAAGAATCATGGCCACTATGCTCTTTTCTTAAGTTAGCATCCACCTTTTTGTAACATTTTTGTAAGCCAATGCAACCAAGTGTATACTACTATTTGGGACCCCATTGACTGCCAGTTGTGCTTTTCCTTTGATATTCATTGATGACGAATTTTCCCATTGCAGATTCAATTCAGAATGCATCACATCCTTTCCTTTCTCCAGGCTTTTGGCTGATGAAGCTGGTCCATGTGGAAGTTGATAGTCAATGGAAAAAAATATCTGTTCTTGATCAATTTTTCCAACTCAACCTCTATCACTGTCCCCTCATCCATTATTCCAGCCATGGTGACATTCTCTCTTCTTCAAGCTTGCTGAGGTCATCTCAGTCTAAGAGTTTGGTACTGTTTCTTCCACCTGGAATACTCTTATGCCTTATTGTTGTATGGCTGCTAATTTTGACTATATATATACAAGGTTTAATGCAAATGCTAAACCAAAGATTTTCTCCACTCCTCATCTTTCTAAAATACTCTCCAGCTATTTTAAATTTCATTAAACTACTTTATTTTTCTTATTTATCGGTCTCTAAAGTTATTTATTTTATTAATTGTATACTTTATTTATTGACTCAGCTTCATAAAATAAAGATTCACCCTATATGCATGTTCACTACTATATTCAGAACATTAATAATGTTGTAATATCACAATATTAAACCACAAATAGTGGTTGAAAAAATCTTGGAACGGATTATTGAATAATGCATTGCAGATAAAAAGCTATTAGAGGCTATAGCTTGAGTCCAATGGTGAAATTTTCCTTCTACATTATTTACTGCAACATCCTCATTGACTTTCTGCATTGTAGACTGAATTGTCCACTTACTTGAGGGTACAGCGTCTGGAAAGCCACAGGGCCACTGTATCACGCCAATATTCATTTTCGTACTTTTTAGTTTCTGGTCCTCCCTGCTAATCTAAATGGCCAACATAGAAAGAGGGAGAGGGAGCCAAAACCAAATGATTCTGCTGAACATCAGCAGTGACCTTGTCCCAAATATCCCCCTGAATAAGTCACTAGTACTCCTGGGTAAAGGAATGAATGAGTAAGGGGATTGGAGAGGCATTTTAAGTCTGCGCTAGCGAGTTCTCTCCTGTGAGATTGTACTAATTGGGACTGTTAGGAAAATCTAAAACAGACATGGAAAAACAAAACAATATATGGCCTAATATGACTGAAAAGTTTAGGGATAGAATTAGCTTCAGATTCAATATCACAAGAGGCCTCATATTAATAAGAAAAGGAAGTTTCTCTTTGTCTCTTAACTCAGCGTTTTTTTTTCTATTGGTTGTCCTGTAGGTTCCTTGTGGTGTCTCTTGTAGCTACTTTCATTAGCCCCAGTTCTTGTATAACATTTGGAAAAAGATAGCCATTCTTTTAAAGTCCTATCAAAATCTCCTTGCATCTCCTTGGCTGTGATTGGGTCACTAGGGCATCCTTGAGCTAATCTACGCAGCAAGAAAATATAATGTGGTAACTAGCCACTTACGAGCACACACCCATTCCAATAGCTATGGTCTTGAGAGGAGCAGTGGTTTCCCAAAGTAAATTGTGATACTATTATTTAAAATGAAGCATTAAGTTACAGCCATTCAAATCCCCACTTCAAACCACTAAAGGAGTGAAGCATAAGTTTTAATGAAAATACGAAGAGCAAGGTAACTTGTGTTCACCAATTATGATAAAATAGAATGTGATTATTTTTACAAGTTGAATAGTCTAGTCAGGGTCAGATCCTCTTAAGATTTTCAGGTCCCAGGCCAAAAGCATGGAGGATCATGGAGAACAGGTGCAAATATTCAAAATGAATAAATTAGTCTAACAAACTGTTAAATAACACATGTTCTATCTTGCTACCTTGAAAACATATTCTTTTACATTAAAAAGAACAGAAAATATATTTAAATAAATTGGCTTTGTTACTAAAAGTAACAAAAGTGGCTTACTTATTTTTATTGTAGATATCAGACCATTCTATTGATGGGCCATTAATATTTGAATGAACAATAAAATAAAGACATGCATAACTTATGTTATAGTTAATCTATTAAATTCATTTTTATTGCTTTCAATTAGACAAAAGTAATAATTAGTTTGTGTTAATAAAATTTTTGTATAAGTTCTATTCTATTGAAAGTAATGAATTGAAGAATTACAAAATGAAATGAAATTTTATTCAAGTTATAAAAAATTTGAATACATTCTTATTAAAATACAAACTGTGATAAGTGTAATGGATAAAAATGATTTAAATAACATTTTTCTTATAAAATATACATAATTATAAATTAAAATTAAAAACAAAATACAAATTATGAATGAATATCAAAATACTAAATCACATTTATTTAAGTAAAGCTTAAGGATTTAATTTATTAACTCATATTACATATTTTCTAAAAACAAAACCATTGCAATTTTTTAACATTTAATGTCTATCTAATTGCTAATGTAGAGAAACAGTATCGCACTTTATGTGTTATTTATAGAACTCCATGTACAACTTTGAGTAATATGCATTTTATGGTATTGAAAATGTTCCTCACTTGCAATGTGCACCTCTTATGAATGGTGCACTAACTAACAAGTTCCTATAGTTAGCTCCAACTGCAGTACCTATCAGAGTATTTTAAAAATTTATTATATGCAAAAAATGACAAATTCATAAAATATTAGCAGTTTAATGCCGTTAGAAGATGTTCACACATTTTGCATACTTTTGTGTGAAGATGTTTAGAAAAGTAACCCCACACAAGCCCCCTTTAACAGGAACATGACCAGCACTCTGAACCGCAACCTCATGCTTCCTGAACTTGCCCAGGTAATCACTTTAAACTCTCATTCGGTATTGCTTACATTAAGCTCTGTGGTTCATGTTGTACTCAGATCACTGTTTATAACAGATGCTCTTTAAAATGCCAAGGCAGTTTTCAGCTGCAATCACTGAGTCAGGGTTTAAATCCAACATCTGGCACTATATGTCAGCACCTGAGATAAATAACACTCAGTGATGCACCTGTCTGGCCCAATAAACGTGTTCATTTGAAACCGTCATTGGTAGACGCCATGATTTATTACAGCTCTGCTTCTTCAAAATACTCTACCTACCACTGTTCAATAGGATATATAGACCAAAAGCAGTGCTGGTTTTTCCAACATAGACTTCTTTGTTATCTGGGTACTGGAAGGGGAGACTTCCTAGAAAACTGGGATTTGAGACTGAAATGGAGAATGGTGAAAGAACGGTCATGTACTGACAGAAAAAAACAACAACAACAGTAAAAGGAGACAGCCGATGGCAGCTTCCACTACACCTGCACTTCCTGTTTGTTTTAATGCAGACCAAGTCACTGGAGCTTACCTAGTTGACAAGATTATTCAACCAGTTTTACCAGTGATGCACTTGTGAAATACGCATCTTTTAGTTTTTATGAAAAATGATTTCCAGAAGCAACTGAAAAAAGAAAATGAATAGTTTCCGTCACATGATTGATAGAACACATGCATTCAAATCGTCCAGTAAATCAGGATAAATAAAATGAAGCTTACCTTCAGGAAAACCATATAGAAATAAAATACAATCGTCTAACCATTAACAGGGTATAGACATCTATTTTTGTTTTGGAAATTGTGATATATTTAAGACAATTATAAGTGATTTACCATATTTTTTATTGTGTCACAATGAAGGAATAAAGAGAAAAAGTATATTTTACTAGCTCAATATGTTAAATAATGAATATTGGCCCTTAGTGGTGCATATTGTTACAACTCACATGCTTTTATAGGTGATTTCCTTAATAGTACAATTTCTTTGCTAATATTAAAAATAGAGCACTTGTTTATTCATCTTATGGTTTCTTAATTTTTAGATAGCTTTTTTTTTTAACTCTTTGAAAAGTTAAAAGTTCTTCTTGGTTAAATATTTCATAGTACAATGTATGTTAGAAATGGCAATCTGTCTATAGCACTATTACGACTATGCTTCCAGGTTTGCCAATGGAAGAAATTTGTCAAATATGCTGAAAAAATTTCTTATGTAAATACAGTGTAGGTTACAAAGACTGATGGACATAAAATTCAGATATGAACATTGAATTGGCAGAATTTGTACTAACAATTTCAAAAGGTTGCTAGCATGTATCATGACTCTGTGGTATGTTCAATGAAGAACAAAATTTTTTTTACTTCTACATAGCACACTATTGTACATGCCAAATGAGCAGTTGGTTAGTATGAAGGCATGAAAATGTTAGGCAATACACGTACATATAGGCTCACGTTATGTTAATTATCAATGGGCAGCCAAATATTCCCATTTTATTGACAGTATGAACAACCACAAAGCATGTCACAGGCTTTCCTACCAACTGTCTCCTTCTAACATATTGATTTAACCATGCTTAATTATGACTGGCCTACTTCATTTTACACAGTTTTCATCTGATGTGAATGTTGTGTGTGTGTGTGTGTGTTGGGAGTATGAGTGAGTATAAGTAAGTGTGTACCTAGATCTATTTTTAGACACATGCATGCAGTTGGAAGAACAATTTTATCATTGCTTGCTTTAATAGTAAAATAATACTTTTACTGCTCTCAGATCCAAATTCCTCACCTTTAAACCATTTTTTATTGTCTTGATTTTTTTTACAGCTTTGATAACTATTGTGGGGAAGGCATTACATTAATCAATGATTACCCATTAAAAGTCATTAAGGTGTAGGGTCAGCTACATGTTGTTGGAGAGGGTTTGCTAAAATACTGAATATAGAGAGGTGCTACAAGGCTAACTGAAGTGCCAGAGATTCCCTTACGTATATGGAATGCCTTTAAGGCCGGAAGTCAGTAGAGGAAAACAAGAAGTTATAAAGGCTTTAGTCACCCCATGATCCTGTATAAAACCATCCCAGTGCAAAGCCATGCATTCCTCAGGGAGCAATGCATTCAAAATGAACCTTTGGTTTTCAAAACAACCTATTATAAACTGTGCGGATTTAAACATCAAAATGTTAAACTTCATTTCCTGAGACTAGTGCTCCCTTGTGTAATAACATTTATGAACAACAGATCACGATGAATTACTTTAAAAAAATAATCCACAAAAGTATTTCTAGGTTATGCAGTTAAAAGCAAGTGGGTAACAAGTATAGAAAGTATAAACCATTTCTGTAGATATTTAAAAGTTCTCTGAGTTACAAGGACTAATACTTTTTAAAAATATAAAATTATAGGAATAAAAGGAGGCTATAATATTTTTGTCTCTTTAAAATCATGTTTCTATAGTCGAATAGCTAAGAAACCATTTGAAGTAACGACATGACATGTGGTGGCTTTGGAGACCTCCAGAATGTATCTACTTGCTAAAGAATGCTCTACAAGGGACCTTTAAACATATTGGGTAGACGGTGAGTGTTTAGTGATGCTAAAGCTGCATTACTTGTTAAAGCAGGGGAAATACGGATGGTAAAACATATTACCTACAAGGTTAAATACCTACAAGATTGCAAGGTATAAGATATTCCTTAGACGACTATTTATTGGACCGTACAGAATGTTTTACCAAAATAACCATGATCATTTTGTATAGCTTCTGCTCATTTTTATCAGTCTAATGTTATTCTGTTTTTTCTCTTAGAGTTAGAATATTCAAGGATAGGACTACACATTCTGTAGTTTATAAAATAAAGCACAACTGGATCATTTCCCCAGTACTCTCAGGACAGTTTTTTTTCCTTAGGTGATTTCATGTCAGTCCTCCTTTCTAAGCCACTGTCTTTGGGAAGCCCTGCAGAAGTGAGTGGCTGTCGACATAACCACTGCATGGTTAAAGGCCTGCTCAAGAAAAGCTCCAAGACTGAGACACCAGGTCACCAGACACATATACAAAAGCAGAGTAAGAAGGCAGGTTAAACACAAATAATATTTGAGAAATCAGAAATCTGAACAGTTTGGAATTACAACCAAAACGGCTGATCATTGGAAAGAGGGCATAGCTATTTATGCATGTGTAAAAGAATAGCTGGCAGACATTTTTGGATGCCTGTCTTCTTTCGAATGCCATTTGATTATTAGGATAAGTATTCCCAGTTTGTGGCCTCACTTCTCAGGTTAGAAAGCAGAATCGCCCATTGCAGGCCCTCCCTTGTGTCCAGGTCGTAGGCATGTGAACTAAGTGCTATAAATCACAAGCACACTCTAGAAGCTCCAGTTGAGCAGAGAGAAAGCTGAAGAACCCATTGCTGTTTGTAATTTAATCCTTGCGCTGGTGAGGTGAAGACTCAGAGGTGGTAGTGACAAAAATCCTGGGTGCAGAGACCCATGTTTGATATAACCAGCGACACAGTGAGAAAAACACATTCAGGCAGTCCTCCAAGGCCACTTGTTTGTGCCTCCTAAAAATTTGATAACCTACCCAGTATCCTTTAATAAATTGGTTTTGGACTCAACAAGGAAAATATAATTGTGTTTCCTAGTTAAAGGATAGTGACTAAGACAATATGAGGCCATGTAAACATGAAGGTATTTTTGGGAGGAAATATTTTTTACTTTCCCTTCCAAAAAGGATGGATAAAGGTGCGTTTGGGTGAGAATAGGTTGGTAAGATCAGAAGGCACTAGTGATAACATTGACTCATTACTGAGCATTTGAGAGTAGCTTTGTGTTCTTTATATCTATATTGTCTTACAACAGAAAATAACTCAGAATTTGAAGCCTGGATGAAACAGGTAGACCTGAAGGTACCCCACCTGCAAGGATGAAAGTAGTCCAATATCTCAAAACGAGTAGAATGAGTCGTTCCACAGTTTCCTGTGAAAACTCCAAATACTTCACCATTGCTCCTTTAAGGCAATTGTGTTTGCTTCCTTCCTATTCCTATTGTTTATTTGTTGCCTCATAGTGGGAATTTGGAGAAAAAAATAAATAAAACGAAAGTGGTGAGGACGAAGAAAAGAGAAATAGTTTGCCAAATACTTTTTCTTGGAGATATTCTTCAAGTTTTTGCTACTTGATTTCTCCTCATCTGTAATGAAAATTTAATCTGTAATGAAAAAGCACATTTCTTGTTCTTATTGCCATATTTTCTTAATTCTAAAATGCACATTTTTTCACATTTCTGAAATCAGGATGGCTTAGATCAATGCATATGTATCATACACTTTATTTTCCACTTAAGTATTTGTTGTTATGTCAGTGGGTCTCCTTCTGATCTTAAAAACAAGAAAATAACAATTTGGCTCATAATTTATTCTATTAATGTTTATGAGTAAGTAATAGAATATTTATGATATTCATAATCATATTATGAAATGGCTGAATTGTCAATACTGACATACACATAAATTAAAATCCCCAAGTGTAATTAGCAGTGTTTTCCACACCACCACAGATTAAAAATGGTGTCTCCACTTATAACTGTAATATGTTCACAGCGTAGCAGGCTATCACTATTCTAACTCTGCAAGGAGCTTTGTCTGAGCTCTTCATCCAAAAAAAGCAAATCCTCTCTTGTATTTGCTATGTTCTCTTTTATTTTTGTTTCAACTTTTTTTTCTTTGGCCACGTTAATAAAGATATATTTTTAAAAAGCCTTTTATTCACTCAAAAATCAATAGAAAGTTTTCAATTTACTTTATGTTCAGATGCTGGAGTCTGAACACAATCATACCAGGAAGGAATTGGTTTTGGGGTGGGGTATCTGACTGGATTTGGAATACAAACAATATTCCTATTAATTTTGTTGTTATTAAACATGAGACATTTAAAATTAAAAACAAAGAAATACTCTTTACTTAATAATATAGCTTTAGGCTCACAATATTAATATACTATGCTTCACTTATCCATTACGTCTGTGTTTTTTTCCCCCTAAGTGAATTAACTTATCTTACTTATTTAATTCATATTTATGCTTTGGACTTGCTCTTTATACTCAATTATTTTCATGTTGTTCTTAATAAAGTTTAATGATATGGAATATTGGGTTTGGTCTTACTATATTAAGATCGCTTAGTTTTCTGCTCCCCAGGATACTAGGTATGTGTGGCATGGAGATTGTGTGTCATCAAAAGAGAACCCTGTTGCCTACACCTGGCAGAGGCAATGACCTCCTTGATGATGCACCTTATAGTTGTTTTCTAGGGCTGCTGTAACAAAGCAGCACAAACTCAGTGACTTAGACAACAGAAATGTATTATCTCACACATCGAGGTGTCCACAAGGCCATGCTCCTTCTAAGCCGCTAAGGAAGGGTCTGTTCCAGGTCTCTCTCCTAGCTCTTAGTGGTTTGCTGGCAATCTTTGGTGCTCCTTGGCTTGTAGACACGTTGCCCCAATCTCTGCCTTCATGTGCATATGGCACTCTCCCTTAAGTCTATAAGTGTTCAACATATGAATTTTCAACACACGCCTCCAGAAAGCAGGATATTTTCTATTATAAATAAATTTATAAATAAATAAAGTGGGTGCTTTATTTATTCTACAGATTCAAACCTACATTCACTCCTAGCATCCTCAGAAGTTCTTTATAAAATGCTCAACATTTTTACCAACTTATGACAAAGGTTTGATTATTTTATCTGATATAAAAGCATTAAGCAAACAAAAGCTTTAAAGTAAAAATTATTCCTGGGCCGGCCCTGGTGGCCTAGTGGTTAAGTTCATTGCACTCTGCTTCAGCGGCCCATGTTTGGTTCCGGAGTAAGGACCTACAGCACTCGTCTATCAGCGGTTATGCTGTGATGGCTGCTCTTATACAAAATAGAGGAAGATTGGCAACATATGTCAGCTTAGGGAGAACCTTCCTCGGCAGAAAAATAAATACACATTATTCCTAAAGGTATTAATTCCTTAATGTCCTTCTTAGGCCTGTTCCTTGCTCTCCTTGGGGAGCAGTGTGAAGCCCCTGGCATTAGGAACAGCACAGAAATTGATGAGAAAGGAGTTTGAACATTATCTCCTTATGTTAAATTACTCATTGCTTTTGGTACAAAATAATCTTATTGTTAAAAATTCTTATTATTGTTAAAGTGGTTTAGATATTTCTGACTACTTTTCAATGTTTGGCAGTCAACACCCCTTTCCTTCTCCATTTTCTGAAATTTAAAACTTAATTATGTTCCCTACCTGAAAGAAAACAAATAAAACCTCAAATAAAAGATTCCACACTGCATAGTTTTGTTGTCTTTTTTGTAATTAAAGTTTTTTACAAATAAAGGGTATGTTATTTTTTAAGTTCAAATAACATAGCACAATTTTTGTACTCATTTTAAAATGGTTTTTACAATGATCTACTATTTTAGCACTTATAAAATTAAGGAACAATAGTTTAGTTCTCTCACAGATGATTTTCAGAAGATGATTTTTCTCTTTCTTCTGAAGATATTTTTCCCTGAAAACACTTCTTGGGGCGTCTAAATGACTGCCACTAATGTTATATAGATTGAAAAAGGTCATGCTCAAGCACCTCTTTCATTACACAGCCCATTAATCAGGAAATCGCTGCCTAGTTCTACTTGAAGCCTTGAGACGTTCGGACCTCTTCTCGTGGTTAGAAACTTCTGCCTGGTGTTTTGTTTGTTTGTTTTAATAGTCTGTTCAATTCTTTATTGCTGCAAAGAAATTACTTGTGTCTTTGTTGGATGTAATTGATGACAGAATCATGTGGCTGAATTATTATGATCAATAAACTTTGCAGTTTGACCACTGCCTATGTGTATGAATCCATGGTATGAATCCAATGGCTTTACCAATGAAGGTAAAACCATTGAGCAACTAGCATATTACCTGATCAGAAATTTATTTAGTTCTGAACTTAGTATCCAATAATGGTAAAAATGATTGGTGCTTCACTCCTCTGGGCCAAATCATTCCCTTAATCCTGACGTAAAATTTTATTTTTACCTTAAGCCACTCTTCCACTTTTTAAATCATTTGCTCACTTTCTTTCCCTCTTTCATGAATCAGCATAGGAACTTTGATGATAAGCCAATCTCTTTCTTAATATCAATGGGTAAATACAGCTCTGTTGGATAGAGGAAATCATTGTTTTCTTTTATACATATAAGACTATTGTGTAGAACAAGAAGAGAACACATATCCTATTCTTAGACATTTAAAATAGAGAGCATCTTTGCATATTAATTTTATGGTTTAGATTATTGCATCTAATTCTCATCAGTTTGATGCTTTATCATTAGCTTAATTTATTTGTCGATAATGCTACATATGATTTCTATTTATAAAATGATTCTCCCTCTTCAAGAAGTTTAATTGTATTTATTGTATTAATTGTATTATTACTTAGGCTGAAAAAAGACTAAAAGTTACAAAATCATTGCATTATTCCCATTGTACTGGAAAGGCTAAATTAAACTCCCGTTATTGCACCTAATAAAAGATAGGTAATTCCATTTTATTTGGCACTGGTTTATATAACATTATAATTTCCAAAATAAAAGGTTAGTAAATGAATATTATTCAGATAGTTTGAATTTTATTCTAGTCACTCTCTAAATAGCATATGTCATCTTTAAAAATTACGTTCTTTCATGCTTTGGAATACAATGTTTAAGGGACTTCCCTTAGAGGTCATTTACCAAGTTTCTATCATGTTCTATCTGTCTTATATCTTGAAGATTTATGAAAACACATCAGGTTCTTCTATGGTTCAAAATTCTTTCGTGATAAATCGTATAGCTAACATTAAAACTAAAAACATTGACCCTTAACCTTAGCCCAAATATGATAGAGGGTCCAAGTGTTACAAAATATATTCAAGTAAACATTACACACACACACACACACACACACACACACACACACACACACATTCAATTAGAATGTAAGATTAAGACTTGATGGAAGATATCAAGGAATAAAATGCATATCAATTAGCGCTGTCTGTGTGTGTCCAGCATGTTGCTGGACCTCAGCACCATGGACAGTGGTTCTGTAAATTTGGGGCTCACACTTTTGAGCTGGTGGGTTCTACCTTGACTTCCAAAGGGGTGTGGCGATGCTTAAGGACCAAAATAGGCTAGAGGTTTAAACCGACTTCTGTTGCCAGTGAAGAGTGCTTCTGGGGAGCCACTGACAGAAACAGCACGCAAAGAGGAAGGAGTAAGTCCTTGTCCCTCTTCCTGACTTCCAATCTCCTTCTACTGTCCTCTGTTAGTGTAACATTATGAAGAAGCCAGCTGGCAAAAAGGAAATGTAGTTTGCAGATTGGCTTCCCTGGCATCACAAAGTAGGACATGGACCATTGAGTTTAGAGTTACAAAAAACTAGTTTAACAACTGGCAGACTAATAACAAGCCCAGAGCTTTACTGACGAAACAGCCACTGCTGCCTTCTGTCTTTGTCCACGCGCTTGTTCTTATCAAGTCTGTCAATATCCCCCTGGCAGTAATGCAAGAACAGTGTGCTTTGGGCCCTGGCCACGGGTCTCAGTGCCCATTCACCTCGTCTCCTCTAACAGTGTCCTTGGCTAAGACTCTAACTCTAGATCCAATTCCAACTCTGGAGCTTGAAGCAATTTTTGTAAGATAACATTTTTTCCAAATTAATCTTTAAAAATGAAGATATTTTAGTTCAAATTTCAATTGAGTATATTTTTGAATGGAAAAATGATATAGAGGGACACATAGAGCAAAATAAAAATTGAAAAACATTTTGCAAATATGTAGAGTATCTAGATCTAACCGACATTAAATCATTTTTTGAAGTAACAATTGTGTCTAAAATTGGGCAATAAATAAACAAATTGACAAGCAAATTAGGGAGTCCAAAAATGTAGGGACCACTTCAGTGTCATAATGAGGATGGTGCAGATATGTGGTTTTTATAAGATTGCCCTTTTTATAGAAGATTGAACTTACACAAGATTGAAATGAAAAACTTTTGGCTCAAATTCTGTATCCAACAGTTGTGAATTATTAATTGTCTGACTTTGGGGAAATTCATATAACTACTTAAAGGCTGAGTTTTCTCATATAAAAATGAAAATTATAACAGTAACTCAGAGTTGTTTGGAGGATGGATGATCTTCCACATATTATGGGACATATAATATATGATAGAACATGTCAGTCTTCACAGATAATGGGGCATGATTATTTAAAAAATATAAAACTGACCAAACATATAAAGGGAACTTGTTAGGTTAAATAAATAAAAGTTAATAGATTGGCTCGATTTCAGTTAAATTTAGTAAGAAATTAGAGCTTTTTCTCTGTGATTCTCTGAGCTCTCCATACTTCAACTTTTTCTATCCTTTATTTTAGTAAAATATTTTCAACAGTCCTGGGCTCACATACCTACCCATAGTCGTGCAGATTAAAAAGAGGACTCTTCTTCCAAAACAAAAAATGAAAGGCTTGGAATAGCCTCTGATTTAGCCATCCTAACTCATATGCGCGGTACTAAACCAATAGGTGAAAACAAGAGATGATCGTAGCTGATTGGCCGAAAATAGAGGAAGTATGAGTTTTAAGTTAAGCTATATCAAGAGTCTTACTCTGTGCATGATCTTCTTGCTCTTCTGCCCTTTTTATTTCTTAGGTTTCACTCAAGTTAGTGATAAGACAGCATTGGTCCAGGCTTCACCTTATTATATCATAACTATGAAGGGAGAGAGAGTTGATTTTCCACAAGCATTGACTGAAAGTTCTAAAACTTCATGCTTATTTAACAAATCTATTTCATCTGAAACATTACATTGCAGTGGCAACAACACAATGTTTCTGATTGGCTTGGGGCAATCACAGAACAATTCTGGATTTGAGGATGGAATCAACTAGGTAAAGTTTTGCCTGTGGAGAAATGGAGGCTAGAGGGACAACCATAGTATCCATTGTAATTTTCTGTAGGAATAGTGATTACAAAAGTGATCAGCTAAGGTGAAACTTGTCCAAAGAAGACGTCTTGAGTAGGAGACAAATTCCATTTTATTCCACATGAAAATTATCGTAAAAACAAAAGCATAGAATTGAGTTTAAAAAATCAACTCTTGGGGGCCAGACCTGTGGTGTTGTGTTAAGTTCAGCATGCTCTGCTTTGGTGGCCTGGGTTCGCGGATTTGGATCTGGGTGTGGACCTACACCAATCATCAGCTACGCTGTGGCAGCAACCCACATACAAAACAGCAAAATAGAGGAAGACTGGCACAGATGTCAGCTCAGGGCTAATCTTCCTGAAGCAAAAAAATAGAGGAAGATTGGCACCAGATGTTAGCTCAGGGTGAAACTTCCTCAACAACAATGACAAAAAATCAACTTATTTTTTTCCTGCTTATTTAAACTACATTGTGAGTCAGATTAAAAAAGAGAAATACATTTATTTAGTTCTCATTATATGTCAGTTAATGTGGTGTGTTACTAATATAAATACTGTGTTCGAATCCTAGTAATTAGAAGTACCATTCAAAAATGAGCTCGGAATTCAAGCTAGGAAAAAATATAAAAAAGAAAATGAATAGAAATAGTACATCTATGAGGAAAATTACTGGATCAATGCATATGCATATGTTCAGCTTTATTAGATGCGGTTAATCAGGATTCCAAAACTGTTACATCTAAATTTACTCTCCTACTATCAGTATGTGACATTAAGTAGGTACAATGTGTAGACATTAGTCTTATAACAACTTGCCTATTCATAGTTGGATAGAGACATGGAGTTCTCGGAGACGAGGTGGGACAACAGTGAGATTTCATGGGAAGATCTGAACATTTTTGTATGCTGAGAGTACATGTTAGTAAAGAGAGAAGCTAAAGATACATGTAAAGTAGAGGAAAAGTGATGATGTGATGTCCCAACACAAGAACAAGGCCATTTGTTAGCTATTTATTATAACATTTTTCTCTTTTCTGTGATGTTTACAATATATTCTATGACATATTACAAACATAAATGAATTATCCTTAATTGTATAGAAATACAAACTATAATATCATATAGGTCAGTGATATCCAGAAACAGTGATGAAGTAAAATAATGTCTTCCAAAGATTACGTCCATAATGTATTAAGCCGGTTACTGCACTCTGGTAGCACTACCAATTAACAGACCTAAAAATCTCAGTATCGATTATTTGGATTTAAGTATGTTAGAAATGAATTAACAAAAACAAATCAGTAGACCTTATGCTAAATCTTCAGTCATCTGGTATTTTCTGTCTTCTTCAAGATAGTATTTATGACTGCTTTAGTACTATCATGCATTAAATTTGGATAAGCTCTAACATAAAGTTTAAAGTATACACCGCATATTTTCAACATTTAAATTTTATAAATTAGAAATTTGAATGCAACAAAATTGGACTTTAACACTTGGAATATATTCATATTCTTTGTATTGTTCAACTCTAGAGAAAAACATTATTATATCCTTTACTTAATATTTACCACTATTTATTTGATATTTGTAGGATTGGTATAAATTACTTAACTCTGACTTTGGAAATTTGTAAAATAATAGAAATACTTAAAACATAATAGTCTCAGTGATAGACATGTATAATTATGTAACTTCCGTAATATACTACCTAGTAGCAAGTTTAGAACACAATTTTTATCCCCACAATGAAACATGTATCCAATATTATAATTTATTCTATTTTGTACAACACTGATTTTTACATCCATGTTGTACAATATAATCTTTTACTTGGAATAGCTATGAAAAGATATTTTGGTTATTTAAATGAGTATCTATAGGCATCTCTACCAATGATTCTATTTATTTTAATATATATTAGCCTCTTCTTACTTCAAACTGAGTAGTTACATTATTATTAAATTATGTATAAAATTATATATAAAATATGCACATACTGTGCACATTCATGAAAATTTGAAGTATATATATATGAAATTTTGAACTTCAAACATGGATAAAGTTATCAAGAAGCAGAATGTATACCTAACTCTTTAGACTACTTTGAGAAATTATTAAATTCTAAACTATTGATATTTGGAAAAGCAGTAACTAAAAACGCTTGCTGAGGTTTCTTTTTTATTTTTTTCTTGCTGAGGAAGATTTGCCCTGAGCTAACATCTGTACCAATCTTCCTCTATTTTGTATATGGGGCACTGCTACAGCATGGCTGATGAGTGGTATAGGTCTGCACCTAGGATCCAAACCTGTGAACCCGGGATGCTGAAGTGGAGCATGCTAAACTTACCCACTATGCCACTGGGCCGTCTCCCTCACGTTTCTTTTGAAGGGTAGTCAATGCCTGTCTTTTTTTTACTATAGGACTATTTTTATGATTTCAGTGTATCACACTTTCCTGTATTTGCATTATATGTTATGAATAATGAAGGGATATATGAGTTCCACTTTAGTCTGGATGGAAAAGTGTTAATAGCCAGATACATTTATTTACCAAGTACAGAGCTTATGTAGTTATCAATTAAATTATAAAATCTACTTGTAACAACAGTTGAATTAAAGTATACACTCTAATAGTTTGTAAACCACATTTTGTCTACACTTTAATGGTTAATCTTAATGTATCCAGAGAGAAAAATAAGATAGAATGAATAGAATCTCAACCACTGAGGGCTAATCAGATTGTGATGTTGCAAACACCACGTAAAGTTGTAGCAATTAAGATTCTGAAGCTAAAGTCAAAGCAAAAGAGGGAATCAATGCTTTAAGACAGTTGCCCCCAGAACAGCATGAATCTATTTGCAAAACATTTGTATGCAATATTGTAGAGACAGTTATTAAAATCAGAATACTTTTTTCCCATATGATCTCCTTTCATCCTTACAAAGGCATCTGTATGTGCAGCCTGTAACATGTTGTTTAAATGCTGCCAAATGCTTCAGCTTGCCTTTATCACTTACCTCTTTGTGCTTTCCTCATTAGATTTAACTTACTGTTGAAAAACCAAGGGAAATGTGGTGGCATATGGCAAGCAGTAGATGTAGATAATATTCTGTTTCTGTTTCCAAGAGCAATGATATATACTATATTTATCTGCTTAGATTCAAATCCCAGCCTCCCTTAATGTTACAGCATATGAACTATTCGGTGTCGATTCATTTCTGTCTGTTCTCCCAAATCACAAGAATGGCTTCTGCACCTTAGTTTTCTTTTTGTTTTTATTTTTATTTTTATTTTTTTAGGTCCTGGCTGTTTTACAGTAAGCACTTTTACTATCTTACTATCAAGAGTCCGCCACAGACAAGTACAAAACATTAGGAAATACAGCCATACACGGAAATCACAGACACTGTTTTCACACCTGACATAAAATAGAAAATGAAAATTTCAATGAGATATAAAATTATGCTTGTACATTGAGCTTACTTTATAACGAAAAGCTGATATTTAAAAAACTCAAAATCATAGACTATAGCAAATATAGCATATATGCACACTTTGATGCTTTATCTTTCACTAATTGTTGGTTTCGGAAATTCTCATAATGAATTATCTCTCATTTCATCAAGTGATTTCAACAGCATATATACGTATATATATGTCTTTTCTTAAAACTCTCTTCTAGAAAACATAACACAGAATCTCAGATATCCATAACTTAACGATATAAAATTGAGGCTATTAATTCTCCCCTTGGAGGTTCAAATATGTGAAATGATGACACAGAAAGCAATTATTCCCAACAAAATCAGACATATAGTTAGTAAATTGACCACGCTGATGCATATAATGAGCCACAATTGGAAGAGAAATGATAATGCTAATGATTAGAACTGAAGATGTTCCCCTTAGCACATACATTTACTCATTCTATCAGAACTGATATATATGTGCTGGTTGTGTCTTATTTTCTAGGTGGTAATATATTAGCTAAGCTACAGGAACTAAATGTCCAGTGAAAGGAAAAGCTATGTTTGAAGATAACTTATGGTTCAATGCAGTACATGCAATAAGAAATTCATGAACAAACGGCTAAGTTCACAGAAGATAACTAGCATAGAGCTAGATAGGAGGGCTTTAAAGAAAAGGTAACATTTGAGATTTATGTTTATTTAGCTGCATTCATCTAGTGTACAATTAAATGGACTTTTTATCTACCAGTGCATTACTTGATCCACTAATTTTGCAAAGCAGATACTGTCTTTTTGGCCATAATAATGATAAAGCAAAAACTGAATTATCACTTATACTCTATTCCCCCAACCCCTTAAATGGCAAAGCCTCCATCTTCTCTTCGCCTTTGTAAAACTAATGAATGAGGAGAATGTCATTAAGGAGGAATAGATCTATGTAACCATTTACCAGGATAGGGGCATGCTGTTTGAAACCACTCATCTTGTGTTCTTTCTTTTCTACAGTCCTCTGGTCCTATTATTTGCGTTAAATGGGCAGAGTAGTTTTCATTGATTTCAGCTGCCTGAAATCTACCCCAACTTCATAAAGTCAGTTTTGTTGTTGTTGCTGTTTTACCATTGATAAGATGATTATGCTTTGAGATGAATATTGAAGATGGATTCCTGAAAAATATACTGAAAAGAGCTAATAATAATCAAATTCTAATATCTATTTAGTAACTCTCACTGAACCTGTGTGAGGAAAAAAATGTGTGTACTAGACAAGTTCATGATAAGTCAATGATGTAATGGATCGTCCAAAAAATACAAAAATACGTGCATCTTACACTCTACTAATTAATATATATATATATAACACTATATAATAGTCTTCCTTTTTCTACACAGATATACTATACCTATAAGTTTTGGGGAAATCTTATCATTGAAAATATTCCACAGATGATAACTAGGACATCTAAGAGAACTAAAGTCATGTATAAAAAAATTAAAATATTTACAAAAAAAAGAAATGAAAAGCATATATAATGGAAAGGCAAAAGACACAGAATAGCCAACACAATACCGAAGGAAAAGACCAAAGTTGGATGGCTTACACTACCTAACTTCAGGACTTACTATAAAGCTACGTATTATGCTCACTATTACTTATTATAAAGTAATCAAAACAGTGTGGTATTGATAAAAGAAAAGACAAATAGTTCAATGGAACCAAATAGAAAACCCAAAGAGATAATACAAATATAAACATGTCATCTTTGACAAAGGAACAAAGGCAATTTAATGGAGAAAACATAGTCTTTTCAACAAATGTGTCAGGAACAAGTGGACATGCACATGAGAAAAAATAAATCTGAACAAATCTAACAACTTTCAAAAAATTAACCCCAAATAGATCATAGACCTAAATGTAAAATAAAAAAACTACAAAATTCCTAGAATATAACATAAGAGAAAATATGGGTAATCTTGAATTTGGCGATGACTTTTTAAAAACAATCCCAAAAGAACCGTCCATGAAAAGAAAAACATTATAAGTTGAACTTCACTAAAATTAAAGACTCTGCTCTGTGAAAGACACTGTTAAGAGAATGAAAAGACATGCCACAGAATGAGATAAGGTCTTTGCAAAACACATATCAGATAAAGGACTGGTAACCAAAATATATGAAGAACTCTTAAAACTCAACAACAACAAATACAAATAACCCAATTAAAAACTGAGGAAAAGATCTGAACAGACTTTTCATCAAAGAAGATATAGATGGAAAATAAACATATGAGAAGATGCTCCCCACCATATTTCATTAGGGACTCGCAAATTAAACAGCAGTAAGATACCACTACACACCTGTAGAATGGCTAAAGTCCAAAACACTCACAATTCGCTGAATGCTGACAAGGATGTGGAGAAAAGGGAACACTCATTCAATGATGACGGGGAAGCTAACTGATACAGCCACTTTGGAAGACAATTTGTCAATTTCTTATAAAGCTAAACATACTCCTGTTATGTGACCCAGCAATTACCCTCCTTGGTATTTACCAAAACAAGTTGGACACTACAACCACCCAAAAACCTTCACACAAATGTTTACCTCAGCCTTTTTCACAATTGTCAAAAATTAGAAGCAACCAATGTGTTCTTCAACAGGTAAAAGAATAATCAAACACTTGTGCATCCAGAGACTAGAATATTGTTCAGTGATAAAAGAAAATGAAGTATGAAGCCATGAAAGGACATGGACGAGCTTAAATACATTTTGCTATGTGAAACAAGTCAATCAAAAAAAAAAAAAAAAGACTGGATACTGTATGATTCCAACTATATGATAGTCTGGAAAAGGTAAAACTATGGAGACATTAAAAAATCAGTAGTTGCTAAAAATTTGGGTAGAGATCCCCCTTGGGGAAGATTGAGAACATAACATTTATTGCTTTTTCTGATTATGTGATCTATACTTATTTAAAGTATTGCTTGTGTGTGTGTGTGTGTAAGTCATTACGGCTTTTTGATGATTAACTAAACTACTTCATTTTAGGGTATTATTGGGAGCTGATATCTGCTATCAATTTTTTAATTTTATTTTTAATCAAATTTATTTTTAATATCCAATGATTTTGGAGCAGGAGGAATGTGCTACGCCCTCAGGAATGCCATATATTTCACCTTCTTTCTTATCTGAGTAATCAAATTCACTTCCGTAATCAGTTCTCATGGGCCTTTAGCCTGCAAGGCCCTGCCCCAGGGAATGGATCAAGTGAGAGGCCATGTCACATTGGGCAGCACAAAGGATTCTGCTGGCTCTAGTGGGTGTGTGCTTTCATGCAGTGATCATTTAATACAAAAGCCAAATTCTTCACTAATATTGTTCCATGAACTGGATTTTCCTGGCGTCACTTTGAGTAAGGAAAGATTTAAAAAAAAAAAAAAAGGAAAAGAAAATAACTATATTAAGAACAATCAGAGGACAAGCTTACTGTGGGTTATTACAGAAGAAGGTGAAATCTCATGAAAATTTGGAGCTTTGTCCTTACAGATCCAATACATGAAGCCATTAGTATTCTCGAATTGCTACATTTTTCTTAAGTTCCCCAAAGTCAGATAGGAGAGAAGTAATCAAAGAAGGCAGCAAATTCATGTGTTATGTCTCTCTCTCTCTTTTTGATTTTTTAGTATTTGTTTAGATATTTTGTTTATATTTATGGAGATTTCAAATTTAATTTTAAAAAGTCTTAAACCATTGAATAATTTTAACACAATCATTACTACAAAATATTAAAAAATACTGAGGTATGTTCTTTGCCCCTGAAAAAAACCTGAATATTTTCCAGGATAAAAATACAGACATACACATCTTTGAGTACCCTCTATATGTGATTGGTGGGAAGTTTTAGATTCATGTCAGAGAGTGGCTAAATTTACTTTATTTCACCCCCAAGAGCTCAAAGAACCGGCATTTCCCTAGCCAAGACTGTCGTTCACACCTCAAAAATCCATTCTGTGTATTGCACAGGATTTATCTTCTTATTCTTATTATTCCAGGTATGTAATCAAAATATAAATAAATTGTATAGCTCATATAATAAATTACAAATAATTACTGAAGTTTATGGGTTTTGGGAAGCTGAACCCACGTATTTTTCACTGGCCCACCTCTTGTCTCCTATTCTCCAATCAAATTGAACTATTATAGACTCCATGAAATTGGGCTATTTTCAGATTTCGTGCCTCTGAAAATATACTTTGCCAAAATGAAATAGCTTTCCCTTGATTCTTTTCACATTTCCAAGTATCTTTTTAGATTAAACCGAAAGATCCTTTTTCCATTTAGTCTTCTTCAATTCGCTAAGCTAAAAAATGAATACTTTCGTGTACTCCTATAGCATTTTATCTGTTTTTTTCCTTAAAACACATCCTTTTCTACCTTAAGTGTTACAGATATTTACTCTTACTTCACGTTCTTTACTTGACTCTAAACTTCCAGAAACTAGGGTGTTAGAAGGCTAAAGTATGAATAATCTGCAATTTTCATTAGATGAAGAAAACTTTTTGATAAAATGTAATAACACCACATGATGAAAGAAACACAGGATTTTAATTTTATTTTATTTGTGTGTCTTTGTTGGAAAGTAGGATATGTAATTCTGGTTGGTAGCAAACAAAGGAATGATAATCTATCATAACTCGTTAATTGAAGCAACGTGAGGAAAACAGATCATGATGATGATAATCTTGATGAAAACTAAAGTTTTTACTGAGGACTGATTCTTCCAGACTCAGTGAGAAGGTTTTCACGGATTTATCTCAACTATTCTTTATAGCATACCTGAGAAGTTGTATGATCCTCATGTTATAAACAAACTCAGAGTGGGTTAAGTAAATTTCACAAGCCAGAACCAAAATTTAACCCTGCTGCTGTCTAGCTCTTAAACCTTTGATTCATAATAGTTTACTCACTTTTCAAGAAAAATTAAAAGATAATTACAGTCTGCATCTAAGGCTCAACATGTGTAAAAAAAAGTAAAATATTGTTGAGAGATTGAATATGCAAGTACTTGTAACTTGTAGATTTTTCAAAGCTTCTCAGGAAAAGAAAAGAGGAGGAATACTTGAGATGAAGATTTTGTAATATTGAGATTTCCTGGGAATATTCAAGGTCAAAATGCATTCCCTGATTTAAAGCTCAATATGTCTACAATATGACACATTTGCCTCAATTGACTCTACTTATACAATTTGGGGGCATGAGCTATTTTTCCCTGCTTCAAATATCCCTAGTGAAACTGAAAAGTAGAAAATACAGCCTGATAATATTCCATAAAGAAAAAAAATGCTCCAGGAAACTATTGTAATATAGCGATATTCAGGCACACAAATTTTCACCCACTATTTTCCAAATTTCATGCATAATTTCTAATTTTCATCTTACTTGAAAAATCTGCAGCATTAGACATCGTTGACTTTGTGCTTTGCTTCCATCACATCTTACTCATGATTTTTCATTTATCTCTATGTAATTTTCATCTTTTTCCTTATTTTTTATTTTCTCCTCTTCTAACCAATTAGTCAGGGATTGGAGATTTTGAACATTCTGCTTTGGGCTCCCCTCTCACTTAACATTTTCCTTCCAAGTTATCCATTCCCAAAAGTGCATTGCTATTTGAAATTGTCTTTTGATTTCCTCTAGATATATATCTGTGTGTTTAATTTATGTATTTGAATTCTCACAGGCCTCAACTAGGCAAACTTGGCATTTTCTATATCACATAACTTTTCCTTCAAAGGTTTCCTACTTCATTAAAGGGCACTATTATCTTCTGAATTACTCAAGCCAGACATTTGGGACTCATGTTTGACTCCCTTCCTGACTCACCAAGTTAGGATAATTCTAGCATCTAAATATCTCAAGTCCTCCACTCGCCCCTTCTCCAAAATGCCAAACCATGAATCAAAATCTCCATCATCACTCCTAACCTGTCTCATAGGATCCACTCTTAATCAACAACCCAAACTTTTTTCTCTGTAATGGAGTGTGAGTGAACTTTAAAATTCTAATATAAATACGATACATCCTTGCTTAAAATATTTTAGAGGTTGTGTCCTTTCCTTTGTATGAACTACTTCTTTACACATTTTCTGAAAACTCCATGACTTGCTTTCTTTTCAGTCTTATATCTTACCTGTTTCTTCCTTGTTTTCTCCAGTTGTAGCTTTCTTTCGGTTTCTCAAACATCCTATGCTTTTCTCCTGCTTCATACGTTCACCAGTTATTTTCCAACTGCAGCACGCTTCCTCTCCACAGTCTGCCCATCTGCCACCACCCGTGCTCCACACACATAAGCTATCTCACTTAAATCCTTATTCATCTTGAGGTCAGAGCTTTCATGCTTTTTGGAAAGACTTCCTTGGTTCTCAGTGTCTCAGTTATACACATCTCTAATATCTTGCTTGACTCTATAGCACTTAATCATATGTTCAATATCCGCATTCCTGGATAGATTGTAATTTCCATGTGAGCATGGACCGTATCTAATTTCTTCCTGCCTCCTTCTCTGCAATGTATAGAAGCTAGTAGATTTCAGCATTCGCTGAATGGAGAAATTAACCTATCACTATATCTTGTAGTTAACAAAAATGTAATGACTATTTGGAAAAGTTAAGTTCTTGAATTTGAAATATGTGGAAAGATTTTTGACACATGCCTAAATAACAATACAAAAGAAGGAAGCAGTCTGTCTGTGCTTATATGAGTTTTCCCTTCTCTAGAAAAACCCGAACAAATAAATAATAATGAGTTATTAAGATTAGTACCATTACCCATTTTTGGTGATATTTTACCCAGGTTTGCACTAATTGTCCCTATGTAGGGATATAACTATTGTTATGTATGGTAGAGTGAAATGTTAAAAGAGCAGTTAACATTGTTCAGCTATAAATTGAAAATTAAACCTTAACGTTAATATATCAATGAAAACAAATATAAGACTTGAGAGTAGTTTACTTGTCTTAACTTTGCAACATTTTAAAATACGGGACTTTTATTTCAAGCATGAATGATCTTGAAAGAATTTTGGACCTTCTGTCATTCTAATGATGACAGTACAAATATAGCTTATATTTCTAAGAGTAACTTATTATAGTTTATAACTATATATCAAGCTCTAGAAATTATAATAAAGTAACATGATAAGAAATTAAGATCCTTGATATTATTTTGTTTTATATACACAAAGTAGAGTTGGTATAATAGAGTGTGAAGGGAACTACGTGGACAGTAACATAATTTTCATACTCTGAATTAATTTGATGATTATAACATTAGAATTAATATTTTGAATCAACCAACCTCTAGAGAAGCTACCTAATTCCAAGTTTATCCTTTCTCTCTGGTCTTGAAACACAATTGTTCCTATTTTCAGCAATTTCCAAAACTTTCATATTATTGTTGAATTAAGGACGAAGCAAAGCATTGTGCTCTGAACAACTCTTTGAATCATTCATTGATTCAATCAAGAGAATAAAATTAAAGCAGAGCCTTTATGATCCAGCTTATAGAGATTTATCTTTTAAAATTGACATCAAATGGTTAATCACCACACACTGAGCCTGGTGATTCTTTAAAAAGTTAAAAGTCATTTATCTGTAAAAAATTACGCAAGCTACTTTTCCCATTTTTCCTCATTATCATAATAACCATAAAAGATTTTTTTAACTGTAAACTAAACATTAAAATCGAAAGTTAATCCAAAAGATGTATCCTAAAATTAGAAAAACTTCCATGAGAACATTGCCAGCACATAATGATTGGTGGAATATGAGCATAGAGTGGCAAAGAATTGGAAACCTAATAGGATTTTAAAAGTTTCAAGTAAATGTATGCTGGAAATTCCAGTTTTAATAATGATATGGAAGTCAGAAAGAGTTTCTTTTGCATGTGGGGAGAAAGTTTTTTGGTGTAGCCTCTTTTGAATGTAGGCATTGCATCTTTGGATTTCAGTTTTAACAAAAATTATAGACATGGACACCATGTGTCAGCCTCGGTACTGGAATTTGAGCTACTAGTATTAACAATTATAGATTATCGGCAGATCATTAGATGACTTTCGAGTTTCTATGAACAATATGGCTTATCCAACTGCTTGTTCTTTGGCATTGACCCTCTGACCCCATAAATTTTCCTTGTAATATTACCTTCAACAGATCACCCTCTGCAAAGACTGTGAAACTTAGACTAATAATTAGAACCCAGTTGCTATTCCAGCTGGAAACCATCATAGAGTTTTGCAGAAGAGTCTGACATTACAAAAATCATAAAAATATCTATTTAGTAGTGAAAGAATCACTTGAGAGATGACGTCACTGGTATTAAGACACAAAGAGATTCAAGAAAAGAAACTACCTTCTGAATGAGTATTTGACCACAAATAAGGAAAATAAAGGGTAAGTACAGAGGGGCTAGGGGAAAATGCCACGTGAGGTGTTAACTATGAGCTTAAACCACTGATAAGAGAAAAAATATACTTTGAAGCAGCAGACGTCTGAAGAAAGAGAATTGTCATATTGCTTTAAAATACTTAAAATGTATTATTACTGAAAGAAATTATGAAGTTGTCTCCTCTGGAGTTCTGAGAATTAAATAGAATAATAAAATGTCTTAAAGTGGTCAAGAAAGGAGATAGACTAACTGCATTCTCAAGGTCTTTCCCAAACCTATACTTTTATGAATACTTAATTAGCTTTAGTTATATTAAATGAAAACTCTCATAAAACAAAAATTCGTTTCACGGTCATAGAAGTTACATTTTGACCCATAGTACCTTCCGTTTCTGACAATTTCAGAACCATAGTTGTTAATAAAATCACATGGAAAAAAGTGCAACGTAGTTAAAAAAAATGTTTAAAATTGACCTCCAAATATTTAACTAAGGTACAAAATTTTGCATGCATTCTATTTAAAATACGATCTCTAAATGTATTGGATATAATAGAGAAAAAACAAACCAGCGTGTATATGAATATTATCCAATTTTACCGAAATTCTTATTTGTCCAGAAATAGATTTCTTTTAATAATACTTTAACAAATATTTTATAATGCTTTATATTTAGGCAAAATGCTTTTACACAGGTTTACATATGAAATTTTGTTTAAATGATCTCGACACCTGCATTGCGAAGCTTCCTGGGGATCCAGCTGAAATGTATGAGGAGCCACCAGAGCGGGTTGTTGGGGCTTTCCCACTTCAAAAGGAACCGCTCCATTTCCTTCTACAGTATTTTAATTTTGTATTATTCATAAAATTTTATTTACAAAAAGTCTAAGTGCATATAAAAATTTATTGGACATCACTTTAAAATGATTTGTGCAATTCCCAAAACAGACTGAAAATACAAATACATAAGTATACTTGCAACTATGGGAATCATAAACCCCTTGAATAAAGGCTTCAATATTAAATTTGCATAACAGTAGCATCTTTATTTTTATATAGCATGTTTTAAATAGGCAAAATAAACCAAGTTAAAATATTATACATGGATTACAGAAATCTGGGTAAGGTGACCTTCCTTTATTTTTAATTTGAGAGTCAAAGATGTATATCGAAATTCATCTTTTCTCTGCTTCTTTGGGATCAGCTTTTATTTATTGTCCCATAGAAATAAACAAGCTTAAGTAAATAAGTTGTTCTAAATTTTTATTTTTATATTTTAGTAAAATTATTCGTATATGATTCCATATTTGATTGTGGGTTTTCCAGGTTAGTGGCTGTATTTTCTACTTTTACTATTTTAGTACTTTCAAGAAATTACAGCAGTTTTATTTGGAAAAGTCTTAATTTTCTATAGTAACATTTATGAAGATGTAACCATCATAATTAATTTGAAATATTATAAATATCTAATAAGTGAGATGGCTTTAAATAATTAGAGGAAAGCCCCAAACTGTACCATTTCCTTGTCAATCAATAAGAAATGATCCTAAACAAGAAGTGGATGACATCTGAAAATTTTCTGTGTTCGGTAATTATACTGATTTTAACAAAGTTAGGCAATCTCCATTTAATTTGACCTTATGATGATATTAGGATTGAACATTAAATAAACAGATGCAATAAGTAATTAAATTAAATTTTCAATATTTTGGAATTGAAATAAGTTTGTAAATCTAACCTCTTTTAAAATTTAAATCTCTTAGTTCTCTAATGAATAGCAATGCTGAAGGTTAAAATATAACGAAGAAAGAGAAAGAGGGGCGTGAGAAGAAGCAAGGAATAATTTGTAAAGTAAATAAATCTTAACCTATAAAGTAAGTATTTTAAAGTTATAAATACAATATGCCATTTTGGGTTGTGGTAGAAGGATTGATCATTTCACTCACATTCATGTATTTTTATTTTCCTATGATTCTCTTTTGTAAGGTATCTCATGTCAAGAGCAAAATGAATAGGTTCTTTTTATATTGCTTCAAATGAAACCTTCATAATTAAAGCATAGCCTTATATATTCTTAAAATAATTTAAAGCACTAATTAGATAGTAACGTCTTTGGTTTCCAACCCTTTCTATTTATCTGACACCTTTTCTTGAATATTTTCATACATTAAATAGAAATGAAGCTTTATTCCCAGCATTACACATTTGATGTTAGAGGAAAGTAAAAAGGTCCATCCATAATCATGTTCTCAGGGCAGGAGTGGGCATTGTCTCTTTTAGTATGGTGACCTTCCTTCTTTTATGATGTAAGTGTCTGATAATATCCAAGCACATCTTTCCCTTTTCATTTGGGACCAGCTTTTGTTTATTGTTCTATAGAAATATTATGACATAGCAAATTTACATAGCTTTATGACATTGATCAAGATATAAATCCTGAAGGATACCTCTTAGTTTCAGTCTCTCCTCTGTTTGAAATTTATAAAAATACACTATTAGGAAGGGAATAGCCCAATCCTTGGTATAACATGCCCTATTAACGAAAAATTTTCAAACCCACCTGTTTTGCAGTGAAAGAAAGATTAAAGTAGCATTGCCCAAGAGTCCTCTAGAATAGTTATACAGGAGCTGACATATGTCAAGTACTCAACACAGTTTTTGTACTTGGTACACAGCCCAATAACTAATTTCCACTCTGCTGAGAATTTTCTCCTCCTCTTTTCGAAGACTAGGACACACAGGTTGAGTTTGAAGTGAATGAGACATTATTGGTAGAAGCAAATTGGGAGACACATCATATGTTGAGAGCCGGTTGCTTGGTGAGAAAGATATAAACACTAATATGAATGAGCTAAGGAATCAACACAATTGTTCCAAGCTGAATGAATAGTTTAAATTAAATAACAACGTGATTTAATTATCATATTTTAAGTCTATAAAAAATAAAGATGATTTGTTAAATTTAGTAAAATAATACAGCTATGTTGGGACCGGTCCCTTGGTATAGTGGTTGGGTCTGGCATGCTCCACTTTGGCAGCCTCTGTTCATGGGTTCGGATCTTGGGCATGGACCCACACCACTCATTGAGCCATGTTGTGGTGGTGACCCACATACAAAATAAAGGAGGATTGATGCAGATGTTGCTAGCTCAGGGCTAATCTTCCTCAAGCAAAAAGGGGAAGATTGGCAACAGATGTTAGCTCAGAGCTAATCTTCCTCAGCAAAAAGAACAACCAAAGAAGCAAATGCAGCTATGTTAAAAGAGACTGCAATAATCATTGCATTAAAATAATTTTAAGAAACAGTTTTCCAGTTTGAATTTATAAATACAAGATAAACTATATACTATTGTATATTATATAAATATGGAGTAACTATGTACCATAAATTTGTATCTTTTAAAATTGGTATTTTTTTATTTTTGGTAAAAATAGATTGGATATCTAAAAATAGTATGAAAATGAAACAGGTATAAAATGAAGAATATGGAAAGGAATTGCATGAAAATGAATTCATAATGTAAAAAGAATTCTATTGCTGCCTTTTTCTTTCCTAAAGTCGAAACTTAGTTTTTGTTTGTTCATTTGTTTTGGTTTTTAATTTATGTATTAGATAACATGTGAGCTCTGGTTGGCATTTTTGGTGCACTTTTCCATTTGACTTAATTCTAATGTCACTTTATAATTCCTAAAAACACTTCACACATTCCGTCATACACACATTTGGATTACTACATTCAGTTAATCCATAGATGGATGTGTGATTTCCTTGGCTGAGAATCTTTTCCTGTTTCGAAGACAACTTAAAAACTTATATTTCGAGAAAAAAGGAGTGGAGGCCAAATGAATTAACTAATGTAGCACCTTTTTGTTTTTAACCATACTCGCAGACTTGCCTGCCAGATAATGTTATCCCCAAATAGGCCTTAGCAGCAGAGTGACTCCATCTGTTCATTGCACGCTTCAGTCTCCTATATAAATTCAGAACCATGTTCACTTACAAAGAATTGATTTCCACCCAAGTGGGCAGAATCAATGGATCAACTGTTACAGACTTTACTACTTGTACCCTTGACCAGAGCTTGTGATTTGTGTTTACAATCCATAAGTGATTTCAAGCTCTTCAGATCTGCCTGTACCTAAAAACAATTTATAGTAATGCAACCCTTTAACAGCTATATTTCTGCCACTAATACACAGCTTATTTCTCCAGATATTTTAATTAATTTTGAATAATAATATAAATTACAAATATTTTCATATTTTTCTATGAAAGAATTATCTTCTAATTATTTGTAGCCTCTATCCAAGGAAAAAAATTCATGTATATATGAATTCAAATTTATATGAATATATATTAATATTCTAGAGGAACATGGTTATTCTTAAGTTTACCTGCAAAAGAGAAAATATGAAACACTGATAATCGTTGTTCAATATTTTCATTGAGAACGATTAGTAACATTAAATAAATGGTAAAGATATAGTGTTAGCCAACACTGGGGAAACAGGCAGTTTTTAGAGGGAAATGTGCGGATGCATAAAAGATACTTTCTCTTCAAATAAGAAATTATAGTCTTGGCTCTTTTCTTGCCCCAGAAATAGTCACAGAGTGCAAATTGTATGTTAATGAATATTCATTCAAATAGTGTATAACTAATGATGTATTGAAAACAACCTAAATATTCATTTTGAGAGAGTCACTCAAATAAATTACAGTATATTCATGTAACTAAAAAATTAAATGATTAAAACAAAAATATTAGTATAATAAATGAAAGAGGTGTCTATGCATGGACAGGGAAAGAAGCCCATCGGATATAAGGGAAAAAATCAGCATGTAAGATTATGTGTAAAATGATTGCTTTCCAAAGTATTATTTTTGCTTAAAATATAAGCATATAAATAAATTTTGGTGGGTCATAATTCTTAAATTTGTGATCTTTTAAGAACCAGATTGAGTGATGGTCTGGGTGGGGGTGTGTGGCTGGACATTTACATTCTCCTTTATAGTGTTTTGCATCTTGTGACATTTTATATTTATAATCAGAAAATATCAAGATATTTGTATTTTGAAACTGAAAGATATATTCGTAATTGTTATTATTTGAATGCCACATTCCAGTTAGTTTTTTAAAAGAACAAATGGTAATACAAAGAAATGTATATTTATTTACTGTAAAGCTTTGATGATTATGAAGATTATGACATTATTTTATTTTCTCTCTACAAGAAACTAAGTTGAACACTTTCAATAAGTTTTTAATAGAAGGTAGTTTTGTTCCTTTCTGAAGAATTTTGTTTTGTTCTGTTTAGTTTTCCTTTGGAGCGTTCAATCTTGTAACTGATCACATATTTCTCACTGCCAGATGTAATCAACTACAGATTGTTTTCCAACTCTAGCAGGTATGTTCCACTTCATGACATGAGTTATTTGTACCAGACACAAACTTGGCTCCATCTTATAGACTGTCCTTGTTTTCCCTGTCCCTCAGCTCTAATTTACGTGTCACTACGTTTTCTAAGCAAACATTTTTTATTTTACAACAGTTTTAGATTTACTGAAAAATGGCAGTTTATAGAGTTTCTGTATACGTTAGATCCAGTTTGTTTTATTATTAATATTTTACAAAAAGCATGGTGCATTTGTCAAAATAAATGCACCAAAAATTGGTACATTATTATTTAAAGTCTATACTTTATTCATATTTCTTAATTTTTTTATTATTATTAATTTTTGAGGAAGATTATCCCTGATCTAACATCTGCTGCCAATCCTCCTCTTTTTGCTGAGGAAGACTGGCCCTGAGCTAACATCTCTGCCTATCTTCATATGGAATGGCGGCAAGCCATTTGTCATGGCTTGACAAGCCATGTGTGACAAAAGCCACAGCATGGCTTGACAAGTGGTGTGTAGGTCCGCACGTGGGATCTGAACTGGCAAACCCCAGGCCGCCAAAGTGGAACATGCGAACCACTGTGCCACCCAGCCAGCTCCAGATTTCTTAGTTTTTAACAATGTCCTTTTTCTGTTCCAAGATTCCATCCATGATATTACATTGCACTTAGTCATTGTCTGTCCTTACACTCCTCTTCGCTGTCATAGTTTACCAGACTTTCTTTGTTTTTAATGACATTGCCTGTTTTGGGAGTATTGGTCAGATATTTTATGGAATGCCTCTTAATTGGGATTTGTCTGATGATTTTCTGATGATTAGACTGGGGTCATATATATCAGCATGGACTCATGAATGTTTTAGCATTTGATTTATATTCCAATATTATTTAACATTTTTGTAGGTAGTGAAAATACATTGTGAGATATTACTAAATGTGCAGAGATCTAAGAAACTCTTGAGTGTCATCCATTTCTTAATGGACACTCAATATTTAGTTAATCAAGCAATACTTATAGGTCCGAGTCTATGTGTTAACTATATCAAGAAAAAAAGCAACATCAAGCTGAACCCAAGCAAATTAATGATAGAGAAGGCCATTTACCTTCAGCAGCAGAAGCTGTTGGAACAATAAACTGGCAGGAACACTTAGATAGTACTTTTGATGAATTTCTGGAAGTTGACTATGGACTGGCATGAAAGCAAGTGACTCATGAGGGTCCACATTCTTGGACCGGGCACTGTAAAGGGAATAAAAGAATAAATCACAAACTGGGGAGAAATAATTGACAAATACATATCTATAAAGGATTTGTATCCAAAATATTCAAAGAGCTCTCAAAACTCAACAGTAAGAAGGCAAATAACACAACTAAAAAATTGGCAACATTTCTGAACTGATTCCTCATCAAAGAAGACATGTGGATGGAAAATAAACGTATGAAAGGATGACAACATAATTTTCCACCAAAGAATTAAAAATTAAAACAAAAATGAGATATCACTACAAACATATTAGAATGGTTAAAATCCAAAAAATCAACAATAGGAAATGCTGGCTAGATGTAGAGACACAGGAAAACTCCTTCATTTCTTTTCGGAATGCAAAAGGGTATAGTCTCTTAAGAAGACAGTTTGGCACTTACAAAGCTTTTAAACATGGTCTCACAGTACAACCCAAAAATTGTGTTCCTAGGTGTTCATCCAACTGATTGAAAATGTATGTTCATAAAATACCTGTGCATGGTTGTTTATAGCACTTCATTCTTACTCACTGAAATATCCAAATATCCTTCAATAACCAAATATCCTTCAAATATATAACCAAAAATATCCTTCAAAATATCCTTCAAAAGATGAATGAATAAACAAACAGTCATACATGCATACATAGATAATGAGCTATCAAGCCATGAAAAGCCAGGGATGAATCTTAAATGCATATTGCTAAGTGAAAGAAGACAGTCTGAAAAGTCTGCATACTCTGTGATTCCAACTATATGACATTCTGGAAAAGACAACACTATAGAGACAGTAAAAAGATCAGTGCCTGCCAACAGTTTGTGAGAAGAAAGGGAAGGTTGAGTGTAAGGCACAGGAGATTTTTTTGGATGGTGAAACTATTCTGCATAATACTATAATTGTAAAAACATGAAATTATGCATTTTTAAAATTCATATAACCTTATAGCACAAAGAATGAACCTGAATGTACAAGAATTTAAAAAAATAATTTAGGAGGTCAGGAGATTACAAAATGGAATGCAGAAAGTGCAAATAATTAACTATATTACAATATACAAAACAAATTCACTGACCTTTGGAAATGAGGGAAATGTGGAAGATTAAAAGTTAAAGAAACTATATATAAGCACTGCATTCAATTTGATAAAGCTATTTCCCATAGACATACTGGTTAACAATTCTAATACCTATTAGTATGGTCTTCATGCTTGTGACCCAGTAAAATTCATTTGTTGAAATTATGAACCCATAGATGATAGTATTAGCAGGTAAGATCTTTGGGAGTTGATTAAGTTATGAGGGTAGAGCCCTCATGAATGGGATTAGTGACTTTGAAAAGAGGCTCCAGAGAGATCCCTAGCTCCTTCAATGCTGGAACCTTGATTTTGGACTTTCTAACTTTTAATTTCTAACTTGAGAAATAAAATTATGTTGTTTATAATAATAATATTTAGTACAATATTATGTTGTACTAAGCTACCCAGTCCTTAGTAATTTGTTATAAGAGCCTGACTGGATTAAGACATCACTAAGTATTTATAGTTAAGTAGATGATGGATAGTGGGAACTGTTTCTCCTAGTTGGAGTGGGAGGTGACAGATAAATAAGAGAACAAAGCTAGCAAAGCCTTGTAGCACTGAATCAGAATTGGATATATCATTATTAACCCATGCTTACATTAACGTGGATACAGATGATTACCTATAGACACATTTAGGGGTTTGTGTATACCCACAGGTTGATATATATACATGTATTTGCTTGATGTCACCTGAGAGGGCCTAGAAGCAATGACACCCCAGTATCAATGATGATACCTAGCACACTGGATCTTGATTTCCAATGCCATTCTCTAACAAAGGCACCAGGGCACCAGGGACAATTGGCTGACTCTAGGACTGGGGACGGAGATATACAAAGCAGTGTGGAGCATCTTGTAGAAACCAAAAGTATGGAGGTGCTTAAACATACACACAGAGTGACCTTTTCCTTAGATAAGGCAAGTATATCTGATAAGATCTGAACCATGATAACTTCTCTGAGTGATGAAAAAGAATTGATATAGAAGCATTAAGGAGATAGACTCAACTTTTGAAGGATTTAAACGTGCAGAGTAGGAGGAAGGGAAGTGCACTAAAACTGCTATTCTCCATCTCAAACTTCCATGGTATCATCCTAAAAAGGATGACATATCCTCTCACTCTTACCAAGTTAAATGCTTCTATTAATCTCTCTAAACACAGACCTGCCTTTCTTTAAGTAGTACTTTCAACCTCTCCTTCTTCATTGGTATCTTCTACTTTGTCTTTGTTAAAGCCCTTCAAATTCTGATGCCACTACAATATGCCTCATAGAAAATGAAACCCTTCCCCTAGGAGGGAACAGCCTGAGATTAAGAAGTGGGATGAGGGAGAATTCCAATATGGCTGGAATTTAGAAATTAAAAGAAAGATTGTCTTTGGAAGCAGATGGAAAACTAGACAAGAATCGAGCACCTGGTTAGATGTAAATGCTATTTACTGTGATAAGGAAAATTAGAGCAGTCTGGTTGTAGTTGTTGGGAGGATAGGTTATTTCCATTATAGACCAGTCCATTTAAGATGCTTGTGAAAAATCCAAAAGAATAAATACAGTAAGAAGTTGGATATTTAAGTCTGCAGTTCAGAGGAAAATATAGCAAGATCTAGGCTTAAGTTGTATATTTGAGGGTCATCATCCCTTAGCTGTAAACTGAAGCCAAGGTTTAGGTATTCCTCTATGTTCACTTAAATCCTTTCATGATCTTCTCTATTGTTCCTCTGAGTACACGGTATAGTAATTGACTCATTTTTTTTTTTTTTTTTTAAGATTTTATTGTTTTCCTTTTTCTCCCCAAAGCCCCCCGGTACATAGTTGTATATTCTTAGTTGTGGGTCCTTCTAGTTGTGGCATGTGGGACGCTGCCTCAGCGTGGTTCAATGAGCAGTGCCATGTCCGCGCCTAGGATTCGAACCGAGGAAACACTGGGCCACCTGCATCGGAGCGCGAGAACTTAACCATTCGGCCACGGGGCCAGCCCCAGTAATTGACTCATTTTATTTTTTTCCCCCATTAAACTATGAAGGCCTTAAGAAGAACTTTAAGGGGTCTTCTAAAGGCAGGATTTGGGTCTTATTAATCTTCATTTCTCCAGCACGTTGTACAGTATTTATTTAATAAATAAAGGCATCCGTTCACATAAACAGCCTAAGTAGAAATTCTGTGTATTAAGCACAGTAAGCTGTGAATTAAGATTAATATATACTATAATCCACAGATTATAAAATGTAAACTAAATTTCTAAATAACACGTCATTTATTCACTGTAACAGTAGGAAGCTGCAGAGTTGAGGGTAGAAATTCTCTCTTCACTTTCATTTTTTCCCCTTGTCTATTAGTATTCCTTAATTATTCTCCAGAGAGTATATCTAATCTTCAAAATTGTTCTAAGATACCCGTGGTTCTTAGTAGAGTACTGCTTTATCTTGACTAGACCATTTGGCTTAATTTTAACACTAATTGTTGCAAAATGTATGTGAAGTTGTAAATGAATTTTCTCTTCTAATGTGCAAAGAATAAAGAAACACTAAGAATACACATTCATCAAAATCCTTCTGAAGTAGGAAAGATGCTTAACTAATAATCATTTAGGAATCAATGAACCCCAATCTAAAATCCTTATTTCCAGGATACATATAATTACAAACTCTTAGACCAAATACCAGATACCTTGTAGGTGCTCAACAATTTTATTTGTAGAACAAAAAAATCAGTCAAACAAATCAAGCCTTTCAGGAGACTACAGTTTTGGTGTACTTTTCCTAATGCTTTATGTGTTCCATATAGCAATCAATCTCATGTAAGACGTTAGGAAGATGAATCTGGCCAGAAAAGTGGAAAGAAGGAATACCCTATGACTGTATGACTTGCCTGCCTCCTTTTCTATCCTAATGCATTTAAAAACTTGTCAGTGACAAACAGTAGAAAAGAAAGACCTGACAATTTTCCAGGCAACTTCCAATTTAGAAAATATTTACAGTATGCAGATGATAATTTACTCCCTGGGAATATTTTAAGCACTTTGGAGAAGAATTAACTTTTATAGAGATGGAGGTAATCATTGCTTAGTAAATAATTGCTGATGTACAACTAATCACCAATTCCTTTTTGTGCAATCAAAAGAATTTTGAATTGTGCAATTCTAGTTTTTATAATTATTTTTATTGCCTTCCTAATTTAACAAACTTTGCAGCATATTTCAGATCATGACAGATATTTTCCTATAGTATGTTATACCTGGCATCTGAATTTTTCAAAGTTATTATTTAAAAAATATTTGTATTGTAATTTCTTTACTCTAGTTTCATGATCTCTATTTTGCAATGTTATTTCCTCTTTCATAACCAGGGATTAAAAACAAAGTAATCCTATAAATTCTACCTAAAATTTGAGAGCTGGGTCTCTAATTCCTGCCAATTCAAAACTCAAATTAAAAACTTTATTTTAGTTTATAAACCATTTGTAGGATCAATAAAACTTTGATAGGTTGAACGTTGTTCCTTCGTTTAAAATATGACAGAATAGCAAGTTAATCCATCGTGTAATATTTATGGACTTATATATATTGCACTGGAAACCTATTTACTTCTTCCCATTTTACTGCCACTTCTACATCTTAACACAATATCCCTAGTTACTTGCTCTTCATTTTCTTCATTTTTTCTCTTCTTCGTTTCTCGTCTTCAATACCTAAATTGCCCTGCCTCACTTGAATGTTTACTTATGTAACTACCTCCTAATTATATTAGCAACAGATTAAGTATCTGTATTGTGTGTTCTCATTCTGTATTACTGCAGTTGGAAGGACAAGAAGTTAATGTATTTTAAGGGTTAAGAACCATATAACATATCAATTAACAAGCACAGTATTAAGGAAATATGACTTGACATTCAGTTTTGCCATTTATTTCCCATATGATTCCTAGCAAATTTTTTAACATACCTGACCTTCCTTTTAGCAATCTGCAATATGATGATTAGACAGCTTATTGGCTATTGTTTAAATAAGACAATGTATAAATAGCATGGTGCCCATGAAATATTAGTAATAAAAAGGGGTTCCTATAATTATGATTTTGTCATTATTTTTTCACTTCTTTTAGTCTTAAAGACAATTCATGTCTTAACGTTTCCCTGTTTAAAATGGAAATACTTTAGGGAAGTTATTGATTAAAGCCTTTTTCTTTAGTTTTAATGATGGAGCACAAATTCCCAAGGAGAGTGTAAAGAAAAGGCATGCAATTCAAAGAAGGTGTGACTTATAATTGCCCCCTTTATTTGTGTTGCAAGGAATGTGGTCAACATGTTTGGTCATCACACCATGGAAAACACCTAGGCAGAGAGTGTTTAACACTCTCTATTTCTATCCACGTCTTTGCCTAAAATATGAGTATTTGAGCTTAAACTGAGCAGGAGATTATGTTGTGATTTATAAACTTAATTTTTTTAAAAGATTTTATTTTTTTCCTTTTTCTCCCCAAAGCCCCCTGGTACATAGTTGTATATTCTTTGTTGTGGGTCCTTCTAGTTGTGGCACGTGGGATG
The DNA here is from genome assembly GCF_041296265.1 of Equus caballus. Classification (NCBI taxonomy): domain Eukaryota; kingdom Metazoa; phylum Chordata; class Mammalia; order Perissodactyla; family Equidae; genus Equus; species Equus caballus. The sequence continues at coordinate 24,551,194 of NC_091709.1, read as the reverse complement.
CTGCCTCAGTGTGGCTTGATGAGCAGTGCCATGTCCGCGCCCAGGATTCGAACCAACGAAACACTGGGCCACCTGCAGCAGAGCCGCGAACTTAACTGCTCGGCCACAGAGCCAACCCCTATAAACTTAATTTTAATAAAAAGCTCAGGTTAGTTCAGTGGAGTGCATAATTTAAAAATACGTATTTAGTGTTTTTTCAAAAAGAGGAAAAGGATTGTTTTCCTTATGAAAATATTTCCATTAGGTGATTCTTTTTGGGGGGAGGGGTAAATGACACATGCAAATTATCTTCAACATGTAGTTATTCATTGCTCCTAATTAATCAAACATTATATCCTTCTGTCTAGAAAGAAAAAAGATGTCTGTCATTCATTTATACACAAGCTGTAACAGTTAACATGTGTTGAAATTTGGAAAGATAAGCCCAAACATCTAATCAATAGTAAAACTGAGTTTTAAGCACAAGTCTGTTTGACTTCGTAGTTCATTCAATCTATAACACCTCCAACCATACTATACTATCTCTCATAAATTTATTTCCGCTGATTATGCAGTTCATGTTCAGAATTTTGCTCTTAGAGACATGAAGCTATTAAAATCAAAAACAGAGACCATCCTTGAAAATTCCCTGAGTAGACAAAGTAGTTTGGTCATAAAAGTTTAACTTAGCTTATTTTGCAAGACTAACTTGACCTGGGTCATTTCTTATTTACGCCTCTGGAAATCATAAACAAAACTTGAACTGTTTCCCAGAATTGATATGAGGCAACCACTGACCAACTCCCTGCCCATCAATACAAGGTCCTCAAACCCTCAACAGACTCATATGTAGCTACAGTTTGTGTGTCCCGAATAGCCGTTCCTCTGTTCTTCCCAAATAAACTCATCTTTCTGATAATTTTGAGCTTGCCTCAGTTTACGTCTTTATTTAGACTGGGAAAGGGAAGAGTATTAGGGGTAATAAGTACCTATAAATAAAGGGCATGAAATAAAAAGTCAGTATTAAGCAGCAAATTAAGTAAAAGGAGAAATTGAAAAAAAATTTCTAAGACTGATTTATGTACTATAGACTTGAACAAACATGTGGCTTGTATGTGTGTGTACAGATATTTTTGAAATGCGCTGCTGTGGAGCTCTAAAATATATGATGATTTTTGCTGCTTTCATGAATGGGACTGAACCGAAGGTTCAACATTGACATTCCATTTGGATCACAAGGGGAAGGACATCTCAAAGACAAAAGCCCATCAGAGAATACAAATTGCTTTGACGTCTTCCAAGTTCAAATGTAATAATCGTTTGCAGGAGCAGTTTAGGGGATATCAACTGCCATTTGGACGGCGTTCGCTTAAGAAGGACGTCAGAGGAAACCAGAGTTCTCACCACGTCGTGATTTATGGATTTGGCTCGAACACTTGCAATTACTTCCTTCACACAAGGGGGTGAGTGTAGATGCGTGAGCTCCACTAAGCTCGAGTTTCTGGGAACACAGAGCACTTGATTCTCTTTTTCTGACAGATTTGCAAAGGTTTATAGTAGCGAATAGGTCAAAATGTTATTTCGTGACTTAGACTGAAATAGATGAAACTGTATTAAGAAGGCTAGTGTTTTTTTCAACAAAATATAGCCTTTGAAATTCCTTCTCATAATATTTTTGAAAAGAGAATGTATAAATGAAATACACCATTCTATGGAGAAATTTTATCTGAACGAAGTAGCTGATTATTCTAAGTGAGCTAATTAACATAACAGATGTATAAAATAAATATTTGTAAGTAAGACTATGGAATAGTTCCACTTTAAGTAAAAATGATAATTACGATGTCTTCTGATCTATGATGCCTAAAATGGCAAATAATAAGAAATGTCACCTTATTTGTTTTCAAATAATGTGTCAATTTTATTTTGATTTTCTGTCCAGCTAAAAAAAAATAGTTAAATCTAGAGAGTGCAGGGATCAGTTTAATGCACAAAGTCATGTTAATGTACATGAGGAATAACGGTAGAGATGGAAAACAAAGGCAAATTTTCGTAAGGGCAAAGTTGAATTTAGGAAAACTCAATGTGTGAGTGTCAATTACATAAAAAAGCCTTTCTTTTTTCCTGACTAGTTAATTGCAACTTGGACTATTTTTATCACGTTTATTGACACTGCCAAGATGACTTTGTCTTGTCCTCTCCTTGTATAAATCCTTGCCTCTCTGTTCAGTTCAACAGAGTTGGTTTGTTTGTCAGAATCCATATCATCATCAATTTCTGAGTTCCTGTCATACACATGTACATGCACATATATACACGCATACACATTTATGCAATTTACTTATGGATACATATTTTATATTTATTTATGTTAACATGTCAATTTTATATTATATATAATTTATTATAAAATATATAATTTATCATATAAAAAGTTGGAATGAGATACATGCTCAAGAATATGAATATTCATTCTAGTTATTTAAAATAACTAAGAATTTATCTCACATCAGACATACATAGAAAATAATTTTAAAAGCATGTCATTAATTGCCTATTAGAAAGGAACAAAGATGCTTTACCAAGTTTGTCACAAATGGTAATTATTGAATTCGTTTAAGGTAGAGGTTTTTTCGTTTTTGTTTTTGTTTTTGTTTTTGTTTTGTTGAGGAAGATTTTCCCTAAGCTAACATCCACTGCCACTCTTTCTCTTTTTGTATGTGAGCTGCCACCACAGCGTGGCCACTGACAGGCGAGTGGTGTAGGTCCATGCCAGGAACTGAACCTGGGTCACCAAAGTGGAGCATGCTGAAGTTAACCACTAGGCGACCAGGGCTGGCCCCCAGAGATTTTTTCATAATACTCTAGTAGAAATACTATAAATGGTCCAAATATTATAACTTAATCAATGTTTCATAGTTAATAAGAGAAAACTTGTTTGAGCAGAAAATGTTTCTCCTTCAACATGTTACTTTCCATATAATTATTTATACAAGAAAAGATATATTGTTTGTAAAAGGAACTTTGTTTTTCTATGCACAAGCGATGAAGTTAAAATTATGAAAATAATTCCATTCAATATAGCTTCCCCCCAAAAAAAATACAGGAATATATTTATCAAAGAGAGCAAATTTTTTACTACCCAAATGAGAAAATACTGCTAAGAGATATTAAAGGAAGTCTAAGAAAATGGAGTATAAGTTTCATGTATGTGGATTGAAAATTCAATATTGTTGAGATGGCAATTTTCTCCAAATTTATCTATAAATTCAACACAATCTCTATCACATCCCCAGCATAATTGTTGCAGAAATTAACAGGGTTATCCTAAAATTCATATGAACATGCAAAATATCTATTATATACAAAAATATTTTGACAAAGAAAATCAAGTTGGAGGACTTACACCTCTCGATTTTAAAATTTACTATAAAGCTATTGTAGTACCAAGACAATGTTACTGAAATAAAGATGGACATACAGATCAATGTAACAGAACTGACAGTCCAGAAACAAATTCTTATGTGTATGATCAATTACTTTTTACATGGACGTCAAGGCAGATCAAGGAAGAAAGAATAGTACTTTTTATCAAGTAGTGCTGGGACAACTGAATATCCACATGCAAAAGAGTGAATCTATACCCTCACCTCACATTGTACACCAAAATTTATTCAAAATGGATAGTAGAGCTAAATATGAGACCTGAAACTGTAAAACTTCTAGAAGAAAGCACAAAAGAAAATATTTGAGGCCTTGTGCTAGGCAAAGAATTCTTAGCTATAGTACCCAAAGCAGGATTCATGAAATAACAACCACAACAACATAGATAAATAGGACTTCATAAATATCAAAACTTTTGTGCTTCAAAAGACATGAATAGGGCCAGCTCAATGGCGCAGCAGTTAAGTAGAATGAAGGTTCACACGTTCTATTTCAGCGGCCTGGGGTTCGCTGGTTCAGATCCCAGGTGCGGACATGGCACCGGTTGGCAAGCCATGCTGTGGTAACCATCCCACGTATAAAGTAGAGGAAGATGGCATGATCTTAGCTCAGGGTCAGTCTTCCTCAGCAAAAAGGGGAGGATTGGCGGCAGATGTTAGCTCAGAGCTAATCTTCCTCTAAAAAAGGACATGAGTAATAAAATTAAAAGATAAACCAGAGTGAGAGAAAATATTTGTAAATCATATACCTGAGAAAGGGCTTATATTCAGAATGTGAAAAGGATCTCTTAGAATTCAATAAAAAGTAATATCCAATTAAAAATGGGTGAAATATTTGAGCAGACGTTTCTCCTAGTAATATATAAGAATGGCCAATAAGCACATGAGAACAAACTCAACATCATCAGTGATTAAGGGAATGTAAAATAAAACCACAATGAGATATTACTTCACACCTTCTAGAATGCTTTCATCAAAAAGAAAGAAAATAACAGTTTTCTACAAGGATGAAAGAAACTGGAACCCTCACAAACTAAAAATGGGCGTGTAAAATGAAGCAAACCTTTGGAACAAGTTGGCAGTTTCTAAAGAAGTTAAAAATAAACTTACCATTGACCGAGTAATTCTACTCTTAGGTATTTACCCAAGAAAAATGAAAAAGACTTGTATGCAACTGTTCATAGGAGCATTATTTATAATAGCTATAAAGTGGAAAGAATCTAACTGTTCACCAGCTAGTGAACGAATAAACAAAAATATAGTGTATCTTTCCAATGGAACAGTATTCAGCAATAAAAAAAGAACTGACTACTGATTTGGGCTTCAGACACATCATATTAAACACAAAGACTATATATATTATTCCTCTATTTATATGAAATATCCCTAAGAGGAAAACCAATAGCAATGGAATCCAGATTAGTAGCGACTAGAGATGGAAACTGAGATTGGGTAGAAATGTGCATGAGGGATGTTTTGGTGTAATGGAAACGTTGTAATATCAGATTGCGGCAATGGTGGCATAACTCTATAAATGTACTAAATATAGTTGAATTATACATTCAAGACAGGTGAAATTTATGGCATATAAATTGTATCTCAAAATAATTGTTTGAAAAAAGTAAACCATAAAGGGTTCAAAGTATTAGGAGCCTAATTAAATTTTTTTTAGGCTGGTGAAGTAGAATGCCTACCTAAGCAAGATTTGGAAGTTCAAAGTCATAAATAATAGGAGTGATGGATTTGGCTACTTGCACTTAACCAAAACTGTATAACAAAGGATATCTTAAACTAAGTTATAAGTCAAATGATGGGTAAGAGAAACAAATTCCTCCTCATATAGAAGCCAGTGAGGTTAGAGTACAGTGGACAAAAGGGAGGAAGTCAGGGTGCAGAATGGATTGAAGGGGCAAGAGGGACTGCAAGAAGCCTCAGGAGCGGATATTGCAGCAGTCCAGGTGAGAGATGGTGATTGCCTCTGCTACTTCGGTAAATATAGGGTCACAAGAAAGTGAATGAGTTAGTGTGACCTATTCAAGCATGACTTGAAAGAAGGAACAAAGAAAGGATAAACCCTGTAATTTGGGTTTGAATATTTTGGTATATTGCAGTGCTATTTACTAAGATTGACAGAAAAGAGATTTGAGGAGGAAGATAAATAATTCTGGTTTTATTACACCACACCACACATCAGCGGCTATTGCAAATGTGCTTATCCTTTCTGCGCCATGCTTGTGGCCTCCTTAAATCTGCTGTACTAGGTATTCTGTAAGCTTGAAAACCTCATCCCCCATTTTTTCATGTCTGTCTCTTTCTGGTAATAAAAGTCTTAGATAAAATCTCAGTTTCTTGGAAAGTTCTTACCTTTCACCAAATCTCATTTAGACAACACTGAAGTTCAAATATCCCTTTAGCTATTTGATATCACTATTCTGTTTGGTTATTTTCTAGACGTCCTCAGATCGACATTCACCAAGCTGATCTTTACTGGACACCACACCATCTGCTACCCTATGCAATGATTCAGTGATTCAAGAACCTCGAAATCTGCTAAGTAGAACTAGACAGATAAATAAATAAAGGGAATAGAATATTACTGTTGATATGAGAGAGGTGCTGCAATCAGTGCTGGAAATCACACACAGAAAAACCGAAAAAACAAACAAACAAAAATAAGTTTTCAATTCAAAAGAGAAGTGTTCCTCCTAATGATGAAAGGATTTATTAGCTTTTTAAATTCTCCACTGCAACAACCATGATGATCTTTTAAAGATATTCATTCATCTCACCTCATTGCCTAAAACCCCCAGAGCCTTCCAGTGTACTTAGAATAAAGCAAATTCCCTACATTGAATTACAAAGCCCCGCTGGACTTAGCCCTGTCAACCCTTTTGACCTCATTTCCTGACACTCTTTCTCTAGCTTTTTACAGTGAGGGTGTTTAGGAACCTATTTTCCTTTGACTTGGAAATTTCACCTAGAGAACTATTCCATAGAAATAAAAATCAGTAATGAGGATATATAAATGCTCACTACTAAAATATTTGCTGTATTGAAGTAATGGAGACAACTTTAATGTCCATCTATAGTGGACTGGTTGGTTAATTATCATATGCTTATCTTATGCTATTATAAGTTAACTTTATATGCAGTGAAAAAATTCAAGTTGCAGTGCAATTGTATAAGATAAATTGGTTTGAAAATAAACATCAACAAAACAATAAAATCAACAAAGAAAACCCTATATAAGTTTCTATGTTTCTATAAACATACGAAAGAATTGATGTGTTATGCATTGAGTTCCTATCATTTGCTATGTTAACAAGAAGTAGAATTGTGCAGTAACAGAAAGTTGACTTTTATATGTCTATAATTTGATTGATGATAATAAGCGTGATTTACTTTTTGTTTTTTAATTTGAAGAATAATCTAGTAAAATAGAAAATAAATTATTTCTCTAGTCTTCTGTGCCCTTAAGTTCGAGCTTATTAGAAAGAAACAAATGCTAGGAATTTTAAAGAAGAAAAGTCTCATACATTTGAAGATTTTTTTTCTTGGTGAAGCACATTTTATATGTTCTCGGGGAGAAAGACTGAATACATTGTGATTATGTTCAATCATTCTAACTAGTCTTTGCTTTTTATTTAGTTTTTTTCAATACAAAAAAGCATTTTCTCTTTGTGTTTGAACTGTAAAGAAGCTTTTCTTTTAATTGAAGTGTAATTGACATACAATATTGTATTAGAACTGTAAAGAAGTTTTCAGAAGGGGAAAATACATCGCTAATCTGCCTGCAGTTTTCATCAGGATTGAAAGACTGCTTGTAGGTTATAGAAATGCAGTCATTAAAGGTACAGAAATAAAAACTGATTCTTCTCATTCACTGTTTCTGGAGAGATCGAACAAATTGTAATGAGTTACTTAGAGAGGCTTAGGAAAGAAAAATTGTTAACATTCTGATGTATTGTCATCAAATTCTATGTATATATATTTACATACATTAAAAATATATATGTTTACATATATATGTAAATATGTAGTTTACATATATGTAAATATTTAAGTCTAATATGCAATAGTGTTCCATATGCATACACATAAGATATTACTGATTTTTAGTGTTTATATAAAACATATCTACGTAAAATCACTAACATTTTTTTAATAGGCCCATACCAACATTTTTACATTTGGTTATTTTTGAGTTTGTTTTATGGCTTAGTTTACTGTTGGTGTCAGTATTCTTGTTTTTTATGTGTGTTTCTGTATAAACTTTTCAGTAATGCTTGAAAAGAATATATTTCACATAAAATGCATAAATTTTATGTACTGTCATCTTTATCAATTATATTATTATTATATTATTTAATTTCTTTATGTCCTTTTGTTGTGTCTGGTTTATCTGTAATGAACAAACAAGAGAATGAATTTTTATCAAGTTCTTTGTAAAGACTTTAAATTTCACCTCTTCGTATATATAGTAACATAAGAATTCAAAAAGAAAAACTCTCTATGAAAGAGATTTCACATTATTATATTATTACAAGGTGGCTTTGTTGGTGGACTAACATATATGTATTATACATAATGTGCTTCCTGCCAAACTGTGTAGTCCATATGAAATAAATACCCTTTAACTCTACATGCTAAACAAGAAGTAAAAAGAATAAAGTTCATTAACTAAGCTAAGGTGGTGGGGGAATAAGGTTAAAAAAACATTTGCAGGGGCTGGCCCCGTGGCCGAGTGGTTAAGTTCGCGCGCTCCGCTGCAGGCGGCCCAGTGTTTCGTTAGTTCGAATCCTGGGCGCGGACATGGCACTGCTCATCAGACCACGCTGAGGCAGCGTCCCACATGCCACAACTAGAAGAACCCACAACGAAGAATACACAACTATGTACCGGGGGGCTTTGGGGAGAAAAAGGAAAAAATAAAATCTTAAAAAAAATAAAATAAAATAACATTTGCACCATCTGCTTTCATTCTAATCTCTTGTCTCACATCCCAAGTTAGAAGACTCTCATGATATTGCTTTCTTCCTCAAGGGATCTTCCTTGGATGTGGTTTGCAATGGATATGAATGTTACGTTGCTCTAAGCCAAGACATGGTGGTCAAAAAGTGTCATGAGAGTTATCAGAATGTAAATAACTGAGAGTGAGGTTCAAGAATTTTATTTTTTGATATTTTTCCAACTTTTAGCAGAGCATGACCAGGTTTTCATGGTTCATTTCCCAGGACTATTACCACAGGACAAGGCAATTTGACTTCAGGATTGCATAAATTTCATGTACTCTAATTCAATATTTATTTAGGGTGTGAATTTTTTATAATACTAGAAAATAAAACATTCATATTCATATATGATTCTGAACATTTATTATCTCTGATTTTGTGTCTGTTTCAAGAAAACATGTTTTGATCCTTGGAATATTGGTTAAAACTGTGCTTCTCTTTCCCTTACTACCTGTCCCCGAATTGCTCTCTCTGTGAATTTCGGCTTGTGGAAGAGAGAGGGGAGATGGGCAAAAATATAAATCCAGGATTACTTTTACTGCCAAAATGCTTAGATTAACACCATGACCTCAATAAATACCCTGTCTCACACATGCAGACACATACTATAAGCAGATTATATGTGTGTGACACAAATATGTTTAAATAAATTAATTGTAATTATGTATATAGGTATATAACTATATTGCATATATATATAAAACATTTATATCTATGTATAATTGTTTTGAATTATTCAAACATTCATATATTTTCATTTTTCTTTATTTGCATGCTTCCAATATCCTTTAATTTGTTAAATTCTGATTACTTTTCTTTATTGATGCTATTAACTTAAATTATCTGACAATTCCATTAAAGTCAATAAAAGACATATTTCATAGATAAACCAATATTTTGGTTTCTGGTTTAGTAGGAAATCAGTGCTATTTTTTCTCTGTCTCTGACTCTAAATTTGTCCATATAGTCTAATTAAATCCTAGTTATAGATCTACTATGCTATTATGATAGTATTGTTAAATCAAATAAATATTTTCAACAATATTTTGATTTGGCATTAAATTTTGCAACTTTTTTTCCCACAAATCATTCCATCGTGATTCCATTTTTTATTTAATAGATTTCAAAGCTCAAAACAATATAATTTTCACATCTTCAATTCTTGATTTTAGGTCACTTATCATTTAACTGGACTAAATTTTTAAGCAGATTTTCAAGAAGGAAATGTGAGACATTGCATATTTAAGCATATTTTTCTGTTGCCTTTTCTTCGACATGAAAAACAATTTGTCTAAATAGCTTTAAGCTACAAATATTTTCATAAGATATTTTAGTCAATGATTATTTGTCACCTACTGCTTAACATTCCATAGAATAATTTAAGATAAGCCTAATTCTATAATAATCCTTTATTGTCTACTCATTTTCTTCAATGCTTGTGAATGTTTTAGCCTTTGCTCTTGAGATTAATCTTTATTCCCCACAATATCCTGTGGTAATCTTATTCATTGTTTATTATTGCTTTTGCATAGATGTAATGAAAAAAAGCATACCTTTGAAAATAAATAGCCACAGAATAGAAATTTGAAAATTCAGAAAACTGTGTGCCATGTCTAATGATATCTAGAAGGCATGGAGGCTGTAATCATGAGAAACGGGAAATAAAGAGCATGAAAGGCAAGGGCGCCAGGATGATTCGCAAAAAACAAACAAGGTGAAGGGCATTCTGGATGAGACAAGGGAGGGTTGAAAGAAAAACATATAAAATATTTCAGCAAATTTAAAGTTTACATTTACATTTTAAGTATTAATACTGATATTAACCATTATTTGAGCATTGTATTAATTACTATGCAATATATACCAGCTGCGTTTAATGCACTATCTAGTTAATCCTTCCAGTATATGGTATTTGTAGGGCATATTTATTATACCCTATATCTATTACCTGAGTTGCAATGGCAAGATTGTGGAAGGCAAGGAAAGACTGAGGAACCGTAACAGATTGGAGGAACCTAAGGTGCCATGAGAGTTAAATACTAACTGGGTCCTGAATTGGATCTTGGAACAGTAAAAGGATATTAGTGGAAAAAAATGAGTGAACCCAAAGGAAGTCTGTAGTTTAGTTCACAATACGGTAACATTCTTAATTCCTCAGTTGGGACAATTGCACTGTGGTTACTTAAGATTTTAACATTAAGGGAAGCTGGGTGTAAGGTATGCAGAATTCTCTGAACTATTTTTGTAATAATCTATAAGTCTCAAATTATTTCAAAACTTTATAACATATATTATAAAAAAATCAGCAGGGATTTTTACTACACTCTCGGTCACTGATTTTCAACCCCTATTGCTCTAATCCCCTGGGTTTTATAAGGGAATTTAGAGAGGATCAGTCTTTTCTAGGATGTCTACTTTCTGTGTGGTATGATCTCCATCAAAGCTGTACTCCTGGTCTTTCTCCCTCCATTTGCCACATTTAGGGGCAGAAACTAAGCACGAATAGCTTAGCCCTTCTCTTCGCTTTTTACCTTTGGGTACTGATTGTCCTCAATAGTGCACGCTGGCCACCATTTCTCATGCTGCAAGATTTGTGTGGCATGCCCCATGTGGAGAAGCCTGGGGAAATGATCTAGTGCTACCTGCACTAAGTTTGTCTATTATGGGGTTCAAAAAAGCTTAATAATGAGAGCCTCTGTTTCTGCTTTGCATCAAAGTCAATTTCTCCACTAACAACCTTTCAATAACAAACATGATTATTTCATTTCATTTCATTTCAAGCTATTGCTATTCCTTGAACTCTCCCAACTGATTGCAAATCGGGCTAGGAAAAAATAAACTAGGCTTTATTTAAGATCCAATATAGCATAGGAGTTAAGAGAGTGGACTCTGGAGATATATTTCCCAGGATTTTCACTGAGTATGTGACCTTAGGCAAATCACATAACTTCATTTTTTTACTTGTAAAAGATGATGATTTTTCTTTAGAGAATTTTGTTAGGATCAAATCTATCTAGCTAGCTAGCTATCTTTCCATCTTTCTTTCTATCCATCCATCTAGCACACAGGACAAAGTCTAGCACATGGAAAGTAGTATATAAGTATTTGTCATTGGTGTTTATTGGGTCCCCCAAGCCTCAGTGTGGGGCCAGGGTGCTCAAGAGAGACCAACTTGGTAGAACTCCATGCTTCCTGCCAAAAACTTTATATATGTACACACACATATATCTATAAAACAATTGCTTCTATTTTCTCTGTTGAGATTCCATGTGTTTTACCTTGAAAATAAAGTACTATATTATTTAAATAGACAAATGCATTGATAGATAATCAATTAATAATATTTCCCTTGTTCAACTATCTAAATGCTTTCTTTGAGGAATTGAACCAGGAAAAAAATATACATGTTGTTTGATGTTGTATAGTTAGTGGAATAGCGGCTAAGATTTAGGTTTCCTGATCTTATAGGTGGGAAGACAATATCGTATCTTAGTACAAACAAAACATTAACATAGTGATGAAGAGCTCAGGACTCAGACATCTGGGGTTGAAATCTTATTCTGATAGACACTTGTGTGAGATCTTTGGTTTTCTCATTTATAGAACATATAATCATACCTAACTCGTATCTGTAAAATGTGTGTGTGTAATATAATGAGAGAGAGAATATGTGTGTGTGTATATATATTTATGCACATATAAATGTTTATGTACATACATATATCATATTGCCAGGGAATAATAACCTTTATTTATGCTAGGACAGAAAAGTGAAGAATACAGCCAAATATTTTTTGAAGCAGAAATAATCTAAAAGACATGTTTATTCTGATTATGTATAATTTTATGTAATTCATTTTATAGGTGCAATACTCTTAATGTTTCAAATAATGTCAAATAATATCACCGTATTTACAAAGATTAAGCAGAACTGAGTTATTTATATGGATAATAACTCTCCTGATTAATCATTGTAAGTGCATCTAATTATTGCTGTCGGCTATGTTGTAATTGAATTGGACTTAAGTGTTTATGTTTAATCTCCACTTACATAGTTCGGTCTACTGAGGAGCACATATCTCAATACCTTGAAATCCTTCTTGAAACAGAATTGCCTAATGAAGTCTTTATGAAGTTCACATAATTATTAGTTGGAAGCACAATATGAATTTTCTAATGACTTTCAGTCATAACTTAAAGTGATAGAAATTTGACACTGAAATGGATGCAATGTCAGGGTATGTTCTGATGACTCTGTTACTTTCAAAAGATTATGACATTGGTGGTTTTTCATCATTTGCTTAAAAGGGAGAAAAAAGAAAACCCTTCTCTTTGACCTTGACAATGAAATTATGATTAAAAACTGATTATCTAACTATGACCACAGAATCAATCAATTCTTAACACCTGCTCTGAGTAAAAATTAAATTAACACCGGAAAAGAGAAATGTGAAAATAGTCAATGGTTACTGTTGGACAGAAAAGATCTGGAGGCCATGCCAGGTTTTTCATCTCATGTGCTAGGACATGTTATAGGTTCTAGGACACATCATGTAATCACTGTTACTAAATGGTGAGGATAATGCTTGTCTTTTAGGCTAACACTTATCTGCTGTTTAAACAAATAATCTAAAATCTCAGTGGCATAAACAGCTTGCCTATTTCTGGTTCAGCCAACAGTCACATCATTTCCGATGTCTCTCCTGGAGAGCTCATTGTGGTAACTCAGGGCTATCTGCTTCTTTAATTGTGTTTCTGTAAGATACTCTAGTCTTTCCTTTAAGCCATCAAGACTGGGGAGATGATTTCTAGGGAGATTTTATGGATCAAGGTTAGATTTAGCTGGAATTGGAGTACAAACTTCTACTTATATCTAAGTGGCTGGAGCTAATCAATCTCCCACTTTCCCACAAGGAATGCTGGGAAATGTAGTTTTCCTACATTTCATGTGAGACCAAGTAGAATAAATCTGATTGATAGGTATCTAGCCACTCTTGGCCATATTGTACCCTGAGAACAAGTGCCTGAAATATGTTTTATCATTTGTTATGCAGACGAAGTTATATTTGAACATATAGCTATAGCTATCTATCAAAGCCCTATATTCTTATGCCAGTATGTTTTATTTTTCTCAGGTTTTAAACACATAAAAGAAAGTATTAAGAGTTTGCAATCTCAGAAAACCCAATGTGTCCCTGTCTCAAGGCCTTATATTTGTGTTGTCAGTGTCATCTCAGCTCTCAACACTAAGTCTTTATTTTTTCCCTATGAATCTCAATAATCTTCTGAACTTTTTATCCCCAATAACATTTTTGAAGTGACCAATGTTTCTGGTACCAATTTTCTTAATATCACTTAATAAGGAATATTTTCTTAAAAACAGATTTGCAGGGGGCTGGTCCCATGGCCAAGTGGTTGAAGTTCCAAGTGCTCTGCTTCGGTGACCTAGGTTTTCAGGTTTGGATCTGAGACGTGGACCTACTCCACTCATCAGCCATGCCATGGAGGCATCCCTCATACAAAGTAGAGGAAGACTTGCACAGATGTTAGCTCAAGGTTAATCTTTCTCAAGCGAAAAAAAAAAAGGAAAATTGGCAAAAGATGTTTTCTCAGGGCTAACTTTCTTTCCACAAGATAAAAAACCCCAAAATAATAACAACAACAAAACAGATTTGTACACTCCTAATTTTTAGTGTTCCTGTTAGAAACTTCTTTAACAATTAGACTTAAAATGGAATTATGCCAAATATTTAAAATATTTCACATTTTTTCTTTTCCCACAAATTATGTATACTCTTAAAGGAATTAATTCTCTACTATGAAATATTCTTAATTACAAAATGTTTTCTTATTGGACAAATTTTCTTATGGCTTAAAAAATAGGTAGTATAAATTGTCATAATTTTCATTTCTCTACAAGAAAATCTCAGTCTGAGTTTTTGGCAGGAGGTTATTAGATAACAACTACTTTTCAAGTAACTTCACACTGATTCATTGTATTTCAAATAAAGCATTTGCTGAGAACACTGTTCTTGTTAAAGACGCTTAAAATTATATTACACCATTCATAAAGCAAGTGGTATGAGCATTTGGAAACTGTATGCATTTGCTCTGTTCTATCCAATAATAGTCCCCAAAGAACTCTGCGAGATCTTATCGAATTTAATATTAATGGTATCCAGGAGGAAAGTTTTGTAAGCTCAATAGAAAAATGGTCAATAATTCTTGGTAAACTTCTTTTATTTTCAATGTACACTCAATGTCTTTCCATATTTCTCTTCTGACAGTAAAAAAATAGTTTACTTCTTTCACCAGGGGAAGAGAAGTTTTTATCAATTTTATTCATGTGTGTGTGTTGCCTCTGCTGTTGTCTTTATGTTCTTCTTTTGTGTAGCAATCAAGATATAATTCAGTTCTTAGCCACTCTTTCTAAAGTTTTGGATACTTCAGTTAATAGCATCCTTCGTTAATCATAACTTTAATTCTTCCCTCTGTATTTGATTGTTTCAGGCAATATATTAATATAGAGGTAATTGACTCAAAATGATTCTCATATAAAAATCTAAAGGATGCAAATATTTTACAAAGAAATATAAGAATTGATCAAAGACCCAGAGGTCCCAGGGGTGGATCTGTTATGCCTCCATTCTCAAAACTCCAAAGCAGATTTCCATTTCATTGGAAATGGCTTGGGTACTCAAGATGAAGATATGACGCATTTCCAACTCTCATTCACTCAGTAAACATCGAACCCCTTATGGAACACAGCACAAAGTAGAGTGCAGTGTTCTGGGAATTTTATCCTTGAGAAGCCGACACAAACACAAACAGCACATTGTTAGATTTTAATCTGGAAGACTAAAGTTCAAGTTAGGGGGGAAAAACAAGGAATTTGAAAAAGTGGAAACTTCCGTGGGAAAGGAAAAGAGATGATAGCACCCAAAATGAGGAATCCCAATGGCAAAATCTTGAATCAGAGAGAAAGTGATTTTCAATGACATTGCAAAAATACCATTATATACTGGCAGATTATTTTTTTATGGTGTCAGATTTTAAAATGCTTTTTTCATTCAGAGTGGGTGTTCAGCGAGACAATAAAACTTTGCAAGATTGAAGGATACATAAAACCCATGTTCATCAGATATATTATCCTCTGTCATTTTTGGTCAGTGGCTAGAAGTAAAATAATTAAATTAACAGTGTCTGTGTCTTAGTTTGGGGATCAGGCCTCTGCAAAACAGACAATGGGCTTAAGATATATGGGACACATACTTGAATAAGATATGATTTTCCCAAAATAATTCAAGGAAGATTCTAAAATGTAGATATCTGAGACTTACTAATTCAAACCCTAGGGGCCAAATATTTTTCAAATCAATGATTTCTTGCAGATTTGAGTACATTAATAAGAGTTTAGGCAACTGCAGTTTAAGTAACCTAAAGGTCCCAACTTCCCATCCATCCAGGTTTATTAAAATCCACTCTACACCCAGCAGTTGTAGTTGATGCTACGGAAGTCAAAAAGATTGCTGTTTTTAAGAAACTCATGACCCAAAAGGTAAAGACAGACTTGTAAATAAACAAGTGCAGTAAAATATTAATAGCAAGACGATTTGAACTGACTAAACCAAGAGCTCTTTATAAAGAAGAGAATGATTATTTCTACCTAGGGAGCAGATGGGTAGGAGTTCATAATGCTCCTACATTTAACTTTTTTTTTTTTGGTGAGAAAGATTGGCCCTGAACTAACATCTGTTGCCAATCTTCCTCTTTTTTCTTGAGGAAGATTGGCCCTGAGCTAACATCTATGCCAATCTTCCTCTATTTTGTATGTGGGTTCTCACCACAACTTGGCTTGATGAGTGGTGTATAGGTCCGCACCCAGGATCCCAACTGGCAAACCCTGGGCCACCAAAGAGGACTGCACAAACTTAACCACTACACCACTGGGCTGGCCCAGACCTGTAAATTATTAAAACATATTTTCTGACTTCAAGTTTTCATGATTTTAAGAAAAAATATACTATAGTGCAATTTTTAGAACCAATTAGTGATACATCTTAACTTAAAGGCATTCTACTTTGAATATTCTTATTATACCACCCACAAGGACACTTGAATTTGGTAACACACAGCTGGAGTGTGCAGAGTTTGTGATTCCTGGGATCTAGGCTCTTAGAGTGAAAGTCTAGTGCTGGAAATGGGCAAAGTGCTCTGAGAGGCATATTAGGCCACTGTCAAATTGGAAGATGCACAGGAAAGGTAGGAAGAAGCTAATACTGCACTGCTATTGAATTCAGGTTTTTTTCCTTTCTTAATACTGTTTTCTAGTTTTCTCTCTGTGGCTCACACAAGTGATTTAGCATGGATGGGTTTGCTAGCATTCTTCCCATTGGAAAGCATGTAACTTCTCAGTTAATATCACAAAGTCAGCCCAATGCTACCCACTAACTAGAAGAAATGACTTAGTGAATTTCTTCATATATTTCATTTATTTGTTAATAAATTAGACCATACAAGACTAGACCTTGTTAATGATGAACTGAAAAGTTTCTAAGGTGAGGAATTTCAAACAGTATTGTATGATGCTATCTTTTCTTAATAACATGTATTTCTGAATACATTACAGTGGAGTCTGTACAGGCTGGTGTATAGAAGTTCTGTTTACAGGAACACTATTTTAAGGAGATTTTAAAGCTGTGGCATAAAGTTCTAAAATTTAAATAAATTAAAGTTTGTATGTATTCAAGTGAAGGTTAAACAAATATGTGAGAGGGGCATAAGAAATGTCCCTCCATGTGGAAAGACGATCTGCAGAGTGACTGAAAACCAAACCGTGATTCTTAAATAAATTTCTATCTAGTGCTTGAATGGGAAGTCAAAAAACAATATTTTGATCTACTTAAAAACATTTAATTTCGTCTTGAAAAATAGGTATGTAAAATCAAAATTAATCATTTGGTGACAAAGTAAAACCAATCTCTCTAGGATAGATGCAAATACACGTATTAAAAGCGTTTTATTTTTTTGGTCATAATTCTTACTGCTTTTTGAAGACTGTTAACATATAGATTTCAATTAAATTTGAAATTGTGTTTGTCCCTCAAAAACACTTCCTTCTAACCTAAAGCACCATAGACATCATGTGAGTATTTATTAAGTATGGTGCTACAGAAAATATCCCAATTGTGCAAATCTAAATAATTGAAACATCTTTTATTGTTGTTTGTCTTACTATCTTGCTCAGTTCCCAAAGATAGGAGACCCTCCAAGCTGAGTCTTCTGTTGTTACATCCTGGACTAGTATTGTCTGATATGGAAAATTGATTGCAAAAATGTCCTCAGGGTCTAGCCCTGTGGCCGAGTGGTTGGGTTCGTGTGCTTGCTTCTGCGGCCCAGGGTTTCACTGGTTTGGATCGTGGGCATGGACATGGCACCACTCATCAAGCCACGGTGGGGCTGCATCCCACATGCCACAACTAGAAGGACCCACAACTAAAAATATACTACGATGTACCGGGGAGCTTTGGGGAGGAAAAGGAAAAATAAAATCTTTAAAAAAATTTTTAAAAGTCTCCAATTTTTCAACACTCTCTGTACCGATGACTTTTGAAATATGACTTTGAAGCAACTCCTATTAAAAGGTAGAATCTTTTCCAATCTCTTAAATCTGCACTGATCTTGTCATTTCTTTTAGCCAACAGAATTCGACGGGAGAGGTGGTGTGCCAATTCCAAGCCTGAGTGTCAGAAGGCCTTGGAGACTCCTGCTCAATCTCTTGGAAAACTGCCCATTTGCCTTGTCAACAAGCTTAGACTTGTCTATTAGAAAGGATTTGAGGACCACTTGGGCAGAAACAAGCTGCCCTAGCTGAGGACTATAGGTCGTCTTTCATTAGCCATCCTTTTACAACATTAAATTTTGAGATTTTGTGTTCTTTTGTATTATTGTGATTATAGCTAGCAAATATCAATTCTGTTATTTGATATTAGTGTAATCCTAATAAGCATATACTGATGCCATAGTGGCAAACTATATATTTTTAAAATAATCAAAAATAGATCTGAAGGTAATATTTATTATATGCCTTTTAAAAACTCAAAGTTGTTTGAGGTTACTGGAGACTTGTCATTTTGCAATGACATGACAAGAAAATAATCTAGGAGAGAAGGGAAAAAAATATGGTAATCAAGAATTCGCTACAAAATGCTTTGTTCCACAGACATCTCCTCAGGGGGCAAATGCTTCTTTTGCTTGCTAATGGTATTTTCCTGTCATTGAGCACCAATGTCTCCACATTTTGGTTTCTACTGCCCAGAGCCAAATGAATAATCTTAATCGTTTTGTTATATCTGTTTAACTCCTTGATTATCTTGCCAGAAGTCTAACTATGCCAACACCTCATTTTATGTTGTTATACTTAAAGGGAATGATAAAATAAATACACATGAATCGTTTTCTTTTATTGTTTTTGCCAGTTCATTTGTTCATTTAATCAAGGAGAGTTTATAGCATACCTAGCTCTTTCTGTACACTATATATACTATGCCATGCACTAGAGATATATAAAAATCAAGGTATCTGGGCCGGCCCTGTTGCGCAGCAGTTGTTTGCACATTCCTCTTCTCAGTGGCCCTGGGTTTACTGGTTTAGATCCCAGGGTCGGACACGGCACCGCTTGGCAAAAAGCCATACTGTGGTAGGCGTCCCACATATAAAGTAGAGGAAGATGGGCATGGATGTTAGCTCAGGGCCAGTCTTCCTCAGCAAAAAGGTGAGGATTGGCAGCAGTTAGCTCAGGACTAACTTCCTCAAAAAATAAATAAATAAATAAATTATAGAGGTATTATTTACTGGGGGCTTGGGTTATTCAAGATACTGTTCTAAAGTCCGTTATAGGCACTCAGCAATTGAATCCTCACAATATCCCTGTGAAGTGTGTATCCATATGGTACGTATGAGGAAATGAAGGTACAGAGACTTGAAAATGACTCAGGTATTAAGTGTCATAGTTAAGATTTGAACGCACATATTCTGGTTCCACAGCTGATGACTTCAGCATTTGGAATGCTATTTCTAAAGTTAAACAAGCAAACAAAAAAACTCTTTCCCTAAAGATATCAGACAACTAAACTATTAGTAGGGGAAAAAAAAGATTCCTGTTAAGATTCTGAAACTCTCTAAATGCTATATGTAGTAAAAGATGGACACCAACTCAGACTTGGGAGGGAGGAGAATTACGACGATCTCTTTGGAGGTGACATATAAGCTAGCCACATGTAGAGAGATGTACAAGGCATGGGGCCCACTGGAGGACTAGGCAGCTGATGCAGAGTCAGAGAGACACAAGTTATCACAGGAGCATAAAGCCAGGCTGAGGTGTGGGGAGGTCACGATAAGGATGAGCTGGACAGGTCAGCAAAAACGAGATCACAAAATGCCTTGAATACTGTGCTGAAGCCTTGACTAACTCAGATCTGACCTGTGTTTGTCTTTTATTAATATAAATCTAGGAGTGATTTTATAGCTGAAGAGGACAAGTGATTAGGTTTTTGCAGTAACTTAGACAAGAAAAGAGGAGGAGGAATAAGTCGTAGAAGTGGAAATGGGAAGGGGTTGGATTTAAGACTTACGTAGAAGTTAGAAAATGGGACTTGGTGCCTGGTGGGATGCAAAAGAGTGAAGAAGGTGGCGCTTTAATTTTCTGGTTGGAGTACTTGGTCATACTGTGTCTCCTTTCACTATTTATGGAAAAAGAAAGATGTAATGACAAATACCAGGTACTGAATGTGTATTACTTCTGGGTCTAGATTTCAAGTTTATATTAGCTGTATGACCTTGGGTTAGTTTCTAATATCTCTGACCTATAGTTACATGATCTTTAAAATGGGGATAATATTAGTACTTGCCTTGCAGTGTTGTTGTGAGGATTAAATGGAATAATGTGCGTAAAGCAATCAGTCCTTCTGTGTAAGATGTAGATGTAATATTTGCTAGTTATTTTTATGCAAAAAGAGGCAAAATGCCATTATTTTGAATAATAACATGTTCATTTGTAGAGATCTTAGGTGAAAGTGTGTTGAGATGTAGTTGAGATGCTTATTATGCACATGGATATGAAGACAAATAAGAGGTAATCAAGGCGACAGGACTAGTTTAGAACATGCAGAAAGATGTAAAATCAGATGACAAGGCCAAGGATTTGACGCTCAGAACGCCAACATTTAAGATAAGGAATAAAAATGTCCATTGGATCGGAGCATAGAAGTTATGTTGCCATTTGCCATGAATAGCTTTGATGGAGTCAGGCCCGACTTCACGGGCATGCAACCTGTGCAGTCTCACGGGGCCCAACGCACAGACGTTTTTGTTTAACGCTCACTTGACTTATTGTTGTGCTGTCAATGTCTTAAAAGTCTTAGTAATTTTATCTTTGAACATGTGTTTTGTGAGGGAAGTAGATCAGCTTGCTAGGGCAAACAAATACCACATATTAAAATACCACAGACTTGGTGACTTAAACAATAGACATTTATTTTCTCACAATTCTGGAGGCTGGAAGTCCAAGATCAAGGGGTCAGGTTTGGTTTCTCCTGAGGCCTCTGTCCTTGATTTGCAGACGGTCACCTCCCTGCTGTGTCCTCACATGGTCTTTCCTCTGTGCGTGCACCCTTCTGGCGTCTCCTTGTATGTCTAAATTTTCTCCTCTTACAAGGACACCAGTCAGAGCGGATTAGGCCCCACCCATATGACCTCATCTTATCTTGATTACCTCTTTCAATATTCCATCTCCAAATCAGTCACATTTTGAGGCATTGGGGGTTAAGACTTCAACATATGGATTTTAAGGGAAAACAATTCAGTCTATGATATGAAGTATGATGGGAAAATAGTGGATGTGTGTGAGCAGCTGAGATATACTGGGAGTGACTCAGGCTGGCAGAGCAATTGGCCTGGAGGCCCAGTGTGCAGGTACATGCCTCCTGGCAACCTTCAGGGCTGCTGGGACATCATTGGGGCCCAGATTGGTGGCAGTAACTGCTGGAGAGAGAGGCTCTGCAAGGGGGCAGTACTGGGACCCTCTGTTCTCTGAACCCATCCGTGCAGCATCTACACAAATATTAACCCTGGCCTGAGTGCAAAAACAGGGACTGCCCTGATCAAAGAGTAAATATTATCAGTACATTCTTACAAAATAAAAGCATTCATGGGACAATGCCAAAATGCATATGAAGTAGTTATTAGATTTCTTGAAAAAAATTTAGAAACTCTGGTTTTGAAAATTGTTGCAACATCACAAAACAAACGTCTACAGGCTTAGAGATAGAAATTACATTTAAAGATCATAAAGTTAAATAGAAAAGAACACTATTTTCATATGATGCTTTGGATGAACAAATAACTAAAGAAGAAGGTGGTTTCAAAATTAGCTTTTCTTTGTGACTGAAGATACAGTGATAAAATACATTAACTAGCATTTTGAATTACACAGCAGTCAGGAAGTCACTTTTGATTTCTTGTACAACCTCCACAGTTTACAGGAAATGTCAAAGCAAACGTTAAAATGCCATTCTATAAATTTACATCTGAAATTAAATTCAGGTTGACATGAAACTGATATGAATGAAGAAATAATTCTTCTCAGAAGAATTGTTCTACAGGAATCATCATCTCGAGATATACTAAAATTTATATTTCAAAATACTTTATCAGCATTTATTTACCTATTGAATGTTGTCACCACATGTTTAATATTCCTAACACTCTAGTAACAGTTGCATCAGCAGGAAGATCCTTCTCAAAATAGAAAAATGTCAAACGTTGTTTGCCATTTTCCACTTGCCGAGAACAACTGATGTCACTGTGAATTATATGAGTTGAAAATAAAATTGCTAAATGTAAAAATGCAAAAGTTGTGATGATGTGATAAATGAATTTGTAGTACGGTGAGCCAGAAAAATCTTATGTTTAATCAAGATATTACACTAATAAAATGTTATTTGTTATATTGTCTAAAATTATGACACCGAAATTATTGTTTTTAATTGTAAGTTTATGTTGTTACTCATGTGTCACTATTATCCCTATTATGTTTTATAAATAATAACATTGTTAAGGAAAACCTTTATATTTTAGTAGCTTTAATGGAACTTTTAAAATTATTATTATTGAACAACAGGCCCTGTATTTTCATTTTGCACTGGGACCTGCAAATCATGTAACCAGCCCTGATTGGAGTAATCAATTGGAATGAGTTCTAAAAGGAGGTGAAGAAACAGAGGCAGAGATTATAAATAACTATTCTCTGGTGTTTCAACAACAGGCAGCAAAGAAATGGACAATGCAGTGGAGCACAGAAATGGGGAAGACAAAACATCTTGGAGGAAGGGCGTAGAGAGGGCGTGTTGTTTTAAGATGGAAGCTAAATAGATCAGCTTTGTGGTCTTGTGAGAATGATCCAGTGGAGAGGAAGAAATCATTACTGTAAAATAGAGAGAGGAGTGCAGAAAAAAAATATATAGAAGGCAAGATATGATGGGATGCAGATCACAAGTAAAGGAGTCAGTCTTTGAGAGACTCAGGGACACTTTATTTTTCGTCACAGAAAGAAAAGAAAAGGTTGTAGGAAACAAGACAGCTGAGTTGGCAAATTTGGCAGTAGGTAATTGAAAAAATGGCCCTGAGACAAGACATAAATGGCTAAACCTGGAAATCAATGCAGTGAACCTAAGGATGCAGAGGCATTGTGGTCAAGGCTTGAGTTCATTTGTTCTAGATGGTGTTGGAGGTAAATGGTTGACAGAATACTAAAAGTTTGAAATAGTTAGGGCAGGAAATGGCTGAGAAAGTTACGTGGAATTCATAGGAATACTGGGTAACCTTGACATACATGGATTTTTATTGACACTTTTCTGCACAGTTGTTTAATTTTGTTTTCTTTTCCAGCAGTGCACAGGAGCCTAAGGTAGAGATAGAAATACTGAGCATTTAGAAATTCTCTGTGGTTGGAATTAAGATAGTGTGTGGAAGAACAATAGATAAAAGTTGCTGTTCACAAAAGGATTTCAAAAGTGGTTGAAATTATGGATCACAGGTCATGTATGAAGAGATAAAAATGAAAACATATGAGAGGGCTAATTAACTGGGAGAAAATGAAGAGGTCAAGAGACAGGAGTCCTAATGAAGTCGGAAATTACGTACAGTAAGACTAAAGGATGGGGGCTGGTCCTGTGGCCTAGTGGTTGGAGTTTTGTGCACTTCGCTTTGGCGGTCTGGGTTCTTGGGTTCGGATCCTGGGCACAGACCTGCTCCACTCATCAACCATGCTGTGGAGGCATCTCACATACAAAGTAGAGGAAGATTGGCACAGATGTTAGCTCAGGACTAGTCTTCCTCAAGCAAAAAAAGAGGAAGATTGGCAATGGATGTTAGCTCAGGGAGAAGCTGCCTCACCAAAAAATAAAGACTAAAGGAGTGAGAAACCATGAAAGAGCCTGTGGATGAGAAGTGTAACATTTGAGTTTAAAATTTTAGAGACAAGATAGATTTCAGAAATGATCATGTATGATTAAGGGTAAGAATGGCTGAAGTGAAGCAAAGAAAAAAACCTAAAACTGATGTTCATAAGTAATAATTTTGTACAGCTGAGTTACAAATAAAAACACAACTATATTTACTTCCTTGAACAAATCTAGAATTCCCTAAAGTTAACAACTGCTTAATTTCTCATTTCCTTTAGTTTTAATGTCCCTGTCTTGATTTATCACAAAAATCTCCTCAAAGGAACTAAAATGGTTATGATGTTAAACTCTATCAGGCTATATCTCAGGTTGATTTTCCTTCCTCAAAGAATAAATTATTCTGACACTTTGACTTCTTCTACATGTTCAAAAATTGGAAAATATTTATTTAATGGCAAGTTTAAAAGTTTATTTAATGATGCAACTCTTGTGGAAGGATACACACAGGAAAAACTGGTGCCTTGAGCATTTATGCTTGAGAAGTTTTCGGAATTTAGAGTCTAAGCTTGAGAAATTTTTGGAATTTCTAAGCCGTAGAATTTTGAGTCTAAGGCAAATAGAAGGCATGTTAAGGGTGGGAGGTGATCACAAAGAAAGAAATATAACAACTTCAGTCATTTATGGATTGGAGCAAATTTCTTGGATTGAATTATCCAACTCATGAAGGTAATTGTGGGAGGAGTCATTTGAATGGTGAATTCTATGGCAGCCCAAAAATCGGTATGGGAACATGTTAGAAAAAAAATCATAATGGGGCTATAAGAAGTGGGACTATAAGAAAAATAAGGAATTCATATTTAATAGCAACTTTTCAAAATTTAAATATTTGTGCTAGAAAATTTAAAAATTAGAGAAAATTTACCAAATGATGAAATAAATTAACTTGATATAAACTTAGCTGAACTTTCCTGAAAGAGGAAAATTAACCCTTGGAAGAACATCCCATTACTGGTGAAAAGAGACAGCAGGATATTTTACTCAGAATATTTATTTTATCCAGAAGGAGAACAAAGATGCAACCTTAAGGAACACACAGCAAAGTAATTGGTTCTCTTTAGGTTGTCGGACTTTCAATCAACAATGGCAGTTTCAGTTCAAGAAATTTCTGCAGCTAATTCTGAAACTGAAACAAATGTCAGGAAGAGAGAAAATCATTTCCTTAGAAGTAGTTTTTACAGATGCTCATCAACTCTATAGCAAGAAGCAGCCACTGTCTCCCAGAACTGAAAACTCTAGATCAAAACAGATCAGGGAAGCTCTGTCACTAGACAGAGCCTATTGTCACTACAGTAATGAGGTGGTCATACATGTGGGCTCACAGGGGAAAGGAAATTAAGAGATTCTGGATAAAGAACAAAAGTTCCTGCAATAATGCCTCTTATTGGAGCTGCCTATAGTATAAATTTTGAAATTTTGCAAAAGGAAGAAATGTTCCAAATGCTACTGTATGAGAAGATTCAGTATCAGTATGAAAAGAGCCGCTCACCCCATCCCCACTCCCACAAATAATGACATTAGAGAAAAGTTTGACTTCTTGATGGGAAATTGAGTTTTACTTAAGTGGACTCTGGTCATTTGACATAGACTGGCCTCATGGCAAGGTAAAAACCAGTCATTTCTTCCTAAACTGCCTTTGCTCAGACATAGTTGAGTCTCTGCTTTGGTCTTTTACAACCACAGGAAGTGCTGACTTTGGGAAGAGTTTTTTGTTTGTTTTTTGTGGGGAGGGGCAGAAATAACTGCTTTAAATCCAGACGCTTGTTTTCTAAATTTGATGTGTGTAAGGCTAATCCTATGATAGCGTTTCTATCTAATTTACTATTTGAAATCCAAAAAAATCAGCAACATGAAATAATTTAAATCCTGAGGTCTTGAAAGAGCCACTCCCAAACTTGTGGCAGATACACAGCTGCTGAAGGAACCAGCACCATCAGCCCCACTCTAGCTGAGACTGGACAGAGAGGGAGGGGCCTTCAATTTCATCACTCTGTTAGATAAGCAGGGTGAGAGTTAGATTTTGATCTTTAATATCTTGTTTGCATATTTGTTTGTTTTATGTTTAACTTTGGACATTAACTTGCCATGGAATTTAATCTTTGGACTTAACGATTCCATAATATTTTATAATGAAAGGACGTTTATATTCAAATTTGTGGCATTTCTACATTGGTAGTTTATTATTGCAATGTCTTTATGATGTCATTTGATCTTTTCGCACAGCTTTTTAATTGACATCTTGGTCAGTGTGTCTGGACATTATTTGTAGTGGGAAATGCAACATGGAGTAAACTTTTGGCTTGATATTAATGCAATGGATGCACACTCTGTGGAATGGCAGAGCCATCTGCTGCCAAAAGATACACAGTTCACCTGTGATCCCAGGTAGATACATAAATAACCATTTGGTGATTTGCTTCCTTGTAGAGATGCCCACTAATATCTCATTCCTGAGCACTTTTTGTCCCTCTATATTCTCTTGTCCAAAACAGCAAGGGTCGTCTAATCTGATTTGGAAGGATAAATGGGGTCTGGCTCTCCAGTTCCTTATCCCTCTTCCTCCCTCTTTAAGGGAGTATGGATGCTGCTGTTTTGTTCCTGCATACCAGAAATGATTTTAGTTAAGGCTCGGCCCCCATCAGGCAGGGAAACCAAACATTTCCAGTGCTACCGGCGTGAGGTGAATAATTCTGTCTGGTGTTTAGCTTTACAAACTTGACTTGCCCCCCAGTATGTCACATTCTTCAGTATCAGCATTATCAGTGATAAAGGTAATAATTTTCATCCCTTCTTTTCTATTGATTGCTCAATTGGTTCAGAACTCCAGTGGGGCCTGCTCAAATCTCCAAAGCTTTCGAATAATTAAAATAAAAGCTACCGATTTTTAATTTTCCTAGTGCTCTCTGATTTCTGAGGGTTATTTTATTTACAGCCTTCTACTTTTATTTTATTGATGTCAAAAATTCTTTTCTTTAATATTAGAGTGCTTATTTTTTTTCCTAGGCTTTCTTTGGCTCCAAGCATTTTCTCTTTCTCTTCTGATTTTTTTCTGTTTTTTTCTGTTTTTGCCACTGCCTTTTATGATAAAGGTTTACCTGAAATGCATGATAATTCTTAGTTTCCTGCTTATGTTTAGGAACAAGGCACTAATAACTGATTGGAAATACTTGTGAGCTTCACTATGCGCTGACTGAGTAGGTAATCAAGTCTTGATGAAGAGTCTCAGATGGCTGGATCTGTAGGTCTTTTCTCTTGGATCAATCATGTTCTGCAAATACTAGTACTCCAAACTCTTCCTTTGGGTTTATAAACCTGAATGTCCACTCTGGGATCCTAAATTGGTTGGAATAAATTTTACCATAAAATATACAGACTTTCATTCATAAGCAAGAATAGTGCCTAAACTCTGCCCTCTGCGGGCCTGTGGTCCCCAATTTCAGAGCTTCTAGGATTTGTTCTTTCAGAAATGTGCCTTTTCTCCAGTTCTCTCCTACTGTGGGAAATGCATAATAGCATGGCTGAATGGGAAGAGGGAAGAATTTTAGTCTTTTTTTACTCATCCTTTCAATCACTTCTTCTGCTTTAATGCTTTTGGTCCCATCTTGCTCCCCTTGTCCTCAGCATTTCCTATTGCCTCCAGGGCTGGGTCTTTATGTTCTGAAGCAACAATCTGCTTGCTTCTTGTTGGCTTCCTTCACTCAAAAAATAGTTTACTTTTCTCAGTCGTGCTAAGTGTATTACCAGACAACTGACCTTTCTGTTTTCTAAATCGGCACTTGTAAGTCTATGAACTTCTCTCCCATTCTCTTTGTCCTGTTATATCACTTTTCAATTTTTTTAATTTATTTTTAAGAGAGAATAGAGAAAAACACATTTGTTCCAACTCCCATGCTTAACCCAAAATTTCCTTTGTGTATTAACAAATACACAAAGATCAATTAAGGCAGCCATCAAATGAAGTAAGGTAGTTTATAGCTTTTATAGACCATTTACTCATATATCAAAAAGACTCTCTAGGTAGTAGAAAATTAAGAAATACTCTGTCATTGTTACTATCTTCCAGATAGGAAAATAAATCTATTTTCAGAAAATTTTCCTAAAGGATAAACTTCTTCACAATACACAGTTCTGTACAAAGATTGGAAACTTTTCAGCTTTCCTACCACGCTAATTTATCTACTCACATAGCATTCTTTAATTACACCATTATGATAATTATTTCAAACTATTTCTAGCCCATGTTCAATTTTATATTTTTCTTGATTATAAAATTTCTAAGAAGATACTACTCTTATCTTGTCCACCAGTACAATCTCCACGTCTAGCAAACACTGGGCACATAATATATAATAATTATTTGTTGAATAAATAACCTGTATCTATTTACTGATTCATTCTTTCTTAAAAAATTACTACTTAATTATAAATATGATTTGGAAGGTAAGGTCTATGCAAAATTTATAAACTACAAATCAAATTAGTTAATCAGAGCAGGCTTCCTCAAATGAGATTTGCTAGAGTTTTTAGAGTAAAGAGCAATTAAGTAATACTGTAGGAAGTCCTGATAAATTAAAATATTTTTACTTCGTTCACATTTTGTTTCCTGCACTGTGTTAGGTGCTGTAACTCATCTGTGCGTTTTGGAAAGAGTGAGGTCAGGGCGAATGAAAACTGTCTTACGAGAGAACTGAGAGGCTTCAAGCAAATTTGATTACATAGAATTTTGATTACATGCATTTGGATTTCAGCATCCAGTGTATTCCAGAAATTCATCTTGGCATTCTTTCTGGAATTATATACAAAGCACATTCCTAGTGTCTGCAGATATTTAGACAATTTCCGAATTCCGGTGCCCTGAAAGACATGCTTTCACATCTTTGCTCTTAACCTACAGAATGATTTTTGAATACTTATTGGATTTTTTTTTCAATTTAGCTGATGGCTTCACTTTTCGTTAACTTAGAACCTCCTAGATGTCTTAAGAGTGACTTAGAAGTGAAAGAAAACAGTCACAAAAGACATTTATACAAAATGTCCAGAAGAGGCGACTCCATTGAGACAGAAAGTAAATTAGTGGTTGCCTACACGGCAGGAGAATGAGATTGGAGGGCATGGAGATTGACTCCAAATGAGTACTGGTCTCTTTTTGGGGTGACCAGAATGTTCTAAAATTAGATCGTAGTGATAGGTGTACAATTTGGTGAATAGATTAATAATCATTGAATTGTATACTGTAAATGAGTGACCTTTGTGGTATGTGAATTATATCTCAATAAAGATGTTTAAAGAAAGAGTGGCTCACAGCTGAAATTTCTAATTACATTGCCACACATTTATATTTCCATTAATATGAAGACTAACTGCTACTGTGTGGTTTGATGTTCCTTTATGCATTGATTTGATCCCTCCGTTAATTGAAATGAATTCTGCAATGTATACTACTCTGAAACATGTAATTGCTACTTCTAAACCTCCAATTTTTCTTAAAATAGGAATATATCAATTTGTTCTAAAATTTATTTAAATCATTGAAAATTAAGATTAATTGTGAAATAATAAGTAATTAAGAATTTATTTGCTTTATTGTTTCAATGTAATATTTAATTACTAAATTTTCATTCTTTGCCACATATCAAGAAAATGATAAAGCATGGGTTGAATCTCACTATGTGTCACATATAATCATGTAATTTACCTTAATTTATTAAAATGTTGACGCCATAAAGCAGAACTTTGCCTTTGTCCATTGTTATATTGCTAACACATAAAACAGAGTCTATCACAAAATAAACTTTAAATATATATTAACTGATTTACAGACTGACAATTTTGTCCTTTATATCAAGTATTGCTATTACACTTCTAGAGCAACTGAAGGAATGAGTATATCTTCTTTGATTTCTGAAAGGTATTTTTGAGTTTAAGTCACATTTGGAATTAGCTTAATTATCTCCAAAGTTTATTGCTGAGAAGGAAACATCTCATTAAAATTAAATAGTGTTTGAAATGCTTTACAGTGTTTTAGAAAGATCAGATGCCAGGATTAACGTTTATATTCAGAAGTACGTGAACATATCGGGCAATCTTAGGCAGAGTACAAACATATTTTTCCATTCAGGAGTTTGTCAACTACAAAGTCCAAGTATACTTCTGTTTCCTATTTGATAATACAGCAAGCACTGGGGCTGCCAAAAGTTAAAAGAGTCCTGTTACTCACATCTTGGACATCAAAAGAGGTAGAGATTTCCTCAGTGTTTGAGTCCTTCGCAGCCCTGACAGCAATGGCACCAGTGACTCCAGTTATCACAGTGAAGGAGAAGCCAACTCACATTTTAAATGGTGTGTTTTATTCTTTAACACCCTGTCAGTGATTCTTCAATATTACTTTTTCTTTTTTTCATTTTTGTCGGGCTGCATAATCTTCACAGTCTTATTATAATTTTCATAATTAGCATTACTCATTACATCAGTGAGTGAGAAGGCATGAATAATTTGAAACATATTTTCCCCATATAAATCTTACCAAACTTCCATACAAATCTTATCAAACTTCCTCATCTCTGCTACTCACTCAACTTCTGGAAATTTACAGATGTCATAAATAGTGAACTTTTTTTTCCTTTCTTTTTTTGCTGAGGAAGATTCACCCTGAGCTAACATCGGTGCCAGTCTTCCTCTGTTTTGTATTTGGGTTGCTGCCACAGCAGGGCGGAAGACAAGTGGTGTAGGTCAAGCCCTGGGAACCCAACCTGGGCCAACGAAGTGGAGCATGCTGAGCTTCACCACTAGGCTGTGGGGCTGGCCCACTTTCTTTCTTTTTTTTCTGTTAAATCTTTTCTCTCTCTTTTGTTCCCATCCATAACATGTGATGTTCATGAACTAATCAGATATCTGTATTTTACTTTCACACTGATGTTTTAATATCTCTATTAATTTTTATCTACAATTTATCATGGTCATACATTCACTAAATCCTCTAGTGTCTCTCCTTTTTCTTTCATTTTTTGGTCGGTGCACAGTAAAAACAGGCTACGTTACAACTATAGGGAACACAAGTGCCTAAAGTGGAAATAAATGCATAAAATCATATACAGATCTTTGCAAAGACTATATTCCATGGATTTACCAAAAATTGTTTCCTTTTTTCTAAAGCCAATAATTTTATAGTGTTATTTTTACTATCAAAACATTTTGTACAAACCAATAATTGTTTCTTAAAGCTCCAGTATATAAGAAAGCATGGTTTCTCCATTTGAAGCAGGGAAAGGAAACCCTAAAATATTGCTGAGATGACTTACCCTTTTTGCCTTCTCTTTCCTGGGGTAACTTATTGGGAAAACAGGATGGAAAATATTGTTTGGGGGCAATTCTCCATGGTGTTTCTGCACTTCTATGACAGCTTTCGTTCAAGACTATCTTTTAAGGATATTTGTATAATGAAACCTTGGAAGACAAAGCCTTGTTTGTAAAGCAAATATCCTCAAAAGATAGAGGGGCAGAAGGCAGAATTACTTCCTGACCAATATAATAAAGATGATGTCTCCTACTGGGCCAAAGTTTAGGTAGGTTTGCTTGCAGTCCCCTTTATATAATTGGGGGTTTCCTAAGCTCAGAGTCCCTCAGTTGTGATACAAATCCCCTGAGTGCAGAATCTACCTGTGCCCACCTCTGTGCCTCCCCCATGAGATTTATGGGTAGGGGGAATGAAACAAATCTGAAGCTGATATGGACACTGTGCCATGATTTATAACATTCTTTGTCTCTGACCCAAGAGTCTTACGTCTTCTGCCAGTAACTATAAAATGATGATAGCCTAACTTGTTAGCTTGCAAGTAGGGTAAAATCTCAAATCACTCTTGACAGTTTTGGAGACGATTAGAGCATGGGATGTTGATAGAGACATGGCTTTCTAAAACAGAAAAGTAAAAGGGCCCTCAGCAGCCAGGCTAGGGGGTATGAGAAAACTCTCCAGGGTCCAGTAGCAAATGTTCTCCAGTTGTGGACAAGGAGTGGTGGTAGATAGTTAAAGGCCATCCCTCATTGTCGTAACTTTTAATGATGCTGAGTGGTGGAAAGTAAGCTTAAAATAAGCCACCCAAATGAGTCTTTGCTTGTTGTTTACTCCTCTATGCATAAGTTGGATAGGCTTAGGAGTCCCAAAGTTGGTACACAGGGCTTTGGGTAAACTGAAAACAGTTGAAGTTTGATTGAGCCATATGTCTGCTTGGAATGGATAGTAAATGTTACTTACTTACTGGTGGGAAGCTGCTCTCCCTCCACATGCTCCTTGACCTCTTGTTCCTCTTCTCAAGTGTTTTAAGAAAAAAAGGGTATTCTGGAGGAATATTTGAGGGAACTATTTTGGGGAAAAGAGGGATTCAAACTTTTTGGTTCTCTTAGATTCAGATGCTCAAATCTCCATCCTACCCAGACTTGTGTGAGGAGGGGACATCTGGATTCAATGTGGAATTCAAGCAAGGTTCATAGCTGGTAAAGGAAGCTAACATGACCTTGTATGGGGGCCTGTGGGACCAATTCATTGTAGTGGGTCGTTTCTTTTTTTTTTTTTTTGGCTTCTATGCCTGCATGTGTAAATGGAATTGATGGGTTTCTTGAACTTCCCCCATCCCACAAGTGCCAGACAATCAACCTGATCAAGGAAGAGCTGCAAGTAGAGAGAGACTAGCAAGACACACTTCCCTGTCATTTGGCATCAGTGAGTGGGTCAGGATTTAGCATGAGTTTCTTTACCATCTGCTGTCCAGTGCTTTCATTATGCAGATGATATCCTGTTGGTTGGCATGTCAGAACATGCAGTCTTAATTAAAGGCCTAACTCCAATGTTACCATACCTCCGTCAGCAGGGGTAGCAGATAAAACTCAAACCCTTGATAAGTTTCAAAGTGTTTTGGGACTACGTGGGCAGATTCATGATTATTCAGCCAGCAATCGAAGAAAAACTGCTATCTCTTCAGCCCCCTACCACTAAAAAGGAGGCCTAGCTCTTTGTTGGTCATTTTGTGTAAGGAGACAGAATAAATCTCTGTGACTGAGGATTTTGTCGATTGGAGACTCTGGCAAAAAAAGGCATCCTCGACCTGGGAGGTTCTGCTTGGAGTTTTGAGGTCTCCCTGGCACAGCTACTGTGTACACTTTTTTTGAAAAGGGGCTATTAGGTTGCTACTGAACTCCTGTCAGAAATCCACGCCTGACTCATAGAGGCCATGTGACTGTCTGGCCTGGTATCTCCATTTGGTGGTGGGTCTACTGAGACTCAACAATTAACAAAGTATGAAGGGCCCATAAATGGAAATGGTATATTCAAGAAAACAACTGCTTAGCCCCAATGACATCTTGGTTTTATGTGAAAAACCAGCAGCTATCCTGTGGTTGTATGAGGACTTTATGCCAGACCCCACCTCTTGAAGCAAAGCACTAGGGTCCATGGTTCACGGAGGTTCCCTTAAATGCCTGGACCTGGTTCACTGATGGTTCAGCTGAGAAGAAACAAGATGTCTACTCGAACGCTGAAGCTGTTTAGCATCAATTCCAGCGCTGCAAAACCAAAATTAGATGAGGTCACTCTGTTCAGAAGGCAGAAGTCTGATTCTTGTTCTTTTGTCGATGACCTAGATGTTTGGTCTGTCATAAGGAAAACAACAGACTAGTAGATTAAAAATTACCTGTCTTTGGGGTCATCAACTGTGGAAACAGATCACAGTTGTTTACTGAACCATCTGCATCACTCATGTAGATTCCCATAGAGAAGAAATACCCATTTTCTGGTAAGATCTACTCTAGTTGAAATTGACTTTGATAATAATAATACCTATTTCATAGGGTTATTTGAGGATCAAACGAGATTACATGCATAAGAAAAATTTGAAAACTTCCTGGAATATGATTAATCCATATAAGTGTTAGCTATTCTTAACATTGTCGTTAGATTTCTTATCATAACTGCTTCAGTATTTTCTTCCTTAGCATTGGTGGAAGACTTTAAACTATGAACTTCTTCTCTATTCAAAAATGTAACCTCACCTGCAGGTGGTAGCTCATTAAAACAGTGGGTGTGGCTATATTTCTATTTGCATCTGCTCTTCTTAAAGGAAGAGACATTGTGGACTCCTCTCTTATTGCTTTTTTTTTCAGCGATGCTTATTTGCACCATACTTAACTCAAATTCCTCCAAATTTCAGGTATGTAGGATTGCTTGCTTTTTTCCAGCACTCTTGTAGATTTCTTCTCTATAGAGCTATCATTTTCACAATTTCAAGCACATTCTGGAAGAAGATTGCTTCTTTTAACTTTTACCATTA
Source organism: Equus caballus (assembly GCF_041296265.1). NCBI lineage: Eukaryota > Metazoa > Chordata > Mammalia > Perissodactyla > Equidae > Equus > Equus caballus. Next base: position 24,516,923 of record NC_091709.1, on the reverse strand, counting down.
TGCTATTTGTACTAAAAAAAATGATATCTTTCAATTTCTCTACAAATTTTATATCTGGGGTATTATTAATTATGAAACATGTTGGTGTCACAAAAAGATGGTAATGTACAGAAAGTACAAACAGATATATTTAAAATATATTACTTTTTAGTAGAAAAAATACAGAAACTTATCTGCACAGTATGGCTACACAAAGCAAGAGATATCACAACGTACTTCCATGAGCTATATCCTGGGTTAAACAAGTCCTTATGGAGATGCAAAGCTGTTTATCCATCTTCTGAAAGCAGCCATGTTTTTAAAAAGCCCAAGACAAACTCTCAACCATTCTCTGGGGTGAAGAAGTTTTCCTGAAAATAGAAAGTCATCTATGTGCTTGCTAGGAACAAGAAACAATTAGGCTGCATAAACTGGGGTCGATATCTAGCAACCCAGAATCTTAAACTAGAATTACTTCACAGGAAGCCCAAAGGCCCATCACCCAGCAAGAAATATAGCTTGTAATGCACAAGAGGATCATAATCCAATTAGTAATGTTAGTTATTATTGCAACAGTATTGAAACCTGAGTCATTTAACAAAGAACTCAATAATTTTAAAACAAAAGTGCTTTGTTTCAAAACGTAATTGAAGCCAGATATTTTAGGTTCAAAAATACTCTGTACTCATTTCTGAGAATTAAAAAATCATTGAAATGAGTAGTATCTCATTGTATACATCTGTAAAAGACATGCTTCCAAAATAAATATTCAAAAATGAAGGATGTACTTCCTTTTCAGGCCAAGTTGGAGGAGCAGGAATTGGATTTTTCCTTCCACCTAAAACAAATATAAAATCAGACAAAATGTACAAAATAATGCTTTTCAAGACATTGCACATCAGGCAATAAAGTTTAATGATCCTTAAGAGAAAAGAAATAAATGAGATGAGTCTTCTAATTAGCCCAACTTATGGTCTAGAGAGAGTTTCTACGCCACAGTACCAGGAAAGGCAATCCGTGTGGAGCCTGGCGGTCTCTCTAAATTAAGGAAGCAGAGCTGGGACTCTGGAAAGGAAAAGGAGGCTAGAATCCACAGTGCAGAATATTGGAGAGGAGACAGCTAAATCAAGGGACAGCTCTAGAGGTCCACAGAGTCTCCCATAAGTTTTCAGCTAAGTGGTGACTAGGGAATGCAAGTGAGGAAATCACGCAAGTCCGGACAATGAGCCACCTGAAAGAATTAGAGAAAACAATGCCAAGAACCTATGCAGAGTGGAAAATCCCACAATTCAGGGGCATCAGGTAGATGACTCAGAAGCTAACTATCCTCAAAATCATCAAAAATTCTCAAAAAAGTTCACTTCACTTAGAACAAAGTTAAAGAATATTTTTAAGAATATAAAAATGTCCACTACTCAACAAAATAAAAATCAGTGTCTGGCAGTCAATAAAAAATTACCAGGCATGCAAGAGACAGGAAAACATGACCTACAGTTTGGAGAAAAATCAGCAAATTGAAATGAACTCAGAAATATTACTGATATTAAATATGGACAAGAATCTTATAACAGTTGTTATAACTGTATACTATATAGTCAAGAAAGTAGAAGATTGTACTTATTAAGTAGATATATGGGAGATATAAAAAAGATCCAAATTAGAATTCTAGAGATAAAAATTATAAGGTTTGAAATGAAACAACAAATAGACTCACTGAGATTAACAGCAGATTAGACATTATGTAATAAAAGATGTAAGAACTTGAAGAAATAAATTATTAAAAATAAAAAATAGAAAAGAACATTAAAAATAAACAGAACAATGGTGAGATCAATGGTAAACTGTTGGGTAACTTCAAATGGACTAATCCACAAATAATTGCAGAGTCTCTGAAAGACAGAAAAAGGAAGAATAAAAATTAAATAAATAGTGGCCAAATTTTTTAAAAATCTGATGAAAATTATAAACTCACGTTGTAAGTGAACATAAGTAAAGCCATCTTCTTGCACTAAATGACCCCTTCCTAGTTAAAATCCTTCTATCATGTAATCATTATAAGTTCCTACACACTTTCATGATCTTCTGGCCCTGGTTCTGTGCACATACCCCTGCTGAGGTACTCTGATAGCTTTGTTAATAACAGTTTTAACACATTTTCCCAAGGAATAAGAAGGCCTCCAGGAAGAAGGAACACCTGTAGGATATTCATCATCACTGACAGAAGAAAAGAACAATGAGGGACCCTGGAGTTTGTTATGCCTGAAGGGCAACATTTCTAAACTCCCTCCTTATTGCCCATTTTCCCTATACAACTGCCTCGAGATTCTGTAATTCTTTAAGATGGTTTTCTTAGACATTAGTCTGCCATCTTCTGATTGTGCCTGCTAATCAGATAAAAGCTGCCTTTCTCAATCTCTAACTCGTTGTGACTAACTGGCTCAGATAACGCTGAGCAGAGCAAGCCCATTGCTCGGTATCAACTTACATAAGAAGTTCAATGAACCTCCAGCTCAATAAAACATAAAATGAACTACATTAAGTTACATTATAAACAAATTTATAAATACCCTGATAAACAGACAACTTAAAACCTAGAAAAAAGACACAGTACTTTCGAGGAAGAGGGGAAATAATAGCAAGTTTCTTATTGGAACAATACAAGCCAGAAAATAGTTGGACAGTATCTTTTAAGTACCTAGAAAAAAGAATAATCATGTATGAATTGCATACCCAATGAAAGCATTTTTAATATCAAAAGCAAAGTATTGCCCTTTTGAAACATAAAATAAAACTGAATGAATTTATGACCAAAATACATGAAGAAATGTTAAAGATAGAAAGAAAATGATTCCAGCTAGAAATCTGGAACTATCCAAAGGGATGAAGAACACTGGAAATCATAAGTATACGGGAAAATATAAAATAACATTTTTCATTACTTAAATATTTCTGAAAGATAAGTGACAATTTAAAGCAAAAATAACCAAAATAAATTATGAGTTTTATACAATAGTTAAAAAGAAAGAAAATGAAAAACAGCAATAGCGTGAGAGCTGGGAAGGGAGAAACGGAAGAACACTGTCATAAGGTTTTTATGTCATGCATGGAATGGTATATCACTTGGAAGTAGACTATGATAGGCTAGAGATATTTACTATAAACACTAAACAATCATCAAATTGAAAAGTGCTATAGTTAAAAAGCAACAAAGGGCATGGAATAGAATCATATAAAGCATTCAATTAATCTAAAAGGAGGCAAAAAAAGGAAAAGAGAACAAAGAAATGATGGGACAAATAGAAGACAAATATCAAGATGATCAACTTAAAGTCAACCACGTCAATAATAATAACTCAATCTATTACTGAATACGTTAGTATGTTCTGTCTACAGTCATGCATTTCTTCTAGATGGGGAAACTTCTGAGAAATACACTGTTAGGTGACTTTATCGTGTGTCAACACTACAGAGTGTACTTTCGCAAACCTAGATGTTGTAGCCTACTATAAACCTAGGCTGTACGGTACTGATCTTATGGGGCCACTGTCATATATGCAGTCCTTCATTGACCAAAACGTCGTTACGTGGTGCATGATTATGTAACACTTTGTTTCATTCATGCCTATGTGGAATAAAGAGGTCCAAAATTCTATTTGATTCAACTCTCTCTTTTATGCTTTACATAGCAACAAATTAAAACTAAACATTCAATAAATCTTTATTAGATAAAGAATTTGAACTATTGTGAGACAGAAAGGAGAGACAGAAGAGCAATGTGAATCTCTCAAGTTTATAGTTGGTGCTAGGATGGACAAGTTGATGCCAGAACAGGTTCTGAAATTCTTGGCAATATGAGAACTTGACCTGAAAACAAAAGTGAAGTAGATAAAAATTGGAAAGTGATATAGACATGTAACATTAGCTCCAAGAAAAGGAATTTTTCATCAAGGTTGGCAATTAATAAGTTGCAGGAAAATGGGAAGCAGGAGAATGAACGCTGTTGGATATGAAGTTTGGGCAACAAAGGAGCCTCCAGTGAAGAACACTGCAGAAATTCATGGAGCAAAATAGTGCCAAAAGGAAAATCAAATACATATTTAGTGATAGTATATCAAATTGGAGCATTTAATTTCTTTCAAATCTGTCATTACTTCCAAATGAAGATCTATCTTTCATTTCTCTCAAGATGAATGTGGTGATCAGTTTAAATAGGTTGGAGTCGATAAAGCATTAGCCCCGTCTGTCTCAATAACAAGAGGTTTATTTAGACATTTTTCTCGCATGTCAAGAAGTTCCCGGGTATCTTACCTCAAGTAGAAAATGGTTATGGTGGTGGCAATTTTTGTTTTGTTTTGTTTTATTATTATTTTTTCAAGCTCTTACAGGCAACCCTCTCAATTAAAATGCAGAAGTTGAATATTTCTTGGCTGTAACGAGTAGCTTTCTCAGTCAAAAATGCCACTTGAAAATCGTCACACACACACACCACCCACATAATATTTTATAGCTTACAATATCATATTATTGTTCTTTTAGGGGATAACTTAGTCAAAAAATTTTTAACTACAAAAAGCACAACTAAGGCAATTCAAATTGTTTTTGAATAAATAGTAATGTAAAAAGGCATGCTCTAGAATATTTGTAATTGAAAAGGAAGGCAAAATTGCCCACAAATAAACTTGTCTTTTGTCATCTTTTTTTTTTTTTTTTTTGTAAGATTGGCACCTGGGCTAACAACTGTTGCCAATCTTTTTTTCCTTTTCTGCTTTATCTCCCTCAACCCCCCCCCCCCCCCCGTACACAGTTGTATATCTTAGTTGCATGTCCTTCTAGTTGTGGGATGTGGGATGCCGCCTCAACGTGGCCTGACGAGGGGTGCCATGTCCGCGCCCAGGATCCAAACCCTGGGCCGCTGCAGCGGAGCGCGCAAACTCAACCACTCGGCCACAGAGCTGGCCCCAACCTCTTGTCATCTTTTAATGCCACACAGTTAATGCATAGAAGTTAAGCCATATTTATAGCAAGCATGAAAGCTTACGTGCAGATTCTATATAATGTTTAGAAATCAAAGACATATGTTACTCTGTAGATTTTAACAAAAAAATGAAAAAATTATGCTAAAGTAAAATTGAACAAATACATTAGTTAACTAGGATGAAAAAGAGTACAAGAATCATATTTTTGGTTTAGTTATTGAAGTTTGTTTTAATTCCAACCTAATCTTTTAAATTCTAAGTGTTATGAATAGTTTGAAATGGAATAGCCTGTATCTAGAAATGAATTTATAGGAGAGGATTTAGACTTTTAGATTTAGTGTATAATATTAAATATACACTTTCACGTATTTTTTTACCAGTAAGTCTTGTTCTCTTTGGATAATTGAAAAAACAATCCTCATGCAATTCTTTGTCAGTCCATTTACATTGAGAGAAATAAAATACTTTAACTTGATAATTTCTAGTTTATTTTATTAGTCTTAAGGTTAAGTGTATGAGTAATTACAGAGGTTATGTGCTGTCTGTGGAGCTATTTCATTTAAGCTCATAAGTTGATGCCTTACCAATCAATATCTATCTGATGCACTGCTTAAACCGTACATATTTCATTAATTTTGCATTAGTTCAACTATCTTAGTGATCCTGACCAGTACTGAAATTGAAAGCATCCTGGCCAATGAATGATTTATTGGAAAGGGAGTTTACAAAGAGAACGCTCAATTGCCTATTTGCCAGGTTGTAAAAAGGTGAAATACCATTGATAATATTTATTTATGTATTCACATAAATTCCTCAACTCTCCTGCACTGTATTTCTAAAGCTATCATCCACCTACTCAGATTTATTTTTCCTCTGTTTTCTCTAAGGTTTACTATCCCACTATCCTTTTGATCTGATAGTTCTTTGTGTATTCAGGGGCCATCTCCAAAAATTTTCTCTTTTTTTGTCCATAAATTCAATCTCTACTTTTTTTCCTGCCCACCTTAGCCAACAAGTTTTCTTAAATATCTTAGGACCCCCCAAACAACTTTCTGAACTTTTCTGTATCATCTTTCTCTCCCAAAGCAGTTAATGATAGAGTTTAAATGTGTAAGCCCTACAGAAAAGAATTATTGCGTTTGAATCCTGGCTCTAACATTTTATAGCTGTGTCATCTTAGGCAGATTACTTAACTTCTCTGTTTTTCAGTAAGCCTCATCTGTCAAATGGTGAGAATAACAGTATCTACTTTATAGGGTTTGTAGAGTAAGAGAAAAAGAAATACAAGAACACTTTGAACTATGCCTGACACTATATTAATATTTGCTGTCATTATTCTTATCATCAACATCTTTACTATACAAAGCCAGCCTCAGTGTTTTCACTCAAACTGCCATTTACACCTAAACCTGTTTCAATATGACTCCGCCACCACTGGAAAATTTGCACCATCTTTCTTTAGTGTAATTTAACATTATATAGGAAAGGTTTTCAAAACTTTGTAAGCCTTTGTGTCTACAATTCTATTTTCTGACATACATTTTAGAGAAATATTCAGATAAGTGAGAAAATTAAAAAGATATGTTTGTCAAAGAATGACCAACAAAATGCTAACCAAACCTTGTTATGATATTTTTTAAAAAATGAGAAATAAAATCCAAGAATAATAGAGTGATTAAATAAACTATCATATAAGTACATAATTAGAGATATAAAGAATAACATTAAAGATATACACCTGTCAGCACAGAAAATGCTTTTATCATATTTTTCTATATTAATAACATAAGCTTTTGGGCCAGATGCCTTGTGTTCAAATTCTGATTCATCCAATTAATAACTCTGTAAGCTTGGACAAATAACCCCTTTAATCAATTTTTTCCTATTTAAAGTGAAAATATTAGGCCTTACCTAATAAAATTTTGTAAGGGTTGAAAAGATCATGAACTTGAAATATTTAGCACACGTAAAAGACTTATAATGAAAAGTGTTATATTCTGTCTTTTCCTGTGCTGCATGATGATAACATTTCAGAACTTTTAAGAAGTCTATCTTTGGTACTTACTGTTTCAAAATGATCAAAATTGAAAAGATTCACTTTTAAAACTATAATAAATCAATTATTTTTAAAATGCCATAATCTCATGCAAGCTTTACAACCATATTTCAAATTCCTATAACATATTGCCACCTGGATATTGCAAAGAGCTCAAACTCAGAAATTCCAAATGGGTCCTCATAATCTTCTTCCTCAAATCAATTCTGTCTTCTGTAGTCCTTCTATTCATTACTGTATTTCTATCTAGGAAGAATTTTAAAAAATGGCAGGCTCTGATTTCTTTTCAGTAATTTCCTCCTCCTAGCCTTCCAAAGCAAATTGGTTGCAATGTACTATGGATCAAATTGTATTCCCTCAAAAAGTCGTATGTTGATGCTCTAGCCTCCAATGTGTCTATGTTGGCGATGAGACCTTCAATTGAGAGGCAATTAGGGTAAGATGAGATCATGAAGGTGGGACCCTCGTTTTGGGATTAGTGGCTTTATAAAAAGGGAAAGAGAGATTTCTCTCTCTGAATGTGAAGACACAGCTAGAAGGCACTAACACTACAGTGAAAACAATCTAAACTCCTTACTCTAATATTGAGTGAGCGTGAAATGGTTAAACATGGAAATATTAGCTTTAGCAGTGCCTTGAAGATTGTTAAAACATTATGGTTATTGTGCTAGTTAGTTATCCCTGCTAAACTTAGTTGCTTAGAACAACACAGCAGTTGTTGATGGGACCCCAACACAATTCTCTTCCATGGCAGGTGTGCCCAGTTCCCAGCTGCTGTGAGTTTAGGCTGCTCATTTACAACTACCCAGTCTATGGTGACTATCCCCTGGCTAAATGGGAGCCTTCCAGCCCTGGAGGCTACTCTCCACTCCTTTCTTCCAGTCCCATACCCCTTGGGAGAAAGGCCTCTGCTAACGACTGGTTTACACCGGGGCAGGAGATGAGCACCCCATTCCTCATCGCAGATAAACTGTGTGGTGCTATTTTTGCTTCAGGCTTCCCCTTTGGATCAGAGCAAATTCAGTGTCCAGGTGATATCCCAGCTTCCCTTTATTCTCCTAATAATCACTTGATCAGGAATCCATGTCTCAAGCTTTGCCTCTAGGAAACCCAAAATAAGAAAGAATATCATTTTTATTGTTCACAAGTCTATAGGTCAGTTGGGTGGTTATTTGGGTCCTCGCTGGGTCAGTGTTATATTTGCGATTACCTGTGGGCTAGGAAGGTGGCTCTGCTGATTGTGGCTGGACTCCCTCTCATGTTTGGGGTTGGCTGGTTGTCTGCTGCTCCTGGATGGCTCAGCTTTTCCCATGTGGTCTCTCATGTCTCTCCAATAGGCTAACCTAGACATGATTTCAGTAAATTGTAGCTGGGTACCTGAGGGTTACTGTAAATATTTCATAAGAATATGGTTACCCCTTGATGTTGTTTGCAACACAGCCACAGATGAAAAGAAGTTACTACCCACATAGATCCTAGATAAATAACCTCAATCCCCATTAGAGGCATTTGTTGAGCCCAAATGATTGCTTCACAGCCTGTGCATAATTATAGCTTGCTAATTTGCTGTTTTCTTGTCTAACCAGAGGGGTGATTCAATGGTCACAAGGATTTATGAACTTGTGTTGCAGAAGAAAAAGAATGCTTTTAAGGAAAGGTGTTACCACTGAATAACCCAACCTCAGTTGCCATTGATGCCAAGAAGTCGAGTTGCTCAAAGTCTTATTTGAATTGAAAGAAACATGGACTTCCCCTTAATTTCCCCGAAACTCCATCTCCCAAGCCCCTTAGCCCTATAGAGACCCCCTGCTTTCTTCTTTGGTTAAGGTATATCTGAGAGAACTTACTCTCCTGCCTTCTCATTTTGGCCAATTCAAATAAATCTTTCTCTACCTCTAAGCCCTGGTGTCTCAATGATTGGCCTGAGAGTAAGAGGTTCAGTATCAAGATCACAAAAAAGCAGGAGAAAGCAGAAGTGCGAAAGGCCTCTAGAAGTCTTAGAATTGACTCTCCATTACCTCGGACACATTCAATTGGAGAAAGCAAGGTACAAACTAGCCTACACTTTATTTTTTATCATAAAGCAGAAAAGCTTTGGTGTTTGAAACTTTTATGTCTTCACTCAGCTTATACTGTACATTTTTCAAGAACGACTTCAGAAGGAGTGAAAAGCGATGGGTGGAGAGGGGATCTTCTTGGAGAAAAAATCCACAGCTTGGTAATTGTTTGTATGCTTATTTCTCTTACTAAATTGGGTAACTTTCCCTCAGAGAACAGATCAGTCCTGTTAAATATTGCATTGAATTTATTTGTTCATTACTCAAATATTCGTTAAAATGTCCCATATGTACAAGTCATTCTAGTAGGCACTGTAAATTCAAATTTCAATCAATTTTCCTTGCATATTTTCTTTCTCCATTTCTTTCGAATTCACATCTAGTTCACATCTCTTTTTTAGAAAGACATCACATTCATTTGACTGTCAAACTTTTCAAAGTTATATTAGAAATCTCACTTCCATCAGTCCAGGCTCCATTATAGGTATATTTTGAAGCAGGCTCTTTTAAGTTCAACAATCATATTAGCTGACAAGGTAGAGGCAGGAGTAATTAGAGCATGAAATATATACTGCAGGGTCACCTTACATCTCCAGTGTAAATCACGATTCAAAACACTAACTCAGCCACATTTTGACAAGCAGCCTTCAGCCAATTTCCTTCTCTTTGGAGTAGCTTACCCCTTAGCTTGTTAGTAGAAGTTGTAAATATTGGAAACGTATAAACATTACAAGCCCATCTTGACATACATGTGCCTTTGTGCTTTTAATGTGGAAATTCTCTCTGCCTTGCATAATAGTTTATTGAAAACTCTCTTTGATTTAGCTTCTTTGGTTATGTTCTGAATAAAGGGAAGGAAGGATCATGCTGTCTTACTTTGCATACCTGAAGTAGAATTTGGAAAGACCTGACACTAAATAAGACAAGTCAAGTTAGTTTTTACCATTTCTAGTTTTTCTTGCTAAATAGGAAAACCTTTCATCTGAGGCTACTTTTAGAGGGAAAAAATAACTCAAAACTTATGTAAGTGACTGAAACAGTGATAACTGCCAAAAATTCCAAATTCTTTTGCTTATCATTAATTAATTAAACAGCATGCAAAAGAAAAGTATAGCAAAGAGTGATACAAACTTGATTAAACACTACTTTTGAAAGTTCCTACCTCCAGCACATTTCAAGAGATTCAGTTCCTCTTTACTCTAAATATAAATGGAAATATCACTTCAGGAAGATTGAATTGGCCATTTAAGAGGTCAAATGACCTAGATTCAGCATACACTGTTGTGATAGAAAAAGTGATTTTCTTTACGAGTACAGACTGTTTTTTAAATTTGTATTTATGATTAAATTGAAAAAGCCATAAGTTGTGGAGTTAGAAAAACTTAGGTTTTGTTTTTGGATAAACAGTTTACCAGTTGGGAACTTTGGTATATTACTTAACTTCCCAGATGTTCCATTTCTTCCTCTGAAATTATGGACACTAATACATATCCTGAAAGATTATTTTCAGGCACAGAACAATCTATACAACACATCTAGCTTAATCTCTGGCGTAGAATATGTGCTCTTGTTACTATTGTTACTGTTATTATTATGGTTATTATTTTATTGATGTTATTATGTTATTGATTACTATTATTTTATTGATATTATATTATTGATTTTATTATTATAAGAGCTCAAAGTAGTAGCTCTTAACATGCAATATTATTTTAACATGTAATTCTTATATAAAAAATAAACAACTATAGCAACGTATTCTATAACCTCCCTATGTTTAAAGGATATGTTCCCAGGGATAGCACTGGGAAGAAAAGATAGATTTCTCTCTAACCAGTCTTACATAGTCCAAAAATTTTTGCCTCTTAAGCAACAATGAGTTACTAAAAGTCAAAGTGGTAGAATTGATTTGATTTTCTAACCTGAGATGAATTTTGCCCAATTAAACAAATCATTACTAACATTTATTAAACTGTATCTCAGCAACTTTAGTTAATTCAAGTGACTAATTCCTAAAAACAGACAAAATAGAAAATACAGCTCAGTTTATGCTGGTGTCTTAAAAGTGGCATTTTTTTCCATCCTTCTAGACCAGCTTGAGGGAAGCAAAATCAGTTCGTTCTAACACTTCCCTTTGTGTGAAATGCCTTAAGTCAATTACTTGTTTCTTTTGTTCTCGATTTGAAAGTACATGGAGCAAACATTTTTAAAAAGTGAAATAATAAAAAAGAAATTATATGCAATCACCTTATTCGTTAGTGCAACATTTTTAAAACTTATTTTCTGTGTTGTTTGTTCTAGAATGATCAAATGTTAGATGCACAGACACAGGTAAACAAAGGCACTACGGTTGGATTTTCAAAAGAAAATAATATTCTGAAAGTTACCATGGCTTATAATAATGTTTAAAAATAAAACTAAAAAGCATACTTTATCATAAAAATATTTTTATTTGGGGAAAGAATTTTAATAATTGAATAATAAATTAAGCTTATATGCTTCTTTAAACCTAGAAAGTACCTGTCTACTGTGTAAATAAGCATGACAGCATTATTACAAAGTCATTGTCATCATACTTTGCCAAAAAAAGCTTATATTAATTAGAATACTAATTTTTGGAGGAAGAGAATGAAACCAACTACCATGGTTTTATTGCCTGTATGTATTTTCATGAAGTTTTATGAATGTAATACACATATCATAAGGAAAAGTAATTTGTCAAAAAAACACAAAGACAGAACTAATATCAGAGAAATACAACATATAAAAAAACCTTTTCACCTCATTATAATACATTTTATTGATTACTGTACTATTTAATTTTAAAACACACAATTTTGATTATAAGTTCTTACATATTTCATAATTCACTAGCTTGGCCAATCAGTCCTAACATAGGAAATGTTTTTCCTTTTTTCCACTATGTTAAGACATCATATTCAAGATTTATACAAGATACTCTTATAACTACTTGAGAGTGTTTTTTGTCCTCTTGAGATTTGAATTGTATCACCTGAAATATATAAAACTCTTTAGTGTTCTGGAAATTTCAAAGTAACTGGCAGATGCAACCTACAACCTTTTTAGTATCCTGGCAGACATACTTACTTATTGGTCTTTATTAACTGAGCTCCTTTTCCTTTATAAACCATCCTCAAATGTCTTGACAACCTCCATCGTTAAAGTAGAATTTGTGGGTGGCCTTCAGATGATCACCTGCCAATAGAAGGACATTTTAAGAAAAAAATATGATCTAAATCTAGGAAATAAAGAAAAAGGATATCTGTGTGTCCTTTCAGTGTCATGTTGCACCATTAACAGGTCCACCCAAAGATTAATTGGTTTTTTAGAAAGACGAATATTTATTTTGACTTACTGTGCTGCTTGATTACTAGACACTGTAAAGTTACGTGCTTACTTGTAGATATCTGTCCAGTAGAAAAGATATCACCAAGGATTATGGCTTTAGTGACCCTTAGGATATGAACCAGTGTTGCACCTAACCTAGTGATCTTATTCCAATAGTCTCCTTAAATGCTTTTCCAAATAGACTATGCAAACACTTATTCCTCAAATGTTCTCGGAATCAGGCTCCCGTCTTACTGGTCACCTTGTTAGTAAGTGAGTTCTATAAAATCTGTAATGTGTATTCATTTTATATTTATAGAATAATTACGTTTTTTAAATTTTGAAAATTATACTTCAACAGAAAAAAGTTTAAAAGAAGAATGCTCAAATTAAAAATTTTAAATGATTATTTAATAATTAAAATTAATACTTTTTATTAAAATAAAATTTATTATTAAAAACAAATTTAAAAAGATTATTTCACACTTTTCAAATTTAAAGCTCTGGTGTAAAGGAAAAACCTCACTGTTTTCAGTCTCATTGTTTTTGGTTTCTTTTATTTAAGCTTATATTTCTTATATATCCTTAAGATCAGCTAAAGTATCATTTTGTTTACTATTATTTACTATGTAGTACTTCCTAATGTCAACAGTAATCTATTTCTTATCATTGTGTGTGTTTGTTCATAAAATATCCATTTTATTACGTTCTTACAGTTCAGAACAAAAGAGACCTGAGTAGAGACGGTATCTGAAGGAATCTGATTGCTTCTGGGAAGTGAAGCGGAAGTCTGGCCATGAATGTTAAGTGCCGCTGGCTGCAGCTCTTCAGAGCAGTATTTCTTGTCCTGTCAGGTGAGTCCAACAAGGTAGAAAAGTTATGGTCTACCTCGAGGTTCCACTTGTAAAGGATGTTTACTTGTAAGGCCATTTGACTGCACTTAGTGCACTGAAGAGCAATCCTTTGACCTCACGACAAGTAGAGGAGGGACAGAATGAAACGTTGCGTTCAGAGGGCACAGCATTCTATCAGAGGCCTGGGCCAACTCCTGTTTAATTATTCAAAAACATCTCACCATTAGAGGCTTTGCATTTATTGAATCCAGAAAGAAAACAGTGATTCAGAGAATGAAAAAGATTTAATTGAAAATAATGGTTAGGGTTTATTTACAAGTTTACAAATTGTATATTTGCTAATACTTTTTGATATTGTAATCTAATATTTCAGCTGTGAAGAGAGACCGTTAATAGTTATTAAAGAATACCTGATATATACTTCTCTTAAAAATAAATTTTCAATCATTGCAAAAATATATGCATTCTAAAGTAAATTATTACGTGTAATTGATTCTAAAATACACATTTTTTTATTATCGAATGTCTCTAAACTTGAGTTTCATGTTAAAATTGACAACATATCTGAACGTAATTGATAGTATTTTGTCATTCTTAGTAGTATGTAATATAAAGGTATTTCAACTGATGACTTCTTAGCTTCAGTCTATGGCAATTGCTGTACCACTGAGACGGCTAGGAATTCTGCCATGCTCACACTGATGGTCTTATGCTTTATTTTCTTACCTTTTTGTAAGGTGATACAATAATTTATCTTCAACTCAGGACTCTTATGATAGTCAAAAGGGGTGCTAATAATAATTGTACTAAGACAATAGTAACAAAAGGCCCTGTTTCAATTAAACTGGAACTGTCACCTCAGAGAAACGGATACATGCATATACACGTGGATGACACATAGCTCCATGAACCAGGCCCTGCCTCTATCAACGCACATAAACACATATGCATAGCCCATCCAGGGAGCTCTAATTGAGAATTATGACCTATGATGGCTGTCCTGAGAAATCTCTCTATTGTTTTTATGAGGATGTTAATAAAATGCCCATTTTGGATATCAAAAGTGGTCTAATAAGTTATTGAAAATATTTTAAATGATATAAATGTACTACTGCTCTAGAATAAAAGCTGATGTCCCCTAAAACCCACATGTTGGAACCTATGACCCAGTGTGATAGAATTTAGAGGTGGAACCTTTGGGAATTGATTAGGTCATGAAGGTGGACCCCTCATGACTGGGATTAGTGCCCTTAGAAAAGAGGCCCCAGAGAGCCGCCTTGCCCCTTCTGCCATATGGAGACACAGGGAGAAGACAGCCACGCACGTCTGGTGGACTCTCACCAGATCCAGATCTGCAGGTGCCTTGACCTTGGACTTCCCTGAGAAATAATTTTTTGTTTCTTATAAGTGACCCAATCTATAGGAATTTTTTATAGCAGCCCAAAAAGACTAAGACAACTATCTATAAACTTGTTTACATTACTTAATTAGCAAGGAAATTTCCCCGTATTTAACTACTTATTTACCTATTTATTCATTCATATACATATTCATTTGTTTCACAAAGTATTTAGTAAACACTGGTATTGAAACTTTTAGCGTTTATTGAAAGAATAAATAAATTTGGGCTTATTGAATCACCTTTCATTCTTTCTATTGAGTATGGAAAACAGACCTAAAGGATGGTCAGCTTTATTTTAATTGCTTAATGACTGCCTTAGGGCCAGGTTGAAAGCTAAATTGGCAAAGAAGCAGAAAAGAACATCAAACGCTATTTATTGACTTATAAATAAAATTAATGCTGTATAGATCTATTGATATTTCCCCTCTTACCAAAATCTGTAGAACATTGACTTTTAGAGAACAGCTTGTTGTAACAGTTATGTTGAAATTTTCATTAAGACAATCAAGATGTTATGGTAAATTGGGTCGTGTATATGAACACTCTAGAAACTGAGTCCAGTAAATGCTAAATTTTTTTTCCAGTCTGGAAAGGGAATAGACAATAAATTTTAGCATATTTGCTACAATTAGATGTCACATTTATCTTTTTTTAAGATGGTGATTATAGTGATATTGGGTTTCATTGATGAATTTTTTCATTGTTTTCTTCGTGAGTGAAAAAAATAGCCTACGTGAATGTTTTACTCAGACATTGCTCCTGAAAGTTTAAGTAGGGTTTTAGTAAGGACTGAGAATATAGAATTATTCACTGTTCAGAAATCTTGTTTAAAACATCTGAAGATATTTCAGAAGATTGCATTTTGGCTGGTTCTCTGCAACTTGTGTGTTTCCATCTTTTGGTAGAAGCAATGGTAAAAATAATTACATATTTGCGGTTTTGTAATTTTTAAAGTTTGGATGAGTTCTTAGGTTTGCTTTCAAAATTCCCTGCACCTCTGAGTGATCTTTATCAAGCCATTTCCTGTGTCATCAAAGACATATTGTTCACACACAGTGTTCACAATGTGAATAGCTTTCAATTAGAGATGGAATATTGTGGGAAAAGGCACTGGATAAGGACTCTGTGGATCAACATTCAAATTGTAGTTCTTCACATTTTTTTGGGCAAAGGGCTGAACATTAAGTTGGTCCATATCTCAATCTAAAGAGAGTCTTGATGCTAAAATCCCTTCAGAGGAAAATAGTAAGGGTAGATATCAGTCATGTGCTTCTCTGGGCCCATGGGAGGTATAGATAAGTAGGTATTTTCATTCTTTATGATCCTGACATTGAAGCAGGTATTTAGTTTAAATGCTGTTTTTCCAGTACTAAATAATGCACTTGCTATAGAAAGGGAGGACAATTTCAGCACTCACTAGCATGGAGGTAATTGTAATAAATACAGACTCAATAAAATAAATTAAAAAGTAACAGTTTTGTGGCCAGCCCAGTGGTGCAGCAGTTAGGTTCACACATTCTGCTTTAGAGGCCCGGGTTTTGCCAGTTTGGATCTCGGTCACGGACCTACGCACCACTTGTCAAGCCATGCTGTGGCAGGTGTCTCACATTTAAAGTAGAGGAAGATGGGCATGGATCTTAGCTCAGGGCCAGTCTTCCTCAGCAAAAAAAGAGGAGGATTGGCAGCAAATGTTAGCTCAGGGCTAATCTTCCTCAAAAAAAAAAAAAAGTAACAGTTTCCTTAGAATCATTTTATAAGAAAGAGATAGGACCTGGGAGGATGTAACTGTAGTCATCAGTGATGATTAATGAGAAGGGTCCCATAGAGCAGTGGTTCATTTGAATATTTAGGTTTTTATTTTTATAGCAACTAATTCCAGAAAGGAGGAAAATTTCAAATGGATATGGACGCCAGAGAAAAAACAAGAAGTAGTATGATGAGAGTTTCAAAACGCTTACTGTAAGTTGGCCACCAATTTGTCTCTATATTCTCTGCCCTCTGATGTAAACTGGAAAATACTATAGATTACATGGCTCAGAATATCCACAAAGTGAAAGCAAATCAGCTGCTGAAGAGCAACACAGTTATTTATGGAACTGAAATTCTAGGGAAACTTCTTCAACGGGCCCACTCTTAGAGGTCCACAGAGTGTGGCAGCATAGTTACAAACAGCCTGAGTAGGATTCATTCAGTAAAATAAATCCCTATCTTTTAGTCCATCTGCCCTCAAGATTGAACTCAATGTTCTGTCTCCAGGCCTTTTCTCTGGCTCTAATCTAAGTACCTTGACCTGTGAATGGTGATAAGAATAGTAACTACAATGAAGTGCTATTGAGAGACTAAAGGAGGTAACATGAAACTCTCGGTACTTTAGTTGGCAAATGTTAAGCACTTATTTTATTAGAGACTGTAGTCTCTATATAAATAAGAGAATAATAAATAAAATAAATAAATAAATAAGAGAATTTTTCATATTTATATACTCCAACTGTTTTTGCCTTTATTTTTAAAATCGAATTCTCTGTCTTTCATTAGAAAAGAAAAGAAACATTTCCTATGCCTGTTCTTTGTACTACCTTTCAATCACATTTGTAAGCAAAACATGATTTTGGCATAAATTCACTGGATCTTGAACAATACTTATCACCTTCCCCCATACACCTGTCAGAGAATCACAACTATTATATCGCAATAATAAAAATGGTGAAGAAAAACATTAAGTATTAAATGAGTTATTTTTCAACATTTTTGCAAATTCTTAACATTTAATATTTTTAAGTGAAAATGGAGAATGTTGAAAATGATGTTGAATGCATCAATTGTTTGAAATGATCTGTTTTCTTAAAAATATCCTCAAAACCTATCGTATACCGCATTTAAATAGTAAAGTCATGTGAATCTTCTTTCTATAGTACAAAAATTTCACACTGCTGAACTCTAATTGGTTTTCTAGAATGGATGACAGATTTCCATTCATCCACGTTCACTTATTAGCTCTTAGATTTTCAGGCTGGTGAGCAGTAGCCAGAAGATAGAAGAATTTGAAGATTCTGAAAAAGGGGATGGAAGTAAGAAAGAAATTAAATAGCCTGAGGTAAGAAATTGGATGTCTTCACCATCATGATAAGAGGAGAAGAGAAAAGAACTCACTTTTACATATACATAAATTGAATATACCAACTCATATAATATACACATAGATGTACACACACACATACATGACATTTTCAAGAGGAGATATAAAATATGTACAAACTTTCTTCAAACTAATTTAAACATAGAACTTTTTTTTCCTAATAGAAACTAATTAACGTCTTATGACAAACATTTAAAAATTCTTTTAGAAATGCTGCTTTGAGTGGAAGAATGATAGTTGAAGGGTATAAATGTTACTTGGACATAAGAAAGAGTATGTATATTCCTGCAATTGGAAATCCTTACATCCCTTTTTAGAGCTATTAAATCATTTATTGATTCCATTATTCAATAAATAAATACTTGATATTGCTTTTTCTTATAAGATCTAAGTATTAAAAAGTTATTTTGAACTCTAATTCTGTAAGTTGTTTTCTTTTTCTTTTGTTCTTTTTTTTTTAAAGATTGGCACGTGAGCTAACAACTGTTGCCAATCTTTCATTTTTGTTTTTTTCTTTTTCTGCTTTATCTCCCCAAATCCCCCTGGTACGTAGTTGTATATCTTAGTTGCAGGTCCTTCTAGTTGTGGCTCGTGGGGCACCACCTCAACAGGGCGTAATGAGTGGTGTCATGTCCGTGCCCAGGATATGAACCTTTGAAACCCTGGGCCACCGCAGCGCAGCGCACAAACTTAACCACTCGGCCACGGGGCCAGCCCCTGTAAGTTGTTTTCAATGTATTAGAGTCTATTGTGGTTCATACAAATAATTTTATGACTGCAAAATCTATATTCCTACTGCATTTTATTAGGACATGATCTCTCTACCCATTTTATAGATTTATACCCTTAAATGTTACTTTGTCTTGGTATTTCTACTCCACATCCCTTTGTTTTGAATGTGCTAATTGTTTCTTTGCTGATTCCTTTATTTTTAAATTTTTGTCTTTTAAATCACTTTGTTTTGAGGGTGTGTGTGTGTGATTTTTTAATATAATATATCTGAGTGTTAGGTCTTAATCCAATATGACTGTCTTTGTCTTCTGATGGGTCAATTCTTTCCTTTCTTCCAACCTTCGTTCCTCCCTTCCTTCTTTCCTTCCTTCTCTCTTTCTCTTTTTTTTCTTTGAAACTTTAGTTTCATTTTATGCTACAAAGCTTTATTTACTATTTTTTAACAATGTTTCAATTTTCCAATGTGTATTTCAATGTGAAATGACATCAAATACATTAGATTACCAGTAAAATATAAAACAGTGAAAAGCAATTCTAGAATTTACTACATATGGTGCAATTAGTGATGGCTACTTTTAGAGTTTTCTTTTGGGGATTATCTATTGAAACATAACATTTCATAGTAATGTAGTCTTCGAGAGTAGATTTCCAAAGGGAATCAAGAGTCCAAGAGTTTAATATTTTTATAGGTGTTATTTGACAGGCTATGAGTGAATGCAAACCATTTTTACACGTGTGTTTTCCAAAGGCTTGGCTGATGAACGCAAATCAACTTTCACCACTAGTATACTCACATAAAGTTCTAACAGCTCTCAAAATGCAGCTGGGAGAATTTGGACCAATAAGTTAGTCCAGGATGTATTTTATTTCTTTACTGGTTCCCTTATCCATTTCATTACCTTGGTGAATTTGAAATGGAGCATACAGTGCACCAGGAGCTCAGAAATGGAAATACTCTGTTTACAACAGAGTCCCTTATTAAATCACACTTCAACACAACTTAAAGAAATTCATCTAACATATCAGAAAATTGGATTTTATGATTAGGACATAGTGTGGCATGTGGTTTATAAATCAGATTATTTGGATGTTGAAATGACATTTTCTCATAAGTTATTAATAGAGAATACATCCTAAAGACCAAACATCACTTTGAGGGCTTATCTTTGGTTTCAATTTCCATTTTTTCTTGAGGAAGATATATTTTCTATTGCTTCTGGTAGCCTATAATTACTGTGTCAACCTTAAGATCTTTAACTTCTTGTTGTAACTGGTTGGCTGCATATGGTTTGCAATCCAAGAAATGGATTAGCTTTAGCATTCTAATTATCAGAAAGTTAAGAGGTTTCATATCACTGTGAAAAATGCCATATTGATGAATTGTATGAAGTGCCCCAGCCTATCTTTTCAGTTACTGTAGTATTTCCATGACTGTTGGATTTTTTTCTCTTTAAGCTAACTATTAAGATCAAGATTTCCACACTCCATTACCATTAAGATGTACTGGTCCCCGATTTTATAATCCTAAAGTCGGGTGATCTTATCACTGAGTTGTTGTAATTTATTCAAATAAGCTATTGCATTCCCATAACTCTCAATTATTTGCTCATCTGCTTCTTCTAGGTTCACATAGTTTATAGCACATATCTGTTTCTTTTCACTCAATACCTGAAATACCTTACTTGAATCTTTCTGTTCTAACTGCTTTAATGTGAAATTATTTTTCTTTTAACCGAAATGTATTCATTTATGGAAGAGGATCCTGAAATCATCATAAATCAAGCTTATCAATCTGTTAATTCAGTTCTTTCATTTTTAATTTAGGTATTAATATACTTCATTTTCTTCAAGTTTGGTTTTATGTATTTTATTTATTTGTCTACTTTGTTTGAGGAAATTGGCCCTGAGCTAACTAACATCTGTGCCAATCTTCCTCTCTTTTGTATGTGGGACACTGCCACAGCATGGCTTGATGAGCGGTGTATTTGTCTGCACCCAGGATCCAAATCCGCGAACCCCAGGCCATCAAAGCAGGGTGCATGCACACTTAACCACTCTGCCATTCATCTGGCCACTGATTTTACTTATTTTATATTGGAACTTCCTTTACTCTCTCTGTGTTAACTTTCTCAGTTCCTAAACACTCCATTTTCAATTAGTGTTAAGTTGAATTTTTTTACTGTATTTCTTTCTCATTTAATTAGTGCTTACCATTCCTCTGTCTTTATCACTGAGAGGCACTGTTTGTACTGCTCCATGCTCTAATTCTCTCCCTTTCTTCCTCTATAGGGTAATGCATTTAGAGTACTTTAAATCTTTTGTATTTTCCCATTTCATATAGTGAGACCTGTGGGAAATCTTGAACTTCTTTTCTCTCATGCTTCACGTCTACCTCAGAGTTTGGCTGAGACAGTGTAGTTCTTTTTAGAATTATCCTTCTGTGAATCTTATGTATACTCAAACAATACCAAAAAGTATACATTTATCCATTAAGAGATTATTCTATAAAGAAATATATAATATATGTAAATTTATAACAAATAAAATATATAATATATATTTATTTACACAGACATGTGATATATGTGCCAGAATCTATCAATTTATTTATATCAAGGTTCATACTCATTATTTTTCTATTATTCCATCTTCATTGCACATTTTGGTTAAATTTTTTTTTGGTTGTAGTCTTTTTATTTTCAAATAGTTTGCATAAGTGTGATATTTGAAGATCACAATTTTGAATTCTGGCATATATTCAAACATCTTTCTGCATCTGAGATGCAAATAACATCTTGAGTAAATTTGGAATTCCTGGGCTGAAATCCCTTTCTTTCTGTAGTTATAAGTGGTATTGTGTTTAACTGCTGATGATGTAAAGATGTCAGTCAGATTTATTTTCTTCTGCTGGTAACCTATCTTTACATATGGAGAATTGTGAAATTATTTTTTTTTTTATCATTAGAGATCATGCATTTTATCCGGATAGGTGTTGTTTTCCATCAGTACAGCCTGGAATTCTCAAAATAAAGTTACAGTTCTTCATTCAGCTCAGAGAATTTTCTTCAATCAATTCTTTTGTTGTTGCTGGTCCTCCATCTGTCCCTTTCCCTCTTTGAAACTCCTCTACTTTTCCTGCTAATATCCCTGAACCGGTTAAGTCATTATTTTCGGTCTCAAATTTCTTCTCATTTAATCCAATTTCTGAATGCGTCTTCCTAAATGCTTGAAACAAATCAGGTGTCCATCTGCCTCCTCTAGCAGGTCTTTTTCTCTTGCCATGTGTTTCAAGTTTTCCATTTTATCTTTCTTTCTCTGCCTCCTGAGGCCTATTAAGTAAGCTGCAATTTTACTCTGCCAATGGATTGAGACTTAGATTTTAATCTTTGAATATCTTTTATAACCAGAATCCTCAGGGTCTCAGAGGCAAATGAGACTTCTTCTCCAGGGAGCTGTCGGTTAAGGACAGACTGTCACCACTCTATTGAGACAAATGGAAGAGTTCTTTCTACCTCTGATATTTCTTTACTTCCAACCTACCCAGTAGTGAAGAATCAGCTCACCTGTTTCCAATCCAGGCTCACTGAGGCCAGAGATAACTAGCCCAAACCTCTGGAGAAAAGTCAACCTTCAACATTTACTTTCAACACTGCCTCATGTGGGTTGTATAGACTCTGAACATAAAGTACATTAAAGGGTAAGTCATACAGCATCAGATTTTCATTTGCAGAGATAAAAATAAGAAAAATGTGGATGATGAATTTGAGTGGGTAAATTTGAAAACAGACATTATATTTTGATAGATATTGAATAAATCTAGGTGATATATGATGGTATGGAAATGAACTATAGAAACTGGCAATAATGATAGAGAAGATATAAAGGATTTTTAATCTTTTAGAAGATATGACAAAAACCACAGCCATTGATCAAATATAGAGGACAAGCAAACAAGAGCCACCAGAGAAGATGTTCAAGATACTGGTTTGGGATGAGATGACAAAATAAGTTTGGTGCCTTTTTGTGTGTGTGTGTGAGGAAGATTGGCCCTGTGCTAATATCTGTTGCCAGTTTTCTTTTTCTTGAGGAAGATTGTCACTGAGCTAACATCTGTGCCAGTATTCCTCTATTTTACGTGAGATACTGCCACAGCGTGGCTTGACTAGTGGTGCTAGGTCCGCACCTCAGATCTGGACCTGTGAAACCTGGGCCACCAAAGTGGAGCGCACGAACTTAACCACTATGCCACTGGGTTGGCCCCATGGTTGGTGCCTTTTAATGAGAAAGGAGAAGCGTATTATTAGGGCAAAACTACTATCAGAATATACTGGTAGGTCTGTCAAATCTCTTATCCAGAGTAGAATTTGTATATATTTATTGGTTCTTCATTAAGAACTTGATAAAATAATTTTAAAAAATTCAGGATCATAAAGATTATCAGTAACTTTATTCTTGAAGTATTTTAATTTGAAAGATTCTCTGTTCACTCTGAATGTGTTCAGCCAATAAACATTTATCTGTATATCATTAACAGGAACTGCATGAAGCAATGTAGAATCAAAGAGGAATGTATCAAAGTCTCTTTCCTGAAGAAGTACCATCATGCAGGTAGACTATCATGAAACAGAGTTCAGAGTTAGAGAAACTCACAGGATGTCATGACAAGAGAGGACCCAGAGTATGGATTGGTCAGAGAATTGGTACCTAATATGATTTTTAAAGGGTGAAGAGAAGTTAATTAGGGAAAGCTCAAAGGCTTTTCAGGAAGAAAATGCCACAAGAGTGAATGAGTGTGGCAAGAAACAGCATAGTATAGGTGATGCAATACAAGCAATTCTGTGTACTTAGATATAAAATATGAAGCTGGGGTTGAAAACTAAAGAGTCTAGTTGTGTCAGTAAGTGCTAAGCCACAAAAGAATTTGTTAGGAAGTTTGAGAATTAATTTACACATGACAAGGAGTTACAAAATATTTGCAGAAATTATTTTTATGACAGAAACATGGTCAGATATTTTTTTCTTTGAGATAGATGACTGTCTCAGCTATAGTGTAAACAGATTCAAGAGGGACAGGATTAAAACAAAGAGATTTTGGAGGTTACTGCATTTGCTCAAGGAAGAGATTGTAGTATTGAAATTGTCTTTTGAATAGAAATAAAGTCAAGTTTTAGATAACATGATTTTATGTGTTGGTCAATTTGGGCATGTGGTAAAGATCCCCAGTTGACAGGTGCATAAGCATGTGTAAGGCTGGAAAGAGATAGCTGGGTTGGAAACACACATTTTTGAGTCATCAGCTCATAAGTGTTAGATGAAGCCATGAGCATGGAGAGAATTTCTCAGGGAAAGTATACAGAGTGAAGTGGTAGTAATCTGAGCTAGGAATAACGATAGCAAGCAAGGCTAAACGGTGGATGAAGAAAATGATCATCATGAAGAAAACAGTTTTTAAAAAGATACAGAGGTATCTAATTACACTGCAACTTGTTAAAGACATTACTGCTATTTACTAATATAAGTTCCCTCTTTCCTTGGGCATATAAGAGGATTGTATTCACTTTCTGCTCCCTACCAGTCAGGCATAGTCAGTAGACTTGGTTTGATCAGCGAAATCTGAATAACAGAGATGTACTACTTCCATGTGAAATCCAGTAATTGCCCAACACCCTTCGCCCCCTCCAACTTTGGTATGCAAATCACAGAAGTGTTTATTGAAAGGAAGCCTCAAAAAGCTTGAATTATTGTCTGCTATTCATATCTGAATGAATGTTCTTTGAATGAAATTTTTCATATTACAGCAAATCTTGGTCCATAATAAGAACCTTTAGTATTCGTTAGAGTATCTATCATGACCTTAGCAGGATGATTTCAGTGAACTAGTGAGATAAGTCAAACTTCAGTGTATCTAGGAGTTTAATAGGTGTGCTATCATGGACATAATATGTGTCATTTGCTGCTTTATGAACTTTGGAAGGGCAGGAGAGAAGCTAGAGAGTAAATCCAGGGATCTATAGAGTCAAGACAGGGTCCAGTTTGGCAGGGGTGAAGGAATGGAAGAGACTTCAGAAATGTATAAACTGAGGGAAGCGAGCCAGTTAAAATAGGAAAGAACACAAAAGAAAGGGAGTGATTGATGACGCTGTTTTGTACAAGATCCGGGAGAGGATAAGCTAAAAGACACACAGGGCGAAGGACTTAGGATGTGCTAAAGTGCACGCAAAGAGCAGGCTTTAAACAGGAAGAAGTAATCCTCAATATAAGAGACAGGGAGTTACAGGTGATAAAGAGAAAGAAATTAAGGAAAGATCCAGGATTTAGTTTAGGTAAAATCACAAAATATAATCATCAGAGAGATATCCCTCTGTGTTAAATAAGATGTTGGGTGGTTTGTTGGTAATGGAATTATGTTTTCAGAAGTTACAGTGTAGATTTTGGAGGTGGGGCAATAAGCAAAAAGACAAGAGTACAGAGGTTTAAGTCAGTTGCAGAATAATTAGAGGAAAAGTGGGAGAAAGGGACTCTTCCATTTACGAATTGAGCACAGAGATAAGGGAGAAGTTTTCAGATCTTTTAACTTTGTCTCAAGTCCTTTTAGTGATAGAACTACTCAGCGTCCTAAGTAATATCTGCCCTGGTGTTAGTGGCTCTGCCATATGCTTTAAACAGTCTTGTTCAAAACATGACCAGTGCGGATCTAAAGATCTTGTAGTAGCGCAATCATTCTACTGTAAAAGGAGCTAAAGCGGTAATTCCATTAGACATGTTCATGAGCAGTCTTTTAGAGTAATTTTCTTTACTTTGAATCATAGTTTATACCTTAACTAATTGCATTAGTTTTTCGTTGCTGTGTACCAAATCACCACTGCTCTTCAAGGTTCTCTTCCAAGCTCATTCAAGGTGTGATTAGAACTAAATTTCTTTGGATTATAGGACTAAGTTTCCCACTTTCTTGCTGGCTGTTGGTCAGAGGCCATGCTCATCACTGAGAGGCTGCCTGCTGTTTCCCGTCCTCTCCACAATAAGGCAGTTACTCGTTTAAGACTTTGAAACTCATTTCCTCTCACTCTGACTTCTAGATCCAGATTTAAAGAATTCCTGTAGGTCAGGCCGACTCATATAATCTCCCTTTTGATTTACTCAAGGTCAACTGGTTAGTAACTTTAATTTGGTCTACATCTGTAAAATCTCCTTTGTCATCTAACATAACATAATCATCAGCATAAGTTTCCATTGAATTCATAGGTTCTGAACACACTCCAGATGAGGGAATTACACAAGGCCTGTATACCAAAGAGTGGAAATCTTGGGGGCTGTCTTAGAATTATAATTATTCCAACAACACTGATAATCAGTGTACTTAAATAATTAAATTATTGAACATAGGTGAAAAAATTATTAAAATATGGCATTCCCATCTTGTCATATTTTCTTTTTTTTTTTGGTTAGTGTTCGGGTTTGGATTCGGGTTAGGGTTATATATTTTCTAATATTATTACCTGTCTGATAACTTTTCTCTCAAATTTTCTCCAACAATGAATTTCATACATATGTCACCTTGAAATCCATAAAAGTCATTTTGAAAATTGATGTGAAAGAAAGAGCATGAGAGAACAAAAGCATACATGGGAGAGAAAGCCAAGAGGAAATATTTTTTACTTAAAGGAAATGAATGATTCTATGAGCCCCTACAGCTGACCTAAAAGAACATATTTATTTCCTGTAGCAATGGAACTGATATTAATAAAAGTAGATAAATTTTTGACTTTGCAAGTAAAAGATTACACGCAAATGAAATTCAGAACCTCTCTGGAGCTCTTTAGTGAAAGTGAAAATGATGATTAGAAAAATGTGAAACCCTGAAAATTGGAATGATGGAATTTGTATGGGTTCTGATAGACATGGTTACTTACATCACCACTTCCAATCCTCTTTGACTTTGCTGTTGAGAAGGGAAATCTCTTGTTCTGATGAGGTTGTTAGCATTCCTTTGCTTTAATATTCTTTAGTAATTTGAGGCAGATGACTTTCAAGAGGATGCTGATTGCTGTTAAGATCCACTAATACCATTTCTCATGTCTTCCTGACACAGAATAAAATGACCAGCATATCCTCAGAAGAATTAAGATGAATTATGACCTGAGGGGAGATAGACAAAAATCTGGCAAATCATTTGGTTTTTATTCTATTTATATCAACCAAACCCTGAGAATTCATGTTATAAATTGTTTTATGTGTTATTTTAGGAGGAAAAAATCATCACATTAGATGGGGTCAGATTATTAATAGGAATTGTAACTTGAGCAGTGATAAGTATCTCTAATAATTTACTTGGTGGATAACTGAAATCTGGAGTCAATGTTGGCCTACATTAAATGAAGTCAGAACTTGATCACGTAATGTAGGGGGAAATGATATGCTTGGAGAGAAAAGCTATCTGCAGAGGATTCTTCATGGATTATTCATTCATCAAAACTAATCACAGTCCAAAAAGGGCCCTTCTGTTGCTTTCCCTTCTCCCTTCATTTTCTCTGACATGTGGGCCATGTGTGGTGTATTTGTTTTCAACTCTATGACAAAGGCTCTGGTTTCTGTAGGATGCCCTCATCACCAAGGTCAGCGGCAACAAGAAAAAGTATTATTTTCAGTCTGTGCTTCTGTGGTTCCAGCCTTCATGTTATCTTTTCTTCCTGCCTGTGGACTTCAGCCTCCAGCTTTAGAAGCAGAAACACTCTTACAAAGACTATTTAGTCAACTCCCATACTTGCATAAGCTATTTCCTATAACAAATATCCCACTAATTCTGCTCCTCTGATTGAACTCTCGCTAAAACAAAGGGAAATCTAGTAAATTTTTTCATAATATGTATAATGGAAGAAAAAGAAATACAAACAAATCTAATTGGGGTGAAGACACTTGTGGTGAGCCATCAAATTGGAGAATGAAGGACCTCGAATCTAATTCCCAGATTTGAACCAATGTGTAAACTCTATAGCTCCTGAAATAAAGGAGAAACTGGGTTCCTTAAAAGTGAATCTTAGAAATAAAAATGCAAATATGCAATGGAAATAGTCTTTCCAGTTTTCCCCGACTGGGCCTGTGAACATTTTCACAGGAACTTGCTTTGGACAAAGAGAAATATCCAGACCTTTTAAGTATTACTCAATGCACAGCTCTGAACTGACATGAATTTTTGATCATCCAAAAGGCCACTGCACTCTTCTACTCAGAACTGGGGATTATGGAGGTCAGTTGAGAAATAAAACGCTGGCCTGAATCCATCTCTTAGTGGGCTTGTAAATCTGCAAAAACACTCTGTAATTATCTCTCCAAATTCCAAAGGCATAGTTGAACTATCCATATTCCATAGCTGGCAGAATCCCTATGTTGGTTTACTGGCCCATGGGGTAAAGACTGCTGTAGTACAAAGGAAAAGTGGAGGTCTCTGATCTCATTATATCCAGAAAAGAAAACAAACAAACAAACACGTCATCTGTGATTCAATCCCAAAGAATTATGTCAACATCAAAGACTTGAAAGATACAAGAATAGTGAGTCCTAGCTTATTCCCACTTAAAATGCCACTTTGTCTGGGAAGACACATCAGTGCTGGAGAATTAAAAGGAATTATTGTAAACTTAATTATAAATTAGCTCTAATTGCAGCTGTCATTTCAGATATGATCCCTATCCTGGAGCAAATAGCATGAAGGTCAGCAGCTGGTATAA
This sequence comes from Equus caballus, assembly GCF_041296265.1. Taxonomy (NCBI): domain Eukaryota; kingdom Metazoa; phylum Chordata; class Mammalia; order Perissodactyla; family Equidae; genus Equus; species Equus caballus. The sequence continues at coordinate 24,488,658 of NC_091709.1, read as the reverse complement.
ACCTATTAATATGGCAAATGCTTGTATCTAAGTATTAATTAGGAAGGACCGCCAGAGAGTTTGCTTTCATATGGCATAGAAGACAGCACATCTTCATTGTATTACCTCAATAATATGTCAGCTCTGTTCTATGTCATAATATAGTACACAGGAACCTTGATTTTGTCCCTATCCCTCTGAACATAATGCTATCTTACCATACTGATAATATAGAAATTAGATCTGGTGGTCAAGATATAGCAAATAACCTCTGGAAATATTTGTAAGAGGTATGTGCTAAATGGTGGGAGGTTAAGTCCCATGAAAACTTGGAAGGGATGAATGTTATGCATGAAGTCAAGAAGAAGGACGTTCCTTTTTTTTTTTTTTAAGATTTTATTTTTTCCTTTTTCTCCCCAAAGCCCCCCGGTACATAGTTGTATATTCTTAGTTGTGGGTACTTCTAGTTGTGGCACGTGGGATGCCACCTCAGCGTGGCTTGATGAGCAGTGCCATGTCCACGCCCAGGATTCGAACTGACGAAACACTGGGCCTCCTGCAGCGGAGCACGTGAACTTAACCACTCGGCCATGGGGCAGGCCCCAAGAAGGATGTTCCTTAAATAAGGCCTATCTAACTGAGTGACCAACTCCAGCTGCAAAGACCAATGCTAAATTCCTGACAGGATATCATTTCCCAAGAAGAACAGCTTGATACCTGATGGTAGTAGAGTTATATTTAGTTCCTTCCATCCCACAGAGGAGAAAGGTAAAGACAATAACTCGTCATCATTAAAATACTGACCCAGGTTATATATGTTTTTGCCTGCCCAAAATTCTTTCAGTGCCACCTGCTTTGGACTTATCGAATACTTTATTCAGCATCATGGTATTAACACAACACTGTTCCTGAACAAGGAAATCATATTATAGCAAAAGAATGAAGAGAATTGGCTTACTATCATGAAATTCACCGGTCTTGCCATATACCCCCGTTTCTAGAAGCAGTGGACTAATAAATTGAGATGACTTAATGAAGACTAAGTTACAACACTGGTTGGATGACAATAACTTGTCATGCTAAACTGACTACCATATAGCCGGAAAAGTGCCCCAAAATATTAGAATAAATGTAAAAATTTTGGATTCTATTCTTGATTCTATCTGTAATTAATTGGGTGGAGTGAGGCAGATCAGTTTAATTTTCCCTCTTTTTTTTTTCTGAGGAAGATTAGCCCTGAGCTAGCATCTGGTGCCAATCCTCCTCTTTTTTGCTAAGGAAGACTGGCCCTGAGCTAATATCCATGCCCATCTTCCTCTACTATATATGCAGGACGGTTGCCACAGCATGGCTTGACAAGTTGTGCATAGGTCCGCACCCTGGATCTGAACTGGCAAACCCGAGGCTGCCAAAGCAGAATGTGTGAACTTAACTGCTGCACCACAGGGCCAGCCCCTAATTTTCCCTATTTTCAAAAAGAAGAGGTAGGCATAGTTGTTTCTGGGAACAACAGAAGTGTCCAACGTGTTCCAGAAAGATTCAGTAGTTAAAAGGTTACAATAAATATTTTTGAATATATTTAGCTTTATAGAATGCCCCTTAAAAAAATTGGAGAACTTTCTTACGGACATTAGGTGATTATGTGTGATTATTAGCGGCCGTCAGATGAGCATAACTGTGATTTCATCTGTCAGTTAGTTGCTCTCTTGTATGAACAGTGTTTGACATGTTGAACTTTTGACCATTAAATGACTTTAATGTGTTTTTGCTCTTATTTACATATATATATTTAATTTTTGTTTATGCTGGTCAAAGTTAGTAGAAATTCTGAGTGGTTTTCGACAAATTCATGCTTTGCAAGTTTTCAATATTATTTTGAATTCACTAAAACTTTAAAAGAACTTGATGATTGATAAAATGATTAGTATACAGTAAGAACCATAGTTCTAGTGAATAATGAGAAAGAAACTCTTCTTTCATTTATGGTTGATTAAGATCTCATAGTAATTCTCTATTTTTGGCATGCAGGTGAAAATAAGAGTTGAGTAATTATGATGGGAAAAGAAACAGCCGCTAAACATTCCAAACTGAGCATATGCCTGATAAAATAACAAGCTTTAGAAGGTAATGTCGGAACAGAATTTTTACATTATCAGAAAAAACTACTGAACAAAATTGCTAAATAGTAGAAAAATGTATTCATAATGAAGGTGGAGCAGGATAACTATAGATTTTCAAAAGCAATTGATGCAAACATTATAAATCATTCATTATTGGATTTTAATTATGACCGCCTTTGACAAGACTAAGGAAATGCTGATAAGCTCTCAAAAACAGATCTACCTTATTAATGTGGGTGAGACAATCAGGCATTTCACTTATCCTCTGCTCACAGATTAATCTCAATGGAATTGATGTTTTTCGAGAATTGGGTCTCTCTCAAAATGGTCTTCATTCAATGGAATTTTGTTAGATCTAAAACACTAATATTTAAAAGTGGAGAATTAACATGCAGAATATTGTTTCCTCCCTGTCACAATTTCGATGTCTCTAAAGAGGCCTGCTGTAATTTAGGATTTCAGTCTTTTAGAGAGAAATAATCCTGTTATGTGTTTGGTGAAAATTTTATGTGGATAGTTTGTAAATTTAAGAAATGAAGACATGTAGATGTGGTTACCCATGTTATGAGACTAACAGTAGATAAAATTGTTGGTTTCATAAACATGTTGGTTTCATTCATTAAAGTGAGTTTTTAATTGTTAATGTAGTGACTTGCTAATTTTTTATCTGAAGAGCTCTTTTTCCAGTTTTTCAAAATACAGTATGTAAAGAAGTTCAACGCTACTCTGGTTGAAGTTTGAGTGGGGACTCTGTAGTCTGTTCTACTAAGCCCAGTTCCCAACAGGTTCTTTAACATATACAAGAAACCCTGAAAGCATTACAGAGTATTATGAAGAGCTTAAATAATTTTATATATTTGTGCATGTAATAAGAAGTGTTAAAAAAAGTGTATGAGGATATGGATTTGCTCTCATGCCAGGACACACACACACACACACACACACTCCTCAAATCAGGTTCAGTTGCACAAGTATCCTGAAGTCTTTGCAAGGAAAGAAAGAACAGAATGGTGAAAGCAGAAAGGACAAATTCAACTGGAAGGAATCTTTCAAGAATGTTGAGTTCTATATCATGCATAGTTTTCCCTCTGAGCATTTGAGAAAAGATGGAAGTATGTTTCTTATTTACATTTCAAACGTCTAGACCAGCTTTTCTTAACCATTTTATTCATCTCTCTATGTCTTTTCTATCCACATGATTGGTAATACCACCTGTGAAGAACCCCCATATATATTTTTCTCAGTGACTGATGCTTTTGATATAACTGTTAAGAACTCTGTAGAGTCTGAGATTTTATCCTACCTGCAAACTAACAAGTTAGTGAACCAGAGTTTCAGAGATGTTAGCAGAAGACCTAAAATTCCAGGGTCAGAAGCAAAGAACAGTTTATTACTCACTGCAATAGAAATAGACAGAGAATTGGTGTGTGTGTTAGTTTCTCAAGCCCCAATTTCCACAGGCTGATGTGAAGAGAAGTGACATCTGTCTACATTATGGCACAAAGTTGGGGTTCTCCTGCCTGATGTGCATTAAAAAAGCCAATTATTACAGCATCAGTTTTCAGGAAAAGAAAACAGCTTTATTGCTTGATGGATCTGCAAGGAGATAGGGGCATATGCCCTCCAATCTGTCTCCCTGATCCAGGGTTTGGGGCACAATTTATGGGATGAGGGCAGGGCAGTCTGAAATGTGGAGATAGATGATTGGAGGTAAGGAGAAATGAGGTAAGTGATAATCCACAAAAGTGTAGTCAAGTTTCACGGCTCTTTATAGAAAGCATGTTCACAAAATGATGCTGTTAGCATGATTTGAGTGTGGAGTCTTCAACCCTTTGACATAAAAAAATAGTCACTTAGGGGCCGGCCCGGTGGCGCAGCGGTTAAGTTCGCACGTTCCGCTTCTCGGCGGCCCGGGGTTCGCTGGTTCGGATCCCAGGTGCGGACATGGCACTGCTTGGCAGCCATGCTGTGGTAGGCGTCCCACGTATAAAAAAAACTAGAGGAAGATGGGCACGGATGTTAGCTCAGAGCCAGGCTTCCTCAGCAAAAAGAAGAGGACTGGCAGTAGTTAGCTCAGGGCTAATCTTCCTCAAAAAAAAAAAAAAAAAAGTCACTTATTAGGCGTTTGCACAGGCCCAGTTGATGAGTTGTTTGTCTCAACTGGCCTGAACCGGACAAGGGGTCTCAGTTCCTGAAAAAGCACTCTTTTTTTCTTTTTTAAAGATTTTATTTTTTTCCTTTTTCTCCCCAAAGCCCCCCGGTACATAGTTGTATATTCTTTGTTGTGGGTCCTTCTAGTTGTGGCATGTGGGACGCTGCCTCAGCATGGTTTGATGAGCAGTGCCATGTCTGCGCCCAGGATTCTAACCAACGAAACACTGGGCCACCTGCAGTGGAGCGCACGAACTTAACCACTCGGCCAGGGGCCGGCCCCCCTGAAAAGACACTCTTAATTACTCTGCTGATAAGATAGGGTCAGTTTCACTGATCCTGGAGGACCCACAGTTACACCTACACAGTGGGTTATATTATAAAAGAGGAACGCTAAGGTTACAGAACCCACCTTTTTATTACCAAGCAGTAGGCATGCCTGTCATGCCTGTCCTTTGCTCCGGAGTGAGGTACTTTATCCTCCCAGGCGCTAAACAAACCTGTTTCTCTTCTATGGTGGAGGAGTGGGGCACACTATCTCTATCATCCAAGCCTGTTTGCTGTACAGACATCTTTGAAAAGAAACATCAGTACAGAAGCAGCTGTGCCTCTGCCTCCAAACTTTCAGAAACACAAGAGAGTCCCAGAGAACTGCCTCACAGTGATAACATCATCATTTTTTTTAAACACCTCTGAAGATACTATTAGAGAAAAGCAAAATAAGAATAATCTTTAAAAAAGTACAACTATGTCTCAACTGAATGTAACAAATCATTGTACTGTAAAACTGTAGTGAAAACATCAAGAGGTGAGCTCAAAAGAAACATATTCTACAGGTACATAACGAACACATTTAATATATTAAAAATCCAACTATTTGGAAGTTTCCATTGTCTTATTATAGTAGTCTGTACTCCTCTTATCATTTCGTGCAGTACTTAGCTTTGTGATACATCATATAATTGTCTCTTCCCACCAAAATGGGAAGCTTCATGAGATGAAACTTCACGTTGATACAGATGATGAGTGGATCCCATGCATCTTGCACAGTGCCCGGCACATGATCAGGGTTCAGTTAATATCAATTGGAGACATAAATAAACAACATACAGTTTATAAAACAATGATGATATTTATAGAGTTCTAAAGTTACTAAATTGACATTTCTTAGGGGTGTTTGAGATTATGAAAACTTTAAATGCTGCACTGAGCCCTACTCATTCTGATGCCCACAGCGCAGAGCATAATACAGCACCTGACACATAACAGTAAATCATTAACACTTGTATACGTCCCATTAAGCTGTAAGCAACTTCTTGAGAAAACTAAAATAAAAAAAAACAATTTAGATTTCCGAGTGTTACAAAATCACAGGGTTGGTTAGTGGCTGAACCACAGATTTCCTCCACACTTCACACTTTGATTTACAGAGCCATTATATTCTTTTTCTTTTATTTCAGGGGAGCTATGGCTTCTCTGATAATATTATTCTGAATGTTGAAATCAATGTTCATAGTGCTCACATGTTAACCTTTTCACAGTTTGCTGTAAATATTTTTATAAAAGTAATTTTGAAGTGAAACATGTATGATACAAGATAAGAATAGTTAAAGTGTAATTAAAATCAAAATAATAATAAAAAAATAAAGAGAATTTTTACACAGAAGAGAGAAAAAACTAGGAGAGTTATCTAGGAAGAAATTCAACTTTACAGAAGATGGCAAAGCATAACAAGACTACAAACAGAGAACCAGGCATGCAAGGTCGGCTTTCCACAACGGCTTGGTTAACTCAAGAAAAGTGTACAATGAGACTTAATGGATCAGAGCCAGAGAGTTTATTACTCAAAGCATAGCCAACATCAGGAGCATCAGCCTGTTTGTATTTGCTCCTCTGCCCCCAAGTCCCTGGATGCATGCTATGCACACAGTGGGTTGTGCTGCAGTTGAGGATGCAGGGCCAAGGGCTCAACACTTTTTGATCAAGCAATATCATCATTTGTTGTTAATGCCATTGAGTTTATTCTGCTAGTGACCCCATGGACATCAGAGCGGAATCCTGCCCGTGCTTTTTGCACCATCCTCTCACTTTCTTGTGTTATATCAGACAATGCTCCACTGCTATTCATAGGGTTTCCATGGCCAATTTTTTTGGAAGTGGGTGGCCAGGTCCTTCTCCCTAGTCTGGAAGCTCTGCTGAAACCTGTCCACCAGGGGTGACTCTGCTGGTATTGGAAATACTAGTGCCATAGCTTTCAGCATCACAGCAACATGTAGCCACCACAGTATGACAACTGACAGATGGCTTGTGTGGGTCCCTGACCAGGAAATGAAAATGAACCTGGGCAGTGATTGTGAGAGTGCCATATCTTAACCACTAGACCACCAAACAAGCATTGTAGCAAGCAGCAAATATTGTAGCAAGCAACAAATATTTCAGCAAGCAACAAATAAACTGGCCCCCTTCCCAGGTGAGGACCAAGTACAAGTCACACTGTGGTCACTTTGAACTGCTTTGTTGCCTATATGACTGACTACAGAAACTGCTCAGTATCAGGAGACAAACCTTGCAGAGTGACACACTCAGTAAGAACATTCAGGAATGCTCAGGGCCCTTGAGGACTACCTGCCTCAACAAGGGTTTTAACCATTACCCCTTTGAAACACATTAACACTAAATATATTCTCATAAACATTTGCCACAAAAAGATTCATCTTCTGAGTTATTTTAATAGACTTTATCTTATTACAATAATTATTCTAATGTATACTGAATTCACAAAGACAACTTAATCTCTATATTTCACAAGCCACTAATGTCCAATGAAGTGAAACCCTATAGCCTTAAGACATTGTAATCAATACCCTCAACGTTAAGAAATATTAATATTTATTTGTATATACTTGCCTTTGAGTTCTAAAGAGTCAATACCAGTATATACAAAACTATACAAAACAGAATCAAATGTTTTACATATATTACTAAATATATCCTTGCAATCCCAGGCAAGAATAATGTAACTGAGCACTCAAGGCCACCAGTAGCATTTTTCAAGCAAATATTAGAGAACATCATAATGCCTGTAGATAATTTTCTTTTATAATTTTGGGGAATTCTCTCTAACCAAGACTTTTAAGGTTAAAATATGTAAAAATCTGCAAATATCATTTTCAATGGAGTTCCTTATTGATTTAGGCTAACGTTATAATCATATAATTGTTAGCGTCAATAATCGACTCAATTGCTCATATGTGTATTACCTTCACTGCTAATCATCATCATGATGACACAATATTAATAAATCACATATTGTTACAGTTTAAATTTCTTGTAATTCCATGACATGTCTCATTTTATTTTCATAAAACATTTGTAGGATAGGCAAGGTTTTGTCATACCATTTTGGAAATGGTGGAGACTGGCATAGATTATAGTTTTGCCCATTCCTTGGCAATTAATTAAAGAGTTAATGGATATAGGACCTAACAAACCAAATAAGGTGATTCAATCCTGGCTAGCCCTGGAATTTAGATTCCTCTGCCATTTTCATTAGATCTCATTCACTGGAGCCAGGGAACATGCTACTACTGAGCTGGCAGCACTGATCTCATTGGCTGGGGAAATATACAATAATTACCGATCTGTTTAGGAGCTGAAAATTTTAGGCTTGGAAAAATGAAACTTTAGAAGGAATGAAAGTTGTCATGTACCATAGAAAACTCATTACGTGTAAGAAAATGCTCCTCTTCCAAACAGCTAGAAGCCACGAGCATCGAGAGCAGTTAAGTACTACAGAGCTGATGATCTAAGCCTCCAACATATTTTTAATCTTGCAAAGATTACACAGGTTTGTTTACTTCATAGTCCTGATGGAAACTTGGCTCATTTCAGGAATTTTATTAAAAACCTGATTCAACTCTAATCAAAATATTTAAGTCAGATATTGTCTTAATTACTGAAGAGAAAAAAGGAATGAATGTAGTTCTGACGTCAAGAAACTTATAATACAGGCAAAAATCACTACAAAAAATAAAAATTGTCTATTACACAGGAAAATTATCTTTCTTGTATAAATTCACTGGTTTTGCCCACTTTTATTAATGGTAGAATTTCACCAAATTTTTATCTCCTTATCTCTACATAATTTTTCAGGACTTAAAATTAATATTACTTTGTTCTAAAAGTGTATGGACTTTTTATGCTGAAAGCATCCACTAAAAAACAGTAATTATCATAAATTATATGCTGTCAGAGAAACAAAAGTCATTGCAACAAAGTTCATTCTACTTTAAAGGTTGATAGAGCAGTGAGGCTTTCTAAAGAAATTTAGTGACTGACAGCTTAACTTCGACTTTCACTTACGCTCACCCTGTTAGGACAACCTCAACTTCTGGTCAGAATACCATTGTTTTCCCAGTTGGCTCTCTGATCTTATGATTGAGTCAATCATATGTGATTGAATAAATAGCAATGCTCATATTAAATTACAGTACAATCTGCATGATGGTGAAATCAAGCTGTAAGAGATGAATTTTCTTTGCTTTGCAGAAGTAAACCATTATAAAGACTTATCATTGATAAACAAAATAGTTCAGCTTCCAATATCTTTAATAACAGAACACGTGTGCCCATTTATTAATGAAACAGATTTTACTATCTTCAGTCAAATAAGCATAAAATTTCGCTTCTGGAATAATCTGATTTATTCAAAAACATCAAATATGGTGAAAATAAGTAATTTGACTGGTATCATTTCTTCTTCAGTGCCATCATTGGTACTAATAAAAGCTTTTAAAACTATAGTAAATTCTGGTTAATATTTTTGCTGCTACTGCTAGTAAGATGTAACAATTCTCTGAATCTGACCTTTGGTTTATTGCAGTCTAAAATGTAGTTCTCAATGAAATTAAAAGTAAAAGAAATCTATAGTGTACTTTTTAATTCAGCACCACATAATTATTAGATCCTATCAAATAGGAAATTGAATACAAATCATTCATTTTACAGTATTTTATTACATTATATATTTCTAAAGAAGCTATTATATTAAAACAAAATCTAGTTTTAACTTTTCATATATGCTTTTATTGTCCATAAAATTTTCAATTAATTTTATTGCAGCTCCATTACTGTAGTTCAAATTATTTTCTGACTGTAAGTTTTCAAGTAATTTTAACTGAGAAATCAACTTATCCAAGCTTCTGTCAAAACTTGAAATGATGAAATATCACAAACCCACAAAAACAAAATAGAAAATTTACAGGAAAATTTAAATGATAATATCTAGAAGTGTTACGAACCAGAACTCATAGATATTAGTATTTTATACACGGGAATCAATAATTATCTTTTTACTTAAGAAGGTATATTTACCATGCAATTCTCATTTCTCTTCTGTCCTTCAAGCAAAGCGAAAATTGAACATATGCATTTTATAAACATTGATGGCCATTTATGGGAAGGATTATTTACTTAATCTATCCCTAGGTTAGTACTCTAGAACCACCAGTGCAGCTTCCAATTTGACACATAGATAGGCACATAGGGATGATATTTCTAACTCATTATAACTTCAATATTTGAGACAATTACACTCTCGACTTAATTATTGCACCCAGAGCTCCTTATTGTTGGAGAATGATCACTGAGCCAGGAATAAAAAGGCCTGAACTCGCATCTGGGCTCTGCTATTTACTGACTTATGTGATTGTGAGATGAATTCTTAATAGAAACTGGTACAAAATAAGAGCTCACAAAATATCAGTTGATTCAAAATGTGAATTTGACTGATGGAGACAAATATTGCAGAAAGAGGAATAATAGTATATTAGTTTTCTATGCTACATAGCAAATTATCACACATTTAACAGCTAAAAATAGCACCCATTTATTTCCTTGCAGTGTCTGTAGGGTAGAAGTCAGGGCACCACCTAGCTAGGTTCTTCTCTGCTTCAGGGTCTTACCAAGCTGAAATCCATGTGTTCACTGGCACTATCATCTCATCAGAGCCTGGGCTAGAGAAGAACCGTTTACAAGGTAGCTTACATCACTGGCAGAACTCATGTCCTTGCGGCTGGCACTGAGGTCCCCATTTTCTTGCTAGTTGTCAGCCAGAGGCTGCCCTCAGCTCACAGAGGCCACCCATAGTTCCTCAACACATGGCTCTCTCCATATGCCTTCTCACAATATGGAAGCTTAATTCTTCAAAACCGGCAACAGAGAAAGAGAGATTCTCACCTCAGAGATGGCCCATTCTCTCTTTTAAGGGCTTTCACCTCTTTAAACTAGGCCCACCTAGAGTAAGCTCCCTTTTGATTAATTCAAAATCAACTTATTTGAGACCCTAATTACATCTGCAAAATTCCTTCACCTTTGCCATATCCTGTTGGCTAGAAGCAAGCCACACTCATGGAGAGAAGATTATACAGGACATGAACACCAGAAGGTAGGAATCATTGGGGTCCACTTTAAGGTCAGTTTGCCAAAGACGGAATTGTGATGATCGAGTCTAGAAGATGTCCAGCTTGCCATTGTTTACATATGAAAAAATGGAGAAGGAATCCAATGAGGTCACAGTATCCTAAGATAGAATGTGATAAGTGTAAATCAGTCAAAATGGTTAATAGCACACTGACAATAGACAATAGTAAGAATAATGTTCATGGAGTTTCTCTTACCTTGACTAGATAGTTGCTACAGGCAGCCACCCATCACTTATTGTAGGGAATAAAATGGGGCAAGATGGGGGGGGATTCAGGCTGCTTTAGGAAAATTCATATTGGTAAGCCTTGCTTGGAATTTTTCCATGAATTTCTTTGTTTCTTTTCCCAAGATGTTGAACTCAGCTGGACAATAAAGCCTCTTAAAACTTGTTTTTAGAAGCGACAATTTTTTGACTGTGAGAATCAATCCAGGACAAATAAAATCATTTATTGACAACAACCCATCCCCTAACCCTAAATGAAAATAAAAATTAAGCCCTGCAGGCAGATAACGTGTTCTTATAAATTAGATTTCCAACATTACTCAGTTTATTTTTAGAAAGCCAACATAGTTTGGCATTTGCTTTTCCCTGCTATACTATAAAGATCTGAATACATTGGAAAAGTAGCAAAGAGCTTTCAATTTTTTCAACCTGAAATTCGATCTCACGCCATAGTTCCAGAATAGCAGGGCAATGTCTTTGAACCAAGGATTGCTTATCACCCATCTGCCAGGAGGACAAGATGTCCTAGCAGTCAGCAGCTAAATTCTCCTTTCCAACATTTTGAGCTGTGGCAGGGCTGCATCTAAACCCCAAATCCTACCTCTGAAGTATAAGAGTAGGAAAGCAATGGCCTAATTGTATGATTCCTTTTTCTACAACAGTCTTCTCTGTGATATAGCATTAAAAATGGTCAAGTGGTCAAGTGAAAATGCATGTATAATTCTACTTGAATCATTAATTGTAACAGTGAACAACTAACTAGAAAATCATTCTATTAAATTTTTTCTTTACTCAACACCTGTTATATCCTAGACAGTATTCCAAATTCTGGGGAGAACTGAGAGAACACCTTACTCCAAATATCTAACAATCAGAGGATTGTTAAGCATATTCTGGTATATCCACATTATTAAATGTTAACCAATCATTACTATGCTGTTTCTCAAGAATCTCTCATAAGATTTTTAAATCATTTTTTGGGGGGGGAAGTTTGACCCTAAGCTAACATCAGTTGCCAATCCTCTTCTTTTTTGCTTGAGGAAGATTGTCACTGAGCTAACATCTGTGCCAATCTTCCTCTATTTTATGTGGGATGCTGCCACAGTGTGGCTTGACAAGCGGTGTTAGGTCCACACCTGGGATCCAAACCCGCAAGCCCCAGGCCACTGAAGTGGAGCAAGTGAACTTAACCACTACACCACCAGGCTGGCACCTTAAAAAAAATAATTTTAAATAAAAATCATTGAAATTAATAGTTGCATGAAAAAATTGTAGCATATTCACCCAATAGAATGTGATGCAATAGTAGAAATGAATGACCTGGAATGACACACGTTAACTGGGATTAATCTCAAACATAAAAAATAAATTACAGAGGAATACTTACAGTATAGTCATGCAATACAGTGCAGGAAAAGTACAAAGAAATATATGGAACATTGAATATCAAATTCTATCTAGTGTTTAACTATGTGGGAGAAAGAATGGAAGCCATTCCAGAGGGGAACAAACGGGGCTTCCATCATTTACGTTACGTTTTATTTCTTTAGCTTCACATGGATATATAGGATAATCTTTTTTCTGAAACCTGTTTTTATTCTAGAATATTTTGCAACTAATTTAAAAAATAATAAACACAAGAGTAAAATTACCAGAAGAAAAATTCCCAGAATATAATAGATAATTCCATGTGTTCAGTGGTAGGGTTTTTGTATTCTTTTTGCGTCTTTTGAGTCTTGTGTTTGTCTCTCTCTAGTCAATATTTATGCATTTGTTTTATAATTAGAATAAAACTGTCACTCAAACAGTTTAAATGAGTTACTTCTCTACTTTCCAGGTTCATTCACTTTTTGCTATACATAATTTTCTGGGTTTTTATCTATGTTGTGCATTGATTCTATTATTGCTTTTTATGTTTACATGGTAAGTTTTGAGACTCATAAATTAAACCTACCATTAAATAAATATTTATTCTGTTTCTCTATAATTTGAAAATGCTCCCATAATTTATTTCCTCCAAATTTCTGTATTTTAGCTTTAATTTATTTAAAAAAAATCATGGAAATGATATCATTATCATTTCTGTTCTTTGCAGACAAGCCTCACTCTCCAACAGACACGCATGAAATATTGTAACCTGGGATTACATATCTATGTGTGACATGTCTAACTCCTCCAATCTCTTTCTGTATAAGAATGATTGATAGAACATAACACTATAAATCAATTATGCTTTTAGAATGACTTTTTCTTGTCTGGGATAATATTAAATTTAGTATACACTTGTTTTTGACAGTGTAAAAACTAATTAGAGGCTTAAATTCGAAGTTCAGGTAGCTTAAGATCAGGTAGGTATAAATTCAGAAATCTTTATTAAGAAATCCTCATTGAAATAAGGAGTTAGTTATGACATGCTGTTATCTAGGTCAGAACTTGTTTTCCCTTTTCCCTTTTTCTCCTCTTCTTTCTGAACCTGATTAACTGATAGGCTTCTGAAGCTGACTCAGTTTTTAAAAGCTTTCTGAGAACAGAAATAACTTTGACAGTCAGTGATCTCTTAGCACTAAGCACACATGCTTCACTGTGACCAGACATGGCCTGCCAAGGTTGAGGCTTAGGTGCCCCAGAAGCACCTGAGATCTTGCACTTGATCATGTGAGCGAGATCAGTTTATCTTCTTGCTTCAAGATTAAGTTGTTTCAGTGAAAGACCTCACTAGAATGAGACTCCAGTATTCTTACTTTTTGGAGGGATTCTACTCTCCAAATCCCTGCTTCTGGTACATTCTACAAAATTATAAAAATCTGTTAAAGTTGAATATTATCCATATTGACTTCCAAATTGTATTCTTACGTTGAAGAGTATATTTCTATTTCCTGCCCTCAGTGGTGATACTGAGCCCAATAATACAATCCATAATAGCTACTGGTAATTGAATATTTAATATGTACCAGGGGATTTACATATATTCTTTCAATCTTATAGTAACTCTAATTCAGTATTATTGACCTTATCTTGCAGATAAAGAAATTGAAGTTCAAATTTATATAAAACATACCCGATTCCGTAAGTGGAAACATTTTATCAAAGACCTTCACACTTTCCTTTTGGATAGCGTGGTTGGTGACAAAAACAAAATAACAGCTGTGGCCCATACAGTGTTGTTTCTCCTTCATTCTTTCTCTTTAAGATTTTAGAGGAAGAAAGATAGGATGAAACAGATAAAGTAAAAAGAAGCCTAAAGAAATGCAGAGAAAATACAAATAGATGAAAAAAGGAACATAAAGGGCAAGAAATATAAATATGGAAGAGTACTTTTGAGCTTCAACAGACAGAGAAATATGCAAGTATATATATAATTTTTAATAAATAGTGAAACTGCCTTCCTCAATTACTTAGTAAATAATCTGCCCCCAAATACTCTAAATTCAATAGAAAATTAATCAGAGCATCACTATAAGCATGAACTACTGCCACATTGTAAAGTGTAACAGAAATGCTGTCCTGCTATCATCTTAACATTCTTACGCCAGATCCTCCTACAAATATTCACTTTCTGGACTGCCCTCCATGCCTCCTCACGAAGAACTCAGAAATCATGAATTGTATCCAATTCTTACACGTTGACTAACTTTAACTAAGAAAGTTTCATGTCTTTAAGGTTTCAAGGTTATTAGGAAAAATGCTGCTGTGAACATAGCGGTGCATGCATCTTTATGTATTTGTGTTTTCATGTTTTTTGGCTAAATACTCAGCTGTGGAATAGACCATCAAGGGATAAATGGATAAAGAAGATGTGGTATATATACACAATGAAACACTACTTAGCCATGAGAAGTGATGAAATCTGGCCATTTGTGACAGCTGGGATGGACCTTGAGGGTATTATGCTCAATGAGACAAGTCAGAAGGAGAAAATCAAATTCCGTGTGATCTCACTCATAAGTAGTCAATAAAAACAATGAGAAACAAACATGTAGAAACAGAAATTGGACTGGTGGTTAACAGAGGGAAATGGGGAGGGGGGAGGGCAAAAGGGGTGATTAGGCACAGGTGTGTGGTGATGGATTATAGTTTCTTTGGGTGGTGAACATGATGTAAATCTACACAGAAAAGGAAAGATATACTGATGTACACCTGAAATTTATATATTGTTATAAACCAATGTTACTGCAATAAAAAAAATATTTCAAGGTAACTGAACTGGTAAAGTACACATCACTACTCTGTAGAAAAACTTTTCAATATAAAATCATAAGATATTCTTTGCAATTAATTTTCAATTACCACAGGATCCATTCTACACAAGATTTGGTTTTTTAATCCGTTAGATAAATACATATATTCTATTATTTCTTAAGGGAATACGTGGATATTATAAAATTCATATCGCTTTCCTTTCTAATTTAAATCAAAATATACAACTGATTAGATAATTATTAAAATAGTACGGATAACATATAGTTTATCTGTGTAAACCATTAATCAATAAGTATTATCTTGAAAATCACTAAATCACAAGTACAACAATTTTAGGTTTATTTGCTAGTTAACAAATGTTCTTCACAAAGACAGTTTCTGTGAAATCATATCGTATCTTTAATCGTCAATTGCTATTCTTGTCATCTAAAATAATTTAAGGAATTTGATACTTTTGAATCCACTCTAGTTTTTAAGTCTCTTTTGATGTATAGATAAAGATGGTATTGAATGCTATTTTTGGAGACTGTTTTAGTCAAAATTATAGTCACCATCACATGGTGTATTACTGTGTAGTCTGTAATAACTTGATTTTTTGCATTTTTATTAAGTTTAACATATATAGCCATGTAAACTGTAATTTATCACAATTCTGTTTAAAAGGAACACAATTATTAATTATTTTTGCATGTTTAAAATTATTCAGATGAAAATGCTCAATATGTAATATTGGATTCAAATATATACATGTACATATATACACACAAATATATTTGTATTTATATATATGTATATCACATGCAACTTAGGAAGCATAATTAAACCAATAGAGCACATCACAAAACGTTAACACAGAGGCTATTACGAATATTACAGAAGCTCCCTGTATAACTTACTGAGCAGCCTGTTGTGTGCTGATCTCAGCCTATCAATAACCAATATTGTGGCTGGACAAGCCCTTGTGGATCTTAATATAATTGCAAATGCCCTTAGCAATAACCATCAGGAAACATTGGAAAAAAAACCAACAAGGTTTTATTACTTATAAGTCCTGCCAGGTACACAGCACACCTGGGTCCACAAAGAGAGATCGCAGATAGAGAAAGAGAGAGGGAGTGCGGGCCTGGGGTTCTGCTTTTATTGGGGTCCAGGGCAGGGGTCCTAGTTTTGTACATTCACTCATTATTGGTGGATTTAAAACATAAGAGCGAGAATTTAAAGAGCAGCAGAAGAACAAACAAGCAGCCCAAATGGTCAGGTCTTAAAATCAACAAAGATCTCTAAAGCAAAGGAGCCTCAAGGTGGGGGGCAGCCTGGCTTATCTAGTCATGTGGATAGCCATGTGTTTACTCGAGGAGCCACTTTTGAAATGGGTGCCTAGGGATCAAAGCTTAAGTCAGGCGCTGTATTACAAAAAAGAAAATCACTCAGTGCTTACACTACACAACATCCTCCTTCCTCTAAAGGGGAGAGCATACTACTGCCATCTTTGTTTATCATCCGCTTGTGATTCTTTATAGTTTTATCACATATATGTGCATGCTTAAAATATACCTTGTTTTGCATATTTTGTGTTTATAAAAACAGTTGGAAACTGCATGCGGCCTTTGTGAAATTTTCCCTCAACTTTATATTTCTAAAAGTCACCATTATTGAATTGTGTAGCTTTGGTATATTCACTTTTAGTGCTGCACAATGTTCTATTGTTTTAATAATCTACAATTTATTTATCTATTCTCAAGTTGATGAGTATTTAGATGATTTCCAGTTTTTTCCTCAAAGTGAACAATTTCCTTTGTATTTGAGCTTATCTAAGACAATGAAGGTATTAAGAGTGGAGATGTCGGGGCTGGCCCCGTGGCTGAGTGGTTAAGTTCGCGCGCTCCGCTGCAGGCGGCCCAGTGTTTCGTTGGTTCGAATCCTGGGTGTGGACATGGCACTGCTCATCAAACCATGCCTACAACGAACAATATACAACAACTATGTACCAGTGGGCTTTGGGGAGAAAAAGGGGGGAAAAAAAAAAGAGAGCAGATGTCACTCTAATACTGCTGAACCCTGACCTTACTAGACACCACTGTAGACTTTATAAACACTGTACTCTTAGGTTACACTAAATTTACAAAAAACTTTTTCTTTCTTCAATAGTAAATTAACTTTAGTTTACTGTAATGTTTTTACTTTATAAACTTTAGTTTTTTTAGCTTTTTGATTCTCTTATAATAACACATATAAAACAAACACATTGCACAGCTGTACAAAAATCTTTTCTTTCTCTATAACCTTGTCCTATAAACTTTTTCTATTGTTAAAAATTTTTATTTCTTTTATCTTTTAATTTTTTTTTTAAAGCTAAGACACAAACACACACATTAGCCTAAGCCAACAATGGATCAGGATCGTTAATATCACTGTCTTCCACTTCCACATCTTGTTCCACTGGGGGGCCTTCAGTGTAATAAGAAGCATGGACCTGTCATCTCCTATGATAACAATGCCTTCTTCTGGAACAGCTCCTGAAGGACCTGAAGGTTTGTTTACACCAGCTCACCACAAACAGGTGAGAAATACATTGCACTAAGATGTTACATGGCTACAAAATGTCACTAGGCAATAGGAATTTAATTTTTTTTTTTTTTTTGGTGAGGAAGATTGGCTTTGAGCTAACATCTGTTGCAAATTTTCCTCTTGTTTTTTTGCTTGAGGAAGATTGTCACTGAGCTAACATTTATGCCAATCTTCCTCTATTTTATATGTGGGATGCCATCACAGCGTGGCTTGATGAGCAGTGTGTAGGTCCATGCCGAGGATCCAAACCTGAAAACCCCGAGCCGTTGAAGCAGAGCACATGAACTTAACCACTATGACACTGGGCTGGCCCCAGTAATAGAAATTTTTTATCTCCGTTATAATGACAGACCACCGTCATTTATGTGGTCTGTCATTGATCGAGATGTTGTTATGTGGCTGATGACTATATGAGGGTAAAATCAGGCTGACCTTAGATTTCTCCACAGAAGCACTCTTCACCACAAGATAAGTACAGCAGTGATTGCCACATCCTGAAGGAAAGTAAGTGTAATTCAAGAATATGAGCCACATCGCAATAGTCATCAAAGAATTAAAGCAACTGGCTGAATCTATAGTATAAATTGACTCATAATATAAATGACTCTGAAATATAAAATGAGTAGTTCTGTATAAATATGCTTGATAATTAAATTGAACAATCTAAAAGATAATATGAAGAACTCAAGAATGAATTTCAGTGATTTGTTGGTAATAAATATTAAGTCCATTTAATTATAGAACACTGGAATTATAGAACACAGGAATAAACACTGGAGGGAATGTGGCTGTTAATAAACTGTTACAATTATTGACAAAATAAAATAGTATAGGCAACAAAATTTATGGGTCAATAGATATGTTGCAGAAATATAGGAGTGCTAATCCCTTGGCATCTTTCATTCCAGGGAGTCATTAAATTCTGTTACATCTGAATAGATGTAAGTGTAATTTTTGTGCCTTTTTAAATTCAATTTATATGTATATTTTAATAATAAGTGTATAAAATCTTTATACAAACAACAAAATAAACAAAACTTATGGTGAACAATTTTCTGGAGAAAATAGAAAACAATATTATGATAAAATCCGTATTTACAAAAATGTGAAGGAATACATATATTCATATATGAAAAAGAGCTGTATATTTAAATGTTATTGATAAATAGTAAAATCATCACTTGATTTTGTTTCCATTTTTCTGTTTTTCTAACATACTAAATAATGCTTTAAGGTGAAATGGGTTGAATAAAATGTAAAAGGTTATGGTAGAAAGGTTAAATAAAATATAAAATGTTAAATAAAAATTAACTAAATCATAGAAAATTAATCACTTTTGTCTGACTTAAAAGGCCATAGAAATATCGTATGATTGTGTGTTCAATAATATAGAATGTGCACATTCAAGACTGATAAAAGCATTTTTGCCATGATATTAATCCTTAGACAGTGAAAGTCAAGGGCGTTGCATAGTGCTGGTACCGACAATGGAGGTCTCTCATTAACCTATACCAATGTGCCACATTATCAACATTTCTTTGCCTGGTGAAAGCTTCTTAGGGGCTGTTTGAAACCTCAGTGGGCATGCGCTACATTTGTTATTCAATCAGAGTTCTGCAGTATTAGAGTGAGATCTGCTCTCTTAATACCTTCATTGTCTTAGATAAGCTAAAATACAAAGGATATTGTTCACTTTGAGGCAAGGATTAACTTATTCAAGGCACAAAATTCAATTAGGTAAGGCAAAGGTCATTTGTAAATAATATTCTGACTATCTGATTGAAAAACCTGAGTCAGGCACGAAATAATCAAGACTAATTAAGGGAGAGGTTTTATTATTTTTTTCTTTAGACTAATAAATACCTTATGATATATGACCTACGTTATTTTCTTTTTTCATTTTACTACAAATTTTCAAAGATGCTTACCTAAAGTTTTGTTTACTCACTACACTAATGGGTATGACCTTATATTTCTCTTGAATATTTATACTTCAATCTGATTTTTCAAACCAAGCCAAAACACATTTACGGATAAAGCAAAAGATGTTCCATAATTGTTATCAACTACAAATGTCTTGTAAGTTCATATATACCAAAAATAATTTAATTTCCTGTCATTTTCTGAATCTCTCCCTCCTGCTAGTATCATAATATTCAAGGCATTTGTGTGCCAACTTTTCCTCAGAACACCTGGTCAATCCTTTACTGCCAGATGGACCTGCTGATGCAGAAGAAAACAGGGAATAGTTGTAATAAATATGTCTGTGAGGGATACCGTTGTTAACATTATTGGTTGAGTCTACCTTGACTGAAAATTGTGGCAATCCATAGCCTCCATTTATCTGTCTACAACTAGCAAATTATTCAGAGGTGTCAGAAGGCAGGGTGATATAATGAAAGAGCACTGATCTATAAGTTGGTAGGTTGCACAAGGTCTGTGCTGCTCACTTCTTTTTGGCTCACTTTTCTCTCTCTAAAATGAAGGAATTAAAAATTGGGAGAATTGAGTAAGACGTTTCTTGTACTTTCCTCACTTTTATGGTTCAAAGTCACAATGTGAACAGCATTTTGGCACCAGAAAACAAAACTTTGAAGGGCGTATATTTTTAAGTAAAAATGTACTTTTCCATATCATCTGAATTTTCAAAAAGTTTTGAAAAATACTCCTATTTTAACAAAGTTATATTACTTTAATAAACTTTGATGAATAGCCAATGATGGACATTTTTTTCATTTTATTACTGTTGAACATCAACTGTGTTGATGTGTTTTTGTTATTTCTTTTACTATAGTATTTAAAATATATTTTTGGTGGTTTTCCTGGAGATTGAAATTAAAATCTTAGGATCTACACCACTTGTCAGCCATGCTGTGGCAGTGACCCACATACAAAATAGAGGAGGATTGGTGTAGATGTTAGCTCAGGGCTAATCTGCCACAGGAAAAAAAAAAGTCACACAAATTACATCTTTATATATTGTAAGTCCATCAATGCAGTTCTACTAATATTGCTTTATGTGGTTGTTTTTTCAATCAGGTAAGGGAAGAAAAGATTTACAAAATTATATATATATATAATATATATATAGTATTTTTTATTTATGTATGTAATTTCCTTTAGTGACAATTTTTTAAATGTGGATTTGAGTTACTGTAGAGTGTCATTTCTTTTAGCCTGAAGAATTTCCTTCAGTATCTCTTGTGGCAAAATTCTCTGACAAATTGACTTGGTTTTTGATTCTCTGGGGATATCTTCATTTCTCCTTCATTTTTGAAGAATTGCTCTTTGGATATAGAATTCATGGTTAATATTCTTTTTTATTTTTTTTTTTTTGGCACTTTGGATATATCATCGCACTGCTGCCTTATATCCATGGTTTCTGATTAGACGGCAATGTTAATCTTCTTGAGGATACCTTGTATATGATATTATTTTTCTCTTGCTGTTTTTAAGATTATCTTGGCTTTTGATATTTTGACTATGATGCATCTAGCTGAGAATCTCTTTGAGTTTATCTCACTTTCAGTTTGCTGAACTTTTGGATGAATATGTTATGTTTTTCCATCAAACTTGTGATGCTTTTCTCCGTTATTTCTTCAAATATTCTTTCTGCCTCTTTTTCTCTCTCTTTTCTTCCTAGGAGTCTTATTATACATACATATGTTGGTATGCTTGATGTTGTTCCACAAGTCTCTGAGGCTTTTGAAATTTTTCTTCATTCTTTTCTTTTTCTGTTCCACAGACTGTACAATCTCAATTGACATATATTCAAGTATCCTGATTCTTTTCCTGCCAGCTCAAATCTGCTGTTGAGTATCTTTTTTGAATTTTTCATATCAGTCATTGTACTTTCTCAACTCCAGAATTTTTATTTTGCCCCAGTTCTTCTTTGACAAAATAAATTTTTATCTCTTTATTGATATTCTGTATTTGGTGAGACATCTTTCCTATACATTTATTTAATTCTTTTGACATGATGTCCTTTCATTTTTTAATGTATTTATAATAGCCATTTTAAAGTTGGTGTTTATTATAAAGTCAAATGTTTGGGCTTCCTTAGGGGCAGTTTTTATTGACTTCTATTTTTTCATATTAAGGGACCAGACTTTCCTGTTTCTTTGGTTTTATGGAGGATCAGGATTGGCCACCCCAAAATGTGTCTCTTTGGCTTAATTATTTTTAAAAACAAAAGACTCTGGAAGAAACTTTGACCTTCCCCCTAACTTCCTAAAAGAATTTAACATAGAAAGGCTGTTCTAGGAAGGAGCTAATACCATAAGAGAACTATAGCATAATATAAGCTAGGTGGGGTAGACCTAGGGAAACCTAACAAGGACCTTTTAAACAAAAGTCCTCTTCGTCTCTCATTGTCTTTGTAAGGCATGGCCAACATTTCTTTACCAAACATTTGCTTTTCCATTCCTGTGTAAATTGTCTTACTCCCCTTTGAAGTCCCAACCCACTACCCCCGACATCCTCCTTTTTCCTTAGCTGAAGATATTTAAGGTAGTGGCTTCTGCCATTTTGGTGACTTACTGAGTTTTCCTGGGTTTCTCCCATGTGTACATGTTATTAAAGTTTGTTTGATTGTCTCCTGGTATTCTGTCTCATGTCAATTTAATTCTTAGACCAGCCAGAAGAACCTAGAGGGGAGAGAAATAGTTCTTCCTGCCCTACATTGTGATAATTCTATGTTGAAAACTACACATTTTGAATAGTATAACATGGCATGTCTTCTACTCAAATCTGCCTCCCTCCCCCCCGCAAGCAAGTGTTTGTTTCTATTGTTTGTTATTATTGTTGCTGCTGCAGTTTGTTTATTTAGTAAATTTATGGAAAATTCTGTAAAATCAGTGTTCTTTGTCATGTACAACCACTGAAGTCTTTATTTTCTCAGCTTAGCTACAGATTCCCTTAAATGCCCTGAATCAGTCTCCTATACTTTACTGAGGAGCTCTGTGTTTAGTCATGGTATGCCTTTAATCCTCTGGCACTTCACAACTCTGGCTTAGACTCAATTTCTTGCTTGTTCAGAGGCTCAATATTGACCAAAAGTGAGAAATTAGGGCCTTATTAGAAATTTCCTGTGCATGCCCAAAGTATTGTACATGTGTATGTCTTTTAAGATCACTAGGAATGTATCCTGATTTGTAAGCCCCTGATTTTCATCTCATTAATCTGATTTGCCTCTGAGTTTTTTGGCCAGATTTTTGGCTGCCCTAACTGGCATCACTGCCTCAGGCATCTATGATGTTAAACAACTGCCATAGATCTTTTTTTTTTCTTTTGACAAATACCCCAAGGAAAAGGCTATTTGTATGGAGAAAGCTTAAAGTTAGGTTGAATAAAGACAAGCACTGAGCATGGGGCATCTCAGGGAACTGCCAGACCAGTCAAGTAGTGATAATCCTCTGTGAGTGAGACATTTTTTGGAGAATTATTGGCACCACTCATGTAAATAGTAATCTTTACTGTACATATCAAAGATCTTATTCTTATTATCTTTAAACTTAATCAGGGTTTAGGGTGTTACTCTGGTCTCTGATGCATATCCAGTAAAACAAAAGATTATCAGGAACTAAGACCCGATGTCTGTCTCACCTGGAGATCAGATGTCTGCCCCACCCAGAGACCAGCCCCTATATTAGTGTCCAGTATTCTTCCTTCTGTAAGATGTTTCTTTTGGATGTTAGTCCCCCCATCTTCCATTTGCTAGCAAGTGTGGGGGATTGGAATTGGCCACCCCAAAATATGTCTCTTTGGCATGAGGATTATTTTGGGCTGGTTATTTTTAAAAGCTGCAGACATGAAATAAACTCTGAAAAGTAGAAGTTATCCTTTGTAAGAGACAATTACATTTGTAAGGGAAATCTCCATCTGTAAATGTGTCTCCCTCTCTGTACCAGGAAAAAGGAGCGATGACCATATCTATAAAAACTGTGATCAATGCAGAAGGCAAATACTTAAATCTGCATAATAACCTTACTCTTATTTACTATAATTTTCTGGTAATCTCCCATAGCTAACTCCTCCTACTCCCAACATCCTCCTTCGTCTTTGACTGAGGATGGTGTTTAAGGTGAGAGCTTCCGCTATTTCGGTGGGTTTCTCAGTTTTCCTGAGTCTTTCGCATGTATACATGTTATTAAGCTTTCTTTAATTTTCTCCTGTTATTCTGTCTCATGTCAATTTAATTCATAGCCCAGCCAGAAGGAGCTAGAGTGGGTAGAGTAAAAGTCTTCCTTCCCAACACAAGCTGTAATAAAAACCCTTTTTCTCCTACCACCTTGCCTCTTAACTGTTGGCTTGTCTTGCAGCTAGTAGAAAACCCCCCTTTTTTAGTGGTAACAGCTTAGTGCTCATTCCACCCCCACCAGTGGCTGATATTCTGCTGAACTTCGCTCATACTGTTGTGTTGATATTGAATTTCAAGACCACAAAAAAGTTGGGGAGAAGGTTTGAAAAGAGCAAGTTAAAATACCATAAAATCATTGTTCTTACAGAGATTTAGAAAGTTTTCTTGAATAAACAGGAAAGCTTTTGGTTTATTTCAAGTGCTCTGAAAAGGATGATTTTTTTTAAAGAGTTTTGCCAATTTTCTCATTGCTTTTATGGAGTAGTGGATTTTTGGAGGTCTTTTCTCTGACATTTTGGAAGTGCTACAATATAATAAACTGTTAATAACAATTGTGAAAAATTGGTTCAGAGAATTTCCTGCCTATTTAAGTCTGTCACTGAAAGTAATAAGGTGTTTTTATCCAAGATATTTTTGAATTATACAAAAACCAAACACATTTTCCCTTCTGAGCTTTAGAAATAGGTTTTCTAAAGAATTGTCTCTATGATCTTGAAGGGAAGCTGAATTTGTCACCCCAAAATGTGCCTCTTTAGCGTAAGATGATTTTAAACCGGTTATTTTTAAGAAACTGCAGACACAGGAAAAGCTCCAAAACCAAGTAAAAGTTACTCTTTGTAAGAGACATTTATATTTATAAGGGAAATCTCCATTTGTAAGAATGTCTCGCTCTCTGTACCAGGAAGAGAATAGCGACATCTCTAGAAACTCTTATCAGTGGAGAATGCAATGACTTAAATCTGCTTAACAACCTTATCCTTCTTTACTGTGCTTTTCCTGGCAACCTCCCATAGCTGGCTCCCCACCCCCAACATCTTCTTTTGTCTTTAGCTGAAGATGGTATTTAAGGTGATGGCTTTGCCTATTTCAGAGAGTCACTCAGTTTTCCTGGTTCTCTCTCATGTATACAAAAAGTATGCATGTTATTGAACTTCTGTTTGTTATTGTCCTATTAATCTGTCTTATGTCAACTTAATTATTAGACAACCCAAAGAACCTAAAAGGGGTAAGGGAAAAGTTTTTTCTTCACCTATAACCTCATTTTTAGTATTCTAAAGACAAAGGCCACGTACTCTTTGAAGTAAAATATCTAATTCTGTTCAGATGCTAATTTTTAAGTTGGTAATGTGTCTTGTATTCTCCTTCATCTATTTCCATAAGAAAGAAATAAATTATGCTGAAGTCAATATTTTGAAAATGATTTTTAATGTTGAAATTATCTCATAAGTAAGTGGAAATTTTAGAAGACCCAAGTCATGGTCAGAGAAAAAATAACCATTCTGTTGAGTTTGGCGATCTTGACCTTGGAATGGTAAACACACTGGGAGGAGAGAGCCTGTCTCTCTCATTTATTCCTTTCTAGAGGAACTCTACAGGACCAACTTTCTAAAGAATTTTCAGTCGCTGTTTAATCAATTATTCTTATTTATTTCATTTGCTGTTTAGAAAGATGAATATCTTTTGTTCTCAAGGACAGAAGTAGGTACTGACTATTTTACATTGCTAATATCTTTCCAAACTTGTTGATAAAATATAATGCACAAGTACTTGTATTCACTGATGATTTAATTTCTTAAAGTGACTAATCTATTCTTTCCTTATTATGCAATTACTCAGGGACAATATTTGCAACTCTAAGGGAAAATTGAAGGCAAAACTGCCCATAAGTCTCAAATCCTATTATAAAATGTCAAAATTTCAAAGGGCACTAGTTGCTTCCAGTTGTCTGATTGTCATAGTTAAGTAGAGCATGTTCCTATAAAGAAGTGAAAGACAAATATCTGTGTGTTTGCAGAGCAGTGAGGAAAAAATAAATAAAATGATGACAGCCTTAAACTAAAGATGAATACTATCATCTCATTTTTTCTAAATCAAATCCTTGATCTTTCAAATAGCCCAAAAGTAACACAAACTTAGAAATATAAGCACTTTCTGTACAGCATTAATATTATATACAATTTAATATCATAAATGGCTAAAATTCTGCTTAATTTCCCAGGCATAATAATCAAATATCTGATATCAATAATCAAATACCTGATATGTAAACCTTGCAGCATGTACATCACTTTCACCTTCACCACGTTATTTTCCTTTCATATACAATCTGTATGAACTGTGCTAAATTGATGAAGGAAACAAAAAATATTTAGCTAAAAGTACGTTTCATTGAGTGGAAGAAACGGAACTAAAATACATCTTATAATTTTAGAAGCCAGTCCTCATTCCATTCTACTGTTTTACATTTCTTTCATTTAATTTTAAATAACATGAAGGCAGGAAAGAAATGCCTTACTATTATTTGAAATTTTAGGAAAAACTTGGATAAGAAATTAAAGTTTATGGGTCATTCATTTCATTTCATATATCTAAAAACTAAATGCATTTAGAAAAAAATTAAGAAAATAGTTTTAAAAGAAATGAAATCTTCTCCAAGAGACATAATTGATGAAAATATTTTGAACAAAAGTTTTGAGTTTTATTTTTACTTATTCCTTTGTTAAATAGCTAAATGTTAAAAGCTGATACTGATTATGAGTTCATGTGGAAAACAGCTCAAATTACATTTAATAAACTAAGTGACAAAGGGTTGTTTTTACTGAGCTGAGAAGCTGTCTTCGTAATAATGCAACATTTTTGTTAACATCATCAAGATTTTATCAACAAAGCCTTGAATAATGGGCCTTGCCTTAGTATGCCTTGTTATTTTCTTATGTATCATCTGCACAAAATAAATGGCGTTATATGTTATTGTGAGTATTGGTGGTTAAAAGCAAACAAAATATGTAATTTCAATTGTTTGCTGTCAATGATATTGTTAGTTTCTCATCTTGTTCAAGGCATTGCTAGATTCTGTGAGAGATACAAAGGAGAAAACGAACTCAATCCTTATCTATACTCAAAGAACTTTAACTCTATATGAAAGATGTCATATAAACAGATGGCTATAAGAAAAGGCAAGGCAAGAAGAGCATATTTAAGGTAAAGGGTCGTGAGAACTTAGAGAAGGGAGAATGCCAGTCAACTAGCCAATCAGTCTCATGCTGAAGATGTGCTGAGGAGAACACAAGGCTTTAGGCCCTCATCAGATATGCAACAGCAAAATTTAGCTACATATAACCAAAGCACAATGCCCTGGGCTATCTTCTGTTATGAGTTATTTAAAGTGCAAGCTCTAGCTAATGTTCAAAGTCAGGAGAGAACAATAATATTAATATAGTTGCCTCCTGTTTTGCCTCAAGTAGAGGAACAATGGTATATCACATTGTACTAGTCCACCTTTTCCCCTTATAATTAGTGTAATCTGTTAGCTGTAGCTGGCTTTTGAAAATAATTTATTCTGTTTTTAAAAAAATTGAAAGGAGTAAAGTAGAAAAATTTTGGTCTAATAGAGAAAGCATGGGCTATTGAATTAATCTAGCCCATTGAATTTCAATTCTGTAAAAGTCAAACTGGTACCACTGAGTTATCTCACTTAACCTCAATTTTATCATATCTTTAACAAAAATAATACCTTTGTGATTATTAGTGGTGGCTGTTGGTATTAAATTAGAAAAAAATAAGTTAGGTGTCTGGGAAGTAATATTTGGTCCTCAGTAAGTGCTTATTTCACCTTATTTTTAATAGACTTCTCAGCCAACATCATTATTCAGCTTTAGGTTCTTTTACTCTTTAAAGAACAGAGTCTAAGAGTGCACAACATTATTATACTGAAGTTCAAATAAAGATGCCATTGTATTATATTAAATTGATAATATCTTGGCCAAGATATAAATAAATTAAATTAAAAAAAAATCTTTAATTTGGCCAAAGTTTCTCACCAGAATGACTCATTCTAGTAGAAGAAATAGATTTGATAGATATTTAAAGGTGTAAATAAAGTATTGTTGAGGAGGAAAATTTTTCTTCTACCTTCTAGGCTCTTTGTCTGGTTTAATAATTAAACTGACATAAAACAGACGTTTTTTAGGAGAAAAACAAATTTAATTTTGTATGTATGAGAGCCCTATACAAACATGAGACCTAAAGGCAGTCAGGGAATTGAGGCTTATATGCCATCCTGAGCTAAAGAATGGGATAGGCACCTGGGGCTTCAAAGTGGAGGAGAGCAATTCACAGGAAGATGAGAAAAGCAGATGTTTGTTAGTCAGACATTTGTCCTTATGCAGGTAAGTCTCTCAGATAAAAAGTTATCTCTGGTAATAGCTTTCTTTCTGGCCCTGGCCCCTATTTAAATTATTTTAGACAGTTAAAGGAGAGGTAAACGTTTTTCTTGAGTCTACTCGGTCTTGATTGCCTTCAGCTCAAAATAATCCACATGCCAAAGTAGCACATTTTAGGGTAGCATATTCTGCTCCTCTTCAGTATGAATTGCTAATAATAAGTAAAATGCTTAGTAGAAAAGTGAAGAAAATGTAAAATAGTGATAAGGATAACTAAATAATAATGTCAATAGTAATTAGAAATCATCAGTTAAAAAGTCTTATAATAAAATACAACTTGATTTAAAAAGCTATGTTTTAAATTGTAATTGCTAATCACTCGCAGTCTTTTTTTCAGTGTTAAATCTACTAATTATATTGGCATGTATACTTTGTAAGCAAAACAATTGAATAATAAAATTCCCTGGGCAGGAAGGAGATGAGGGCAGAAACAAAGAATTCCTAAAGAAATATGAATAGTTTTACAAGGAATTTGATCAATTGATTTACTAATTTAAAGGAACCAAGCAAAAGTGCAAATTTTCATAAGAATTACAGTGCTTTTTATCTATATATGTTATTACTATAAACCTACCAAAACTGTATTTACTTTTAAATATTCAAGATCTTTTTCCATTCCTTTCTCAGCCAAAAGACCAGTTAGATAGTAATGCAGACCTAGTACAATAGTTTATTAGCTCACTGTTGCATAATATATTATCTCATTAAACAATCGTGTGATAAAAGCATTATTATTTCCATCTTATTCATGACAAACCTGAGATTCAGAGAAGCTAAATGACATACCCAGGGTCATTCAGCTACTGAGTAGATATGCAAGAAACTGAACTTGAATCTGTCTGTTCTTGCTGGTTGAGTCTCTTTGGAAGGATGCTCTGAGATGGAGACTAATTAGCAGAAATTATATTAGGGTGTGTTGTTGCAAGCAAGTGCGGTTGGGTAAAAGAAGGAAGTAGGGTTTGGCAGAGACAGAAGCTTGGCTGCCACTCAGGTTCAAAAGGGTGTGGCGAATCACACAGGAAGTTCTGAAGCAGAGATGCTCTTTCAGAGTTGTTCAGAGATGAGAGAACAAGAGGTCTTTCAAAAGTAGTACTTCTTAGTGACAGGAAGTGTGAGATGGAATAAATTGTCCCTTGCTTTAGAGCAAGGCTTCCCAACCTTCGCGATGTTGACACTTCGAGCCAGATAAGTCTTTGTTTTGGGGTCTGCTCTATGCATTGCAGGATGTTTAACAGCATCTCTGGACTCTACCTACTAGATGCTAGTAACACAATTCCTCACTTGTAACAACTAAAAATGTCTCCAGATATTGCCAATGTCTGCTGAAAGACAAAATCTCTCTTCCTCCCAGTTGAGAACTATAGCTTAGAGGGCATGTGCTAGTGTGCTCCAGATCATTAGCTTGAAAACTTCATTGATGTTGCAGGCCCTGACTCTTCATAGGCTTTATCCCCCACCCTCTGGAACAGTGAATGCAAACTGTTGCTGATTTACCTTTCAGATATGAACGTAAAGAACACATGTGCTGGATAAGTGGCCATTTACTATGAATCTGAGACCACACAAAGATACGACACATGGCACTGCAACTGAAAAGGAGATTTTCACTTGGTTGATTTTGTGGAAGTCTACAGTCATCCTCAATGATCCATCTCTAATGTGTCAATGAGATTGTAGTGGCCAATTTCATTAAATAAATGGAGATAAGAAAAGGGCCACCAGTCACATCTCCTTAAAATCTTTAAGGGTGGCTCTGATCTCTGTCATACCCCTAGGATGTGATACTGTTGTGATTTATCATTTCAGATAGTGAGTAGGGGAGTTTCAGAGACTTTTACTTGGCATTGCCCAGTGTAATAGTCTAACTTCACTGGCTAAAGAACTAATGGGGGAGGTGGGTATACAAACTGCCAAGTGTACCATTACAATTGTGCATTTAAAAACCAAACAAATGATCACCAGGTGAATCTGTCAAACAAGTGGATCTATTGCAACCCAAACCTAGGACAGTATTCTCATATGCCCTCATTCTAGTAAGGGAGCCATATTAATAATGCTTCACATGCATCCTATAAATGTCAACTTGGATCCTATGTTCAACAGTTCTCAAAACTTGGAGGTATTCCTTTATCTTCATTGTATAATTACCTAAATAAATGACTATAGATTCTCTTGAGGGAGGACTTGGGAATTATTATCTTGTACACTTGCCATGGTGTTGCAGCCTCCTTCCTTCTGGAAATCTAACCTCCTCTGTCGGTGGGATCCAGGTTGGAAAACTGGCTCAGATCTGAAAAGTGATCAAAGAATTATGAATATCAGACTGGCTGTTCTCATCTTCCTGATTATCTGTCTTTGATTTCCTTTATTTGTAGAGGTTAAACATTACCCCAGCTGGCTGCCCATCTGTCTTGCCCTTAAGACTCATTGTTCTTCTAATCATCCCCATAGCTTTCTGTAGGTTAGGCTCCCTAGCTGTCACTCTTACCTTCACTCACATTGTAATAATTGTTACTGCCTTGCTTCAGACAGTTCAGTACTGCCAAGTGGCCTGTACAATTTTGGAATCCTCTCATTTTCCCCATTGTCCAGTATTATACCAGCATTTTCTAATGTCAGCCCTGGTCTACAATGGAAAGCCAAGACTGAGCTTCTTAGGGATATGCACCTATTTTAAGCACATTCCTTATAGTTTTGGTAAATTTAGGCCCCCTAAGGGAGCATAGCCATTTGTTGAATTTTCTGGCCTTACCTTGTATATTTACTCTAGCTTTCCCATCTCTCTGAACATTTTGATTTCCTCTACTGTCTTCTGCTACAGAAATTTTGCTAGTTCTTATGATGGGCCCTCACACCTTCCAAGGTTCTAAAAGCCATGCTAGCAGCTTGTAGGCACTATGTCCTTGGCTACATACGAGAGCGTTAAACCCCAAGTCCTCGGAGAATGCTCCTATGCACACTAATTCTCCATTATTGAACTTTATTTTCTCAACACCTTGATCTATACCTTAATATCCTATTGCATGTGTACACTACCAATTCCTACCAGAACATATTGGGTAGGTCCAGCAACTCCTTCATGGTACCTTGTCTTCTTTAACAGATACAGCTTACCTTGACAAGTTGTGTTGTAAATTAACTCTAGTTTTTGGTCTGGTGGACAGGGAAGTAGGTAATGGCAGATCCTGAGAGAAAGGTGTACGTTATCTTGTCAGCCATACTTACTTGAAGTAGTGGACAGCTCTATCCTTTAACAGGGAGACATTAGCCATTTCTTCAGGTGCAAGAGAATCTGGAGAGTAAAGATTTTCAAATGTATACCCAACTCAGGCCTGAATCATGGAATAGCAGAATACTCTGTATTGAGAGATCAACCTTCTCTCTAGCTCTACTGTCATTATTCAGCCCTGAGTTTCTTCCTTGGCTTTATTTGTCCTCTACATCAGATGAGAGTCTGTTTATATCTTGCAAAGGAAGCATCATAATTTTCTAACCAGTCTTTACATGATAATTAATCTCTCTCGGTCTGTCATTGTTTATGCCCCCAAATCAATTGCTCCCTGCAACAGCTACTCAATTCTATTATCCTTATAATTATTGTTCCTTACATACACAACAAATGCATGATAATTTAACTCATATGTACCATGCAAGACCTTCACCTGTGAAAATTTAATCAATTGCATACTACCTTGTGCCAGAGTTTCTCTGCGCTCCAATTACTACTAGTGGTGGACTTCCTATTATTATCTGGCCAATGAATGACCAGCTAGCAAATTTTGATTTATATCCTAATTTTTCTCTCACTTCTTGTATCAACTAGCACGGAGGTTCCCCAGGGAGCAGATTCTGAGAGGATTAGGGCATAAGAGGTTTATCAGGGAGTGCTTAGCTGTGGGATAAGAAAAAAGCAGTATTATTAGGCCATATTAGTGGGATGTGATACAACCTCAGAAAAAGTGTCAGCCAAACTAGAATAGCCCTTCAGAGATGTTGCAAGATGAAGCAAGGAGATTGAACATTTATACCATTGCATCAAGCAATCTGTGAATGCAGGCTGCCCTTGGTATGGGGGCTTGGCCATAGCCAATGTAACTCTCTATGGCCAAGGCAATTGGCCATAGGGCTGGCCATTGAGAGTTATCAGCCAACTAGATGATGGTGAGAGAAATAAATCCTTTAGTCTTGAAAGGATGTTTGTATTTTTAGTACATCACAACATCCACTACAACATGCCACCAAATCATTGCACTTTCTGTGATGTTGCATTGTCAGCTAGGCTATCTTTGATCACAAATGGCTGCCGTCATTGTTGAAACATCTTTTTATAGAAGAGTTATGCTTTCTTACTGGTAATCTAAAGCCCAGACCCTTTGCCTAAGTTAATGTGAAAAATAAAGGAGATAGTTTAAAGTTTGGCAGCATAAAACCTTGTTTTGAAGCTCAAATATATAGGACTTTTTGCAAACGAATTTATTTATCTAAAAGAAATAAATGACATTTTTTCTTTTAAAATCATGTTACTTTTTAAATTATAATTTTAGTTTCATTACATATTAAACTGTATAGTGTTTAAAAGACAAACTAATTATTCTTCAAATGAATTTTCTTTCTCTTCTCACATCACAGTTAGCCTATATTTCTCAGATTTTCCTACAGTTGGATTGGCCGTGTGACCAAGTTCTGCTAGATAGAAAATGCACCTAATTGACATATGCTGCTTCTAGACATGACACATAAAAAAAACCCGCACACATTATTTTTGTGTGTTCTTTAACCTTGGAAGCCCTGCATTAAAGACAGTGGAGCTACAAGATGAAAGGGGTTGGGCTTTTAAAACATCACTTGTAGGAAAGCTGTTCTCAGGTCAAGAGCTATCTTGGACTTTGCATGAGAAGGAAATACATTTCCATTTTCTTCAGACACTAAAACTTTATCTGTTAGTCTACTCGTGCTATCTTGATTAATATGGGTGGCATTTAAATTTTTCCTTTATATCTGCTGAAAGTTGTTAACTTTCTGTTTTCTTTCTTAAATATACTTAAATTTCTATGTGACTGTATTTTGCCTTATATTTAACTTACTACTGCTCTTTTAAGAAAAACAACACTAAAAATATACATTTGTTTTACCTTTTAAAAATGATTTTGTTTTATTCCAAGTTTTATTTATTAAATATCATTTCATCATATCTTTTTATTGATCTATTAATTGCATATGTCTATTAATATATTTCTTTTTTTTTCTTTTGAGGAAGATTAGCCATGAGCTAACCACTGCCAATCCTCCTCTTTTTGCTGAGGAAGACTGGCCCTGTGCTAACATCCATGCCCGTCTTCCTCTACTTTATATGTGGGATGCCTACCACAGCATGGCGTGCCAAGTGGCACCATGTCCGTAACCGGGATCCGAACCGGCAAACCCCGGGCTGCCGAGAAATGGAACATGCGAACTTAACCACTGCACCACTGGGCCAGCCCCAATATATTTCTTAATCTAAGCAATTTTCAGTTTTGTAATGAATCAAAATTGATGAATGCTTCTTTGAAAGTTAATGTACAGGGGAGATAATGATTAATTTTATTTGTAGTTTGTTTTGGTTTTCTTAGTTTAAAATATTTTTGTGATTAAATAAATTTGCCTAAAATATCAGAAAACATTTTATCCATTCAAGGTCTTTTGCATTCAATAAACAAGATTTCAGACGCTTCTCCCTTCTACCTCCCTACTCCCCACTCCAGAGAGGATATGGGCATGGGATATGGGCTGCTTCCAATACAGCTCATATAAGGTTGTACAGGTCATTCAGCAAGATTGAAGATCCATTTATAGTTTAAGGAGGTAACATTTGAGATGGTCTTTGAAGAGGAGAAAATATTATAGCAGATAGATTAAGAAATTGGGGGGTGTGTGGCAGTGAGAGCGGCCTGGGATAAGGAAATTCCAGTCTCTGGTGTCCATCTGTCCAAAAACATGGATTTGAGATAGTATACAGCAGGTTCAGAGAACCAAGAATAGTACAAGTTGGCTAAAGCAGAGAGGTTATGGAGGAGTGTGTGATGGGTGAGATATTTTATGAAAGACTCACTTTCAAGCTTTAGAATTTGGATATTATACATCAATTTAAACAGTTTCAGTATTTTTCCTCTCTCTCTTTTCTCATTTTGATGAGAAGAGAATTGACACAATCATATTGTTAGTGCCTATAAACATAGCATCCCTACCCACCACACAAGAGGGGCCAAATAAAAAGTGGAATGCCAGGCTTATGGCAAGAAAAGATCTTTTATTTCGGGTGACCTCAGATGGGAGATAAGAGTGAGCCCTCAAATTCATCTCGTTTTGTCTGATCTCCCCAAAAGACGGAAGACCAGGGGTTTTAAGTTTTGTGAGGAATGTTGCTGCTTGTAGAGAGGGTGGAGAGTCAGTGGCCTTGCTGGTTGGAGCTTTCCCACCAGCCTGCGTTCAGTCTTGGGACACCGCTGTAGGAAGGAGGAAGAGATGATAAGGAATCCAGGTGGCTGTCCTTGGCTGGCTGTCTCCATGGCGGATAGTGGATTCTGGAGGCAGGAAGCCAAAGGGTAAGCAGGGAATGCATGCCTTGGTTTTAACTCCATATATGTTAGGCTTAATATAGGGGAACTGATATTAGGGCCAGCATCAATATCTGTATTATTGGATGTGATAGATGAATCCAGGGTAATATTAAATAGATTCCATTAATCCAGATAAGAGACAGGAAGATCTGAATGAGGGTAGAAATACACCAATATATTTTGCATGTTTAGCTTTAAAATGATTTAACATGATGACCTGTGCTTTTCTTCTTTATTTTTTTGACTGCTTTTTTATAGTAGTCACTTAAAGAATATTGATGTATTTCTTAAACGTGTTGGAGACACTGTTCATGGTGAATTAGTCCTCCATTTCTTTAGGGTGACCATACAATTTTGCATTTTCGCTATTTTCAGTGATACTGGGAGAGCTATTTATGAGTAAACTGGGTCAAGAGAAAATAACTCTCCAGGAAAAATAGAATCAACATAAGAATGGGATGAAAATAATAAAATAAGATACATATAAAACTGAATGGATCAATGACTTCCAAAATTCTAATGGCAAAGAATTTCCCCTCTGAGGTTTTATGACTTTTTAAACTCAAAATGAGCCTGATAAAATGCATTACAGTTTCTCCTTCTTTCTTGCTTCTTCATTCCCTCCTTTCTAATTGTCTTCCCTTTTTTCTCTCTTTCCTTGTTTCTTTTTCTTCTTTCCTAATTCATCAGAATGTTTATAGGTAGTGTAAGTGGTCAATTTGATGTGTCTATTTTCATTTCCCAGTCCTGTTACAATTAACTCTTCTATTGAGGAATAAATTCTAACGTCCTTCTTTATTCTTAACAGTGCTGTACTGGTGTTTGTATGAATTTTGGTAAATCATCTCGGTTATTTTTGAAGAGATTGTAAATTATGCATAAATAAGGATATCCAGATGCACGCTAATTTATCCATAACGTAAAATATATGAGACAATATAACTGCTAAAGTTTGGAAGTTCACACAGCAAGATTTTTATCACTTTGAAAATAGTCTGGAGTTACCACAACTTTGAATCTTACCACTTTTTCACTTTGAGTTCAGCTCAGAGTACTAAAAAAACTCACCATTTCAAAGTCATGATATACAGAAAGTGCCAAAATATGGGGTAGAAGCTTTCTTCAAATCAATACTAACATGACCAGAATATTTAACTGACATGTTAAACTATCGGTCCTCCAGTAGATCTATATTTAGGCACAATATGGATGGCCATGCATTTGGTACTAGATTAAGATATAAAATGGGTAATTTATTCCAGTCACTGGAAATATTTGAATATTAAACACCTTATTTAGAAACAGCATACATCCATTATCGGGTTGATTTTTGCATAAGCTAGTGGGAAGAAGTACAAGGTCACCTCTCTCTCATAATTTAAATAAGACTAATAATATTCAGGCTTTGACTTTCTGAGGTGAATTCTGCTAGTATGATACAAACCGGTGTGGAGTGGCAATATTCCAAATATAAAAGAATGAAATATAAAGTTACAGGGAGGAGCAGTGTTAGAAAGAATCATTTAACAGAAAGTTCTAGTGATATCAGTTACTCTAGAATAAGCTGTCACTTTTCTTACACAGCTATTTTTTTCATTGTATAATAAGTAATCATGAAGATTTTTATTTTCGAACAGGCAAATGGCCATCGGAGCTTAGAACCTGTGGAATCAGTGTATTTCCAAAAGATTAAATCTAATTCTTTATGAAATTTCTCTTGGAGATAATATAACACATTTCTAGTTATAGAAGAATGGAATGTGTCAGCATGGTAACTGTTCATAATACATAATACTTGAGTCTATATATTAAGATGAATCTGGAAATTCATATTTACTGTTCTTGCAGCTATTTGTTTACATACCAATAATAGACTATTTCTATTTAACACATATTTTTGTGCACTATTTTCTCCCTTGCACCAAAACATAAAGCTTGTAGTTCATCCTTCCTTAAATGGTTACCACCCCACTTTTGGTTTTATAAAGTTATATAAGAGGATAAATCATTTTTAGAAGTCATTGCAATATGAATCCATTGAGTCTAATGATATTTTCACATCCATCTTTGTTCCCAAATTTTATGTAGATTCAAGATTCAAGAGAGCCTACAAAAATCCAATACTAGAGCAGGAAGGCCAGGTACAAATCCTAGCAAGATGTCCAGGTATGGTGAGGAAATAACCTTTCTTTTAATTCTCTTTTGATATCTGTTACATTTAATTCATAAATTTGTACCTATGCATTAACACACCAATCTGTAATCTTCTTGACTGATTGAATATCTTTCTGTTCTGGAATAGTTAAACAAGCCAATAAACTAGGAACCAAAAAAAGAAACATCTTTAAGATCATGTCGTTTTTCAATAGTATTCTGCAATTCTATTAAAGTCTTGTGAAAATGGAATGGTAGGATTTATAGTGCATGATATAAAGGGTCAAAGAGGGGAAAAATAAAAGGGGAAATACATATTGTAGCATACAGACTGGTGGCAACATAATGCAGATTCCATGATCAGTATTAGTGTCCGATTTCCTGTTACAACAGGGAAGATAACAGAAGTAATGGATATGATTACATGGTATTCTCACATTTTTAACATCTTGAAAAAATTACCCCATAATAGCACTTCATTCCTGAAAGGAAAAATATTGTATTATCACTTGGAAAAGAGTAAATTGAAAATGTGGTAGAATAAAACTTTGTGAGATGTTTGAAAGGGAAATCCAAAAATGCTTAACAAAATTTTGAGAATTCTAAAAATATATAGTGTGTATCATAAGTGCAGTATATGCAATATTAGATGTTAAATAATAGAAGGCAACACGATTTAATTTATTTGTTTTCATTGCCTCCAACTCCTGAACAATGCATGCAAACGACAAGCCATTTACTTTTTAAAAACATTTTAGATATTGAAATAAAATCTTAATGATTAATTCAAAAATAGTTTATTCTTTTTTTGTTGCACAGTTTGAGCATTATGAAAGAAGTTCAGTATTAAGCAACTTCTCTTTTATAACTGGTCTAAATGTTAAGAATTAGAACTTTACTAGCTTGAAGCTTATTTCAGAGAGAGTTTAAAAAGAGTTCCACAAATCATTTTCTTAGTTTCAACCAAACCTTGAAGGCTTGAATTTAATTGAAAATGGTAAAGTTTCATTTCAGGCTTCAGAGATCAAATCTTCTGAGAAAAGAAGGCAATTTAAAGACAATTACATTCTTTGGAATGTAATATGAAAGCATCCTTATTTTCAAATTAAGGATTTCCATATTAAGATCACCTCTAGATTAGTGGCTGGTAAATAATACATTGCTGACATAAATACCTGTGGGTACCTTTAAAGCAGCTGTACATTAATCAGTTCCATACCACATGCTGGCTCTCAAATGAGGAATGATGCTTTGCCTAAATTTCAAGGGCCTCTATATTCCCACTCTTCAAATTGATTCTGACTATACCTACATTTCCTCTCGATGGCACAATTATGATTATGTAGTAAAAGTCTTGGACTTGTAATAAGAATCAGAAGGCTGACATTCAAGTCTTGGTCCGGCTAATTTATTGACTGTTTTATCTTGCACTCTTTTTTCAACCATGTCATTATCCCCAACCCTTGTAAGGGTAATACTTCTGCTACCTGTTCTGTAATAGGGTCTGTAAATTTTCAGTTCTCTTTCTCTTCAGAGTATAGTTTTAAGCATAAACTGGAATTATCCGTAGCATAACAGTTGGTAGGTACACAGTGCTATACAAATGTTTAAAAATGGTATTTTTCTATTACATACATAAACTATAAAATTCAGTGATGATCAATGATTGTAGATTAATTTCACTGTATGATGGTTAACTTTATGTGTCAATTTGGTTGGCCCATGGTGCCTAGATATGTGGTCAAATATTATTCTGGATATTTCTGTGAGAGTATTTTGGGATGAGATTCATATTTAAATCATTGGACTTCAATGTTCCCTCCATCATCATTTCTTTTCCTGGGTCTCTGTTACATGCACCATACTCTTGTGAGTTTCATGCAATCTGGCTTTAAGCCCCTTTGTCTTCTCTGATCCAGTTAGTACCCTTCATCCCTTAACATCTTTCAGATAGGAATCAGAAACATTTTCTTGTCATCAATCTGAATGCCTATGATAATTTAAGGATAATTCAACATCCAAACTTTGCAACCTGGGACCATATAGACAGAGGCATCCTTTGCAGTGGTTTGGGAAGAGAGGTAAACAAGGGTGCCTTGGCAGAGAATAAAGGAGTCCATGTCTAGTTAAGTCTTCAAAAATAGTCTCTGACAGGATTAGTTGTGAAAGCCAAAGTTCTTATTTACAAAGGCTTTGTTGGGGTTGGTGGAGGCAAGAACCAAAGTTTGGTAAACTTAGAACACAGACTTCTACCATGAAGCATAGAACAAGACTCAGCTTTCTATCAGGACGGGAAAGGCCTTTACAACCCTTTCCATATTTGAAGAGGAGCACATTGAGAGGGGAAATAAAGGACTGAGAGAGTGTTAAATGACTCTGAAACCTCCATTGCTGTGGTGATGACACAGAGACCGTTGGGTAGATATGAACATTCTAGTGCACTGTGGGATTATCCCAACTCCCTTGATTGGAACTCTGGGAAGGCAATAACTTGCAGAGTTTTTCAGAGTAACCAGGGGAACCTGAGTTAGAGATGAAAAAATTGAGTGGCTTCATAGATAGAGAGGGTACAGCCTGCTTATGGCCTGTAGGAATTATACCCATCACTTAGGAAAGAGGTTAGGCCAAAGATGTGCTTAGAGGGCCTGGGCATTGGAATAAATCTGTGACTTATTATAACTTAGAACATTCTAATTTCAACACACAAAGTAACAAAGATAGAGCAGTGTATGCTTGAGCACACCTAGTAGATGTAGTGAGAACGG
This sequence comes from Equus caballus, assembly GCF_041296265.1. Lineage (NCBI taxonomy): Eukaryota > Metazoa > Chordata > Mammalia > Perissodactyla > Equidae > Equus > Equus caballus. Next base: position 24,448,838 of record NC_091709.1, on the reverse strand, counting down.
ATACCAGCCCCTGAAGAAAAAGAAGGTAAAGCCATAGCAGTGAAGTCTGTCCAGAAACTGCAGAAGAGCAGTAGATGATACCTTCCTCCTCATGACTGTGATATTAGTTAAATCATGAAATTGGAGCACATTAGCAATAAGTTGCAGTGCTTAACCTTTGCCCATCTCTTTTTATTGCCTACCTTCTTTTCTTCCTTTTTTCCTTCTTTTCAAGATATGCTACAATAAATTTTAGATGTTGTAGCATTGCATCCTGTTGTGGACACTCTGAGAAGCCCAGTGAGACCTCTATCCCAAATTTGGTTCAGATGTCAAGACTGATGACAGTATACACACGCAAGTGTATGAAACAGTTTATTAATCACATAATAAGGCATTCTGGGGAGAAGGCACATGTTCCAAGGTGATCTGAAAAATGGCTTGAGAGAGCAAGGAAAAGAGACTAGCTTTATTGTGATCAAGGAGGTGGAACCGGAGTGAGGGTTCCCATGGGTGTTCACAGGCTTGCATGCTTTGAATCTCCCACCAGCACCAAAGAGGGAGCACTCTGGCTTTCTTATCACCTTGCCCAGAAGTGAGGCACACGGGGAAGAGGGAGCGGTGAGGCTTAGAAGATGTCAGTAGCCAAATATCCAAAAATGGAGGCAGACTCTTTACTACACATCCTAAAGACTTCACATACTGTAACACAACCGTAGTCTGTTGTCAAGTCTAACAACAAAAATAGCATTAAACTCTTTATATCATCCAATATTTACTCTATACTCAAATCTTTCCAATTTTCTCATTTTTTCTACACTTTGGTAAAAAGTCAGGATCCAACAAAGTCTACAAATTGCATTTTTATGTCTCTTAAGCCTGTTCTATTCTTGAATTCCCTCTGCCCTGTATATCTGTCGTAGAATTATTTTTGATGTCAAATGCCCTATAGAATTCCCCATTTTCTAAATTTCTCTAATTATTTTGTTGTGCTATCTTTTAACTTGTTATTTTAGTTTCATTATTTCTTTAAACATTAAATTACATGTAGAGACGATTAAATTTGTGTTCAACTTTATAGGCAGAATATTACATAATACATTATATGACATCTAATCATGGGAACATGCTGTCTGCTTGTTTACTTTAAGTGATGGTCAGATTAACTGATGGATTCAAGTGATAAAATTCTGATCTCTCTGTTGCAATTTGAACTTTTAATACTACAATCTTCATGTAATCTGTGGGCTGTAGTTTAGCATAATGTAAATATCCAGAATCCCACACCACTCTATCAAAAGTATTCTTCATAAGATCTCCAGTCACCTGGCTGTTACTAAAACATTGATAAGTCTTATCTCAGCTCTATCGATTAACCAAACCACAGCTTTTGACTCAGTTTGTTTTTCTTTCTTCTTGTGGCAAATTCTTCCTTTGACTTTCAGAGTACCATTCTCGCTTGATTTTTCTTTTCCCTCTCTGTCCTCTCTGCAGATACTTTGCTGGTTTCTCCAGTTCTCCTTAACCCTTAAACCTTGAAAGATCCTAAAAGTGAGTACTGGAGTTTTCTTTTTTCCATTTAGAGCAGAGATTCTCAATCAAAGACAATTGTGCTCCCATGGGACACTGGCAATATCTGAAGACATTTTGGGCTACCACAACTAGGGGTTGCTACTGGAATATTGTGAGAAGAGGCCAGGGATGCTGCTTAATATCCCACAGTGTGCAGGACAGGCTTCAAAACAAAGAAGTATCCAGCCTGCCATATCGATATTGCAATGTTGAGAAATCCTGATGTAGACTCACTCCCTTGTGGTGTCATTCAACCCCATGGCTTTAAATACTGTTTAAATGCTGATGACTCCAAAATTTAAAGTTCCCTTGGATTCTGATTCATAAGTCTACTGCCCACTTTCTCTCTCAATTTAGATGATGAGTAAGCATTCCAAGCTTAATATGCACAAGAGGAATTTTCAATTCCCTCTAAACACATCCCACCCAAAGCCTTCTCAATTTCAGTAAAAGCAAATATATTTTAAAGCAAAAAAATAATATAAAAAGTCAATCTTGAGTCTCTTTTACTCAAAGCAATATGTGTTCCATCAGCATTTCCTGTTAGTTCAACCCTCAGAATCAAACAAGTCTTCTTTACCTTCTTTGGTCCAAGCCATCCTCATCTATTGTTGAGATTATGGCAGTAGTTACCACCTGAGCTCCACGCTCTTGACCTCAAATGTTTTAGGTATCTCCTTCTATGTAAATATTTCTAACTCACCTAGTACATTTTAACCCTTCTCAACTTCCAGTACATTCTTCCATAGTCTTATTTATGTCATTTACAAGGTAATATAGACATGGCTTATCTTTTATATTGATCTCTTGAGAGAGGATTTGTATAAATTCATCTGGATGTAACAGAGTGCCCAGTATATAATAAGTAGTTAATAAGTTAGTATTTTCTTAACAGTGAATATGAAGAAAAACTCTGCACACTGAAAAAAATTCTGTAACATAAAATTAAAGTTTAGTCAAAATGAGACTCTTCTATTTGGAAAGTGATGCATCAAAAATTAAAAATATTAAGTTATTCCATTGCGTGAAATTATGGCAAGTTGAATTCAGTACCTACAACTATATTTAGGAAAAATTTTATAGCTCACCTTATATATTGTTCTAATTTACTTACACTCTGTTATCAGCAACAAAATGTTTTAAAGACTTTGGATATTTGTAGACACATTAAACAATATAAAAGTTATAAAGGTTTATTTGTGCTTACCAGTTAAAGCTGATCATGTGTAACTGTAATTAAAAGTGGGAAAATGTGCTTTATTAATGCTGCAGGTAATTGGAAAAGATAAAAAGAAAGTTTGATAATGAAATGTGTCCCTTTTTCTTACCCAGAGACAAATACAAAATATTAAGAATCATATTTTTAATAAGTTTCATTCACTTTAATAGAAAATACAGCTTCAGTGCTCTTTCAGCTCTCAAAATACTAATGGGACCTTACGTTCTATTGAATATATTGCATTCTGATATCAGTAATTATTTCTGTTACTTGTATAATAGCTGCTCTAATTAATGATTAGTTTATTGCCCAACTCAATTTATGCTTTTATAAAAATAAAGCTAAAATTCCTCATGAGCATTCATCTAAAAAGCATCCCATTTGACATCTGTGCCTCCAGCAAATTGCTAAGCTCTGAGCTTTATTTATAGAAACATATTTAGATTTTATAAATTTAATACAAGAAATACATATTAAGAGATTGATTATGGGTAAAAAGCAGTTTAGAGGAAAACAATATTTAAAGATATGAGGTCAAATTATTTCTAAACAGACCTTTCGTCAAAATGCAATAAATTGACATGGTCATTTACCACCATTTAGTATTTAAACATATTATATTTCTTCACTGAATGTGCAAATACTAAAAATATTAATTTTTGTTTCTCATGCATTCTATTCTTCCTGAGGTACATAACTTAGCCAGTATAAAAAATTCATTTTTACTTACTTTTACCTGAGAAAGCGGTAATGAATTTATTGGTCATGACCTCAAATTAAACTACATTTTATTACATGACCTATTAGTTTCCTAGTGCTGCTGTAACAAATACAACAAACTAGGTGGTGTTAAACAACAGAAATTTACCCTCTCATGGTTCAGGAGGCCAGAAATCTGAGATCAAAGTGTCTGTAGTGATAGTTCCTTCTGGAGGCTCAGAGGGAGAATCTGCTCCATGCCTCTCTTCTAGCTTCTGGTGGTTTCCGGCAATCTTTGGTATCTTGTGGCTTGTAGATGACTCCAATCTCCACCTTCATCTTCAAGTGGCCTTCTTCCCTGTGCATCTGTGTGTGGCCAAAGCTCCCCCTCCATATAAGGTCACCCGTCAATTGGATTTAGGGCCCACTCTGGTCCAGCATGACCTCATCTTAAGTAATTACAGCTGCAACCTGATTTCCCCAAACAGTCACATCCTAAGGTTCTGAGTGCACATGAATTTTGGGAGATCCTATTAAACATATAGAGACACTATTTAACCCAGTACAGTCAGTGTCCTCCCCAAAATTCATGTCTGTCCCACATGCAAAATGCATTCACTCTATCCCAACATCCCCCAAAATCTTAACCCATTCCAGCATTAACTCTAAATCTAAAATCTCATCTGCCTTTGGAGTCATTCTTCTCTTTCCTTTAAGGGCAACACATGTTCACAGCCGAGTAACTCTATAATCCCATCTCCTGCCTATAGACCCCCAGAAGTCTGACAGCCTTCTTTCATTTTATTCCACCTCTGTTCTTTTCAGTCCAAACTGGCAGTTTTTTGTTTGTTTTGTTTTGATACAACATTTTCAAAACCATTGTGTTTTATCCATGCATGTCGTAAGGATCCACATATTTAGACACAATGACTCCCGAAGATCCCTCCTGGATGACTCCATCTCTATTTCTGGCTTCTACTACGTGAGTGATTGGATTCATGAGTCACACACCTAATCTCTCCACAGAAAGTTGTCTAGCCACCTCCTAGGTGTTCACTCCAGCATATGCTTCAGACCAATTCACTACAAATCTGAGGTTCTCGCGACCCCTCCTTAGGTCTGATTAATTTGTTAGAGCAGCTCACAGAACTCAGGGAAACACTTACTTACCTTTACCAATTTATTAAAGAATATGATAAAGGATGCTGATGAACAGCCAGATGAAGAGATACATAGGTGAGGTTTAGGAGGGTTCTGAGCACAGGAGCTTCTGCTTCAGGGAATTGGGGTGTGTCACCCTCCCCATATGTGGACATGTTCACCAACCTGGAAGTTCCCTAAACCCCATAGTTTTGGGGTTTTATGGAGGCCTCATCATGTAGGCATGATTGATCTTTAACTTCATTTCCAACCTGTCTTCCTTTTCAAGAGAATGGGGGATAGGTCTGAAAATTTCAAGCTTCTAATCATAGCTTGTTCTTTCTGGTGACCAGCCCCAATCCAGCAGCCATCCAGGAACCTGCCCAGAGTTGCCTCTTTAGAACAAAAGAAATCTCTATCACTCCAGAATTTACAAGGATTTAGGAGCCTTGTGTCAGGAACTGAGCTCAAAGACCGATATTAGAATAAAAGATGCTCCTAGTGCTCTTATTACTTGGGAAAATTACAAGGGTTTCAGGAGCTCTGTTCAGGAGCTGGGGGCAGAGACCAAATATATTTTTTATTACCTCACATTGCATCCACAAAATACTTTCACAGCAACACTTAGACTAGTGGTTGATTAAATAACTGAGTACCATAAACTAACCAGGTTAACACATAAAATTAACCATTATACGTAATACACAAATTTTATTGGTTGTGGTGTATATACTAAAGATTTATCGTAAAATTATTTCATATTCAAGTAAGTTACTGAGAAAACGTATTTTCACATGCCACTCATATTGAGGCAAATAAAAAAATGTTATCAAATTAAAGCTAACTATACAAGATATGGTTATTCACTATTACACCTAAAATTAAAGTTGTGTAAAACCAAATTCTTTTATCACTTAAATTGTAATTTTCCGTATATATTTTAATTTATTTAAAAGTTAAACTAAATCAAGCCAAAGAAGTTTATAAAATGTATTTTGTGCTTAACTTTCATGTTGTTAATGGTCCCAAATTCTGTTTTGCTAAAATAATCTTTCATTTGTTTTAGTATTCTAGCTAGCCCTAAGGTATTTCAATTATTCTGGTTACAAAACAGATTCACAAGAGGCTTAAGTTCCAGGACAAACACTGAAAGACAGATGAATGCTTTATAATTACTTACTCTACATACATACTCTAACTATTCTCTATACATGTTCTGTATGGTAAAATAGAATAATATTTTCTGAATCTATCTAAAATTATGGAAATTTTAGTTTAATATTGAGCTAGTCAACTAGGGAAACATTTGGTAATAAGAAGTCATTCTCTAACTATAGCCTCTCATTTCACAGATATAAGGCTGCTCATTATTTTATTTAATACATGTTCATTTGCAGATATAACTTACAAAAATAAACAGTTTAGCATGACTGAGTTTATGTATGTATTCCAAAGGATATATAGTGTTTGCATTGTTTTACAAAGTGCAAATAAGCAAAGAATAAATGGATTTTCTTTTGACCTTGTTACTTTTCTAATTATTTTACCTGAATTGGTCATCCAGGAAGTAAATGATAATCGTTTCACAGATGAGGTGCTTTCATGCATTATGTGAACTGCTTACTGCTTGGCAAGGAAAATAGATGGGATGTGTAGGGAGAGTTTCTAGCAGCATGGCTTGACAGAGCCATTACAGTTCCACTCTTGTTGCATTTTAAATCAAATAATGGGAAAATAAACATAATAAATAAACATAAGGAATCACTAGACCTCTGGATAAATACCAAAGAAGTCTCATTATTATTTTAGTTCCTTGTGGATGGCTCTGATGATATTATAATGTTTATATCAATATTTTGCTGTTAATAATTTCCATATATTCATGTGGTCTTCTTATCAGAGGAACTAAAACATACATTAACAACAAGCATTTATTACATTCCTTCTAATGTCCTCAAGATTGTGCTAACTCTTATTATGGATAAAGAGTAAGGCTTTTGTGGCAAGTGAGGAAGAAATACATCATAGTATTTATCTACATAGCCTCTAAGGAAAAAAAAGAAATACAATGTCTGATTCCTCTGATAAATCCACTCCATCTACAATCTTTTCATTTTGAGCAAGTTAACTCACTCCTCTATCTCAGTTCCCATACTAGAATATGAGACTAGTAATAATAATAATAACTTCTTAAGGCATAATAATGAAATAATTAATTGAAGTAACACACATGAAACACCAATAATATAGCCTGACAGAGAATACTTACTAGATATTAGCTTCTAAATTTCAACATTGAGAAAAATTATATAAATGCTTAAAAGATCTATCTTAAGATTCTCAAACTTTTTCTTCCAACATATCATCCATTGTTTTCCAGTACTCTCCCGAGCACTTGCTAAACTCACTTTCTTTGTAAGCCAACACTTAAAACCATTTCAGAGAACTCCACTTATCAGCCTTAAAATGAAACTTACTTATAGCCAATGGTACTGTTTCTATACTGGTCCCCTTCCCCATTCCCAAGGTGCCCACTCAACCATTCCCCTGGGGAGTTGGGAGAGTACTGGAGAGAGGGGAGCAGTACTTAGGTTAGGCACTCTCCTTTTCTCCACTGTCGTGGCTGGGTCTTATTCTTCTACCACTGATATTTAAATTATCTCACAAAAGACTCATGCTCGAAGCTCTCAGACAATCTGTTCCCTTTCTACTTACATCTAACACTGGATGTGTGTTGGTAACCTCAAATGATTTGATCACTTTGGAATCTTTTGACTTACTTTTACTCCAATCATCATTCTAAGACACTTTGATATAATAGCCCACTCAACTCTTAACATATCAGATAATCACAAATACTACAAAAAATAATAAAGTAGGAGAAGGAATGTATTATTCAGGATCTAAACTAGAAGACTAAAATTCTGATGACTGAAAGAAAAGAAGGAATTTAGTGTAGGAAATTGGTAACATGGGTACTGAAAAGGATGAGAACTCAAGCAGAGGCCAGTGAGGTAACCAAGTTTTTGTAGCTGTTTTAGACTGTCGGGCAAAAAGGAGCGGATAGAGTTATCATAGACCAAAGATTAACTTTAGCCAATGTACTAGTTTCTTATTATGAGTGTAACAAATTACCGAAAACTTAGTGGCTTAAACCAATTTACATTTATTCTTTTTATAGTTCTGGAGTAAGAAGTCTAAAATCAGTTTCAGTAGGTCTAAATCAAGGTTATAGCAGAATCACACTTTCTCCAGAGGCTCTAGGGCAAAATGTATTTCCTTGCCTTTTACAGCTTCCAGCACTGCATTCCTTTTATTCTATGCCTAGCAACCCCTTCCTCCATTTTCAAAACCTCAGCTAGCATCTTGCTTCAGTTATCATATTGGCCACACCCACCAGTGAGCTCACAGCAGGGTCCCACAACTAACCACACTGGGAGTCTGACCTGCTCACTAACAAACCTGCAGCAATTGTGTGCCACTAGGCTTGCAGCCAGCTGCACCAGCGACCTGCCTCACCCAATAACATGTTGCATGTGACCCAACTTTGCAATCAGCTGACTCAAAGAGCAGCCCCACCTACCTGCATGCCCACACCAACTGTGGCCCCACCACAATAAGAAAAGCATATGTAACTCACATAGGAGACATTACTGGAGCAGTTGGTACAGGTGATGTGAGGAGAACATGCTGCTGGGCCCCATAAGACATTTGCTGCATAGGGCCACTTTTCCAAGATTGGAAAATGTAGCTGATCTACCTGCTACATAGAAATAACCACAGATAAGTAGGAAAAATGAGGAGACAAAGGAATATGTTCCAAATAAAAGAACAAGACAAGTTCTCAGAAAAAGAACTAAATGAAACAGAAATAACCTACTTGATAAAGAGTACAAAGTATTAGTCATAAGGATGTTCACCAAACTCAGGAGATAAATAGATGAATGTAGTGAGATCATCAGTAAAGAGTTAGAAAATACAAAAAAGAACCAATCAGAGTTGAAGAATACAATAATTGAAATGAAAATTTCACAGGATGGAAGCAATAGCAAAGTAGATGACACAGAGGAATGAATCAGTGAGCTAGATAACTGTAGAAAAAAATCACTGCAGATGCACAGAAAAAAGAATTAAAAAGGATGAGGACAGTTTGAAGGATACATCTAGCATACCAACATTTGTATTATAAGTGTCCCAGAAGGAGAAGAGAGAGACAAAGGGGCAGAGAACTTATTTGAGAAACAATAGTGGAAAACTCCCCTAACATGGGTAAGGAAACAGACATCCAGGTACAGGAAGCAGAGAGAGTACCAAACAAGAAGAATGAAAAGAGACCCATGCCAAGACATTACTGGTAAAATGTCAAGAATTAAAGATAGAGATAATCTTAAATGTTGCAAGAGAAAAGCAATAAGTTACACACAAGAGAAACACCATAAGGCTACCATCTTACTTCTCAGCAGAAACTGTACAGACTAGAAGGAAGTGGCACAATATATTCAAAGAGCTGAAAGGAAAATAAACTACAACCAAGAATACTCTATCTGGCCATGTCATCATTTGGAATGAAAGGAGAGATAAAGAATTTTCCAGACAAGAAAAAGTAAGAAGTTCATCACCACTAAACTAGCCTTACAAGAAATATTAAAAGAACTTTTTTAAGTGGAAAAGCCCACAAATAGAAATAAGAAAGCTATCAAAGAAAAAATATCATTGGTAAAGGCAAATATCTAGTAATGGTAATAGGTCAACTAAATATAAAGCTAGTATGAAGGTCAAAAGACAAAAGTACTAAAATCATCTATGTCTCCAATAAGAGGTTAAGGGATAAACAAAATTAAGAGAGAAAAAATATGATGTCTAAAGCATAAAACATAAAGGAGGAGTAAAAATGTAGGGTTTTTAGTATGAGGCCAAACTTAAGAGACTATCAACTTAATATAGAGTTCTATAAACGTAGGTTGTTATATATAAACCTCATGGCAACCACAAACCACAAACCTATAATAGACACAAAAAAGAAAGAGAACGGAACCCAAACACAACAATAAAGAAAGTCATTAAATCACAACGGAAGAGAGAAAGAAGAGAAGAAAGGAAAAGAGGCAAACTACAAACCATCTAGAAAAAAAGTAGCTGAATGGCAATAAGTACATACTTATCAATGATTATTGTAAATGTAAATGTAAATAGACTAAATGCTCCAATCAAAAGACAAAGAGTGGCTGAATGGATAAAACAAAAAAGACCCATATATATGCTGCATACAAGAGACAATCTTCAGACCTAAAGACATCCACAAAGTGAAGGGATGAAAAAGATACTCCATGCAAATGGCAATGAAAAAAAAGCTGGAGTAGCAATACTTATATTAGACAAAATAAACTTTAAAACAAAATCTGTAACGAGACAAAGAAGAGCATTACATAATGATAAAGGAACAATCCAACAAGAGGATATAACATTTGTAAATATCTATGTGCCTAACATAGGAGCACCTAAACACATAAAGCAAAAGTTAACAGAGAAATTGACATGAATACGATAATAGTAGGGGATTTTAATACCCCACTTACATCAATGAATAGAGGATCCAGATAGAAGATCAGTAATGAAACATTAGCCTTAATGCCACATTAGACCAGGTATATATAGAACATTCAATCCAAAAGCAACAGAATACACATTATTTGAGTGCACATGAACGTTTTCCAGGAGAGATCATGTTAGGCCCCAAAAGACGTATCAATAAATTTAAGAAGATTGAAATAATATCACGCATCTTTTCCAACCACAATGGTATGAAACTAGAAATCAACTACAAGAAGAAAATTAGAAAAGTAACAAATATGTGGATGTTAAAAACAATGCTACTGAACAACTACTGCATCAACAAAAATGTCAAAGGAGAAATTAAAAAATACCTGGAGAAAAGTGGAAATGAAAATACAACATATTAAAATCTATAGGATACAACAAAAGTGGTATTTTGGGCGAAGTTTATAGTAACACAGAGCTACCTCAAGAAATGAGAAAAATTGCAAATAAACAATCTAACATCACATCTGAAGTAAGTAGAAAAAGAACAAACAAAGCATAAAATCAGTAGAAGGAATGAAATAATACAAATCAGAGTGGAAATAAATATAATACACACTAAAAAGACAATAAAAAAGATCAATGAAACTAAGAAGTGTTTCTTTGAAAAGATAAACAAAATTGACAAGTCTTATCTATATTCACTGAGAAAAAATAAGAGAAGGCTCAAATAAATAAAATCAGAAATGAAAAAGGAGAAATTACAATGGATACCACAGAAATGCAAAAGATTATAAAAGTATTCTATCAAAAGCTACATGCCAACAAATTGGATAACCTATAAGAAAAGGATAAATTCTTAGAATCATATAACCTTTCAAAACTGAATCAAGAAAAAATAGAGAATCTAAATAGACCATTAACTAGTAAGGAGATTGAAACAGTAATCAAAAACCTCCCCAAAAACAAAAGTCCAGGACCAGATGGCTTTCCCAGTGAATTCCACCAAACATTTAAAGAAGACTTAATATGTATTCTTCTCAAACTCTTCCAAAAAATTGAAGGGGAGGAGATGCTTCCCAATTCATTTTACAAGGCTAACATTACCCTGATACAATAAGCAAAGACAACACATAAAAGAAAATTACAGGCCAATATCCTTGATGGACATAGATGTAAAAAATCCTCAACAAAATACTAGCAAATTGATTAGAACAATGCACTAAAAGGATCATATACCACGACCAAGTTGAATTTATTCCAGGGATGCAAGATGGTTTAGCATTCAAAAATCAATCAATGTGATACACCACATTAATAAAGTGAAGAATAAAAATCACACGATCACTTCAATAGATGCAAAGAAAGCCTTCAAGAATATTCAGCATCCACTTTTTATGAAAACTCTGAGTAAAATGTGTATAGAAGGAAAGTACCCCAACAAAATAAAGGCCATATGTGACAAACCTACAGCTAACATCATAGTCAACAGTGAAAAGCTAAAAACTTTCTCCAAGAACAGGAACAAGACAACATAGCATTAGAAGTGCTAGCCAGAATAATATAGCAAGAAAAAGAAATAAAAGACACCCAAATTGAAAAGGAAGAAGTAAAATTATCACTATTTGCAGATGTCATGATTTTTACAATAAAATACCCTAAAGAATCCATGAAAAAACCGTTAGAAATAATAAATGGACGCATTAAAGTTGAAGAGTACAAAATAATCATACAAAAATCAGTTGTGTTTCTATACACTAACAACGAACCAGCAGAAAGAGAAATCAAGACTACACTATGATTGGCAACTGCAGCAAAAGGAATAAAATACCTGGGAATAAATTTAACCAAGGAAGTGAAAGATTTGTACACTGAAAACTATATGATGTAGTTAAAAGAAATTGAAGAAGACACAAAGAAACAGAAAGACATTCTGTGTTCATGGACTGGAAGAATCAATGTAGTTAAAATGTTCATACCATCTAAAGCAATCTATAGATTCAATGCTATCCCTATCAAAGTCCCAACAACATTTTTCATCGAAATATAACAAAGACTCTTAAAATGTATATGGAACAACGAAAGACCCCAAATAGCCAAAGCAATCCTGAGGAAAAAGAACAAAGCTGGATGCATCACTCTTCCTGATTTCAAAGTATACTACAAGGCTATAGTAATCCAAATAGCGTGGGACTGGCAGAAAAACAGACACACAGATCAATGGAACAGATTGAGAGCCATAAATAAACCTACGCATTTATGGACAATTCATTTTGACAATGGAGCTAAGAACATACAATAGAGAAATTAAGCTCTCTTAAACAAATGGTGTTGGGAAAAATGGACAGCCACATGCAAAGAAATAAGAACAGGCCACTATCTTATACCATACACAAAAATTAAATGGATTAAAAACTTGATTGTAAGATCTGAAATCATAAAACACCTTGAAGAAAACATAGGCAGTTCACTGTTTGACAGTACCCTTAGCAGCATCTTTTTGAACATGTCTCCTCAGGCAAGGGAAACAAAAAAATAATAAACAAATGGGACTACATCACACTAAAAATCTTCTGCATGGCAAAGGAAACCATCAACAACAAAAAAATACAACCTACCAATTGGGAGAAGATATTTTCAAATTATATACCTTATAAGAGGTTAATATCCAAAATATATAACGATCTCATACAACTTAAGAATAAAAAAAAAAAACCTGATTAAAAAAATGGGCAGAGGATCTGAACGTTTTTCCAAAGAAGATATACAGAAAGCTAATAAGCACATGAAAAGATGTTACAATTAAGGAAATGCAAATCAAACCCACAATGAGATACTATCTCACGCCCTTTCGAATGGCTTTTAGTAAAAAGACGATAAGAGTTAGAGAGAATGTGGGGAAAAGGGAAACCTCATGCACTGCTGATAGGACTGTAAATTGGTGCCATTACTGGGGCTGGCCCCGTGGCCGAGTGGTTGAGTTCGCGCGCTCCGCTGCAGGCGGCCCAGTGTTTCGTTGGATCGAATCCTGGGCGCGGACATGGCACTGCTCATCACACCACGCTGAGGCGGCGTCCCACATGCCACAACTAGAAGAACCCACAACGAAGAATACACAACTATGTACCGGGGGGCTTTGGGGAGAAAAAGGAAAAAATAAAATCTATTAAAAAAAAAAAAAAAAAAAAAAAAATTGGTGCCATTACTATGGAAAAGACTGTGGAGATTCCTCAAAAATTAAAAATAGAACTACCGTATAAGCCAGCCATTCAATTTCTGGATATTTATCCAAAGAACACAAAAACACTAATCTGAAAAGATATATGCACCCCTATGTGAATATTGTAGCATAATTCATAACAGCCATGACTTGGAAACAACCTAAGTGCCCATCAATGGATGAATGGAGAAGAAAGATATGGTATACATATACAATGGAATACTGTGCAGCCATAAAAAAGATGGAATCTTGCCATTTTCAACAACATGGATGGACTTTGAGGGTATTGTGCTGCATGAAGTAAGACAGAGAGAGCCAAACACTGTATGATTTCACTCACATGTGGAAGATAAAACAACAGAAACGTTCAAACACATAGATAGAGTGAATGGATTGATAGTAACCAGAGGGCAAGGGGAATGGAGGGAAGGAGAAAGAGGTAAAGGGGCACGCTTGTGTAATGATGAATGGAAACTAGAATGTTGGTGGTGAACATGATGTAGTCTATATGGAAGTTGAAATATAATGGTATAGACTTGAAAACTATGTAATAATATAATCCAATGTTATCTCATTAAAAAAGAAACTAGTGAATCCCAACACACTAGACCCCAAGAAACCTATGCCAAGACATACTGCAGTCAAACTTCTGAACACTACAATGAAAAACAATTTGAATAACAGCAGATTCCTCATCAGAAACAATGGAGGCCAGAAGGAAGTAGCACACCATTTTTAAGTTCAACCTAGTGTCATATCATAAGTAAAAGTATACTGCTGGAATGAAGAGAAATCAAGAGATTCTAAGATAAAGAAAAACTAAAAGCATTGTCAACTGTGAACCCATCCTAAAAGAATGGCTAAAAGAAGTTCTTTAAGTGAAAGGAAATGTAAAAGAAGAAATTTTTAAACATCGGTAAGTAGGAAAGCACATAATTTGAATGATAAGCAAATATATAGGTAAGAACGGACTTTTCTTATCATTTTTAGTTTTCTAAATTATGTTTGATGGTTGAAACAAAAGTTATAACATTGTCTGATGTGGTTCTATGTGCATGTAGATGAAATATTTAAGAAAATGATTTTATAAATAAGGTGAAAAATAAAAGCAAAAAGTAAAGGGCCAAAAAGTACGGTAAATTTTCTAAACTTCACTTGAACTAGTAGAAAGATGATACCATTAGACTGTGACATATTATGTATCTATAATGTAATATCTAGAGTAATCATTAAAAAAAAGCTCTACTAAGAATACTCAAAATCACTATAAATGTATCAAAATGAACTTGTAAAACATGTTCAAGTAACCCAAATAAAGGCAGAAAAAAGAAAACAGAAATGAATAACAAAGTGAACACACAGAAAACAAAAAATAAAATAACAGAGTTAAGCTCCAACGTTCACAAAATTTCATCACATGTAAACGGGATACATATATCACATAGAAGACAAAGATTGGCAAGGTTGGTTAAAATACATGACGCAAATACAAGCTGTTTGCTAGAAACTCACGTAGAATACATTAATACTTTAAAAGTAAAAGGATGGAAAAAGATATATCATGCAAATAATCAAAATAAAGCAGGAATGGCTATATTAATGTCAAGAAGTAGGTTTCAGAGCAAAGAAAATTACCAAAGAGAAAGAAGGGCATTACATATTTATAATGATAAAAGGGCTAATCCACCAAGAAGACACAGCAATCTTGAATGTGAATGAACCAGAACATAGAGCTTCAAAATATATTTGGAAACAAAAAAAGGTGGAACTGACAATAGAAATAGACAAATTCACAATTATTGTTGGAGCCTTCAACACCATCTTCTCAATAATTGATAGAACGATTAGAAAATCAGCAGGGATAGAAGAAAATTCAACATCGCCAGTTACCAACATGATCTCATTGACGTTGATAGGACAACTCACCCAACATTAGCAGAATATACATTCATTTGAACAGCCCATGGGATTTATACAGAGACACCAGTACTCGGCTATAAAACAAATCTCAAAAAATATGAATGAATTGATACTATACAGAGTGTTTTCTCCAACCACAATAAAATCAAACTAGAAATCAATAATGAAAAAACAACAGGAAAATTTCCAAATAATTGGAAACTGAAAAGTACACTTCTAAATAATCCATGTGTCAAAGAAGAAGTCTTAAGGGTAAAAAAAAGAAATTGAAGTGAATAAAAATGGAAATAAAACATATCAGCATTTGTTGGACAAAGCTAAAGCAGTACAGAGAGGGAAATATTCATACATTAGAAAAGTCTCAAATTAAGAATATAAGCTTCCATGACAAGTATCTAGAAAAAGAAGAGTAAAATAAATCCAAACAAGAATAACTTGCTTGGTATGTATCTTGTTGCATCTATCTTTGTTCTGTATCTTGACTGTATCAATGTCGATCTTGGTTGTGATATTGTATGATAGTTTTGAAAGATGTTACCATTGAGGGAAACTGTAAAGGATTCATGTGTTCTCTCAACATTATTTCTTACAACTGCATGCTAGTCTACAATTATTTTTAAAAATGTAATAAAAATAAATACAAAAAGAGGACAAAAATTTACTTACTTATATAGTTTTGTTATTTGATATTGCCTTCTATTTTTATGTTGAAATATCAACTCATGTCTATTTAGAGTTTTCTAAAATGCTGGAAGTGACACATAATATAAAAGATTTTTTCCTATTAGCAAAGAGAAATAATATAATTTTTAAAAGGTTCTTAGTAGGTTTGCTGATCAACTTGTATCATATAAATACAAACATATTTTAACTACAGAATTCAGTTCAAAGAATCCTTGTTGTCATTTGTACAGCCAACACAGCCTTGTTTAAATAATTTTTTAAATATTAAAGTCTTTTCCTAAGAGATTATAATTTCAATTACAAGAATCTTTTCACCATAAATATGCCTGGTTTTGTTTAGAGTTAACTTGTTATTGGATAGCTTTATTCTTTAAGGGAACATAGTACATATATCTTTCTATTCCAAGTGAAAGATTACAAGTAAATTTACATTATTCACTGGAATATACTCAGAATATGAAACAAGGTGATGATAGTTCTACCAAAATATTCAGTAATTCACATTTTAAGTCTTATTTTAGTTCTTTAGTTCATTCATAAATAAATTTTCATTTAATTTTTTTTCTGTGTTAACAACATGTTCTACATATACATCAGGTTTTAATCTCCTCTACCTTTTACTCTTTCCACATCTCCTCAGAAACCAAATTTTTCAGTAGGCTAGATGTTCTTGGTTAATGTAAACTGAAATAACATTAGGAGTAAAATAGAATATACAAGTCATTTTTTTCTTATTAATAACCGTTCAGCAGGAAATAGTAGTGTATGTGTTTTCATGTGTGTTGTGTATGAAAGTACATTGTGAAGAATTTTTATTCACAATAACAATTTTCTTTGTTTGGAAACATTTTCATAAATGAAGTAAATTAAGTGACTTATGAGACTAACATGGTTGCCAGCTATTGTCTGGTTTTATTCCCATCCACCAGCATTGCATCCCAGAGTATTCTTACTCTTTATACCATTTTCTATACAGACAAAGGGGTTCCACCTGCTTTCATCTCCTTTGTAAGCTTGTCTCTTCCTGCACCTTTTCTTGGGGTTCCTATCTCTTGAAAATTTACTACATTATGGGACACAATCTCTCTCATATCTTAAAAAAAACAACTGAACAGAAGATTTCTCACTGATTAGTATGAAGAAATAGAGAAGGCAATGACTAAATAAAGGGTGGCTAAAGATGTTAGATTGTGGGTGTCTGTTGTGTGTGAGTATTTTGAATTTTGTTTTTTCGTCAAGTATTTCTTAAATGCCTCTTGCTTACTCTTAAGATCTTGGGATTGTCAGATTTGGGCCCTCTAATGACAACCTGTCTCTAATAACAGTTGATTCAACGTAGTTGCTGAAAGTGTGTATTCAAGACAAGTCACAAATGTGATCTCGAATGTAATTATTTCTTCATTTATCTGCAATATAAATACATAAATAATTTAAAACAATTTTCAAACTGACTCAATCAATCTGTAATATTAAATTAAAATGGTGTTTCCACTCATGTGGCATTATGAACTTTATTTTTGTGCCAGGAATATTTCTTCAAATTAATAAAGGAATAGGTATAAGGGTGATGTGATGTAGAGAGAAGGGAAAGAAATGCATATGCCTTTGAACTAGTCCTAGCATGAGATTCACGTTAGCTTCAAAGAAGTTCCATGCTCAGATTTGCCCTGCAGGATGTGCAACAGGAAAAGAGCAGCTGGTCACCCACAAGGGCTGAAAGTGGTAACCAACTGAGCAACACACAACTCTAGCAAAAATGTAGGAGATCTGCTAAGGAAATCCTGATTAAAATTCACTTTATAGTTTCAAAATGATGGCAAGTAATATTTTCCTCCATGGGAAGGAAAAAGAAAATTCTAATTTTCCCAACTAGACTTTCAAAATAATTTCATAATTTTGAATTTGTTTACCATACTAATAGGAGAAAAGTATCCTAGATAAAACATCAAAATATTTATAGATTACCTATCAAATACAAAAATACATACAAATAAAAATAAATTAGACACATTTTGTCAAAATCTAAAGAGAAATTTCACCTTTTTATCCTTTATGTTGCTCTGGGGTTCTGGATGTTTACAAAAGTTTCAACTCCTAGCCTTAAAGATAATTATAATCTCTGTATTTTATTGTTCAATAGATAACTAGCTGCCTTTTTCTATTACTCAAATTGTCTGGGGGAACCATGTGACAAAAGACCTCGTTGACTGACTGTTTTTCTATTCAATTGACTGTGTTGATGCTGTCAAGACCTGAGCTAGTAAAGCCATATGGAGGAGCACGCGGACCTCTTTCTACCTCCATTTCCTAATCAAGGGCCTTGTATAAAAAGGACTCTCAATACTTGTTTGCTGTTGCTAGTGTGGTTGATCAAATCTTCAGTTCTATGGTGTCAGTACAACTCTATGCAAAGCAGAAAATGTAAGTAATCTCATATAAATGACGTTTTTTTCCCCCTTATAGATACCCATCATTTTAGGACTAAAGGTATACAGTGAAACTTGACTTTTTGTTTTATAACCACCAAAAACTTTCAACCACATTTTCTCCATGTGTACAATGAACCACCTGAGTCCATGCCTTCCCAAGTAGAGGCCAAAGAATTACTTTGTGGCCTTCTCTTGCAACTAGATCATAGGCATGTGACCTGCTTCTTCTTCTGAGGTTGGTGGATGGGATTTTGAGTCAGAAGAAAGAGTAGAGTTCATTCTGGCAAGGGTGGGGTCAGAGACATCAGTCTTTTGAGGCAGCAGTGATGCCATTTGATCCCAAGCTTGAGTGCTGTTTTCAATAGCTGCAGCAAAGATATCTTGACAGCTACAATGATGTGTTATTCCTGGCTGGGAAGGCTTTAGGCATAATTCTCACATCTTCATGGAGATAAATGCACTACATAATTTCCTTCAATATGTTTTTTTTTTCTGTTAACAAACTAGGCCAGGTCTTGTTTCTTGTAACTAAGAGTTGGGATCATGTAATAAACATCTCTCATTGTACCTGGCAATATGTGATGTTCAGAGACTGATTTTATTTTCCCAGTTTCACAGACAGGTGGGAAGAAAATCAGCATTAGAGCCCATGTCTTTCAAAGGCCAATCCTGTGTACTTCCATGAAAAAATGACACATAATGCTTTTTTAAAAATCCAAATGCTTTTAAATACCTAAATATCTGGATGTCTTACTTAACATCCCAAAGAAAAATTTACAATGTGTGACTTTGCTTATTTTGTCTTAAAATTGATCAAGAAATAAATTTCTTTAGTGATATTAAAGTGACAGAGGAAGAAAACCACAACATCTTAGCAATTATGCCAATGAAATCTCCTTAGAGTTTTAATCATTTGCTACAGAAAGAACTAGGCTAGGTTTGCCTAACTATCAGTTCAATAGAAAGGCATGGGGTGGGGGAGGAAGGGAGGGCTATCTATTTTCCATTACTCTCTCGGCCGTTTAAAAACTGTTAGAGTAAAACGATCCAAAAAAATGTTTCCTTTGGGTCTGCAGTTACTACACTTTAAAGCTATTATTTCTTTAAAGAGAAATGATAAACTACAGGAAATTATTTATAGGCTCAGATCGTCCTTCTCTATAATATGTGACTTGCTCCCCTGACCTGAAGGTCGGTTGTCTTGGGTCTTTCTAAAGCCATGGATGAATGAATTTTTGAGCTAAGAATCATATTATGGCAAGCATCTTTCTCCTTGAATACTTTCATTCAGCTCTCGGCTCTCTAATTCAGGAAATATTAGATTAGAAACACTTTAGAAATTCTCAAAGGTTATAGCTGCCTATGTGAAGAAAAATGATCTTAAAGATAGCTAAGGACTAAGCCACATATCAAAACTAACACTTGCACGGCTCTGAGAAGCAAAATGGCTGCCCACACACTCTATAGAGCAGGTAATATAACTCACAGGGGAGACATGATTAAAGAAATCGCATATATCAGGGACATAAAGGTCTAAAACGTCCTTTAAGGATTGCCCTAGAAGTATGTGTTGTAGGAATTTAGTCTTGATATTTAAGTCACAGGAAATGTAGATTTTGCCTCACAGTTAAAAAGCATAATTCATAATATTCACGCATTTTAAATATTTGTGTTTATTTATTATTTTCTTATTTTTTAGTTATTTCTTTTACAAATATTTATCACAGCTTTAATCTCAACTTGCTATGTCAGCAACCAGGTCATCTAAGTGAAATGATATAGACAGAGACCTATCACTTATGGATCTTATATTCCAGTTAAGAAGAGAAAACTAAGGGCTGAATCACGAGTAGGATTCAGCTAGTTGAAGAAATGAGAAAAATGTTGCAGGAAAAGGGTACTTTCAAATTGGACCTGACCTTAGAAATGACGTTGAAGTTTAGTGTTGATTTTATAACCAGTTGAGTCACATGGCTTTCCTGGTTTATTTCCTATTATTTATTGTATTGTAGCAACCCTGTTTAGCATTCTGCCTTTCAAATTTTTCTGAAATCCTGTCACCCTTTGCTTCCTAATGTCATTGCTTTTGTTAAGACCTTATGATTTCTTGTTGGGGTTACTGTATCAACCTTCTAGTTCATCCCTCTTTCCTGGGCTATTAGTTCCCAGCCCCCCTCCCCCCCCCCCGCACCCTGTAATCCTGGATTCATACTGCAGCCTGTGAAAATATTTAAAAAATGTGTTTATGTATTTATTTTTAAAATGCCTCAATGTCACTCCATTACAGTATGTCGTTAAAATTTGAAGACCTTAACACAAAGCTCTTGACCACGTTTTGTGACCACCAAAAAACTTTGAGCACCCTTTCACCCTTTCTATGTTTGGAGAATTAACAAGGCTCTTCTGAGGTAGGCTCTTCCTGTCTTTTTACCTAGTATTGTGTGAAAAATTCCCTCTTTGTTCCAACCATACAGAATCAATTTTAGTAACCCCCAGACATACTATGCTTTGTATGGAGGGAGTCCTATGGACTACCTTTCCTTGGATCCATCCTCCTCCCATCTCTTCCTAAAAAATTCTTATGTGCCTATTTTTCTTAGTTGTTGTTACCCACTATACTAACCATAGATATATGTATTTGCCATGCCTCTGTACTAATCCTGATTCTCTTCATTTCATTTTTTTTCATAGTGTTTTATATGTCTCTGCCAGTTCAAACTGTGTTTGCAGAACACAGGACCATTCTCTTCTTTATATTTGTATCCTAGCACAGAGAATTCTGTACATTTGTAGACAGTTAATAAATAACAGTATGATGAATGAATAGCTTCTGTATTTTACAGTCTCAATTATTTTTTAAAGTATAAGATATGAATTCTAAAGAAAATATTTACAAATTTTCAATAACTTTTCTTTGTATTGATTAACAGAATTATTTATAATTAAAAACTATAAATACTATAAGATATATTGCTATATTATATAAATATAATCTTAAACTATAAAACTATAAAAATATAGTTTTAAGAATAAACTAATAATAATAGTGATTTTTTAATGATGCCATCAAATACTTGCACACTTTCCCAATGGGTATGAGTTTATTTTTAATGTGTATATTGGACTTTTGAAATACCTTTTTGAAACAAACTGAAATGCATGGAATACTCTTCAAAAATATGATTCGGGCACCAGTTTATAGTCCATGCTCAGCATGCACACAACTGAATTGTTAAATAATTTATAACAACAGCTAGGTGGTGAAAATAGCTGGGAAATGAAAACTGTTTTCCTGCTCAGATTGCATCTACTGAGGCAGAGGACAGAACTGTTTGAGGCAAAGGTCTAGTAACATTTCTTTTTCCACTTATAATTCCTTTTTTTTCCTTTCAAATTTTTTACTCCTTTCTTATTCTTGCTTCTAAACACATGACAAATTTAGTTTCAAAATCGTTGCTGAAGCTTTTATAGTCTTGGAAAATTTTTGTAATATATAGAACCAAATCCTCTATCTATCTATCTATCTATCTATCTGTAGATATCTCTATCTCTATCTCTATCTACATCTATTTCTATATCATCTATTTCATGAAACCAGAAAGTATTTCACCAATAATTTGCCCATCCTCTTTAGTTATAGTGCCTTTGGTACAAAGCATATAAGTAATATTCGTTAATTGAATTTGTTAGGCATATAGACACTGTTTACATTAAATTAAAAGTATCCTAGGCGTGGGGCTGGCCCCATGGCCAAGTGGTTAAGTTCACGCGCTCCACTGCAGGCGGCCCAGTGTTTCGTTGGTTCGAATCCTGGGCGCGGACATGACACTGCTCATCAAACCACACTGAGGCAGCGTCCCACATACCACAACTAGAAGGACCCACAAAGAAGAATATACAACTATGTACTGGGGGGCTTTGGGGAGAAAAAGGAAAAAAATTTAAAAATCTTTAAAAAAAAGTATTCTAATTTCTGATTGAAGGAGACTGATCCTATTTAGCCATTTCTCAAGCTCTGTTCAGAAACTCTTTTCCACTTGATACTCAGACCATCTTCTCTAGAGAAGTGGGTCAGTCTTCACTTAGTAAGTCAGTACAAGGGGTACTGTAGGAGGTACTAAGGGAAACATTAAAAATAAACGGTAAATTTCTGCTTCTGATCACAATAGAATAACAGGGTCTGGACTTAAACTCACTTTACTGAAAAGCAAACAAACAAAGAAAAGCACCAGAAAAAAATATATAAAACAATAGTTTTTGACACTGGATAATAGGTAGTACAAGTCTGTGATCCCTAGCAGAAGGAAAATGAGTCAGAGAGGCCCTACAATCTCCTTGGACTTCTGGCATTTTGGATCTCAGGGCATGAACGGTGACCCCAAACAAAGTCTATCAGTCTCTTTAGTTGAAATGGCAGAGATGAGAGCTCAAGGTTGAAGTTTCTGAATGTTGTAGGAGAAGTTCTGCAAAGGAGGGGAATGAGCTTCAGAAATCTGCGTATAGATCCACTTGTGTCTTTGTTGAACACTCAGTTCTGTGTGCGTGTATGGTAAAACTCTATGGAAGCCAGGCAAAAATGACAGAAGAGCAATAAGATGAATAATTTCCAGCTGTCACAGAGAGTGTGAAGATGTTTGATCTCCACCCTTATTGATTATCCAGGGCATTCAGTAGAGATACTGGAAGGGTCACACCTTGGTAGAAGTGCACAAATATATTCAGAGTAAAGTCTGCTTGAGACAATCACAAATAAGCCAAGAAGCAAAGCCTGAAAGAGCTAAGATGATAAGCAAATAAATTCATTGCCCACAAGAGCAAAGCCCAATGCTCTTTAAAGTAATAGAACAATCCAGACACTTTGCAGTATGTTTTATGGTTACCCCACAGCAGCAGAACCAATTCTTCTCAGCCAAAATTGGTTCAGATATCAAGTGTCACATATGCACCAGGAGAGTATGTGACTATTTCATAAGCATCATGATAATATGGAGTTTATCTCAGGAATGCAAGGTTGGTTTAACATTTAAAATTCAATCACTTTTTTGGTTCATTCTTTGAATAGATAAAAGTAAAAAGCCACAAGGTCATTTTAATAGATTTACATGATAAAAGTTCTTAACAAACTAGAAATAGAATGAAATATCTTCAACCTGATAAAAAGCATACATGAAAAATTTACTGTTGAGATCATATTTAATTATAAAAGACTGAATGCTTTCCCCCTAAGTTTGAGAGTAAGTCAGGAATGTCTGCTGCCATCACTTTTATTCAGTATTCTGGTGGAGATCCTACCCTGTATCATAAGGCAATAAATAAAAAGAAAAAACTACAGATTAGAAAGGAAGAAAGTGTAAATACCTTAATTCTGAGATAACTTGACTGTGTACATAGAAAATCCATAGAGATTTACCAACAAAGGTACAAGAACTAAAAATTGAATTTAGCGAGTTTGCATAGTCTAGGACACTAGGTTAATATAAAATAATCAATGTTATTTCTAATGCACTAGCAATAAACAATTAGAAGTTGAAACAAAATAACAATAAAACAAAATATGTAGAGTTACATTTCATAAGAGATGTTCACAATTTGTACACTTAAAAGTAAAATAAACTTAGAAAAAATAGGGAAAATCTAAATAAAGAGACATATCACGTACACGCTTCAGAAAATTCAATATTATAATGAAGTTAATTCTCCCAAAAATGATCTATGAGAACTACAAATCTCTCAGCACAAAGACTCTATCCAACCCTACTGCATTTCCCCTGCCCTGCACTGAGACTTAATCAAACTGTAACTTGACTTTTATTGACACAAGACTATGTCCCTAGGATGACCCCAGCCCCCATTAAAATAACTGCCTGAAAAAGCTCATCACTGCCAAAAACTGTACTGTTTTCTCCATCTAAACATCTAAAACCTGACTATAAGCCTTTTCTTAGGTCATTTTGCTTAGGAAACTTACACTGTAAATCCTTTCTCTACCTTCCTAAGACGTTAGTCTTCTATAACCTGGAAATGTTTCCTCTAGGATATGGAAGCCATTTCTTTGAAATACAAACAGAGAGAGGTCTCATTTCTTTCAGCTTTTATGGAAGGAAGAGAGCATAACTTTGATAAGGGCCTTGCTCCAATTCCAAGACTACCTCCCATCATCAAGATATGAGAAGTTTGCTTCTCCTCTGGATGAGAGGTAATGCCAAATAGCAAACACAGATGACCTAATCACATTGACCAATATCCTCCTCCCAATATCCTTCAGGACTTTTCCTTTAGCACACCCTTGTATTTATTTAAAAAGCTGTCTGCCTTTTGTTTCAGTGGAGTTGAACCCAGCTTATACAGAAGTCACTCTCCCCTGCAATAGTCTGAATAAAACCTGTCTTGCCATTTTTAACAAGTGCCTGGTGAATAATTTCTCTTTTATATCTATATACTTAATGAACCAAATCAAAATCCTAACAGGTCTTTTTGTAGAAATTGAAAAGCTGAATCTAAAATGTACCTTGAAATTAAAAAGACCTTGTTAATAGCTGAAAGAAAAACAAAGAAAAATGTTGGAGGAATTAAACAACTTTGTTTCAAGACTTGCGATAAAGCTGTCATGTTACAAAAGTGTGGTACCAATGAAAGGATAGGCATATAGAAAAGTGAAATAGAATGGAGAGTCCAATAACAGATCATACATATATGGTTAAGGGATTTTCTACAAAGTAATTCACTGGGAAAAAGTTGTCTTCTCAGCAAAGGCAGGAACAAGTCCAATGCTAAAACAGTGGCTTTTACACGTGAAAGAAATTGTTTACCAACCCTCATCTCACAACATAAAAAATACTAAATTAAAATGTATCATGGAATTAAACACTAACACATCAAAAGGAAACACAGGATAAAATATTTATGACCTAGAGTAGGCAAAGATTTCTGAGATAGGACATGGAGCGCAAACTTTAAACTTCTTAGATAGGAATAGTGCACAAACTATAAACTTTTAAAAATCATAAATTAGACATCATAAAAATATTGTTCAGAAACAAAAAAACAAGCAGTATATGGGGGGCAAAATCTTTGCAATATGTATAGCTGACAAAAGACTTCTGTCTAGATCATATAACAAATTGATACCATATGATAATAAGAAAGCAAAACCCAATCAAGATATGGATAAAAATTTGAGCGGTGCTTTTCATGAAGACATAACAAAACTCTTGACATCATTAGTAATCAGAGAAATGCATATTAAAACTACACTTAGATATCACTACACATCCACCTGGAAGTCCTAGATTAAAAAGAGTAATAACTGAATGTATTGGCAAGAATATAGAGCAACTAGAACTTCCATTTGTTTCTGGTGGGAATATAAAATGGGTACAAGCATTTGCAAGTCAGTTTGGTATGCTTTTATGGAAAACATGCATATATCCCAGAAATAACACTCTATAGTATTTACTTCAGAGAAATGAAAGTATGTGTCTATGCAATGACTTGTACATGAGTAGTCACAGCAGTTTCAGTCATAATAATAAAAAAGGAAACAACCCAAATGACCATCCATTCAACTACCATGAATGTTTAAACAAATTATGATATACCCATATAACGGAATACCACTCAGAAAAAAAAAGAAACAAATTACTACTACATGAAACAACATGGATTAATCTCCAAAATAGCATGGCAAGTGGGGGCAAAAAAAAAGCAGACACAAAAGAATAAATACTTTATGATTTTATTTATATAAATCTTGAAAATCAGAGGTCTAATCTAATGTTAGGGAGGGTTAGTGAGAGGGAGTAGATCTCTGGTTGCTTGAGGCTAGCTCTGTGTGTGTGACTGGGAAGGGGTGATGTAGATATTTCACATATTGCAATTTTTGTTTACATGAATATATAACTTGTCTCAGCTCGTTGAACAGTAAAATGGATACATGTATATTATTATATGTAAAATTAGACCTCCATAAGTTGATTTAAAAAATGTTTATACAGGACCAGTCCTGGTGGCCTAGTGATTGAGTTCAGCACACCTTGCTTCGGCAGCCCAGATTTGGTTCCCAGGCATGGACCCAGACCATTCTGTTAGCAGCCAGGCTGTGCTGGTGGCCCACATAGTAAAAAATAGAGGAAAATTGGCACATACAGTGAATCTTCCTCAGCAAAAACAAACAAAAGTTTATGTAAAGAATAAATAAATGCCCCAGACTTGCTATAATTTAAACCTATTTGACATGATAAAGGGTTTACAGTGTATTTATCTTTATATATTTGTTATCCTTTAAATTCATTCATTTGGACATATTCCATGGGAAATTAGAAAGCAAAGGAAAAAAGAAGAAAGAATTGAGACAACTAATTGAAGTAAATAAAAGAAAGAATTGAAATAGTGAGGAGGGGGGAATCAGATCAGAGAAAATATATTTTAAGCAGAGAGATTATTTAGAGGAAATAAAAGTACGTTTTCATAATTGAGGGAAATGATCTTCTTGAAGACTTACGAAAAGTGAAAAAATTATGAATTGTTAATTGCAGACAGACTGCTTTATCCCATGTATCTTCCTGATGTCCAGGCTCGAGTGCCCAAAACCAACTTAGTTTCTGAGTCCACCCTTCCTCTGTTCCTATTCCTCCCACAGTATGACAAAACATAGCAAAATGCTTATTTGACATTTCCATTTAGATATATATACTAAACATCTCAAAATTAGGAATAACAAAAAAACAAAGTCATGATCTATACCACTGCCCTCATGTTTGCTTCTTTTCCCTTCTCAGTTAATGGAAACTTCATCTTTTGATTTTCAGACCCAGAACCATGACTCATTCTTGTCTCCTCTTTTTCTCTCACAGCTCACATGCCACACATTTGCAAATCCTCTTGGTTCTATCTTTAAAATAAGTCCAGAGTCCAACTCATTTCCACCAGCTCCGTCACTACTTCTCTGACCCAACCACAATAATCTCCCAACTGGATTATTTCATTAGCCTCCTGGATGATCTCCCTTCTTCCACTTTTGTCCTTATAAAGCCTACCCCCCAGGGAACAGGTGGAAAGATACTATTAAGTTGTCAGTCAAAACGCAGCAGGCCTCTGCTCAAAAACAATCACACTTCTGTTTGGCTCAGTGTAAAATCTCAGCTTCCTGCCACAGCTTAAAAGGCCTGCATTGCATGATTAGATTCCCTGTTAAGTCTGTGATCTTACAACCTAATACTCTCCTCTTTGTTCGCTCCATACAACATCACAGGCTCTGGGCTCTGCCACTGTTTCTTGAATGTGCTAAGCATACTTTCACCTCATGGAATTTTATTTGTTACTCCCTCTGTTAGGAAATCTTTCCTTAGATATCTGCCTGGTTCAATTCTTTGCCTCTTGAGTCCTCTGCTCAAATGACATTTTATCAGTGATGCTTTAATGACCATTTATAAAATATTCTCCTATCCCACTTACTTTCTATTAGTCTTGTTAGTCTGTATTTTTCTTTGTGTATTTTACAAATGTATTGTCTTTAACTCCGCTAGAATAAAATCTTAAGAATGAAGAATTTGCTTGTTTGTTTACTGCTATAAACAGAGTAATGCCGATTGCATAGTTGATACTTTACAATGAATGGAGTCTCTACATACCATGAGAACCATATATTTATGATATATATTTACCTAATTGCTTAACTCTAAAGTTTATTATTAAATTTGCTTAAAATTCCTAGCCTTCATGGAAGGAAATGGGAAGAAAAGACACAGAACACTTTTGATTTCTATTACTCTCTTTCTTTTGTTTCTTCTTTCTATTTCTCCTTTCCTGAAAATGTTGTTAGTTCCAGGATAAGTTTAATTTTTTTTTTTCCAGTAAGAAAACTCTGTGGTACGTTCTGTATTGTGTTATATCCATAAGCAACAACAAGCCATGAACTCAAGGAATAATATTTTTTAGTTTTGTATACTCATTTCCTCGTGCCTTTACACAAGCAGCAACGATTCTATAGTCTGGATATAAAGGCAATAATATCAATATAATCATTGGAATTTGGTTAAAAAATGAACAAATAATAGAAAAAGGAAAATTTTTGTTGGATCATTATTCATTCCACCATTCATCAAATATTTATCGAGCCATCTGTGTGCCAGACTCTGTTTCGGGTACTTGAATATGGCGTAGAACAAAGGAGATGTGCTCCCTGCCTGAAACCTAGAGTTTTCTAAGGATTACAGCTATTAGATCAATAAATACAAAGGAAGTTGTTAAATTAGTTATTTGGGAAATTGCCGAAGGTCCTATGGAAATACATCGGTGAATAGAATAAGTGCAGAATATGAGACACATTTTCACAAATGTGACAAAGTCAAAAATATAAATGTGTCAAAAATCACATACCGGAGCCGGCCCGGTGGTGCAGTGGTTAAGCCTGCACATTCCGCTTCGCGGCCCCGAGTTTACCAGTTTGGATCCCAGGTGCGGACATGGAACCGCTTGGCAAGCCATGCTGTGGTAGGCATCCCACATATAAAATAGAGGAAGATGGGCATGGATGTTAGCTCAGGGCCAGTCTTCCTCAGAAAAAAGAGGAAGATTGGCAGATGTTAGCTCAGGGCTAATCTTCCTCGGAAAAAAAAAAAGAAAATCGCATACTTGAACCATATGACAGTTCCTGACAAAGACGTTAAAATAGTGTTTCCAAATAAAATAATTTCTTTGGAAGTTATGGTCAAGAAATCCATCAACCAAAACAGCAGGGTTGACAAATTAAGTAAAATAGCTGTAACTGAAATTTACAGTTTTTTATAAATAATCACAGGAAACACAACTGATAGTCAATTATGGTAACATATTTTTCCCACTAGAAAATATACTATGAAAGTATTTTGAAAGTTCAATAACAAGTAGATAGTTTGTCAGGTGTTTTTACACCACACAGAATAAATCTTATCTTTGCCAGACAAATATAAATGTGCTAGTTCTTTTGTATTTTGACTTTCAAGTTTGTGCCAGAAGTGCCAGTGAAATCAGCTTCTGACTAGAGGAGATAAAATAAACTCTCCAAAGAGCTGAGCCTGTCAAAGTAGATGAAAAAAACATCCCTCGCGGATGCGCAAATAATGGATACTGCATACATAAGTAAAATTCAAGAGAAACTTCAGTTCTTCTCACATTTAAATTAAGTTTTCTTGTTCAAGCCTATGGTGGATTTCAGTATCTTTACTTAGTCACCCTAGACAGAAAAGTGTATTTGGATCTATAAATATTAGAGCTCTCACTGATTTGACACTGAATTTCTTTTCACCATAATGAGGCACATTCTGGTAAAAAGAAATGAATGAAGAATACTCAGGGCTTGGTTGCTATGGAAACTAGCAATATCTTTCCTCATGATTAGACATTGAAGTAACTGATTTTCTTTTTACTTTTTATTTTTTTCTAGTGCAGAGGAATATATCTTGATTTATTTTTTAACTTCTAAACTAACAATTTACAGTGTTTTCCTTTTGCATTAAATTCCATTTGTTTTATCCCAGGAGTCTCGGAATTACTATCAGTTACATACTAAATAAACTTAAAAGCCTTTTGTTAGTCAGTTGTATGAAAAATAAAAACTCTGAGTTGTCATTTAACTTCAAAGTTGGTCTGAAAACCACTGTTTTAAGAAAGAGATGAGATGAAAATCTTTGCCTTCAAAGCATTAGTTTCTGCTTCTTGTAACTGATCAGTGTGTGTCTACATGTGGACTTGCACATGGATACGTACAGTGTATGTGACAAGGTACATTTCTGGAAATATGCACATTTACAAAAAATTAAACTGTCATGTCAGTAATTTCAAGATCTCTAAATATCAATATAAAAAAATTCTCCCCGAAACTCTCTTATTAAGGCATTATTACCTGAAAACAGAGAAGATGTCTCAAAACAGAGAATACTTTGTACTGCCATTTTGTCTAGATGTTAACGTAAAATAATTTCTATCAGTTACATTTTTCATATATTAAAAAAAATTTGGTATTTGATCTTTGAAACGTGAACATCAATGGTGCAGACTCTTGGGAATTTCAAATTTCATCAACAATTTGGATTTTTTTTCTCCATAAATATTTCTCTCCAGGTTGAGCATATCTTCTTGCACAAAACCCAGCAAATTCACTTCCTCTCATCTAGTATTTCCTCCCTACCTCATCACACATCTTCAAACTTATCCTAGGGTATGTACTACAAAAATTGATTTCGCTGTAGTTCTCTATGTGAATCTGGACATCTTTAGAATAATTTCCAGGCATAAGAAAATTTATTCTAGTTAATATCTTCCTTATTTACTGCCTACAAATGTAATATGCATTTTTATTACAATAATGTTAAAAGAATTAAAAGTGGAATAAAATAGATTGTTCTTATTTCATTCTTTCATTGTATATTAAATTTTTCATATTAGTACTTGTATATGAAAGAGACTAAATAATCTGACTTTAAAGCTCTTTTTTTCACCCTGCCAATTCCATCCTTAATCCTACTCCCAAGAGAAAAACTCTTTGATTAGTTTCTACTTTTAGTTTGGATGTCAGTTCTAGTTGGACTGAATCTAAAAGTCATTTTAAATTTCATCTAAGTCTGAGAGTTGGTACAAACAGCTGTGTAGTGGACAAAAGAGAATCAAGGGTATTTCTTTTCCTTATCTCAATGACAAGACTCATCATCCCAGCTGGAAACTTGAGGGTCATCCAGAGTCCCACCCTTTCTCACTCCTCACAACCAATCTGTGACTAAGTTATACCTTACTCAAACCCAGTCTTCCTTTCTCCATTCCCATGACTAATGTTAGAGACTGAAAATTAATTTTGGGGGCTGGCCCCGTGGCTGAGTGGCTAAGTTTGTGCACTCTGCTTTGGCAGCCCAGGGTTTTGCCACTTCAGTTCCTGGGAGCAGCCCTAGCACTGCTCATCAAGCCATGCTGAGGCAGTGTCCCACAAAGCAGAGCCAGACAACTGGAATATACAACTATGTACTGGGGGGCTTTGGGGAGAAGAAGAAGAAAAAAAAGAGAAGATTGGCAACAGTTGTTAGCTCAGGTGCAAATGTTTAAAAAGAAAACATGGAAATTCATTTTTTCTCTCCTACATTATTGTAATAGTCACCTTTTTTCCATTAGGCTGATCAGACTCGTTTTTATCTTTTATCCAGTCTACTGTCAGGCTAATTTATTTAAAGGAAAAATCTTACAAGTAGCAACCTGTTTAAAGTATTTTCTCTCCATTATTTGCATAATATTTTCCAAACTGTTGTTTAGCCTTCAATATGTTAGTATTTGGTAAAAAGGAAAACATATTTTTTGCTCAAATAAGCATAAATGTATTGACATGAACATATTTAAACATTTTCCTTTTCCCTTGAAAGCGTTCTTGGCATCTTCAATACCTTGAAATACTTTGGAAATCTCTAAGAGTAGCCTGTAAAGTATGCGGGTTTTTCCCCTTCATCTTTGAGCAAGTAATCCTTTACCATGCTATATATTACAATGTCTCCAATACATTCAACAGGAGATTCTGCATCTCAGAGTTGGGGGTTTAGATGTAATCCACCAAAAGATGGCCTATGTGCTTAAGTTGACCTCTCTCTATCTGGATTGTTATGTACCTCTCCAGCTTCATCTTTTCTAGCTTCCTATTTTCTGTTTTTGTCACTTAAAGTTTTAATTTTTAATAAAATTTTAGTTTTATTAATAAAGTTAATTAAGTTTACACAAAGTTGTTTCATGTCCAGAAGCCCATATTCATTGTGGTAAATGTAATAGAGAGAGAAAGAGAGAAAGGCCACATATTTCTTGCCTTACCTCAATGCATACTCTTTTTAATGAGACTGAAATCCTTTGAGAAAGAGGTAGATCTATTAGTTTTCTCCTTAATCTAGACTGGCCTTGTGACTTCCTGTGGCCAGTGCTTCACCTGAGCTGATAGAACATGTGAAAGTGGCATTACACCAATTCTAAGCCTAGATTTGAATAGGACTTGATCCCACTATCCAGAAAAATTACAAAATGCAGAGAGAGAGCTAATAGGAGGGAGAAGGAGAAAACATAGAATTATTCCAGCTCTCCAAATCAAATAGAAATTCTAGGAAGAGGAATCAAGAAACGAGAGGCAAATAAATAAGTGAATTATTATTTTTTAAATTTGAGAACAAAAAAAAAAGTCATGTTTTCAATTGCAATGCCCTAATGAATCCCAAACAGTATCTGGGTGTGCTGCTCAGAACATCTGCCTTTGAGATTCCTTCCTTGCAATTTCTGTGTACTTCTAGGGCCTGGGAACTGCCGGGTTCTGGGAAGGGTGTCTCAACCAGGACCAGAACTGAGATCCATGTGTGCTCTGGGCCCAAAACGGGATATTCTCTGAACTTCTTCCCAACCCTAACCCCACCCATGCATGTATGATTGACTGGATACTCCAAGAGGATCTGAGACTCATGCCTACAGGATTTTCCCAGGGCTATGTGGCCTGGAGAATGGCTCATTCCTCTTGGTCAGTGTGGCCAACAAGTTATTTATTCCATGAGATCACATGACCCTGGATCACTGGGATGACACTGACACAGTGATTTGTGGTGACTTTCACTCAAGTCAGAATCAGAAGTCCAGGATTCTAGGCTACTAGTGGTCCATCAATGACTTTGGACCTGAGTTATGTGTACGAGCCACGATATGGCTCTTGTCGATGAGTGTTCCAACCACATTGCTGCAATTTCCTAACTCTTAGACCAGGAGCCTGACCTAATCCAGGTAGTCCTTCATGAACCTTTATGTCATCAGTGTATTTTGCCCATAGCAAACTAGCCAGCTTTTCTAGTTATGCACTCACTGAAATAGAATCCTAGTTCTAACCAAAATTTTTGCAACTTACTTCGAGTGATTAAAAACAAAAAGAATTTTAGAGCTTGCTGTGGTTTGTTTATTTATTTCAACCTGTTTAATCTTAAGGTTAACTAATACATATGTCTCCTTATTCTACCCCCCATGTGAACCTTATTTTTCAGTTACCTACTGGTATCCATATCAAACCCTAGAATTCACTCCTTTGCTTTAGAAATGTCATTTTTGCTTTTCCCAGAAGGAAGACTGTTTTAGGAAATGTTTGTCTCCATATACATTTTCGAGTCACTGACAGCTGAGAGCCATGTCTATTTTTTTTACACAGTGTTCTTGGAGGTTGATTTGCTCTTTTCTCTTTATTTTCTCAACAGCACTCATGTTCAGATCTTATGGTTCTAGATTTAACATCCCTGCAGTTGAACTAAGACCCTTGGTTATAAGACAAGAAGTTTAAATTCCATTTGATTGCACACATACAAATACAGGTAAATTGCTCCTTTCTGAGGCTAAATGAGAATGCAATTTAGGGCAACTCGTGATATGTGCCAAAGATCTTAATTTTCAGTTTTAGACATTATATATTCACATCTCTTTGGAGGAAGAACATTCTGTTCTCTTACATTACCCCCTTGTCTCCCCACCCTCCCCCCCACACACACATGGTTAGATGTAACACTTTTCTCATGTCCTCATCCCAGGATAATCTTTTTGTTTGTTAAATCACTATTGTGTTTTCATTATTATAAACAAAGTAAATATAGCTGAACTATGATTACATTTACTGTCATAAAATTTTTTGTTTTACCTGGAATTAATACTTATCTATTTTGTGTATTTAACTCTTAATTTCATTAATATTTGTCATCACGTTCTTCATAATTTATTCATCATCACATTCTGCTAGAAAAATGAAAAACATCAAACACGTCAAGTATTCCATCAGCGTCCATTGTTTGGAAGCAGGTTTCCTGAAGTCATATTTTTTTCTTTTTAAATATTTCATTTTTCCTTTTTCTCCCCAAAGTTCCCGGGTACATAGTTGTATATTTTTAGTTGTGAGTCCTTCTAGTTGTGTCATGTGGGATGCCACCTCAGCATGGCTTGATGAGTGGTGCCGTGTCCGCACCCAGGATCCCGACCGGCAAAACCCTGGGCCCCGGAAGTTGAGCACGTGAACTTAACCACTCAGACACAGAGCCGTCCCCCTTGCTGAAATCTTTTTTTACCCTGCTTCAATCTGGGCTTGTTATCCTCTAAACCAGCTGCACATTGTCATCCTAGGAATTTCGTAATAAAATTGCTGGGAATTCTCATCCAATTCACCTCTTTCTTTCCTAATTGCATGTCTTCCATTTCTTCTTTTCACTACCTCATTTTGGTAGATATTCATGTAAAAGGAATTTTTTATTTTTAATTCTTTAATATATTTCTTCCCTTAATGTCCTCTCTCTTCTTTTTTTTTTTTTTCCTGAGGAAGATTCACCCTGAGCTAACATCCACTGCCAATCTTCCTCTTTTTGTATGTGAGCCACTGCCACAGCATGGCCATTGACAGACCAGTGGTGTAGGTCTGTGTTCCAAAACCAAACCCAGGCGGTGAAGTGGAGCACACTGAACTTAACAACTAGACCATTGTGGGTAGACCCATGTCCTCTGTTTTATTTTTCTTTTAACTCCTATCATTTGGATTTTAAAATTCCAAGATGGATAATATAGTCATTTCTCTAAAATTTTTACTTCCCAGAATAGTTTCCTATAGATATCCTCCTCTGGTTTTCTTCAAAAAGTTCTCTTGAATATTACATTGTCCTCACGTTTTTCCCAAATAACTTTATTCTCCCTCTCCCTAGATACCCTTTCCTTTGTTCCCTGGTCTCTTTTAACAATGCAATCTCTCTTTTTTTCATAGATTCAATGACTCTCCTGTATTTGATGATACTGATCTTTTCTGATGTTTTCAACAGTAAAGCACTAAAAATCTGATTGAAACCTTTGTGTTCATATTTCAGGTCTACCTACTGCTAAACTCTACGTTAAGTGAACCAGTTGAGAACCCAGTGGTCTGACTGCAATAAATGGGATAAGAAGGAGATGTCACTATCTCTAGGTCTTTTCTCTTAGGTTGGTCAATTGCCCACACAGGAATCTTTCAGTCTTCTGGCTGGGGGTATAAATGTGGACTACAAACATTCTACAATAATTTTAAGAGATTATAGGGTCTTGATACTTATTACATCTACTTTTATGTACTCTCCTAGGTTTTAGTTGTGGTACCTATTCTCTGCCCCCAGAGATACTTCCTGACTTCAAGGCTAGAGAGTGTCAGTTTCAATCACAATAGACGTGGGTTGGCAATGGGCTTAATCTTAACGATTTAGCTCTCTTTGTAGTTCACAGGATGCCTAGTACCCTCATTTTCTCAGCTTTTCTAATTTGCTTTCTTTTTGACTGCTTCAACACCATTACCTCTCAAATTTATTTTACTGCTTTCTCCTGTCTGCTTAGTGGGTTGTTCATCAGTGTTCCAGCTATCAAAATTTTAATGACATTTCTTCTAGAGTGTTATCTCTTTTCCTGTTCTCTTTGCGCTCATAGAATCATATTTTTGTTGGCGTGGTGTGGTTAATTTTTTTTGTGACATCTTAGTGGAAATTAGGGAGGGATTATAGATAAATGCATATGTTCAACTATAAGTCCTTCATTTTACAATGAGAACATTAAAAGTCAGAAATGAAAACTGATCTGCCCAAGATTTTATAAAATTTGGGCTGAAATTCAGGTTTACATTGTGTTTATCTTGCGCTAATCCAATTATAAAAAAATGATTTGTTTATTAGAATTGTACAAATTCCTGTAATTCACAGGGCACAAGAGGTATGGCCAAAACCTCCTGGTCTCTTTTTCTTACAAATCCCCAGGATCTGAAAAGCCCCGGCTAGAATGACTATATATCTCTAACAGCTCCATTAAACTTCATGTCATATTCTTTCTAAATGATACATCCTGCAGTTGTACAAATATGGCAGCCATGATCTATATGTAACTGCAGAAGCATGAAGTCAGACTGAAACTACTGGGTCCCTTCTCCATGCTTAAGATTGTTTCCCTCTCCATCAGCCCTGATTTAAATCTGCTCCAAGCTCATTCTTCAAAGCATGGCAATAGTGAATTCCCAGTAAGCAAGTTTAATTCCAGGATTCAGAGTTCTAGTGTGGAGCTTAGAGTGGGAAATGCCACTAGTGGGGACTTTCTTATAAACCTACCACCTTCATGATGATGAGTACCTACCATGATAGATCTCCATTCTCCTGATTATTTTAGTTTCCACTTTCTATCATTAAGAAAAAAATCCTAAGATTTTAGAAAGTTTCTCTTTCTATCTGCATGCTATTTATGTTAATGCTTCAAAAGTTAATTTCATGCAAATTTCCATGATATTCTGTTTGTTTTAGATTTGGGAGTGGTAGCCAGAGAGACAGGAAATAAACTGTATATGGAAAGAAGTTTAAAAATAATCTTTTTGAAATATTAGGTGATTTTAAAACATTCAACGTGAATATGCAATTGGGCTCTGGTAAATAAAAGTAAGATGTACAAAAAAGCAGAATGATGTTGAGTCTGAGCTGGATATATTTCAATGATCAGAATGGAGTAACTGTGTACACTTGCTAGCTCAAGTTGGATTTACTAGAGGAGGAGCTGAGTCAAGGATTTTTGATCAAGTGCCTTATGATGGAGTGCTCTCAGCAAAAAGGCTGTGAGGGACACCAGGTTTGGAGAAGGAAAGAATGCTAAGCAATGACGTAGTCTCAGGGGCCCAATGGCACCTCAGAGGTAGTCCCATCTGGGACAAGGGGTCAGTCTTGTTATCCCTGTGCAAAGCTGGTCTACATCAAGGTCTAGGGCGTGGGGTGGGGAGGGCTGTAGTTTCCTGGGCAAGCAGCTCCCATTGGGCCAGAGGCAATTCTCCTGAGAAGGGAGAAGCCGTGAGTTGGTATCAGACAGTTCTCACAACAATTGAAAAATGGGGGATGCGGCAGAGTGCCAATAGCATCCAGTACATTTGCCATGTATTATACGTGCTACCCCTTCTGGGTTTTAGCATAATTCTGTGAGTCTATCATGATAATACATTATACTCACTGGGCTAGAGTAACTGTGAATAAGTAAAGCCCAGTTGTCAGCTTTATAACTATTACTTATCATATTCTAGAGGCTGTACAATCACACTTACTTTCTTTGTAATTTTCTAATAAAACCAAAGCACTAGTAGGAAAAAAGGCAGTAGGTTCTGTTATTCAAAAAGAATGAAAGAAAGACAGAGATGACAGAAAGAGAAAAAAATAAGAAAGAGGGAGAAGAAAAGAAAGAGTAAAGGAAGACCTCCAAGATTGTCACGAAAGAAATAAGACTCTATTAGCATGATTATAAATTCAAGTACAGTGACATAGTCTGTCTATTCTGTTCAAGTACCTTCCTTCTAATCACATTCATTGAACCTATACTGGGGATAACAATGTCCATTCAAATTCAGGCTGCCATCAGTGGGGAAAATATTCCCCATCTTCCTTTTAGTTCACATGTGAGAAATGATTTAAAAGCTGAAAACAACAGGGCAGCTTTGAAACTTTCTCACAAAATGACCAAGGTCTGAATTCCCTTATTACCTGTCCAGTGTACACTCAGGTAACATGGTCAAGAAGACTGCAGAGGCCAACCCCAAGCCACCATTACCTTATTTCATAGTTGACAAAAGTTTTTCTGTCTAGGCAATGCTAAGTTTCTGGTCAGAAAATTGCTTGTATTTGATAATGTTAAACAAATAGGGGAAGAGGACTAGGGAACATATAATTGATACTTTTAGTGGAGTTAACACATTTTCTCCAATTGAAATCCAAATTAGTTATCATTTTAAGCAAGCCATCCATCACCACGATGAATGTGCATTTGCAGAAAGTGAAATGTCAGAGGATTCTTTTTCAATCAGATTATGTTCTGGTTCCATTTAGAAATATTTAAAGCTTCACTTTGTAAATTAAATATAAGTGCTGATATGTCCTCATTGTACAATGCAGAACCCTTTCCTCCTCCTTCAAAGGCAAATTGGTTCATGACTGATCAAAGCTGTTAAGACAGAGAGGTTATATAAGAATAACTGTGGGCACTAAGCCCTCTCTTAATTTCTTTCTGACCTAGAAATTACAAATATCTCTTAGAGTACGCAATGCTAGTTTCAGTAAACTTAGAGAGCATTCAAAAGAAGTTACCTACTTTAAAAAATTGATAGTGAAAATATTACTGAAACTTCTTAAATGTTAAGATATAGCAATATTAAGAAGACAAGAATATAAATGAATACTTGAAGCCATACAAAGTATATTAAATGTATAATATTTCAATTATAAACTAGTTAATAATTATACATACGATAGTAATGATAACTAACATCATTTAGTGCTTTTTAAGCACTCTCATGAACACTTTGGATATTTTGATCATTTTTTCATGGCAAGAACTCTAAATGGGAGCTACTATTGTTATCCTAATATCACAAATGAGTGCATTGAGGCACAGAGAGGCTGGTAAATTTTGGAACCCATATTAAAACTCACAGGTCTGAGCGCAGATACCACAGCACTAACCATAATGCTCCTACACAATGTATTTCCATTTTATCATAACAAAAATAATTAATTTAATCATAGCCTGAATGTTAATTTTGAGCTCTTTTAAGAAAATACATTCTTTTGATTCGTGAAGTGCTTTTATATGTACATTTCTTTGAAGTTATCTTCAAGTACACAATTTAATATCATGTGTTACTTCCACTGAATGGTAAGGTGTCTCCATAAGAAAGAATCAGATGGGTAGCCACATTACCTTAACAACTAAGAGTGAGGGGTGAATTAGCTTTGTTGGTGGAGTGATTGATAATGATCACTGAGGATGGGAATGGCCAAAGGCCAACATAGTTTACATCATAACCAGGTGTTAACTCTGGTGGAACACACATACGGACCTCACATATTAATTGATTTCCTGTAGTAAAGATAGTTTGTCTAGTCTCTTACAACACAAACTTCTGTAAGATTTCCTTTGCAATAGTCTAAGCAAAAATCAGCTAGAGATTTAAAGAAGTTTGTGAGAAAAAAAGGACTAGGTAGTTTTAACTGAGCACTAATTCAGTATGAAACTGTAGTGCAATGTAACTGCTAAATGTGCCATGAAATGCCCTAGAAAATAGATACAGTTAAGATCTGTGCAGGCAATGGCAAGGTCAGGCAGCCTCTAAAATACTGTATTCCAGTCTTGGAATTGTATTTTACAATGATAACAGAAAGGTGTATACTCTGCTAGTGAAGGATCCAGAAATATTCCTCTGGAGGAGAGCATACATTCAGCTCCACAAGATTCAAAAGATTTTACTAAACAATTATAACATGCCAAAGTCAAGCGCTTTTTCAGAACATTTCCATCCATTACCATACCAAATCTTTACCATGAGTTCTTGAGATGGGTCTTATTCCCTCCTTCATAAAAAAAGAGCATTGTTTTCTTATTTTACTGATGGTGGAACTGGTTT
Source organism: Equus caballus (assembly GCF_041296265.1). Lineage (NCBI taxonomy): Eukaryota > Metazoa > Chordata > Mammalia > Perissodactyla > Equidae > Equus > Equus caballus. The sequence goes on along the minus strand of NC_091709.1, from coordinate 24,409,002 downwards.
CAAAGAAGTGAAAAAATTTGTACAGAAACTCGCTAATAATAAGAATAGTAAAAATAATGAGAATGATGTTATCAGCTATCGTTTATCACTGAGTGCTGTGTGAGGCACTCTTTAATTGCTTTATCTAATTTAAATCATTGCATTTTCATTATAATCCCCAGAGAAAGTGCTGGAGTCTGAACATCAAATACGTTCTTTAATAGTAAAGTGTATGGCCACTCGGGTAGATTTCAAGAAGGATGCTACTCAGCCTGGTGAGAAGTGAAGCTCTGTGATTATTTGCAGTTCAATCTAGGGCATGTTGCTTTTCTTATTTGGGCTTTATTTCCTTCGCTGAGAGGAGATGATGGCTATGTCATAATGCTTTTGTAAAAATTATTTATCTTCTTCAAGTCACTGCCTACTTTTCTCTCCTGATAATTCTGATGGGTCTAGTTCTTATGTTATTTTTTTCCTAAATGAATTTCTGCAGTATCCACAAGTTATTTTTATATCTCACCATACTGTTCTCATAGCTTATTATTGATGTCTTGTTTCATAAATCTCACTGATTTGTAATTTCCTTCAGAATGTGAAACGGTTAAAGTTTTCATTCTATTTTCTGTTTTTCTCTTGCAACTGCTCTTTTCAAACATCTCTTCCCTATTGTTTTTCATATTAATCTAGGAGACTTTGCATAGGGCCCACTTTTTTTTCTACTTATTTAATCTAATGGGTCTTCATTGTTTGTATCAGTTATTTCCTTTACAAACAGTGTTTATTACTAAAATGCCCAATATGCAGCCTGCACAGTCATCTCCTCCTTCCTTGACTTTTCTCATTCCATTGGTATTTTCCTCACTCCAACTTTTCAGCTCCACTTCAGTCATGTTCCCCATTCCAGAGCCAAACTTTGGATATTACTATCACTCGAAATTACAAGTTACTAAATTCATTAGTTTGGACATTCCATTCTCTGATGGTAACTTGTACTTATGGTCTGTTTAATGCATTTATTCCCTTGACATCTATAGCTTAATTCTGTAAGGTCAACCAGTTCATTGCTGAATTGAACTTTACATTCCCAGTATATATATTGAGATAAATGAAGGTATCTCAATATATCTTTGTCTTTGTTCCCATCTTATGAAGTTAATCTCATGGCTTATCATTTCACTTACTCTTTTGCCAATATTCCAAACTCTATCCTCCTTCCATTGGCTTCTAACACTACTTAAAAGCCCCTAATCTTGATAAGACCAACAAATTTCTGCATTATTTGGTTTTTCCCAATATCTCAAGCCTCAAGTCATAATGCTTTTTAATTTTATTTCTAGGTTGCCGTCATTCTGCAATGAAAAATACATATTCTTGTAGAATATTTCCAACTCATAATATTTACATATAGTTTTCTCTATCTGGATTGATCACTTTCTCTTCCTTTTTTCAAAAATATTAATTGAAGCTGATGCCTCATACCCCGTGTTAGTCACGTGGAACATGTCACTGACAAAAGAAATAAAGATTTCTTACCTTGTGGAGCTTACATCTTAGTGGCATAGGTATGCTAATTACGATGCCTTAATAAATTGAATAATGTTTAGAGGGTAATAAGTACAATGAGTGGGAAGTAGAGCAAATTACAGGAATTGGGAGTACAAGAGGATAGGGTTTCAGGTTATAATTTTAAATGGGTGAAGGAGTTAGCCCTGAGAATGTCTCTGCATTCCAGCAGAGAGAAGAGGCAGGGCAAAGGCGATAGGCTGATATTTATTTTTTCTTTTCTTAACTGAAATAACTTATTTGACTAAGATCACTGAGATCCTGGATTAGGCAAAATAACTTTGCTATTTCCTTCTTCATTTCATCTAGTAAAACACATCACACAGTGAATTACTTTGTGACTCCCAACCTCGGAGTCCTTGTTGATAGCTCTCATATCCATTCTTCTGTTAGGAGGAGGAGATGAAAAGGAGTGTGAAGAGTATATCTCATCTTGCTTAGTAGAATGTCAAATGCCGCCACATGGCAATATGCCAGATGACCATTTACGTATTATTGGTCTGAGCTTAGTTATATGATTGTTCCTGGATGCAAGGAGAGTTGGGAAAATAATATTTATTATGGATGGCTATACGCCTAGATAAAAATTCTGTAACAATGGTAGAAGATAAGTTTAGCTACTAGAAGACAAAGAGAAGTTTTCGCCCTTAGAATTTCACTGAGGGATTGGCTGATGGGGGATTATAAAACTACAAGTAATTTTAAAATTTTAGTAACAAGAAAAGGTTTTTCAACCAATAGAAAACAGCATGAAAGTGGGAGAGGTGCGGCAAGTAGTAGCAGAAATTATTCAGAAACCTCAGACTGGCTGGAATTGTATATAACAAGGTCATTCAGTGCCTGCTCATGCGCTGATTGAGGTCTATGATTGCTTGGCCTGAGGGAGAACAGGAGGGGGTCCATTCTTTGAAAGATGAGGCTTATAGTCAGGTTATAAGGAAGTGGATCATGTTTCTGGAAAAGAAACAGAAGATAGAAATCTGCTTTCAAGAATCAAGCAACAGTCCATAACAAATATGAGGTTGACTTAATGTTGAATCACTCACATATCAACATATAGAATCTCATATAGAATCCCACATATAGATCCCATAAATCCGCCCTGATATAGCATGCAAGTGGGGAAATAAGCCCCACTAATGTCATCCCTGTTTGATTTTTCTCTTTTATGCATAAAAAGTAAGCCATCAGGCCCAATGCATTATTCATGCTGGCATCCAGGGACCTCCACCATTTTCTGCATGTCCCCTATTGAAATGATGCACCATGTCTCTTTTCTACGCACAGACATCTCTAGGAGATTTTGAGAGAGTATGTTATTTAGAAAATACACATACTACTGTCATCAAAGTTACAAACAAAAATATATTTATAATACTATAAAAATTTGTTTCCCAAAACACAATCACATTCCTTTAATCTTTTTATTTTTATTATGATCAACTTTGGACACAAATACTATTTAGAACATGTGAATTTTAGTCAATAATTTGAGGCAGAACTTCAGATTGTCCCTTGTCATACTTTTCTCTCAATATCTTAAATAATAGTTTCATAATTTCAGATAAAGAAATATTCCTTCTCCATCTTCCTGCCGCCTTTGGGGATGATCATGTGAAATACAAACAATATAATAGTATTCAATAGATGCTTATTGTAAACTAGCATTTTGCTAATTATTTTCATATATTTATTTATTTATTCCTTACAACAACTCTTTCAGGTAAGAATCAGTATTATTTTTTATTTTAACATAAGAAAAATGAGGCCAAAGAGTGGAAGCAACTTGTACAAAATCACAAAGATAGTCAGAGGAAGAGCCAAGATTTGACTCTCAGTAGTCTGACTCCAATATTATGCGTTGAATACAAACACTCACATACACTCACAAAAACACACATGCACACACACGCATATAAATACACACACACATACATATTCATATATAGATATGCTCATGCATATGCTTTTTCCTTAGATTTTCCTAATTATTTATTTATAAAGGAATATAAGACGTATCTTAAATTTGTAGGTACTAATATCATCTGCCATCTGTAGATAAATTTCTTTCCTTCTTGTTAGTGGTTTAAAAATGTTCCTGTAATAATTTTAGCAAGTGAAATGCATATTGGACTTTTATTTAGAGGTTCTGGCAATTAAGGATTTTTAAAGTTATATTAACACTATTCCAAGTAACTTATGTCTCTCAAGACAGTTACCTTCAGGTAATTTGTTTCTGAAGTAAACTCTTACTAGTGAAGTTTTGAAAAATGTGAGAAAAACTTTAATGCATTTTTTTTCAAATTCCCCCAGCAAATAGTTGTGTATTCTTTTTAGTTGTGGGTCCTTCTAGTTGTGGCATGTGGGACGCCACCTCAACGTGGCCTGACGAGTGGTACCATGTCCACGCCAAGGATCCAAACCTGTGAAACCCCGGGAGGCTGAAGCGGAACACGTGAACTTAACCACTTGGCCACGGGGCCAGCCCCTAATACATATTTTTTAAATTACAGATGAAATCCAATTATATATTTTCCTATCTAGATCCTGTTATGGTGGTGCACAGTTGGCGTTCTCAATCAGTATTCTATGAATGAATAACAATATAAAAATAGGTGGATGAGTCATTGAGTGAATGAGCTCTGAGTACCTTAAAATAGCAATGAAAACAATGACAGATATCTTCTACTTTATTTCGAGAAAACTTTCATTAACAAATAATCTTGCAAAATATATTCAACATTGCATCAGTCTTAAAATGTTATATTTTAGATTAAATTTGTCAATATTAGAATGATTCCTTTCTTCGTACTTCGTTCATGTTATTTTGAAGATGCTGGAAGAGTGACCTTGAAAGTTTTACGTGAAGCACTTTGCTCTGTACTTGGAGATGTGAGGTTATCTCTTTCTCACTGTAATTTATCCTAATTATCTTTTAATTGGGTGTTTCAATAGGGTGTCGTAGGAATGCACAGTTCTCAAAACTTAACTCATTAAAGACTTCATTAATTACGTTGTCCTTCAGGACATTTTAGAGAACCTTCTCTTTTATTTAAATGTCTTAAAACAGCTGAAAAGGAAAAAAAATGAATATGAAAAGATAGCAAAACCTATAAGATATATGAGGATGTTTTGTCACTGACTGTAGAACAACATTCATCACAAGAAATTCAGAAGTAAGGCATGAAGTTTTATAAGACCTAGACTTCATTTCCCCTTGGCACTGCTATGTTGATAAAGGGCTCCTATTTATTTTTTCTCTTTTTTTAAGTGTTTTGGGTTGGAAAAGAACGGGCTGTGATTGAAAGAACATTGGTTAGAAAGGCACACACATTAGCGCACTAGTGCATGTTCCTCCGGAGACGATGCAGCCTCTCTGAGGCTCACTTTCTTCTTGCATAAAATGTGGAAGCAAGTGAAATAAATATCTTAAAAGATTTATTGTTGTTCTTACATACAGTAAATTATTAACAAATATTAACTTCCCTGATCCCAGAAAATGTTATATTTCAGTTGTTTCAATAGTTGAGGGGAAAATATCCATTAGAAAGAGTTTTATGCTTCTTCTGAAGCTTAAAACAATACACTTATGAAGACAGTGAAATTCTGATATGACAACTTAGCAAAGATAACTAAAAAACCAAAGAGTTTACTATTTAAATATACAAAAAATTAACAATCTATTTGAAAAAAACTGTATATTAAAAGAATAATTCATCAAGGTGACACATAAGAAATCAAGAAATCTATTAATATACTTTTTTACTTCAGTAGATAATACAAGAAAAAATATATAAATATGTAATTACTTTGATAGATGACAAAAAGGCATGTATTAAATGTACATATCATTTAATGAATCAATCAAATATCTATTCTAAACAAATAAAAATATTCTCTTTGGGGCCAGCCCCATGGCCTCGTGGTTAAGTTCTGCATGCTTCACTTCAACAGCATGGGTTTGACTCCTGGGCACAGACCTACACCACTCATTGGTTGCCATGCTGTGACAGTGACCCATATACAAAATAGAGGAAGATTGTCATGGATGTTAGCTCAGGGCGAATCTTCCTCAGCAAAAAAAAAAGTAAAATAAAATAAAAAATTCTCTTTAGTGGTGAAACATACAAAACATGACAACGAAAAAAAGAATTGTCAGAGATGAATGCTATCAGTATTTTACTTAAGTAATTTTACAATAATTTATTAAACTGGAGGGGCTGGCCCCGTGGCCGAGTGGTTAAGTTCGCGCGCTCTGCTGCAGGCGGCCCAGTGTTTCGTTAGTTCGAATCCTGGGCGCGGACATGGCACTGCTCATCAGACCACGCTGAGGCAGCGTCCCACATGCCACAACTAGAAGAACCCACAACGAAGAATACACAACTATGTACTGGGGGGCTTTGGGGAGAAAAAGGAAAAAATAAAATCTTTAAAAAAAATAATAATAATTTATTAAACTGGAAAAGAAATAATCATAATTTATTCATATATATATTTTCTAACAAGAAAATTGGTACATATTAGAATTAGTGAGTTTTATAGAATGAATGTATAGAAATGTATACAAAAATATTCACTATATATCTTTAATAACCGACATAAATATATATATTTCGTAAAAGCCAGTCTATGAATTGCTTTAATAGTTTTTATTTCCTTTTATTTTATTAACTTTTATTCCTTTTAATAAGAAATGACCAAACTCATAGCCATAATAAGGAAAATAGTTACATAATAATATTAAAGAAGATGAGTAAATGAAGACACATGTTATGATTTGGAGTGTGAAAAATACATGATGTTATGAAGATTTTCCCAAGATGATTCATTTATCTAGATGCAAGTACATTTAGATTTCAAATAATTCTAACAATAATTTAATATAATTTTTATTGGAATGTAAAAGATTATTCAAAACTCTTTTAAAAGATTTTAAAACTCAAAAGTAAGAACATTTATTAAACAGTAATAATAGGCAGAGGAGAGATTAGCCATACCATGTTTCAAATGTATTATAAAGCTATGATGAAAAAAAGATACTATGATGATTCTAACATAAGAAAATTGCAGAGATATCCGTGGAGTAATTTAACTAGAAGCAGACTAAATTATGTAAGAATCCTAAGGCCTCACAAGTAAGTGTATTTTACAGTTGATTTTTCAATAATTTGTCTATTGGAGTTTGCTTAGGGACTAACTATAGTTGTTTTAAACAGGTCAAACTGTATTTAAATGAGGCCATCACTTTGATGCAGAGACATTCTTGTTCGGTGAATTCGGTTTTCCTGACCTATTCCTCTCTTATTGATGTGTTCTTTCAGAGGCTCATTACCTATCTTGCAAGCTGACCTCTGACTGGCTATTCCATGGAATTTTCTTACCTGTGTTGATTCTAGGACAAATGTGTCTTAACATAATCTAGAAGCTCTTCTTTTAAATTCTTAACACTTTTGACAATATTGCCTCCTTATCTTTGCTTTAATAAAACATGCCTATCTTCTGAGACTTTTTTACATAACTTCTCTTCTCCTAAGTGACTGTATCTGGAATTCGGGTAGCACCAGTCTGCCCCTCGCGTGATATTTTTCCATCCTGGTACAAACGTTCTTCTCTTTAGAGTCTCATACCATCTGAATATTCCAGCATCTACCACTCTTTCTAGAACTACTGACATTTTTTCATTCTCAGCATTCCTCAAGGACATTTACGTACATGTGATATTTCACAGATTGCCTTGGGTTTAACCTCAGTTCTGCTAAAGACTAGTTATGTAATCAGAAGCAAGTTATTGAAGTTATTTTTGCTTCAGTTTCCTTATCTGTAGTATATGGATATTTATTGTAAGTTTTTCACAGGATGGGTATAATGGTTACCTGACACAGTACTATTATTATGACATTACTATAATGATTTAGAGTCTTACAATTGCACTTCTGATATACTCTAATATCCATATGGATAATCTCATCAACACACTCTCTGAAATATCTCCAACTAAAAAAATATAGTTCCACTGTTCAAGCACAGTATATGTGAAACACTCACACACTGAGAGTGCTTCAGAAAGAAACATGATATTAGATACTACTTCATCACTAAAATATCTGATAGGGGTTATGAAGGGAATATACAGTGCCCTCTGGGAGAATATACCAGTTTAACCAAGTTAGCCCAGCATCCCAGGAATATTTCTATGAGGATGTTGAGGTATTACAAAGTTGACAGGAGTATATATATATTTAAAAAATCCGTATACAGGAAGCACCATATGAACAAGCCAGGAGATAAGTGAGAGTATGATACATTCAAGAAACTAGAAGATTTTTATTCTAAGAGAGAATGTAGGGAGGACAATCATTGGGAAGAAGATGCTGAAGTGGCAGGCATTGTAAATCCACGTGGATGAGTATGTGCTTTATACTAAAGGCAACGGGTAAATAAGAAAGATTTTAAAGCAGTGAGGTGTTATGTCAAATTCGTCCTCAGTTTTTTGATGAAAGCTCTCACTGCATTTGGAATAAGTAAAAGGAAGAAGACAAGATTAGAAGCAAGGATACCAGATTAGAAGGGACTTGTCTAACTGAGTGATGATGGTGGTTTGCTTAAGAATGGAGAGAAGTGAATAGATTTCAGGAATGTTTAGAAATTAGAATGCAGAAGACCTGAAAATTGATTAAATGGAGGCAGCGATCTCCATCTTGACTAACTGACTGGGTAGTGGATGATGTTGAAAATTATCAATTTCAGTTTTTTACCAATGTAATCTCCCCAAAATGCATTTACCAATTTCATGTAAATGTTGCTTTTACAAATAACTTAGAATGCACCACCTGCAATCAAGCAACATACACACAGAAGCAAAACAAATCCAAGAGAAAAGAAAGAAAACACCAACTGTAAACTTTCTCATAGCATGGGGCAAAATGATCACTATGCCCTTTAGAATGGGTGTGCCAGATTCATATAGTGATCATTTCTGAACCTTAAAGATCGATATCTCATTATTTGCCAGCAATCATGTATCCTTCCAGTTTTCTCTTTCTGCTATTTTCACTATAGTTGCTTTATAATTTTATCGGAATTTCCAAGCCTTTTACTTCTCCCATAACTTTTGATCTATTTACTACTTCTTGATACCAATTTCTTTTCTATCTAGCCTAACACATGGCCCATCACTTCAAACACTGCTCCAATTTGGAAAGTGCTGGAGTGACAAGTGCTGGTTGCTTCAGAAGCCTTTTCTTAAGTCTGCTATAGGTAGAGTACCTTACACGTTTATCACCCCAGGGTCTAAAAAGACTCATCTGGGACCTGCATAACAGGCAGGGTTAAGTACCTCAACCATGCAGAATAAGACAGCCCTCTGCTTTTAACGGATAAACCAGGCGTATCCTCAATTACAGTGAATTAGATGATGAGAAAGAGCAGTGCAAACGACCTTTGTACTACGGAAATCTGGCTTCCCACCTCTAGCTTGGCACTTGATATATGGTTACAGTTCCTAAACAGACGTACAGCCTCCTTTCTAAAATGAAGAGAATAAATTTTTGCTTTGGTTATATCACACACATCTATGAGAACATAATAGAAAATGAACGTAAGTGTTTTGTAAAAGGTCTAAAAACTTTATAACTATAGCTTCGTCAATACAGATATTCATTATATTATGTCAAATGTAGACATTTAGTTTAATATTAGTCATTTTTTTTTCTCTCTGTCATTTTCTAGGATGCTTGGTGATCATTGTCCTCACCTATGTCAGTTTCTCCGTGCATTATTCCTGCCCTTTCCCCGGTCACTCAATATATGAAGACAATTGGGGATGGAAAATGTAATGACTTTTCCTAAATCATACAGTCAGTTAGTGGTTGAAGCTAAGCTAGAAAAACCTAGTCTTTGTACCTGCAGTCTACTACAATTTCTCTAAAAGTTATGAGAATATTAGAAATTATACAGCTTGTAATATTTATACTCAATATTGTTCACAATGTAAGTAGATGATTGTATAACATGGAGATCCAGTATAACATAAATGACTTACATTTATAGGCAAAGTTAATACTGAAGCTTACTTAGATGCCAACTACATAGGATAGAATTATTTTACAGCTGGAGAGGTCATTGAATTTCCTCAAATATCCAAGCCTGTTAGAGGAAAAAATGAAAATAAATATTAAGCAAGATAACGTCTGTGCTAATTTAGATTTCTCAAGATTGGGGAGAGAAAAAAGTAAGAGCTTCAAAGTCTTGACCTGTTTAGCATTTTTGAAGCACATCAATTATTTTGTCATCACTTAATACATTATTCAGCAAAATCTACAAATTCTCCCTCATCACATTTAATGATGCCTCAACTCTTAAGCAAAGATGTGCTTTCAGGGCCCAGCCTGGTGGTGCAGAGGTTAAGTGTGCACGTTCCGCTTCCGTGGCCCCGGATTCGCCGGTTCAGATCCCAGGTGCGGACACGGCACCGCTTGGCACGCCATGCTGTGGTAGGCGTCCCACATATAAAGTAGAGGAAGATGGGCACGGACGTTAGCTCAAGGCCAGTCTTCTTTAGCGAAAAGAGGAGGATTGGCAGCAGTTAGATCAGGGCTAATCTTCATCAAAAAAAAAAAAAAGATGTGCTTTCATAGTGTAATTGAAACTTTAGAAAATACATTGTCTTCAACATTTTCAAATTTTTTCTCAACTTTTTAAGTGTATCTATGTCCTTCAGTATTCACCTATACCATGCAATCATAATTCAGAACAATAAAACAATAATTATAAATTAATTTGTTTAGTATTTAGGATATACATTTTAAGTTAACTAAAACTTCTCAAATTTTCAGCATTTATTTCATTTGGCATAATTAAATACTCTATTAGAAAGTGAGATCTGAAAATATTTCAAATGTAGTGTGCGAGCACTGTCACACTCCAATGGCAGTTTCCATGACTGGAATATACATTGCTCTGGGGGTTATACCTCCATTCACTTTAATTTGATCAGTTTAATTAAATCAAACAGTGTTATAATCCTCAAGAGGGAAACTACTCTACTTATGATAACTCCATTAGAAACACTTGAAATATGAGTACTTTTATAGTGTATGTTAAGAGCCTGGTTAAAAATGCAGTGAAAAAAGAACCGAACGTCCAAGGATCACTAGAAAAGCTATATTTTAGGCTTTTGTTAACCAGGAAAGTGACAAGAAAGTAAGCCAAGTAAATAACCATAAGAAAAGATAATAAATATTACATTAGAAAGCACATATGGGTCCGGCCCAGTGGTGCAGCAGTTAAATTTGCACCTTCTGCTTTGGTGGCCAGGGATTTGCCAGTTCCAAACCCAGGTGAGGACAGGGCACAGCTTGTCAAGCCATGCTGTGGTAGGCATCCCACGTATAAAGTAGAGGAAGATGGACATGGATGTTAGCTCAGGGCCAGTCTTCCTCAAAAAAAAAAAAAAGAAAGAAAGAAAAGAAAGCCACATGTAGTGCTGTAGAGTGATTTTATGTAGATCAAAATCACAATATGTCTACATGGAAGACATTTGCTGTTGAATGATATGTCTTGAAACACACTGGGACCCCTATTATTTAGTATAATACTTCCCCAATTTCTAGTTGGTGCTTCTGATTCAGCCCTCATTCATTCTATGATCATTTACTGATTTCCCGCTCTTTGCACATCACCATGTTAATGCATAGCCTTTCTTACCTGGCGTCTTTATTTATCTTACCATGTCTATGTGATGTTTAATCTTCTCAAGTAGCCTCCTCCCCTAATTTGGAGGTAGGCTCTGCGAGAGCGACTTGAGGTGAAGATAGGACTGAGTATGAAGGAGTTGATGGGAGCTGTGCTTCAAGGTTAATTTAAGAGAGTGGCATGATCAGTCAGTCAAAGATCAAGTTTATGGACACTTGTTAATTTATTTTAGTTGAAACGGCAGGATTTAGACCAATCACCAGTAGGGTTTAGGTTAAAGTCTAAATCTGACATATTTAAATATTTGCGTTTAAAACCACTGGGGAAAAGAATTGAATACAAACAAGTTCCAAGCCTGGCGAGCGATACTAAAAAAGGAATATAAAAATAAAATATAATAAAACCAACATTAATAACAACATTCTGTTATCTAAAATGGGTTACTTTACCATTTATCCTCACAATCAGGAGTACCACAATTAAGGGTTTATTTTTGTATTTATTATCAACTTAATTATAAGAAAGGTAACTTACTACGTTTATATTAAAAAGCACACACATACACACATAAAATCTTTAAAATTTTTTTTCAATCATGTTCTCTATTTCAATTGATAGAATAGCACGGATTCTTTGGATGCAACAATGAATTATGCATGTATGATACCAAATCTCAATTCATATTTTCTTCTTGAATATATTGAGTTAACAAGCATGTTCTTTCCTAATTGCTAACCAGCACCCCTGTGGAAAACATTACCTACTAAAGTTTAGTGCTTATAGACAGTTCCTTTTACCTTTAGTTTTACAGACTCCACTCATTTCCAAAGCAACCTCTGTTGGTACCTTTTCCCACACCTCTTTAATGAGATTATTTCATATATTAGGAATACAGTAAGAATCTTTTGTCACAATGGTATACTTTAGAAGATGGTTTGGCAATTTTCCCCAAAGCTAAACATAGTCCCATCACACTATCCAGCAGTATTTGCCCAAGTGATTTGAATGCTCATATTCTCGCATACACAAAAGTTTGCACAGAAATATTTATGGCAGCTTTATTCATAACCCTCACAAAACTGAAAGCAACCAGCTGCTGTCTAGAGTACTTTCACTTGACAGTGTGTACATGAAAATGTCAAACTTGAAAATGTTTACTTTCATTTCTACAATTGAAATTTTTTCCGTGTTTTGTGTATATGTTGATCCTATGTACCGAAAGTCAAGAAATAGTATTTAATGTAAAGAACCACTCCCAAACAATGATATATATGAAATATAGACTTACGTCCAACAATGACAACCCTGCTGTAGCAAGCGCATTCAGAAAACTCTCACACACTACAGCAGGTCCACTCAGCCTCTGTTCTCTGGATGTATTATTATTATTATTATTTTTAATATACCCCATCTATAATTTTCCACTGACTCCCAGACTGGTGGCCTGATAGTTCTCTTCTTTTCCGTGTTCTTCTGGCCAAAGCATGTACTGTGGCACCATGGCTAGTCCAAGCGGCTGGCAGAGGCAGCACTGCTGAATATTTTTCCTACCGTCACCGGAGACAGTAAGCGGTTAGCAGAATCAGTTAGATTCTGAATGCGATTCTTTTTATCAGTAGACCCCTGCATGCTGTCCTTGGAAAGAACGTGTAGTTACAGTTACTAGTTTATTGAAAGAGTTGTCAAAGGAGTGATTGAATTTGAGATCGAACCAAGAGCTGAAGTGAAAGGTACATTTACTGCACATTTGTCTCGCATACAATGAGACGATGCCAAGGGAGAAGGTGAAAGTACTAAGCAAAGTCCCACTAAACCCGAACTGGCAAGTTTTAATGCAAGTATTAATAATAATTTTCTTAGAAATTTAAAAAACTCCAACTGGACAGAATGGCTGTACAAGTGTGTGCTGGAATTGTCTCATACAAATCTGTATATCTGGTCACCTTATACAAATATGACTTTCTAAGGAGAGTGGTTTATGCTAGAGTGAAGTCATTTTTGTCTCCTGACCACCTTGTGGGTTTGGTTACTGACTTTCGGAATAGGTGTCTTATGCTCAACACAAACATGCAGAAAAAGTTAGATATCTTGAGATACTCAAAGTAAAGAGAAGATAAAGGAGGGAAAAGAGAGGAGAGGAGCCACCACTACTGGGTTCGTTTGAAAAGAGGTGTGTCTAAATTCATGGCGTGTTGGTGGCCAGAAATTGATACTGGAAAACGAAATTCTCAGATGTATTGCTAAGATTCTTATTGTTGCCACACCCCGTAGTAGCCCAGTCCACACCAACAAAAGTGGTAATTATCCTATTTTCAAGAAAGTTTTATGAGGATATTTCCTCCCATTTTATGTACACTTGTCCTTTTTGGAACTAAAATAGTGTTGAGTTTTGTGTATAATACACGTTCCTGCTTCAACAGAGAACTTAGAGACAGAGGAGGCCAGGAAAGCGTGAGTTTTAGATAACTTCACAGACAGCTCTTGATATTTAGGTTTAATAAGGGTACACGTGCACCAGTGCTGACCATGAGGCCTTAGAAAAGCAAAGGCGATGGGATGGGGGAGAGAAGAATGGGCTGCATGATTAGAAGGTGCTCTGACACACTGGTGTGAGAGTCCCCCCTCCCAACCCTCCTAATACACCAGTGAGACTTAATTCCAAGACACCCTTTTGTTATGGCAAGAGTACAGCTAATGCATGTCTTTATTGGGGACATTGTGAGTTACCCTGCTAGTCATGATAGATATGCCTGTCGTGACCTCATTACTCTGATCCTTACGTTAGTTCTTATCTTTATAAAATATTTCCATCTTCACAGAAGATGAAGTTATCGTGAAGATCAGTGGTTCCCAATCTCGGCAGCAAATGACTCTCACTTTGGAAGGTTACAAAGTGTGCTTATGACTACCATCATTTCCATGCTCCTACCCACATTCTTATTTACTTGGTTTGAGCATAAGACCCAGACATTAATACTAAAAAGAAGAAAAAATCAAAGAAACTTCCAGATGACTTAATGTAAACCTATTCTTAAATAGTGATTCTTGAACTTTACCTTGCATCAGAATCATCTAGAAGGACTTTTTAAGGACAGATCACTAGGTCTCAGCTCTAGAGTCTCTGATTCACTAGATCTGGGGTAGGGCCTAAGAATTTGCATCTCTAACAAATTTCCAGGTATTGTTGACGCAACTAGTCTAGGGACCCTACTTACAGAACTACTGATCTACGTGAGTGCTTCAAACTTTAGCATGCTTACAAATCAACTGGAATTCTTCTTAATACTCAAATTTTCAATCAGTAAGTCTGCGCTATGGCCTGACAAGTTACATTTTCAACAAGTGCAATGAAATTAAATAGCTTGTGTGGATGTTAATGTTCTATTTTTAATATAGACATCAAAATAGATAAAATAATATCTCTGAAAGTCAATGCTAAGAAGAGATCGAGAAACCATTTCCATTATGTCTAGCTCAACGTTTCTATTATTCTGTAGATGAGCAGTACTCACATTATATCACTGTCAGTTTTCCATAGACAAAACGATTTTGTGTTGGAGAAAGCTTAGAAATAATAAGGTCAAATTATTTATTGTGGTAACTATGAAAAGTTTTAGAGCATATTGTCAAACTCTTATAAGAAATTGTACTAGGGAACATTTATAAAACTTTTCTCCTCAGGGAAATGTTTTGATCAAAACCCGTATTAATACAGCACCAGACTCTAAATTACATGGAACCCAATTTGAGAAAACTTAGTATAGTGTTTTACTTCCTCTCAATCATGAGAGAGTTTGACTCAAGGGCAGCAGGTTTCTAAAATTTGTGTTTTCTTGGCTCCACATTTACACAGGATGATTAGTTTTTGATTCTTGATAGAATTGAGGAAGTGAGAATAAGAAAACTTTAGAAAAGAACTAACCCTTGCTAACTTACTCATCAGGCATTGAGCTTTGTCTTCATTTTTGTATTCCCAGCATTTATTCCAATTCATAAAGTAGCTAAAACAATGTAGAGTGAATGATTAAATCAGTATATATATGAATTACAGGATTTGGAGGAGATTTAAAGAGATCATTAATATCATAGCTACTTATAACTTCTAAACCTCTAAAATAATAGTTGTTAATTGGTGTCACTATTGTTCTGATGATACCATCAGCATAAGAAAATAAGTAGAGAGATGGAGGCAGATAAAATCAACCCATGTATATAGAGTTACACAACTAGAGCTGTGAACTTAAACCAAAAAAGGTTCAATCAACTGGCCTTTAAAATAATGACTAGTAGTTGTTAAACTCTCCATCATTAGAACTATCCTTTGTCAATTAACATAAAGGGAAAAACATAACATAGAATGGAACCCAAATTCTATAAATTTTACTGCCATTTCCAGTTCTTTAGAAACACTATATGACATTAACTGAGAAGTAAAAATATGAATTCATGAAGTTCTGTAAAATTACTAGTATTTCATCTCTTCCTCTGGTTAATGAGTTATATTGCATTATATTGAGCATACAGCATGGAATTTTTGGTGTAGCATATTATATATTCATGTCTTTGCTAATAAAAGTCAACTGTCCTTTTACTTACAATTTGCATTAACAGCTCATCAATATAAACGGAAATGATTTATTAAAATATTACTGACTAGAGACTGAATGGCTCAGGGGATTGATTGGTAATGGGATATGTAGTCTTTTATTTCTAGGTCACTGATTTGAATCACATCTTGGCAGAGAGTAGAAGCTGTTTGGTGACATATGGTGTGTGGAATGGGGTGGTGATGTCAGTCTTATTTTCAGTAAGTGCTGTCCATTTAGGTTTCAATATTTCAAGGAAACAGCACTTGACTCTAAAGTCTGTTTCCATGGATTCAAAATATTATTATATATACATTTGTAAAAAATATTCATGAGAGAGATTAATGTTACCAAGGAGAGAAAAAACATATTATCCACTGAAACATTTTCAATATGAAAATATTTTGCACGACCTATGTGGGCAGGTTTGACAAGCCTGAAAATAAATCTATCAGTCTGCTTAAGTTAACACACCCTCTTTAGTTTTTTCTTCCTCATGACTTCAGGAGACACAGCTCTTTCAAAGTTAGATTTTGAGTTTATTTTGCTATTAAGGTAATGTTGAGATAGTTTATAGAAGTAAAATTTAAAATTCTATAAGAATGTCATAGATTAAAATAATAGTATGTTATAATTGAGAAAGACTAAGCAATATCTTTAACTAATATTATTTTATGGATGAAAAAAGTGAGAAGTATAAAGCTAAAATAACTTTCCCAATATTGTCCAGCTGCCCTGAGCTATAGCTGAACTGTAAGTTCCAGATCAAAGCTCTTCTCACTGCTTGTGCTCTCTTGTTTAAGACGAAGTCCTAATTCACAGGAGAAGTACCATTTCCATTCTTTTTTAGGCCAAGACAGAGCAAGGAAAAATTAGGTAAAGAGATTTAAAAGAAATATTTGAAGATTGTAGAATCATATGTGAAGGAAACCTAAAATCTGCAGTCACACACTTAGAATTAATACATGAATTGAGCAAGATTGTTCATTAAAATTCCATCACCAAAAATCAATTTTATCTTTGTATATTAGCAACAGAAAATTTAGAAAATGTTATTTTAAAAAACAACAGTTCAACAGCAACAAAAATAAATGCTTGGAAATAAATCAACTAAAAGATATATAAGACCTCTACACATAAATGTATAAATCAGTATTAAGATACATTGTAAAATACCTAGAGAAATGGAAAAATATGGCATGTACTGGGATTGGAAGTATAAGTTTTATATAATTGGCATTTCTCCTCAAATTAATCTTTTGATTAAATGCAATATCAATAAAACTCCAGTGTTTGGGGCAGGGCAGGGAGGATTAATACATTTCTCTTAAGATTTTTATGGAAAGGTAATGAGCCAAGAATAGAGGACCAGAAAATCAAGTGCTAACTTTTTAAGGCATGGTCTGGCAATGACAAAGAGCTCTTGCTTTAAAGTGAGGCCTAACCAGGTAATTTGCTTTGACTGATGAATGAGAGCAGAAATATATCCTTTGTTTGCCAAGAGGAAGAGGGAGAGATGACTGGGAGAAGGATGAAAGTAAATCCGTATCATGATCATTCTCAGGTGGAGATGGTGATAGCTGATTTTTCTATTCTCTTAGCAGAGCAAATATGTTGACATCCATTGAGGTTAGCAGCTAGATGAGGGCAAAGTATCCATGTCAAGTTAACATGCTCACAAAATAACCTTCAGGAATGAATCATAAATACTTATGAAGAAGGGTGGTTTACATTCATGAAAAAGACTATTATTTTATTGTTCTGAATTCAGCAGTAATTTGATAAAGAAATCCGTTAAAATTCAGTTGCTACATATTTTTTAAATGTAATAACTTCAAAACTATGATGTTTTCATTAACTCTAAATGGTAGTATTTCATTTCTGCACAAAAAGTTACATTAAACTTTGTTTTCCATTAATATCTCTATGATCAAGAATAACTCTAACTACTAGTATAGTACAAAAATGCCTAAAGAATACACCCTTCATCTTTGTATTAATTACACGCTCTGTGTGTGCTTATGGTGTCCAATTTACAGGAAGCAATCTTCTCCTTGATTCAGGTTTCTGAACAGCGTATGTATTAGTATAATGGGCCACGTGCTGAGATGCTAATAGCCTGCATGGAAGGCTTTCCCCACGCCCTTCTTCATGGCTAAAGTATTTTTTAGACATAATTTAAATCATTCTAATTCTGTTAAAACCATCTTTTTTTCTTGAAGACAATATTCACATGGGGGAAAACTGCTTTAAAATATATTCTAATTAAATTTGAATATATTTCACATATGTTGATGTATATATCTTCTCCTAGATTATGGATTAATTACCAATGGTAGGGACTTAGATAATATCCATTTTCAAAGGCCGTAGATGGTCAGTGATGGTATATTAAGGCTATTTTTCCTATAATTGTACAGACATGTTTGGTCTATCCATTCACAGATAAACTAGAGGATGTCTACTTAGAGATAATATTTTGTACAAAACAACAAAACTCATATTTATTTTTTAATTTTTAGTCATTAAAGCTTCAGTTTATAAATTTGAAAGAATAATTTATTTCATCCATTATTTCTGTAGTCCAATCTCTCTGACATTGTCACAGTTGCACTCAGTACACCTACTAAGTTCCAAAATTTTATCTCTGGGAAACAAAACTCAGATAGTTTCCATGAAGTCTCTGCTTTTATTTACTCTCCTCCTATACTTACTTTACCTTCAGACGAAATACAGCAGTACAAAATATACTGTTGAATTAGCCATTTTTTAATTGATATATAAATTTAATTTATTTTATTTTTGATATTCATAGTTTATACACAACTGAGGAAATTCAGTGTGGTAGAGTTGATGAATGAAAAACAACAACAAATTCCTCAAATATACCTCTTGTGTGTAGGTATGCATATTATAGATACCCTGAAAACAGGCCTTTATTAAAAAGATTCTGGAATCTTTTTCCTTTGGATTTTAGAAGAAATTAATTTGGTTCCTATAGATTTGTAATTTTTTAAAAAAGTTAGTTTTATTTACACCTCAATAATAACATTTTTGTTAGAGTTTGTTAGTATTTAGCTGCTATGTCTTAGGAAGATTTCCAAAGGGAGAGTGAAATTTTGGCAAAACATCTTCATTTATGTTAATAGTTTTCTATCATATATGCCAACATTAGGATAATCTAAAAGTTTGGAACAACTGATTCACTTGCTTTTGGAGTTGGAGAAATACAGATGTCAAGAAGAGTAAGAGCAGCATTTTAACACGGCTTTGTTCACAGAAACATTCTACCTAACATGTTTCCAGGCTCCTTCTCGGACGGCTCTGAGTTAGAGAAGCTCAATGGGAGCTTCTGATGTTTTTGCCAATATGTGCTAATAAATGGAAAGGAACACGAACTAAAGATTATTTTATTTAACTGGGTAAAATAGGAGAACAATTAAACTACTCAAAATTTCTATCTCCAAATGTCAATTAACATGCATATAAAAATAGAGAAATATATATAAACACACAAAATGGCACTAGAAACTAGGTATTAGAATTGAGGGAATCACAAAGTTAGGGAGGACTTTGTAAAGATCAGGATGTCAATAAGAGTGCAGAAGAAACACATTAATGGCTAATTAAAGCTGGCTCATATAAACCACCATATTTCTTTAGGTCCATGAGGTTATCAATTGCAAAATGCCACATTGCTTTATGGTCATCAAGAAAGAATAATATTTGCTGTTAAAATCAATACAATCAATGCTTCTTTTGATTGTAAGGACCTAGTCCACTTTCAAACACGGCAATATGTGAAAATATATATGACTTAAAACTGATGAATATGACAATAAATCAAAATATGAGGAACACAAAACAAATTGAGTTTATTCTCATCCCACAGCTAGAAGATAGGAAAGCTGCCACTAGTATGGAAAAGAGAACTAAAAGGAGATTTAAGTGAAAACACTTCCCAAAATGTATATCTACAAATGATCACTTAGCATTAGATCCAAGCTGATGGTTTAAATAAACCTCTGACCTCAGCCTTAATATAGCAATCAGTGAACCAAGCACTGAAAATATAAAGTAAAACCATTTGTCAGCAGATTGATCCCATTAGCATGGTCGATTACAGGAAAGAACAAAGAACTGAGCAAGAAGTCCTTGTCCTAAACTATTCCAGCCCCTTACGTTTCTATTTGCCTCTGTGCACCAGTGTAATTAAGATTCTTCCAGGAACTTAAATACATTATAAAAAGAATTTTGCCGTCTTCTTTGCCACCTCAGTTCAACAGATATGTATGTTCTCAGGCCATTGGTCCAGGCATCAGCAGCCCAATATTTGGAATACTGGAATGGTTCTTCAATCTTGCAGAGAAATAATATTTGTCGAATTTCTAAAAAGATAAAGCATTAAAGACTATCTGTGTCAACACAGCCTCTGATTATTCACCTGAAATGGGATTCTGCTAGGACCTTCATCCTTGCTGGAAATTGTAAAAGCTATCAACGTTTCTACCATTATTCACATCTGCTGCTGGGATGTCCACAGAGAGGCTGTCTCCCCAGCCCACTGCAGGGTGGTAAGTCAACTGTGTGGATGCAGCTGTCTTCAGTTCAACAGTCAGGAAAATGAAAACTTCATTTGACCTTAGGCCTGTACAACATTCCCTCTGATTCAGTTTAGCAGAAACATTTCACGGGATAAATGCACATGGATAATTTATAAACCTAATACCGGTAACCTCAGCAGAGCCATTCTTAACTGGTTAGAACCCAAGGAAAGGATAAATAATTAGCCCCATTATAACAATTATGGAAACCAACTAGCACTTAATTTAAATTACTTTCTATGATTTTGTAATCATTGTGATGGCTCCAAATTCAAATTGAAACACTAAATCAAGCAATTCAATATTTGCTAGTGGATAAATACAAACTTTTAGAAACAATTTTGCTAGCAGATGGTTAGTAAAGGTTTTCCACTCTCTTCTCCAAAAGATGAAATTAATGTTAACAATTAAATAACCTTCTAATTAGTCTTCTTTACACAAGATGTTTTTTCCAATTAAATTTTGCAGAAGCATTTTAATTGTTCTTTTTCATTTGTCATTCATTTCCACAAAAAATACAAAGTTATTTTGCAACACTATAACTTAAATCTTGAAAATTCAGAATAATCTGGGTGTTTTCAAGTAAATCCTTAAGCACAGGAGAAAAATACATTTCTTTTCACTCTTTAATTACTGCTTCATTTAAAAGCCCTACTAAAAGCAACTTCTTGTTTGTGATTTCTCTCCAAGCTCTATTTCCTTTCTAGATCTCGAATTGTTATTGAAAAACAGAAATATAGATTTTTTTCAGTAGACTAATGTAGAGGAGAATAGATAAAATGTATTAGCAATAATGCATACAAAATATCAGAGAAGTTACTGTTGCAAGATAAAATACAGGATATCCAGTTAAGTTTGAATTTCTGGGAAGTAACAAAGCATTTTTTGGTATAAGTATGTCTTAATTTTTGCATGGGACGTATGTATACTAAAAAATTGTTTTTCACCTGAAATTCGAATTTAACTAAGCACCCTTTGTTTTTATTTGTTCAATCTAACAATTCTATGTAAGAGTAAATTGAAAGGTTATTTATGGTGAACTTCCTAGGGCAGGGTTTCCTTAAAGGTACCCTGGACGGTTAATTTTATGTGTCAGCTTGACTTGGATAAGGGGTGCCCAGATAGCTGTTAGAATATTGTTTCTTTCTGGATGTGTTTGTGTGGCTGTTTCTGGAAGAGGTTAGCAATTGAATCAGTAGACTGAGCAAAAGAGATTGCCTTCACCAATGCAGGTGGGCATCACCAGATTCACTGAGGACCTGAATAGGACCAAAAGCAGGGAGAGGATGAATTTTCTCTCTGCCCGAGCTGGAACATCCATCTTCTGCCCTTGGATATTGGACCTGGTAGCTGGACTTTGGACTAAACTGAGACTTTCAGTATTCTCTCCTCTGGTTCTCAGCACTTTGGACTAGATTAAATTATTTCACTGGCTTTCCTTGATCTCCAGCTTTCAGACAGCAGATCATGGGACTTCTTGGCCTCCATAATCGTGTCAGTTAAATCCTATAAAATATCTTTTACTGGTGCAATTTCTTTGGAGAACTTACAGTGCCTATATATTCTTCCCTTCGTCCGTGTTCTGGTTTTTAGTTTTGTAATTTTAGAAATAACCCATTCTACCAGACTAATTTTGGTTCACATCTTCAAAATTATAAGAGATTGAGAAAGAAACCAGATAGGATATTAATTTTACATTACGATGGACGGATTCATGTGATTGTCGCATATCAAGGACTTGCTGTGCATAAAATAATAAAGCACCCCTGTCCTGTGACCTAGGAGAATAAAAGACAAGACTTCCCAACACTCTCCACAAATACCCAAACTTTTGTGCTTTTGCTTCAGGTCTCCAAAAAATCTCTTTTCTCTGTTTTATATGAAAGAAAATCTATGCGAGAAATGGCTACCATAAATTTGGTAAACTTAACTGAAAATGCATGATGTCACAGTAGATTCAACATATGGCACAATGCAAAGTTTTTGACCACCAGCCAACCAGCAATCTCATAGGTACTGAACCGCCTTCTTAACAGATGCTGTCTGGCAGGTGTAATCCTCTTGTCCTTCTGGTGTTTTCTTAAACTAAACTGACCCTTTCCTCTCTCCATATACTTCCAGAGCAATTCTGGGAATCTTTTATAAAATAAAATTGTGGCTGTAATTATTCCTGAGGAACAAAACAATTTGAAACAAGAAGTCTCTACTCAACTGATGCTTCAGAAAACAACATCCAGCATTTTTTGGTGGCACTTAGGACTCCACTAACTCATGGCCCAAGTACCCTTTGCTACTGTTCTCTCCTAGTGAGTTGAGAGGGAGAAGAGGAGAAAGAGTGGGAGTGGGAGGAAGATATCCCTTTTTGAAGATGTCAAATCGTTATAAAGTTAATATGTGATCTTCAGAAACTTTTCATGTTATTATATTCTTAATTGAATGGTAACAGAAATTCCACGGAAAAGTAAAAAATTTGGAGACTACATATAGTCTACATACAGTTTACAAAATCAAATCCTTAAGACTTTTTAAGACCAATTAAGACTTCTGATCTCTCTCTTATAGCATTTCTGTCATGTCTAAATACAACTCAGAATCCTCTCATCACCCCCCAGCACTTACTCCCTGCAGTGATCTCTACCATGTAGATGTGTCACTCTGAAGGCTCAAGTGCCTCAGTGGTCACATATGTTAACAGGACTGCCACATCCAACAGGAACAGAGGTGCACAGTAAACAGGAGGCCCAGTATACAGTACACTGTTTGGTGATACATGCGGGATATGAATCTGACCTGATCAATTTAAAGACGTGGTTGGGGATATTTTGAGGTCATTGAGACCCTGCTTATTCAGAATGAGCCTAGTAAAATAATTTTTCAGGAATTTTTATATTGAATGTAATAATAATACATTACAAACAATTTTGCACTTATAATAATGGATAATTTAGGCTTTCATATGAGAGCATTCACACACGCTCCCATGGATAATGAGAAAAATTTGAATAAGAGGTTCCATATTTTTAAGGGTTGTGGAACAATTGTTTGTTCACTTCAAGATATGCACTGTTCAAGATAAGTCCATTTTTCATGCTCTGAGGCAATGTGTCTCATTCTGGCAGTATTGACACTTTGGGGTAAAAATACTTTGTTTGGGAAAGAGAGTTGTTATTTGTGCATTATAGGATATTTAGCAGCATCCCTGGCTTTTACCACTGGATGCCAGTAGCAACACCCCTCATCCCAAGTTTGATAACCAAAAATGTCTCCAGGCCTTGCCAAATGTTCCCAGGGGTGGGGGACAAAATTGCCCCAAGTCAATAACCTCTGGCCCAGAGAATAAGCAAAGTGAGACAATTACTTATTTATTTAAAATAATTTAATTGACTTTAATATTTTTAGAGGAGTTTTAGGTTCACAGCAAAATTGATGGGATACCCATATACCCATTGACCCCACACATGCACATCCTTCCCAGCTATCAACATCCCACAGCAGAGTAGTACATTTGTTACAATCGATGAACCTGTATTGACGCATCATCACCCAAGGTCCATAGTTTAAATCGTGATTGACTCTTGGTGTTGTACATTCTATGAGTTTAGACAAATTTATAGCAACATGTATCCACCATTATAGATTCACACAGTAGTTGCACTGCTCTAAAAATTCTCTGTGCTCTTCTTAGTCATCTCTTCCCCACTCCCACCCTTGACAACCACTGATCATGTTACTATCTCCTTAGTTTTACCTTTTCCACAATTCATACAGTTGGAATCATACAGCATGTAGCCTTTTCAGATTGGTGTTCAGAAGGAGATCCATCTCAAGTTTCTCACCATTAAGTATGATGTTAGCTGTATGTTGTTTGTATTTTTGTAGATATTCTTTATCATGTTGAAGGAGTTCCCTTCTATTCTAAATTTACTGAGAGTTTTTATCATGAATAAATGGGAGATTTTGTCAAGTGCTTTTGCTGTTTTATTGAAATAGTGATATGAATTTTTGCTTTACCTCGTCGATATGATTGATCACATTAATTCATTTTCAAATGTTGAGCCAACCTTGCATACCTGGGATAAATCCCACTTGGTCTTAGTGTATAAGTCACCAAATGTGTGCCTCTGGACTATGAGTTTCACAGGTGCTTCACAGGATTTTCCTCCTCTCAGATGGGACAGATGGCAAGAGTGGACTGGAGTTGGGTATTTACCTTCCCCCCGGTCATTTAGGCTCTGAAAAATATCTGATAGTTTAGGCTTTGGTAAAATAGTTTTTCTGGAGAACAAGCCTTGTTAAGAAGAAAATGCTCTGGAATATTTCAAAATGCTTACTTCTCTCCTCCCCCTACCTGAATCCCAAGGAGATTTTTCTCTGATATTCACTGTGATAATTTGTCCAGCTCTTAGAGGTGAAAAACAAAAGTGTTAAGGCCCTCAATGACTGGGTCCCCCTGGAATTTTTAATTCTCAGACTTGTCCACACTGAGCCTCCAGCAATTCATCAACTACAATTCAGGTTTTCCTACCCCAGCACTGGTTCCCAGGGAGGTTTCTGCCCATGGGTTTCTGTTCAGGTAAAGTGTTATCTTTTGTTTTTGCTTTTTGACGAAGATTGCTACTGAGCTAACATCTGTGCCAATCTTCCTCTATTTTAGGTGGGATGCTACCACAGCATGGCTTCACAAGCAATATATAGGTCCAAGCCTGGGATCCGAACTTGTGGATACCTGGCTGCCAAAGCCCAGTGCATGAACTTAACAACTATGTCACTGGGCTGGCCCTTCAGGTAAGTTTTGATTCTTTGTAACTGCTCATCTGATTTTCCAATGTTGGAGGCAGTGGTTTACCCTGTGACCTCACTTCTCTGACAGAGCCAAGGAGAGTTGTTGATTTTTCAGTTTGTTCAGATTTTGATTTGTTGTTAGGGTGGAGTAATGACTTCCAAGCTCCTTACATACCTGACCAAAACCCAGAAGTTAATGTTCCAATTACTTTTTAAATGTTCATTTATATATGTTTTACAGTACAAATTTATTCTTTCCTCTTTCTCACAAAATAAGCTATATGAAGCATTAATTAAATTCATCATGATTTCTGTCATCTTATTTGCTCATAGACAAGGAATATATTTTTCGTAAGTACTCCATGGAAAGCTACTTCTTACCCTGTGGTGGAGGAAATTAAGCATTATTTACTGACAACCTAAAATTTTTAAATTATTATACTTTACAAACATTACTTAATTTTCCACTCATACTGTGAAGTAAATATATGTTATTAAGGGAGGGTTTTTTTAGAAAAATAATATGTTATGGGATTAAGTGCATTGTTCAGCATAGAATCTATTTCTGGAGTTTTATTTTAAAGGGTACTTATAAAATGGCACAATATTTTCTGGAGTTGAATTCCAACAGCATTATTGATTTTAGTATAACCAGAAAATATGACACCAGATGTTTCAGGAAGTATGGATAAATATAAAAATTATTTCTAAATGATATTTATCACAATTAAATGTAAACTGAAGCAACCTAAATATTTTAATTACAAATAAAAAAGCATAATTAGAATTTGACTAAATACTTATTTGCTTACTCCCTTTTCTTTTCCAATTATGTACATGATTTCGGGGTCTAGAATTCATTTGTAGGTATTCACAAGCAAAACAATTTATGAGCTTTTATCTATGCTGAGAAAATTACAGTTGTTATTAACTAAATTTTGTCTTGCCTTTGTTTTTCACAAATTAAAAAAATATATTTTGCTTATAAAGGCATGTCAGCCAATAGATTATTTGTGTAGTTTAGAACGTTCCAAAGAATGTCTGACAGCTTTTCTAATATACTGGGCCTTGTAACTTTATCCAAATTGCTAGTATTCTATGTTTCTGAAGTTTTAAAAAGTAATTTCCCTAAAAACTCTTGAAAAACCATCGTTTAAAATCATTGCTTACTTGAACAAGTGCCTAACAGGCTATTTTTCTATAAAGAAGCTCAGAGAAACTTGTACCACGTAAGTGTTTAAACTACAATAGAAATTTAAAAGAATAAGAGAAAACATTAATTAGAGCTCGTTTAAAAGCTTTATGACAGGCCAACACTAAAATATAATAACAGTTTAAAATTACTAGCTATAGAAATCTGTTTCTTTTATTTTCACAAAGGCACTTAGAGTGTCATCTAAAATTGCTCCAATATAAATTGGTTAATGCTTATAAAATTATGTATTCATTTATTCAGCAAATACGCTGTGTTCTAATAATTCAAATAATGCTTGATTAACATGTAAGTACATTTTCATGAAGTAAAATTCTAATAGTGTCCATGATTCTATAGTTTTAGCCTAAGAGCAAAGTATCCATTGCAAAAGACTTCTTTAGTGTAGCTTATAAATAGATACATAGTAGTTTTCATAGTCTTTATTCTTACTTCATGAATTCTTTCACTTAAAAAGCTACAACCATATTTAAATCACCTAAAAGTGGTGACACAAATTTTCTGTAGAGCATTTAAATATGAGCTGTCCATTTTTTTATTTTTTTTTTATTTTCTTTCCTTTTTCTCCCCAAAGCCCCCCAGTACATAGCTGTGTATTCTTCGTTGTGGGTTCTTCTAGTTGTGGCATGTGGGATGCTGCCTCAGCGTGGTCTGATGAGCAGTGTCATGTCTGCGCCCAGGATTCGAGCTAACGAAACACTGGGCCGCCTGCTGCGGAGTGCGCGAACTTAACCACTCGGCCACGGGGCCAGCCCCTGAGCTGTCCATTTTTGATGTTAAGTCATTAATCTGCAGGTACAAGATCAAAGCAACAGTTCTTCACTTCTGGCTAATGCAGTTACCTGAGTGGGCGTGTCTAAAACTCTATGCAAAATTCTCATTAATTTGGTTACAATAATTGAAAAGGTTGGTCCTAAAAAACAGGAATGAATGATATCTACCAAGATATTTAGCCACATCATCATCTTCTTAACATACTAGATAAGCATATGATAAAATTTAAGATTAATTCCTGGTTAAGAAGATCCAATTCCAGTCAGAGTTGTACTCAGGAAAAAATAAAAATACTGGAGTTTTCATGCTACATCCAACCACAGAATCAAAATATTTGCTATAATTTTCACTATTCTATTTATTAAAAAATTTAAACCATGAAAGAATATTTTTCAAATGTGGTGCTACACTTAAAGAGAAAAAGAAAAACAGTTATTGGAATTTAACACAAAATATAATACAATGACAAAGTTTAGTAATATGGACAATGAATTGCCTGTGAATCAAAAATAATCAGTTTGAAAATAAAAGGAAAAAAGAGTCTCTTATGATAAGGAAATATGTGAAACAAATCAGAATTAATTTAATAAATAGTATGTCTTGCTTATAAGAAAAGATCTTATAAAATGTTTAATAAAAATGAAAGAATAAATGAATAAGCATATCAGTTTTTGTAAGTCTCCTTTATGGACTCTATTTCCCTGCCCATTATTCAATATGGTGTTATGTGGTTCTTACATAGGACATCCATTTTGTCCCCCATATTATTCTCTTGAATGAATCACTACTTAGAGAATAATAACACCCTCTTGAGCTACAGATACCTGTATCCAACAGCCTTTTGGATATGCTTACCTGAAGCCCCAGAGCCACCTGATGTTGAGCATATGCAAAAATGGAACAATTCTGTAGAACTCTATAATCAGCAACTGAAAAATGTGAAATTTTTTTTTTTTTTTTTTTTTTTTGGTGAGGAAGATTTGCTCTAAGCTAGCATCTGTTGCAAGTCTTCCTCTTTTTTTAGCTTGAGGAAGATTAGCCCTGAGCTAACATTTGTTCCAGTCTTCCTCTCTTTTGTGTATGGGTCAGCACCACAGCATGGTTTGACAAGTGGTGTATGTCTACACCCGGATCCAGGCCCACAAACCTAGGCCACCAAAGTGGAGCATGCTGGACTAAACCACAATACCACAAGGCTGGGCCCCAAAATGTGAATCTTTTGAAAGTGTGCATGACACATTTACACAAGCACACAATACGCTAAACTATAAAATAACTCAAAATAAATCTCAAAAATAAAATTATACAGAATCCGTTATTTTATTAAGGTGCTATTAAGTTGAAATTAAGCACATAATTAGAAATTTTCTATATATTGGGAATTAAGAAACACACTTCTAACTAACCCACCGGTGAACAAGTAAATTGCAATAGAATTAGAAAATATTTTAATTGAGTGATGACACCAATATTATAATTCAATATGTGAGAGCCAGCTAAATCATAAATTATAGTAAATTAAGAGCCATATATTAGAAATGAAGGAAAATAAAAATATAGGAGTGAAGTATCTTTTTAGAAAATTTGAATTTTTAGAAAATTAGAAAATTATTATTAAAATTGTTAAATTCCTTATGATAATGATCATTAAATAATATTACATCTGCAAATCTCAGACTTATTACATAACACATCTCAAATCCACATTTTGGAGTACAAATTTCAGTTCATAGGGTAATATTTTCTGTTAAGATTATTCTTTTTTCTATATCTAAAAATGAATAGATATTAGAAAGTAAATATTTTAAATTAAAAAAACAACAGCTTTAAGTTACAAAAGTCATATATAATCCTAAGAAGAAAACTGAAAAGAATAGTTATATCGGACACAGTGTTGATTCTCTTAATATTTACGTATATCTATCAAAAATAACAATGTATTTCTGTATAAAATTATCTAGCATTATGAATATACATTTCAACAAAGAAAAATTACAAATTTGGGATGATCCTTATCAGTTTTATGAATCTTATCAGAGAACCAATATTTGTCTTTGATAGTTATCTTTACTGTACATATGTTTTCTATTTCTTTAATTTATACCGTCGTCTTTGTTTCCTTCCTTTCTTCCATGTAATAAAATCATGAAATCTTAATTGGGCATGTAAATATTAGTTGTATCAGTTTTCAATTTCTGTGTAACAAATTATCACAAATTTAGTGGCTTTAAACAACACCCATTTAGTAGCTCACAGCTCTGTAAGTCAGAAGTCTGGGGCAAAGGACAGCTGGGTTCCCTGCTGAGGGTCTTAGAAGGCTGAAATCAAATTGTCAGTTGTGTTTCATTTCCTTTTGGAGACTCAAGGGGTCATTCTTTTCTAAACTCATCCAGATTATTGGCCATGAACAGTTGCCTGCAGTTATAGCTTCGAGACATCCATTCACTTGCTGGCTGGCAGCCGGAGGCTTTTATCCTCAGCGAGAGACTCCCCACATTCCTTGTCACGCGGGTCCTGCAACTTCAAAGACAGCAGCAGAGAATCTCCTTCACGTGGAATCTCTTGAACTGTCTTCTTCAGGAAGAGTCCCTCTTAAAGGCTCACCTGATAGGTCACGTACACGCAGGATAATTTCTCTTTCTCAGAGTCACTGTGCCATATGACGGATAATCCCCGGAGTTACTAACTCTTCATATTTGCAAATTCCAGGTATCATACAGAGAATGTACACAACAATATGGGAATCTTTGGGGCAATCTTAGAATTCTGCAAACCGCACTGGCTAAGAGCAAATAAAAGGAAAAGTGCCTAAAATAAAACATTAACTAAAAATCATATCATGAACATGCACGTGCACATAACACTGAAAATAATTACATCAAAACGTTCACACTTTTCACCTGCAAATGACAAGATTTTTTTTCAGTTTTCCTATTGTTACAATGATTTTTAAACTGTAAAGGCATAAATTAAATAAGCAGTATTTTATCAAAACTTTTCTTCCAATGTTATTGTGGACATTTTCAGTTTTATTATATCAATGCACTTACAAATTTTGAGTAACAACCTTTAAATAAGAAAAATAAAATAATTCTAATTATGTTGGTAGAGAAGAATCCATTTTGGTAATTTAATATATGAATATAAACTACTTATATTTTTTAACATAGATTCATTTTCCTATAATGAAAGAGGAGAGGTTCATATTAGGAAACGATAGTGATAAAACCATGTGTAATAAAAAAGAAAATATTATTTTCCAAATGGTCGTTCTGGTAAATCTAGATTTTCATATTTGTAAAACGTTCAAATGAAAGTATTCACATTTACCTCTCTGTTACATGTACCATTCATTATTAAACTCAAGGCTGACTTCACTCTGCCATTTACACTGAGTCCAGGGGCCCGCTCCACCCAACAATCAGATTGCGTGTGTTCAGGGAATTGAAATTCATCTTCCCCTTAACTAAAGGGAAACAATTGGAAAGGTAGAAGTAGGTAGAAATCATTGCAATTTAAAGCCAAATATAAGTGATTTTCCTTTATACATTACAAAAGAATCACATGTACTAGTATTCTCTTTCATTAAATAGAACTTAAAAATGTATTCCTCTATTGCTATGACATAATACATTTATGTTATTATACATATTATCATTTATATACTTTTACTTTTCTATTCATTTTATCATTTTTAAAAATCTCCCTGCTATTACAAAGGGAAAAAAAATTCTTTCAGGAGTGAACTAGAAATTCAAATAAGCCTTAATTCTCTTTTAAAAACTAAAGTTTTTTGAACTGTTCTGAGGAAGAATTATTTTACTAAAAGCCAAAGAAGAACATGACATGAATATCAAAGAATGCTTACAATAATTATGTACAAAGAAGAAACTTTTAGCAGAACTTATGTGCGACTTACTCATTTTACGAGTGATGAGAGACTCAATATTCCATAAGTAAAGGGCTAATCAATTTTTCTCCTTAGCAAGATAATTAGTGGTTGTTGCTTTTTATAGTATAAAAGCACTACAGAAAGGCAATTAATTGTTTTCTTTACCTGAAATTGCTTCCTAATCACCTACTTATTTCTGATTGAGGAGAAGCCAACAGGAGAAGAAATGGAAATTATAACACCCACATGCATTAACACAAGTGTGATATAGCAGGAGTTTTATTAAAATGTATATTTCTTGTTTTTATTTTTAATTAACTTGTGTTTTAAATACAGGGTCTTTCTTTCAAAATAACATTGTCCATGAGACAAAGAAGAAAGGGAAAAATAAGTAAAGAGCTAATACACAATTCAAATAAAGGCAACTGGAGAGAAAAATGGTGTTGTTTGAATATTTGTTCTTAGCACTAAACGAAGTTTTAATGTAGAAATATTTTATGTAAATAGGTAGACTATTTTTACTGTACCAATTTTGCTGAATATGTGATTATAGTTTTACTTCCCAGAAAATAACTGATCAAATATATTTTTGATTATATCTTTAAGTTGATTACAATACATCTTAGTAATGCCACCTGAGTAGAAAGGTTCACCATAAATTGTGTTCATAGACATTTGTGATTCAAAAACTCATAGTTTTGTTTAAATCCCTGGTTTCATAAAAATTGTATAAATGTACAAAATATGAAGTATTATCTAATGCATGTACATGTTTAGGAATCAGACTTCATATATTAATTTAGTAATAAAATTATGCTTTTTTCAATTTGATATACTTTGTAGCACATTGGATATGTCAAGCAAAATTTTTAACTAACTTATATTTAGAATCTATTTTAAATTTAGACCTGTTAAGAAATTTTTACCTTAATGGTCTCCACTTTATTTTGCCAAATGGATGTCAACTTCATGCTTGTTCTAAAGACTCAAGGAACCGAGTGGAAATGTTCCCACACAATTATTTCAGAAATTTGATTTGTATGTTTATAGAAGGGCTTCTCAGATTATCTTTTTAAAATCGAATATGAAAACTTTGAAATTCTGCTTTTGTAAATTAAATACTATTATTTTAATTTAAAATTAAATATTCTACTTTGCCAAATATTATTTTAATTAGTTTAACTAGAAATCAAATATTATATTGTATTGTTGTTATATTAATCTGTGATTGCTATTACTGCTCTGTTTCTTTTGAGTTTCCTTTATTGTTTTGAATCTGAAATATGTGTGCTAAATTAGAGCCACATTTCTGGTCTTAGAAATTCCTCCTGTATCTTAGATCTGACACTCTGAATTGCAGTACTCAGAACATGATCTGTATTTTTTCGCCGCCTTTTTCAGTCTCTCTTCTGACCCTGCTTGCCTCCTACAAGCGTGAGGGCCCACCTACCATTTTTACAGCACCTTTTCAACTTCCTCTTCTGCATACCCTTTCTATTAGTGGATACAATGGTTTTATCAAGTTAATCCCTCACAAAGATGCTCATTTCTATTCCCTATTCTCTCCTTTCATCCAGAGACAAACTTGGGTTTGTCTTGAGATCGACTTTAGCAGATTCAAGTCACCTTTGTATTTCAGATGTCTCCACTTTGGTCTATTTCACGTGCTGTTTTAGGTTAAAAACTTTAAAAGACAACTTCAGGTCTACTCTTCAGCTCATCAGCACCAGTACGGTCCTGGGTATAAGTTCACACTGGTTAGTTCCTTTGCCCTAAAGGTGATTAAATATTTCTGTTACCAAAACCAAAGTGGATTCACCTCCTGGTGAGTTAAATCAGACTCTCCACCAGAAGCAAGTTGTCTCACAAAGTAAAATATATTTGCAGCAAATAGGAGACTATGAGGAATCATTTCCAAAGTCATGGTGTCCCTGAACAAAGGGAAACAGGGACATTTATGTCTGATGGGGAATGAATATTCAAAAGGATGAGGTGGGTATTCGCTTGTGCAGGCTTAGTTGGAAAACATGCTTTCACATACACTGCAGGTTAGGGTAATAAGGCCTAAGCTCCTCCTGGAGACGTCTTAGCATTCCAAGTAAGGCAAAGGTCATAAGTCTTGCTCTTGTGAATAACCTTGGTGTGGTTCAGGGAGGTTTGTGATTGCATCTTTTTTTTTCTTTTGAGGAAGATTATCCTTGAACTAACATTTGCCACCAGTCCTCCTCTTTTTGCTGACAAGATTGGCCCTGAGCTCACATCTGTGCCCATCTTCCTCTATTTTATGTGTGGAAGGACTGCCTCAGCATGGCTTAATGAGCAGTACTAAATAGGCACCCAGAATTCAAACCAGCGAACCCTGGGCCACCAAAGTGAAATGTGCAAACTCACTCACTGCACCACCGGGCCGGCACCCCCCATTGCATCTTCTTAACATAACAAAAGAAAAAACAGTTAAATGCTTGCAAACCCACCCTTGAGTTCCTGGGAGCAACTGGGGCAGCCAGTGAGTGACATTTCTAGTGTCAAGTTAGATACTGAATCTTAAGTGAACGTTGTTCAAGAAAGTCTTTCTGATGTTCTCAATTGTTAGCATATTCATCTCCATTATTTCAAATTGTTAATTAAGGAATTATATGACAAAAATCACTTATGTGAGAAATTCAATACAATGTTCTTTAATATATGTGGCTGTTTCACATTTTTATAAAGGAATGAAGTTTTTTATCTGTAAATAATTTTATTGATCGATGTAGTGTTAGAAGCACTTATTTAGTTTGTGGGGAGTCACTCTTCTGAATGTTCAGTACTGTTTGCTAGGTTTTATTAAGTTCACAATAAATTTCAAATGTTGTAAGAGATTCTGATAATGTAGCACTTAAAATTATTTTAAGTAGAGAAAGGAAAAAATAGTACTTTAACGGAATGCATATAGCAACAGAAAAGAACTTCATTTTTTGAAAATTTTATGAGAATCTTTAGAAACTAAGATTTTATAATGAAGAAAGACCATTGAGCTGTGAGTCAGCGGGTGTGGTTTCTGATGTCGTTTCACTAATTAGCTGTAGTGCTCAGTAATTTGCTTACTCTATTGAGATCTTGTTTTCCTCGAACATAAAGTGACGGGAAATTGGATTAGATAATCTGTCTTTTAGCTCCAATATCACACACACTCACACACAACACCTCTCTCAGCACTCCCAGTTAGTAAGATCTAATTGGGAAGAAAGGAACCTCACAATTTTTAACATGTACCATTCTCCTTCCTTAAAAGGTGAGGTATGGCGCCAACAGAACAGAATAATTGATGCCACGATGGGCTTTGAATTTTAGGCTTTGATTTTAACTTTTGCTGGAGTCATGGTAAGAAACAGAATTAAGTGGGGAAAAACATGATCTCTGAAGCTATTAAGTGTTAGGATAGGAGTTTAACTAGAGATGGAAGAAAGCCACCCAGAAGAGATGTTGCCTTCCATAACATTTCAACATTATGAAATTTAGCTTTTGTGTAAACAAATATGTAAAAACTTTCTACTGGAATATTTCATGTTTAGCCAATGACAATTTTCTAGAAAGCATTAATACCAGTGTGACGCGTTTGGAAATTTATTGTACGGAGTGGGATAAGAGTACACAATAGACACTCAAAGTGCATTGTTAAAAGTTAATATAAATAGCATTTGAATTATGAGAAGCTTGTAAAAATTAATTCCAAAGGATTCTTAAAAGACTAAATTAGTCTCTTTATTTTAACTTACAATCATATTGTCACCTCTTTTTGTTCCTTAGTAAATATTCTGTCATAACTTTTAAATTTTTTGACCAAATTCATCCCAATATATTCTTTTTATTATAAATTTTTTCTCCATAACTAAATTTAGAATATTTCTGTTCACTCCAAATTTCCACCCAAAAGTTCACATGCTGCCAGGTTATTTTGATTTACTCATTTCAAATGAAATGAAATTGTAAAAGAAACCACATTTGAAATTACAACGTGATTCAGCTACTAACAAAAACCAGCTCTCTCATTCATTCAGTTTTTCAGTCATTCATGTATTTATTCACTTACAAATTTCTCTTGTGAAGCTTATATTCTAGGGAGGTAAACCCAATAAATAAGATCCTTATAAATAAATACATTTTATAGTATTTGAGAAAATACGTGTTTTGGAAAAATCAGAGCAGAGTAAAGAAGATCAGGAGTATTAGGAACTGGGCAGTTGCTCTTTACGTATTGTTTTAAAAATATAGTTATCTTCTAGTTATGAGTGAGATCATATGGTATTTGACTTTCTCCCTCAGACTAATTTCACTCAGTATAATAAGCTCAAGGACCATCCATGTTGTCACAAATGGCCGGATTTCATCATTTCAATCAATGAAATCAATACCACATCTTCTTTATCGACAAACAAACAGAGTAATGGAAATTGGATTGGTGGTTACCATAGGGGAAAGGGGGGAGGGCAAAAGGGGAGATTAGGCTCATATGTGAGGGGAGGGACTATAATTAGTTTTTGGGTGGTGAACATGATGTAATCTACACAGAATTTGAAATATATTACAATGTACATCCGAAAGCTACATAATGTTATAATCCAATGTTACTGCAATTATAAAAAAAGAAGAAGATCAACTTGAACCAAAATTCCTTCACCTAAAGCGGATGTCTTCGAAAGATTCACCCAAATTTTTCTACCTATATAGTTATAAGTACCATAAGATATAATTGTATTTGATACTAAGAATGCTGATCCTGAGGCTTTTCATTCACCTAATGTAAGGGAAACAATAAAACAAAAAAAGCAAATATATATATATATATATATATATATATTTAAAGTGATACATTTTCTATAGAAATATCACTTCTCTGAGAACAGATATTTTTCTTTCATTGTTATTTAATTTATTCCACAATGCTTTTGTCATAATGTGGTTTATTGAGGAATCCAAGAAAAATCCATTAGTCAGGTTCAGGGAGCAAGAAGGTGGACAGGATAAGACAGAGTTTCAAACCCCTTTCCAACACAGGCACTAGATGAATGAAGTACCTATCTGTTGACTGTTACCTAGTTACTAAAATGGAGAGGTGTAAAATAAACTTACTATTTTGACAGGTATGTTTGATCTTAAAGAACTAACCTTGAACAAAAGAATTTTTCAGTGAAAGAACTATATTTTCCATGAGAATTTTTTTCATCATTATTAGTCTCCTGTAGACTATATCACCAAACGTAAAAGTTTTAAATTTTAATTTACCTAGAAGTTTCTATGTGGCATGTAATCAAATAGATGCCTTCCAATAAATACACCAATGGTGTTCTCGCTTATAGAGCCTGATGGGAAAACTAGCTGATGGGAAAAAGAAGAAAAGAAAAGATTAGAAATCTTCTATAAAGTTAACTTTTAAAAATGTGTATACTTATTTTTATCTGTTTTAAATACAGATAAAAACTCAAGACTTCATGAGGAATAAAAGCATTTCAGACATTAACATTCTGGCCAAAGAACTCCAAATAGCAATTAATCATTGCTCCAAAAGGCCGTGCATTCAATCAAAGAAAAACAATTCTCTTCCCGTAACTCTGATGAAATAATGGCCTGGTCCCCTCAGACATTTCTATCTAGCTTTATTTAGGAATGTTGATGCACTTACAAAAATAGTAAGACTCGAGATCATTAGAAGAGACATTTAATGGAAGTTGAAGTATCTTCTATAAATCAAGTGAGGTTCTCGCAGGATTATATGTCATATTAGTAGAGGCAGCTATAATATCAATATTTTGGTTGTCAACTGAAAAATGTTGGACATGTTGGTTCACATTACTGTTAGGAAACATCATTTAGGAAACTGTGTTGAAACCAAGTCCTCTCTTAAAAGGAATGGGTGGAAGAAGGATGAGCTATAATTAGGAGTTGAGAGATAAAATTTTAGTTAAATTAAAAAATATATATAAATTACAACAGGGAGATAATTTTGAAAGGTTAAGATTGCTTAAATAGCAATTTTGTAGCAAAATCAGTTTGTCTTTGGAATAATTTCTAGAACATTTAACATTCAGTGAATATACATAACAAGTGAAAATTT
This sequence comes from Equus caballus, assembly GCF_041296265.1. Taxonomy (NCBI): domain Eukaryota; kingdom Metazoa; phylum Chordata; class Mammalia; order Perissodactyla; family Equidae; genus Equus; species Equus caballus. The sequence goes on along the minus strand of NC_091709.1, from coordinate 24,371,822 downwards.
TTCTGTTCAAATTTGAATTCTCCAGAACGATGATTAAATAAATAACATGAAACAATCTTTCAGAATGGTTCTGGGGCTGAGTCTTCCACTGTGTAGGAAAGACGATGAAAAGAATCATTGAGAACATAACATTTCTCAAAGCAAGGGATCCTTGGGCAAAAGCTTCATTTCTCACATATAACCAATTTGTGATCATTTACGGTTTATGGTGTTTGTTCTGATATCTTCAAATGGCAAGGATTTACGCATAAACCCTTTTATTAAAGACAATGTAAACATATTTACTAGCCAGGAACATTCCATACTTTTTCTTCATTTAATCTATTAGGTGGCTACACACACACCACACACAATTACATATGGATGTCTGTGTGTCTATACATCTATATGTATATTGTACGTATTCAATTAGTTTATATTTCTTATGTATAGAAATGTTATCTGCTTAAAAATACAGAATTCATTTTTTTTAAGTAGGTAAACTAGCAAGAAATTGCAAAAGGACTTTTTACAATACTTAGCTTGTATTTAGTTTCTTTAATAGGTTTAAAATCCATTTCAATTCTTTACAAAATGTTTCACTGAGAACTTTAAGTCCAACATGGGTGCTATTCTGGGTATCTTGGTACTCGGCATTTATTTAACAGTCTGATAACACACTGAGGCAAAAATGCTGGGCCGCATTTGTCCTTATCTTACATATTAGTACACCTATGGATGTAACTACTATGTTCTAGGTTATAGGTAAAAATTGTATACACAATTAAGCTTTTGTATTTGCATTCTAAGGAAATAATTTTTATCACTCCAAAATGCAGATGGCCTCCTAAAAGAAGAAACGATGCATTGTAGGGTTTATAGGCAAATGTAAAGCTAGAATGAAAATAATATTGGATGAAATTTCTTGGTGTAAAAATAGGTAATGTTTAAGAATTATTTTCATGAAAGTTTACTAGCTAATATATCCACTATGTTTTTAAAAAAGTATTAGAACTTAATACAGTGTTATACTTAATTTTGAGATAAATTCTGAAATAAATAAAAAGAATGTAAAACAACTTTCTTATCTGTGTATATTTCTCTACAGATATTTTGGAAAGTAAGAACTGTGCTTTTCCTTTTATCCCTTTATGAAAATACACTAATTAGAATTATTATCCCCAAAGAAACATATAGGGAGATTCAAAATAGTTATGGTAGATTAAATATTAAAGTCGACTTTTCTTTAGCTTAGGCCTCACAGAAAATATTTCCTGCGTTAGAGCCAAGGATTGGTGTCTTTCTTCCTCCATGGCCCAAATCTAGATTGAAAGTGAACTGACGTTGAGGCCTCCTGAGTTTAGAATAGGCAATGCTTGCCTGATGTAATAGACCAGAGTGGTTATTTTTCTTTTTCAAAGATTGGCACCTGAGCTAACAACTGTTGCCAATCTTCTCTTTTTTTTTTCTTTTTCTCCCCAAAGCCCCCCAGTACATAGCTATATATTTTAGTTGTGGGTCCTTCTCATTGTGGCATGCGGGACCCTGCCTCAGCATGGCCTGATGAGTGGTGCCATGTCTGTCCGAGCCCTGGATCTGAACCGTGGAAACTCTGGGCCACCAAAGTGGAGCATGCGAACCTAACCACTTGGCCATGGAGCCAGGCCCAACAGTGGTTATTTTTAATTATCTAGTACTATCTGATAAAATTTCGTCTATCTACCTAGAGACATAGCATATTAGTCTATATCTTGGGCATAAATTAAAGGACTCTACAGCAGAAAAGACCAAAGCTGAATAGAGCTCTAGGCTAGTCCTCTAATCTTTATTATCCCACTAATTGATTGTGCTGCTTTTGTGTAAACACTTTTTAAGTTTGAAAACCTAATAATATTGTGATAATAATATTGATATATTAATAATGCATTTCAAAAATTCTATCTCCATAGTGCTGACAAACTTGTGAGATGTGAATGTTATTAACATTTTGCAGATACGAAATTGAGATTCAGAAGTGAAATTACTTGTTCAAAGTCCCAAACCTCATAAGTTACAGCTCTGTTCTTGGATTCAGAAATTAAGTACCTTGCCCATGGTCCTATATCTCCTAAGTCTCAGAGCCTCTGTGATTAAATGCATTCTTCTTTCCAATTAAAGAAGTTAGCTTTGAAACTATTTCGGTACAAAATTATTGTTTAATCAAGGCCAAATTTCCCTCTTGTAATTTTAACGTTTGGTCATAATAGATTTAATATAATTACATTATATAATAATATATTAACATATCATTGATTACATAATGATATATTTTATTCCTTGTGTGCACACTAGCCTTGTCATTATCCCCATCTAATAAAAGGAAAAAAAGAAAGAGGTTTTATTTATCTTAGCCAGTTGTGTCCCATTTACTCCAAACTTTCTCTTAACTTGATAGTTTCTAATATATCATTCTCTCACGCCTTTATTGAAAAACATCTAATAATTCCTTATTATGCTCTATGCCCTATGTTATGTTCTGGGGTCACAGACATAAACCAGACAGGCATAGCTCCTCACTTGATGAATGGGCATTCTCCCGATGGTGATGTGTAACGAATAAAGTAACAAATATAGTGACTTAAAATGTGAATAATGTCTTTGGAGCACATAATCAGGATTCTGTAACAGAAAATAATGGGGTCAGAGCAGGGGGAAGGCTGCTTTAGATCAGGAGGGAACATCTAAGATGAGAAATGAAAGGTTGGAGAAAGCCAGGCATGGGGTTAGCTGTGACTAAAATATTCCAGAGAGAAGAATCAGTAAATGCAAACAAAATCCTCTCAATCCTAGTTATTCACCTTTCAACACATTCCCTACTAATATGCGAGGGCTAGAAATAAAGACAGGATTCCAGGAAGGATTTGACCAGCATGCTGTTCAATTATGGTTTTTCTTCTTGTTACTGTTATTTATCAGTGCAGTCAAAATAATTATTCTTTGTTTGTTAGTCTAAACATTCTTTTGCCATATTTGGGTATAATTAATACATAGTATAATGTATATAGCATATTGAAGTACAACATATATATGTATCTTCAGAAAGGAGGTATAGTAAAATGGTTAGCATCATGGATTCTATGGGTTTGGACAAATTTATAATACATGTATCCACCATTATAGCATCACCCAGAATAGGTGCACTGCTCTAAAAATCCTCCGCTCCTTGCCTATTGTCTTCCCCCACCCTGCTACCCAACCTTGGCAACCACTGATCTTTTTACTGCCTCTACCATTTTGCCTTTTCGAGAATGCCGTATGGTTGGAATCATCCAGTATGCAACCATTTCAGATTGGTTTCTTTCACTTAGTAATATACATTTAAGGTCTCTCCATGTCTTTTCATGGCTTGATAGCTCATTTCTTTAGCATTGAATAATATCCCATTGTCTGAATTTACCACAGTTTATTTATCCATTCACCTACTGAAGGACATCTTTGTTGCATCCAAGTTTTGGCAATTATCAATAAAGCTGCTATAAACATCAATGTGAAGGTTTTTGTGTAGACAGAGTTTTCAACTCCTTCGGGTAAATACTAAGTAGCACAATTGCTGGATCATATGGTAAGAATATGATTAGTTTTGTGAGAAACTGCCAAACGGTCTTCCAACTTGGTTTGCCTTACCCCCAGCAATGAATGAGCATTCTTGTTGCTCCTCATCCTCACCAGCATTTGGTGCTGTCAACCTTCTGGATTTTGGTCATTCTAATAGGTGTGTAGTGGTACCACTTTTTTTTTAGATTAAAGTAATATATTTGCTGTCTTTCTGTGAAGTTTAGCATTGTAGATATAAGAATTTTTGTGTTCCACTAGTTATTATACCCAACCCCATTCAGTCTCTTCCTTATTACACTGACTGCTTTTCCTAAATATATACATATATATTTATTTATTTGTTCATGTTCTACTACTTTTACAGACATAACACATTTCAAAACCCAACTAAACCATTTATATTTCCTTCTTCCAAACTGATTAATTACTTTTTGTCAATACTAATGAATACTTTCCTGACTTTCACATACATTTTTTTCTAAATTTCTTTATTTACCAATAAAAAGAAAATCACCTTTGTGTTTTTCACCAATCCTCTTATCATTGGTAGCAATCTACATTGTTTATTCTAGATAGACAGATGAGACTTTAAGTTAATCATGTTCTCTCCCTATTTTCACAAGACATTTGTTTTTTTCTCAACATAGTTATCGAAAAAAATTCCCAAGATTGATATCCCATAAATAATTTTTATAAATACATTGCATTTTTATAGATAGTAGATATTCGTGTTTGCTCAATAACTATGTTTTTTAGCAAATTCTGTTACTTTTCCATTTTTAATCTTATTGTAGACTCTTGGCTCTTCTTACAGATTCAGTTGTTTATAATTGACTCATTGAAAACTTAATTTATTTTAATGCCTTAAATTGCCACAATTTAGCTGTTGGGAGTCCCTTTCAGTTAGAATATCATACACCCTTGCTCTTTCACCAAAAACAAAAGTGTTTTAGACTCATCTTAATTTTCTCTGTTATGAATGCTCCCCAATTATTCTGTATTCTCCACTTTCATTTCCCAGCCACCCTGGAAGTTGGGTGAAGGCCATGTGATTAGTTCTTGCCAATATATTGTGATTGGGAGTCATGTGGATGGCCATGCAGTGATGATTCTAGAAGCAGTATGCAGATAAGGTGATACTACACAATAAAAGGACACATCCTGGATTCATAAGTCACGAGGTCAAGGAGAGCCCAAAACCAACTTTGTATGAAAAAGTAAATGGTGTGTCAACACCTGAGATTTCAGGGTTTATGTTCAATCAAAATTGCATTGCTGAAATAAAAAATGGGTTGAGATCATCAGCAATATAGAAAAAAAAGGACACTGAAGCTATTAAAGAAATAAACCAATCACAGAGATGATTATTTTATACAGTGGATCCACAGACTAACAGAAGATTACCAGTGTTTTGCAAGTACAGAATACAACAAATGGAATAAAAACTATTCAGAGATCTAACACAGACCATTTCCCTGGAATAAAAGAAGCAGCAAATTTGCAAAATGAGAATGAACCACATTACATGAAAAATGAAATAGCAAGACTGAGACGGATCATTACTGACTGTTTAATATGTAGAATTTCAAAGATACAGGAGTTCTTCAAGCATAGAGGCAGAAAAAGCACAGACCATTCTTGTCAAGATGGTAATGTAAATTTGCATTTTAAATATTCCTTCTCTTCAAAAAGAAAACTATAAAAATAAAGTCATAGTTGCCCTAGGGAACAAAATAAAGATCTTTTGGGCCCTGAAATAGAATATAATCACACAACGGTAAGCAGAGGCTGAAGTCATTCGACTGCTCTGATTCAGGAAGCAGGCATAGGATGCCACAAGTGGGGACTCCTGTAGTATGTTGGAGTCTAGGAGGACCCCAAGTTAGACAGGGCACAGGTCCAGGTGCACTTCATTAAAATTGGATTTGGGATTGTTTTCTCTTGCCATTGGAAGCCATAGATTTCTCTGGTCACTGTCCAAGATTATGATTTTATATCTTGGGTATCTATCTCCTTTGGTGGGAGAGAAACAGAAAATATCATGAAGAGAGTACTTGGACCATTCTGCAATATCACAGCCTGACAGGAGAGTTCAGTTGCAAATAAATTGGTTCTCTTCTGGGGCACCAAAGTGGTAGTGAATGCTACAACAAAAGAGAATGGTAGAGTTAGGTAAGCATAGGGCAAAAAATGAATAAACAATAAAATAAATCCATGATAGAACAGTAGTATTAAGAAAGACAACCAAAAAAGTCAAAATTAAAATAAGCAATAAGGAGAAAATTAATTCAGGATACCAAATTCAAAGAACAGAACAATATCAAGTTGATTTGGAAAGAGGTAGCTTTAAAGGAAGTGGGTTTAAGAACCTCAAAATATAAGCAAAAGATTATAATCCATAATAAACAAGATATTATGTAACAAAAATAGGCTTATATAATTTCTAACTTGTATTTTGAACTAATTAAAGATACCCGCTAGGTTGCAAGGTAGAACCAAGCTGTCTTATCCTTCTCTGTGGAAGGATGCTATCCATCTCCCAGCTTCCACCAATGGCGATATCTTATAAAACTATAGTACATAATCAAAACCAGGAAATTGTAATTGGCACAATAAAATTTACTAGACTACAGGATTTAGTCAAATTTCACTAGGCTTTGAATGCACTTGTTTGTGTGTGTGTGCATGGTATACTTTTATGTATAATTTTATGACATTTTTTCACATGTACAGATTTTATAATCACCACAATAGTCAAGACACAGAACTTTTCTCTCACCGCGAGGAAGCTCCTTCATGCCATCCCTTTCTAGGTACCCCTCTTCACCATCCTCTAGACCCTGGCATCTACTGATCTGTTCTCTATCTCTATAATTTTGCCATTTTGAGAATGTTATATACAGTATGTAAATATTTGATAATATCTTTATTCGCTCAGCATAATGCCGTTGAGATCTATCCAAACAGTGTATATAAGAGTTCATTCCTTGTTATTGGTAAATAGTATTCAATGGAATGGATGGATCACAAAATGTTTAGTTCACCTGCTGAAGAACATTTTGCTTCTTTCCAGTTTGAGGTATTACGAATAAAGTTGATATGAACATCTGTGTACAAGTTTTTGTGTGACCATAAGTTTTCATTTCTTAAGGATTAACATTCAGCACTGTGATTGCTGAATAAGTGTTCAGAATTTAAGCAAGTGTGAGATTGATTTGCAGAATGATTGTACCATTTACATTACAGCTAGCTATATAGAAGACATCGTTTCCCCACATCCTCACCAGTATTTGATGCTATCAATATTTTTTTTATTTTACTCATTATAACAGGTATGTAGTAGTATTACATCATGTTTTTAATTTGAATTTCTTAAGGGCTAGAAATACTGAGCATCTTTTCATGTGTTCATTTGCCATCCATATATCTTTCTGAATGAAGTGTTTGTTCAAATTCTTTGGCTATTTCTTAAGTGGATTGTTTGTTGTCTGATCATAGAAAAAAGGGACATAGGTTTATTGACCATCAGGACTATTGTCTCTGCTTCAAATAAATGAATATTATGGAATATCTTGTAGTAAAGATTGTACTATTTAAGGTAAAATATTGCTGTAAAAGATAAACTTCAAATTTCATTGGCTTCACATACAAAGATTTATTTCTCATTTATATACAATAAGCATTTCTGGTTCATGTGTAATTTTCCTGTAAGCTATGATTTAAGGAACGAGGCTCCAAAGATCTTATGATTTTACCAATTTTCATAGATAGCTTCTGAAATTGCCATGCTGTCCTGCGTTAATCATGTAGAAGGGGAAAGAACATGGGACTTATCCATGGAAATTTTTATAGTCTTGGCCTGGAGTTGGCACACACCCACCTGCCCATACCAGATTGTAAAAAACCTCAGTCACATGGCCAGTGCCAACTATAAAGGAGCTGAAAGGCATAGAGTAGCTGTATGCCCAAGAAGATAGTTTGTGAACATAAAGAGAGCTCTGTCACATCTCGCACTCTACCAATCTTCTATGTCAACCTTCTTCTCATCCATAGAACACTTCAACATCTCTCCATCACAGATAACCAGAAATCCTATCAAACTGAAAGTCCATCACACTAGATGTTGCACAGTCCTCTCCATTAAGACATGATATTCACAAACTATTGTCCTATTAACTTAAAAGTCAAATTTTCTCGAAGCCAGCTTGGTGGTGCAGGAGTTAAGTTTGCATGTTCTTCTTTGGCAGCCAGGGTTTGGTTGTTTGGATCTGGAGGGTAGACCAACACACCGCTTATAAAACCATGCTGTGGCTGGTGTCCCACATATAAAATAGAGGGAGATGGGCATGGATGTTAGTTCAGGGCCAATCTTCTACAGCTAAAACAGAGAGGAGTATTGCCAGTGGATGTTAGCTCAGAGCTAATCTTCCTCAAAAAAAAATTAATTAATTAAATTTAATTTAATTTAATTTAAAAAGTCAAGTTTTCTCTTCTCTCAACAAATGTACAAGATTAATTCAAGAACAGGGTAACTCCATTCAAGAAAGGAGAGAGAGGGAGGTATATAGTAATCAATGATTCACAGAAATTGTGAAATTCTGGCAAGCAAACATGGAAAAGTCTTTCAGGTCTGCAAAAGTGGAAAATCCTACTAGTTCTCTCTGGAAAACAGTCCCTGGGCCATTGTTCTCAGATAACTTTAGGCAGCTCCTCTTTGGCCAGTAATTTCACGTTTACCTCTGAGTTATTATTGCACAGATGCTCTCCTTACGCTAATGTATCTTTCACATCCTGTCTTATGCTTGGGCAAACCTGGAAGGAACAAGAGATGTTTTAAGCCATAAAAATAAAATATTCATTATCTAGCATTAATTGTTTTGAGGGGAATATTTTTCTCTATAAATTTAACATTCCTCTGATCTCTTTTCTTCTATTCTCTCCATGTACCAATAAATGTACCCAAAGTTCTTTGCTTACTTTACTTGACTTACTGCAGTCTGTGGAATCTAAAATGCCATCTGTTTTAAGACACTATCATCTTATGTACCACTAAGGGAAAAATAATGACGCAGTGCTTTCTTATCACTTATAATTTTTAAAAAATTTTCTTGAAAGAGCTATGTTAGACATATTTAGATATAAATTTGTATGGTATATCATTCTTGTTCATAATGAAAAGGAATATATACATGAATAAATTGAATAAATTATTCCTGATACTCACTTTTAGAGTCTGACTCTTCTGAAATCCAACTCAGAGTTTTCCATCTCTATGTCCTTTCATACAATATTGGACTCTATTCCATCAAAAGTTTTGGTGACATAGTATGTCTTAAGAGTGCTCAAATACTGTCTCCTGGAGATTAAGCCACCAAACCCATTCTTCAGATTTGAATGTGCATGTATAGACATCAATAGCCGTATCACCATTGCCACGTGGCTCACAGCAATTATTAGGTGTGTTCTGATTTCAGACATAATAAAATAATTGAATCTGCATTTTGATGTTGATGAAAGTGTAAATTCTCACATATAAAATATGTTATTATTTTCTTCACATTCTTCTCTATGAACATAGGGAGGATTTCTTATGGTCATCTGAAATCATAGCAAGAGGTGGGAAGGGTATCTCCTAAATCTTTCATTTGCAGCATGGCTGACATATTTTTTCCTGAGAAATTTTAAGGAGACATTTTTTTCTCAAGCTATTTTCTTTTTTATCTCTTGCTGTTTGAGGTCTGGAAATAGTTGACTCTTTCTATCTATAAAGATTGTTGATTTCTGAATTCTCTCTTCCTCTCATTTCCCTTTTCAAACTAGTCAGTTACATCCCAGAGATTTCTTTTTCTTGTACTATCTTGCCCATTGCAACAAACACCAGTGCACAAGTCAATTCTTTTCACCCTCTTGCCCCTGAGTCACAGGCCCAGTAGGCGTGTAACTTTTTGCCGCTGTATAACGTGGGTCTCCATCTCTTCAGCATCTAATATCAGTTTGCATTCCATCACCAGTTGGATGGGTTCTTTGGCTTTTGTCATTTAGGTGCAAGGAACCTAAGGGATTTCTAACTTATTTCAGGATTAAAATATACTCGCTGCTGTAACCGATAGATCCCCAAATCCCATTGGTTATATGCTGATTTAGACAAAGAAATCAAAACATATGTTCCTGATTGGTAGGCAGTCTCCTCCAAATGATGATTCAGGGACCATCTTGTTTTCTCACCATCTTTGCCATCCTATTTGTAAATTCATCCGTTTTACATGCATTAACCTCATAAAATAGGACAGAATATTAAGGATCAAATGAGGAATATTTTTATGACACAGGCCTAGAAAAAGTATGCATTCCTTGCACTTGCATTCACTTAACTAGAACTTAGTAATAAGATCAGCTCACTGAACTGAAAGGCAGGCTGAGAAATATGCTCTAATTTTGTTTACAGGAAGAGGAAGGAAGGAGTTGGATGTAGAGTACCCTCTGACCTACAGATCAGTTGAAATTAGCATACACAAAAAGAAGAAAATCTTAAAAGGATTAAAAGAAAGTTCCTTAGTCACAGGTGGCTTCAGTGTTTTGCCCATTCCTACCGAAAAGAAATTAGAAGTCTGTAATTAAAAACCATATGTATTTATAATGACATATAATAATATTCATGAACTGAGTTTAACTCTCAGGTCAAATCCTGAATGTTAATTTTATAAAATTATATTCATAAAGTAGTATGTTATAAACGCATTTATCCTCTGGCACCTTAAATACATAATAATTAACATATGTGATTTAATGTACTATGATGTTAAACCTCAACTTTGGCTTTCTGAATTACTTTTCCTTTGGAGCAAGATTCCGTTTTAAAAGCGTAGTCTCCTAAACCTTTTTTGAAGTTGATTCCAGTTCCACGGCAGCCTAAACACAAGAATGAAAAACTTGGAGCCCCACTTCCTGGAGATGTCTCTTTATCCCCTGTGGCCCCCTCTAAAACTCCCAAGGACCTGCAGAACTCTGCAAAGCAGTGATGTAGACTATGCTTCCGGAACATCTGGGGCCTCATCTGCATGTAGAGAGAGAGAGAAATGGCAGCATAACAAGCCTATAGAAGCACCACACGTTGCTATCCTATGGATATTATTTGGTTTAATGCATTTCAATGAAGTTTTCATTATTTATCCAATATCTTTAAAACTCTAACCAGTTTCAGGGATTTTTTTGGCAATAGTTTTAATATTACATGTAATAAAATATACAAAACCAAACACACACATATATATAATTTTTGCTGTGCAAATTTTATGCTATATAAACATATATGTTAAAATTTATATATTTCTTCTACAAAAGAGTGATATTTATTTGTCACCTTAATTATTGTTGTTCATTGTTGTAAATTTCCTTTATGAATTATGGTTAATATAGTATCCAGAAATATATAATACAATTATTACAATTAGAAGTAAACTAAAGAACATATGCAAAAGAACATTACTTTTGCATATGTATGTATGATTTTGACTAATTCACAAAATTAAATTTAGGCATTAGGAACAAAAGGGAAATATATATTTTCTGTGTAAACAGTTAGTTCTGGCCAGTGTGTAGCATTTGCTAACTCTACTGAAAATAATCATTATGTTATTATGGGGCAGTCAATCTATTTTCAGGATTATGGAATATAATATTGGCTATAACGAATTTATACCTTAATTATTTTATCAAATAACATGAATAGTCTTTATTCATGACTGTTAGAATTTCAAAATATTGGTGATGCTAACACATTGAAGCCTTTTACTTTCCATATGTTAGCATGATTTTTTTTTCAAAAAAGTTGAATGAGGATGTGGTTTGACTTATCATACTAATTTGGCATTGGTGCGTTGTTGGCAAGAAAAACATAGAGTGGATTATGAAATGTAATGACATCAAAATAGAGCTAAAAATAATATATTGCAATGCAAACATATTTGTTTTACTGCCAGGAATATTTTTACCCTCCCACCCTCAACCCCCCTACCCTTTCTGCTGAAACTTCTAACAGTTTTTTTGACAAGAACATAAGAACTCATTTAATACATTTTATTTCAGGAATATAAATAGTCAGAAGAGGGTAGTTACCTGGAAGTTTAATTTGGGGTGAAATTAAGACAATTATTAAGTTACAAATTGTAATATAACACTATTCTTCTTAAAAGGAATGAGGAGAATTGAATTTCTTATTCTTCTTTCATCCTGCTCACTGTTGAGAGTCATGGATCTAATGTCAATGGTTCTAGAGTGCATGGCTTTTTCATTTCTGCATGAATCAAGACAATAAAATGCAGGGAAGCAATAAAACGTAACAGACAAGAGTACATCCCCGAGATTCCAACCATCTGAATTCTTATTAAAATCATAGAATAACCTCAATATTCTAAGTGCATTTTAAGGGAGTTGTCATGAAAATGAAATAAAATAACACAGACAGAGCTTAGAACTTCCAAATGACAGTAAGTGGTAACTACACTAAACAAACAAACAAAATCATCTCCCTATACCTCTATGCATAAAAACATCTTCACAATTCACTTATATGCAATGCACTCTGAACTATTTAAAATTCTATGAGTCTAGAAACATAGTTTTAATCATAGAATTGTAAATTCACATTGGTGCAGTTGAATAGTTCTTAGAACTATACTAATGATGAACAAAAAACAAGAGATAGATTTAGACAAAATTATGTCATGCATATTTTACACTTGTCTTCTATGGAGTTATCTAAGTCTGAATAATGAGAGACATCTTAAAATACGATATGACCCCCTGTTTTTTAGTATCTATTATTGCGCAAATACTTAGTAAAGAGAAACCTAGTAAAGCATTTGTAGTCTCATCTAAATTCTAATTTAGAACATTTTAGGCATGTATATCATTAATTATTATAATGATTATGAAGTTTGTACCTATGATCATAATTATGATCATGATAATTTAAGAGCTTATCAAAGACCAAGTACTCTGCTTATATATACTTATAGAGAAAGAGCATGCACTAATTGCTGGATGTATATAATTATTTAACTTAATACTCATGATTATGTATTTCACTATTGCTATTGACACTTTATACAGGTGGAAACAGAAGTATCTTCACCAAAGCCTCATGGAGCTATTAAGTGACAAAATTGGGATACAAACCCGCAACTATTGGAATCCAAACATGGTGTTTATGAGAGCACGATTATTTACTTGAATGGATCAAGTCAAGATTGTGAAAGCTGACACCCTCTCATTCTTATATTTTTAAAAAGAAGCTTATGTAAATGCAGAAATAACAGATTGTGTATGCACAGCCGATATGTTGTTATAACAGACAACAAAATTTAAACCAAAAGCAATTCGAGCCATTTAAAAAAAGAATACGTGTCACAATCCAGTTCTTGCAGCTCTGGCAATGACCCTTAAAAACAGAGTGGTCAACCCAGAAAGTCTGGAATTCACACTTCCTAGACATTCTTTAATCTGTTACACATCTAAATTTTCCCCACAATACCCATGTCCAATCTCACTTTATAACATTATCAGTTATTATTTGCTAATTGCTAAATTTAATGCATATATTATGATCATTATCTTTTTAAAAAATTCAGCTTTATTGCGGCATAATTGAAATATAAAATTGTAAGATATTTAAAGTACATCTTAGTGATTTGATATACATATACATTGTGAAAGTTCCCCCCCCATTAGTTAATTAACACATCCATCACCTCACATATTTATTTCTTTTTTTTGAGGGGGAGAACATTTCAGTTCTACTTTCTTATCTTAATAGATATTTTGTAGAATTTGACATTGTAAATTATCTTTCCTTTTGGAAACTCTCTTCACCCAGTTGATTTACAATGATACCTCTTGTTTTATTTAAGATATAGGTAAACTTCTGTAATGTAGAAACAACAACAACAAAATAGTGGCTTATAAAAAGGATACATTTATTTCTGTCCCTCACGTAGGTCCAGGAGCAGTCAGAAAGAAGTTCCAGGATGAGAAAATAACTTGATCTATTGGGGTGCCCAGAGAGCTAGATCTCTTCTGTTCATTATCCCACAATTTCCTAGCTGCTGTCTTTATCTAGATTGCCAGATCGGGACCACCACCCTTATGTTCACATTCCAGCTTGTGGGAAGGTGAAGAGAGTGGAGAGCAAAAAAGCCTCCTTGCAATGATAACATGTTCTATTCCTCTACCATTGACCAAAATGTCATCATATCACTACATTTCCCTTTAAGGGAGGCTGGGAAATTGTAGGGTCTAGAAAGGTAGAACCGTCTCAAATTCCCAGTTATATTAACAAGATGAAGAAGGGTTAACTGATCCTGGGAGAAAATTCCAGAAGACAACAGTCTCTGCCACATTATTTTTTCCTTTCTCTCTACTTAGAATTTTATCCTTTGAACCACTTTGGCCACGTTACTTTTCTCTACTCACTCACAAAATAAGAAATTGCTCTTTCTTTTGATTCTCATGACTTTCTCAACTTTATTCCAATTCCCTTTAGTGTGTCTACTCCATGCTTAATAGACAAAAGGCTAAGGATTACATTTTTTCAGTCTCCTTTACTATTCGGCTTCTTTAAGATTACACCAAGTAGATATATTAGTGCGGGATTTGTGAAGTCTCCACAAGCTTAGGTGGAGACTGATTCTTCTGTTTCCACTATTCTTTTTCAGGTTTGGTTTACCTATCACAGCTGTGGCAGAGATCTCATGTCAGTTCCTAGCTTTGTGAGTAGTGAGAATTATGACATCAAGCATACATTTTACAGACGTGGATTGTTGCTCTGCTGTATGACTAAGCTTACAGTCAATAGTTTTGAAAAGCACATAGCAATACCTGAGTTGTGGCAAAGAGAATTTACTGAAGGAGATATATTTGTAGTCTCCCTTGATTGTCAGTGGTATTATAAAATGTTGGCTTGGAGACGTATTTCTGAAACTTGGGGGATTTTTCTGAGGAACTTCCTAATACTAACATAATCAAAGATAAAAATGTAATAGATAATTTCATTAAGTCTCATGCAAGTAAGACCTGAAAATCTTCCCAGTCTTCAAGTATATTTTGGGTTTTATTGTCAGTAAAAAGATACTGACAGGCTAAGGGGTTGACAGAGGGTAAGGAAAGATGAAATGAACAGTAAAAAATCTGGTCTGGCCCGGTGGTGTAGTGGTTGAGTACATGCGCTCCACTTCTTTGGGCCAGGGTTGACGAGTTTGGATCCCAAACATGGACCTAGTACTGCTCTTCAAGCCACACTGTGGTGGCATCCTACAGAAAACAGAAGAAGATTGGCACAGATGTTAGCTCAGTGACAATCTTCCTCAAGCAAAAGGAAGAAGATTGGCAACAAATGTTAGCTCAGGGCCAATCTCCCTCACACACACATACACACACACACAAAACAACAACAACAACAAAAAAGTATTACCAACACCAAATACATCTGGTTTCATGACAAGTTGAACAAATGAGAGCTATCAAATAGCTGTAGATAGAATTTACCCATACTCTCTTCATTACATGTTGTGTCATCTAGCTAGCTAGCTATAAAATATATATAATAACAGTTTTCCTCTGCAATTTTCTGTATCTTGTTGGTAGTATAATATATGACTTAATGTTCCATTCTTTAGTTGCAAGATATTAGTTAGACTGAGATAGAGGGGAAATAAACATCATTCAAAGTTGTTTCAATGACTAATCATTCTCCCATTTAGGGAAGGAGATAAACACTACTTTATTGTAGGAAGCATAGTTACATTTATTGTAGAAAGGATAGATACATGATCTTAGGCGGGAGAATACATCTATTTTTTTATTACAACAGGTTGGAAATTTAACTAGAAAGCAATTGTGTGTTTGGGGGCTCTGAATGGACAGTGGTTTTGGTAATGAGGAAGATGATGTTACCCAACTCTCTCCAAAACTTCCATACTATTCTTTAACGCGAATTTAGTTAGAAGGCTAAATATAACATTTTCCAGAGTCTCTCAAAACTTTTCTGCATGTAACAGCATAACTTCTGCCAAGCACATATTTATGCCTGAGATTTGAAAAGTGAAAATGAGCATCAGGTAACGGGGGGCTGTGTTTCAGTTGCTTTTTCTGCTGGAATGAATGATTCTGGTGACTTTTGTGTTTGTTAGTGTGTAGGTTTAATACACGTCCCATTGACTAGATCTTATCTTCAAAGGTATTGACTGCTAGGGTCCAGGCATCTACATTGCTGATGTGGATCTCAACAAGGATCTGGGTGTCCAGCATTGTGGTTGCATCTTCCTAGGTCTTCAGCTTCTTGATCATGGCAGATGCAGGAGAGTCCATGCTGGACTGGATGCCTTCTTTTTTTGTTTTGGAAATTCCGAAAGTTTAATTTGGAGGCTGTCTCTTCTGGCATTATAACAATTATGTCCGATACAACATCTAATTGACTTAAATCGGTTTCTGTTCTAACTAGCTAGGATGAAATACATAGGCTATCAAATGCCTCCAGTGATCTCTACCTCCAGGTAGTCACACACTTGTATAATCCTCTCCCCTTGAATGTCCATGTGGCTTGTGACTTCTAACCTATAGAACACAGTGAAGTTTATGGGACATCACTTCTGTGATCGTGTTACATAGGATTTTAACTTCTGTCTTCCCCACAGACTCATTATTGACTCTCTCCCTCATTGGCTTTGATGAAACACACTGCTAGATAATGAGTTGCAATATGGAGAAGCTCTCATGTCAAGGAACTGAGGGCAACCTCCAGCCAACAACCAGTAAAAACAACTGTCTTGTTTAAAAACCCACAAAGAACCAAATTATTCCAACAACCACTTTGGCTTGGAATGGATCCTTCCCCAGTAGAGATTTGAGGTGAGACCACAGGCCCAGCTGACACCTTGATTGCAGCCTTTTGAGAGACTCTGAAGTAGAATATTCAGATCACTCATGCTGGACTCCTTTCACACAGAAACTGGGAGATACTAAATGTATATTGTTATAAACTGCTAGTTTGTGGTAATTTGTTACACAGCCATAAATAACCAATACACACATTTATCTGTTTCTCTCTATATAAATTCATCATCAATAATATAAATTACTCCATGACATCTCTTTGAATTGACAGTTCTGAAATTTATTTTTTGCCTCAACTTCTTTCCTAGTGCCTGTCATACAGTTGCCACCTACTGAACTCCTCATAATCTACCTTTAAGCAAAATCTCCCATTTTTATTCTCTATTTCAGTAAACATCCTAACACAAACACACACAATTGCACACACCCATTGCTATACCATTTTTAATTCGTCATTAATTCTTCAAGATGCAACCTGAAGAATATCCTTGCCGCTTTATAATATTCTAAGAAATATTTGTTTATTAAACTAAGGATCCGGTAAACAACAGGTGGATATCTTTAAACTTTGAAACATGTTTCCTGATACTAACTAGAGAATTATCAGTAATAAAGTACATGAAGATCAGATGTTGAAAAAAGCCCTGTTGCTCAAATGAAAGCTTTTCACCTGAGAAGTCTCAGTAAAGGGTGATGTGTCAAAAAAAATAAGTTAATATTCTGCCAGATACCATGCACAGAATTTTAAAAATAAATATTTCTAAAATAGAAGCAATATATCCACCAAAACTTATTGTTGATTAAAAAACAAATATCTAATATTGAAAAATAATGGATCATAGAATGACAAAATGTTTGTTACAGAATTATTTAATAAGTGACTCAGGTCTGAATTATGAGTTATTGCATATTTGTAAAGGAATGAAGACTTGATGATCCAATCCCAGTGAGAAACTTTCTATTTGATAGACATGTTTTTGGATTCATTTTCATTAACTTCTGATATTTTTAGCCTTAGCTGTGAAGTAACACATTGAACATGTGCGTGGAAATGTTGTCAGGAAAACTGATTTCATCTCATCTACAAGGTGGTTTTCATGTTAATTTCCACTCTGAAACTGAGGAATTAATTTATTTGAATATGTTTTGATTACACTTTGACAACTGAAAATGCTTATTTTGAGTTCTTTTGGAATATTCATCGGATATTTCGTTGTATAGCAAAATAATGACAACTTTTTTTCTGTGTAACTGTCAATCAGCATTAGCTTTTATATATTGATTTAATATCAACAGTTTCAGAATAATGCAGTGGAATTCTTACTTATATTACCTTATTCATAAATGGCATTCTTTCAATTTCCTCTATCAAATTGAAAAACTTATTACAATTTGAATCTATTTTTATTACATTCCCCAGGTCTCATTCATACATTCACAAATATCCATTTAACTACTGATATTTTTCTGAATATGTGCCAGCTGCTAAATATAAATGTACATAATGCTACATACCAAAATTTGAGGCATTTTTCACATATATGTTTAAATAAAATAAAGTCTAATATTAATAAGCTAAACATAGAACTTTAAAATTAGAACACCATAGTATGTAGAAAGAAAATATAAGGAATCAAATAACATAGCTAAGAGCAGAAATAATTAAATGAAATTTTAAACAAGATAATCAAATACTGGTTTACCTACAGCTCTCTCTACAAAACAAAAGAGAAACAACACAGGTATCTGAAAGAAAGCTACTGCAAAACTGATGAAGAAAAAGAAAGAAGTCAGAAAACTTAGGAAGGAAAATAGGGACATAATTACAGAAAAACAGATTTTATAAAGTAAGTAAGAAAATATGATGTTCAAATATATGACAGTAAAAAGTAAGGGGATATTGATTAATTCTTATAAAAATGTAACCTAAACTGATTCAAGATTGTAAAGGACATTATGGGATACTTTAGGAGAGGAAAAGTACAGTCCAATCTCACTCATAGACAGAGATGCAAAAATTCAGACAAAATTAGCGCACAGTATTGGCTTTTTAAAATAAAATTAAAGTCAATCTTATTCAGTTTTATTTGTTCAGTTTTTTTTTTCAATATGATTTTATGGTTCTGGTCATAAAAAATATGTGATTTTTAAAAACTAAATTTATTTGTACAAATTGAAGATGTTTTTCTTTTTATTGTCAAGGGATTATTTTTGCCACTTTTTTATATTTCCATTATTAAATTAGAGCAGAGCTATAGGTCTTTGCACATTATAATAATTATAAATCAACCACTTTATATTGGTTTTTATTATATGATCTTATTGACACCTATATAATTTTATAATTTCTTAGATTTTCTAGACATATAGTTTCACCAATACAAACAAGACAAGGTTTGTTTCTTGTCATTCAGCATTAACAATGCCCGTTATTCTATTTTTTGGTTTTATTTACTAGAAATTCATGTTAATATTGCATAATAATGTTAACGCTGTCCATTCATCTCTCATTCTTTAAATACTTTTGCAATGCAAGGTAATATTAACTGTGGATTTTGGAAAAGTATGTTCATTATATTTAAGTAGATTTAATTTATTTCTATCTTATATAGTGCTTTCACTAGGAATGACCACTGTATTGCATAAAATGACTTCACTCTCTTTTGTCAATATCACAAAGTTTTTTCCCATAACTTGATGACGCTATCAATTATGCTAAAGTATTTTCTCTTTTTCAAATATACTTGCACTATTGGGATAAACATTCCTGGTATTTGTGTACTGCTCATTTGAAAGAGTTTTAGATTCTATTTTTTAAAAATTGGTTTATATTTTTTATCTACATTAATAAGCAAGCTTATTTCAAAGGTTTTAAAATTGTGTTTAACATGTAATGGTATTAAAAGTGTAAAATGAATTGGAATAATTGCAACATTTTCCTTGGAGTGAAGAGATATATATATATATATATATATATATTTGAGCTCTGAATCCATCTATTCCAAACACTCCTTTTAAAACAGATCTTTATTTACTCTTCTAATTTCTTCCACAGAGATTAGCATTCAATTTTTCCACTTTAGAGGATTCAAGTGAAAAATGAACGATATAAAATAATATTATTTTTAGCTATATATTTCACCATGTTTTATAAGTCACTGTGCTATCTTTCAAACTACATATTTATTTCGATAATGTTTAAAAATCATTTACAAACTCCTTATAACAGTTTTGGAATTCTATAATTGTGCTTCAGCTGAAGGAATACGGTTTTTGTGTCATGCATACCTGAGCTGCTAACTAAACTATTTTTATCTTTTCTTTGTGACTTTGAGCTTAGATAATTACTTAGTTTCTCTGAACTTCAGAAAGTGTGAACAATATTACCTATTTTACAGGTAGTGATACAATTAAATGTAATAAAAATTCATAAGATTTTCTACAATTTGTACATAACAGGAACTCGATATAATTTCCTCCATCCCTGCTGTGTGATCTTACCTTTAAACACTACATCATTAAAAATACATGTTTCACTTGTTATACATCTTTGTCTTTAATGAGAGAATTTGACTCTTGGAAATAGCTTAAATTCATTAATGTCCAGGTGTAAAATTAATATGGATAATCATGATATAGATGTCCTTTCTTTTTTACCAAAAAAAGGCATAAAAATTCATAAAGTATTTCTTGTGAAGTCTATAAACATATTCTGAAGGCAGATCCAAAGAAAAGCAATGAAAGTTCAGAGACTCAGTAACATCTTTGAATTAGGGACAGTACCCTTTATTTATTACCCTGAAACCATAAGGCAAAGTCTGATCACCATTTTCTGGGTAGTCAGGGAAATATTCATTTTGACCTAAACTTCTTGTAGTTTATTTAACACAAAAACAGCCACTAGGATAATCAGTTTCTTATGTGACTCTCAATGAAAATTGTAGATCCATTCTGGTGTAATTGATCTTCAACATTCTCTCTTTAATCTGGCCATATTTCCACCAAATTAAAAACACAGATAACATATCCCCTTTGCACTCCAAAGGAGCTTTTAGGAATATCTTCCTTATAAGTAGGAGTAGTTCTCTTATACTTCTGAAGCTTCATTGCAACCTTCCTAATGGTACAGAAGGAACCCGGGAGACTACCAGTGAACCCCGTACGGACTTCCTAGGGTTTGGAAATGATAATTGAGAGACATTCCTATTCACCTAAAAGAGGGCCAAAAATGAAAAGATATGATAAGATTATATTCCATGAAGCTCCAGAGTACGTTAGTTGCCTGTTGATGTAATGGCACTATCTCAGAATTCCTGGCACCAGGAGAATCATGACATGGTCACTGTCAAATCAATACATTAAGGTTTAAAAAAAATCTATTTATATGGTAAAATTCTTACCCTACTTTAGAATGTGCCAAATGAATTTTAGACTCCTCTAGGGAGCTGATGTCTGCTGATTACTATGGCCTAACAGAAACCCTTGATTTAGAGGGTAGTGGACAGATGACGGTACTCTTTAGTATATATAACAATAGTGGTAAAATTATTAAATTAAAGTTTTGCATTATGAATACTAGTTGAGAAGTTGTTTGATTGCACTATATATAAGGAGTCTGAACAACAGATTGTATGTTTTCGAGTTAACCATCTCAGTGCTCAAAGTAACTGAATATTAGTTATGTCATTTTCCTCCCTAACCTCATGGCCACAATATGAAGAGGATCAGACATTACACTGATCCTTAAGTGATACACAACAAAGGATAATCAGGTTAAAGAAAAAAGAAGGAAGTTAACTAAAGGAAATAAAGATTTCCTAAGCAATTGGAAGGAGGAAACTTCTATAGAAAGACAGCGATGATAATTCACCATTAAAAAACATCATTTGAGTAAAAGTAGAGGATGAAAATACAAGAGACAAAAAAAGCTGACCTTCTCCATGAGTCAGTATAGCACTCCCCCACAACTCCCCTACACACCCCAAAAAGAGACACTCTGAAGAGCCTTGAAAGGACAGTGACAAAGAGAAATCTAAATTGTACTCAACGTTGATAAGTCACGTAGCAAAAATCTTGAAAATTGTCATTAGTTCCTCAATAAGATGTTAAATGGATAGATGAATGATAGATAGATAGATAGATAGACAGATAGATAGACAGATAGATAGATAGATAGATGACAGATATCTGGATAGGGTAAGCTTCATTTAACTCTGGGAAAGATTGCAAGATGCCAGAGGGGGCAAAAACATGTAAGCTAAATTCCCTAAAAAATTCTGTCTCACTCAATTTTGTTTTACTTTGTTTTTTACTAAGTGTGCTGTATATTAAACTTCAATACATTACTACCCCTTGACTCAGAACCATTGATGTAACATGAATGAATTTCAGTCAACTTTCCCCAGGAGCATGTCTGTCTGGGTGAGAATCACTGTGATCCAGACGGGACTAGGCCTCTATAGACAAGAAGTAGGAGTCAGTGTGGACCAGGGAATAAGGAATGTGGCTAGGAAAGTTATCATTTGGGTTCCTTTTGTCACTTAAAAACTGATTTAAACAGATAATGTTTGCATCAAAGCATTAAAATGATTCCCATTAGAGAACTGTCTTCCTATTGGAGGAATTCAATTTTTCTCCTTTTGCCTGATTATTCATTATTTTAGAGGAAATTAATAGATTTTGTTAAAACTATGGATAGTTTAAGATTAATGGCACACATAAGAAATTATGAAATCCGGCCATTTGTGCCAACATAGATGGTCCCTGAGGGTGTTCTGTTGAGTGAAATAAGTCAGAGGGAGAAAGTCAAATATCGTACAATCTCACTCATAAGTAGAAAATAAAAACAACGACAAACAAATACGTAGCATTGGAGATTGGACTGGTGGTTACCATAGGGGAAGGTGGTAGGAGGGAGGGCAAAAGGGGTGATTAGGCTCACATGTGAGGGGATGCACTATAATTAGTTTTTGGGTGGTGAACATGATGTAGTCTACACAGAATTCAAAATATATTACGCTGTACATCTGAAAGCTATATATTGTGATAATCCAATGCTACTGCAATTAAAAAAAATTTAAAAAATTGTAAAAAGATTAATGGCATATAGCTTATCATATTATATTATGTCCATAGAAAAGGTGAAATTGAGAGACATAATTTATGCATTTCCCCTTCCTAAAAATGTGTCAGACTTGCAATTAATCATTATCTTTCACTAGAAAGATGTTAATATGAACACTGACTCTTAGAAAATAGTTTTTGGATGTGTTTTTTATAGTTTTCTATAGCATATCCTATGGTTGAGCTGATTACTTATTTCTAAACACCAAACCGTGCACTACTACTCAGCCTAAAATATACAGAACTCTAGAATACATTGAGATAATTTGGGGAGCCACTGGTGTGAACCACGAGAACACACAATAAGTACTTGTTTGGGCACTTATTTATACATTTTTGTATAAATGTATAAATTTGTCAGGAAATATACAATTGTTTTGTATATTTGGTATAATTTCAAAGTTAGGTATACTCTCAAAATTTGCAGAGCAAGGGACAAAGGTAGAAATGGAAGTCTAAATATTTAGCAGCTATAAATTCAACTAATAGAATGCTAAATAAAGTATATTTTATTCTCCTACCTTGAATACATAACTTTACAATTCAATATAAAACCTACGTAAAGATGTGATTAAAATGAATTTAATATGATTATGCAGGTTTAGATTTTGTATTTATGGGACAGTGATTTGAAGTCAGTAAAAACTATACATTTAAATAATTCATAAATTATTGTACAATTTTCCATAATATGTATTTGTATTGCCTTCATTTCAACAGTGATTAATTACATTGTTATAGTCAAGATTTTCACATAATCTCTATCCTAAAGAAATAAGTAGCTAAATACATATTTTTGTATGCTATTGTTATATTGTTAACGTTAACCAATATATTATAAATAATTGTTGACATCTTAAATTCAAAAATAATTTTATTTTCTTCCAAAGAACATGATTTTCTATGCACTCAAATATTTTCGATTGCATCCCTGAACTTTTTCAGTGCTTCTTGTTTCCTATATATAACAAATTTAACTGACTTAACCAGATTAGTTATTAATCTTATGTAGTGTCTGATAACAGTGTAAGGTCATATTTGGCATGTTTTATTAATTTGTACTATCTTTGGATATATACAGAAAATACTGAATAAAATTTTTGAATTATTTCAAAGAATATCCCATTTCTTACCTTGATCATTACATTGTTCAAAATCCTGTCCAAAATTTCAAATAAACTATAAATATTTATAATAAAACTTAAAATTATACAAGAGCTTTAATATGATATTAGCCTGAAAGATGTTTAGGGCCACATAAGCAGAGACTGTTCGGGACTTCCCAAAGTTATTTCCAGAAAACTTTGGAAGAGGTGGTGTTAATTATTTGCAAGTTTTTTTTTATAGTCTCTTAAGCATCTCTTTGGAATCCTTCTATTCCTGCTTTCTTTGTTTCCAATTCTTCTCTTCACTGTTGCATCCATGGCAGCCATCTTTCTCTAATGTTCTCTATGTCCATGTGGTAGCCATGAGGCTGCAATAAATGACCCAATATTGTTTGAAATAGTAATCTAATAATCTAGTGCCTTCACTATATTATCTACTGACATAAAGGAAAACTTTCCCCTTTCCTCCACATTATGTATCCTAAAGGTCCTGTCTACCCGCTATGGTGCTCCCTAGTACTGATAATATCTTAAATCAATTTTACTCAAAGTATTCACTCCTTAAGAATAGATTTATCAGACAAAATACACAGATGTTTGATTTCTGAAGGTTAAGCATTTCCTTGAACCAAGATAAACTTGACTAACTCTACCTTTCTCCAAAACATTCCCACAAGACTCCTCCATCCTTAGATATAAGAGTCTCCACATCACCATTTTCCCACTGCTATCATCCCGTAAATCCTAGGATGATAACAATTTAGTTTCAAGGTAGGATTCTTTCTACAGATGTATCTACAAAGGCCTACATGTTGAAAGGAAAAAAAAAACACTTTAAGTCTAAAACATCAATGAAAATATAAGTAAGAGTGCTTTTAGTATAATAGTGGCAAAATAAGGCATGCGGCTACCCAATTCCTAACTCCACAGGGGGAAATGGTCCATAATCAGTTTCGTTCTCTTACAGCCTCTGTCTTGGTTTCTCTAGTCTAGTAATGAAGAAATGCAATAACTTCTTTATTCCACCAAGGGCCATTTATTCCTTTGCTGCACCTGTCCTGTAACTCAGAATGGCCCCTTCCTGATTAGAAGTGGCTCTGTAAATAGATTATTTCCTTCAAAGGAAAAACTTGAGTACTTGACATAAATTGCCAATTATTTCTTTCATTTCAGAAATGTAGGTGATTTCACTAAGTTTACAACCTCTCCAGTGATCTTTTTGAAAAGTGGAGTTCTGGCACTTACCTGAGTTATCTCAGTGTATGCTCACTCTTATGATTTGGCAGTTCTAAGAAATTTTCTCACCCATCTCCAATTACTAAAAATGTAAAATAATGACCTATTATTTAGCTATTTATTTATTTTATTATTTTATTTTATTATTTATTTATTATTTTATTTATATTTTTCTACTAATGTTTAAAACAAAATGTGCTTTTTTACATAGATAATGAAAATTATCTGATTGCTCATTATATGGAATTGGGCAGAAGGGATGAAGGTAAAGGAATGGTATAGAAGGAGTTGTGACAAAATCCACAAATAATAGTTCTACTTAAAAAATCAGACTTGCAAAGCAATATTATGCCCCACCTATGTGTTTCACTTAGGCAATAAGCATTGACTATTTATTCTTCAAAGCATAAAATGTAAGAATGGGACGAACCTTGGTTTGTCTTGTAACTCTGAATTTAGTGATCTTGGAAATATTTCTTAATCACTTTTAAAGATTATATATGTCCATATGCAAAACTGGAATATTAACACTGAATTCCTAGGCTTTTATGAATATTATATGAAATAATGTGTTTTAAAGCACTTCAAATAATCACAAGGACATATTAAGACCTGTGGGTCTCCTTTGATGCCTAATAACTTGGTGCCCCTGAAAACTAATGTTCTTTCAGTATTTGTGCATTATGTATTCAGAGTGTAGGATGTAGGTTGTATTGAAGGAAGACAGGCAAAGAAAGATCTCTGTTGGCATCATTTAGCTTTCACAATTAGCTATTAAGTGCTGGGTTCAAGCTTACATACCCCACTGACCTTTAAAAGCATCTCAATGTAACAGTACTTTCCCTCCTGTTAGTATAGTTGAGTGCATATCTATTGTTACTTCATTATATTACTTAGAATCTCACTTTCCATCTCCAATCCAAGAGCTCAAAAAATTATTTCTTCTATACACTGTAACTTCCTGAGAAACGTTCCAAGAAATCCAGTTTTCTCCAACAAGTTATAGTTTCACAGATATTTAATACCCAGTGATATTTTAGAAAACATCTGGATTATAGCTTCTTTCTCTATGAAACTGCCCAGCTCATCCATATCTTAATCCAAATCTGAGCGCTGGATAAATAGAAAGTGCTCCTAAATGTTAACAGTCTTTCTCCTTTTGCCCCTTGTCCTCTCTCCTTCCCTGTCCTCGGTGCCTCCCCTTCTCTTTGGTCCTCTTTCCAGAGAAAACCATGTGAGAAAACAGTTGAAATGAAGATGCACCTGTCATATTCAAAGAAGCATGAATGGAAACAATTTAGCCAAAGTGAGTGTTTTTTTGGAAAAATATAATAAGTAATAATTAAAATTGTAAATGTAGATAAAGACCATTGAATGGAAAAATTTGAAGGCCAAGTTGCTGAGAGTGGATCTTATCCTCAAAGAAGTAAGGAATCATTGAGCATGAATGGTGGTGGTTGCGGGGGTGACTTGGAATGGATTTATATGGTATTTCAGAAAGATTACTTCAAAAAGAAGAGTTACAGATTAAAACCGGTGTAAACAATTAGGAGACAACCTTGGTATTAATTTGCTTTTTTAAATTTGCTTCTATTGTCGTGAAAAAAAAACTATCCCATGATATCAGCATACAGTTATAACTCTATAGGGGAAGAAAAATGAGGACTTAAAGTCTGGGATGGTGGCAAAGCAAATGGAGAGGGAAAGATGGGTGCAGGAGACTTTTTAGAAGAGAGTATACTTTGCAAGTGACTACTTTTACGAGAGCAGTACAAAGAATTAAGGTTTTTCACCAATATTCTTTGTAATTACCATATCATTACTTTAAAAGAGAAATCTAAACTTATCACATTAGAGCATAACAAAATAAGTATTGTTCCACTGTTAGAAAATTAATATCTAAAGAACAAAGGCTTAAAATGATATAATTACTCTAAATAAGTCTAGAATGCAATGTTAAAATAAACAGCAACTAAATAGAGACATGGTATAGATAAAGAGGAATCATAGAGATTCAGAAAGAAAATTTGTGTAAGCTGCAATCGAAGCAGGGTATTATTACTGAATATTAAAATAAGCAAATTTGAGATATGAAGGTATTAAAATCTCACGTAATACATGAACACAGAAAATAATTGTCTCCATATAAACATTTATTTCGAAAACAGCAATATCACTTTTTCATATATTATGTGGATTGTTATTGGGTAGATGATGCATAACTAGAAGTTATATGAACTATTTATGCTGTTCATTACCTCATTGTGTAGAAGCAGTGGGCTTTTATTTCCCTATTGGATATAAATGAAGAGACGCATCCATGCAAATATAGCAGGACTAGAATGCAATATATCCCTGGGGAACCAAGTTCTGTAATACATATTCAGTCTGAGCGCACACATACATTTTTCTATGCTCACAAATGTGTGTATTTTTTAGCTTACCAGACTCTGCCCAAATCGAGCTGTACAAACAGACTTACAAATGCAGCTGTTGAACACTTTTATTAATTAAATATTACATAGAAATCCTATTGAATATGGATTTTTTGGGTCCCTAATAATTCATATCATAAAATTTATCTTCTTTACATACCTGCAACAAGTAGTTATAAATGAAGTTGCAGTTTTAAAGACCATAGTAAAATGTGCATTTGTCAAAAAGGAAATTGTTATAAGCAGTGCTGTTTTAAAATGCAACTTATCCTTTATTTCTACACTTGAAATTATGTCCATTAAAATAATAAGAATTGCGTAGTTTTATCAGTTAATGACATTCTAAATATGCCATTATTTCATTGCATCATGAAACTATGCCCTTTATGTTTTCACAATTTTGTTTAATATCATATATACAAATTGGCACTCTACTCTGTTGATCAAAATTAATTCAGTTAATATTCATCTTAGTTCATGACAAATATGTTAGAAAAGATTACAGGTAGTGGAAGCAGAAAAAACAGAATGTCAGTCTGTAAAGTGAAGGAAATATAATGAAAGATATTGGTTAGACCATAAAGAAAATGCTGAGACACCACACAAGGGAAGGTAATGCAAGCCAGACATCAGCAACTTCAGGAAGTTTCCACCGCTGTGAACTGCAAGGACAGGAGGAGGAAGTGGTGATACTGGAGCTCAGAGGCCAGGATCACCTGTCAGAAGCTGGAATCAGGTGAGTGTGTCGGCCTCGAGCAGACTTGAAGGACACAGAGACTGCGCCAGAAATGCCTCCTGAGAGTGGGGGAGGGGAAGAAATAGCCTGGGAGCTCTTGCTCTCCTTCTAGACCAGTCCCCCAACAGTGCTTGCCATGGGCAGAACCAGGAGAAAAGCAAATCAACACAGGAAACTGGGAAGGAAAGCCTTGAAGTTCAGACTCTGGAGACACAGAGCAGAGAAAAGGAAGGACAAGGGCTGAACGTGAGAGCAAACAGGTCATCAGATTAAGTGAAGTTACAGAGAAGTCTCCTCTTTCGAATTCTGAGAAATACGCTAGGTACATTAATCAAACATTGTAAAAATAAAAATACCTGAAAGTCTGACCAGCAACTCAAAGTCCTAAACTTAATTAAGGAGTAGGACTGCAGAATGACTGAAAAACGGGCGTTATAATAACATGAAATGACTTCAACTCTTGGGATGATACATGTTCATTGAAGTATTTGGTTAATAGAAAAAATGTGCTATGTTAAAGATAAAATATCACTTATCCTTTTTATATATACAGAATATTAATCTATTTGATCTCATTTTAATTTGAGCTTTCAAGGATCCTGAAACAGAGGAAGGACGATTTGTCCCAGAGTAGAGCCTTCAGAACAGGATTCGTCTGCTGGCTATGCCATGTGTAAGCTCTGTGGCTTTTGGCAAATTGCTTACTTCTCTGAGCTTTATTTCCATGCTGTAATCATCACTGCTCCTTTATCTCACAGAAGTGATGAGAGTTCAAACAAGATATAGTACTCCCTTTACAAACTACAGAGTCTGTCAAATTATAAACCACAATTTTTAATATTTTAATCTTAATAAAAATAGGTGTATAAAACTTGCTCTTCTTTTAGATCTTCATTAAAATTTTCACAGACCTGTTCGTTTTGATTGTTATTTTGAGACATTTTGTTATAAGGCGAGACCAAAGATTGGAGTCAGGTTTTAACTGCCTAAAGTAAAAGAGAAAATTCTTTATGGAACTGAGGGTACAAATTTGCCTTTTTTTTTTTTAAGGTTTGCCACCTTCATTTTTTTAAAAGATTGGCCCTGAACTAACATCTGTTTCCAATCTTTTTTTTTATTCTTCTCCCCAAAGCCCCCTAGTACATAGTCATATATTCTAGTTGAAGGTCCTTCCGGTTCTGCTATGCGGGATGCTGCCTCAGCATGGCTTGATGAGTGGTGCTAGGTCCATGCCCAGGATGCAAACTGGTGAAACCCTGGGCCACCAAAGCAGAGCACATGAACTTAGCCACTTGGCCACGGGCCAGCCCCCTAAATTTGTCTTTAAGGAAGAATCGTCATGTTTGGGTTGAGGTGGTTTAAAAATTATGCCCTTGAATCATTTCATAACAAGTAAATATTTTATAAAATTATATTTGTGTTTCTCATAATACAGAAATCTATGATATATAACAGATTATATACTGTCATCTGTAAAGTCTTTTTCCAAAGAACTTATAGATATTTTGAGCTCACATTGAAATTTTGTGAGCATGTGTATGTGTATGGGTGTGTGAGTGTCTGTGTGTGTTTCTGTGTGAGAGAGATATTTGATTTAGCCTTGATGCAAGATATAGGACACTTTAAATTCATCCAGTGCTATTAAAGAAGTGTACATTAAATCAGTTTGATTTTATCAAGGCAATTTATTTTGCCCTCATACAAATGTAGGGATGATTTACACTGAGTGTCTTTATCTCATAAAATAACTAAATGAGTTTTCTGCTTCAAAAGTACTTAAATCATACCAGTTCCTCCATTTATGCAACAATTTATGCTTTCAGCAACACAAGCATAATATCAAAACCTGTTATATTTGGTATCTTTTTTACATGTTCATTGTTTATAACTCAGTTTAATCTAATTACTCTTTGTTGTATTTTCTAAACTCGATTGTGTATTTATCACCAAAGGTCTTATCTATATCACCATTATCATTAATCACTTGTGAATTACTTGGCTTCTTATGCATTTTTATAGCCTCCATTCCATATACTGTCTGATCTTCCCTCAGAAGTAGCTAAACCAAGTGTTTTCAATTTAGTGTAGCTTTTTCAGTAAAAGATTTCAAAACTCGATAAGTCTTTTCTGTATTTGAGCAAATAATCTTGCATATTTTTCACCATTATAATCATAAAACAATGTTGCTAACTAAATAGTGAAAGATTAAATTCAATTAAAAAATCACAAAAAATCCTAATGAAACGGTAGAACTTGGATGTGTGTTTTTTGATAATTGAAAATATCTCTCTTGATCACAGTTACTTGTGGCTCTTTAGCATGGTGGCATCAGAGATGTCACATTTTCCTTTTTATTTTTGGCTTCTTGTAGTGATATGTTTTACAAAATGTGAATAGATCTCACGTGTCAGAATACAACACAGTTAATCAGTGAGCTAGGAGCAGTTGCTGACAGATATTAGGGAAAAATTGTGGTTGTTCTCTTGAGTCAAATAGAAGATTTTTGGAAAATAACACTGCAACAACATAAAGGGTACACAGAGACACTCTTTGTAACTCGTACTATTTCCGTAAATTTTAACCTTTCATGGTAATAAAGTGCAAAATTTTGCAAAATCATAGATTCTTAGAGTTATATGGCAAGTATTTAGAGAAAATCTTGTCCAAGTTCTTTAATTTAGTGATGAAAATAGACAGATACTTGTACTGAAGCTAATGAGCTACAGGTGTGAAGTTGACTTGCCTAAGCTTTGGGCTGGCGCCAGGGCATCAGCACAGAGTCATGGGCATTTGCCAGCAGCTCTGCCTGTTGTCCCAGGAATCATCCACTTTGTCTACATGCAGCTGGTCATCAGGGGTCATCAGAACACTTTTCCCCCAGGTTTCCTGAAAGCCAGCAGAGGTCTTTTTAACTACCAC
The DNA here is from genome assembly GCF_041296265.1 of Equus caballus. NCBI lineage: Eukaryota > Metazoa > Chordata > Mammalia > Perissodactyla > Equidae > Equus > Equus caballus. The sequence continues at coordinate 24,340,806 of NC_091709.1, read as the reverse complement.
CTTAACAGCCTTTCGCCTTCTTGCATGAAATTACATCCCAGTAATAAATTCATTCTCTTGAATTAACTAGAGAAGTTTCTGTTTTTCTGAAATAAATATAACTTACAAATCTTAATTCTACTTGAGTGTCTGCCCTACACTTTATTGAGAGCAAAAACTGATTACTGATTTAGATTTATTAGATTTTTAGTTAGAAAATTGTAAATGGAAAAATACATATTGAAGCAGTTTGAGACCAAAATGTTGGGTTTACGTTAACATATATGAAGCCTTAAAAGGAATCTTTATATAAGAAATATATACAGATATTTTATAGAGTATACTGATATAAAAAGTATTATTGATGTTTAATATTACCAAATTTTCTGACTCAGTTTAAATTATACAGTATGTCATTGAACTTATTTATGTGAGTTTATACATACACACACATGCACACAGACACACACACACATCCTAAATTTTATTGAATAGTTATCATGAACCAGCTGCTGTCATAAGTTCTTTTCACTTACTAACTCACTTAATTCTCAAAACAGTCCTATTTGTACATTATTAATCGTTCATTTTGCATCTAAAGAGACTGAGGTACAGACAAGTTAAATGGCATTTCTAAATTAACATAGCATTGAAAGGGAGTAGGTACAGAAATTAAACCTGCTCAATCTATCTCCTGAAAAAACTGCTCTTGGGGCTGGCCCTGTGGCCGAGTGGTTAAGTTCGCGCGCTCCGCTGCAGGCGGCCCAGTGTTTTGTTGGTTCGAATCCTGGGCGTGGACGTGGCACTGCTTATCAAACCACGCTGAGGCAGCGTCCCGCGTGCCATAACTAGAAGGACCCACAACAAAGAATATACAACTATATACTGGGGGGCTTTGGGGAGAAAAAGGAAAAAAATAAAAAAATCTTTAAAAAAAAACAAAAACTGCTCTTACCCACCATGCATACTACGCCTCAAGATCACTTTATTGGTGAAGAGTTTATTCCCAAATCTAATCATTTAGGAATACAGCCTAGATCTGATATTTATTTTAGCACATTTTATGTAGGGACCAATGTTAGGTATAAAATATATTTTTGGAATATTTATTTCATTTTGGCTAGAATTTAACATAAAAGAGTATTTTTATCCATTGATAAAGAAAGGAGAAGGAAAAAGAGACGAAGACAAGAAAACCCCTCAACAAGAACAAGAACAGTAGCAATAGCACTCTGATTGAAATTGCTGTTCATGAGAAACTGAGTTAAAAGTTGATTGTAAAAAAGAGATATTAAATATGCTATTCTTTGAAAGTGTGCATTATAACTTTTTATAGCATATATATATATAGAAGATAGGAATATTGATCTTTTAAAAGAAGTAGGGGTTTAGAACACATAGATCTGTGGATGAAGAGAAAGTCCACAGCAAATTGTGCCGCTTATATTCCTCTTCTCTGTGGTACTTATAGGAGTAACACAATGTGGGCATGGCAGCACTGGGGATAGGAAGTGGCAGAAGCGTTTCTGGAGGAAAGGAGCTATCACAGATAAGACTTTTTAAAGGATCTTATGTCTCCTTTGATGGGGCCATTGCTTGATGGCCAGTCTCAACACTGCTAAACTACTCTAGTCATAGGGGAAATTGGGAGAACCGAAGAAGTGACAAGCATCATCTGTTGGCTGCTTATGAGGTTTCTTTTTTTAAATATCACTAGTGCTCTCTCCTTAACCTTCCTTTGATGCTTTGAATAATGCTATAATTCTAGACACCTGCTCCTTGCAACAACAAATCCAGGTCTCACAATATAAGTGGGGCAATATACAGGGAGAAATTTGTTGACAAATTGAGCTGCTGTGTCATTTTTCATTATGACAATAATGAATAGCATCATGGTACATTATCCGATGTTATGTTTCCCTAAGACTTAAGTTCACATAACATATAGATCAAAGCAGTTTCTCTCTATTTTGTTTTTCTTGGCAGCTTAAAAGATAGAATGAGTGACATTCTCACGTGCCACACTCCCATGAGGTTCCCCGTGATCAAGTGCTGCCTCATTCTAGCTTAGTCCAGAAAGTGCTGTCAACAACAAGTAAGTAAAAGCAACATTATTATTGTTGGGCTAATATTGACTTTTCTTTCAGTCATATATATATATTGCTAACAGTTGGAGCAGATAACAGTTGGAGCAGATGATTTTCCCTTACTGAATATTGTGATGATCATAATACAGCTATGCAAATTCTATTATCAAGGAAATTAATTATGTAGCATTTCTTTTAAATTAGCATTGGCGATCTATCAATTATAAAGCAATTTCTTGACTTCATATCAAATTGTCATCCTACACACTCCTGGAAATTTGTTTCTGGAGTCCTGGGTAATTGCTACTAATTAAGTGCTCAGTGAGTAAAACTGAGCTATGTAAATGAACTACTTAACATTTAATTATAAACTAATGCAGTACATAACTTTAATTTAAATTAAGAAAATACAAGATCCTTTAATATTAAGATTTATTCTTTTATTTATATTTTCAGGTTTATACTTCATAAATTGATCTCTAAGAGTGCTGAAGTTCTGAATCAATATGCAAAAAATTAAAGGCAAAATTTCATTAGATTTTGTAACAATCAAGACTTTTGAAGATGTTAAAACTGAGGCCAGCCTGGTGATGTAGTGGTGAAGTTCTCACACTCTGCTTCCCCTGGGTGTGGACATGGCATTGCTTGGCAAGTCGTGCTGTGGCAGGCGTCCCACATATAAAGTAGAGGAAGATGGGCACGGATGTTAGCTCAGGGCCAGTCTTCCGCAGCAGAAAGAGGAGGATTGGCAGCAGATGTTAGCTCAGGGCTAATCTTCCTCACAAAAAACAAAAACAAAAACAACCCCAGATATTAAAACTATAGTGTAGGCAGGACTTTCAGAATGCTCACTAAGGAGCACAATGGATGCTTTCTCCAGAAAAATAACTGTTTAACTGGTGAAAATTAGTTTAAAAGATCATTTAAAGTCTCTGGAAATTGTCCAAAGAGCATACAGCAAATGGAGAAATATTCAACCAAGAAAATCTACTGAGTCTGCATAAGAACAGCAGCCAGTCTGTGGCATTGGGTCATGACCCACTGTATTACTTCCCGATTTGGAAGCGCTACCCCAGTAGTTTACCTCAGGCAGCCAAAAAGAATGGAGCTGATTTTCCCATCCCCCCAAGCTCACATTGCGGAAGCTACGTTCCGGGCAGGTGCGGTAAAAAAGGACCAGTTATCACCTTCCCCATCCAGCCCTCATTCTTGGAGTTAAAGGTCTACCCCAGGAGTAGCAGAACTCGAATACTGGGGCCCTGGTTATCCCACTCTTGTTCAAAGGACAGATTCCTTGTCAGGAGGGTCAAGCCGAGGAGACCAAAGGCTTCCATCCTCCCCCGCCCCTCATACACACACATACAAACAAATAGAAGAGCAGCCTCTTGGGAAGAGACAGGCCGCACCTCCAGCTCGGTGCAGTGCCACTGAAGTTGTGACCAGAGAGAGAAACAGGACTTAAGAATAACAAGTTCCTCAGCTCTGCTTGAGGGGACTGACTATTTGGAACAGAGAGTGGAGAACTTCATACCTCAGGGCATTGTCAAAAATAATGAAGATCACAATGGAAAGCAATTAAGAGGAAGCTGGCAGTTCAGTCATCCTAGTGAAATAGCAAAGCAGCCAGAAGTTTAACAGAGAAAACCCTGGTAAAGGACAGCTAAGAAGAGCTGTCCTGGGATGGGAGCCAACAGTGGGGACCGGGAAGGCTGTGCCCATGCGCAAGGTTGCATCTACTCAGGAGTGATCAGAGCCGGATACTCTGCAGAATTTAAAGCATTCTTCAGGCTGCACACTGACTCATCAACACAAGGCAGAAGCCTTAACTGGCACCCGGGTCTTAAACACGACTTCTGACCAAACAGTGATTGAATAACAAGCTATGCAGAGCCCGAGGTGACCTCAAGAGCTTCAGAATAAAGCCACCCACGTTCATGGCAGCCTGGAAGACTGTGTGCCTGTCTCAAACTGCACCCTGTTAGGAGCCATCAGAGACAGAACCTCCAAGGTAAATAAGGCAAAAAATATCAACTTCCTAAATAATGATAGTCGTACCCAAATCACATACATATCCAACAATAAAGAGTTCGAATCTAACTGGCTAAGGGAGAGAAAGTACAACCTTTATGTAAGTGGCAATAAGTGGCTGACACAAGGCAAAAATTAACTCAAAATTGATCATATACCTAAATGTAGGAACTAAAATTATACAGCTCTTAGAGGAAACATAGGAATGGTTTCTTAGATATAACACCAAAACCCACAAGTGACATAAATAAATAGATAGATAGATAGATAGATAGATGGATAAATAAATGGAACTACATCAGAACTGCAAACTTTTGTGCTGCAAATAAAACCATTAAAACAGTGAGAAGATAACTCCTAGAATGGGAGAAAATATTTGCAAATCATATATTAGATAAAGGACTTGTATGCAGACTATATAAGCACTTTTTACGACTCAATAATATAAATACAAATAACAATCAAAAATACACAAAAGAGGGACCAGGCGTGTGGCACAGTGGTTAAGTTGGCATGTTCTGCTTAGGCAACCTGGAGTCCTCTGGTTTGGATCCCGGGTGCGACCTACACACCATGTGTCAAGCCATCCTGTGGCAGGCATCCCACATTTGAAAAGTAGAGGAAGATGGGCATGGATGTTAGCTCAGGGCCAATCATCTTCAGCAAAAAGAGGAGGATTGGCAGCAGATGTTAGCTCAGGGCTAATCTTCCTCAAAAAAAAGAAAAAAAACCACACAAAAGCTTTCAATAGACATTATTCCTAAGAAGATAAAGAAACGGCCAATAGGCACCTGAAAAGATTCTCAACACCATTAGTCTTTAAGGAAATGTAAATCAAAACCACAATGAGATGCTACTTCATACCCACTGGAATTGCTGTAATAAAATGACAGGAAACAGTAAGTGTGGTTAGGTTATAGAGAAATTAGAGCTCTCATATCTTGCCGTGGGAATGTAAAATAGTGCAGCCACTTTGGAAAAGAATTCATTAATTTTGTTTCAAGGCATACATCCAAGAGAATTGAGAATCTATGTCCACACAAAAACTTGTACATGAATGTTCAGAATACCTAAAAAGTAAAAACAACCTAAATTTCCATCAACTGACCAATGGATAATTAAAAGTGGTATATCCAGGGACCAGCCTGGTGGTGTAGTGGTTGAGTTTGCATGCTCTGCTTCAGTGGCCCAGCGTTCACAGGTTTGGTTCCCAGGTAAGTGTGGACCTAGCACTGCTCATCAAGCCATGCTGTGGCAGCATCCCACATAAAATAGAAGGTTGGCCCCCCAAAAAGTGGTATATCCATATAATGGAATATTACTCAGCAATAAAAAAGGAATGAAGTACTGATACATTCTACAACATGGATGAACCTTGAAAACACAATGCTGAGGGAAGCCATTCAGAAAATATGACATTTTACATGTTTCTATTTATATGAAATGGCTAAATAGTTAAATCTATAGAGACAGAAAGTAGATTATTGCTAATGGGTATGAAGTTTCCTTTAGAGGGATAAAAATGTTCTAAAATTAGACTGAAGTGATGGCTGCACAGCCCTGTGAATATACTAAAAAAATGTAGAATTGTACACTTTAAATCGGTGAATTTACGGTATAAGAATTGTATTTCAATAAAGCTGTTACAAAAACTGTAGTATAGATATTATTATTAATCTTTTATGAATGAAATGAATGCTGCTCTAAATATTTTAAGAAATAAAGCATGTTGTTTTTACATTTTGTTAAGTTAAATACCTTCCTTCCATTGAGACAATTTCCACTTTAAAACATATTCAATCTAGAAGCTCTGAAGTCAGTTTCTTAATCTTTCGCTAAAATATTAAAAAAGATACAGAAATAAACGAAAACTCAAAGTACAAAAACAATGAAGAAACAACCAAAAATTGAGACTGAGGAATACATTGTTGCCAAAAAACTGAAAAAAAAACCCTCCATTTTTCTGAAGGCATAGGAGCTTGAATTGAAGTAAAATGTTATACAGAATTTATCTCATAAAATAGAGTCTAAGTGAAGAAAAAAGGCAGATAAACTACATCTTCTCCTCCAGAGGTGACTGCAGCCACAAAACTATCATCAGGGCGTCTGTGTTTGGTGTGGTACAAAGGACAAGGACCCTGGCAGGAGGCCATAGCATCCGCAGCAGGCTTGACTCAGGAACACTTTAGATTCAAGGGAGTATGATATTCCGAGGTAAATTACCTCCCGTAAAGAGCCATGCCATACAGCCTTTTATTAAACTAGAATCTTCAGTTAAACTTCTGTTACGTCCAGCTAGCTCATGTGACTATTTATTCAAGAGAGAGAAATCGGAGAAAAGGAATGGTAGTGAAGAGAATGGATGAATTAGCGTGAAGATGACGGAAGCATTGAAGGATAGAGAGTAAATAAAATAATTCCGTTTAAGAGGAAATCAGACCACAGGTAATCTGGAGAAATAGGTTCTCCTTAAAATATAAGAATGTGTTGGGGAAACATTTGGGATTCCTTCCACAGGATGAAGAATCAGTATTTAAACAATTATTTTCTAGAACTTAGGCGATGAAGACAAATTGTTCCCTAGTTAAATTTTGCCTTCTAAAAACAAAAACAAACAAAAAAAGAAAATGATGAGAATGGTACTAGATAAGGAGCAGAGGAAATATAGAGCCAACAAACAAAATAGGTATTGCTGAAAAAAACAGGAGGAATAATGTAAATAATTTAATTCAGTTTTCCATGGTAGAGGAAAGATCAGTGTGTTGGCTGAGATGGGCTTTGGGATAAAAATGCCAGGATTGAACTCAGCTCTGTCAATTTCTATAAGTACAAACGTGCAGATTTCTTAGTCTCTCTGAGCCTCAGTTCACTCTTCTGGAAAATGATAACAAGTATCTCCTCATAGAGTTTTTGCAGAGAACTAGGTAGGTCACCAAATATAAATATAAATATAAAATACAGGTGGGAATTTTATTTGGAAGTAAATATTATCCAGAAAAAAATATATGTATAAAAGTTCTTGCCTTTTTATATAGCTTAGAAAAAGACTGAATTATAAAAATGTTCTTTACTTCTCCAAACATTAAAAAAGAATGTTTAGGTCCAAACTAATAAAAATTGGGCTGTGTTCATTAATATTTTCAGCAATATTAAGTCAGATGTAAGGCAAAAAAGAAAAAGAAAATTTATCGTGTAGAAAAATTATTAAAACAAATTATGATGTAGCACTTAAATGTTATTGAAAGTTACCAATGTTTTGAATGCTGCAAAAGTAATGTAATATATACATTAAACTACTTAAATATGGAAACAATATTTTATTCAATACTTTAACAATTAAAATATATTGCTCAATGTAAATGATCATATTTGCATTGAAAAAACAGGACGTATCACTTCTAAAACAATTGAAGAAGCAAAAATCTATAATTCAAATACAAAACCAACAAGAAACAATAGAAAGAGAAAGTGGAGAAACACAAAGCTACAAAGATAACAAAGGGAAGATAAACACATCAAAATTACAAGTATCAGCATTTTAATCTTCCTAATAAAGGTTCAAATCTCAGTTTGAGATAAAGAAAAAAGGAAATGCTACTCTCTACGTTTTAAAACACAGGACCATAAATTAAATCGTATCAAATATTAAAAGTAAATGAATGGGTCAAATATTTTAGTCCTTAAAATTATTATTATTAGAGAAATTCATGGAAATAAATATTAAACCTAATAATCACTTCTATTGAAAAGAAAGACAAAATAAATCTTTTAGACTGCAAAAGCTATAAACAAGAAACTTACAAATGAAATAAGATTTTCTATAAATACATTACATAGGAATTTTAGTGTTTCTTTACTGCTTTTGATTGAAAAATTAAGGAAAATAAAAATAAGATTAGGGAATCTAAATATTATAATTAATAAGTTCCACTTTTTAATATATTATGGAAACTTTCAAATGCAAATAAATCCAAGAGAAGATAAAATACACATGAGTCAAGATAAGAAGTTATCTTTATAATCTGGTTTGGAAAAAAGGATAAAAATCTTTATACAGGAGTAGCATTCATCCTGTATAAAGAATTCTTAATATTCTGTGTTTATTGTTGACAAGATTTACTCTTTATGCTATGTGATTATATTGAAATCACAGACATTTGTGGGGGATTTGACAAGTTCTAAACTTTACTTGAAGAATTTAAATACCCAGAATACTTGAGGAATAACTATAGTGGTTTGATTTGTCCAAGTGAAGCAAAAATATGTTAAAATCCCAATTATTTTTAATGAGAAGTTGAGAATGGAAGACAATGAGCTATAATAGTATATCTAGATAGAGCACAAAAAATAATAAAATATAAGCCCAAAAATTTTATTAGTATTGATAGATTTACTAATCTCTACTCACTAATGGCAATTTTGGCAATTGCTACTTGGTACTTATAGACACACATTCTAGTTGTTACAGTTCATTATGCAAATAAAGTAATCAGAGCATGATAAGTCAGAAGTGGGAATAGGGGTTTGTAGGCAAAGGTGTACTTGCTATTGAGATAACAAGAAGTGGAAAAAATGTCAAAATGGTGGAAAGCCAAAGACCATGCAGACAGCTCACCTGAGCACTGTTCAGTAAGGGAGAACGTGGAGTAAACAGAGAAGGATTCAGCGCCCCTTCAGAGAGATGGAGAATAAGAAGAAAGGGAAAGGAGTTTGCGGAGGATGTATTTTAATGGTTTTTAAGAGATACAAGAACATTAGTATTCCTTTAAATTACTTTTGCTTATGAATTTTTCCTTTTTGAATGCTGAGATGGAGCCACTAGGGGCTGGAAATTGACGGGGTATATTTTGTGAGGTTACCCAAGTCTTTGTACTCAAATGTACTTCTGGTTGAAATCCTATGTTGCTTCTGTCTAGAGCTCAGCTGAGAGTGCACGTCTAGCAAGACTGATAGACTTTTGGAATTAGCAGTAAAGTCAGGGTCACCCTGACCTAGACAGATGGGTTTGAGAATAACACCCGCAAGCTAAAGGGGCAGTGCAGTCATGATGCTGGGACCAGAATGGCAATTTTTGGGAAAATGCACATTTCAAGATTGGTTAATAAATATACTTAAAAAAATAGGATTAAGGAGTAAATATGAATTCAGCCAAAATTTTAAGGAAGCACAAAAATCTCCTCTAAGAATTTACCAACTGAAAATTTACCTCTTATTTTGTCCCAAAGTACTTGCTATTTCTTATAAAATTGTGATCATTTTGAAAGATCAATGGAAGATGGTAGAATATTATGAGACTTGTCAAAAATGAATTTTTCCCTATGTCTTATTGGAAAAAGTAGCTCTCTATTTGTCACAAAAATAGTTCAGAAGAAATAAAATATATGAATATTTTTTAAATTAAATAGAGGTTAATGTATTATATTGATTATAAACATAGATGCAATATACTGAATTGTGTTCACCCAAAATTCATATGTTGAAGCCCTAACAGCTAAAGTGATAGAATTTGGAGGTGGAGGCTTTGAGAGGTAATTGGGTTTAGCTGAAATCATGAGGGTGGGGACCTCGTGATGGGATTAGTGCTCTAATAAGAATAGACAATAGAGTGCTCACTCTGCCTTGTGAGGACGCAGCCAGAATGTGCTGTCTGAAAGCCAGGAAGAGAGCTCTCACCAGAACCTGACCCTGTTCTGGGGCTCCCAGGCACTAGACCTGTGGGAAAATAAATTTCTATCAAGCCACCAGTCTGAGGTATTTTCTTACAGCATCATGAGCAGAAGAAGCCAATAAGGTAAAAAAGTACTTTCTAAATGTAACAAAATGCCAGAAACCATGAAAGAAAAATACATTTAATAAATTAATATAAATTGTCCAGAGAGTTTTAATTAAAAAACCCAGAAAAATAAATATGTAAAATGGTGAGATATATAAAAAGAAAGACAAATTTAGACTATACATATAGATGTAGACATATAACACACATATTTGCCTATCAAATTGCCAAAACTAATTTAAGAAATATATGTGCCTATCTGTCTATCTATCATCTATCTGCCTATCTATCTGTCTCTCATCTATCTGTTTGAGCTCAGTCACCACTGATTGGTATGTGAATAAGTGAAAGTTCTGCAGTGAAATTTGATAATCTGTAATGCGGCTAGGAGGTTATGCCATGGTTTTTCATTTAAAAGTGCTGTGGAATTTTAGAAATTTCTGCTTGTATTCAGACTTTACAGCCATGCATGTATTGTGTGTAAGTATTCGTGCGAGTGTGTATGAAATAAAAATTGAAAGTTTCTTGATAACGTCTACAAGATTATTTTAATATAATTCTAGAGACTTTAGAATATCCTTAACCAAAGTTATTCATAAAACTTTTGCCTAACTCCTTGGATTCTGAACATAACTTAGATCATATGAAGAGGAATGGGAAAGGCATTCTGGAGGATTAACTGCATGAGCAGTGGTGAGCAATGAGTACCACTGCATGAGCAGAGCCAGGGCACACTGAGCATTATAATGGGATTAGTCCTGTAGAAAGTGCTACAGATTACAGAGGGAGAAAATAGTGAATGGATAATGTGAACATCACATATGAATAATCTGAATAATTCTTGTAATAAATTGTCCACTACTATGCCTGAGAGGATGATAAAAATTATACCACTCAGAACACAGGGAGAATTTATAATTTCCTTCTTTAATTTCAAGGAGCCAAAACATTTAACATTCAGACTCTCACAGTAGAAATATATGTAGTATAGGCTGCTACTATCAGAATAAGATATGTATATTACAAATGTACATGTATATTAATTATAGTTTCAAAGGTACAGGCGATTGAGCCTTACCCTTTGCATTTATCACACAACTCTAGTTACCCATGAGACATCCCTTCATCCTGGACTACATAACTCCTTCAGCTACAGTGGTTCTACTACTTTCATACCGACTTGGGGAGTGGACGTCTCTGATAAGGCTGGGATCCCCAGAGATTAGGGGCACGATACTGTCATCCTGTTGAGATGTTTCATTCTGTGCTGGACACTACTATGGAAGTTATGTTCAGGCCTCGATAAACACAGAAATTTGTCATCACTGTTGTTATTATTCTTATTGCTTTTTCCAATACTCAATTCTTTATTTACTGTTTCCTGACACTGGAAATCATTTCTCTTGCTCCCATTACTTTCAAGAACATCTGAAAAAAAAATAAAATCAGATATGTAAAATCAGAAAAAAACACTAATTTTAAGATTATAGTTCTATAGAATAGCTAACAGGTTTCAGGAATGTGAGAAAAATATACAGCAATTGCAGCACAAATTCACTTATCAGAATATCATCCTGCTACATGGAGAAACCCACTTCTTCATCTTTGCCCTCTCAACTGTACCCACTTCTCCGCAATCTTAGCAACCACCCACGAAGGTAGAGTCTTCCACTTTGACTGGTTACCTGATGCAGAAATATTACTTTGATGAACTATTCTTCAGTCCTTCCAGGTATTGGATATTTCATCTCTTATGAAGTCTATACCCATTAGATTTAGATTCAATTGTATACAACATATACATTCAAACTAACACTTGTTGAAAAGATAAAAATTGATTTCTTTTTCATAACATAGTAATAAGGAGGTAGTCATTTTGGAGATAAATTAGCTCAGAGTCTTTTGTCCTATTGCTCTATATTCTTAGATAAAGCCCCATGATCCAAGATGGTGCCTTCAAGTTCCTGCCATCATAGCACACAATTCTAGCAATTGCAAGGAAGAAGTGCATTCCTTTTTTTGCAGAGTACTCTGTGGACATTCTAGGGACTACTTTACATTTATTACATTCGGAACTTAATAATATGGGCATATCTACATAAGATCAAAGATGGGAAATGTAAGCTTTATTCCTATTGGAAATGCTACTGAATCAAAATCTGCTTTGTCACTAATGAAGATGATGAGTTTGGCTGTTAAGAGAAAACTGGTTTTCTCTGTCCAAGTCTCTACACTATTTATGTGAGACACATAGCAAAGAGTATGATGAGCCTTAAATTTATATTTTTGGGGATGAACAAAGGCTGCAAAGACAATAATCACAACCATGTACTTAAGGACAGAATTTAATAATTTGAAATTTTTTAGGTACTCTTGGATTAAATAAATTATAAATTCTCTAGCCTCATACATATATGATATGCTTATTCTTTAAGTTTCTCTAACAAATCTCAATTATTTTCTTTATATTGGAGTAATGATGCCCTGTTGTCTAGGAGGAATGTTTGGATTTTTTTTATCTCTATATCACATGTGTGGTTGGCAGGATAATGCCCCCCACCAAAAATGTCCACATTCTAAGCCCCCAAACCTGTGAATGTGCTAATTTACATGGCAAAAAAGATTTTGCAGATCTGATTAAATTAAGGATCTTGAGATGGGAGGATTATTCTGGATTATCACAGTAGGCTCAGTCTAATCAGAAGAGTCTTTATAAGAAGGATGCAAGAGTGTCAGTCAGAGATAAAGAGATTTGAAGATACTATGTTGCTGGTTTGGAAGATAAGATAGGGGGTCATAAGCAAAGGAAGGCACGTGGACTCTGAAGCTGGAAAAGGTAAGGACACATATTCCCCCTAGAATTTGCAGAAGGAAGGAATCTCTGCTATCACCTTGATTTTAGCCCAGTGAGACCTCTGGCATACAGAATTGTTAAATATAAATTTGTGTTGTTTTAAGTCACTAAATTTGCGGTAAATAGTTATATCAGCAATAGAAAACAAATATGCTATATAACAAATAATAAAGTTAACACAACTTAAATGTGCAGAAAAACTGCATAGTTTCTTTATTTTCTAAAATTTACTTAGTTTTTCTCCTAGATGACCATCCTACTAAGATAAAGAGGAGAACTGAACCTTCTATTTAATTACATCTCAGTTTCTTCCATGCAAATTGGCCTTTTCTAAACATTGCTCATGATTTCAAATCATCCCCCTTTCACCTCCTAATGACTTCCAAGATGGTATCTGGGTGTATTTGGCGGCTTAAAGGATCTGATGGCGGTGGGTTAAAGGGGCCACAGATGCACTATTGGATCATGATTTGTATATTTTTTTCACTGAACTGGTATCTATTAGATGACACTGGTCTTAACTAGCCCTTCAGTCATAATGCTGGAAATTTGTTTGGCTTTGATAACAAATGTGAACTCTGTTGCTTTTGAATTTGCTGTCCATGGACCCTATCAGCTCATAGATGACCCTTCTCCAAACTTGGGTGTGCGTGAACTTCTGAGTCATTTGCACTTCGCTCACAGTCCCTCAGGAACTATGAGTTCTTCCCCAGACTCATTCAGCTTGGCACCTTCCATGTGCAATGTCTCTCTGTAACTGCATACTAGGTATTGCCTCAAGCTGAATGTGAGGATATGAGGTTCATTAAGAAGCTTACAGACTTCCAGATAATTTTCAGGAAAGCAAGCTATCAACTCTGATATTCTTGACTTCCTTAAAATATATCTAGCTATTTCTTCCACACAGTGCTATTAAGAAGAAGTAGAAAAACTGAGAAGTAGAAAAATCAAAGACACTGACCTCTTTGAGCAAAGGTCTTATCACTTTCTCTCTTCTCCTTTCCTCTATCTACTGGGCAGTAAAGGGGTAGGTTTTCCCACTGCCTCTCTGTCCAGAAGGAATTCTTTTTCTTTGAAACTGATTCTCCTTTTCCTATGTAAAGTTTTCTAATCTATGCTTCTGACAAGGAAAAGTTGCTTAATGAATATGGATCTCCCTTTCCTTTCTGAGAAATATCTCTCTTAAGATAGTGTCTCATTATGGTTTGAAAAATAAAACCAGCTTCAACGTTCAAGTTACAATGACCCTTTTATTGTTGTTAGTTTTCATCTAGCTCTTGAAGTTATAGATGTCATTTAATAGTTTGGATCTGCAAATTTACTGGATATGAAAATATATCTCCGAATACATCAAAATACTGTTATTATACTCATACTTTTGGAATAAATGACCACTTATTTTTTTTCTTATGGTGACTTTGCTTGTATTTCCTCAATATTGGACTTTCCAATATATTGGTGCAATAATTTATTAGTACCTTCCAGGTTATTCTTTTCTATCTTTAAGAAAAAAAGCAATTAAGGGTATAAATGTTCAAAGCACATCCACAAAGGTAAATCTGTTTTAAGATAATTTCATTTGGACTTTATTTTATAGGAAACTGAGAGTGATTGCAGATTATTGAAATAGGAAATGGCAGTTTGGTATCATTACTTTAGAAAGATTAATCCACTGGTCATAGGCAAAACAATTTGAGGGCAATTCAAAATATCTTTAGTTTCCATCACTAAATAAATGTTTTTGGAGATATTAGATGAAAAATTTAGATATGGCTGGAAAAGTGTTTGAATTGGAAATAGTATATAACTAAACTTTTACATACATTTTTAAATTATTAATGGATTTAAATTATAAATTATTAAATTTATAATCTAAAAAATTATACTTAAATAGTATTTCCTCAGAATTAGAATAAACTGAAATAACATCATCTGATTTGAATGGTAGATTAGAAGGTTTAAAAACAAATTTCAATATTCTTACATATTCTCTAATGAATAAATGGTCTCTCTAATGATAAATGGTTTAGTTCTATAGTTGCTACTGGGAGTAAGTTTGAAATAGTTCATTGTTAAAGCTATGCAGACTGTAGAAGTAATAGAAACACTTACATGTATGCATCTATTTACTGTTGTGTGTGTATGTGTTTAGCCAATGAAACAAGGTAACTATTCAGCAAGGACATTTGAAGCCTCTAGCATGAGAAAAGGAATGAATTTTCCCACTCTCAACTGACCAATTAATACACAGAAAGATGGATAAGTAACAGAAATCGTGTCTATGGAATTGTATTGATACTAACAAGAAATCGCTTCCCCATCTTACTTTTACTCTTTCATGCCCAAATTTTGAAAAAAATTCGCTTAAGTTTTTCTTCCTTACTTCACTTTAAAACAGATGCTAACACAATAATATTAGCCAGCTCTGAAAATGGAGATGAAGAAAATATAGTAGCCAGAGGAGGAATTATATACGAAAGCAAATCCTTTAAGATATCCATTTCATTTTCAGCATTATTACTGGTGTCATGGACTCCATTACACTTTTCCAATTTCATACAGTTGAATTCTCAGTGTAATTATTGGTTGTCCTAAATGAACTCCTTGGCAAAAAAGTCTGCTACTTTCTGCCTCATTTCTACAGTGCTTATAAATCAATCATTCCTTCAAATCATCAACTCCGTCTCCAACAAGATGCAGAACAGTGAGGAAGCAATGTAAATTTGCTTAAAAATGCCAATTTTTCATGGACATTTTCTACTAATAGGTTAGTCTTGTTGTGCCCTGAAAGCATAGTTTGTACCCTGCAGTAATTTTTAAAACATCAATCTATATCTGTCCACTTTGGAAAGTTCAATTCTCCTAGACAGAGCATGGAGGTTAAATAAATTTTGTATTTTGTATAATGCGTGACTCTTTTCTTTTGGAGCAAGAAATTTAATTCCTGTTCTATTTTATTTGCACAAACTTCCTTCTGTTTAAATACTCCATACTTACAGCAAAACAAACTAAAGATTGTGTTTGTTTTCAGTGTGTAATTATCAGAAAAGAAAATTTAAACTAATAATAATATAGACACAAACATATTACAGTGAGTTCAATTTGAAAGAAGAATGTTCAATTCACTTCTACATAGATAAATAGGTATATATATAATATTCATATACCTCTCTTTACTTATATACACATGCATGTATATATGTATTTTTGTATATATAAATAGTAGGATACATAGATAGAATGATGTAGATAGATAAGAAATACATGCATACACACACAGATACAGGTACATACATAGGCATACACTTATTTTTCCTTTAAGAGCTGCTATTACTAATTTTTCAAGTTGTTTTTATGATTAATCAGGCTACCATTATGAGTTATTTATAAAGTCAAGAAACAATTTAACCCTGATCTCAAAACACAATGAAATTGGTTTTACTGAGAACATCGTTCCCATATCTGTAATCTCCTGCATATTTAGAAGGCACAGACAGAAATGTTCTCTGTCATTGGTTACCACCATCTTTTAAAAAATTATTTTTGATTCTGCTGGGAATAGCATCAACATAAATATTTAAAGTTTTGGAAATCGCTGAATGCTACTGAATTTTGAAAATACTAACTTTTTATATAAGCCAGCTGCCTCAGTTATTAAAGCCACTGATTTCAGGGAGGAGTGAAAAAGTAGAGAGAGAGGTTCAGAGCAGTTAATTGGCACAGCAAGAAAATCAAAACTCAGGCAAGAAAGGAGGATGAGACCCTCTGTGTCTGTATGTAACGAAGGATAGGCAGCATGATTTAATATAAAGAACTCTGAAACAATGGTTGGGATCCTGATCTGAGTTACAGCTGCACATCCATTATCTGCTTACACAAAATTGAATAAATAAATTTGACTTAGTATCCATAATTGTAAATAGAGGAAGATGTCAACGTCACAGGTTGTGTATTTAGCAAAGTTTATGTTGATTGGAGGACCAACAAGTAATCTTGTAAACGGACTTCGTAAAAAAAATGTCTTTATGCTACCACTCTCCATAGTCTATTTTTCCATTTTACTGCATTACAAATTTTCTCTCATTCAATTTTCATCAAGTTTTAAGCTCATAACTAAGAATGAAATCAACCATTGAATGATTTATCGGCAGTCTGTATAGCACTGCTTAATGGCAAACCTGGAGATTCAGATTTTCTCTGAGACAAAGGGCAAATGAGAGCCAAAGAAACAAACAAACAACAAAAAAGGGCAACATCAGAGATCATATAATTTATTAGAAGAATATGCATGAGGTTGTATAATAAACTGTGTAAGCAATGCAAGAAAAAGACCACTGTATTATCTATCTTACTACTTAAGGTTAAAGCAGCAAGAACAATTATTAGAAGTATTTCAACAGGAAAAGGTTTTAGTATGCATGTGGTTTGGAGAGTTTTCTAGTGATCGATATCAGTGATGAACCAGGTTTAAGTATGAATTATTTCCAGGGGTAAAGTATGCATTTATCTGTAAGTAAGTTTTTCTACTGGTTTAGCTAGGAACTCAACTTTTCCATCAACAGCAGGAACAAAATCAGATTGCTCCCAAGATCTGCTTTTCCTTCTAAAGAAACGTTGATCTTCGAAACCTGATTATAAAGTTCCCTTTATTTAGAGATTGATTCTATTCTCAGATATGGAGATGGATCCAAGTTCTGTGCCTGGGAAGTCAATTATGGTGACTGCATTTCAAATGCAACAGAATGATTTTCCAAGGGATTAAGATGTATGTGTTTGTGAGAAAAATAAACTTTGAGTTTCTGTGGCTATCAAAGATGTGAAATGGTTAAGCTTTCAGTGCTGTCAGAGCAAGGTTTTTCAAAAAGACCTGATGTTTTGTCAATATTGATTCAAGCTTCTCAGTGTGACTGGAGTAAAAATAATAAAGTTCTGTTGCTGCAGGGACATGAAGACCAAAAAAAGTTTGATTGATTCTTCCATTATCCAATGACAGCTATTATAAAGCAGAGACTAAATGGCAATTAGATGCTTTGTCTAAAGGGGAAATATACGAGACTGTGTAAAGACTTAGTGAGTGAAGACAAAAGTCTTAAAATAGAAAAGTAAAAGAAATACTCAAAACTAGGTATGTCTCACTCTAAAGATTAGAATATTATACTCATTTTCTTAAATTATAACAAATAATCTGTATTTTTTCTTTCTTCAAAAGCCATAACTGAGTTTAATATAAGATAAAGATGTGGAAAAATTTGAAAGTTTAATTGGAAAAAATAATTAATACTAGGATGAATTTGAATAATATTTTAAAATTGACAAAGGATTTCACAAACATTATTTCATCAGTTTACTAGAACCATGTTAGAATCATGCTGTGACTATTCCATTTTATGAGTAGAAACTCAAGGGCAGTAAAGTTAAGTGAATTACCAATAATGCTTACCGGGAGAAAATGCTAGAATCCAGCCTTTCTGAAAATGAGTTCACATTCTATCTATTTTTGTCTCTCTCTCTCTCTCTCACAAACACACACATACACACACACAAATACTCTATCTATGTGTATATAAGACTCTTTGGTGATAATAATTTACTGTTGATCAACTTTATGGAATAAGTGTGCCAGAGTGAAAATGGAGATCCTTATACTTAAAATTAGTTCAAGATATTTTAAAAAGCAATATATATGTACATATATGTACATATACATATATAAATAGAACTAACGAAAGTTAAATTTCATATAGTTTGTAAACAAGTATACTTTCAAGAGGATATTTAATACATTAACTAAGTTAGAATCATGCACATAGTTACAAATAGTTACAAATGCATAATCAGTAATCGTTTATCGATAGACTTCGAATTCAAGAAAGAAGAAAACAAAAATGAAAAAGAGCTAGCTTCACTTCTATTCCAATTTGTAGCCATTCATTCATTCATTAATTTTACAAATATATACACAAGACTCAGTATGTAGGAGACACAGTAATATGCTAAAGATAAAATAAGCACAATGCCTGCCCTCATGGAGATTATGGTCTAACAAGGAAAATAGATATTGAATAAATGAAGGCAAGTGTCATCAAGGGGAAGTGCAAGTTGTTACTGGAATATAGAAGCCATCAACTTCAACTAGCCTTGAAGATAAGGTAGGCAGGAAGGAAAGATTGCTAGAAGAAAAATTATCTGGAGCTATCCAGAAGAAGTGGGAAGAACACATCAAGAACAAGAAACAGCGAGCTAAAGTGACTGAGGCAGAAAATAGAAAAATCCATTTGAGGAACTGAAAGAAGCCCAGCATTGAATGGATCTCAAATGACAAGTAAGAAAGAAGCAAAGCTGAGTCTGAAGAGAGATATAAGAGTCTGATAGCACATTTGGTGTTTGATATTTCTCTTAAGCGTAAAGGGAAAATATTGAACTATGTTAAGCAGTGAATCCACATGAACAGATCGGTGTTTTTAACAAAACTGCTCTGGCTGCCACGTGTATAGTAAATTAAGAGAGGGCAACATATTCACTAAATTGCTCATTGGTAAACTGTTTATATCAGCAAAGTCCATAGATGCGATTTTGAATCATACTGCTCTAGAATTTTCCTCAGTGCCCAATATTCCTTACAATCTTCTTAACACTGAGTTGGATGTCAGTTGCTAATTCTCATCATATTTATGGTATTGTTTTCTTATGGGAGAATTAAGAAGTAAAATACTGCTTTATCCTCCGCTTGTAAGAAAAATAGGAAAAGTAAAAGTATAACAAAATGCCCATGTATTGTGAGAGTTGAGGGAAGAATATTGATGTGTGATCAATATTCAAAACTAGCTTTGAACATAAAGTGTGCAACTAGAACAGAAATTTTGGGACCATTACAGTTGACTTAATAAGTTACCTGTCTGTAGTCATTTGAATTTTTACTCCCGATATTCACGTTTAGGAAAGTCTGCCTATATACAAGAGAACAGAGATAAGGTCCTATGAGAAATGAATGATTGAATGAGGGGATTAGTTGTTGATGCCTTATTTTTTCTTTTTATATGGTAAACACAGGATCCTGTTGAAATGATATGGGATAAAACAGGTGAGAGAGTAAAGTTGGAGAGGTAGTAGAAAGAGGAAAATTATAGAAGTTCTGTAGGAAAATGGAGGGACCGGAATCCAGAGAACAAATGAATGAGTTGGTTTTTGGTAAGAGGAAGGAAAATTGATCTGCCATAAGAAGAAAGGGGATCAGGATCTTATGATCTTATCAATTACTTGATATGTTGAGTAATCTACAATTTTAGATTTGTTAACATTGGTCACGTATAATTGTCTTGAGTTTATCTTCTTTCACTCTTTTATTATTTTTTTCTTTCAGAAATGCCTTCAAACTTTACCCTTGTATTTTGGATCAAGTTTGCATGTATAAATTATCTGTTTCCCTGGGAAAACTGATTTTACTGATGAATAATCTCTTAAAACTCCAGTGAAGATTTTTCATTTAAATTCATTTTTAATAATGCAAATCTTACAATTATCTAATTTATTAAGAATAACTTGGTTTTTCTTTTTTGCCTGAAACTTTCTGGATACTGAGTGATTTTAGCTAGTAGTAATGACATTTCATTGTGTTAAAGGACAGCAATATCAAAGTATCACACATTTGGATAAATGTTGCTAAGTAAATGATAAAATATTAGCAATATGAGTTATTCTTAGCTAGCTGGAGTTGAAGAGATTAACTTTCTGATTCTAGTAGCTCTGAAAAAATACAGTTAACTACACATGGAAAAATAATTCACTACCTATCTAAATATACTAGTTAAATGGTGTATTATTTCAAAATATAACTCCTTTGTTCTATTCAATTTTATTTACACAAAAAACTTTAACATATTATATACATAGTATTGCACAAAGTTTTTAACTAATTGCCCTAGGATAAGAACCATTAAAGTAATGTTACACAGGACAGCCCATTGTCCTTGAATTGGGTTGGTTTCTAATGTCAGTGCCTGTGGTCTCCATTCCATTATTCTGGGAGAGACTCCCATGCCTGGGAGCTACTTTGTCATTCTTATTGGGGTGGCGTTGCCCTCATTCTGTCTTTTATCACCTTCATAAGGTGGCCACAGCAGTTCTAGGCATCACCTTCAGACAAAAGAGAAAATGACCATCTCCACATTACCTACTATGTGGATGTGAGCTTAAAAACTTAAGTTCTATTCATTCTAAAACAAACTTTCTCTTCCTTCACAGTAACCAGTGCTGAGTCACATGCTGCCTATATAAATCAATGGTAATGATTAGAAAATAGGCATCTTTCCAAAGAAGAGTAATATCCACCTCCTATCACATTAATCTCCATATTGATTCGGGTCACATTGCCTATTTTAACAAATAAGCCAAAAATATACAATAGAAAAAAAACCCAAGAGAAATCATCTCCTTCATACATAATAGTCTTCAGTTTTTTACATGAGGGAGTGCTCTGTTGTATGCAAATAGTCTCAAATTGTGGTTCCTAGACCACAGCAGCATCATTGTCACATGAGAACTTGTTATAAATGCACATTCTCAGATCACACGTAGGCTTAGAGTACAAACACTGTAGTGATCTGTGATTGAACAAGGTCTTTGGGTGATCTGATGCACACTAATGTTTGAGAACCGCAACTCTATGCAGTCATTTAGGGAGTGAAACTGATGGAGGATTTGCCCTATCAACCTGTGACTCCCAAGGTCAACAGTGATCTCCCACCAGTTGGTGGGAAGGCAACTAGCCTAGAGAAGCATGAGAGGGAGATTTCTTAGACCAGACCTTGGGTTGGCACACATCACTTTCATTCACTTTCCATTGGCTAAAGCTTGGTCAGATGGTCACACACAATTCTGAGGCAGGATGGGAAATATAGTCATGCTATGTGTTCAGGGAAAAGAATAAGCATGTTTGGTGAGAAGTTGGCAGTGACTTCTACAACCTGTCTCTCCCTTTCTACTCTGGCTACACTGATGGTTTTTCACTTTCTTTTGTGCTTTACTACACCCTGCTACAATCTGCATGTGCTACTTTTGCTACAATGTTCTTACTAATTCTTCAGTTTTATCATTTACTTTTGGTTGTTTAATTACTACTCATCCTCCAGGTCCCATCTCAAATAGCATTTCTTTAGGAAGGCAACTATATTATACCCTCTTTTTGCATATGCTCATGGTACTGTATTGCTTTCTGTTATAATAATACTTATGGCTTGATGTTACACTTTTATTTTCATAAGTATTAGCTTATTATGTGTCTCCTCAACTTGAAGGCTAGTTTTATTCACCTAACATCATCACACCTAACAAATTGCTTGGAAACATTAGAAACTCAGTAAATTGCTTCTGATGAATACATTTTACGAATATATGTATAGTCATAGATACGTATTTGAGCTAGAATTTGCCTGCCTTATACAGGTGAAGATATTTAAACAGAATTATTTTCATAAAAATGAAAAAAACATTGAAAATTTTTGCTTTGTTATACCAAAATGAAAAATAGTATAAAAGATGAATGGCAGACAATGCCCACTTTTGTTCTCTATACCCCTTGTTATGAAGGGTGTTATATCCCCTTTAAATTTTCTCTTTATTAGCAATTTTTATTCTCCATTTTTCATGATTTAAAAAACAGCTGTGCTTTAAAACCTAGCTCTTCTCTTTCAGTTTGGAAGGCCTATTGAGGTAGAGATATCTGAAAAGATATTTAGAAAAGAATATTGAATCCTGACGTGAAGGAGAGAAAAGGGAGGGCATTTAATGTTAAGGCTGAGAGGCCAATTCGGAGTTTGAGATATTACTTTATAAGATCTCTTTAGGGGGTTTTTATACTCCATTCCTGAGCTCCCATTTCTCTGAATCTTAATATTTATAAAAATTGGGTGAATGATGTTCAACAGTCTCTGAAGCACAATTTTCTATGAATTTGTATCTGACTTAAATTATGAGTCGTTTCTGATGTACAACAAAGATCTCTAAATGTTCAGCTGCAAATCCTGCATACCAAAAGCCAGAAACATAGCAATACTTGTATAATCATCACACACAATGGAAATATAAACTTGAAAAAGCTGAGTTGTAGAGGAGGACTCTGGATTTTGCAGGCATTAAGGCACTTTGACTTATTACTTCATTTCATAACAAAGATTGTACATAAATTGCAAATGATTGGGTATGACTTTCCTATGAAGATGATGCTCCAACTAATTAAGGCATCCTTACTGTAATTTTAAGCTATCATCTGCAGGTTTTTCGATAACCTTCACAGGTTTATGTGGAAAGGGAAGAAATGTCAACCTATATTTATGTTCTAACAAAAAGTGATGGAAAAAAGTTATGACACAAACGGTACTTTCATTAGTTATTTTTCCTGTTATCAAAACGTTCCAAAGAAATATGAATTAATGTTTACAGAAACTAAAAATATTAACCACATGAAATAGACAGTTTTATGATATCACCTACCTGTTCATGCATCAAACCAACAAAAAGCAATTTATAATTTTCTAGCTATATTATATCTTAGTCACAACAACCGAGTGTTTGAGCTACATTGAAAGTGGCTACTGGAGCCATAACTTTGGTCACAGCTTATGCCACAGTGATTGATAGGTAATATTGGATTTTTACTGTGAAAATCTCAATCTGTTTAGGTTGAGCTAGTCAAATGAATATATTGACCAATTGGGGTTTCAGTAACCACCGTTTATATTGATGCCTCAGCTTGATGCTCTGTAGTGATAGTCTAGAGGGAAAGGGGAATGTTTCTTTTTTTTGTTTTTTTACATAATTCCATTTTTTATGCTTGTTTGAATGTAGAATGTCCTGGTAAAATCTACAGAGAAAAGAACTGTGCCAGGGAATACCAAGGGATATATTTTGCCAAATGACATTATGCTAGGCCAGAAAAAGATAAATTTCCCTGAACAAAGAAAGAAAGCAATTTGTTGTCTCAACCATTTTGTTAAACTTAATTTAAATTACACTTGATGTTTCCCAAATGAATCTCCACACATTTGATTGCTGTACTTTGAAACATTAGCATAGTTTCTGCATCTTTTTGTTTGCTGTCCAATTTGTTTTAAATAAAACTTTCAGGTACTTATAGGAAGGTAATACACTCTCATTTCCATTCTACATCTTTTTTTGTTTTCTTGGGATTATGTGTTGGTGGTGTGGGGAAGGAATTATTAATATATTTATATGTGAAGATGATGGCTATTTTCTAAGACTGCAGAAAAATACAGAAAAAAATTTAAAAATTAAAAGCATGATTGAATGTTTTTGTGATATGGTATATGTAGAATGTGGATGAGACAAGGTAAATCTATTGAGCCAATAGCATCTGAGAAGCTTAAATAATTTCTAAAACCATGTAGGATAAACACATTAACAGTGTGTGTGTGTGTGTGTGTGTGTCTACATTTAAATCAAATAATCTAATAATTCATTTGGTGCCTTTAGTGTGTATATTTATTTAGTTATCCAATCATTTATACATTAAACAGACCTAGAGGACGTTAATTTTATTGGATATGATAAATGTAAAATAAGTTATTAATATAAAGTATAGTTATTAATGCCAAATTTGTTTCATTTTGTTCATGTTAGGGATATGCATATTTTGTTTATAACTTTATTGGTGATATATTTTCATTTCAAGGTGAGAGAGTACTTAAAATTACAGCATCTCTTTGGAGTACCAAAAAATTATGTGTCTTTGCAAATCGAAGAGGAAAGCAATGATCTTTATTTTTGTCCACCGACTTCATTCATATCATTTAAAGTAACAATATTTTACATGCTTAACTATGAGGCTGAGACACTTCCTGACTTGGAAATATACACTGAAGTGAGGCAATCTTGAAAATAACAGACAATACATTCGACTAGTCTAAGTGATCACAATCAAGACAGTCCAAACAGAGATCACAATTTGAGTACAAGAAAGAAAGGCATGAAATTTAAATTAGTGTATTTTGTTTACTATGTCTCTTTTTAAATAACACCTCTGCCCTGCTATTATAAAAGAGATGTGCTTGTTATCTACAGTCAAAACCAAAAGAGGCATTTTTATATGTCACAAGTTGCCACTTTTTTTTCTTCACTATTAAAAGCCATCTACTGTAACATGAAGCAAAATCTTTAAGCTTTCTAACACTCCTCTGGGCTCCCTCCAAAAAGCAATTTATATCAGCTGGCAAGGTCATTAAGGAAACTGGTCAAAATGCAGGTGGGAAATGCAACCCTAGTGGGTAGAGTCTTAATGCTTCCATTTATCAGGAACGCAAGGTCATATCAATGGTGCT
The DNA here is from genome assembly GCF_041296265.1 of Equus caballus. Taxonomy (NCBI): domain Eukaryota; kingdom Metazoa; phylum Chordata; class Mammalia; order Perissodactyla; family Equidae; genus Equus; species Equus caballus. The sequence goes on along the minus strand of NC_091709.1, from coordinate 24,315,753 downwards.
GAGTATTAAACTTTGATTTTCCAAGAATCCCATGACAATTGCCAACTTGAGATGACCTAAAATATGTTAGCAACACAAGTCTGCATGTATATTTCTTAAAATTGTGCATATATACATGTACAATTTTAATGACAATATATGAGTTTATTTCAAAAACGATATGAAACCAAAAATTTCTTCTGCAAAATAATATTGCATTATGCTGCATACTCATGGAAATTTTAATAAGGCTTCTCTCTACTCATTGATTTTTAATATTCTAGGCTTCCCTTATAAAATTACTACCTACCTTTCAAGTGCCCTGTATAGTGAGTTCCTACTGGAGTAGAAACTACAAACACAGACACACATGAACACACACACAGAGTTAGATATAGGGACACTGGAGTTTTCTGGAATATCTGCAGGAATTTTTCAGGGCCTTTTGAGGTGATGTGCTCAGGAACATTAGGGCTTGATAGAGACAATATCCCCCTTGTCAAAGAGACAACCCCGACCAAATCAAGTTTCTAAAATTAGTGCCAGATCTCTAGAAAATAGAGAAACTTAAAAGGACTCCTTTTGTCATTCTTTTTTACTTCTGTCTTTTTTTTTTTTTTTTTTGACGACAATTAGCCTTGAGTTAACATCTGTGCCAATCTTCCTCTATTTTATATGTGGGTCACCACCACAGCATGACAAGTGGTATTGGTATAGGTCCGTGCCTGAGATCTGAACCTGAGCACCCAGGCCAGTGAAGCAGAGAGTGCCGAAATTAACCACTAGGCCATGAAGCTGGCCCTCCATCCATCTTTTTGATACCCTCATTAATACTCTACTGGTGTGAATATTCTGGGTACCTCTTGTTTGCTCCCAGACCTCTCAATAGCCCTCTCCTGCCAGTATCTCACTTTGACATTATGCCTTCTTTTTCCTAGTCTCCCTGCTCTCAACCATTTCTCCCACCTCCACATTCCCACTTAAAAAAAAAAAAAGTAAAACACACACACATGCATGCATTTTTAGTTCATGCCCTTTATCATGCTAGTTATTACTATCAACAACCCTTACTGGGCCGGCCCTGTGGTGCAGCGGTCAAGTTTGCACTTTCTGCTTCTCGGTGGCCCAGGGTTCACTGGTTCAGATCCCGGGTGCAGACATGGCACTGCTTGGCACGCCATGCTCTGGTAGGCATCCCACAAAGAAAGTAGAGGAAGATGGGCACAGATGTTAGCTCAGGGCCAGGCTTCCTCAGCAAAAAAAGTGGAGGACTGGCAGTAGTTAGCTCAGGGCTAATCTTCCTCAAAAAAAGAAAAAAACAACCCTTTCCCCAAGAAAGTCATGAATGTTAATTTGGATAAAATGTTTGAGCCCAAAGTGACATCCTTTAAATATGTTTGCATTTTTGAGTATACCATTAAGGAAGTCAGCATTTTATACTTAAATTTTTGAGGTTCAGATATTTTGGTAAAAAGGTGGGGGGTGGCATTTTGTTGAATTAAAACAGTACAAAAGTCATAATCAAGATAAATAGTCAGTAATTGACTAAAACCAAAACACTGTGAAATGAAATCCCGGACAGAAAAAAACAACATTTAATAAGATACAGAGGCATTCAATTGCATGGGATGACTGAGAAAAGGTGAGTGGTTGAGGGCAGTTGGGAAGGAAGACTAGTCGTCCAGGAGGTCAGTTTGGTTCCCCTGCAAAACAGTCACCAAGATGGAATTAGACATATGGGAGATTTATTAGAGCAAGCACTTGAAAAGGAGAAAGAGTTAGGACGCAGAAACAGGTGGAGTGAGCCATCAGCTACCTGTGAACGAGACAAGGAAAGAGGGAGGATTGGGTACAAAGCCTCTGATTGTGGCACAGCCCTGAAGAAGACCCAGCCAGTCTGAGGAAGGGTCCCCAGTGAAAGACTGCCTGTTTGAGGAACCCTGCATTGGGCAGAATGGTCTGGATCTTATGCTCCTTATGGTGCTGTGGGAAGACTGAACCAAGCTTGAAGCAGCTGGTAGCTTTGAGCTGACTTCACTCATTTAGCAGCTCCCCTAGAAGGGAGATCTGTGCAGGATACTCTTGGCTACCACATGGGGTTGGGAGTATCTATAAACAGTTAGCTCTATGTGAGATTTCAAAATTCGATATCAAAATGTGTTGAAGCCAGTAAAGTTTTTAACAATTCTATGTTACTAACTTAATATATAGCCCTGTTGGTTTTTATAAAGTGACGGAAACTTTATACAAACTCTCAATTTTTTTGTCACAAGTGTAAATAGTATGGTCTTTACTCATGGAGTTATGTCGTTTGACAAAGAATGACAAAGAAAAGTAAGGAAATTCTTAAACAACTATTTTCAGTGAAAGGGTTTAAAATGCCCTACTACTGAACTCAAGTATATATTCTATCTCAGATCCTACCACCACAACAAAGGAAATATATGCTTTTGTTATAAATTGTATTCACCATTCTCTGAGCATTTCTGCCTTTATGTTTTTGCTCATGAGAGGTCTTACAGCTAGAATGTTTCTTCAGTTGAAGAAATCAGAAAGTCCATATCTTTTCTGAAGTGTTTCTGGATTTATCCAGGATTATCAGAATTTAACACATCTTCCTCTGCATCCAGCTAGTATTTTTCTTATACCCCTTATACAGGATATTCACATGTACATGTCTTTTCTCCTAGCAGTTCAAACTTCCTCCTTGAAATTACTTCTAACACTGAAAAAATAGTAAATGCATGTCCTATATGTGAAGCTGCTTGGCATAAACTAAAAAATATCAACCTTTTAATAAAAAATTGCAGTCCAAAGAATATTGGTCAAGAGCCCATATTGACTCAAAAAAGCTATTATTTTAAAAAATCTCTTAAGTATTAGCTCTTCAGGCTGAACCCTGTGCTGCAGCAATTGCTAGGCTGTAGCAATTGCCTGGATTATCAGAAGTGTCACTTATGAGAGTTGATTTTTGACCCTTACTTTCCATGAGATTATTTCTTTGAAAAAGAAATTTAGAGCGACCAATGGATTTGGTCATATTAAGGCATTCTGTGACTTTTCTAAGAGCGGTCTCAGTAGAGAGGTAAGAACGAAGCCTGACTGAAGTGTATTAAGCTGGAAGCTGTCAATCATGACCATGAACCTGAACTAGAAAAGCTCCAGAAAGAAAGAACCTACTGATACTGGCTCAACACAGAGTTGACATAAGGGAAGCCATATTGTAGAAAAGAAACCATATTATAACGTTGAATGACCTCTGGTTAACTAACCCAGCTGGACATGCACCCTCCAAAAGATATAGGTGCTCTGTAGATTTTATGACCCCTGCCAACAGTAATGTCACTAACTTTGTTCTTTTGAGTTCCTTACAGATGTAATGACCCCTGGGCAGAGAGTCTATGCTGATACCCACCATCAATGACAACTGAAAGATCTGGTGCCATGGCTCTGGCTATTCCTTATAATTAAACTGGGGATCAAATGTGTTCCTAAACTAATCTCTAAACTGTCTGTCTCAGTGACTTGACAATTCCTTCTCTAAAGTCACGGTGGCAAAACACGAGTGACTCTGTTTATTTGATGATCTCACTATGCTGACCACTTTCAACAAGAAGTGGCCAGACAGACAATGACAACCCTGTTCCTGTTACCAGCATATGATTACAACTGACAGTGGGGAGTTGTTGGTGCCACTCACTTAAACAGTAATCTTTACATATTAAAAGTTTTGTTCTTATTATCTTTAAACTAAATCAGGGTATAGGACATTGCTCTGGTTTCTGATACATATCCAGTAAAACAAAAGACTATCAGGAACTAAGATCAGATGTGTCCCCCACTCGGAGACCAGCCACTATACAACTGACCTGTAGTCTTTGTTCTGTAAGATGGTTCTTTTGGATGTTAGTCCCGTCATCTTCCACCTTGCTGGCAAGCTGCAATAAAAACCCTTTCTCTCCTACCACCTTGCCTCTTTTCTTGGCTTGTCTTGTGGCAAGTAGAAAAACTCTCTCTATTGGCAGTAACACTACTATTGGCTAGACACGAAAACATATACAAAACAAAATAAAGCAAACAAAGGAAATCACAAGTTGTGAAGAAAAGAGTAAGCTGTTTCATGGAAAGGATTTACTATTATGTTGACAGAAATAACCAATAACCAGTCTACAGATGATAAGAGAAATAAGGTGAGTTTTACTTGAGGGAGGGAGATAATTATAACCGAAAGGCTTTAGGAAGCATACCAGAGAAGCATGGTTTTCAGTACAGTTTTATCTTTTTAGAACAAAGAACATACATTAAACATGCACAGGGTACATTTTCATCAAAGTTTCAAAGAGGTGTTTAGTTACAAATTAGCAGGTCAAGATGACCCTGATGTCAGGAAAAGAACTAATCCTGCTGTTACCAATAAGGCGTTACCAATAGGGTGTAGGAGGGGAAGTATGCATTCTCATCTTAAGAGAGTGCATTCTATACTTTAATGGTTAAAGCAGATGTACAATGTATGTGTGATAGGCCATAAGTCAGGCTTCTTTAGTTCAAGCCGAATCAGTTTTGAATCTGAATATTTACCTCACATACTGCAAAATGTGAAAATCTCTTGTCAATTAGATGATGAAATCTGATATATTTTAGATAGAATGAGATACCTTGATGTAAAAGACAAAGAGGGTAAATTTATTTGGATTTCAATAAAGGACAGAGACAGGAGAAACTTTCTGTAGGAATTTAACATCACTTTTCACTGGATACCATGAGTTAAGTATAGACTATAGGTAGGTTTGTTGGAGAGTCATTGTGGACTGCCTACAGCTGATGAGCTAGCCATTGGGCACAAACAGCATTGTTAGACTTTCTAGAAACTGGTACACTAGTTTTGAAGTTTGATTCCAAACTTGAAAATGAAGCAGAAACTTCATTATGTTCCTTTTGCTTAATATTGTGGACTTGTGACTGGTTTGTTTGTCCAGTTCAAGATAGATTGATTTGAATCATCTTCTGTTTTTCAGGGAAAGGAACAAGGAAACTGATGTTAATGTAGAATTAGTTGTGAAAATATGGACAAATAGTATTTGTAAATTTTGTTGTGACTTAATTTCTATAACAAAAGCAAGCAGTGTTGTGCTTAATCTCCTAAAATAATCAACCTGCATTAACATGCAGATAGAACATGCTGAGCCTTTAAATCAGATATCAGTCTAGGCCCCATGCTCTACCAGCATTTTAAGCAGGAGCAAAGAAAACCGTAAATATCCCCAAATAGGTCACGCCCTTACCCTCCCCCAATAAAAGAGGGAGGCATCTAATGTGTGAGAATCTCATATTATGGTTACACATTCTTGGTTATTTTGCTTTTTTATTAATATTTTTTTTAAACAGCATTTTTTTAAAAAAAATTTTTGGTGAGAAGAAATTGGCCTTGAGCTAACATCTGTTGCCAATCTTCCTTTTTTTTCCTCTCCCGAAAGCCCCAGCCCATAGTTGTATATCCTAGGTGTATGTCCTTCTAGTTCTTCCATGTGGGATGCCACCACAGCATGGCTTGTTGAGTGGTTGTAGGTCCATGCCCAGCATCTGAACTGGTGAACCTCAGGTCGCTGAAGCAGTGTACAAACTTAAACACTTGTCTACGAGGTCAGCGTCTGCTTTTGTTTTTAAACAGACTTATTGAGATGTATATATATATATAAAGTTCACCCATTTAAAGGACAAAATTCAGTGGTTCTTAGTACAGAGCTAATGTCTGAATGTTTTCATCATCTCTCAGAATAAACTTTGCATCCATTAGCAGTCACTCCCCATTGAACTTTCCACTCCCTTTCCATCCCATCCCCCAGTCCTAGACAAGCACCCACCCACTTTTTCCCTCTGTAGTTTTGCCTCTATTGCACATTTCATCTAAATGGAATTACACAGCATGTTTAAGCAACTGTCTTATTTTATAAGAATAGATACTTTTGATCTAGGTTGCTAATCTTTGATATTTTTGCCATCTTTGGAGTTTCTTATATTTAGCATATATTATATTTTTTGCTATTCTCTTTAAAATAATTACAGCTCATATTCTTTGTATAATGCATATTATATACATTAACTATACACTACATTAGTAATTTTCCAGTATGAGGCTTTGGACCTAAACTATCCCAATAAATATCTCTTTCAGGGCCATTAGGGAAAAAGAAATGTTTCCATGTTATTATCCACATTAAAAAAGAAAATTACTCACTGTTTACTATTGATTAAAGAGTAAAAACACATAAAAATATTCACTTCCTAGATCCAATCTGTTTTTCCAAGTGCTCTTCTGAGGTAAGGACAGGTACTGGCAATGACTTGGTTGTATAGCCAGGCACCTGGAAGGGGCAAGTTTGGAAGACTGAAAACAATAATGTCTGGGAAAGTGGAATGAGAATGGTCTAGGAGGGTAGGCACAAAGCAAGTGGATCTTGCTGTATCGTGTCGTTGCTTACCAGAGAGTATCTATTGCAGTGGAGACACTGAACCTTAAATGGAAAGAATGATTTGTTCAAAGGAAATCAGCCAGCATTTGTTCTCAGTCATATTATGCTTCTACATTGGGCCAGTGGTGACTGAGCTGGAAGCTCTGAATGAGCATGTGCTTCCTCTCATCAAGGCTGATGTAATTATTAGTACTTCTGAGTGTCTGACCTATCAATAGCAGAAATTGACACAGAACGCTCAATATGGAACCATTCCTCGAAGAAACCACCCACTTGATGTCTAGTTAATTACATAGAATCATAAATCTTGCATCCATTAACAGTAATGGAGAAAGCATTAATTCCCTCTCATCCTGGAGGACATAGTGATTCATCTTTGTGAGATTCATACATAGATTGAATCTGGTTTTGCCTCCTCTGCCTACAATGCCTATGCCAGGGCTTTCCAAGTGGCTGAAATTCTCCAAAACCTCACCTTGGACCACAGGACCCATTTATAGATAAAGATTTTGACAATGGATAAACAAAAAAGGAACCCATTGGTCATAGTCTATTACCCAGAGCTCATTGGCTTGATGGAAGGTGGAGTGACCTTTTAGCAGGACTGGCAGCCTGAGGACTACGTTCTTCAGGGTTGTTAATTTATCCTCTGGAGCACAGTGTAAATGCTGAGCCAGTTGAGATTATATGACATTGTAGCCCCAAAAGCTAGAAGGCAGAGGGAAAGAAGGAGTGAAAGTAGGATTGACCCAACTTGTTATCATGCTCAGTGGCCAATTAGAGAAGTTTAGGCTTCTTAACCTTGCGACTTCACACTTTGAAGGCTTACTGATCATGGTCCCCGGGTTGGGTAGCATGTGTGTGGGAGAGTTTTATATACCCATGGATGCAATCACAATTCCCTTATCCTAATACTGTAACTGCCATCTAGTAATTTTGGGCCTCTTGCTGATGAAACATCAAACAAAAAAAGGAGTTACTAAGCCATGTTTCTCAACAGTGATTATCATATAGAGCTAAAGTTGCTGCAACATAATGGGGACAGGAAGCAATTTGTCTGAGCTTAAGACATTTATTGCAGTGCTTCATGGTGCATACCTGCCTGGTGATAGCAGTAAACAGCAATTGCAGTCACAAGGCATGGTAAACGGGGCACAGGCAAGCCACCTAGACGTGCAGAACTACTGGCCAAGGATGCAAGAAATATGGAATGGGTGCTAGAAAAGGAAAATGATTAATGTTCACTCTGGCCTCAGAACACAGAATACAGACTGTGGTTTATTTCACTAATTTTTCATTTTATTAAGTTTTAATACTGTGTGGCAATCACCCTTAGTTCAGGTTGCTATTAATAAAATACTATAGATTGAGTGGCTTAAATAACAAACATCTATTTCTCCCAGTTCTGGAGACTGGAAGTCTGAGATCTGGGTGCCAGCATGGTTGGGTTTCCATGAAGGCCTTCTTCCTGGTTTACAGATGGCCGCCATCTTGCTACACCCTCAAATGGTAGAGAGAGAGATTTCTCTTGTGTCTCTTCTTATGATGACTCCACCCTCATGACCTAATTATCTCCCAAAGGCCCCACTTCCAAATACTATCATATTGGGGATTAGGACTTCAACACATGAATTTGGAGAGACACAAACATTCAGCTCACAACATACCCTGAAATAACATTGTGCACTTAACATAAGATGTGTGCAGATTAAAAAGAACTAGGAGTTAGTTGCAGTGTTGTTCACTCCATATCTGTTCACCTCACTTCAGAATTTACCTGTAACTTTGACAGTTTCTGCACGCTGACAGCTTCCTACCTCAAGCACTTGTATGCATCTCTGTTCCTCTGCCTGAGGGCTTTCTACAGGACCACAAGACCACACTCGGACATACTCAAGTCCATCTGGAATTCTGCTTCTGTTCATTCTCCTCAGGTTAAGCATCAGACAATAGACAGGAGTCAGTAGAAAACATTCAACCTCTCTAGCTTCTTAAGGGAAAGTTATGATGTGTGTTACTCAGGTTTTCAAAAACTTCGCAGTGAGATTAAGCCCAAGCTGCTCTTAGCATTTCTATTAGTTAATTGATTATTCGTTCATTTTCCTCCCTTTCACATATCACAATCCCCACTGCCACACTTGCCCTTCCTAGGCTCACCCACCAAATACTTGGAAGGCAAGATAATGTTGATATAAACCTCCTTTCACATATGAAAGTAGCACAACTGGATGAAATCCTAAGATAGGTCCTTGAAGTGCAATGGCTTCAGTAAAGCCAGAGGGCAGACAGACAAACAGATGAATGCATCCAGGTAGAGGTTGGGATACGCCTTTTTGGTTTTATAGGCACAACTAGCCTTTAAAAGTTGTTAGTCATTTGGTTTTCAAATTTTTATAATTTACCTTCCCAATGGATTCCCTTATTTTAGAAATTTTTTCAAAATGGAATCTTTTCTAAGACAAATGTAAAATTACTTTGTTCTTAGGAAAAATAACAAACTGTTGTGTCATTGTATATCTAACTAAAAATGTTACAGACTAAAATGCTAAGTTTTCTCTTTGTTGTATGTAAAATTTAGTAAATCCATGACCTTAAATGATTAGAGAAATAATATTTTATCCACAATAGGAAACCATACAGATGAGAGAGATGCCTGGTTTTCAGTTCAGCTAATATGGGTAACAGCTGTTGGATGGAGTAATTGGGCTGGTTGTAGAGGTGGCATAGGAAAATATATGTATAATAGACACGCCACACATCCTTGTTAATGTGTGCATGTAATTTGGGTAAAGAAACCTTCCAGACCATCAACAAATGTTGTGTGGCTGAGACGGGTTGAGAACAACCAAGAAGTAACCTAAAGTTAGGGTGAAAATAAGAAGAAGAACAAAAATATTGATCTAAATTAAAACCTTCCTGTGTTCAAATGGGGCACTCCAAACTCTGTGCCAAGCCACTTGCATATCCCAGAGTGCACCTAAGTACAAGATACAAACATGGCTGAGGCAGACTTCACCCTAAGGGAGGGCAGAGAGCATGTAACGGTAAGAATCAAATCTCTCCAATTGTTATCCTGCTATGCAATTAATTATACCAATTTGTAAAGTCAACATAACCACTTTTTAAATTAAAATTATCTTCCAAACAAAAACACTAAACTGGACTAAACATTGAACATTTTTCTCTTCTTTGGATATACATATATTCAAATACATATATATACACAGATAGGCATATATCCCTATAAATCTACATACACATAGAGAGAGAAGGAAAGACCCAAAGAAGATCCTACTACATGATAAACCTCCCTACCTCCCTTCTGGAACTCATTGTGTTTCACTCTACCTCATTTCAGGTCAGAGAAGAATCTCTGAACTGATCATTTCAGTTTTATAACAAAGAACCAGGAAACCTAACAACCAGGAGGCTCATGAGTAGGGTTGAGGAAACAAGAACAGTCTATGAACCTACTTTGCAGGCTGATTTATCTTAATAATCTTTCATTCAATGGAACAAAACAAACAAATACAAAGTCTACTTAAAAATCAAACATAATGGAAGAATATAGAGTGAATGTTAAAAATAATTTAAGAACTTATATTTTTCTTAGTTTAAGTAAAGAAAGCATAGCCCCTTTGCTAAAAATGAGATAATTCTATTGATACAAAAATAGAAGTGGATGTGATTAGAACTAATTGTCAAGAAATCACAAAGAAAGCATAATTAAACTTTACAACGCATTTGTAGGGAAAATAAAATATATGGTGAAGAAAATAAAGATCATTCTCAGGTCACACACAGAAAAAATAGATGAATATAGTTGATAAAAAAGATGATAAAAGAGGAAAAATGGAGCTCTAAATTAGGACTGTACACAAGTAACTTTTATTATGCATCTTTGAAGTGTAAGAAAGATATAAATTTGAAATTCTAATTTTCTCATGCAAATAGCTTCCAAATGCAGACATTTATTTTTCAGAATGTTTTAATATGCAAATAATTTTTAGAAAAACACCTTCAATTTGCTGTTTGAGGGTAGGTTCTAAGCAAATGATGACATCGATGAGACAGTGTTTAGTATTATCTCCTTCTTACAGTAACTGTTTTCCGGGGTCAAAATGTTTTCATGCTAATTTCAGTTTCACAGTTGGGTTCTTAGTCTCCTGGGTAGCTTCTATGATTACAGATTGTGAAATATTTCATTTCCTTCCAAAGTCACCTGTTCTGACTTCTAATTACTCAAATACATGCTCTTTGCTCTGAGACATCTGAAAAATTCTTATATTACAACTGTGTTGTATGGAAATATGTCCTCTCCCACAATCACACAGATAAAACATGCCTTCTGGTGCAGACTCTTCAGTGTCTTAACATGGGCCTCACAGCTCACTAATTTCATTAACTTGAGAGGCTGAATGAATTTTGCAATGATATTTTTTAAGACCCCACTTCTTTAGCAATATTGTTGCATATTATAGGAAATCAGTATGTTTTAATGGCATTTCATCAAGTTTCTTTATGTTTTAAATGATTCTTTAACCTCTATTTTCATCATTATTAGAATATTGGATTAACAAACAATGATTAGGGAAAACACAAAATATAAAAGTATTTGTGCCTCCAAGCTCAAACAAGAAACTGGCCTCACTACACACACACACACACACACACACACACACAAAGAGAGACAGAGAGAGGAGGAGAGAGAGATTTTGTTAAGAAAGCAAAATCAGGCAGTCTTTAAAATCTGCATATTCATTTTAAATACCTTTATTTCTCATAAAAACATTTTCCTTCTGAAAAATGATCGTCCTCTCATCAGATGAAAGTTTAATGAAAACATTGAACTAAAGTAATTTATATATTTCAACTTACTATAATCAAAGGATTGCTATTTTGGAGATTGCTTTTATCCATTGTATTAGATTTATTTCCTTTAGAATATGTGTATAAAACAATTGTCAGAGATATGCATAGAGCTTGACAATGTCAGTTGGGTGGAAATTATGAACATGATATTTAATGCATGCTTTTTGAGCAGGTTTTGTTTTTCTAATGATTTGTGAAAATAGCAGTGGTATGACATTACCATTAACTACTGAAAATGTCCAAATTATTTCATTAGAGCCTGATACGTATTTTGGGAAAAAATAGATTATCTTTGAAAATCAGCTAACGATACAATCCAGGATAAGAAAATTATTTAAAAATATTTGACAAAGTATACCATCACCTTCTTTATTTTAAACAACATTTGTCTGCTACCCTACAAATTAATCGATGGCAGAGAAAGCTTCTTATTTATTTGCCCTGATTTGTGTAGTGCCTAGCACATCATAAGTACTAAATACCTTTTGAATGAAAGAAAAATTTGAATGAATTAATGAATTAACTAATGTCTGACTATCTACATTCTCTCTTCTTCCACTTCCTTCTCTCTTTCCAGAGGAATAAAGCGTTGTTGGAAAAATATGAAGAGACATAAAAGCTTGATTTATTACTTATTCATGATCACTAATTTAAACTTGATTTTTGTTATCGGTGTCGGTCATCGATATTTTGATTAGTCTCTCATTGTCCCTTTTAAACCCTCATTTCTTCTCATGCCATAATCCTCACCTTCATTCAGCTGAGGTCATTTCCTAGTTTATTGAAAAAAGACTGAGATAATCTGTCATGAAATAGTTCATTAACGTTCACAATATTTTCCTCAATATATGAGTAACCTTTTATTATTTCTTTATTTCTTACCTGCTATATGAGAGAGAGAGCGAGCCCTCTTCAAATAAGTCCATAAATTTCTCTATTTCAATAAGAAACCAAATTTATGCTCTTCCTTTCTAAATACATTCTATTTTCTCACTACTATGTTTATATCTGTAATGTTTTTATTTTATTCTTTTACAAAGCCAGACAATTTGGAGTCATTATTTACTATCCTAGTGTTTTAATCATCAGATTAAATTTGTTTCCATGTCTCAGTGTTTCTTTTTCTGAAATGTCACTCTTTTCCCATAATCTTGCATTTAGAATGATAGTAAGGATTTAAGAATGATTAGATACACCACAGTGTTAAATTCCAGAAAAGGAGCCATTAACAAATCAGTCATTTTGAAAAATTTATTAGGAAATATACAAACAAAATGGAATTGGAATAAAAAAGAAACCAAGTCAGAGGAAAAATTGCAATCTAAACCATGCACAGGAGAAAGCTGCTGTAGACATTAGAGGTGTTTTCTGATGTTAGTAATTAGAGGATGAACTATTTGGAAGAACACAGGTGTTCTTTCTTCTTTGGCTGTACTTTCTTCTAATGGCTATACTTAAAAGTCAAAGTACTTGGTCTGTGCTGGCCTGTGCTCCACTCTGTACAGTCACGTGTTACTTAACGATGGGGATATGTTCTGAGAAATGGGTTGTTAGGCCGTTGCATCATTGTGTGAGCATCATAGAGTGTACTTCCTCAAACCTAGATGGTCTAACCTACTACAAAGCTAGCCACGATGGTTACTAATATCATGGGGCCACCGTCATACATGTGGTCCGTCATTGATCTAACATCGTTATGTGACACATGACTATATATTAAGGAAGGGATAGCTCGTACTTTTATGTATTTAGTAACCCACTTTTAAACTCGACATTTCAAATTAGCTCCAATGTAGAGAGCATACACTATTTTAATGAGCAAGCTGTGATAAGTCTGCAAGACTGAAATTGCCTGATGAAAGACGGGAACATGAAGAGAGAGTTGGCCACTCAAACTCCGCAAATTAAGACTAACTCTTAAGAGGCTAGCAACGTGGTCCTAACTTTTGGCCTCTCCCAGTGTTAGAGAATCAGACTGGAATTTCTCAGCACCAATGGGACATTATAATCAAGAGGAAGTTGAAAACAAAACATAACAGAAAAAATACACAAAGATACAAACAAAAGAAGTAATTCACAAACGCAGTCTGAAACAAATTAAGTAGGAATTTGTAGGAATGATGTCCAATCATCAGTATGTTTTAAAGTTTCCCATGTGGTTCTAATGTGCAGTTGGGGTTCAGAATCACTGAGTTAGGTAATTCGGTGGTTCCATCTATGATCTTAGCAGGAGAAATTTACACATGTGTTTCTCATCAGGGGCACTGTCCAAGGCTGACCACTTTTCTGGAGTTACAGTACAATAATAGTAGCCAGAAGTTTTCCACAAAGTAACATGATACAGGGTATAAGAAAATGGCAGTTCAGCATTCTTGGTAAACCAAAGAATCTGTGACATTCATTTCCATGGAATGGAAAAGTATCAACTGGACAACTAAAGGAATAAGAATGACTGAGACCTCAAAGTGTTTGGCCTGAGATAAAAATTTCTTATTTATAAAAACTGCATCCCTCCCTTCCAGGGGATTATATGAATTATTTAAATGGGATGATGTAGCAACACATCATTGTTCCTGCCACACTTTGATATGTACTAAATATCACTATCCATCTGTTATAAGCATGAGGTCTATTTTCTATTCTCTAAAAGGAATATCCCTTGTTAATATATTTGGTAAATTGTAAATCTGCGACCTTTCACATAACTGTCACTAAATCTTTAGAGACATTTCTCAAAATTAACATGGCAAACTGTCCTCCATAGATTTCTGTCTTGGAATTCTCTCAGAAGTGGCTACTTGTGGAAATAGTACTTACAGAGAGCCTGGAACAACTAGAGGGTTTTCAGTGATCCTGTAGAAAGTTGCAATAGTGAAAATGTAAGCGACAATGAAAAACATCAACAAACACAGGGCAGACCACTAGGTGTAAGCAACTAGTTAGGATGCATGTAGTTGCTGAGCATCAGTCTGAGTAAAAGGTAACTTTTAGGATCTAGAAATTATTCTCATATAATGGTTTTGTCAGTTAGGGATATATTTGGCAGCACATATAAATCTCAAATAACACTGACTAAAAAAAGGAGCATTATTTTTCTCAAGCACCAAGAAATTTCAAGGTAAGCAGAGGCTGGCATTTTTCCAGCAGCTCAGTGATGTTAAGGTCAGACTCACTTTGACTATGTTTATGGTTTGAAGATCACTTCTGAATCTCTAAGCAGTAAAATGGAGAAAGAAATGCAATATGGTCCTGGTGAATATCACACCTCCTCATATAGAAGTTTTAAATAAGACAAGGGCGTTTGGGAACAGGAATAAAGTATTTGACTGTTAAAGTAGAATAGAGGATCAAGAAACATAATCTACACTTGATTTATGTCAAAGCAGATATTGATGATTAATGGGCGTAATACAGACTTTAAAACAAAAGAATCTCAGCTTCTGTCTCTACCTTCAACCACAGACCAAAATACAAATCCAAGAGGATTAAATACTTTTATGTGAAAGAAAAACTATAGCTATATTTAGTTATCTATAAAACTATATTTAGAGGAGAATATCTTCATCATTTTAGAATAGCAAAAGATTTCTCAAAAAAGGCAAAAAATATAAAAAAAGAAATTTATTGATAAATCTATTAGCAGTAAAATTACAATTTTGTTTAAATAGTGACTATAAAGAGAGCAAAATTGCAAATCATACATCACATAATGGATGGATTAATATCTACATTATATAAATATGAAGAACTAATACAAAGAAAAGAACAAAAAAAAAAGATACCTAGGCAAAGAAGAAAAGAGGCAAGCATCATGAGCTGGTATCCCGCAAAGGAGCAGAAATGGTCTAAAAACCTTTCACACTATTGATACTCAGAAAAAATACAACCTAAAGCTAAAATTAAATGCCGTTTCACACCCTTGATATTGGCAGAACTAGAAGTCAGATGACGGAAAGTATTAATGAGATCTGTTAACCTCTGCCAGTTGGTATGAAAGTGGGACACTTGCTTTAGAGGGAGTTTGACATACTTGACATTGGGTAGCTCAAGTGTAGACTTGTGCCACAAAATCCCATGAAACACAGCTGCTTACTTGCTCATGAGAACTTTCTCTGGAGAGGTTTCATGAAACCACTGTGCTGAAGAAGAGTCTATGGGGAGAGACAAAGAGTGGGAAAGATATTATTTCATTCCAGTCTCCTGTCTTTCCTTGGTGAAAATTCATCACATTCTGTACTAAATCTGAGGCACTTCAGAGTGCTATGAAGCCTCTCAGAGATGGTGTGATCTGCTTAGATTAGACCTAGAACCTGGAGTTGATGCGACTGCTACCAGTTGAGCACAAATGAGATTTTTGGAGATGAGACGATGCTGAGGCTCTTCGATTCTCACATCGGTAAATCTGGGGAGGCATATATTTTGGTCCAGTTCACCTACTAAAGTTAAATATTTGCAGCCTGGCAACTCCACTCCTAGAGAAACTCCTGCACATGCAATCCAGGAGCTGTGTACAAAAGAGCTTTACTCAGACCGAATTGAAAAAATGAAAAGGGCAAAAACAAACAAACAAAAATCCCTTAAATGTTTGTCAAGAGTAGATGGAATATAAAAGAAGAAAAAAGATAAGCTATGGTTACAGACATCCATCTGGAGGAATACCACAAAACTGATTAAGCAAAGAATCAATCATGAAAGAGTGAACACAGTATGATGGTATTTAAATATAAAGTTCAAAATCAGTCAAAAATAAATACATTATTTATATACAAAAAATTCAATTTTGAACTAGATTTAATCCTCAGATTGAGGGAAGAAGATATGATTAGAAAGTGTTCTATAGGAGTTTCTGAGGTACTAGGAATATACTACTTCTGAAGTTTTATAGTGGGTATTTATGTGCATATTTATTATCATTATTATTATTATTAATTACATTAATTATAGTTTATGCATTTTTCACATATATAGGCATATCAGAAAGCCAAAAACATTTATATAGAGTTATCTAGAAGAATAATCAATGAGGTGTTTAAAGTTGTTAATTGTTAAACAATGCTTATTAGTTTTTAATGTTTAATTATGATAGCAAAATAACAATGATTAAACCTTAAGCTAGACAACTTTTTCTTAATTATTTATTCTATTCTATTGAACTCTAAATACATATAATTCCAAGGCTTTGGAGAAAAAGTGGAAAACAAATAGCAAGAGAGTGAGCTGATTATCTTTTGATTATTTGGACTTTTGGCAATAGCTTGACCTTCCAAATACATTCATGAAGTAATATTTGCTATTGACTTATTGCCAGGAAAATAAATATAATTGCACACTCCAAATTGAATAGTTGGGGAAATCACATAAGAGTAATTTAAAATAGTGTATTTGAGACAAAAACAGAATGCTGTGTCTTGGCTCATTTATTAAATCTATGAGATTATGCATAGAACCTATTCAATGGGCATATTGGTCATAGTTGGGATAGGAGAGGCAGGATGCTCTTGGACAGATTGTAACTGATTGATTTGACAAATCATTAAAAGTATGACAGGGTCTGTTAAAGTTTTTATTTTAAATAAAATTATTGACAAAAATATTTGAGAGGCTCCGCCAGTTGTATTAAAACCTCTTAAAAGAAAATGACATAATATGATAAAATAATAAAAGAATGATTTCGTTTACACAATAAGTCAATATGTCCAACAGACACTCAGTGTAAGAGAATGAGAATGAATTTTAGATTCAGAAACCATGGGTAAATCATACAATCACTTTGCAACTTCCCTTATTTATCAAATGTGGGAAATTATATTTATCTTTTCAGATTAAACAAACAATGTACATTCCAGCTCTGATACATAGTTGATGTTTAACAAGTATAATCTTCATAATGCTAAATGTAATAATTGTAAACAATAATACATTAATTTCAAAATAAATCATTAATCCTCTTTTGTTTCCTCAAAACATTACTATTATATTTCTTTAGAGTTCAAAAACTAATTAAGGAAAAAGTGATAATCTTGTACTTTAAGGCTAAGTTATGTTTTTGTAAACAAATTAAAATACTAAGCTACGAAAATTTTTTTTTAGAAAAGAGGACACATAGGAAACAAATCTGTCCAAAGAGATAAGTCAAATCTACTTTATTTTCTTTTTTATTTTCTTCTTCTGTTATTCATCAGATTTGTCTTGATGGAACTCAATGTATCCTTTTATTCAACCAAAAATAACAAAATATTAAAATAAAAAAGAGAAAAACAAAAGTTGTTTTTCACACTGATTATTATTTCCAACTATATGGGGTGAAAGAAATTAAGATTATACAGAGTTTTAAATAAAAATTTATTACTGTAAATGGCTGTTTGGTAGTTGCCTAATTTCACACATTACTTTTATTTACAATGACATGTCAATTGTTATTAATGCAATCAAGCACTTTCATTAAGCATTTGTGAACACTATGAATTTTTTTCTGCCTCTTCCTAGGCATCCCAAATAAACAATCTGGCCCAAAACAGAGTGTTTGCTAAATAGCCCCTGCTTCAAAATCATCTCCTACATACCCATCCTTTTTCAGATCTAATTGTTTCTTCAAACCCATCTCATGTGGAAATTCTGCTGCTGACTTCCTACAGGAAAAATAATGATCTAAAGTAAATTATTTGTCTCAATTCTTCCAACTGTAAACCCATGTACTATTTCTTCTGGAATATTGGTTATTTAAATTGACACACAGCATACAAGAAACTCATTATAAGCAATTAGCCAAAACTAGGATAAAGACCCTCTATGAAAACTTTCTCTATGTTTGCTGAAAATAGGCCAGAATAGTTTCATTGAGGTGCAGAATGGGTATTTTTGGTTGTTGTCTAGATGGTAGCAGGAATGAGTAGACTTTCTAAGGCAGCTTCCTCAAACCTCATGCTACTGAGAAAGCTTGGATTTATTTCTTTACTGTATTTGGTGATATTTCTTAAAAGAACCCAAATAGACAGTTTTTACATGATTTCTATTTCCAGCCAGGAAATATCTTGCAATAATAATATTTCCTGGGTTTTGTGTGGCTGTTTTTGGCACTTTAGTTGTGTGACAGGGATTAAGCACACAATACTGCACAGTATGATATTAACAATGGACATCAGTGAATGTTCAGCTTTTTACTCACAATCTGTTATTCCTGTGCTAATGGATTTTCCTCTTATTAACAGCCATATGTGAATTTTTCTATGAAAATGTTCAGGAAACACTTTATATTTAAAAGTCTTAAGATATAACGTATAGGCAGAGATCTTAATTATATTTTAGTTTATTTCTAAATTAATTTTACTACTAATACATCTGACTGGTTAAATAACTAAAACACAGTGGAAAGTCAACTTCTGGTTTTTATGTACAACAGCCCATTTTTCTAACACCAAAAGCTTGCCACTGTAACATACAAAGGCAAGAACTGTTTTTTAGAATGTTCGATGTAATAGGAATATTCTCCTCTAAGTATTTAGTGAAAATATACAAACCTGATAGAGGTTCTAGGCTTAGATAATTATACGCAACTGTTTTGAATATGTGAACATCTGGCAACAGATTGGAAAATTGTGTGCCACACCAGCTTTTTGTTTTTTCCTTTCTGTGACTATACCACTAATTACAGGCAATCTAGCGTCAATGTCCCCTATCTTTTAAATATCTATAGTCCCTTAAATCATTTTGCCAATTAAAAATCCTTCCCCAAACTTTCAATATTCTTCATTGGCAACGAAAGCTAATATGATAGATGAAAATGATATCTTCACAGAACGTTAATTTTTCTGTATTTTATTTTCAGTGAACTTGATATTTTTTCATAGATTTAAAAGCTATTTGTTTCCTTCTTGTGATCTGTCAGTTTACTATTTTACTCATATTTATTTATTAGGTAGTTGGTGTTTTCCTAATTTCCATATATAATGGAGATCAGCTCTTTGTGGTAAAAGCTGCATATCTTTCCCAGTTTCTCTTTGTTTTTAACGTTGATTGTTTTTTGTTGTTTTTTTCTAGGACCTTAGTTTGTGTGTTTGATTGCTTTCTCTTCTCTTATTATCAGATTACGTTAATGTTGTTTTTCTGGCTTTTTCAGTAGTCTGATTATATGTTTCATTCTTAATTGATTATTAGTAGAAGTATTAAATTTTGCAAATTTCCTCTGAGCACAGTTTAAGCTGTGTCATCTGGGCAATGTTTTCATTTTTGATATGTACTAAAAGTCTGCAATCTCAATTCTTATTTCCTCTCTGACCCCAGAATTTCTTAGAAAGCATTTTGAAATTTCCATAGACAATATGTGTTTTTAATTTGTATTTTTTATAAGTTTCTAATTCCAGGCACTGTGGTGGCAAAGTATTTTTTGTTCTGCTTCTACTTTTTTTTGGTAAACTGTTCATGATTTCTTCATGGCCTAGTACATAAAAAGTACCACAAAGCTGTCTATTAATGGTTAGCTAGCTAGCTAGATGTACCTAATTAATTATATCATTTAGATATGTATCATTGTTAGTATATCTCCTTAGTTCGTCGTTTATTTATACTACATGCATCAGTCATTATAAACAATGATAAAAGTAACATGTTTTCTCTTCCATACCCTTCTTCTTCCACTCTTTCACTGACAATTTTAGCTACTAATATTAGACTTTGAGTGCTTACCTTTGTACTATTAAATATGCTTATATTTCTACATCTCTACTTGCTGGCTTTAAAAGTTATGATCTGACTTTGCTTAGGGACAGGCCATTCAGCAAACATATCTATCTCCTCCTCCCTTTCTCCTCCTACCTCATCAAACTTTCATTAAATTTATCATTTATTCAAAGTCAAAGCATATAACATTTATATTCAACTTTATGTTCAGTTAGATATACTTTACATCTAAATATTCTCAATAATCATAAGAATCATTTTGTCATCGTTTTCTCAGTCATATCCAAGTTCTATGTTGTCCTATAGTACTTTTCTTTTTAAAAAAAGATAAAATTTCCTGAGTTTTCCCATATTCATACCTGTTTATCTTGACGTTTTCTTACCATAGAGCTGAGCAATCTCCTAGTATGGATTGACCTTCCTTCAGGTAACAACTAGAAATTTTAGACAATTTTTAAAAAATATCTGAAAACCCTGAATCATGAACAAATGTAAGCAGAAGTTAGAGGGCAATGTTTGGAAAGGGAGCTAACAATAGAAAGATTTCCTGTTTTTCCAGCCATTAGTCTGAGAGAAAGCCACAGTCAGTTCTGTGCATAGAGGTTAAAACTCTGATGGAAAATCCGCCCTCTTCTCAGATTTAAGAGCCAGAGGACAGAATTTGCAGCAAGCACACCAACTGGAAAATGAGAAGGGGATTCACAGAAAGGAGATATTCTGATTTGAACAGTCTCCAAATCTCCATTTCAACTCTGTCCAAACATCTGTCTGTTCACTGAATCAAGCATGTATGGAGCAGGCTTAACGCAACCCAGCTAAAGATAAAAGACGTGAACTGAGGTGTAAGCGTCTGCTAAAGAAATTGAGTTAGCAGTTTGCATCCAACCAGACTAAATGCTTACTAAAACAAAGAAACAAATAGAAAATCTTCAGAGGAACACAGCAGAATGTAAGGTTTCTATGTTCAAGCTAAAATTTAGAATTAATCAACATATGAATATGTAAAATCATGAAAATGTGACCCACTCTCATGAGGAAACACAATCAACCGAGAACAATGACCCGCTTGTTAGAATTAGCAAACACTAGATTTTAAGGCAGCTGAAATCACTGTGCTTAACAGTAAAGGAAAATATACTCACATAGAATGAAAAGATGAGATATCTCATAGGGAAATAGAGAATAAAAAAAAAAGACAAATAGAAATATAGGATTTAATAAATACAGTATCTGAAATAAATAACCTCCAGATGAGCTTAGCAGCAGATGGAGATGATAAAGGAGGGAGGCGTTAAACCAGAAGATAGGTCAATAAAAATCATTTCATCTGAAAAACAGTGAAAAAATTGGGAAAAAATACAGCTTCAGCAAATTGTGTAACACTATCAAACAGATTAACATGTGTATCAACTTGAAGTCCCAGAAATAGAGAAGAAAGAGAAAGAATGGAGAAGACAAAATATGTATTTAAAAAATAGTTAATTTTTCCCAAATATGGCAAAAGACGTATATATAGAGAGATTCAATCAACCAAGTAACCTCTAACCAGGATAAATATAAGGGTATCACTTCTCTATTCTTATAGTTAAATTGCTTGAAAGCATAGATCTTTATATCAAAAAAATTTGGGTTTAAATCTGACTTATCAGAACCCATAGAGGCCAGATCATGGAAAAACATCTCTAAAATGCTCAAGGAAAATAATTCTCAGCCTAGAAATCTATATCCAATGAATATATTCCTTAAGAATGAAGGCAAAAATAAAAATGCTTTTAGATGTACAAAAGTTAAGAGAATTTATTACTCATGGAATTGCATTTCAAAAAAATGTTAAAGACAATTATTTGGGCTGAAGGGAAATGAGAATCAATATAGAGATTAATCTTTAGGGAAGAAAAAAGAGCATCAGAAATTACAAATATGCAGGGAAATATAAAAGACCATTTTTTCTCTACATATATTTTAACACCTGTATCATCATTTATAGAAAACCTATATCAATGTCTTGTGGGATGTTTTTGTGTATATACATGTAGTCCTTCTGAAGTCTAAAGCATAAAGAATGGGGTGAGTGGTGAATGAACTTAAACCATTGTAATGTTCTCCATTTTTCTTTCAGTGATGCAATTTTCACTCTAAATAGATGGAAAATTTAAGAATGTGTATTATAATTCCTGGAGAAATCAACTTCTACAGTGTTACCCAAAGTTATCTTCTTGGATATTGAGGGTTTCTATTTTTCAAATTTAGTAACAATAGAATCAAGTAATATTTTTAGCTGGAGAAAAGACATATACTAGGATTTTTTCAAACTGTAAATTCTTTAAAAAATACAGCTTCAGTTTGCCTTTTCACAACTACTTTTTTCTTTGACTACATGTAAATTTTACCTTTTTATAATTTGTGATATCCATGGCACTATACAATGATAGTTTGTGTACTTGATCTTGTACGTAAGATTTTCTCTTTCATCCTGACTTCCTTATGAATATGTTGAAGTGATGAATATTGGGACCTTTATGTTGATCCTTATGCATCATCTCCAGAATTGTTATTTCCAATCGCTCAGTCTTGTTTATCCCAATAATTACTACAATTCCTGGAATTATTTTCCCCATAAAGTCACAATTGACTTTCATTCTGAACACTGGAGTGCCTTCCATTTTGCTGCCATAAAATGCTTTCAAGTATCTGTGCCAAAATACAATATTATTTTCTTCTAGGCTTTTATTGTTGATCAGCGATATAGCTTCAGGTACAGAGGCCAGCAGGACTAAAATCAACAGACTCTATCCTCTTCTTTCCCTCCCTCCATCTTTCCCTCCCCTCTTTCTTTCTTTCCTTTCTAACAGCTTTATTAGAGGTATAATTTGCATATTTGCGTTACTTTTTGCTTCTTTATTTCCATTTTGATTAATTTCACAATATCTATTCTCTTTATCCCTTTCTGTTTTTATCCCCTGTTTTATTCCTTTCTTTTCTAGTAATTTATTTCAACTTTGTATGTCATTGTTTTATTTTTTCTTCTTTCCTAAGGACTGGTAACTTACATTTCATCCTCTTGTTCTCTCTTTATCTCTCTGTCTCTCTCTCTCTCTCTGCGTCTCTCTCTGGACTTTTCAATTGAGGTAACAGCTCCATTCATTTTTTTAAGCCATTACAAAATATTTCATCATGCTTTTATTTTCTCTGTGTTGATATGTTTATATTTTTCTGTTGATCTTCATCATCTATTAGTAAGTTTTAATTTTCTTTTTTGTCTCCTGTATTAAAATAACTTTGTGTCAGTGGCTTTTAGTTCCTTGGTATTACTAATCAGAACAAATTGGAAATTCCTGGCTTGAAGGCCCCTGGGAGTGGATTGGGAAGGCTTCTAGATGGCTTTGGCCTTTTCTGCTGTCTCAGAAACTAAATGGATGACTCTTTATATAGCCATGTTGGCCATGTTATGTTTCTCTTTATCCCACTGGAGCAGGTGATTTGATCTTCAATATCAAGATGAGGTGCTCATCTGCAGGAGATGAGTTTTTGTTGGGGAGTCTGAGATGTTCTGCTGCTTGGCCCTTCCATTTCCTCCCAAACAGCTTGTGTGCCAACTCAACTGTGAAGAGACTTAAATGCATTTTGGAGCATGTGGATTGTATCTGCCTCTCAATTTCACTAAAAATGGTGTTGACCATGGTTTTTGTTTGTATTTTTTTAATAGTTTTTTGTTGTTTTGTTTGTTTTCCAGGAAAAAAAGAGGAAAATGTTGACTTAGAGTCATGTTCATGCTAGAATTTGATACTATTTTATATTCATACAAGTGCATTGTTTTGTTTTCCTTTTAAAATGAAATTAGTGTACTATGCTAATTTCTTTTTGGAAAAAAAATAGCATTTTTAGTTATCTTACAATCTGGACTGCCTCAGAAGAAACCTCCTGTTTTATGAGAAAAGATTTATGTCAGTTTGAAATAGAATATTGGACTTAATTGGGTATTTTCTTTTTCAGAGATACATATTGGCTGTACTATAAAAAATAACAAGTATATATTTATGATGAATTAAACTCTCTCGGATGGTTTCTTTCAATTTGAAGTGAGAGCCAGTAATAGTTTAAACTGTCCACATTGTAGAAGAAAAGAGTTTTTGAGTGATTAATAGTGGCATAAGTTATTTCTTTTTTATTTGGCATGCTAAACTCTTCCTGATAGACTAAGGAAGAAAATAGCTCCTAATTATGAATCGATAACCTAATACGACATCTTATTCATTTTACCCAACTTACAAAATAAAAAAACCCTTATTTTACAGACAGTATGCATGTGTTGGAGGTGCATTTCTACCATACATTCATCCTATACCAAATATATACTGCTTGTTTACATTTACAGCTGTCTGTAGGAAAGAGATCAATAATCATCTGACTGAGGTTTTAAAAGAGCAAAATAAAGAGCAAAATTCAAGGAAACCTCACACTAACACATAACTTGAAAGAGAATTTGAATGTTTTCCAAATAGACAATTGTAGCTTCTCTTACATGCAGCAGACATTTTCATTAAATAGGTGCCTTGGTAATAAATTGTATATTTACAAGGTCTTTGTTTGCAGCGTCCCTATGAGATGATACATCAAGTTCAGAAGCATCAATAAAAGTGACTTTAATATCCAGGAAAATACTGATGCAGCTGTTTGTTTTCCAGCAGTGCCAGTGACTCATAAATAACAAAGTAACTCGGCATACCTTGGGCAAAGTGGCTATATTATCCTTTCTGTGACTCTAACACCCGTAAATCAGTTACTGACTTCAGATTTCTTAGAAAATCTGTCTGCTATTTCCAGACAGTGTTCAAGTCTAAAACAATAATGGCAGAGACAAAATCTTTTAGCAAATAAGTGATATTTCTAAGTTGAATGGAGTTGAACTACTTTTTAAGAACCATTATAGAAATTTTGGGTAATTTAAGTCTTAAGATCTCATTATCTAAAGAAGAGGAATGTTTAATCAGCCTCACCTGGAAAGAGTCAATCAAAATGGAAATTAAACCAAGGAAATCATGCCTTAAAAAATACAGAAAAGAATGATATCTCGAATGTAATCTGTCATTTTTCAAAGAGGTCAATATTTTTATATATTTGTTTTTACAACATCCGTATTATGTTTTGTAGAGGTAGACATTATTGCCCCAGGGGAAACAGGCACTTTTATTATAGAATCGTAAACAGAGTCTGAACTAAAAAATAAGAGTATCAACTAACAGTCTAAGGCTTTATTAAAACTATACATGTTATATTTTTAAATAGATGAAATTTGTACTGCCACTGTCCACCTCAAATGAAGGCTCCTTGACTATGTAAAAAAGGTCACACATATAGGTTCCAGGAGAAGTTCACTTCCCTTGTTAGTTTTGCATAAACAACCCCCCACCCCACTTATCAAGTCCCCATTTATTTCCTCTATCCAACAAGTATATTTCTCAGCTACATTCTTTAGTTTGTATGGCCTCTGTAACTTTTTCTCTTTTCATCGCAACTCCATTTTTCTCCTTGACTGTAAAATAATCACATCAAAAACCTTCATATTAGTCACAATTTTACTGCTAATTTTCCAGAAAAAAATGAATAAACTGCTTAAATATGTGTGTCCTTAAATTAAAAAAATCAATAATATTCAAGGACAGGCTATGGTGAAAACATAACATAGCATAACATATAAGAAGAGAAATTTGTTCTCCAATCTTCCTCACTTTGTTTTCTGTACATGTTTGCCTCTTTTTGTCTGTCCGTAGTGATATGTACTTCTCTCCTTGCTTATTTTTCTTAGTATTTCTTTCTCAATGGAGAGAAAAAGTTGAATATGAATTTATACTTTAATTTGAAAATTATTTCAACACTTTCATCTTCCAAAGGTACTTATTTATAAGCTTTACCTCATGCTACAGGA
Organism: Equus caballus; assembly: GCF_041296265.1. Lineage (NCBI taxonomy): Eukaryota > Metazoa > Chordata > Mammalia > Perissodactyla > Equidae > Equus > Equus caballus. The sequence continues at coordinate 24,289,830 of NC_091709.1, read as the reverse complement.
GTTGCATTGATCTAACATCAGTTGGGAGAAAGGATTTGGGAGTCCAGATGCTTCCCCAGTAATCCTGAAATCAAAGCCCCCAGAGGCTGCATCATCTACCTACAGAGTAGGACCCTTTTCCTACTTGCTGTCCTTGTAGTAATGCATTACTTCCTACAAAGGTCTTAGGAATTATCATGAATAAAATCATTATAATGGTGAATGTCAGTTTCACTGAAAGAGAAATTACATATTTAATTTTACATATTTAAAATTACATATTTAATTTTAAATTAGTCTATCTTGTAAGCCAGTATGTTGTCCTTAATGCTACCATTTGTTTCATTTATCACAACATATGATAAGAGGAGAAATATTTGTGTGTGTTTCTTTAAGAAGAGTCAGAGCTGATGAGATTATTGGGTTAGGGAGGGGAAGCTAGTTATTGAATTATAAATTCCATAATTGGATCTGTCTGGTTTTCTCTCCTCTGAGTGCAATGCGGGGACATTAAACACTTCCATTCACCCTCTGGATCTGAGTGTTCCTTATCAGTCACGTTATCGGCAGGCTTTTTACTGTTCTAAAACACTGAATCTCTGGGGACAGCTTATTATAAAGAAAAATCAAGAAACACTGAATCTTCATCTATTGCTGTTAAAAAGCATTATATCATCAAAAGTCCTTTTTCTGCTAAGCCTAATATAAAGACAACAATATGCACAGCTGTCGCCTTGTGACTTTGATATTTTTATGTACAAAATCAAAGTGATTTATCTGAGATTTCAGAAAGTAGCTATAGAAGATAAATCTACCTAAGTAAATATTTTAAAAAATACAGGGGCTGGCCCGGTGGCACAGCGGTTAAGTTTGCACGTTCCGCTTCTCAGCGGCCCGGGGTTCGCCGGCCCAGATCCCGGGTACGGACATGGCACCGCTTGGAAGGCCATGCTGTGGAAGGTGTCCCACATATAGAGTAGAGGAAGATGGGCACGGATGTTAGCTCAGGGCCAGGCTTCCTCAGCAAAAAAGAGGAGGACTGGCAGTAGTTAGCTCAGGGCTAATCTTCCTCAAAAAAAAAAAATAATAATAATACAAACAATGCATTGTCAGGTTTTCAACAAGAGACAGTACAAATCTACGATTAGAGTTGGTACCATTTCAATATCCAGACGTCACATTTAAAATCACATGTTTTACAGTGATAAGAGTTTAAGGAATTTCTTGTAGAGATATAACAGGTATTTTTTAATCTCTCTCATGTTAGTATTTCATTGAATTGGATACTCTTGGAATTTATCTCCGTCCATATCTACTATTGATCAATTTGTAGTGCAGAACAGTCTTAAAATAATAATACCAAACATCTGATTTGTTCCTAGTATATGTCACATGCATTTTATATTTCATCTTCTATTATATACAATCTAAATGTAAATATTATTATTCCCATGTCACTAACAGAGAAATTGAGACTCTAATATTTCTTTTCTTCTGTTTGCTTTAGACTGGCACTGTTCTTGTTCTCTCAATTCCTGAGGTGTAAACTTAGATTATTGGTTGCAGATCTTTATTCTTTTCTGATATATGCATTCAGCGTTATGGGCTCCTTAGTAGGCACTGCTTTCACAGCATTCCACAAATTTGGATACATTGTTCTCATTTTCATTTAGTTCAATTTATTTTTAAAATTCCTTTTGAGACTTCTTTGACCTGTGTCTTGTTTTGAAGTGTGTGTTTAATCTCCAAGTGTTTTTAAATTTTCTAGCTCTTTCTACTTTAACTCCATTGTGGTCTGAGAACATACTTTATATGATTTCTATTCTATTAAATTTGTTAAGGTGTGTTTCATGGCCCAGTTTTATGTCTTTGTGAATTTTACATGTGAGCTTAAGAAGGCGTATTCTGCTGTTATTGGAAGAAGTGTTTTATAATTGTCAATTAGATTCCTTTGGTTTTGCTGTTCAATTTAACTATATCCTTCCTAATTTTCTGTCTGCTTGATCTATCAATTACTGATACAGAAGCTTTGAAATGTTCAACTATAATAGTGGATTTGTTTGTTGCTTTTGCAGTGCTATCACATTTTTGCCTCACATATTTTGATGTTATGTTGTAAAGTGTATGCAAATTAAGGATTAGAATGTTTTCATGGAGAATTTGACCCCTTTATCATTGAGTAATGCCCTTTTTACTCCCTGATAATTTTCCTCATTCTGAAGTGCGCATTGTCTGAGATTAATATAATTACTTCAGGATTCTTTTCAGTAGTGTTACCATGGTACATCTTTCTCCACCTCTTTACTTTTAATTTCTCTGTATTTTTACATTAAAAATGGGTTTCTTGTAGCGAATGTATAGTTAAGCCTTTTTTTTCTCTTTTTTTTTCTGCTTTATCTCCCCAAACCCCCCTGTACATAGTTGCATATCTTAGTTGCAGGTCCTTCCAGTTGTGGGATGTGGGACGCCGCCTCAACGTGGCCTGACGAGCAGTGCCATGTCTGCGCCCAGCATCCGAACCCTGGGCCGCCGCCGCGGAGCGTGCGAACTTAACCACTCGGCCACAGAGCCGGCCCCTAGTTAAGCCTTTTATTGTATCCACCTGACAATCATAGTTTCTTAATGGGTATATTTAGACTCTTTACACTTAAAGTGATCATTAATGTAATTGAATTATTGTCTACCATATTTTTAACTGTTTTCTATTCATTACACTTCCTTGTTTCTTTTATCTTCTCTTTTTCTCTATCTTCTCTGGTTTTAATGAGCATTTTATATTATTCCATTTTTCTCTTCTCTCTTAGCATATCAAGTTTACTTCTTTTTCCTATAAGGTTAGTGATTGGCCTAAAGTTTGCATTATGCTTCTATGACTAACATAAATCCACTTTCAAATAACAATATACCACTTCATGGCTTATACAGGCACCTTAAAACAGATTATTCCCAATACCTCCCTCCAGTTCCTTACAACATTGCTCACATTCATTTCATGTATCCATAGGAAGATGCATTATTTCTATTATTATTTTGAACAAGCAGTTATCTATCAGATAACTTAAGAATAAGAAAATATGATTTTATTTTATATTCATTTATTCCTTTTCTGATACTCTTCTTTTCTTTACATAGTCCTGAGTTTCTGACATTTATCATTTTCCATCTCTTGTGAGAACTGCAAAGAGAGATTTCTTGTAAGGCAAGTCTACAGGTAGCAAATTCTTTCAGTTTTTGTTTGTCTGAGAAAGTCCTTTTTTTCTCTATCACTTTTGAGGGATAATTTCATGGGATACAGAATTCTAGGTTGGTTTTTACTTTCCACACTTCATTCATTTAACTTTAAATATTTCACTCTTTTCTTGCTTGTACGGTTTCTGATAAGAAAGCTGATAAATTCTTATCCTTGTTCCTCTATAAGTCAGTTTTCATCTTGACTTCTCCCCAACTTCTTGGCTTATTTTAAGATTTCTCTCTGTCTTGGTTTGCTGCAATTTGATTATGGTATGCCTACTGCATATTTTTGGCATTTATCCTGCTTAATGTTCTCTGAGCTTCCTGTATCTGTGGTTTAGTGTCTGTCATTAGTTTTGGGGTATTCTCAAACATAGTTGCTTCAAATATTTATTTTATCTTTTCTCGCTTTCTTCTTCTGCTCTTCCCATTATATATATATATATTTTCTAATACTCCCACAGTTATTGGATACACTCTTCCACTTTTTCATTCTTTTTTTTCTTTGCTTTCATTTGGGAATTTTCTTTGACATATCTTTAAACTCACTGATTCATACCTTGACTGTCTTCAGTCTGTTGATGATCCCATCAAAGGTATTCTTTATTTCTGTAACAGGGTTTTTTCTCTTGCATTTCCTTTTGATTCAATCTTAGAGTTTTCATCTTTCTGCTTACATTATCCATCTGTTACTGTATGTTGTCTACTTTTCCACTAAAGCCCTTAACATATTAATCATAGTTATTTAAATTATCTATCTGATATTTCCAAAATCTATGTCATACTGGAGTCTGGTTCTGATGCTTTCTTTTTCTCTTCAGACTATGTTTCTTCCTGTCTTTTAGTATGTATGATAATTATTTTTAAGTCGAGCATGATGTATTGGGTAATAGGAACCACAGTAGATGGGTCTTTACTGTGAGATTTTATATATATCAGGCTAGAAATTGGACTGCGTTTAATGTTTAATGTGTTTAATGTTTTCTGTAGCTGTATGTGTTAGAGGCTTCAGTTTCCTCTGCTTTCCTAGTGCTTTTTCCACCCCTGGGATTTTGGATTTCCCTAATAACTCCTTCCTAGATAAAGTCTTTGTCTGTCTGCTCTCTTAGTTGAAATCTTCTCTGTTGTTATTCTGGAATCCATTTAGTATTTTGTGTGGTGTTATGGCATTGGACAAGGAAAGCATTCTCTAATGTTATCATTAAACCTTGTGACTAAGTCCTGGGCTGTGACTTTCAGAAGTGTTTCTTAGCCGTTTTTTCCTCCCCTGTTGTGAGGCAGAAGGCCAGAGGCAACTGGAGTTGTCTAATTACATTGCTCAGGTCAGAAAAGGCTCTGTTAAAGTAATTTTCCTTAGAATGCAGTCCTTTGTCATGGCGATCACTCTGAGCACATTTCAAAATTTCTACTTTTCCCCTAGGCATTTTTCAAAATGCTAACTTTACCTTTGTTGTTCCCACTACATGAGAGAGTTTTCTCTAATCTTTATCATGAGACTCTGGTAAAGCTCCTGGAGGTAGTACCCACAAAAGTGTGGTACCCTTCCCAAGGCTGGGGATCCAGGGGTTTCTGACAGGCAGGCTAGTCCACGCTCATTGCTGAAATTCTTCAGCAATTTGTAAAGTTACCCTTAAGTGTCTTTCTCTACCAGTTACTGTCTCTAACAGCATCTGTTCCTAGTAAGTTGATCTTCACTGTGATTTCTGTATTTGCCTGTCTCTCCAGATTTCAGGGTGACATTACGCCCTTGACCTCAGTTTTCTGTAGGATCTTTAAAAAAGCACTGAATTTTAGTTTGTTCAACTTTATTCTTGTTAGGAGGACAGGAGTGATGACGTCTAAGTTTTTTATGTGCTATAGCTGAAATAGGAAGTCTGATCTAGCACGTTTATTGAATGATATAAGTGTATTTCAACATTTAGAGGTTGAGATTGTAAACTATTTTAAGCCAATTCAAGTAGTTATATGATAACAACAACAAGAATAGTAATAGATAAAATTTTGAAATGTTCTTTTTTCAAATTGATAATTTAGGGTTTTTGTCTGGACTTTTCATTTGTTGGTATATTTCATTTCTATTAATTTGTATATTCCATGAAAGTAAGATTGCATCTTATTCTTATCTGTTACTTTCACAACAATTAACACTAGATAATGTAAATGTAGATTGATCTGAATCAAATTAAAATAAATTATCTTGAAATGCACACTGTGCTCTGATTATTACCTTACCATTTTTTACAGAGTAGATCATACATTAAGTAGATCCTTGCTTATTTGGGACAAATATGAAAAATGATACTTAAGTGACTCTCCTCTATTTTATTAGGAAAAGCCATTATAAACCAAAGAAGACAATTTAATTATATTTAACTTATCTATTATTGTGTTCACTCTTCCAGTAATGTTTAGGCTTATAGAAGTTGATAGAAATCTTCCAGGCTATTTATGATATTAAATGTATATAATATAGTTAATGTTAATATTAACTAGAACTATACATTATCAAATAGCTTTTACATCCCTGTTTTTTTTTTTTTTGCATTTTATAAGAATGAAAATTTTTACTTTTGTCATTTAAAAGAATGGGCATCAACTTCCTTTCTGCACTGGTATTCTCTGGGAAATCAAAGCAAAGACCTGTCCGTGTTTTCTTTACTTTTCTTTTTTGTTGTAGTTGTTTTCAGGAAAATTGGCCCTGAGCTAATATCCATGTCCATCTTCATCTACTCTATATGTGGGATGCCTGCCACAGCATGGCTTGATAAGCAACGTGTAGATCTTTGCCTGGGATCAAACCAGTGAACCCCATGCCACCAAGCGGAGTGAGTGAAATTAACCACTATGCTATTGGGCCAGCCTGCTTCTTTACCTTTTTTGACATTCACCATTTCTTAGCACTTTCAGCAATAAAATTTGATTTTCTAAAGTAATGAAATTTTCATATATAGAAGTTCAAGTATTCTAGAAAAAAACAGCAGATACTTTTTGCTTCAAAGAAATATATATTTATACATTGACATATATATGTATACATTTGTGTACACATGCTTATATATATCCTAATTTATGTGACCATATAGTGAGTGTGTATACACACACACGCATGCACATGTTAAAGAGCATTCACTTATATTGGGATATTCCTGTGTATTTATAGCTATAGCTTTTTGAATATAAAGAAATATGCTAGTCTCTGTTATCAAAATACTAAATCACTTTTAACCATACAGCCTATATTTTATGTATACTGACAAGCCTGATACAAATGAAGGAAATGCGTCATAGAAATAACCAGATTCAATAACCATTTTTTCCCAAATATCGGAAAGAAGTCATGCGTTGAAGTTTTTTCTTTCTCTTTAGAGCAGAAGCAACCATATACACTGTGTATCTACCTTCAGTTCATTTTGAAACAATGCAAGAATAGCTTTTTATTCCTTTTTCCTTAAATTTAAAGAATAATTAACAGCATGTAGAACCTTTCTAAATGTTACAAAACAGGAAAATTATATATGTGACTAATTGTGACAGGTGACAAATACAAGCCAAACTCAGCTTTATGAAATAATTTCTTTCTATTAAAATGGAATACATCAAAAAGGAAAAGAAAATATCTAAATCCATCTCTTTGCTCATGATTAGCAAATTTAGCCCTAGTCTCTCAGGAAGTGCCATCTGCTCTCTCAAGCACATTTACAGATAAGACTTATCAAAACTGGAGGGGATTATGTGGAAGCAAAAAGAAACAACAATAAAAGTAGCTTAATGAAATTCTATGACAAACTAGAAAGGAAGACTGTATCATCTTTCAAAATAGAATCTCTGAGCTTCCAATAGGCAAAACCAATATTCACTGAAAAACATTTATTTATCTTAAATATATAGCAATCTCAGAGTTGCTGATGTAAATAGGACTTGGCCAGAAAGTTGCATTTATGAGAAAATTGAGTGATATTTTATCTATTATACCTAATTTTGAATAAATAAGTTACTGACATAGTTGAAATATGTCACATTATTGAAAAGTTTATTATATTGATCTATTGAAGTAAGTTACAATTTGCATTACTCTATTTTCTTTTCCGGTGGATGAAATTTACAACTCTTCCTTGCACCTTGGCTTTGAATTTAACATCTTTCCCACCTGTAAATTACATTAGTATGTTGATAAGTTAACACAAATATGTGACAAACTGTAATGGTTTGTTTAAATTCTAAACACATAACTGCAAGACATTTACTATCCATCTACATTGTGTATGTTTCTGCAGTGTCATCCCATGAAAGAGGAGTATACATACCTGCTCCGTGGGATGTACGTTGAATTGTGATCTGAAATTGTTAAGATAAGCAATCTCAGCACACAATCTTTGAACTCCCCTCTTGGCCACATTAGAATGAAACTCGAACCTGGAGCACCTGTCTACCAAGACATGAAGGTTCCTCATAACCTGTGCTGGACTTAACGGCTTCATATGGAAATACACAAGGCTCAACATGTACTCTGTTTTTCTGCTTGATCATGTATGTTATATGACACCTGGCAAACCCCACTACTATGCCTGTCCCCTGCAAGGAAGGTATGGAGTCCTTCTGCTACAGTACAAGAGGAGTGTGTGCAGAACAATTGCTCTGCATCGGCTGTCAGGAGGGACCTACTGGCCATAGGGGACCAATGCCTACTACTGAAGCCAATCTTGCTCTGTTTCTTCTCTATGTGAGAAAAGCGTTGCTCCATCCAGTGCTTGACTGTGTTGTGTTTTCCTTAGCAACTCCGATACCAGAATGCAATGGCATAAGTGCTTGGACGCTACTGTAGACAATAGATGCCACTTGCTCAACACACATGATCCAAAGAAGCTTTCTTAGCCAGTGTATGGATTCTTATTTTCTTTTTTTCCCAGCCTCTGTGATTTTGGAAAGCAGTGTTGAGATAAAGCTTCATTAGCCTGGGTTCCTAAGTGTTAACAGTGAGTAATGCTCTATGTTAACCCACGGTGGATATGTAACATGAGCAAAATAAACTGTGTTGGTTTGAGCTCCTGAGTTTTCTCTTTTGTTTTGTTTCAATGATTGGTATCCTGGGCTTTCATGAATGATATAAGAATGAAGACTCCCATGGAAATACTTTCAACAATAATTGACAATAAATAACACCATTTTCCGTATTACTCACTGAGTTCTACTATACTTGCCTCTTTGTCATATATGTCATATGTTTTGTCAAATATATCAAGTTTGCTTTATCCTCAGAGTCCCTAAACTCGCTCTGTCTTCTTTCAGAATGTTCTTGTTGTAGATAATCAACAATGCTCATTCTTCTATCTCAGTTTCTGCGCAAAGGCACCTTTGCAGAGGAATCATCCTTGACCACTCTATTAACAATAGTTCCCTAACCCTGACACAGCCTCTCCTTTCACTTAACCTTGTTTAGCTGCTTTTGCATTTCCCACCTGCACTGTGCTGTGTGCTTCATCAAAAAAAGAGATTTTCTCTAGTCTTGTTTATCTTTATATCACTGGTGTTAGAATGGTTTCAGATATGTAGTTGGTACATGCACACAATGCATACACACACACACACATTGAATGAAGAAATAGATTGCTTTGAAACTTGATACATTCACTGGACATGAAGAGAGCATTAATACAGCCGATTCTCATAAATGGGCTACATATCCAGCTTACAATTAGCACTGTGGCTGCAGGAGAAGGCTTTAAGCCCTCCAGCAGAGAAGAATGGAGTGCAAAAAGCTAGAAATGAAATGTGGCATGATATCCAAAGTGTTGATTTGGATGTAAGTTTCAATGGGAAAGAAGAGGGACAAATTGCTGCTAAGGTTTAAGTCACAGGGAAGCATAGAAGAGCAGCGACCACATCAGATGGAACTCTGGGGTCCTTTTTTCCCACAGAAATATTTGCGAAAGATTTCTTTCAGGTAGGCAAGTAAATTACAAAGTTATTTAAAATTGAAATCAACATCAAGACTGGATAAGTGAGGAGACAATTCTATGTTTGGCATGTGAGCAGTGATTATGATTCAGCAACAAGAGAAAAAAGATTAAATGAAGGAAGAAACACAATGAAGGAAATAAAGATTCAACGTAAAGGTAAGAGTCAAGAGTCAGGAGTCTTATTCACAAGACCAAACAGGAGATCAAAACAAGGAGGTGCAAATGCTGACCAGTGGAATGTACACAAGGGCAGGACCACACAAGGAAGCACTATAGTGAACATTGACACTAACTGTGAGAGCTGGAGTACTGAATGCCTCATCCAAACAACTTTGATATATTTTCTTTCTTTTTTTTTTTAAGTAATTGCTTTCTGGTGAGGAAGGTTGGCCCTGAGCTAACATCTGTTGCCAATCTTCCTTTTTTTTCCCTCCCCAAAGCCCCAGTATGTAGTTATATATCCTAGTTGTAGGTCATTCTAATTCTTCTATGTGGGATACCATCACAGCATAGCTTGATGAGTGGTATGTAGGTACACCCCTAGGATCCAAACTGATGAACGCCGCACAGCCAAAGAGGAGCATGTGGACCTAACCACACGGCCACGGGACCAGCCTCGATATGCTTTCTTTTGTTAGGAACCAGGCCTGAGTTGTCTAGAGGCTACAGGTGAGAGTAAGTTTAGTGGAAAAACGGCTTAAGAGCTATAGCGGAAGTTAAATTTATGCTATTTTTAATTTATATGGTATTTATTGTCTTTATATTATAAAATTATTTCTCCAGCCTACATGGCGTTATACAAAGTAAACCTATAATTAATAGTATTTACATTAAGGTGGCTTCAAGCTACTGAAGTGTAAAGAAGAGCTTACATGTAAAAAATAAAATTAACCATTTAAAGGAATCTACTATAAAATATAACTATAAAGTGACTCATTATCACCTACTCACTTTATTTTATGTTATTCATTGGCTCCTTGACAGAGGATTTCTTTTAATTTTCATTTTACCATAAAAATATTTATTCTCTTATATGAAAGTAAATCATAAGCTATGTAAGCCTATAACATTTGTAGATGAATATTCATACCATTTAAGAGATTATGCAAATATGATAATAAACAAGAAACCCAAGAAACTCGTTTTGGTATTCTGACATGTAAGATAAGTAAACTCTCAAATGTTATGTAGGATAAGTAAGCCGTTAAATAGAAAAAAAAAATCCATAGCTACTTTTTAAAGCATGGGACTTGATTGTTAGAACGATCCTGAATAATATTTATTTAAAAATAAGGGAGTTTGTACTTTGTGTCATGATATCCTTTCTGCAGTCAATGATGAGTATAACTAATATCACAAAAATATGATGGTAGAAGACCTGGTATAATAATGAATATGTCTATTTCCATTTTCACATAGCCAAGGCCAGAGAAAATATTTCTATACTAAAAGAATTCTGTAATAAAGCTGAAGATTAGATAATAAAATTATTCCCTTAAAATTATTTTTAATTAGTCTACCAAGAGACATGATAAGATATTCATCTGCTGCAATGAAAAGTTTCTTTTAGTGGGCTGGCCCAGTGGAGCAGCGGTTAAGTGTGCACATTCTGCTTCAGTGGCCCAGCTTCCCCAGTTCAGATCCTGGGTGTGGACCTAAGCGCTGCTTGTCAAGCCATGCTGTTGAAGGCATCCCACATAAAATAGAGGAAGATGGGCATGGATGTTAGCTCAGGGCCAGTTTTCCTCAGCAAAAAGAAGAGGATGATTGGCAGCAGATGTTAGCGCAGGGCTAATCTTCCTCAAAAAAAAAAAGAAAAAGAAAACTTTCCTTTATTTTGTATTATTTAGTAATTTTCTGAATATCACAAAATAAGTTAATTCTATGCATTAATGGACATTGAAATAAGAAGATATGGCTATATCACAGCAAAGCAAATTAATGAAATTGTTCTGCTAATAAAACTATTCTGAAATATATATCATGCCTAGAAAAAATACAGAAAATTATTATAACTTTTAAACATCAGTTCGAGTATAAAGATTTCCTTTTACAAGTCACCTAAGTCTAAAAATGTATAGTATTAAGTAACATTTAAGAAACAGATATCCCAAATCTTTTTTCAAGTAATCCCAGGTTAATTAACATTATTATTTATCGATATTCATCTATCTAATTGTTTCTTTTATTTATTATGGTAAGAAAAATTAACATGTGATCCACCCATTTCACAAATTTTCAAGTGCACAATACAGTATTGTTAATTACAGGCACAGTGTTGGAGAACATCTCTAGAACTTATGTATCTTGTATAACTGAAACTTTATACTGTTGAACAGCAACTTCCTATTTCCCTTTTTCTCCCTAGACTCTGACAACCACCATTCTCATCTGTTTCTATGAGCTGACTGTTTTAGATACCCCACACAAGTGAAATCATGCAGTGTTTATCCTTCTGTGACTGGCTTATTTCACTTAACATCCTCCAGATCCACCCACGTTGTCATGTATAGCAGGATTTCCTTTTTTTTTAAGACTGAATAATATTCCACTGTACGTATGTAGCACATTTTTTAATCCACTTATTCATCAATAGACATTTAGGTTGCTTCCATATCTTGGCTACTATGAATGATGCTGCAATGAACATGGAAGTGCACGTATTTCCTGAGGATCCTGATGTCAATTATTTTGGATATGTACCCAGAAGTGGGACTGCTGGAGCATATGGTATTTCTATTTTTAAATTTTTGAGAAACCTACATAATGTTTGCATAGCAGCTTCACTGTTTTACATTCCCAACAGCAGTGTGTAAGGGTTCTAATTTCTCCACATCCTAACCAATACTTGTTATCTTTTGTTTTTTTGATAATAGTCATACTAATAGGTGCGAGGAGATCTCTCACTGTGGCTTTGGTCTGCACTTGCCTATTGATTAGTGATGCTGAGCATTTTTTCATGTATCTGTTGGTCGTTTGAATATCTTCTTTGGAGAAGTGTCTCTTTAAGTCCTTTGCCTATTATTTAAATCTGGTTATTTGGTTTTGTACTATTGAGTTTTAGGAACTCCTTATATATTTCTGATATTCACCCCTTATCAAATAGATGGTTTGCAAATATTTTCTCCATGGGTTGCATGCCACTCTGTTGATGTTTTTCATTGCTGTGCAGAAGCTTTTTAGTTTGATATAATCCTACTTGTCTTTTTTTGCTTTTGTTGCCTGTACTTTTGGTGTCAAATCCAATAAATCATTACCAAGACCAATGTCATGCAGATTTCCCCCTATGTTTTTTTCTAAGACTTTTACAATTTCAGATCCTATGTTTAAATCTTTAATCTATTTTGAGTTAATTTTTGTGTATGGTGTAAGATAAGCATCTAATTTCATTCTCTCACATGTGGATATCTAGTTTTCCCAGCACCATTTGTTGAAAAGCCTATCCTTTTCTCATTGTGTATACTTGACATCCTTGTCAAAGATCAGAAGACCCTGTGAGTTTTTCTGAGTTCTCTATTCTGTTCCATTGGTCTCTGTGTCTGTTTTTATGCTAATACCACACTGTTTTAATTATTGTGGCTTGTAATATATTTTAAAATGAGGAAGTATGATGCCTCCAGCTTTGTTCTTTTTTCTCATGAATGTGTGGGTTATTCGGAGTCTTTTGTGGTTCTATACGAATTTTAGGATTGTTTTTTCTATTGCTGAAAAAAGTGCCATAGAGATTGTATTGAATCTTTAGGTTACTTTGGGTAGTATGGGTGTTTCAACAATATTAATTCTTTCAATATCCCTGATGACATAGATGCAAAAGTACTGGGAAACTGAATTCATAAAATACTAGGAAACTGAATTCAACAGCATATTAAAAGAGTCACGCATCATAACTGACTGGGATTTATCCCTGAGAAGCAAGATTGGTTCAGTATACACAAATCAATTAATATGATACACCACATTAACAGAATGAAGGATAAAAATCACATGATCATCTCAATAGATATAGAGAAAGCATTTGCTAAAATCGGACAGCACTTTATAAAAAAAAAATCTCGACAAATTAGGTATACAAGAAACTTACCTCAATATAACTAAGGACATTTGTGAAAAGTCCACAGCTAACATCATATTTAATGGTTAAAAAACATGAAAGCTTTTCCTCTAAGCTCAGGAACCCTTGTTGCCCACTCTCATCACTTCTACTGAACGTAGTATTGGTAGTCCTAGTCCGAGCAAATAGGCACGAAGAAGAAATGAAAGACATCCAAATTGATAAGGAAGAAGTAAAATTATCTCATAAGATGACATGATCTTATTTGTAGAAAACCCTAAAGACTCTACAAAAACTGTTAGAACTAACAAACAAATTCAGACAAAGTTGCAAGATACAAAATCGACATACAAAAATCAGTTGCATTTGTGTGCGCTAAGAACCAACTATTTGAAAAGGAAATTAAGAAAACAATCCCATTTACAATAGCATCAAAAAGAATAAAATACTTAGGGAATAATCTTAACCAAAGAGGAGAAAAACCCTCTCTCTTCTGCCTTCTTCCTGCATGATGCATTGACATGCTATCTAGAAATCCAGCAGCCATTTTGAGACCAGGAGAAGTGTGTACAGGATGGCAAAAGTGAAAACAAGAGAGAACTGTCTACGTCTGGAGATATTGCTATATTTGATAAATAAACTTTTATCTTTAAAGCCACTTTTTGTTAGGCTTTCTGGCATAACTTGTATAGCATGTTCTCTATCCCAGTGTGTTTTTTTTTTCGTTTGTGTTTTGTTATGGACATGTTCTAGTATTAAGACTGTTAAGCAACAAGATGACAGTAGGAAAACACATCTTTTTTCTCCAAGACATGAGCTGATCATACCTATTGTCAGAAAAGAGCCTTATCTATTTCTCCACAGACCAGTCTCTGCCTCAACATTGATTTAAGACTTCTCTCTTCCCATTCCTCCAAAAAGAACTTTTAGCTCACTATTTTAAAAACATTGTTTATGCTGGTCATATAAATTTTAGCTGGCCATTATGTAACTATGAACTTTAGAGAGGGGGCAAGTGGCAGTTAATGCTTACTAATTATCAGTTGTGTATCACCAAATGTCTGCTGAATCATTAACATGTCTTATAATTCTTAAAACAATGAGTTGAGATAATTATGCTAAGGGAGTGGAAACTGAGTGTCAGAGACATCAGTGTCTGTCTTAACACCATGCCATTAATACAGAGTCTAAAGATTTTAAAGTAGTGTTTCTCAAAATGTGTTCCCCAGATCACCACCATCAGTTTTGCTTGAGAAATTTCTAGTAATACAAATTCTTAGACTCTACCCCAAACCTACTAAGTCAAAAACTCTATGTTTGAGCCCAGCCATATGTGTTTAACAGGTCCACTGGATAATGATGATTCACACGATAGTTGGAGAACCACAGCTTTAAAGCAACAAATTCCAATATTTATACATTAACATAACTAGAAAAGTTAGACCATAAATCCACAATCAATTTTTAAAATATTTATAAATGTATTCCTATACCATGGTTCTGCAAATAGGGGTACATACACTATGACAACACTGAGGCTTGAAGTATTAGCTTGATGGGCTATGGTTTCCAAATTAAGCCAATCTAAACTCAGGAAATCTGAAGAACTATTCAGATAAACTCTTATATTTCAAGACTTTTGGTAAGAGGCTTGACGTCAGTGAAAGGGCCAAGAGCTAAAAGATTTATGCTGCTGGAACTAATTTACCGTCAAGATGCAGCATTAAAAGCCAGCAGGGATTGTGGAGTTGCTTGTTGTATTCAAGAGCTTCTGCATTAAACCTACTGAGAAAATACTAGTCTTTAGCTTAAAGCTTGGTTGCATGCTGGAAAGAAACAGCTTAATTGGACTTTTAAGCGCCAGACCAGGGAATACATTAATTTGATTGTCAAAGTGTCATTTAGGTTTTATCACTCACTTTCCATCGTAAACGTGAAGGACTTGGTCTGCTGAGTGGTCATGAGATTTTAATTTCCAGTTATTAAGAAAGTAAATCTTCAGGTTCAGACCTAGGAAAATTCTCCTTTTCCTCTCCAAGAATAATTTGATAACTTTGTATTTACTTCTCTCATTTAAACACTTTCGTTCTAGGTCCTCTTCAAGTTATCTCCAGGCCGCACCCCCATTTCTGTCTCCTACGACTGCCGTATATGAACTCTTTTTAGGCAAAATTGGCCTAAATTGGCCAACTGGTGTGTTTTAAGACTTTTGACATATAAACATATCCATGCTTTGATTTTCTTTACCCCTTTTCTTTTTTTTTTAAATTATTCTCTCTTCTTGACTAATTGTAACTTTTTGGCATAATGCTAGATAGCACTGTTCAGTCATCACTTCCCCTGAATTTTAAAAGCACTTGTCATTTGGAAATCATTATTATTGACATCAATGTGCTGCATTTCTACAATTCTCCATAGACTCCAACAGCTCTTAACTTTTAAGTTATTTTCTGTGTATGAAATTGTTCTTCTTATTGATTATAAGGGCTTTTCTGGCAGGAGTTTACGTATTTTTAAATACTGAGTGCTACATTCAACACAGAGAAAGTGATTGATAATTATTATACATAAATTATAATCTTTTACTCTTTCCCAGAAACTTTTTTTTTTCTTTTGAGGAAAATTATCCCTGAGCTAACTGCCGCCAACCTTCCTCATTTTGCTGAGGAAGGCTGGCCCTGAGCTAACATCCGTGCCCATCTTCCTCTACTTTATACATAGGATGCCTACCACAGCATGGCCAGTCAAGTGGCGCCATGTCTGCACTTGAGATACAAAGCAGGGAACCCCGGCCACCAAAGAGGAATGTACGCACTTAATGACTGCACCACCGGGCTGGCCCCACCAGAAATAATTTTTATGTGAGGTTTCATAATTCTTTATGAGGGACTGTGCTATTGGTCCCTGGATTAAGCGTTGTCATCCTCCGAGCCTGTGGGTTCTGCTACCTTCCTAAAAATTAAGAATAATTCACATAGCTATTTGAACACTTTTCTTTTAGATTATCCCAAGTTTTCTTTTAGATTATTCACTCTAATGGGAAGTGTCCGAGTATTCTATTTGACCATGCCAATGCATGTTTATTATAATTAGTTTGCACATTTGATTAATTTTATTACCATGCATGTATTGGAGAATTAAATGCACACACATCAGAATTTGGAAAAACAGAAGATTTCTTGCAGTGACGATTAATATTAATTTACTGTGCTTTTTATCACAGCCAATATTTTTTGGGAGAGAAAACTTCTGAATACATAATGGAATACATCAGAAAACACTTAGGAATATTTCAATTTCTTTAGAAACATTTTTTTGCTGCCTCCTCTTTCCATTCTGTTTTCTTTCCTATTTTATTCCAGAAGAGTCAAAGGAAGCTACATGCTAGATATATGAACTTAAAAAAATAGCCATAGGAATACATATACATTTGAAGTATTTAGACACAATATTCTCTTATATTATATGTGTTGTTAGAGTCTTCAAGTGCGTTCTTACTCCCACTGCCCCTGTGGACAGCAGAGCAGAATCCTAACAGTCTTTTTGTGGCAACATCTCACCTTTCATGCTGTGTTAGACAATGATCCGCTGCTATTCATAGGGTTTTCAAGGCCAAGTTTTTCAGAAGTGGGTGGCCAGGTCTTTCTTCCTATTACGTCTAATCTGGAAGCTCTGCTGAAACCTGTCCACCATGGGTGACCCTGCTGGCATTTGAAATATTGATGGCATAGCCTTCAGCACCATAGCAACATGCTGCCACACAGTATGACAACCATGGTGATGGGTGATGTGGGTCTCTGAGCGGGAAATGAATCTGGGCTGTGGAGGTGAGAACACTGAGTCTTAACCACTAGAGACCCCAGGGCTGGCTATAACTACATGGTGAACTATTATAATTGCAAATTTTTTTAACCAAAGATAATGTTAATTTGCTCCTCACAATTCTATTAGTTGTATAGAACAAATTTAATTTTTTTCTTTTTATTGAGGTTATGATAGTTTAAACTTTGTGAAATTTCAGTTGTACATTATTACTTGTCAGTCACCATATCGGTGTGCCCCTTCTCCCTTTGTGCCCACCCCCTGCCCCTTCCCCCTGGTAACCAGTAATCTGTTCTCTTTGTCCGTGTGTTTGTTTATCTTCCACATATGGGTGGAGTCATACAGAGTTTGTCTCTCTTTATCTGGCTTAACATAATACCCACAAGGTCCATCCATGTTGTTGCGAATGGGATGATTTTATCGTTTTTTACTGCTGAGTAATTTTCCATGGTATATATATACCATATCTTCTTTATCCAGTCATCAGTCGGTGGGCACTTAGGTTGCTTCCACTTCTTGGCTATTGTGAATAATGCTGCAATGAACACGGGGGTGCATGAGTCTCTTTGAATTGATGATTTTAAGTTCTTTGGTTAGATACCCAGTGGTGAAATAATTGGGTTGTATGGTATTTCTATTTTTAATTTTTTGAGGAATCTGCATACTATTTTCCATAGTGGTTTCACCAGTTGGTATTCCTACAAGCAGTGTATGAGGATTCTTTTTTCTCCACAACCTCTCCAAGATTTGTTATTTTTTGTCTTGGTTATTATAGTCAGTCTAACGGGTGTAAGGTGATATCTCAGTGTAGTTTTGATTTGAATTTCTCTGATGATCAGTGATGATGACTATCTTTTCATGTGCCTATTGGCTGTCTGTATATCTCCTTTGGAGAAATGTCTGTTCATATCCCCTGCCCATTTTTAGATGGGGTTGTTTGATTTTTTGTTGTTGAGTTGTGTGAGTTCTTTGTATATTATGGAGATTAACCATTTGCTGTATATATGATTTGCAAATACTTTTTCCCAGTTGGTGGTTTGTCTTTTTTTTTCAATTCTGTTTTCCCTTGCCTTGTAGAAGCTCATTAGTCTGATGAAATCCCACTTGTTTATTCTTTCTATTGTTTCCTTTGTCTGGGAAGACATGGTGTCTGAAAAGATCCTTTTAAGACTGATGTCAAAGAGTGTACTGCCTATATTTTCTTCTAGAAGTCTTATGGTTTCAGGTCTTACCTTTAAGTCTTTGATCCATTGGAGTTTATTTTTGTGAATGGTGTAAGAGAATGGTCTGTTTTCATTCTTTTACCTGTGGCTGTCCAGTTTTCCCAGCACCATTTGTTGAAGAGATTTTCCTTTTTTGATTGTATGTTCTCAGTGCCTTTGTTGAAGATTAGCTGTCCATAGATGTGTGGTTTTATTTCTCGGCTTTCAATTCTGTTCCATTGATCTGTGCGCCTGTCTTTGTATCAGCACCATGCTGTTTTGATTATTATAGCTTTGTAGTTATATTTTGAAGTCAGGGATTGTGATGTCTCCAGCTTTGCTCTTGTTTCTCAGGATTGTTTCAGCAATTTGGGGTCTTTTGTTGCCCCATATGAGTTTTAGGATTCTTTGTTCTATTTCTGTGAATAATGTCATTGGGATTCTGATTGGGATTGCATTGAATCTGTAGATTGCTTTAGGTAGTATAACCATATAGTTATATTTATTGTTCCAATTCATGTGCATGGGATGTCTTTCCATATCTTTATGTCATCATCAATTTCTTGCAGGAAATTCTTTTAGTTTTCATGGTATAGGTCTTTCACTTCCTTGGTTAAATTTATTCCAGGGTATTTTATTCTTTTTGTTGCAATTGTGAATGGAATTGTGTTCTTGAGTTCTCTTTCTGTTAGTTCAGTATTTCAGTATAGAAATGCAACTGATTTATGTAAGTTGATTTTGTACCCTGCAACTTTATTGTAATTATTGATTACTTCTAGTAGCTTTCTGATGGAGTTTTTAGAGTTTTCTATTTATAAGATCATGTCATCTGAAAACAGAGGAGTTTCATTTCTTCCTTGCCTATTTGGATTCCTTTTATTTCTTTTTCTTGCCTAATTGCTCTGGCTAAAGCCTCCAGTACTATTTTGAATAAGAGCGGTGAGAGTGGGCATCCTTTCTTGTTCCTGTTCTTTGAGGGATGGCTTTCAGATTTTCCCCATTGAGTATGATGTTGCCTGTGGATTTGTCATATCTGACCTTTATTATGTTGAGATAATTTCCTTCTATACCCATTTTATTGAGAGTTTTTATCATAAATGGATGTTGGATATTGTCGAATGCTTTCTCTGCATCTATTGAGATGATCATGTGTTTTTTCTTCCTCATTTTGTTAATGTAGTGTATCACATTGATTGATTTGCAGATGTTGAACCATCCCTCTGTCCCTGGTATAAATACCACTTGATCTTGCTGTATGATCTTTTTATGTATTGCTGTATTCTGTTCACAAATATTTTGTTGAGGATTTTTGCATCTATGTTCACTAGTGATAATGGCCTGTAATTTTCCTTCTTTGTGTTGTCCTTGTCTGGTTTTGGTATCAGGGTGATATTGGCCTCGTAGAATGTGTTAAGAAGTGTTTTATCTTCCTCAGTTTTCTGGAGTAGGTTGAGAAGGATAGGTATTAATTCTTCTTTGAATGTTTGGTAGAATTCTCCTGAGAAGCCATCTGGTCCTGGATTTCTTTTGGGGGAGAGGTTTTCGATTACTGTCTCAATCTCTTCTGATTGGTCTATTCAGATTCTCTATTTCTTCTTGATTCAGTTTTGGGAGGTTTTAGGAGTCTAAGAATGTATCCATTTCTTATAGGTTGTTCAATTTGTTAGCATATAGTTTTTCATAGTATTCTCATAATCTTTTGTATTTCAATGGTATCCATTGTAATTTCTCCTCTTTCTTTTCAATTTTATTGTTTGAATTTCCGCTTTTTTTTTCTCAGTGTGCCTGGCTAAGGGTTTGTCCATTTTGTTTATTTTCTCAGTGAACCAGCTCTTTGTTTCATTGATCCTTTCTATTGTCTTTTTTGTTTCAATTTCATTTATTTCTGCTCTAATTTCTGTGATTTCCCTCCTTCTACTGACTTTCAGCTTTATTTGTTCTTCTTTTTCTAGTTATGTTAGGTGTAGTTTGAGATTGGTTGAGATTTCTCTTGTTTGTTGAGGTGAGACTGTATTGTAATGTATTTCTCTCTACAGACCGCTTTTGCTGCATCCCAAATGAGTTGGCATGGTGTGTTTTCATTTTCATTTGTCTCCAGATAATATTTGATTTCTCCTTTGATTTTTTAATAACCCATTGGTCGTTTAGTATCATGTTATTTAATCTCCACATCTTTGCCCCTTTCCCAGCTTTTTTCTTGTAATTGATTTCTAGTTTCATAGCAGTATTGTCAGAAAATATGCTTGATATTATTTCAATCCTCCTAAATTTATTGAGGCTTGCTCTGTTTCCCAATATATGGTCTATCCTTGAGAATGTTGCATGTGCGCTCGGGAAGAATGTGTAACCTGCTATTTTTGGATGGAGTGTTCTCCACATAGATAATAGATAGACAGATAACAGATAATATATATCTATTAAGTGCATCTGGTGTGGTTTTTCATTTAAATCTACAATTCCCTTGTTGACTTTCTGTCTGGATGATCTATACATTGGTGTTGGTGGGGTGTTGAGGTTCCCTACTATTATTATGTTATTATTGATACCTCCTTTTAAGTGTGCTAACAGTTGCTATATGTACTTTGGTGCTCCACTGTTGGGTACATATATATTTATAAGTGTTACGTCTTCTTGGTGGAGTATCCCTTTTATCATTATATGCTACCCCTCTTTGTCTCTGTTTAACTGTTTTGTCTTGAAGTCTACTTTGTCTGATATAAGTATGGCAACACCTGCTTTCTTTTGTTCACTATTATCTAAGAGTATTGTCTTCCATCCCTTCACTCCGAGTCTGTGTTTGTCTTTGGGACTGAGGTATGTTTCCTGCAGGCAACATATTGTTATGTCTTGTTTTATAATTCATTCTGCCACTCCTTATCTTTTGATTGGAAAATGCAATCCATTTACATTTAGGGCAATTATTGAAATGTGGGGGCCTAATGCTGCCATTTTATCACTTGTTTTCTGATTCTCCTGCGTTTCCTTTTTGTCTTGTCCCATTTATTTGGGACTACCAATTCAGCCATGGAGTTCTCTATGCTGGCTTTCTTAGTTTTCTCCTTATTTGTAATTTGTGTCTCTGTTCTAATTATTTGTTTAGTGGTTACCATGTGGTTTGTATAAAACATCTCATAGATGAGATAGTCCTTTTTCTGATAGCCTCTTATTTCCTTAGACTAAGCCAGTTCCATCTCTTTCCACTTCCCCTTCTAGGTTGTTATTGTCATAGCTTTTTTTCTTCTTGTGTTGTGAGTTTGTGGTAAAATGACAAGATTATATTTGTTCTTGATGTTTCCCTTCCCTTTATCTTTAATGTTATACTTAAGCATTTGCTAACCTGTTGTGATGGACAGCTGCAGTTTTTTTATTTTGTCTTTCTGCTTATGTCCCTGCTCAGGATTTTCTAACCCCTTTCCTTGTTTTGTTTTGTTTTTTTTTTCCAAATATGAGGGCCTTCCTGAGGATTTCTTGTAGGGGGAGTCTTGTGGCGATGAACTCCTTTAACTTTTGTTTATCTGGAAAGTTTTTATTTCTCTATCATATTTGAAGGATATTTTCACTGGATACAGTATTCTTGGCTGAAAGTTTGTTTCTTTCAGAATTTTGAATATATCATTCCACTCTCTCCTATTCTGTAAGGTTTCTGCTAAGAAATCTGCTGACAGCCTGATAGGGGTTCCTTTGTAGGTTATTTTCTTCTGCCATGCTGCCCTTAATATTTTTTCCTTGTCATTAACTTTTGCCAGCTTTACTACTATATGCCTTGGAGTTGGTCTTTTTACATTGATAAAGTTTGACGATCTATTCACTTCCATTCACACGGATTTCCAGCTCCTTCCCCAGGTTTGAGAAGGTCTCATCTCTTATTTCTTTGGACAAGTTTTCTGCTCCATTCTCCTTCTCTTCTCCCTCTTGGATACCTACAATCCTTATGTTGCATTTCATAATTGAATTGGATATTTCTCAGAGAGTTTCTTCATTTCTTTTTAGTCTTGCTTCTCTCTCCTCCACTATCTGAAGTATTTCTATATTTTTATGCTCCAGACTGCTAATTATGTCCTGCATATTATCAGCCCTACTATTCAGGGAGTCCAGATTTTTCTTAATCTCATCCATTGTGTTTTTCATCTCCAACACTTCTGATTGACTCTTCTTTATAGGATCAAGCTCCTTTTTTTTTTTAAGATTGGAAGCTGAGCTAACAACTGTTGCCAATCTTCTTTGTTTTCCTGCTTTTTTTCCCAAAATACCCCAAGTACATAGTTGTACATATTAGTTGTGAGTCCTTTTAGTTGTGGCATGTGGGATGCCACCTCACCATGGTCTGACAAGCAGTGCCATGTCCACACCCAGGATCTGAACCAGCAAAACCATAGGCTGTGGAAGTGGAGCACATGAACTTAACCACTCAGCCATGGGGCCTGCCCCTCAAGCTCTTTTTGACATAGCTCCTGAACTCATTGTGTTTTCTATCTGTATTCTCTTTTAACTCCCTGAGTTTTTTAATGATAGCTATTTTGAATTCTTTGTCATTTAGGTTATAGATTTCTGTGTCTTTTGGATTGTTTTCTTGGAACTTGTCATTTTCCTTCTGTTCTGGAGATTTAATATATTTTTTCCTACTGCTTGATGGTGTAGATTTGTGCCTACACATAGCAATAAGAGTTTGGTTACTGCTTCCACTTGCTTCCACTAGGGGGAGGGGGCAGGAGAATGTAATCTGCACCCACCAGGATTCCTGTCAGCTGTTCCTGACCGAGCATGGGCCACTCCTTTGGATCACTGTGGCCCTGTGGGGTCTCCTGTCAACTGTGGGAACAATCACATAGGGGCTTCAGGTTGCTGCTCCCTGCTCTCACAGATCCAACTAGACATGCTCCCTACTTAGGGACTGCAGTGGTGTTATGGGCTTTTGAGGCATCCGGGAGCTTGTTCGCCCAGACTGGCAGCTCTGTTGCTGTCTGGTTCCACTGGATCTCACTTGTCCCCTCAGGGATGCAGCAGAGCTATAGGAATTTAAGCCAGCCAGCAATTTGCTCACCCAGCTATGCCACATCTGCTCCTACGTCACATCAGCCTTTGTGCTTGGCAGGCAGGGCCTATCTCCTAGGGCTGAGCCAAGGCTCTCCCTGGGGCCACTGTGGGACCATGGATTTTCCCACTGGACTGAGAAGCAATCACACTGGGGCTCCAAATTATCATTGCCTGCTCCCATGGTCCCACTGGATCTCACTAGCCCCCTTGTGGCAGCAGCAGAACTATGAGCATTTAATGCAACTGGTGGTTAGCTTGTGCAGCCATGCCAAGTCTGCTTCTAGGTCACCCAGCCTTTGTGCTTGGTGGGTGGGGCCTCCCTACTGAGTCTGAGTCTGAGTCACTCCCTGAGGCCACAATGGGACAGTGGATTTTCCCACTAGTCCAAAGAGCAATCTTGGGGGGCTTAGGGATGAAGTTACCCATTTCCTCAGTCGTACCAATGTACACGCCCACCCTCAGGGCCATGGTGGTGTTATAAGTGCTTCACTGGGCTCTCTGGGGGCTAGAAAGTTCTCACCTATGTTCACCTCTTCCCCGGGGAGGAGGAAGTCCATCCACCTTCCAATGTATAGCAGCTCAGGTCTCTCAGGCATCCTGAGGTGCTGTATGAGTATCCTCTGTTGATCAATGAATGTCCACTTATTTGTAGTTTGAACGGGCAGAGACAGAGAAAACTGCTCACTTTGGCATATTGCTGATGTCACTCCAAGTTTAATTGTCTTAAGTGTACAGATGACAAAAGTTATGTCACAGTTATCTTCTTGTCTTCTTCCTACAGCTAGAACACTGGTATACAACCACAGACATTCTGACTACAATCTTGGGTCATCCTCACCTTAGCCCACTGCTGCTCTCATCAGTGTATAAGTGACTAAAGCATACCTAACTTAAGGTCAAGTTAGAATATCTTCTATAATGAAGATACAAATACCTTCTTGCATCTGGACTCATTTTTAGTACAAAATACTGATGTCTCAGGGCAGATCACATCTGATATGTAGATTATATGCTGAATTTCACATGCTGATATTTAACACAATAACTGATATATGTTTTCCAAAAGTGGATGAGATAGCAGAACTTCTTTTAATTTCTACAAACTCTAACTTTGCCAAGGAAAGACAAGAATGTCACACAGCCTTGAATTTAATGGCTGACTGGCCAAGTACATCTAAAGATGCCTTAAGCTTTATCTGATCACTCTGGCCTGACTTCAGCAAAGATCCTGTTAGGTTGACTTAACTAAAATCCTCTTTCAACCCTGATGTTTCCTCTTAGAAATTTTCCATCCACTGACCCCACCCTGCTCCTTGGATATAAATTCCCACATGCCCATGCTGTATTTGAAATTGAGCCCAATCTTTCTCTTCCACTGCAAGACCCAACTGTAGGAGTTCCTATACCTATTTTGGTAGTTTCCCTTTGAATAAAGTCCACCTTACCATCTTCAACAAGTGTCATGAATAGTTTTTGTTTTAACAGAGGAAGGAGAGAAACCAGTAAAAGAGATTTAAAAGGAATATCAGTAAAGCAGCAGGAAAGCTGGGAGAGAGTGTGAAGACCTGCAAGCCAAGTAAAGGAAACAGCATTCAAGAAGGATGAAGTGAGTGCTGTGGGGTGTATGTTAATGAAGGCCTGAGGAGTGATCATCTAATTTAGTAAAGTGAAGGTGGGGAGATTTCCATGGATTGTTGGAAGTGAGAGCCAAGTTGGGTGTGTTCAAGAGAGAATGTGCATTGACTACTTTTGAAATGAATTTTGCTGCAAAGAGAAGCAAATAAAGGATACATGGTGAGGAAAGCAGGGTCAAAAAGGGATTGTGTGAAGATGGAAAAGTAACAATTAGTATGTTGCATGCTATAAGGAGTCATTAATTGGAAAATGAAATATGATAGAGTAGGAAGTAGGAAGAATTTTGGGAATACTAAAAATAATATTACTGGAATTTTCAACCATTTTGCAGATACCAAGTTTTGTTTTATTCTTTTTCCCCCAAGTCTCTTAGAACGAATTTTCTTAAAAAAAAGCAAACGACGACTCTCTTCAACCATACAAATATGTACTTCAAATTGTTCCCACTATGTCCTTCACAAGCTATTGTCTCCTTTGCATTTATTTAGTTTGTTCCTTTATAAGCAAAGCTATTTAGAGCATTTTCAAACCTTTCGTTTTTCTTATCAAAGTGTCTCTTTTGACCCTCTCATATAAAGACTCTGCAACAGTGCTATTACTGTGATATAAAGTTTAATTATTTTTATTGATATATTTGAGTCCATTAACAAAATGAGAGAATAGGTAAAATAAATTGTGAAACATACTTTCCATTGGAATGAAGAATGCATTAACATCCCCAATCCCCTCATCTGTGTTTATAATTACTTTCAGACATTATGTTTAAATTGTGATTAGAATGCTTCTACTAATTTTTAGTAACTCGAAGCTAAGAAAATATCCTGCTCATTTTAATTTCCTTCAAAAAATAATAGAAGTGTTTTTTTGCACATAAAAGCACTCAATATTTATTTAAAATGAATTTTAATATTTTAAAGTTTTATTCTCTGATATGATAGCCAATTACTTTAATGCAGAGAATGGGGTCGACTCTGAAGGACGGCTGAGTTGTTTGTGCACATTTTCTCCACAAATTCTTAAACTTAATTTATACAAAAATATTTATTTGGTTCCTTTTAGATAGAAGTGAATGAGCTACATGCCAAAGACAGCAGGTGAACATTACTGTTTCAATAGAGCATCACCCCACCACAGAATATTTTGTTTTGTAGAGTATACATGAAGAGAATAAGAATAACTTATTTTTCCTATACATAGCACATTTCTCTAATTCTTAATTTAAAATTTTATCTTTTTTTTAGAGCTGAGTGAACGGTAATACTAAAATTTTCCTGGTGAAGAAGGCAAAAGTTAGAGAAAAACAAGCTGAGCCAGAGCAGGAGAGCATTATCAAAACGGTTGAAAAGCATTTTTCCTACACAGAGCTGTCTGTTCTGCTGGAAATTAAGTCAATATCGAATTTGCGGCAAAGCTATTTTTATTATGTACTTCTTTAGAAAAACTGGGCAAAATACAACTGACATGCCTTTGTAAAAATATACTTCTTTCAAACAATGGAGTTTACTATTAAATCAACATGATGAAGCTAGGACAACCATGAATAAAAACAGCATTTTCATTATGAGATGCCAGGCCAAAGGATAAATGGAACAAAATTTCTTCTTCACTGTCATAAACCATAAGATAACAACTAGACTCTAAATAAAATTAGAAGCTTATTAGACAATAAATGATGAGAAGATTTGAAAAGCCATACAAAACCGGCTGTAACTTTTTGGGAGGTGTCTGATAGAAAGCAGAATAGTTAATAAAAAATGGTTTGCAAACAATTTTAAATAGAAGAAAACTAATATTCAAAGTATAATATATTGCATATGCAATAATTAGCGGTTATTTGAAAAAAATATGTAGTAAATCATATAAGGAAATCACAATATAAATTAAAAATGCAATGCTATTTATCAAAATTTAATGCTGAAGCATGAAATTAAAGACATCCTACTAATTACGTATTTAAAAAAATTAATTGTGAAGAATTTTGTGTCAACGAAAGAAATTATTTTTCTGATAAATTTTTCATACCGCTATTAGATTGGCAATTTCAGAACAATGCTAAGTGGACAAAATAAACAATGCATTTTCATAAATTATTTGTCTTATTAACAACAAAGGTCTGTGTATCATTATTTATTGTTGGTTATCACTAGGGAAATTAGTAACTGCTTTAGGAAATTATTGAAACACACCATGTATCAAAATATGCTTATGTTTATACATACTTAATAGATGGTCAAGTTTTAGGACATTGGTTTCTACCTTTGAACTTTTTGTATATGACCTTTTTGTCATATATCTTTATCACATGTTAAATATTATAGTATTTCTTTCAAAAATACCTTAAAATCAAAACTTTTGACCTATTTGTCATTTAAAATAGGAGTAATATTTTATTGAATATAACTAGAAAGAAATTATAAAATTGAGAAATTATGAAAACAATTTAGAAAAAAGAAAAGAGAAAGCTGAGCAGATTTCCCTTCTGCACTAAAAATAACATTTAAAGAGCATTAGGACAACTTGAAAAGTGCACAACTTTTGGTCAATGAGAGCAGTAGAAAATTAATATTTATTAAAATTTATATTCTTATACAAAAATTTAGCAAAATTAAACAGGTTTCTTGGTTACTATTGAAGTGAAATAAACTAGGTAATGAAGAAATGACCAAAAGCGTAAGCAAATTTTAACTACATTGTATTAGGGTTCTTCATAGAAACAGGACCAATAAGATGTGTGTATACATAAAGAAATTTATTTTAACGAATTGGTTCATGCTATTGCGGAGGCTGCCAAGCCCCACATCTGCAGGGTAGGCCAGCCAACTGCAGACCCCTGACAGAGCCAATGTAGCAGCTTAAGTCCAAAGGCTATCTCCTCCCTTCTTGCTTCTGGAAGGTGTCATTTGTTCTATTCAGGTCTCCAACGGATTGGAGATGTTCACCCACATTATGGAGAGCAATCCACTTTATTCAAAGTCCACCGATTTAAACGTTAATCTCATCAAAAACACCTCACAGAAGCATCCAGAATAATGCTTGGCCACAGATCAGGGCACCTTGGCCCAGCCAAGTTGACACATAAAATTAACTATAACATATGTGATAACTAAATTATCCTAAAAGTTAGATTTTTACCAGAATTATGTTGAAGTCAGCTTCATATATAATCATTAGCTGTTATCTTACGATAGAGTTCACAGTGTACTTCATGGGGGAAATACAAATGATTCAGAGAAAATCCAAAACCCTAGTTGTGAATTTTATGCATTTTGTTTATCTAGTATAGAGGTATACAGGTTACTGCCTTCTGCTGGAGAAAAACCTAACAAAAAATCGTGGTGGAAACTCAAATTTCATTAATTCTTGGCACTCACATTTGCCCAAGAAGTCCATCTCTTATTCTACTTTGTATTTTTTCTCTTCAGCAACATTTCCAAAGTAATCCCCCCTCAAGACTTCCATCCTACCAGCATACTTTCAGTTTTTCCTCCTACACACAGAGAAAATGTGGGCCATCAGATGAAAATCCCTTCATCTTTCTTACACTGGATCCAATACTGGATCTAATACATGCTCACCTGATATTTCCTCCTTATTCTTGTAAAAGTGAGAGAAATTTCCTCCTCTTGTTAAAAGCTGAGTTCTGCATGTGCCCCCTGAACTGCATTGCCTCCTGTTTTCTCAAGGACCTTACAGTATTCAATTTCTTTTCCTGAATCTTCAGTTTCTCCTTTTATACTGTTTTCTTCTTACCTATATTCAAACATGTTTATGGCTCTTGTATAATTACAAATATAACCCTCCCTTGAACACACATCTTCCTGGCACGGCCCTATCACTTTTTTCCCATTTCATCTTAAAAGGTCTTATAAACAAATGAATCAATTTGTTTTCCGTTTTCACCCTTCTATCTCATTCCTATAAAGTCAGCTGCCCCGCTGCCCACTGGACATCTCCACCTGTCTTTCCTACCGGTATTGAAAAGCCAACTGCACTAAACTGAACAAATAAAATCACCTTCCTGCATAATCCATTCATCCTTCCCTCATGTTCCCTAACTCAGGCAAAGGCATCACGTTGATCAGAGCTAATATCTCAGTGTCAACATGAACTGTTTCTTCTTCCTTATCCTCAAATCTATTTGGACATTATATCCCATTTATTCTGCCTGTTAAATATGTCTATCTCAATCTTCAGTGTCACTATCCTAATGCACCAACTCTTCTCTGGATTAACTTCCTGACTGACCTCACCTGCTAATAGAGACTAGTTTATTATTGGGGAAAAAAAATACTGCTTTCTAATTCCTTCTTCACAAAACTTTTCTAAGAGAGACTCTTTCGATGCAGAAGAAAGTTGATGCAATGAAGCGAACTGTTCTAGACCTTCAGACCAACCACACTTTTACTTTCATCCTTATTTTGAGGGAAGAAACTATGAAAGAATAGAGGGTCTTATCCAGTGTCCCTTGAAAGAGAAGAAACATCTACCAGTCTTCCTGGACATGATGGCTTTACGCCTCAAATTAGCTGCTTCTGAATGTTAGAGGTAGGGTTAATCGAAGAAAGCTCAATTCTTTGTCAAGGTCAGTTCTAGAATAAGCAGTTTTAGAACTAATCTGTACTTCCAGATTAAGCAGATAGGAAAATTTCTAGCTCTCTAACTTTTGAATTTATCTTCATTTTTCACATTTACTCATAAAACAATTTCAACCTTAATATTTGTCAGTGGGCACCCTAGGTGCCTCTTTGACAATTTCATACAGATCATTTACAGTATCTGGAACATTGTAATGTAGAATAGTGAACAATGGGAATGTTTGTGCCCTCTGTCATACATACTTGGCACAAGGGGTCAGATTTTACAATATTATCTTAATGACTTGTCAACATTACTCAATAGCCTTTCATCATCATCTACCTGCTGCTTATTTCTCCCTTAGCTTGTTATCCTCACCCTGGAAGAAGTTTTCAGGCCACACAGATCTATTTTCAGTTCTAGAATTATCATAGCTCTGTCCCATCTTCAGGCTTTTATTTATGCTGTTTTTTCTATTTTGAGCACTCATTCTTTTCTTCATGTGATTACGTATCCTTTAAGTTTTAGCCTAAATATAATTACCCTTAAGTGGTAGAGGTGAAATGTCTTCTGTTTGTTCCCATAGCATCCTGTATATTGTCTATCACTGCACTGATTATACCCAATTTTAATTTTATATTTGTTGGCAGTCCCACTTTACTGCAAATGCCATTAGGATAGCATCTTTGTCTTTTTTCTTCATCATACCTGTCATAATGCTTGACACAGAGTGGCTATTCGACAAACACCTCTTAATTACTGTATAATAATAATTTAGAATGTGAACTATGAGAGAGGAGAGGTCAATGGTGCAGTACCCAGGAGATATGAACCACCTTATATGTCAATTTATATTTTCCTTTGTTTATCTTACAGATATATTTTATTTTGATACTTATGAAATAAATCTGGTGCACAATGAAAATATGTTTTCATTCTTGTTGATGCTTTCTTTTTCCCTGCCATCAAATAGCCAGTAAGGTCAGTTCACTTAAAATTTAATTCATGAGGTGTCCAATCTCCGTATGTTCAGGAATTCAGTGAAATATTGTTTACTTGTTTTGCAGAGATGCCATGATAAATTTACCATCTTAAAAAAAATTCCAAAACAACAAATTTTTACTTTTAGTAGTGGTATAGAAGGTTAGATAATGCAATATTAAATATGAAGATATTTAGCATGTATTTTTTGCATCTAAGGATAAATGCTCTCCAGCAAATACATAATATCCTTTTGCCCCAATACCTTATTCAAAAAATGGCCTAGATTTTCTGATGCTCAAATTCATTATAAAAGAAAAAGAGTGAAGAGGAGTTTTTGCTATGAATACAAACATGCAAGTTAACTTTTAACTCTGTGAGCAGTAGTCAGATGATATCTTGTAGAGTACATCCAAAAGGATCTCTGGACTTTTTAGTGAATTATGAAGTGAGAATAAAAGTTTGTCACCTAAATTGATACTTATTGGAAGATTATTTAATTCAAGAAATATTTACTGAGCATCTTCCTTGTGTAGTGTATTAAACCCAAGCTTGAAAAATACAAGTTTCAGTGAAGATCTAACTATAGAGTTATCTATTCCTATATATGAAATATTGGTCAAATGATTGCTTCCTAAGCAATCACACAGCTTGAGCACATCTCCTATTGGTACACATGTAACATTTAAAACAAAAAAAAAACATGATAAATATGTGGATTTAAAACTGTACCTGTGCATTAACACTTTTATCCCCTTATCATTCCATCACTTTTTATTATGCATAGTTTTAACCAATGCCATCTTAATTGTCAGCTGAACTGTCATAAACTCAATCTAGAATATTTTCACTTGATGCAAACTCTAGCAAACAATTCCCTAATAGACAGCACACGTGCAATGTTGCTTCATCTGACATAATGCATTCCATCTGGTTTTCAAAGTAGGAATTATGGTCAAATGCCAGTGCACACTGCTTCTGTCCAAGCAATTCATTGATTTCTTTCATCTTTAGCTAGTTTTGGTAAGTTGATGTGGTCCCCAGGGCAATGGGTAGTCCTTTCATCCCCCAAGTGGTTCCAGTTGAAAGGAAAGCCATTTCTCCCATATGGCAGCCATAATAAATTAATAAAGGCAATAAGTGTCATGCCATCTGCACCTTATGTGTGAAGGACATTAATCAGAGCAGGTCTCCCAGCTGGGTGCATCTTTAGTGCGTAGCCACCTGGAACACAAACAATGCCATGGATCAATAGAAGCTATCAAACAGGACAAGAAAGACGTGAGCTAGCCTCCTACATTAGGCTAGTCTGTAGGGATTCCTGTTCGCCACTGGGTTGCCTTTGTACCATACTAAATATCCACCCACAAAAAACGATTTATATTTGAATAGGAAGCAGGTTGGTTTTAAAAAGCTTCAATTAACCATGAAAGAAATTTTCAAGTTAATAATAATGGAAATATAGATAACAAAGGTAGTTTAATACTGCGGGAAAGGAAAAGTATAACGCCAAAGTGAACTTGTGAAAAACTAGCAGTTAAGAATTTGATTTCAGCAGGCTTCTAGATATTCTGCACAGCACTCCTGTGCTAAAAGTTCTAACGTAAGCATTTAGTGCTATCAATTTCCATCTGAGCACTGCTTTAGCTGCGTCCCACATATTTCTTATGTTTTATCTTAATTTTTATTCAGTTCAATGTATTCTTTGATTTCCCTTAAGGCATTCTCTCTGACTCATAGATTAGTTGAAAGTGTATTCTTCAGTCTCCAAGTGTTTGAAGATTTTTCTATCTTTCTCTTATTAATTTCTAGTTTGGTTCCACTGTTATCCAAAAACACTTCTTATAATTTCAATTCTTTTAAATTTATTGAGGATGAATGTACTACCCAGAATACGGTCAATCTTGGTGTATGTCCATAGGCACTTAAACGGAAGGTCTATGCTGTTGTTTTAGGGTAAAGTGTTCAATAAATGTTAATTTTATCCTGTTTATTGGTGACACTGTTGAGTTCTTCTATATCCTTCCTGAGTTTTTGTCTCATCCTCTCAATTATAGAGAAAAGGATATTAAAATCTCTGACTATAATTGTGGATTTGTTTATTTTTTCCTTTGAGTTGTATAAGCTTTTTGCGTCACGTATTTTGGTTCTTCTGTAATATCTTCTATTTCTTTGCTGAGTCTCTGTATGTTTTCATTTGTTTCAATCACATTTACAACTGTCCTTCATTGGAATCATTTTTTGATCACTACGTTAAAATCTTTTCAGGTGATTCTGACTTCTCTATGCTATCTGTGTAATCCTCTCCCATTTCAGTTGAGACTTTCCTAGTTTTTGGTATGAGAATGATTTTTAAAGAAACCTGGGCATATCCTGAGACTCTGGATCTTATTTAAATATTCTAGTTTAGCTGGACTCCTTTGATACCAGTCTGGCAGGAGGAAGGCTATATCTTGCCTCTTAATGCCAGGAAGATGTAGAAATTCAGGCTTCCCACATGGTCCTTACCTACACTGCTGGGGTTCGGGGGCTCATTATCCTCTGGAAAGGGTGAAAGCCCTGGCTTCCTATTTGACCTTCTCTGTCACCACTCCACCAGGGTAGCTGTGGATACCTTATTTCAGCTTGACAAAGGTGGAAAGCCAGGCTCCCCTTTAGGCATTTACTGGTGCATTGAGAATGGGGGGCTGTTCCCTCCTCCCCCCATTACGCAATGGTTGAATGGGTGGAGTGATTATTGTATAAAAGTGTTCTGATTTGCTAGGTTGAACTTTTCCTGATCCTTTGGCTGGAAAGAATAATGTTTTTGTTGGGGCTTTTTTTCTGTCGTACTGGTTTACCAGTTTCTCCTGCACCAAGTGTGGGATAAACATGGCAAAAAGAAAATTTAGGAATCTGACTTCTGTGTCATTCCTTGGATCACAACGTTTCTAGCTGTTCCACCTTCTACCTTCTATCTTTCAGAATCGTTTTATGTTCATTTTACATACAATACCCAGGATTTTAGTTGGTCTTAGTAGAAGAAATAGGGGAAAATGCTTCTATTGCGTCTTCATTGAAACACGACCCCAATGTATACTTTTTAAAGTTTTATGCTTTAATAAAATACATCTTTGGAATGAAGAGTGCAATGATTTTTAGCTAATGTTTTTTGATGACAATTATGATGAAGACAATGAGGCAGATTTGGCTTCTATGATGTCATATCACAAATATCTCCTGGAAAATATAGCATACTACTAAAATAAAACTAATTTCAATTAGTTATCAAATGCTTTATTTGTATAAATTGCAAAGTATAATTTAATAATATAAAATAATTGTCACCTGGAGGAAACCATGAAATAAATGGAAAAGGACCTAAGAAGAACTATATTCCTAGATTGGAATAAGCCTCTAACAGGAATAAAATGTATGGTTTAAGATGATAATCTAGACCCAGATATTCCACATTCATAAGCAGATATCAATGATTTTGGATAGCTAGAAATAGTTACTTCCATACATTTTAAGTGGAAAGAAACTTTGAACATTTTTAAATTTTCAAGTTCATATTAGCAATATGTTTACTACACTTATCTTTTTTTCATAGGAAGAAACTTATTTGGGTTATCAGCCATATTTTTCATCATTCAGGCATTTCAACTTCCCTCAGGAATGGAACTAAGGTGAAAGCATTCTGTCTTTTCAGGAAAATGCCGAAGTTTTTATAATAAGTACATTTTTCATTTATTTACTTCTTAAGCTACCTTTAAAATGATGGAAGAGCAATTATGGGTTAATTGAACAGTGCATTTCACACAATTCTATTTGAGAATGTTGATTTCAAGACATGCCATTACTTCCGTAAAAAGTATCAATGATTCCAAATCATTTATTCAATATGTAAAACCCACGTCCATTTAAACTTATTTCTCCACAGAAATAAAAGTGATAACCAATATACCAGGTTATAGTTATAGATTAATTTTTTGTCAACTTAGGCTACTGGATGTTTTTCTCAGATACATACTATAAAAATAATTTTAAAAATAACCAAGCAACTTGTAAACTGGAACATATATGGAAAGTAATTTTTATGACAAATAGAAGTGATAAACTGGGATAATTCAATTATGTTAATGCCATATTCATCATTTATATTAATAATAATGGCTGTTCAAATTGCAAGGAGGATAAAAGTTATCATTTTAACAGTACATCAAAGTACATCAAAATTTGAATTTTAGTTCCTGGAACACTTACATAGTACTGATTTCTTTTCAGGGGTGGTATCGGGCAAAGAAGACACAGATACTCTGTTTTTTGAATCCCTCGGCTACAGAGTCACATTATAGTACAGACTTATAAACATTTGGAAAAAATTTAATAGCAAAGGAAAGGATAACTTTTCAAAGAAAATTCATGGGAAAAAAACATCATTTTATATAATTCCATGTTGTTATTAATGAGAATATAAAGTCATTTTGTTTTAAATAAAATTCTTTGTTTTTAATTAAAATAATTTCTATGCTTTTTGTTTGCTATAGTGAAATGTTTCGACTCCTCAGTGATTTTGCTTCAAAATTCTTTTTATAAATCTTTTATTTATTTATTTATTTATTTATTTATTTATTTAAAGATTGGCACCTGGGCTAACAACGGTTGCCAATCTTTTTTTTTTCCCCCTCTGCTTTATTTCCCCAAACCCCCACTGTACACAGTTGTGTATCTTAGTTGTAGGTCCTTCTAGTTGTGGGATATGGGACGCCGCCTCAACGTGGGCTGATGAGTGGTGCCATGTCCACACCCAGGATCCGAACCCTGGGCCCCCACAGTGGAACACGCGAACTTAACCACTCGGCCACGGAGCCGGCCCCTATAATTCTTTTAAAACAAATTTGAGTTAGTGAGAGAAAGGACAGATGTTCATCTGATATCTGAATCATATAATTAATCATTCTAATATTTTCACTCATTCAAATATATTGGTGTCTCTAAAAGTTACCAAACCATGAAATTTAAGATATTTAGAAATTCGCTAACTGTCCAGAAATTTTTTCTGAAATTTAGAAGGTTTTTAGGAGGCATTGATTGAAATAAGTAGTCATAGATTTCTTTCTATTAATTGATGAACTCATTTGATGTGGATATTTTGAATAACTTAGGTCTGATAACTTTATCTATATGTGGAACAGGCATACAAACTTAACTGTTTATATTACTATTAAAATTTATGATATTTTTATGTGTTTGTATCTGTGTCTTTATTTTTGGTGAAAGGAATCTTTAAGTGTAGACACTCTGTGGGGTTTTATTCTTGATCTTATCAGTTCTTTCCTTCAACATAGTCTCCATGGACTGTAATGGCACTAGTCATAGCTTCGGCTAGCACTAACATACTGATGGCTCCCAGTTCTTTAGTGCTGCCTTAGATTTCTCAAAGACTGCTTTCAGCCAGCTGCAAAACAATTCCTCTTGGATTCATAAGTACATCAAACTCAAATGTCCAAATATGATAACAAATCACAAATTTCTATTGACTTCTGATTATATTATCCTGTTCACATAACTCTTTTGCTATCCCTACTGTCTTAGTTCAAGCTGTCACTAGATATACATCAAGACTATAGAGAGGAAGGGAAAAGACTCTGAAGCCATACCGTTGGTTGAAGTCCTGGTTCCACCACTTGCTAGTCACATGACCTTGGGCAATTTCCTTAACTTTTCTGTGATTCAATATTTTCATTTGTAATATGGAGTTATGGAGATAAAGGTATTACCTATATCATAGCATTTTTGTGACTATTAATAACATATTATCTGTAAAGTACTTAAAACAGTTCCATATATTTGTTAACTATCAGCTATTATTATTATTATTTCTTGTTTGGATGACTAAAACAACCCCATATTCTTACCTGTTGATACTCTGATATTTCAAATGCATTTTTACAAGATATTACTAGAATACTTTCTTATAATGAAAATCTGATCATTTCACTTTCCTGCTTAAAATGCTTCTATAACTCCCATTTATGATAAAATTCTTTGAGAAGCCTACAATCCCCTTGATGAACTGGCTCATGAATGTTTATAAGATTCAACTCCCCTCAGTCCTGGGGTATTCTGGGAAGCAGACTCTGAATTGGAGATCAATGTGTAAGAGGTTCGTTAGAAATTGCTCTCGGGATCAACATCAGTTAGGCAAGGGACAGAAATGGGATTGAGCAGAAAAATGTTGAGCTGTGAGACAGCCACAAAGGCATTTATAGGAAGCTCTGAAATTGAAATGATCTTCAGAGTTTTCCTGCCAATTGGAGACAGGAGGATGGGTATTTATACGCCTCTGTCTATGAGTTAAAGATTGTGGGGCATGACTTCTGTTGCTGTCACTAGACATGTTACATTTTTTGTCCTCTGATGCCGAGAAGTTCCTTCTAGGTAAACAAGTTACTCAAGCATAATACAAAAAGAGAGAAAACTTTTTCCATCATCTCCCACTCACTTTTAGGAAGATGAACAAAAAGATATTCATCCTCGCACAAGTTTCTGGTACATAACCTGATAAAAACTACTCTTGTTTTGGGAGGCCTGCATTTGCCTTTTACATGCAAGATAATTGCAGACAAGAAGTTAATTAAATGTTTTACTTTATAAATGTGGGGAATCAAGAGTCAGGATTCTTTATCTTTGTCACAGAAATCATGAATCATGCGAACATTTTCATAATATAGTGCAAGATGTAAAGAGTAAAAGAAAAATCATGTTTTTCCTTTTTCTGTTTATACCATATAAATTATCACTTGTGAAGGAAAGGTTTAAGCTTTCCCACTGATACTTTCTAAAACCTGTATGTCATAGATAAAGAAAGCAATATTGCATACAAGTGGCCAGGGAAGCTTCCTCTCCTACTGAATGAGGACCACCCAAGACTGAGTTTTATAAGGAAGCAAAAACAGAACACATCAATCACTAACTCAAAATGTCATTCTGCTACACAAAGGTTGGTTCCTCTTTTCCTTGATTTATCCGCTCAGAAACAGAAGCAACTACAAGACTTGCATGCTTTCAGAGCAGCTCCTCTTACTAAACTAAAGTCCTCTTACTCAAGTCCTGCTGAACATGTATTTTGGAATTAATATTACAATCCTCTTTATTTAAATAATACTTTTGTAAAATGTTACATCACAAATAATTTATCAATAAATCATTTCAGTAGGTATATGTAAAAATTATAAAATTGCAGACATTATACTATAGCCAATTATAGACTATAACGTAGGTCTGTGTAAATAGTGATTGCGGTAAATTAGGTTATTTTTCAGAAATATCCACTACTTTTGTTCATTTCTGCAGGAAGAGTATATATCTTGTCTCCTTTCTTTTTGGGTTTGACCACATAACTTGCTTGGACATCAAATTGGGTGGAGTATCCTTCCTGCCCTTTCAAACTTGGCTTAGCCATGTGACTTATTTTGGCCAATGGGATTTTGGTAGGCATCTTTTCTTGAAGTATGTTTTGAGTTTTATTTGCACTTTTGTTCCTCTGTCATCACAACAGAAAGGATATGCCTAGTTTAGCCTGCTCTCTCAGGAAAGGAATGAGGGACACTTGGAACAGAACCACACCCAGGAAAGCCCAGTCTAGGCCAGTCTTCCCCTCAGCATTTGCCGACTTATGAGCTAAAGAAATGCTTGTTGTATTCCACTGAGATTTTGTATTACTATTATTATTATTTAGCATTTTTGACAATAGCCAACTCATAGAGAGACCTTAGATCTTTTTAGACCAATCTTCATAGGGTACCTTTCTACCAACATTTTTAAGAAATGTGTTATCATTTAAAAGTTAGGCTTTCTATATTTAGAGAATATAAGCCTTCGACATGTATTACCATCAATTTCATATCAATATTTTTATAGAACTATGATTTTACTCAGGTACTATTATGATCACCTAGCTGTCACTGCTTTAAATGAAATCAGATAACAAACGTATGCACACTAGATATAATGATTTATAAAAAAAGTAGAAGTATTGGTAACTGACTCATAAGCTATTTATTTCCCAGGAGAAAGGATCTATGCTATGAGAACACATATTTTTTTCTGTTCCCTTCTGTTTTCCACTGTTGTTTTCTTTACTTCAATGGTAGTTGAGTTTATCCAATGTAATTTTATTTTAGAAATTTAAAATTGGAATCAAGATGAGAATAATGATTGAATATTCTGCACATTGAAATTAAAAGAATAATCTACAAGTTAAAAAAAAGAGATTAAGTATACTAGGATTTTAATAACAATAGTGCAAAGCTCTAGAGGAAATAACAAATTCTTATCTATAGACTTGGACCTGCTTTGTAGTTTCATCAATATGTGAACATTTTTATCGTTAATGCTATATTCATCATACTATACCTTGAAAAGAATGTTATTTAAGCTTAATTATCTAATTTTGTATTAAGCATTGCTTAAATAAATAACATCTTTGTTTAATAAAGTACATATATGTAGTTCACTGTTGACTTTCTCCAAACATATTTTTTCTAAAGTCATAATATAAAACTATTTTGTAGAGTCTATCAAGTCTTGGGTATTTAAAGCTTTTGCATCAAGCAAAAATTGATCAAAACACTATTCAAGCATATATAAAATCTACTTTAAAATTAGCTGTTTGAAATCTGGACATTGAAATATTAATATGTAGGTGTGTCAAATCTCTTTCATCATTTAATGATTCCTTGAGACTTCTGAAAAAAACTTTAATTATTATACGGTTATTTAGTTATGTAAAAGTACACAACAATAACATAAATGTGCATGCCCAAAATGTTTTCTGATTGTTGAAACGTTGATTATACTAAATCCTACTTATCTTTGGAAAATGTTATCCATGAAACACTAAGAAAAACAGCAATAAAAAAATACATTCTTGCCATTTATCAATACCAAGGGCAAGTGTTATATTTGTGTGAAAATGACACTGGAATATTGGTATCAGAATTACTTCAAGCAGAATGATAATTCAGAGGCTTTTTTTTAGCAGATTGGAATATAGAACAAATAGTGATAATATGTAAGGTTCAAATCAAGTAAAATGTTCTTCTTCACATTCATTTTATATTTCCTTATATGACATTAATAATGTTCCTAGTTGAAATTTTTCTTGTTCATAGAAGTTGGTTTTGTCACATGTCTTCTAGATTTGATACAAGACAAGTTTATCATCAACACAACTGAGGAAATACCAGGAGTGGAAAGACAGGAAGTAGAAGATATAAAAGATATTAGTTTGTGACACCATGCAGACAAATGTACTTCTTCCTGGGCTTCTTCACTAGCGAACAACTAGGCCATTAAGGAGATGGAAGACTGGCGCTATTTCCACTAACAGGTTCTGTTGGGCAGTTAATTTGTCAATTTCCCTAATAATTTTGTGCTGTTGAATACAGGATTCTGTGAAAAAGTCTTTTAGTTGTCTAGACCCATAATAAAATAAAAACGAGTGACACAAATTACAATTCGAATCAACAGGGAAGTTTTTGTAGGCAATAAGTAAGTGTGTCTTGTTGGATGTTAAAAGATGAGTATTAAGAAACAAGTTGCATACCTGAGTGCTTTTTGATAGTCATATTACAAGCTTATTAATAATTTATTAGTTTCAAAGTTAATACTCAAACCTTGAATAAGTAAAATTAAGATGATAAAGCTTATTGTTCAGGGAGAGAAATCTAGGAAGTGTGGTTTAGAATATTTTGTCAAAATTGGTCACACAAGATTGTACAGTATCTTGACAAACTGTACAGTATGAATCAAGAGTTAAATTGTGTCCTTGCTACTACTTCTGATTCCTGATTCAATCCTATACTCTCTCCTCCACAGGAGGGTAGGGGAAGAGAATGTTATAAAGTAAGAACAGTAAGCTCATTCAGGTCCTACTGCCTTAAACTTGGTGAAAATATCATTACAACAAATAGCAATAAAATATCACTATAATAATATATAAATATAATGTATGACCAAATTGGAGTATCTCCTGGGTTTCCGGAACTTAAAGTACATCAGTATGCCATGATCTGTTTTGCATCCTCGTCTTGGTATCTTGTGTCATCACAACTTATTCAAGTTTTTCCTCTGACAGATCCTCATCCAACCACAACTCCAATTGGAAAGAGGAATTCTTCCTTAGATAAAACCATGAAACCTATTTGACCGGACTCATTACTCTTCATCACAATTATCAGCATTCCAGTTTGTTTTGCCCACTAGCCTTCAAGTACATTATAGTCAGGGCCTGAATCTTATTCACAAGTATATGCCCAGTGCTGACACGTTATCCAAGAAATAATATATACCCCATAAATTTTGATATATGACTGGACCTCTTGACAACTAAGAGGAGCTCTTGGTAATTAGAAATAATCTTTGTATTATAAGTAAAGTGGATAAATTTTCTACTTATTTTCCCTGAAGATTATTTCAACTCCACTTTTATCACATCTTGTCTTATTTTTTACTTCGTTATTTCTATTTAGTATTGGATTCAAATAAAAAAGGAACACAGAGAAACAAAAAAACTCAATAAATTTAAAGCATCAATTAAAAAACTTTCAAATGTACCACTATGTGACTTTAAATACAGGACCAAATACTGATTAAAACTATGAGAATAGCTAACTAATCAACATATGTATGGATTACATCTTCAAGGAGATGTGAATACTTACATATGGGTCTTCCATGAAGTATAGTTAGAGGAAATGTTGTACGTGGGTCAAGACTAGAGATAAGAGAAGGATTCAGGTGACCTGTAACATGTGTTAATATAAGAAATTGTGCTATGTCTTGAAAGTTATTGTTTGGCTTTTGCAAAGAGGTGGATGTTAAGATTTACATTTTTGAAAAATCATTTGGGTATTATCAGTGGAGACAGGAGCAAGAAAGAAGTCTCTAGACCTGTTAAAATACATTGCTTCAAACTGTGGAAAAGGCAACAAGGGACTGAATTAAGAGGATGGAGATGACAAATGAAGAGATGCCAAAGGTAAGAGCTACTTAGCAGATTAAAGAGAATAAAAATAGTGAACGTTTGGATGTGGGAGGTGAGTAATGGGGAGGAGTTTAAGAGTCTGTATTGAGCGACTGGAGGGATAGTTATTCTCATAAAGATAAGTAAAAGAAGCAGATTTTATGACATTTTATGATCTCAGTGTCATTTATATTTAAATCACGGTCATTTTTTTTAGCATGATTTAATTGAAGAAAAAGATGAAAAGAGTAAATTTGACCAGCGACAAGCCAGGTGTTTGGGTAAAATGCTTAGAAATAAAAACTAATCACTAAAAATTAGGCATTTATAGAGTGTAGACAACTTATATTCCTCTCTAAAGATTAAAATAGGGTAATTAGAGCAATTTTTCATCTATTCTTCATGAACTGAAAGCATCTTTGTTCTGATCTTTCAAAAGATAATACAGTCTAGCCTTTGGAGCTGTCTAAAATATAGTTGAGAATTATTTTTAGTCAACACACTAGACACATTGCTGTAGTTTGCATTTCTCATCAAAGAAAATGAATAGGCAGTAAATAAAAAGTACAAACTGCCATGAAAATGAAGATTAATAAGGAAAGATTGTCATTTACTTTCAAAGCCCATGGTTCACTTTAAATGAAGCTCAAAAGGATTAGCTTTACAGTATTTGAATTAGACAATAAAATACATATCCTTAATGCTATCCTTTTATATAGCCATACATTTTCTTTGTGTACTTAATAAAAAATAAATAGCAGAAATTAGAATAAGCTTTTGCAGAAAATTCTGATTCTGAAATTTCTATGTTGTAAGGCTCCTAAAACTTAGTGATATCTACTTATGACAAAATTAAGACATCACCTCAAGATTATCTGGTTCTTTAAAACTAAACATTTGTACATGTGAATTTTCCCTAAAAGACCATTAAATATTCTTTTAGCTTTATTGTAGTATAACTGACATAGAAAAATTGAACACATTTAATGTATATATCTTGATGAGTTTGAACATATACATATACCCATGATACCACCACCACAATGAAGATACTAAACATATCCATCGTCTCCAAAAATTTCCAAGCGTTCTTTTGTGTTTTTTGAGGGTTTTTTGTTGATAAGAACATGCTATCTATCCTCTTAACATATCTGAAAGCACATAACTATTAACTATAGATAATACGCTGTACAGCAGATATCCATAACTTTTATCTTGCA
The DNA here is from genome assembly GCF_041296265.1 of Equus caballus. Classification (NCBI taxonomy): domain Eukaryota; kingdom Metazoa; phylum Chordata; class Mammalia; order Perissodactyla; family Equidae; genus Equus; species Equus caballus. The sequence goes on along the minus strand of NC_091709.1, from coordinate 24,247,132 downwards.
TAACTGAAACTTTAAACCTATTGAGCAACAATTCCCCATTTCCCCCCACCCCTGGCAACCATCATTCCATTCGCTGCTTCTATGAGTTTAATTATTTTAGATGCCTCATATAAGTGGAATCAAGCAGTATTCGTCTTTCTGTGACTGGCTTATTTCACTCAGCATAATGTCCTCCAGGTTCATCCATGTTTTTGCAAATGGCAGGATTCCCTCCTTTCTTAAGACTGAATGATATTCCGTTGTATGCATATACCACATTTTCTTTATCCACTTATTTCTCAATAGACATTTAGGTTGCTTCTACGTCTTGGCTATTGTGAATAATTCTGCAATGAACATGGGAATGCAGATATCTCTTCAATGTCGTGATTTCAACTCTTTTGGATATTTGCAGAAGTGGGATTGCTGGTCATATGGTAGTTCTATTTTTAATAGAAGAACTTCCATACTTCTCTCCACAGTGACTGAATTATTTTGCCTTCTCACCAACAGTGTTTAAGGGTTCCAAGTTTCCCACATCCTTGCCAACACTTGATATCTTTTGTTTTTCTAATAAGAGCCATCCTAACAAGTGTGAGAAAATATCTCATTGTAGTTTTGATGGCATTTTCCTGATAATTAGCAATGTTGAGCACCCTTTCATGTACCTGTTAGTCATTTGAATGTCTTCTTTGGAGAGGTGTCAAGTCCTTTGCCCATATTTTAATCATATTATTTGATGGTTTTTTTTGCTCTTGAGTTGTAGGTGTTCCTTATATCGTTTGGATATTGACCCCTTATCAGAAAGATAGTTAGCAAATATTTTCTCCCATTCAACAGCTTGTGTTTTCACTCTGTTGATTGTTTTCCTTGCCGTGCAGAAGCTTTTTAGTTTTATGTAGTTCCACTTATCTATTTTTGGCCTTCTTGCTTGGTTTTTGGTTTCAAATCAAATGAATGTTTGCAAAGACCAATGTCCAGAACTTTTCCCCTAAAGTTTTTTTTTCAAGCAATTTTACACAAGCAAATCTTACACGTAAGATTTTGAGTTGACCCATTTGAGTTCAACCCACTTTGAGTTGATTTTCCTATATAGTGTAAGATAAGGGTCCAATTTCATTCTTTTGCATGTGGATATCCAGGTTTCCCAACATCATTCGTGAAAAGTATTTATCTTTTGCGTATTCTTGTCCCCCTTGTTGAAGATCAGTTGACCTTGTATGAGTGAGTTTATTCTGTACTCTTCTTTAAAATTTCTCAATTTTATTTCTTTACCAGAGGGATTGCAGGCAACAATGACTTGGGGAATTGGGAGTAAGTTAGGGATGGTTATCTGACCTGCTTGGTTTAAAACAGAATTCCATCTAATTTTAAGGATTGAGACTCTGGCAGTTGAGAGACTGCAATGGTAATTCTGTTTATCAAATTATCACCTGTAGTCACCTGAAATGGAGTGTCCAATGAGGACAAGCTTTTGAGAGACTAAGTTGCTACTGCCATTTAAACCAAACTCATTTTTTGCACCACACATCTACTCTCTTGCCTTGCTTTCTGGACACAGCAAACTTAGCAAAGCTTTGGATCATACCTATGAAGATAGAACCAGGTTATGATTTCTACTATTGCCACAGATACCTATGGCAACTCCCTACAGACGGCATTGACTGGCAAGGAGACTTTGTGCCTATTTGTCTGCTCTTTGGTCTCCCAGTGACACTGGAGAGGCCAGCAGATGTGACCTGGACTCAGGGTGAGGTGATAACAGTCCATGTGAGGTAGGAGGGAGCCAGGAGACGAATCTTCCTCCTTTATTCTCCTCAGGTGGATTGTTCTGAAACGCAGTAGTTCAGATCCCTCTGAACATCTGACTCATTCCAGTCAGAGCCAGCCGTTACTCTTTCTGTAAATCTTCAGTGGGCACAGTAACACTCCTAGCCTTGGGCTAGTGGCTATTATTCACTTTTTAAAGCTGAGAAAACTGAGACACACAGTGTCTGCACAGCTGCCTGGCATCCAGGCAGCAGAGCTCATGTCTTCAGACACTTCCCAACCTTAAACGTTTAGGTTAATATCTGTCCTTCCGTCTTTCTAATTAACTTGTGAACTTACAAGTTATATTTTCTTTCCTTATTTTTCTGCCTCAGACTCCTCCTGGGCTTGTGCTCACCAATAAAGCTTTAGCACATAAGCTTTGTTTCGGGATCTGTTTTCTAGAGAACTCAAACAAGGGCAAAGGAGATGAGAAATTCACGTACCCTGGAATGGGATATTTGCTCTATTATTACAGGTGAATTTGGAGCTGTGCTCAACTTCTGAGTTGAAAACAGGAACATTCTGAGTGTGCTCATATAATGTTCATTCTCCTGCAGCTGAAGGCTTAGATGGGCTGAAGAACCAAACACCACATCTTTTAGAATGTCAGATTTCAACATCAATTAAATTCATAACTGCAAGTCTCATGTAAAATTTACGCTATTGATTCAGGAAAGAGGGAGAAATTGAATGTGTGTGTCCAGAAATAGCGGAAAGAGTCAGAGAACATTGAAGAGACCACCTGCAGTGAGCCTCCTGGCCAGGCCAGCTGAAGCGTCCTATCCCCTCTGTTCTAGGGAGGCTGTCCCTCCTTCACTTTAACAATCATTAGTCACTTCACAAGTGGAGGTTGAGACAGTTTCTTTTCAAGGAAAAACCAGGATGTAAGATTATATGTGACCTACGTGAATGCTCATCAAAATTCCCTCACAGTTCTGCTCCTGCAGGAATGAGGGCTTGCTCTACCACTAGGATAAAATCATCCTCCAAATGAGGAGCTCTCAGAAGGCAATGGGACCAAGTACTGGGCTGTGGAAAGAGAAATGGGACAATTTAACAATCAAATTAATACACTTTTAAGAGTTTAAGAAGACTCCCAAAGTAATTAAAATTATGTCATTTCTGAAATACTTCTGTGTTAACTGAAAAATTGTTTTTATATTAGTGAACCTAGAGAAGAACACTGTTAAAAAACAATTTTAAACATAAAATTATATCTAAAAACAATGTACACACACAAACACACATATACTCACTTTCATTAAAACTTACACTTAAAACACCACAACATTAAAAACTTCTTAATATAGAGTATCTGAACATTAAAAATAGCATTTTGGTACCTGCCTAAGATACCTATTTTTTACTTTAATATATGTCTTAACAATATATTTTGTCGTAATATGTTAGTGGTATTATTTTTAGAGGTTGTTTTCCTTTCAATATATTATTTTTAATGTTTTAACAAATAGCCAGTGATACTACTGAGGATTGCATTATAATTAATAAATTTGAAATTTCATTAACTTTCCCTATATATTATCTTATTTTTAACCAAGAAAATGCTCACTCTACAGGCGGTAAGGTATGGAAAAGTGCAGGACAAATTCTAAATGGAGGATATTTTAAATTCTACTTTTTTTTCCCACTTGAAGTGGATATATATCCTGATATATATATATATATATATATATATATATATATATATATATATATGTATATATATCCCATCCTAAATATTTTTCCTAGGTACTGTCTTTTTTCTTTATTCAAAGGACCTTTCCTCAACAAATATAAAAGTGCTGCATAATTTAGATGCTGCAAGCTTATAGGCTTTCTCAATTTTATTCTAATCTATTACAGAATATAAATTCGCCTTATTAAAAATAAGAGTTTTTTAAAAAAGTAGTCTCACAAGAAGATATATTACAAAGCCAACTATAGGATTTCAAAACAAATCCTTCATGCAACAGGAGCTGTCACTGCATAATTTATTAGATCCTGTCATGCTTTTTTTAAGGAGAAATTTTTCAGTACCTTATTGTTTACCATCTCTGTTTTCAATGATTGACATTTGCTAAAAGTTTCAAAAGCTCAATGTTTGGAGTGTTCTATGTGATTTTCTAATTTGATTACAAATTTCTAAATGATATTTTGAAAGTATGATAAATACGGAAAAATTTATCTACAGAAAAGTTCAGTAGTATCATAAGATCTTTAAGTTGGTATACAGAACAGTCCTTTACGTTCTCAGATATAACAAAGATCATGTACTGCCATGCTGAAAAGGGTTTTTTTAATGAGTTTTTTAGTATTTATTATCAACTTCATCACAAAAATGTCGTACTTTGTTTACTTGCACCACATATGTATGCATGTATGTTTGCATATGTATATACACCCAGAGATGAAAGAATGTATTATGTCTGTCACAGTAAATTTCAAATAAATTTCTACTTAACTTGTTTCTTAATTCAGTATAGATGATCTCACCATTACAAATACTAAATTTTGTTTTTCTACTGTAAATTCAAAGACTATTTGATTTTTAACACTTGTTTACTTCATGAACTTTCTAAATCTCCTCTTTGATTCTGGGAATTGGTTGCTTTGTTGTAATTAACAAAATTGATTTTCTGTTTGAAGCATCTGATAACACTGCTGGATTACCTGGCATCATTTAATTATTAGTAAATGCTTCCTTTTCACTTAACAAGGCCAACTCATTAAACGATACTTACTAACATTTATGAGTTTTGTATAACATTTATAACATGCTTAAGAAACTTTGAATCAGCAATGAGTGAAATTATTTCACAAAACAATCTTTTGATATAGATGAAACTATGTGATGTATAAATATACTTTCAGGAACTATGCTATGTACTGTCATTTCTTTGGACATAAATTTTCTTTTCCTTCCTTTCTTTTCTTCCTTTTTTTGTTCTTTCCCTGTTCATTGGCCCATTCAGGTTCTTAATAGAATCTCCAATAAGTTTGTTAAATTGCCAAATTGTAAAATCTAAGTATAAATAAATTTTTATTTGATAATTTACCTTCCATAAGAAATAATTTATTCTTTATTGGCTTATAAATATATAAGAAAATACATTGAAATATATATATATAAATATATATATGTATATACCCTTTTCCTTTGATTGTTCTGACTTCAGTGATTTAAGTGTTTGCTAACCAAATTCTCTGTTCCTTCCATGCTGATTTTTCCACTCAGCAACAGTGTTCACAAGTTTTTGGAACAAATGCCGTTTTCGGATATTTTTTAGATTAGAATTGATTAGAGTACTATTACACTTATAAATGAATTACCATTGGACCACTGCCAATCTGATGGCATCAATTTGTGACACTTTGCAAAGCAAATCTGTCACTAACCTTCTAGTCCGGCCTCATACCTTAGGCAACCTGTAATAACCCTTTACAAACATGAAATGTAGCATGGATTTAACAAGAACCAATAAATCCATATCCAGATAGGAGAGTTGCATAAGAATAGGAAGGTCAGATTAAAATCAGATGACATTTTATAAACACTAAATTTCATGTTGAAATGTTTGTATTCACAGTAGCTCTGTGGTATTCAGTCTCCTGTAACAGTCACCCTAGTGTTCAGTGTTTCTGTGGGTATAGGCTTAGAGGTAGAAAGTAAAATAGAAAAGAAAGCTTGAAGGATTTTACCTGCAAAACTAGTAGTGTTAGCATCTAATAGCTGTGGATGAATAAGCTAAAATAAGGGGCTAGAAGGCGCAAACTAAATTTAGTTATGTGAGTATAAATGTGTGTACGTATTTTCAAATACTGACCTCTTAGTGGATTAGAAGGCATTTTTATAATTTGATTTGACAGGATCTTATTGTTTTATAGCTATTATACATGAAGTTTTAATATTTTCATGGTGTATAATGTTTCCTTGTTCATAAATTCACTTTAGGAATTTTTACTTATTCATTAAGACTTGGATATAAACGCTTCAGTGTTTTACTTTTCTCAGAATTTTAGTTTTTTCTCACTAATAATTTGAAAAAATAATTCAATATGAATTGAATTGTCATCTGCTAGCATCTTTTCCTTGTAAAGTCTTGCATTGCTTAAAGATGGGGATATGTCCTGAGAAATGTATTGTTAGGTGATTTTGTCATTGTGCAAACATCACAGAGTGTACTTACACAAACCTGGATGGTAAGGCCTACAACACACCTATGCTGTATGATACTAATCTTATGCAACCACAGTTGTACATGTGGTCCATTGTTGACTGAAACATCATCCATTGTTGACTGAAAAGTGCTGTATTATGCCAAATAAAAATAGTCCTTTGTGATGGTTAATTTTATGTGTTAACTGGCCATGGAGTGCCTAGATAAAACATTATCTGGGTAAGTCTGTGAGGATATTTCTGTATGAAGTTAATATCTTGATCAGTTGACTCAGGAAAGTAGATTACTCTTCCCAATACAAATGAGCATCATCCAATCCACTGAGAGTATGATTAGAACAAAAGACAGAGGGATGAGGAATTCTCCCCTTTTTCCTGACTCACTGTTTGAGTAGGGACTTCTCATCTCATCATCTTTTGACAGTGGACCGATTTATACCATCAGCTCCCCTGATTCTCTAGCCTTTGGACTCAGATTTAATTACACCACTGACTTTCCTGAGTCTCCAGCCTGCAGATGGCAGATTGCGGGGCATAACAGCTTCCATCATCATTGTCACAGAAGCCAATTCCTTATTATAAATGCACGTGTGTCCTATTAGTCCAGTTTCTCTGGAGAACTCTAATACACCAACTTTGTCATTTTGCATGTATTTTGTTTCCGAGATGAAATTTAAAATTGTTAAAGATTATTTTGAAACATACACAAAGTAGAAAAATAATATAATGACTCCACATATTCATCACAAAGCTTCAACAATTACCAATATCCTAATGTTTTGTTTCATCACATATACATTTTAAAGCAATATTTAACATTTAATAAACCAATTGGCTTACTGGCTACTAAATTTTACTATTCTTCACATATATGAAAAATAAATGCAACAATCTCTAATAATCATTAATTTAGTCTTAACTCTATTCATATTCAAATAACTATTATGTTGGTATTCTTTCTCCTAAAGGACAAGTGGTTTATGTGTGGAGAACTGATATATGTATATTCATGCATACCTTATTCTCCACACATATATCTATATGTATGTTTAAATCACAAAGTGGGAAAGTTACTGATGGGTCCCAAATGAGTGTATGTATACCATAAAGTATGCATCAAGAAGGAAGTGGCTACAGAGAACTAGAGTTGTTCAAAAAGGAAAAAAGATTTAAAATTTGAATACGAATAAGATATATTTGTTGTTCTCACGCACTACCCAGATCTGCCTTAGAGCTGAAAGACACCCCATTCAGCCACTGGCGATGCTGGCAGCTGACATCCTTCAGCTGTCAGTCATCTCTGGAAATTGCCCTACTCTGAAGAGCTTTGCCTGGCCCAAGGCCAGATCCTGTTTCTAGAGATAGGTGACATCTAATGACTAGTGTACATTGTGGAAGTGCAAAGCCCCACTCCCTCACTACGATGTGGGATAACTTGTAGTAAATGTTTGAACTTAGTGCATTTGGAACTTTGGCTGAAGCCTTTGCTGAGTTCTCATCATAACCCACCTTCTCCTTGGCCCAATCCTGCTTCCTTTCCCTTGCCCATTTCCAAGGAGCAGATCCCAGGAATACATCCCAAGAACCACTTGCCTATGAATACATAATTCATGTCTATTTCCAGGTAAGACAATTTTGCAACATAAGGTTTGAAAGTGATCAAGAAACATCAAACAGATGGCCTTCAAAGAATAAAATTGGGGCAGGATGATTTCTAGTGTTCTTGAGAGACAAAAGAATTTTTAAGTCAAAACTAGGGCTTTTGGTAAAAAGTGTTTCTCTGTGTAAAATTCATCAACCATCTGCATCAAATTCTCATTCCTAGCCCCTCCCAAATCTCCTTTGCTTGTGTGTGCTTGAGATAGGAGAGAAGGGGCAGGATCTTGAATCTGCATTTGCAAGAATTTCTCTGGGAGGCTTTATGCATCCTAATGTGCCACAAATTGTTTATAGTACATAAAGCAGGGAGGGAAGGTGTGACTGGAGTCCATCAGAGGATCTGGGAAGGCTCTTACTATAATATTTACTTATGTGTACATTCATTTATTGATTGATATTTGTCAGACAATTATTTTCCTTTTCTCTTTCCATTACTATTTTGAATGAGGTTATGCTTCATATAAGAATTTAGTGTAAATGTCACCAAACCAGAAGGAGCCACATCTGTACCTGACAGAGAAGTCTAATAATATCTAGACATAGATATGAAGATTGGTGGATTTGGTATCTCCTGTTATTTAAGAGAGGATGGGAGTATCTTTGTTTGTATGATTTATAGTAGCCTTATGTGGTGGTAGGAGGGATCATGGAATTGTTATATAAAAGCCAAACAAGGGAATTAGAGTGAGGATGGGTGCTATATTAACCAGGGTTCTCCAGAGAAACAGAACCAATAATATAGATAGATAGATAGATATTTAGATAGATAGATAGATAGATAGATAGATAGATAGATAGATTTCTTTGGAGGAATTGCCTTACATGACTATGGAAGCTAAGCAGTCCCACAATCTGCTGTCTGTGGGAAAGCTGGTGGTATACATTGAAGCCAGAGAACCAATGATGTACATTCCAGTCTGAGTCTGAAGACCTGAGAAGCAGAAGTTCTGAGGGCAGGAGAGGGATGTCCCAGCTCAAAAGTAGGGCAGAGAGAGAATTTAACCTTCCTCTGCCTTTTTGTCCTATTCGGATCCTCAACAGGTTGGATGGTGCTCATCCTCATTGAGGATGGCAATCTATTTTACTCAGGCTACCAATTCAAATGCTAATCTCTTCTGGAAACACTTTCACAGACACACTCAGAAATTATGTCTAACCAGCATCCCATGATCCAGTCAAGTTGAATATAAAATTAACCATTACAGGTGCTGAGTAACAAATGGAATGAACTGTGCTGTCTGTATGCCTGTTTGGTATCAGAGTCATTTCTTATCCCTTTCCTACTATTCTGCGTATGCCAGAGGAGCTAATTGCAGCAGACTGCATTTCCCCAGCTCCCTTGCCAGATAGCTTTGAGTCAACTTTCACTAATACACGAAGAAAAGAAAAGCCAGGATCTTTCTCCCACTTCCTCTCTGCCTTTGGGAGATTCTAGATCTCCCGTAGCTTCCTGGGGACCCACACCCTCTATATCCAGATACTGAAGGGAAACCTGGACTCCTGGGCACCAGTTACAAAATTTCCTCCTTTGTCACTCCACTCTAGGAGTCAGAATGGATTCCTCTTCTGTTAATCTCTGATTTGCCTTGACAACCTCTGCTGTTCTCTTAGCTTTTGCACCACCTGTATAATCAGTTCCCCGCGTTGACTTTCCTCTGTGTTAAGTACTTATGTTGGTTTCCACTTTCCTAGTTTGGTCATGTGTGAGGTATAACTGCAGAACTGTAGGAAACATTTGATCCAGACCAAAGACTACTGAACAAGGTCAACTATTCATACTGTAATGAAACAAAGCAAAGTGGAGCAAAATAACAAAAACAAAAAAATATATAGCTTAAAATTATTTAGTTCTCTTCTTCTGAAACTTTAAGAGATTGAATATGATGGACTATCAACCATTAAGTTCACAGGAGGTAGGTTCATACATCAGTATCCTGTTTCCTTTCACGTCAAAAATCTTCCAATTTTTCTAATATCAGTTTATATTGATTTAGTAACATAAAAATAAAACAATACATCTGTTTGTAACCTCTATACTATTTAACACTATGAGGATATTTTTAAAGTCTGGAGATTAGGACTTAGAGAGTGTTCACATGAGACTAACATCAGTACTAGAGCTGACATGACTATTTCACATATTTTTTGTTTCTTTAATTATTTTGAAAAATGCTAGTAGTAAAACAATACTCTTTCTGCCCCTTTAAAAGAACACCAATGAATAGACAAACAAATAAACCAAAACACACAACATTTTAAATTCCCCAATTTGGATGAATTTATTGGTTACCTGAATGTTTATTTAACTACAAATCAAAAATAGTAAAATTATTATAAATTCACCAGAAATAATTACTTTCCTAAGCCTAATGAAATAATAAGTTGTCTTAGTGTATATTAAAATCCTTAAAAATTAAAGATTAAATGTATATATTGACAATAAAATTTCACCTCAACAAAATAATTCACTTCCTTTTTAAAATTAAATAGTCTAAAGGCTCTTGTGATAGCGATATTTCAAGGTAGAGACTTCTTTAAAAGATTTGCATTCACCATCAATGGTAAAATAAATGAGAAATGATGATAAAGTACACCAACATTCTATTGGATATAAATGTGTAAATAGAATTGATTTCATATAAGTTTTTAAAAAGTTATATTAGTTTTTTTTAAAATTTCTGTCTGTTTTACTATATATGTGTAGCCTGATTTGTTGAACCTATCATTATTTGTTTCTTTTTCAAAGAATTCTTCTACTATCACTACAATATCACCTGGAAAATAATAGTCAAGAAGATAAATATTATACACAACTTCATTTTCTCATATTTTAATACATACTTTTGTGAAAATTCCCCATTTGACAATTTCATTTTTTGGATATAATTGTTTTCTTATGACATTGAAACATTCATAGAAATCTTTGGGTGTCAAAAGTCACTAAATAGCATCCCTTTTTAAAAACATTGAACAGCGTAATGGAGATAATAAGTTTGAGCTTTGCAAACTGACCCAATCTCTTTAGCAATGATTGGAGATATTTGCAATATTTAATCAAATAAGAAGGTGAAAGAAAAATAAGCTGCAACAATAAAATTTTGGTTAAGGTAACAAGAGGAACTATTTTGATAAGTATTTTTAAGCTATCTTAAATTTATAAGCAAATAAATAGTTTCAGTTGAATATTACTATCAGTTCAATATATCACTGATAGAATAGGCAAATGAAATAGCAAGCAAAGAAGGCTCCAATTACTACCTTAAGTATCATTTCTTTGTGCTCAGATATAATTAATATATTTTAAATTACCTATTGTCCATAAAATGTTTGCTCGTATTTGAAAGGAAAGAAAAGGACAGGCAAGATCCACAAGTATTAAAATTCATAAAGTATGCTATTAATGGTTTTATTCATATAACCTTTTAAAAATTTGTCTCTTGAAACCCTGTTCTGGCGAGATGCTGTAAGAAGTATGGGACCCATAACCAAATAAGTTTAAGAAGTTCTGTGTAATATATTTCTTATTGAATAGTCACTGAGCATGTTTGTGTTTTAAAGGTTTAGAAGCAACCATAAATCCAGTACCAAAGGAACTCTTTGTGCTTAAAATTAACCCAGTCATATCCAACTAAATTTGAAACAAGATCTTGTTTGATCCCCTTACTCACATTATGTAAACTAGTTTTGAATTTTTTATTTACAAAGCTTGATGTGCCATATTTTGCTCATGATTCATGTTTTTTCTAAAGTTAATTCTTATTTCTCATATAACAATGAGAGTGAAAGTTAGTTTCTGGTATCTATAACTAATTAGAAAAGACAAATGTATCTTTCCTGAAACACAGAGATAGAGCTAGTGTCAAAAATTACTATATGGAATTATTCTCAGAACACAGTTGGCTGGGATACTTGAAGCATATTGTGTAGGATGCCTAAAAGCTTAAGATACTATGACATACAGGCAGCCTTTTGCAAAGATGAAGTGTTTCACGAAGATGAAGCATCGCATTTCAGCAAGGCTGAAATGCTGCCTTCCACAGGAAATATTGAAATGACTTAATTAAATGGAGTAGAATACTTTGGTTAGTGTGAAATTCATAAGAGTTGAATAAGATACCTCATTCCACTTTCAGATTAGTCATTATTATTTCATGATATGCTCTTAGACGGAACACGTTAACTAAAAAACGTGATGGGTTTTCACTACCCCCATGAAAACCGAGTGTATATAACATCTAATAAATCCATTATTATCCAAAAATAATTTAAAACTCTGCCTGCTTTTGCCTATCCCTGATAGAAGACCAAAGGTAGAGAAAAAATGGAGAAACTTAATTTTAATGTGAGAACTTTATAACTTTTTGAATTATGAAGAATAAAACAGCTTTAAGGTTTATCCCTGCTCTCATTTCTTCTCTCCTCTTATTTTTATTTCTCCCTTTGTTCCTGGTATTGTACCCTGCAAAGAATTGAGGCTTGTCAATGGTGTTGAATTAGGGATCTCAGAAACAGGAGCATGATTTCATGAAAACAGCCCCTTAGAAATGTCAGTTTTATTAGGGCAAGCCTATTTCCAAGTAATAGACCTAGCACCTAAAATTCAGGAGTGCCACATAGCAGATAGATGAGAGAAAATAAAATTGTAGGAAATTAAGATTTATAGGCAAATAATTTTCTACCTGATTTGTGTTGTATTGTCTTAAGCTGTAGTATTGCCTGTATATTTGCAGGTAATTTCAGCAAGAGATTTATGTCTTCATCTAATTTAAAACATATGCCTTCATAAAATGTCCACTTTCTTGATCTTCCTATAAACAGTGGCATTTTCCAGAGACAGAAAGACAAATACTGCATAATTTCACTCACATGTAGAAGATAATAAATACATGGATAAAAAGAAAAGATTAGTGATTACCAGAGGGGAAGGGGGTTAAGGGGGTGGGCAAAAGGGACAAAGGGGCACATACGTACTGTGACAGATAAAACTTAGACTACTGATGGTGAGCACAATGAAGTGTATTCAGGAATTGATAAACAATAACGTACACCTGAAATCACACAATGTTATAAATCATTATAATCACAATAAAATTACTTAAAAAATAAAAAAATAGTGGCATTTTCTCCACTTCTTTATAAAGGAGTGAGTAAAAACAATAGATTTTTTTCTCAAAATATATGTATATTTAAGAGCACTGCCATCCAGACAGGGCAGAAGAATTTATAATAAAATCATGGAGATAACCTCCAATCAATCAGTGAAAATGAGTTATATTTGTCCTCTTGGATTGTTTGAATCTATATAAGACAGTTAAAATAGTCAACAGGAGTCCCGAGATCTGGCTCTGGGTAGGTTCTGTCCCGTCTTCAGATTTCATTCTCCTCTGTGTAACATGGAGAATACAGTAGGTAGAGGTGAAAATTCTACAAGTCTCTTCTACCTCTGACATCCATGGCCTTTATATTGCCTATGAGCCACCTGAGGCCAAGCACTGAGAGAAAAACTTTCTGATGTATGATTAATAGTGCATGAAAAAGCATGGCTTTTCAAATGATTGGAAAGGCCAGGATTTTTATACACATTTGCCTCAACCTGGCCCCAGTGAGCATGCATGCACACATGTCTGGGTACATACACACATTCAAAGACATGTTCACACTCACAACTGCAGGCAGAAAAAATTTATAGAAAAAAAAACTAAGAATCCTCCCAAATTAGAATTACACAGCACACAGTTCGGTACTGGAGGCAAAAGTGTGAACTGTTGATCTGGGAGTGACACACAAGCCCCCTTAAACTATTAAAGTGAATAATTTCTTAACATTTTCAACTCATCATTTCAGACTTACAATTTCAAACTGAGCTTACACAGAATTATAACATGCACTTTTCATTTGCATCAAAATCTGCAGATTACCCTTTGGTATTGCAGAGTGTATTCCCCAAATTTCACCAAATGTGAAGCATTAAGATTGCCTGACACTTATGACGAGCTCTTGATTAAACTTTAATCTTTGTGCTGGTTTATAATGTTGTTGCATCTATTTCCATCATTGGCTTACTATTTATATATAAAAAGAGGGAAATGCAAGCCCATGCAGTCATTTCGAGGCCACTTGAAATAATATTTACAAAATATTAATAATTATCATGATGTTATTTATTGTCTACAATGTATAAGGTAATATTCTATACATTGTATCTTTGTTAATTTCTTCACTTACATAGTCCTAAAGTATAGGCATCTCCATTTTAACTATGAGGAAACTATAGCACTGAGATGCAAATTAAATTGTACGACATCATGCACCTAAAAAACATACCTTTTAAGACAGCCTCTTGGTGTTCAGATATTCTGCCATCACATCTCCTGTCTAGAGAAGAATGGATTGGGACTTAGTCATATTCAAAGGTTCAATGAATGTATTAAACTCAGCTTTGTGAAGTGGATTAAAATAGATAGTCTTCTATGCCTAATTGCAGACTGCCACAAAAAGTGATTGCAACATAGGAAAGGAGAACATGGGACTCCGCAAAGTCGGAAGGCATCTGCCATCAATTCTATTGAACTTTGAAGTCCTCAAGCTTCAGCTTCTTCAGATTATTGCATTTGTGGTAGCATCAGAGAAACTTGATCACACAATTCCTTATAGCAGAAATGACAGTAAAATGCATCATTTCACTCAAACTGGCCTTTTACAATAATTTGCTCTTAGAGTTTATCAATATTACTAAGTTGTTATGAAGTTAAAAAAAATCATGTTAAAGGCTATAACAAAAATAAGTGCTTTGCATCCTCTGTCTCATGCCAACACCCTCCCAAAAGGCAAGCACTTTTGATAATTTTGTCTATTTTTCTTGTAATTTAGTCCAGTTATTTCATTATCATGTTCATCCCCATGTCTCTTGAATAAGTGATACAGACATCACCTATTACACACTTCCTATTTACTTAGAAATTTAGTTCTTTCTCCTTTCTCTCTCACCTCCTCTTCCAGTAATCATTCATTCATTCATTCATTTAAAAACGTTACTTATGACCACCTAATATCTGACAGTCACTTCTTTAGGATCTGTGAATAGTATCATGGAAACATGATTCTATTGGGAAAAGGCAGACAATAAACAAACAAATTCATATGTCAAGTAACAATCTATGCTAGCAAGAAAAATAAGGAAATAGAAAGTAATGAGGTGTTAGTTAGGAAATGCCTCTTTCATATGCTGACATTTGAACAGAGTTCTGATCAGGTAAGCCAGGGTCTGTTTGGATATCAAGAAAAAGAACTCCAGACAGAAGGGACAAAAATTGGAAATCTTTAAGGCAGGAATGTGCTTGGTATTTTCTAGAATTGATTAAGAGACGAATAGAGCCGTGCCAAGACCATGAAAGGACAAGTCATAGGGCCTGATATTAAAGACTAGGCAATAGGGACCAGCTCATATGGGGCTTGATAGGGCTCTCAGTACTCCCAGGTAAACATACTGGTATATTTCCTCTCCCAATCACCCCAACACTTCCTCCCCCATTTTTACACTAGGTGACCTTGCTTCCCACTTTACTAGAAAATTGAAATCAATCAGCAGCTTCTCTCACAAACTCCTTTTTCACCACTTGCTGCTATAGAAGATGAAATTTCCTTGTTCCTACATAAACTGAACACTCCATCACACTAATTTAGCACCTCTTATTTGTTCAGAGACACTTCTCTAGCAACTCTTTCTGCTCAACGTCAGTAATTTTTGCTCTCTACTGGATTATTCCCATAAGGATTCAAATAAACTGTTATCTCTCCCATCTTAAAAATGAAAAACATCCACCACAATAATAATAACACTTCTACAAACCCATTTCTCCTCCCACGTACTCTCCTGATCCTTCCCTTCTTTGTAGTAAAACTATTTGGCATGTCTGTTTATGTGTCCTCTTTCCAATTTCTCTCTTTGCAACCTATCATCTTTAAACCACTCCATTTGGAGCTTTTTTTACTGGATATATTAAGAGTAGGTAACACAGTTGATCACTCATTTTTCTTTGATACATTTTGTTCACATCCCCAGCATCACTGGTCACTCCTCGTCTGCCCTGTTGATTTCCGCTTCACTTCCCCAAGTTGGGACCACTTACTCTTAGGAACACTTTTTCAATCCTCCTCAATCTATTCAGTCCTTTTTCTCTTCTTTTTTAAAACAATACTCAACTCATTCCCTTGATAGTGCCATCCAGACATAATGATTTTGAATACTGGCCATATGCTGAAGACTCTCAAATTAATATCTTTAGCTCAGAACTTTCTCTTGATTTCAACATCCAATAGGTTCCTCATTTGAACATCTAACAGAAACCTCAAACTTACTTATCCAACTGTCTTCTAAAATTTGGATGTTGTAGGCATTTCAAACTCAACCAAAACTAAATTCTGGATATTCCTTCACAAACCTGTTTCACCTGCAGCCTCCCTATGCCAGTGGATAGCAACTCTATACTTCAGGTTGCTGAGGTCAACATCACTGGAGTCATAAACTGACCTAGAGTTTTTCTCACATGTAGCATCCAATCTGTCAGGAAATATACCCAATCTCTATCTCATCCTCAATTCCTCATCTGGCACATTTTTCGGGTCATCAGTTGTCTTGAGGCCAGATTACTGCAGCTGACTTTCAACTGTTCTCTCTCTTTCATCTTTTCCATCTTATAGTCTATTCTTAACACAGCATCCAGAGTGGCTCATTTGAAACTTAACTTAAAATTTGCTTAAAATCCTTCAATTTTCCCTATTTCATTCTGAGTAAAAGTCAAATTTCTTAATGTGGCATAAATTATGTAAATAAACGTGTAATAATTATAGCATAAAATATAGAATGATAACTGAGTCCTCTTTTACCTCAAGCATTCTCTACTAGTAATCTCCCCCTTAATAATTCTGTTCCAGTCACAGTATCTTCATGTTTTAGCTTAAACAATCTCCCTGTGCCTGGAACATGCTCAGCTCTCTTGCTGATGCTTATCTTGACCATCTTCTACTGCAACCTCTCCCAAACACACTCACACCTAATCTGTCACTCCTAAAACCCTTTGCATTCTCTATTCTTTCTTTTTAATTTTCCTATAGCAACAATCAACTTATATCCAATTATGTAATTTACTTATTTAAAATGTTTATTTTTTATTTTATGTCTAAGGTTGTGGCAGGAGACCAATTGAGAGACTATTGAACTAGTTCAACTGAGAGATTCTGGTAGCTTGGCCTATGGTGACATCAGTGAAGGACAAAGTGTCATCATGTCAGATTTGAAATGTACTTAAAAATATAGCATATTAGAAGATACCCTTAATAACTGGAGAAAATGGAATTAGCATACTGAAGTTGAGAAGAGTGAGAAAAGACATCGGAGGTAAGTCTACTTCTGGATGTGTTAATTTTCATATAATTATTAGATATTCAAGTAGAAGAACAAGTAAGCAGTTGATTTATTTAGGTCCAATATTCAGAAGAGAGATAGAGGCTAGAAATAAAATATATATTGTTTAAAGTTATGGGTCTCATGTGAGCACCAAGGAAGTGAGATAAGGGAAGGACTCATGACTGATCTCTGGGACACTCCACAAAATTTGAATTATGATAGATGATGATAATCCAGCAAAGCAGATGAAAAGGAAGGTCATTACATCAGAACACCCAAGTAGTAGTAATATTGGGGGACCAAGAGAAGAAAAAGAGAGCCATCAACTATGTCAAATGCTACTGATAGATCAATTGAGATGCACTGTGAAAGACGTTTTTTAACCTTGATAACTTTTCTGGTGAGTAGTGGGGATAAAAGCCTTATTCTACTGGGTTAGTGGTGAGAGCATAAGACAAAAAGAATGGGGACCCTAGATTCTTATAAAGTTTTGCAATAAAAAAGAGTAGAGAAATGCAACAGTTGGAAGAGGATGTGAAATTGTGGAACTGTAGGAAATCTCTTTTTACCTTGACCAGAAAAGTCATGGGATTGACTAACTTTTCACTCTGAAGGCAGAGAAAGGACTTCTCCAACACATTTATATAAATTGTGATAAATAAATTAAAATAGAATAAATAAAATGGAACAAAATGGTTACATATCATGAGATTTATTTTTCTAATACAAGATACCATTTTATTTTTGGTGAGGAAGACTGGCCCTAAGCTAATGTCTGCTGCCAATCTTCCTCTTTTTGCTTGAGGATGATTGCGGCAGAACTAACATCTGTGCCAATCTTCCTCTATTTTATGTAGGATGCTGCCACAACATGTCTTGATGACCAGCGTACAGGTCTTTGCCTGGGATCCAAACCCATGAACATCCAGCCACTGAAGCAGAATGTGCAAACTTAACTACTATGCCACTGGGCCGACCCCCAGATACCATTTTTATAACTATGAAAAATTAGTCATTGCTTTGATCAAGTCGTATTATTTCCTTAAACAATTTTTGTTCCTAGTATTAAAAATAGACTATTTTTTTCATTGACTAGATTACCTTTCTCCTTGTGAATGTCTTCTACCACAATCCAACAGTCACTCAATACAATTTTCCAGAAGTCAATTCTCTCAGACACACTGTCTTGAGCTCTCAGTCCTCCACATTCCAGAAGTCATTACTTCCTTGGTAGCTGCCATCCTGGGATTTTCCTTTTCACCTTTATTCTGTGAGTTCCTGTTGCTCCTTTCCTATGTCGAGTATTCTGTTTACTCAGTCTCAGGTCTTATAAAATTTATTCCCACTTTGGGTAAAACACACCTTCCAATATCTTTCTGAGTTTAAGTATATTGTAGAGAAATTATTTGATAAATAGTGCTTAAAAATGTCTTTATCCTCTCTTCCACAATTGTGTTATATTTTGGCTGTGCATAAAATTCAGGTTAAAAATTGTTTTTCCTCAGAATGTTTTAGAAGCCACTATGCCATTGTCTCCCAGCTAATGTTGAGAAGACTGATGCCAATCTTATTTCAAAACTTTGCATATGAGCCATGATTGTTTCTTTGTAACACTTTGTATAATCTTTTTATCTCAAGTATTGTGAAAATTTATGATGATATGCCTGAAATTCTGTGTAGGAAACTTGACTTGTATCTTGTGAGTAATCCCCTTGTGGTTATAAAGGTTTCATTTTTCTCCAATCTGCAACGTAAGTTATCAATCTATCTTAATTTATTAATACTCATGATTATAGTATCTTACAGTTTCATCAAAAATAGCTATTTTTTGCATCAATTCTTGCCTGAGATTTCTTTTAAAATACATTAAGCTGAAATCACATAAAATAGAAAATCAGATCAAACAATTAGTTTCTGGAAAGATCTCTTCCAGGTTAAAGAGATTCCAAAGCAATCTTTAAAGAGTTCATCCATGATCATGCTAAGCTTAGCATTCCCTGGGCTATTTCATACATCTTTTCTTTACTTTGTAATTCTGCTTTTCTCTATTCTCTCATCTCTTTCCAAAATATCTGATCTCAACTGACATAGCACTTTTGATTTTTCTATTAACTCACATCACTCAAATATGTGCATGCCTTGAAAACTCTGTGTCCACTTATTCATATTTAACTGAGTTATTTTTTGTTCAACATATAATATGTCTGTTCCTTTACCCTCTCTTGTATTTCATTATAACAAAGTTTACTTCTAAAATTGTTGGTCTTTAAGCTTTTAATACACTTTTTTTAGTATTCTTTTAGCCCCTTCAGAACTGCTAAATGCATTTATCTTCTCTCAAATTACTGATCCCTGAATCATGTGAAGTACTATTATGATAAGTTGTCTGCATTTATTCCAATAAAGAGCACAGAGAGTCTCTAGCTGTAAACATGTTATTTCTACTTAATGTGCTAGGTTATTCAAAGAAATCTTTATTTACCAAGTCCCCATATAGAAGTTGGCTTTGTAAATGAATGTATCTTGCTCTGGGGGAATTTTGCACTTTAGCGAAATAATTATAACAATAAAAAGTAACATTTTGACACAAAAACATGTTGTAGGAATAGAGGCAAATTAAATATTAATATATTTTATATTCCCAAAGCTAGGAATACATGTTATAATCTTCAAGAATTTTCTTTCTCCCCTAGACACCATCTAATATCCTATATCAAAATCACAACTATTCTTACTAAAGTTTTTTTTCTGTTCCTTCTTTGTCTACTTGCTCATACATTTACTTTTGTTGTTGTTAATGCCATCCAGTCAGTTTTGACTCCTACTGGCCCTGTGTACAGCAGAGCAGAACCCTGCCCAGTCTTTTTGCACCATGCTCTCACCTTCTGGTGCTCTATCAGACAATGCTCCGCTGCTATTCATAGGGTTTTCATGGCCAATTTTTTCAGAAGTGGCTGGCCAGGTCCCTCTTCCTAGTCTTTCTTTAGTCTGGAAGCTCCGCTGAAACCTGTCCACTATGGGTGACCCTGCTGGTATTTGAAATTCCAGTGGCATAGCTTTCAGCTTCACTGCCACACGTAGCCAGCACAGTATGAAAACCCACAGATGGGTGGTATGGTTCCCTATCCGGGAAATGAACCAGGGTCGCTGCGATGAGAGCCCCAGATCTTAACCACTAGACCACCAGGGCTGGATAAATTTACTTTTAGACACATCAAAATTGGATAAAATAAACTTAGCCAAGATGTGCTGTGAGTATAGAGATTGGATTAGATTAAGTTCATAGTCCAAAGTTAAAGTCCTCGATTTAACGACAAGTAAAGTAGGATGGTGAAGATTTTGGTCTTTAAAAGGACATTTAGTTTATGATTACATATTTATCTGATTTTTAAATGCTTATGTTATGTCCTTCCTGAAAATCTGTTTCAGGGACTACCTGCTTCTCAAATCCTTCAATGACAAGCTACAGTCATATACCCTCAGAAGTTGTTCCTGGCCTTCTCATCTTAGGAGACAGCTTCCTCCTTATAATAGTCTTGGTCTTATAGTATTATATCTGCTATTTATTTGTCCATTCATCTACCAACTACATCACTGAAAATTATGCTTAACCATCTAACACATTTGTATTCAGATTACATATTTACCTGTTGGGCACCATGCCTAAAGAGCAAGTATTTCAATTAGAGCTCCCTGACTTAAGAGTGCTCATCAAAATCATTGCTCCCTGGAAGGAGTCAGACCATCAAATCAATCACAGAATGAGATGAATGTTTCTACAATTCTGTTATCAGCGAAGGTATGATCAGGAATTTTAAGGTCTAATCACACGTACATACTGTTAAACAATAAAAGTTTTTAGATAACAAAGAAGGTGTGCACATGCACTTTTAATATTATCCTTTGATTTGACAGTACATTAAATAGAGGATGAATATTCAGCCACCACATCACCAAAGACTTAGCTACAACAATCCTTGCTATTCCAAGGTACTACTGTGTCACCTAGTGGCCAGTACCAGCAGTTCCAACACACTTACTCCAGCTATTTACCAATAGAAGGGACTGTAATGTCAGATATGCTTATCTCAATAATCTTGGGGACTCCAATGTCCCTTTGCCCTGAATCTCCTGCCTTTGTCTTCTTAACATCTCCATACCTTATATGTGTTCTCTCATACTCACATCTTAACTTTGCTCTGTGTTAATCAGTCCTGAAAACATTTACTGTTTCTCCCCCTCTTAAATTTTCCTATTGTTTTCTGTATTCCATAACTAATATTCTAAGGAATGTATCATAGCAAAGAAATTCAAAAGTTCCTGCTTATTTCCTATGGAAAACAATGTCGTTCTAATGATTATGCTGATTTTTCCAATACGTTCATCCCTTTTTTACAATATTTCAATGTGCACATTTTTAATATGCCAAAAAAAGGGGGTTTAAAAAGTGACTTCCACCCTCATAAATCTAGGATATCAAGTTCTTATAAATGCCTATTAGATGGAATCTGTAATGTGCTTACTAGGAGAATTCATTCATGATTATAATCCAAAGGCTGAAGAAGAAATTATAATACAGAAGGGAAAACATATTTTGGTAAAGACAAGTGAAGGAGGAGAATTGTGCAGCAGGTCCCAGGTGAAAGTTCAATTTCTAAAACATTAAGTTAGAAAACTTATTGAGGAAAATTGTTTTAAGGCATAAACACTTAGCAAGTCAAGATTGTAGAGAAATTAATCATATTGGATACTGGACGCCTTAACCAGGAAAGGACCAGTTGGGTATAACACATGGAATTATGATTG
The DNA here is from genome assembly GCF_041296265.1 of Equus caballus. Classification (NCBI taxonomy): domain Eukaryota; kingdom Metazoa; phylum Chordata; class Mammalia; order Perissodactyla; family Equidae; genus Equus; species Equus caballus. The sequence continues at coordinate 24,225,293 of NC_091709.1, read as the reverse complement.
ATATCAAGTATTCTTAACGTAAAATTGAATGAGTCCCTTAATCGACTAACAGTTAGTGATTGCCTAGTGCTGCAGTGGACCATGTTAGATTTCCGGGATACTAAGAACAAAATTCAATCTTTGCCCTCAAAACTCTCATGGATTGTTTGAAAAACACTTTCTCCCATTCACAATATGACAACTAATAGACCAAATAAGAACTAATACATAGAACGACAAAATAAAAATCAAAGTTCCAACTCATTCTGGGCCGGAGGGTTAAAGATGAAGACATAAGCACAAGCATGATGGGGTCCATAGGCGATGCCCATGAAAATCATTACTGCTACTGCTAAGAGTATGTACAACGGCAAGAAGGTAGAAGAAAAAGTGTCCAGGAGGGGGACATGAACAGAAAGAGGGAACATTGTAGAACATGGTAGATGATAAACCTGAAAAAATAGGAAGGACTAAAACATGAAAGTTTTTGTATTAAATATCACAGGCTTTAAAATTTATTTTGAAAGCAATATGGAACTCCTAGGCAAATTTATGTAAGAAGGTAAACTGATTGGATTATTTTCTAAAGAGATCATTCTGTGAGCAATATGATTACTGGGTTGGTGTGCAGGGAGACTCAAAGATGGAGAAAACATTTATGTGTGTCTCCAACAAGAAATAACACGGTCTTCAAAAATTATGGAATAATTGCACATATTTTCAAATAAACTTCAAAGGCAAAATGATCAAGACTTAGTTACAATTTAGATAGGGGGACAAGAGAAAAGATAATATGAAAGATGATTTTAAGTTTCTGGCTTACTTGGTAAGAAATTTAAACATACTCCCCCCAACGCTTTCCCATTAGCTATCCTGCCCTCACTTGGTTTAAGATATAGTCCCACATAAGAATTCACTCAGCGAAGTATGCAGTTTGACGGACTAGGAGAATTGAGACTGAGAAGTCTTCAAACAACTTTCAGTCAAGTGGGTACAGCATATTCTGTGATCCACAGAAGATCATTGCTATGGTCATTAGCATGCTACTTGCCTTGTAGGTGTCTAGACTCACATGCTGTCAGTAAACACAGAGCCAAATATGCTAGGGTTGCATTCCTAATGATAAAAATTAAAATTGCTAACACATATTTGTGTTAATTGTGTGCCACACATTATTCTAAACTCTACATCTATTAATGTATTTGATCCCCCTACTCCCTACTAGATTAGTACTATTATTATCTCTGCTTGACACATGAGGCGAGAAAGACATGATGAAATTACAAAAACTCTCCCAAGAGTACACGACTGCCAGCAGGATTCACACCCAACAAATCAGGCTTTAATATTCTTTCCCTCCTCTGCATCCTTAGTCCCTATGTTTCCTTTGGGTAATTTTAATCAGTAGAAATTATAAATTCATGGCCATAAAGATAGTAGGGAACTTCATGACTCCTGAACTGAAAAAGCTTTACATTTCTTTTTATTTCCAGTTTATCAGTAAAATTGCTGTTGCTCAGTAATAAACATAGTTCAAGTGTAATCAGATATCTCAAAAACATCATTCACACTGGAAGTGGTGAGAAAAGGTAGCTTGTGTTCGGAGAAACACACTTGCACAAACTGGAAAAGTCAATAATTGCTAGACGTGACAAACTATCCAAATGTAAGTGAAGTTCACACCATGCAAAGTCATTTTCTAGCAGGTGACAAAGTGGTTCTGCTATGCTTATATTTGCATGAATCAAACTCCAGTAGCAATTGATGACCCCAGGGAGACTTGAATATATCTTTTTTGTTTTTGTAACAGGGCATCATAAATCGTATATACTTATTCTAAATTGAGGTGAATTCCTGCAGACTTGCTGTAGCAATCTTAGAATTTTTACAGATTTACTCCAATTATATTTGCTTCCCATAGTGGGAAGATGTCTTCGGAAATAGAGGGAAGCACCATGGGAAACGTGACATTTGTCTAACGGGTCTTTAGAAACTTGATTATTTCTCACCTTATATTTTTGAGAATAGCCGTCAAAATGTTTTCTGGGTCTTCTGTTTGAATTTCCAAACTTGAGAAGTCATTTATCACTCAGGTTTCAGTAGAACGTTCACAGAAAGAAAGTGTTAATAAATCACTAGGAACTGCTTTCAGATCAGCGCCGACAAACGCTTTTCCCTCACTTCTCAGTAAAAATGATGCAGACTTCTTAAGTGATCACCTTCCATTATTTGAAAAGAGATAAGTTTTAATCCACTTCTGAGAGGAATGGAAATACTGGTGTGATGTAAAAGATAGAAACACAGTAGAAAAGTGAGATAGTCACTGAAGAAAAGCTGCCTACAGGGACATCTGTGCTTTCAGTGTGCTCAGCACTCTTGACGTCAGTTTAATTAATTCATCAGCAAGTGGTAATTCAGCCTCTAAGAAGGCTGATTCTGAATTTTTATCTGACAAAATAAACCCAGAGTTTTGCTTCACTGTTCTTGAAGAAAAATATGATTTGAAAAATCATTGCATTCTTAAGTAAGTTTGAGAATTTCCTGGCTGGAACTATCAAAGTGACAGTCAATTTCACTTATCCTGCCTCGTAGATGACTGGGAAAATAAACAAAATCTCAGTTTTATTTTGTTTATAACTTCTTGCAAGTTATTTGAGATCTGTGACATGACAGTTTTATATAGATTTCATTAGTAAATATCAAATGTTCTTTAATAGATCATTTTGCCATTTTTGAGGTCTCTATAAAGTGTGGAGCTACTGCAAAATGTTATTAGTTTCTTGCTTTCCCTAATAGATATGAATCTTTTTACATCAACAGTGACAACTGAATAAAAATTTTAAAAATAGTTTATGTACTCTTTTCCTAGGATACAACTCTGCCTCCTAAATCATAACAAATTAATTTGATTCACAATTCGCTGGACCAAGAAATGCCTTGAAGACACTGCCGCTTTCTCCAGCTCCCCATTTAGATGTATGTGTTTTGGTTCTCAAGAACCTTCCATCAAAGGGTGGTGTTCAGAGCCAGACAGAGATAATAGAGAAATCAATATTAGATGATGCTTTTAGAGTCACTGTTGGCAAAACTGGACTCCAGATATGACATTCTAGGTAAAATAATTCCTCATCAAAAGCAAAATCGATAGAACTATTAACAGATTCTCTTTGTAAGAAAGTCCCACTTTCTACCAAAGAAATAGTATACCCTACATTTAATTAAAATAAAGAAATTTACTCCATTCATTCAACGGACATTGAATAAGTACTTCCTATTTATTACAAAAGACTGTGTCCTGGAATGAATTATAATAATAAAATAAAAGCCTTTTTACAATCGTGATCAAGTAAAGATTTTTTTCATATATAGAGCAATAGTTAAATACAAAGTAGGATATGATAAATGGCATTATGGAATTGTTATAAGTTCCATGAATGACTCAAGAAGGAAGGATTTACTTTTGGGGCCTTTCAGAAGGTAAGAAATTGCACTGAATCTGCCCATGAAGATTTAAGGAAAGGCGTTCCATACTAGGTTAATAAATTAAAACCCAAGCTTATATACCAGAAAAGGAAAGATAGAAGGGTGATGCAAATTCTGCTTTTACCACATAGGATATGTCTCTATTATATAGGAATGTGAAGGGAAGCTTAATATCATATGTATGTGTACTTTGAGTGGTGAAGGGATTTGACAAAGGTCACAACATGAAGAAGATTAATTTGTTAATATCTGGAGTAAATTAGATGAGAGGAAACAGATGCAAACATATTGAAGATGCTGTTGCATAATAATGGTGATAATATTAGTGACCTAATTAAAATAGTAACAGTGGGACTGGAAAAGAAAAAAAAGATAAGAGAGGCATAATAGACAAAGAGAATCATAAGGATAAAATGTATGTTCGACGAAGAGGGAATACTCAAATATTACTCAAAAGTTAATTATTTTTCAATTCTGCATTCAATCATCTACCACTTTTTAAAAACATAAAACTTTTAAATGTATGACTATAGATACATAAAGAGAAACCCATGTGCATGATGAGGCTAAAAATAATGCTGTCTACAAGATTGTATTAGATATCTTTCTTCCTCATTATTGACATTAATTAGGGTTTTGACTAAATCATTAGAATTAGCTTGTACATATACAAATCACAAATAGAGCAAAACAGAAAAGATCCTCCTCTGTGAATTAGTCACATCCACAGTTTCCAATGTAAAAATCATCAGTAGTGAAACTGTATGGAAATGGTCAACCTTCCCCAAGTCAGCAATAGTATCTGAATCAGAAAATTGACATCATCTGATAAATAAGGTCAAAGGCTGCTATACTAGCAAATTTAACACATATATTCAAGCAGTAGATGTCAATGGTGTAAAAAAAAATCATTGACCCAACTGTCCTCCTTTACAAATGAGATAGCTGCTAGTATTTTTTTTTAATTACCATTCTTTGGTGGCTCTATTTAGCAAAATCAATGACCTAAGTTCTGACCTTCCAGTTCAGAGACACTGAAGCAATGAAAGCAGTTGCCAAAGACACACAACAGTTTCCAGACATATAAAATTTGGTTTCACCTTGAATTAACAGGGGACAGAGGGCATTAACAAATACGTGACCCTAAGTTAATGATTTGCCATCACTTATCTTGTGCTTTATGAAAATATATTAGGGGACTGCTAGAATGCCTTATCAACTTGCCATCACTTATCTTGTGCTTTATGAAAATATATTAGGGGACTGCTAGAATGCCTTATCAACTTCTGAGCAAATAAGAAGGTTCTTAAGGAAGAGAAACTCAACTTAGTGTTGAAAAGCACTTTGAGGGGTTTTTTTGAGGCTAATTGCTCTCTCCTGAGACAGTTACTAGTTCTCCAATCTATTGGGCAGAAGTTCAACCTTGATGGAGAAAGGATATTACTCCAGGAGGAAGTATAATGGCTCGACTTGGTGAGTCTGTGATTGGGGGAGCAATGATCTGTTAAATGACACATAATCCTCCAGAGAGGAACTCCCTGATCCAGAACTCAGTAATGAAAGTTAGATCAGGGACAGAACCAGCTCAGTGTCCTTCCCTGCTAAGGTTTCTAAGGTTCAGGGAAACTGCAGAAACAGGTGGCCTTTGCTCTGAAGAACTTTCCATAATGAATGAACTATACTTACTACAGAGGACCTGCAATGGGAGTAACAGAAGAAGCGCATATCATGGAAAGCTCTCAGGAAATTTTACATATATATACACATATGTACATATAAAATTATATGTATATAATTCGTCATCCAGTGGGAACAGACACCAGTGACATTTGGGATACATGTGAGATATTGTATAACTGCATGTTATATAGTATCTAATAAATTTTACAAAATTTCTCTTTGATACACTGCTCCTAACATGTACACATGGAAGTATTATTTAAATTTATTTTCATGTCCCCAAGGAAAGTATTTTCTGAGATTCTCTGGGCCAAAGAGATGTGATATCTTATTAATGATTTTTGAGCACAAGGTAATGTATGTTACCAAATTATTAGATAAATGAAATTGAATTCCCTATACAGCTACACCATTTACCATTAACAAACATCTCAGTCATGACTTAAAATGATGAACTATGATATTGCTTATATCTTCAGTGATGCCATCAATTATTTAATTCTCTTATAGCTGAATAATCAGGACTCACTTTTTAATGAAAAAATGACTAAAGGGACCTACCTTTACATAGTACTTTTTCTCAGAGAAAACTACTTAATTTATTTTTTTCTCAAATGAACTCTTTTGTCTATTATGATCTTTGCCAGGCTTGATAAGTGATATCCTAAAAACTATTAGTATTTATGACAAGTATTGAGTTAAATATATTTTATTCTTTTAATATAATTTAAGTTTTTGTATTACATGGGTTTAAAGCAAGTAAATATCTCAACTACTTTATCTTAAATTTATTTATATGAGTAATTTTCCATTTTGTGTTAAAAATTTCGTATTTATGAATTCCTTTGTTGCTTAAACATTCTTCTTATTTTTAAGAGAGCTACAATTTTTTTCTGCCCATTGACACTTACTTTCTTGAAAGACTTTTTGAATATTCTGAGATTTCCAACTTCTTAGCTAACTATATTTATTATTGATATTCATTATTTTATTGTTTTGTTTTAATTTAGATCCAGTGACTTCTTTTTAATAATACATCTAAATGTTGCTCATACACTTTACTTTTTATTCTAAACAAACAACAGTTATTAGAAATTTGCTGTCCTATGCTATATTAATAGTTCCAACATTTCTCAAATTTGTCTTGAGCAACAAATATTCAAAAGGATACTAAAAAAATGACATTTGGGAAAAAATAATGTGATCTAATAAAGTAAAGTTTCAATTAAAGATAGTTAAAAGATTTTTTTTTTAGTATAGCTTTCAAGAACTTTTAATTTGCTTATTTGTACTATGAACCTTAAAGAAAATAGATAGATTATGCAGCACTTCACAAAATTTTTGACTGAAACATTGTTTTTACAGTCTCTTGTAGAATGAGTAGTTGCTAAACACACTTCATAAAATTTTCCATAATTAGAATACTAATTATTTTTAAAAAGGTGTAAGTCAGAAATTCAGTGCCATAGATATCATAACTCTTCTTTGCACTTGGTTCTTATAATGTCAATTTTATCCTCTTCTCTACATAATTGTTCAATACCCATTCACTGTTTTACTCTTTCCTGGCATGTGGGGATACAGAGATGAAAAAAGGTTTTACCTCAAGGAAATCAGAAGGAAGAAGGCATTATATTACTTACAACTTTGAGTAATATATCTCAGTAAATTTTTGAGTGACATTTTTGAATAATATTTTTGAGTAATTTTTTTGAGTAAATATTTGTAAGCAGTTACTATGAGCCAGACATGTAATAGGATTGGTCACAAAATTGGAGGCAAAACCAGACAGTGATATCAAACCTGAAGTGAATTCACTCACCCCTTGCACAGCAAGCCAATCTTTGACACCTGGGATAGTGGAAGAAAGCAGGAATTTTATTATTGCACAGTGATGAGCAAGGAGGAAGGGCAGCTAATGCTGAAATTCTAAACTCCCCGAGAAACTAAAAGGAAGAGTTTTTATTTGGGGTTTTAGGTAGGGGAGGGGGAACACATGGCCTTGCTGGTCGGAGCTTTCCCACCAGCCTGCCTTGGGCCTTGAGACTACTTGAAGGGAGGAGGGAGCCTGTGACCTTGCTGGTCAGCAGCTTTCCCATCAGCCTGTATCTCTTTGTGGGGAGGAGATAAGGAATCCAGGTGTTTGTCCTTGGCTGTGTCTGTCTCCATGGAGGATAGTGGATTCTGCAGCCAGGAAGCCAGGGAGTAAGCAGGGAATGAGTGTTCTGGTTTTAACCCCATATATGCTGGGTTTAGTGTAGGGAAACTGATATCAGGGTTGCTATCAACATGGCTTTTGAACTCATAGGTATAAAAATTCAGTAGGGAAGAGAAATAATAATGAACAAACAAGTAAACTAAAAATATCCTAAATCTGATAAGTGCTACTAAATGGTGGTGGGAGCAGGGGAAGAAGGAAATTACATTGTTCTCTGAGAGCTTGTAATTGAAAGTTTTGACTTAATTATTATTAAGTAGATAGCAAAATGAAGAATATTTTTAAAAAGGCGTAGGGGGTTATTGGAAGTATAGTTAGGAATAACTTCTAGACAGCATTTGTTCAGGATTTATGGTAAGATGAAGCATGACATATTTTTGGAACAAACTGAAAACCTGTGCATGTGAGGAGAGCTGAGAGGGTAAGGTAAATCTTGGTTGCCAGATCAAGTTGTTGAAATAGACAGCAGAGAGCATGGGGACTTTGCAGGTCTGCTGAGGACTTATACTAAGGATTAATGGTAAGCTACTCTAGAGTTTTAAGCAAGGTGTGTGTATGTGTGAAAGAGGTGGACTTGATCATATTTCCACATTGATCCTTTTGTAAAGGTCTCTCTGATCATCTTTTGAAGAAGATCTTTAAGGGTAGTGGTGGAGGGATGTTGAGAACAATGTACAGGGCAGAATGATGATGGGAAGAAGACCGTAGGTAGATTAAAACGATGTGAAGGCCAAATAGTGAGAAATCTGTGAAGAATTGGGTATAGACTTGGGGGAGAACGTGGTGTGAAGGCAATTCCAGATCTCTGGATTACAAAGCTGTTGGAGGTGTTATTTGCTGAGTTTGGGAGCACCAGGAGAGGGTTAGGCCTGGAAAGTATAGATAACTGTGATTTCAAGCCTTTTGAATTTGAGGAAAGCTTAAGAAATTTAAGAAGGGGTATCAAGTTGTCTGCTAGCTATAAAAGAACAAAGAAATATAAACAACATTCTATTAATAGAATTAATATTAGATTAATTAACAGAATCCTATCAATAGACTAGATAGTTGTTTTCACTTGTTTTTGCTTTCACAGAGATTGCATTTGTGTTGAGCCTGGATAGAGATTGATAAATAAACAGGTAAAAAATATAAGTCTATGAAGAGTGGACTCCATTCTAAGAGGCGATACTGCTATGTTCATGGAGTGGTTCATAGGTGTGTTTTTGCAGAAAAAGGTGGCAATTTAGCCTGGAAAGGCCAGTTAAAGTGAGATCTGTGAAGGCTTCAATGAAATGCTTGGATATTATTCCCAGAGTGTAGAGACATAATGTTTGTAAGCAATAGAGTAAAAAACATCACATTAGTTTATAACAGACAACTGTAGCTATAGTGTGGAACAATAGTTCCAAAATTGTGGACTGTAGACCAATGGGTATTGCTAAGACCCTTCAAGAAAGCTGCAAAGTCAGCTTGCCTACTCGCCTTTTTCACTGTGTTGATATTTGCAGTGATGGTGCAAAGGCAATGATGCGTAAAACTGCTGATGCCTTAACACGAATCAGGGCAGTGGCATCAAATTATATGAGTGGTCATTGTATTCTTCACCCCTACAAATGCTTAGTAAGAAGAAAAAAGAAGAAAAAAATACCGTTTCACCTAAGAAGTTCTTTGAAGAAGCAGAAACACATAGTTAATTTTAATTAATTTTAACCTATGGGTACACGTCTTTTAATATTACATGAAATGAGAAGTATGCATAAAGTACAGGGGCTGCATGCCAAAAAATCATATTTGTCTTGAGAAAAAGCACCTGTGTATTACTTTTTAGTTGTGAACTAAGCTGCTTGTGCAGTGTTGAGAGTTTAGCTAAATTACTCCGTAATATTGCTGTTTTGGCGTCTATTTTGTGTTGCCAAGCAGCCTGCAGGGGCTTTGACTTGATACTAGGCTCTCCCTGAAGCACATGCCTTAGCTGAAAGCCCTCAGAGTCACAGATAAATGTAAGTCCCTGATATGATTCCCCCAAAGGCCCCTGTAATAAGGATTCTCCCTTGTAATAAGGATTCACCTCCTAGGGCCTTCCCTTTGTGTGCCCCTTAGATAAGACCTCACAATGGTTACTAAAACTCTGCTTTTTCAATTTTAATTGACTGATCTGGCCTCAGTCTGAGAACCCCAAAGCATCCACATGCAGGCTCTAATAAAGGCATTTGCCCCAGGTCCTGCCCCAGCTTTTTCTGCCTGCATCCTGCCTTGACCTCCCTGTAAGGCCCCTAAGGTATTCCATGTACCTCTTCCTGGAACTGTGAGCAATAAACTTCTCTATTTCACGTTCCCTTTGTGATCTTTTGTTGAACTTGACTCACAATCTGACATCTTAACAATTTAACAAAGTCACAACATGCAAACAAGAGTTAACATAGCAGGCCTGAGATCGCTTATCCATAGAAAGAGCTGCTTGCAATGTTGGCCATGGGATGGCATTTGGGAACTTGGATTTAGGGAGTGTTCCCATGTTTCCCTAACCCTTCATGCAAACAATGTGGTTTATGCTGACCAACTGCTTTCATTTTGGGGGTCTGGAATTTTGGTACTTGCTAAGCAGATGGTGGCGACATGGCCAGCTCCCAATAAAAACCTTGAGTCTTGAGTTTGCAATGAGCTTTCCCAGTAGACAACACTTCATATGTGTTGTCACAGTTTGTTGCTGGAGGATTTAGGCGCATCCTGTGTGACTCTGTTGAAGAGGACTCTTAAAAACTTGCACCTGGGGGCCGGCCCGGTGGCGCATCCGTTAAGTGTGCATGTTCCCCTTCTCAGTGGCCCGGAGTTCGCTGGTTCGGATCCCTGGTGCAGACGTGGCACCGCTTGGCACACCATGCTGTGGTAGGCGTCCCACATATAAAGTAGAGGAAGATGGGCATGGATGTGAGCTCAGGGCCAGGCTTCCTCAGCAAAAAAGAGGAGGACTGGCAGTAGTTAGCTCAGGGTTAATCTTCCTCGAAAAAAAAGAAAGAAAAAAATTTGTACCTGGGTTCCTTGTACCAGAGTTTGTCCCCCAAGCCCTTCCTCGTGGTTGATTTTGCTTTGTGTCCTTTTGCTGTAATAAGTCTCAGCCATTGGTATGACTATATGTGCAGTCCTATGACTCACTGAATTCAGGGGTAGTCTTAGGCACCCTCAACACACCACTTTTTCATAAAAAAAAAATATGTAAATGAGTCCTGAGATTAAAAAAAATCGAGAATCATTGGTAAAGAAGAGTGGGAAAATTGAGACCTGGGAGGCCATTTAAGGGATTATCATAATATTCCCAGTGGTGATGTAGAGGGATTTAAATTAGACTGTCATGATAAGCAAGGAAAGAAGAAAATGATTAAAGACATTTAATAAATAAAAACAAACAACCTCAATAGCTGATTAAATATCTGGATAGAAGAAAAGGGAAAGATTGAGCAAAGCTAAGTTTGTGGTGCTGTGTGATGAAATGAATGTCATTAGCCTAGTTAGGCAACAAAGAAAAAGAAATAAATTTAGGTGTAAAATGGAGGTGTTAATGGATAACAAAATTTATGAATATTGCTGTACAATCCCTCTAAATATTTATCAGCACAGAACTAGGTTAGTTTTGTCACTGTTCTCTATCATAAAAAGAGAATTTTTGTTGAAGTCATCAGTCGTCAGCTTTTAGAATAATATTAGGCAAATTATTATTGCAGAGGTAAGCACAAAAAATGAATAAAATGGTTATATATGACTGTATCATTCATTGCTCTAGAGACTAGACTTCCATCCCAGTTAAAGTCACGCATTTAGTTCCCCTTTGCTAAATATTCTTCCCATTTCTTTTTATTGGCTTTTTTTTTTTTTTTGCTTATTTTTAGAAACACTGGTGATACATTGTCATTGGAAAACTGTTGATTAAGATTCGTTAACACTTGTAGCTGAAGGTATTTCTAACAACAGTAATAATATTTTTTCTCTCCATTGGAATGCAAGGTTTTCTCACAACCCAGTTTTATGCTTTATGCTGAAACAACTGAAAATTATTCATGCATAAAATTGCATTAATAATAAAGTGCACACTTTTGGGCAATGTTTGGGGTGTCAGTGGTCAGAAATAATCTCTTTTAAGAAATGTCATTAACCAGAAGATTTTTTAGGGTTCATATACCTTGAAATTATATATGACACTCTAGAAGATTTAAACAGGAAAAAGTTGCTTAGCTTAACACATGATATATAACTCCCAATGCCTTGGAAAGAAGCTTTAGAGATTTTTTTCTATCTGCTCATCAATCTCATCACCTTGACTGATGCTTAAAGTGAAAAAAAGTGGGAGGGAGTAGGTTGCTAGAAATCTGAAAGATCAATAAATTAAAATAAACTGATTTAATATTCACTTTACAGAATACCATTAGCATTCATATCATTCGCAATAAAACTGTCATCCTAAATATTGTATCTTTAGAATGATAATTAAAATCTAATATAGTAAGGAATTCAATATGCATCCTTCTAATTTCTGAGTAATATGATTTAATTGATCATGTAACATTATTACAGATTATTGATGCAAGTTAAAGTAATTAAACTTTTAAAATACAATGATTTAATGTGTATATAGAGATACACACACATACACTCATACATACATACATTTCTCTGTTTGAAATGCTATTTTTCACACCCCTATTCTATGGATAAAAATTTAAAGTCATTAAAATCATATACATACCTTAAAACACTAATATAGTGGTAACATATCTATTTAAATTGCATGGTTTGAGCCTTCTCATCCATTTCTTGAGTGAATACTAGTGTAAAAAAACAAAACCAAAAAAATCCGTGTAAAATCAAGGTCTATCAAATTAGGGAAGTGGTGAATTTTCTCTTTAGAAACAAACTTCTAATATTATAAAAATTACCAAGGAGTCAGCCAATAGCAGAATCTCAGAAATACCTATTATTTAATAATTGAGAAAACACTGGACATAAAATTATGTTCCTGACACAGTTACAACATTTGTCATTAATTCAAAGTGACCTTGAGCTTCTATGGCAATGCTCATCAACTTTATTCTGAGAAAATTAAATACTTTAGCATCATTAATGAGGATAAATGGACATTCAACTTTTACATATCGCTTAAGATTCTTGGGTACCAATTGACAGAAACCCTAACTCAAATTAATTTAGGAAAAACAACAACAATATTTTCTCAGAGAATCTAAAAAAGTGTAAATAACCAAAATACAGAAAGCAAAGATGAAACAGACCTATGAGCAGCTAGACTAGGGTCTGCAATATGACCAGGACTTTACTCTAATTTATTTTTCTTTCAATATACCAGTTTCATCTTCTTTCACTTTAAAATGATTTCCTCTAAACAGTAGGAAATGTAATCACTGAACACTCCACTGTTTTTATGACTTAAGACTTTCACTGACATAAAGAAATTGTCTTTCTTCTAAAGCGTTAGTTTGAAAAATTTTAGGCAAAACTCTTGACTGAGGAAATTTGCCCGTTGCCTCCCTTTGGACTAATCAACTGTGATGCACTATACTCTTATTAGCCTAGCTTGGATCATGGATTAAGGGACTCATTTACTCATGTATGAAGGAGCTTTCCCCAGAGGCAGGAGCATTTGGAGCCCACTTATTTGAATTAGAGGTTATTGTAGAGGAGAGGGAAATGATGTGTGATTTAAGCCACCACAATAGATCTAGTACATTTTTCTGATGTTTCACAGACCTGGGGCAAAGTTTTATTGGCACTAGTAGTCACAAAGCAATATTTCTCTGGACTCATTATTACCTCTTTTAGAAATTTCTATCATCTTAAAATATTACCTTAATATTTCTCTGAAATACTAAAATCAAACTCATGTACATTCTATGAGCTAGTTTTCTTCGTCACCATTCAAATAAAAACCTGTGTCTTCTCTGGCTGTTCAAATTCCCTTTGATGATATCACTTCTTATGACAATAGCCAAAGCAGTCATTATGCCATTGTTGCCTGCCAAAAGCTCCCTGCCCACTGGAAGAATGAACATAGCCGCTGAAGTCCTTTATAATATTCCTGAGACTTTTCATACTCCATGTCACAGGTGCAATGTCTCTCCCAAGGTGTCACATCTTCCATCTTTGGCAAAGTTGCTTTTATCAAAGGTGGTAAAGCCAATCACTCCCAACATCTAATGCAGTAGAGGTGAGAATGATTCTTTCTAGTAGCATGCTAGAACTTTATGTTTGGTCTCAGCAGATAGAGAAAGAGATAATAGTAATAAATAAGGCAAGTAGCAGGAAGGGTAAACTGCAGACTAGTGGAGCCAATCAGTCTAGGTTCTTTCTTGACAAGAAAAGGGCAGTTTTGCTTTTATCCCAGAATAAAAGAAAAGAACAACTCACTAAGGGAAATGTAGACATCATAATTGAGAGCAACTGAGGCTGTGGCATAGAACTTGGTACACCAAATGAAATCACTATAATTTTGGCATTTGTCTGGATGAAGAGAGGCAACACCCTGAGCAGCCACTCATTAAAATGGTGTGATATTGTGTCCCCCTGAATACATATAGCTCTCACCCAGCCCTCCCCAGTCAAAGGATCAATTTGTAGGAGGAAAGCAAAAACTAGTGGCAAAGGCTAGAAAACTTGCAATAACTACCTATACTAAAAATCTATAACTTCACCTATAAATATGATTGCACACATAAAGACTGCTAACATCTAAGAAAGAGCGACAGCACAAAAAATAGATCTAGATAATGAAACAAAGAACTAACCTAGGAGAAATCAGAGAAATAATAAACTTCCTGAGAGAAATTAAATCAATTAGAAATAAAAATACAGCATAAATGCCAGGAGCAAAATCTCAATGGATGCAACAGCAAGACTTAAGGAAATGTTCCAGAATATAGAGCAAATACTGAAAGAGGTGATAAATGAGTGAAATTTGAAGACACAGATTAATCTAAGGAATTCAACATGAATTTCTCTTTTAAAAAAGCTGAGGGCCAGCCCCCATTGCCTAGTGGTTAAGTTTGGTGTGCTACACTTTAGTGGCCCACGTTTGGTTCTCTGACATGCACCTACATCACTTGTCTGTCAGTGGCCATGCTGGTGGTGGCTCACATACGAAAAGAGGAAGATTGGCAGCAAATGTTACCTCAGAGTGAAACTTCCTCAGCAAAAACACAAACAAAAGAAAACTGAGAAAAAATGGAAGAAAATTATTAAAGATATGAATGGCTAAAATGTTCCTAATCTCTCAAGAAGTTATTAGTTTTCAGGTTTAAAGGTCCCATAGAGTACCAGCATGGGAAAAATGATTTTTCACCCAGAAACACTATTGTGAAAGTTTGAAGCAAGGATAGAGATAATACCAACAAATAATAATAGAAATAATAATAAAACAGATTATAAGTAAAGGAGCAATAATCTGACATTATCATCTTTATCTGAAAGTAAGATATTAGAAGATTGTCATTGGTTTATCTTACATAGCAAAATGATTTGTTTTTTTACTCTCTTGAGCCAGTTTTTTTTTTTTTTTAAGATTGGCACATGAGCTAACAACTGTTGCCAATCTTCTTTTTTTTATTCTTCTCCCCAAAGCCCCCCAGTAGATAGTCATATATTCTAGTTGTGAGTGCCTTTTGTTGTGCTATGTGAGATGCCGCCTCAGCGTGGCCTGACGAGCGGTACCATGTCCGGGCCTAGGATCCAAACCAGCGAAACCCAGGGCCACGAAAGTGGAGCATGCAACCTTAACTACTCAGCCATGGGGCTGGCCCCAACAAAATGATTTTAACTCTACAATTTTATATCCACTGGAAGTGTTAGTCAAGAGTATATTTTAAATTAACACATTTTCTGAAATGAATAGTTTAAGCAATCCATAAATTCAACAAATTCCCAATCAAAAAATAAACAGACTTCTTGTAGACATCATCAAGCCAATTCTAAAATTCATATGGAATGCAAAGTTGAAGAATTTATATTACATGATGTCAAAGCTTACCATAAAGCTAGAGTAATCAAGAAAACATGATATTGGCTTAAAGATGGGCAAACAGATCAATGGCACAGAATAGAGTATTCAGAAATAGAGTGAATACATATATGGTCAACTGATTTTTGAAAAACTGCTGGGGGGAATGTAAAATGGTACAACCACTTTGGAAAGTAGGGAAGTTTTTGTTGCTGTTGTTGCTTTTAAGAAATCAAATATAAAATTACCATATGACCCAGTCAATCCACTGCTAGACATTTGCCCAAAAGAGAGGAAAACATGTATCCATAAAAGAACTTGTACATGAGTGGTCATTGCAGAAATCATTTTTGAGAGTTAAAAACTGGAAGCAACCAAAATGTGCAACAACTGATGAATGGATAAACAAAGGTAGTGTATCTATATAATGAAGAAAAAGGAAGAAAACATAGAACGATATGCTGATTGAAATGTCAAGTCAAAGAAAAGTACCAACTGTATAATCCTATTTATACAAAATTCTGGAAAATGCAAACTAATGCATAGTGACAGAAAGTGGACTAATGTTGCCAGGGAGGCAGGTCAGAGAGAGGAGGCAGGTGGAGACGTGACGTAAGGGTGGAATTACAAAAGGAAAGGACACATGAAAACTTTTGGGGCTGAGGGATATGCTCATTGCCTTGACTGTGGTGATGGTTTCACAAGTGAATACACATGCTAAAACCTAGCGAATTTTATATTTTAAATATGTGCAGTTTAAAAATGTTGTATAAAAAATGACCAATTGTAAGCATCAGCAAGGATATGGAGGAAGCAGAGCTCTCTTGTATTGCTGGCAGGAGTGTAAAATGATTTGATTTGAAAGATTGTTGAGCCTTCTTTATAAAATTAAGCATATACGTACTCTGTGTGTGAAAAAAGAAGTTTGAGAAGGTTTACCTTCCATGTATTCCTTCTTAAAGAAAACATTACGTGGGTATAAACTCCATGTAAATGAAGAAGAAATAATGGAATCCAAGAGACATGGAGCTCAAGTAGCAATTTGACTAAATTCTGGTTCTAATAAGAAAAAATGCAGAAATACAGCATCAGGGTTAAAAATTAATTACGCTTTTGTAATTTTAAGAAGCAAGAAAAATTGGAATCTCTCTAAGAAATATTATGATTAAGAAACTGGATGATCTCAATAAACGGAATCGTATTATCCTTGTGTCAATAATGAAAAGCCAAACAAATTCCTGGAGAAAGAAAAATCTATTCAAGAAATGCCAAATACAAAGAAAAGTAAATGGGCTGTGTTTGAACTGTCGAAGTGTACAGAAGGAAGAAAGTGCCTTCAGGATTCTACAACTTCAGAAGGGAACTGTATTTTCATAATCCTAGAACTTCAGGTGATACTTTTTAAAAATTTTATACTCAAATATTATTCCACAAAGCACAAATTTAAAATTAACATAGAAAATAGATATTAATTATTTTGACTTGTAAAATAATGGTGTAACTTATAGCAAATGGAGGGCAGTTGGTAGGGAGCAGAACACAAGAGTGAACAACAAACTGCTCATCTGACAAAATGGATGGTTAAGTGATATTATCTAGAAAACCAAAAATATTTATTTATATACAGTTTGCAGCAAAGGCATGTGGAGTAGGAGTGTAGTGTAATTGGATTTGTTTTCTAATGGTTCCCAGCAGGCAGGTAGAAGACATTTTTCAGAGTGAATAGACAAAGGAATAATATTAGGGATACTGAGATAACAAAACAAGGTAAATACGGCGGTTACTGAGAATAAAAGCAGAGGGGAGTTTGGGTATGTTTCTGTGTGTGTGAGTGTAGAATTGTTTTCTGCACTGTGTGATTATTTTAGTCATGCACTCTTATCTACTGTAAAATAAAAATTAAAAATTGTCAGTATATTTTACCATCAATGGTTTTACTTTAAATAAACATGTTTGCAAGGTAATACAACCGCCCCATCAACTCTCCAGATGAGCATGGACTTGTCTGAGCTTCAGATGAGCCAAATTCAGGTTTATTCAAGAGCTTCTGTTACTTATACATGGGAAAAGAATGGTACAACTTTTTTACATGCCTCCCACTCTCTTTATATGCCTGAGCATTGGTATTGCTAATGAAAATATCACCTTCCTCAATTATTTTGTACCATTTATTAGTCACTTATTTTATGCCGTCTTATTCTTGATGGTAATTTTTAGATTTTATTCCATCCTCAGAACAATTCTCTAAAGACCACTAGGGTAGAGATCAAGTCCTAGATTTCTTTATTTCTCTAGCACAGAGTATATCCTCTTGCAAATAAAATTACTGTTTATGGAATATGGTGGTGAAACTAGTGGAACCAGAAAAAAACACATTTATAGAATAATTTGCATTTCCTAGCACGTTAACATTGAAAGAATAAAACTTAATTTCCTACAGGCAAAGACTAGGAAGCTTTCAGCATCCTTGCAACCCATCCCTGATTTGTAAAAGATTTTTATAGAGAAAGAAGAGACAGAAATAGAGAATGAGAAAATGAGTGAGAGGAGAGCGGCGGAGAGGAGGATGTTAAAGGAGGAGGTATGAATGAGGAGAGAGTAGAAAAGGCATAAGAAAAAATAGTGAATAATGTCAAGGATGAAATGAAATGGGTTACTTGCCACTGTATCAATACCAGCTGAACACTCGTCTCTCCCTCTGGAAACAACGCTATGGCGTACTTAACCTGCTCAGAGGAGGGGTATCAACCCCCAGGCTCAATTCTGCTTTATTCCTACATGCCTTATTTAACTAAATTTTAACCTTTGTTTAAAGGCAGTTTTCAGAATTGTAGGACAGAAACGTCATATAGTATTCCCTGCGATAATATCACAACAAGGCCGATTTAAAACTGCATTCTAGAGTCATGGGTGATTTGAAACATCACAGGGAAATCAAAGATCACAGGGAAATCAACAGCAGTGGGCTTCAGAGTCAGCCAGGGAGAGGTGCAGTCATGAATAAAAGCAAGTTTGGAGGCTTTTTCCCTTTCATCTCCTCCCCTCCAATTTCTGAAAACGGAAACATCTATATCTGGTCATTTACGCTGCCTGTGGAGCTCTAATGACTGCTCTGCTACAGAATCCTAGTGAGCTGGTGGTAGAAAATAATGACTATGGGCAGAAGATGTCATCCAGAAGGTCGAAGAGCAAAACTTGCAAGGCTTCTGCACCCGAATGAAATGCCATCCCTGTGCAGCTACTGAGGTGGATTCAGTCGGGCACCAAAGTAATTTGTTTCTAAGCAGCTCTGCTGAATTAGAGAAACTCACATCACAGCATTCATGACTGAGATGGGTTCAAAGGGTCAGTGATCAAATTGCAGTTACAAACTTCCCATGAATTCATAGCTGTTGAATTCAAAACTCTAGATCTCAAATGCCAGGTCCATTTTATTTGTTTTCTTTTTACAAACAACAATGTAATATTTTAATGCATTATTTTCCAGGTTCATATATAACATGATTAAAATGCAACTTTTAGAATTAGAAGTCAAACAAATCTAAGTGAGGGAATGCATAATGAAAGAATCAGAATGAGTGAGTTTTGCACATAGAACACCTTATGGATTTGGGCATTTCTTTCTATTAACTTCAGCTCATTGAGGGTTATTATAATATAAAATAGGTCTGTTAATTCAGTTTCCTTAGACGAGAATTCACAAATGTGTTGTTATGACAGATTGATCATTAGTTTATGAGCATCTCATACCACATTTCCATTCCCCTTTGACATGTCAGGACGTTAATCTCTCAGGGGCAAAAAAGACTTATCAACATAGTGTTTGCCTCCCAAGGTCACAAAAGCAATGATTTTTCTGTCTACTCTTGGCCTCTAGGCGCTGGTGGAGGCAGTTTGCATTTACAAAGAATTTTTGTTTGAGTCTGTTACAGATACGGCACTGAGTGGACAAGCTTAAAGATGAAAAATAAGAGATTAAAGAATTGGCAACATGTGGCTGTTTGAGAAGGAGAAGTAGTCTTCAATACCATCATTTCTAAATAATGTTAGGAAAATCAAGGAGAGAGAAAAATTGTAATTATCTAAGGAGTTGATACTTTTTTTCAAAAGGAATTTATATGTGTTATTTGAGCAGTTGAAAAGCACTATATGCCCCTTGTAAAATTTGAAATAGTTATTGGAAATTGTATCAAATAATAATAAAAGGATACAGTATATTATATATATTGTGTCCACAGTGCTGCACATTACTAAGTGTTGTATATGTATTAACATTTAATTCTACCAATGGTTCCCTGAGGTAGGTATAATTATTAGACCCATTTATAGATGAGAAAATTGAGATGTAGAAAACCTAAGACTAAATAACCTGCCAAAGACCCCTCAGCTGTGACTGACGAACCAGGCTATTTAACTCCACAGCCTTGGTCCCTAACCGCCACCTGTGCTAATGCCCTTAGCAGTGATTTTGAATCCCTTTCAATACCACCTCCAGAGACAACAGCAACTCTTTGTTAAGCCTGTCATATATCATTCCATATTTTGTAATTTATATGTTTGTTATAAATTGACATTAATATAAACAAATAGGCATCTCTTTTTTTAATCTAGATAAAATATATTAAGTAAAATATCAAAGACAGTGATATATCTGCATTTCAATACATGTAGTCAATGTCTGTCATTTCACTGACTGTACAACAAAAATTCCAGTAATGATGTATGAATGCGCAATACTTCATTTAAACAAATTCCTGTAGATGAATAAGGTATTATGAATCTTTCACTGTGTATACACAATGCTGTTAATAAAAATCTACATACATGTATATTTATGCACTCATGGATTCACTTACAAATTAAATAACTTTTGCAAGTTTGAAATTCCAGCATCTATTCTTGTTATAGACTAAATTGTGTTCTCTCAAAATTCACAGGTTGAAGCCCTAACCCACAATGCGACTGTATTTGGAGATAAGGCTGGTAGGAGGTAACTAAGGTGAAATGAGGTCATAGGTAGGGCCCTTATAAACAGAGGAAGAGACACAGAAGTGTATGCACACAGAGAAAAGTCCATGAGAGGACACAGCAACACAGCAAGAAGGTGGCCATTTGCAAGCCAAAGAGAATCTTTACGAGAAACCAACCCTGCTGGTACCTTGATACTGTATTCAACTTCCAGCTTCCAGAACTGTGAGAAACAAATTTCTCTCTTTTAAGCCACCCAATCTGTGGTATTCTGATATGTCAGCCCTACCAGATTAATACAGATTACTTAGGTTCCTTCTGATAAATGCTCCATCTTTAATGAGTCTTACACTTCCCCTTTTCTTTTCCAAAAAGCGATCTGATGTACTGGGGCATGGGAAGTAGAAGCTGGTGTGAGTTGATTCATGTAGGAAATAATGGGGCCTCATGGCCTGATATCTATCTAGCTTTGACTTTGAGCGGATTGTTGAGTTCAGTCCTTGCCCTGGACACTGCTGAGGTTCAAAGGCTACCTCTCCTCATTTGGGGATGCAGGTAACTGCCCAACCTGCCATTGTCTGCAGTAAGCAGGATACCTTCTCTCCAGTGTCACCTGCACATCCGGGTCCTGTGACTATAATGCTTGGGAAATTCATATCCCTGGCAGGGATGAGTCAGGCCAGCTGCCTCAGGACACTGTATCTAGTCTTTTGTCCACTAGTTGTCTCTGGGCCATAGTCTTCATTGTGGTTTGTTCTATTCCTAGGGAAGCAGGTTACCAGTTCTGACTTCCTCATGTTCCTTCTTAACCAATCTAGCTGTTTCTAACATCCCGGTACCTATGAGTTTCTACTTATTGGTGGGCTAGAGTAAGACATAGGTGTGCATCCCCACTTCTTTTCTTCTTCTCTCTTGTCTTTATCACATACTCTGGGCAGAAAGGAAACAATCTACAATTCCTTCTATGTGCCTGAAAACAACCTCATATCTTGTTACTTTATGGTTTACAGAGAAATTTTATGATTCTGTCCTTCGTATATTTATATGTATATATGTCAGTATATATACTTTTCTCCCTTGAAAAAACTATTTTCTTGTTGAAGACACAGAAAAAAAGAAAAAAATCCAACTTAATGTGACTTTTAAAGACTATCGAAATCTTTATTTCTTTTTGCATTCTTGCTACAATAATCCCAAACTACCCTGAGGTAAATGAATTTGTCTATAAGAATGAGGACAGGGTGAGGGGGCGGAATCATATACTAATGCAGAGCAAATTTGAAAGTACTTTAAAAAATGTCTAAAGGTACTGTCCTCTTTACACAAAAATTTATCGCTGAGCGTTGAGGTTACAGCAGTGAAGGAAATAGGCACATAGGCGGCTCTTGTAGAGATTACCATCTAGTAGAAAAGACTGAGAAGAAATTAAAAAATTCAGTACAAAAATATTTAATCAAAGTTATTGTAAATGCCAAGAAAGAGTAGTGAGGAAAATTGTAAGAGTGGAGAGGAGGGCCATCTGGGAAGTCTTCCAGAGAAACGACACCTAAGCTGAAAACCAAGGCAGCAACAATTGCAAAAAGCCTTGAGGAGAGTGAGAAATCGGAGGGAATAAAGAATAGCAGTGATCAGGAGGGAGCATAGTAAGCCATGGAAGGAAACAAGGGCACAGTATGAATTTAAAGAAGTCAGCAGTGGCAAATAATTCAGGGCACAGAATCTAGAATATTTACCTAGTTTCTACAGTAACGGGAACAAAATGAAGCTGTTAAACTGAGTAGTATCACAATCTGATTGCAACTGCAAATGATTTCTTTGTACGTAGAGGGCAAGAGTGAATGGACCAAGACTGGCTGGGAGATTCTTGCCTGTGCACTAAAGAGCTCCAGGGGAATAGAGGAGCATGGGGGCTGTGAAGTTAGGAATAAATGGATTTGAAGCCATTTTAGAAGGTGAAGAAACTGAACTTTGCAACTGACAGTTGGTGGGTAAGAGAGCTACTAGACAAGGAAGAGTTTAAGGTTTTAGGAAGGAACAAATGAGGCAATATCTGTATCTCTAATTAACAAAGGGTAAACTGGGGGAGGAGCACATTAACATAGGAGGGGAAATGTTTGGGCAGCATTTAGTGAGAAGAATCTGTAAGACATAGATGTGGAAATAGTGTAGATTTGTTTATATTCCCTTGAATAAAATTATGGAAATTTTAGTAGATAATGTTCAGATTTTGTTATATTGAAAGGTTATTCTTTAAAAATGTTGTACCTGTGAAAGCAATCTCAGCATATGGACCATCTACTTCTCACACTCTCAATTCCATTGGCATTATAGTCTTTTCTTTTTTTATTTGTACCTATCTGATAGAGTAAAATTTATATCTTGTTTTAATTTGCTTGCATTTGTATTACAGGTAAGTTGAAGACTCTCATGTTTATTGGTCATTCGCATATATCTTTCTTTTTATGAAGTTTATGATAGTGTATGCATTTTCCTACTGTGTTATTAATGGTTCTTTTAATGTTTGCAGGGAAGAGAGCATAGTGAACTGTAGGGGAGGAAGACTTTTCCTCTATCCAAAATGTGGGTTCGTCTGATGGGAGAACGAATTAAATTCACATGAGACAGAATAGCAGAGAAAATTAAACAAAGCTTTATAAGGAACCATGGACCGGGGCCTTTCTTCCCAAAGGAGGAAAGGGCACCGAAGAAGTGGGGTGCACAAAGTGGTTATATACCCCCAAACAGGATATTTCACATATAATTGAAATGTCCCTCCCACAATAGTCACAAGATTGTCCTGTTGGCACAGCGCTTGATGGACATAGCAGGTAGTAGTCTGCTATCTCAGTGGGCATAGCAGGAGGCAAGTCTATTGTCTCGAGCTGGGTGGTCACAGGTGAGTGCAGCAATCAGTTCCTAGCCTAAGGAAAGATGCTTAATCCTGAAGGAAATGCCAATATTGGGAGGGGGAGGGAAGTCAGTTACAGGAGGTTACCAGACAAGCACAATAAACAAATGCAGATTTAAGTCCTTGCCTTACCCATTGATTAAGAGTTTCTAGAGATATCTTTATAGATGGAGAGTTCCTCTACAATGTAAATGTCTCTTACAAAGGGTAAGTAAATTCTACTTTTCAGAGCCTCCTTCCTGTCCCAGTTTATCAAAAGCAATCAGCCTCAAATAATCCTCATGCCAAAGAGACATATCTTGGGGTGGCCAATTCCAGACCCCTACAGTACTAAGAGCTTGAGGGACTTTGGAGCCTGGGTTCAAATCCTGGCTCCACCACTAAATAAGAGTGTGGCCCTCAGCCTGTTTTGAAAATCCTTGTGCCTGAATTTTTCAATATTTAAATTGGAGATGATAGTAGTCTAACGTGATTTTGAGGATTGATTGAGCTAATATTGCAGACCTCTTAGAACAATGCCTGCGTAGTAAGCTATGTAAATCACACTCTAATCTCATCAATCTAACACTTTTTCTACTTCTTCTTCCAGTCCTAATTTTGATGTTATCATTTATGGCAAGATTTTACAGTGATGCTCAATCTCAAGCAGGATGTGAGACTAAGTTCTGGTTGTGTCACTCCCCTGTATTTATAGAAGACTCTTTACGTTCTCTCTCATGTCATACATCAAGTTGTTTTGTAATTGTTTATTTAACTCTGTCTCAACTGTGAGGTCTGGACCAAGTAAATAATTGTAGTATAGTCACCACCCAATAACAATCTGTGAAATGAATGGGCAACTGGTGCACATGTAAACTTCACTATTACTCGTTCAGCAGTTCTCTCATCAACAACTTTATCCATCAGGCTCCATACTTGGCATTAGTATACACACAAGACCAATTAACACTGTGTCTATCACATGGCACAGATTCTTTTAAATGTACTTATTTTTCTCTCGTAGAATGTAGAGGTGGTTTTTAAACTTTTTGAAGGGTCATAGATTTCCTTGATAAACTGAATGAAGCTGTTCAAAGACCTGCTCTACCACAAAGGAGCATGCATATATGCGTTTCACATATAGTTGGAGTAGTTTAAAAAATCTCCAAAATATACTCACACAACAGAGTTTAAGTTTATAGTCATTTTTAGCATGACATCCATGTTCAGGCCTGCCTTCACCCTTTCCTCCACTCCACCCACACAAACAATAAGACTTTCAGGAAGTTTTCTAATCGTCTCTTTCGTTTTCTCAATTATAACATATCATAGTTCTTCAAAATGTTTTCTTTGCAGCACCACATAAACTTAACACAGGTTAATTGCAATAGGTTACTCTATTTTTATATCACATGATACTTTTTAAAGAATTTTTTAACACCATTTTTAATCAGGAAATTCCTCTGCTTAAAACTGTTCCGCGGGGGCTGGCCCTGTGCCCAAGTGGTTAAGTTCGCAAGCTCTGCTTCAGCAGCCCAGGGTTCTGCCGGTTCAGATCCTGGGTGCAGACCTAGCACCACTCATTAAGCCACGCTGAGGTGGCAGCCCATATAGCACAGCCAGAAGGACCTACAGCTAACATATACGGCTATGTATTGAGGGGCTTCGCGGAGAAGACAAAGAAGGAAAAAAGGAAGATTGACAGCAGATGTTAGCTCAGGTACCAACCTAAAAATAAAAACAAAAACAAAAACTGTTCTGAATAGAGCTGTCTCTTTTTAGAGGAAAACAATCTGATGTCCACTAGTATTCAAGACATTCCATCAGTATTCCTGACCTATGCTTTCAGTCATTCACTGGCCAAACGTGCATAAATGTATTATCTATACTTTTTAATTTTCCAAAGCAAAGCAATCTTTTTATATTCTCTGCTTGCATGAAACTTGGCTTTCCCCTGGTGTTATTCTCCCTATGAAGCCTTCTAATGGTGAGGGCAGACCTGCTTCACATTTTAACCTGAAGCTGATATTATGATTGATTTACATTGAAAGAACGAAAAGATATGATCTGGTTTCCCAACTCCTTTTTCAATCTCTTTTTTAAACACCATCCAAAATAGCTCATCTTTGACTCTAAATTCATTTACCTAAACCATCATTTTACCATCCTACTTGTTTGTATCTACTGACCACTAGGATCCTTCCTTCTTTTTTTCCTTCCACTGACATCAGCACCAGAGGTTGATATCCCTCTTTATCTGCCAGTACTCGTTAACTCATTCAACAAATACTTATTGCATGCCAGCTCTCCAGAACCTCACAGTCTGCTTGGTTGACAGGAAGTAAATGAAAATTAAAATAGAGAATGATAAATATTTTTTAAATGGTATGCAAGAGTGCAAGGGTAATGCATAGAAGAGGAAATATCACCTGAGTTAACTCTTTAAAAAGAAGTAGCCCTTACCTAAGAGAGTTAACATGGGGTCTTGGAGCCCAAAGCAGGATTCCTCAAAATATCTGACAATGGCATATGGATTATTTTGAATTAAAGTTACTTGTTTTGACTTAAAGAAAAGTTTTGACCCTCGTCTATTTGTTCCCCCTTAAAGCAGGAAATAATCTCCCATGTGAAATGTATCTTCCCATACCAGGAGATAGAGGCAAGCTTATCAACAGTGCTAGGGAACTCAGGACCAAGAAGCCTGTGTAAACAAACCTTGTTAATTTTACTAATTTACTACCTCAAACCTAAACTCTGCTTAAATTCCTTGCTAATTATATGTCCCAAACCCAAGTTTCTTAGTCCTGTCAAACCTTCACAAATTTATTGTTTCTTTGTATAAAAATACATAAAAGAAGGCTGCTTTGCCCATTTCAAAGAGGATCATTTAATATGAGCTCCCATATATACATATTAAATTGATTTTTTCCCCTGTTAATCTGGTCTTGTGTCAATTTTTCTATGAGCACAGCCATAACAACTCAAGAGGGGTAGAAGGGAAAATTTCACCCTCCCTGACAGGGGCTAATAAAAACAATAGCATGAGTAAAGGGGCAGAACGTACAGAGATCTTCCAGATCAGTAGGTCCCTGTTGAAGAGGGGTCATGGTTGAGATCAGATAGAGAAGGATCATGGAAAACACTATAAATCACAATTAGAGGTTCTGTCTTAATGTACTGTAAGCCACAGAGATTCTTTTGAAGGTTTTGGGCAATGGAGCAGTATAGTCAGAAAATATTTAGACAAATATAGTATGGAATAAATTTAATTTGAAAGAAGATTTAAAATTAAAGGCAAGGAGATTAGGCAGAAGAAAATCTAATATACTACATGAAATACAGGGGGAATATAAATTAATACAATCTAAATGAAGAAAGATGAGAAAGATAAAGAAATGGTTAGGAATTTAATTAGGGTGAATATTGTAACTGCTTTGGATGAAATGATTTGAAATAAAAAATAGTTTAGAATAACTCAGCTATTTCTGCCTAGGGTGACTGAATGGATGACATCATTATTAATCGAGAGTAGGAATACAAGTTGCAGGTTTTAGAGAGAGGAGGTTATGTTGAGGGCTTTGTTTTTGAGCATCCAAATAGATACAATTAGTAGCTTACTGAATATATGAGTGTAAAGGATAAAGAGCGAAATACTGATGTAGGAAGAATTTATAGTGTTAATTGAAGCCAAGAAGGGAAGATAAACAACAAATAATCTAAGAAGAATGGTATATTAGCCAAGGTTTTTGACTGTACACACTAGAAAAATCATATTAGTTGTCTTAGGGAAAAAATGGCAACAGAAATGAAGGAACACGGGGAAAAAAAATGGTCAGTAATCACAGGGAGTTTGGAGGTTAGACTGAGAACTGTGTGGATCTGCTCCCACTAACCGCTACTCTCACACACCGCCCCAACTATGTGGCTGCCTTAGAATCTTTGTTGCTAAGTGCCATGAAAGACAAACTGACATACGCTAAAATTTTCAGGAGCTTATCTGAGCAAATATAGATGGAAACGAGACAGCACTAAACCAAAAGTGGTTAGCTCTGCCCACGGGAGATAGGTGGAAGGTTTTTATAGGGCAGATGAGTAAGCAAAGCAAGAAAACTATTTGATTAGCTACAGCTTAAGTGGCTGGCTTATTTGGGAAAACCTAGTGGGCTGTCTGTGATGAGTGGTTCTTACATTTCATCTTCTTGGATATGAGGGCACTTACAGGAATTGACTCTGGCTTAGGTTTCAGTTTGCTCATGAAGGCTCCCAAGACACTAGAGCAGCCTCAGTCTAATAGTCTCTTCGTCTAATTACTTTGACAGTGCTCATAATCCATTTGATTTGTGTCATTCAGTCTAGTTTCAGAGTCTGAGGATCAGAGTCATCAGTCTAAGTCATTGGTCCATGCCTTCTTGCCCTTGTTACCACTGAACTAGGGATGGACTTGGCCTTGCCCAATCCTTAGCTCTTTCACCAAGTGTCACAGAAGGATTTTACCTTAAGGGACCAAAGCAGCGAGAAGAGGAAGGGCGTTCAGGGGCAGGGATTAATTTTTCTAAAAACAGGCATAGAGGTAGGATGGAAATAAGTTACGAATTTTGTCATCGAAGTGAAGAATATTCAAACATTTCAAAGTATGAGGGGAAATACACACACACCCCATATGTGCACATTTGTTTCAGGAGCATGAATGTCCAAAGTGGATCTAAAGTTTTCAACTGAATTGTCATTTGCTGTTTGCAGCTCACTGTTTCATATAAACAAGCTGATTTTGTTATCTTAACAAAAGAATCTCACTTTCAAAATTCTGATATCTGTCAAAACATGATACTTTGGGAATTTTTATCTGAAAGTATCAAGGAATGTATTGTTTCATTATTTCCTTCCTGCTATTATGACAGACTTCAACTTTTATATGCGAACCTTCAGCAATTTCTTATTTCTTCTACACAAAAACATGGATAATTAGTGACATAGTAAGGCTGGCTAGTTTTTTAAAAAATCTACCCATTTAGCTGCTAAATTTGTATTAGTTTAAACATGATAATAATAATATGGCTTTCTGGTAGCTATAAAATTACAGAAAGCTGAAATTCAGCAGTCTCAGAATTAAAAAAAAGATCTACATGTGATTTTCTTTAAGTTTGCATATCATAATCAGTTATTTTAATAATTATTTTAATAACTTGCCTTGGCTTACATTTCTAAGAACCTAATCTTACACATTCTGTGGTCAGAAAAACAGATATATATAAAATAAAATCCAAAAAGCTAGAGCTATATATTTTATAATATCAGATGTTGCATCTATTTAGCAGTGTGAAAAATGTGACGACTTTTTTTTAAAGATTGCCCCTGAACTAACATCTGTTGCCAATCTTCCTTTTTTTTCTTCTCCCCAAAGCCCCCCAGGACATAGTTGTACATTCTAGTTGTAGGTCCTTCTAGTTGTGGGATGTGGCATGCCCCCGCCTCAGCATGGCTTGATGAGTGGATCCAAACTGGTGAAACCCTCAGCCACCTCAGCGGAGCATGCGAACTTTACTGCTGGGCCACAGGGCTGGCCCCCTGTGATGACATTTTGTTAGTCTGAGAATTATAAACTCTATTCAAACTAGGATGTAAGATTGCTAATACTAAGAAAACCATCTGTTTCACTGTGAGTAATATTTCACATCTTAACTTTCTACATTTTCAAATCCTTTCCTATTCCTGCATTTCTTTCATAGCTAATATTCCATTTTCTCTGCTCTTCTTCCATCATTTCCCTTACTTCATCTTGTTCAGAGTAATTAATGGAAAACCTTAAGTGTGAACAAAATAGCATATCAAAATATACATTAAAACAAATTATTAAATTGTCTTTTAAAAGAGATGGATCGTGGAAGGTGTAAAGAAAACATCAGGAGAAATTATATTTAAAAACAGAACATAGGAAATTACTGATCTGTAAAACAGTTGCAACACATACAAATTTAAAATACTGGATAAATATTTTTTAAAAGAATTGTGAAATGCATGGCTGACCTGGTAAGACAGAAAAGAAAATCATCAGGCCAAAATGAGCAAAGTAAGGGACTCCAGAGAGATAACAAGGCGCTGGAGCCAGAGGCTGCCCTGAGGGTGCAGGCATTTGTTTCAGTGGCCACGGAGGGGACACGAGACAGAGCCTCAGGCCTTTGCATCAAATCAAGGCCCCTGAGTGCTACAACTTCAGGGTAAAATCAACCCTCTCTGCAAAGGGAGTTGGGAAAGAAACTTGTCTGTTTTGGCTATTGCTGTGGATGAAAAGAAGGAAAAAATACGTCGTCTTAGAATTTGTAACAATAAACCCCCTTGGTCCATACACAATTCAATCAAATCTACATTTACTGTGTGGTCCAAGAGTCAAGTAATTGTGGGTAGGCAGCAATTTCAAGTGTCATTATCCAAGCAAAGGATATCTTCAAAAAATCACTATTAATTAAATAGTTAATGGTTTTATGTTGGTGGCAGTGTCATTAAGATTGTAATAATTTCAGGCAGGATGCCCATCACCACTTTGCTTTAATATGGTACTGTGAGTTTTAGCTTGCATAGTGCATAATGCAAAGTAAATAAGTAAATACAGAAACAAAATAAAATAATACAAAATAAAATAAGCATAGTAAACCCTCAGAAAAGAATAAAGAAGGATTTTTATGACTCAGATAGAAATCAAATAAGACATAGAAAGCATTAGGTTAGTATGCAAATTAAAAAAAAAGGGAACCACAGGTTAGAATGTAGACTGTCACAAAAGAATGTAGAGAATCTAAAGATAAATATATGACAATGCAAATATATGACTATCTTCAATGAAGGGGGTCTGGAAAAAAAGGAACTGACTTTGACTAGAAACTGCTTACCTAAAAACAAAAAGAACCCTACAGAGGGTGTTAAGCTGGTGAAGTTGTTTCCCTGGGGAATATGAGTTAAACGTTCCAGAGCTGCTTTACGTGTGCTGGGGTTGAACCTGTAAGTAAATGAATGGAGGCACAATGATGAAGGCATGTGAAATGGACATAGAAGCCAAATCTAAAGAGCTTCTGATGGCCAAAGCTGGAATGAGTCGAGCAGCAAAATAAATAGCATTGTGCTGGATTACAACCCAAGTATAAAATAAATATCTATCAGTCCATTACGATATAAATGAATAAATAAATAAATAGCTGAGAAGAGAAATAAATATGGACCTCATCAGACTCTGAATAGTGAAGCCATTGAAATAGACATGATCGCCAAGGAAGAGTGAGTAGAGTGGAAAGAAAGGAGGATGAGAGGCCAGCCCAGTGGCGTAGTAGTTAAGTTCACCCGCTCTGATTTGGCCGCCCGGGGTTCACAGGTTCAGATCCTGGGAGCGGACCTGCACATTGCTCATCAAGCCATGCTGTGGTGGCATTCCACATACAAAATAGAGGAAGATTGACACACATATTAGCTCACAGACAATCTTCCTCAACAAAAAAAAAAAGAAGAAGAAGAAAGAAAGGAAAGAAAAGATGGTGAGACAGAGCCTAGAGCCTTGAGCAGACAAGGACTTAAGGAAGGGCAAAAGAAGGTGAAACAAGGATTGCAAAAAGCTGAACAGTTCTGATGCTAATTAAAAATGTTGAGGTTAGACTATACCAAAGAGGAGGAAGTTTCCAGCAATTAAGCATGGCTCCAACAGTTCTGGAAATTTTTCCAACATTTAATTATTCCCCGATCTTGGAAGGAGAGGTCTCAATGGAATGATGGAAGATGAGTGGTTGAAATGAGCCAAAAATAAGTGGAAGACAAGCAAATGGAGACTTTCATTCAAAATGATTGTCTTCAAAAAAGAAGGGAGTTTTGTCTTACCTTGGATTATACCTAAGTGAAATTAAAGGACTCTTATCTGGAAGCCAGAATTCTAACAAACAAAATTTTTCCAGTCCTGAGATATTTGTGAAACTTTGGGTGAGAGCAAGGAGGACAATTTGCAATGGACATAAAAGTAGACTTCAATATTTTTATACCAATCATTTATTTTGCTCCTCCTCTTAGGCTAAATAATTGGTTTGGGAGAAACAAACATACTTGACATAGTTCTTTTCATTATCACACTAAAACACGTTTATTTAAAAAACCTGTGTGAATATTATATTCATTGAGAATTTTACAATTTAAGAAGACGACACAACTTTGGTTATATTTAAAACTTTATTTATGTCTGGTTTGTCCCTTAGTAACACATTTTTTTGGTAAAAATGCTTTGTCCCTTAGTAATACATTTATTTCATAAAGACTTTTTTGGATGAATTTTGATGTTCTTGCTTTGCCACATAGTAGTTGATCTCATAAAAGTGACTCATGTAAAACTGCATAGTATATTATAATTCTACAAAGAGCTCTATTAGACATGCTATGTAATTTTCAATAGATAAACATAGGGGAATATTTGAGCGGTGATGATGAAGTTTACGTTATTTTCCATGTTTTGTGCCCTGAATACTTGTTTGCACAGTGGGGATTTCTCTATGTTTGTAAAGATAAATTTCTCAACCCAGAGGCTTTAGGGCAGTGTTTCTTGAGCAAATCTACTCCTTTTTAAAAGTGAGAGATTCATCCCGAGGTATATTTTAGTTTAGCATGTGTATATATGCCAATGAATGGTTGAAATCATCAATAACTACAGAGAGGGACCCTGGGGAAAACGTTAAACATATTCACTTGAAGATATAAATAATAATTGCAAATAAGGTACAGTTGACCAATTCTTCACTCAAGAAGTGACTTATATCTAGTTTAACAGGAAACAAATTATTGCCTTCTATGCTATTTCATCATCTAGCTGGTTTCACATT
Organism: Equus caballus; assembly: GCF_041296265.1. Taxonomy (NCBI): domain Eukaryota; kingdom Metazoa; phylum Chordata; class Mammalia; order Perissodactyla; family Equidae; genus Equus; species Equus caballus. Next base: position 24,193,257 of record NC_091709.1, on the reverse strand, counting down.
TTGGATTTTCTAAGCATATAGAGCTCAATAAACCTATATTTACTTGGGCCTCTGGCAAATTGTGAGTGATAAAAGGTAAATTTTTTTTAGGTATATATAAATATTAGAATATATACTTTATATATAATATATATTAATATTTTAAAAAATATTTTTCTTTTTACCTGATGAAAATATGTTCATTAAAGAATACTTAGAAAATGCTCAACAAGGGAGAAAATTAAGTTATCTGTGTCTTATGGCTCCAACCAGAATTAATCACCAAAACAATTGATGGTATTTTATTAGGTACACATCCAATTATTTTAATATCTTTCTCTATGTCAACATCTTTCTTATATTTGTGATATATAAGTATATGTAAAACATTTGTGTGCCCTATAAGGACATCATAAAGACTGTACAATTTTATAATCTGATTTATCACTATATTTAGCTTTTTTAGGAAAATATGAAAAATATTCATTATAGAAAATAAGCTGACACTAGTATTAGATTTCATTTTGTCTGGACTTAATGATACTGATAGGGAATTAGATGCTGTTTTATTAGTGGGTGACTAACACCATGGTTAAATTTTTAAAAAGAAAATGTTTTTATGTCCTGTGATTTTCAGTTACACATGTCAGTTTGCATGAAATAACATTGTCCCCCAAATAATGTGGACATTTTATCAACCTCCAAGTGGATATCACCTTACTCTTTGACTAAATGATCTTGTACCCATTCTGTTTACATGGCAGGAGTGAAATTTCACTCTAGCTGCTTAGTAGTAATGCTATGTAAAGTGCTCCATTCTTCACTTACAAGTTGACCTATAAGAATCTAATCTTTTGTACTAGAAAATGGTATAATTTGGTCAGATCATTCACAAATATAATTCAAAACAAATTTCACAGAGGAGAGCAGAATGGATGGATTTTTCTCAAAATGATGGTTTAAGTACCTGATCTTTCAAGGTCAAGGAAATTTTTGTAGACCAAAATTTTAGTTGGAGATGCTATTGTATTGTAATTAATAATTACTTCACATTAAGCCAATTTAATAATCCACCTTAGCCCATCCTGCTCACAAGTTCACATTCATCGCTGGGCTCTTTGTTCCTCCACCCACCCTCCCCCAAGATGCTAATCCACAAAGAATGTACCCTTGCAATATTTGGAATATATTTATACTAAAAACTTATTCATTCTTTATCTGAAATCCAAAATTATCTGGGCATCTTGTATTTTATTTGGCAGCCCTACACCTAACCCAGAGGGGGTAGTTTAAGGATTGGCTTCTCAAAGACATTGTTATTTAAAGTGAAATCAAAAGTAGAAGTTAGGAATTGAGGGGGCTGACCCCATGGCATAGTGGTTAAGTTCTATACGTTCTGCTTCAGCAGCTGGGGTTTGTGGGTTCGGTTCCCAGCCCCAGACCTATATCACTCATCAGCCATGCAGTGGTGGCAACCCACATGCGAAAGAAAGGAAGATTGCCATGGATGTTAGCTCAAGGCTAATCTTCCTCAAGCAAAATAAAAAGAAGATTGGCAACAGATGTTAGCTCAGGGTGAGTCCTGCCCAGCAAACGAAAAGAAAATTAGGAATTAAGGAAGGTCAGGTAAAAAGGCAAAAATGCCTATGAAGATGAACTCAAGGGAGAAAGCATGTGTGTTTCTGTAACCGAAAGATGTTCTTTGTTGTAACGTAGTTTGTGAGGCAAGAGTGAAGTAGAAAAGTGGCAAGAGATGAATCAAGATCAAGCATATGAAAACGCATTTTAAGAAAGAAAGAACGGAAGAATAAGCAAGCCTAGGGAGAGAGAGAAAAAGAGAAAGAGACAGAAGGGAGAGATAGAGAGCTAGAGACTTAGAGGGAGAGATTATTTCCCAATGGTCATATGAAAACCATGGTTTACAAGCATGTGTGGGCTATTCTATGTTATATCTCCTAAGAATTTTGGATGCAAGTTTTTATCTCCTTAAGGAATAAGTAAGGGCTAACTGAGACTTATGTTGAAATATAAAGTATAACTCCCTCAAAAATTTTGTTTCTGCTACTAGATTATTTATATTAATGAAATTCTCCTCAAATTGGCTCATAGATGCTCTCAGTGGGCAAAGGCCCTTAGGTCTTCCGTTACTCCATTGACTAGAAGTCCAGTTGCAGTCCATAATACTTAAAGAAAGTAGGCTACCCTTTTGTGTGACGAACTGAAATGTGTATTCATGTAAAAAATGGAGTATTTGTACATTATGCAGGAAGTAGATTAAAGCAAGGTTACTTGCAGATTTTAAATGTGTGGCAATATGGATATTGTTTGAAAGAGAATACAAATATACTGTTGGTTTGGGATTAGAACAAAAGGATCTGATCTTTATATAATATCATGGTGTGTGTGTGTGTGTGTGTGTGTGTGTTTTAAATAAATGAGGGTGAGAGAACAAGATGACTGTTTTTCATTAAATGGTTTTGGCAAAACTAGATTTTTTCATGGAATCTACATTGAATAGAAAATGTCGTTTTTCAAAGGGCCTTCCAACTTAAAAAGTTGTACACTCGCAGAAGGATATTCCTTGTGGCACTATCAGATTTTCTCTTGCAAATATTGATACATTATTCTTTTCTTAATATATTATTATCCAGTTCCTATGTGAATCGCATTTTGACTTACATAGAAAAGCAGAAATATAAATGGCAATAAGGCATTGCTTACTCGGTTTTAGCATTTGTTTATATTACATTTTTGGTAGTTTTTCCTGATCAGGGAAAGATAAAATCATTTTATAGTCTAGTTGTTTGCATTTTGTATTCTCTTAAGCATAAATGTTGACTTCCTCCTGTGTCAATATTTTATATAATAAAATAACTTTGCCTGGCAGAGGAAAAAAATCCTACGCTTGTTAAAATAAATCAGTAAACCTTGGGGCTGGCCCGGTGGTGTAGTGAGTAAGTTCACGCGATCCGCTTTGGCAGTCCGGAGTTTGCAGGTTTGGATCCTGGGCAGAGACATAACACCACTTGTCAAGCCACACAGCGGCAGCATCCCACATAAAACAGAGGAAAGTTGGCATAGATGTTTGCTCAGTGACAATCTTCCTCAAACAAAAAGATGAAGATTGGCAACAGATGTTAGCTCAAGGCCAACCTTCTTCACAGAAAAAAAAAACGAAAGAAAATAAATCAACAAAACTTATTCAGCTTTTCTTTGTAGCAGAACATTCTACATGGTTAAGAAAGTGCTACCTGGCATGAGAAAAGCTAAGAGAAGGAAGCGATCAACTCCGTGAAACATCCTGATTTCTAGCAATGGAATTTTATGAAATTGACATTTCTATTCTTGAGTTATTGATTAAATTAAGCAAATGACACTAATCTTTTTAGAAATTGTAGGAAAAAGCATAATTGAAACCAGGTGGGTAGTCTTTGAGTTTTAGGAGTGATAATTGTTCAGACTCTAAAATCTCTTACAACTTCCAGACAAATTGACAGATAAAATTTGGGGATCAGAGGGATGGAAAGTAAATATCAGATTCATTACTAATGAAATAATATAGAATATGACCTAAATTTGATGCCTATTGGACTTCAAAATAACCCCTCCTGCCCCCTCCCCAAATTTTACACATTTTTCTGAGTAACAGGAGAATCTAGACCCCTTAAGGACCCCAGATTGCAGTAATGTTTGAGTTCTGAGCACAGCTCTCTGCAAAGGGGAATCTGCAATGGTGTGTGCAATGCACATCTGTCCCTTCTTCCAAATAAAAGGGAAAGTCCTTTAGGAAAGGGTGAGTGTGAGTGAATGATGTGTGAACAGAGGATGGAAATATTCTTCTCATATCTTTCCCCACTGAAGAGTGGACCACAACGGCATGCTCGACTCCCCCAAGAGAAAAAAAAGTTCACTGTGCACATCTGTAACTTTAGGGCCATCTAGAAGGCTGTCTGGTCCTGTAAATCATAGGTCAGGTTTACCCAAGTTTCATCATTACCCCGTTATATATTTAACCATTGCTCACATATTACTGTCTTCTCTCAAGAATCCAGAAGAGTTAAGCCAGGTAGCCACTAACACTATTTGTTAATCAAGGGATAAAATTTTCATTTTGGCACAGTGAAATTGCATGTTTCAAACTATTTTGATAATTTGAAGAATAGCTCCTTTTATTTAGGAGAAAATAACCGCTCTCGTACTTCCATGGGTTTTATAGGCACCAGACATTGTTCTCCTTGCATTCTTCCTCCTTTCACTCATTCACTACTGTAATGCAAACCCAGAAGATAGAGACGTGTAGAGGTCTCTTCAAAATCATGTTAAATGCATTTTGGGAAAGGCACAGTATCTATTTATAGTCCTTGATTCTGCTCACTTTCCAAGCAGAATAGCCTCTGCACAGCAGATATTCCTGAATTTGAGATTTAGAAGGCACACGCTGCCCAGTTCTGAGAACCTGGATACAAATATGAGAAGCCTGGATTTTTGTTGGGTTACAAAATTCCAAGTGGTCTGGCCTATGAAATAGGAAACATACCAGTGAGCAATTTGGTAGATGTTACTATAAAATGTTTGTTCTTCTTTGAGATGGCTCCTATTTCCCTAAGAACTGCTTAGGTTTTCTGTCCCTAAAGGCATGGAAAATTTTTCACAAATTTAAAGAAAAATACAACTACGATTTCTATGCACTTTTATACTGCACAAATTGCATTCCTCTAAGCAGCTTTCAGCCAAAAAGCATGCATTCCATTCCTTAGTGATAGATTTCTACTCCACTGCCTTCAGCTAACATTAGGGATGCTCTTTCTAAATTGGATACAGGGCTCAGCTTTCAGAATCCCCAGATGTTCTGAGCCCTGGAAAAATGGTGAGAACTTGCAGGGAGATGGCAGGAACTTACTCTTTCTCTGACTTGCTAATTATTCTGGATTTTAAATTCCTGAGAATGCCAAGCTTACTACATACTACTTATTTAATTTTTCTCTATAATCATCATCCACCAGAAATTTGTCATGTTTTTAGGTATTTGTTCATGTCTTTGCTTCTAGGAGTTATTAGTATTGTTTCTAACAGTCATACAAAGTCCATTTCACTTCCGATATTTACATCCTCAGTTTGTAAGAGTCAATGAGTAAATTAAAGGCAGGATTTAAAAACAGCCAAACAAATTATTACCTCCCATGTCTGTTGATAGTCTATGTCTAAGAATTTTTATAGCTTTGATGAAAGTGTTCTTCACAAGCTGAACAAAAATGTGTTTGTTCAGAATAATATATCAATAAAAATTCTCTGTCCAACGTTTCCATTTTTCTAAACATGATTAAATACAGACAGAGCCAAGTTCAAGTAAACTATGGTACTAATATATTGTGATTTCCCTATTCTCTGCTTTCTATAATTTATTTCCCAAGTATACTTGAGGTGATGTCCCTGACTCCTAAAATGAAAATAGGAGTTTATTAATCATTGGTGAACTAAATTGAACAGAAATCATTTTTTGCCTAATACATGTTTATTCTTGTCCCTACTCAGCACAAAATTTCATAATTTGCACACTTCTCATGACATTTACTATCTTTTCCTAATCTTAATGGCTCTCTCTGGTACATTCCCTCTGCCCCGCACACCCCCCCCCCCACCAACACACACACACACACACACACATATACATTACACAAAATTTCTTAAAAATCTTTTCTTGTCTTTCATGACATCATGGTCTTGGTTCTGCCCATACCCCCTGCACCAACCAGGGTCTTGGCAAAAACACGTGGCACATTCCAATGGGATAATTGAGAATAATTTAATAAAGGCACCATTAAAAAGGATTGGCAAAATAACAGGAGATGGTAAGGAATCTTACCTGTGCTCCATTCAGCCCCCAGGTGACTAATGTCAGCTGGGAGCAATGAGGTTAATAGCAACCAACCCACCGTGAAAAGTCAGGAAGGATGTCAGAGAAGTGAATTTCCTGACTTTATTTTCCTCCCTCCATCTGATCTCAATGGGCTGAAGAGGGCCAAGGAGTCTTGGTTAGGAGATCTGTATAACTTATTGTCCAAACAAGGATATTTTTGAGACTGAAAGTGTGTGCTATTAAGAATTAAACTGGGATGGCAGGCATATACTGGTCCTCAGACTTTGATCCTGGGGCATAAGGCAGCACGGACTTAGGTGAAAGTGGATATGGAGGAGCAAGCAGAAAATATTCAGTTCAATTTTTTCATCCATCTCTCCATTCTCCTAAGGTTTCTTTTCATGTGTGTATTCCCAAAGCTTTGCAATTCCCAGAGATCAATCCCTTGCCAGCTAGTCACCTCACTCCATATCTCTTCTGCAATGACTTAGATGTTACAGTATTTTCCAATGATCTTCAAACTCATATCCTACTGAGGAAATGTGCCATAGTTATCCCAAAGTTTGCTTTACAAATACCTCGTTTCCTTGTAAATATTATCCTTCTTTTATAAGGCGTATTTCTGTCGCCGATATTACCTCCACCCAAGCCACAAGATCAGATATACATAACTCTTCTCTTTAATATCTGATATCCAAGCAATTAATCAATCATAGTGTACCATTTAAATATTTCTAAAGTACATTTCCTCTTTTCTGCCTCTGCTGCCTCTAATCCAGCCCTGCTGCTGGTCCATGTGCCCTTGTTTCCAGAAGGTTTATATGGTCAATTGAGTCATATGTACAGAGGTCAAAGATCATGAGGATTGACAATCACTGGATTTGGTACTATGGAGGCCTCTGAGAATGTGTGAGAGACTAGTTTCAGCAAAAGTGGGGACAACCTCTAGAAATTTATTAACAAATGGGTGATGAGGTCTTGAAGAAACCAACATGGTTGTAAGGTAATGGAGAGAGGTAGAGGCTTAGCTTGTTGTGGCAAAACGTTGGAGGGAAATTTTAGTTTGCAATTTATTGCTTTGTTTTTTTTTTTTTTTTTTTAGATAGGAGAAACTTCAATTTGGGGGAGGTTTATGATAAGTAGCCACAGTGGGAGAGCATTGTTGGGGGGAAAAAAGCAACAAATGATAACAACAATGAATTAGGATTCTGGAGATGGATGTTAAGAAGTGGATCTGAGAAAACTAAAGTTTAGTCTACAAGTTTTTCTGAGATAAAAATATAGAGGAAATGTAAAAATTTTAGGTCAAAAGGAAGGAAATAAAATGCATTGATCATCATTTGGACATTTACATATTATTCTGTGATGTAGATGTAACATAATTTATTTAGCCATTCTTTGATGTTTTATATTTGGATGTATACTGTATTCATAGTTTTTACTTTTCCTTTTTTTTTGGTCATTATGGAAAATGCAGTAAATAAATATCTTTACAAATAAAGCATCAAATAAAAGTGAATTTCGTTTCAAGGGATAGAATATAATTGATAGGTAAAAATGTATATAAGCATTTCTAATTTAATATGTTTCTAAATGCTTTTCAAAAGTTTGAACCTGTTCACATGATTCATCCTGCATAACTGCAATGTTATACCCTTTGGCCAACATCTCCCCATTTCCCGTGACCCCCAGGCCCCCAGCCCCTGGCAACCATCACTCTATTCATAAACCGCTTTTATGAATTTGACTTTTTTAGGTTCCACATATAAGTGAGATCATGCAATATTTGTCTGTATTTGTCTTATTTCGCTTAGCCTAATGTCCTCCAGTTTCATCCATGTTGTTGCAAATGGCAAGATTTCCTTCTTTGTTAAGGCTGAATAACGTTCCACTGTATGTATATACCACGTCTTTATCCATTCATCTGAGTGCTCTCACTTTCCCCCATGGGGGAAATTGCAGGCCAAGAGAGTCTCTCTTGGAAATGAGCTGTGCCGCCTTGGGGGAGAGGCGATGAGGGTAAAGTGAAACTGTTCTTACCGTCTTCAAAGTGTCTATTCTCAATTTTTTTTTTTTTTTAAGATTTTAGTTTTTTACTTTTTCTCCCCAAAGCCCCCCGGTACATAGTTGTATGTTCTTCGTTGTGGGTCCTTCTAGTTGTGGTACTTGGGACGCTGCCTCAGCGTGGTTCGAAGAGCAGTGCCACGTCCGAGCCCAGGATCCGAACCAATGAAACCCTGGGCCGCCTGCAGCGGAGTGCGCAAACTCAGCCACTCGGCCACGGAGCCAGCCCTCTCAAAATTTTTTACTTCAACACGGTGCTGAGATCTCTCCCCTGGCCTCTTGGGCTCCCACAAAGGTGCTTTCATCTGTGGGCGATTGTCAAGATCCGTGTTTCTGTGAGGGGAGGAGAGCTGAAACCTCCTGTCCCTCCATTTTGCTGATGTCACTCTCTCCCAATATTCAGAATAGGTACTTTAAAACGTTACCTCTGCCTGCCCAACGTCATAATCTATCTTTCCATTGTTCAGATCTTCTATTATGTTCTTTAGTGAGAGTTCATAGCTTCTATACTTTGTATGTGTACCTTTTTTTTTTTTTTTTTTTTTTTAAACTTCAGGCTTTATTGAGTGACTGATTTCATCCCTTTTGATCTGCCTTTTCTTCAAGAACATTATTCCCCAGGAGATCCAGGTTCCTCTAGTTGTTTTCTTTGTGTTGTTTCTAGTTCTTCTAGTCTTTTGCGAAGTAGAGAGAGTTCCCTTTGATGCTGTTCCTCCTGCATATGAGGAGGAAAGGATAGTTCCATGCCTGGAACCATGGTTGATGACTGAAAGCTAACAGGATTGATGGATGCTGTTGGAGGTATGTTAGGAACCAAAATTAAACTTCGAAATCCATTATGTCTTCTCTGTAAATCCTTTAGTCTTTTTTGAAGCCTTGTATAATCTTCAAATGGAACATTTTGTCTGTTTAACACGATTTTCTGTTTCCAATTCTTCTCTCTTTGCCTCCAAGATTTCTACTTTCTCCTGCAGTCTCTTCAATTTGTTTTCATGAAGAGATTTTCTCTTTTTCTGGGCAATTGCAGCTCGCTACACTTTCTCGTTAGCTTGATTATACTTTTCTTCTCTGTCAGTGATACGTTCACGAAGCTTATGCTTTTCTTCCAACCACAGTATCTGTTTCTCTTCCAATGTCCTATCAGAAGAATGTATTTTAACTCTTAGGATTAAACAGATATTACCACAAGTATAATCAAAAAATATGGAACGCTTCACGAATTTGCATGTCATCCTTGCACAGGGGCCATGCTAATCTTCTCTGTATCGTTCCAATTTTAGTATATGTGCTGCCGAAGCGAGCACTACCTTTTTAATTTTACTTACTGCTAAGAGTTTTATCCTTATTTTAAAATGCATATTTCATCGTTTGCACTTCTACATCCCTGATAATATATAAATAAATATTAATGCTTGTATATTTACCTTATATTAAGCTATTTTAAAACTTTAATTAATTTTATTGTTAATGCAGATAATTAAAAACTATGGTCACTTTAATGTTCCAGATGGAATATGAAAAATATGCTTTTCAAGGGGAATGAATATAAGTCCAAATTGGTATATTTTACTTGGTGCAATGTTGAATTTATAGAGATGATTGTAATTATTTGTTAGGTTTTGTTTTTGACTATTTTTTACTTATTTATTGTTATTATCCCTTTAACTTCTCAACCTCAAGATTATAATAATAAATACAATACAGAGTTTATTGTTAGTATTCAAATATAACTGATGTATTTTATAGTGAATAGCAGTTTTCAAGGAAATTTCATAGTTATATTTTGTTTCATCTTTTCAAAAGCCAAAATATTTGGCAAGTGTAACTCTGCTCATTTTCCAGATAACAGAACAAAGTTTTAAGAAATTTGAAGTATTTGTCCGTGATCATGCAATTAATGAACATTAGAACTTGATTTTCAGTCCACCTCTGAATATAAATCCAGTGACCTCCCTATGAAATCCTATATTTTGAAGTTTATCTTTATAATTACATTTTATATCTCCTGTCACTGTATATTTCATAGAATCAGGAAATGTATTTCATACTTTCATTCATATTCAATAAAGTTATGATTTACTTCAGAAGCAAAATAATTTACAGAATTTGAAAATAAAATTTACAAGGAAATTTTTAAAATATTGATCTTTCATTAAAACAGTTTTTGATTAGATGTTACCTATAGATTTTCATTCTAATAATTTTTATTTTTAAGTTAAAAACATATTTTAAAAGAAAAAAGGCTGTTGTTGCTAGAAAAGGAAGCATAGTGTATCTTGGTCTAAATGATGGCATAGATCAGAATATTGTTTACTATCAACTAACAAAAATAATTATAAAAAGATCGAAAATATATTTTCCATTTTAAAATAGCCCCAGGTATTTCCTAATTCAATGAAAATATCTTAAGGACAAACTTATCCCAAGCAAACAGTTCTAAGCTCTGGTTGTTTTTATTCACTCTTCTCTTTGAAAACTTAGTCTATCTATTATTTTCTCTGGAGTTTTATTTGATGGAATATAAAATATTGACGGTATGTAATGGACACATTCATGAAATACACTAAATTTCAGCACCTATGAACTTTCAAAAGAAAGTGTAGCTTCATGAAAAGCATGTGGATTTGGGACTCAGATAAATTTAGGTTTTAAATATGGACCTACCAGTTACCAGTTTGGCCATCCTAGATATGATACTTAAGCTTCCTAGGTCACCGTGCCTCTGTTAGGAATATACTCAGCTGCATGTTACAGAAACATCATCAAAACAAAAAAATGGCTTAAACAGAGGACAGATTTATTTTTCTTCCCGTGTGCAGAGCAGTTTCCAGGCCTTCTCATCAGCTACTCTGTCTGGGTTCCAACGAGGAAGAAGAGGGCCTGACAAAAGGAGGAGAAGAAGAGAACTCCAGAGTGTCCACCCTAATCCGATACACAAGAACCAGCTGCAGAGTCATTACATACCGCACGGGAAGCTGAGATTTCATGTCTTTGAGTTGGCACTTTGTTGTCCCATCCAAGTAATGGCAGTGATCCTAAGGAGGAACACGAGAATGATTGTAAGGTGGGTGACAGTCTGCCACACATGATCTTCCACTGTAATGAGGGATACACATTCCAGACTCATAAAAATAAAACAAGAATTATTAGACAAAAAGTTTTAATTCCTTATATATGTGATTTTCAAAGGCTGAAAGTTTTAAACTTGTAAGTATTTACTCATTATAGAATATGTCTCAGAGATTAGCAAAGGGGATAAAAGTGAGGTTTTAATAAAAGCCTACAAAACTTATATCACTAATTGAATAGGTTTGGGAGTTTTCTGATTTATTTATTTATTTATGCACAATTATTTGTTCCATGCCTATATATGCTGGGCACTGGAGACCCTGAAGATACAGCACTGAACGAAATAGAAAACAATTCCTACTCTCGTGGATCTTATAGTCTAGAGTCCCCCTCACGTCATTTATCGAATAATCAATGTTCCTCAAAATAATATGCAATTCCGCTTAAATTCCTAAATGTACATGGCTCTGCTTCTGTACACAGACACTATGAAGTCACATTGATCTTTGACAGGTTTTATTAAAATCTAATAGGGGAAAAGTGATTATGTCACCTGAATGAGTTTCCTGTTGCTATTGTAACAAATTTCCAAAAACTTAGTAGCTTAAAACAACAGAAATTTATTCTCTCACAGGTCTAAGGGCAGAAGTCTGAAATCAGTATCACTGGGAAAAATCAAGTTTTAGCAGGTATCAAGCCCTCATGAGACTCTCAGGAGAATTCAGTCCTTGCCTCTTCCAGCTTCTGGTGGCTGCTGGCATTCCTTGGCTTATGGTTGCATCTCTCCAAGCTCTGCCTCAGTGGTCACATTCTTCCTCTTCTTGTGTATGTAGAAAACTCTCTCTACGTCTCTCATATAAATGTTCAAGTGACTATACTTGGACCCACCTGAATAATCCAAGATAATCTTGTTATCTCAAGATCTTAATTTAACCATATCAACAAAGACCCTTTCTTTTTGAGACATAAAATAGCATTCACAGGTTCCAGGAATAAGGATATGATATCTTTAGGGTCCATTATTCATTCTACCACATCATTGTTTTAATTTGAATTGGCTTGTTGAGATTGTGTATTTATTTTTGTTTTTATTTTCTAGTTTTTGTCCTTTGTGTAGTGTCATGTCAATGACTTGTGTTTAAATTCTATTGCTCTGTTCATCTTTTCCTTTACATATTAGAGATTTTAATACTATCATATGTTGCAAATACTTTCTTTTCTTTCCATGTTGTCTTTCAGTCTCTTTATGAAAGTTCTTTTACTAAGCACAGATTGAGAACCTCACCACCATGGTTCAAATTTTTCTCTCCCCCTTACTAGCTGTGTGACCTTGACTAAAATATTTTGTCTTTTTATATTTTCCTAGTAAAGTAGGTAAATCTAAGACAAAGGTTAAATATGATGTTGTTAAAAGTGTGCTAAATTTTTTCAGTAAATAGAATACCGTAGATTGAATTTTCCTTAGATTCACGGATATAATTTCATGTTTAAATAGTTACTGAGGAAAATTAATGTATTCCAAAATTATCTTAATTCAAATTACTTGGAAAGTACTCACTTTGTCAAAGTTTGAAGTAGAAAGTGTAAAGGAAAAAGGCAACCCAAAGCTGCCTCCTAAACATTATATAAATAGTCAAAATAATTTGTAAGAGATAATAATTATACAATCTTTATAAATATTATATAAGATCAAATTTTTATTGTCATGATTGAGTCACATCCATCTCTATACACCCTAACTAATTTCTGTTTCAATAAACATAGTCAAGTGTCCATTAACTACCAACTAGTTTAGTGTTCTTAAGATGCTTCTGGTCCTTAATTTCAGCAATGCCAATATGGTCAAAATAGCTCTATCTAATTATCAGTTATTTAATTCATTTGTAATGTTTTCATAAATAGTATATAAAATAATATCACAAAAATGGACAGGGAAAACTATTAGGTATACTTAGGTTTAAATTATTATTTCGTATAATTATAAAGAAAAAAATTAAATATATACAAATTGGATAAAAGAAAAGCAGTATGTCTAATAAAGTAGGAAAAGAGAAAAGACAAATACATAAATTTAGAGTAATTAATTCCAATATACTCAAAGTAACTGCATGTAGCACTTTGATTCACTGGCTGGTTATAATCTTTGCATATTTTTTCACCTGATAAAGAAGAAATTGAAAATGCAAGTCAGCCAATGGTCAACTAAGAATAAAGAGAAAAGAAGCTGTAAATCCCTGTGAGAGAAACACAAAACACAAGCCTTGATAATTCAAGTAATGTTCCTCTAGAGGGCTTCTCAACCTCCACACTATTGACACTTTCGGTCAAAAAATTATTTGTTGTGGGGGCTTCCCTGTGAACTTGGGGATGTATTGCAATGTACATGGCCTTCACTTTTTAAATGCCAGTATAACACATCACCTAATCCCTTACGACAACCAAAACTGTCTCCAGACATTGCTAAATGTCCCCTGGGGGAAAAATCACACTCTTTGAGAGCCATTAATGTAGATAGTAGAATTTTGCCATAATAACAAGGACCTTGGAATGAAAACCATAGCATAATTCGGTTAAATCAGCGGTTACTTACATAATTTATGCTATTATTTCCAGATTACTGAAAGTGAAAGCCAATATGTCTTATTTCCTGGCATTATTTAAAAAAAAATCTTATAAAGGTTTAAAGGACTTATTGATTTTAAATCATGCTCTTCTGAGTTTATGTCTTTGAGAGCTGTAGCTAGTTAGGAAGTGATACACATAATAAAACATAATGTTCTGAAAATTCAAGGCAAGATTGGGTTTCGGACTAAAAATTAGTGATGTTCAGTGTTAATTGTTCTAACACTGTACTTGAAACACCTCTTCAAGGAAAGAATAATTTACAATTTCACACAACATAAATCTAGAAACCAAAAGACAAGGGAGAACCATTTTAATAGAACTATTTGACTGTACCCATTGGAATTATTTTCTACTGGAATGTGTAATTTTCCTCTGCTTCATGTTTTCTTCCCAGAACCCTCCAAAGAGCCATATTTCTGCCCTTTTTCTATTCTGTGCCATTCTTTCCCCAGGGAATAAATGTGACTTCTCAGATTGGTGAGAAGGAACTGAGCCTGGGCAGATCAGCCCCTTCTCTTTCCATTTTCTGATGACCTTTCTACCAAGAAGTGTGGAATTTCTTCTCAACACCATAAAATCTACAGAATTGTAGGGTAGACCTGTGATTATCCAGCTGTGCCAGTGACCAGCTGAATGTGTACCCAGCTCAGAGGTGACATACTTGTAAGCAGAAACGTCTATCCAGAAAAAAAGCCAAAATTTTGGTCTCTCTTTGACTGACACCTGTGTTTATTAATTGATTTTGAACATGGGTTACAGAAAACAGAGTGCCCTTTATTGAATTTCAAGTGATTCTGTTAAAGCTTTACATCCCAATAAGAGCTACTAGATGAGAAATACTCGATTGTATTTTTCTTCACGTAAGAATAGAAAACAGAATTGCTTGTTGGAGATAAGTAAAAATGGCATTTTTCTACCAGTGTATCTCTGAGGGATGTAGAGTTAGGTTTTTTCATGTAAGAATATGGTCATGTATGCTATCATATGAAAATGGATTATTGTTTTAAATCGAGATATTTGCATATCAGCAATCACAAACCTTGTTGGCTTTTTTTAAGTATAAATTTTCCATACAAATAGATCATTATTAGATTAATGAAAAAAGTGGAAAATATATATTTATAATTCCTTTGCCTTAGCTGATCTACTCAAACAATAGAAGTTTGAAACACTTTTATAAAGTCGTTTGATGCAGTTTGCATTTAACTTTACTGTCTTTCAGTATTTCCTTTCTAATAATTATTAGCTGTGTCATTTTTGTGGATGGGATAATAATAGCAGAAATATTGATAATAATAAGAGGCACTCTGGAGCCCTTACAATGTGCCTGTCACAATTCCACTCACAGTTCCTCTGCTTGTTCATTTAACATTTGTACGAGCCCCATGAAGTACTGTGGTGATCTCCACAAGAAAACAGAGGCACTGAGAAAGCCTTAATCATCTAAACTCAGAATTATAAGGAAATGTGTCTCTAACCCTCAATTTAAGTATGTGTTGTTAAAACAGGATGGTGATGTGCTCAACTGTCTGGTGGCTATAGACACACGTGAAATATATACATTTCTCTGTAATTAAAGAGAGGCATTACTGCACAGACAAGGGGACCCTGCAGTCCTTCCAGTTGGGGGAGCAACCACTTGATTCAGGGCATCTTGCTGGAGGCAGATTCAGACTGGCTCTATACTTTTAATTAGTCCAAAGTTACTTCTCTAACTTAAATGATGTATTAAATGAAAGAGTTAAAGGATCTTGAGCTTTAACATCAGACACACCTGGCTGAAATTACCACTTTCCACCCACTGATATAGAACCTGAAGTGAGTTCCCTCACCTGTTGCGCAGGAAGCCAATCTCTGACACCTGGTGTAGTGGAAGAAAGTCGAATTTTACTATTGCACAGCACTGGGCAAGAAGAGAGGGCAGCTAACGCTGAAAGCCCAAACTCCCAGAAAAGCTAAAAGAAAGTGTTTTTATTTGGGGTTTTAGGTAGGGGACGGGGAACATATGGCCTTGCTGGTCGGAGCTTTCCCACTAGCCTGTCTTTGGCCTTGAGATAACTTGTAGAGAGGAGGGAGCCCATGACCTTGCTGCTCAGCAGATTTCCCACCAATCTGTATCTCTTTGTGGGGAGGAGATAGTGAATCCAGGTGCTTGTCCTTGGTGGTGTCTGTCTCCATGGAGGATAGTGGATTCTGGAGCCAGGAAGACAGAGAGTAAGCTGGGAATGAGTGTTCTGGTTTTAACCTCATATATGCTGGGTTTAATGTGGGGAAACTGACATCAGGGTCAGTATCACCACATGAATACACCTTACACTAATTTAAAGAAAACCACTGGCATAAAGATTTTAGTCTTGTAATTATGAAAACTTCAATTCTTTGTGCATATTTACAAGCAGTAATTAACTGAAAATAGGAGATTTTAAATCTGTTTACAATGATTTATATACATATTCATTGAAACCAAGAATCCTTTTCAATTAAAGGGAGATGCAATTTTATGTAGGACATACATGCTCTCTCTCTTTCTACACACTATTAAATTTATGTGAATATTAGTCTATTGCCAATATAATTCAACCTTTACTCTTCTTCCAAATGAAAAGTTATAAAAATGCCCATTTTCATGCCTACTAGTATATCATTAGGCCAAAAATAAATTGAGAATTGGATTGAAACTATGATATAAAAATTATGGATTACTTTATTTATCCATATGCATTATCAAAACAATTTAAATTTGTCTCTATCACATTTATGTTGAGATAAAGGCAAATAGTCTTTTAAATTATTTCTAGTAAAGATCAATTTATCTAATTTTTCACTATTTATCTCAAATTTGGCTACATGAAGAAAGAGAAAATATCCCAAATAGAAAACAAAGTATGTATCAGTAACTATTTAAAGGAGAAAAAATGTTCATACTAATATAAAGAATAAGTTTGGTTGCTTGATTAAATTGAGTTCAAAATCACATTATCATGAACTGTCAGAAGAATTGTGGTATACTTACCAGTAGCCGAATTTTCTCCTGTATCTATTCCTATAAATCTAATTTAACAAAAAATGATTTGGGGTTAATAGTGGAATTTATAAACTGTCTTTGTATTTATGAGATCAGAAATGTGCAGTTGCCATGAACTTATATGATAAGGAGATATACATTATTCAAAGTACTTTACATGGTGTATGTGTGTGCAGGTATGTGTTTAATTGAAAGCAATCATGTAAGAAAGGTATTATTCTACTGTTCCCTGTACCTTGCAAATTAAATAATTCCTTGAGGTAAAAATGACTGGGAAGTGACTGATATTCAAAGTCCAACCTGCTAGGCGCCACAGCATATCTCTGTTTAAAGCTACTCACTGAACTTCATGGGCATTTGACAGGTAAATTATGTAATTATGCATCTGTGAACACAGGCAGTTCCAAATGGCCTTCTCAAGTTTGATTAATTTTAAAATAGCACGTCTTGAATGTACATAGATGATAGTGAGTGTTTCTTTTCTATCTGTTCTTTTCCAATTTGTCACCCCCACCGGCTTTGAGTTTGCTAATTCTGATACACTAACCAGAGCCATATAAGAAACGAGGGCTGGGCAACCATGTACAGAATTCTGCTGACATTCCAAAAATTCAGGAGTAAATATCTAGAAACATGGAAGCTAAACACTCGATTAGTGGAAACCATGTTTTTTTGTGTGTTCTGCCTTGTTGAGTGGCGTTGGAAGTATTAAAGAATTCAAAAGGGTTTGAACCTCTTTTCAATAACTGATCCTGCCTTGGGCTTTTATGTATACAGAGACTCAAGAGGCCTTTCACGCTGAGCTAAATGGACTGATCCCCACAGAGCTGCAAAGGAAAGGGCCAGCGTTCAGAAGAAAAATGATGTGACTCTGTGGAAAAGAAGTTACACTATATTTCTATCTTGCAGTGGAATCCCCACTTTGGTCCAATATTTATTTTTAGTAAATATGACTCCCAGCCCTCAAAGCTAGGTGTGACAGAAATATCACCTTTTTTTTTTTTAAGATTGGCACCTGGGCTAACAACTGTTGCCAATCTTTTTTTTTTTTTTCCTGCTTTATCTCCCCAAACCCCCCCTGTACACAGTTGTATATCTTAGTTGCAGGTCCTTTTAGTTGTGGGATATGGGACGCCACCTCAACGTGGCCTGATGAGTGGTGCCATGTCCGTGTCCAGGATCCGAACTCTGGGCCGCAGCAGCAGAGCGCGCGAACTTAACCACTCGTCCAGGGAGCTGGCCCCTGTCTTTATCCTCTAAAGTCCAGTTAATTTCTACTTGGCAGTCCTATCCTGCTAGACTCACAGAAAACTTGGGGGACTCCCTCCGCCAGCCATCAGGATCGTATGCAATCATGTAATTTACAAAGCTCTAAAGCATTTGAAGAGTTGGCCCTCTTGTCATCTGTCATCCAATTTTACAATAATAACTGATTTTCCTCCTTTGTATGTTTTCAATTCTGCCACCTCTATGCTGCTTCTGTTCCATATTCAGGAATCTGAAAAATCTCTTAATTCTAGCTATGATTTTGCTTCCAAGAGAAGCACATACCTGTCTTTTACAGAAGCCTTGTCATGTTTCTTGGGAGTTTCTTGGAAGCAGAACTACTCCTGGAGGACCACAACCCATAGGCATCTCCCTCCTTGCCCCAGCCTGGAGTAACATCTAACTAAGTGATGTATGCGAAGCCTCCATAATGAGAAATAGGAAGATAAATAAAAAAGTACACATGGATTTCTAAAACATTATCCAGCTACATTTTTTATACAGTATATCCACTATAAAAATTTATTTTCTTTTAAGATGTATTTTTCAAGATGGTAGGACTGAGATTTCTTTGGTAAGTAAAGTTTTCACTAAAATAAAAGCAACTACCCAAGTTGCACATCTGATTTTGTGACAGAGATTAATACTTGCTACCTCTTGATTGGTAAAAAGTAGAATCATAAAAACTGGTGAAGGTGATTGGTGTTAACAGAAACTATTTGAGGAGTGTTATGGACTGAATGTTTATTTTGCTCCAAAATTCGTGTATTGAAATATAATCCACATGTAAATGTATTTGGAGGTGGAGCCTTCGGGAGATAATTAGATCATGAAGGTAGAGCCCTCATAAATGGGATTCATGCCTTTATCAGAAGAAGACAGAGAGCGCTCTCCCTCTTTCTGCCATCTGAGGATACAATGAGAAGTCAGCTGTCTGCAAACTGAAAAGAGACCTCACCAGAACCCACTCAAGCTAACATCCTGATCTCAGACTTCCAGCCTCTGGAAGTGTGAAAAACAGCTTTCTGTTGTTTATAAGCCACCTAGTCTACAGTATTCTGTTATAGCATCCGAATTGACTATGACAGAGAGCACATATTTTATTTATTTTGATCATAAGAGAGGTAGTAGAGAGGAAAATTCTGCACAGTTATCAACTTTCTTTAAGATACCAGCCACATATTATGAGAACTACAATAATCACAGAGTAAGTAATTAAAAAATGTCATCACCTAAATCTTCAGACTTATATTCACTCTTGAGTACTTCAAATCTCAAAGTTGGAAAAGTATTTAGCCACATATTGACTTTGAGGTACCCCTAGGGTAACAGCTTCGACACTGCCAGCCAGAGGATGAAACCTTTCCAGATGAGCAAACAAAACAAATAATTGGAAAACATTCTGCTCATATTCATATGTCTGTTCTCCTTTTTTCGTGAGCCATCTGTTTTGTCTGGAATGAATTTAGCTCACTCCTTTTTTAGGTTTTGCAGTTTTGCTTGAATCGACTTGCAGGAACTTTCTGGGGGGGGCATCTACAACTAACTACGTCCACAGATTGAAACAGGGCTGCCACCCCTACCTTGGCTATTGTTAATTTTGCCATGTGAGGTTATAGAGCGCCATAAAGTAGAGGGCACGACTTCAGAGGTGGTTGAGTCAAAGGGAGTGGTAGGATAAAATGGTACAAGATAAAAAGGGTAAAAAGTTTTAAAAAAAAGTGAAAAACAATTTTTTTAGTAGTTTGCAATCTAGGTTGTTAGAAGCCATTTGAAATTTCAAAGGACTTTTTAAAAACATTTGAATTCTTATTTCATTTTCTGCATCGTCTCCTAGAATACAAAAAATATAATTTTGCTACCGTTTTTGATAAGATTTATTGCTTTAGAAAATTAAATGTGTTAAATAAACAAATCTGGTCTTAAACATTAACTTGTGGATCAAGTCACTCCATGACATGATTTCTTCCACTTCTTAACTCTCACTTCACATAAGAATTCTCTTTAAAGTTACACACTAGGAAAAAAAAAACTCTTGTAACTTTATACACAATAGTATCATGCCTCCCACATGTGTCTACTCCATTTCTTCTTCCTAAAACACCCTCTATCTCCTTACCCCAAACACTGTTCACCTCCTTTCCCCCGCCTCTAGTTTAACCTATTCATCCTTCAAATCTCTGAGAAGAGATCACTTCTCTGGAATCAAGCGAGACAGTTCACTTCTCTTCCAGGATACATATTTCTCTGTAGCAGAGACCTTGAGTTGCTCCCCCAAATCTGCTAGATATAGAGTGCTGCATAATTAAGTGTGAGCCATGGCTTGGGCGCATATTGGAAGACAGAAAAGTAATGTTCTTTAAATTTTAAAAAAGATAATTGTGAAAAATGCACCTTCCAGTATCTTAGAATGTAGACCATGCCCAAGGCCACAGTGTTAGAGGAAATGGCAAGAAAGACTCAGAATATTGGTGTGTGTTGGCTGCATTTGCCTACTGTGAAAAAAAGCCCTATGAGAGATGATTCTATAAGCAGAGACAGAATGGTAAACAAGAGCTTTGATAAGGAAGGTGGATTAAGTTGTCTGAAGGCCCTGTATCTGGAGACTACAGAACAAAACTAAAGAAGTTATGAGCCTCAAAGCTGTAGTCTTAGCAAGAGATAAGATGTAAACTTTATGAAAGTCAGGAGCCTAGTGAAAGAGATTGTATTAAAGGTGTTGCCTTTCAATCTCGGCCCGTGGTTTTAGATGGCTCCAACAGAGAGAGGGATACAGGATGTAAGGTGACATTATCTCATTTTACCCAGGAAGGAGGAGATTCCTGGGAGGCAGAACTTTCTGTTTTAAAACCAGGGCAGTTGGTCACCCTAGTGGGTAGAGCTTAAACATTCATTATTAAATAGTAGTCTTGAAATTTAAAAAGTATGCCAAGACTAGATCATTTACAGTGATTACCAAAAAATGGAATTGGAAAAGCAAGCTGCCTGATGGCAAAGAAACCGTATGCAACTCCTGGATTCCCAATGCTATTCAGCACCTCAAAAGACATACTCCTCATTAACTACTCCGGATAGGACCATGGAAGATGACAAACATGGTCCCAAATAGCAAAGCCGGGAACCACAGAGGACCATGATCAAAGGCTCTTTATCCAGAAGAACAGAACTAGAGGCATCCAGATGGACTAACCAAGGGACTCATTCCCCTTCTTGCCCATCAAAATTTGATATTTTATAGGTCACAATTATTAATGACTCCTATACTTTTCCTCTTCTGAAATTGAGTTTTTAACATTTTTATTACTATTACTCTATTCCTACTCCAACACTTTGAGTTGTGTATTCCAATATTGTATATTGTGTGTGTTTGGGGAGTGGGGCATGCAAAATGTGTTTATTATTTTATAAGCCAACAAAACATAAATAGTTGTATTCAGACATGGTGGAGAGGATTGTGTATCATTCCAGAATCCTGGATAATTATTTGGATGCAGTAGCAGATGGGCGTTTGGGTTACCCACCTTGGGGAGGGGGTAAGAATATATGTGGAATGGTGAGTGTATAAGGATATTTGAGTGGCCAGAGGGGTGAACTGCAGCAGAGACTGACTGTTGTCACTATCTGTCCTTCCTTTCTTCCATAGTCATACAATCTTAAACTATATCCTGGTCCCTGGAAAAAAATAAAGGCGGTGTGTGTCATAAGCCAACAGGCTAGTTGATGGCTCCTTGATCCCTGGATTGTGGCTAAAGTTGAATAATTTTGCAATCAGAGTTGGCAAAGCATATCCCTGATACCTACTTCCTGATCATGACAGAGGTCAAAGTTCTCTTGGAAAACCAGGTCTGAGTTGTTTTTCTGGTAGTCGTCCTTGGAGAGTCAACTTCCCCAGACCCACACTGTCTAGTTCAATAGTCAAGAACCACATGTGATTGCTGAGCAATTGAAATGGCATGTTCCAAATTGAGACGTAATGTAAATGTGAAATATACAGCAGATTTCTAAGACTTAGTACAAAAAAAGTAAAATATCTCATTCATATTTTATATTAGTTACATGTTGAAATGATAATATTTTTGATATAGTGGGTGAAACATATTATAAAAATTAATTTTACCTCATTTTAAAATTTTTTCTATGTGATTACTGGACAATTTAAAATTACATATATGGCCCACATCATATTTCTTTTGGACAGAACTGCCCTAGACCTTCTAAAGATTTTTTTTCAACACACAGTCTCCTTCAAAGATCTATGGTTCTGTTCCTTATAAGAGATAGACAAATGTTATAAGAGATTACAAATGCTACCTTAGAAAGGAGAAAAAACTCTCATCTCACTTAAAATCTTAAAATCCTTTTTTAAGCTTCCTCAAAAAATTATAACCTGGAAAGAAGCTCACTCCCATTTTGAAAAAATAATTTCTTAAAATATTATGCCAGTCATATCACATTGACTAGAATGTAAATAAAATGCATCCATAGATGTAAAGTTGCAATACACAGATGTTCAACAGCATATGTGAGTTCTGAAACCTCCTGATGGGCTAAATAAATTACATAAATTAGTACTGTTAATTACTCTCCAAAGGGCAATGTCAAAATGATAGATGGATAATTCTGATTATTGAATGTTCTCTGTCAAGCAGAGAAGAATGAGTTAGATCAATACAACCAGAGTGATTTTTTGATGCACCTAATGTTTTCATCAATACTTTTCTCTAGTCCTTTCCTTCTCTATTAATTTCCTTATTATGATAATCATTAAAATAAATAGCTCACCATATCTGTTGATTGTTAAGCTAGATTTTGGAATAATCTTCATAAAAACGTAATGAAAAAGTAATAATATCATTAATTAGCATTATATTTATTTTACTATCATTATGCACAGCCTTTTATTATTATCCATTTAATTCTTTGTCTTTTAAGTATAAGAAGTCACAAATAAAACATTTGAACATAAATATATCTTAGCCCTTGCTCTTTACACACTTAGGGAACATATTCAATCAGTATTTCCTACGTACTATTGCTCATCACTTTATAGGAGAGAAATTATGATCTTTTACTTTTGAACAAAATCACGATGCAAATTAATTAATTTATAACAAGTAGAATAAGGAGGTATCAGGTCTCTATCTGGCCCTATCCTATTCATGGCTGTCATATAAACCTGGGTCTCTTAAACTAAGAAACTACATGTGACGTATTAGAGAGAGTAATTCAGTCCAGAAGCTACAATGGCAAATATGAGTGATGTATCTAGATGCAGAATCAATTACAAATAGTTTAGCCATAATAGAATCAGTAAGAAAGAAGATTGGTGACATTCCATGAGGAATTTTTGAGCTGACAAATAAGTTGCAGAATCCTCCTTGTATTAAATCCCTGGGATTTTATTTGGAGGTGTTGGAATGGTGTAATATATTGCACTAGATGGTTACAGAAACTTGAGTAGAATAGGCAGGCTTTTACTAACAGAAGTGAAAAGAAAATATTCCTGTTTTTCTTCTCTGTTATTCACTTTATTCACAGAATACCTCACTTCTGACACTTCTGGTCACCAAAAGTGTGAGTTTTGTTTTTTCTCCTATCAAGCAATTTCTTGATTCCAGCTGGACATCCTACAATTCAATTCAGTTCTAACACTATGTGGAGTTAGCATCAGATCCCACAGGTTAAGGGGAAAGCCCCAAGAAAGTATCCCACCCCACCCCCACACACACCCACTTCAGATACTCATCTTGTGATTGCAATTGCCCAAGTTGTTGCCTGTGCTTCTGGAAACCAGGTTTAAAGTAGAGGTTCTCAGGACCTCCTTATTATTAATTTGCTAGAGCTTCTCACAGAACTGAAGAAAACAGTTTACTTACTAGTTTACTAGTTATTATAAAAGCATATAACTCAGGAAGAGCTGGATGGAAGAGATGTATAGGGTAAAGTATGTGGGAAGAGTCTCAAAGTTTCTATTGTCTCTCCAGGCACACCACCCTCCCACTCCCAGCACCTCCATGTGTTCACCAACCTGGATGCTCTCTGAACCTATGTTTCAGGGATTTTTATGGGGGCTTCATTATGTACATATGTTTGATTAAATCATTGTCCATTAGTGATTAAGTCAACTTCCAGCCCCTTTCCCCTCCTTGAAGATCAGAGGGTAGGGGTGAGGCTGAAAGTTCTAACCCTCTAATCACATGGTTGGTTCCCCTGGCAGAGAGCCCCCATCCTTGGAGACTTTCCAAAAGTTAACTCATGAGCATAAACTCAAGTGTGGTTGAAAATAGCTTGTGATGAATAACAAGAGACACCTCTATCTCTCTTATCACTTAGAAAATTCCAAGGATTTTGAGAGATCCATGCCAGGGACTGGAACTAAAACCAAACATATATTTCTTACTATAAATCACAAATTGCAGTATGTCAGAGATACAAGGATGAAGAAAGGAAGAGAGGCAGAGAGCTTTAGGAGTACTCGATGGAGAGACAAAATACAGTAGCGCTAACAATCTCATTTTCTTATATTAGTAAGTGCTTGGGAGAAGGAAGAAGAAATAATTAAGAGAACTTAAAGAGAACACTATCTCTATTAATGCTGTAGTTTTCACATGATTCTTTTTTAAAAACTCCATGTATTCATTAAAATCATGTTTTTTGTCCATCTGTTATTGACTCCCCACACACTGATCTTAATGTTCTGGGGAACAAAATTAATTTTGAGGATAGCTTTTGCCCTCTAGGAGCTTATACATTATTGACTTTATGGGGGATCAGAACTTGCCACCCGAGGGGCTGGCCTGGTGGTGCAGCGGTTAAGTGCACATGTTCTGCTTCTCAGCGGCCTGGGGTTCGCTGGTTCAGATCCCGGGTGCAGACATGGCACCACTTGGCATGCCATGCTGTGGTAGGCATCCTGCATATAAAGTAGAGGAAGATGGGCACGATGTTAGCTCAGGGCCAGGCTTCCTCAGCGAAAAAGAGGACGACTAACAGTAGTTAGCTCAGGGCTAATCTTCCTTAAAAAAAAAAAAAAAATTTGCCACCCAGAAATGTGCAGTTTTGGCTTGATTATTTTTAAGAACAAAAGACTCTGAAAGAAACTTTGACCTTGCTCTTAACTGCCTAAAAGAATTTCAGAAAGAAAGCCTGTTCCAGGAAGGAGCTATCACCATAGATAACTGTAGTATAATGTGAACTAGGTGTGTGGCAGATAGGGAGGAACCTAGCAAGGCCCATTTGATCAAAATTCTCCCCAAGTCTCATTGTCTCTGCATTGCATGGTAAACATTTGTTTACCAAACATTTGCTTTTCCAACTCCATGTGAATTTGCTTCCTACCCTGTGAAGTCCAAAACCACTACCCTCAACATCCTGCTTTGTCTTTAGCTGAAGATGGTATTTAAGGTGATGGCTTCAGCCATTTTAGTGAGTCACTCAGTTTTCCTGGGTTTCTCCCATGGACACATGTTATTAAATTTGTTTGGTTTTCTCCTCTTATTCTATCTCATGTCAATTTAATTCTGAGACCAGCCAGAAAACCTAGAAAGACAGAGGAATATTTCTTCCTCCCCTACAACTTATACTCAAAGAAATAAGCATATATGCACAGTTGTTAATTACTCGTTTCCCTTGAGTAATTACTCATTTCCATTTCCCTATTTGTTTGGTTTAATATCATGAAGTATTTGCTTTCTTGAGGCCATTTTAAAAATACACGGAGTTATACCAAATTAGGTCATGTCTCATGACACTCATGTGACAGTCCTTATGCACTTCGGACTTGGTACTTGGTTGTTCACAGCAAACATATTTTTTTCTAAGTTAACATCAATTGTATTTAGCTTTATTTCCTGGAAGTTATGAAGTTTTGTTTAGTTTGGCAATGAGCTAAATATGTGAAGTCACCTACTGCTTGTTTTTAAGTTAGATCCTTCCTCCCTTCCTTCCTTCCCTATTTTTTAGAGGCTTATTCTATTTAGTTAGTTCATAAAATCAATGTAGGTTTTTAGTGATAAAAGGAATCACAGGAAGAGTTTAACTTAATATTCAGATGGAGTCCATTGGTTGACAGTTTATTTAGATAACGACAAACGTGGTTCTAATTTGGAGTAGTTTTTCACATGAAGTGTTAGATTTAAAAGATCAGTATCATTAGGGAGAAGTTTTTTAAAGCAAATTTCCTTCTTAAATCTGATAACTTAGTATTATGCTGAACTTCAAATACACAATTCTCTTCTGAAACTCTCACTGCCTCTGTCTCTTCACACACACTCTCAAACACACACATACACACACATGTGCACACATTCCTCCTACAGCATTCAGGAAGTTCTACTTCCTTCTCTAAGACTGAAAAACTAAATGATTCATGAAGTCACTTTTTGAGGAGTGTATTTTTTCTCTGGGCATCTACTGTGATGGAAAACATTTTTGAGATGATTTTTATTTTTTTTCATAAAGTCTAAGATTGCTGACAAAATGTGAGAGATTTCAAAGTGATTTTTAGAAACATTAAGTTCAAATCTTTTTATATAAAATTATCGTAAGAATGAATCCATTTGACTATTTGAAAGAATATTTTCACTAAATATTGTATGCTTTTTTAGAGAAATAGAAACATTCTTATGCTCTATTTGATCTTTTGGAGAATATTTTCTATGGTCCAATTGATTTCTCAAGATCTTTTCTTTTTCAGAAGAATGTGTCAGCTCTCAAGTGTCCAGTAGTTCTTTTTAACTGGTGTGGCCTCTTTAAAACCTGCAAGCATGTTTGGGTTATCAGATCTACTTTAAAAAGCTGCCATTCATCTGTTCAATTTAATGCTTGCTCAGGAGGGAGCCGCTGTATTGACTAAGGGCTATGCCACAATGCAGCTTGGAAAATGAGAAAAGAAAGAAAGGCAGGCCCAAGCTAAGTATACCATTAACTCTGCCTAAGACTGAGATACATCAGTAGAGCATTAGACCTAATCATGTTTTATACAGTTAGTCAACCAAAGAAAAGAATAATCAGAGATATTTATTCAGACAGGATCACTGTTTAGTCGTATAAGCATTTGCTGTTCTTTTCTCTCTTGAAAACGATGTGTAGCGGTTAGTTTTCATCTGAACAGTCATTTTCTCTCTTAAAAATTAAAACATGTCCTATTATAAAGAATAGAAATCAAAAAGAAAAATGTAGCTTTTGCCTTATACAATGCTTAAAGGATGCTTATTAAAGAGAAAATAAATAGACTAAGGCCATTCTTACTGGCAGATAATATTTTTGTGTTATATATTGACTGAAGAAGAATGAAAATGTGGTTCCTTTTCAATGTTCTATTGAATGGACCTACTTTGTACTCATTAATAGCTAGATAAGTCCCGGGGCAATAAAACTTGCTTTTAATTTGCAATCAGCTTAGTAATCTACTACTGCTATTCTGTTTGTTTTAGAAAGCCATTTAACCTCCTTACAAGGAGAGTTACCTAAATTGAGTTAAGAAAAAGAAAAGGAAAGAGAAGGAAAAGAAGGAAGGAGGGAAAGAAGAAGGAGGCAAGCAGCCTGACTGATTTATGCTTGGAAGCCATGCAGTTCAGGAGAAAGATCATGGGGTCTTTCTCTCAGGTCTGAATGATTTCTCTACTGTCCATTGGAAAGACAGTCTGAGAGACTTCATTTTCTTTTGTGCCACATTCTATTACAGAGGGAATTTGCAGAAATAATACTTATGTCAACAGATTGTTGTGAAGAACAAAAGCTTATATATGTATATATAAATGGTTTATAAAGTATAAATTGCTATGCAGAGATTCTCAACTACCGCTTCCAGAAAATACAAATATCCTGTGAGCAGAGCTAAATTGTCACCTCAGGGTAATATTTTCCCAAATATATGAAGTAGTCAATCAATATAATGTTGTCCATTTTCAGCTTTTTAAGTCATTTTTTTCCTTGCATAGTTGATAGTTGCTATCTCTACCAAAATAAATGACCAAAACTAATAGAATCATTTGAATTCAACAGACTTAGAACACACTGCACACCCTCTTTCTTGTTTCAAATGAATAGAAATTACAGAAACAATATAGGAAGCCATTTAACATATAGAAGATTTCTTACCCACATGGACTGAGATGGTACAGGGATCCTCTACCTGTTTCAGACACACACACGTGTGTGTGCATGCATTCTAATATAAACTTGTAACTAACAAAGGAAACACCTCAACTCAAGAAACAGAGAATGAATTCAAAATCATAAAAATCAAGAAGGACAGAAGTCTAAGGACTCGTAAGGGAAGCAAAGATGCATGCATAAATTCAGGATTAGAACCTGGAGCATGTGAACTAAAGACTACAGGGAAGAATTGTTCTCTAGTCCTTGGATGAATAGAACAAAGTTTCCCCAAATAGCAATAACTAGGGATTAGAAAAAACCTCTTCATATAGGTTTAGGAAAGCAGTAAGCATATTTGTGGTAAATCCTCGAAAGTAGGGAAGTCAGGAAAAAAGATGCCTGCAAGAATTAGGAAACACCTCCATAGGTTGCCCATGTTGGAGAGTCTGAGTTGATGATACCCCAGTAATACAGGAATTATAATACATGGGGAATTTATTTGTGCTTATAACACAACTTAGTGGCCCAGATTTATTTTTTTGTTGCATGTTTAGTCAATTATGCACCACGATTTATTAAACAAAGTGTCTTTTATAAACAGAATGCATATATATTGCAATATATTAAATTCCCTTTTTTATCTTTTTTTTGTTTCTTAAAGATTGGCACCTGAGGTAACATCTGTTGCCAATCTTCGTTTTTTTGTTCTGCTTTGTCTCCCCCAATCCCCCCAGTGCATAACTGTATATTATAGTTGTGGGTCCTTCTAGTAGGCGGCATGTAGGATGCCACCTCAGCATGGCCTGACGAGCAGTGCCATGTCCGCACCCAGGATCCAAACCAGCAAAACACTGGGCTGCCAAAGAGGATTGCGTGAACTTAAGCACTCGGCCTTGGGGCCAGCCCCATCCTTTTTTATCATTTATGCTGGAAACTTTTCCTGAATTATTAACTCTCTTCCATCTATTTGTTTATTTAAGTCTATTCTATTCCGATGTCCCATTAGCCCAAATACTACAGTGCTATATTCTCCTACAAAATCATTACAACCATCAAAAAAAAGCAAATTAATATTGATGCATGGGCACCATCTGATCCTTAGACCTCATTCAGGTTTTGACAATTGTCCCAATAATGTCTTTTATAGCAAAAGGATTTAGTTGTGAATCATGCTATGAATAGTCTGGAATAGTTTCTTAGTCTCAATTTAACTTTCATGACCTTGATACTTTGACCTTTACAGATAGATATTTTGTAGATTCTACTTTAATTTGAGTTGTCTGATGTTTCCTCATAGTTAGATTCAGGTTATGTATCCTCAGCAGGAATATAGTGATGCTATATTTCTCTCTTTGTTTTCTGTTAAGTTACATACTGTTTTTTTTCCCATAGCTGATAACGTTCAATGTGATCAGTTGATTAAGGTGATGTCTGTTGGGCTGCTTCCTGGTTAGACTCCAATGTCCACACTAGGCTGTATTCCTCATTCTGCTTGGATACTGAAGACCTACTTGGGGATATCCAGCCACATACACCGCTCTGCTCTCTGCTTGGCTCAGACACCCCCTTCAAGCCCCCCAGTGTCTCCCATTCTCACCCTGCTTAGGCTGTCATTCTGTGTCCTAGGCTACCATGTGAGTTTGATGTTTTCTTCACCATGCAGGTTTTTGACAGTCTACAAAGTGCTTTCCCACACCTTAAGGGCCCTTTCATCCTGTTTTGTCTGTGACATCCAATGACAGATGCCAGCCATTATTTGATGCCCTCTTCATCCCACTCAGGCTCTGACATCCCATTCCAGGTAAATTCTTTCTATAGATGCTCTCCTCACTGTGCTCCTGCTCCAACACCCCATGCAGGATGTACTTCCTTAGAGACACCTTCCATGATTTGCTGCACCTATAGGCTATAGAAGTGAATTGATCAGGAAAACAAAGACGAGCTGGATTGTATTTTTATACAATATTAGAGTCTTTCTGTTTTATCTTTGCATTTAGCATATATACATCTATTAGAATTACATATAGATCTGGAATTATTTCTATCATGTTATTTTTTTAATTTACTGTGATTTTTCTTTATTATTTTACCCTTATTTTCTTCTTTGTTATACTAATCAATTTGTTTGCTTGTTCCCAAAATTCTTTTTATAAGTTTGAAAATTCATACAGTTTTGTCATTATAATTAAGAAAAATAGTCGCGATAAAATTCACAAACAGTAAAACAAATAGATCTTAAGGTTATAATCTAATGAGTTTTGATAAATAGTTACCGCGATATAGAATACTTCAATGACCTTACCGACTTCGCTCGTATCCTCTTTGAGTCAATTCCACCATCCATAGGCAACCATTGCTCAGATTTGTAGAACCACAAAATAGTTTTATCTTCCCTTGAACATAATCTAAATTGAAATCAACAGTATGGGCTGTTTGGGGCCTGACTTCTTTCCCTGGGGCAGTTTTGCTGATCTTGGTTGGTGTCAGTAATACATCTGCAAGTTGGCTGATCCATGTAGGTCTTTACTAAGGTAAGTCAGCTGGAATGACTATTCCACATGTCTCTTATGTTTCTTCTGGAACCACTGGGATAGGATAGTCCTGGTTTTCTTCTGTCAAAGGCACAAGAAGGCAAAAGAGGAAACACAAAATCTCTGTTATTCACATCAATCAGAACCAGCACACAGTCTTTTCTGCCTTATATTATTTGCCCAAACAGGCCAAAGTTTAGAACCTGAAGTCAAGGAATGAGAAATATATATCCCCTCTACATTGAGAAGAACTTCAGTAATGTGGCAAAGAATACCAGCAGCATATTGGGCCAATGATGAAATGTACTAGAGTCTGCCCTCTTGGCCATGGGTCCTTCTCATGTGTAAAATATGATCAACTCCTCCCTGGATCCCAAAAACTTAGTTCAATCATTAAATTAAGCTCTTGATCCTGAAATACATGAAATGAAAACAAGTTATCTGCTCCTTCTATTCCCAACGTACAGTAGAAGAATAAAGACAGAAGCAGTGCAATAAATAATCCTATTTAAAAAGAGGGAGAATGGAAAGCATGTGGCAGTCTCTATTGCATAGTGCTGCCAAAATCTTTCTGGGAAAATATTGCTCATTCATTCCCCCAATTCCAGTGGGTCTCAGCTGGGGTTTATTTCCTCCCAGGGGACTTTTGACAGTGACTAGAGACATTCTTGGTTGTTAAAAACAAGGAGTGTGTGCTACAGACATCTAGTGTGTAGAGGACAGGATGGCACAGGATTCACTATAAGGAGGCTAAACATCCTAAAGTGAATAGGACCGTTGCACTCAACAAAAAGCTTTCGACACCAAAATATCAATAGCGCCAAGGGTGAGAAACTCTGCACTATGCTAAGGGTAGGAAATCATTCTATATTAAGCCTGTATTCTCTTCCCTGAGAGCGACTTCTCAATCTGTTGTTCTTCTAGGCTCTTGCTTTTATCCCCTGATGTATTTCCATTTTTTTCACTCTCTGGCCATTTCTAAAGAGAGCATTGGAAGATATACCCTTTTCGTGGACAAGCAAATTTCTCAGGCTACATCTCAGTGTGAAAAGCAGAGGGCAAAAAGGTCCTTTTACATTTTGAATATTACAGCTAATGTGGATATTTTATGTATTAAGTTCAATCCATTCCATGTGCCAAATGCCAAAGTCACACTTATATTCTTAAATACAGGAAGGTTATAATCTGCTATCATAATTGGCAGCATTTTTGACAATATAAATGACTTTTAAATCAAATGAAAAGATTTGGAAAGGAATCACACAGAGAGACACACACGCACTTGTAAGAGTACTCTTCTGGAAAAGTGTTAGTATGTTAAAAAGGCCCCCAAAAATCCTCATATTTTTGAAACTTGTAAATCTTTAATAAGAAAATAATTGCATAATGTACTTATCTGCCTGGGTAAAAGAGACTAAGAAACATCCCATGTGCATGTTATCATCTTCCAGTAGCATGGAGTCAATACTTTGACATAGGCGGACTTTATGTCATCTGACAGGGAAAGATAGTAGAGGGTATTGATTGGAGGAAAAGCTTGGGGGAGTGATATTTCAGTACAATGGATTAAGTTTAAAGAGAGGCCTTACTACATATCAATAGAAGGCTTAACCTTATCTCCACGTTAGGCATTATTGTGCAAAATAATTTAAAGTAGATTAAATGATTTATTGACTACACATAAATGTCTGGTAGAAGATAAACATTGGTTTCCTCCTGGTGCAGAATTGTTTTCAGGTTCCTGAACACATTTCTCTGTTTTTACCTTTCGTATACCATAAGGTTAAAAAAAAATGACAGTTTATTATTAAATTAAAAATGAATTTTAGGGGCTGGCCCCGTGGCCGAGTGGTTAAGTTTGCTCGCTCCGCTGCAGGTGGCCCAGTGTTTCATTGGTTCGAATCCTGGGCGCGGACATGGCACTGCTCATCAGACCATGCTGAGGCAGCGTCCCACATGCCACAACTAGAAGGACCCACAACGAAATATACAACTGTGTACCAGGGGGCTTTGGGGAGAAAAAGGAGAAAAGTAAAATCTTTAAAAAAATAAAATAAAATAATTAAAATGAATTTTAATTTCAGGATAAAATACATCACAAACTATATCTCCATTTGCTAGATATTATTTTAAAACTTGTTCCACAAGGAGTTCATAATATATTTTCTCTGAAAAATTGACATGATAAATATATTTCAGAAAAATATTTTGAATATTGAGACATAAAAAGAAGATACTTGGTAAGGTTAATGTTCCTCTATAACCATATTAGTTGTAAAGAATTCAAGTAGAAATTATCTAGTCCTATGAAATTTCAAAATTAAAGAAAATTGGTAAAGTCTATATCCCTTTCTTTCAATCACTAGTAAAGTTATTTAAAAATGGAATTTGTTGTTAGTACCATGGAGTCAATTCCAACTCCTGTGTACAGCAGAGTAGAACCCTGCCTGGTCTTTTTGCGCATTCTCCTTGCCTTCCAGCGCCATACCAGACAATGTTCTGCTACTTATAGGGTTTTTATGGCCAGTTTCTTAGAAGTGAGTGGCCAGGTGCTTCTTCCTGGTCTGTCTTAGTCTGGAAGCTCTGCTGAAACCTGTCCACCAGGGGTGACCCTTCTGGTATTTGAAATACTGGTGGCATAGCTCTCGGCATCACAGCAACACGCAACTGCCACAGTGTGACAACCAACAGATGGATGGTGTGCGTTCCCTGAGGAGGAAATGAGACCAGGCTGTGGGTGGTATGGTTCCCAGACAGAGAAATGAACCCAGGATGTGGCAGTTAGAGCACCAAATTTAACCATTAGACCACCAGGACTAGCCAAAAGTGAGACAGATGTAGACAAAAATGAGGTACAATTGGAAAAAGCACATTCAAATTTTAAATGAGATTAATATGTATACATAAGGAGTTTCATTCCCACTTATACCAGTATAAAATGTCCACTGGCATACAGAGTTTACATTAATTCAGAGTTTATTTTTTCAAGACCAATTCCTTATTTCCCATCTTTTTAGGAATTCCTGACTCTTCCTAAAGCTTTAGGAGAAGAACATTATTAGCCTACTTCTCAGTTTTGTGAATTAGCAGGAATTGACCTGAATTTACAGAATAGAGGCTGGGGCTCTGAAAACAAATGACACAGCTTTCTCATTTCTTTTTCTAACAAATTTTGTTTGTTTATTTTAGTTTTATTGAAGTAAAATTTATATACCAAAAAATGTGCAAATTTTAAGTGTAAAATGTCATGACTCTTAGCAAATGTATACATTACTGTAAACAGTACCCAAATCAAGTTATAAATTTCATCACCCCAGAAATTTTCCTCATGGCTCCTTCTAGGCTTTCATGCCTCTGGTTCAGGCCACCTGTGTTCTGATTTCTATCATCGTAGACTAGTTTTATCAGTTTTTGAATCTTATCTAGTGGGATCATACGGTGTATACTCTTTTGTATCTGGTTTATTGCATTCAACACAGTGTTTGTGCCATCAATCTATACTACTTCATGTAGCAATAGTTCATGTTTTTATTGCTGTTTTCAATTGTGTAAATATACCATAATTTGTTTAATAATTCTTTTGCTAATTGACCTTTGAATTGTTTCAAGTATTGACTTCTAGGGAAAGGAGAAATATTCTTCTACCTTTGTAGGTTCTTCTGGCGGGTGTAAGAATTAAATTGACATGAGACAAAATAACAGGAGAAAATCAAACAAGTTTAATAACATGTATACATGGGAGAAACCCAGGAAAGTTGAGTAACTGACCAAAATGGCCAAGCCACCACCTTAAATACCACCTTCAGCTAAAGACAAAGCAGGATATTGGGGGTAGTGGTTTGGGACTTCATAGGGGAGGAAAGCAATTCACATGGAGTTTGAAAAGCAAATGTTTGGTAAACAAATTTTTCCATACCTTGCAAAGACAATGGGACATGGAGAGGACTTTGATTAAATGGGCCTTGCTAGCTTCCTTCCTGTCTGCCACACCTAGTTCATATTATGGTTATAGCTCCTACCTGCAAGAGGTCTTCTATCTTAAATTCTTTTAGGTAGTAAAGGGGAAGGTTACAGTTTCTTCCAGAGTCCTTAGTTCTTAAAAATAATCAAGTCAAAGAGATACATTTTGGGGTGGCAAATTCTGCTCCCCTACAGTCTGTAATGAATAAAGGTGTCATTAATACACTTGCACAATCATTTGTGGATACATGATTCAATTTTTTTGGAGTGAAATTACTAGATACTAAGGTATGTTTATGCCTTACTTTCAAAGAAACTGAACTCGTTTTTCCAAAGAGGTTACACCATTGAACATTTCCACAAGCAATGTACAAGAACATGATTGCTGGACATCATTGTCAACAGTCAATATTGTTAGACTTAAATTTTAGCCATTGTAGCCAGTGTATAGTGGCATCTTGTTGTAGTTTTAATCTGCATTTTTGTGATAACTAATGATGCTGTGAATTCTTTCGTGTGTTTTGGGATTTTTTGTTATTGTTGGCCATTTATTCATCTTTCTTTGTAAAGTGTTTGCTCAATTATTTTACCCACACTATTGGATTCTTTATATTTTTATTATTGAGTTATAAAATTCTTTATGGATTCCAGATATAAATCCTTTTTCAGATATATTTTTTGTGAATATTTTTCTCCTAGTCTGTGGCTTGCCAATTCATTTTCTTAAGGAATAGAAATTTGAGGTAGGGCAAAGTATGATTTTAGCAATTGTCCTTTTATAGTCATTGCTTTCTGTTTACTCTCTAGGAAAACTGTACAACATCCAGATGTTGAAGATATCTTGCTAAATTTTATTTAGAAGGCTGTATAGATTTAACTTTTTCATCTAATTCTATGATTTATCTTGGTTTTATCATGTGAGATAATGGTATAGATCATTATTAGATAAATCTATATAGATACATACATATCTATTTATTGAATTATTACATATATCTTCAGTTTTTTCAGTAGCATCTGTTAAAAAGACTTTTCACTCCTCATTAAATTGAATTTGTTAAAGAGTAATTTGACCAAGTAAGTTAAGGTCTATTTCTGGACCCTCTTTAATGATTTGATTTTCCACTTATATCCTGTGCCTCTCTCAGGTATATGTATATATAGATTGATTGATTAATATGATAGATAATAAATATGGTTAGATCCATATATTTTTAATTGGTCCCAAATATTTTATAATAATTTTATAATTTCCAGCACAGAGATTTGTCAAATAATTTTATTAAAATTATTCTAAGTATTCCAGCACAACCAGAGGCTCTCACAACTAGAATATACAACTATGTATGGCAGGGCCTTTGGAGAGAAGGAAAAAAAAAAGATTGGCAACAGTTGTTAGCTCAGGTGCCAATGTTCAAAAAAAAATTATTCTAAGTATTCCATTTTCGGGATGCTTTCCTGATTTTACTTTCATTTATGCACTGCCAATGTCTAGACATACAGGTTATTTAATGAAAATAATATTTACTTTGTTTCTCTGGATCTTGCTAAACACACTTACTATTTCTAGTTTTGTTTTATGTACACTTTTAAAAGATTTTCTACATATACAATCATGTCTGCACATTAAGGCAGTTTTACTTCTTTCTTTTCAATTGTCGTGTCTTTGACTTCTTTTTCTTGCCTTATTGGATTGATTATGACTTGTACTATTCAATAGTGAATAGAAAAGGTGCACACAGACATCTTTTTCTTGTTCCCCATCTTAGGGGAATAGCATTTGGTGTTTCACCAATAACTATGATATTAGCTGTAAGTTTTTCAAAGATGCTCTTAATTTCCTAGTTTTCTCAGAGTTTTCATCATGAGTGAGTGTTGAAGTTTGTTGAAAGTTGTTGCTTTCAGTTTTTTTTTTTTTTCAAGGAAAGATTCACCTTGAGCTAACATCTGTTGCCAATTTTCCTCTTTTTTTTTCTTTTTCCTCCCCAAAGCCCCAGTGCACAGTTGTGTCTCTTAGCTGTAAATCCTCCTAGTTCTTCTATGTGAGCCACCACCACAGCCTGGCTACTGACAGATGGGTGGTGTGGGTTTGCAACCAGGAAGTGAACCTGGGCTGCCAAAGTGGTCAGAAAACCAAACTTTAACCACTAGGCCATCAGGGCTGGCTCAGCTGTCTTCTGAAAATTTTTCCTGTCTGTATTGGTATGATTATTTATTATCTTCTTTTATTCTCATAAGATCAATCTTTTATTCCTGTGAGCATCCACACCAAGTCACGATGTTTTATTATTTTTACATATTTTTAGATTCCATTGATCTCTAGTTTTCTTTTCTTATAACATCATCATATGGTTTTGGGGTGAGGGATACAATGGCTCATAGAAATAGCTGGAAAATCATAACTCGTTCTTTAAGTTCTGAGAGAGTTTCATAGAATTGGCATTATTTTCTCTTTATAAGTTTGATAAAATTCCTCAGTAAAATCATCTGGGCCTGTTTACGTCTTATGAGAAAGCTTTTAATTACAAAATTGTGCTTTTACCGGATAGAGAGCTCTCCAGATTGTATCTTTCTTCTTTCATCAGTTTTAACTTGTTCCTATTGAAGAAATTCTCAATTTTAACTGTTATCAAATTTATAAGCATTAACTTGCTGATAATACTTTTATTATCCCTTTAATTTCTTAGCATCCATTGTAACATCATCTCTTTACCTTCTTGCTCTTCATAATTTGGATTTTCTCTCTTTTTTCTTCACTATTTTATATAGAAGTTTATCATTTTCATTAATATTTTTACAAAACAGTTTTGCTTTAATTTCTTTTCTCTATTCTTTGTTTTCTATTTCACTGATTTTGTTCTCATACATGATTTCTTTCCTTCTTCACATTTTGTCTTCCACTTCTCTTATTTTTCTAACTTCTTAAGTTTTAAACTTAGAATATTATATTGATTCTCTCCTACAAACTGTTCTGATCACTACTTGAGATGGAATTCACAAATATTAATATGTTATCTTTTCATTATTAATCAGTTTGAAATTTATTTGAATACCCACATAACATTGTTTTTAGCCATAGTTTCTTTGAAATTTTGTTTTATAATTTTGATGATGTTAAAGATATCTTTCTCTTATTGATTTCTAATTTAATTCTGATGTAAGAACATTCTCAATATGAAGTCATACTTACACAATTTATTGAGAATTATTTTATGGCTTAGCCTATGGTCCATATTTCTGAGCTTTTCAAACATACTAGAAGAGAACGTGTATTTTTCAGTTGGGAATATAGTGTTCTTTAAAATTCAATCAGGTTATGTCATTTATTGTTCAAATCTTCTGTATTATTGCTCAATTTTTATCTAGGCCATTTATCAATTTTTGGTAAACTGTGTTAAAGTCTTTAACTCTAAATTGTGACATTTTAAATTTCTTCTTTTAGTGTTAGTTTTTGCTCCATTTATTGAAGTACTGTTATTAGGTCTTAGTCTTTTGATATATTTCATTCCTATTGAATTAATATTTCATCACAATGCAGTAAACCTCTGTATATCAGATGCTACACCTTGTCTCAAAGTCTATTTTTTATGATCATTATATAGCCAATCCAGGTTTCTTATCCTTTTTTTCCAACATATATCTTTTACTATGGTTTCCTTTTCACCTTCTCTGGGTATTTGTATTTAAAGTGTGTCCTTTGTAGATAACATGTTTTTGGGTGCTGATATTTATCTATTCTGACAGTGATTGCTTTAATATACATGCTTAGTCCATACATATCCAAAATAATTATTAATATGTTTTAGTTTAAATTGGCCATCTTACTATTTGTTTTGTAGCTGTGACATCTTCATTTTCTACCTTTATTTCTCATCTTCCATCATTTTCATTTCTCTGTTGGTTTTGTGGCTCTAGCTCTTTTTACTTTTAATGGTTCCACTTGGGATTACAATCTGTGTCTTATGCAGCTCTACCTTATCAACATTGCCCTAGACATAATATTGTACCACTTCAGCAAAAACGTAAAAAAAGCCCCAAGTCTTAAAGCAATAAAGTTTGTACAGTAAAATTTAAAATTTTGTTAAAATCATTACATATGTGTAAAGAAATAACATGAAATAATATGAAAATTTTACACTAAAATTATAATAGTCAAAATTCAAAACACTGACAAAAACAAATGCTGGAGAGGATGGGGAACAAGAGAAACTCTCATTTATTGCTGGTGGGAATGCATAATGCACAACCACTTTAGAAGACAGTTTGGTGGTTTCTCACAAAACTAAACATACTCTTATCAAGCCGTCTAGCAATCAGGCTCCTTGGTATCTATCCAAAGGAGTTGAAGACTTATGTCTACATAAAAACCTGCACACGGGTGTTTATAGCAGCTTTATTCCTAATTGCCAAAAGTTGGAAGCAACCAAGATGTCTTTCAGTAGGTGAATAAATAAATAAACTGAGGTACATCCAAACAATGGAATATTATTCAGTGGTAAAAATAAATGAGCTATCAACCCATAAAAAGACATAGAGAACCTTACATGCATATTAGTAAGTAAAAGAAGTTAATCTGAAAAAACTGCATATTGTGCAGTTCCAACTATATGACATTCTGGAACAGGCAAAATTATAGAGACAATAGAAAGATCATTGGTTGTTAGGGATTGGCATGGGGGAGAGGAATAAGCAGCGCATGGAGAATTTTTAGGGCACTTTAAATACTACGTATAACATTATAATGATGTGTATATGTTATTATCCTTTTGTCCAGTGCCATATGGCGTACAACACCAAGACTGAACCCTAAGACAAACTATGGACTTCAGGAGATTATGATCTGTCAGTGTGGGCTCACCCTTGGTACAGAATTACCATTCTGCTGAGTGATGGTAATGAGGGAGGCCATGAAGGTGTGGGGGCAGGAGTTATACAGGAAATCTCTGTACTTTCCTCTCAA
Source organism: Equus caballus (assembly GCF_041296265.1). Classification (NCBI taxonomy): domain Eukaryota; kingdom Metazoa; phylum Chordata; class Mammalia; order Perissodactyla; family Equidae; genus Equus; species Equus caballus. Next base: position 24,153,823 of record NC_091709.1, on the reverse strand, counting down.
TTTTGTTGTGAAAGTAAAACTTCTTTAAAAAAGTAAAGTCTTTTTAAATCTGAAAATAGAAAAAGTTATCTTCAAATCTGCAATAAGATTTCTGCTAAAACCTTAAGATAATGATCACACAAAACAATGCAACATCAGAAACATTTCCTTAATCTGAGTAAGGAGATGGTGGTGCTTGGTATGGATATCATATTGGATGTCTTCTTTGCCAATATAGTAACACAAGGAAAACCAAATGTAATTGAAGCCAAAACCAAAAAAATATGTAAAGGAACAAGACAACAGTCCTTATTCATAGGAGACCATAAATGTTAACACATAAAACACAAGTAAGTATATAAAATACTTACTATAACCTAATAAAAGAATTTAGTGCTATTTCTGACATAATAGATGTCTGTGAAAAATAAAAATAAATTCCATATCTATTCCTGGTATACAACACACAAAAAACAATCCCAGATAGATTTAGGACTTAAGAGTGAAAAGTAAAAGTTTTAATATTTTAGATCATATTATAGGAAATATTTTTATAATTTCTGGGTAAGGAAGAATTTCCCAAAGACATGTGCAAAAAAAAAAAAAAAGAATAAGAAAAAGAAGGAAGGTAAAAGTTCAATATTTGTAAGCATATTAAACCCAAAAACTCATAGTCATAAAATAAGGACTTACTTTGAGAGATGAGATTTGAACGACATAAAATTGGAAAAAGTATTAAGAATAACTAAATAAAACATTAAAAATATAGAAAAAAGTACAAAATGTCAGTAGAGTTAACAAAAGTAAAAGAGTCACAATTAACAAAAAGCATGAGAAAATTTCTCAAACTCATTAGCAGTCAGAGAATTGCAAAGAATTATGCCATACATACAACAAAAGGAAAATTACTTGTCAAAATATCTTGTGAAAATGTTTACAAATATCCCAAGCAAAATAGTAGTTAATACTATACATTCACCAAGTAAGGTTCTTACAGGAAAGCAAAGTTGGTTTAACTTTAAAAAATCCATTGCTGTAATTCTGTGCAATAACAGAAAGAAAGAGGAAAAATATCATATAGTCATCTTAATAAATGAATAAACAGCATAAAAAAAATTCAAGATTCTTTTCTGATATAAATAAAGAATCTCCTAGCAAACTGGCATAAAAGAAAATATCTGTAATCTGGCAAAGTGTATCTACAATACCACTACTGATAACATCATACTTAATGTTAAACAATTAAGTGCATTTCCCCCTAATTCAGGAATAAGACAAGGATCACTATCATCACTTTTATTCAACATCGTACTGCAATTACTGCCTAGCTTATGGAAGTAGAAAAATAACTGAAGGATATAAGAAGGAATAAGAAGTGAAACTACCCATATTTAAGGATGTTATGATAGCATACATAGAAAATTTTTAAAAATCAAGAAACTATTAAGCAAATTTAGAAAGCTTGCTGGATCCAAGATCAATATATAAAAATTAATTTTATTTCTAACTACTGGTACTAACAATTGAAAAATGAAATGACAAAAATAGTCTTATAAGTCTCAAATATCAAATATCTAGAAATAAATCTAACAAAAATGTGAATGAATTTACACTAAACACTCCAAAATATTGCTTTAAAGCATCTATCTATCTACTTATCTATTAATCTATAAAATGAAAGGAGACCTATCTAAATAAATGATAAGATAGTTTGTGTTCATGGATTGGAAATCTCCATATTTTAAAACTGTTTTTTTCTTAAAATTGACCTGTAGATTAAATGCAATCCCAATAAAATTTCCACACTTTTAAAAAATTTGAAAGGCTGGAAGATTTGAAACTACTTGGAAGAATTGCTACCAGATATCAAGACACACTATACATAAGTCTACAATTAAGGCAATATGGTATTGAGACAAGAGTAGACAGACAATTGGCAGACTATAAGAAGACCAGGAAAACATATGCCATATTTGATTTATGACAGATATGGACTGCAGAGCAGAGGAGAAAAGATATTCTTCTCAATAAATAGTTCTGGAGCAATAGAATATCAGTATGGAAAAATTAACTTTGACTCATTATACATACTACAAAATAATTTTAAGTGGATCATATGACTAAATGGTACAACATTAAAGTATTTAAAAGGAACATCTTCATGTCTAAAGAGTTAGGTGAAGATTTTTTTTTTTCCTTTTTCTCCCCAAAGCCCCCCAGTACATAGTTGTATATTCTTCGTTGTGGGTCCTTCTAGTTGTGGCATGTGGGACGCCGCCCCAGCGTGGTCTGACGAGCAGTGCCACGTCCGCACCCAGGATTCGAACCAACGAAACACTGGGCCGCCTGCAGCGGAGCGCGCGAACTTAACCACTCGGCCACGGGGCCAGCCCCTCGGTGAAGATTGTTTTAAAGAGAACACAGAAATGCATTGATCATAGAACAAAAGATTGAAAAAGTAGACTTCATTAAAATTAAGAACTTCAATTAATTAACGGATACCATCGAGGGTGCAAAAAGACAAAGCCACAAAATGATAGAACATATTCACAGAACATATCTGACAAAAGGCTCCTATCCAGAATAAATAAAGAACTTCTATAAACCTGTTAAAAATATAGAGTCAACCAAACTAAAGCAAATTGGAAAAGACTTAAACAGGTACTTCTCAAAAGAGATTATCCAAATGTCCAATAAGCAGCTGAGAAAATGCTCAATATCAAAGAAAAGCAAATGAAAACCAAACAGAAGTACGAAGTCACCAGAATGGGCAAAATGACAAGAAGGACTGAAAACACAACGTGTTAGAAGGATGTGGAGACACAAACTATCATACACTGCTGGTGCACATGTTTATAATTAGAACAACTTGAGGAAATGTTTGGCATTATCTGCTAAAGCCAAGCATAAATCTAACCTATAAACCAGTGTTTCTAGGGATAAACCGAAGAGAAGCGAGTGCATATTTCCACCAAAACATGCACAAAAACGTTCATAGAAGCATTATTTATAATATTCATAACTGAAAATAATGCAAATATCCATTAGCACTATGTAGACTAAAAATTTTTGGCGTTTTCACATGATAGAATATAGTGCAACTACACCGCATTGCAAACAAACTACTTCTACGCACAATAGCATAGATTATTCTCAGATGCCGTATGATTCCATTTCTAAGAAATGCAAAAACAGGCAACATTAATCAATGATAGAAGCCTGAATAGCGGTTAACTCAGACTGGGGATGGTTATTAAGAGCTCAGGGTGGGGAGAATAAGCAAGTTTTTCTGTTAGTTCGGAAGTGTTCAATACCTTTATCTGAGTGGTACTTAAACACACACACAATAACACACATATATGTTAATCATACACATATACACACTTCAGCTATAAAGATTTCTGCAGTTAACTGCAAATATACTACCATCCATAAAAATTATTCAGAAATAAAACACTTTAAAATGGTTGCTAACACTACTGGAATGTCAAGGATTTTGTACAATAGAATTCTTTGTATAACTAGTGACAATGAAAATTGGTTCAAGTTCTCTGAAAAATAATCTCACAATATTCAATAAAGTAAAAGATATTCTGGCCCCAAGACTCAGCAATTCCAGATTCATCTTAGATAAATACTCATTTAAGTACACTAGCATACACATATAAAAATGTCTAAACCAACATTGTTTGCAAGAGCCAATCACTGGAAATACCATGAAATTCCAGGAACTGAAAAATGTCCACATAAATTATGGCATTTTCACATAATATAATATCAAACAGGTATAAAATGAATGAAAATTACAACATAATTTTGAGAGAAATAAAGTTTCCAAAGAATTCACACAGTATAATGACATTTGCACAACTATGAAATATCAAAAACATATTTTATCCTTTGATGATAAATATATTAAAAGTATAATAAACTGCATGGAATAAAATATTTTGGAAATTCTTAAATTGGGAAAAAACAATTACGGAGTCTCAATTGTACTGTTTATGTTTTATTTATTTAAATGGGGGATGGATATATAATAGAAGCTTATTATTCTAACAGATATATACATTTCTTAATACATAGCTTTAGAGTGAATGATATTAACAACACATGTGTAAGGTAAACTAGTTACAAAATAAATCCAATAAAATACAGCTTTCACAGAAAGACTATAATCAACAATCATTATCAAGAAAATATTAAAAGTGACAATAAATGCATGTAACTGAGTGAACATTGTGTCAGGAATAATTGTCACATTCATTAGCACTTAGTTGACGATGGATATGTTTCATAGCTCTGAAACTAACACGTAAATAAAAACTACATTTATCTACTAAAATATGGCTTAATACTGGCACTTTTACTCCTACGGAATGCAGCCACAATGACAGCAGAGTATGAATGATGTTGATCTAATTATCCCATTAAATGCGCATCATTTGTGAAGGGGAGCAGAATGCTCATTTTCTAGTTATTAATCCAGATCAACTAAGAAAAGTGGAGAATAAAAAAGTCTTACATTTTCTTTACTCATTGAAATTGATGAACTGTATATGTGGAGAAGCAAGAGCTCCCACGGAATTTCTATTCAGTGGCTGTGTTCAGCTTCTTTATAAGGCTAAAGACAATTAAAGACAAACATTTGTTGGAAGAACTGAGACAATTCTTTTGAGAAACAGGAGGCTGGGTAAAAACATTGACATGTGCATATATAAGCTATAGAAGAAAATGTTGTTATAAATGCAGTATTCCATAACTTGGTATATCAGTGAAAACTTTCTGGTTTCCTCAACACACAGGTGTATTTATCTGTTCCTTCCTGTTTGAAAATCTAGGTTGCCTGCTTATTAAGCTGTTTACCAGTTCCTGGCTGGCTGCCTACAGGCTCTTTCTTTTTCCTTTCTATATCCCCAGGCTTCAGTCTGCTTTAGTTTTCAGAGTACTTATTTCCATCTGCTCTGTTTTGAAGCTTCCCAGCAAAAACTGGTTGCAGAATGAGGCATATTCAGCCTCACACTTCTCTTTCCTTGTGAACCTTAAAGTAAGTGCCAAAATTCATTGTTATTTAATGAGAAAAGGTGTTAATTATAATAATGAATATCACCAACAGAAAAGAAAAAGTATATGCCTTGGTCTGCTTGGGCTGCTAGCAAAAATACTAAAGACTGTGTGGCTTAAATAGAAAAACATTTGTTTCTCACAATTTTGGAGGCTGGGAAGTCCAAGATCGAGATGCCTACAGACTGGGTTCCTGGTAAGAAGAGCCCTCTTCTTGACTTTCAGAGAGAGGCCTTCTAGCAGTACCATCATGTGACAGAGGGAGAGAGAAAGAGAGAGAGAGAGAGAGCGCACTCTGGTGTCTCTTCCTCTTCTTATAAGGACACTAATCCCATTACGGGGGCCCTACCATTATGACTTCATTTAAACCTAATTACCTCCTGAAGACCTCACCTCTAAAAACCACCTCATTAAGTGTTAGAACTTCAACATATGAATTTTGGGGAGACATACACATTCAGTTCACAATAGCACACAAATTCTAGAAATAGTAACACATCGTAGTAATCCGTCCCTGGCCAAGATTCCTGACTTTTCTTACATGGCCCTGGAAGTTCTCCTAGAAGATTCTGAAAAATAGACTAAAGTTTACAATTTTCTTTACTGGCCTCAATTTCTGTTTGCTTTTTTTGACAACATTATATGAATTTATAGATGTGTTATAGGTCAGACAGTGTTAAGCATGAATTAAACGGTTTCTGACTAAATACTCACTACCCTGGGTCAGAGTCTGGAAGGAGGGCAAATAAAGGAATTTCTGTCTAAAACAGACTTTATAATATGGACTCTATTAGTGCTTTTTAAAAATATCTTCTTTCATTTTAGTCTTTTCAAAAGCTTTCATCCAAATGTCATTTTGCCTAATAAAAAATCCTTAAGACTTTCCTATTTCCAGTTAAAGAGAAACCACTAGTTTATATATTATTTGAATAGCTAAATTATTGACATATTTAGAGACTAGTAAGTTTTCTCTTTCAGTTCAAAGAAAAAAAGCTTGAGTTGAGAAACTCATGTATTCTGTTTCACCTTGGAATTGGTTATGCGAAACTCATTGCTATATTTTTTAAAAGTTAACTAAAGAGAAAAAAAAGGATATTATCCCCTAAGAGAATAAGCACTGTCCATGACTAAATAAAATTTTCTACCAATGTAGAAAACGTTTAAAACTCTGTAACAGAACTTTAATTTTGTAGATAGTGTAATACTTAATTTTTAATAGTTCAGTTGTCTTCACCCTCTTATTTAGCACAGCAAAAGCAGAAAACATTCTTATTAAAAGTTTATGAATATTTTACCATTTTTATCTAAAACATATATTGATGTCTATATAGAATATGCTTTTATTATGGAAAACCACTAGATAACATAATATTTAAAATAATTTAAAATCTTTAATGTTCTATATTAGGTAAATAATCAAGTAAAAAAATTACATATTCTTTTTTTATGTGTGTGAGGAAGTTTGACCCTGAGCTAACATCTGTTGCTGATCTTTGTCTTTTTGCTTAAGGAAGATTGCCACTGGGCTAACATCTGTGTCAATCTTCCTGTGTTTTATCTGGGATGCTGCCACAGCGTGGCTTGACTAGTGGTGCTAGGTCTGTGCCTGGGATCGGAACCTGTGAACCCTGGGCAGCCAAAGCAGAAAGAGTGAACTTGACCACTATGCCACCCAACTGGCCCCCAAAATTACACTTTCTAATATAGCTGAAATATTGATTTAAAATTACGTTTACTGATGTTCTACTTCCTGCGATTGGGATCAATCTGAAGAGATAAAGAACTATCATGGCAGAAAAGAATCGCTAGTCCATGATCTAGGGATGCTGGACAGACACAGACATGAAAAATAGATTTGGGTTTGTGTTTTCTCCAGGAAGACTTAATATGTTGCAAAGCCTTCACTTGTTCTGGGTTCCACTCAAAACTAGCAGTTTTGGGGGTCACTTGGTACATTGGCAAGAATAGCACACCCAAATGTTGCTTCCAAAATCCAAAAATCCTACTAGGCACTGTACCTCTCTCTTTGTTGTAGGAGGGGCCAAATGCAATAACTTATCCTTCACCTTGAAGGGATATCTCAACATGCCCCATGCCATTGGACACCTGGAAATTTCAGTAGGCAGAAGGCCCTGTATTTTTGTCAGACTTCATCCCTCTAACACACAAATGTCTTACCAATAAGACTAGGTGCTACTTCTTGCTCACTAGATCCCATCAACATAACATCATCAATGTAATGGACCAGTGTGATTGCTTGTGGAAGGGAAAGATTATCAAGATCCCAGAGGACGAAATTATAACACAGGCTGGAGAACTGATATACCACTGAAGCAGGAAAATGAAAGTATACTGCTGGCCTTGTCAGCTAGAAGTAAATTGCTTCTGGTGGCCTTCACTAACAAGTTGAGAGAAAAAGCATTTGTTACATCAGTAGCTGCATGCCAGGTACCAGAGGATATGTTAATTTACTCAAGCAATAAAACTACATCTGGTACAACAGCTGCAATTAGAATCACCACCTGGATAAACTTACAACAGCCCACTTTCATTCTCCATGATTTAATCTGTTTTATGCACAGTCAAACAGGTGAGTTGAATGGGGATATGGTGGGTATCACCACCCCTGCATCCTTCAAGTCCTTGGTGGTGTCTCTAATCTCTGTAACCCCTCCAGGGTTACAGGTTTCCCTCCAGGAAAGCGGGATTCCTTTTGGTTTACTAGTTTCCTAGACAGAGGCAGATCTGATAGCTTCCCCTTGACCTTTCCTACTATAATAGCCCATACTCCACAGATCAGGAGACCCATGTAGGGATTCTGCCAGCTGCTGAGCATGTCTAATCTGAGTATACATTCCTCAACTGGGAAAATAATCACAAGATGGGATCGGGAACCCATGAGACCAATTGTGAGACAGACCTGAGCTAAAACTCCTGAGCTTCTTGCTCACTTGACCTCCAAAAGCCCCTATTCTGACCAGAGCGCCACTGTGACATTTTGGGTCTCCTGGTATTAGAGTTGATTCAGAGCCAGTGTCCAGTAATCCTCAAAATGTCTGATTATTTCTTTTTTTCTCTAATGCACTGCAAAAGGCTGTAGCTTCAGGGAAAGCTGGGAGAAAGATTAATAGCATAAAATGTTGGCAGTGTAAAGATGTTCTTCCTCTAGGGGACTCAGCCCCCTGGAAGGGTTCTAGGCCAGTAAATGGGCTCAAGTCTGGGAATTATTGGAGGGACTGTGAGTCTCTTTTTATGATTCAGATTAGACCTCTGTTCTCTTGACTGAGAACTCTCTGACTGTACAGATCAAGTAAGAATTTAGTAGATTATCCATCTATTCCACTTCTGTGGACGCCATGATCAACCAGCCAACTCAATAGGTCTCTGTGAGGCAAACTATTCTAATTGCCACTTTTATTCCACTGTCCCTGTGGGATCCATGCCCACATTGACTTTGATGATTAAGTGCTGGCACTTGCCTCCTGCCTCCATGGCATCTAATTATTTTCATTATATTAGGTTTCCCAATACCATGGCAAGAGTTCCCAATGTAATTTCTGATCTACAGAGAGGAGCAACCACATATCTCTTCAAGAGTAATGGGGCTTCCTGGACAAATTTATTTCTCACAGTTGTGGAGAAAGGTGTGTCCTCTGTAACCTCCCAGGGAGGGTGAACAGGTCTTATAAGCTAAATCTATTCTAACGTTCTAATTTACCTAAGACTTTGCATCCCTTCCTCTATAGTATACCAAAGCAGTTCTGTCATTTCATCCTAATTAATTTTGGTCCATGTTTCAGCCATCACCCAAACTGTTAAGAGCCCTTCTAATCCCTCATGGGGCAATATTAAATGTAGAATCTCTGCTTAGTGAGCCTATATCCATAAATTTGGCCTGATAGAGCTTTGTGTTCATTCCACCACTATTCTGCACCTACCTTAATATCCATTCCCCTGTATAAACCCAGGATTTGTCTATAAATTGGACAATTTTTTATGTAATTCCTTTGTAGTGTAGTATACTTCCTGTGGATCACACTTTCTACTCCACATCTTGGTGCCAGCTGGGACCTGAGTCTAGTTACAAGTCTAGAACAAAAGAGGTTCTGGTGGAGGTGAGTCCTGAGGAGAATGAGTATTGCCTTGAAAGGCGACTACCTCAGGGGAGGCCATTAGAGTTTCCTCAGGCTAAGCAGGATTAATCCCTTCAGATGGGGGTGAAAGGAATGTTTCTACTGGCAAGAAGATTCAGCACAATTTAGGAATTTAATCAATGTCCCTAGCTTCTTCAGAGTCAAATGTCCCATTCCAATTTTTCAGGACCCCATTCTTTCCCAATGAATACCCTTACTTTAACAGCAGACATTCTGCAAGATTGGGAATCCAATTTGTGCTATAATTTAGTCACTTGAAGGATGAAATTTTTGGTTTGGTTTTCAGCAATCTCAGCCCTACAGCTAAAGGATATAAGGATTTCTTTCAGGGCAGACATAGAAAGCTTTCAGGTCATTTATGATTTACATAGCACTTGAGCTGGGGATCTGAATCCCTGAGCTGATCTATTTCTTTCTCCACTTTGTCCAGTGCAATTCAGAGTAACAAGTCAATCTCATAATACTCATTAGATTGACAAAAATGTTCTAAGGTATCAAATATATGCTTACTTAGAACCTTGACTCTTAAGCGTATTTGATTAGGTGTATCCAATGATGATATTTTGTGTCTCTCTATTGCTATTTCATGCCATGGCCATCCGTGATTTCTTTACTACTGGAAATTGAGTCATTAGTGCCTTTAAGTCTAACAAGATTAGAGAACCAATTCAAGTAACCTCAGAATCAATCCTCCAAATTCGTCCTTAAGATTCTGTTCCTCTAGAACCACTCTTGGCAACAAAATCTTTATTAGTTTGTTCAGGGTTCTCCAAAGAGAGAGAAGGATAGAAAGAATGAGAGGGAATGATTTCTTTTAAGGATTTGGCTCAAGTAATTGTGATTGTGATTGTTGGAGCTGGCAATTCTGAAATCCATGGGACAGGTTAGCAAGCTGGAACTCAGGCGGAGTGTCTATGTTACGGTCTTGAGGCAGAATTCCTTCTTCAGGAAACCTCAATCTTTGTTCTTATGGCCTTCAACAAATTGAATGAGACACATCCACAATACGGAGGGTAATCTGCTTTACTTAAAGTCTATTAATTATCAAAGTTAATCTCATCAGACAGTAACATCTAGACTAGTGTTTGACCAAACAGCTGGGCACCACAGCATAGACAAATAGACACATAAATTTAACTGTCATAATGTATAATGCATTCAATATGAATATCTGTTCCCTGTCTTCTCTTAGTGTATTTCTAATATTTAGGGAAGTCTGTAAGTTTGTTCTAAAAGTTATTTTAATGATTTTATATTTATGAAATATCCTCTTTCTTTATTTGGCTCCCTATTTTAAACAACATTAAAACGAAGTCGCATTGTTTTCTCCCTTTCCTCAACAGTTACACCATTACCCATATTCAATAAATATTAATAGCTTTCATTCAGCTATTTTCTTACATATGTTTCATTTTTCAGTATTTGTTTTGTTAGCCTTAAATAACACTCACTGACACCTAGCAATTACAATGAGGCAATCTGCAAACTAATTTTACTTTCTAGCTACTTACCAAACACATCTGCTCCCATTTTGTGTTAGATGAATGATTTCCATGTTGTCAGATCATATGCAATTTACATTCTGTCAACTCTATTCCTCCTTTTATTTATTGGTTAGATTGTCAATGACTCTTTCCACCTGGAGTTCATCATCTCATAAAGTTCTCAACAAGGCTTTTGCAAAAAATATTCACCAAGTTTCCTGTGTGTTCAAAATGTACATTTGTTTTACAATTTCAAGGTCAACTTGCCTTGCCTCACATGTTCTTTCCTAGAATGTCTTATAGATTTTTCTATACTCTCTCTTCTGGGTGGAATGCGGTTGTGGATGTGACAACTTTTCTTTATTAAATGGTGACCACATACAAGTTACCACACAAACTGGAACAGTTTTAAGAGTAAAATGGGGCAATATGATGGAATATTATTAATTAAACTGAGATCATAGGCATAAAATCTGACTGTCCTGCACAAATCAGGATTGATAGGGTTTTGTACAGAGACAAGTGTGATTTATTATCACATAGTCCCAAGAAAAATTTATATACATATACCAGGAAATGAGAGATGTCCAAAAAGAGTAAGATATTTGAAAAGGCCAACAAAGAATAGCTTTAGTTAATTTCTTCAAAGACGATCTGTGGAAAGTGTGGGCAGAACTTCAAAGCTTTCCTGATTAGAGGTAAGGCGCTTGGAGTATTTATAGCTCTATACACATTTTTCATCATTTATGAGCTGTTCACAGGAGGAAAAACTTCTGAGGCAATTGTTGTTCTCTACTTGTACAGACCAATCTGATTCTGGCCACCTATGCATAGTTATCTGCTGGAGCTGTAGTGCTGACTCTTGGGAATGGAAATATATATGGAGGCTTCACACAAACAAATGGTAAATGATCTGATAGATTATGAGTGGAGCATTAACAACATGCTGTGGTTCCAATTTAGGAAGGACTCATCATAAATCTCTCTAATCTTCAAAATGGGCTAGTTACAATTTCCAGGGAAAAAAATTACAAGAAAAGGATTAGCAGCATGACCGTTCCTGCACTTGGTCACCAGACCACAGTTGATATCTTCATTCTTACCTTCCACTTATTCCTATGTGTCTCTGTGTATGCATGTGTGTGAATGCTTTAAGGTAAGGATTTTTATTCCTCTATGTCCACCCATTTGTTCCAGAGACATTTGTTCCAGGACAAATTATCAAAAAAATTATTATTCCCTATTGAATTACCGTGAATTGCTGTCAAAGAAACATATTAAGCATGTAAATCTGGACCTATTTCTAGATTTTACCCTCTTTTCTATTATCTATATGGCCAGTTGCCTATAAATGTGTATGTTCACCTATGCCATATTGCCTTGATAACTGGTGCCTAAAAATACTACATAGTGAGGGGGCTGGCCCCGTGGCGGAGTGGTTAAGTTTGCGCACTCCATATCAGGTGGCCCAGTGTTTCGTTAGTTCGAATCCTGGGCGCGGACATGGCACTGCTCATCAGACCACGCTGAGGCAGCGTCCCACATGCCACAACTAGAAGAACCCACAACGAAGAATACACGACTATGTACCGGGGGGCTTTGGGGAGAAAAAGGAAAAATAAAATCTTTGAAAAAAAAGCAAATACTACATAGTGAGTCTTGAAATAAAAAACCATTGTTCCCTAGCTTTGTTCTTCTTTCTAATCATCCTAAATGTAATAGGTTCTTTGAATTTCTGTATAAAACTTAAAATTAGCTTGTTAATTTCTACAAGGAGTCTTTCTAGGATTTTCACTGAGTTTGCATTGAATCTATAGGTCAATTTGGGGAGAGTTAAAATCATAATAACATAAGTCTCCCAATCTATGAGCATGCTATATGTCTTAATTTATTTAGATCTTTCTCTTAGCAAAGTTGTGAAGATTTCAGTTAACAAGTATAGCATATATTTTGCCAAATTTATTCTTAAGTGTTCACATTTTTGATGATATTATTAATGGCATATTTTGTAACCTGTATTTTTTTTCCTTTTCATATTGTACTGGCTTGAATTTCCATGCAATATTGAATCTCATTGGTTAGAATGGCTGGCTCGGTCTTGTTCCAGGATATAAAAATAAATATTTGTTTTTTCTTCTAGGATCAACTTCATGCACTTGTGGCCTGTGGAGTCACACGGGGTCCCATGCTCAGAAGTGCCCAATTCTTGGTTTAATTCTCTTCTGTGTCTGCCTTGAAATTCATAGTAACTTGATCTTTCTATTTGTATTTGTTCTTTACAAGTAAGATTTGATTGGGACACTGGAGCATGAGACTGAACAGAATTGTGTATGATATGCGTGTCCTTTGTTCCTTGTTGTTCCATTCACATTTAGTGCTTGCAATGCCCCTTGAGCACAGAATTCCAGTGGACCCACAATACATGAGAGTTTCACAAGACTCAAAGCAAGTACAAGCTAAGCATCTTAGGTCTACAAATGAGTGAGCAGGAGTTGACAGCCCTGAAAGGTTGTGCTTTCCATTCAAACCAGAATTTGCTTTGAATGCAAAAGGGAGGACAATGACTTTCTAAGAAACACAGACAACCATGGAACCCTGTAATATCATTCCTTTCCTCTATTACTTTTCTCTATTAACTACTTATGCTGAAAATAATGACATAGTAGGAAAGGAAAAGAAAGGACAACCCATAGATTCTTTTCTGTTTAGACCTCCTTTACTACTTCTTCCACCTATTTTTTTCATTCTCTTTGTCTGCCTTTTTGATTTAGTATTTGTTTTTTGTAAGGAAGATCGTCCCTGAGCTAACATCTGTTACCAAGATTGCTCTTTTTGCTTGAGGAAGATTGTCTCTGAGCTAACGTCTGTGCCAATCTTCCTCTATTTTGTATGTGGGACACCACCATAGCATGGTTTGATGAGTGGTGTGTAGGTTCACGCCCAGGATCTGAACCGGCAAATCCCCAGCTGCCGAAGCAGAGCATGTGATCTTAACCTCTACGCCACTAGGCTGGCCCCTTGATTTAGTAATTTTTGTATTCCATTTTATTTCTACTGTTAACCAATCAACCATAACTATTCTTATTGTCATTTTAGTACTCACAAATGCATCCTTATAGTATTAGTTCACTTTCACACAATAGTGCACAACATAAACAGTTCATTATGTCCTGACCACAGATGAAAAATGAATGGAAACTTCTATATTGATAATTGTTATTATTTTTTGTGTATCTTAACTTTCATCTGATAAAGTTCTTGTTTGAAGAACTTTAATATTTCATCTAATTCAATTTAGTTGGTGATGAATTCCTCCAAACTTTTTGTTGGAGACAAATTTATCTTATCTTGATTTGTGATAGATAACTTATTGTATATAAAATTCTATGTTGACTGTTAATCTTTCTCCTTCCATACTTTAAAGATGTTCTATTGTCTACCAGCTTTCATTGTTTCCAGTGAGAAATCTGTGACCACTGTTATCTTTAATCTTCCATGCACTATGAACAAACCCTGACCCCAGGTACTTGTGGTTTGTATTTCACAACAGACTGAAGCAGATACAAGCTCATAATCTGTGCATCATCCTTCCCTCTGCTACCTGATCTGCAAATTTCCAGCCTAATCCTCCTCCCTGAACTCCTATCTCCTTGCATCCCTATCTCCTTATCTCAGTGAGATCATCATGCTGTCTTTGGATATCACTCTCTTCATCAAGTTCAAGAAAGCCAGAGTAACTATAGAGTTTACCTTAGTTCTCTCTCTTCCCTTAAGGATCATAGTTCTGTACTGCTTGTCATCCAATGTCTGAAAACAGATTATTCATATATTTTATCCAGTTCCTGGCTGCTTAGGGGAAAAGGAGAAGTCCATTCCCAGTTATTTTATTATAGCCCGAGGCAAATTGTTCACTTGCCTTTGATGCATTTGTTACTCTGGTATTCTAAAATTCTGTGTTTTGCCTCTTCCCCACTCCTCTCCTACACTCTTCACTTCTGTTTCTTCGCATTCTCAGCTTTGATCATACAGTTCCTAATCTGTGTAGTGCCATCTTTCTCTGGGAGTCCATTTTACCAGGTGATTTCTAAGATGTCTGTCCTCCCTGTTTCTCTATATCACAATGATGCAGCTTTTCTCCCCTGTTAGGGTTGAATTGTCTCCCTCAGCCTAAATTTATGTATTAAAGTCCTAACTCACAATACCTGATAATGTGACCTTATTTGAAGATAAGGTCTTCATAGAGATAATCAAGTTAAAATGAGGTGATTAGGGTGGGCTTTAATGACTGGTGTGCTTATAAAAAGGGGAAATTTGGAGACAGACAGACACACACACAAGGATAATGCCACATGAGGAGACACAGGATAAAAATAGCCATCTACAAGCCAAGGAGAGAGTCCTGGGACAGGTCATTTTCTCACAGTCCTCGGAAGGAATCAACCAACCTGCTGATACCTCTGTATTGGATTTCCAGCTTCCAGAACAGCAAGACAATAAATTTCTGTTGTTTAAGCTGCCCAGATTGTGGCACGTTGTTATGGTATCTCTAGAAAACTAATATTACCCCATATATGTTTTATAGGAGAAGGAGGAAAATTCAAAATTAAACTAGTATCATTTTTCTTCCAGAGCATTTTATTATAAAATATATTATAATTTTGACAACATAAAATACTATAGAGCATGTAAAACAACCCAAACACACACACACACACACACACAGAAAAACTTTATCTTATAAATTTGGTGTGTCCCCTCTTAATATCAAACTCCCTGTCTGCTTTTTGCATGTGCCTGTGTAGCTGAATGTTGCCGAAAAAACACACACACATATGATGCTGATTGTTCTCAATTTAAGTGTGTAAATGCCAACTTCAGAGCAGTTGGTCATTACTGTTACTCAGAAGTCAAACTATACTTCTCAATTTATTTTTCATCCAATTCTGCTGGAAAATTATTTCAAACTTCCTTCCTTCCCACAAATATCCAGAGCCACCATCTCAGTCATCTTCATTCTCAGTTAATGATCTTACTTCCAATTTCACTAGGAAAAGTGAATTAATCAGAAGAACACTTCTGCAGGATCTCACCACTGCATCAATCCAACTACTTGCAGTTATGTACACATGCTCACTGTCTGGTTTGTATGGATAAACTTTGAGGCGCCTAGCTAAAGTCTTCGCTTCCATTCATGTGCTACAGCCCCTCTCCTTTGTCTACGCAAAATCTTAGCTCCCATATTTCACTTTTCTCTCTAATCCATTTTTGAATTTTTCCTCTCTACTACATCTTTACCATCAACACATTAATTTCATTGTATCTATATTCTTGAGACAATGGTCTCTTAATTCCAATTATGCTGTCAGCTATTGTCCTATATTTTTTTAACTTCTCTTACAACAACATACTTTGGAATACTGGTTTACACCAAATTTTCCTAATCTTCCTTTATCTCTTGAGCCCCTTGTCATCAATCTTTTATCTCCACTGCTCTGAATTCCTTTTTTCAAGTTACCAATTAATTTCCCACTGCCAAATCTCATGATTAATACTTAATCCTTGAACTGAGCTTTCAACAACATATTGCACATTTATTATGCTATTACAACACAGTAGCATTTACATACAACACATTATTGATATTTATATATCAATAGCATATAACACATCCCCTGTTTCTTGGGAGAGTGGCTTCCTTTGGCTTCCAGTCATTTGTTTTTGTCTGACTTCCCTCCTATTTGTCTGGCATCTCTATAGTCTTCTATGCTGGTTTATCCTCATTTCCTGAACTTTTAGTGATGGATAACACAGAGCTCAGTCTTTGATATTCTTCTTTTGTCTATCTCTACAACTCCTCTTTGATCTCAAGTAATTATATGGCTTTAATCACAATCCATATGCCAAAAGCCTGGTAGATTGATATATCCAGTCCAGACCTCTTGGCTGAACTTCACTCACATGAATCCAACTAACCACTGGGCTTATGACAAATTTGATGTCTATTAATTTGTAGCATTGTAATTCATAGACAGTATAAAATAGTAATTTAATATTTAGCTCTGTGTCTAAATGCCACACCATCCTGCTTCATAATACTATTTGTATGGGGATTAACACAAAATTATAAGTTACTTAACTATTATTTTACATATAAGCCAAGATAAATTTTATAGACTTCCCTGAATTTTTGAATAGGGGTATGCTATTATTTATATACATATATTATACTTATTTACATCCCCCTTATATACATATATATCATTATATATGATATATTTATATATATAACTATATACATATATACACTTAGATGCTTATTATATATTATATATATTCATATATATAACTATATACATATATACACTTAGATGCTTATTATATATTATATATATTCATATATATGTGTATGTATATATACACTTACTTCATATTGCCATGGTTTCTAATAATTGGATGTATTCTTTTATAGAATGAGTGCCAATACAGAGGGAGAAATTCTTACCTTATTTTTCCTTGTCATAGAAGGCAAGGAAGATCAGGACAGGAAAAGTCACAATTGACCTCAATGCTAAGAGAGCCTGTGTATGGACATAATTGGATTATGAAATTAAGTCATAATATTATAGTCACAATTAAAATATAATGTTAATAAACATTAACATTAAAACTTGTGTCTCACTTTCAGATAATTATCTATATTTGTGGAACTATATCATCCAGAGTTTGAAATTTGGACTATTGAAATGTCTATATCTCTTAGACACAATAAAGCAATTTCAATTTTATAAATTAGAGAGCATCACCCTTGAAATAGGCCTTAAAATCTTCTTTAAAAGCTCATGAATGAAGCTTCGTTGGCCCAAAATAATGATATCTGTTTCATGGAAAACTTTTAATTACTTTACTGTAACACATAACTTTCTTCTGTCATTTTAGACAATTTTATGCATCTTAGTTGTGAAAAGATGTGGCCTACTATACTTGTTATATATAGTGAGAAATACTGATTTTCTGTTAGAATTAACAGCATTATTCTGAAAAATTGGAAACTGACTCCTCACCTACTACCTGCATTGAAAAATATCTAAATTTATCCTTAGTTTCCTAGCAACATACCCAAAAATATAACTGAATTAATATATAAAATACATTATTACTCTGCCTGGCACAGAAATAATTTTTCTAGAATATACATGGAATCATGAGAAGATATGGCTTTCCAATGTTACATTTTTGTAACATGACAGGTTATCTCACAGCAGTTAGACAAAATTAGAAAAAATGGTGTCTATTTTAAGAGATAAAATTATATTAAAATTGCGATTTTCTTCTTGTAGTAAATCTATTGAGTATTGCATATATACTTCACTAATTAGTTTTAAACTGTGTATTCAAATGAACAGCTCCGTTAATCCTATACATTAACAGTTGTCTCTTGAAATAATTACTATTTAGGTTTGTAAAGTATTCATTAAATGTTTTCCAAATTACTTAAAAATCATAATAGACATTTAATGGGTCCTTTAAAACTGAAATAGAAATTACATTTGATTATAAGTAACTGTAGGTTTATAAAGCTATCATTATATGTCTATTAAGACCATTTAACTTAAGTGTTACATAATTAGAGAAGAGCCAGGATTTTAATTGCACATTTGCAAACTGCTAGCTCACTTTGCTAAATATTCATTTTATCCACTGCAGAAAAGTGTGAGTGAGATGTTGAAATTTCATCATCTTTTCCTTAAGAAATTTTTCACAGCATTCCGTGGGATTAAATGATCTAACAAATGCATATCATATGCAGTCACGAGACCATAAGCAAAAAATAAGAAGAGATTTATATTGAACCTGTATCTTCAAAAATGAGATTGTTTCACTTATCCCCCCCTCAAAAATCCTCTTGATAGGCCAAGAAGTATTTCCTTTCCCACCACCTTTCAGATTACTGATTAATATTGGTGCTACAATGAAATAGCTAAGATAGAAAATAATTGGTATCCAATTATGTTTCAGTGCTTACTGTCTTAATTCCAAGTACATCCCAAGTTGCCAATAAAAAAGCATAATTTCCCATTAATTACCTCACTAAGCAGTTGCTTGTTATCACAGAAGTTAAGTGCGAATTAAAAGAGAAACTAAATTACACTTTTATGCCTTGAAGTGCCAACTCATCTTGAAGTCAAGATTGGTATACAGAATGCAAGGAGACATAAGACTGTAATTTGGTTGCAGGTTCCATTCAGTAGATAAATAAAGTGTCTCAGATGGCAGGCTTTTAGAGGCACTAAAACTCCCTTCACAAAGATATCCACTTTTTGTTCTTCAGTATATCTCCATTAGACACCTGAGGTTGCCTCTTGCAAATCTGAAGAAGAAAGCATTCTGCTGAGAGGAAATTTATTTATGTATCATTTCTTCTCTGAATGTTTTTTCTCCCTGGAAACATTTGCATTTAAACAAGCTTTTGATTTCTTTGGAATCCATCTGCCTACACTTACCCTATTTTTTACCCCAGAATAAACATCACCTGTGAAGTATGTTGTGAATACTGTTCACGGCTCCACTTTCTTAATTTTGTATATATCCATCTAAAGTCATCGTACTAACACAGCTTGGCCCATTTAACTAGGGACATGGCGTTAGGATCCTTAGTTTCTCTATATATTCTTAGTTATTAAAGGTAATCTTCTGACTGAGACAGTAGGATTCATAACTCACTTGGTATTTTGAATGGCATTTTAGGAAAACCAACTAAAGTGAAAAGAGCTTAGACCAAATGATATTAACAGACCTAAATTTTCATGGCAATCCAATGGATTTTCTCCATCTCATCAGAATTCCTTAAATTTAAGTCATTCCAGATCTCAAGTCCCCTACTTTTTTTTCTTTTTCTTTTTGGCTCTCTTCTCTTCTAAATCATTACCAATAAATTAAAACCTTCAGGGCCAACTCCTCACTTATATTTAGCCTCAACCCTTGGCTGGGATTATTCTAGAGCCATGTTTGGCAAGTTCTATTTACCTTCATGTGCATTAGACTTGGTGAAAGTCAAATGTTCTATATTCAAAAGAAATATTTTTCTTGGGAAAATAATTTGAATTTGTTGCTATTTGTTTTTAAATGGGACTTTCATAATAAAAATCTGGATTTTTTTTATTTGTTCAATATACAAAACATATGCAATAGCCACCTCTGCCTAAGAATTTCAGCACATTTGAACCTTAGCTGTTCTCCATTACACTAGGCAGAGTGTCAAAGTCACATCAATCCCTCTCATCACTTCAGTGACAATGAGGCTGCTGGTTGCCATTTTTAATCACCCTTGCCCCATTCCTTTTTTACACATAGATGATTTCATTTATTTACACTGCTTGCTTCTATCCTGTAGGTGTCCTCCCATTGACACCAGCCTTAGATGATTTTCTGTAGGCTCGGTCCTGAGTAGAGAAGCATGTTTACTGCGAAACAGAGGTTTCTTTTAACTTGAACCAATTCCCAGGAAGGGGCTCTAGCAGTGTGTTCACATCCTGTTTCTGTAAAATCTACAAAAGTTAAATATTTTCTCATTCCCTTTTTTGGACGAGGTCCCTGAAAATTATGTAAGCTTCGGTCATCGCAAAACGTGAATCCACCACTGGCTATGTGAAAATGAAATTCTAATCACAGGCATCAGAAGATTGAGAAAAAATTCCTAACAGGTTTTCTTTTAATCCTCCAGGAGACAGTCTTTGATAAATCTGACAAATTAATGACATGATGTTTTCATGCAAGAATTTGCAGAAAAATAAAATTGAGGTATCATTTGCCTGCAGGACATGCTATTTTTTGCTGCAGATATAAAAAGGTTAGCCCTGACCTCTTTGTTAATAACAAGTCAGAAGTATGAGCTCCTGGAAATTAGGAATTAGGTTTGTGTATGAAAGCATAATTCTAATGAATTTGGGGTGGGTACATTCTGTTTCCACTTTTATCTGACTCTCGTTAGAATTAGATTTTATGGATACAGTTTAATAGGCAGTGTATTTAAAGCAGATAGATGTTTGATTTTTTTAAGCTACAGGAGGGAATGAGTGAGAGGATAAATCTATGTACAACCAAATAGAATCTTTCAGCCCAGTAAGGTTTAGAAATGATTTCCTAGCAGTGACTGATAGTCACTCCTATAATGATTCAAAGATATGCATTCCTTTGGAAGCAGTGCAGTGATATTCTTGGGTGTTGAAAAACAAGCCAAAAAAGAAAGAACTAAAGATGAAATTAAATAGTTTAGAAACTTGTTTTTTATGAAGTCCATGGAAACTTTTTTTTATGGTACATGTAGAGAGAAGTACAGATATAAAAAAGTGTATGTCTTGTTAACTTATCATGAAGTTAACACATCCATGTAATGATGATATAGTTCAAGAATGGAGCATTATCAATCCCCAGAAGCCCTCTACCTTCCCCCTTCCAGATTACTTCCACTCTCTTGCCCATAGTAGCCACTATCTTGACTTAACATTATAGAATTGTCTGCCTGTTTGAACTTCATCAAAGTTGAATTTAACACGTGTATTATATAAGTACGAGTGCAATGACCATTCTTATACACAGGTACTTTCTTATACATGCAATTTTGGTGCACATATGAACATTTTGACAAGGAACATATATACTATACATTAATTGATGTTGTGTGTAGACCTAGGACTTGCTTTAGTAGTGTATAGTGTGAACCTATGTTTAAATTTAGTAAATAATCACAGGCAATTTTCCAAACCAATTGTGCCAATATACATTCCCAATCATGGTGAGAAAGAGTTCAAGTTTTCACATCCTAGCCTCCACTTGGGATTGTCAATTTCTATTTATTTTCATTACTA
Organism: Equus caballus; assembly: GCF_041296265.1. Classification (NCBI taxonomy): domain Eukaryota; kingdom Metazoa; phylum Chordata; class Mammalia; order Perissodactyla; family Equidae; genus Equus; species Equus caballus. The sequence goes on along the minus strand of NC_091709.1, from coordinate 24,132,277 downwards.
TTATTGTTATTATTTATTTTTATTTTAGCTATTCCAATGGAGATGTGATAGTCTTAAATTGCATTTCTGTAATTACTAATAAAATTGAGTACACTCAAATGTGTGTTATCCATTTGGATATCATATTTTTTGATGTAACTTTAAGTCATTCTTAAAAACCCATTTTCATTTGGGCTTGCCTTATTTTTTTCAATTATTTTATTGACATCATAAATGGGTTTACAACATTGTGTAACTTCAGGTGTCATTATTATTTATAAATTTCTGTATAGGCTGCAACATGCTCACCACCAGTAGCCTAATTTTTATCTGACACCATACATATGTGCCCCTTTACCCTTTATGCCCAACCCTAAACCCCCTTCCTCTCTGGTAATCACTAATCTGTTCTCTTTCTCTATGTCTTTGTTTTTCTTCCACATATGGGTGAAATCATGCAGTATTTGTCTCTCTCTGTCTGGTTTACTTTGCTTAATCTCATACCATCAAGGCTCATCCATGTTGCTGCAAATGGGACAATTTTGTCTTTTTTATGACTGAGTAGTATTCCATTGTATATATGTACCACATCTTCTTTATCCATTCATCTGTAGAAGGGCACTTGGGGCTGATTCCAAGTCTTGGCTATCGTGAATAATTCTGCAATGAACATACATGTGCAAAAATCTCTTTGGATCATTGATTTCAAGCTCTTTTGATAAATACCCAGTAGAGGAATAGGTGATCATATGATTTTTCTATTTTTAGTCTTTTGGCATATCTCCACACTGTTTTCCATAGTGGCTGCACCACTTTGCATTCCCACCAGCAGTGTATGAGGGTTCCCTTTTCTCTATATCCTTTCCAACATTTTGTCTTGGTAATTATAGCCATTCTAACAAGTGTAATGTGATATCTCATTGTAGTTTTGATTTGCATTTCCCTGATGATTAGTGATGTTGAACATCTTTTCATATGTCTATTGGCCATCTGTATATCTTCTTTGGAGAAATGTCTATTCATATCCTCTGCCCATTTTTTGATCAGGTTGTTTGGTTTTTTTGTTGTTGAGTTACATGAGTTCTTTATGTATTTTGGAGATTAAATCCTTGTCAAATATATGATCTGCAAATGTTTTCTCCGAGTTGATGGGTTGTCTTTTCATTTTGTTCATGATTTCCTTTGCCTTGAAGAAGATTTTTAGTCTGAAGTAGTTTCATTTGTTAATTTTATCTTTTGTTTCCCTTGCCTGAGTAGACATAGTATTCGAAAAGATGCTGCTAAGACCAATGTCAAAGAGTGCACGGCCTATATTTTACTCTAGGAGTTTTATGGTTTCAGGGCTTACCTTAAAGTCTTTAATCCATTTTGAGTTAATTTTTGTGTCTGGCGCAACATAATTGTCTACTTTCACCCTTTCGCAAGTGGCTGTCAAGTTTTCCCAATACCATTTATTGAAGAGGCTTTTCTTTCTCCATTGTATGTTCTTGGCTTCTTTGTCAAAGATTAGCTGCCCATAGATGTGTGGTTTCATTTCTGGGGTTTCAGTTTCAATTCTGGGGTTTATTTCTGGGCTTTCAATCCACTGATCTGTGTGTCTGTTTTTCTGCCAGTGCCATGCTGTTGTGATTACTATAGTGTTGTAGCACATTTTAAAGTCAGGTATTGTGATGCCTCCAACTTTGTTCATTTTTTCCAGGAATACTTTGACTATTATAGATCTTTTATTGTTCTATATAAATTTTAAGATTCTTTGTTCTATTTCTATGAATATGTCATTTGGATTCTGATTGGGATAGCATTGAATCTGTAGATTGCTTTAGGTAATATAGATGTTTTTACTATATTTATCTTCCAATCCATGAACATGGAATATCTTTCCATTTCTTTATGACTTCTTCAATTTAATTCAAGAATGTCATAGATTTCAGTGGATAGGTCTTTTACCTTATTATTTAAATTTGTTCCTAGATATTTTATTCTTTTTGTTACAATCGTAAATAGGATTGTGTTCTTGACTTCTCTTTCTGCTAGTTCCTTATAAGTGTATAGAAATGCAACTGATTTTTGTAAGTTGATTTTGTACCCTGCAATTTTGCTGTACTTGTTGACTATGTCTAATAGTTTTCTGACTGACTCTTTGGGGTATTCTATATATAAAATATCATGTCATCTGCAAACAGCAAGAGTTTCATTTCCTCCTTTCCAATTTGGATTCCTTTCATTTCTTTTACTTGTCTAATTGCTCTGGCCAAAACCTCCAGTAATATGTTGAATGAGAGTGACAAGAGTAGACACCCTTGTCCTGTTCCTCTTCTCAAAAGGATGGCTTCCAGTTTTTCACCATTAAGTATGATGTTGGCTGTGGGTTTGTCACATGTGGCCTTTATTATGTCTAGGTACTTTCCTTCTATCCCCTTTGTACAGGACGTTTTTATCATAAATGGATGTCGGACCTTATCAAATGCTTTCTCTGCATCTATTGAGATGATCTTGTGGTTTTTACTCCTCATTTTGTTAATGTGGCATATCACATGGATTCATTTGAGGATGTTGAACCATCCCTGCATCTGTGGAATAAATCCCATTTGATCATGGTGTATGATCCTTTTAGCGTATTGCTGTGTTCAGTTTGCCAATATTGTGTTAAGAATTTTTACATCTATGTTCATCAGCAATATTGGCCTGTAATTTTCCTTCTTAGTGCTGTCCTTTCTGGTTTTGGTATCAGGGTAATGTTAGCCTCATAGACTGAGTTAGGAAGCTTTCCATCTTCTTCCATTTTTTGGAATGGTTTGAGAATGATAGGTATTAAATCTTTTTTGAATGTTTGGTAGAATTCTCCAGAGAAGCTATCTGGTCCTGGATTTTTGTTTTTTGAGAGGTTATTAATTACTGTTTCTATCCCTTTGCCTATAATTTGTCTATTCAGATTCTCTATTTCTTCTTGATTCAGTTTTGGGAGGGTGTATGAGTCTAAGAATGTATCTGTTTCTTCTAAGTTACCCAATTTGCTGGCTTATAGTTTTTCATAGTATTCTCTTATAATCTTTTGTGTTTCTGCAGTATCTATTGCAATTTCTCCTCTTTCATTTCTAATTTTATTTATTTGAGCCTTTTTTCTTAGTGGGTCTGGCTACAGCTTATCAATTTTATTTATCTTCTCAGTGAACCAGCTCTTAGTTTCATCGATCCTTTCTGCTGTTTTTTAGTCTCTATTTCTTTTATTTCTGCTCTAATTTTTATTAGCCCCATCCTTCTGCTGACTTTGGGCTTTGCTTTCTTCTCTTTCTAGCTCTTTTAGGTTTAGTTTGATTACTTATTTGAGACTTTTCTTGTTTGTTGAGGTAGGCCAGTATCACTATAAATTTCCCTCCTAGAACCTGTTTTGCTGCAGCCCATAAGAGTTGGTGTGTTGGTATGTTGTGTTTTCACTTTCATTTGCCTCCAGGTATTTTTTAATTTCTTCTTTGATTTCTTCACTGATCCAATGGTTGTTTAGTAGTATGTTGTTTAGTCTCCACATATTTGTGACTTTCCCAGCTTTTTTCTTGTAATTGATTTCTAGTTTCATAGCATTGTGGTCAGAACAGATTCTTGATACGATTTCAATCTTTCTACATTTTTTCAGGCTTGTCTTGTTTCCTAACAAATCTTTGAGAATGTTCCATGTGCACTTTGTGTATTCTGCTGTTTTGGGATGAAATGTTCTATATACATCTATTAAGTCCATCTGATCAAGTGTTTCATATAAATCCACTATTTCCTTGTTGACTTTCTGTCTGGATGATCTGTCCTTTCATGTAAGTAGGGTGTTGAAGTCCCCTTCTATTATTGCACTGCTTTTAATTTCTCCCCTAAGGTCTGTTATTAGTTGCTTTATGTACTTTGATGCTCCTGGTGCATATATATTCGTAAGTGTTATGTCCTTTTGGTGGAAAGTCCCCTTTATCATTATATATTGCCTTCTTTGTCTCTCATTGTCTTCTTTATCCTGAAGTTTGCTTTGTCTGATATAAGTATGGCAATACTAGCTTTCTTATGTTTACCATTTACTTGGAGTAATGTCTTCCATCACTTCACTTTGAGCCTGTGTTTGTTTTTAGAGCTGAGATGTGTTTCAGGAAGCAGCATATTGTTGGGTCTTGTTTTTTAATCCATCCAGCAACCCTGTGTCTTTTGATTGGACAATTCAATCCATTTGAATTTAGAGTGATTATTGATATATGAGGTCTTAATATTGCCATTATATCTCTTGTTCTCTGGTTGTTCTGTATTTCTATTGTTTCTCTCCCTTTGTATTTCTGACTTCCATTTCATTTTTGTGGTTTTCTGAGTTTTCTCTTTTTTTATGAATTGTGGCTCTGCTCTGATTTTTTTTTAATGGTTACTATGAGGTTTGTATAAAATATCTTGTGGATGAGATAGTTCATTTTCTGATAACTTCTTATCACCATTAGCCTAAGCAGGTTCCATTTTTCTCCTCTCCCCCTTCTGAGTTATTGTTGTCAAGAATTATTTTGTTTTGTGTTGTGAATTTGTGATTAAGTTGAAGTGTTGATAGTTACTTTTGATGCTTTCCCTCACTTTGTCTAAGTTATAATTAAGTATTTGCTACCCTGTTCTGAAAGAGAGCTGTAGTGTTATATTTTGTCTGTCTATTTTTCTCCTTATTCAAGGCTTTGTAAACCTTTGCCTTTTTGTTTAAATTATGAGGGCATCCTTGATCATTTCTTGTAAGGGAGTTCCAGTGGCAATGAACTCCCTTAACTTTTATTTATGTGCTAAAGCTTTTATTTTTCCATTGTATCTGAAGGATAATTATGCTGGATAGAGTATTCTTCCCTGAAAGCTTTTGTCTTTCAGTATTTTGAAAATATCATTCCATTCTCTCCTAACCTGTAAGGTTTCTGCTAAGAAATTCACTGAAAACCTGATAGAAGTTCCTTTGTAGTTCATTTTCTTCTCCCTTGCTGCCCTTAATATTTTGCCAGCTTCACTGTTATATGCCTTGGAGGTCTTTTAGCACTGATGTAATTTGGCATTCTATTGTCTTCATGTATTTGTAAATCTAGTTCCTTCTGAAGGTTTGGGAAGTTCTCAGTTGCTATTTCTTTGAATAAACTCTCTGCTCCTTTCTCCCTCTGGAATACCTATAATCCTTACATTACTTTTCCTAATTGAGTCAGCTATTTCTCAAAGAATTCCTTCACTTTTTAAAAAAACTCTCAGTTCTCTCTCCTCCTCCGCCTGAAGCATTTGTATATTTCTGTCCTCTCTAAATCACTAATTCTTTTCTCTATAATGTCAGCTCTATTTTTTAAGGATTCTAGATGATTTTTTATCTTATTAATTTTGTTCTTCATATCCAGATTTTCTACTTCTTTTTTTTTTATAGTTGCAATCTCTTTGGGGAAGTATTCCTTCTTCTCATTAGTTTTATTCCTGAGCTTATTGAACTGTCTTTCTACATTTTCTTGTAACTTATTGAGTTTCTTTATAACAGCTATTTTGAATTCTCCGTAATTTAGAATGTAAATTTCTCTGACTTTGGGGTTGGATTCTGGAGACTTGTCATTTTCCTTCCGCTCTGAATTGTTGCTGTAGTTTCTCATGGTGTTTGATGAACTAATCCTCTGCTGACACATTTGTGGTAATATCAGGTCCTAGGTTCCACCTGTTACCACTGGGGGGAAGCAGGAGTTGTGTTTCTGATCCCACCTCATCTGCTGAAAGTTGTAGGGGTACAGTGGGTGCTCCCATCAGCTGGAAAATCATTTTCAGGTGGGCTCAGGGCTGCCCCCACTTCCTCTTACAGTCACACTGAGACATGTTCCCACTTGTGGGGCCACAGCAGTACTATGGGCACTCCTGTCAGCTGAGAAAGAGTTCGTGTGTGTAGATCTGCTACCACCTATTGTTATGGTTGCACTGGCTGCTGTGCTTGATGGGCAGGACTTCTTCATGGGGTCTGAGCCTGAGCCACTTGTTGGAACCACAGCAGCCTGGCGGGCTCTCCTGCCACCTGGAAAAGCATTCTCATGTGGGCTCAGAGCTACCTCCGCTTCTTCTTACAGTTGTGCTGAGGTGCATTCCCACTTGTGGGACCACAGCGGCACTATGGGTGCTCCTGGCTGAGGAAAGCATTTGCATGTGTGCACAAGCCTGCCAGGGATGGGTCAGGGAGTGCTCACCTATCTCCACTACTTCCCAGAGGCCCAGTCCACCCACCCTCAGATGTATAGCTGTGTGGGTCTTTCAGGTGTCCTGTTGTGCTCTGTGGGTATCCTCTGTTTGTTAAGGGTGTCCATTTAGTTGTAGTTCAAAGGGAGAGAGATAAAGGGAACAGTTGACATCCCCTTTCTTGCCTATTTTTTTAAAAATTTATTTTGAAATAAATTTTAAATTTACAAAATAATTTCAAAGAGACTAGAGAACAGAGAATTTCCTTATATCTTTTCCTTAACATTCCTCAATGGTAAAACCTTATATAATCTTGGCATAGTTATTAAAACTAAGAAATTAATATTGATGCAATGTTAGCTAAACCTCAGGCTTTAATCAAACGTAACCAGTTTTTCCACTAAAGAATACTTAAAACTCTACCATTGATCCATGAATTATTCAGTTTTCAGTGTGACTGGTGGAAACAGATATTACTCCTTGTTCTGCAGGAGCCCTGGATTCTATTCCCTGCACTCTTTCAGGTGATTTCTCTCTTTCCCCATGCCAGCCTTGGGGAGCTTTCTCACAGAAATATCATGATCAGTACTCTCCTGAATAATATAGGTGTATAGGTGACTCCCTACAGGGCTCCAGTGTTTTCTCTCTCTCCCCCTCTTTTCTCTGTATCTCTCCCCCTCTCTATTAAATTCTGCTCTCCAGCACTCAGCTCTGTGAACTCTAGCCACTATGGTTTCTCTCGTATCTCAACAATGTGTCCCAAACTCAGGATATCTTCTAAATTACATCTTAGTTCTCTTTTCTTCACAATGGCCTGGAAAATCAATGAAGGCAGTAACACAATAATCATAGGGCTCCGCTGATTTGTTTCTTGTCTCTCAGGACTGCTGTGCTATGTTTATTGGTGCCCAATGTCTTAAAACTGTTTTATTATATAATTGTAATTGATTCAGGGCACGAGTGTAAATCCCTTCCCTGTTACTCCATCTTGGATACAAACAGAAGGCCATTATTTCTTAACTGAGATTTCCTTTATTACTTTAATATTAAATTGTGTAAATATTTTAGAATATAAAGCTTTACTTTTTCCTTGAAAATGACAATTGGAAGGTGTGTCTTGGAGTCCTCATTCTGAGTAAATTAAAGCTTGATGAAGAAGATCCACAAATAGAATACTCCTTGTCACCTAGATAGAAATGTTACGCACAGGTTACTATCAGAAGATGAAGGAGCAATTTTAAATCACATTAATTGTTCTGGAAAGGCTTCTTGAAAATTGTGATGTTTAGCTAAATTTTGAAGGGTGTTTAGAAGTAAACTAGACAAAATAAAAAGAGAGCAAAAAGTTAAGTTAAGTGGATAGAATATATGATTCATATACTACATTTAATGAGAGGCACTACAAATGGATAGAGGTGCAATGACAAGTGTCCAGGAAATGCAACAAAAAGAGGTACAGACATGTAAAACAGCTAATTAAAAAATCAATGGAGGAGATTAAATCCAACTTTGGCCAGAGAAGATGTGTACATCAAAATTCCCATTCAAGTTCCTGTCTCTCCCTTTATGTTGAATTTATCTGATAAAATATGTCTGACAAGGGGCCAGCCCAGTGGGGCAGTGGTTAAGTTTGCATGCTCCACTTTGATGGCCCAGGGTTCACCAGTTCAGATCCTGGGCGCAGACCTACACACTGCTCATCAAGCCATGCTGTGGTGGCTTCCCACATAGAAGAACTAAAAGGACTTACAGCTAGGATATACAACTGTATACTGGGGCTTTGGGGAGAAAAAAAAGAGGAAGATTGGCAACAGATGTTAGCTCAAGGCCAATCTTCCTCACAAAAATAGTCTGACAAGTTGCCCTAAACTCTTGTCACTCAAATACCTTTCTATGCAAGGTGATATACATATTCTCAGAAAAGTTTCTTGGTGTTATTTAAATGCAGAGAAAATTTCATCTTACACCTTTAACGAAGAATACATAAAAGCCTACATTTTCACTACATATTGGGGAAAAGGTTAGCCTAAATAAACACTTTTAGTTTTAAGATCTCTAGGTGTACACTCCATTGCAATCTCTGGGAATTACCTTCCTTAAGTCTTTTAAAAAATGGGCAGAAAACTGTAATTTATTAGTGGTTTTATTACAATATAAAATTTAAATAAATAAATAAAATCACAGAATTTTCCTTAAGATGCTTTCAGCTGTCTTCCAGTAATCAAATTGCTTTATTTTAAATTGCTTATGGTTCATTTTTTGAACTACAGGGGATAAGATTTTGTGTATCTCTACAAAAGGCATTGATCGCACTATTTAGAAATTATTTTTTAGTAGTAAGTCGAGTGTTATTTATCATGATCTTAATTTTTATAACTTCCTTGCAGACAGTCTATGCTGGAAACATGACTTCTGACAGTTATATTTGAACTGACACAAAGAAGACTAGAAATTTACTGCTATAATGGATTGTGCAATGTTTCCTTTTAACATGTCAGCTCCTCTCTTTTATACTGCAATTTATCCATCAAAGCCAGTTCATAAGAATAAAAATAAATTTTGTCTAAAAGTAAAGTGGGATTTTAAAATTCACTTGTTGAATGTATCTGTATTTTAAAGGAGACTGACAGAATACAGAGTTGGAAAATAAACCTAATCCTACTGCTAAATAGTGATAATTGGTGATAAAGCATTTGTGATTGTGTATGTGTGTGTATGTGTGTCTGTGGTGCTGTTGTTCTGATATTCTTTACGATGCCTCTGCCACATTTTAAAATCTATCTTATAGTTGTTGTGGGAAATCTTAGTGCCAATTGAAAGTGATGAAAGTAAGAGCAGGAAAACTATGTGGAAGAGTTCAGATAGAATTGTTTTCTGAACCATAGAATCAGTTGTTCTTAAGATCTCTAACTTTTAGGAGGGATGATGACCATACTATCCCCTAGCATACATTTGTTTTCACATATCTTTTGTAATTCTATGTATTCTTTTACCATCCTTCTCAGTGTCCACTTTTCCAGACAAAATGATGCTTTGGGGCTTTTTAATTAGAAATTCAAATCTATTTTGAGATTGCATAAAAGGGAATAGTTATCTGCAAACATTTCCTGATATGCTAGTCACTTTCTCTGGGATAACAAATAACTCCCCAAATCTCAGTGCTTAATAATAAATACTTATTTCTTCATTACATTACATAAGCATTGCCAATTGTTGCTGTCCTTCAGGCCCTGGTCAACTGTGTGCTCTTCCACGTAGCTTCTCATCCTGGGACAAAAGATTTAAAAGCAGCTCCTATGAGCTAACACAAGGAATTAATTGTCAAACCAGGCTCATAAAAAAATTGAGAGATTGTACTAAGGGTCGAGCTTTACTAATAATCTTAAGGTTAGAGTCAACTGGGTGTCTCAGATGAAGAGGAGAGGCTTCCAGGACATGTAGACTGTGGCTTTCCCAAGCTTTTCTGTACTGGACATGTGATTTCTGGACCAGAATGATATGTGGAATCTCTAAGTAAGCTTCAGACCTCTCCTCACACAGGCGTCAGTTACATTTCAGGTACGAGCTAGCTCTACCTCTTGCCACAAGGGTTGTATAGTTTACAAGTCATTCTGTAAAGAGGCATACCTCATAAATCCATAGATTCTTTTAACATTTTTTCTAATGTTTATCTCTTGGAAATAATTTATCTGAGTTTTATTTTTTTGAACAAAGTATTTTTTTTCCACCTTCATTTCAAACAACACTATCACTGGGCAAAAGTTCCAGGTTGACAATAAAAAAGAAAAAATTCCTCCACTATCTCCTGTTTTGCATTGTTTTTGATAAGATCTTGCTTTAATGCTTACTTTTAAAGGTATTGTGCCTTTTTTTCTCTCTTAATGCTTTAAGATTTTCTCCTTATCACTACTTTTCACGGTGTGGTTTTCTTTAGACTTATTTTACTTGGTGTTCGTTGAGATTCTTTGACAAGTAGATTTATATTTTTTATTGCTAAAAAGTTTTCAACCATATTTCTTCCAATACCTTTCTCCTCCCTTTCTTTGTGTCCAGTTACTTATATGTTAAACCATCTGCTATTGCTATCCATTAAATCAGCTCTCATTTTTTTTCGCAGTTCTTTTCTCTTTCTGCACTTTTGGAAGTTTTTGTTGTTACGTCTTCAAGTTTGCTGAACTTTTCTTATGAATTTCCTAATATGCTAATACTGTTAAACAAGTGTCTTGTTTGTTTATCTGTTTCTCTCCCCTAGTTACATTTGAGGTATTTTTATTTCTTGTATTTCTCCCCTCATCATACACACTTTTTCCTTCTTCTGGATCATCTGAAACATATTCATAACAGATGGTTTAGTTTCTCTCGTTTGCTAGTTCCATCACCTTTGTCATTTCTCAGTCTATTCTATAGACTGATTTTTCTTCTGGTTTTGGATCACACTTTCCTATCTTGTGCTTGCTTTTTAATTTTTTTTACAAGACTTTTTCTTTCTTTTTTTTTGTCGCCCCAAAGCCCAAGTACATAGTTGTATATCCTAGTTGCAAGTTGTAGTTCTTCCACGTTGTACACCACCACAGCATGGCTTGATGAGCTGTGTGTAGGTCTGCACACAGGATCTGAACCCGTGAACCCTGGGGCACTGAGGTGGAGGGTGCAAACCCAACCACTCAAGCATGGGCCGGTCCCCACTTTGTGATTTTTTATTGGCTGCTGGACATTACGTATTCTGTTAGTTTCTATATTTTTGTTAACTTTTAATGTTAGATTTGTTGTGCCATACATTAATTTACTTTTAGTCACTTGAATCCTTCCAAGGTTCACTCTAAGTGTTCTTAGAGCAGCCAAGAATCTGAGACTAATCTAACCCCATCACTAAGGTAATACTATTCTGAGGATTCTATCCAATTTTCTGTTAATCATGAAGTCTTTCTATTCTGACTAGTGGGAACACAAATTATTCCCAGACTCCTGCAGCTCCAGGTTTTTTTATTTTCTTTTGCCTACTCTCCTCTGGCAGGTATTGCCCAAACCTCAAGTAGTTTCCTCTCACGGCTGTGAATATCACTATTAATTAAAAGTATAGGAAAGGACCCCTCTGTAGGTCTCCACAGCCATCTCCCTGTGAAAGTCCCTCCCCTTGTGTACTAAACCCCACCATTTTGAGCCTCCTTCACCTCCCCAAACTCTGGTTTCTGTCTCTTATTTCAGCAAATCAACTGGACCCTGTTTAGTTTTTTCCCAACCTTTGCTGTTGCCTGGAATTTGCATCTAGACCATAAGGTGTTTTCTCCACCATTTTGCAGCAACATGAAAATTCTTCCAGGTATTGAGCTGGTACAATCACAAGGCTTACCTCATTTGTTGCTATTCTCTTGGTAACCATAGTGCTGCACTGTCTGTTGTCCCATTTATGAAAAGGTAATGCTGCATATATTTGGTCCAGTCATCTGTTTGTCAAGTTTGACAAGAAAACCCAAGTTCCATTCATTTACCTTGACTTGCAGTAGTCAGTCATCTTATTTTAAATGATTTATGAAGAAAAAATATAGAGATGAGTCAGTTTAAACACATTTTGGAATGCAATTTAAAATATAAGTTTTCCATATTGTAGACCTCTTAATCAAGTGATCAAAGTTAACACCATCGGTAATGTAATATATTGATATCATGCCTCCTGACATAAAATGCCATTGAAGGCATGGTATATTTCTGTGGTATTCTTGTTAAAAATGAATAACTTATAAACCAATGTTACCTCAATAAAAATAAATTAAATAAATAAAATGTGTAACTTGAATTTAATTATGAAGGGACACCAGACATTGAGGGATATTCTACAAAATACCTGGTCAATATTCTTCCAAAGTTTCAATATCACAAATAAGGAAGAGAGAGTGAGAAACTGTCCTGGATTAACGGGGACTAAGAAGAAATGATGGTTGAATGCAATGTGTGAGCCTATATTGAATACTGCTCTACAAAAAAGGACATTATGGGACAAACGTAAAACTTTGAAGAAGGTAGGTAGTGTCAAGGCTATTATTATGAAATGTTAATATCCCAGTTGTGATCATTGCACTGTGGTTAGGAATGTTGTTAACATTTTGAGAAGTAGTATGAAGTACATTTGGGAATTCTTTGTACTGTTTCTACATTGTATACATTCTTTTCTGTACATTTAAAATTATTTCAAAATGGAAACCCAAAAATTAAAAAAAAAGAAATAAAAAGAAGCTATCAAATGAAGCTATAAAAGGAGAAAATATCTCAGGGTAATGAATTATTCTCGTGGCATGCTTCTGGATGGACCAGTTCTACTGAAGGTATACTAATGTACTACTATCTATGTGCATATTGTATAATCTACATAACATACTAATGCTTTGGTGGACTTCTACCTCCTGCTTATTCTCCCTTCATGCTTCCCTTTCTCTTCCATTATCAGACTCATATACACTCTCATATTTCCTATCTTTTGAGTTAAATTGCAATCTAGAATTTTAAAACCATACTTCCAAGGCTGATGGCTATCACAGTTTTGTGTGACTCATGAAAGCACTTTATTCTCAGTGCAAAAGAGGCATCTTTTATATGTTTCTATATTTAATCTTTCTCTCAGTTATAGATGATTTTGTTAGTTAAATAAATTAAACTGAGTTAAAAATAGTTTTTAAGTATCAATGTGGTAAATCCACTTCATATCATTAACATTTCCAATGTGTGTATTCATTGTAAAGAAATGTGCTTGCCAAGTACAAAATGCTACTTAGAAAGAAATGCCAAATACCTCTATTATGATATAGTTTTTAAAGGTTTTGCTTACTGCATTAGCTTTAGGTTCAACTTTGACTTACAGAAAACAATGGCTTAAAAATGTTAGAAATATTGTTTCTTCTTCACATAAACTTGGTCATCTGGGGCTAGTATTGCAGCTCAAGCATTGCTGATGTAATCCATGCTGCTGCTCAGCCATCCACAATCCTTAGCTTCCACCTTGTGGTCCAAAGTGGCTGCTCTAATGTTAGTCATTACAATAGCATTCCAGCTTTCAGGAAGGAAGACATGAGGAAAGACGTTACTGCTTCATAGAAATTGCCCGCTCAACATGTGTTTGTCTAATTGGCCAGAAATTAATGACAAGGTCACAGGCATATATGAGGGAGACTGAGAAGTGCAGTCTATTCAGGGAAACTAGGTAATGGGTGTTCTGTTATGAACCTGTAATTTATTCATAATTTTCAAATAATTTATAACTTAAAATTTTATGTAATAAGCTTTCTTTTTATACAAAACAGCAAAAATATTGTCACTTACTGATCGTCTCTTAATCACCCCTCTTTCCCAAATTTAAAACTCTGCTTGAGATGTTTACTCACTTAAACTGGAAATCAGTAAGGCCATTATAAAGAAGTATTGTGTCCCATTATTCTAGAAGTTAACATAGTCCCAGGGCAGAAAAACAGTTATTACAAAAAAAATATTTGACTAAGTCATTGAATGTGTCCACATTGTACGGTGCTGAACACATCTATTAGGAAACCTTATTTGCAGAGCATTGTGCACATAACCTATTCTTCCTCTCCTATCTTCTCTTGGACAACTTCACAGTATATGCCATAGAAATATGTCATTATAGACTTTAATTGCATGCATTGCATTTTATGGCTGCTGCCAGCATAATGGTAAAATGATTAATCACTTCTGCACTGAGTGAACATACTAGGCCCTTTTAAAGATTTCACTCTTGCTCATTTTTCGGAAAAGTTCATTTGAATGCATAGAAGTACATTTTGATTGACTACTTTCTCCACTATTTCAGTGGTGAAACTAAAAGCCAGGACATTTATCAACAAGAAGAAAAAGCCACTTGCAATGCAATACAGTGGGGAGTAACTACATTGAATAAAACTAGCAGTTGCAGTTGAAAGACCTTTGCATTGTTTTCAGTAAAATGGCAGAGAAATATCCTATATCAAGTAAGGTAAATCTCAATTTTTCCAAAAAGACAAAGTTATATATGTTTAGAAACAAAAGCTGTGAGGACACTGGAGGATGCTTTGTGCCTTTAAGATGCCCTTACACTAACGTACAAGAGGCTGCTCCATCAAAAGTTGAACTAAGCAGTAAGCAGAACTTTCTGCAGATTCTAAAAAATTGCTCCATGCTCAATTCTCTGCCTGTGTTTATAAACCCTGGTTATTTTCTATACTTTCAATTTGGCTTTGTTCTGGAACATTTTTTTCTGCATTGCTCAAAGTACTTTCAGTTACTCTGGAGAAAATATGTATTTTCAAAAGCATTCTCCATTCATGATGCTGCTTTTAGAATCTTAGTCAAAGCTTGACAAGTAATCTTAGACTCCTGCCATTTAAAATAGATTCCAGGATTTCATTTCTGTTATGTCCAGTCGTGCCAGTCATAAGAATATTGGAAATCTTCTCAGAGACCATATACCCTAATATCGACCACATAAACAAGCCAACTCTCCCCATACTCTGAAGTAACTCTATTTTCCATAGGTATAAACTCCTTCATCATTGTCAGTGTTCTTCTGCAATATCCATGACCACCTTGTTTAATTTGTACTTTTAGAAGCTAGTATTCACAGTATCCGGGTCAACTAATTTTCACTGAAGAAGTAATTAATGACTGTCCCCAAAACTGTCCGTATATTATGGCACACCTTCCTTACAAGGAAAGCAGTCACACACAGCGACATCTAACATTCATGCTAGAAAAGGGTCGAATAACACTTTCAATGGTTGGAGGGACCACTCTTTTGATTATTTCCACACATCACTCAGTAAGAAGTGCAGCACTTAATTTTTTTTAATTTCACTTATCTTCTGAAACATCTGATCTCTCAGAGTCATAGACCCGAGCTGATGCCCTAATCTTCATGCCAACACATCTTCTACTGTAGAAGTTAAAAAAATGTATCTCTTATCCTGAAGAAAATATGTCTGGGTAAGAGTCTCAATCTCCCTATTTTCCCTTGGAAGCACAAACAAAATAATGCATTTTTGCAGCAGCATCTCACTACCTGTCACAACTGTTCAGGGTAGAACTTGGTGAACACTGTCTTAATGACATTACATTTTCAGTCTTGCCCAGATATGTATTCTCTAAATGCAAATTTCTTTGCATCTTTGAGCCAAAAAAATGGCAATTCAAAATCTATGGCAGTTATTTTGCAGTACACAATAACCCGAGATATCCCACCAGCCAACACAATGTTTTGCCTCATTCAAACCTGGACTGGTGGAAGGAAATTAGACCAGCACTAAACACTAGAATTGAATGGGAACATAGACCCAAGTGTTCACCTGAGGGATTGCATTGAGTGCAGATTTCTTTGAGATCACGTTAAGATCATTCTAAGATGTATGCAAGTAGAAGATGATTTGGAATTTAATATGATCCAGGAATCCCATTTTGTATGAAACAGACACCACACATTTGTATATGGTGTCTAATGCATTTTGGGAATTCTGTCTCTTGGAAAAGACAAACTATTCATTGCTGTGTCATCAAAATAATTTGAAAATCACGAAAAGTCAAAATGAAATTTTTTGTAATTACAGGAATCAAAGACAGGAGATAGTCAGACTATTAGGTAAAAACAGTTTTGAACTGAGTTGGTTTTCTAAATAGATATCACTGCATTTTTATGTCCTTAATATAGGCAACTTCCACTTTATGCTACTTCATATACAAATATACTGTATTTTAAATTTATGTACTTACAAAGAATTTCCTTAAATGAACAGTGACAACTATTTTTCCAAATCTATTGTTATTATGGATTTGCCTTTTCAAGTCTTATGTAATCCTTGACCTGTTTAAAAAAAAAAAAACACTGCATGTTGCTATCCCACAAATATTCGCCACGCATTATTGATTATATATTTTTCTGTTTCCACTCTAACATTCTACAGAAAAGAGCAGCAACAAATAGTGTTATAACTGATAACCTTGTACATAGTCCCATAGTGTCACTGAGAAGGATATGAGGTTTTGAGATAACACTGATAAAAAGCCAACAAGGCCACATTTGAATCTTTGATTTCCCTAATGCTCACAGTCTGAAGAGACACTGTATAAATAGCACAGCTGTGGTGATACACATGAACTATCATCTCACTTTCCAGTGATCTGATTGTTCATGTGATGTTGTTTTCTTCTTTGCTCATCAGTACAGCAAACTGTTTGTTAGTACAACAGAATTGGCTAATTACTTCTGTTTCTGTGATTAAAGATGTGCAAACAAAAATAAGATGATTTAAAGTCCATTCTATAAACTGTGTGTGGTGGGCAGAATAACCCCATTTCCTATCCCTGCAAAGGTGTCCACACCCTAATCTCTGGAACCTGAGACTATGCTATGTTACGTGGCGAAGGAACCCTACAGATGGAATGAAATTCATACACCTTAGCAAGAGTACCCTGGATTATCTACGTGTGTTCCATGTAACCATGTGGGCCTTTAAGTGTGGACAAGGAAGGCAGAAAAGCAGAGAAATGTGACAATGGAAGAAGTGGGAGTGATTCAAAGCATGCGAGGGACCTGATCCCTCAGAGCTGACTCTGAAGATGGGAGAAGGTGGCCCAGAGCCATGAATGCAGTATGGATTGTCTTTAGAAGCTGAGATGGACAGCCAGCAGGGAACTGGCACCAGAAGCACAGCCCTGCATTCACCTTGAATTCACCCTTGTGAGATTGTAAGCAGAGACCCAGAGGATCCATGTTGTTCCTGGACCTCTGCCCATGGAAATAACAGATAAGTGGATTTTGTTTTAATCCAATTATGTTTGTGGTCATTTGTTATAGCAGCAATAGAAAACTAATACAATGTGTGACTTAGCAACTTTTACCCTTAAGAGTGGCCAGCTAGGACCTAACTCGTGCCGATATCTACCTTTGGTTAATCTCTAATACTTACTAAATTCTTGTATTTAAAAAGACAGCATCCATTTTAGTTGAGAAAGTCTGAATTTATATGTGTTAAGGATTCAAGATAGTTTACTATAACATTAGTTTACAAAAATGTATAAATAACTGTATTAGTGTACGATTGCTGCCATAGCAAATTATCACAAATTTAGTGGCATAAAATCACAAATTTACTTTTATACTTCTATAGGTCAGAAATACAACATGAGTCTCACTGGGCTAAAATCACTATGTTAGCAGACCTATGTTCCTTTCTGGATGTTCCAGGCAAGAATCCATGTACTTGACTTCTCCAGCTTCTAGAGGCTGCCTGCATTTCTTTGTTCAGGGGTCCCTTCTTCTGTTTGCGAAGTCAGCAGCATAGTATCTTTCTGACCATTATTGCATAGTTGTATCCCCATCTTACCATAATTGGGAAAGGTCTTCCTTTTTTAAGGACTTCTGTAATTAGACTGGACCCACCCAGATAATCCAGAATAATCTCTCCATCTCAAGGTCATATCTTTAATCATATCTGCAAATTCCTTTATGCCATGTAAGGTAACACAGTAACAGGTTTTAGAAATTAACACATGGACATCTTGGAGGGAGATCAATGTTCTGCCTGGTATAGTTAAAAAAAAAAAAAATCAGTATGCATTCAAGAGAAGCTAATAATTTCCCCACTTTTCCCCCTGGAAAACAAGTGTGTCCTTTGCAAAATATGGCTCAGAAAAAAGTCTCTATTTTGATTCATATTCTGACGTCACCATAGTTTTGTTGAGACCTACACTGCCCTTGTTTCACTTCTCTCTGTGCCAAAATGTTGTTTTCTTATATTTAGGCTTCTTATTTCAGCATTAGTTTATTAATCAAACAAAGCTCAATCTATATGCAATCTTTATTGATAACATTCATCAGGAGGTTTTGCAGACTTGACAACTCCTGGACAATGTCAGCTAAGTAATGCTGTCTATTTTATACCAAACAGTGCTTTTTACATATAACTTAGGGAATGCCTTCTATTTCTGCTCATAAAGGCTCACAGACCTGTCTCTCTCAGAACCTAAAATTTCCACTGGTTTGTGACTGTAGACCCGTGTGTTCTGCTCAGTTTTCTCTGCTTCACTAAGGAAAACAGATTCCCCAACAGGACTTGAATTTGTGCTCCATGATGTTTTATGTTTTTAGCTGTAAGAAACTGAAACTGATAGATTTTTTTTCTCCTTGTTTTTGCTTCCTCCCTACACGCGTATACATAAAGGAATATCTTCCGGATGACTTTTGCATATGCTTTGTTCACTTCCTGAAGTCAGAAAACTTAATGAATATTCTCCAGGATTTCCCCAATACTCTTGGTCTCCATCTTGTTCTATACATTGATTGGCACTGTTGAATATGCACAGTAAAGAATGCAGGAAAAATATTTTTTTTTATTCCCCTCTCTCTACAGAAAAGAGAAAGCAGTTTCAGCATGTGTGTGTAGGAAATAAAGATTCCACTGTGACATAATATTAACCTCAGAAATGTTTGCTACTTTACTTGTTAGAATATTTTCTAGAACTTATTCGGATGATCACCATCAGCAATAAGGTTAGTATCTTTTTTTGTTAAAACTTTATGCTTAACATACTGTTTTACAAAAACAAAACATGCTTAAATAAAAGAAGATCTAATGTCTTGATGGATTTCTTAAAAACATCATGGTCCATTTATGACGTACTTTCACCAAGTAGTTAAAAAATCCATTGAAATGAAAAAGCAGAAACTATCTCAATCCTTGCTGTTGAAAATCGCCAATTCATGATATTCGGAAATGATTGCAGACTAGAATAGTACTTTTTAGAGTTCGTCGAATATGATTCCTTCAAAGTATGATGGAATATACTTAATTTTATGTAGTTAGTACTTCTAATGGAATATGGCTTGCCTTGTACAGTCAAGCACTGCATAACATTTTGGTCAATGATGGTGGTCCCACAGATTACTACCATAGGGCCCAGGTGTGTAGTAGGGTATATCATCTAAGTTTGCATAAGTAAACTCTATAATTTTTACACCATAACGAAATCGCATAACAACACATTTCTCAGGACATATCCCCATCGTTAAGTGACACATGACTGTATTTATTTCAATCCTGTATCAAAATGACAATACAAAATACTCCCTGTATTAAAAACTTATGGGGATACTTAGAATGGAAGGTTGGTTGTTTAATTGCAAAAGAAGTTTTATTAATGCTTTTATTTATGAAAGCAGTAAAGAAAATCACTATTCAACAATGACTCAGTCAACACACGCTTTATACTCCTAATACCTGTGTTACAATGGACTCCTCAGGTATTTAGAATGAAAATTGAAGCCATAGTGATTATCCATAGCATTGTATATTGTAATATCATTATATTATCATATACAATCTAGTCCTTTCCTGTGGTAAAAGATATCTTCAATAACACAGACATGTTGAACTGAATATGAGGCTAGTATACATGTTCAAGGTAATTATATGCCTTGAAATTTTAAAAAATATTACTAATTATGATAAACATCAATGACATTTAATTAAGTTGTTTTATAACTACTATTAGAATATATATTTAACGTATTATTTCACTATCATTTATTCTTTCATGTACTGTTTGGGGTTACTCTGTGTGAAGTCAGCTTAATGTGTCAATTTAACCAGGCTAATGGATGCCCAGTTAGTGGGTAAACATTTAATTCTGGGTGTGTCTGTGAGGATGTTTCCAGAAGAGATTAGTATTTGCATGACAGATTGAGTAAAGTGGATTTCCCTCCCTAATGTGGGTGGGCATCATGCAATCAATTGAGGGCCCAAATAGAACAAAACGGTAGTGGAAGGGCAAATTTGCTCTCTCTGCTTGAGCTAGGACATTCATCTCCTCCTGCCCTCGGACATCGGTGTTACTGGTTCTCAGGCCTTTGGACTCAGACTGAGGCTTACACTACTGACTCCCCTCATTCTCAGGCCTTCAGGTTTGAACGAGAACTACATCAATGGCTTTCCTGGGCTTCCAGCTTGCAGACGGTTGATGATGATGGGACTTAGCCTTCCTAATCACATGAGCCAGTTCCTCATAATAAACCTCTTTCTATGTATTTATGTATCTATGTATATATACTTTGTTCTGTTCCTCTGCTGAACCCTGACCAATATATTCTGTAACAGGTAATGTGCTAAGTAATAGAGATATAACAGTAAACAGAACAGAGTATCTGTTGTCTTGGAACTCAGGGTTTAATTTTCGGTGCCTCCTAGCACAAAATCTGATCGCACTGGAGTGACCCCAAGAAGGATATCATTACTATGCTGGAAAGGAAAATAAGGTCAAAGTTGAACAAAGTACATCTCTTTCATGAACTCTCCAATTCAGGAGAGTACAATAATCAGTAAATACTAGGGTAATACCTCTCATGGAAAACAATCAGTAGCTTATGGAGCTATGATTATTTATAGCATTTATGTTCTCTGTCTTTTGTAATTTTTTTTTAACTCAAGAATAATGTTACCTAATGTTCAAAAATATTATTATCTTATGTTAGCTCTTTTCAGCAATTTCCCAACATAATTGAAAGCACATGCTGTACAAAGACTTGTACATGGCTGTTCATACATCATTATTTGTAATAACTCAAATTGGAAACAACTGAATTTTCCATCAACAGGTGATTGGATCAACATACTGTGATATATTCATACAATGCTATACTATACATCAAGAAAAAATAATGAGCTATTATAACACACTACAATATGGGTGTATCTCAAACAATTATGCTCAGTAAAAGAAACCAAACAAAAAAAGAATAAATACTACATGATTCCACTTACATACGTTTCTAGAAAATGGAAATAGTCTATAGTGACATAAAGGAACCAATGATTTCCTAGGTTGAGGGTGAGGTAGAATGGAGATAGGCAAGAATGAAGGATTAATTAATGGCACAAGGAAACTTGAAGGTGATAGATATTATATATTCATTATCTTGATATTGCAGATGGCTTCACAGGAGTAAAAATCTGTAGGCCATCTTCAAATTGACACTTTCAATATATGCAATTTATTTGTATGTCAATGGCATCTTAATCAAGCTAATTAAAAAATCTGGTACTGAATGATACCTAGATGTCTCACTTAGTAAGCATAAGGCTTCCATAAGATCTGGCATGAAATATTAACTGTAAAATATTTGCTATCTACAATAAAAACACATTTTTGCTGAAGGCAAATAAGCTTTGTGTGTGATGTCTTGAATATCCATTGACTGCTTTATGATGTTACACGGAATTTTAAAAGTGTCAGTAGATTATAGGTAGAAATACTTAAAAGAGGCTCTCATTTCCTTGGCTGAAATCTCTAGTGAATGGAGATAGCAGCAAAGTATATTAGAGTGTTTTATTCCAAAGGCAGTTATATTTTAGTGGTGAGTGAGGGGCACCTTTATAGAGTCTATGTGCCCCTACAGAATTTTTTTAGTTTAAAGTCTCAGTCTAATGAATTAAATTTATCATGCCAAGGAGACGTTTGGAATTGGCCATTTCCACACACTGGACATAAGAACTTGAAAATTCATGGTATTTTGAGTTCCACAAAGAATTAACCAAATAAATCATTTTAGAAAGTATGTATTTTCTGACATTCTAATAACAGCAAAATCTGTATAGACTCTAAATTCTAGACTTTAAAAAACACATAGCTACATAGTTTATTTCATATAACCAAATATAAGTACTTGTATATAATATAAAATAATGAATAGCTCAATAATCTTGTTTTAAAATGAAGGGAATTTCTTGGAATTAGTATATTTCCAGGGTTTGAATTTTATCAGGCTGCACTGACAAACATTATCACTAAAAATGTCAGCGTCTCAGTTACAAATTAACAGAAATTTTTGTGTAAAAAAAATGACACATATATTTAGATATTCAGTGCTGTTAGGAAGGACAGAAAAAAGTAGACACAAAATAACAAGCTTTGAGTCACTTTGAAGTTTCATACTTTCATACATGTATGTGTAAGTTTACTCCAAATTTTAATAAGTTGTACTAGACTCAAAAGAATTTTTGAGAGAAGAAAAGAGTGTTGTTTATTTTAAAACTATTTTCTAAAGTGGACCTAACCTCCTGGTATAAAATAAAATAAATAAAATACAAAATTGTTTCTCTGAGTGTTTTATTTACATGAAATATTCACTATTTCAAAGGCCTTTTATTGCCTAGCAAATGTTTTCTTCCCAGTCTATACTTTCCTTATACGTCTCTTATGATGTGATATTGGAATTATATGTGGACTCTACATGACTCCCTATCATTCCACCCGCTGAGCTATAAGTGAGCTATTCCTTGTGTTCATGACTAAGCTTTGATCAGCAGCAAATCATTATCACTAAAAAGTAAGAAACTTTCCAATTTCTCTTCTCCAATGTTTGTATCTTAATTTAAATCTATTCAAATTGAAAAATATGATAATTAGTGTGAAAAATATAAAAGTTTAACAACAGTACTATCTACTAAGAACTTCATCTATTTAGTTACTGTTGTTATTTATTCTTTTAGCTTGCAATGAACTCTCAACTCTTAGAAATAAGACAGGTAATGAATTTTATCTTTTGCCAAAGGCAAATATGTATTAATATTTTTAAACTTTACTCTCCTAGGTATCAATTAAAATTTTTCATTAATATAAAAATATTTTCTACTTCCCACATTGAACTATTTTGAGGCATAAAATCCTCCCTTTTTATATACAGTATAATCTTTTTCAAAATTTGAAATTTTATCAGTATGAATCACATGAAGTGGAGCATTCTGTACAGCTTTATTAAAAATTGCCCTATGCAAGTTGTTCAAAATAATTTTAATCAGTTTCAACTTTTAATGAAATAAATTCTAATTAAAATTTCTATCTGGGGAGAACTTTAAAAAATAAACAATTTTGAGACAGCTTCCATGTTATATGGCTACTTTCATTTTATTTTATGACTTCCTTACATGTTTTTCAAACTGTCTTCTGAATTTGAAAATCATTTTGTAATTTTCTTTTCTCTCTTTCTTTCTTTCCTTCTTTTTTTTTTTTTTTTTTTTTTTGCTGAGGAAGATTCGCACTGAGCTAACATCTGTGCCAATCTGCCTCTATTTTGTATGTAGGTTGCCACAACAGCATGGTGATTGACAATTGTGTAAGTCTGTGCCCAGGAACTGAACTTGGGCCATCAAAGTGGAGCACACCAAACCTAACCACTAAACCATCGGGCCAGCCCCATTCTTCTCATTTTTAAACACTGTCCCCCCTGAGAAAATTATTTACTAATATAAAAGTATTCCCCAAATATTTTTAATATTTAACCTCAGCACAAAATCGATAGTGCTGTGAAAGGGTGTCCATTCTTCATTACACTTTGAAGAAGAATTCTTATACATTCAGAATAATTTTACACCATTTTATATTTACTTTTTATCATCCTAAATGTTTAACGGCTGATGTAAACTACAATCTGGGAAACAGATTTATAGGGACATTTTTAAATACATTTTCCATTTTTCTGAATAACAATTCACTTGGCTTTGTAATAGATCAAATTTTGACATTAAAATTCGAATGTGATGTTGCATATCATGGCAAGTCATTGCACTTATCACGGTCTCTACATTGAAAGAAAGACACATTTCACTTTTTAAAGCAGTGAACTCCCTCAAATCCTGTTTTAAGTCCATAACTGGATTATAAATGCAGCATAAACATCATGCTTAAGAAATTTAAAAATGTAGTAAGTCAATAGCAATATCATCTCAACATTATAAAAAATAAGATTGAGGAGGATCTTAAACTTCATCTAGTTCAACCATGCTTCTAATAAATAAACTCTATACCATCTCCACTAAATGTCCGTCTAGCATTTGCCTGATCACTTCCAGCTATGTTGAAGTCTGAATCTTTAGGCAATCGTTTCATCTCAGAACACCCTTTCTTCAACCACTGGGCCGAGTTCTAACCTATAGGGCCATAAAAATTAAATCAGAATGCATATCCTCTTCCACATGAGAATTCTTCAAATATTTGGAAGGCAGTGCTTTCTTCAGTCTAGTTAAATATTCCAGAGTCTTTCATTTTTATTGCAAATTTGGCATATTTGAATTTCCTTCCCAGGAAGTTTTCATTTTCTTTGAACATAATCCAATTAGTTTGGAGGTCTTTGAACCTATTTTATCCATTACTGAGAGCAATTCTTCATGTGGAATCTAACCAACAGCAATTAAGAGTAAATAATCACCTCCCATAATACACATGCCATGCTTCTTCTGTTGTCACAGACTAAGATCACATTTAGCCTATATAACGACAGCAATTGTGCTACCCAATAAAATCCTTATCTGTTTCACATATACTGCCCAAACTCCACTTCTCTTACATCTTGAACCCATGTGGTGAGCATTAGAAATTCAAGTTGAGAAGCAAATAATTTTGTTTTTTATGAAGATTTAGTCAATAACAAATCTGGGGTGTGCTGTACACTTAAAATTAACTTGTGAATTAATCTCTTGGATTCAAAGAATATAGTCTATTATTAACATGATAGGCAATGGGGGAAACCTGTGTGGATCTCTAGATTCAGTTTCATCATCCATAAACTGGAGATAATACTACTACCTATCATGAAAGAACAGTACATAGATTAAAAGGATAATTCTCAGCAAAATTTTCACTTAATAACTGGAATGGTAATCGTTGAAATAAGTGATGAAGATGATGGTGATGATAAGGTTTGGTGGAGCCAAGGATCTCACACTTGTTATTTAAAGTTCTTTTTACTACATTAAAAGCTGAATTATAGCACTAAAATCTGTATTGTCAGAACAGACAGAAGAATACATTTTATGCTGTAGTTTCAAGAGCTCATATCTAGGGAGAGATAGAGATACATAAAGCAAATTATAAATTAACATGAAAGCTATATGCAATGTATATCTCCAGTGAACACGGGATGCTGACACACTGGTACCCAGGTTTATCTGAAGAAACCAAGATGAGCTCCACAGGGGATACAGGACTTGAAGTCAAAACAGAAGATGAGTAAGAGTCTTTCAGACAAACCTGCAAATGTATGATGTCCTGGGAAGATAGCAAGAATTGCACAGAGCTATGTGAATGCATGGCATTGTTAAAGATGAGGAATGGTGAAACATAGATGATGAGGAGAAAGGGGAGGAGAGGAACCATCTATCACCAGGTAGATAGTTCATGATGGGATTGCAAATCACTTATAGGATTTTAGATTCTTATCCCACGTACTAAGAGAAATTATGGGAATAAGCAGGAAAATGCCATGACCATATCAATGTCATAGCCATATTCTCAGTTTTGAAGGGGGAGTGTGACAGGAATAGGAGAACATGTGAGATTGGGCAAGAATGTGCTTGGTGGTGGGAAAATCTGTAAGTAAAACAATTCAATTGACAAAATATGAAGATCTAATGCAAGAGAATAGAAATTGAAATATGAAGAACAGATCGCTATGGGGGATATTAGCAGTAAAACATTTTGAAATATTAACGTGGAAACTTAAAAGCACGGACTCTGAGGAAAATTGAGGTTTCTTTTTTTAAAAACAAGAGAGATAATGGTTCATTTCCTTGAAATAGAGAAAAAAGGAAGGGTTACAAGTGTGAAGAAATTGGTAATTGTTAGATTGAGTTTGAAGCTAATAGACTTTAAAGTGTTAGAAGTGCAAATAAGGGAGCATTAGAGAGATTTTGGGAAACATTTCTAATAAATGAGGGTCTAAGATACAAGTATTAATAAAATTGCTCACATTCAGTATACAGAATAAGGAAAAATCTAAGTCTGAGACTTCTGGAATGCCAGTGACTGTGGGATATGTTTTGATGTGTATGTTTGCATTCTGAGAGAAGATGTCAATAGGTAGATTGAAGGTACACGAAATTGAGTCAGATATCGAGGGTGAAGGCAGGGGATGCGATCCCAGGATAGGTAAGCGGATTGCTTTTGGAAGAGAGGGATGCCTTCCTTTGACACTGGCAGGAAGGAAGCATGCCAAGGTTCTAGTACAGAAATATGTGTGAATGAGGGGGGGAGAAATTTGAAGGAATTCCTGCCTGATAGATTTCATTTTCTTGTGAAAAGAAAAGCAGAATAATCTGGCAAATGTGAAGAGAGACAAAGTTGAAACTATGAGCTTTAAGAACATAAAATCTGTAAAATAGTTACTGAGGTTAATAGGATTGGGAACTTTCCAGAAACACACAAACAAGATGACCCAGCTGTGTTGAAAGCTCATGGAAGGTCATAATCATCATATATGTAATGACAAATATATTTTTGATGATATAATTGTCTCCACTAGAATTTAGCTACAGTAGTGCCCCCTTATCCATGGTTTTGCTTTCTGCAGTTTCAGTTACCCACAGTCAACTGTGGTCTGAAAATATTAAAAGGAAAATTCCAGAAATAAACAATTTTTAGATTTTAAATTGCACACCATTCTGAATAGTGTGATGAAATCTCGCACCATCCTGAGCTTTCTCTCTCCATCCTATCTTGGTTGTGAATCATCCCTTTGTTGGATTCCCAACCATTGACATCATCATGGCTTGATGATCATCCTTCTGACATATCCTCAGAAGGACAATAGTAGCCTAACAGTATGTCACAATACGTAGGTCATTCACCTCACTTCCTCTCCTTACCTAGGCATTGTATCATCTCACATCATCATCATCATCAGAAGTGTGATACAGTGCAATAAGACATTTCAAGAGAGAAAGACCACAATCATACAACATTTATTACAGTATATTGTTATGATTTTTCTATTTTATTATTAGCTATTGTTGTTAATCTCTTGCTGTGCTTAATTTATAAATTAAACTTTATCATAGGTATGTATGTATAGGAAAAACGTAGTACTTTTGGCTTTGGCACTATGCGTGGTTTCAGGCATCCACTGGGGGGTCTTGGAACATACGCCCCTCGGATAAGGAGGAACTACTGTATTTGGTTGTGACATAAAAGAAGACAGGCTTTTCAGGCAGGGGCGTGCAGAGGGAACACAACCACATGGGCAAGACAACTTTATTTGGGATGTCATCCATAGTACTCTCTTCACCAGAGTCCAAGCCTCCATCCACATCTCCTTAGATATTAGTCATTACCACCTTGTCTTTTCAGTAGTTTCTTGCTATAACCTGAAGTAATAGCCATTCCCTACCTCTATCCAAAAGATGCCCAGCCTTAAAATCAGAACCATTTCCTCTGCATAAATTTTCCTCCAATATTCCAACATTGTCTGAGCTTTTTTCTTAATGCTATTGCACATAAAATCAGTGCTCATATTTTAGTCTCTTAACTGTTCTCATTTTGTGCATGTGTGTTGGTATTGTGGCACAATTCAATGCTCAATTACTTCCCTTACATATTACATCCTTCAGTGTCCTATGACAATAACTATTATATATGTACAAAATAAAAATGTATTAATTTAACATTACTAATTCAATATAAACAACTGTTTCCTGGTGAGTATTATAGACTGAGCATCAGTAAACTTTTTCTTAAAGGACAAGATAGTAAATATTTTCAGCTTTGCAGGCCAACTATCTCCTTTACAATTATTCAACTTGCTTTTGAAGAGTGAAAAACGGCAAGGACAATATGTAAACTAATGGGCACGACTATGTTCCAATAAGGCTTTATTTATGGATACAAAAATTTGCATTTCAGATAATTTTCACATGTCAAGAAGTATTATTCTTCTTTTGATTTTTTTTCCAACCATTAAAAATTTGTAAAAATAGGTCACATAAAAAAACAGGCAGCAGGGGTAAGATTGGCTTATGGGTCGTAGTTCAGTGATTCATGCTATAGATCAAAATTGTTAATGTACAAAAGTTTGAAAACCGCTAAGCAATAAATCTTTATATGTATTTGAGACCCACTCCTAATTTTAAATTTTGAAGCTAGAAAGTAGCTTAAAGCTTTTTCAGTTTTGGTGTATAGGGCAGTGGAGCGGGTGTGCCCTAGCACATGAGTGTTGAAGCACTCAGCATGAATCTTACCAGTTATGAGGCCTAAGCCAGTTCATGTAACACCTTAAAGCCTCAATTTCCTCAGCTGTGTCATAAGAGGTAGCTATGTAGTAGAGTTACTGTGAACATTCAATAACTTGGTAATGCATCATTTTGCTTAGATGAGTGCCTGGAACATAATAATAAAAACAATATAATTAGATTTTAAAAACACTTAGTATTACTCAAAAATTATTTTTTCCAGAATATTAAAACAGGATTGGCAAAAAATAAAGGTCTTTCACCACTCATTTATGGATAGGACTAGTGTTTAAAACTAGACTTCCTGACTTTAAATATTAACATTTCTCCTCATTTCTCAATGAGAAGGAATACATGACATTAGCTCTTAATGAAATATTTAGTTGTCATAAAATATAAAATACATTTGACTTAACCGCGTTCCAGGAAAATGGTGTTTGTTTTGTTTTATTTTATCTTGAGACATGCTGCTGCTCAATATATAGAAGAGTCCTCGATTTAGTAAATCTGTTTAAGGAAGGAAAAAATGGAAAGCATATTTGGTCTGGCTGGAGAAACTGAAAAGATGGGAAGTTTAATTCTCAGCATTAAGTACAATAGAACCATAAGTTGAAAGGATGCATTATCAAATATTTGTTTCCCATTAAAGCTTAAATAATAATATAGAGACCAGAGTAAATAAATGTTACAAAACCTCTTTTAATTATTCTGATTAATTAAAGTTACCTATAGGAAGGAATTGCCCCAAGTTTTTTTCATGATGATTGATAGATATAGATAAATTAAATAGACAAGTAGGCAGATAGGTAATAGATAGATAGATACATAGGTTGATTGATTGATTGATAGGAAATAGACAAATGCTTAACAAAGACACCAGACTTGTGAAGTCAGATATAAGTATTTGATAATTTCATAACTAGCAAAGATAATGTGTATTCTGTAGTTCTTGAATCCTACTTATATCTGCAAAAACAAAACTCTTTATAAAAAATATTTAAATATGTCATAAGTGAAGAGAAAAACAAAGCAGTCATGGGAAACATCATGTTGTGTTTAATGTAACACAAACCTTTGTCACTGCCTATATCCACCACTGAATTATGAAATGTTAGAAATAATGGCAAGAAGCTTGGCATATAAAAATTTTGATATAAACTACTCAAGACATAAGCATAAATGATGTTTATTCAGTGATGTCAAAATATACAAACCCAAGGAGTGTCTGATACAGTAATTTAAAATTCAAGAAGTAGGAAAAAATATGTTCCAGTCTGCAGCTGATTCTATATAAATAAATCATATTTCTATGAATAATTGTACGGACAGATCAATTTATGTAGCATAAAATATAAAAAGACAGTTTGATGAGTTTGTATGTATTTTATAAAATACTCTTCTTGCAAAATATGTGCAGTTACTCACTTTTTAAATCATCTGTAATAACAGATGTATATATCTCTAAAGAAGTGTATAAGACCTGGGACTGTCTTACCTCAGCACAGATGAGCAGAGGTAAAAGGAACCTGCTGGCTATTAAACAGTCAAAAGCCATTATTCTGCTAAAGAGGAAATAGTAGCAATACTAGCCTCAGCTTGACTATAATATCTCCTATCACCTGACTATCAGACTCTCTTTGATTTTTGTCTATATTCTTCCATAGAAGGGATTTTACATCTGTATCTGCCTTGTATCTCTGTATCTCTCTGCTGTATCTCTCCTCTCAGTCAGGAGAAAAGTAACAGCTTTTCCTTTGGCAGCTAACAAATATCGGAACTAAGACTAAAACCCAGATCTTATGACTTTAAAGTGTGTAAACTTCTTTTTAAAACATTCTTCTTAGGGCTGATAAATGTGTTATGTGCTCTCAGTGCAAGTCATCAAAATGTCCACATCATATTGTTAAGAGATTTAGAGAGACTAGAACGTGGAGGAGTTAGGAGAAGAAATGATTTCCACAGTTGGACCCATAGCTACAATGAACCAACAGTAAGAAAGTCAAGAGATTTTTATGGTAACACATTTTAAAATGCACGAAAAATTACCATATACAAATTAACAATGAATTTGTTTTAAAGACTTCCTTTCAATTACTATATTGAAAAATAAGTAAGTGGATGATACAGGAATGGCTCACAATGTGGCACCATTCTACTTCCCGATTAATTATTTTCACAGATTCCAAAAATACTACCATCAAAATCCTTGAGGCAATCACTGCAGTTTCACCCCCATCATCACAAATGTTAATGCAGACAGATCTAAAGATTTCTACATTTAATACGGATGACAGGATTTGGTTAGATCAATAGTTACTGAAAAGCGACCTTTCTCTACCTTTAATTATCTGTGCTTTCTTGATTCAATATTAGGATCAGCTCTAAACAATTTACAGAGGGTCATCATTTCCACAAAATCAATGTCAAAGAACAAGTTAGAAATGCTTTCACCGGAAGTAGAGATTCAAGTGAGACTTCTCACAGGAATCAGTTAAAGTACAAGCTTATATTCAGTTCGAGTTCACATGAGTTCCCCACAGGGAGGCACTGGCTATGTGTTTAACATGCCAAGGGAACTAGAAAAGTTACATAATTTTAATATGGTTAAAAAACTTTTTCTGCGAGCAGCTGCATGATAATAAGCTTCTGAAGCTTCACGTTAAACACTAGTTTGAACTCTTGTTCTATAACTTTTGAAAAAAATAATTTGGAAAAAAGAGAACTTAAAGGAAGCCTTTGTTTCTTGGGAATTTGCGAAGTGTAGAATATCTTAGTGGCAGCACACTGAGCATTACTCAATGCTCGCCGTATTACATGGCAGATACAGATGTAAAATCCTGTCTATGGAAGAGTATAGACAAAAACCAAAGAGATTCTGATATTGAAGTGATAGAAGATATTACAGCCAAGCTGAGACCAGTACTGCCACTAGATCAGATGATCAAAGAGACCAAAGTCACCCATGGCCGTGTAGTAAATGGCTGTGTACATTGGAACCCTGGACCTCGAAATAAAAATCACAGTTGTTACATTTGTCCATCCATCAGGATATGGACATGGTAAAATACTAGAAAATCTCTACACATTTATTTTTAGTTGATTTTAATTTCACAAATTTTATTTTTGTGTATGATTTATAATGTTCATAGCACAGCAATACATTATACATATATGCACATGCTCACCCAGTCCCATATAGAAGCATCAGCTAAAAACTGTTTTTCACATAGCGGTAAATTATCCAAAGTGTTCAGATACCCCTGCTTTAGGAGTAAGATGTGAAGCTATCCCTAGAGTGTAGGAAGTTTGAGAAATCTTAAAAGCTGAAAGGAGTTAAAACAAAGAAGCAGAGAAACCTGTCACAAGTTGGTGATAGAGCCCAGGAAAGAGGATCCAGCAAAGAATAAGGCCATGGCCAAAAGTAAGGTCCAACAGGTCAAACGTATAGCTGGATTTTTCCTAAGTAAATAAGAAATGCGTTTCATAGCAAGACGCAGCTGCAAAATAAACCACAGAACAATATTGAGAGCATACAGCAAAGAAGCAGCTGCTTCTGAACTAGCACAAGAGAAAAACTAATACATGGTGTACAGATCCAACATAAATGCAGAAAAATCCTGACCGACCAGTCCTAGTCTCAAGATAGTTCAAAATGGAATGCAAAGCAGGAATAGGAGAATACAGCATCATGGTTAAGAACAACTTTTCAATAGAGATGGGCTTCAGATTTCAATTCTGTCTCTTACTGTCTGTGAGACCATGAACTAGTCACAAAATCTTTCTAACTATCTCAGCATTATAAATCCCTACATCTGTCAAATGGGTATATCCCTGATTTCTTATAAAGATTTAATGTAATTTTGAGTGTGAAGTGTTGAGCTCATTGCCTGCCATATTGCATGTGTTCAACAGAAGCAGACAGTGATGATAGAGGTTTTATTAACATATGTATGCAGATTTAAAGTCTATTGTCAGAAATGATCAAGATAGAAAATGAGAGAAAAAGCAAAAATATACTTGGAAAATTAAGATGCCCATTGCATCAAGTTTAGGAAAACTACCTGATATCAAGTTAAGTGATCCATCGCTGGTGTGTCAGGTTGAATGGTGGCCCTTCAAAAGACATGTCTTTGTTCTAATCCCCAGAACTTGTGACTTTGACCTTATTTGGAAAAAAGGGTTTTGACAGATGCAATTAAATTCAATATTTTGAGATGAGATCATTCTGGATTATTCACTAAATCCAAGTGTCGTCATAAGAGACATGCAAAGAGAGACGCAGAGAGAGAAGAAGGCCATATGAAGAACGAGGTAGAGACTGGAGTTATTCAGCCACAAGCCAAGGGATGTCCAGAGACATTCAAAGCTGGAAAAGATAAGGAAAGAAATCCTTCTTAGAGCCTTTAGTGGGACTGAGGCCTCCAGATCTGTGAGAGAATAAATTTCTATTGTTTTAAGCCACATACCAAGTTTCTGGTAACTTGCTTATGGCAGGCTTAGAAAACTAATAAAACTGCTTTAAAAAAGTAATTAGTAGTTAAAAGAGAACATAGGTGCGTTTCAAATATTAATACACTTATGAAGCATAGTGTGCTTGTTATATATCGAAATTGTCAGGATTCATAGAGGATGCTCTTAGCAATTAGAAACATTTGTGATCTTTAAGTTTTGTTTTCTAGAAAATTTTTAAAAAGCATCTCATTCCTAGTAGAGATACCCATTATTAAATTAAAAATATCTACCATCTAAGAGTCCTGTTGGGAAGGAAAAACGTATCCTCTACCCTCTTAGTCTCTGTAATTGGGAGTCTGCATATTAAACTAACAAAAGACAGATTAACATTTACATGCATGGAAGTTTACAGAAAATTGAAATTCAAAGAAGTAGTGAGACTCAGGGGTTTATACACCATTTTAGTAAATGAAAAAGGTTTTGGGCTTCAAGGGATGATAAACTTTGGTGAAGTGACTAGCAAGTATATGGGAGAAACTAATGAAAAGTAAGGATTATTTTAGTAAGGTTTGTTTATGCAGATTCATCTTGATTCCAAGTGTCTGTCTCTTGATGATGAATCACTCTCCTCTTCCTGTTAAGGGAGAGGGTGACACCTTCACAAGGGAAAATCGTACTGCCTTCACAAAGGGAAATTTATGCCCTGCTTTTCGGCAGAAAAGGAGAGGGCAGAGTTCTTGTAGCTCCTGATTCTCAATTGCTTTCAACTGAAAATAACCCTTATGTCAAGGTGGCATATTTTGAGGATGCATATTCTGGACCCCTTCAGTCCTAAATGGCATTCTTACCCAAATTTTGTGAACCATGAATAAAATAATCAAGTATATATGTATACATAAACTTGCTACCACAATTTATAAGATTGTTATTATTACTCCCTAGTTATGATGGGAAAACTGAGTTCCATCGTTTATCAATTGTCTAAGTTCACAATGATATTTAAAGGTATAGCCAACACACAAGCTAGCACTTGTCTGAATGAAGCTTGCCTTCTGAGCCCTGCTTCTATTGCCATGTAACCTAGTCTCACATTTGCATAGCTCATTATGATACTGGAAGTAATGAATCTGGCAAAAAAAAAAGTCATTTACATTTTCATTGTGAGCTTATCATATTTGGTTTTCATTTATTGCCTTATGCACTCAACTATAATTTTTGTTGTTACAAGGTTTAAATGCCAGCAACCAGATAAGTGATAAACAAGTTGGCATAAGATTATCATTTTCTCTAGAAAGATATTCCTTAAATATTCCCTAGATGTTTAGGCAGCAGATGGTACCTAATAAGTTAAACTCCAATGGCAGTCATGAGTAAGCGATGATTAAATTTTAAATCAAATCCTGTTCTCAGAAGTATCTTGATATCTCATTTTATTCGTTAATTGCACTCTGAGTGGTTCAAGACTTAGAAGTAATCAATGCAATTCCTTGTATCTACATTTAGTAAGAAATGTCCATTTGCAAGCTTTTACAGATAATCAGCAGGACATAGAATTATAAAATTCTTTTTACTATTCCATTTAACAATCCAAAATATATTGATCTTGTAATATGTCAAACTCTGAAGCAGGTGAAAGGGATAAATAATACATGATTCCTCTTGCAGGAAACACCTAATCTAATAAGAGAGACAAAAATATAAGAACTGAGAATCCTTCTGTGGCATAGGGACTTAAGAACATGAAGAACAGAGTCTGTGTACAAAGAAGGAGGTGAAACACATTTTGGGACAGGTTAGAGATTGATCATAAAACATAAGTAGGAATTACTGAGCAGACAAAGCAAAGGCAAATATTTAAGGCAGAGAGAATTCCATAAGGCAGATCAGAAATAGAATGGGTAAATTTGAAGATCAGCAAGTTTTTCTTCTTATCAAGCACAACATAAAATTTAGTGTACACTTCCTATGGGTGTATGAGGTGAGGATGACCTCTCATGCGCTACTGGTGGGAATACAAAATGATACAGATATTTTGTAAAACAGTAGGCAATTTATTAAAAAGTGAAATGTATACCTATAATATGATCTAGCCATTTGACTCCTTGGTATTTACTCAAAAGAAATGAGAACGTATATCAAGACAAAGACTTCTACACAAATATTTACACTAGATTTATTTGTAATAACCTGAAACTGGAAAAAGCTCTGATGATTAACAACAGGTCAATGGATAAACAAATTGTGTGATATTTACACAGTGGAATATTACTCAGCAGTAAAAAGGAATTATCAGTTATCACACATGTCAACATGGACGAATCTCAAAATAATCATGCTGAATCAGAGAAGTCAGAAAACAATAGTACATACTGTGTGATTCCACTTATATAAAATTATAGGAAATTCAAACTAATCTATTTTGATAGAAAGCAGATCAGTGTTTGCCTGGGAATGATATGTAAACTGACCAAATGTGGTGGGTATTTATAGGCATATATATTTATCAATGTAACCAAATTTACATGTTAAATATAATCCGTTAATAGCATAGAAACTATATTTCAATAAAGTCATCAAGATAGATAATCAAAAGTTGACAGAATTAAAAAGAGAAATAGATAAGTCTGTAAACTTAGGTACACATTATGAAAAAAGTCTCCCTGTAATTGAAAGAAAAGTCTCACAAAAATTAGTAAGAAAATAGAAGACTTGAAACATTATGCCTAGAAAAATTTTGCTAATTCACATGCAGGTAACAGTGTAAGCAACAGTGGTAGAATGCACATTTATTTAATTTCTAATGAAACACACACCAAAAAAAATGAGGAGAGGAAAGCAATAAAACAAATAAAATATATTTCCTATGACTCAAAAAATGCAACAGATAATGTGGGAGTACACTAGAACTATGCTAAAATAGGTAACCAAGTGATAACTAGAAAGTCCTCATTTGTTTGGAAGTTCAACTGCATGCTTCTAAAACTTCCTTGGTTAAGGAAAATATTTTAATGGAAACTATGAGAAAATAATATAAAACACAACTTGTAGGATGGACTTTAGTGTTTGCTAGGAAATTTGTATCTCTAAATTTATGTATTAGGGAGGAAGAAAAGTTGACAATTAGTGACCTAAGCATCAGTCTCAAAAATAAAATAAAAAACAGCTAATTTAAGAGAAAGAAAATCAAAAGAAGCTACTGGTATAGAAAACAGAAGAAATTAAGAAAGTTTTTAAATGCAGTGGAATACATTTCAAAAGTCTAAAAGTTGATTATTTGAGAAAACGAATATCTTAGTCTATGTTCCATTGCAAATAGATTCTAAAACAATAACTTGTGTGAAACATAATGTATTTGGGAGGTTATCCCAGGGAGCAGGAACGAGGGAATAGTGACGCTGAAAGAGGAAAGTAGGAGAATCAATATCAAGGGTGTAGTACAAGTTGATCACCACGATGTTCAAGTTAGTCGCAATTCCGTTTATACTCATCAATTGTTCTCAGAACTGTTGACTAGAAGACTGAGAATAAGCGTTTATTCGTAGGCTTCCTTTCGCTATATGTGAGAGTACCTTAGGGGTTGTACGTTCCCGGTGTTTGTGTCTATTAACAGTCCCCTACCGTAATCTCATACATTAGTATTGTAGAATCTACTGAAAGAATAAGGAAAAGTGTGACGTGTGGGTTCGATCTAGGCACAGCTAAAAGTGAGTGGAAGACTGAAGGTTGACTATAGTTGTTTCTAGAGATACAGAGAAGGCCAATAGGATATGAGATGAGCCACAAGAGAGGTCCAATACAACTCAAAAAATTGATCAACAGCTTGCAACGCAGATCAGGAAAAAGAAAGAATAGCACAAATCACCAACACAAGAAATAAAAAGGGATGTAATTTCAGAGAGTGTAGATATCAAAAAAACTTTATGCCAGTAAATTTTTTTGACATGAAATATTTTAAAAAAATGAATATTCCTTTAACTATTGAATAAGTTAAATGAAATATTAAAAGCTAGAGGGCTTAACACTGTGAATGTCAACATTCATGATAAATATATAATATTTAATACACACTCGTATACGCATAAGGAAAGATAAATAAACAGGAAATAAACATTTATCTGATATATGTGACCCAGCAGTGTTATGAATGAAGGCTGTTCTTTTTAATTAACGGTTGTAGGTCAACAATATAAACATATGGGAAAAAAAGCATCTTGAACTCTATGTCACAATGTATTTAAAAATTATTTCCAGATAATTTTGTTTAAGTTCAGAAAGACAATAAAGACTTTAAACTAAAATATAGGAGTTTATCTTCAGACGTGGGATAGGAAAGACTTATTAAACGAAACAAAAAAAGAAAAACAAAACAATACAAAAAAACCACTGGCCATAGAGGAAATTTCAATAACCTTGAATCCATTCAATTAAGAATTGCTATTCATGAGTATATGTAATTAGAAGGGAGAAAAAGATGTAAGAAGAGAGAAGAGATCTACAATTCATTTACTCATCAACAGACTCCTATCTAGATTATATAATGCAGTGTAACAAACCAGTAAGGAACATCCAGGCCATTTAATTTTAAAAATGATGAAAATTTAGTAGATGTTTCACAAAAGAGGCTATCTATATGGACAAAATGTATGAGAAGATAAAAACAGAAAGAAATATCATTGTATACTCAGTAAATTACCAAAGATGTAGTATAATTTATCAATATTTATCTAATTACAACCTAGAAATAGAGTTTTTCTTATGTTGGTTAAGTGTATCATCAAATAAACTTCAAATATCATAATAGTCAAATGTCAATTCTTAGGAAAGTATGTTTATTCTCACCATTTTACTCAGTATTGTACCAGAGATCCTAGCAGGTTAAATAAGAGAAAGAAAACGAAACAACAAGAAAAAAAAAACAAGAATTTTTAAGCAAAAATTAATTTTGTCAATATTTGTAGACAGTAGTATTGCATCTGTAGAAAATTTATAACAACATAATAAACCACGAGATTTTATAAGCAGAATTAACAATATCACTTGCTGTCACATTAATGTACAAAAATCAAGTGCATTTCTACATTCATGAGAAAACAGAAAATACAATTTTAGCAAGGTACCATTTACAAAAAGATCAAAACTCTTCTAATACCTAGGAATAAATCTAACAAAATTTGTGTGTTAGCTCGACACGAAAAAGCTATAACACACTAGTTGAGACTAGTGTACATGTTAATGTACGGGAAGATTCTATCTTGTAATGATGTCAATTATTATGAAATGGTTCTATAATTTAATTCAATTCCAGTCAAAATTCCAGAAGTGTTTTTGTTCCTGTAATTGATAAACAAGTTCTAAATTTATATGGA
This sequence comes from Equus caballus, assembly GCF_041296265.1. NCBI lineage: Eukaryota > Metazoa > Chordata > Mammalia > Perissodactyla > Equidae > Equus > Equus caballus. The sequence goes on along the minus strand of NC_091709.1, from coordinate 24,094,272 downwards.
AATGAAAATTGCCAAGAATAATTGAAGGAATCTTGAGGACAATTGACAAAGTTGGAAGAATTACACCACCGGATATCAAGACTTACAATCAGGCTAAAGCAGTTACAAGTGTAAGGGATTTCTGCAGTGATGAAAAATAGAATAGTGGACTAGAAGCGGGTCTCCAAAAACAGATTTGCACGTAGGACATTTGACTATGACAAAAATGAAGGTGCAAAAAAGAAGAGACAAGAAAGTGTTTTCAGTACATTATGTTGGATCCACCAGTTATTCAAATCCGAAAGGCTGTATCTTGACTCCTTCCTCATACCAAAGGCAAAAATTTAATTTAGATATTTTATAAAAATTAAGGTTAAATGTAAGCCAGCAAAATGCCTAGACCAAAATGTAGGTGCATATTTTCATAGCCCTTTGGTAGGGAAGGAAGCTCTAATAATAAAAGAAAATGATGATAAATTTGATTACATTAAAATAGAGACTAATATTGAACAATTATATAGACTAAGTCAATGAAAGACCGAAAAAAAGAGAATACATTTGCAGCACACATAATCAAAAAAAGACTGTACACAGAATACATAAATTTTTCTCTAAAATCATAAGAAAGTATAACCCAATAAAAAGGTAGGCGACAGCCTTGAAAACTTTCCAAATAGACAATAAAGAAATGTATAAGATTTTCCTCAGTATCTTTAATAATCATGGAATTACAAGTTAAAACCAAAGTGAGATATCACTATAAACTCACCCAAATGGCTGAAATGAAATAACTGGCAATGCTAAATTCTGGCAAGATCCAAGGCAGCTGGAAAATGTATATACTGTTATTAGGCGTGCATATTTTAGAACCACTTTAGAAAGTTTTGAGCATTTATTACATACTAAAATTGAAACTATGCCTGCCGCATATCCCAGCAAAATTCTCTCCTCTCTCTCTCTGCCTCTCTGTCCCTGTTTAACCATCTCCACGTACAACAAAAGGCATCAGTCCATCAAAAGTAGAGTGGATTATGTGTCAGTACTTGTGTATGTGTGTGTGTGTTATCATATATTTGGTATATGAAACAGTGGAACAAAATGAATGAAAATAAACACCAACAACATGGATGAACCTTACATCATAAAATATTGATCAAAGAAGCCAGATACAAAAGAGCACATACCGTATCAGACTAATTACATGAGTTTCAAAAACAAGTAAAACCGCCCTGTGGTGTTAGTGGTTGCATGTATGACAGGGGTGGGATGTGATGATGGCGAAGGAAGAGGAATAAATTCAGGGATGCTGACAATGTTGTATTTCTGACCTACTTAGGAGTAACTTGGATATTTTCACTTCTAATTGTTTGCATGGCACTTACTTTTGCAGTGTTCTGAATATATTATTATTAGATAAATCCAATTTGGTTGTGTTAAAGTCCATTATAAGATCCCTTTTCTAAATACAAAGAAGAATAATAACATAAAATCATGAGAGGAAGGTATACTTATAAAGACCAAAAGACGGATGCTTCATCTAAGAAGAACAGGTGGTTCTGAGGCAGAAAGCATAACAGCTCATGAAGCAATAATCAATTAAATGGTAGCTGGAAACCTGGAAAGGTTAAAAAAGTAAAGACCCGACTTTATAGAGCAAATAGCAGGAAAATATAATGCTTATTTGTTTCACAACTCTATGCCATCCCTTAGCATAATATTAAGCAGATAGCATGTACAATGCCTAATTTTTATTCCATTATCTTCAAGGGTTATGTTAATGGTTATGTTAAACATGGAAGGCAAATTTTAATCAACATATACACTCTTGCTTATTACCTTGTTTTGCATGCTTGAATTTTCCCATTCAAATGAACTTATAATTACATTTATAATCAGAATTGTTTGTTGGAACTTGAACCCAATATAGATTTTGCTATAATCCTAAACATATATTTGATAACAGATACCAGCAATTTGTGAAATAGATTTCATAATGGTTAGTAACATACGGTACCTCTTTATTTATAAAATCCTTGAAATTGCTGGTATAACGTTTAAATATGTATTCTAAAGTACAGGTTTACATTGTAAAGTTATGCTGAGGGGAATAAGGTAAATATGTCCATCACTTCTGATAAGCAATATTGATTGTCACTTCAAATATCATATTTCTAAATCTCAACACTTTAATACAAGTCCTCCTATATGTGAGGTGCCAGTGTATTAGCAGATTGATCACTCTCATCCAGAAATCTGCAGCCCAATACCCTCAGGGAAATAAGCAGCATAGGATTTTAGGAGAACCAAAGGTAATAGGATTATATAGACAAGCATATGGAAGATATGAAATAGACAACTACAAAGGATTCACACATTAAAATCTCCTTTATGTAACAAAGCAGACAAGGGATTGTGTGTGTGCGTGTGTGTGTATGTATGTATATGTATCTGGAAATGGTGTAAATGGTAATTTGGTTTTTCTTCAAGCAGAGCAGCAGGCAGATCATATTGTCTAAATATCACCATAACAATACTTCCCATTCAATATGATGACTTAGAACATTGCCATAACCTCATTAATAGATATTGCTAATTCTACTCCCCTTAACTTGTGTGTATTTGTTACTTGCTTGTGACCAAGAGAATGAGTGGCAGAATTAGCACTCAGTGACTTCTGGGCCTGGGTCACAAAGTGATGCAGCTTCTGAGTTGTTCACTAGTACACCAGCCCTGGAGCCCTGGATTGCCATGGAGGAAATCTACTGGCTCTAAGGCTACCATGCTAAGAGGAATCCAGGGTCACATGGAGAGGTTAAATGTAGGTGTTCACATCAACAGCCCTGCTGACATCTAGGCTAACAGCCAGTCATAACCACCAGACATGTGAGTGAAAATTCCTTCAGATCATTCTGGTTCCAGGGAGTTGACCTCACCCAGGCTTAAAGTCTTCCCAAGTAAGGTTCCAGCTATTATGGAGCAGAGACTAACCATCTCCATTGCACTTTCTCTGAATTTATGACCTTGAAATAAATTATGAAATAAATGCCGTTCTTTTAAGCCACTAAATTTTGGGGTATTCTTATACATGGCAACAGTAACTAAAACAAACAAAAAACTTATTAATTATATTTGAAAATCATTCATTTAACTGCATTTCAGTGTGATAGTTACACTTTGCCAGTGACTACTCGTTTCAGTTTACCATATCAGCTCTCAGTAAGGGGTTCATGTATTTAAATTCCCATCACACGGCAATATGGAGATAATATCGGAAATTTAAGAATTCAATATGAGTAAGGATGGAATTATACTTGAGAAGGAACACATTTTTCTTGGTTAACTTCATTCAAAGAATGATTTTGCCAATTTCAGTGATATGAAAGTAAAATAACCTGATTTTTAAACTAGATAAACATATGTCAAGATAACACATTCTCTTTTTAAAAACTGCCTGAGTTCAGGATAAAAGAATTTGTAAATTTAATTTGTATGGTATAGCCTAGAAATCTTATCTAGACCATATTTTATGTGCCAAATCAGGATCATCATCTAATTTTTCAATGAACACTAAAAATTGCTTTAATGAATACCAAAATTACTTATTTTGGTTTATTTATAATCTTTTCTCAATTTTATCTGCAAATTTGAAAGAAAGAATAGCATGTAAGCAAATACATTGTATTTAATGAATGAGCTCATTGCCTTAATTTTCAATAAGTTGAATATATACACACACAAATACACACTTTCAATAAAAGAAATGATAAACATAGTAGTAAATATCCCAGGATGATAGCATACAGTCCAATCTAGCCAATTTTTGCCATGTGAAAATGTAGACAAAAGGTTGTTAGATTTCAAAGTTTCAAAAGTATCCTTAATCAATATTTCAGTATGAAACAGCCTGTTTGTTTGTTTTAATTTTGGCTCAATTCATTAAAGCAGAGTTACCCAGGTTTGTAGTGTGAATCATTGAGTACGAGATTAAACATGATCCCTAAATGACACAAGTAATACAATAGCGAAAAGACAGAAAAATTAGCATGGTTCAAGGGAAAAGTCCTACTTGGTCGCCCTCATATTAGTAACTGAAAGTGATAATTCATAAGTGAAAAAGGAAAAATTGCTCCATTTCATCTCAAGATAAAAGGCTGGCATCAATATCAGTCATCAATATCAAAATGCAAATGTGGGTAAGCCATGAAAAATGACTTACTGCAAATCAGCAATGAGGGTGGAAAGGAGGCAGAGCACAGATGAACCGTTGATGCTGCCATTTCAGTAGAGAATGCCAGATAATGAGAAAGAAGGCTATTGCCAGGCTACCTATTTAAGGTTTCCTGCTGCAAAACAAAGCTCAAGACCCCTGGGCAGAAATGAAATCCTTGTGCGTATTGACTGTCTGGAACGCTTCATACATGTTAGACATTTGTATAAAATTGTTTCTATATCCAAGGCCATTTCATCTTTGTGCTTCTTTTACCTGTATGTGTATTTGGAGTGAATCTGTAAAATTTATGAGAAAATGTATTACCGCATTAGAAGAAAATGTAGTTCCTTTGTACAGAAACCGAAGAAAATTAGGTTTTGTGTTCTCTGCATTTAGGAGATTGTAAATATGTATTTAGGAGGTTCTGATATATGTTCTATATAAACTGTCTTGAAGTTCTGATGGCCTTTTAATCCAAGGCCACGAATCTGCACAGTGTACATGTGAAAAACAATCAGGACTTGCAATTTCAGCCTCAATATGGAAAGAGCTTGGAAGCCGTCACACCTACCTTTAGAAGAAAAAAACTGAACAAACTGAAAAGCAATAACTTTTCTTGCACTCATCTGAGAGTGCTCTGAATACGAAGAGAAAGGTGAATACAGAGAAACAAGCCCAAGATTAGTTTACTTGGAGTGGACACCAATGGAGCTACAAACTGGTAGCAACACTTACACAGTAATTGATTAATTGCTGGAGGCTGAGTGTGAACTAGCTTGAGAGTTACCACTACTGGGGGCTGCAGTCTTAGAGAGACCCCCATATTTCTGAAGGTTTAACTTCTACATATGCCACCAGGTTCTCACGGTGAAGAGACGTGAAAACTCATCTCACGTCTTTGGCAGAGGCAAGGGGAAAAACAATCAATTGGAAACACACCTACGCATTCTCAATAGCAAGCCCTACTCTCTGCTGAAAAATAATTCACCAGAGACTTACCTCACATATACAGAAGACCAATTATCCAATTCTAGCCCCCTCTTAGCTTTCCTGCCTCACCTAAACAGGAAAGGGGTATAAGAAAAAAAAAGGTAAGAAATATCTGTGAGGGACACAGGGCAAGAAAACAAAACCACTAAAAGACTGAAATTATATAATGTTATAGAATGTTTCCCCTCTTCCACTCCTTGCTAGCCCAACGTCAGAGCCCCAGTAAAATAACAGTGGATTACAGACGAGAGAGCTTCAGGGCTCAGATGCTGTTAAAGAAAGAATTCTTGGGGAACCACAAAGACAGCAGGAGAAAGGAAAACGAGAATACTACAGGAATTTAAAGTCTTTGGTACCCATGGCTACAGCAGACAGTGAATACAGCCCAATATCTACCAAGATTAACATAAAACCTCACACTAAAAGCCTGTTTACCTCAGTTCCTATTTTTTTTTTTTTTGAGGAAGATTAGCCCTAAGCTAACATCTGCTACCAATCCCCCTCTTTTTGCTGAGGAAGACTGTCCCTGAGCTAACATCCGTGCCCATCTTCCTCTACTTTATATGTGGGACGCCTGCCACAGCATGGCTTGGCAAGCAGTGCTTAGGTCCACACCCTGGATCCGAACCAGAGAACCCCAGGTCGCGGAAGAAGAACATGTGAACCTAACTGCTGCAGCACCGGGCTGGCCCCCCTATTTCTTGATATATCATGCCTGGCTTTCAACAAAGCCCTACAGTCATAGTAAAAGGCAAGAAAATGATCTGAAGAGACAAGCAAGAAGCAGAACCAGACAACCAAAAAATATTAGAATTATCACAGGGGATATAAAGTAACTATGATTAATATATTAAGGACTCTAATGGAAAAGATAAATAACATTCAATACCAGATGAGTGGTATAAGCAGAATGATGGAAACTCTAAGAAAATATCAAAGGAAATACTTGAAATCAAAAACACTGTAACAAAAATAAATAATGCTTTTAATGGACACATCAATAAACTGGAATTGACAGAGAACAAAGTGGTGATCCTGAAGATATGTCAATAGAAACTTCCTAAACTGAAATGCCTAGAAAAAGTGGAGTGAAAAAGAAAAAGAATATAATATCCAAGAACTGGTGGCCAGAATGCTGAGCATCAGGGACTCTCATTTATTGCTGTTGGGAATACAAAATAGTACAGCCACATTGGAAGGATGTTTGACAATTTCTTACCAAGCTAAACATAGACTTACTATGTGATTCAACTCTTGTGCTCTGAGATATTTACCCAATTGATTTCAAAACTTATGTCCACGTAAAAGCCTGCACACGAATGCTTATAGCAGCTTTATTTATAATCACCAAAAGCTGGAAGCAACCAAACGCTCTTCAATAGGTGGGTGACTAATACAAACTGGTACATCTATACAATGGGATATTACTCAGCAACAAAATTAAAAGAGCTATCAAGTTACAAAAAGATATGAATAAACCTTAAATGCATATTTCTAAGTGGAAGAAGCCAGTCTGAAAAGATGACATGCTATATGATTCCAATTATATGACCTTCTGGAAAAGGGAAGGCAGTAGAGACAGTAAAAACATCAAGGTTGCCAAGAGTTTGGCAGTAGGGGAAGTCAGGATAGGTGAGGCACAGGGGTTTTTAGAGTGGTGAAATTATCCTGTATGATACTGTAATCATGGATGCATGACAATTTGCATTTATCAAAATCCGTTGAACTATATAGCACAAAGAGTTAACTTTAACGTATGGAACTTTTAAAAAATTATTTTGGAAGTTGAGGGTTCCCAGGAAGGAATGCAAATTGTGACATAGAATCTAACTGTATTACCACTATACGAAACAACCTCAGTTAAGGGGTTGGGGGGGCATATGTGCTGACTTAAGTAGCTTTGGAAATGAGGAGTCTATAAAACTAAAGAAAACGTACAAAAGAACTGTCCTCTAATTGACCATGTTTGTCTCATGGGAAACTTCCATATGTGTACACTGGAATCAAACAGTTAAGTAAATGGATGGCCTATCGTGGAAACTAGATTTTTTTACTATTGGAGCGGAAATTTACGGTTAAGCAAGAGAGACTAGAATTATCCATGTGGTAATGGATCACAGTTGGAGACATCAGTATGAACTCATATTTATCTTAATTTAGATACAGGTGGTTACATATAAAAATAATTATAGATATGTATATGTATACTGGTTAGTATATACACATATATTTCCTCATTCTGTCAACTCAGAGGTCCTAGAAGCAATGAGACCCCAGTACAATGATCCCGTCTAGTGCCAGATCTTGGTTTCTATTATCATTATCCAACAAATCAGGACTCCTTGGAGAAATGGTTGATTCTAGAACTGGTATAAGATAATCCTGGAACATTTTATAGTATCAGAAAGTAAGGAAGTACTCAAAAAACATATAACCTTTCATCGATGGGGAGGGAGAGGGGTATATTAAAGGAACACTGCAACCAACTGAAAGAGCTCCCAATGGCCAAGTCCTTTGAGCCACGAAATTAATAAAGTAGTATTGGATTATAACCCAAAGTATAAAATAAATATCAATGATTCCATACTAATGTAAACTAATGGTTGAACAAATAAATAAATGGAGGTGAAGGAACATATCTCCTATACAGAAGAATTCTAAATAATTTATGTAGACATTCCACCCCCAAATTGGTGAAGCGTAACACCCCACTCCTTAAATGTGGGCTGCACATAGTGACTTCTTTTCAAAGAGTACAGTAAAGAAAGTGCTTGGGAAGAAGAGTAACTTTACAGTGAGAAATCTGACAAACACAACCTAGGTCAGGTGACCAAGATCAACATTAACAATGACAAGTCATGTTGATAGAAAATATCCTTCATCTGATGTGACAAAAATAGCATTTTACCCCTGTTGTCTTCCTCCCAAAAGCCTATAAGCCATTCTAATCTTGAGGAAAAAAAAAAAAAAAGACAAAAATACCAATAGAGAGACATTCTATAAAATACTTGACCACTACTCCTCAAAACTATCAAAGTCATCAAAAACAAGGAAATTCTAAGAAAATATCACAGCCTAGAGGAGCCTAAGGAGGAATGACAAGTCAACCTGGTACCCTGGACTAGATCCTGGAACAGAAAAAGACATTAGGTAACAACTAAAGAAATCTCAATAAACAATGGACTTTAGTTAATAGTAATGTATCAGTATTGACTCATTAATTGTAACAAATGTACCACACAAATGTAAGATGTTAACAGTAAGGGAGACTGGGAGAGGGGACTATGGGAAATCTCTGCACTATCTTCTCAATTTTTCTGTAAATCTGAAGTGTCCTAAAAAGTAAAATCCAGATAAAAATATTTTTTAAATGCTAAATGAATTATAAACCATCCCTTAAAAACAAATTGTTCCCCGAGTGTTGCAAAACTTTTCTTTAGGTTGTTAGGCCACAGATGGAAGGGTTTGGCATTTTAGCAGATCTGACTCACTCCAATTTGTAGTTAAGCAAAACAAAGGTTATTATTATTCATACTAGGAATGTATGATGACTTCCTTCTCACTCCTGAAGCATAATGACAATTGCAAATAGTAACTTTATTTTTTATTTTTAAAAAATTATTAGGTATTTAGTTTCTTTTTTTAAAAAACTTTAATGAGGTATATTTGACATAAAATTATAAGGTATTTAAAGTGTGTATCATAGTGATTTGATATATATACACATTGTGAAAAGATTCTCCCCATCTAGTTAACACATCCATCACCTCACGTATTTTATTAATTTACTCATCTATCTATTTGTTTATTTGGTGAGAACATTTAAGTTTTACTCTCTTAGCAAATTTCATTTATACAATACAGTATTATCAACTATAATAACCGTCTTGCATTATAGCCTCAAACCTTATTCATCTTCATCTTATAGCTAAAAGTTTATACCCTTTTACCAATCTCTTCCTATTTCTTCCACCTCCCAGCCCCTGGCAATCACTTTTCTACTATTTCTATGTGTTTGACTTTTTTTTCTGTTTTAGATTCCATACATAAGTGATACCATGCAGTAGTTGTCTTTCTATGTCTGGCTTATTTCACTTAGTATAATGCCCTTGAGTTCGAGTCATGTTGCTGCAAATCGCAGGATTTCCTTCTTTCTAATGGCTGAAAAATATTCCATTGTGTGGATGTAATATATATATTACATCTTTATCCATTCATCCATTGACGGACACTTAGATTGTTTCCATGTCTTGGTTGTAGTGAATAATGCTATAACAAATGCAGTAGTGCAGACATCTCTGTTGTATCCAGTTTTCATTTCCTTTGGAATACACGGAAGTGGGATTTCTGGATTACATGATAGTTCTATTTTTAATTTTTAGAGGAACTTCCACACTGTTTTCTATAGCGGTTACACCAATTTACATTCCCACCAACGACGTACAAGGATTCCCCTTTCTCCACATTTTTGCCAACACTTGTTATTTCTTGTCTTTTTTATGATAGCCATTCTGAAGAGTGAGGTGATATTTCACTGTGGCTTTAATTTGCATTTCCCTGATGATTAATAACGTTGAGCATCTTTTCATGTACCTGTTGGACATGTGTGTGTCTCTTTTGGAAAAACGTCTATTCAGTTGCTCTGCACATTCTTTAATTGAATTGTTTGGGCGTTTTGGCTATTGAGTTGTATGAGTTCTTTATGTATTTTGGATATTAACCCCTTATCGGAAATATAATTTGTAAATATTTTCTCCCATTCAGTACGTTGTCTTCCCTTTTTTGATGGTTTCCTTTGCTGTGCAGAGCATTTTAGTTTGATATAGTCCCATTTGATGATGCTCCTTTCACTACTGAAGTATAATGACAATTTTAAATAACTTTATGTTAATTTTGCCCACATCACTCATCAATTAAGACCTCCAGTTTTTGTGTTACTTTTTGTTCTTTTCTTTTTTTGTTCTTTGTTTGTTTGTGTTCCAGACTGCTAAATTGAGAAAGTGTATGCTGCAGGTTATTGGCTTTGTGCAATATTGCATGAGATCTGGGGAGATCTTTCATTATTTCTTTCCTGAATCTGTGTTAGTCTCCTTTGGCAGTTTGAATAACTTCTTGGCACTCTGCAATAATTGTGGCAGCTGTTTCCCTTTGCTTTTTGCTTTCCTATGTTAAGATAATTACTCTACAGGAATTTAATGCATTGTGAAAATTTCTGATGAACAGATTGATATGCGTTTTCCCAGTAGTTTATAAAATAACATATTATGCAAAATTTGCAACAGATCGATTTAATTCTCATGTAATCATGACACTGTACTCATATGTGGAAAACTTTTATATTATCCACTGGCAGAGAAAACTTTTGTTACCATTGCTATTAGAAAGTCTTTGTTACCCATTAGCTAAAAGAAAATGTTACTTTTTAGAGGGTTTTTTCTTTCCTTATTAGTAAACCTGTTATAAAACTCTATAGAAGCAAAGAATTAACATAATCCATATTTAAGGAATCAATATCATTTTATATAGAATGAAATTTTATTAAACTTTACTGCTAGGAAAAGAATTTTTAACATGGAAAAAGAAGAAAAATGACATGCACTCTTTCTTAATTTTAATTTTTAGCATCATTTTTTTAATTGAAGGTTGCCTAAAACAAGATTAAAGTGTATACAATCAGAAAAAGAAAAATAAAACTGTCCTCGGGGCAATATTAAACATTAAAATATGTTAAAAACAAAAATGACAAATTCATAAATATAAACTTCAATTCAGAAAACATGGATATAATAAAATAGAATAAATAGACTAGAAGAAAGAATTAAGAAAGATGTAAGCCCAAATATATGAATTAAGAAAACAAGCATAACCAAGTGTTCCTTGGGAACAAAAAATTAAACAAACTATTATCAAATTCAAGCAAGAACAAAACAGAAGTCATAAAAAGAAAAATGGTAATTAAAAAAATAATTTACTGAGAGAACATAGCAAAATAGTTGTGAACAGAAGAAAGAAATATTGAGAGAACTGTGTCATTAGAATACATTGCAAATGATGTCCAAGGGTAATTGTCACAAAAAGTATGAAACCAAAATAGTTGTCTTTTTTTCCTTATGTTTTCTATCAGATAATCATATCAAAAAGAAATTGCCAAACACTCTTAAGAATGTAGAGTAAGGCACATTCTGGAAAACTTCCCAGGTCATTTTATGAGGTCATCAAAATCTTAACTCCAAAGCCTAATGAAATAGCTCAGATTACAGACCAATATTATTTATGAATACAAATGAATAAATACTACCTAATATATAAGAAAGATAACGTTATCCTTAACAAAGATGATTTATTCCAGAAACAAAAATATGATTCAAGATTAGGAAACTATATTTTTAGTATATCACACTAATAGGTTAAAGAAAAAATTCAAATAGATGAAACACCTCAAGAAGAATAATATAAGGCATTTTAAAAAATTCAACATCGATTTCTTATATGATAAATTATGCGGAAAAATATACATATTTTCTTTATAAGATATTGAGTAAGCATCATTATTAACCACACAAGATTAAAATATCCATAAAATATGAAATATCCAGACATTTCTTTAAGACTAGATATGCACAATATGCTGAACTAAAATAAGGGAACAAAAACAAATCTTAAATAAACAAAGGGGGACACAAGTTAAATGGATGGCAGTTGTCAATAATCCAAAATTCATCTGTAAGTTCATCTTTATCTTGCACCAAGATAAATTCTAAATGAATAAAAATGTAGTTATGGATTTTAATTAATGATCACAATGGAATGACAAGAATTAGATATAACCTCTCACTGTAAACAAGAAAACTGCAAAATATATATAACAACTGGTCTCCGACATCGTACACCAGTGGCATAAGACTGAGATTCCTGGAGAAAGAAAACTAGACTCTGGTATTATTCCAGCATTCTGCCTGTGGGTAATTATTGGTCTGTAGATGCAGGCAAACTACACAAAGCTAGGGTAATAATGAAAGAAGAAATATAAACCTAACAGTTCCCAGAGCACAGATTGGCAGACATTTCAGCTCAGAACAGACAGACTGAAGAGTGTTCATATTATAGTGCTTTCTCTCAAATAAAGGATTTTCTATTTTCCTGTTTCTCTCTTTTTCCAATGTCTTCTCGTTTATTTATTTTGAGTCAGTGCACACAATTTGGATTTGCCTCCATGGCCTAGAAACTCAGATAATTTATCTCTTCAGCATCGTCTGAGAACAAACTGACTGAAAAGAAAAATAAATCCTAAACTCTTTCCACTGGAACATTTTGATTTTGTTAAATGAAACATTTCCTCTCCCTGATGATGACCATTCAGACCATTCCTTTGTTATAAAACCTCATGTATCAGGGCAAAGGCCTAACCTTATATTCAGGGTGAGGATTAAGAAGAACAAAAGCCAGCTTTGTGTGTGCATGTGTGTCTTTCTGTTAGTGGAAGTGCTAAAACTAGCCACTCTGACTGCTGCGTTTGTGAAGAGGAGATGAGTTTTTGGAAGTACTATGTATTTACTTTAGTAAAGATAAAAAGGCTCTGTGAATATTGACTTTCAAAAGTGCTCAAGATTTAAAGTAAAAAATAGAGTTTAAAAATAGCATTTTTAACATAAAACCAAATGTAGAGGAAACCTTATTTTATGTATTTATACCCCCAAATATTAACAGACATAAGACTATGTGTGATGGTCATTTTTTTCTCGTGCATCCCTATATTACTTTAGATCTTTATATTATGTATGGTTTTTTTATATTTATTGTATCAAAATTTCGTAGTACACTACCATTATTGGCTCACACCATCTCCTTGGTACAAAAGCCAAGTAACACACATACCTATATCCAACCTCCTCTCTCCCTCTTCCTATAATTATCCACTCTAATGTATTTAATATAGGCCTTTAATTATGTATGCATGTATGGCTTTTCTCATTTCTAGATATTGTGGAGTAACTCAATGCATATCAACACTCCTGCCAGGAAAAACTAGAGAAGACAGATTTTATATATGTAGGTGTGTGTGTGTGCACACACATGTGAACATTGGGGAACTGATGAGCCAAACAAGACGTGAAGAGCCAAGATCCCATAAAACATGAACTGTAGTGAGATAAGCATATATTCTGCTCACATGATTTCCACAAAAGATTTGCCTATTCTCTCAGAGACAGGGTAGAAGTTGGAAATCCAAACAGAGGACCTGAACATAGAGTTACCACTAAATGGCAGAGAATCCATCAGAAAATTGGCAATTTCATGGGACTTGGAAGAGAAAAATTGGAATCCAGAGATGCAGAGGCAGCCAGGATTTGGAAGGAGAGGATTAAGGTATTCTTGTGGACTGAACTGTGTCCCCCCAAAATTAATAAATTGAAGTCAACCCCCAGTACCTCAGAATATGACTATTTGGAGATAGGGCCCTCAAAGAGATATATAAGTAAAATACGATATGTGGGTGGGCCCTAATCCAATATAAATGATATCTTTATAAGAAGACAAGATTGGTAGGAAGACACAGGAAAGACCATGTGAAGATCCTAGAAACAGACAGCCACCTACAGACCAAGGAAAGAGTCCTCAGAAGAAACCAATTCTATCAACACTTCAGTCTCAGACTTCTAGTTTCCAGAACTGTGAGGAAATACATTTCTGTTTTTGAGGCACCCAGTCTGTGGTACTTTGTACAGCATCCCTGGCAGCTAATACAGATTCCAATGTATACAGTGCTCTAATACAGACCAATGCTTTTCCCTCAATGCATTGGTCAAATTTTTTAACTGTAATAGTATAAGAAAGGAAAGCAAAGCAGGTGAAAGGTAGAATGAACATATCAGGAGTCTCATGGTGCTGAGGAAGCAATATTTGAGTTCATATCTTCCAGGATCTCAGTCAGGAAACTTGGAAGACCATACCCTAGGATCTGGTACAAACTGTGTGGAAAGAGCCCTACAAAACAATAACCCAGGCTTGAATCAGCTGTGGCTCAGATCAGAACACAGTGATATCCTATACTTTATCTGCCTAGTCGGAGCAAGGTAAACATTATCCCTGTCCTCCGTAATTTGCCATACAATATGTTAGCCATATAAACAATTATTTCCAGGCATATCAAGGAAAAGAACAAATATAAAATTTGTGGCCTGGAAACAGACCCACTGATGATTTACATGTAGGAGCTATCAAAGATAACTTTAAAATTGTAATGGTTAATATGCTAAAGAGAATTGACAGCAAGATGTGTAGATGTGATTAGATTTTGGATAACTTTTAGGTGTAAAGGGCAGAGAATTTCCTGTCAAATTGAATGTGGGTTTTATGAGAAATTTAGGTGCTGTAGACTGAATGTTTGTGTCCCCCTAAAATTCTTATGTTGAAATGCTCACCTCCAATGTAATGGTTTTAGGAGATGGGCCTCAGGGAGATGATTAGGTCATGAGCGGGAGTCTCCTTATTTATGTCCTTATAAAAGAGACCCTGGAAAACTTCCTCACCCTATCTGCCATGTGAGGACATAATGAGAAAAGAGCTGTCTATAAATCAGGAAATGGGTGCTCACCAGACACCAAATCTACAGACACCTTGGTCTTGGACTTCCCAGCCTCTAGAACTGTGAGAAATAAATGTTCATTGTTTATGCCACCCAGTCTATGGTATTTTTGTTAGAGCAGCCCAAACACACTAAGACAACAGGAGTTGAGGATGATACCAAGATCTCAAGTTCTTTCTGACACCACAAATGTGGTGTCTTTTTAACATCACTTCTCTGACACCTACTGTATATTCAGCAATTCGATTCTGACAGAAACTGATCAGAGTTAGTACAAACTCCTCCAGTTAAGAGCCCATTTCCATAAGACTGCCCCCGCCTCAGATGCCAGTCACAAGTCCCAGGACCAATCCCTATATCTGATCAACTGGCTATAAACCAGGAGTTCCTACAACCCTCCTCAGGTTTGATAATTCAGTAGAATATTTACAAAACTCAGGAAAACACTTTACTAACGATTAACAGTGTATCATAAAAGAAATAACTCAAGAACAGCCAAATGGAAGAGATGATAAGGCAAGGTATGGGGAGAGGTTGCGTGGAGCTTCTGTGCCCTCTCCTGGCATGCTACTTGCCCACAACTTTATTGTGTTCACAAACCTGGAAGCTCTCAAATCTTAGCTTAGAGTTTTCTATGAAGATTTCATTAAGTGGACATTAACTAAACCATTGGCCATTGGCAATTGAATTCAATCTCCAGCCCCTTTCCCCTCCTGTAAGGTGGGGGAGGTTGTGAAAGCTCTAACCCTGTAATCACCTGGTTGTTTTTACTGTCCTGAAGCTACCTAGGCAGCAGCCAAGAGTCACCTTATGAGCATAACTCACTTAGAATGAAAGTCATTCCTTATGAATAATAAAAAACACTCCTATCCTTCAGGAAATTCCAAGGGTTTTAGAAGCTCTGTGCCAGGAATTCATGATAAAGATCATTTTTTTTTTTATTATACTACACAAGATTTTTGGCCTGAACACCTAAAAGGATGGAAATACTTTGAACTGAAAATGGGAAAACTCTGGGTAGTTTAGTTTTGAAGGGAAACAATAGTGTGGTTTTCAACATGTTAAATTTGAAATGTCAAATAGTTTTCCAAATGGAGATGTTGAGTGGTTACGTCAAGAACCGTAAACTACATTAAACTTTGTTAAAATAGTGCCATAATCATTAACATAAATTGCAATAATATATCCTTTTTAGATATGAGTTCATGCTAATAAACAAAAAGCCAAAATTACAATAGAAAAGTAATATAAATATGCTATGCCACTAATTATAGAAGAAATACAAAAGCCTAATATCTGTTGAATAACTCAATACTTAATACATCAAATGAAATAAAACATGATTTTGTCTCTAAACATATATGAAATTAGTGTTAATATTGGAAAAGGTGAGACAGTTACGATAATAGCTTTGATGGGAAGTGTGTGGTGTTATTGACAGTACTAGTATAATTTTTCTGGAGAGGAACTCACAGATATGTATCTAGGACCTAAAAATATTAATCCTCTTCCATGTAGTAATTTATTTTATACTTTTATTCTAAGATAAAAAGGCTTTTGTAGGAACTACATTTGGAGTACTATGATTTTATTTACTTTTTCTTTCTTCTAAATGGTGTACTAGGATTGAAGAACCTATAATTATCTTGAGGACAAGAACCATGACTTATTCCTCTTTTCTTTGCTTAGGAGTCATTAAATCTTGTCCAAATCTATTGAAATTTACTGACATCCTATGCCCTCAGTTTAGCGGCTGGGGTAAATAAATGCTTCCTGACTCTGAAGAAACAATATGCCTTAGTTTCCTAGGGCCATCATAACAAATTACTACAAATTTGATGTCTTAAAACAACAGAAATTTATTCTCTCATAATTCAGGAACACAGAAGTCTGAAATCGTAATATTGGTAGGGTTGGTTCCTTCTAGAGTCTCTGAGACAGAAACTGTACCAGGCCTCTGTTACAAGATAAACTGAAGCATGTATTAAATTTTTAAGAGTTTATTTAAGCAAACATCAGTTTGAGTTGGGCAATGCCAAACTGGAAGTGGTTAGAAGCTCTGCACTGACAGGAGCTAGGGGTAAGACTTTCATAGAAAAGATGCAGAAGCAAAGCAAGGAAATGATTTGATTGTCTACAGCTTGAGTGGTTGCCTTATTTGGAAAAGCCTGATTGACTGTGACTGGATGTCTTTAGGTTTTGAGTTCTTAGCCTTGAGGCATTTACAGGCTTAGGTTCTAGTTTGTTTATCAAAGCTACTAAAGCATTAGAATCACCTCAGTCTAATGGCCTCCTATTTTAATTAGTTTAACACCTCTCTTCTAGCTTTTGGTGGTTGTCGGCAATCAGTAGCATTCCTGGCTTGTAGACGCATCTCTCCAGCCTCTATTTCCATCTTCCCATAGTGTTCTCTATGTGTGTGGTTTCATATGACCTTCTCATCAGGCCTCCAGTCATTGGATTTGAGGCCCATTCTAATCTAGTATGAAATCATCTTAATTAACTACATCTGAAAAGACCTTATTTCCAAAAAGGGTCACATTCTGAGATTCCAGGTGGACATGAATTTTGGGGTACACTATTCAAACCATTACGTAACATAAATAAGCATATTTTTTTCACATTGGAAAAAATATTACATGGTTTATTGTACATCTAAGATAGGAAATTAGTGAAGCGGCATTTTTCTTTACTGTCCCTGTCCCTTGGTTTAGTTTATAAAGTGACATTTATAAGTCTTAGAAAACATTTATTATATATCTTGCTTATAAAAATCATTCAGTGGATCTAATTGTGTGTGGTTTACTGTTGGCATATTTTATTATTCAAAATCCAATATGTCTGCCAATCAATTCAGAATATGTCTTACTTTTTTATCATCTAGCAAGATATGTGATCTATATATTGTTTTTGCTTTTGTTTTTGTTTGGAGGAAGATTAGCCATGAGCTAACCTCTGCCGCTGATCCTCCTCTTTTTGCTGAGGAAGACTGGCTCTGAGCTAACATCTGTCCCCATTTTCCTCCACTTTATATGTGGGACGCCTACCACAGCGTGGCTTGACAAGTGGTGTCATGTCTGCACCTGGGACAGAACTGGCAAGCCCCGGGCCACTGAAGTGGAACGTGGGAGCTTAACCGCTGTGCCACCAGGCCAGCTCCTATGTATATCGGTTTTTGATGAACAGCTACTCTATTCTTTTTCTGTAATCCAGATTTGAAGCTGAGAATTAACCAAGATCATAAAACATAAAGGTAGATAAATAAAATTTGTTTTATTTTTCCAAATATGCTTATTTACTTTGGAAGAGGTCCCAAGTTTAAGAAGCAGTTTTACTTTTTTTGGATTCTTATGTCTCATCTACTTTTGTAACTTCATTTCTTTTAGAATCTTATTCATAAGGAAAGATAATGTCATTTTTTTAAACAGCCATTTAAACCAGGTAACTCTAAGATGACTGCTGAGGAAAGTACCTTTGTTTTAGGCTAATCTTCAGTTGATTTCTGGACATCAGCAAATTAATGAAGCATTGCAACAAATTGACTCGTATTTTTTCTCATCTCCATAGTAACTTAATTTTTTATCATATTTTCCTCATTTATATATAATGTGTCATATTATCAGAGCTTTAACTCTAAAACTACAATCTCTTAGGAGTTTTAATTATTTAAAATAGTTTCTATTTTCAAAGTGATATTTATACAATAAATCTGAAAAGTCTGGAGTTAAATCGCTTTAGAGTACTCTGAGTATTTCCACAGAGCTGATTGTCACTTAAATTCTAGACCTATGTGAGTAGAAAATTAGCCTATTCATTTACCATTCCAAATGAATAGGAAATTATTATAATAACACTTCTAGCATATTTGAGATAGAGGAACACTGATTAGCTGGGCAAAGACCTTTTCATGTTCAAATACAATATTTCAGTCATCGTCATGCACAATTGTTTAGCTATTAAGAATGACAGCAACATTTGCTACCTAAGGAGGCCATATGTCCCTATTTGTCTGAGTCAGTGCTGTCATATAACTGATAATCTTAAGTAAGCATTAATCATGCTTCCACCTTCATTCTAAAAAATGTCCTTGTTTGGACAGTAAATCATATGTCTACCTCCTGATAATGCAGGCTTTTCTTTATCTATAAGTATGAAGATTTAATTACATGCCAAGGACTATTCCCTTCACCTCTGGAGATGAACCCGTAATGAATCCTATTCACCAGCAAGAATCCTCCAGCATTGGTTCATGGTAAGCTACATATTCATCCATGTCTTTTCAGCAACACATGCACAGATTCCAAACTAGTTACGTGAGTAAGACAGAAGAGCAGTACCTTTTCTCCAACCAAGATTTCAACCCAATCCAACAGCCATGTATAGCTCTTTTAATTATTTTTATCAGAACTATTGCCTATCGATAACTTGAACAGAATAATGACATTATAAACAACTTGTATTTTTAAAATGTTCCTTCTAAATATCTCTCAAACCCGTGCACTACTACCACCTCAGTCTGAGCCACCATAATTTCCTCTGGACAATAGGAGATGTTACATGATTCCATGCTTACCAGCTTTGTGTACCACACTATTCCTACAGTCTACATTCCAACCCTCTAGCCTTCTTGTTGATCCTTGAGGTGTCATGCTGTCTTGTCTTACTCTTTGTACATGCATTTCTCTTTGCCTAAATGCTCTTCTTCCCAACACCTATTTTATCACCTTCACTTTATTGTTTATGTAATTCCTTTCATCCAGATTCATCTTAATTCCTAAGAGGAGAACTTCCGTATGAGATCAGTGATAAGACAACATAGGATGGTCCTGGAGCCTTGTTTACTTCCCTTTTTTTTGGTAACTTTGCCAAGAACTGGCTCAGTTGACCTATAGAGTCTATGGGGAGAAATCAATGCCATTGGCTAATGTCAATGTGCCTCGCATCAAGGATGTGTCCTGATATGAAGAACATGTTCTTGAGATGCAGATCTTGGGCCTTTGGATGCTATTCTTTGGCCTGGGGATCTCTTGACCTGTGGCTTGTGTATAGATGTTCCCAGTCCCTCTTGGACTACCCTTAGTAACAAGGTTGTGGGGATGAGGTCTGTTCTCAGAGTGATGTCGGCTATGCACCCAGGGTGGTTCCTCTCTACTAAAGCCTTGGCCAGGATGCATACAGAGCACCCATGCTTGGCCTCGGCTGTAGAATAATGAGAGTTCAGCAGACTGCATTCACTCTACTACTACTCTACTTGCAAGTTCCCCTTAATACATCCCATATTACATCTGCAACTTGTGGTGCCAGGGTTGCGTGTCCATGACCCTGTATACAACAGTCAGCTCCATTTATTTTGTATCTTCACAACACTCCTCCTTATATCATTTACTAAAATCTCAACTGTTACATTTCAGTAATTGTTTGGTTAATGTCTGTCATCTAGTTTGAATCTGCTTCATGGAGGAATGAAAGCAGAGATAGTTTTATTCTGTTTTTCTAGTGTCCCAAATTTTTGGCACAGTGCCTAGTACATAGTAAATGTTACTAAACATTTTTGAATAAACAAAATATTTGATAAATCATTTAGCCCAATGAAATGGGTTATATAACAGATATTTGCAGATGAGATATTCCAATGTCTCTCAAGTTATCCCACAGTGACAGTGATAAATTTTATGCTTCTGTCAAGAGAAAGGACAAGCTTAAGTGTTTGGTGATGTGAACCCTTTCTAATAACCTGATGTTACATAGATCATTTAAATTGTGTCATTTATCAATTAGAGCTGTAAAGGAGGAGAGATGGTACAATATTTGTCTTCATTTCAGAGAGTGGTAATGACATGAATGAGAATGTTGATGAACTGTTTTAAGATATTTCAGAAAAGAAGATGAGGGCATCTTATGTTTAAATACTACCATATTGCAGACTCTGTAAGGAGCACTTTGCATGGATTGTCTAATTTAATTCAGTACCTACCACAACAAGACCTCAATGAATATTTCTGGGTTTACGTACTAACGGACAATATATCTCACAGCAGTTTAGGAATAAGATGCTAAGAAGAAGTCAAAAATCTTTGCTCCTGAGTCCAAAAATTTGCATATTTTAATCTGTTGCTAAAATAATGAGTCATAGAAGTTATGTCATTATAGAACTTGTTGTGAAATCCTTTCTATATACTAGAAATATATTGGCTGTATATTAGTCAAAACTCTGCAAGTATGAATTTCTACACATTTCTCAAAATGGATACTTAAGTTATTATAAGATCTTTATGTTCCTTGGAATTCACTATTAAATTTTAAATATCCTCACCACTCTTGTCAATTTCCTTTTTTATCAATGTGATTATGTATGAAATAATCATATTAAATCATAGCTTATCATGTTTATAAGAATAAATAATAAACATTATAAAATTTCAGAAAAGATAAAAGCCTTTGATAGTAAAATTTTAGTAATGAAAAAAAATCTTGTATCCTTCCATAAAGGGGAAATAAAATGTCAACCAGGCAAGAGCAAAATTTATAATAGAATTGTACTTTCCAATATCTAGGTTAGCTTCTAGAAGACATACAACAATATCTTTAGTGTTCTGAAGGAAAAAGCCTTTCAACCTTGAATAACATATGTATGCACTTTATAAATCCACATATTTCGCCCAGGCAGTAGTTCACTCAATTTACTTCCCATGAATTATTTGTGATGATGCTTGGGACAAAACTCTACACCAGAATTTAAAAGTAGAAAGAGGAAAACCTGAGACTGATGAAAGAAATGGGTACAAACCATCAAGGGAAGATGTAGGATAACAGTGGTGCAGAAGGATTGGGGTTAAAAGAGCCCTGGAGACTCCTCCCTGCCTTATACCAACCAAAAAAATCAGCCCTGGACAAATAAGAGATCTAATATGAACACAAAACATTAAAGTTTCTAGACAATCTTGTTACACAATAACTTTATGCCATTGGCATGGGGAAAGATTAATTAAATAGGATACAAATGTACTGACCATGAAGTAAATAATAAAAACAACCAAATTATATTAAAATAAAGAAATAAGAACTTCTAATCATAAAACGGCAATGAAGTGATTGAAAATGCAATCTAGTCAATGGAAGTGATCACTTGTAACACATTTCAATCTATACAGAGAAGTTGTTGTCAATCAATAAGAAATTTGGCAGAAGATCTAATAAAAAATTATGGACAAGAGACTTCGATAGGCACTTTATGAAAAAGTAAATACAAACAGCCCAGACATATGAAAGGATGTTTAAATTAATTAATAACCAGAGAAATATAAATTAAAGCCAAAGTAAGATGCCACAACTTATCTACAGAGCATTTAAAACATAAGAATTAAAATGCTATATGCAAATGATGAAGTAGAGCCCCAGAAATTCACATGTAGTGTTGGGAGTAGTATTTACCGGTACCTCCACAGTTGTAAACTGTTTGGCAATACTACTAAAAGCTGGACTTACAATGTTTACAGCAATATTTATTTTGAAGAAATTTATTCTTGGCCAACAAGTGGCTGAGCATTATATTTGGAAATTAGGGCTGATTACAGTCTGAGTAATTCCTCTTGGTTAAGGCCACTGAGGGAGTTTTTATAGCATATGAAATGCATTCAGGAAAGTGGAAATATGATGACCTAAGCTAGCATAGTGTAATTCAGTTAAATACAATCAAGGGATTTAAAATTTCTATCAATAAATCAACTTGGCTATCTCCCAGTCTGTCTCATACACAGGATGTTTTTGGCCTGCTATATCCTCTTTTTCTGTGTGTCAGTTTTTTACTCAAATATAAATGCATTCTCTGCTCTCATGTGCTAGTTTGGCCAAAAGGAAGCAAACACATATCAACACCATAAATCCTATGCTAGACCGTTACACATGCTTTAAATCCTAGATTCCCAAGGGGAGCTTGTGTAAGAGATGCTGTTGTGCCACGCTCATACACCTCAACATTTACCATTTATTACTGTTTAATACACCCAGCCCTACTACAAACTCTTTGCCTGAGGTATTCCTCTGGCCACAAGAACCTGCCATCTATGCTTGTGTGTAGGACAAGCTGATATTATTGGGCAATTAACCCCCAACCTGGGGCAGCCCTCAGACAAGACCAGTGGATGTTACATGAATAAATATCAAGCTTCTACGTCCTTCAGGTCAGAAAATCCTGACTCTTGTGATCTATACCATCCCTCAAGTTTCCCCAGTGGGATTAATCTCCAATTGCCAATGGTAGTAACTTACTTGATAATGCACCTTTATTGTGACCCTTTCCTTTCCTTTCTCAATTGCCCCTCTCTACTAGTGTTTCTTAGTTATTAGTTTCCAAATAAATAAAGTAACTGCAAGGAGATTGGACTGAGTCACCTGCCTTCTCAGAGAGATCCCCAACCCTCAGTGTTCAGGAAAGAAATGGATTCCAGTTCAGCTACTTTAACTTCTTCCTCCCCCAAATGCAATGTTCCATAATCTCAGTAGACATAGATTTTTGTTTTTGTTTTGTATTTTAATTTTCTTATACTCCCTTCATTGACTATGTTTTTGTTGGAGATGCTTTTATGAATTACTTTTTTGATTGATAATCATTGGCTTTCTAATGCTTTTCAAAAGTAAGCTTCTAAAAATCTTTGTGCTTTTGAATGGCTGTTGGTAGAGAAAATGCTATACTGGGAAGCTACATTCTTTCTGATAGTAACTTAGTAGTTTCATTAGAAAGACATTAACTCTAAAGATTTGTAGAATTTTATTTCCTCTCATCTTCAACCTATAACGTTTTGCTGAACTCTACTAAAACAGACTATCATGACACTGGAACATCAGCATTCCACAAATATCAGAAGTAGTTATCCAAGCAGTAAAAATTGTTGTGCCAAAGCCCATCTATATTTTGAAGTGACTCTAGTGGTAATCCACTCTTTGTGCCTATGAAACTGAATAAAATTAAATAATAATTTCAAGTAAGGAATAGAAGTCTGAAATCTCAACATCCCATGATAACGCCTATACTCAAAAAAGGGAGAGATACTGTGATCTTGTGTCCCAAATGAAAGAGAAATGAAATTGTTTTGAAGAAATATTCATGCTCTTGTACGTTCACTGAACAGTAGACCAAATCAGATTCTACATAAGAAGCACCATTTAAAATGAGGAAAATCAAATGGCCCTTGGCCAAATAAAATGTTTTAAGAGAAGTTCAGTGGAAAAAAAATCCTGTGAAAAAGCTAGATGATAAACAGAATTAAGAAGCCTTTTAGGAAAAAAGAGGCAATCTGATATGGCTGTGGTACTGGAAGTAAAAGAGCATGGCATACAAGCATCCTATTATTCAGGATATGGTGAATCTACTTAGGGATTTGCGTACATGCAAAAATCAATGGAAATATATCAAAAGGTATTAAGAAAAATATGACAGTGTTACTAAACCAGGTTCATTCTTACTCATTGCTCAGAAAGCCAAACACTGAGATGAGATTGCCCCAGAGAGAGGGTTTATTCACTAAGGCAGCCAAGTGAGGAAATGAGAGAATGAGTCTCAAATCTGCCACCCCAATAATGGGGACTCAGGGATACTTATGGTATAGAGGGCAAAGTGGTCTGAAATGTGGAGATAAGTGATTGGAGGTGAGGAAAGGTGAGGTAATTGATGATCTGTGCAAGCATAGGCAGACTTCATGGCTCTTCATAGGATGCGTGTTCACAAAATGGTGGTATTAGCATGATCTGAGTGTGGAGTTTTTAGCCTCCTGATGTCAAAAGGTCATTTGTTGGATATCTGCATAGGCCCAATTGATGGGTTATTGGTCTCAACTGGCCTGAAGTAGACAAAGGGTTCTAATTCCTGAAAAACTGCTCAAACACCCATTACCATGGTGACCCAGGTGTCAGGGAGGTGTTATCTATAGGTGCCTAGTGGGAGTCAGATAGCATACTTCCTAAACAGCACAGTTAACAATGAGTGTGTGAATGACTAAAAGCTATAATCAGGAATTGCAAAATGGAAAAAACGCTTTAGTTACTAACTACTTAATCATCATTGGCTAACTGCCAGTATCAAAAGGATCAAGATCACATTTTTAAAAATATCATTCTAGCTCTTGTGGAGGAAAGAATTGGAGGGCATAAGGGAGGCCATTATAGCAGGACAGGTCAGAGACAAGAGTAGCTCCCAATAAAATGGTAACTAAACATGTAGTATAGCTTTAAAATACAGAGTTGTGGTAAAATCATAGGAATTTCCAGATGGACTACATTTGGTTGTGAGTGAGCTTGGGTTCAAGATTTGATTTCCAAGTTTCCACAATTAATGAAGTTGCTATTATTTACGAAGATGGAGAAGACAGATAAAAAGATCAATTCACTCTGGAACTACTAATTTCATTATGCTATGCTGAAATCAATGGAGGTGTAGAAACTAGCCTAGAAAGAGGAAAACCAATTATAATTGTATTTTAGGTAAGACATGATGGTGTGGTAGAGTAGTTGCAGTAGAAAGAGAGAAAACAAAAACTATTTTGGAGTAAGAATATATAGGACTCCATTATTTATTGAGCATGGTTGGTGAGAGAGACATAGCTTCAAGGAGGTCTCCGAAATCCCTTCCGTAAGTATTTGAGTGGGCAAGGAAATGCTCATAGCAAAATGGAAAACATGGCAGGACAAGAACTGAGTTGTAGAATGTCATGAGCAGCATGAAAGAATGGCATCATGAGTTTATTTTGGGAAAACCAAAAAAAAAAAGTGTGGTAAAGCCTGCTTTTAGATTTTCATATTTTTCTGAATCTCATATCTTTGATAGTCAATTTTGTGCAAGTAGTGGGGGAGAAGAAAATTGTGCCACATTGACTTGATACTTTTCTTTTCATTACAAAGCATAAATTATTACAAAGAATAAATTCTTGGAATTATCCAAAACTGACCAAGGGAAAACAGTTAATTCAGTAAAATTTACTAGTATTTGGAGATAATAATGAGCACTGAAACAGAAAAGGGACAGAAATTTCTATGCATTCACTATAAGTGAAGGAAAGATTTACAATAATGTCTTTACATAATAATATGTAGCTGTTAGAATGAATGAAACAGCTTTATGTACTGATATGGGAAGAATATATATTTAAATATTTCAGAATAAATTTAATTTGAGTCTATAAAACAAATATACCTAATCATCATATAGAGCAGCCCCACTGACTAGATATGTGATTTTTGCTTTTTAAAAAAATGTCTATTTTGGTACTACAGAATCTTTAAAATTAATAGAATACGTTTCTTCATTAACTTAGAACATTGAGTACTGTCACTGAACTCTGTAATGAAAAAGTGAAAACAGAAACCTTTTATCTGATAAAGCTCTGCCAAATTGTATGTTTATGAATATTTGCAACTTTTGGTAACTAAATTTGATTCTTCAGTCTATCACGGTTTTTTTTCTGCATGTCTACACATGCGTAGACACACACAGAAGTACTATGTAGCTTTTGACTTGTGTTAATATGATTTATTTAACCACACTTTAATTGTTGTTCCTAAGTATAATGCTCCCATGTACTTAGTAGACAGCCTTGGTTACAGATTCCCCAAATTGCACTGTTGATAGGCATTGATGTTTCCTTAAGAAGTACAGTTTTATATGCCTTGTTTAGTGATAAGTAACTTTTACATAAAAAGTGAGCAATTTTTAGTTAGAGAAGATATCATGAATCCTACTTGGAATCTTGAAAATAAATATATTTAAATCTTTTATTAATGTTTCATCAAGGGTTGAAAATTAGAAAATAAATAGGAGTGTCAGTGTCACAATCCAATGTACACATCAGGATAGATGCGGAGAGGGCTGATGGCCATTCTGAGTTTATTATAACCAGCGTTTCAATATATACATAGCTTACATCTGTTAAACATACACAGGTGTTCTGGATGAAGTAATTAGCGAATGCCAAGAATTCTTAGTGATTTCTCAAGGAGCCCTCCCTCGGCCTCCGTTTTGGTATTATCATGTTATTGCTGTGCTCGTATATTTTTATCTCCGAGCAGGCAAGGCTTCCTAGGCAACAGCCCCTCCTGCTTCCAATATCGATATCGTGTCTCCATCTGTGCCCCCAGGTAGCCGATGCCTGTCTTAGGTTGCCTCCCCCTGGAGGTCTTACTCGTCATTGGCTAACCAGCCTTCTCACCTGTGGGTCACAGTTTGTTGGTAAGCCTTTTCCAGTGATTATTAACCCTTCCTGTGTCAGGGGCGGCTACAAGGAGCATGGACCAAACTACTTTCATTCTTTCAGTTTTCAGGTATTTGGAGGTATAATCTGTAATCACATTTTCCTAATCTTGCAATTGAAATTGTATGTCTTTCTATTCTTAGATTGATAACCAGAGGAAAAAGATTGTCTTACAAATCTACAGCTAACTCAACTCTTGTAAGTTTATTTCTTAAAATAGAAAAAGGAACTAATTTATGTTCTGTTTTATCTAATTATCTAAAATCTTTCAACATATCAAAATAATGTGATTTACTTCTAAAGTCCAAAATGGGCCCCAAATGTTGCTTGACATACAGAAACACATTTCTCTGAACCAAGCTGCCAACTTGAAAGAAAGAAAATAGATCATATGGCTTTTTTTATCTGGTTCTTACAAGGATTCATTCTCTTTTAAAGGTCAAATACGTGTGAGCACCTTGGTTTCTGGTCAATATGTTTTTCTCTTGAAAATATAAAGAGCAGAAGGGCCAGCTGAAATGAGTGGCCCCCTTTGATTCCCAGCTGTGATGTGAATATGTGATGATTGAAAAACAAAGACTGCAGAAGCTGAGCTAATTTTTCTCATTCAAGACCTGCTGTTGAGACAGCATCTGGTCCTTATCATTCCAATACTGTATAGCCACAATCTGGTTAGGAAATTCACAGTAGCTACTGAACTATAACTCTTATGGTGAATCAAAATTTAGTAAGCTAATATCTGAGATTTGGACACTTTGAGATGTGTAGTTTTAAAGTCTCTCTCTTTTTTATTTAAAGTGTCAAATTTTTTAAAAAGTGTCAAAGATTTTGACCAATTCCGAATACCAAACATAACATTAGTGGGAATTATTTTCTATTTCATTCAAAAAGAAAGATCAACTTAAAGCAAATCTAGAATAGTGCGTTTTGAACCCCAAACAACTAGTCAGAGTAAAACCAGGAATAGTCAAGAATATACACAAACATTTAGATCATTTTCTAGTAATTACTAAAGGTTGCAAATATTCATATACATAAAATTTGACAGAGCTTTATCAGATAAAAGATTTTTGTTTTCACTTTTTATTAAAGAATAATGAGTTCAGCAACTGCTCAATATTATAACTCAATGAAGAAATGTATTCTATTAATTTTAAAGATTCTGTAGCATCAAAATAGACATTTTTAAAAAGCAAAAACCACATATCTAGTCAGTGGGGCTGCTCTATATTATGATTAGGTGTATTTGTTTTATAGACTCAAATTAAATTTATCCTGAAATACATTCTGTAACACACCTAATACAAAATATGTTTCTTAAGCATTGAATATTCAACTGTGGAAAAAAGTATGACAAAAGATCCTATTTCCTCCAGGAAACACATATCATGCTTCAATAACTTTTGTACTAAGTAATCATGGATTGACGATTGTTTAAATAGCTCTATTTCAGAGTGTTTGAGGCTACTATAAATATAACCTCACCAAAGAAAGGTTTCCTAAACTTCCAATGTATTCTATCTATTTAGGAGTATTCACTGAATTATCAAAATAAAATAAACGTTAAAAAGCAGGATCCAGAGAAATAGGCTTTTCTGATCCTTTTGTGCTTCATTTCGTGATATGATTAAAAGACAACAAAATGGGAGGCTGGCCCCATGGCCGAGTGGTTAAGTCTGCACGCTCCACTGCAGGTGGCCCAGTGTTTCATTGGTTTGAATCCTGGGCGTGGACATGGCACTGCTCATCAAACCATGCTGAGGCAGCGTCCCATATGCCACAACTAGAAGGACCCACAACGAAAAATATACAACTATGTACCGGGGGGCTTTGGGGAGAAACAGGAAAAAAATAAAATCTTTAAAAAGAAAAAAAAAAAACAACAAAATGGGTAATCAGCATCTAGCAATGTACTTTTTCAGAAATCAAAAAAAGGAAAGAATGGACTTGCTATACTTGGTTAATTCGTTAAAATACTAAAGGCCATCTCTAAAACACACCCTAAATCATTGTCCATCTCACCTGCTGCCATTTTATATCTGGACATCAGGCTTCAAATTAAATATTTGTAGCTTTGGGGGGTTTTTTGGTCCCTAGAGAAGTTTAAAAAAAATTATCATTGCTTTTTAATTTTAGTGAAGACTTGGTATTTCCACTATCTGTGGAATTATATGCCTCAAATGTGATACATATTTTATGGTTTTTGAGAAAATCTGTCAAATAGCCTTGCTTAAATGGAGGAACCATTTAGGCATTTGATTTAATTATTTATGGCTTGAGATAAGAAAACAAAGTGCAGTTCAAGGATAGAACTTTCAAAGAAATCAAAATATGTTTCTTTTTAAATTTTCTTAACATTTTTTTAAATAAAGTAACATTGGTTTATAACATTATAGGGATTTCAGGCTTACATCACTATAATTCAATTTCTGTATACATTACATCATGTTTACTGCAAAAAATCTAATTTCCATCTGTCACAGTACAAATGACTCCCTTTACTCCTTTTGCCCCACCCATACCCTCTTCCCCTCTGGTAAGCACCAGTATGTTCTCTGTATCTATGTGTTTGTTTTTATCTTCTACATATGAGTGAAATCATATGGTATTTGTCTTTCTCTATCTGACTTATTTCACTTAGCATAATACCCTCAAGGTCTATCCACGTTGTCACAAACAGTAAGATTTCATCTTTTTATTGCATCTGAGTAGCAGTCCATTGTGTATATATATATATATATATACACATACATATACTACATCTTCTTTAACCATTCACCAATAAGAAGTTAATATTCAAAATATATAAAGAATTCATACAACTAAAACCCAAAAAAGAAAATAACCTAATTAAAAAGTGAGCAGAGGATCTGAACAGATATTTTTCCAAAGAAGATATACAGATGGCTAACAGGCACATGAAAATATGTTCAATGTCACCAATTATTAGGGAAAAGCAAATCAAAACCACCTTATGCCATCATTATGGCTATTATTAAAAAGACAAGAAATAACAAATGTTGGAGAGGATGTCAAGAAAAGGGAACCCTCGTACACGGTGGAAATGTAAATTGGTGCAGCTGCTATGGAAAACAGTGTGGAGAGTCCTCAAAAACTTAAGAATAGAACTACCATATGATCCAGCTATTCCAAAATATATTTCTTAACATGAGAATGTCACAGAAATACCATTCAAATAATTCACTATTTCACTTATTTGGCTTACTATATGGATAATCTTTTCACCTAGAGATGAATCTATTGACATGAAGCACTTTTTTCTTTTTTTTTTTTTTTGGTGAGGACGATTGGCCCTGAGCTAACATCTGTTGCCAATCTTCCTTTATTTTTTGTATGTGGGACACTGCCACAGCATGGCTTGAAGAGTGGTGTGTAGGTCTGTACCCAGGATCCAAACCTGCAAACCCTGGGCTGCTGAAGGAGAGCATGCGAACCTAACCGCTACACCACTGGATTGGCCCCAACATGAAGCACTTTTAATTGTTTGGGTAAGAAATGAAATTTCATTGAGTCAACAGTATCATCTTATTCCAAGTGCAAACCATATTAGTTAAGGAAATCATGTAAGTTTCTTCAGCGCAGACCCTCAAGACTTTTATCAAAATGCACTGTAAACCCATGAGATAGACATGCAATAAGGAAGTTTTCTAAGTTTATATGATCATAGAACACTTTTCTCCCCATCAGTATATCTACTTAAAATCATGTGGTTTCAATGTTTAATGAAGCACAATTTTATCTACTGAAGGTTATTGTATATGAGAAAGCATCTCTTCACTGTCTTTTGAACATATTACATACATTCCAGACTCTAAGATCCTGTTTAGACACTTCTTCCCTTTTTCCTTGATACATATATTTGAACTATATTCCAACTTGGCTGGAATTTGCATATGGTTGTTTTTTGTTTGTTTGTTTGTTTTTGCTGAGGAAGATTTGCCCTGAGCTAACATCCATGTCAATCTTGCTCTATTTTTCAGTATGTGGGCCACGAGAACAGCATAGCTGCTAACAGAGCAGTGTCGGTCCACTCCCGGGAATTGAACCTGGGCCACCAAAGCAGAGCGCTCTAAACTTAACCACTAGGCCAGCAGGGCTGGCCCTGTGTATAGTTTTAACTTTAAACTATGTATTAAAAATGTTCCTTAAAGACACGTAGAGTGGAAATAGCAATTTAGTCAACTTAAAATATAAAGAATAAGTTGGAATCCTTTATTGTTTTAACTTCAAATATTGTGATCCTGTGATAATTATTTTTTAATAGAACTTCTTTTCTACAATGAGTTTTCTTAGTGTTTCTGCTAACTTGTCCAGTATAGTTTTGTGAAATCTTAAAACAGAATCAGAATAAAATGACATTTTCTCTATTATTAAACATAGAACTAGTTATTTTAAGGGCTAAATAATTATGCAAGGAATGAGACAAAGCTTAGAAAAATAAGTTGTCATGAAATGTACGTCCTGAAATGTGGTTTTGAGATGATCCAAACTCACTGCCTTATTTTACCAATGGGTTGTATATGTGAGGCCTAGAATCTTCACCTGACATGGCAATATTTTTGTTTTACTACAGAAAAAATATGTCAGGTATTTTTGAAATGAACATTATTAGCAGTTTTTAGTTACTAGCGTTACTATAATCTGAAATTGAATTTAGGATTAATATTAACATTAACATAATAATACCATTATTTACATGGCGTGGGTAGATAAGAAGGACAGTGCTGATGAAGATGATTTTTGATGGCTTAACGTCTTTTCTGTCTTATGAAATGAAATTTTTGTGGTACTTTAATAATCTTCCTTTCATAAAACTTCACAGTCATATTTGAAACTTAAAAGGCTTGTACAGATTCCTGACAAGGTAGCAATTTAGTATTGCAGTAGATCTGTAAAGGCAGAGGATTGAACAGGGAAAGAAATGAGGAGGTCTAAGAGTCACAATGGAGGAGAATCTGACTCACCATGAAGCAGATTCACTGTACTGAAAGGACGAGGAGCTAAGCAAATCCTTCCCAGCGTATGCTGACATGATGACATGCTTTATTTCATGCTCCACTGAGAAAGAATACAGGAGTTCGGTGCTAATGTTCACTGTCACTTTCCTCTCTCCTGCTGGTATTAGAGCCTTCATTACTGTGTGTAAATGCACTGCAGCATGCAAAGTAATATTCTGTGGGTCGTATTTTCCTCTGTCGTTATTTGGCCTCTAAAATGGGTGCACAGTTTTGCTATACAAGTTCACTTCTGTATTCCATATTTTGAAAAATGGTTGTAAATTGGCAGTAAAAATGTGCAAAATGACTTCTAGATGGAAATGCTGTAGATCAGCAAAGCATTGTCACTACTAATGAACAAAGTTTTTGTAATGAGAAGCACAGTATAGTTTAAAGAAGACGGTCAAAAACATGGATTCAAATACAAGCCCTGTGGTTCACTAGTTATTTTACCTTTGGAAAGCAACATTTCTTGCCCCAGGTTTAGCATCTCTAAATCACAAATAGTAATGCCTCCCCTGAACAATTACTGGAAAGTATAGAAATAAGGAATGTAGAGCCTTTTGCAATACTATATGAGTAGTTATGACTAGAGAGGGTCAGGTTTACCAGTTCGGGTTCAATCAGAGAGAACCAACACAAGTTGTATAGGATAATCGATTCTTTCCAGGGTTTAGACCTCAATAATTGCGAGAACTGATGAAGTCTATGAAATTCTAGTGGGGAAGAGAAAGGAAAAATTGGAACCCATGAGTTCAAATTTGTAATTCACAAGGACAAACTTGATTTTTAACTCATCTATCACCATCTGAAAGCTCTCAATGCAGGCAACCTGCAGGAGGAGATGGGATCCTTTGCCGTGAAGCTGCACACACATGACATAGGACTTTGAGGAGACAAAAGATCTGATGCCAGCTGGAGGAGCTCCCAGCCCATCTTCTAAGGGACTTCAACAAGGTAAGCCAGCACGTGAGCAACAATGTGTGCAAGCTGCAACAGTGCCCATGTCCCAGTCATACCACCAGTGCATGCTGGCTATTGCTTTACTTCTGTCTTCCAAATCTCATGCACGTTTCTCGCGTCCTGTTCTAACCCAGAACCACCCAGAGAAGAGTGTATTAATACATCTAGTTTTAGCATAGCTAAATTGACACAGTACAGAGCTACTACAATAGGATAGTCTATGCTATTCTGTCATAATCTCTCCCAAATCTCAGAGGCTTAAATCAGCACAGGTTTCTTTCTTATGAAAGTTATATATTAGCTGTGACATTGGAATAGCTCTGTCTCATATCCTACTTCTTTCCAGATCCAATCTGACAGAGCAGCCTCCAATTGGAACTTGGCATTCATCATGGGAGAAAAAAAGAAATAGTGTGAAACAATGCCCTTGCTCATAAAGCTTTTGTACAGAGGTGACATATATTTCTCTTGCTTACTGTTCATTGGCCAAAATAAGTCACAAGGCCACATCTGATGTCACTGGGACCAGGGAAGTATATCCTTCTCCAGGAAGTGGGAACAGGTATGTACAAATAATAACAGAGTGTTCCACAGTCAACTCTCTTCAAAAATATTTGGTGCACTCTTTTTTCTTTATGCAAGTATACTTACCCACTCTCCAGGGAGGACAGGACTAAGTATAATTAGTTATGACATCAGATTCAAATAAAGGTCTCCATGGGTTTTCTTGCTCCAGAGACCTAGAATAAAACAACCACATAAAAAAAGTCGCACACAAATTATTTGCTTCCCCTACACCCTATACATTATGGCGGAAGAGGGAGAGAATAAAGGCAGTGAGATGAGAATAACAAAGATAAACACAGGCAAGAATAGAAGGAATAGCACATTCACACCACCATGGGAGTTCTGCAGTCACCATGGGAAAGATGGTAATTTCCATGGTGACTCCAGTCTCTTTCCCTGGGAGAAGCTCACTAGTTCATAGTTTTTTGGTGGCTGTGGCTTCACCCTCAGAAGTCTGTGGTCTGTCCATTACCCTACTTGGCTACACTTGAAGAGAACATTGGAGAATATGTCCTCCTTGGTGGCTGAGGAATTTTCACAGCCTTCTTCTCATCTTCCGGCAGTCCAAGGACCATTTCCTGGGTTGAACAATCACAGTCTTTTAGTCCAGACTGGTTGCTTTTGCAGTACTATTCTCTGAAAATTTAGCTTTTTATCCACTTGATACGAGTCAGTCCCATGTACCACGAGACACATCCAAAATTTGTTTTGGCTCTTTAGACTTTTTTGTGGTTATTTTCAGCCTACTCATTTGCTTCTGGGAGCCATGTATTTATTGATTTTTTTCACTGAGTCATTTCATTCAAGAGAAGGATTTATTAAAGTGTCTGCCAATTGGCGTACAAATTTGGTTTTTGACACAAGACTGAGTTTTAGTTGCCTTTGTCAATCAAATATTTTCTCAATTGTGTATTTGGGTGTTTGCAATTAATAGGAAGTTGACCTATAAGTCTCTGAATTTTTGGATCCTATTGTTATTGGAAGACAGTTTTCCATGGGTCTATGCCTTTTTGCACACCTCATGAGGGAGACACTAATTGCCCTTTAGTCCTCCTCGTTTTCTCAAGGATGTTTATATAGCTAACATCCTTGGAAAATATAGTGCCCTCCCTCCAGAGCAAAGTGTAGACGTGCTTACTGTCAGAGATAATGAAGATAAAAGTCTCCTCAAGAGCAAAGAACAAGTATGTTTACCGTCTATCGATAGTAACATATTTGCATTTCCTAAGCTCAGAGTTGCTTTCCTGTAATTCAACCCATTGCATGTGCCGAAGCCATCGGGCTCTCTTCCCAGTACCCTGTGAGAATGGGGCTCGAGAAACTGGGACAAAATGCTGATGCTCTGGCTACTACTATTTCTATAACTTTGTTTCTCACCCAAAAGTCACGTGTCATCTAAGAATATCCACCTATGAAACTGTCAGGCTATCTAATTAGCTGGCAAGTAGTATATAATCTCAGACCCCTGGAGAGTTCTTAATATTTTCCTGTTATTTCTGACTGCAAGCTGGCCGTTTTTTTAGTGAGCTCATCTCTTTTATGCACTCTCTTGCAGATAAAGCCAATGAAAACAAACCACTCTACTAATATTCTGGTTTTCAATTTCTTGGCCTGAAGTTTGTCCAGTACATTACTGCCTTCTAAGTTGTCACAAATCT
Source organism: Equus caballus (assembly GCF_041296265.1). Classification (NCBI taxonomy): domain Eukaryota; kingdom Metazoa; phylum Chordata; class Mammalia; order Perissodactyla; family Equidae; genus Equus; species Equus caballus. Next base: position 24,059,062 of record NC_091709.1, on the reverse strand, counting down.
TTTATTAAATGATTTACAATGGATTATGCACTTTCTTTAATTTAATTAGTTGCTCACCACACTATCTGGCAACTAAACCAATGTCACACTTCATTTTTGTTATTGTTACATCAGAAATTCGTCTCAGTGCTACCAGTTTCCCTGATATACTGAGTTATTTCCCTCTCCACCATGCATTTTGCATCTTCTAAAAAGTCTTTAAAAATTTGAATTATCTCATTCTCTTTATTATTTTGTGTATACCCTATTTTAAATGTCATTTTGGTGGGATTTAAATAAGGGAGAGATGATGAACACTGACATTTTTTTATAAAGCTTTGTCTTGGTTCTTTAGTTCTGCTAAAGCTTCTCTCTTCTCTTTCTGTTGCAGAAATATTCTGAGGCAGGATCCTTATTTTGGCTAGCACTGCTGAAGAGAAAGGAAGATAATGTCTAATCTACACAAACTTTAATATTTTAAAGTAACTTTCCAGCAGAAATTTTAGATTAAACCCTAATTATAGGTGGCTCTGAGCTTTTACGAAACTATGCCAAATCATTCTTAGTAGCAAAGAAACTCTGGTATTGCATGATACTATGCTAACTTCTCCTGATTACTTGAGATTATATATTTTCAACTAGGGATTCACAATCTTTGATTTTCAATTTAGCTCTACATATTTCATTCATGAAATGTTTAGTTACCATTTCACAATTTATTTTAATTATAAATTCAAACCTTGTATTGAATGATGCAATTAAAGGAATGACTTCAAATATTCCTACCACTCCCAATTATAAATGCAATTATGAAACAAAACAGAACAAAGCAAAACTCTTTCATTTTTACTTTTGATTGAGATTATGATAGTTTACCACCCCCTCTTTCCCCTGGTAACCACTAATCTGTTCTCTTTGTCCATGTGTTTAATTTCCACATATGAGTGGAGTCATACAGAGATTGTCTTTCTCTATCTGGCTTATTTCACTTAACATAATACCCTCAAGGTCCATCCATGTTGTTGTGAATGGGATGATTTTATCCTTTTTTATGGCTGAGTAGTATGTATTTTGTATATATATACACTATATCTTCTTTATCCAATCATCAGTTGATGGGCACTTAGGTTGTTTCCACCTCTTGGCTATTGTGAATAATGCTGCAATGAATATAGGGGTGCATGGGTCTCTTTGAATTGCTGATTTCAAGTTCTTTGGATAGATACCCAGCAGTAGGATGGCTGGATCTTATGGTATTTCTATTTTTAATTTTTTGAGGAATCTCCATACTGTTTTCCACACTGGTTGCACCAGTTTTAAGCAAAACTTTCAGATACTGATTGTGAGACCACAAGAAAGAAACTTGAATTCCAGCTGCCCTTTGATTTGGCACCAGCAACCACTAAGCCTCATTTCCTGTCTGTCATGATAAATCTTACCTGGCCCACACCACAGATGAATGCACCCTCTTCCAACCTCTTTTAAATTTTTCACTGGGAGTGCCTCTTTCAAATCTGGAGCCTGGCAGACTTTGCTGTTTGAAAACATCTGCACTCTTGGTATTGGCTCTCTCAGTTCCAGACCTTCTCTGGGAGAGCTCTCCTGCGCTCTTTGCTTCAGGGACTTCCCTACCTGTACGATAAATCCTTTAATTACACCAAAGGAAGACTGGGCTAGCATCATGAGTTTTGGCATCTGAACCTGACTTGGGGAAGGAGTTTTCCCACACTAGAGCAAGGTTGCTGTAACACTGAGAAATGTAGAAATTTATAATAAATTCTTTTTATATTATCCTATGTAGTCATGCACACCATAACGATGTTGCAGTTAACAACAGACCACATATAGACAGTGGTCTTATAAGATTAGCATCATATAGCCTAAGTGTGTAGTAGGCTATATATCTAGGTTTGTGTAACTACACTCTGTGATGTTCACACAATGACAAATCACCTAATTTCTCAGAACAATACCCCATCAAGTGACGCATGACTGTATATCTGTGTATATGTATATCCACGTATATATGCAGATATATATTTTACCATCATTAAGAATTTTGCTTATTTCATAAACAACTAAATTGTAATAATCTGTATATTTTATGCAGCAAAATTGCTTTACCTCTTCAAGTGGACTCTTTTAAAATGGAGAAATAAGTACTAGTTATTTTCTTTCAATTAAAGGAGAGGGGACATGGATTGGTTAATTGCACTATATTTATAACTATTTAAAATACATGAAAAGGGCAGAAAAGTCACCTATACTTTTAAAATCAAAGTTTAAATATGTATAAAACTTACATTTTAAGGTATCTGTTTGAATAATAAATGATTTTTCTAAATCTAGAATACTGATTTGCTAATTTTTCATTATGAGCTTGATAATCAAAGAAATATTTCCTTGTTCCTTGTATATAAATTGTCTCACATTGTTATTTATCATTACCTGTTAATTATTCTACTTGCAGGAAACTTCCAGTTCATGCTTCAAGCTGCTTTTACCCAAAAGGAAAGTAATTTTCTAAATATCGATTGAATCTCTGACATGCCCAGCATTGTGAAACTGCAGAACTTCTTTCTTCACACTGTCGAAATCTTAGACTCTTACAGCTAGAAGTAAACTTTTAAAATTATCTGGCCAACTTTCCCTTTGTAATTCTCTCTAGTGAAGGCAAACTAAGGAAATAATCCCCCAATTAAAGTGAGAGCCTGTGTCTTCCACAGTCCTACAAGTTCTTTATTACCTGCCAAACTTACTTCGGCACTTTTTACTTTTTATTATTCCTTATTTAAGAGCGAAGCTTATCACAGCAACAACTTGCAAAGTGTCAGCACATCTTATCTCACAATTCTACTTTGGGAATTGCTTATAAAATAAGACTAGCAGTATCTACCAATTTTATTGTGGATCCCCTGTTGTAGGACCCCTCCAGGGCCGCCTCCCAAAGAGAGGGTCAGGACAGAGGAGGTAGAATGGGTTTCCAGTACATGCTGTCTCTAGTGTCCACCTCTAAGGCTGGGGACATGGATGTGTATTCCCTCTCAGTGGTCCACTCTAAGGTCCCCTGCTCAGGGGACACATCATAGCTGAGAAACCTAAGCACAGAGCACTAAGTCTGCCAGCATCCACCTGTGCCTGTTCCAGACCTCCCGCTGTTTACGAGACTTCAAACTACTGCACATCTCTGGAAGCTTTCCTCCTTGTTTTTCTCCCTGCAAGGTCTGGCTGACATGTACATCTTCTTCTGAATATATTGGCTCCTTTCATTTCTACAAGCTAAACTTGATGCCTTCTCTTGCTTTTGGGAAGCAGTATAGAAGAGTGATTGAAAGAGACACTTTAGAGCCAGAAAGTGTAGGTCCTAATCCCATTCTTACCAATTACCGGCTGTGTAAAGTTTCCTCTGTTTCTTGATTCATAAAATGGAGATGAAATTGTAAACTTGACTTTCAGCATTGATGTGAGAACTGATGACTTAATCTATATAGAGTACTTGGAAAAGCACTGAGGTTCAGAGTGAAAAATATATAAATATTAACACATATTAAAAATTTTATAAAACGGATGCCCCTTATAATTTCTCATACTTATGGCCAATAATTCCAACTTGACACCTATATTTTCTTTTTTCGGTGATTTTTGTCTTACGAAATTCTTTTCTCTTGACCCTGTAATATAACCTAGTTCATTGTCCATCTTTAGAATCTGAAATCCAATAGGGCCTAGTTTATTCAGGCTGAAATTATTCTTGCAAATGTTGAAAAGAATTTTAGCTACTAGTTAGTAATGATAAAATTAAAACGTAAGCGAAAAAAGAGCTTCTTAGATAATTAATAAAGGAAACAGTTTTTCTAAGTTAAACTACAAAGAATCATTCGGAGAAAAATCGCTTTGTGCCACCAGTTCAAATGAAGAAATCCCGTAACGGGTGATCTTATTTATTGAGTTCTTTTATTTATTCAGAAGTCTCAATTGTACTGTAAAATTCATGCTCTTGTCACTCTCTCAACGTTGTAACTCTTCTGATGGTTTCAGACCCATGTTTTAGGAAGACAATTGCCACATCTATTTATTTAGTCCCAAATAATATTCTGAAGATTGATTCAACACTATTTTCACTTGGGACGACGTTGTGTTACACACGGTAAGGGAAATATGCAACTTTTAAATGATTTTTAAATTAACCCAGTCAATATCCACATTATCAGTATACATATTTTACAATAGTTTTACTGATTCCTCATCCACTCAATAAATATTACCGTGTGTATTATGTACTAGATTTTATGCTAGGTGCTAGGGATTTGAAGAAGAATTAAATGTTTCCAATGTCAGAGAGTGGATGACCTAGGAAGCAAGAAAAATGAAAAATGTAAAAAATAAATGCGAGTCAGTGTGGTTAAGATTGTAACAAAGATCTGTACAAGTGAATTGAAAGAATAACGTTATATAGGGACATCAGGGAAGCCATCACTCAAAAAAGTATCTCTTGAGCTGAGATTTGTCAAATTGGTTATTTCCTGACACTTTATTTTGTTTTTTAAATATATTCTATAATTTTAAAAAGTTAATGGCAAATTGCTGTTAAAAATAGAGTCTATTTTAAAAAACAATGCTTTGCTTTATAGGCATCATACTTCTAAGTGAAGAGGCCATTGGAGTCAGCAAGATCTTCATCTCAGACTTGTGTAACTGGAAGGAGTAACCTCCTGGGCTCTCATCATCTCAATTAATCACTTTTCAAAAGAAGGAAACAAATTTTGTTTTGATTTTTTTCTTCCAAGTCAGTAAATGCACACAAGTCTTCATCATGTCTTGTATGGCCATCAAAGCTCTAGCTCAGACCCTCTACCTTTGCTCTTTTTCTTGCATATTTCTGCTTTCATTCAGTGCCTAGTGTAGAATGAAAGCCATCAACACTCCTCCCTAGAGCTTAGACTATATGTGCACATCAACATATAGGAGGTGTTGACTTTCCATCTTCATCTTTAAGCCTTCATTCTCACTTAATGAAGTCAAATTAGGGTTCCCAGATTAGGGATGATAGATTGGACTCATGTACAAACTCACGGTCACACTATGCATGAGCATACTTTGAAGTGACTGTGGAATAAATTTCTCTTCTTTGTCTGCAGTAGTTTAAGAGTCTCGAAGACTCTTAAAGAGTCTCAAAGACCATGGCTTTTTATGTTCATTTTCCTTAATACTTTTCTACATTCCCCCTATCTAGAGAGTAGCTAATACCCATAAACACTAACTCATGTTCAGTGACGATCATGATGACAACATTCCAGATGTCCTCAGGAGGTACTTGAACTCCTGAAGTTATTCTCTTGCTGAATCCAGATTGGTAAATACAAAATGATTTTAAATCATTTTGTTTTTATGTATTGAAATTATGGTCCAGTAGATCTTAGTATTGTCAAATTCTGTATACTTTTATGCTTATCAGTATACAGTTACTAAATTTGATCAGATGCTTTATATCAATAAATATTGATAATTTGTACATAATAAATAATATACACGAATAAGTTTCTTTGAAATTGTCATATTATTTAACATATTAGGAAAAAAATCATGCATCTAAAGGAAGCAAATTGCTCAAAACATTTTCTATACTTTCAAACACATTCAAAACTACATTGCTGAGCAATTCTTTGCTTGATAAGTTTAAATTCCTTCAGAATACATTGAGTATTATTATCACTCACTTCTTAAACATAATGGCAATGCTATGCTGAGAGAAGAGTGTTTTTTTCAAGAATCTATAATGGTTGTAGCTAGAGTGCATAACCTAAAGAGTTATGCTCTATTTTTAATAATGTTTACAATTTTTAATGACGTGCTTACTAAAGTTTCATAAGTATTTCTTTTTCCAAATATTATTTTGTGCTTATTACTTTTCGGAATTTTACAGTATTCATCCTGGAGGGACCACCACAGTGCTCTAGTGATAAAATTGTAGAAACTTACAAAACTGGAGATAATCCTGTGGTTATTATGTGAATAGCAAAATATTTAAAAACATCAAAGAAAATGTTGATTTTACTCAGCTCTTTGTTAAAATTCTCTTATGCATTATTTTTTAGGAAAACATTCAATGATTAATTCTTCCTTGCTATTTTTGGAAAAGGAATTTTTAACTTTATTTTCTGATAAGCCATACCAAGTGAAAAATAATATAAATGTTCTAGAAAAAATTACCCTTTAAGATAGGCTCTAAAGTCTAAGAAATATACACACAACAGACTGCATCTATTTCAGTGACTGCACATTTTGAACGATAATTAATTTGCTCAGTATCTCCCTTTTAGGCTCATAAATTACATGCAGAAACCTAAACTCAATATTGGATTTACATATCTTAGATCCATAAAGCACCAAAAAATCACAGTATTTGAGTGTCCGTATTTCTAATATAACTTAGTCCTTAAAATCATTGTTTTCATTTTTACATGAAATAAAAGCTTTTTGGAAGATCCGTGATTATGGCACCTCATACGCATTGCTTTTGTGCTGCTGTGAGTGAGGGCCTGACAAACGCTCCGCAGACAGATGGCTAACCCTCTGCATGACATTATTCATGTTAAACAAAATGGCTTTCTGACGATCATAATGTAGCACCTGCTCTGGCGTTGTTCTTCTAAGGGCGGAGAAAAGACGGGATTTAGTGAGAACGTCAACTGCAATATCAGGCTGATGTTTGCTGACGGCCTTATAAGAAAGGAAATTACTAATCAATTAGCAAGAACTCATTTTATAATGATCATCACAAAGCAGGAATAAAATTTAATTTGTCGAATTATGCATACATATTTGCTTATATCAATGAACAGAAAAGGTTTATCTACATAGAGTAAACCTCAGCAAACAATTTTCTTTCCAAATGCACTGAAAAGCTAACCTGAATCAATTATTATTGAAATTTTACATGAAAAAAGATATATATCACACTGTTCAATTTTATCTTCATCTATTTGCTACTAATTTTCCAATTTTATTTCAAATATCTTATCATAATATTTTACTACATTTACTAGATGATTATTTTATGAATCAAAGTTTCTCATTATGAAAACACCCTTCAGATTAAATTATTTTTCCCTCTGCTTCTTGTTTTACTGCACTTCTGATGAGTCCTTCAATTCACAACAACTTTCCCCAATGAAACATAAACCTATTTACTCAGAATCCATTATCAGTTGTCAATGCAATATAGTTACCCTGCCCCAAGGTTTTACTTCTCTGCACTAATTGATGCTAATTCTGTTAGCACATTTTCACAATTTTCTCCAATTCTTTAATCATTGTAAATATGTTCCCTGACTACTCTGCCAGTTCTTACTGTTTCTCAGATATATGGCTGCACCATATTAACGGCACTGTCATGGCCAATAATACATCTGAAGGAAGAATTGTCTCCAAAGATTCTAAACCTACCACTGTCACCAAAAGCTAAGTCACTGTATTTGATGCACTTGCCTACTTCAGTAAACCAAAGACCATCAATAATTTACGTAAATAGACTGTATTTTTGTTAGTAATGAAAAGTTTATTTCATGATGTCTTTTTTAGCTGAAAAAGTATCTGAGTTTAGAAAGGTATTTATGTGTATATGTAGAGTTTTACACCTAGACTTCATAATGTATTTTGATGTATCATTTACATAAGTGAAATGTTAGAATGAGAAACAAACTTTCAGTATACTGAAAGTTACAAAAATTACCCACGTTCATGTCAATTGTACAAATCTTTAAACTGCATGTCTAAAATAAATAAGACAAATCCTTAAATATATGCCTAGCCTGGAAGAAACAAATACTATGTTACTTTCACATTCTAAAATCCTGGGAAAGTGGAGAGTGAGTTAGTCACAGTCTAGCCAAGGAGACAGTTGGCCTATTTGTGACTGAGTGACAATTAGGGAAAATGCCGAATGTCACTTAAGTTCTACTGAAGTTGTTTATCTCCTTCCCCTCGGGCAATTGATCTTTCAATGCCATTTACATGCATTACATAAAATAATTTCTAACCTATATCTTAAGGACTCTTTCCTAAAAATTAACTTTTCATTTTGATTATTATAAAAAATCATAATACTTGTAGAAGAGTTATAAATAATATAAGATTCTTGATACACAAGTTTGGGATAGTGGAGTGGATAGCATCTGCTATAAGCAGAGTTAAGACTTTTCATGAGTGCTTTGTTTTTTAAATGAAAGATTGATGATTATATGGAAGTAATCATATTACAATATATAAATGTATCAAATCAACACCTTGTACACCTTAAACTTATACAATATGTCAATTATAGTTCAATTAAAAAAAGAAATAAGAAAGGAATGAGTACTATGTTGACATATTCTATAAATGTTCTATAAGAATCTTAAATCAGATAAATTAGGAATTTAATTTATACATTATATATGTATATATTATATTTCTACATAAGTGAGATTCACTATTCCTAACCACAGCTCCCTGTAGAGAGAATAAATCTAAGTATACATCTCTATTCAGGTAATAAACTTTTACTCTTAACAAAATGGGAGTGGCCTCAAAAGGAAGCCACTATAATTTGTACTTGGTTGCATCTGCCTTAAAACCAATTTGACTAATATATGTGAAGTTATGCTTTAAGAAATAACAATATTTTGGAATTTTCGTACCACATATCTCTGTGTTGGAGCATTGTTTTCTGAGAAAAATTTTGACCCCCCCCTCCCCCCACCCCCGCACTGGAGATCATTTTTAGATACATCTCTGTGTTGTGGCATTTTATGTAACTCTGTACTGGTTAGAGATTTAGAGGTTTTTAATTTCATTAAGAGTTGCCAGTCCTACCTTCTCCTAGATTGATTATCAAAGCACATAGATCCGCCTTTAATTTCCAGTGTTGATGATCGTATAGTCTAAATTTTCCCCAAGAAGGCCAAGCATTGCCACCCACCCAAAAAAAGGAGTTATCTTGAAAATATGGGCATGATATTCTTCGAAATAGCATATTCCAAAGAAGTGAGATGTTTTTCTTTAGAAAGCACTCTTTGCCAATAGCAGTCTCATACCATGGTAACCAGACCTGTGTACGTATATTGTTCTCAGCGATCTGTTTCTAATTTTTTACTGTTTGAAAATATTCCAATCCATTTCTGTACTCAGTGGGGTTTTGTTAGTCATTAATATCTATATTGCAAATGTTTGTTGTTGTTGTTTTTCTGGAAAGTAGCAACTTTCTTAAATTAATTTGAACCTTCAGCTTCCCTTTGAGAGAACAAACCTACTCATAAGTCAAACAGTTGACCCCTCAAATATATCAGGATTTGTACTCTTCAAGTCGTTAAACTCAGTGCCTAGAATATTCCAAGTGGGGTTCATTTATTTCTCCTTTTTCTGAATCATTAGTTTAGTTTAGATGTCAAATAATATCAGATCTAAGATTTACCAAAAGTAACCTTTATCAGATAGCTACTTGGCCATTTGTCTTATCTACAGTTATTTAGACTACATTTTTATCTCCTTTTAGAATTAATTGTGCAGGAAAAACTTTTAGAGGCTGTATAAAATACTTTCCCAAGATCCAACTATGTGACAGCTGCTCTGTTTCTTTTCTCCACGAATTTTGGGATTGTATTTAAATCTGTCAAGTTCATCAGGAATGATTGATTATTTAAACCTCATTCAATTAATTATGTCTTTATGTTCTTAATATCTATAACATATATTTTAATGTTAGCATATCTTACTAATGAGAGAAAATTTACAAAAATATATTTTAAGGTATTATTTTCCTTAATTTTTCCTTTTATAAATCTTTACCTTTCTCATTATTTTATTGGTTCTTCATTTTTCATAACAGGATTCAGAAGGTTCATCTGTTAATAATTGCGTTAGCCATCTGTCACACTTACCTAAGTCACAAAAGTATTAGCTTATTTGCTTAAAATCCAGATTATTTAATGTTCCTAGATGATCCAATTTTAGTATTTCCATACCTATTAGAATAAGACCTTTACCATCCGGAAAACTGGCCTCAGCCTTCATTCCTTAGTCTCCCACATATTCCACATTTATATTCTTCCTTTAAAGCGCGTCTTTACTCTGCTCAGCCTTCTATCTTTCTGCTGCTACAGTCCCAGTGCAGATCGTCACCATCTTTCTCTTGAGCTACAGCAGTAGTCCCTGAATTTATATACTGGCTTCCTTTCTTGCTGCTCCATTCCAACTAATTTTTTGCATAACATTCAGAATGATTAAAGAAAGCAAAGCAAAACAAAACAACCAAGAAAGGCATGAATTGAATCAGTAATGGCCTATCAGGAGTGTTTTCATGACTTCCCTTTGCCTTTAGAGTCCCTCATTGTCTACTCCTGAACATCTTAGCTGCTCTGCCCACACCCATAGCCACCACACTCCAGCTCTGTTCCAAGTGACAGTCATTGCGTGTGCTTTTTAATTTATTTGTAGTACACTGGCTTGATCTTTATTATTTTTCACTCCTCAACTTAGGTGAGATTTCAGGTCTCAGTACCTTGACCATGGTGGAACATTGTGGTTATGCTATGGGCACTGGAGCCAGACACCTACAGTCTAACACCAGCTCAACCTTTCAGCACCAGCATGCCCTTGGGCAGTTTACTCCATCTCTGTATTGCATTTTCTTCCCTTATCAAATGGGGCTAATCATATTGCCCACCTCAGAGGTCTGTCATAAGGAATAAATAACTTTATATACATATATATACAAAGCACGTAGAAAAGTGTATAGTGTATTTAAAGCACTTATTAAGTGCTTTAAATAGAGTTATCTCAATAAAATGTCCTCGATGATTCCATTAGTAGTTATTGTAATAATAGCAGTAATATAAGTATAGCTGGCTCAATAATTCTTGCTAAGTTTTAGGGACTGTCCTATCTAATTATATTCCTTCTGTTAGTCTCTGTCACAAAACCCTGATTTTTAAAATCATATTAAAATCTTTATTGCAAATGTGTTTATTATTGACATGTGTATAATCCATAAGGCACACACTAAACTCTAAGGTCCAGGCAAGCAAGTACTATATCTATTTTATTTATCACTGTACAATTAGTACCTATAACTGCCTAAATAGAAGACCAGTAAGTTTCTTTGAATGAATCAAATGCTACTGATTGAATTTCTTTAAACAACTGAGTGGAGCAAGCATTTGAGACTAGAGTGAGAACTCCTAAAAGGACAGGAAAGGCAATCCATGAACTTAACAGAAGTGTCTAAAGACAATTTATCAAGTAGCTCTTAGCAATTGTTGAACTTCCAGACAAGATAGTTAGCAACAAGTGGATTCAATGAAATGATCCAACTGGAGCATTGGTGGCTGAGTATAGGTGGGAGGCATCTGTCAATAGACAGTAGGCAAAATCCAGGCCATCTGTACGTGGAGAGCATCTGTTAATAATTAGTGTAGATAACTGATCATTTGAGCTATTGGTTCTGGGTCAGGTAAAGTACCCACAATAGGAAGTGACACTTAGGGAAACCAGGTAGAAATTAGCATACCAGGTAGAGATTTTGTCATGAAACGTGAAATAAAAGCCCATAGCCTAAAATATACTGTGATGATAGCATTATGCTGACCAATACAACTAAAAAACTATGTTTCCTTAAAAAGTCAATGAAAATTTTTTTTTTAATCTTTAATTTTCTTATGTCCTCATTGAGGGATATTTATTTAGGGAAACTTTTTGTTCGTATAAACTCTACTAGGCACATTGAAAAGCAAATTAGACAAACTTTCTTTCCCAAATGAACAAAGTTACATCTAATGTGTATTTTGCATGATGATTTCATTATGCTTCACTTTGTCTTTGATTTTCTCACTTCACTTAAATCGTTGTAGCAATTTTTCTTTGCTCTGCCTCCTCTGCCAAACAGCTGATCTTATTTGAATTAAAAGTGCAGCTGTCGGCATCAATCTTTCATGGTATATATGGATTTAAAAAATAAATTTCTAAGTACAAAAACTCATGACATTATTCAGCTCATGAGCTAATTCAAGATCTGTTTGTCATGATGTAGCTGTTTCCATTCCTATGCAAATTCTGCTTTGTTCTTGGTGTTGACATTTTCTTCCATTTAACAGTCGGCAGAATTAAAACATAGACTAAGACATTACGAGTCAACTCTCATTATATTAATGCAAAAATTCAAATTATCCTAATTATAACTTAATACAATTAATCTACAAACAAATGCTAATGCCATTGTTAGTTTACATGACATGGCGATCATTTTGATTTATATATCTTCCTTAGGATTCTCCGTTTTCACATCTCTAAAATGGGAAAGGTTATACAGAAATATCCAAAAGCACCCGTGAATCAACCACATTGCCTATAAGGCATTAAAGATAACATTTAAATTAAGCCAATATTTGAGATTCATTTTCTTCATATGTTTGAAAATTATTTTGGAATCTAGAGTATCTATTTTGTGCTTTTGATTAAAATTAAATATTTATTATTCTTTTTATATTGTAGCCACATTGGCAGATAGGGAGGAATGAAATTGTTTTCTGGGGTCAGGTCATTGTATTTGCCATGACTGAGAAGTTGCTGTCATAACAATGCACAAGATAATGAAAAATAATTAAAATTACACATTTTCAACTTTCTAACAGTACTGGATTTGTGAAGAAATACATGCTTTGAGCATGTTCTTATTTTCCAACTTTTAAACAAATCAGAATATGCCATTTTACTAAGATCACACAGCTCTCTCTGAATGCACTCAATCATATCATTAATGCTTATTAAGTTAGTATTAACCTTGTCTCCACTACATACAATTTTATAAAGAATGATATTCCTATCTGTCAACTAATTGCACCAATAAACTTCACTGCAGTGACATAATTAATAGACCATACTATTTAAGAAGGTGACATTTCTTACTCTTTTAGAGCTCTCAACTTGGAATTTGAAAAGAAAGTTACTGATAACAGGATTTTAATCTAGAGTAGTACCTAGTTGACAGTTAACTGAAACAGCTTTCTTTCCCTTAACAGTAATAAAATAGAAAGGACTAATTATCCCTTTTTACAGGTGCAATTGGAACCTAAAACTCTGGAGACAGTGTGAGCAGTAAACTACTGTTATAGTCTATTTCACCATTTGCACCTTAAAATTGTAGCTACCAAATCAACAAACAGAAGACTCAGTCATGCTAAATATATGATTCCAAGTTTTGAAATTGTTTGCTAATGCTCTCTGTGGACTCTGAGTAGTTAAAATGAATATTTGTTTAAAAAATAACCAGAATTTCAATTCATATATTTTTAGATAATTAGAACTTTTAAAACGCAATGTTAAAAACATAATCTGTTTTAGAATTTTTTAAGAATCACTTAAAAAATTCTTTGGGGCTGGCCCTTGGCCAAGTGGTTAAGCTCGCACACTCTGCTTCGGTGGCCCAGAGTTTCACGGGTTCGGATCCTGGACGCAGACATTGCACCACTCATCAGGCCATGCTGAGGCAGTGTCCCACACAGCACAAGCAGATGGACCTACAACTAGAATATACAGCTATATACTGGGGGGCTTTGGGGAGAAGCAGAAGAAGAAAAAAAGATTGGCAGCAGATGCTAGCTTAGGGCCAATCTTTAAAGAAAATAAAAAGTAAATGCTTATTAAAACTCTTTCTCTTTCATTGCTTGAATAACTAAAGTTATCTCCTGCAAAATATGACCATTTAGAGTGTTTCTTTAGTAATTATGATGCAGTACCCTTTCCAAAGTGGAAGCCAAACATGATAATCAAAAATACATTTATGTCTGAGACACACTATTTTCGAGCAAAATCGTTTCCGTATACCCAGGAACACATTAAATCTTAAGAAATGAATTTTCACATAAAACAAATACAGCAACCTTCGACTTTGGAGAAAGAGCACATGTAGTTGTGTTCTTTCTTTAGGATACAATCAATATAAAAGCAAATCTATCCATGTATAATGTAGATTTAAAAATATGAAGCAAATTCTAAAAGTGCAATGTGCTGTTTAATGATTACAGATATTACATATAAAATCACATTCAATCTGAAAACTAACAAGTTTTCAAAATCTAACCTTTGAAAAAACTGAATTGAGTTAAAAATACAGGTTTTTTCCTACTAAATTTAATTTAGGACAGTCTAAAATAAGATTACATATAGAGATAGGTTCTGTGAGACTGCACAAATATTTTAAATAATTCATTTTAAATTTCAACTTGGTGTGATATGCTTTTCTAAATTTTGATGACAATATTCTTTTTAGTCTGAAATCATATTTTTCCAGAACTTGTTAATAATTTTTAAAATTATAAAATTATTTAAAATAACAAAATTATTAAAATTAACCTTTTTAAAAATAAACCACGTTATAAAATTCCCAGAAAATCCCTCCTCCACACTCTTTCAAATACAAAAATCTATTCATTTCTCCTTCAGCAGAAATCATCTGCCCTATAGTTCACTGATATGAAATTAGATGCAGTGCCTGAACTGGAAGTCATGATATCAGTTTGCTGTGCAGATTAAAATCATCGCCACCTTATACAGGTGCTATATTCTCGCTGAGTGAAGGAAGGCGCATTCTTTCTCCAGGTCGTACATCTTGCCAGCAAAGAGAAAGGCCACAGTAGTTGTTAGGGTCTCTGAATTCCTGAAGACTTCATTCCAATTATTTGGGCCTCCTGACAAGATTTTCAATTAGGCAGTGGCTGTCTCTCTTCACTGAGAGGAAAATATAAATCTTATTGCTTCTGCTATGCCTACTAAATATTAGAGAGGAAGAGTAATAGAATGTTTAGAAGCAGCAGGAAATAGAAAAGAAAGAGGAAGAATGGGAGGGAAGGAAGAGTAGAAAGAGGAGATGCAGAGCTGGCTAGTATCTAGGTAACATTGACCATCACATTATACCTCCCACTGAAAGACAATATCTGGACCCGTCTGACACCGAATTTTCCTGGAATGGGAATGAAATTATTTTCGAAGGACATTATGAAAAGAACACGAACATATTTGTTGACTGTCTGGTTGGTTCCTTATTTGGTTGGTTGGTTAGCTGCCTGATTGATTTGTTTGCTGATTAAAAAGCCTTTGGAAACATGCCCTTTCATGACAAGGTGAGGCCTCTCGTGGCCTCCAGTAGATCTGAACGTCTTCAGATGTGATTGTGTCTGCCTAGTGATCTCTGGGGTATCTTATACTAACTGAGCTTTTAAAAGTAAAATCAGTCATTCAATTTTTTTTGTACAAGTCCTATTTTAATATTTGGGAAAAATTCAAAAACTGATCTTGAGGAAAGTGACAACACCAAGATAGTGACACAGGTCTTTCCTGATTTTGAGAAGCAAATCGAAAGAACAACTAACTACTGTTCATAAGCAAGACACCACCAGAAAATCCTAGAACACAGGGTGAGATCTCTGCACCACAGAGACAAGACAGGCCTCATTAGGATGATGGATATTAACTAGATGCATGTGGTAATCATTTTACGATATATGTAAGTCTAGTCATTATGCTGTACACTTTAAACTTATTCAGTGCTATATGTCAGTTTTATGGTTGTTTCTGCATTGTCATTTTATTTTCCCTCCATGCCTGTTCTGGTTTCTCTCATCCAAGAGACTTTTCTCAATTTCTTGTGACCGAGATAGTAAAAATCATTCTCCTTTGCAATGAAGGTAGAAAAGCTTCCAAAGTTTAGTATATAAACTTGACATTGATTTCCCTGTGTCTAGTCCCAGAGAAGCAAGACTCATTTTGTTTTCCTCTGTTCCTTTCTCTAGAGTCTAGGAAATTCATCTTTTTTTTTTAAGGAAGATTAGCCCTGATCTAACATCCACTGCCAATTCTCCTCTTTTTGCTGAGGAAGATTGGGCCTGAGCTAACATCCATGCCCATCTTCGTCTATTTCATATGTGGGACACCTGCCACAGGATGGCTTGATAAGTCCTGTGTGGGTCCACGCCCAGGATCCATACCTGCGAAACCCATGCCACTGAAGTGTAGCCCATGAACTTAACTGCTATGCCACCAGGCAGGCCTTAGATTCACTGTTTAAATTTAGTAATTAATTAGTCATTTAATTAACAACAGCAAAAGTCTTCAGGTTAGGTGTAAAGATCATTATCCAGCTATGAGGAAGTGGTAGGCGGGCATGGGCATGCAACTGTTTTTTATTTAAGCTGTTCAGTGATTTCTTTTCCCTGTCTTCTATCTTGATGTCATCTCACCTTACTGGCTGTGATGGTCAATTTTATGTGGCAGCTTAAAGGGCATTTTGGAGTGAGATTAACATTTACACTGGCTCACCTGGTCATTCAAGTCATGGAGCCACTCAGGGTTTTGGGGGGCAAATTTGGTGGCTTCCCTGTGTATCCCCCTCCTTCCATCTATACATTTTACCTACTGCCTCTGTTAAATGTTTGCATCTTTCAAACCTGTATTATATTACTTTACTGATTTGTTCTCCCCCTTGTCTTTGTCTTTGTTTTTTTTTCTTTTTTGAGGAAGATAAGCCCTGAGTTAACATCCACCGCCAATCCTCCTCTTTTTGCTGAGGAAGGTTGGCCCTGAGCTAACATCTGTACCCATCTTCCTCTTTTATATGTGGGATGCCTGCTAGAGCATGATTTGATAAGCGGTGTGTAGGTCCATGCTGGGGAGCTGAACCAGGGAGTCCCAGACTGCCAAAGTGTAGCTCCCAAACTTAACTGCTATGCCACTGGCTGGGCCCCTTGTCTTTGATTTTTTAGGTTACAGAAAGGAGAGTCTTTTCAATAAATGGTGTTGGGAAAACTGGACAGCCACATGCTAAAGAATGAAAGCAGACCGTTATCTTACACATGCACAAAATCAACTCAAAATGGATTAAAGACTTGAATGTAAGACCTGAAACCATGAAACTTCTAGAAGAAAACATAGGCAGTATGCTCTTTGACATCAATCTTAGCAGCATATTTTCAAGTACCGTGTCTGACCGGGCAAGGGAAACAAAAGAAAAAATGAACAAATCGGACTACATCAAACTAAAAAGCTTCTGCACAGCAAAGGAAACCATCAACAAAACGAAAAGACAGCCTAACAATTGGGAGAAGATATTTGCAAACCATAGATCAGATAAGGGGTTAATGTCCAAAATATACAAAGAACTCATACAGCTCAACAGCAAAAAGACCAACAATCCAATTAAAAAATGGGCAAAGGATCTGAACAGAGATTTCTCCAAAGAAGATATACGGATGGCCAACAGGTATATGAAAAGATGCTCAACATCGTTAGCTATCAGGGAAATGCAAATCAAAACTACAATGAGGTATCACCTCACTCCGGTCAGAATGGCTATAATTAACAAGACAGGAAACAACAAGTGTTGGAGATGATGTGGAGAGAAAAG
Organism: Equus caballus; assembly: GCF_041296265.1. Classification (NCBI taxonomy): domain Eukaryota; kingdom Metazoa; phylum Chordata; class Mammalia; order Perissodactyla; family Equidae; genus Equus; species Equus caballus. The sequence continues at coordinate 24,041,652 of NC_091709.1, read as the reverse complement.
AACCCTTGTACACTGCTGGTGGGAGTGCAAACTGGTGCAGCCACTATGGAAAGCAGGATGGAATATCCTCAGAAAATTAAGAATAGATCTCCCATGTGATCCAGCTATCCCACTGCTTGGTATTTATCCAAAGAACTTGAAAACTCAAAGGCATAAAGACACTTGCACCCCTATGTTCATTGCAGCATTATATACAATAGCCAAGACTTGGAAGCAACCTAGGTGCCCATCAAGGGATGAATGGATAAAGAAGATGTGGTATTTATACAGGATGGAATACTACTCAGCCATAAGAAATGATGAAATCCAGCCATTTGTGACAACATGGATGGACCTTGAGGGTATTATGCTGAGTGAAATAAGTCAGAGAGAGAAAGTCAATAATACTGTATGATCTCACTCATAAGTAGAAGATAAAAATGACGACAAACAAACACATAGCATTGGAGATTGGACTGGTGGTTACCATAGGGGAAGGGGGGAGGGGGGAGGGCAAAAGGGGTGATCAGGCTCACATGTGAGGGGATGGACTATAATTAGTGTTCGGGTGGTGAACATCATGTAATCTACACAGAATTTGAAATATATTATGATGTACATCCGAAAGCTGTATAATGCTATAACCCAATGTTACTGCAATTAAAAAAAATTAATTAAATAAATAAAATAAAAATATGTTTACAATTGTTATAGTAGGACTCAAGGGAGTAGGTAGATAAACAAGTTATAAATATACTTGTACATTTTTAAAATTAAATTGTCCCCACTGGCAGAGATTTATTGTGATCATATTTGTGGTTTGACTCAAACTTGGCTCTGAAAATCATCTTATATCTTCCAATATTAACTTCTCAAAAATCAAATTAACATCTAATGACGTTTCTTCTAGAAATGAAGCTATATATTAAAAACTATATGTATTCAACATAGTGAAATTCATAGGTGTCATAGTATTTGGAATTTAAAGGGAACAGAAATCAAGTAATAAACTTTACACACAATTCAGAACCCCTCTCTATAACTTTCTCTTAGTATTTTCCTATCTCTGCTTCAACAGCAAAGTAGAGAATTCACAGCTCTTTGCCAGGTTGTGTTTTGTTTTCAGACACCTGTAACTGTCAGATATATCTTTGTCAAATGGGTTGAATTTTTCTCCTTCTATCTCTTTCTAACTACAAGTCAAAAGTTATTATTTGTATTTAAATACAATTACAATTTAAGAAATACATTTTTTTCATGCAGTAGTCTTTTTTGTATTGTAATATTACCCTGAAGTTCATACTTTCTACCCCACTTCCTACCTTAGTTATTTATAATAACTACTCACTATTTCAACTGTTGGTCATAAACATGCACTATTTCCTACAAATTCATGAATCAGATTATTCTTTTCTGGATACACTGTGCTTTGTTAACTTCCTGTCTAAACTTTTCCAATTATATTTTAACTATGGCATAGTTCTAGGCAAAATACTTTTGTTAATACTGCTGAATACTGCTTTAGCATTTTCAGTAAGCTTATCATATTGCTCAACTATGTGAGCTTAGTTTTATCCAAAATAATTAATACTTTTTTAAACAAGTAATGTGTTGGAGAGGATGCAGATGAAAGGGAGCCCTCATACACTGCTGGTGGGAATGTAAACTGATATAGCCACTATGGAAAAAAGTATAGAGATTCCTCAAAAAATTAAAAATAGAAATATCATACAATCCAGCTATTTCACTTCTGGGCATTTATCCAAAGAACACAAAAACACTAAGTTGAAAATATATATGCACCCCTATGTTCATCACAGCATTATTCCCAACAGCCGAGACATGAAAACAACCAAGTGCCCATCAACAAATGAATGGATAAAGACGATGCAATACGTATACACAAAGGAATACTACTCAGCCATAAAAATGACAAAATAGTGCTATTTGTGACAACATGGATGAACCTTGAGACTATTATGCTGAGCAACGTAAGTCAGACAAAGACAAATATGATTTCACTGTTATGGGGAAGATAAACAAACAAACATATATAAGCAGAAAAATTAGCAGTTACATGAGGTGGAGGGGGTGGAGGTCCCACATTATTAATCAATGTCACCTCAATAAGATAATAAAAAATGGTTATAATTAATACCTTTTTTTACATATTCTGCTGTTTAGATGTTACCGTTCCTACCTTTTACTTGTCTCTTAAGATTGATTTTTGAGGCATAATTGCAGGGTTTACAATTATCCCTGTTAAATTTTAATGTAGTTTTTAGTACACTATTTTTTTCAAATGTTTAATCCTACCAACCTATACTTTCTATCCCTCCTACGCTGATGTTATGTTTGATTTTGATAAGCATGCCACCAATATCCTCATTCTATTACTAATTTAAAACTGTTGACAAGAACAAAGTTGAGAGTGGAACCTCGTAACGTAAGGCTAAAAACTGTCAAAAAGCATCATTAGTGGGCACTGATTTCTCACTGCCACAGAAATAGTAAAATCACACTTCTCTGATTTAAGTTATCCCAAAGTTTTCTTCTTGAACATAAAGATGCTATGAAAAATTTGATCAAATGTCTTCTTAAAATGTTGATACACAGTTTTTATGCCACTCTCTGTACCTATCAGTTTAGTGTGTTGTACACTTTATTAACACACAGTAAATCGTCCCACAGTTAGGTCTATTTTTGGTTCAAATAACAGAAATCTAACTAAAATTTAAGGAAAATAAACACGTAAATTTATTTACAGAATAGTGTGATGTTTTATGGCCTCCTACTCTGGATCTCAAGAACAAAACTGGAGGCCTAGGTCTCGTGGAGAAACAAGGATTTCATCTTCCTCTTTCTTTGGCTTATTTCTGCACACTTCCTCCATTCTTTTTAACCTGCCTCCTATCTGTATGCTGCAACAGGGCAGTACAAAGTACATAAGATGTACATATTTCAGTGCAATATCAAAAAATAATAATTTTCTCTCACTAATTCCAAATTTTAAATTCCCAGGAAAAGATCTTTAATTCCAGGAGTTAATGACAGAACTATCAGGGTTGACTAGAGGGGTAGACCTTCCAGAAAAAATAGTGATTAGCTCAGACTTATTTAGTCTTTCTTTCCTAAACCAGTAACCACTAATCTGTACAGTTATCAGCTCTTGTAGCAACAATTTAAGTGAGGGAATGTTGAACCCTCTGAAAATTAGGGAGTGAGAAGATTCCCTAAAAATCTTAGGAAAAGAGGTTGAGAAGACAGGTGGATATATGGTTTAGTATAATCTTCTATTTGGTGTCCATGTATATAATTTCTTTTTCCAGGTATTAAAATACCCAAATGTTGTCAAATATCAAAATCCCACTGTCTGGTGTGCAGCCACAAACCATGTAGAACCTCACCAATTCTTGACCAACTCTAACACAGAAACAATGCCATGAAGTCACTCTTTTATCACTCAAGTCTGTTTAGGTAGTGTCCTTTCCTCTTCCATTTTATCTTTATATCTGCATTAATTGGGACATCAGGACTCTGTCTTCTATGACAGAAACCTAACTCAAACTTGAAATCTATTGGCACAAACAAATGGAAACTCAGGGAAGAATGGCTTAGAAAGAGTGACTGCCAGATGCTCAAATAATATCCTCAGCAACGTGTCTTTCAAGACCTTGTAGATGTATTGACTTCATTTGCAGGTGTCTCTTGGCATGCAGTAGCAAAAATAGTCACCAGAAGCTCCAGACTATATTCCACAGGCTTGCAATTTCCAGATGAAAAGTGTCCCTCTTTTCTGATCTCACCAGCTAAAATCATGAGACTGATTCTTTTTTTGGTCTGGTCTAAATCACATGCCTTCCTGTGATCATCTTTGTGGTCAGCAACACCCAAACCACATTGGCTGACTGCAAAGGACTTTGGGAGGAGTCACCAAAAGGAATGGATGCATTCTGTTTCCAAAAAAACAAGAAAAATGCTGGATGGGGGAAAGTATAGATGCAGCCACTTACAGACACAAAAACTGATATGCTGCTCTGGAAGAGACAGAAGATTGTTACATCCTTTGATACATCTAGTGGCAATATCTGGGCCTCTACTCCAGTCTTTTTAGTTAATATTCAAGCCTCATCTAATCTGGCTTGAATGCTTAATGCTGTGCACTAACTGATCAGTTTAAACATGCCCTAAGCACCCAGAAGGGAAAGAAGAAAGTATAAATTTCTCACCAGTCCAAGCTTAAGATCATCCTGCTGAACTAGTGTGGTATGAGAACTGAATGGACCAGTGAAAACAATGGATATCAATTGGTTACTTTCTTCTTTGAAAGTGGAGTAATATCAGGCAGTTAGTAATGTCAATATTGTCAGTGGAGTAAGGGAGTATACTTTCTTGAGAATGGAAATCATTAGGGAGAGAGAGAGAGAATGTTTCCAAGATGCTATCTTGAGAAGATGACAAAGAATGGAATCAGTCCCAAATGGAAGTCAGTGTTAATCTTACGCAGGACTTAAGATGCTTTAGAGAGAAACAGAATGGGAACAATATATTGCACAGATTCAGTTCATTGGACAGATATCATCATGGAAGCTTTTGGAAGCAATCTTCTATCTATTTTTCTTTCCTCAGTGTAAAAGAAAGCAAAATAGTCAGTTGTGAGAATTTTGGGTAGTGTTAGATATTTGAGAATGGGCAAGGAAATGAAGTAGTTGTCTAGGAGACCAGGAAAATGACAAGGGACCAGAGAAATACAGTACCATAGACAGAAGCCATTATAGTCCACTCAATGTAAATGGTCATGAAGATAAAGTGACACCAGACAAACTTGTCCATCTATATAGAAATAACTAAAGTTTTGGATTTTTGTCCGACACAAAATAAAAGAAGGAACAGAGAGTTGAGTAATTCAGCAACAGTGCTTAAAGATGAACCATGTGGTTTAACTTACATGAGAAAAACATGAGAGGAGCTGTCTCAATGAAAATGTGACAGGATCGTTGAATCATAGGTACTGGTGAGGTCTGAAAGACTGGGTATTATAGGAAATGTTCTGGAAACATAGTAGGTGAATGCATAAATTAATCCTGGGGTTTGGAAAGAGTTGTAGTTATTGCGGGTAACAGTGCCTAGGCCAGTGTAAGAACTAAGGACAAACTGATGTAGATCAGAGACCAAGATCATTGGAAAAAAAGAAATCAAGACACTGAGAGTCTGAGCGATTTGAAGGATCACTGACATGGACACATAAGATAGGAATTGTAACAGCAGTAGTACGGAGGAAATGGAGTGACTCAGGTACAAAAATCTTCAAGAAAGCCATGGAGCATTTTGGGTGGGGCAGGGAGTTGACTAGGAATTAGGAAGATAACCGCAACAAAGAGGAGCATTGGCTTATGTGGTCAGATGACCTAAGATTCAAAGCAGGAGGAAAGGAGAAAAGCTTGGATGTACAACAAGGAACAAGAAGAACTTTTTCTTCCTCTTCAAGATCTATGGTATTAAGAACATGGGAGAAGATCCTCAACATTTGAGAGGACTCAAAGGGAAGTAGCATTCTCAGCAGAGCCAAGATTCTCTTTGAGCAAAAAGTTAAGTAGGTACATAACGCGTATAATTATCGTATATATTTTTGAACCACTAAGCTTTTGGAATGATCTCTTCATTTCAGATGGTTTTGGTACATTTTAAAAGAGGAAAAAAACCTATTTTTACTGGGTAGATGCCAAGACTAGCAGAATGAGGGAGAAATGTAGGCATTAGTATCTAAACCTATAAAAACACTTTTTTGTAATGATGTGTTTTGACATTTTTGAAAAGTAAATTGCTTATGAGTCATTAATCAACTATCCTTTAATTAAGAAATTAAAAAAATAATCAAACAGACAGCAGGCCATGGAAATAAGACTTTACTTAGACCCATCCTCAGTCATTTGCAGTAGTAAGCATGGGGAGAAATTAAAATGTTTATGAAATGTTAGATCTGGATGTGAACTTATGATCGCTGTGCTTCCATTTTGGGGGATTCAAAACTTAATTACATATTTTCTCCCTTTTGATTTCACTCCTCTATTGCCATGGATAATTGAGGATTGACTGAATCATCACCTACTGTTTTCCTCTTTGAAATGTTTTCTTATTACCTTCTATTTCAACCCGAGGACCCAGCTGAAACTGAATACAGTTTCCTGAAAATTCAGAACATCACTATCACTTTCTTATTTTTTCTATTTAAATATATACACTAATTTTCATGCAATAAACATCTCTATATCCTTTGTCACATTGATAAAAGGTATTAAATGTAAAACTAATGTATTTAGTAAATATCAATGTTTAGTGAAATAGAGGTTTTGTAAATTAACGTTAGTAGAATTAATTTGGCTATCTTATGTTTGTCTAAAAAATTAGCTATTTAGCAATACCTTCAATGATTAAATTTAATTCTTTATTTTCCTACACAGATTATTGAACCACACAACTATTTGCTTCTTCTAAACAAATTTTTTTTAGGTTAAGTAAGATAATTCTGCAGGACATTGACACACAACTCTCTATCCTTTAGACTAAGCACTTAGTGACCCGTATAACCATCTCAAAATTTCTTAAACAACTTGCTGTAAAAAATAGATAAATAATGGTCTTGTGTATTAGCCTTGCGGAGAGGTTATGTTACAGATGAACCAAATTAGAATTGTAAAAATACAGAATATAAGAGCTACTGTGTGATTGTAAATGGAGGGCAGTACCTACCTGTCTGGGAAGTTGAACCAATCAATCCGAGAGTCTTTCAAATTATGCATGGTGTTCCCTTCAGTGTGAACTTGAGCACTTTTTTCAGGTTTTAGCACTGACATTTCTGACTTGGAGTTATTTAGCTATAATTCTTTTTTCAGTAATAAATAAACCCATGAACAAAATGAATCCCTGGGCACTCAAATTAATTCATAGTTACTCTAAGTCATTGTGTAAGAGAGACTTTGTTGAACTTTTCTTGTGGATTTTTTATTTTTTTCAGAACAACATGAGACCAATTCAACAATTGAGAACTGAGTATCAGTTTTGTTCAAGTCACTAGATACAGCAGGGTAGCAAAAAATATGAAAACATGGAACATGTTTTCAGGAAAATATACTTATGCTGTAAAGGAGCTGAAAATTCCTCTCAAGACACAGGAATCGCTTAAGTGTGATTTCTGCATCAGAATCCCCGTGTTATTTATATGTATATGTTTTAATCACTTGGTGCTTTTTGTATATGTTTCTTTCAACTCTCACCCTAGAATTTTGAAAGCAGGGGCAATTTCTGTTTCATCTTTGTTTCTTCAACCACAATTAGAACTATGTCTAGCACATAAACTGATGAATATTTACCTTATGAATAGTTCAATATATATTTTAATAAATGAATGATAATACAGTTGGAATTCACCAAGAAGCACATTATACAGATAAAGATAACATACAGAGGATTTATTGGGGAAATTTTTAGGATTAACATCTATGGAAGGAAAGGGAAGGAAGTATTAAGCAGAGGGAGGAGTTATTCTGTGGTACAATCTCAATGAAAGGCCCAGCCACTGATATGTGAGGAACTCTCTCAACGTTGTTTGCATTTGGAGAAATGGGGCTGGGTGTTGATATCCACGTGTTAACCAGTCTTTGATGCAGGCTCAGGGAATGGGTGTGCCCTAGGGCAAGGTTTTGCTCTTCAGGTGAAGTGATCCTTCAAGTTGAATAACATCTGAGGGCTGTCTGCTCTCCCACTCCCAGCACCTGAAAGAACGTTATTTATCCCTGAAGGGGCTCCAGGTGGTACATCACAGCAACTACCACAAATAAATAAAAGGTTTAATAGGTTCATAATGTCTTTAACATGCTATCAGATATACAAAGTGTGGGGGAGAGTCAAAGGAAAAACGATAATATGTGAATGGAAATATTAAGAAAGGCTCTATAGAGTCTTTTTTTACGTGAGCTATATGTATTGTGCTCAAAATGTCTGGTGAATAACAGGCATGAACACAATGGGTGCATATCACAGAGAGAATGTTCTGACAAAGTAAAGATCATGAGCAAAGGTGCAAAAGTGGAAATGAACAGCAAAATCAAGAAGAGATAAAATAGTTTAGTTGATGTCTTAAAGGATATTTTAGGAGGAAAAATGAGTAAAGATTAATGGAGGCTATTTTGTGGGAATAGTTGTGAATTTCAAATCTAGTCACCTCCCTTTGTTTTGTTCTTTCCATTATTTTAGGGAAATAACAGTTTTATTGTACTTGTTTCTTGACAACATTTTGAGGTCAATAGGCCATAAATAATAAATAAATCCCCCATAATGAGAATGGTGATAATCAGAATAAAAAGTAATAGAAGGAATCGGGGCCAGCCCGGTGGTGTAGTGGTTAAGTTTGTGCACTCTGCTTTGGTGGCCTGGGGTTTGTAGGTTCGGACCCCAGGCACAGACTTAGCCCCACTCGTCAAGCCATGCTGTGGTGGCATCCCACATAAAATAGAGAAAGATTGGCACAGCTGTTAGCTCAGGGCCAATCTTCCTTACAAGAAAAAAAAGTTATGGAAGCCAAGAAACATTGCAGCAGTGAAACATACCTTGGTAGTTGTATTATACATATGAAAAGCAAAATTACATTTGAACAAGGTTTCTGGTCTGTGTGTTAGAGAACGCTTATGCCGTGAGTAGAATGGTAACATCAGAACCAAGCTTCCAGGTCCAATTTCCAGAGGTCACACTTTCATCTGTGGCTGCAACTCCTCCAATTTTAATCATAGTTCTGGGAGCCATTGGGTCCAGTGGGGCCAGCACTGAACCAGGACTTCATTAACAACACAGTAAGTCCAGACCAAGACCAACTTCACTGAGTTTGATTTCTAGACCTAACTCTTTTAAAAATTGCAAAGTCTCAGCATGCCTTTCCTTCCTGTAATGTTGAGTTCCTGCCTATGATTTAAACTTTTTCCTCAGCGCTCACCTCCATTGTGAATTTCTTTACCCCTTACAGACTTTCCACAGCTTCCTGCTTCCTTAAACCATTACCTACGTATTTCTGGGATCCATAGAACTTGGTGAAACCATCTCAGATGAAACAGAATCTGACCTCAGTATCCAAAATAGCTTCTTGGCTAAAAGAAGCAGGAAGGTGGGGGAGGTTAACATGACCCACCTATCTTTCAGCTGGGGCAGACCCATTTAAAGAGATTTCCCATATTTTTACTAGTGTGACTTCACCATTTTCCAAAAGCACTATTCTTCCTGTCCTCCATGCTTTCTCATGAGGTATTTCCTTTGCCAAGAACCTTCCTCCTTTTCAAATGCTGGCTTCTTATCACTCTTTGTTTGCCTAACTTTTTCGTTTAAATTTAAATTTTAACTTTGATGGAACTTTCTTTTGAGAATTTTTCCTTATATCTTAGGGTTGTTTCTTTCTCCATGGTTGCGACACTACTCAGAAATTAATTGATTTTTTGCGAATGAGTTTTGACTTATTGTCTTTAAAAGAACTTTGAAGAGAGAAAGATAACTTCATATAAACAGATTTCTACAGCAATATCAACAATAACATCTTGATTCCCTGAGGGTAATATACAAATCTGTGAATTAAAAATTTGTTCTGAACTGAATTCATACTTTAATTATCATCTGAGCTACAGAAACACAACCACTAGTACATTCGACCCCAGTCCCCTCTGGAGAGAGCTGGAAGCTTCCATGGTCACAGGCCACATTGGAGAGATCGCACAAGACTTTGCCTCCTATTTAAGCTCTAGGATTTTATGGCTAATTTGACTTCTATGTTTGCACCAAGTATCTTCTATGAAAGGAACTGATGGGTGTATCACAACATAGATTGCCAAGGACATTTGCTTGTGATAAGGTGGTTGCAAAGTACAGATTTGGAGAATTCACTGCTAACAGGTGAGATAGTCTCTGCTGATCTGATGAGCTGTGCAATTAGAAGTAAGATGCAATGAGGTGAAGGGGCCTGCCCGAAGCTGAGAGTCTAGGATGCAGGCTGTTCACTCACCAGATGAAGCCTCCTAGTGTGAGTGTCCTGATCAATTAGACCCTTGCTCATTTGAGACCAAGTCTCCAGTGTTCTCTTTGGGGTCCAAACTTGCCACATAAAGAGCCTGTGACCCAAAGGGACTGGGATGGGTAGATAATACTGTCAGGGACCCAGCGTGAGGAAGGATATACATCAGTGAGTGTATGGGTGGAAGGCTCGGGGGGTCATCCAACAAAACCTGAAGATTCAAGTGAGGGCAACTTCAAAGGCCCTGATTCATCAAAGATGTCCGAGGTCCTGTTGGGCAGAGATTTGCCGTACTATAGCATGGCTGGCAAAATCCTCTCCTTGGGTGTTCTCAGTCACCGTGATCACCATTAAGGAGCCTATCTTGCTATGTAGATTACTATTATTTGTCTGAAAGCCAGGCCTTAATAAAGGTTTTTAAAAGCCTTTTCATTTACTCCAGAATAAGGACCATCAAGGAGTCAATGTAAAGAACAGAACCTAAAAGAATCAGGGTTTAGCCAACCCCCACGTGACGAGTAGCCACTTCTGCCTGTGTTGGGGCAGCAGCTTCTCCTGATCCATGCATCTCAGGTGGGATAAGAGTCAGGAAATGGCTGTCTTCCATACCAGTGGTCTGTGCAGGCAGGAAGAGGGATCCCAGGGTCTCTGGCCTTGGCAGGACCACCTGTGGGTTTGGTGAGATTACATGGCTTCTTGGTTCCTAAATGGTACCCTGCTTCCCTGAGCCAGATGAACTGATAACCCTGAATTATCTTCTGAAACAGTTTCGAGGCCAGTTAAACATTCCTTTTGTTCCTTCCTGAATTTGCCTAGGACTCATTCGGAGCCTAAGATTAAATCATAGTCCCTTTAAAGTAAAGTCTGTAGCCTCATTTCAAACTGCACTCTGAATGCCTTTCTATCTTGGTGTTGGTCCAGCCTACTTCTGACATGAGGCAGAACTTTACAGTTTCCCAGATCAAACATTCTGAGGTTGAATCTTAACTGTGAAACCTCTTGGCTATGAGACCTTGGTAAAATTTTCTACACTGTCTATGCTTTAGACTTACTATCCATACAATGGAACTAATAGGAGGAATTGCATGATGGGGTGGTTGCAAGCATGAAATAAGATTGTAAACAGCAAGTGTTTAGCGGAAGACCTAACACATCACAAGTACTTAATATATATTGGTCAATATCCCTCTCTCTGTTAGAATATGGCTCAGGAGGGGGTTTTGTTAAGGTCACAACTAAGAGGGGCTGACTATAACATGGTAGGTGGGGTCCAGTGCAAAATGAAATACAGGGCCCTGCTCAGAGGTGGGGAAATCAATCTCCCCTTCCCACAGGTCTACTGTCCCAACCCACAAGTTGGAGATGGGTGAGAAGCCCCAGCAATTTATCCGCCATGGTGCTGCCAGCTTGGATAAACAGCTGTTGCCTAATGCTGAATCTTCCTGTACCTAGGACCCCTTGCCAATGGTGGAACGTGCATTCTTCACACACGCAGCCCTGTCACTGCCCCAGGTGGAGAGCTACAGTACTCTCAAGGCGTGGATGAGGTGGCTGAGGCCAGGTGGACTGAGTGGGGAGTAGATGTCTGAGAACCTGTCCTAGGGAAGAAGGCAGTTGGTGGGATGTGGACTACATGTCAGCTGACACTCCAAGCCCCCTGTGCACGCTCCATTGCCCCATTAGACTTGACTCACAAAACAGTAATTCAAAGATAAACTTCTTAACAATTTCAAGACAGCCAATCCAGAGCATTAAAACTCCAAGTGCTGAGCCTTTTTAAGTGCGGGATCCTGTGTGACTGCGCCAGGCACACACTCGTGAAGCCAGCCCTAGATGAGATATACCTTTCCAGGCCAAGGGCTACTAGATGTCAGGAGAGACTACACAGAGTCCTGAGACCTGCAGGACACTCAAGTGTAAGCACAAACTAGAAAATGGGAAACAGAGGTACTGAGAGCCCAGGCTGTGGGCAAAGATGAGGAGGGAGATTTCTTCTAGAGAGATATTGCTTTTCCTGCAATTCTGTATCTCCCTTTGCAAGAAGCAGGGAGTTATCAGGGCTGTCTTTACAAGAGCATCTACTTCCCAGCACCAGGAATCTACCTGCATCTGATCATTCATGGTGACAACAAGATGAGGCTAAGGATAAGGCTTGCAGAGGAAAGTGATGGGGTCGGGTGAGGAGCACTCTCCAGAAACTCAGTCAGTAGCCAACGTGTCTGGAAGCCAGGAGCATGGTGGAGGGGGAGGGTAGAGTGCGGGGCATGAGAACTCTAGAGCCAGTATATGTCCTCTCTCCAGGCCAAAGTTGGTTTCCACCTACCATAAAGCACAGGTGACTTAGAAACTTCCCATGGAAACTCTCCTTTCCTAAAATAGGTATATCATCCTGTCTTCCAGTATGTGGGCTTCTTCCAATATAAATCCCCGACAATGACTCTAAGCATAAGGCCAAATTTGTTACTCACTACTTCCAGTGACTTGCTCTCCATCTTCTGAGAGATTCCTGGGAAAGTGCTCTATGGCACGGTCTGGCTTTCGCCAGGGACTTACCACCCAGAGGACTGGGCTTTGGAGCATTTCTTCTTGGTGTAAACCTTGCTGGAAAGTATTTCATCATCAGTATCCTACCAGTTTCCATAGGTGGCCAGTTTCCTCTGCATCACTTGGGGACTTCCAATGATCCACTGGCTGCGGGTCATAAGTAGGGTCTTCATCCAGGTGCATGACTGGCCCCAATATCTGTGTCATTTGCTGCTTTATATCCTTGCAACATCCTTCAGCAGCATGCCCTTATTCTGCTACATGGAAACAACAATGACTTTAACGTGCATGGAGATGAACTTGCTGTTTGTTTGCATGCACTAGCCTGATACCTTTGAATTTTGCTGGATAGCAAGTGTGCCTTCCATTCTTGGTTAAGTGCCTTACACGTGGTATCTTTGTCCAGATTCTGCATATTCTTTTCCACTAGCTAAGTTCTCAAGACATCCATGAGCATGTGTTCATGAGATGTTCATCACTGTCCCTATTTACTAATCTTGGCTTGGACATGACTCTTTTGGTCTGAATTGGATTTTCTGGCCTCAAATTTCAGGGCAGCTGAGTGACTGTCTTCTTTACTTAACTGGAAGACATGCTAAAGATGGGGAGGTCATTGAGGACGACAAGATTAGGTCTGTGGTTTCCCTGATGGCTCTGGTGAGGGGACTTATGAGGTAGCTTGCCACACTAAATATTAAACTCCTCAAGCAGCAGTAAAATTCTGTTTACAATTGTATGCCCCAGGCCTAGAACAATGTTAAATAGGTAGCAACTGAATGATAAAATTTGAGGCTAAGTAAAAACAAAAAGAAAATTGTAAGTTCATTATAGAATGAGCCGAGTTTGAAATTGAGGCAAATGATGAATTTGAAGTTGTTGAGCCACCTGTGTGGAAAGGCAGGGCTGTAGCTTGATAACAGAGATTCACATTTGCAAGACATCTGCATAGTGGCTCGGTGAGACAGCAGGCGTGGGTGAAATTACAGAGGTGGAAAATAGAGTCTAGGACCAGCTGTATACTCAGGTCTGTATCATGGGCTTGATTGCAATAAGTATTCTTACCTTTGATTTTCTAGCACTATATTCTTGCCACTTTATATATAGTTCTTTTTCTTTTATCCAAGTTTTAAAGGTTACTTTTATATGTATATGCATATGCATTTATTACTGTTCATGGTTTCCCATGTTTCTGTGATAAGGCAGAATAATAAATGAAACAAAAGCTCAGAAAGGAAGAACAGTCATTGAATGATTCAACAGAATGACCAGGCTTGGATCAGACCAGAAGAAACAAGTTTCAAAAAGTAGAAACCATGGGGACATCTGAGAATGAGAAGGCAGAGGAGCACACTGGGTTTTCTTTCAGGAGTCATTAGTGACTAGGGAGAGCAGCCTCAGTTGTGGGTGAGTCACAGCAATGAGGCAGAATGAAGCTATTCTGGGACAAAAGACATTTGTACTTGTGTGTGTTTGTACTGACCACTGTGTGCAACTGAATTAAAGTTTCATAAATTTGTCCAGACTAGAAGCACATTTGATCCTGAACTGTGGGCAGAGCTGAGCCGGTGAGCAAGGGTCAAATAATAAAAGCAGGCATTCCAGGAGCTAAAGCCAAAGTACGTAATTTATGGTCCTGGTCTCCCTGGGAAACAGTTTAGTTTGTTGCAGACTGACTATAACCTTCACTCTTGAGAGGTATCTTGATACACAATGAAGATGTAACAAATCTATTGAAAATATAACTCAAAGAACATGCCCTCTTGATGCAGAGTTGGCTATGTGATCTCAAAGCTCCGTGAATGGCCTTAAAGGGAGTCATTTCTGGCAAATTTCCATTTCTGGTTCATTTAAAATGTTCATTTTCTGTATTAAAATGCTTATTCTGTCTGTTCGTGACCTTAATGACTTGCCCTCTTTCATGAACCTGGCTCTGATCACACCACTGTCGTATATGAAGCGTTTTTCTTTTTTCATTAAGTACACATGTCTGTAAATTATGGATGTATTATTTTCATTGTAGAGATTGTAGATGTAATGTGTATTCAACCAAATATATTTCTATAAGTTAGACTTTTTGGTAGCCATATAGTCCAATAGTAAGTTGGAGATAATGGTGTCTTCATTTTTGTTCCTCAAAAAGAAGTTCCTAAAACAAGTGATTTTGTGCTAAGAGTTTGTTTGGAAAGTAATCTATAAGCATGGTGAGAGGGTAGGAAAGTGAGACGGGGAAGGGAGGATTACCAATAAAGTATTCATTAGTGAACCAGTAACCACCGCAAGTAAGTAGGGTTTGATGCCAATGAGAACAGTATTGAAAATATCTCAGAATTGTGCTCCTGAGGAAGGTGTGTTGATTATTCACTAACATTCGTTCATTGATTGAGGGTTCTACTGCAATTATTAGCCCCTTGGCACTTCCAAACTGTTCCCCAGGCATATTGATTTTGCTCACGTAGCCAGAGAAAGCCATCAAACAGAGAGATACAGGTGCATAATGTAGGAAGCCATTGACATATAGGGAGACTCCACCAAAGTTGCAGTTATCCTCTGGGATGGACTGAGGGAATTTGAATGAAGCACTGAGCATATCACCTACATCCACACCTTGCACCATTTAGATCTCATGACCAACATTAAATCCACTTGGCCCTTCACTGATTCTTCACTGATTGGTCACGTTCCCTAAGAAAATAAAATCTGCCACAGAAGGATTAGTCAAACTACAGTTTAAGCTGATATAGTTAATCTTAAGAGCACAATTGAGATTCGTTACCTCTTTCTTCTACCACTCCGTTTAGAGTCCTTTCATATTCACCCAGCTCTTCTGCTCGTCTAGATCGCTGGATTAGTGGGGTGACATGGATCTTCAACCTAAGATGCAATAGAAAGGACTGAGCTCTAGGTTACCATGCCCATGTCAGTCCTGGGTGCTGTAATTTCCTGTTCTCTGTTATCCCTGGACATGGAGACATCACAAGATACTCAAGTAAATGTCCTATGTTACAGACATACTCTTTTGTATTCCCATTATGCAATATCACTGCTAGTTCCACATAATAATCAATATCAAAAATTACAAGCATAATAGTAACTCTTTTTTAAACTTCTTATCTAAAACTCCAATTTGTCAACATGAAAAGGACTCAATGACCAAGGTACAGCCAACCACCGGTATACGTTAAATGGAAATCTTACTGTGTTCTCTGACAGAAGCACCATTTTATCCCAGGAACGAGGGCCTCAAATCCAAATGTGCTTCCAGTTGCAGAATGGGACACACAAATTACCTAAGTGATTCACTGGGAGTGATGGTGAGATGGGCTGTTCCTTCTTCTACTCTTTGATTCCCAGGGACTGGTCTTCAAGATAGTGGAGATATAGGACAATATAATGACTATTGGTTTTATGTACACACTGCATTGTGAGGGATAACATACAAACTCCACAGAGTGTCTTCTACAAGCTGTTCCTTTAAGAGGCCATTCCAACTTTCTACTAGTATGGTAGCTTCCAGATGATAATGTAGTTTAACCTGTGAACTCTCTGGTCACGTGCTTGTTGTTGAATTCTTTGCTCTCAAGTGAGTCCTGTAATCCAAGGCTATGTAATGAAGAGACTTATGTGGGAAAATCAGACACTTTGTGAGTCTGCAGAATGTGGGCAGAATGTGGGGTTAAGAAAAGCAAACATACACCATTATCAACTCTAGGAAGGATGAATTACTATCTCCTTCATGGTAGGACAGATGTGATATAATAATCTATACACAATATAACTATTTGCTCTATTTAAGGACTGGTAACATATTGTAGTATCAGGGATATCTTCAGCTGCTGAAAGGTTAGTAGATACATCAGCCTTGGCAAGATGGAGACCATGCTGTGGACCCCAAATATAGCCTCCATCCCTGCCACCATGACTGTTTCATTCATGGCACCCTTGTGAAAACAATGAGATGAGCCATTATAGCTATCTGGTTTTCAGTTTTTTCACCACTGGGCATTGACATGAATCATAAATATCTACACACTGTAGGATCAATCTCAATGAGCATTTGTATCTCTTTTCTCCAGACCTCCTTCTTTCTCTATCCAGGCCCCTGACCTCCCAACCAAGCCAGTTGGAATAGCCCATAAGTCCATGTGTATCTTTAGCTCAACAAGTGAACCATTCAAATCTCTAGCCATTTGGAGGATTTCTCCTCACTTCTTATTTCAGCGATAGCTTTAACCAGCAGAAAATTTTTAGCTCATGCCACCTATTGATGTGACATAAAAATAAATGAACCCTGAGTTTTTCCTTCTGTGTCAGCTGTACACAGGGAGGGTAAATTGAAGAAGAGGTCATGATACAAGAGATTTAGATGGCATGAGTATTTGAGTAACCTTTTTATGTGACTTAACTATGCCCCCTGGACCTTCTCAGGCCCAATGCCAAATGTACAATTTCCATCATACAACGTATTTCTGCTTGCCCAATCTTAAGACTTGGTGGATCTGGTAATATCTAGCTCATGATTCATTGCTAATGATCAGGTGCTTAGTCTATACCAATGTCCAGAAGCATGCCAGAAACTTCTCTTGAGCAGTGAATGATTCTCTGCTGCGCAAGTCACGACTCTCCTCAAGAACCCTGGAGCAAACTTTCCTATTATGGTTTTCCAGAGATTCCACACAGAATTTATATCTATAGTGGATATCAGATCATATGGAATGAAAGACAAGGTAATTTTCCTGTAGCTTCTGGAGTGTTCCCTCTTGCTCCCAACCTCCAAATGAGCAGCTTTCCAAGCCAACCAATAAATGAGTTGTTCTCAATCAATAAGTGGGTTGTAGACATTTTCAGAAACTTATTCTGAGAGCACCCTTTCTAGAGACACTTGCAGTACCAAGAATTTTAACATGATTTCTCCCCAAAATAAGCCCTGGTGACAAGAATACTAGTAATTAAATGGAGATCTGATGAGGACAAGTGTCTTGCCTCCTTTCAGTCTTTGAGATAGTTTATTTGAGAAAAGATCTCAGAAAATACATTAAAGGAGTGGGGATATTACATAGCCATAGAAGGAAAGCCAGTAAATAAAGCATTAATGCTGGAGGCAGAGACCCTCTCGAGGACTATGTAGAATACATGTTAGAACTGTCACTCTAAAGGTCCAAAGTCTAGTGTATAATCCACTAAATCCCTACTTTGGGGCATTAGCTTCTCAGCACTTCCTCTTGGTCCTAGGCACAAGCTGATCATGCTCCTACAGCCAGATAAAGCCCTCAGGTAGAGACACATTTTCACAACATAGGAAGCCACTGGCACGAATGGTAACTGTCCCCCAAAGCTGAAGGTAACCTCTGGTGTGGCCAAGGGAATGGAGGCAGAAACTGACTGCCATAGATTGATAGTTGGAATACTAAGAATGTACCTGATGCACACACTTGATGTTTCTCCTGGGAGAAGGGTATCTGATATTATTGTAAATGATGACTACAAAATTTATAATAAGACGGTAACAAGGTATATTGAGGAGAATAGTAAAGCAAGGTGGAATATCCAGTGACCAGAACCTTATGGATCTGAGGGCAAAGAGAAGGAGCACTAGAGGAGGTAAGTGGGGCTGGAGGTAAGCGAGGATGGAGAGATCTGTGTACCCTGTGACTCAGCATTGGTGCTAGCCAGACTCCCCACTCTATCCGTGAGCCCAGATATGCTGCTACTGGATACAGGTTCCCTTGTGAGGCAAGGATTCTCATGCTGGGAATATAGTGAAGGAATTTTTGTTTACTCCTGGAGGGGGTGACTAGGAAGAAGTCTTTCTTCAGAATTTGATTCTGGGTCAATGATTTGGTGCCAGGAGGTAAAATAGTTTTTGATGTATTGCACTCGAGCCTTCAGTACTCCCCTCCTCCCTTGTCTCACAGACAGGCTAAAATCAGTTTTAATTGTGTAATATAGTGTCTTATGATTATTGAAAAACAATATAATATTCAAAATATTGAGAACATTTGAAGTTCTTCTGTGTATACAGATATATTGCACACCCAGAAAGAAAAACCAATATCAAAATTGATCCCTGAGGAGGCCATTAAAACCTCATTTTGCAGAGGTATTTACCCCAAGTCCATAACATAATTTGGGTCTATGGAAGGCTATTTCTCTTTATTAGTAACTTGACCATAATCACCATTAGACATTGAGCTGAATAAATAAAGAAAACTAAATTCTATTTATTCAAATCTACTATTTATTAGAAACCCTTAACAAGAAAAGGTAGAATGGAATTTAACATGTAAAAATTAGACTAAGCGATGAAACTTTCATGATTATTATTTTTCATGCTACCCCTTTTCCACCTGTATCGACTATAATCAAAGTGATTTCTCTCTTTCTCTCTCATCTCTCTCTCTCTTTCTCTCTCTCTATCCACTTTAGTAGATTTACCTGTGTCTTCTGTTTTGGACCTATGATTTCCTGGACCTCTTCTAATCACTAATACCAAGAAGTAATTCAGCTGAAGTTCAGGGTTCCATGGTGGCAGATAAACAAAATTTTTTTTATATTTTAAATCTTTTTGTTGGCATAGTTGAGGAAGATTCACCCCAAGCTAACGTCTGTTGCCGATCTTCCTCTTTTTTTCTTTTTCTTTGCTTGAGGAAGATTTTCCCTGAGGTAACATCTGTGTCAGTTTTCCTCTATGTTGCATGTGGGTCGCAGCCACAGCATGCTGACAACAATTGGTGTAGGTCCATGCCTGGGAACCAAACCCAGGTCGCCGAAACAGAGCTCGCTGAACTTGACCACTAGGTTAAGATTTTAACCATTTTAACTCTTATTTGAGGATGGTTGCATAAGTATAAATATGGCAGTAAATTGTCTATCATCATAAAACACTATTTTAATCTTTTTCTTAATATTTGTGCTATATTTTAGGAGATTTAGAGATATGAGGACTAGACTTGTTCTAATACATATATTTCCTGAAGCTTTCAAATGTAATTATAAAACAGTAAAGTGTTTTTCATCTCTGGTAATTGCAATATGCAGTTGAATTTTTATCTTTATAATTCTGAAAGCATATTATCTCTTTACCAGGGAATACACTAGTTGATATTAATCCTCCCATATTAGATAATAAGATGGGCTTTTGAAATTGGCATCAACACACCAATTAATGAACAACTCAACAATCTCAGAAAGCCACCTTGATGTTTTTTGTTGCCAAGCACAGTTAATTAACTTCTAAACTATATTCTGGGATATAACAGATGATTTCTTTTCATGTTTCCTCTTGAAAATTCTTAGTGTTTATATGATAAGAAAATTGAAAGAAACATTCATTTCTCCCAAATAATTATTTTCGCTAATATTGGAATCATTTTATAATTTTCAGCTTATTAACTTATTTTATGATGTTTATACAACACTTCTTGCCTTATCTGAAATTTGCTTACAAAATTTGTAGTGTCTATAATATTCTACCTATTCTCAATCTATCCACGTTTACATTCCTTTGAGGCTTGCTTAATCCAAATGGCAGTGACTGAATTCATTCTTAATTGTCCAAATGAATTGGGATCTGTGGCATTAAGGAAAAATAATCACGAAAATTTGAGCCTGAAAAAGCTTAGAAGAAATGAACAAGATAACATAAAGTGCATGGAATCATCCTTTTTTAAAATGATCACACAAATTTCCTAAATTCATATATAATTTTCCATATCTTTTTAATACATAAAAATATTACCTACTTATTTGTTAAAATGTCCTTTCAAGCCTACAAGATTGATATCCAGGAAGAAAGGGATGCAGGCAAGCAGGAAGGGAGGAAGGAAGGAAGGATAGATAGTTGTGAAATGATTAAAGAAAGGAAAAAAGGAAGACAGAAATGAAGGAAAGAACACAGCAAGGAAAAAATGAGAGTCTGGAGAAGACCAGAAGTGAGCCATCAATTAAGCTTTTTTCTCTCAACTCAATCCCCTCTCCCTTCTACCCTCTTCTTTGTGATGCTAGGCCTGGGACCTGAAAACCCCATTTCTGCCAAGAGGCCATAGTACTGGGAATCTGCAAAGTGGTAGGAGAAAGGTGCACGCTCCTTCCTGTTTGTGTCCTGTGGGTTTCTTTTCACCCTGTGGCTCCTGTGAGTTTCACCCCAGCAATGTGTCTTCCCCCGGCAGCAGCAGGGCCTCCTGTAGTGGTAGCTGAATCCAGTTTGCAGTTTTTCCAACATTTGCACAACCCACCTCATCATGCCTCATCAGGCACCAGCTGCACAGCCACACCAGACGCCCCCTCTGAGGTCTGTGTTTCATTACAATAATTCCAACATCTTTCTTTTCAGTCCCCTAGCCATAGGATAGAAGCTGCTTCCTGCAATTGCTGCCTCTGTGGTTCCTTATTGTTCTTGTCTGGATTTTTTTGTCACCTAGTTGACAACTTTGTACGTGGTGAACAACTGTTTATATTAAATTCTATCTGGGAAACTGATTAGATTTTGTCTCCTGACTTGACTCTACCTGATGCAGAGAGGGAAAAAGAGAAGAAAGAAGATAACATTTATTTGGGGCCTAATATATGCCAAACACATTGCTGAGTACTTCAGACATACATCTCATTTTAAATCACGTATGTGTTAAGTAAAAATTAATACATCTGACAACACAGCAGCTGAATGACTTGCCCAAGTCACATAGTGTGTAAGTGGGAAAGCACATTATGGACATTTTTTCTAAATAAAATATTGGTTTTTTCATTTAATTTTAATTTATTATAACTTCTATGAATATTATCTTCTGTGAACACATTATTATAACTTTTATGAACACTGTCTTTATTGTTATAACTTCTATGAACACTGTCTTACAAGCAATGCACACTCGATAAACACTTGAGAAAAACATAATATAAACTGAGTGATTGTCATTGCCAGGCATTTATTTTTAATGCTTTACATATATAAATTCATTTACTCCTCACAATATTCCTATGAGTTTGGGACTTTTTAATGAATGTTGATTTATGCCACATTCTTTAGTCTTCATTTGTATTTATAGTTAATTATAGCACATGGGAAGACTTTGAGAAAATGGTGATCCACTTATGTGGCCTGTAAGGGGAGGGATTCAGATCAGAAAATATGAATAATTTCTTAATACTAAAGTAGTAGAAAACTGGTATGTATAAACTTCACTGATTTTTTTTGCTGAGGAAGATTTACCTTGAGCTAACATCCACTGCCAATCTTCCTCTTTTTTTATGTGAGCCCCTGCCACAGCATGGCCACTGACAGATGAGCAGTGTATGTCCACATCCAAGAACTGAACCCATGAAGCCAAAGTGGAGCATACTGAACATAACCACTAGGCAACCAGGGTTGGCCCTTCACTGATTATTTTTAAGAAGAACATGAAGTTGTGCTTAGGAGACACTTTGAAAGCAGTGGGGTCAAGAAGCCTGAACAAGGGGGTGGTTTAAAATGTATTCCTTTCCATGATGGTAAATTTTATGTGTCAACCTGACTGGCTATCAGGTGCCAGATTAAACATTTTTTCTGGGTGTGTCTATGAGGATGTCTCCCGAAAAGATTAACATTTCAATTTATGGACTCATTAAGTAGATTTCTCTCCCCAATGTGGGTGAGCATCATCCAATCCACTGAGAGCCTGAACAGAACAAAAAGCAGAGGAAGAAGGAATTCACCCCCTTTCTCCTGCCTCACTGATGAGCTGTGATATCTGATCTCATCTTCTCCTGCCCTTGGCCCGAGATTTACACCATCTGCCTCCGTGGTTCTCAGGTCTTCAGACTAAAGCTGAATTACGCCACCAGCTTTCCTGGGTTTCCAGCTTGCAGATGGCTGTTCGTGAGATTTCTCAGCCTTCATCATCTTGGGAGCCAATTCGTTATAATAAATCTCCTTTTACATGTGCATATATATCTTATTGGTTCTGTTTCTCAAGAGAACCCTGATTAATGCACTTTCTTTATTCATTTTAAATCTATTCAATAAGCGAGGCTATGTATCAGGCCCTAAATGCAGTCCAGAGATTGGTCCTGTGGGAGATTGAAGTACCGGCCCCAGTTCTTCATCCTTCCCTATATTCTTGCTCTTTTCCATGTAATTTAACAATTCCTTTCACAAAGGAATATGCTTCCCTGACTCTTGACTTTGGACTCTGTGATTTGGTTTTGCCAATGGGATGTCAGTAGATAAGGCACAACCAACGGCTTACGGCATTAGACTTGCTCTCTTTGTTCACTACCAGGCACTTGAAGAAGAACCCCCCTTGCTGAATTCGGGTTAGATCAGCCAATAGATAGATGCTTGAGCAGCCCAGCTGTGGTCAGAAGAGCTACCCTAGCCAGTTCACAGAGGTTTGAAGAAAAAAAAAATACTTATTTTTATATGCCACTGAGATTTTGTAGTTGCTTGTAATATAGCAACAGCTGTCAGATACAGATGCAGAAAATATAGTTTGTGGCCTCCAGTGATTCAAGTTGAAGTGGTTACAATTCTATAAACACAAATAATACTATTTGATTATGGCACTAAGGCAACTATCCAAAAAGTACTATCTAAGCATATATGTGGAAAAGCAAACATAGATTCTCTTTGGCATTGTGATTGCATAGTTAGTCATGTGTGTACATTTATAAATTTAAGAATGATTGTTCCTAACTGATAATTTGGCATTTCAGTACATTTAGAGAAATAATAGGAAAATTTAATGTGGTAAAATAATCATAGAGACTTCTGCAGAGCTTGCTAGTTGCCTACCCAATATCCATCCTCCTCTCTTTCCCATATACACTAAATTCATCAGGAAAGTCAAGCAAAGATGGTATCACCCAGCCACTCTTGCACAATGGTGTGGCCATGTAACATAGGTTCTGATTAATGCAATGTAAACAGAGGGTTGTATTCAACTTTCAGGAATGCTTCTTAGAGAAGGCCGTCTCAGTTTAACATGTCCTGGTTTTTTTCCCCCATCTTGTTGAATTTAAGTGTAGACTTGATATTCCAGTGGCCATCTTGGAACGTGACTTGATGGTGGATATGGGCAGCGATGATGACAAGGTAGAAAAATAGGAGAATCTTGGATTCTTTCAGAGATATAAAGCTCTATAACTTCTACCCCTGGGATTTTTGCTTGATCTGTGTTTCAATCACTCTGATTTTGAGATTTTTATTATTTTTTGAGTATTCATAGAAGCTATACCTAAAAAACAGTAATGCAGGTGAAATTTTTCCTGAGAATAAATGTAAAGATGCAAAACAGTGGTTGATTAATATTTTACCTCTGAAGATCATATACAAAAATTTTTTCCTAGTATTGGAAGTTAGGGCCATGAAATGCCCAGCTTCCTCTCTGTACCTTCTGTAGCACTTCTGAATCTGCTAATGCTATGCTTCATCTGCATTCTTACTGCAAGTACTGTTAGTCAGGAAGAACCTGAAATATTCATTCATTTGTACAGGGCATGTTCATTATTTATAATATTTCACTATATCACATACTCCAGATCTATATCCTTTGGGCAAAATTGAAAACCTTAAAGCAAATAATGAATCTAAAATGCTGGAATTTTTCAAATAACCAACTTGATGGTCAGAACATTATACCATCTAAAATTTTGACATCCTCCACAAAAATGTTTCAGTATTATTGTACTATTCTCTCTCTCTTTAATAAATATTATTTTATTAAAAATGAAAGTCTCATCACTGAATTGATAGATAAATTTTGTTTTGATAAATGTCAGGACTGGATGCAATCACCAACTCTATAACTTGGAAGGGCAATTCTAAATATTCACGTGAAAATAAAAACAGAAGAAATATTATCCAGGTTTGGTTAAGCATTAATCCCTTTTAGGACCAAGTAGGGTAACTTTCATCACTGACTAGAACTTAATCTGTTTGTTCTGCCAGCATTCTTGCTCAACCCCACATCTTCCCTCAATGATTGTGGATATTTGCAGGCCTCACTTAAAAAAAAATCATTATTCTTTGCAATTTCTGCCTTACTTATGCTTGTTGAGGAAGTAAACATCTCTTGTTATTCCATTCCATGTGAAAAACCTTTCTTTGTATCTTAAAACTTCCTTTTAAGATGATTTTCATTGTGTAAATTTTGACAATAATGTTTTTAATCAATTTTAGTTTATTTTTGTATGTACTGTGAGATATAGACCAAAGTTTATTTTTTCAAATATGGATGTCCAATTGCTCTATTGTCCTTGTTGAAATGACCCCTAACTCCACTGAATTACTTTTATACCTTTTGGAAAATCAGTTGTTCCTACATATGTGGATCTATTTCTGGGTTTTCTACTCTGTTCCATTGATATAGTTGTCTATCTTAACATCAAAAATACACTGTCCTGATTATTGTGGCTTTACAGTAATTCTTAAATCAGGTAGTATTAGTCCTCCAACTTTCTTACTCTTTTTTAATGTTGTCTGGCTCATGTAGGCAGTTCACCTTTCCATATAAGTCTTAGAATTAACTGCTAATTTCTACCAAAACTTGTTGGAATTTCAATTAGGATTTTGTTGAATCTATAGAGCAAATTAAAATGAATTTACATTTTAAAAATATTGAGTCTCCAGACCCACGGTACAGCCTGCGTTTATTTAAGCCTTCTTTTATTTCTCTCAGCAATGTTACGCAGTTCTTGTCAGTTGTCAGGGAAGAAGAACTTCACATCTTTTATCAGATTCGCCCCTAAATATTTCACACTTTTATGCTATTAGAAATGATATTTTTTAAATTTCCAAAATTTTATGCTAGTATATAGAACTTGAATTACTAACCTCATTTATTAGTTCTGGTAACTTTTAAAAATAGATTTCATTAGAATTTCCACATAGATCATCATATTAGCTATGAACGAAGACAGTTTTGCCTCTTTTTTGCTAATTTATTTTTCTTGCCTGATTTCACCAGCCAAAATCTCAATTATGATGTTGAGGAGAAGTAGTGAGAGTGGACATCCTTGTCTTATTACGGATATTGTTGGAAAAACATTCGGATTTTCACCATTAAGTTTGATGTTAGCCAAAGATTTTTCTTAGATGCTATATCCGGTTGAGGAAGATACCTTCTATTCCTGGCTGGCTGATAGTTTTTAGATGTTGGATTTTGCCAATCAGAAAAGGGGGAAAAGGGGCTGGCCTAGTGGTGCAGCGGTTAAGTTTACGTCTTCCCCTTCTTGGCAGCCCGAGGTTCGCGGGTTCCGATCCCGGGTGCGGACATGGCACCGCTTGACAAAAGCCATGCTGTGGTAGGTGTCCCACGTATAAAGTAGAGGAAGACGGGCATGGATGTTAGCTCAGGGCCGGTCTTCCTCAGCAAAAAGAGGAGGATTGCCAGTAGTTAGCTCAGGGCTAATGTTCCTCAAAAATAAATAAAATAAAATAAATAAAAAAGGGGGAAAATATTTGAACAGACAATTTCCCAGAGAATATGTAAAGATGGTAACTAAGCCCATGAAAAATTGCTCAACATCGTTGGCCATTAAGAAAATGAAAATTAAAACTTCTATGCAATACTATTACACACCTATTAGAATGGTTTAAAAAGTCAAGGCCAATTACACCAAGTGTGTGTGAGAACGTGGAGGAACTGATATATACTGTTCTTGAGAACGTAAAATGATAAAGTCACTTTGAACACAATGTGGCAATTTCTTAAGAAGTTAAATATAGATCTAACTTATGAGTCCTCCCTTCTGTTGATAGGTATTTACTGAAGAGAAATAAAAACATACGTCCATAAAATGACAGAGGTAATTAGCAGCTTTATTTGTAATAATCAAAACTGTAAACAACTCTAATATCCATCAACAGAACAATGGATAAATACATTGGAGTATATACATACAGTGGAATACTACTCAGCAATCAGATGGAATGAACTATTGGTAACATACAACATAGATCATTCTTAAAATAATTAAACTGAATGAACAAAACCAGACAAAATGATATGTACCATATATGACTGAACTTATGTAAAATTTTACAAAATGCAAACTACTGCATAGTGAACAAAATTAGATCAGTGGTTTTCTGGAAATGGTGGGAGGGTGGGTAGGGAATAGAAACAAGGAATGATTAGGAAGGGGCCTAAGGAAGTGTTTTTTGAGGTGACGGATATATCGATTACTTTGTCTGCACTGATGGTTTCACAGGTGTATATAGATCAAAACTTGTCAATTTGTACATTTTTAATTCTTGCAGCTTATTGAAGGTTAATTACACCACAATAAAGCTAATGGCCAGAATAAGGGACAGACTAAATAATTCACAAATCTTGTAAAAAATACTTATTTTAGATTATAAGCCATATACATATTTATCTTAAATAGGACAGACATTATTGTTTTTATACAATTGATATGACAATCTTTTAATGCCTCCTTTAGGCAAGGATGTTGTTTTATAGATTTTTTTTAAAATATGCTAAATAATATAGTATTTATAGCAGCGCCAGAAAATACTCTGTGTTGGTTTACTGTAAACCAGATTGGCAGAGGAATGGCAACCATTTGTTGGTGATTGAGAGTAGCATGAAAACATTTCCTATCCTGGTAGTGTACTATTCACCTAGAAATATTCATTGTCCAGGTTCAAATTATCAACACCTATCCACTCACCAATAAAGCGCATTACCAAACGTAGGGGCAAGAAATATTTGTTGAATTATGTATTTTTCTCTCAATTATTTTGGAAAAGATTTTTTGAAAAACTAGTTGAAGTCGCATCAAAAGAGCAACTTAGCTGATGAACCAGCACCAGTTGTAAGATGTCCCACTAATATCTCATTGAAATATATATATATGGGTGAACCATGTAGATGATGCTACTAAGACTGTTTTTGTATATTTGGGAAGATAATTGAGTTAATCGTAATTAAGTACTCTATAAAAATAACAGAAAATTATTGGTGGATCTTTAGGAAAAAATATTGGACGTCATCTTTGGGTTTCTGTCAATTATTTAAAATACAGATATCTGATCAAATGTCCTTTTCTCATGCCCCTCCTTTCTCATATCTGCAAAAAAAACTACATTTTGGGAGGGTTAAGCATTTAAATTATGGTAAAAAAAAAAATTGGAGAGTATAATGGTTAATTTTATGCCACTGTGTGCCCAGATATTTGGTCAAACTTTATTCTGAGTGTATCTGAGAGGGTGTTTCTAGATTGAGTAAAAAAAACTGCCTTTCCCAATGTGGATGGGATCAGTTTAAGGCCTGAATAGATCAAAAAGACTGACCATCTTGAGAGTAAAGGCAATTCTGCCTAATTGCCTTAGAGCTAGGACATTGCTTTTTTGTGTGTTTTCAATCTCAGACTGTAACGTTGGCTTTTCCTGAATCTTGAGCCTACTAACCTTTGGACTGGAACTACAGTCATCCCTTGGTATCCACAGGGGATTAGTTCAAGGAACTCCTAAGGATACTAAAATCTGCTGGAGCTCAAGTCCCTTATATAAAATGGTGTAGTACAATGAATACAGACAATTCTCTATATCTGCAGGTTTGACATCCACGGATTCAACCAATCTTGGATCTTCCATGGATAGTTGGTTAGTTCCACAAATGCAAAACCCAAGGATACAGATGGCTGACTGTACACTATTGGTTCTCCTGAGATTGGTTAGTTGCTCCTAATGTTACAGGACAAAGTTGAGAAAGAAAAGGATGAGGTCAGGGATTTTAATTCCCAGGTCACGGACCACATAAAGACTGGAACTTCTATGTGTGCCCTGAAGGAGACTCGTCTCCTGTAACCACAGGGCTGACATTGTTGAAAACCTAACCCAGAATCTCACCATTCCAGTGAGTAAATTATAAAGCAAATTGAATTCCCAGCCTCTGAGAGTGCATACTGTTAAAGTGAGGACATTACTTGGTTAGAAAGGGGACTTGTGGGAAGACTCTGATGAAGCTGGGGAGACTGAGTCCCTAAATTTTGATAAGTCTTCTTTGACAGTGGAAGAGGCCTCCCGAATCTCAGTGGAAGTGCTTCTCTATGCTTATTGGAAGAGATTAACTAGTTTCCCTGAGGGAACTGCAATGGCCTCCCGTCACGCGGTTGCCATACAAAACAATGCTGATTCTCCTCAGGATCCACCACCATTACCTCTCTTTGCTTCTAGAACTGTAATTAGACTCAAGTCCCAGCAGACCCCTAAAGGTAAGGAACAAAGTATAACCCATGAGGAGATGCACTACATTCCAAAAGAACTACTCCAGTTTTCTAATTTATAAAGACATAAATCTGGAGAACATTGCAGAAATGGAAAAAACTTAAAGATGGATTAGGCTGAATTTATTGATAGGGGTTCACTAAGCAGATTCTGGATTTAATATTGCAGTTTGAAGAGTTACAAATGGCTCTAACTGCTTGCCTGAAACATGGACCCACAGGTGGCCCACAGTGAATGAAATAGAGATGTCAGGCCTGCCTTGATTTAACGTAGAAGGGATTCAAAGGCTTAGAGGGATTGGAATGTTAGATGTGTCATTTAGGGTCTACTCACCCACACTGGGAAGGTTCACAATACACACTTTTCATCATGATTGTGAGAAGTAGATTCGTAAGCTCTGTGACCACTCTTCACTGTAGGATGGACCTCAAGTCAGGGGGAGGAATTGGATCCTGGAGTGTCTAGCACCAAATGGCAGCCCTCAATCACCAAAGGCAAGGTGGGCATGGTTACCATAATAGACCACAGAGTCAAAGCAGTAACCAGAATCGTTTGACTCTTACAGACCTACAGCGTCAATTAGTTGCTCGTGGTATTCCTAGAAGTGAAGTAGGTAGGAAGCCTATTAAAGTCTTACTTGATATGTGTAAGCAGTAAAGTTCTAGGAGAAATGACCAAAAAGCTAATCTGAATCATAAAAACAGAATTTTGAGCCAGTTTACAGGCCCAGAAATCCTTGAATGAAGGGAAGGTCAGGTCCCCTTGAGGAAGGATCCCAGCACACAACCAAAAATGTAGTACTCATCTTTCTCCTAGCCTTCCCTAAAGGGAGCTATGATCTTTTACCAGGGTAATTTTGCCTTAAAGAAAAGGAAATAATCAGACTTTGAGGAACACTGGCTCTGAACTGACACTAATACCAGGAGACTATAATCACTGTGGTCTCCCAGAGTAGGGGCTTATGGAGGGCCCGTGACCAATGAACTTTCAGCTGGGGTCTGTCTCACAGTGGGCCCAGTGGGGCTATCAACACATCCTGTGGTTATTACCCCAGTTCCAAAATGCATAATCAGATTAGATAGACTTAGTTGCTTGTTTTGTTCCCTGACCTATAGACTGAGAGATATTATGATGGAAAGGCCAAGTGGAAGCCACTAGAACTGCCTCTACTTGGGAAAATAGTAAACCAAAAGCAATCTTGGTGAGATTGCAGAGATTCATGCCACCATCAAGGTCTTGAATGATGCAAGAGTGGTGCTTCTCACAACATCCACATTCAACTTGCCTATTTGGCCTGTGCAGAAGACAGACGGATCTTGAAGAATAATAGTAGATTACTGTAACTTTAACCAGGTTGTGACATGAATTGCAGCTGCTATATCAGATATACTTTAATTGCTTGTGCAGATTAACACATCCCCTGGTTTTTGGTATGCAGCTATTGAGGTGGCAATTTTTTTTCTCTCTATACTCGTCAATAAGGACCATCAGAGTAGTTTGTTTTTAGCTGGGAAGGCCAGAAACACACCTTCATTGCCTTATCTCAAGGGTATATCAACTCTCCAGCTCTAAGTCATAATTTAGTTCCCAGAGATCTTTGTGATTTTTCCCTCCCACAAGATATCACACTGGTCCATTACATTGATGACATTATGCTGATTGGGACTTGTGAACAAGAAGAAGCAACTATTCTGGATTTCTTGTTAAGACGTTTGCCTGACAGAGGGTAGGGAAAAATATGACTAAAATTCAGGGAACTTCTACGTCAGTAAAATTTCTAGGAGTCCAGTGGTATGAGGCATGTCGAGATATTCCTTCTAAGGTGAAGGATAAGTTGTTGTATCTGGACACTCTCACCATCAAAAATAAGGCACAACACCTAGTGGGCCTCTTGACTTTGGAGGTAACATATACCTCATTTGGGTGTGTTATTCTGGCCTATTTACTGAGTGATCCAAAAAACTGCTAATTTT
The DNA here is from genome assembly GCF_041296265.1 of Equus caballus. Lineage (NCBI taxonomy): Eukaryota > Metazoa > Chordata > Mammalia > Perissodactyla > Equidae > Equus > Equus caballus. Next base: position 24,010,901 of record NC_091709.1, on the reverse strand, counting down.
GAGTGAGGCCCAGTACAAGAGAAGGCTCTGCCACAGGACTAGGCTGTTGTTCAAGTTGCTCTGCCACTTGGGCCGTGGGATTCAACAGATCCAACGGTGCTTGAATTGTCAATGGCATATAGGGATGCTGTCTAGAGCCTTCAAAGGCCTCTATAGGTGAATCACAGCATAGGCTCTTAGGACTTTTGGAGCAAAGGTCTGCTGTCTTCTGTGGATAACTACCATCCATTTGAGAAACAGCTGTTGGCTTACTAGTGGGCATCAGTAAGACTGAATACTTAACAATGGACTACTAAGTTACCATGCAACCTGAGCTGCCCATTGCAAATTCGGTGTAATTTGCCCTTAAAGTTAGGCATGTAGAGCAGCATTCCATCATTAAATGAAAATGGCATATACATGATCAAGTTTGAGGTAGCCCTGGAGGCACAAGTAAGTTACCTGAAGAAGTGGTCCTTAGTCCTGCTACACTGTCTTCTCTTTCCTAGCCTACACCTTTGGCCTCATGGGGAGTTCCCTAAGATTAGTTGACAGGGGAAAAGAAGACTTGGATCTGGTTTTCAGATAGTTCTGCATGATATGCAGGGACTACCTTAAAGTGAACAACTGGAACAATATAGTCTCTTTCTGAGACATCAGTGAAGAACAGTGGTGAAGGAAAATGTTCCCAGTGGGCAGAACTTCAAGCAGTGTACCTAGTTGTTCACTTTGCTTAGAAGGAGAATTAGCTAGATGTGTGATTATATATTGATTCATAGACTGTGGCCAATGGTCTGACTGGATGGTCAGGGACTAAGAAGGTACATGATTGAAAAATTGGTGACACAGAAATGTAGAGAAAAAGTATGTGGATACACCTCTCTGAAAGGGCAAAAAACGTGAAGATATTTATGTCTCATGTGAGTGATCATCAAAGGGAGTATTTTAATAATCAAGTGGATAGGAAGACCCATTCTGTGGATACTAGTCGGTTTCTTTCCCCAGCCATCCCTGTCCTCACGCAATGGGCTCATGAACAAAGTGGCCATTGTGGCAAGGATGGAGGTTATGCATGTGTTCAGCAATGTGGGCTTCTACTAACCAAGGCCAACCTGGCTTTGACCACCACTGAGTCCCCAGTCTTCCACCTGCAGAAACCAACTCTGAATCCTCAATATGACACCATTCCCCGGAGTGATCAGCCAGGTACCTGGTGGCAAGTCAATTACATTTGACCATTTCTCTCACTGAAGGGGCAATATTTGTTCTTACTGGAATAGACACTTGCTCTAGATGCAAATTTGCCTTCCCTGCATGTAATACTTCTACCAAAACTTCCATTTGTGGACTTTCAGAATGCCTTGTCGTCATCATAATATTCCACACAGTGTTGCTTCTGACCAAGAACTCCCTTCACAGCAAAAGAGGTATGTCAATGGGCCCATGCTCATGAAATTCACTGGCTTTACCAAGTTCTCCCCAATCCTGAAGTGGCTGGTTTGATAGAATGGCCTTTTGAAGACTCAGTTATGGTGTCAGCTAGGTAACAATACCATGCCAGACTGATGTGATGTTTTCCAGAAAGCTATATATGCTCTGAATCAGCATCCAATATATGGTGTTGTTTCTCCAATAACCAGGATTAATGGGTCCAGGAATCAAGAAGCAGAAATGAGAATGGTACCTTTTTGACCCACTAGCAAAGTTTTTGCTTCATGTTTCCATGACCTTACGCTCTGCTGTCTTAGAGGTTTTAGATCCAAAGGGAGAAACGTTTTCACCAGGAGACATATCAATCTTTCCATTACACTGAAAGTTAAGACTGTCACTCAGCCATTTGGAGCTCCTCATGCTTCCAAATCAACACGCAAAGAAGAGAGCTAAGATGCTAACTGGGGTGATTGATCCTGACCAAGGGGAAATTGGACAACTGCTATACGATGGAGATAAAGAAGAGTATGTCTGAAATACAGGAGATCTCTTAGAACGTCTCTTAGTATTACCATGTCTTGTAGTTTAGGTCAATGGAAAAATACAGCAACCTAATCCAGGAAGGACTGCTAATGGCTCTGACTCATCAGGAATTCAGGAACAAAGATTTGGATCACCCCACCAGGTAAAGAACTACCACCAGCTAAGGTGCATGCTGAGAGCAAATGAAATACAGAATGGGTAATGGAAGAAGGTAGTCATAAAAACCAGCTAGGGGCATGCAGCCAGTTACAGAAATAAGGACTGTAATTGTCATGAGTATTTTCTCTTATTTTTTTATGAATATGTTGGGATGCGTGTGTGTGTATGTGTTTAAAATATCTTTGTTTTCTTCATCTCTTATGTAACAAAAGATGTATTGACTTTATATAATAGTATTTAAATATTGTCAATTTTACATCGTAGTATTTAAGTTACAGGATATCATAGAAGAGCAAACACCATTCAGGGACTTTACCTCCTCTTCTGGGGAAGGAGTTTGTGCATTTTTCACTGTACGTAGGATATTTGTCTCATGTTAGGTGGAATTATGACCTTGTTATTGTCTTTATTTGGACATTAACTATGGTTTAAGGAGATGTGTATGGGTGTCATGTTAACAAGAGGTAGACACCTACTTGACTAGGCCATGGGGTGCCCAGACATTTGGTCAAACATTACTCTAGGTGTGCCTGTGAAGGTGTTTTTGAATGAGATTAATATTTGAATTGGTAGACTGAGTAAATCAGATTGTCCTCATCAATGTGGGTGGGTCTCTCCCAATCAGTTTAAGGACTGAATAGAACAAAAAGACTGATCTTACAGAGGGTGATAGGAACTGCTCCTGCCTGATCGCCTTTAAGTTGGAACATCACTTTTTTTTCAGCCTTCAGATTAAGCCTGAAACATTCAGTTTTCCTGGATCTCGAGCCTACCAGCCTTTGGACTACAACTACACTATCTGCTCTCCTGGGTCTCCATCTTGCTGACTGCAGATCTTGGGACTTGGCCTCCATAATCACCTGAGTAAATTCCATATAATCAATCTCTCTCTCCCTCTCTCTCTATATATGTATAAATACTAATGTACCATTTGGTCTGTTTCTCTGGAGAACTCAGACCAAGACAAAGTAGGCTAACAGTTAAATGTTTTTCTTGAAATCATTCCAGTTTGTTCATCAGTGTTTGTAAACTTCTCTACTTCTAGTGAGGACTTAATAAGACATTAAGTCAATTAAGCCAATATGCTGAGATATCGATATGAATTCAATGGCCATTCCACTATACATTAACAGGTTTAATTGAATCATATGAATGTGTCAAAATGCAATCGTTTATAGAACTAGAGAAGTCTCAGATACTTCTTTGTGAACAGCTCTACTTAATTTTACAAATGCATTGAATTTCTCTAACCATAAAGGCAAATTGTGACAAATGACTGCTGTAATAAATCCCTCGAAGTCTCAGTGGCCTCAGAAATCTTTAAATCTTATAGGGATTGATTGAGCAGTAACTGAGGCTGTGCTTAAACCTATAAGCACAAATGTGGTATCAAGGTAGCCTAGGAGCCAGGCTGTCTCAGATATACCTATTGCTTTGTCCAACTCCTACTGCCCTCTGTCCTTTCCTCTGAACAATACGCAGTGACACTCAGTCTCTTTATTGTCCTGGTCTATATTTTAAGTAACTCCCAGAAAGAACTCGTTTGGTCTTTTGTTAAAGACTAAGTGCTACGGAGATTGGTATTATATAACTACCTGCGGGAATGGAGCATTATCTCTCGTATTGTGAAGCTATGCCATCCTTCACCCTATTAGCTGTTGTAAAAGCCTGATGAAATCCTGAGCTTATCACACACAAGAAAAGTCTCTCAGCTTTCAGATTCTTTTCTATGCATATCCTAGGTGATGTATAGGTTTAAATGACTCAATTTCCTATTCATCACATTTTTAAGCACTGAAAATGTAACCCAGTTGGCTGGGATTGGAAGCAAGAGGGAGCAATTTTAAGAGAACATTTTTCCCCCTTCTACATCAAATTATATGATTATACTACAGTGCTTTAAAAAGAAAGTAACTGCTGGAAATGAAAAGTTGATTAAAAGAAAAGTTCGGGTAGAAAATAAACTCTGAATAAAGTATCTCAAAAAAAATAAAGACTTAAAAAATCATTGCTCTCCTTTCTACATTCTGACATAACCAGTTCCATCCAGAACTTAAAAAAGTGAAATTTCATATGAATATGGTTTTGTATATACATGCATATTGTTTGAAACTTTAAGGAGTAAAAGTGTTACAAAAATTGTATGTTTTTGATTGCAGTTTTACAAATTCACTTACATTTGAGGTGCTATAATAAATTATTTTTAAGGGAATTTTGTGATAAATCTTTGACAAAGTGAGTTAACATGCCTAATTTATTTTTTTATATATTTCAGTTGACCTGATATTTTTAATTGGTATGATATTTTTAACTGGTATGATAAAGTTTGTCAATGACCTTGAAATTATATTAGGATATTGTCCTGTTGGTTTTCAACACATATTCCTCATCCAGCCTTGATGTATTTAGAAGGTAGAAACCATGTCATCCCGTTTGAGATACAACGCTCGCTATACATGACACTATATAGTGCCCGACTCTCAGCAATGCTTTTGATGGTAGCAATTCAAATTATCACAGCAATAAAAATTGTCACACAAAAGTAGTAGGTGTTCTAAGATTAGCTGATAAAGTACTGCCTGTCAGCATTTACTCAAATCATATATTGTTAACTTTATTAATAGAACTTTTAAAAGTCTTTCAGTACTGACCTCTGGCAGTGACAGTCACTGTTTTATTTCCCATCTTTTTATTAGAGAGTGTACTCTGCTCTCAGACAAACAGAGGTACAAATAGTTGTGGATCAAAACAACAAAAGGGGAGTAACCTAGTGTTTTCAATTAGTTTGACCTTTCAAAAACTGTTTTTAAATGCCCAGCTCACAGAGGTTTTGACCTTTGTCATTAGCCAAAGTTCTTGTGTTATTTGAACATTGAGCTCATTAATAAAATTAATAGTAGGTTACACAGCGAAGGAAAAGAATAATTTTATGGGGTTTACAATGGGTGGATTAGGACTAACTGTAAATTCTTTGTATATCACACGTACACAGATGTTTTATAAAATGAATTGAAATTGCACACATAATTTCCAGGCAATAAGCCTGCAAATCTTTGTGGTAAAGCAATATTAATGTATCAACTTCTTGGGCCAAGGATAAGGAGCCAAAAAGAAAATAAGAAAGCAATCATTTCTAGAAAGGTAATCAATATTCGTCCACATTTACTCAATTGTTATCTAAGACAAGATGGGTTCAAGATCTATTAGTTGCTGACGTCATTGCTTATCAGTCCTCTTTTTCCTTTGGTAGTAAAGTACTCATAAAATATCCACCTGGCTTGCAGAGTAGCCACACACACATGAAATGTGGGTCCTGAAACAGACTCAGCTAAGGAGTCTGATTACTTCTCCAGAGCATATTAGGGATGACAGAACTCTAGTTTTGATTTGTCTCAGACTCCGATTGTCTTGAAAAAGAACCACACATGCTGTTTTTGAATACTGCACGGGGACGAAAACAAAGTCAGAATTTAATGAACACATCGGCCAAGGATTTTGTTTTGAAATCAGAGAGAAAAGCTGTGCCACTAATGAAAATTACAGATGTGTTGACTGATTTGTTTTGGTTGTAAACAAATTATGGAGTTAACAGAAAAGTTAATACAAAACAAACTGCTTTAAGATGGTGCTTACTCACCATTGTATCGTAAGATTACAAATGATTGTTCTTTGAAAGCAGACAGCAATCCGTCAGTGGAAAATTATGTGACTATTGTGAATGACTCTCAATTGTACTTTAAAGCTTAAGCCTAAAATAATGAAAATGTTTCTTTGGATTAACAAGCCTTGTTAAGGTGAACTTTACAAAGTGGAAGGTATAAGAAAAGCAGATGAGTTTTCTCCCTGAAGGCACTAAAGATTAAAGGTTTTATGGAATAAAAGACTTTACAATAATATTTACTATTTTGTTTCAATTTCCCATAAAAGAAATATATATAATAAGTTTATTTCTGAGTGTGGTAATTTTCCTATAGTTTCAGATATTGTACATGTAAATACATGGAATATACGTGAATAGATCCAAGGGCTTACAAATGAACATTTTTAATCCGAATTGTTTGCAGTGAGACCTGAACCATCTTATATTGAGAAAGTTAATTAGCCTACTACTGAGTACTCTCTGTATCTTTTATTGTGATCCTGATAGAGCTAATTTAGCACTGACGGTTCTAAAGGAATTCCTTTTCTAGCTGACTCTTCTAATCTCCTGACAACTCATTAGTGAGTTTTGATTATCTAGACCCTAGATTGCATAAAGTACTCACTTCTTTCAAGTTTTTTATTTTTCATTTGTTTTTGCATAATTATTTATATTCCATGATATTCTTTCCTATACGTTTGATTTTAATAGATCCATAAATAAAACAAGAAAAATATAATAGTAGTCACTGAAAATTATTTATAATTACACAAGACTCAACTTTGAGGGGCCAGCCGGTGGACATAAAGACAACTTTGAAAATGATGAGTAGCAATTTAAATGACATGTAAACATTCAAGAGTTTCAGATGAGAAGAAAGAAAAATATCATATGGTATATGTAATATCTGTCCAATAATTTGATATTAAGATGTCATTATTGAAAAATACCAGTTTAAATATTGGAGAAGAACAAACTTTCAATGTGGTAAAATGAAGACCATAATCTACTATTTAGATCCACAGAGTGATGAGTAGGAATTTGACTGTCATTCACTTTTGTAACTAGTTATTTGGCTGAATTGTTTAATTTTCTTAAATAAAATGGAGAAAAATCCCATTTCTTTATTATGATTTTGTCAGAAAATATAGAATCAATTTTAATACCATGATTGACTCATTGAACCAAGGGTTTTAACATAATTTAGACATGATTGTCATAATTCTACATAACTATCTTGCTCAATTTGAAAAATAACTCAAAATTACTTGGAGTGTTAGCTCAGTATTATTTTGGATAAAGAAAAACAAATAAAATAGACTACTAGAAAGTTATATTAAAGATAATTTGGGGGCCAGCCCAGTGGCCTAGTGGTTAAGTTTGTGTGCTCCACTTTGGCAGCCCAGGCTTCGCAGGATCTGATCCCAGGCGTGGACCTACACAGCACTCATCATGCCATGCTGTGGCAACATCCCATGCACAAAATAGAGAAAGATTGGAACAGTTGTTAGCTCAGCAACAATCTTCCTCAAGCAAGAAGAGAAGATTGGCAACAGATGTTATCTCAGGACAAATCTTCTTCACCCCCCCCCCAAAAAAAAGATAACTGGGATTTTACAAAAATTTTTTCTTCCAATCAGTTTTGTGTATGCTTCCTGTTGTATGCCTGATACCTCCATTAAGATGTGCTCATGTATGCTGCTGATATTACAACAGAGAGAATTAACGGTTCCCAAAACTACTTCATAGGTGATACTGTATGCCTCAGGTATCCATTGGTGGATCGTAAATCAAACATCATTTGTGATTTACGTTTTTTGAGAGGTACCTATGTCCTTTAAATGGAGTCTCGACAGACACAGCTGTGTAAAATATTAAAGAAGATGAGGAATGATGAATCACTCTTTCAGATTGCAGTTGACTAAAATTCTCATCATAATAATCACAGCAACATTAGTAATAATGCTTATCTTTACATGCGTCAAAGACTCTAGAGAAACCTTAATTGTTGGGATAAAGTGATGGCATCCTCTAGAGATTAACTTCTATGTTCTGATACAGCCACATGCTCCTCTCAGGAGCAAGGGCACACACTTCTGAATATCGTTGACTCTAAAATGCAAGAAACTGTCCTGTGCATTTATAACTATAGTCTGCTGAACTACCTGCAGACTTGAGTAAGACTGGCTTAGAGGAAGACCAACTGGTCAACACAGAGATCAGAATCTGAACTTGGCTTTGGAACCTTCTTTAAATAAATACAACAGCATTTGATGGGCTAACAGAACCCTTGGTGCAATAATGTAACAGACAAGGACACCAGTAAAGTACATATGTAAATAAGTGTAGTTGTTTTTAATTCTTTTTGAAAAACTCTGTCCAGACTGGCATCTCTACCGTGAGTCAATGAGGCAGAGCTAATTTTCTGGATTTCTCAGGGAGAGAGGTGGTTTGGGTAATGAACTATAAAAGTGTATATAATTGAGCTATTGGCAGTATGTAGTGCTTTAGCATAATGCAGAAACCCTCAGTGTGCTATAGGTAAATGGGAAGATTCATTTCCGTATATAGGCAGTACAAATTTGGCTATCCATTTGTAGACAATAAAACAGATAGCCTTTTTGTTTCTTTCACTATTTCTTTGAGCCAAAACGCCAGAAGATGAAATAAAAAAAGAAATGTGTTGAAGACAAAAATAAGAGCAGTAGGAGTTATAAATGGCCACCCCAGGAAAAACACATAATAGAAGGAAGGTAGTAATAAGCAATCAAAACAGAAAAAGTAAAATTGCTGTGCTCTTAATTCAGGAAAACTCAGGACATTCTATAACCTATATTTGATTGGTGGTAAAGGATGGTTCAGCTAATTGACCTGGAATTTAGGAGCTCTAGAAATACTGCTGAGCAATATTCTAGACACCCTGAATAAGCTCAGATTAAACACTAAATATTGGATAAGATATTTTATTTTTCATTTGCAATGTATACTCTTATCTGCTGTTGACTTCCATATATGAAGCAGCTTGTTCACTGAATTCAAAAAAGTAGGGTAACCAATTAAATCATATTGTTTTCTGGTAGATTAAAATATTCTCTAGTAATTAGAATATATGTTTGCATTAATCAACGTGGTTCCATGCATTGTGGAGCTGTGCTCCTCTGAAGATAACCAATTCTCTCTAGGGTGAAAGAGGCTGAGCATCTCTATGTGTCTTGAAAACGTTAGAAAATGCATGGAAAGAAAGTTCTACTCTAAATGGAAGTATAGATTTTCCCAGACCTTATCAGTCTGTGGATTTTGATGGGGTAGAGGCGTGGAAACAAAACGATGTTCACACGGACTCACTGCTCCTGGAACCACGGCCCCCTGGACACATTTGTGGATGTCTGAACCTTAATATAAACAAAGTTCAAATTCTTTCCCATGAAGTTCCTGGTTCCCTTTCAAACAGAGATATAGACAAAATAAGTGTTTACATGATGTCAAATATCCCTGAATAATTAATGAGGACTATGGCTGACAAGAGCACATGGAGAATCTTTAAGAAGGTAGAGAATACACGTTTATGTGTTTATATTAATTCTTTCATTATTTTTGTACCTCTAGTAACTCTTGACTGAGAAGAGTAACGTTAGTCTATTACCAAACTCTTTTAAAAATTTCCCTAAAAAGATAGAACTATACCTGGAAATACACTTTCCTTCTTACATTAATTGTAACTTCACCAATTCAGTTCTGGATGGTAATATTCAGACAAAACATTATTGACAATTTTGTAGAATATCTTTGCTCTAATTGGAGACATAGGGGGCTGAATCCTGAAGGTTCTTTGGCATTGAAGGAGAGGTTCTTTGGCTTAGGGAATAGAGGAGGCAGAATCCAAATAAAATTGAACTTTACAGCCAACTTTTCCATCTTGCTTAACCTTTCTGTGGCACTAACGTTATTGACCATCTCCAATTATTTGAAGCATTCTCCCTGGGTTTCCAAGTTAAAGCAGATTTTAATTCCTTTACAGCTTTTTAAACTCTTTCATTCTCCTTCCTTTGCTCATTTTTCTCACTGTTTGTGAAATCTTCATGTTATTCAAGGTTGTTTACTTGCTCTTTTCTTTATTCCTTATACATTATTCTTTATTCTATACAAATAATCACAACAGTTTCAAACTCACAATCTTATATCTGCCCCTTATATGCCATTTAAGAACAAATCTCTATGTAGGATCATTTTCAAGAGCTTCAGACAAAAATATTCGATTAACTCTTTACTTCACATGGGTGTCCCAAACCCTTTTCAAAACCAAAATGTCCAAAAGTAAACCTATTATCTTTTCTGCCTATTTCACAATATATGCTCCCACTTCAGAGGGACAGATCTAAGTTTGAATTCTGACTGTGCCACTTAAAGATTTTTCTATATTTTCAAATCTTTATAATACTAGGAAAATAATGCTTATATCATAGCATTGTTTGAATATGAGATCCTATTTTGCGTGAATCAAAATTGAGATTCCATAAATGGTAGTTATTACCATTATTATTAGTAGTAGCACTGCTATTTATTAAGTCCCCAAATCCACCCAGATATATTAGCAGAACTATTATGTTCTCATGGACTTTTCTAATATCACACCATAAAAAATCTTCCATGAAATGGTATTAACTCTCTCTCTCTCGACATACTGCTTATTAGAGATCAATAGAAATCAAGGTTTGAGGTATACATTTGGTCGTTATAAACAAATAAATGATATTTAAAGACCTTAATTAGGGAGAAGTTATAAATATAGAAGAAAATATTGCCTTATGTGTCATATGAGACTCTTTATTATCTGAGCTCAGTAGACTTACCCCTCAAGTCCCATTGCTTTCTATAAATGCCAGGAGTTCTCCCTGATTAGCAGAATCAAAATTCACCTTTTGGTGGAAACACTTCATATGACATATGATACATCCTTTCTTAAGAAATGCCTTCCAAAATCTTCTCTTATGGCACTTTACAACAATATATTACATTTTTGTTTACCTGTGTTTATATCTATCTGCTAGGCAAGGAGCTCCTTGAGTACAAGAACCATATATTTTTCACCAGTGTAATTTCAAAATCTTAGTACAATGCCTGGCACAAAGACTATAATCAACTAATGTCTGCTGAGGGTTTTTTTTTTTCCTGCATCAGTAGTTTATGGCCAGAAATTCCTTATATGCTGTTAAACAGATCTTGTTCCCAAAACATTTGTTAGATGCATAACCATTTAGATGCTCTGCTAAGGGGAATATATGAAAAAGGACTGGGGAACAGAAATCTGAAAATTAAAAAAAAATAGGCCTCCTTTCAAACTTTGGATATTTCTTAAGGTGATAAGGAAAATACAATTTTGGACTACATTCTAAAAGGGTCCGAAGACATGGAGGAGACAATTGTATAGTTATCTAGTAACGGCTATGTCAAAATATACAAATTAATCAGAGAAAGAAAAAATTTTAAATAATTCATATGTAGGATTTTAATGCTCAAAAATGCATAATTGAAGTGAAAACGTAAGTATAAAAACATTTAATATTATTTTATATCAGTAGATTGCTTACCTAATGCTCTACTTTAAAAACTATTTATGCAAAATCAATATTTAACACATTAATGAAATAAAATTTATGTGAGTAGTAATAAAAATCAATAATAAGTTATTGTACTCAGATCGGTGACCAGGAATTAGATAGATAGATTAAGTCTTACCTAATGCCATACATAATTCCAGTAATTGTTTTGAATGTCTAATTTAAAATTGTTAATAGATAGTATAAATAATCCTAATCAATCTAATAAGATATTTTACTGCTCTTTCCATTTGTTATTTTCATTTGTAAGAATTGTGCTACTTTGCATTTTATTTAAAGCAGTTTCATATTTATAGAGGATTGTACAAAAATTTGTATAAAGAACACGCAGATGGTTCAAAAACCACCACTATGAGAATGACAAAAAAGAAAAAGAAAAAAAAGATATATTTAAAAAATCTGTTGGAAAGCATTGGAAAGTTGCTAAGACTGAATGGACTTGAGGAGAAGACACAAGAGAATCCCACGCATGTTGGACCAATGTTCTTAGTTGTCCACATTAGGCATTTGTCAATCTCAAAGCTCATTATGGGATGAGAAGCTGAACAGAAGTGCTGGAAAACTTACAGTGCTAGTGACAGAAAAACCTCAGCTAAGATCTACCAAGAACGAAGGACCTGGTTAAATAACACAGACTTCGTGCATAAACTCTAGGAGTAGGTTAAACAGGATATAGACTAATAAACACAAGAAGTAAAGTCTAAATAATTATCTGGTGATATACCCTCAGTCTAACTGGCAACCTAAAACAAAACAATTTTTTATGAAGGAAAGCATTATCATATGGGGTATTAAAAGATATCTATAGTTTTTCATACAAAATGTGCTATTTAAATAAAAAATAAAGTAAGCATCTGAACTGATCAAAAACAGTAGAAAAACAAAAACGAGGAAGATAAACAGATCTATCAGAGATCCATATATTGAGGTCACTTTCATAGACATTGAAATGATTTATGTGTATGTGCAAGAGAGTAACTTGAACCTGGTGAAGTTTGATAGAGAAATGGAAATTTTAAAAAGAATCTAATGGAAGTTCTCCACTGAAAGATAAAATAAGTGACCTTGAAAATCTCATGGATGACTTAACAGATTTGGCAGAGCTAAAAAGAATTATAAGGTTGAAAAGACAGTGAATAAAAATCTCCAGATAAAGGATAGAAAAAGAGAAAAAAGCATATGAGATACTCGGAAAATAGAAGGGTTCTAATGTACAAGTAATTGAGCTCCCAGAAAGAAAGAAAGGAGAGAATGGGGCAGAAGCAATACTGAAGAGAAAATGGCAAAAATTATCTCCAAATTGAGAAAAGATATCAAGCCATAGTTTTAACAAGCAATTAAATTTCAAAGCAAATAAATATGAACAAAACCTCAACTGGGCATAACAGATATATTACTACTGAAAATGAAAGAGAAAGAAGACATACTACAAGCATCCAGAGCAAAAATTCATACTGCCTAAAACCTAAAAAAGTAAGCTATAGTTAGATTGACAGCTAAGATCTCAGAGAAGAACAAAGAAGAAAGGAAGGAAGGAAGGAAGGAGGGAAGGAGGGAAGGAGGAAAAGAAAAGGAAAGAAAAAGAAAGCCAGATAAATCATTGAAAATTATCTTCAAAGTGCTAAATGAAAATAATTGACACCCTAGAGTTATATGTTCAGTCAAATAAAACTTACAAAGTAAAGGTCAAATACAGTTATATTTGACAAGTAAAATCTGCAATAAGTGGTCAGAAGCAGACCCACACCAAAGGAAATATTAAAGAGAATTCTTGAGGCAGAAGGGCTAGTATGCCAGTGAGAAACAGCATGGTCATCTGTGCATTGCCTAAGGTCTTTGCATGAACATGTGAAGAAGTGGGCAACCACATTAGTGATCAGGAGCATGTGAATTAAAAACACAATTAGATACCATCAGACACACAAAAGGAGAGCTAAAATTACAATATACACATACACACTAGATGTATATAAAAGCATAAACATATAATTTATACCTAATTTTAACATATTTATATATATAAGCAAATAGATAGAAATAGAGATATATATATCATGTTTTGGCAATGACGTGGAGCAAATATTAACTCTAAAACTGCTTGTAAAAGTAAAATATGTTACAAGCTATTGTGGCAGTTAACTAACAAATCTTATACTCTAAGAACTAAAAATTGTACTCAAAACAAATACTTGCATATATTTACAAAAACACATGTAAAACATGTTCAATACATTTTATTCATAATGGCTTCAAACTGGAAACAACATAAATGTTCATCAACAGGTAATGTAGCAATCGCAATGAACCAATTTACTGCTTACTGTATGCAAAAATGTAGGCAAATCGCACAAAGAAAATGTAGCATGAAGTAAACCAGAGACTAATAATACATATCATTGATTCCATTTATATGAAGTTCAAAAGAAGTCAAACTAATCTGTGTGATAGAATTCAGGAGAGTGGTTACTTTTCAGAGGGAGGGAAGCAACTGGTTGTGGGGGTTGAGGTGTTGGTAAGAAACTGTGTCCTGAGTTGTGATTATAGGTCTGTGTTCACTCCTTACAAATTTATCAAGATGTACACTTTTTATTTTTTAGCCTTTCTGTATGTGTTTTCTTCTTTAGCAAAACGATTTAATAAAACAATTACGGCTTTTATAGACGAACCCCCTGGTCTCCAACTGCCCTAAATATGGTTTACTATTAAAATAAAATAAATGTTATGTCTTTCTAACAGATAATATAATAGTCTTAAAGTATCCTTCATTAGTTGTCTACATCTTCCAAAAGTAACATAATACTTTGAAGTACATAATGAAGTTAGTTTTTCTTTTTCTCACTATAAAACTGAGTAAGAATTGGGTAAATTTTACATGGTGTTGACAGTCTGCCAGACTAACCACAGATACAGAATTTTGATACCACGAGTTAGATTACAACAATAGTGTTTTTAAAATACATATAACCACATACATTACCAAAACTTATTAAACTGAGATCTCAAGAAGCAGCATGAGAAATATTTCATCTCTCAAAGAAAAATTTAATGCATACTCTTTTCGTTCTGGTTAAGTGAAACCATGAAGGTGGATTCATTTGGAAATCATAACTCTGTCTTAAGCAAGTTGTGAAGCAAAAACAACAATAACAGAAAAAAAATAAACCTAACCTTTGGATAAGGAGTCATTCAGAACATGAATACAGCAATTATTAATAGACTATCTGTCATATGCAACGAAACATAACGGTGAGTATTCCACCATTGCTATTCTCTACTAAGAAATGCATGTGAGTGAAGGTGTGCCACGTAAGGCAGTGTGAATTAAAGGCTGCTACAGAAGCCCAAAAGACATTGAGAGCACTGGATAGAATGAGATTTCTTTAGAAATAAAGGAAAATCTTTTTCAGGAGTCTTTGCATTTTAGTTGGATTTTCAACGAATACTAGATTTTAAATAGGAGAAATTACAGAGGGCATATAGTAGGTAAGGTGAACTTTCTGAGCAAATGACTGGAAAGAAGAAAAGAGCAAAGAACACAATTTGGCTGAAGCACAGGTTGCAAAATACATGTAGTAAGAAACGAATTTTAAAAAGCAGACCTTGAATACTAGAGCCATTTAGCTAAACTTCATTATATAATTTTGACATCAGAGGACAGAAGGAAAGTTGATCACTTTTATTAAGAGTGTGAGACAAGTTCAGTCTTTTCTGGTTAAATAATATGTACATTTTCCATATTAAGACATGTGGAGAGAGCGAACTTTAATCAAATTTCAGCATTCACAGAGACATTTTAGAAAAGTATTCTATTATACCAAAAATGAACATTTCTCTCTGAGATTACCACATAGCAGAGAACATTAAAATATTTTAAGTTAATATTGCAGCACTTAAAATGCTACGGATGGTAAGGATTGTGTGTATATCCACAAAGATAAACTCTCCATTCTTTTTAGAGAAATGGTGGTGGTTTCGCATGTTTTTCTTTAATCTATGTAAACTGTCAGTGATTATCATTTCCAAGTGAGTTTGTCTGATCATTTTTGTTTGTTTGCAATTCGAAAACATAAAAAGGAGACAACCTGTAATAGAAGTAAGAAGAAAGTCACCAACTTTTTCTGGAACTTTATTAGTCATTCACTATATTTTGAAGAAAATACATTCTTTAAGTGAGCAAAATTCATTAACTTTGTAAAGTTTGCATTATGATACATGCTTTTACTATTTAAAATGGAATTTGTATATTAAAATGATGTCATTTTGATTGTTTTTTAAATGCAAATAGTTTTGTGTATGAGTTGTACATATACTAATTATTAATATAAACTTTGTTAAATGGAGAAAATGCAAGAGTCAGGTAAAATCTATGTATTCAGACTTGGAAGTAGCTATTTTTTGCTAAAAGTCTTCAATCTTTTAATGGTGAAACAGATTATTTTATAAATACTGGTAACTACAGGTTATGCCTGATTAGCAGTGCAGTGTATAATGTATTAGTTAAGATAATGTTATCTGTTGCCACAAACGAATTAAACAAATTAATATATATATGTTTTTATAGGCTCAAACATAATAAAATTTGTTTTATTTTTCTTTCAGTAAGTCCAAATCCTAATTCCTTATTAACTGGTGAGTTTTCTCTAAGTTTTTGTTTGTTTGTTTGTTTTGTTTGCAGGGGAGAGGGACACAGGCTGCTTCTATATTTTTCTCCATCTTCAATGTGTGATTTTCAAAATTTCACAATAATCATCGATATCCAGCTTACTAGGAAGAAAGAGTTGAAAGATTGTGCATAGATGATTTTTATGGGCCTTAGCATGAGGCTGTGTATATTATTTCCACTCTCCCCTCTGGGCCAAGTTGAGTTTCATGGTTCGGAAATGTAGTGTCGTTGGGTGCCCTTTACAAGGAAAAAAGTTTAGTAATTAGCCAGTTTACATGGTAATAAACTACACTCATTCACTCTCTTGAGCAAATATGTCGAGTGGCAACAGTTATCATTAGCGCTGTGCCAAGGCACATAAAATATGCAAAACAAGCATAAATCACTACACTGCTGTCCAATAACTTACGATCTAGTTAAGGAAGAAAGTATATGAAAAGTGAGATATGAGTTTGTAACATATAATTTAAAATTTGCAATTCAATGTAAAATAATCAGGATTTTACATATTCAAAGAAAGAAGACCAATCTGTTAGGGTTGTTTTGTAGTAATCCTGAACACGATGTGTTCACAGGTCAGTAGGAGCAAACATATTTGAAGAATAGTGATATTCAGTTAGGTGTAGAAGACCAATTCAGTGAAGAGACTGAACATCAGCCTGAGATATATAAAATTAGCCCTAGAAGGAAGGGAAAACATAAACATTATTAAACAGTAAACTGGTACAAAGAAGATTATCATTTAGAACAGATTGAGTCAGGGGAAGTTGATATGTTTTGAATGTTTCTGTCTCCAAAAATTCATATGCTGAAAACCGAATACTCAAGGTGATGTATTAGGAGGTGCGACCTTTGGGAGGTGTTTAGGTCATGAGGGTGGAGCCCTCATGGATGGGATTAGTGCCCTTATAAAAGAGGTTCCACAGAAATCCCTTGCTCCTTCCACCATGTAAGGATACAGTGAGGAGTCTGTGACCCAGAAGAGGGCCTTCACCATACCGTGCTGGCAACTTATCTCAGACTTCCAGCTTCCATAACTGTGAGAAACAAATTTCTGTGGTTTGTAAGATGTCCAGTCTATGGTATTTTATCATGGTAGCCCAAGTGGACTGAGGTAGAGTGGTAAACTGGTACAAAGATTGTGAAGTAGAACAAACCAAGGGGCCAGCCCAGTGGTATAGTGGTTGGGTTCGTGCTCCACTTCAGTGGCACAGTGTATGCAGGTTTGAATCCCAGGCATGGACCTCCATGCCACTCATTGGGCCATGCTGTGGAGGCATCCCACATATAAAAAAATGGAGGAAGACCGGCACAAATGTTAACTCAGGGCAGATCTTCCTCACCAAAAAAGGAAAAAGAACAAATTGAGAAATAGGGAGGAGAATGACTTCAATAAAAATCATGGTAATAAGTACCAGTTATTGAGATATTCTGAGGACTTTGTTTTATGACTATAAAAGAAGTCTGGATGGATACTAGAGATTGTAAAAGGAGTGTAGATGAAAGGTGATTTAGAAAAGAAAACAGGGGCTGGCCTGGTGGCCGAGCAGTTAAGTGCGCACGTTCTGCTTTTCAGCGGCCCACGGTTCACTGGTTCGGATCCCGGGTGAGGACATGGCACCACTTGGCAAAAGCCATGCTGTGGTAGGCGTCCCACGTATAAAGTGGAGGAAGATGGGCATGGAAGTTAGCTCAGGGCCAGTCTTCCTCAGCAAAAAGAGGAGGATTGGCAATAGTTAGCTCAGGGCTAATCTTCCTCAAAAAAAAAAAAAGAAAAGAAAAGAAAACATATTTCATAAGAAAAGTAACAATATAAAAAACTTTAAAAGAAATATTATTCCATTATATATGAATATAACATATTGTAGATATATACGTGTATAAACATACACATTTGAATTCAGAAACAAAGGAGATGAGAGTCCCTCTTTTAAATGCATCATTGCCATTGACTTGTATCCAGTTTAAGAAGCACTAGCTGCTTTTAAAGAGCCAAGCAAATTAAGAAGTATTGGTGATAGGCTGAACATGAGCCAGTGGAATGCACACTGCCTACCAAGACTTTAGATGCATTAGTACAGAGTTCCAAGAGCAATTAAGAGCTTGATTCTTTTACTGGAGTTTGAAACATAAGGCTTAAGTGGATAAATTAGTTGCCTTTTAACACCTTTTAAGTAACTGAGAAAAACTGATCACTTCTGATGACAAACTGAGGACTTTATTTTTTCAAATATTTAATAGGTAGAAAGACTGTAACGTATTAGGTATCACTCCAAGTACTGGAGATAAGAAAAAATATATAGGCAAGGCATCTGTTCTCATGATGAATGTTTCTAGTGAGAATTAAAATAAATTAATAAACAAGGAAATATGATGTAGTGGGAAATGCTATCGTAAAACTAAAATATGGTGTATAGTACAGAATATTGGTGGGGAGGTAGGGGTAATTTAAATAGTTGGCAAGAAATGTTTCTCTGAGGAGGTGGCATTTAACTGAAATCTGAATAAATAGATGGGATCAGCTTAACAAAGATCTGGAGGAAAACAAACAAACAAATAAAAAACACATGAAAGGGGCTGACCCAGTGGTGCAGCAGTTAAGTTCACACGTTCTGCCTTGGCGGCCCAGGGTACACCGGTTCGGATCCTTGGCACAGACCTATACGCTGCTTGGCAAGCCATGCTGTGGCAGGCGTCCCACATATAGAGTAGAGGAAGATGGGCAAGGATGTTAGCTCAGGGCCAATCCTCCTCAGCAAAATTGAGGAGGATTAGTGGCAGATGTTAGTTCAGGGCTAATCTTCCTCAAAGAAAAAAAAAACCCACAAATATCCTTGTGGCAAAAATGATTTTAGTTTCCTTGAGGAAAGAGAAAAAGTCCAGAAAGATTAGAGCCACCTAGACTAAGAGCATTCACATAGAGCACTGAGACCATGCTCAGAGGCTGAGTTTTATTCTAAGGAGATGGAAGACTTTAAGCAAGGGACTAACACGGTCTGATTTATGCTTTTAAAAGGTCACTGTCTAAAGAAGAATTATAAAGGGACAAGTAGAAGCGAAAGACCCAGCTAGATTATCGTAGTGCATCAAGAGGTGATAAAGACTTAGAGTAACAAAGAACGTAGACAGTTACGAATATGTTTTGGTATATTTTCAGAGGCAGAATGTGTCATTTGAATTGTATTCCTGTCTTTGTTTAACCAGCACCTGACAGTTTCTTTTCTAAAAGAGATCCAACCTCCTCCTTCAGTTATGCAATAATTGATCTACCAACCTATTTTTTGCATTCAGTCCATAATGCGTTAATTCTAAAAAACACACTAAAAGATTGCATTTTTTTCCAGGAGAGCTAACAACATAATTTTTACGTCTTTCCCCACAGATATGTGAATTTATTTGCTACCTATTAAAATGGTATAACTATGTAAATACAATGTATGGAGATAACTTGAAGGCATCACCTTTACCTATTACATAAATATCATTTGATGGCAGGAGTGGAACACATCAGTATGTTCCTAGAACATCTGTTATTGGATTTTTGATAGCTTATTAAACTAGAGATTATTTAATAAATTCAGTAGATGTAAGGAAGTATAGACCCAAGTTCTAAGAATCTTTATTACTATTTCTAAGCTATGCTATATGAGATTCAAGTCATCAGAATATGACACATGTGCTGTCACAATAAATCCACTCCTAGGCTCTTAGACATCCAGAGAGAACTTTGGAAGAGACTATTTCATACACTGGCATGTGACAATCTAGGGTGCTTTATATCACATATATGGTGTAAATATGTACTAATATGTTGCACCTGCTTTCTCTTCTATGACTTGCTATTTCTTCAAAAATGCCACCATAGTATTTACCATTCAGAATACAACATCTACAGCTCTAGAAGCACAATGATTCTAATCCTACTGTGTCAGAAAAGGACACAGATTTTACAGTTAAGTCACTTCAAATACAGACCTGCAAAAAAGGAAAAATGCAACCAATGATAATTATGAAGAATCATGTAGACATGAGGAAGGCTTCTGGAAGCTTCTCAAAATACACAAATTTGTAAGCTGTTATGATTGCTGAACGTCTTTTGCAAGGTGTCTCACTGTACTTCTGTACATGTAATTTTGAATTGGCAGTATTTTTAACAAATATTTCATCTTAGTTATTCACTCAAAAAAGCCAGGTGATATGCCAATCACATAGAATTCTAAATATGAATATAAGACCCAATAACTCTTGACTGTTGACTCTCTCTCCTAGAGAAGAACACAGACATTCTTTAAATACTGAATACATTAAAAATTAAGAAAAATGCTTTGTAAACTGATAGTAGAAGAAATATCATGTGAGAAAGATCATCCAAAATGTGTTAGGTGATTAAAATTTTGGAAACAGCTTATTCTGTTCCAGACACAATTTCCCCCAAGGTTTACACATGCCTTCCAGATCAGGCAGTCATTTCTAAATCAGGTTGTCATACCAAAGGACATTCCTGGGACTGTTTGTTACCTTTGAACCAAAATGAAATCTGTGAGAAAGTTTGTGTCACGACAAATATGTGGAAAACATATATATTCTGTAACCTTAATATCTTTTGTATGAATTTTGTTGGTAGATTTTATTGGGCTGAGATTTAAACATGTTATATGTCTTCTAAGAATGATTGTTCTAAATAATTTAATATATACAGCATTAATTTAACACAAAATTGAGCCCATATTTTTCTAGCAATTTCAATAGTTATATGTGTCTGTGTGTATGTATGTGTGTGCATTCAAAAGGATAGGACATAGTTCACTTATTGAAATATTAGTCAATAGATTAGACAGTAATTCCTAAGAAAGAAATGCCCTTATTTTGTTCATATTAACTTTAACAGGCATTAACATTTCCTTAATAATTTGAGCTCATTATTGGCTATCATTTCAATTTTATACCAGCTGAATTGAGCCTTTATATGTCCTTTGATGAATAATTGATACTCTAAAGTCTTTCATTCTCATTTTTACACAAAAAATTTATTTCAAGTTACTACAGAGATTATTTAAACATTATATATATATTCAAAATGATACAGTATCTGAAACATAGCACATATCTATTATACTCAGTATAAGTTTATGCATTTTTATGATTTGCAAATAATTTTAAAATAATAATTACCATTGTGGACTTAAAAAATAGTCACACCACAAAGAAACAAATGGTAAAGAGCAGACAAAAGCATTTTTCTTTGAAATATAGAAAAATATTATATACCAAGCTTTGCTTGTAGGCTTACCTTGATCATAAAATCTTGCTAAATAGAAAAGAAGGAAGATATCTGATGAACAAAAATTTTAATTTTTTACATCTTATGATTTCTGAATGTCAGATATACTGCCATTCACATGAAAGTTTTCTTTTTGTTTACTTTTCTGTCTTTATTAAATTAAAATTATAAATCTAATAATGGAATCAATATATTTTGAATCACAAATAGACACCAAAGAAGATTCAAATACAAGCACACCACAACAAGAGAATTACAATTTGGCAATAATTTTAGATGCTTAGGGTCAAATCATAAGAACATCATTAAACAATAAAATTTACCCTCTAGTTACAGTTAAAAAGTGCCAGACCTATTGGGCAGTTGTAGGAAAAGTAGACAACTTTTCTGTGATAGGAATCTTTTGGTTCGGATAAACATAGGAATGCATTAATGCTTAACGCTTTCCAGAGAAATGCTATTGTTAGCAATATGTGTATTCCTGCCAAGATGCGGACGCTCTGAGTCATCTTGTGTAATGACTGATGTACTGCTTTGGCAGTCAGCTATCACCCAGCCTGAAAGAGGAAGCGCTGAGGTCCTTGACAGTGACAGGTGTGTTTCTGTATATAATGCTGTGAAGTTGAGAAGTATGATTCAGACAATAAGAAACAGATCTAATCAATGTTAGGCTCCTTTTCTTTATGACATGGGCTTTCCGATTTTGTGGAATGAAGCTCAACTCAAGGACATATTTTTCGAAGTATCTATTATCATTCCACTTGCTTTAAAATATGTACATAAAACTAGTCAAAGTGTATATTGGTAACAGAAAAGACTTAACTTAATGCCACAGATTGTTTCCTCTGTAGTAATACAAAGCCCTTATAAAACCACTATGTTTTACTTTACAAGTTAACATACTAAATATGAGAAAAAAAAACCATAAAACGGCATGTTAGAGGATAAGGTCAATGTTTTAGACAATCACAATTCATCGTATATATTTTAACCTTCTTTAGGTTCTGTTGCAAGTTAACAATGGCTTTTGCAGATGGAGTAGGTGATATATATTTGAAGTTCTTAGAGATGGGGAATAATACTGTTTTCTCAGTTTAGAATAAATATCATTATAAATTATTTCTATTGCATGTACATATTAGTATTTTAAAATATGAAAAGTGCTTATGAAGACACAAGCAACAAAATATTTTAAACTCAAAATAATCATTGATTCCAAATAAAATATTGTAAGCAACTGAGGCAAATATCAGAAAAAATAATCTAACAATATATAAAACTGTGAGTTTCGTCTGAGTCAAAATGGAGAGCTTTTATTAAAAGTTGCCATTCTTCTTCAACATTTATTCCAAAACCAAATACAAGTCAATTTTTTTTTGTGACTTTAATTGGCTTTGGCAAAAGACCAAGCACACATAGACCCATAGACACACAGAGCCAATAAGAAGTTTTGATTAGCAAGAACAATAGTTTAGCATCAACTTATAGAAAATCTGTGTACTTAGTTTCTTCATAGTGGTTTTAGATGTATTTTACTGAATTTGTCCTCACAAATAATTATATGAAAAATAAATGAAACTCTGTGATAAAAACATTTGGATGATATGAAGTTGAGGGAATTTACAGTAAACAGAAATGGGTTTGAAACACTCCTTCTACAAAAGTTCCTAGATAATTAAACTAAAACCAAAAGAGACAGTCATTTAAAGAGAATAATCCAGATTATTAATCAAAAATGGCTTCAGACTAGAAATCAGCACATTTCATACACAAGGTACCATATTTACTGAGTGCCTCTGAGTGGATCATTTACTTGTTTTATTCTTTAATTATTTGCTGTGAAGTGGAGCAAATACTCTCTTCTCATGATGCTTCAGTGCACTAGTTCTCGAATTTTTCATGCATCAGAATCACCTATAGGGCTTATTAAAAGACTGGCTGCTGCTGCCACATCCAGAGATTCTGATTCAGCAGGTCTGAGGTAGGCCCAGATTTCTGAGAATTTCTCAGATGTCAGTAATGCTCTTGGTCAGGGAACTCCGTTTGAGAGCTAGCATTTTAGAGCAGTGATTAAAATTCCAGATAGGACAGAAATTAAAAAAGAAAACAATTGGGGAAGAGGTATGTCACAGTGAAACAGGAGCCAACTGATCAGTTCCCAGTGGCCAAAGGTGGAAAAATTTAAGCAACAAAGTAAATAAAATGGTATTAGATAAATAAAAAACAGATATGAATGATTGAATCGGTAAATAATTGGAGGAAAATAGACAAATCTGTGTAGTAATTCCAAATAATTTATGTAGACACTCTGCCCTCAAGGAGATGGAGCATAACTCCCCATCCTTAAGTGTGGGCTGCACACAGTGACTTCCTTCTAAAAAGGACAGTGTGAAAAGGAAGAAGAAAAGAGTAACTTTACAGTGGAGAAGTCTGACAAACTACCTCAGGCAAGTGATCAACGTTAACGTCATGTCAACATGATGTCATGTTGACAGCATGAGTCCTTGATATGATGTGATGAACATGGCACTTTACCTCTGTGATCTTCCTCCCAAAAACCCATAACCCCACTCTAATTGTGAGAAAAAAATAAGACAAATTCCAGTTGAGGGACATTCTAAAACTAACTGAATTCTCAAAGCTGTCAAGGTGAAGATGTCATCCAAAACAGGAAAGTCTGAAAAACTGTCAGAGCCCAAAGAACTTACGGAGAAATAGAGGCTAAATGCAAATAAGTATCTTGAATAAGATTCTGGAGCACAAAAAGGAAATTAGGTAAAAACTAAGGAAATCGGAGTAAAATATGATTTTTATTAATAACAATGTATCCATAATGGTTAATTAATTGTGATAATTGCACCATAGTAATGTTAACATATGAACAATAGGGGGAGCTGGAGGTGGGGTATGCGGGAACTCAATACCATCTTCACTTCGCTATAAATTTAAAACTATTATCAAGTAAAAAGTTTATTACTAAAAAGAGCAGTGAGGACGGAAATTCTTAAACAGTGAGAAACTGGGTGAAACAGGGTACCATGTCATCTTCCATAGCCTTTTTGGTTCTCAATACAAGAGAATTTCCAGCCCCTGCAACACACACATACACATACAGAGAGAAAGGAAAGAGAGAGAGAAAAGGTTGGAGTGAGTTTCATTGGACTATTACAGTAGGTTTTTGGCTGTTTCCCCAAATCTATTCCCTTTCACCTGGGAATTATCCTAATTTTCACTTACATATTCAAACTTTCTCTACTGAACCCCTAATTTTTTAAGAAATTGAGACCTCCGTGGGTCAAGGAGTAGTGCATATGCTTCCTGTTGACTTAGAGTCTTAGATAATTAGCTGAATTTCATCACTGGAGGCACAGATATTGACAAGCATACAATTTAATTCAGCCAGTCAGTCTGAAAAAGATTTGTACTAGAGGCTTCTGGGGAAGAAAAATCAACTGAATAAGGTGGTACGCAGATATGAAATCTAGAATGACTGTGGCAAAATTCTCAACATAATGGAGTCCAGCCTTTGGATAAAGCTGACACAACTGAGAAAGAAGGAAGAAAGGAGGATGGAAGGAAGGAATGGTGAGCAATGAGGAGAATAACAATAATTATTATTGTCATAATAATAAACTATTGATAATACTATTGGGTTGTTTAAACCAAACCAAACCAAAAGCTGCTCTACCTCCAGACAAGCAACGACCTAGGTTAATAAATCCATCTTATAGTTTAAGTAAATGTGAGTTAGAATTTCTATTACTTGTAAGGGGAAGCATTATAACTGATGAAAAATTTTAAAATATATTCCACAATAAACATACATCAACTTAATATATTCTAAAGTGTATACAATAATTTGCAATGTATTCTTAAAGAACAATAAGTGGTACAGCGCAAAACTAATCTAGGGAAAATATACGTAAAATTTCAGCTATACTAAAATGTAGAAATAAGCTTGCAATGGCAATTTTGTCACATTATCTGATTTTACTTGCCCTGCTGCAGATAAGTGTGTATTATACTTCATCTTCCTTTTTCTCCTTAACTTTTAGGCACAAAATTTCAAATCTTTACATTGACCTATCAACTATTTAACTCTATATTATTTTGAGAAAATTCAAAGGCATTTTAAATGTTGTGATACTATTCTTAAAATCATTTGCATAATTTATTAGATAGTGACCAAATCATTCACTTAGTTAATTTGTAAAGATAGCCAAGCCGTATTTAGAAATAGTAGATTTTCCAATTAGCATCTGGATCTAAAAACTATGAGAAGGCTTATTCTTTAAAAAATGGCAAAGGTAACACTACAGCAGAAGATTCAGAAGGGTGCCTGAGATGATATATCGAATAATTTGAATTTTTCTGTTGCCAGAAAACATCCTTTTGTCAGGTATCATTAACTGAGGATGTTTCAAGGAGGCCTAATATGACTTGGGGAACTTGGGGAAAGGAGCACTCGTGCAGATCTGTCCCTGAAGACAATGGATTTAATTAAGCCTCAGGTAAAAATGTCCCTCAACTAAAGTGCAAGCAGGGCTAAGTTAAACCCACGTACTAAAAGTTTCTGAAATAAACCCTCAAGTTCAGGCAAGATACTGCCAAATATCTTCCTCTGAAAAGCTTTCAAAAATATAAGATGATGATGAGTCCCTAGGCTTGTTTGAAAAAGTATACTTTGCACACACCTTCATTCGGAGGAAAGCAGGAAGTAGCACAATGTCTGATGCGCCTCCCCAGCCAGTGAAAGGTTTGGAATTAGGAGCAGTGACTCTGATTTCCCCAGTCTCTGTGCTGTGGGAGACATATCTATGACTTACATCAGGAGAGCTGGGCATGGTTTATCAGGGGCTGGCACAGAGATATATGTCATGACTTACAGAGTTCTGATGCTCTAGAGAAATCTTTGTCTCTCCGTATTGAGCTCCTGTTTGGAACTGTAAAGAGGTAAAATGATGTGGCCACTCATTTTTCATTTCATTTTCTGACTTCAGTTCAGATTCCAGCACTCCAATAAGTAATCTGAAAACTCTGACAAGTGTTCAGGCATTTTGTAATGTAGACGAAGGTGCAATGGCATGTCTCTCAAGGATAACATTGGCTCTGGGTATCACTGTTTTACCTTTGGACTGGACCGAGACACTTACAAAAGAAGATAAAAGCTTAACCCATTATCCCACTTTACAGTCTCACATAGTTAAAAAAAAATTCATAACAATATCTTATTTTGGCTGTTTTTACAATGACTCAGTTTACGTAGCCAAAAAATTTAGTGTACTTCAGTTTAATCCTCTCACTAAAGATATTATGAAAAGTAATGCTTGATCAATTACTTAGCACTTGACCTTGAAATCTTAATTTTCAAATTCTTTAGCATCACTTCTGAGTGATGAGCCTTTACTATTCATTTTTCAATTAGTATTACCAAGATACTTTTATGATATAAATAACAATTTAGGCTGTATGTTATTTTATTGATTGACATGTTCTTCTTACCTACATAGACTAGATACTATGTTTGGGATATTAACATATATCATTCAGCTATAACAAATAGCTACGAGGGAAGGGCCATTTATTTCAGTTTAAGCAGTTCCATTTGTCACACAGTTAGTTTTAGACTCTGCTAGTTAGGTAGACTCCCTAAAAATGCTTTTCTTTAAATTGCTTTAAAAAAAAATTGGTTAATTTTTAGAACTAGGAGAATATGAAAAAAGAAATTACAGAAACAACCTCCATAATATTTTTTTTAAGTTACAGCACCCAGCAAATTACAATAACATCTATGAGTCTATTTGAAGAGAATCTTATTGATTACTGAAATTTTCAAGCTTTTGTACAAAATATTCTAGGCATTGGATGCTTCTCAGTTTTCTTTTCCCTTATTTTGTCAAATTGGTGGCATTTCGGTGAGTGAACATGTCATTTTCACTAATTTTCCTTGTAATAATAAAAATACTTTTATAAATGTTGCTTTCCTTCCTCCATGATTCTCTCTCCTCCCAGATACACCAACTCCCTCTTAATCCTCACAGATAAAATCCTCCTAAATTTGTACATGTATGTATATGTGCTTCTACACTAGATCCCAGTGGTGTGTTTTTCTTTGTCTTTGGAGTCATGGACTAAGAGGACAAGATCCTTTGTCTACTCTATTTTTGTTTCTTTCCTTAAGAAAGTATACGTCCTCCCTCTGCTGATTATATTTTGCCTAAGGTGTGGAGGTTGCCTCAAAGAGGAATTCAAATGTGGGCAATATTTTTGGAAATGGGGTAGAGTTGAGAGCTCTCAATGTGGTAGTGTCCTCAGATTGTTGTTACTAGCACACACTTGAATTTTTAAATTTAGATTGTGCATTCATATAAATAGCTGGAAAAAACATTCAGACAGCAAATTGAGTGATTGACCTTAAGGCTAAGAGAGACTTATTTTTCTTTTGAGGGGAGATCTAAAACCTCTCCAGACGCCACCTTTAGCATCTCTACTGTTTAGGTCACAAAAGGGTGCAGACTTGGCTCACAGTGATCATGTTGACCCATGAGCCTCACTGGCTCCCATTCATGGACAGATAATCTTTCTGCCCTTGCCTCAGAGGGAAGGACCTGGCAGTTTTCTGACCTTGTTTATACCAAGGACAGCCCATCTTTGACTATTCTGAAAGACACTACATTTTCTTAAGCCCCCTCACTCTCTGTCATGTGCAATATGACCCATTTTAAATGCGGCAGTTTCACTATTGACTTTCCCCCTTGTGAGTTTAGTTCTGCCCATGTTAGATGTAGATAAAATTATTGTATATACTGAACTCACCTAGTAACTAATACCGTAACTAGAGTCTAACTGCGTAAAGTGCTTCAGAGAACTTAATAAGAAGTGGTTGCTTCCATTTTAGGCTTAGCTCTAACAGTCAAATCTTGTCTCATGAATGCATTGTGGATAGATAGCAAACAAATCTGAATTTGCCTTGAAAATTGTATCGAGAGATTCGTCCAAGAAAATCTGTGTGTTTGATGGTCCGTGAGTGCCCCCCACAGGGTGTGATGCAGACATTTTTGTTGTTGTTGTCTCTGTTTAATTTTCTTGAGTGTTCTGTCTCAAATCATTCCATATTAGAGAAAATTCCTAAAAGCTTGAAAAGAAATTAAATTCTTTCATCTAATTTAGTGAAGGTTTAATCATTTAAGTTAGGAAGCAATATGTTAATGCCAGCCGAACCCTCACTGTCACTGTACATCTTGCGCTGCATCCAATTGCTTGATAAGGAGCTCCTGAAAAATGTTATTTTGCTTCTTAAACAACAGGTAATGGATTTTTAATAGTTTTTTTTCAGCTGCTCTTTCTGTAGGAAACTGAGTTAAGAGCGCAAATGTTGGCCATTACTCTTGTACACCATGGCATTTATGTGGAACTAGTACTTAATAAATCTACTGCAACATTTATACTTTTCTAGACCATTCATTCCAAGCCCCCTGCTTAGATTCCTCATAAAATAGACAGACCTCCTCCTGACTCTTTCAAGGGAATATTGTGGGATGGAATTTAATCAAGAGAGAGCAAAGATCCAACTATACACATATTCATTCATTTTGTAGACTAATAATTTGAGATGGATAGAAAAAAAACCATTGTACACTGCTAGAATAAATAGAAAGAATAAACAATGTCCACATTAGATGGGAATTCCTTTTGACCAAATAGTTATTGCTCTGTCAGTTCCTTAGAGTCAGTCCCAGAGAAAGTGAGCTGGGAAAAACAGTAGGCAACACAAAACAAAGAGAACCCAATGTTTCGATCAAAATGGCTCTTTCAAAATTACCACTTAGAATATATTGTTGTTTTAAGAACAGATGCTGAAGAGTAACGACCATATTCTTCTAAATTTAAAGGAAAGGAGGACTAGCAACATAAGTGCTGGGCTGGCATGCCATGTTGAACAGGAGACCCCAGTAGAGCTCCACTCTCCAGTTTAGTCCCCACTCTGATCAAGCCTGAGGACCACCAATGCTGAAACTCCTGCAGGCTCAAGTTGCTCCCTGAGTCCTTGACCAGTGCTGATCCTTTCACAGCTAAACCACAAATGCCATACAGAGGCCTGGAGTAAGATAAGCAATATGCCCCCACTTTGATAAAACACACACACACACACAAGTTTACCTGATATTGCAGAATACTTAGTTTTCCATAATTTCAATTTCCTAATTGTGAGAAAGACAGAGTCAAAGACAAAAGTAAGAAGGCAGATCAATGAACTGAGGTCTGCCATGACTAGTATACCATTTAGAACATCTTCAAAAAGATAACTTCAGAATTATGTGTTTTAGTTGATTTCACAATGACTGCCAGAATCAATCTATAAATTAATTTTAAGAAATTTGAGAAGGTGAGCTGTGTCCCATAAGTGTTTTTAATAGAAGACAGCACATTTATAAGCTATAGGGGCCCAGGCTTCTTCTGTCTTGCAGCTACACCATCTGTAACAGGCGGCTTTCAAGGTTACTGAAGATGTGGAAGAGAAGCTTGGAGGATATTGCGGGATGATTTTTAAGAACAAGGACTGGCGTACATCATCTCTACCCACAAACTATGGACCAAAACTCAGCCAGTAGCACTCCATCATGACTGCAGGCAAGGCCGGGTGGTGGTGGCGGTGAGCTGGTAAATGTCTTTCTGTATCCCTAGGAGGAAGAAATACGGTGACTCTGTAACCTTGTCCCTGTCCCACCTTCCTCTATAGGATAAACACCTAAGTACAATCTAAGCACATTGCTTTCACTTTTGGCCAGTTTTCCTAGCATTATATAAATCATCATTACTTTTCTTGGCACACTCATTTTTCTAAAATTTCTCAATATTTTATAATGCAAGCACTTAAATTTAACAAATGACTACCTTTCCTTCATCTTCTTACCTCAAAACCCTTTATCTAATAGGTTCATATTTTTGGAGGTTATTTCCAAAGAAACAAAACTTTGGAAAAGTACATTAAAGTTCAATTTGGGATACTTCATTTATTTAGGGAGAAAAGTTAAGAATAAGCCCCATAGGGTATTTACTGGGAATTGAACACTCAGATATTTACCCCAATTTTACAATAATGAGACAAAGCAAAAGAAATCCTTGTCAATTTAATAGAAAAATCATCACCAGAGAGAATTCTGTGGGCTTTGAGCTTTGCAGCAAGGCATGCTCATTGCTTGATTAAATGTTAATATGATTAGAGGTCATGCTCTTTGGTAAAATCCCATCAGTAACACACAGTGGAGTAAAAAACATTCAACTTCAGCATTATTTGTAATATGTTTAGAACTATATGATTAATGGCTAAAAAGTGAAGACTAGAGTTGACTCGCACATAGAAGCCATAGGCCGGACGCTGCCATGACCCAGTAATGCCAGAGTCAAGGGGAGACGTAATATGCAAGAGTTAGAAAAGGAAGAGTTTCATTCTTCTGACAGTCTAGACAGTACAAAACCATATTTCAAGCCTAAGTAGATCAAATTGCAGTTAAGTAAGTACATGTGTCTGTATTAGCGAATCAACCATTATGATTATACCGATTAATTAGATAGAGTTGAATTGTAGCCTGTCATAAACTGGTGATTAAATGGTAAGAGGGGAAAATCCGAAGACCTGGCTCTGTTGATAACTCACCATGTGAAGGCATAAAATGATGGAGGTTCTTGGTGTCTCCATTTCTCCATATGTCACATCAGGATGATACCTACCTAGACCTGATCGTTTTAGGACATTTTTAATAAAGAATCCCATTCAAAATGAGTGAAAATTCAAGGAGGAAATATGGAAAAGATCAGTAATAACTGTACAAACAGTGTAAAGACTGCTTGTCTGTGGTGTCACTGACATTTTCCATAAATATCAAACTATAAACTTAGCAACACTGAATTATTAGTTACAAACATGTCATGCAATTAAGAGCTAAGCTGCCATGTTAGGCCAGTTTGTGGCTCAGTGTTTATACTGTAATGACCCTTAGAGCGCCATTTCAATTGCTGTTGTTGAAAACATCTCTAATCTACATTTTGCGCAGGCAATTTATTTTTTTAATGAACTTTCCTAATTGAACAATCATCCTGTGAATTCTTTTCTGAGGAATTCTTTCCTGGTATTTTAATTTGACTGAATGTATGTTCCGATGAGATATCTGGAATCCAGAATTACAGACTATTAACTCTTTAAACCTATTTTTTACGTTATGGCCTAAGGTTAAAATATCCAGAAGGTTGAATCATACATAATTTAAAGTCAGACACCTCTTAAACCCAAGTACCTTTTTTTTTTTTTTTTTTTTTTTGCTTCATGAGCTTAAATAAAAAGCATTGTGGAAAATAATACCTCTTTTTTTAGTTTTATTTTGAATCAAATGACTATGAACGAAATTGGGATGATACTGTAACTTGAGAAATAAGAAAAAACCCCACTACTGGTTTCCCACAAATAATAATCAGGGGATATAAATGAACAAGATAAGCCTCCATGTTAAAACAAGATCTAATTCAATTAAAATTGATACCTGTTTCTAAATTGCATAATGGAATACTGCATTTCACACAGGAACTCTGTATCACACATACGTCAAATAGAAGTAATATATTTCAGACCTTTTAACATGCTACTTTTTCACAGGGGGTCCATGACTCCGTAAAGGATCTGATTGACAGTCCTAAAGACCTGTCGCTTCCGTGTATCTATAACACAGGCATCCACTGTGCAAATTTCTCCACAAACCCGGCATTTATGTGTGAACTATACACATCCTCAACTGGTGACAACAGGGTATATGTTGCACTTGGTTTCCAGGGAAACAACACTTTACAGGATCCCCGCTTATCCTCCTCTATGCGGAGCTGCCTTAGAATCGCCTTCAAAGAGCCCTGGTCTCTATCTGTGAGCAGAAGGTAAAGTGCTGTGATGGCAGCTGCTAATGAGCTGACTCGCCTCCGTCAGGGCAAGCCTAAATTTATTTCTGCTGTCCCCCTAGGGAACTGTCAACCAGGAATATGAGTGAAAGGAGAAGAAATTATTACCCCTTCCCAGGAGCAAAAATGGCACTCTCTCTAACACACTTGCTAATTTGATAGTTACAATAAAGGACGGATAGTTAAGGGGGAAAAATCCATGTACATTCGCTGGTACTGCAATGTCAGCTAAGTGTTTGCCTCCTAACTTTTCTGGTGGCAGCTTCTGCCTGCCAGGTTCTCTGCGTGGGTC
This sequence comes from Equus caballus, assembly GCF_041296265.1. Classification (NCBI taxonomy): domain Eukaryota; kingdom Metazoa; phylum Chordata; class Mammalia; order Perissodactyla; family Equidae; genus Equus; species Equus caballus. The sequence goes on along the minus strand of NC_091709.1, from coordinate 23,978,351 downwards.
CGTGACTCCTCGTTTTGTCAGCTGTGCTGGTTCCTAATTGCACATTTCACGCAGTGTACCCTTTCCAGAGGCTTGTGCTCCCCAGCTCCTGATCTGCAATTGACAATGAAGAATTTTAACAGAAGCTACTGGAGACATAATAACATATGTTTGACATCAGTGGTTAAAGAAAGTTTTTGTTCTGCTAATACTCATTAAACAGCCACTGCAATGACAGTATTAATGGCAGGTGTCCTCTCTCCACTGTGTCACACGCCAAGGTCATTGCTGCGAAGCAGAGCCATGGTCGCCTTAGTTAGGCTAAGAAGACCTGATTCGGAGGGACAATTAGATACATTCCTCTGGGCTTGGGGTAAATTGATGAGTGATACTATGCTTCTGCCTTCATATTTTGGGGATTGTTTTGTTCCATTTGGAGGTATATTTCAAAATAATTAAGTAAAGGGCAATTGAATTTTTACTAAAGATGAAATAGAGCATTGTACGAGAAAAACTTGATAAAAGTAAAACTGTAGACTAATTTACAAAAGGTGAAACAATTGTCATCACTTGAATTGTGCCCTCATTTACACATCTGGTACAACTTATCTGACTGCACTTGCTGTGTCTTACAGAATAATATGTAATCTAGTTACCTGGGGCTTATCCTAATCAGTTAGGAGAAAATGATGGCAAAGTTTAGGTCAATTCACTTCATAAGGAAGCCTTGAAGGAGGCAGCAGAGCATATTACATGACATAAGATCATAAAGGGAGAGTGAGAGATAACATGGGGGGTTATGTGTGCATCTGTCTGAGTGTGTATGTGCACCTGTCTGAGTGTGTATGTGCACATGCACACCTGTATACAGAATTTTTCAGTTCAGAAAGCTGTTTTAGTAAAATTATAATGAGAAAAGTATGCCTATTTCTAATATAGCTGAGAGTAATCCTTATGACAGCACAGCTAGAGACAGTAGCTATGGAAATCAAGCAGACATGGGAATGTATCTGAAAGACAGGTTGAAAGGTGAATGGAATGAGAATCCCTAAAAAATAACAAAAATTATTTTATAGATGGAAAAGAAAAAAAAAGTCATCGGTGGAGAGAGAAAAAAAGATGTTCCAACAAGTGCCATCTTTACCTTTCCCCCTTCCAAACTTTATGTTTCTTCCAAATGCCAGTGTAGTGTTGAAAGAAGAAATTACATGTTCTCCTTAAAAGAAGATATAAAGATGGTCCAATGAGGTACATGAGACGGCAGAATCACTGATGGCTTCGAAAAGAGTTAAAGTTAATGTCTGGAAGTAAAGTTCTTTCTGAGTGTGTCAGTCAGGGTTCTCAAGAGAAACAGAATAATTATTATGTGTATATTAGCATAATATATTAGCATATATTAATATATTAATAATAACATATATTTATATGTATATATACACACACATATGGAAAGATGTATTATGAGGAATTGGCTCAGGAGATTATGAAGGCTGAGAAATCCCACGATGTAGCCAGTGGTGTAGTTCTAGTCCAAATCCCAAGGCCTGAACAAGTAGGGCCAATGGTATAAATTCCAGTTCAAGAGCATAGGAAGACCAATGTCCCAGTTCATGCAGGAAGGCAGAAAGCAAAGGGACAAATTCCTCCCTCCTCTGCCTTTTCATTCTATTCAGGCCCTCAGTGGATTTGATGACACCCCCTACACTGGAGAGAGCAATCTACTTAACTGAGTGCACCAATTCAAATGCTAATCTCATCTGGAAACACCTTCACAGACACACCCAGAAATAACACATAACCTGGGCACCCTGTGGCACAGTCAATTTGACACAAAATTAACCATTAGCCTGAAGAAGACCATAGGAGAACTCCTTGATCTTCTTCTTAGTGGATAAGATAAAAGATACAGGTAAAAGGAATTTTAGAGAGAGGTGGAATTTCGACCCTCAAGAAAACTGTTGTATAGATATTTGTCATATGTTATTCAATAGACAGCAATAAATAGATATCACATTTTCTCTGCACATCACTCTTTTCTCCATTTCTTAGTCAAAGATGCTTACTTTTCTAAACAGAAAATTACTTCTGCCCCCTTTGGGGTACGTTTTCCCTCCTTCTGCTCTGAATCCTTTCCCTCCACACAGTGTATAATCTTGGAGGGAATTGACTATATGCCATTGACCCAACTTTTCAGAAGGAAAGTAAGTAAACAAACAAATAATATGTTTCTAATGTGCTTTATAAATGAATCAGAAATCATGGTCCTCAGCTAAGTTTTCCTGGAGAAGATCACTCAAGAATCTTCTCTGATTTCTCTGCCAAGAGGAGGAGAGTGTGGTCAGATACCCGCACAGAAGTGTATCATGGTGCCATGGGAAATTTTAACCTCCATGTTAATACTGGCTAGATGTTTGCCATTAAGTACAGTCCCAGTCAGACAATTCTACCATAGGAATATCTGCCCCGTGCATCTCTTATGCTCAGAAATGCTAGCAGAGTTGAATTGGTCAATTGTACCATACTCCAAGGAAGAAGTGCCTATGGAATTTTTTAAAAGTAAACTACTCCTGCTGTTTTATATATATATATATATATATAGTACATATATAACACATAAAATATATGATAGTATATACACTAGTTAGTTTCCACACTGAAATTGAAGTAAAGATAAACATGTCCATGATAACATTTGAACGATTGTTAGCATCTAGAGAAATGAGAGCCAGAGGAAGGCTTGATAATGAGATCTAAATGGTATCTAAAAAGAAAGAAAATCAAGAGGAATATGGGGGGCCAGCCCCATGGCCAAGTGGTTAAGTTTGCATGCTCCACTTCAGTGGCCTGGGGTTCACCAGTTTGGATCCTAGGCACGGACCTACACATCGCTCATCAAGTCATGCTGTGACAACATCCCACATAGAAGAACTAGAATGACTTACAACTAGGATATACAACTATGTGCTGGGGCTTTGGGGAGTACCAAAAAAAGAGGATGATTGACAACAGATGTTTGCTCAGGGCCAATCTTCCTCACCAAAAAAAAAACAAGAGAGAGAGAGCGCTCTAGAGCCAAAATTTTTCTAGAAAGAGTAATATGGCATTAAGAATGATATAGAATAAAAAGCTCTATCTATAAAAATAATCTTTTTGGTGTTGTGTTTTTCCTGAAACTGGCTATATTCAAGGCAGCTAAGTTTCCAAGAACAAGGGTGGCTCTTGATTTTTAATATCCTTACATCTTTCTGAGGAGTCAAGCAACATCATTCATTACACTACAGGAAAAATATCCCCAATGATCAAAAGTTGCCAATGGCGGGGCTGGCCCAGTGGCACAGCAGTTAAAATTCGCACATTCCACTACTGCCGCCTGGGCTTTGCCGTTTCTGATCTCAGGTGTGGACCTACGCACCATTTGTCAGGCCATGCTGTGGCAGGCATCCCACATAAAACAGAGGAAGATGGGCATGGATGTTAGCTCAGGGCCAGTCTGTCTTAGCAAAAAGAGGAGGATTGGTGGCAGATGTTAGCTCAGGGCTAATCTTCCTCAAAAGAAAAAAAAAATTGCCAATGATTGTGAAGCTTTATCTACCATCTTTCCAGCTGGCTAGCATGGTCAGGCTCATGATTGAATGGCTCCCCTTCCCTCTGGAGTTTACTAGGATCACCAGTGGCCTGGTTTCTTTCTCTCTGTCTAACCTGAAGATTCATTTGTGTGCTATTTGCTTCAGCAGATAAAACAGTTTCAAAAGTTGAGAAACTTCATATAAAAGCCAATTTTCAGCTACTTTTGAAATAAGGCAAGAAGGAATAGCAGTACTGAATTTGTCTGGAGGTAAGGACCAGCTTCCTGTCTAGATTGAACTTTACTCTCCAATTCAACAAAATCGCCACCACTCTCTGTTGTCCAATGCCTGTCGCAATTCAGGCATTTGAGTCATCTGAATGGCTTCTTAAGGCATTTCAATTTGGTGATCTTCAACTGCTTCATCCTCTTTTTTCTCAAGCTTGTAGATAAATAAATTTAATTTTCTCCTTTTAAAAATTTTTTGTATCTGGGCAATAGCACACATTATTTTATCACTTAAAATTTGCTTTACTTCTCCAAAGGTCTAAGTTAAATTGATATGTATTTGGGAAAGCATATAAAAATGTTACTGGGTAAGCAACCATACTATATTAGTGATATGATAGAATTTTAGTTGAGTTTGTCCTTTGAGTAAACCTATTACTAACTATGAAGTGGCTGAGATGAAAACATGGAGATTAAAGGGTAGCAGTGAAATTGGGGCTGGAGAAAATAAATAAACCTGTCACTAAAAACTGAAAAAAAATGTTTGCTTTTTTATGTGTTACAAGGGACTTGTTTAAAAAAAATTACATTTCTCAGAGCATGATGGAATAAAAACATTGCTCTAAATTGCTTAAGATATATATCTTTAGATGCTAAAGAGAAAAGCTCAAACGTTTCCACAAATGCTTGTGTTTCTATAATGTTTAGTCCTTGCAAACCAAAAGACTTGCGAAAGTCAATACAGCATTAGAACATTAAGTCACTGTTGGGACAGCTCTCTGCTGTCTCTGTCCTGGTCCTGCTTTCTCGTTGCCCTCACGTGGCTCAGAGAGAAAGAAAGGAAGCAAATTCTCTTGAGTCTCTTCTTATAAGCACCCTAATCCCATCATGAGGCCTTCACTCTCACCATCTAATTACTTCCCAAAGGCCCCTCGCCAAATGCCATCACACTGGTGTTTGGTACTAAAGTTTCAGTGAGTAAATTTTGAGGAGACACAATCATGTAGTCCAAAACCCTGAGTAAAAGGGTATTCACATCTTACATTTTGATTGCTCCTGCAAAATTACTTAAAGTAGCTTAAATCTTAAAGTATTATGCTGATTTCCACATCCGTCAACAATGGAATAAGGAATACAAATTTATTAATACTTTATCAATAGGATCTCAACTCAGTTTTCACTTTCTTAGGGGAAACTACACTGACCACCTTAACCAAATCTAACACTTCTGTTAGTTATGCCATCAGTGCACAACGTGCTTGTTCTTCTCAGGACTTAGCATAGTTACAATTATACACTTATTCCCGAGATCATTTGATTGTGTCTCCTCATTTAGATCATAAGCTTCATAAACACGCAGGGAGATTTTTCCTGGTTTGTTTCCCCCTTCACAGTTGAATCCCCAAGACCTAACAGAGTACCTGGTACATAATAGACAGTCAACAAATATTTGCCTGGTGAATTCTTTTTAGTGAATAAATGAATATTGCCAGTTCTTTAATTATTGCTAATATTACACAGCTTGGACTCCAGCCATCATTTGGGATATTCTCTAGTTTTCTGTACTCTACTTTGTCTGAATCTTTATATAAAAAGACAGCTAAGGTGGTTGTCTCAAATCACTTTGGAAATTAAGCAGGATATAAATTAAGCAAATAATGAATCAATAAAATGTTAATACATTTGGTGAATTTCAACATAAATAGAGAGGGAATTATTTACTTTATTATAGATACCATGCCATTAGTGAGATTTGATATCTATAACATTTTAGAAACAAACTCACTGTTGATTTGTATTGGACTTAGAGTTTTAAAAAAATCTAAGGGTTTTTTTTACCCATTCTTTGATTTTGCTCTTGCTTACATAGGGCTTTCTATTTATCACTATTAAATGTTGTTTCATTAGATTCACCTTAGATATAATGACCAACATGTCAAAATATTTTTGGAACTTGATGAATCCAAAATCTAGGATCCAGAGTAGCATGGTCTGCTGACAGAAGCCCATTCTGTATAAATTTTAGGGCTTTCCCTGTCAATATGACTAGGAAGTCTAAATTAAGCTGCAAATATGGCCATTTGTGCAAATAAGGATATTTCACTAATTAATGTATTTTGCCTATAACATTTGTCAGGTTTTTCCTATATCTGTCACACCCCTTCTTTCCCCTACTAGACTGAGTAAAGGAAATGTGTCTTACTCATACTTGCATGCCTGGCAATATTTATTTTAATAGCAACTTACATATTGTTGATCAAAAAATGTATTCATTCAATCACTTAAAAAATATATGTTGAGCTCTTACTCCGACTTACACACTGCTCTATGTGCTTAATATATAAATGTGAATAAGATCCAGAACTGAGAGGGCGCCTCCAGTTCCAATGAGACGGCAGGCACCTGAAGCATTACGAAACAATTCAAAAGTGCAGTTATAGCAACAAGCAAATAACATGTCCGAAATGCTAAATTGAGTTGAAATAATCCTGTCTGCCCACCTCAATTATCTTTAGTCTTGAATTCCCAGAACAGCAGATGGTAGTATGAGACCCAGAGGCAATCAATCAACCTCTTCTTCACCTTAAACCAAGCTCTTCATAGATATCTCCTCGCCCAAAGAGGGGTTTCCAATGCATTATATGAATCATATTATATTAATTATATTATATTCATTGTATTATATTATATGTCATTAATATTTGAGGAGACAACTGACGTCCTGCATAGTTCTCATTGTAATCTTATTTCACCTAAAATGAGTTCTTCTTGTCTAGATCTTGGAAATGCATAAGATTCCCCAAAGTATCTACACTAAAATTTTGCTTTTTTTACAGAAAACTCTTACTGAATTTCTAAAATTTTGTCACAAGGTACAATCAAACTATTGGGAAGAAATATATGATAAGAACCTTTCTCACATCTTTCCTTGAAAGAGGAAAGAAAATACAGTATGTTGATATAGTCATTGCTATTTGCCACGTTACTGTGCCAAATGTAACACAAAAAGAAGAGCTTTTTCCCGTGGAAAGTAAAGAAAGTATAAAGACAGATCCATATACTTATTTGTTTATTTAGCATTTATTGAGTGTCTACTATTTATTAAACATTAAACTGAGTTTTGGAGAAAAATAACAAGTCTTTGCCCTCAGTGATCTCTGAGTTTAATGGGAAAAGAGGTTCAGAAGCACAGTTATCACACTATGTTTTACATGCAGAGGCAGAAATATGTACAGCATTTTATAGAAACAGGGAAGAAGCACCAGCCTGTCTGCAACACCAAGTTAATATGGAAATCTGGAGTATTGAGGAAGTCATCTTGACTGACCCTTGAGCTGAGTTTCATAAACTGGAATCTTTAGTCCATGCAGAGGGGGCAATGTGATCAACGTCAAAAAAGGGGAGAGATCCTAGAGTCAGGAAGACCAGTTTAGAAAAATATGACAAGAGTTCTTGAAAAACACAATGTTTCCTGAACTAGGACAAGAAATAGCGGTATGGAAGGGAAGGAAGAGATTCAAAATGCTTTGAGGTCTTTTGGTTATGGATAAGCGTCAGAGAGGAGGAGGATTGAAGAATAATTCCCACACTTCCAGGATGATTGATTGACTGGATGGATTCCCAGACAGAATTTCCAATCCAGTATGGTAATTGGTTAAAATTTAGCAGACATGATGATACCCTAAGTTCTCAGGATGGCTAATAGGGCTTGGGGTGGATGGTCCCCTCAACAGAGCACCACAAACCTTGAGAAGCCTGTTGCATTTCTTCTGCTGCACCCTACATATTTTCATTTCCTATAAATAGTGAGGCATGGCAAAAGTTTAGGAAGAAACTTCATGGAGAATTTAGACACAAATAATAACAATTACCACTCTCCCAAATATCACATCACAATAAATCTTTCCGAAAAGAAACATTGGTGGTACTTTCTCTGTTATCAAACTCATATTCATAAGATATACCTGTGTGTAGTGGATGCAATTAAGATTTTTTTAGGCACAATTCATTCTAAAATGGTTCTGTCTTAAGAAGGTTACATAGTTTTAACTCCTAGAAAAAAAATTCCTTATAACAGTCCACAAGAAGGACCTAAAAACATATAAAAATATAAAATAGAACCTAGTATATCTAGGCCTGGATAATAGTTAATACATAATGATGAGATTAGTGGTGATTTTTCTCCCTGATGGTGAAGTAGTAGGAAATACACCTTAAATCTTGTGAACAATCCAATGTAAATTGGATAATATAGTGCATCTATTGTAACATTAAATAAAAGAGGCTCACAACCAAGCGCATTATCTCCTTCTCTGTTTCTTACTTGTTTAAAACCATCATAATTGTTCCCATCACCCAGGATTGAAAATCTTGGCACCATCTTTAATTGCTGTTCTGCTAGGACCTGGGGAAAGTGTTTTTCTCAAGGAGGAGGATGAGTCAGGATTAGGAAAGGCCAGGCAGGGCTTGGAGATGAAGATAGGGTACAGGAGTTCAGGCGGGCCGTCTGTACACGTCCACATATCCCACACCAAGTTGGATGAGGCAATTTAGCAGTAAAGTAAGCAATATTTGATCAACATCAACTTAGGCACAGGAGGTGAGAGCATGGTAGTCAATCAGCTGGACAGGCAGTCGGGGGATCAAAGTACACAGGTAAGGAGTTTCCAGAAAAGATGCTGCATGAATGAAAGGTTGAGAGGGAGTAAGCAATCAGAAAATTCAAGGGAAGCAAAGAGCAGAGCAAGGTGAGAGGGTCTGCATCCAGATCGGCGCAAGCAGGAGAAAATTTGACAGGCAGGAAGTCTCACCAGCTGCTCTTTACCCAGTCAGGATCAAATACGACCAGCAGACTTGCTGCTTTGTGGTTTGTGAATTACAGAATATTTCAGATTTTCAACGTCTGGCTTTTAAAGATGGAAATGTCTTTTTAAAAACAGAAGCCCATAAGGCCAAAATGACAAAAGCAGATAGATTTACAACTGTGGTCAACAAGTTCTACTATTGTGACTGTTTTCAGGATTACAAGAAGAATCCATGTGCTTTTCATTTGTTATTTGATTTAAATAGGCACATGAACAGAACAGTTTAATGCAAACTGTGATTCTCACATTAGAGTTAGGATTGTCATTCAGCACTGAATATCAGGAAAATTGTGAGGCAGGCCAAGTTACCCTCTGTGCCCCTATGATTCTTTCTCCTTTACTATTATCTCATCTCCTACAACATAAAGATGACTGAAGCCATTCTGGTTTTTATTCATTGACTTGTCCCATATATAATTGCAAAATAGACTTGAGATAGCTAAGAATATCCCCATCTAAACCCACAGTCTAACACATCTCTTTGGGCTTATTGAAAGTTGTATTATCACAGCTTTCTGAGGCCATTGCTTCAGCCTGGGTCCTCAATCCCTTTTTTCTATCTCCTCTCACTTTGTCCTTCAATTATTCTCTCTTGATTTTGGAGCTTTCATTTCCCTTTCTTCTTTCTTTTTCCTCTTTTGTTGCAAGCGTGCAATATACTTTCCTAAATATTATAACACAGTTTTTCCTGAGTAACATAATACTTCCTAAAATTATAACACAGTTTTTAAACCTAGTCATTAATCTCTTGATCCTAATTTTTATTTCATTTCCTTTCATTGCCTGTATTCACAAACAATAATTTATTCCAGCTTCTATTTCCCTCCTCTTCATTCTGAACCCATCAACATCTTTCTTCTGTCTCATCAACACTTTGATGAAATGACACTTTTCAATATGGCATTGACCTGTCCTTAATTCCATAACTCCATGATATTATCCCACTCCCTCTTGACCTATTTTTAGAGTTTTCCTTCAGGGAATCCCTCACTCTCTGGCTCTGGGTAATTGATCCGTCCTCTCCTGCACACATCTAAGGTAATCATTTTGAATATTTCAATGATGGCTATTCTTTCTCTCACTATTAATTTGGGATTAGTAGTCATTTTAGCCTTTAATCCCTTTTCCCTTTCACTCAGAAATTTATCCCCTCCTTTTGATGAAGTTAGCATTTCTAAATACAGCTATTGAATCTAAACTGGCAATCTAATTCCTTTCTGCAGTTCTGCCCTGCGTCTCTGAGGAGGATCATTATATTTAATCAATGAAAGACATTTTAACATATCTAAAACTGAATAGATTTTTCTCTTTTCTCCTCAGTACAAATCCACTTCCTCTTCCTTTTGTTTTATGTCCTCTGAGCTTAAATTCTCATGACCCCTTCTCGTCTTCTCTCCCTTCTGAGAGCTCCACATTTAATCAACCAAAATCAATACCCTTTCCTATTTCAAAATGACTTCTATTGTAGGTTTCCCTTTTCTATGTCCATTACCACCATCCTAATTAAGGCTCAAAACATCTCAAGTTTGTTTTATGAAACAGATTCCTCAAAGAAACTAAAGTTTCTCCTCTTATGAAACTATCTTGCAAACAAATGAGTCTTTCTAAATACTGCTTTGATCATGTCACCATCTGATTTGAATACTTTGAATCAAATCAAAGCCTCTCAGCCTAGAATTCAAAATCACCAACAATATATCCCTAATCTGTCTTTCTAGATTCCTCCAACTACTCCCTCCTACCCCAACTCACCAAAACAGACCGATTTTTATATTGACTGGCGTCTGTGTATGTCTGGAACATCCAGATCTCTCAATCTTTTACCATGCTGTAACATCCTCATCATTTATCCCATTTTTTTTCTCAATTTCAAGAGCAAGTTCAAATTTCATTCCCTCTTTGAGTACTATAGTTTATTGCAAATCACGATGATCTCCTAAATTCTGTATATATAACACTGCTTATTTTTCACATAAAATTATACGATGTATGCTATTTTAACATGTATACCATGTCTCTTCAACTCTATTTCAATTATTTAACATCAGAGATTATGTCATATTTCTATATTAGCTGGCCAATTTTTAATTCATAAGAAGCACAGTAAGTTTTTTATTGAAGATCATAATATTTATTAATGAAATATAATTAACTTTGATTTCTATCTTCAAAATTTTTATGTTATATGTGTGTATATAATTCATTATTTAATTGTGGATGTTTCTTTCTTTCAATTTTACTGAAAAAATGTTTCTTTATCCCCATTTTGCCCCTGTGTGTGCATGTATACACATGCACATTCACTCACTCTCATACTCTTCTGTGACTGACGAGCAATGTCATTCTGAACCTCAGTTTCTTCCCTTTTAAATTGGTGATTATATTGCCTGTCTTTACTTTCTCACTTTGGGGTGTAAATATGAATATATAGTGTGGTATGAATATATACTGTGGTATGAATATATACTCTGTGTGTATAAATACATCATAGCACCTCAGAAGAAACCGAGTCTATCCAGCTAAGTTATTATTACCATTATTATCTTACATTATGAGCAGTAGAAATCTTTACAGTGAGCATATAACAGGATTTATCTAAGCAAAGCTACTGTGAAGTTCCATAAATATCTTTTTCTTTATGTGTATTTTTTCCTTAAATGTACATCAAAGACTAGTAAAATTAGTCTGATGGAAGTGCCAATTTAAGTGCTCAGAGTTCTAAAATTGTCTAATAAATAATACTAACTGTAACAAATTTATTTTTCTTCTTTTAGGGCATTTCATATCACAATCCTAATTTACCACGTCGAACCCTTAGTTTTAAATCTTAAGTATTGATGACGCCTACCGGTTGGTTGATACAGAGCAGCAGTGCCCTCTCGTGGCCAGTTTCTTTTCCGAAGCTGCTTACGTTTCTATTTGCTTAAATAATTTTGACTGCTTTTTTGATTAATCTTTTATAAATTATTTCTAGTGAAGTTTGTCACAAATTATAATTGGATATAATCCTCTTCCAAATTGTCAATCTTTCTGAAACTATGTCAAAACATATACAGCCATTAATTTAATTATTTTCAAGGATTTAACAGTTTTTCTGATGTAGAAATTAAGTCTCTAGAATATTTCTGTCAACTTTCCACCACCACAAGTTTCACTTTTTTCCAAATATGACTAGAAGCACAACGTACATATGAAACTTTGAGGCAGTTTATAAAAAAGAAATTTTCACTTATTTTATCTATGAAAAATTTTAATATAAAATGGCTAAAGAACCCATGAGGAAAAGAAACAGTCTGATAATACGTCCAGATACTTACCCTCCCAAGCCCCATTCCTAAGTTGCCCAGAATACACAAAGATGTTCAAGTAGTAATTCTTTTCTAGTGGCTTATTTATGTACCTAGGAAAATGAGCATATGTTCTTTTGCAGTTTAGTTCAGTTAAATATTTGTCAAATATTATTTAGTGCTGGATGGTGAAGATAGACTCATAAATATGCTACAGTCACAAAAAGCATTTCTCCAGCACTTGTTTTATTAAAATAATACCCTATAATAACTTTTTTAGATTCTTGGATATCAATAACCTTTCCACTTAGCAAGTAAGACAACTAGAATGTAAAAAGTTTAAAATATGTTCAAGGGCATTTTAAACACCAGGAGTAGAACCCTGCTAAGCAGTCAGCATTTAAATCTTAGAATACCCATCAGCTGGTGTGATGTTTTAAAATACATAGTGTTATAAACACATGTGCACATATACTTTAATCTAAAATATGAAAAATAATTCCATAAGAAGTAAGATTTGTAAAACTTCCAGACTATGCCTATAATTTTGAGAATATATTATAAATACATTCATTAACTCCTCAATTATAAGAAAAGAGTTGTTAAGACATATTTTATTATTCTGGACCTATTTTGCCAATGCATTCAACTACAGAATTGGCTACAAGTGACTTCCATGAAATAATTTTTAAGCTTCCATTGTGCAGGGTATCTTCCATTGCCTCTTCGGGTCCTCTCTCCACCCTTCCCAGCCTTGCTTTGTGCACTGGAAGGCTGCCATGTGTGTACTGCGGGAGTGGTCTTTCTTGCCTTCCTGTGGCTTCCAAGAAATGAATAAAGGGAAGGAAGAATTCCCTGCCCAGCCTCCCTTCCCCTGGAGCTCCGCTGTATTTCTCCACCAATACAGCTGAAGTTATCCCTCTCTATGACTCTGCTTCTTCTCTTAGTCTCTTAAGGTCTAGCCTTGTTATGAGCACTGTTATGGACTGCATTGTGTCCCTCCAAAATTCACATGTTGAAACCCTAAGCCCTACTTCCATAGAGTGTGACTGTATTTGCAGATAGGGCCTTTAAAGAGGTGACTCAGTTAAAACAAGGCAGTTAGGGTGAGCTCTAATCCAATCTGACTGGTGGATTTATAAGAAGTGGAGATTAGCACGGACACCACGGATGCATGGACACAGAGGAAAGGCCCTGCGAAGACACAGGGACAAAGCAGCCATCTGCAAGCCAAGGAGAGAGGCCTCTGCAGCAACCAATCCTGCCAGCACCTTGGTCTTGGACTTTCAGCCTCCAAAACTGTGAGAAAATAAACGTCTGTTGTTTAAGCCTCCCAGTCTGTGGTACTTTGTTACGGTCGCCCTGGCAGACTGACACAAGCACCCTCATCGAACCACCACCTGTAGCTTCCCTACACCCTGATCTCACCTTTGTGAATAGTCGCTTTGTTACATCATCTTGAATACCCAATTAGAGTGTGCCATATAGCTGCTCATTGATTCACCCCTCTATGTGTCCATCCTGGGTTTTTTAAAGTTAATGGCAGTGATAGTGTATTAGTTTCCTATGGCATCTGAAATCAAGATGTCAGCAGGGCCTTACTCTCTCCGAGGGCTCTAGGGAAGAGCTGTCCTTGCCTCTTCCAGCTTCTAATGGTTCCAGACATTCCATGGGTGCTTCATTCCAGTCTCTGCCTCCATTTTCACATGACCCTTTACTCTCTGTCTTATTTCCTCCCCTTCTCTTCTAAGCACTGACAAATAAAAATGGCAAGCAATAGGATATATTGGAGTATATGAGGAAGCCATTTATATAAACCTAATTCGGCCTGACTTTGTTTTTTTTTCCAAAAGGGCCTGACTGGCTATGGAGCACGCATTGCATATCTGCTTAGACATTTCCTATGGCCAGAACAAAGGCCCTTGAGATAAAGGTGCAACTTCCCCCGACATTAGCATTTCCTTAGGGATAAGCATTTTTCCTTAGGCTAGGAACTGATTGCTGCACTCACCTTTGACCACCCAGCTCACCTGTGACCACTCAGCTGGAGACAACAGACTGCCACCCTGCTGTGTTCACTGAGACAGCAGACCTACCTGCTGTTTCCATCAATCGCTGTGCTGACAGAGCAGTCTTGCGACTATTGTAAAAGGGACATTTCAATCCTATGTGAAACATCCTCTCTGGGGGTATATAACCAGTCTGTGCACCCCACTTCCTTGGTGCCCTTTCTTCCTCCGGGAAGAAAGGCCCCGGCTTATAATCCTCAAATTTAAGCTCAGAATAAACTCACCCAAATTTTCATTTATAGATTGGTTATGGATTATTTTCATCGACAGCACGCTTGTCATTGGATTGAGGTTCCACCCTAATTAATCCAGGATGTGCTCATCTCAAGATCCTTAACTTAATCATGACAAATAAAAACGGCAAGCAATAGGATATATTGGAGAATATGAGGAAGCCATTTGGTATAAACCTAATTCGGCCTGACCTTTTCTTTCCAAAAGGGCCTGACCGTGGCTGTTGATCATGCATTATATATCTGCTTTACATATTCCCTATGGCAAGAACAAAGGCCCTTGAGATAAAGGTGCAACTTCCCACCCCCTCCCAACGCTGGCATCTCCTTAAGGATTTAAGCATCTTTCCTTAGGCTAGAAACTGATTGCTGAGCTCACGTGCGACCGCCCAGGGCTCGAGACCATAGACTTGTCTCCTGCTACGCCCACCAAGATAGCAGACCCACTGCCTGCTGTGTCCATCAAGTGCTGTGCCAACAGGGCAATCTTGTGACTATTGTGGGAGGGACATTTCAATCATATGTGAAACACCCTGTTTGGGGGTACATAACCACTCTGTGCACCCCACTTCTTCGGTGCCCTTTCTTCCTTTGGGAAGAAAGGCCCCAGGCCATGGTCCTCAGATTTCAGCTCAGAATAAACTCACCCAAATTTTCATTTATAGATTGGTTATGGATTATTTTCTTCGATAATTACATCTGCCAAGACCTTTTTCCTAAAGAAAGTCACATTTACAGGCTCCAGGTAAAAATGTCTTTGGAGGACCACCACTCAATCTACTAAAGATAGAAAAATAAATCTCTAAAGAAATTAAATTTCTTCTTGCCTGATGTCTTCTAGTCAATGTAACATCTCTCTTAAGAAGAAGAATCACAGAAAATTACCATTACTAGAAAGTATAAGATCCCGTCAAATTAATAGAGAATGGAGATATGTATTATGTCCATTTATGATTTGCCTTTCTTGACTCAGTATAAGGCACATGAGACTTGGGGCATATAAAAATATTAAATGAAAGAATTTGAATAAATGGAATATGTATTTAGTACATCTTAAGAAGTATATAAGAAACCATAGTTATTTAAGAAGAGCATCTTGTTGCCTCATTCACAGAGTGTTTTTTTATACCTACTATATCCAAGACATTGCCTTGTCAAAAAAGAATAACAATTCTTAAGAGTCAATATCATGAATCATAAATTAACAAGAATTTAATTTAGAAGGTTATTTAATGTAGTCATTTATTTTACACGAGTAAACCAAATTTCTATTCATAAAGCTTTTAAATCTAGGCATGGATTTCTTACTCAAATTTCCCACCACACATTAACTCTTACATTAACAGTCTTACTCCTTCTTTTTTTGGTCAGTTGGAAAAAGAGACCATTCCTAATCTCATAATCATTCTCTTTCTGTAAAAATTGACATGTCTAAAGGGACATATTTAAACACAGGGCAAAAATTGATCTCTTAAAAGTGTAGTTGGTCAATTATGGCTAGAGAAATGTATCCCTAGGTAGTTTTCATATTATTATTGTTTGGAGAGAAGTCATTTCTCCCTAAGGGTTTATGGTCTAAAGGAGTTTTATCAGATTTTCGAATATCATGGGATAAAGACAAATTGTTTTAAAACCTGATCATAGCGCTTAATGAACCCATTGTGCACCAATTAGCAGCTCATAAAAATCCTGGTCCTACAATGTTTATGACAGAAAAATAATGACTATATAGCATTCTTGTTTATTTCTGTTTCCTCTTTCTCTATATTCTTATGCCCAACTTACTTCCATTTTTTCTTTCCAAATAGGGAGTAAACAGAATATCATTTTCTAACCTCTGAGATGTTTATTTTACCTGAGATTGATGATGCTTTGACATTTCAATTAGACATAATGTTTTACATTACAATTATTTTTAAAAGAATACATTTGACACTATGTGAGAAGTGGTTAATATTGGTTCTTGACTACCTGACTATGCATAATTATAAATCCTTCTAATAAAACCATCCTTTATCAATTTTAAAGCTTCTTTTAAAGATAGTAAATTTTATGTAGTCCTTACAAAAAGTAACAGATTTATGATATTTTTATTTTCATTTTATTTGTATGTGTTCCCTGAACTTTCCCTTCCTCCCCAAGAGAATGAGACTCCGGCGTAAACCAATTTGGTGTCTGATGCCCCAACAAATGCCCAGGCAGAAAGAAAAAAGAGTAAAAAGAAATCAAAGCATTTCCCCTTGGGAGGCAGTTAATATTTGGCTTATATTTGATTCGTACACAGATTCAGACATTTCTGCTACATTCATATTCATCACAATGCCTGCAGAAAATCGACGTTATTGAATAAACACTGGATGCTCCCTGAGTATTTCCACAGGAGGCTGGAATCCGCATCGCACACTGTGGTGCAGTGATTTTTATGTTTAGTGTGACTTGTGGGTCACTAGGAAGACGCCATATGGTGGCAGAGTCATTAAATTCTTCCCAACTGGACATGTGAGTTAACTTTATGCCTGATTGTTTATTTACAAAGAAACATATCTGTTTAAGGAATTATTACTAAAGATTTGAAAGTATGAGGGCCTTTATATACAATCATCTATGTAGTAACGTGATACATGTCATCTTTAGTATCAAAACCAAGAATATATGGACAGCCGTGGGAGTCATCGATTCATTGAAAAGTCAAGGGTCAAAAACCATGAATCAAACAGAAAGCCTTTCTTTCTTTGTTGTTTAGTAAAGTGAACTTTGCAATGCCAAGAGTATAGAACACAGTTATTTTGGGAGGTCTGAAAATAAGAGGTACTTAATATCTAAAGACTCCACATAAAATCTAAGTTTATCCGGCTTCTCTTCACTGCGCTATGATGCCAATGCAAATTCCAGGTAGGAAAATTGCCCCTTTACATAGTTTTGAAATTCAGGGTATAAACACATTTCGCAAAAGTTATAAGAGAATGGCCGTATCTGGGTCAGTGACTTCTGCGTCATTCCAACACACTCTGCAAAGACTTTGCAGCAGGCTTCTTACTTTTCCTCCCATAATGACTGCTGCTGACTGAATACCTCAGTGTCCTCCAGCTCTCTAATCAAAATTAACAATTTCCTCGTTTTTGCTCCCACTTTCTTTATGTCACTGGCAAACAATATATACCTTGAAATAATTTGTGTCTCTATATTTCTAAATGTTAACTAAATGTGTCCTTATATTTTGAGCCCCTAGCATGATGCTTAACATTCAATTCATTTCACTGAATTGCTGGTAAATCTGTGATGAACCTTATAATTTGTTTTTATCCAAAAGCTGCCCTGAAGCAGTTTTTGGATGTTGAGAAAGTAACTCATTCTCCCTAGAGCAAGCTCCTAAGCAGCAAAATTAAATATTTTAACCAGAACCCAGGCTCTATGGTTCCAAGTTTAGAGCATCTACATAAAAAAATGTAAAGGAGTAGTCTTGTAACTTCAAACTAAATAGAATCTTGGTCTTTGGGAAAAGTTTTCAAGACTGAAAAAAATATGTATTTCGTGTTCAAAACCCCAGAGAAAATCTACATGCTTAACGTGGGTGCTTATAATCAAAGGCCTAGTGATCATTGTAACTAGCAGCTACATATGCACTAGTTAGCACCATGCTGAAGGCTAATTGGTTTGGGAATGCAACATTTAATCATACTGCCAAGTGCATGTGATGTGTAATGATTAGTGAAATAACCCTCGTGCACGCTTTCTTCCCACTGTTTAGCTGTAGTTATTAGTGGCTGCCCACCTCCCCGCCTCCAGCAACCTCGATGTCTCTAGAGCTCCTGAACCCATTTACTTTCCATTCGCTGTGCCTCGCTGCCTGAAGCTGCATTAATACAGCCCAGAAGAATTTGTTCCCATCAATTACGGTAGAAGTTGCAGTCACAGTTCTGTGACACATCAGCACGACTATAAGCGGACCAAAAAAATACATAAATAAAATAAAATAAAAATGGACTCAGCTCATGAGTCCCTGCAATTAAGATGCTGAGATATGGGAAGAGAATAATAATAATAGGCACTTCTACTTTATAAGATGAATTATTTGATATCTAAGATGTTGCTAGACACAGAGTGTAATAATGATTTCTGGAATGATAAATGCATTTAGGGTTAGTTAAACTTTCAGCATGAGACTAAACGCTAAGAATGAAAGGTGTACAATGCTGGAGAGCTAGACTAATTATTTCAAGTCCTTAGTTGTGACTCCCCTGAGTTTTAGTCATAGAAGGTTTGTTTTACTCTTAGAAATCTCCTGTTAAATATTTATTCCTGCTACCAGAAATAATTTGTAAAATAAGAAATGCCATGACTGATAAACATTATGGTGTTGCTGAAATTTGAATAATAGTCCTAGAAATAAAAAACACTACTTTTCTATATTTTTATTATGATAATTACATATGACTTATATGGACTCACAGAATTTTGAAGCAGAAGAAAACCTGGATATCACACAACTGCATCCTTTCATTAATGAAGAAACTGAAATAACTTACTTGGATACCAAGAAAAAATTACAGCCAATCATAATACTCTGTTTAATGCTGTAAACTGCTCATCTCTCCATGAATACTCCGATCACCTTTCCGTCGATCTGCTGTTCCTTTTTTTTCCAGCTTACTGGATTCCAATATTTTAACTCTACTTATTATTGTATATTATTTGTCTCTCCCCTCCCATTATAACTTATCCACCAAGAAAGTAGGTTCCTTTGTCTACTTTGTTTGTGAATGTGTCCAAAACATCTACTGTAGCGTTAATTCACAGTAAGGATTGGATAACTATATGGTCAATAAATAATAAAAGAATGAGATAAGTGATGGAAAAAATCCCCTAAGGAAGACGGGGGAAGGATTAGGAGGGAATATCCTCAGGTACATAAGTGGAAAGATATTTTTACCAATAACAATGGAAGAATTAATAGAATTGTAATTGTGGCTACAGATGGGGGTCTTCGTATTTTAATATAAAAAACTGGTAGGTTTTTTTTTTTTAACTTAATACTGTTTTATTCCAAGTAAAGTAGTTAGGCAAGAATATCAGTAAAGATGACAGTTGAAACATCATGGAATATAACACTTGAATAAACTGTGAAGAATTAAAATTGGAAAGAAAGCTCACGAAGTAGCAGATCCCTTTAAGAAGCCTGAGGAGACTGAAGAAGATGAACAGAGAATGACACGACAGCAAAGAGCTCTTCAGTATTTTCCTGTGTGAAACCAACCATTTAGGTGTAGTTGTAGACAAGGCAGATGACACGTAGTAACAACTCAGGGCTCTGCTTTTCTCATGCTGTGGAGGTCAAAGGATGCAGATGCTCTAATGAAAATGGTTGACTTTGTCTTGACACTGAACGTCACTCTGTGTCAAAGGAAATCTGCACTGGATTGAGGAGGGAAATGACAACTGCAAAGGTAGGAGATTGTATTCAGAGAGCAGGATGTTGAAATTTGGCATAAGCAGTGTAAGAGCCCTAGTTAAAACAAGTTGGCTCAAGCTGGGACCATTTTAGAAAATGAAATGAAAATGAAGTGGAAGTTGTTGATTTCAGAGTCATGAGAATAGGTCCTACTTATGCACGTTGAAGTAATCCAACATGAATATAAGAAAGAAAAAAGAGAAAAAGCAGAAGACTTATCTAAGTGCAACAGCTTTTGATCCGTTTGAAGAAATGACAAATATATTACAACGATGAACACCAGTAGAGGGTGGTACCACTATACAACATGAGCCTGAAAGAGAAAACTTCTGTGCAAGATGTTGTAAAGTTTGAGAGTACAAATGGGAGACTAGAAGAAGAACACAGACGCTGAGTTGGTTCCTTCATTGAACATCTGACAAGAAAATGAGCAGCCACAACAGAAAGTTTTCAGGGGGAAATAGCGTTCTCAGAAGACAATTGGGTTTCAGTTAGGACATAAGAACTCTGAGTGCTCTGCGAAATGCTGAAGGAATAGACATGTTTTGTTTTATGTTGACTTTTGTTTTGCTTTTCTGTCTCTGATGAAGTGTGCTTCCAGTGGGCATAATAGGTATGACCGGGAAGGATGTTAGCAATGAAAAGATGAGTTGTGGGAAAGAAGTGTAGTATAAACACAAGTTCAGTCAAGGGGATTGGTGACTTTCTTGCATTTTGTTTGTTTCTAGAGAGCAAGAAAACTGCAACATGTGTCTATCCACAAATCATGCCTCAGGAGACATGCAGGAGTTTAGTTTCTTCATTTGACAGATAAAGAGGCAGTAAGCACAAGAATGTGTTCGTTTACTAACTGTGTCACTTTGGGAAAATTTCTTGTCCTCCTTAAACTTCAATTTCCTGGTTTTTGAAATATCAGTAATACTTCATGGGATTTCAGTATACATGAAATAAGATAATCCATTTTAGTTCTTTTCCTGGACAAAATGAGAGCTCATTATGTTATCCTGCATAGTACTACAGGCAATAGTTTAAAAATATTAGTCCAAACCTAGAAGCAGATGGCCTCCCTGGGGAAATATTGAAAATATTTAAAGAGTAAATAACACAAATGTACAAACTCTCCAGGAGTTTTTGAAAGAACTTCCAGAGTTCTGCAGAGTTATGAGACTATCATGATCTTCAGATCAAGATCTGAAAAAGATATGACAGAAAAGAAAATTACAAGCTTATAAACATAAGTTCTAAACAAAATATTGTCAAGTATAGCACAACAAAATTTACCAAAGATGATTTGTTCCAGGAAATCAAGGAAAGTTAATATTTATCAATCAATTAATGTTATTCACCATGTTAATAGAATAAAGGAGAAAAACTATATGATTATTTAATAGGTGCTGAAAAATCATTTGACAAAATTCTGCACCCATTCATTATTTAAAACAAACAAAATCACTTAGCAAAGTTAGAATAGTGTGAAATTTCTCTAACTTGATAAATGGTATCTACAAAAGACCTGTAGCTAATATTGTACTTAACGTTAAATGTTACGAGCTTTTCCCACTGGCATCAAGAATGAAAAAAAGAATTCCCACTATAATTCCTTCTATTTTATGCCATATTGAACATTCTAGCCAGTATAATATGGAAAGAAAAAATACGTAAGGACTGAAATAAGGAGGGAAATAAAACTGTCATTATTCACAGATGAAATGGTTCAGTGCATAGAAAATCCAGAATTTAGCAAATGTGCTGGATACAAGTCAATATGAAAAAAACAATTGTATTGACTTTGTTTACCAGCTACAAGCACGGGGAAAGTGAAAATTTAAAAGATACTATTTATAACAGCAACAACATACCAAACAAATTATAGTTTTAACAAAATACGTGAAAGAACTCTATATTAAAACATAAGAAAATAACAAGATAAAGACCTAAGTAACTCAACATATTGGAACGATTGATATCATAAATGTGTCAATTCCTCCCAATCTGATATGCAACCCTAATTAAAAACTCTTATTTATGAGAAAATGACAATCTGATTCGAAAACTTATACATTAATTAATGCAAAGTGCTAAGAATAGTTAAGACATGTTAAAGAATAAGAACGGAAACTTGCACACTCACAGATATTTTATAAACCTATAGTAATTAAGACTGTCTAGTGATGGTGCTAGCTAATTATGGTAGAAAACAGACAATGGGAACAGAATATAGAGCTCAGAAACACAACACATACATGATCACCTTATTTATGGCATGGGACCTGCAGTGTAGAGAGAAAAGGTAGTGTTTTGCAATAAATGGAAATCCAATTAGAAAAATGTTATATCTTGACCCCCATGTCATATTATATATAAAAATATACCAGACAGTTTACATATCTAAATACAGAAAATATAAGAATGAATGAATCAATCAATCAATAGATTAATAAGTAAAAAAATTACATCTTTTTGAGTGAAAAGGATAGAGCTAAGGTTAGAAGCAGGTTTGTAATCTATTTTCTTCCTTTGCTGGGAATACCTGAGAAAGAAATGTCTGATCAAATCTCCTTGCAATTATGCCACTAAACAGATATACTAGCGAAGGCATTGGTTAAACCTTTCATGATAAATCCAAACCAGAACATGTCCCAGTGCAAGAGATAAATGGCATTTGGGGAGTAATATTGACAGTCTGGACCTCCCCAAAGACTAACCATGTCCTTTGACACTGCCTGTATATTCTGAATTATTAGTAATTTGGTAGTGGGGAAGATTTTAAAAAATTGTATTGCATCTGATTTGACAATTTGACTTTCATTTTAGGCAAAGATTTCTTGGTTCACCAGGTAGCAAATCCCTTCTAAGAAGGGATAAATGCACTGTGTATAGTCACACAATAGATGGAATACTATATGGAATGAGAAGGAACAAACAATATCTATATGCAACAATATGGATAAATATTACCAAGATAACTTTTTGAGAAAAAAAAGAAAGGTGAGAGAAAGAAAAAAGTTGTGTATACTGTGATTCCAATAATATAAATTTCAAAATGAAGACTTAATTTACAAGATTAGTTAATCTTTGGGGTTAGATGTCAAAATATTGCTTATCCTTGAGGGTAAGTTACTGGATGTGGACTCAGGGGGACTTCTGGGATGTTGGTAACATTTTCTCTATTGGATTCTGGTTACATGGGTGTGGTCATTTTGTGAAAATTCATCATGGCATATGTGATGATGTATGCATTTTTCTGTATGAAGATCATACTGCAATTAAAAAAAACAAGGTCTATAAAAGTGAGTTAAGTTTTCAATAATCACAACTACTTTAAGGGAAAAAGGTTGAAATAATATTCAGGTCTTGTTCTGCTATTTTAATTATGTATATATATATATATATGAATAACACACACATTACACAAACAAAACACAAATCTTTAAGGAAGGTTTGTATTTGCAATGTTCTAATAGTTTTAATGGATTTGCCAACAAAAAATGTCGTGCTATATAAACACAACTAAAAGGGAAAAATTACATCGGGCACCTTTAAAGATTTGCCCTGGGTCTCAAAAATAGCAAATGTTAAAACCAAATCTCTAATGTTAGAACCAAAAGGCTCAACCACCAGCAGTTGCTAAACATCAGAGGACAATCTACTTTGGTTGAGAAATAGCCCA
The DNA here is from genome assembly GCF_041296265.1 of Equus caballus. Lineage (NCBI taxonomy): Eukaryota > Metazoa > Chordata > Mammalia > Perissodactyla > Equidae > Equus > Equus caballus. The sequence continues at coordinate 23,955,006 of NC_091709.1, read as the reverse complement.
AGGTACAGAGAACCTACCTCACTGCTTACTGGAAAGTAATAAATAGCAATGACAAGGAAAGGCTACCTGAGCCCTTTCCCTGCTTGAAAATCACATTCCGTCAGAACTCTAGTGTGCTTTGCGGAAAATTAAAGGCAGTAAAGGAAAATATACAGAAAAAATAATTTTAAGAATTGCAAAGCAATTTAAATGTTACAAGTAAAATATTAACAACTTTGTTAAGGAATGTGGAAATTTTATATAGCAACTCGAGGTAAAATTGGAGATTTCTATGGTTAAGGCATATCTGGGTAATATAGATGCTAGTAGCATTAATCATAGCTGTTTGGAATGAATAAACTTTATCTGGGACACAAGACTTTAGAGATAATCTAAAAGTACAGACAAAAACAGACAAAGGGGTTTTTAAAAATCCCATTTGTCTGATTTCAGTAAGAACTGAAATATATTAGTACATTGAAGAGCATTTATATAAAAAAATAAAAAAGAAGATATTTAAGTTGAATTTAAGAAAGAATGACTTCCAAGAAAAATATTGCAGCTTGAAATGTCAAATTGGAATAAAGGAGTAAGTGTTTATCTTTGAAAGAAAATCAATATAATTCACTAAATTCCAGGCCAGATTCCAAAAAAACTTTTGATATTAAAATGAGTTTGGAAATGTTTACTTAGTTACTTATTTATTTAGTGTTTGGACTTCCTGGAAATTTTGGGAGAAATGAGAAAGAAATGCATTGAGGCACAGTTGATTTAAACAGTATTTCTAAACTTTTTTTTTTAAAGATTTTATTTTTTCCTTTTTTCTCCCCAAAGCCCCCTCGGTACATAGTTGTATATTCTTCATTGTAGGTCCTTCTAGTTGTGGCATGTGGGACGCTGCCTCAGCGTGGCTTGATGAGCAGTGCCATGTCCGCGCCCAGGATTCGAACCAACGAAACACTGGGCCGCCTGCAGCAGAGCGCGCGAACTTAACCACTCTGCCACGGGGCCAGCCCCAATATTTCTAAACTTTTAAAAAAATCTCCACACAAAATATTTTCCTCAGGTTTTGAATTATGTCATTTCTCTTATACACACTCCAACCAAAATAACAATAACAAAAAAGTGGAAGATCTATAAAAATAAATAAGATTAAGAGAAAGACAATATTTTAAAGAATATATGCTTATTTGAAAGTGTTGTGAGATATATCATTCTTAGTAGTGTAAAAATATTGATTTAAATATATGCTTTCTGCAATATAACTCATAGGGGTATTATCAAAATCAATGTTCAAATTGGATAGCTGTTAGTTAAGCTCAGTTTATCAGTTGCTTGTACTATAATTCAAATTCATTAACGTAAATAAGAAAAAGTGAATAAAGTGAAATAATACCATTTTAGGGTAAGTAGATTTAGAATAATTAGAATGTTAATCTGTAAAATAATTGAAATCATAGTTATCATAAACAAAATTATATTCACACATAATTTCCAAAGCAAAGCAAACTAAAAACATAATTAATTGTATAAGACAAAAATTATTAGTATTAAATTATATCTGAAGAAAAACGCGTGTACCTTAATTTATAAAACAGATATATTCTCAGAGGTTGCTTTCATGTTTTGTTTTTGTTCCCGCTGCATGTGATTAGACAAATTAAGATTAATTCCTACTGAAACTGAATCTGCCCTGTGGTTATAAAGCCTTGAAATAGACCCTTGATTAAATGATGTTTGTATTGTTTTCCTGCCTGTTATTGCTATACAAAGTTCGAGGAAGGTTGTTTCAGGTTAAAACAGGAGAAAAGAGTAAAAAAAATTAAGAGACACCAAAGACAGAACTTTACCAATAGAACTGTATGTGGGGCTGGAAAAATGTTGGTGATTAAGATTTGCTTTTTGTTTGGTCTCAAGATAAGAAATCTTTATTTTCTAATCTATCTTCTTTAGTTTTTATTTTTGACAGATTGATAATTTGCGTGCCAAGTTTATCAGCCAGTGCTCCCGCCCCTGACATCAAGAATGTATCAGCAAAAGGAAACATCAGGAAGCAACATACGTTATTCTACAAATGAAAATTATGTGCAACGTAATAAATCATATCTCTATTCTTCGATTTGTTAGGGAAAACATAGATTATACATAATATCTATATAACCTAGTGCATAATAATACCATAATTGGTTGGGGACTTTATATAAACATTATTTTATTTTATTCTCACAACAGTTAATTGATGTCATCAAAGCCAGTATTTTGCAAATGAGCAAAAAGAAGCTCAGAAGAGTCAAGAAAACAGACTTAAGTCAGCTGACTAGTGAGCAAATGAGGGAGGAACTATGAACAATAATACTTTATAAATAAGGAAACAAAGTTTCAGAAAGGTTAAGTAACCTTCCAAAGGCCACAATTATCAAAAGGTAGAGCCAGCATTTATATCCTGGTAAACCAACCCCAGAATTCACTTTATCAATCATTACTCCTTGCTTCCTCCTATTATAAATCTTTAGTTTCAAGTTTGATTCCAAGACCATAACAATCAGACTTGATTGACTTCCACTACTGGGACTATTGATGACTCAAATGTTAATCAGAACAAGTTGTTTCCTTTTGTTCTTTCATTATTCTATCTTCTTGATAAGTGTCAGTCATTTTAAGAATAATGACTGGAGAGGTCACCTCCACAGACCCTTAGTAATATAACAAGAGCACATGAAGACGAGGCAAAAGTTAATATCCTTTACCTTGTTCACTTGCTTGAGTTTAGTAATAATGAAGCAGAGTCATGAATTTAAATCCTATTTGAATCACATAAATTTCCTAGACTCAATAGCTACCTATTGCCCTCTCAGATCCAGGCTGGTCATTTTTTTCTGACAAATAGATATGACTGGTCACATGGGAAGCAAGATAGGAGCATATTAGATGACCCTGCATCATCAGGCAAAACAACTCAAAGTCCATCCATCGCTGACGTCCACTCACTTCATCTTTACCTATAAACTAAACTTGTAGGTTTTGGTAGAATTCAATCCTGGTTTAAATTAAGAATATGTCATATATGCCTTCAAAATTTTGTACGCGTATAGTTAATATGACATAATCTCACATCAAGTGGCCTGGTTAGATTATGGAAAGTCTGCTAAAATCTCTGGAGACTATTTTGTAAGAGGGCAATTAACAACCTAGACACCACTCAGAAGAGAGTCAGCAAAGGATGTAAATAGCCATGGATGAGCTGGACTGAGAGGTTTCCCAGGATGTGGGAATGCCAGTGCTAAAACCAGCATAGTCCCACACAGTGTGGGGTGGTCGGCCACTGTGTTATTATGATAGACTGTTGAAAGAATTGGAGAAATTTAATGTGAGATAATTCTGGAAAAATTAATTGCAGCTATATTAGTTTATCAGGGGTGCCATAACAAAATACTACAAACTAAGTGGCTTAAACAGCAGAAATTTATTTTCTCACAGATCTGGAGGATAGAAGTCAGAGATCAAGGTGTCAGAAGAATTGATTCTTTCTGAGAATCTCTCTCCTTGCCTTGTGGAGAGCTCTCTCCTTGTGTCTTCACATGGTCGCTCTTTGTGCATGCTGTGTCTGTTGTCTCCCCTGTGTTCAAATTTCCTCTTATAAGGACACGAGTCATATTGGATTAGGGCCCACACTAAAGACCTCATTTTAACTTATTCATCTCTTTAAAAACTCTATTTCCAAATACAGTCACATTCTGAGGTAATGGAGTTTCAAATTTCAATATACGAATTTTGGGAGGACACAATTTAGCCTATACAGAAGGCTTCTAATATTTAAAAGACTCTCATTTTGGACAGGTTTTAAAATGTTCTTTTAGTCCTCAAAGATAAAAAAATGACCATGAGAGAAAATTACCAGAAATATGTTTGTGAATCAAAACTATCTCACTGAATATGCTGCCCAGTTGGATAGTAAACAGATTTTAATCACCAGCTGCTTCACAACGTTTCATAGAGCTATCCTCCCTGAGAAAAAATTGTGAAGTGATTACCAAACTATCATTTCCTAAGCGTTGGCGAACTCTGAATAGACCACATCTGACATTAAAAATCAGTGTATGTGTTTTCCTGTATGAATGTTTGTATGTCTATATGTGTGTGTGTGTGATTCAATAAGAGAAAAACTTCACATTTAGGAACCGTTGATATATGAAAGCATTTTACAGAGACAAATCATAGCACAAGATTGAAGCTGATATCTACATATATGTAGATAGCTATACTTTCAAAAAAGGGAGTATTGAAAGGGAAAAATAGCAATTTTACAGTAGAGAAATCTGACAAAAAAGACATTAACCAAATGATGAACATTAACATCACCAATAATTTTATGTCAAAATCATGTATTCCCTGATACTACATAATGATATCCCTCGATCTCTGTGATATTCTTTCCAAAACCCCATAATTCCAGTGTAATCATGAGGGAAATATCAGACGAATCCAAATCAGAGGATATTCTATACAATCCCTGGCCAGTATTCCTCAAATCTGACAAGGAAACAAGGAAAGACTGAGGAACTCTCACAGACCAGAGGTGCCTGGAGAGATGTGATAACTAGACACAATGTGGTATCCTGAGTGGATTCTGAAATAGAGAGAGGACATTCATGGAAAAAGTGGTGAAACTTAGACAAAGTTTGGAGTCTAAATAAAGTAACGTATCAATGTTGATTTCTGAGTTTTGACAAATGTACCATAGTCATGTAAGATGATAATAATGGAGGAAACTGGTTGAGGGCTATGCCGCAATTCTCTATTATCCTAGTCATTTTTCTGCAAATATAAAATTATTCCAAAACAAAACCCTATTTTAAAAAATATTATAGCTCAGAGGATAGAATAGAGAAGCATTAAACTTAAGACAGGGGAAGCATAGCATAGCCCAGGGGAGAAGTAATGAAATTGAGTAAAATAGTGGACATGGAGGGGTGAAAATAATTTATTTGAAAGGCAAGTGTTAGAAATGGCATAACTCAATGATACCATACTTCTTTTTTAATTTTTCCAAAGGCCACATTAGTTTTTCTAGCTATTGCATTACATGGTTAATGTATATTGAATTTACTCTGGAAAGAAATCATTAGCCTTTCCACAATCGTAATTAATAAATTTCAACATCTTGTATAGAGAAAGCTCTATTTATGAACCCAAGTATAGGATCAGATATTTACCCTTATGAATTCCATTTATCATGGATGACGTTAGAGACTCAAGTGGATATTATTTACTTTTGCCATTCCAATCCACTCACTGTTGTCCTGGAAAAAGGACCCCTCTCCAACTGTGGGCAGTAACCACATCTACCCCGTTCTTAAGGATGGGATTGAAGTTTATAGCCATTCCCAAATCTTCAAATGGCATGTGTCTTAGACCTGAGCTCAGCAGTCTCAAACATTACCTTGGTAAGGGTAATTAACTCATGAAGGACAAGAGATCCACACATAGCATATGGTTATGATCATACTCTCAGGGAAAGGAAAGGAAAGCTTGTATTTTCTCTAGATTTACACTTTAATAAATCTGGTCCTGGAACTCCTAGAAACCAAATACTGTAACAAAAGTTACCTGGAAAATAACAGATCAAACGAGACTAGATAGAACTCTAGCACTTGGGCTTCTATCAGACCCTACATGACCTAAATCACATGACTCACTTTTCTTCTCCTTTTCTGATCATTCCAAGTTTAATTTTCACGTTTGTTACTTGAGGCCAAAAGCCCTAAAAGGTAGATGACATCTATGATAACGGACTTTATCTTTTTTACGCACTTTGTATCTCTAGATTGGATGGCCTTTTAAGACTTCTAATTGTTAAGGTCAAGTCACAGGAAAAATGTAGAACAGCCTAGAATTCAGTGAGAATTCTGAGATATGTGATTAGGAACCTCAATCTAATTTATATTCAGCCTCTGGGAGTGAATCAGAATTGGTCAAAGTTGGTGATTCTCAAACAGAAGTGTGTATCAAAATTATCTGAGGAGCTCGTTCATCTTCTGCAGGCTCCACTGCCCGAGTTTCTAAATCAGTATGGGACCTGAGATTGTGAATTTCTAACAAGTTCCCATAGGCGATACTTTGAGATCCACTGGTCTAAGCCTATAATATTCATCTTTTGCACTCATTACTCTTAGTGACTCAATTGGGGAATTTCTGTAAACATTTTTCACTGTTTTAAGAAAGATACAGGGTAATAAAGCCCCCCATTTCTAGTCTTTTTCTTCCAGTGTTGGACATTGTAACGAGAGATCATGGTGCTTGGAATTGGTACAGCCACATGGGAATCAAGAGAAAAAGCCAAGAGAATTATCAAGGCACTTATTCAATGCCCTGACCAGCCCTGGGACTGACTTCTTTCAGAGTTATCGATAGGACAAGCTAATAAATGTCATTATTATTATCTAACCATTAGTCAGGCACTCTGTTAACTTTTAGCTAAATGTTCTGCTTGGAAATGCCTATAAGTGGCTTACTGTAATGTAGAAAGCATTCTTATTTTGTGCAGATACGTTTTGTTTTACCTCCTGTAAACCCACAGCGCAGAGCATAGCTTCATGAACATGATAGATGCTGAGTAAATATCTGCTGATTTAATGATAAATGGCAGCAGTAGCTTGGCTTCAGAATAGAACAGTTTGGTTTTCTTTGTTGTTGTTGTTGTTGAGGAAGATTTGCCCTGAGCTAACGTCTGTGCCAGATTTCCTCTATTTTCTGTGTGGGTCACTGACACAGCATAGCCAAGTGGTGTAGGTTTGCACCAGGATCCAAACTCATGTACCTGGACCACCGAAGCAGAGCACACCAAACTTAACCACTGTGCCATGGCTGGCCCCTAAAACAATTTGTTTTTTTAAGCATGAAAAAGGTTTTCATGTAATTTTTTTTTCTGTTTCTCCCATTAATTAAACAAACAGATTGCAAAAATCGCTTGTCTCTTTTTGATATTACAGTTCACTTTCCCCTTTCAGAAATATTTCTTTCCTTCAAAGATTTGAAAAATATTTTTCTACCACATATCTAAAAATAGTTTAATAAAGGGAACAGGCTGGGATTGCAGTTTGAAGTCATAAAATAATGCGTGCTAAAAATATGGAGTAAATGTATCTTTACTTGTCAAGGAATATTCATTATAAATTTCACTTAGAAGGACATCATTTCTCAGGGTGTTATAAGGCCCCAAGTCAGTGATTTAATAGAGAAGAATACTAAGAAATATAATTCAGATAAAATAGTTTTATGGCATATAATTTCTTTTTTCATATATAATTTCTTAATGCTATGTGAATGTTCCTATAATTCAGACTTGCACATATTACATCAAACATTTCTTTGGCTTCCTTGGAACACAGTAAAATACAATTCTCATTAATAATTAACTTGTCATATTCTATATCACCAAGCCCTTTTCAATTAATGTAGCATTTCTACATTTCTGTCAATAAAATTAAATAGTACATTTAATAGATGTGGATAACGATCATAAGTTTACATGAGAAAATAAAATCTGTGCAAAGTCCAAAATGGTCTTGTAAAAAAAAGGCAAAAAGTTCAAACTACTACAGTCTGTAAGTCAAAGTAATTGCTCCCTTGTTTGTAGTACATTGGCTTCATCTCTAAAATTATAGCACTTACTAATAGTCACTGATAAACTTAGCAGTTTCCAGCCAAACAATCTGTTCTCATTATTCAAAATGATCTATCACTTATTCAAAATTAAAAGAAGAAAATTTGTATTTTTTGGGATTGAAATCCTCCTTTTCCCACTCATTTTGAAGTGATTGAGAGGAAAATTACATTTAAAAGTGCAAGAAAATATTGACTCTAACTCACCATTTTTAGTTCTTTTTTAAAGTTAATTTTTATTGAATTTATGATACTTTACAATCTTCTGAAATTTCACTTGTACATCTTGTTTGTCAGTGGCGTTGTAGGTGCACCTGTTCCGCCTTTGTGCCCAACCCCCACCCCTCCTTTCCCCTGGTAGCCACTAATCTGTTCTCTTTGTCTACATGTTTAAATTCCTCATATGAGTAGAGTCATACAGAGATTGCCCTTCTCCATCTGGCTTATTTCACTTAACATAATACCCTCAACATCCATCCATGTTGTTGTGAATGGGACGATTTTATGGCTGCGCAGTATTCCATTGGATATATATACCATATCTTCTTTATCCAATCATCAGTTGGTGGCCACTTAGGTTGCTTCCATGTCTTGGCTATTGTAAATAATGCTGCAATGAACATAGAGGAATCACCATTTTTAGTTCTTTTTTGTTTCACAACATCAAACATTCTAAAGACAGAGTTTTTTAGCTCAACTTTTATTTCAATTTTTATTTCCTTTGCCTGAATAGAAATGATAATTTGGAATTGACAGTTATACGTGACTCAAATCAAATAAAAAATCTACTAATCTTTTGTTGGGATTATTACATGAGTCTGTAGTAATTTACAGCCTCTACTGGAAAACAAAGCACAGCAACACCTTTAGGTTCCAATTTTATTAGAAATAATGTTACATTTAAAAGGGTCAGTATCAGAGGGAGTACTCACATGGAGACATGCTCTATATTATTGTCTCACATCTTCCTGGACCAGCTAATTCCATGGTCTCATTCTATTCACACAGGTATCTCTGAGGAGGCTGCTTTATTCTTCATGATTCCAGTTCTCTGAGAGTGAACACTTGTGCCCATGTCCAGGCTCCATGACATCTGCTCCCTTACAAGAGAAGATTAAGACACATATTTGTGTAGCCTGAGTCAGATTAGGCTAGTCTGATTCTCTCACCCATGAAGTAGAAAATTTATATGGAGAATATAGATCCTAAGAGTGCTAGAACCGAATCACATTTTTTATAGACAGTATAAAGAGTCCATGAAAACCTGGTTTTGGTACCTCTGGAACTTCTCTCATTCCTGCCTTCCCAGAGCTTGACTGTTTAGCTCTTCCTAGCTTCTTTACAAAATTCTTTTTGTAGATCTTGGTAGCCAGTTCACTTATAATACATCATAACCATATATATACATAGCAAAATGTATATCTTTTATTTATATCTCTGCCTACCTGCTTATCCATGTATCTCTGTAGATATATGGATAGATGATAGATAGATGATATATATATGACATGGATATATGGGTATCCATATATCTCTCTATATATGGATATATACATGTGGATATATATGACATTTTATATATTTCATATTATACATAGGGTTACAGTGGACTTAAGAACTACCTCTTGGAAAGTAAAAAGTCCCTGACCACGCTGAATAACTTAATGGTCACTGGCTTACGGCTTCTGTTTAACACCATCTATTTGCTTAATACCATCTATCTGTACAAATAGACTCAATCACATAACAATGAGACTTTGACCAACATAGCATAAATCCTTGATAGCAACCTAGTTGGAATAGTCCAAAAATAAGTAGACAGTGAATTATATAAATGAAATCCACTTTGCTGTTCATTAATGAAAAAAATGCATTAACAAGGAGGTTGCATAATTTAAAAAAATTGCCTTACTGAGCAATTATAATATGTAGGTACTAAGATGGAAAAGAAAAATTAGGAATGGATATACTTAAGATGTGAATGGGTGATATAATCAGTTGTACAACCAATTTGATTTCCTTTATTAGAAAGAGTAGTTGTCTAGTCCAGTTCCCTGGAGCTGTTAGGAGAATCTTTCCTGGATAAAGATTGATTTATTCAAAATATTTAGCCTGAAGAGGGATTAAAACACATAAAACACATATACGCACACTCACACACACACACACAGACACACACATCCATTTAAAACAAATGCAATAAAAAGAAAGAATGAAAAGAACACAGGACCGTTGTAACAAAGGGCAAAGTTGGGCCTGTTGCTTGCTCCTTCGTGTAATTACGAAGTTCTGTTTTGATCTATCCAGCGCGCTGGTCTTGATTATAATCAATACAGCTGACTGGCCTTGGTCATGGTTATGGATACAACCTGAAGACTTTATCAATAAATGTAAGGACAAATTTAAGGGTCATAATCACAAAATGCACATTTTATAAACTAACATTCTACTAATCAACCTGAACAGAATTTTAAAATAAGTCATAGTTTCTCCCCCTGGTCAATCACCCGCCTTGTCTTTTATACAGATAGTTACTCAAGGCAAAGAGAAACTTGTACTTTGATAAATCCACCCCTGCTTAAAGAGCTTCTGATTTTTATGCTGCACCAGAAACTCAGCTTTAGATAAGAGCACTTTATTATTCCAATTAAGCAATTTATTACCTCTGTCCCTCGGGACTTCAAAAATTGGGCTAGAACTACAACTCTTTATCTAGCCGTTAAAAGTGATTGTAATCGAATTTTATTTGTGTACAAACAACATCCATCTCATAGTATTTATCACTGTAATTACACGCCTCCTAGGAAAGAGTCCTACCAATCTTATGTGCTACGATTGTGACTTCTTATTGAAATGACTACCTAGAATTCACATTATCAATGAAGTCATTTATACTCTAATAGTATAGTTTTTCTTTTTCTTTTTTCTTTTTTAAAGATTGGCACCTGGGCTAACAACTGTTGCCAATTTTTTTTTTTCTGCTTTATTTCCAAAACCAGCCCCCTCCTGGTACATAGTTGTATATCTTAGTTTCAGGTCCTTCTAGTTGTGGGATGTGGGATGCCGCCTCAACATGGCCTGAAAAGTGGTGCCATGTCCTCGCCCAGGATCCGAACCCTGGGCCGCAGCAGTGGAGCGCGCAAACTTAACCACTCGGCCACGGAGCCGGCACCAGTATAGTTTTTCTTATTGCCCCAACCTCACACATTCCCTTTTATTGATCTTAACATTTACACAATTCCTTTTTCTTTTCCAATGGAGTTACTGTACTTGAAATTGTGTATATTATTCCTGTTGCATCCCTGGGCATATTTCCTCTTCCTAATTCCTACTTCTTGCCATGATCTGCTTTGCTATTGGTCTCATTCCTTGGCTTTCTTTGCATTTGTGCCATTTGGATTCATGTAACACTTTATTTATTGTGGTACTTTGCGAAATTATTTTGAGCTATGTTACTTGAAAATCATGAAGCTAACACAAACCTAGACAATTAAATAATTACATATGTATCACTCTTTTGGCTTTAAATTTTTTCCATTACCTTGTGTTCCGTATTATTAGAAATATCACTCAAATAATTGACTCTCTGAGTTCAGTTCCATATATTACAAGGAGTAAGTGCATCTCTGGAACATAACCAATTTATTTAGTTTCGGGCTATTTTCTGTTAGGATGTGATAGAAAAACTATGACACTTACTCATTACTTCTACCTGCAGCCTCACTTTTTATTGAGAGAAAATATTTGTTTAGTGATAGGAAAATAAAATTGCAGGGAATCGCTCATAAGGGGGTAAATGTTGCTCATGTAAAAATAATTTCTTAATATTTAGATAATCTAAACTTTCCATCTTGATGTTATTTCTCTATTGAATGATATCCACTTTCAGAGAAACTTTGGACTGAAGTAATTTCATCCTCAAAAAAGATAGATGCTGCTGTGTCTCCCTAGAATTTTTACTTTGCTTCCCACTTTATCAGTTATCTTCAACCCACAGTCACACCATAGGACAAGACTCATATTGTCCTGACCTTTGCTGTCACCCTACTAGGCGGATCACAGCGATTGGGTTTCTTGTTCATCCCCCATGTTACTGGATGGATTTAATTCTCCTTTCTGTTTTTTTCACACCTGGCCAAGTTGGAAAACCCTCCTTGTCTTCTGCCTTGCAGAGAGAGACAGCAAAGATCTTGCACTGATCTGCCTGACATATGGACATGCAGACTTCACACTCCAAGTGATTTCACTACTTGAATGAAAAATCTGGTTCCAAAAGTCTCAATAAACATCACCAAGCTTTCAAAAATACTCATTATTTGTAGGATATCTTTAAGGCACTGTGTCTATCCCATATGCTTATTCATTGGTGTATGCTTGGTCCTGCACGATAGGTTCGCTAGCTTGAGCAAACACAACTTGGCCCTTAAGAATTATGAAAAATATCATATTATGCTATTTTCCTTTCAAATCTAAAGTCTGAGAAACTGCAGTCACTGCAGGACTTATAGAGACAAATGGTTAAATATTTAGTCTTACTTGGTTGTACAAAGTGTTAAAAAAAATGACAGCTAGAATAACCAAGAGAGTGGTGACTAAGTAGGAGAATGATTTATCTTACACAGTAGCAACACAGATCCTATAGACAGAAAAAGAAAGCTGTCACTAATTCACAGACATGAGATTGCAAACCCGCAAATAAAACAGTACACGTTTTGCTTTGTTTTATTTTGTATCAGAAACAGTCTGATTTCTTTTAGGAGATAACTTGCAATCTCAATACAGTTCTATCGCACTTCAGACTGTTGAAACCCAATATTTCTGCCCTTGACAGCGAGAAAAATGAGTTCCATGTCTGATGGTTCACTCTGCAGTTTGTGCCACTGCAGAATATGGTGTTTGGGGAGCTTTCTTCGTACACCAATCATCCAAGGGTAAGAGAGATTTAAGAAGTCTTGAAAACAATGATCCTAGTTTTTGCAGACTTTGTGACTTTTCCACTTCCAGACTAATCTTTTTAAAGATGCACAGATTGGTTTCCCAGAAAAGCATCTTGTTGATGCTTAGTACTAAAATGTCTATTAGTGGAAAAGCCTTACCTTATATATTTCAACTGTTTGATACCGCATTTTGAGCCTCTCTGGCTTCACTTTTTGCAGCACTGAACATTCAATATAAGATTGCTTACCGGCTATATCTTCCATTCTTTCGTATTTCCTTTCCTTTCTTCCTAATGCCAATATACAATAAAATTTACCTCTATTGGAAACTGCACCAAAAAAAAAAGTAAGTTGTGCAACTCAAGTGAGATGCCTGTGGAATCTATGGGTAAACCTTGTCAATATAAATTTGCATTACAAATGAATTTAACATATTAAGCTATTCTTGTACTGCCTGTTTTATACACATTGATCACCTCCCAGAGTACAACAGCGAGATATAGGTCAGTGTAGTTTAGGCCTAGAACATCAAAAGGTAATATTGAAATCTGTAGATCTTAGCCACTTTCTACAGTGTTCTTAAAATTTTACAAGAACAGGGAAGCTCATAAAATAGCATCCTAATCTTTGTTTTGAATATTGGTAGGAAATATATGAGACTAAGTACCAGGATCTGTAATTGTATGTAAGAAAGAAATAGCCGGAGATGACTTGCAATCCCAAAGAAAAGTTGAAGGGAGATGGGAGAATGCACATCACCTAATACGGATGCTTTAGTACCTCTCTGTTTGGGAGAGGACAAAGGCTATTCCCCAAGAAATCCTCGCTAGCTCCAGAACTAGTAAATTTGTTGACCTGAAAATTTACTAAAACATCCAGCTACCCTTCCTTTGTTCGAGATCCAAGCAAATAACAAAGTAAAATATATTTAGGACAATTTGTCAAATTTACTAAGAGCTAACAATGATTCTATTTTTACATTAGCTTTCATGGTAATTGAGAAAATTCAAAATCATTTCATTTATTTGTAACATGAAAAAATAAAGTTATCTTTAACTTTAGTAAAGATACAGGACTATGTTGCATTTACAGAGATAGTGTATAGTAATGAGTCTGAGGTACCCTCATGGCTAACAAAAATAAAACTAATTGCTTAAAGTTTTACTGCATGCTTGTGTTGTGTTTCCAAGAGGAGTACCGAACACAGTTTATAGGAGACTCTCCAAGTCAATTTTTCTCATTAATAACACTGTCTCTACCAAATCTATTATAATATGTGGCTCTTGCACTATACACTTACTCCCTGCCTTAACTCAAAGTTTTAACTATTAATCTTACAATGATAGTTTATATGAGGAGCAAGAAAACGTAGACCCATGTGGAATTACATGGTGATTTACTGTACAGGTTCTAAAATTTTTAAAAATTTTTTTAAAAACCTAAATATAACATTTACTGTTTTTATCTCCTAACAAATAGAAAATATTAATAATTTATCCAACTGATTCTTCTTTTATGATAAAAGTGCTGCCTCAAGTCCAAGGCTGACAAACTGAATTCCAGGGAAATTCTAGAATTTAAGGTATCAAATTGTACCATTAAATTTAGACAAGAAAGTATAAACCATGACCTCCCAAAATCTGAAGCCTAAATTTAGGCATTGAAACACTTAAGAAGGAATTGACCTCTTTCTTTTATTACAAACATTTATTTACATCCAAAGGAATTCTATAATCATCCATGTCCTTCTCCTGCCTCTAAACTGTAATCGACAAATAAAAAGAAAGTGCTGGAAGGGCAACTCTAGCTAGGGCTGTGTTCATTAGCCGGGTGGACATGAGAGCCAAGACTTACGACAGCCAGCTGCAATTGCTTTTTCCCTCTGGCATTTATGTTAAAACATGTGATTTTCTATTTTATATACATGCAAATTTTATTAGCACCAGAATGATTTCTCTTTCATTCAGAGGACATCATAACTGAAGACTACGCCTGAATACTCCATATTTTATTTTGCTTTTCCAAACTGAAAGTTATTACCAGTACACATTTATTGAAACTTAACAGGGCTCAGCTTGCTCTGTGAAAGGCAGAATTACATACGGTACCACCTGGAGGTCTTATAGAGGGTAAATTAAAAGGCAGGAGACCAAGTACATACAAAGTACAGTTACTCATTTATTCTTAAATGAAATACAATGAAACATTGAGCGTGGGTAAAGGAAACAATTACTCTCTTTTAAAGCAGTTCTTATGCTTTTCAAGCTTTGCTTCAGTTCTCAATTTATGAATCAAATATAAGACTTACAAACGTATACAATGAAAAAGTTCTTAGAAATAGTGGATGAAGCAGATAAAAATAGGCAAAACTCTCATTGAGTACCTTTTTCTTACAAGCACTAGCTGTTCTCCTGGTTTGTTCTGTTCTGTACATGCACCAAAAATTAAAAGTTCCAGAGAGCTTTGGGAAGGCTAAGCCAGTAAGAGATGTTGCAGCCAACAAATGAACAAGAGAAAAATCCTCATTAACCAGCAATTTCATATCAATTACATATCCATCTGAGTTGGCTGGCATGTCTCCATAACAAAAATAAGGTAAGTGTTTATTTTTTCTAGCTTTATTAAGTTATGATTGACAAATAAAAACTGTATATATTTATGTTGCACAACATGATGGTTTTGTTTTTTTAAAGGTGATGATTTAATGTGATGATTTAATATACATATACATTGTGAAATGATTCCCACACTCAAGTTAATTAACACATTCATTACCTCACAAGGTTAACTCCGTCTGTGGTGAGAATACTTAAGATCTACTCCCTTAGCAAATTTCAAGTATACAACATGCTGTACATTAGATCCCCAGAATTTATTAATCTCATAGCCAAAAGTTCGTATCCTTTGACAAACATCTCCTCACTTCCCTCAACCCCCAGCCCCTGACAACCACCATTCTATTCTCTGGTTCTACGAGTTCAATTGCTTGACATTCTATGTGTAAGTGAGATCATACAATACTTGTCCTTCTGTGTTTGGTATTTCAGTTACCATAATGTTCTCTAGGTTCATATATGCTGTCACAAGTGGCAGGATCTCCTTCTTCTCTGTGGTTGAATAATATTCCATTGTGTGTATATACCACAAAATGGCCAACAGATATATGAAAAGGTGCTCAACGTTACGAATCATCAAGGCAATGCAAATCAAAACCACAATGACATATCACCTCATACCTGTTAGGATGGCTATTATCAAAGAAGATAACAAGTGTTGGTGAGAGTGTGGAGGAAAGAGAATTCTTGTACACTGTTGGTGGGAATGTAAATTGGTACAGCCATTATGGAAAACAGTATAGAGGGTCCTTAAAAAATTAAAAATAGAACTACCATATGATCCAAGAATTCCACTTCTGGGTATATATCCAAAGGAAATAAAATCAGTGTCACAAAGAGGTATCTGCATACCCTTGTACATTGTAGCATTATTCACAATAGCCAAGATACGGAAACAACCTAAGAGCCAATTGATGAATGAATGGATAATGCAATTGTTTATTTTGCCAGTGTGACGCCCTGGAAAGATGATAGAGGAAAAAGCTATAGCACTGAGGCTCTATCACCCACTGAAGGGAGCCCCTTTGTTCCTTTTCTGTAAATGAATGGGTTGGAATAAAGAATGTCAATTGTCCAGATAAGCTTTCTAAATCTCTAAAGAACTAAAAATGAAAACAAGATCTCAATGTTGCAATGACTCTGAAAGTAGAAATTTGTAGAATTTGTTTGAATTAATCAAGTGTATCTTCTATAATTTTGTTATATTTATGTAAATGTGGTCTCGTAATTTGCACAATTTGTCTGAACTTTCTTGTGGAACTCTCACAAGTTCTTTCTCCCTTTTTCTCTTTCCCTATCGTTTGTTTATTATCTCTCTCTTTCTCTCTTTCTGCTCTCTTTCCTGTCTTGAGAAAACTAAAACTACAAAAATTACGACTTCTGAAACGCTTTCATTTTTTTCTTAGATTATCCAACCATAATTTTCCTTTGCTCTTTGCTCCGTTATCTTCTCAGCTTCATTTATTGGTAGCATCCACAGGGCAATATTGTGAAGTAATATCTTCATCATATTTTCATCCTTCTAACACAAATCTTAAGTCTGGCTCCAGCTCCTGATTAACCCCCACCTTCCTCTTCATACAAACACACATGACTTCAGTGCCAACACATGTGATTTCTCCCTCACTGATTAAACCTGTATTCTCAGGTCCAAAATCTCTACTCTGTTTCTCCTCTTTTCGTTTCTCCTCTAAAACATTTTCTAAATAAAAAATGTTCTTTTAAAAATCTGATATATTAATTATTTTGTACTAAAATAATTAAAGGTGAACTACCATACATGGTATTTGCATCTCATCAAGGGTTACTACTCAGCAGATTCCGTTTTGTCCTCACATTGTAGCTCCATGATAAGTAAGTAGGGCTTTGTTTTTCTTTAATCTGAAATTTTCTCAGTGCCCTACAAACCAAACAATTAGGCAAGCTTTTTTTTTTTTTTCTTTTTGCTTGGGGAAGATGGTCTCTGAGCTAACGTCTGTGCCAATCTTACTCTGCTTTGTATATAGGACCCTGGCACAGCATGGCTTAATGAGTGGTGTGTAGGTCCACATGCTGGATCCAGACCTGGGATCCCCAGTCCGCCAAAGTGGAGTGCATGACCTATGCCACTGGGCTGGCCCAAGCACTTTTTTTTTTAACTGAAAGTCATTTCTACACATCAACTGTTTTTCTTGCTTGTACTTCTCATTTTTATTTGCCTTCAAATCTCAACATCTTAAAAGGGAATCTTTTAATAGATTCTGCCTAACTGTTTCAAAAATTTTTATTTTATTTTAATAATCTGTGAAACTGTAATCTAAGACTATGGCGTTCTTTCCTCACATATGGCCATTTACAAACACCAGAGTTACTTGATTGTGTCTAAAAGTGATTTTCCTTACTAAATCATTTCTCTTTTAGGTATAATAAACCCCCCTCAAGTAAGAGATCTGTTAGAGATGTCATGGAAAAATAGCAACTCCAAACAGAAGTTAAGAGACTATATCACACTCTCTGGCATATAGCAAAGGTTTGTAGAAACAAACTTTAATAATGTATTACAATTTACCACATTGTGTTTTGTATTGCTATTGTACATAATCATGACTAATAGTTTAATGCAATTTTTAATCTTATTTCAAGATTTCACTTCTCAAAAGCTCAATTAACTACATTCTGTAACCCTGAGTGCCAGCGATTTTGTCTCTTTTTAGGAAGGCAATGTATTTTCTTTGTGTTGTCAGTGTCCTGCAATGATCTTAATTGTGATTCTTCCTCCATCACTTGAATGCTTACAGTCGCAGTAGAAGAATAAATTAAAGTCATATCAGAATTATCAACAAAAGACAATAAGATATAATGATTCTCACATTTGGTTATAAAAGCTTAACTTTTAAAAATTTAATATGTGCCAATTAAGGTGTTTTTGCATAGGAGATTTATAAAATTTTTGTAAATTATTTTAATAAACAAAGATAGAGAAAGAAGCTCCTCTCCCCAGAAAGGAATTCTATGCCTGTTTTATAACGTGTGGAAGTGAATCCCAGACAACCCCAGTGTCCCAAGATAATTGGTAACTTTAAAAGGGCATTGAGGGACCGGCCCCATGGCCTAGTGGCTAAAATTCCACATGCTCTGCTTCAGCAGCCTGACTTCACAGGTTTGGATCCTGAATGTGGAACTTCTCCACTCATCAGCCATGCTGTGGTGGTGACCTACATACAAAATAAAGGAAGATTGGCACAGATGTTAACTCAGGGCAAATCTTCCTCAAGCAGAAAAAAAAAAAAAAGCTCTCGGAAAATAAATCCTCATTTATTTATGACCAAAATCACATAGTAAATTGTTGAAAGAAGAGGAGGGGTGTCTGAATGGAAGATTATTGTGAAAAAAGAAGCTAAAAATCATATTTTACATCATAACCTATTTCATAAAATTTAGCTTAAAACAGAAAATGTACGATTTCTGAGAATGCAAACTGCTTTAACGAAATGTTGATTTCTTCTTCCTGGAAAAATAGAGCATATGGAGATTTTAGTCTTCCTAATTTCTCACTATTATTAATGATACAAGATGCATAACATACACTAATATTCTTGATAAGCACATTGTCCAATGAAGAAAATGGCAATAGCAGCACATCACAGTTGAGTTTATATGCCCACTTGGCTGTGCCATGTTGCCCAGATATGTGGTCAAACATTATTCTGGATGTTTCTCTGAGGGTATTTTTGGAAGAGATTAACACTTAAGTCATTAGACTTTGAATAAAGCAGATTGTTCTCCATAATGTAGGTGGGCCTCATTTAATCACTTGAAGGCCTGAATAGAACAAAAATCTGACCCCCTCTTGAGCAAGAGAAAATTCTGCAGTAGATGGCATTCACATTTAAACTGAAACATCAGCTCTTTCCTGGGGTTCCAGCCTCGTGGCCCACCCTGCAAATTTTGGATTTGCCAGCCTCTATAATTGTGTGAGCAAATTTCTTAAAATAAATCTCTTTTATGTATAAACACACACAAATATTCTATTAACTCTATTTTTCTGGAGAACCTAGATTAATATACAATGCAAATAAATGAATAATTTAAGTAAAATCTTATAAGTGCTATTATAGGAGCTTATTAAAAGAGCTATTGAATTTACCATCTGAAGAGCATTTTTAAAAAGTCATATCTTCTTAATAGATGAAGAAAAAAGTGACAATATTCAACTTTATGAAAAAATTCTTAGCTGATTCAATTTGATAAATGGTATCTATGGAAAACCCACTGTTAACACGATATTTAATGGTGAGATTTTGACCTGATTCTGGTTATGATTGAGAACAAAGAAAGGAAATCTCTGACAGCTTCTTTCCAACATTGTGTTGGAGGTCCAATCCAATGAAATGAAGCAAGAAAAGGAAATATAAGCCATAAATGTCAAAAATCAGTAAAATTTTCTCTATCCCAGACAACGTGATTATCTACATAAAAAATAGAACTCTGTCAAGAAACAACAGCAGCAATAAGGGAATTTTTTGAGTCACAGAACAAAATATCAAATTATAAAAATCAATTATATTCCCACATGCTATTGACAAATTATGAAAATCAATGTTACAAATTATGAAATTTTTAAAAATCCATATCAAATAAAATTCTTAGAAATCAATTTAACTATTATGTGAAGTTCTCTACACTGAAAATTACCAAACATTTCTGAGCCAAATTGTAAGTACCTAAATAAATGGAGAAATACCATGTTCATAGATGAGAAGCAGCCATATTTTTAAGGTATTGATTCTCCCCTGATTGATCGATATATTCAAAGCCATCATCATCAAAATTCCACCATAGTTTTTTTTTTAATAGAAATTAGCAAGCTGATTGTAAAATTCACGTAGAAATTAAAAAGACCAAAAATACTGAAAACAGAAAAACACACTTTCAGGATCTACATTATTTGACATATGTATTTTCTTTAAAGCTGTAGTAATCAAAAAATGAGATATTAGGGCCGGCCCGGTGGCGCAGCGGTTAAGTTCGCACGTTCCGCTTCTCGGCGGCCCAGGGTTTGCTGGTTCGCATCCCAGGTGCGGACATGGCACTGCTTGGCAGCCATGCTGTGGTAGGCGTCCCACGTATAAACTAGAGGAAGATGGGCACGGATGTTAGCTCAGAGCCAGGCTTCCTCACCAAAAAGAGGAGGACTGGCAGTAGTTAGCTCAGGGCTAATCTTCCTCAAAAAAAAAAAAAATGAGATATTAGCTTAAGGAGAGGCATATAGATAGCTGGAAGAGATTGGAGCATCCAGAAACAGATGCATACTCATAAAATCAATTGATATTTTAAAACGTACCAAGTTCATTAGGGAAAAGTTCATTTCAACAAATCATACTGGAATAAATGGATATTCATATAGAAAAAAGTGAAGCTGATCTCATAGTTGCTATATACCTCACATCCTGCACACATAAAAAACCATAATCAAGGACATATCATTGACCTAAACATTGATGGTAAACTACAAAGGTACTAGAGGAGAACAGTCTCTCTATCTAGGTTAGACAAAGAAATAGGACAAAGATTCAACAACAACAAAAGAAAAAATGATGAATTTGATTTCATGAAATTTTAAATGGTACCATCTTTATAGGATATGTTTTCCACATCAGAAAGCTCCGCAATCAAAAGAAATACTGCTTATGCATTTTTGGCACCTGGATCAGCCTACATTTGTTCCTCAATTATAAATTTTATTTGGGGAAAAAAAGCCATTGGTCTGGTAGGACTGAATCTCTTCTATAGATATTATAGAGACAACATTCAGAGCTCAACCTCAATCCCTTCTTCTTCTATGAAATGTGTGGCTTTTTTTTTTTTTTAAAGATTTTATTTTTTTCCTTTTTCTCCCCAAAGCCCCCTGGTACATAGTTGTATATTCTTAGTTGTGGGTCCTTGTAGTTGTGGCATGTGGGGCGCCGCCTCAGCGTGGTTTGACGAGCAGTGGCATGTCCGTGCCCAGCATTCAAACTGAGGAAACACTGGGCTGCCGGCAGCCGAGCACGCAAACATAACCACTCGGCCACGGGGCCGGCCCCTGAAATGTGTGGTTTTTACAATAAGATGTTAATTCTGAGGTTTCCTATTCCTAAAGGCAGGTTCATTTCTCACTAAACTGCTGTCACTTGTCAGAAATTTCCTGAATGCAGATATTTGTCCAACAACTTTGTAAAAACAACCTGAACTCCTCTGAGATCCACTCTGATTTTATTAAAAGATATTCTGCAACCATAGTCAATTTAATCTATTTAAGAACCACTGAGATTTTCACCTTGAAATTGCAAAGTTCTAACACAGTTCTGGCACAATGTGCATTCCATATTACTGAGTCAAGTGACTGAAACTTCCCACGCTGAATACGGATGCCTACAGTGGACTTTGTGATTTCTTCCCAAAGGTACCACTCTCTAATTTGCTGGAGAATGCCCAGACACTGCAACTGCCCAATTCTTTTTTTCCTTATGCACAAGATCCCAATAGCCATTTCCAGATTGTGTCTGAATTAGCTAAATGACAAGATAAGAGATGAGGGGCAGCTTAATCGCAATTCTCCTTATCCTGTCATTCTAACTGAACCACCTTAATACAGGCTATTAAAAATAGGCTTATTTGTTTCTGATTAATGGACAAAGAAGGAGGTAGCAGCACCAACTATACTTCTGTTAAACTCCTGGCCTCAGTCACAATGCAGGATCCTCTCCAAGTCTGGACAAAATCCCTCTGAATAAAGGGTATTACTAACAAAGTTAAGAGATGATGGTCGCTTCTTTAGAATCAAGCTTAATGGTTTCTGGGTCCCCAAACTAACTTGGTTGTTCAAAGTTTATCCAAGTGCTCAGGCCACAAAATGTCAAACAGAAGAATAGGTTGTATCAATTATGGCCCCATCCATTGATAAGGATTCAATCATCTTTTAGTGCTTTAAACCCACTATCTTTAGAAATTGTCACTTGCTTCCTTAATGATCTATCTCCCCCAGAAGTAGAAAACTTCATTGTATTGCCTATTTACAATCAAAGACTTCTTATTAGAAATGAGAACCTATTAAAAATTAAATTAAATTAATTAAAATAAAAATAAAAATTAGCCCAAATCTTTTAACTTGCTTGCTGAAGCAGTTTTGTGCTTCAGGATTTCAAACTCTTGAATTATTAATGACTAGTATAAGATTACTACTTTCACAAATAAAACAACGTTGTTTTGCATTCCAAGCCCCCAGGGCAAGATAATCACACAGAGAAAGTTAAGCAATCTCCTGTACATAGCTATACCACCTAGTGTTCTTAATGACAACCACATATCAGCGCCCTTTCCAAATTAAGCAGAGGCATAAGAAATTACGTGCATGTGCATGCTCTGGGGCAGGACTTTATTTCTCCCAAGTGAGTTGCGGGAAGGGAGAAACATATGTGTCTCCAATACTCTTTCTGGCTTAATTAAATAGAAAACCCTCAAGTATTCTAAGGCTGACACCACCCCCATGTACACTTTCCTTCTTCAGTCTAACCCTGTATGAAAAATTATTGTAATAACAGACCACACAGATTGAGGCACTTGGTATAAACACCGTGCTTAGCAAGTTAGATGTAATTTTCTCAATTCTTTCAACAATCTTATGAAACAGTTACAATTACTCTATTTCAGAGTGCGGACAATGAGATGTTGTTTGATCAAGTGCTTTACTGCAGGTCACAAAGTAAGGGACACAGAATAAA
Source organism: Equus caballus (assembly GCF_041296265.1). NCBI lineage: Eukaryota > Metazoa > Chordata > Mammalia > Perissodactyla > Equidae > Equus > Equus caballus. Next base: position 23,932,071 of record NC_091709.1, on the reverse strand, counting down.
TTCAAATACAAGCCTGTCTGATTAGAGCCCATTTTCTTAACCACGATATGATATTACCTAAATGTGGTTGGCTACAATATAGAAAATTTAAATTTGCATATTGACTGCCCAATTCAGGCTACATATACATCTTATTGTGTAGAAGTACCTTACATTAAAGAGTGCTACCTGTCTTTTGAGATAATTACTCACATCTTTTAAAAGAGAATAATAGAAATCTCCAGAAAAAATCTGTTATATTTTAAAGTGTGTTTATTGAGGATAATGTGTTTATTCCAAGTATAAACTCTGATTATTCTTATAAGAAGCAGTAACACTACTTATGCATAAAATTATTTATTTAAATTAATGAATGATATTCAGCTGTAATTAACAAATCTACTGGGCTCTGTAGTAAGAATCTTGCTAAATATTTGTGCTATTTCCCCATGCAATCTTTAAGATTATCTTAATTTAGTGATTTGAGTATCATATTGGAATTTAGGACACTCTCTAGTTTCATTGCTAAATTCCTTTTAAAACACGAAGTACTTTAGTTTAAATGTCCCAAACGCTGAGAAATGCAACCAGCAAAATAAGTGGACTTTATGCATGTTTATGTTTAATTGAAATGAATTCTAAGTAACATCGGTTTAATTGTAAATTTAGGAACCTATTTGCCTAATAATTTCTAAGATAAAAATAAATTTGCTTACGTAGTTGTTCAGTGAAAATCTGGCATTGAACAATTATTCTGCTTTAAGATTTGGAAAGTACGGCTGACGTTCTAAGGACTCTTCTGGAGGAGAAAGTGCATTCCTGATTCCCTGTAAATATTTTACTGACTTGTTAAATTCTCCCTTTGGACTCCTTAAAATTATGTATTAAATAATTCTGTATTATCTGTTCAAAAAGTAGTTGGAGTAATTCATTTCTTTGAAAAAAATATTTATTTGACTTTTCTAATTAAAGGATTTACTTCCCATGTTAATTATATTCATTCAATTTTACTCAAGGAATTCATTTGACTTTAAATAATTTGCAAAAGGATAAGTTTATTCATTTTAGTAATCTACAAGTAGGAAGAAGTAATTCTTCTGAAGAAACCAAATGAAATTTTGTCTAGACTATTATTCAATACTATGCAAAAAGAGACATTTTACTCGTACTCTCTTTTGGACTTGGTTTTATCCTCTCAATTGTAAAAATTAGTAACAATTATTTGTTATCCCTTCTCTTCTAAAATGTTTGATGGAGTTAAATAATTATACTTCTTTCCCCTAAGCTCACTGAATTTCACTGTTGATATCTGACATAAAGCCAGAGCCTTCTGCTGAGGAATTTAAGGAGGTCTTCTTCCTGCTAGCACAGGACTATAGGATGTGAAGATTTCCCTTGCAAAGAACAAATATTCAAAAGTGAATTTCGAAAAATGAATAATTCCAAGATCTAGGGAGCTTCATAGGGATTTAAAAACTGAAGTTCTGATATTCCTGGCAAGTAGAGGTCATGACTTCACATGACCATGATGTTTCCTGACCATGGATATATTTTTCACATAATGCAAATATTGATGAGGAAATACCTAGAATCTAGCTTTTCAGGAAAGACTACAATTACGTGATCCCGTTGACAATAACAGAGCTTTAGCAAAACATCCAATTAATCTCACAAGCCTCTAAGAAGAGCTATGCATTTTCATATTAAAATGGCTTTAGGGGCAAAAGAAATATTTTATCCTAATTGAAGAATTTACGTACTTGGAATTCTGATGGAAGGAAAGATTGCATCAGGATACAAAAGTATCTTGTTAACAAGAAAAAAAATGGTACATGCAACATCTAACCCGTTTTCCTGGAAAATGATTTTCAGAATGCCTAAATTTCAAATTATGTTACAAGTATAAGTATCCTCTTTGAAACTTTGTAAGTTAGATTTAGTTCTCTATATGATATTGCCTCCATTATAGAATACAAGTCTTCAAATATTTCAACCCTAAATTTCCAATATTCACATCTCTACCTTTGATGACTAGGTTTCGAGTAACTAAAGGTAAAGTATATAAATGCTTTCCGTTGGCTTATAGTGTCAACTTTGTATTGAAATTTTCATCAATTAGTTCACCTTTATCTATACTCCTATTCAACAATGTAGCACTCAAATCAAAATAGCCTATAGTATCTTAATGTTGCATTATATTTACCTTCTGTGTGTGTTTGTGTGTGTGTATCTGTGTGTGTGTGTGTGTGTACTTTGAGTTGCAAGTAAAGAATAACTTGAAAAAAGTTGTTTCTATTCCTCATACCTATGTGTGCTAATTTCAACAAACTATGCTTGAGAATTGTGGACTCAAAGAATCCTCATGTCTGGGGGGAAGGCTGAACTATGTTGCTAACCCATTCAACCTCTACGTACCTGGAGGTGCCAGCACATTAATATTAGCTCATCTACTGTTAGCTTATCTCTCTCCAAGAGCCACAAAGTAGGAGGCAGTCATTGGATCCTGCACTGGCTTCCAGAAAATTCAGGTGTAGCTTTTAGTCTCCAGTGAAATCATAACAAATCTTTTTTTAATTGAACTTCATCAACTGGAAAATCACAATGAGAAAATAAAATTACAACTAGGAGAAAAATTGCCTTGTGCATGCCATGGGTGTGAGCCTTGACATGGGAGTGACAGTAATGATTGACTCTAAGCTCACCTGAGCCAAAGCTTAAAGCCTGTTATTCTGTTTTCATTTTGAATTGCCATATAAAAACTGAACTTATTCCACCAAGGAAGTGTAGGAAACAGAGTGGAAGAGGAAAGCAAACTGAATTTAATAAGAAGTAAAACGTGTTAGCTGTCCAAAGAAGCACACACTCTGCTCTATTCTTTGTAATTGCAGAAAATTGTTCAAAGACAGACAAACCAGAACTCAGGTAAGCATATAAGACTTTTCTGTAATGCTGTCCCAAGTTAACATGAAGACCTCAGTGTTGCACAGGGGGCCCCCCAAATTTCTCTCTCCTAAGAAAAATGTTGGTTTTCATTTTTGGGAGCTTTACATTTAAAAACCGAATTAATGTGCAGTTTTGTACAATATCATGGCTTATCATCTTATAAAAGAGATGTGGCAGACAAATCTGTGACCAATTCACTAAAATAAAAATAGACATTTAATTCAGTAGGGTTTGTTTTGGTAACTGCTTGCCTTTAAAATAACTCCATCAAAACTGGTAAACAGATCGTAGTGTTTGGTGTATAATTTCATCTTACCCTTTTCGTTTTCATAACGGTAAGAAATGTCTTTTTACATATATCCAAACTCCCAGGGAATTTAAGAATTGTATTATAATAAAATTCCTAACAAAATCACTATATCTGAAGGGAAAAAGAAACCTTCAGTGTAAAAAAAAAAAAAAAAAGTAGGTCAATCTTTTGCATAAATTTGACAGAGTTTTCCATTGTAATGTTGTTCCAGTGATTAATTGTGGATTATCTTGAAATAAGTAGGATAAAAATAATCAGCCAATTTGTAATGAGCATCATACACAAGTACAGAATTTATCATTCCGGTCCCAATATTAGAATGTCTCCCTGGCTTTGTTATCGTTTACAGTGAATACATGGACCAAATCTTTATATTCCAGGTTCATATTTACCTCTGCTTTACCTGACAGATATAATAACTTCCAGTATTTTATTTGAAAAGCCAGGAATTTATATATACACATGGCGATCGAACCCCTGAGGCTGACACCAGGGGATGCCAGGAGAACACTGACATTTAAGGCTGCTGTGGATTTTTTTCCCAGCAGAAGGAGCATTTAAGTGGGTCATGGCCCAAAGGTATTGAACTTCTTCCCTCGCTGACAGCTATTTACCAGGGCACAGTCGAGTAAAGGAAGAAGAGGATTAAGGAGCTCCAATTGATCAGAAAATAGCATTCAAAGTTGAAACCTGTCTCTACTCCCAGAACTCAGCTTTCGAAAATCTTTTAGTGAAACCATTGTCAAGGGATGGCATAATCACAGAATGAAATAAGAAGATTTAAAATTCTTAAGCAGATGAAAATGCATTGAGAGTCTAAGTTTTAAGGGCTCATAGGAAATAGCCATGTGAAACTGAATCATAGGGAATAGTCATTGATCCTTTCAAACTGTGACAAAAGATTTCAGAAGAAAATAGATCCTTCCATTATGCAACACCCAATAGAATATATATGGTAGAAAAACATGAAATAATGGAGTGTGCATTCTATTTAATTTGAGTTGATAATTCATACAAGCAATAAAAAATAGGAAGTTAAGATTATTTTCGTTAACCTGAAAACTAACGTGCATTGTATACAAAAGAATGCAAAAATGTGTATTGAATGAGCTGTATTCTGTTGCTGTTTATTCCTTTGGAATTTTCCTTCAACTGATTGCTTCCACAAGTTGAAAAGGAAAGACTTAAACGAAGTGTGAGTGACGGAAACTTAAAGAGTAAATGTTTTAAGGAAAAACTGGGATGAATCTTATAAATGACGTATATTTTTTCTTTTGTATTTTCTTATTAGAGGTTATTCTTCCATCTAGTGTGAATTTGTGTTTTGTATGAGTGTGTGTGTTTTTGTTTTTGAAAAGACTGGTGAGTTTCCTGGATCACCGCAGAGCGAAAAGCTTTGCCAGTAAAGCCTATGTAAAATGATCTGAGAGGCATTCAAGGATTTCAGTGAAGGACTGAAAATTTCTAATTGCTAAGAAACTAACAGTTTTGAAAGTTTGGTTTCAAAAATAAAATGACAATAAGCGGTAGGTGTTGAGTGCTAATCATGTGCCAGAGACTTTTCTAAACACTTTACATAAATTTACTCAATTACAGTTACAAACATTCATTGAAGGATGTTCAAAGAGCATCCTCATCTTTAGAGAAGGAAACTGAAGCACATAAGAGTTCAATAATTTGACCAAAGACACATAGTCAGTAAGTGGTAATGTCAGGAATTGAAGTGAAGCATGTTAATTCTTGTTTACGAAAGGAAAAGGAGAATGCTGACAGAACTTGTAGGGGTCCCGAAGTGAGAAGACACATCCAGTCTCTGTTTCTATGTGCTTGTTTGTGGTTGTTTTTATCTTCCACTTATAAGTGAGATTATACTGTATTTGACTTTCTCCCTCTCACTTATTTCACTTAGCATAATACCCTCAAGGTCCATCCATGTTGTAACAAATGGCTGGATTTCATCATTCCTTATGGCTGAACAGTATTCCGTTGTGTATATATACCACATCTTCTTTATCTATTCGTCGCTTGGTGGGCACCTAGTTGTTGCTTCCAAGTCTTGGCTATTGTGAATAGTGCTGTGATGAACATAGGGGTGCATGTATCTTTACGCATTCATGTTTTCATGTTCTTTGGATAAGTACCCAGAAGTGGAATAGCTGGATCGTATGGTAGATCTATTCTTAATTTTTTGAGGAGTCTCCATACTGTTCTCCACAGTGGCTGCACTAGTTTGAACTCCCACCTGCAGTGTATGAGGGTTGCCTTTTCTCCACATACTCTCCAACACTTATTGGTTCCAGTCTTGTTAATTATAACCAGAGGGGAAGCGGGGAAGCGGGAGGGGGAAAAGGATGATTAGGCACATGTGTGTGGTGATGGATTGTAACTAGTCTTTGGGTAGTGAACATGATGTAATATACACAGAAATAGAAATATATAATGACGCACACCTGAAGTTTATATAGTGTTATAAACCAATGTTATTGCAATAAAAAAACGAAAAAGAACAAGAAGACGCATGAGCACCTCTTGTTCTGATAAGTGACCCCACCTCTGAACTACTTCCCGTCTATGAAATAGATTAACAGTCTGCATCCCCCAGCATTACTGTATGCATTAAATAAAACTGAATATGTGGAAGGTTATTTTTGATGAATTATTAAATTCTGTAGTTTATACAGAAATTCTATGTTTCATATAAAACTATGTTTTCAAAAGCTCCTTCAATAAGGTCACAGTTCATTTGATAAATATTAACCTCCTCCCTTCCTTTTCCTAAGTGAAGGAACAAAATGATCAACAGCTCTTCCTGGGTGTGGCCTTAGGTCACATAAAGCAATTTATGTTTATATATATTGATTAGTCGAACATCTATTCTCCTTTACCAACTTTGCTCATATAACTCACCTATATAAACAGCATAATTATCAGATATATTTTGAGAGCTAGTTTTGTTTTGAAAAAATAATAAAACATATGCTGAAATATATCTTAAAATATACTGATAGAAATGTTTCAAATCCTTGATAGAAATGTTTTATTTATGTTAATATGTGGTAGTTAATTTTTTTTTGGCTTCCTAAGCCTAACAGCAGAAACAATACAAAATAGCTCAAAGCAGTGGTCTTTGATATCTATAAATAAAAATTGTGAAACAAAAGCAAATATAATGGATTCTGGGTCTCTGAATATTAAAATGGGACCACAGAACAATATGATATTTAAAACTAAATAAAAGTATCATGTAATAACACTGCCATTATGTCACATACTAATAAATTCAAATTTGATCATATTCTATGTTTAGAATTTTTTCAAAATTTAACTAAACAAAAGAACAAAAGGAAAGAACAAAACCTACAGATTCCTCAAAGTGTGGCATGTGTCTTCTTAGCATGTTACAACTTTTGCCTCATTTAATAATCAAACAGCCCTATGAGGAAGGTGCTATTATTGTCTCTATTTTGAAGATGGTGAAAATGTGGCAGAAAAGTTACTTAACTTGACCAAGTTCCCAGATCTTATGAGTATTAAGTGTCTTAGACTTTGCAGGCTGCTATAACAAAATACCGTAGTCTGCCTGCCTTATAAACAACAGAAATTTATTTCTCACAGTTCTAAAGGCTGGAAAGTCCAGATCAATCAACCTGCAAATTCGATGTCTGGTGAGAGCTCCTTCCTGGTTCATAGATTGCTGTCTTCTCCTTGTGCCCTCACATGGCAGATGGAGTGAGGGAACTCTCTGAAGTCCCTTTTGTAAAGACGCTCTTCTCATTTATAAGGGCTCCACCCTCATGATCTAATCACCTCCCAGAGGCCCCACATCCAAATATCATCATATTAAGGAATAGGTTTCAACATATGAATTTGGGGAGGACACAAACATTCAGTCTATAGCAGTAAGTAATGTTCTTTAAACCAGATCATTTTCTTTCGAAATTTTGTGCTAACGTGTTATCTATTGGTGGCCATTAACTATTATTTAAATGTTCTGGCCTTAACTTATAGAATATAGTGTTAAAGAAAAAGCAGCTTGCCTTACTGAGACCAGGTTTGATAGTAAGAGTGGCAATTAACATTAAGGAGAAATTAGTAGAGGAGAAGGGGACTCAGGGGACAAATTAAGAATCTTCGCCTGTTTCCAACAGAAACCTCCAAATTTTGTTTTAGGAAGATGGCGGTAGGTTCCTTCTATCCAGCTCTGCCTTTTTTTTTTTTCTACTTTGTTTTATTTGTTCTTTTTATTTCTTCTCCTGTTCTGTTTCCTCTGTTCTTGTTTCTCTACACTTACTTAATTGGAGTTTGTTCACTAATTTAATTGTAATTTGTAAGCATACACAAACAAAATATCCATGGTTAACCTAGGGGAGAAATCCACAAGAATATCACCTTTGAACTTAAATCTTATCAATGTATATAGAGTCATCTGTTTCCCCTAACCTCTTGAATGACTTTTCATAATGCCCTGCATCTATTGTCTCCAGAGTTGCTTTTTCAGGTTAAATAGAATTTATACTTCAGAAACATGCTAAAATGCTTTCTATTTTTGCATTTATTTTATTCATTCAGAACACTGTTTATGGGAACCCCAGAATGAAATAGTTATGATAAACTTTGTAACAAATAGTTTCACTTTAGCTTGGGGGGAATTACCGTTAACTACCTGGATAGAAAAATAAGCAGTAATATTTTGATGTCTTGATCAACTAGCTGAATGAATGAGCGAGCCACGTAAGCTTTCCCAAAATCTCTCTAAGAAGAAACGTGATTTTTCAAGGGGTGGTCTTGTGTGATGGAAGTGAGCTTTCTCTCCAAAGGACAGCTAGTGAAGTTGTGTGTCATTAAAGAAAATCTAGCATTGATTACTTTGAGTAATTTATTTACAAATATAAATAACTAGTTTATAGCCTAACTCCCATTTAGAGTAAAGGTTTGCAAGAGTGAATGAAAAATGTATGCAAGGAGAAAAATGCATAACAAGTATTTGTTTGGTTCACTTAAGTAGTCATGTGGTGCCAGAATGTTTTATTACTTATGGTAGATAATCTGCTAACAAATACATCAAGTGCATCCGTGCCAAGAGTTAATAGGAGAGAAGTAGGAGGGAGGAAAGAAGATGCGGGAATAATGTTTTTTAATGAAATTAATCAAAATAATACTCAACATAATTAAGAAAGAACAGTTCATTGATATTAAAATTTAAGCTGTATCATTGGAGAGATAGGAATTTTAATAACAGAAGAGACAATTGTAGTGAAGTAAGAATGCAGGAAGAGGAGGATAAAATAAATAGGCAATTGTGTTAAACTGAGGAAGAGCTATGCTCACCAGGGAGGGAATTTGATAAAACTGATGCATTCTAAAGTTGACAACTTTTACAGTCCTACTTTTCTGCAAGGATTTCCTGAATGTTCTATTGTTCGAGTAGTTCATCTTAACTATTGCTTTTAGTCAGTGCACTGATCATATTGCAACAGTGATATAATTCTTTTAAGCTGGAAAGAAAACTATATTATTGGCAATCATCGTATTACACTGATTTCCTTTCTAACCAGATTCTTAAAGAATATAAGAAAAGATATTACAAAGAATGCCTAGCTAACATTTATATGGATAGGTCATGACAAGAATTTAACAAAGCATTATTTGAAGTTTTAAAATACACAATTATTCAAAATACATGAATTCTAATTGTTAAAAAATACTGAGGTTGTTTTGATACTTAGTTTCAAATTTAAAAAATGGAGACTAATTATGACATTGGATAATTCACATGAAATATAAGTTATATGATTCTACAATTTATCTTGATTCATTACATATCTCCAGGGTTGTGATATACACCAGATATATGAAATTGGCAAGGAATTGGAGGTACCAGCATTCATGATCTCGATGCTCTCTCTTTTAAGGTTGCATAGACTTTTTCTATCGACCCTTATGGAAAGATGCATCACTAAAGCTTTGTCTAAGTCAAGTCCCACATAGGCAAGATTTGTCTATAATTTTTCCTAGAAATTCAGTGACCCCGTGGTGCTCCCTAATTGCAGGACATCACAACTCCCCACCCCCTTCACAACTGTCTTACATGAAGACATTCTGCTTTCTTTAAGTCATTATTTCAGACCTCTGCTCTGTTCTCCAGTGATCTGAACTCTCTGAACTGAGTTACGCTGCTCTCTACTCAGAATATTTTACGCTTTAAAAGATCTGAAGACTAGCCAGTCTCTCCCCATGCTACAGTTTTCTGCCCCGAAATCTAACTAGTCTCTTCTCGTCCATTCACAAATCCAGTTTAATATATACCTCTCCGTAACCTGCCTTCTTGTTATTGATTGTTGCCACTTTGATCACGATGCTTTTATGTGTTCTAATGTTGAGAAATTAGTCCTCTCCTTTCAAAATCCTATTTCCCTAAGAAAAGATGATGGATGCTATTTAAATTGGAAAAATAATGCAGTAGGTATGAAAGTTCTTGGCTACGTATTTTAGACTTTGATGCTAATACTTAAGTGTTTTATATTAAAATAAAAAACTCATTCACTCCTTTTATATGAAAATCTTCCAAAACTTTATACTTACTGAGAAAAGACTGATTCAAGAAAAGAATGAAGATTTCTGAAAAATAGGTTATCCTGCATTATTCTCATCAACTAGACTGTTCCCGTGCTGACTATCTCTGGGCACATCTTTTAAACTCTCTGAACTACAGTTTTTCCATCAACAATATGATCACAGAATTTATTGCTTCCTTTATCATGGAGATATTAGTAGAATTAATTGAAATTTTTAAACGTAATGAATTATCTAAATGCAAAGCATTATCACAAAAAGACCATTTGCCATGTGTAAATTTGTAAAAGCAAATATGAAGATGAATATGTGCAAACCTGAAATGGCTAGCAGTAATTCCTGAGGTTCATATTAGAGATTTTATCTGGAATTGGACATCAAGGGAGAATTGACTTTTAGAGCAGATTGTTTTCAACATTATTTAACTGTAAGAAAGAAGATTTATAAGAAACAATGCAGAGCACAGATTAATTAAAGGATTTCATAGAAAACCATATGGATAAAAGGCCTTCGTAACTTTAAGAAAGAACAAATGAATGTTCTACAACATTACACATTAAGGCATTCTTTTAAGATTACTTGAAGTCATTAAGTCTAGTTGAGTATTCTCCTCCTAGCAAAATTTCAACTTCCATTAGATTGTGGCTGCAAAAAGAAACATAAGTTAACATGCAACCATGCCTGACACAGAGGTTTGCTGTTTTAGATTTGTTTTCTAGACCAATGCTCACAGTGTGTCACTCTTCGATATCACATCACACCACTCAAACTTCCACAATAAGCAAATAAGTGCATACACGAATTCATATATATTTTGCATATAATCAGAATGGGATTTGTTATTAGATATTTGTTATTTCTCTTGATGTCCCTACTGTGACTCAGAACCAGGTGTAGTTTAGTGCCGGCAGTTATAGTACGAAGAGATATGAAGGTCCTTGAGGAAGCACAAAGCACCCTACAAACGTGGAGCAATATTTGATTATTGCTTAACCACTTTGGTGCATGACTTTTATTTCACCATTTGCTGGTATAACGGAGGACCTGAAGAAGAATAAATAACTATGTTTACCTTCCCTTTAATAATTTTAACTTGGGGATTTTATCTGAGGAAAGTTGAAGAAAATGATAGATGAATGTTTTTCAAGCTTTCAAAATAAGAGAAAATTTAATTACAAAATCTCTGCAAAACTCATGATGAATTATTAATCATAAGTTTTATGAAAATGTATAAAGTTAACACCCGTGACTAGCAGGTACATCTGAATATATTTTGCCCTTACCAAAATTTGAGGTGACTATCTCTTTTTTGAATAGGTCTAAACTTTGTTAGTTTTAAGATAAATGACAAGGGGCTGGCCCTGTGTCTGAGTGGTTAAGTTCGCGCGCTCCGCTGCAGGCGGCCCAGTGTTTGGTTGGTTCAAATCCTGGGTGCGGACATGGAACTGCTCATCAAACCATGCTGAGGCAGCATCCCACATGCCACAACCAGAAGGACCCACAGCAAAGAATATACAACTATGTACCGGGAGCCTTTGGGGAGAAAAAGGAAAAAAAAAAAAAAAGAAAAGATAAATGACAAGGCAAAAATTCCAGAACATTAATTAAAGACTTTCTCCTGCTCCTTTATTTTCAACACAGGAGTGTACAGCATGCAGATAGCATCAAACTGAAACCTGCTGATCTGGCAGAAATCTACTCTTGGTTCGTCGGTCAAGGTGGATCAGCCTCTCCTCCCCATCCTTTGGAGTATTGGACTGCTTTAAAACTTAACGGGGCAAATATGCCTAGCAGTGGTAAAGCCCAGCAATGACTCTATTGCCCCATTGAGGGCAGGTCTAGTGGACGAGACCCTCGCGGTTATTTAATATTAACATTAAAAGAGTGAACCTGTACACTTTCTGAACTGAGATTTTTCACCAGGTTATTTTAAGTTTTACGTGTTCAATTTCTTGCCTTAATAACTTCATTTTTCTGAAAAAAGTACAAAGAAATCTTTGTGTGATTTACTTGATAAAAATAGTTAACAGTCATAAATAATTACTCCCTATATTTTTCTGAGAGAAAAAAACATATCTGATGATTGATGAGTGTAAAACTATAAAAGAGAATATGACTATTTCCCACAACACCTAAGATCTCATGACATCTGTCAGTTTCCTAGGGCTTCCATAACAAAACACCACAAACGAGGTGGTTTAAAACAACAGAAATTTATTCTCTTCCTGTTTTAGAACCTAGAAGTTCAAAGTCAAAGGGTCATCCAGCCTGTGGTCTCTGTACAGCCTCTAGGGGAGGATCCTTCCTTGCCTCTTCCAGCTTCGGGTAGACACAGGAGTTCCTTGGTTTGTGGCAGCATAACTCCAATCTCTTTCCTCACCTTCACGTCACATTCTCCCTGTGTCTTGGTGTCTTCCTATGGCCATCTTTCTTAAAAGGACACCAGTCATATAGGATTAGAGGCCCACCCTACTCCAATACGATCTCATCTTAACTTCACTACAATCATGCATTGCTTAACGATGGGGATATATTCTGATAAATGCAGTGTCAGGTGATTTCCTCATTGTGCGAACATCATAGAGTGTACTTACACAAACCTAGATGGAACAGCCTGCTACACACCTAGGCTGTATAGTACTAGTCTTACGGGACCACCATCATATATGTGCCCTGTTGTTGACTGAAACATCATTATGTAGTGCATGACTGTAATTACATCTGAAAAGATCCTATTTCCAATATTCTAGTCATATTCTGAAGTACTAGGGGTTAGGGGATTGTCACAATTCAACTCTTAATGTGACACAAAACTGAGCTTACATCATTTTTATGAATTTACTAATATTAGATAATTATACTAGAAGATTGCTGAATGCATAGTGTTTCCAGTTAACAAGAGTTCAAACAAGTCTCATCAGAGGAGGAAACTCTTGGAATAGAAGGGCCCCAAGTAGGAAAGAGAAGTGGAGGAGAAGATAACTTTAGACTAAGAGGATACTTTATAGTAAGAGTAAGGTCATGAAAAAGCAAAATGCATTTTTTGAAACTGCAAATGAATGAATGAAAATACAAGTTATTCCAAATTAAAGTTTGAAGATAAGTGGCAATAGCTGAAGCTACTGTGAAGAACACATTATTAAAATTCTCTAAATCATATTCCAAATTTTTTTTTTTTTACTTATTTTCCTAAAAGCAAAGGGAAATCATTAACACACTTTAGAAATTTAGAAATTTAGGTTACTTTTGTGCTGTAGAAATACAATCTTGTGGAAGTGCCAAGGAATAACTGGACAGCATGCTTATCTAATGGTCAGAAAACGTCCTCTGGTAACATTGTAGGCATCCAACAGATATTGTCATTCATGTAGATAAATCCTATGTTTTCTAAAGGGGAAGAACTTACAAAAATATATGGAAATTCCAGTAAGAATTATTTCATATACGTGAGGAATTGTTTTTTAAATAAATTATTCAAGTTATCCAACAATGGTTTAGGTTGCCTCATAGGGTGAACACTTAGTGTATTTTGGAAATTTTTCTTATTAAAGAAAAGAAGGGAGAATGCACACAATAATTAAAAACAAAATTTTCATTGCCATTGGGGATGGTGAGCTTGAGTTGTTGTGTTTAACTCCTCTTCTGGAATATTGTCTTGAATATTGACCAAAAAAAGCAAGAAACAGGGGAAAAAATTCTGAAATCTTTACTTGAAAAGGATATAATCAAGGGAGAGAACCATCAAAAATTTTTTCATGATATTATCAAAATAAGACTATATTGAGGAATTTGTCAACCTGACTTAAATTTAGCAAGTGCAGAGGAAAAATCTATCCGGAAAGTGACTGCACAAGATCTCTATCATAACATAAAACATGCCATGATAAAGCAATAAGATCCTAGTCTAGGCCAGCTCTTGGGTCATTTTCAGCCCAGATGGAGAACAAATTTCTATTCTATAAACTGATCCAGAAGGTATACAATCCTTTGTCTCTTTTTACGGAGAGTCTCCTCAGCAAAAAAAGGAAATCACTTGGACAATTTTCTTTCAATGTTAATAACAAATCAACGAGTGGTCTTGCTACTGGAGGTTCCCATCCTATGGACATTCTATGGGTGTATTGACCTGTTGTAGGACTGTATATGGTACACAAACCTGGTATCTATGGACAAATGGAGCACAGTTGCTTGGAAAATGTCACATATGCTACCTAACTTACAAGAGTAAACTGGAGATGTATCAAGGCCAAAAGAACTCTCTTTTGTATAATAATGTAGCTGCATACATTATTAGAGATTTCATATATAAATAAAGGCCAGAGTTCATCCTGATGCATCAAGAAAAGACTGTAGGACCCACATTTGTGGTCCAGGACTTCTCCCTGCTTTGCCGGTGACACGTGAATATTTGTATCTTTAAAATGATTAGGAAACCTTGAAACTAAGTTATACCGCAAACTGTGTAAGGTTGATTTTGACAGTCCAATATTTGTTTTATCTCACCAGCACACAGAAAAGCAGGTTGTGGCAATTGTGACTGTCTTTCACTTGACATGTATGGCATAAGTGAAGTGAGGATACTGCCCAGAAATGGTTGCTAATAGCAACCCACCAGTTGGACAAGTCAAAAACTGCCTAGGTGTGATTGAGCTACCATACCAGAGATGAAGAAGAAATCTATCCACTTAGAACTGAGTCTTCCTTCCAGGTCTCCACCAGTATATTTCCTGCTACTCAAATTGTAGTTAGACCAATTATCAAGCAATGCAAAAATACCCAAAGGAAAAGAAGAATTTCCTTTTCTGTTTTATCTGGAACTAATGTTTTGAACAGAGACTCACCCCTCCTCTGAGGGAAAACTATTTAAACTATCAATATCAGAATAATATGGAGCCTCCTTCAAGCAAATAGAAAAAATAAGTCATTAATTGAGACATATGATATTATTCACTAGCATGGATACACATTTAGCAAGTAGCTCAACTTGTGACCACAAATTTTATTACCCCAATTCTTTTTTAATTTACTAAGAACTGCAGCTTTCATAAAGACTGAGGCTAACGCTGTGTAAAGTTGATGAGTGCTAAGGCATATCACTTGGTGATAACAAACATAACAAGATAATTCATGGGCTGAAAACACATACATGCACACATACATATTTTTAATTACTTGGATTTATGCTTGGGTGAACTAAAACTATATCTAAGTCAAAATGTGATTTGAGCAAAAAACATACCTCTTTAAAACTCTTAATGAATATGAGAGATACCAAAGCGTTCAATGATGGTAGAGTCTATTTGATGATTCTAGGAAGAAAACTGGGTGAAGCTGCAAGTGCCATATGAGTGATCTCACCTTCGAAGACTAGACCTGAAAACGTGGTTCATCTAAGTAAGACCTTAATAGGGGGTAAGCCAGTCATTCAAAAGCAAAACAAAAGATTGTCAGGCTTGAAGAATCAATACAAATTTCTCACTATAAGATACAAGAGAAAACATTTTAAATAGACAAAAAGAATGAAATGCCCACTCTCCTTGATCAATAACAGTGATTTTGGAATTATATTGACAAGACTCATGAGATACAATGAATGTCATGCAGTACCAATTTGACTTACCTTTAGGAAAGGACAGAGGACAAGCCACACGACATATACGGGGACAGCTAGTGGAGGTCGCAAGACTCCTAGAAAAAATGCAGCATTTCTAAATCACTCTGCAACTGGGACACATGTGTGCTAATAAAAGAAAAGGTTGACTGGGTGGGCACCACATCAGCACAGTGAGGTTGTCAGCCTTGGAATCCCTTCTATCTTTATAGCTTGCTAGTGACATAGCTTCCTTAGGCTTTCCAGTGCTATTCTCCAGCATGATTGCATCTTGTCAATTAACAGTCACTTTTTGCTTACAGATTTTTCAATAAGAATTTTGATAACGCAAGACAGGCACTGAATTGGCAAAGGGTATGTGGGGACCTGGAATTGGCCACCCCAAGATATGTCTCTTTGGCATCAGGATTATTTGAGGCTGATTGCTTTTGATAAACTGGGACAGGGAAGGAGGCTCTGAGGAATGGAACTTGCCTTTTGTTAGGACACGTTTACATTTGTAAGGTAAATCTCTATCTGTAAAAGGTGCCTCCCTCTCTGTACCAGGAAGAAGAAAGGCGATGACCTACTCTCCAAAAACTCTTAATCAATACCAAAGTCAAGGACATTAAATCTGCATTTTATTGTGCTTCTCTGGTAACCTCCTGTAACTGACTTCCCTCCCCCTCCCAACGTTGGCATCTCCTTAAAGATTAAGCATCTTTCTTTAGGCTGGGAACCGATTGTGGCGCTCATCTGTGACACCCCCCCCCCCAGCCCGAGGCAACACACCTGCCACCCTGCGGCGCTCACTGAGACAGCAGACCTATCTGCCGTTTCCATCAAGCGCTGTGCTGACAGAGCAGCCTCGTGACTATTGTAAAAGAGACTTTTCAATCACATGTGAAACACCCCGTTTGGGGGCTATATAACCACTCTGTGCACCCCACTTCTTCGGTGCCCTTTCTTCCTTCGGGAAGAAAGGCCCCGGGCCATGGTTCCTCATAAAGCTTTGTTTAATTTTCTCTTGCTATTCTGTCTCATGTGAATTTAATTCATTCTCCAGCCAGACGAACCCCCATTTGGGGAGAGGAAATGTCCTCCTCCCCTACAGGTACATTCTGCAGTTTTTGCCACAGTTCACTTTGATCCTGCAACTGTTCCTTAAGTTAGTGTTGCAAGAAGCATTTGACCAGAGGAAATGTCACGGATCCAATAGCAAATCTTCCTTTCCAGAGAAATATTTCATTATTATTTTCGATTGGATTAAATCAGAGAGAAAATGTTGAGACAATTAAAAATTCTTTTCAGATGAACAACATGAGTACCAAATTGAAAAATTCAAAGAAGTGTATTGAATACCGTAGAAATATAAATCAAGGACTTAGAAGATGAGCCGAAGACATTGAGAATTCAGAGGAAAAAGCATATATGAATATTTGTTTACCAAGTGTTGAAGACTATGCATATGAAAATAAATTAAAATTTAAAAAGCATGGATAATAAATCCAGGAGTTTTCCTATTCTGAATTGGGAATTCCAAAGAGAATTATGTAGATGAAGAAAAGGGAATAATTACATAAATAACAAAGAACACTTTCCTGACATGAAGAAAGATTTGAGTACGCACATTTTCAAAGCCAACTTCATGATAAAATGTAAATCCCCAGACACATTTGGGTGAAACTTTTGCCTTTGAAGGATCTGGTAGGAAAGGATGTTACGGAAGCACTACGGTAGTAGCAGATGTGTGGAGTGGTGCTTTGGTCTTGAATGTTGCCAACATCTGCTTCTATGTGAGGCAAAACTGTTAAATCGAGAGCGATTAGGACCCCTCACCTATGACAGCATCTTTGGAGGAAATAAGCCAAAAAGTGAAAATGCCCTATCTTCAGTGGGAGAGTGTTTGGGGAAATGGAGCACTTCTGAGCAGCTCTGCTTCCGATAGTGAGCTGTAACAAATGATTTTGGCTGCAACTAAAGTCCTCTACCCACTGTGACTAAAACAAATAGCTCTTTATTCATATAGCATAGTCCAAAAGGAGGGTCTGCCTGCATCAGATACAAATGGGTAAAGATTTTCTTTCCCCATCTTTAGCGTATTGACTTTGTACCCTTAAATATAGCAAGTGAGGTGGGGAAAGTGGAAAATAGGTCTATCATGACCAGCTTAGAGGGTTAGACTAACCACGATTCTTTGTTGAGGGCAGTGCACATTGAGACGCTGATCAAAATTGGGGCTCTGTTAGCAAAGAAGAAGAGGGGCAAAACTTCGGTTATACAACTAACACTGCCTGCCGCAGACAGACACAGATGAGCAAGTAGTGGGCAAAGAGTTTAATCCATTCTCAGAGGGCTGCTGCCATGTCTAACTTACCTGTTGATGTTTAGAACAAATCATTTCCTCTGTAAGAACCAACTAACCAACCAGCAAAATTAAGTTATAACGAGAGGGGTTCTAATAACATTATATTTTATCACAAACACAAACTCCAAAAGGGATTAGCCACTCTAAAGCAGGCATGGTGGAGTGTGGGAATCAGGAGGGAATGCCTTTTTTTTTTTTTTGCTTTTTTGTTTCATAACATTCAATTTAAAAAAATTGTTCTTTTTAATACCTGTGGTAAAAAGAATTCATATTATGACATGTAGGTAAACCAGGAAGAACTTAAATATATTATCATTATACTATTAATTAGTAAACCATTTATTTTTTTTAAAGGTTGGCCCTGAGCTAACATCTGCTGCCAATCCTCCTTTTTTTTCTTCTCCCCAAAGTCCCCCAGTACATAGCTGTATTGTACATATTCTAGTTTAGGTCCTTCTGGCTCTGCTATGCAGGACGCCGCCTCAGCATGGCTTGATGAGTGGTGCTAGGTCCACACCCAGGATCCAAACCAGTGAAACCTTGGGCCGCTGAAGCTGAACCACTCGAACTTAACCACTTGGCCACGGGGCGGCCCCTGGTAAACCATTTGACAACACATTTTTCTATCTCTTTATTTTTCAAATGTGATGAATGAAAATGTACAATTTAATAACGACAGAAATCTTTGGTAAGTCAGGAAATAATATAAAATGAGTTCAACAGAACTTACAATGGAACAAATTTCATTGAGATTACCAATTTATCTGAAAGGAGGTTTTCATAAAACCAAGAAATAGAAAGTTTACTAATCAGAAAGTAGAAGTCATTGACTTTAACTCCTCACAGAACCTCTTGCTCTACGTATCACAACACCGCATACGAAAGCACCACTCCAAAGCTCGATCTTCTTCCTGAGTTTGAATTCTGAATCTGCCACTTACCTGCTAAATGACAATGGACAAGTTAGTTAACTTCTCTATTCTTTGGTATCTTCCTCCATAAAAAGAGAATAATATTAATGCCTGCCTCCTAAAATACTTACGAGGATTAAATAAGCCAATATCTGCAAAATGTAACTACTTATGGTGACTGTCACATATCTATGTGTGTGTTTGTATTTATATATACATATATCAATATGTATGTGTATATGTAGTTGCTACTAAGAGTTTGCAAAATAAAGTAATTGTGTGTCCTCGAAGTTGGAAAGGAAAACAAAGACATCATTACAGAAAACGATACACAGAAGAAAAAAGGTTTGGTGCAAATATTTGGAGAGGGAATATATATATGAATAAAAGCAGATATTTTGATAACATTTATTATAGCATTCATCGCATAGAGCCTGGTACAGAGCCATAAAGAAATGTTAACGTCTTTCTCTTTTCCCACCAAATAATGTATTCTTGTTATGTTTCATTCAGGGTATTAAAGCCTTTTGACATCACGCCTGCTTGAAGCTCAGAATAATGATGCATCTGAATCATCAAAATAGCCAAGAGAAACATGTACAAGTGTATTTAGAAGATATTTTTAAACATCTTTTTCCTGAATGTGGAATAAGGCAAAACAGTTTTCCATTAAGATAATATTATCACAACATTTGAAACTTTAGGAAGTTCTTCTCTGCAAATATATTTAAATTTTTAAAATTATTCATCTATGTAACTACATAAGTAGTTGTTAAAGATTAGGAAATAACTGATGATTCACATATCATGGAAGACAGTGACAGAAACAGACACAGCCCATAAGAAACCAAAAGAACCATTGCTTCTCCAGGAATAGAGATGTTTTAATCTACTGACAAAAGCCTTTTGCTCAATGAAGATTCACATATGGTACTTCTTTATTTACTAAATCTCTTGATTTTTAAAGAGTGTAAGAAATATTGCAATCTATGCAGCCTTTCTTCAAGTAGCATTCAAAGGCAAGACAGTTGACAAGATTGGAAAACCTACTATCCGTAATTTTAAATTCGGATTTGACTGTGGAATCCTTCTACTGGGCAGATTTGCTGATTGCAACAAAACGTGGATGGCCAATCAATATGAATGGAAATTTCAATAAGAATACTTTTCTACTGGTATGCAGTATTCTACTAGAGTTTCTTTGAAGAGATTTTAGTGTTGACATTCCAAAGATGTCTGCCTTTAATTTTGGCTTCTTTGTGAACATACTATTCTGTATTGTCTTAGTCATCCATTGATGGGGTTTTGTTTTCCCTCAAAATCTCTGGCATCTTACATTTTTACATTCTATTAAAGCTCATTTGCTTAATTTCTTCATTCTTTCTACTGCTGTATTTATATCAAGAAACCATAAATGGCATGTAACTTAGTAGTTACTGTTGCTTTCCTCTACTTCCTTTGTCTAGCTGTTGGATCCTCAGCTCTTTTCCAGCCATCAGTTTACAGCTTATAACTTTTCACAAAGCATAATGAATTCATTTGCACAGTCCTTTTCTCCTCCACTGCTCTTTTTGTTGGTTCTTTACATGAATCTGCAGAGTTGGCATTACTTAGCTCTGACTCTGAATTAAACCTATCAGGGATTTGCTTATTTTCTGCTTCTTATTTTAGGCAAAACAACATCATGGGTTTTATGAATGAAAAGACTAATGAGCCCATCTGTCATATTTTGCAAGAATGTCACAGTGAATCATTTTTCTGACTTGAACTGGCACCGGGAAATTATTACATGTAAATAGACTCACTGAGATGTCAAGACAGGAGTGTTGCGTAAAAGAATTGCTGTACAGCTTCTCCACAATGTTTGGCTGGACTGAGAGCTTTATTAGACAATTGGAAGAAGTCTGGGCACCAGAATTTAAGCAAGATGTTCAGGATTTGAAAGGAGTGAAAAGGACTATGAAGGAGCTGGAAAATAGAATCTTCTCTCAAGTTAGCAGAGGTTATGATGTTTGGAAATTATTGCTGAGGTAAATGGAAGCCTAAGAATAAATATAGGACCTCCGATAACACTATGAACCTGTTGACAAAGAACATTGAAAATACTTTCTTTAGCAGTGAAATATAATGGCTTTCCATTTAAGAACTTGTGAAGAAATTATCTTTCCTTTAAAATATTTAGGCAAACTATTGATGCCAGGCTGAAACTATTTCTTCTTTGATTAAAGAGGTTAATTTTAACTTTTTGTTTTGTTTTGTGATAATAATGCCATGAATTATTTAAGGTGTAAGAGGATGAGGATGAAGATGAGGATGACAACAAGCATCACTGTGGTCATAATGTCCCTGGCTTTGTATTAGACACGTTGAATGATAATCTGTTTATATCAGGAAAGATTTTATTTTATAGAAAATCAGTATCTTTGCTTTATAGAGATATGTATCAGTGAAGGTTCTAGTAGGGAAGGACATGGAATAAGGAATTTATTTTAGGGATTAGACCCTCCGCAATTATAAGAGATCCCACAAAAGGAAAGATGGGGAAGGGTTTGGTTGGAAGATCAGAGAAAAGTCACTACTAAGAAAGCATGGATTAGAGGCAGAGAAGTCTATAGACGACTGCTGCCTCTGCATTTGGGAGCAGACAGGCAGTCACTGTAGATCAGTAGAGCAGGCAATTGTAAATAAAATCTGTACCTAAAGTGAGAGAAATCAAAAACAAATAAGAACCCATGAGAACAAACTAAACCCATGAGAACTAATGGAACCCATATTTGTCATTCATTGCTTTTCTTCTTGTTTCTAGCTCTATATGTAGCCTTAAGTGACCTGCCTTGGGTGACGTGCAGAGGAGGCCTGGGCCATTCATCTTGGTGCTGTGTATGAGCCTGGCCTACAACTTAAAGAACCTGAAGGAACACTGGCTGGCTTCAGCCCCATGCCAATGAAATGAGCTGGCAGATCAGCAACACCAAAGGCCTACAGTGTTGCCTGGAGCACTGGCTTCAACTTCCTTGCTTCCTGGCTAACACAGCCACCTTCCAAATCTCACAAATTTCTCTTGTGGCCGGCCTAGCTCAGAACCAAACAGACAAGGATATTTGAAAAACAAAGGTAGAGTGTGGTGAAATTGACACCTACAAAACCATTGAGTTTAGTGTTTAGATCCAGTCGACCTGAATTTATTATCTGAAACTGACACATGTTGACTTGGATACCTTAGGCTAGTTACTTATATGTTCTCTGCCTCAGTTTCCACATCTTTAAAATGGGAATAATAGTAGCACCTAATCCATAGGGTTATTGTGAGAATTAAATAAGTAAATAATTTAAAGTTCTTAGAATTACACATAGCATAGTAAATGACTATTTAATGTAACTAATTATTTTTACATGTTTTACTCCATTTTGTCCTATTTTCAAAATAATCTCCTGAAGTGATATCTTGAGATCTGCTCCAAAACTACATGCTTCTTCTCTGAACTAGAGCACACTGTGATTTTTAAAAATCATAACAGGACAAAATATCAAGACACTAAGGGTTTCACCTTTTTCAAAATTTTCTATTAAGGATGATGCATTGCTTTCAGCCCTCTGCCCAAAGGCAGAAACACCGATCATCTGAGAAGTCTTTTGCCCAAAGCTGGCATTGTAATTTTCAGTGGACATAACCGAAGGCATGTGTCAACAATAATTTTTCTTAGGGCAGTGATGGTTGAACTTAGAGCAGATGATAACATCTACTTACAGTCTCCATGGGACTTAATCCATTATCTTTCTGGGCAAAATTTTATATCAGAAAAATCCTACTCAGACCCTAAACAAAGGAGCAAACCATTCTGTAACTAGATTAAGTGCACTCAACAGACTGAGAATATAATCCCCAAACAGAGGTGTAGAAATTGCGTATGTTACCTATTTTTCTTTAATGAAATTGTGTTGTTATCTTACAAAAAAATACTGACATCTGGCATGCCTAAATTAAGAACACTAGGTATAATTTTATTAGTGAATGCTAAGAAAGGAAAAATTGTTACCTGACCAGGGATAAGAATGTCTAGACTCAAAGGAGAATGTTTTGAAGCTTTCTCTTAACAGTTAGGCAATTATTATTCCTATTATATTGATGAGAAAACTGACATTTAGGAAAAATCAGTAAAAACTACCCACAGTTTACAATTAGTAACAAGAGGCCAAGATTTGAATTAAGGAGGTAGGACTGAACAGCCAATGTATTCAACTTCTGCAAACTGCCTCTCCTCTAAAATCAGGAGAGAGCACTGAAAACTGTAACCATGGTCTTGCAACATCAGATTCCAGATTCCTCTATGCAAAGACCAAGAGTCCCTTCAAAGTGCGTAACATAATGCATAGTTTTTATATCATTGTAGGTCATGTTAATCCATATTATTGCTGTTTCCCAAAATTAGTATTTATTAGTATTAATATTCTCAATACTAGCCTTTATTAGTATGTAGTGTTTCCCAGTATTAGTGGTGTAGTGTTTAATGGTGTAGTGGTCCCAAGTCAGATATTTAAAATGACAGTTACAAAAGAGAATTTTTAAGTTTCTCCCTAAACTTACTTTTTGAAAATTCTGTGCTTTTAGAACTTTAATGTGCATATTAGTCCCCTGGGGGTCTTGTTAAAATGGAGATTCTCAGCAAATAATTCTGGAGTGATTCTCCATTTCTCACAAGCTTCCAGGTGATTTTCCGAGACCAAACTTTGAATGGCAAAGACATAACCTCTTCAGATCCTCTCTAAGATACCTCTTGCAGGGGGGAGGGAAAAAGCCCAGGCACCAGGAAACTCTTTGATTGTGTATTGCTGGGACTCATTGCAGTGACGTCGCTAATATGAACAAGATGCAGAGTGACGTCTACATGGTGAATCCCATTGGCAGTATCTTCCTTGCTGCCCAAGCCTGGCCACACTCTTTATACTTGCCAGGAAGTCAAAGGTCAAAAGCTTCTCTCATACAGCAGCAAGATCAAGTTTGCTTGTTATCAAAACATTACACGTCTTGATCCAGCACGATGTCATTAAGAATTGCTAAATTGAATTGCTAGTTATTTTAGCTAGTACATAGGCTCTACAATGTGCAAAGTACTGCTAGGGATTGGTCTGACTCCCACCACAACCTGTGAATTTTTATTCTACCTTTCAAATGCTGATCTTTTCTAACCACATAGAAATAGCAAATTCAATTGAATTGGTATTCTAGTCAACCACAAAGTACCTCCAGCTACCTAATAAAGAAATAAACAAGGGAAAGAGATTCCAGTAAAGCTAGGTAATGGTGTTAAGGACTGAAGGTTTGTGTCCCTCCAAAATTCATATGTTGAAATCATAACCCCCAATGTGATAGTTTTAGGAGGTTGGGCCTTAGGAGATAATTAGGTCATAAGGAGAAGCCCTCATGAGTGGGATTAGTATTCTTTAAAAAAAGACTCCAGAGAGCTCTCTTGCCTTTTGTGCCACATGAGGGGACAAGGAGACAGTGGCCATCTTCAACCAGGAAGAGGGCCCTCACCATAACTTGATCTTATTGACACCCTGATCTTGCACTTCAGACTCCAGAACAATGGGAAATAAATTTATATTGTTTATAAACCACCCAGGCTATGTATTCTGTGTAGCAGCCTGAAATAAGACAAATGGTGACTTTAGCAATGCTATTTGGGGTTATTCTAATCATAGACTCAACAATGTTAAAGATGGCAAAAATTGTCTCATCCAAACCATTCATTGTATGAACATGGGGACTGGCACTCGAAGAATTCAGAAGCTGTTTAAGGTGACATTATTAGCAAAGTCAAGAAGAGAGCTTTAGATTTTTGACTTCTAGTCTGGTATTTAGGAAAGAACAGTCCACCATTTGCAAACACATAATTTCAATATTACTATATCAGTCAGGATAAACTAGGTTACACTGCATTAGAAAATGACTCTCAGGTCTCAGTGGCATACAACAACAAATATCCATTTCTTGCCCATTTTGCATGCCCATTGTTGATCAGCTGTGACTCTGCTTCACACAATCTTCATTTTGTGACCCAGACTGACAGAGCAGCCCTATCTGGGACACTGCTTTTCTCATTGTAGAGGGAAAAATATGACTTGCCTTTACTCATTTCATTAGTCAAGAGTATTACATAATGTGTCAGGATGTATTCTCTACCTATAGGGAGGAACACTGCAAGCGTCATGGCCAAGCTTGATGTCAATGAGGCAGAGAAGGATACTTTTATACCATAGTATTATAAATAATGTTTTATCTTTTTTTTTTTAAGATTTTTTATTTTTTTTCCTTTTTCTCCCCAAAGCCCCATGGTACATAGTTGTATATTCTTCGTTGTGGGTCCTTCTAGTTGTGGCATGAGGGACACCGCCTCAGCCTGGTTTCATGAGCGGTGCCATGTCCGCACCCAGGATTCGAACCAACCAAACACCGGGCCTCCTGCAGCGGGGCACACGAACTTAACCACTCGCCCACAGGGCCAGCCCCATAAATAATGTTTTTTCAATGATGCAACCTTCTACAATTACAAATGGTGTGAATGCTGTTGCTTTTGCATAAATCTAGCACTTATAGCATATACTCAACAAATACCCGATAGCCCATTTTACTTCTCTGCTAGTTCCAGTTTCAACAATGTTTGCTGGCAAAGGTTGGTCAAGCTTATTTTGAAGTACTTAAATGAGAGTACTCTCTTCTGTGAGCTAAGAATACAGCTATAAGAAGAAGCTACATCATTTTATAGTTAGTTGATGATGGAGAAAAATGATACATAGATCATATCAAAGAGATGAATGGACAAGAGTGTGGGAGTGAGAGATGGTTGAAGGGTTGCCATTTTCCCTGTACCAGCAAGAGGCCACATGTATAGCAGCCCGCAAGCTCAGAAAGGCTGACTTAAGCTTAATGTTATAGCCCAGCCAGCTGATGTATACAGGTGGATAATTCCACTCTCACAAAGAAGTAACAACTGTTGCTTCTACATATGTGACTATAAAATCATTGGATTCTACTGCACAAGCTGCAGGATGACATTCTCATTCCAGTTGGCCACTGCTACAGCAGATAAAAGTGATGAGAGGCCCAAAGACCACAGAATGCTTTTCAGAATAAGGGACTTAACTGCCTCATGTATAATCCACAGAAGTAGGGTGTCTTTTAGATTCTCTATTTGGGATATTGTCTACCAGCTAGTACCAAGTGTTAAAGAAATTAACGGATAGAATGAAACCAGAAGGGAAGGTGTGTTTGAGAGAGATGGAGAAGAGGTGTCATTTCTTTTGTGTTAAGTGGTCATGGCTGAGAGAACAAATGAGTAGCACATCTAGCTACCTTTGAGCTGAAGAAAGAGACAAGGATGCAAAGTGGCTGCTTTTCTTAAACTGCTAGGCAAGCTCAACTTCTCCCAACAACAACTCTGCTAAGGGAAGGTAGGATCCTTAAATTTTTTCTGACAAATTCCTTGTGAAATGGATATAACACATTTGGCAATTATATTCTCATTATGTGTGTGCGTGTGTGTGTGTGTGAATATACGTGTGTTTGTTTTTGTATGAATGTGTGTGTGACTCTGAGTATGTGTGTGTATGTGTCTGTG
Organism: Equus caballus; assembly: GCF_041296265.1. NCBI lineage: Eukaryota > Metazoa > Chordata > Mammalia > Perissodactyla > Equidae > Equus > Equus caballus. The sequence continues at coordinate 23,905,778 of NC_091709.1, read as the reverse complement.
TAGGTGTGTGTGTATGTGCTTGTGTGTGTGACTGTATATGTGTGTGTGTATGTAAGTGAGTAAGCTGTAGTTCTGACTGACATACCTAGCCGCTCATGATAGCATTCTCCTAATTATTTTTCTAATATGGATCAATTCACATTGAGCAAGATTAGCTCCTGACAATTCATTCGGATCATTTCACTTAAGAATTCATTTTATTTTGTAGATCAGAAACATCTAGAGGATACAGACATCTGAGGAGTTTAGGCTCTATTTTTATCGCAAGGCTACTGAACTTGAATTTAATTAGACTGTGAACATACCAAACCTTGTTCAGCATAGATACTAGCTTATGTGTAGGAGTCCTAAAATCTTTCAAAAAATAGCTTGGTTTTTGTTGTAGTCTCCTCCTATTGAAAAGAAATGCATTAGTTATTTTAATTGCATGCTTTGATTGCATACTTTAATTATTTAACTATGTTTTGGGATCTCTCTACATGTCTGTTTGTTCTTTATCTCCAGAGAACTCAGTCTGGCTGTCATTGCACCTGCTTATTTGCTCTGGCAGAACTTTTTATATAAGGGAGACAACAGTAGAATTAGGTAAAATGCTAGAATAGGTTATTATTCCCTTCTTACCCTCACACAGCAGAGACTTTTGATTGAATTTTTAATAATATGTTTTTGGCGAAAAGGGGTAAAAGATAATTTCAAAGCAGAAGTGTCAAATAGAAGATGATTAAGCTTACATGTCCCAAATCTTAAAACTATTTTTCTGAGGCTTTTTATATAAAACTTGGCTAACATGTTATAATGAATGTTATTTTTTTCTACTACAGTTTGTTCTATATTCCCTCATTTAAAATTGCTACATCAAACATAAACAGTAATCTTATAATTAATCAAAATGTAAATTGACATGACCATTTTACCATTGTCTTTATAGAGACAAAGAGTTGATTAGCATGGCTAATTTCAAATCAATCTGGTCTGAGTTGATAGGCTTTGCTTCAGAACTAATGTCTTATAACCTCATAAAAATGAAACAAAGATCATAGAAAATGTGTACACATTAGATGAGTACATCTAAGGTGTTAGCAGGACATGACGTGTATATTCTTGAATGAACAAGTTTATCACGTCCAATAGCAAGAGATAAAGAAAGTCAAAGCCATGTGGATATTTTAAAGCCAAAAACAAACAACAGGGAGACTAATTTTAGAATATGCTGCAAATAGTTTGTGAATTTATAAAAGGACTTCACATTTTGACTCAATATTAGAATTTCACAAATTAAACAATACCATCTCCACTTTGTTAATGATGTAGATAAATCACAGGGAGCCAATGTCCGTAAGAGACCATTGCACACCAGGGAGATGGCACTTGGGTTCTCCAAGCAAGTATCTATGTTAATAGTAAGTTCACACATTCCCACTGTCCACAAAATATTTAGGATGATCTGAATTTTAACCTAGAATATTCTGGAAAATTAAAAGTTAAAATAGTGTATAAATACTTTAAAATTATAAGAATTAGGAAAATTTTAAAAAGAAATTAAGAAAAAAACAAATTGACATGATTTCTTAATTAACATTCTAGTGGCAGCCTATTAAGTTCAGAACTTATATATTCCTACACTGGGGTAATTACTCATGGAAAAGAAAAATGCTATTAAAACATTATAATTAGGGGCTGGCCCGGTGGCACAGCAGTTAAGTGTGCACATTCCGCTTCTGGCGGCCTGGGGTTCACCGGGTGGGATCCTGGGTGTGGACACGACACCGCTTGGCACACCATGCTGTGGTAGGCGTCCCACATATAAAGTAGAGGAAGGTGGGCACGGATTTTAGCTCAGGGCCAGGCTTCCTCAGCAAAAAGAGGAGGATTGGCAGCAGTTAGCTCAGGGCCAATCTTCCTCAAAAAAATATAACAACATTATAATTAAAGAATTGTTACTTTTGAACAAACAAGTAAGCACTTTCTAAAGAAATTATTTAAAAAGTTTGTCATAACGTGCATCATGAATTATGTTTAAATTCCTCATTAAAACTCTTAGTTACAATTTTACCATAAAAGTGAAATAAAGAAGTAATAAGTTGATTAAATAAAACAGATGTTTGTTTCTCTTTCACATAATAGTGCAGATATGAAGAACCAGGTCACATGGCTCAGCGGCTCAGCTTTGCCATTTGCAACAAGCAGCTTTTAAGACTGCTACTTTTCCTCAATTTATAGCCTTCAGGAGGAAAGAAGAAAATTCCAGCAAGTTTCCTTAAGGCAATGACCCAGAAGTTGCACGTATTTTCTCTCATATCCCACCATCCTGATCTTGGTTGCATGGCCACATCTCAACTGAAAGAAGAATGAAAACTAGGGGCTGTCGCTGGTGGCCCACAAATAATACTCCAAGAATTCCATCACTGAATGGAGGAAGGGAAGAATGAGCTCCACCACAATTATGTTTATGTAATATTTCTGTTATTTTTACACAACCACTCCAAGGATCTAACATAAGGAATTTAACTTAACATGTCATTATCCTGTTTAATTCCTTGTGTCTAACCAACTTCACCAAATTCATATCTCTGTCATTGACTCTACTGTCCTTCAATAATGACTCAACAGTAAACCTACGTTCCTGATTACTGTGAGTTGTTTTATTTTTAATGATACCAGTCTCAACTCTTAGCAGAACAGCAGCATTACTAGAAACATTCATTAAACATGTAATTCTGGGTACAGTACAAAATTGTTCAAGCAAAGCACACTGCATACCTGACCTCTTTCATCTAGGAACTGACACTCATAATAATAAAGGAGAAGCCAATGATATTCTTATAGAGAAGCTATGCATTTCCATAGTAAAAAGTGTTACCCAATGGATGTATTGGGATGGTATCTAAAAAGCCATAGTCCTAAAAATGAAGGGCAAAATTTTACTTGGGAATTTAGAGGCCCAGACCAGGCTGGGAAACTTTATAGCTTCCTTAACTAGATGATCTCTGAATTAGATTTTATCTTTATTCTTTTAGTAAGGAAAGAAAAGAAGATGAGCTTTCTGGAGTTACTTTAATGACAAGACTGTGGAAACTTAGCAAGTTGATGGGGAAAACTTATTCTTTGAAAAGATAAAGCTTGATGTAACACTTGGGTGATGATAGCAGAGCAATTAGATAAAAGAGCACAGAGAAAATTTGACAAGCGTGCTGACTCTCTTTCAGTATCAAAAATTTTTTTGACCTCCAGGCACTAAGATGATTAAAGTTAAAAAGTAACATGGTGAGAAGATAAATCCTGCCTGGGCTACAGATGTGGCTGGCACAACAATATAAAATCATGGGGTTGTGAATTGGTTGGGATTCTGGATACATAGGGGGTTTCTTTGAAAATGACCTAAACCAGCGGCTGATAGGGAAGAAACATGCTGATATTTTTTCAAAGCTCCTTACTAACCAACTAAGATGCTATAAAAAGTGTGGTAACCCCTACTAGGAAAAACCTATCTCTCCCAGCCTAGTTCATTTTTCTCTCCGGAAATGCAGGTCTATTTTTGAATACTGCCATGAATAGAGTTCTCTCCTTCGGAACAGTGAAGTGCCGTGCAGTTCAGCATGTTCTGGTATAATACCTTTTATTCAAAAGTTTCATAATCCACTTTACAGACAAACGTAGATTAGGGAGATATGCGTGGTGAGAGTGACTTTCATATGGCAAGGTAAGAAGCTGCATGTGGAGCAGGGACAAAGGATGAAGGGCTAGGAAGCAGAATTTGCATTTAGCAAAGGGAAAGTAAATATGGTTTCACTGTAGTCAGACAAGAGAAGGATAAAAAGAAGCTGCAATGAGAATGAAAGGTCAGTGGGAGATATGAAGGCAAAGATCTTAAGGAAATGTTTAAAAGACATTGTCTCACATAGGTGATTTTTAGGTGAGTATCTGAAAGATCTGGCAACGAAAGTCTTTTTAATGTGAAGAGACATAAATTGTATGCATATTTTCCTTTGGAAAGGACCATAAATATAATAAAGTTGTGAAATTTTAGAAATGGAAATGATTTTAAGATCAGTAACTTTGTTCTCCAGATGAGAAAACTGAAGCTTAAAAAGAGTTTTAGTGAAATGCCCAAGGTTGCATAATAAGGGCCAATGTCTTTATGTAAAGATGGGTCTACTGTGTACTTGTCTCCTGCTTTTCCACAACATCACACCACCTCTTCTGAATGGCAAATACATTCTTTAGCAATTCAAGGCGTGCAGTTTTGGAATTTTAAACAGAATTTTCCAGTATGTAACATCTTTAAGGGCTTTCTTTGCTATCAACCTTAAAGTAGTAGAGGAATTCAATTCCTGTTTGATAGGATTGCTATACAATGCACGAGACTACTTTTAATTGAAAGGGTTTAATCTGTACATTATCAGTTGTCATGCATCATTCTGTAAAATAGTATTCAGCTGAAAATGTTGTACTTAAATGAGCCAAATAATATTGTCTACTCAGATGTTTTCAGAGCCAGGAAGCTTTGATATGACATCTAAATTAATTTTTAGGAATAGTTTCAGTTGAATAAAATTGATATAATTTTCAGGTTACAAATTACATTGGATGGACTTTTGGGTAAAACCTGAATTGAAGCTGAATCTTAAAACAGCCTTCTCTAGAATTTAATTAAATGAGTTATAAACTAGTCAAAAACTTACCAGCAACAACAGCAACAAAAAAGAAAAAAAGAAAAACCAAAAAGTTCATGGCATAAAATTTGTCCAATAACAAGAATATTAAGAGCTCAACATGGCTTTTCTATCTTTCACCTAAAAATTCTCTCCCCCCCCATAAGTATTGCTAGAAAGAACCCAAAAAAGTTCTTATTTTCATTAATACCTTGCGATTTGTAGAAAGTAATACCTCAGGACTAGCTACTCTAATGACCAGTGACTGTACGGGATCTCAGCGGAGATGGGGGGAAACCAAAGGGTTTGTGATCTCTCAGTGCTACGCATCAACTGGTAGGGAACAGTATGCAGGCCAGTGGCATCCCACGCACATTCCCAAAGAGAATAAACCCCACATTAGTACAAGGGAAACTTCGTACAGAGTGTCTAACAAAATTGTAGAAAAAGAAAGGAATACAAGCCAGCATACAAAGGCTGTATATAGCCTTACATGAGTTTATCCTCCTCTCTCAGTACCTTCCCCCAACCCTTCAGTTTTCAGAAAAGAAAAAAGCATGTAGTAGGCATTCCTCAAACTGGAACTCATACAAGTGCAAAGAGAATTGACTTGCTCTATGGGAAAACCATGGGAAAGAACTCAACCAGGACTATCTAAGAGAAGAATGAACCAGATGAAAAGTAATAGCACTGCAGCCATGTAAATACACCTCGGAAGGAAGGAAGAAAGAAAGAAAGGAAAGAAGAGAATAGTGTAGGAAATGCTGCCGAAAAACTGATTCTAGAAGCAAATTCAACAAAAGGAAAATTTTCTACAGTACTATTTATTGTAAAATAAGTTAAATAAAAACTGAGTTCAAGACAAAAAGAACTTAATAAAATAATAAGATTCTTTAGATTGAAAGATTATAATTAAGAAAACCAATTGCAATCTGAATCAACAGCATTAAAGATATAATCAATAAATTAGAAGCAGCACAGAACAGAAGATGCAGCCGAACGTTGCATATAATTAAGATATATGAGGGAGTTAGAGATATTGTAGCAATTAGCAGAAAAGTATAGATATAAAGAAATGGCTAGGGGCTGGCCTGGTTGCATAGTGGTTAGGTCCGTGCTCTGCTTCAGGTGCCCAGGGTTCACAGGTTCAGATCACACGTGCGGACCTAGCACCACTTGCCAAGCCATGCCTCGGCAGCATCCCACATAAAATAGAGGAAGATTGGCACAGATGTTAGCTCAGCAACAATCTCCCTCAAGCAAAAAGAGGAAGACTGGCAACCGATGTTAGCTCAGGGCCAATTTTCCTCACACACACACACACAAATGAAATGACTAAAAAAATCCAACCTGAAGAACATTGGACCCCCACTCCTGTAAGATATCAAGTAAATTGAATAACCACACAATTTAAAACTTTAATAAAGGAGTGTTATTTTTTAGACGAAGGGGAAACTTGAAAAGGTACACCACATCTCAAGAAAACTCAGTTCAGAATAATCAATGCCAATTTATTCTCAATTGAATCTCAACAATGAAAAAAGAATTCTCCAGGCACTCAAACAGATATAAAACATGTCACATACAAAAGTAAGATAGACAGTTAGCTTTAGAGATTTTAACAATTATGTTCTGTGTCATAAAAACAGTATTAGAAAAATATCTTCAGAATTCCAAGAAAAAAATAAATTTGTCGTTAACCCATACATTTATCCCCTAGCAAAGTGTCATGCAAGTACAAAAGAAAGAGGAAGATTTCTCACATATGAGTGAACTCAGGGACTATAGAATCTATCAGTCCTTCTAAAAACAATGTTAAAAAACCCAAACTGGTTGAAGATGATAAACATGCAATCGAAAGATGAATGGAACAGTCATAAAAGAGGACTAGTTCAATACTCAATGTCAGAGAACAGCAGAGGAATATCTACAAGCTTCTGGGGGAAAGACAATATGGCACCAAATTTTTCTGTCTAGCCAAGTTTTTCTTCAAATGTCAAAACAAGAAAAAGCAATATCCAGTAAGCAAATCTCTGGGATTAGGATCCTCACTGATAAAGACATCTAATAACATTTAGTCTTTGTCCTCATTTTTTCCCAACAAAATGTGTATCAAACAGTCCTCAGAAAAATTACTGTCCTCTTGTAATACATAAAATATGAAGAGACTTACCAATTAGCTATTAGAATAATATGTTAAAACTATATAGAAAGTCAAAGAAATTAAATACACCAGACTTGGAGATAAGCAAATGTATATTTCTTGAGGTTCTGTTGTCATTGAACCGTGAATGATAGAAGTAAGATGTGTTAATTGACTTATTACACTGGGGTATTTGCACACATTTTCAGAAAAAAACATCATCTCTAGAATCTCCAAAAGTATTCTTGATGAGAAGTATGTATTTTCTTGTTTTACATTAATTCTTTTAATTTAACCTTATTCGAGAAATTTGTCTGATAACAACCCAGTCACAGAAGCTTATTTAAAGGTGACAGCTGTCAAGGATTTCTCACATTATGTTGAATAATGAAAGAAGTTTTCTATAAATGATCATGGTCTTAATCTCAGCAATTATTACTGATACCTAGTACAAAGCCACACATTTGTCAGAGTACAAAACCACATATTTGTTGAGCCAATGAATAAGATTTTTAACCCTCTGGTCCTTTTGTTTCAGTGACATTAACAAGAGTTTATCAGACTCTTCGATTTGTTAGCTGTTCTATTCTCCTTTCACTCATTCTAGGCTAAAACAGTTATAACTCTCCCTTAGGAGTCTCCAAAAGTTCAGCATGGGCTCTCCCTACTCCATCCCTCGCTACCCTCAAGTCTTCCTACTTCATTATGCACCTAACCACAATGTGTCATTCCCATCACCAAAATAGCCACAATTTTTATTTCCTCGCTGAAAGCTTCATTAAGAGTATTAGTGATGCTTACCATCCAGAGCTATCTATTCTCATCATTCACCATCCCAAATATATTATACTTATTTGTTTCTGCTTTATCTAGATCATTTAAGCTCATTTGGTTAAATATCTCAAGCATATGTTTAAAATAAATGTTTTACTCTCCTATGGACATCCAGTGACTTGAGAGGTTTTCTGTAACTTCTGCATTTCTCAAAGTAGAAAGTTCTATGCATAAGATGTCTTAAAATTTAATGATTATTGAGTAAAGATGAACATTAATATCACAGGGACTTCAATCATATGCTGCCATATGTGTATATATATATATATAAACATAATGTGTATTTTTACCTCTTATACGAAAAACATGAAGAATAGTAGATAACTGATACATAGATAGGTAGATACATACACACACACATACACACGTACATACATATATATGCATATATATATATATATATATGTATATAGGAAAAATGGAGAATGCTATTAACTCACATGTCTTAATCCTCTAACTCTAGCTCTGTCAAAGTTAACATGGTTCATTAATTTATTTCAAAACTTTTAAGCGAACTAATAGACAAATACAGTCAAAGCTCCCTTGGTTGGCATTTCACTCCTATACCATCCTCCTCCCTTCCTGCTTAGACATGGCCACCAGAATGAATTTTCTATTCATCCTTTTCATGTAAACTTTATTACATATAACTGCATCACTAAACAAATGATTTTCTTTTTTGACTTTAAGCATTGTCACACCGCATAGATCCTTCTGCAGCTCGTTCCTTTGTGTAAAAGTATGTTTTGCTATTTCCAGGCTGATACATCCAGCTCCAGTTCATGCACTTTTAACTTGCCTATAACATTTTATTGTGCAAACACACCACAATTCTTTTTCCTATCAATGGACACAAATTTTACCTGTATACCGTGGGGTTTAAAATAGTGTTATAATGAATATTGTCTCATTGCTTGCATGTGCTAGAGTTTCTCTAGGATGCATAGCTAGAAAAAAGAGTCCTGGGGTCAAATTGTATGTGTGTATTTAGTTTTGCTAGATATTACCAAACTGAACTTCAGTATGATTATTTGAATCTTCATTCTCACAAGTAATGAATGCCACTACTTAGTAATGCTAAAGATTTTCATTTTTGCTGGTGTGTTTGAGGGCAGTAATATCTCATTTTTTATTTTAACCGGAATTCCGTAACTACTAATAAAGTTGAGCACCTATAGACATTTAGGTGTTTATGTTTTGTTTCTTTATTGTTTGCTCAGTTTTGTGTTTTTATTAATTGCCTGCTGTTTGTCTTTTATGTGTTGATTAGTAGAAATTCTTTATAAATTCTGGAAAATGTTTTTCAGTTGTAAGACGTGCTCTCATTCATCTCTGCCCGCCAATGTCGGCGTTTCGTGAGTGTTCTACTGACACTCAGGGCAAGCAGAAAGTCAGAGTTAAAGCCCCAGAAGCTACTCACAACCAGTGAGCATGGCTATTTGGTGCGTGACCATCCCTGCTTCCTTGCCCCTTGGTTGGGATGACTCTGAGGGCCTTCCTCACTGCCTCAGACGGTCCCCAGTAGGATTATGCTCCCGAGCCTATGTGGTAGTTGGCTTGATTACCCAGTTTTATTGGCTTCATTTTCCCCTGTTCACTTCCCAACTCCTCTGATGGACTTTCCTTGGATTGCCTCCCAAATAAATTTTAGAAACTCATACAATAAATCTTTGCCTCAGTTCTGTTCTATTGTAGCCAAACTAAAACATATGGAATAAAAAAGAAGGAAAAAATTTCCCAGTCTATGTCTTGAGTTTTTACTTTCTTTTTGATATTTTCTGTTTAAAAAAAAGTCAGTGTTATTATTGGTTAAATTTATCAATATTCTCCTTCCTGGTTTGTCCTTTTATTTTTCAATTCTTTCCAAAGAACTTCTTCCATACCCTATCATCAGAAAGACATCTTTCTATATTTTCTTCATATTTTTTCTGTACTTTTCCTGTATGTTTAACCCACCTGGAATTTATTTTTATTTATAGTGTGAAATACAGGTCTAATTTTATTTACCCTGAGGTGGGTAACCAACTGACCTAGCATCGTTTATTGAATAGCCATCCTTTCCTCACTTATTATTAGTAACATTATCTTTTTTATTTCATTTTATTTTATTTGAGGAAGATTGTCCCTGAGGTAAGATCTGTGCCCATGTTCCTCTATTTTATATGTGAGATGCCTGCCACAGCATGGCTTGATAAGCAATGCGTATGTCCATGCCCAGGATCCGAAGTGGCGAACTCCAGGCCACCAAAGCAGAGTGTACAAACTTAACCACTGCGCCACCAGGCCAACCCCAGTAACATTATCTTTTTGATGTACAAAGTTTTCATATGTGAACCAAGTTGTTTGTGGGCTCTTTATTCTATTGCATTGAGATATTTTTCTATCCTTGGACCAGTATCACACACTCTTTATTATTAAAACTCTGTAATGATAGGGCATGATCCATTTTATTTCGGTAACTCTTTTAAATTTCAAGACGTCGTTTCTTCTTTTCCACATTAGCCTGTTTGTCTTATTTCAGTCTGTCCTTCATAAATTGTTGCCTTTTTTAAGGAAAGCCATTCTTTCACTCATTTATTTGAACATTTTAATGTAATTATGTACTTAAAATATATAATTTGAGGAGGATTTATAATATGAATGCTGCTTTCATTTATGAATCGAAGTTTTTTGGTTTTCAATCATATACTTAATATATTATTACCCTATGCTTGGAGCAGAGTGTGCGAACTCATTTTACTGTCTTCCCTTTCCCTCAAATAAAGTCAAAAGAAAAGTTCTACTTGATTTTCTGAAAAGCAATTGCATCTGCATCAGCTATAAGGAGGAAAACAGTCATTGTACTTCTATCCTTTTGGAACCCCAAATTCCAGAGTCGTTCTCCAGGCTCCAATTTATTGGCACATCTGGCCTGTTATTAGAATCACCTCTTAGAATATAAGTAAAATGAAGCTCTCCCAACTCCATCAATAGTATCTCTCATTTCAGGTATATTTTAAAGTGTTTAACAATACAATTACTATTAATTCAGTTAAATAAAAAATACACATATGTTCCATGCCATACATTTATTTATTTATATTCTACTTTTTATCAGCAAGAGTTTCAGAGCACAACATGCAATTCTCTTCTTTCAAGGCTATAGAAGAAGAAGCAAAAGTGGCCATTGCTTATTTTAGCCAATTATAATATGTCACAAGCTCAGTGCATTGAAGGCTGCTGATACAGTACTTCCTTATCTCTGGCTAGTTTTGCCTGCCAGAACAAGATGCATATTGGTTTACTTCAAAACAGGTTTGGTTTTATTTATTAATTTTTAATTCTAGACTCATTGCTATTCAAGGTGTGGAAGTTCCAATGGTAAATGTATTTTAATTACCAGACAACTGTCTTGATTTTCCCACAAAGAATAAGTTTACAATGAGAGTTATGAGAGTGGTTATCTTAACCTGTTCTCTTGTTATAATGAGCGTGTTGAAAAAGATAAAGTCCAGGGCAAGTGAGTAATATCTTCTCCACCCAGAACACTTCCTTAAAATAGAAACAAGTGCTTCATTTCTCTCACAGCACCTCCTCCCATGCATCGATAACTGCCCAAGGCCATAAAGAGAAGCCATATGATGCCTTGTTTAAGCGGACTTTTCTTCAACTTAAACTAATACTGCCTTACCTTGTACAAGTCTGCATGGGTGATAAAATGAAGCTTATAAAATTTTTGACTATTTCAATTTGAAAAAATAGAGGGGGATAGAGAAAGAGAGATGCACATATTAATATATGTTAGATTTCACATATACCAGTGCATAAAAGTTATTTTTAGAATAGAACAGGAAGAATGCCTTAATAACGACCTGAGTCAGAGGGGAGAAGGTTGATCTGTTAGGAACTCTCTGCAAATACCAAGTGCATGTGCCTAATGACTAATTTATCTATGAACTTGATATTTTTCCCAATAGTTTTTTTTAAATGATAGTGTCATTTTTGTTTATAATATGCATTTAATTTCATTTACCTCAACAAATGGCCTGTTCAGGTGATTAACATTTACAACTGTAGGAATCTCCTTTACTCATTAATATCTTCTTAAAGATTAACTGCCCTTTTAAAGCTAGTTAATGCAGAGAGACATAGTGCTGCCAAAGGGACACAGACAACTCATTTACATGGACTAGGAAATCTAGTGTAGACCTACATTGTCGCTTTATAAATCTTCTTGGAAAACTTGAGAGATTTTTCTCTCCAGTTGGTGCAGGTTTTTATATTCTTTCACAGTTCTTAGATTAGCATACCTTCAAAAGCCAAAAATGGTGTCGAAAAGAAGTGTACCTTCAAGGCACTGTTCTCTCAGCACCTATGAAGTCATGTTTGCGGTTCTCTTTTCCATTTTGGTGATCGTCTGTGCTGGATTAATTGCAATATCCTGGCTGGCAATCAATGATTCAGAAAGAGGTAAGTCGTACGGACTTGACTCCTGAAGGCGCACTGAGATGCACGTACACACTTTAATCTCAGTTATCCTGCCAGTGTATTTTATTCATTGTTGTACTTTCATGCCAAGATATTTTTGTTGCATTCAGATGCTTCATTGTAGTTCACTTCACAGATTAGAAAAATTAATTGGTGTATAATTTGAAATTTAATCCAGAATTCAAGCATGAGACTAAGTTTTTTAAATAAAAAACATTGTTTCTCAGTTTCAACATACAACAAAGTAAGTTTCATAGCCTGTGGGTTTGTTCTGATAGAATTTAAATCATAACCATATTAAAACATTGTTGATGATACAAGTTGATACATAGGCAAAGTTAAAGAAAAAATATTTCTAGAGAATGATGTCTGTATTCTATTATTAAGCCAACAATTTTTTGTTGGTTTTTTTGTCTGTCTTTTGTGAGGAAGATTGTCCCTGAGCTAACATCTGTGCCAGTCTCCCTCTATTTTGTATGTGGGATGCTGCCACAGCGTGGCTTGATAAGCGATGTGTAGGTCTGCTCCCAGCATCCAAACCCACGAACCCTGGGCTGCCAAAGTGGAGCACATGAACTTAAACACTCTGCTACCAGGCCAGCCCTGAGCCAACATTTTAATTGCCAAAATATAAGGGAACTTAGATGTAAATGTAGACTTATAAAGATCTCAAGCTTCCTGAGTAGCAACTTGTGATAAACAGAGAAAAGTAAGAAAAAGTAACAGTTATTTAGAGCTAAATTATCTGTACCAACAGCTTTTCAAAGATTGTCAAGTGTATTCTACTTGCTATAAACCTATATATATAAACCTATGAACTAGTTGTTATTGTTACTCCCATTTTATAGGTGAAGAATCAGAGCATGGAATTTAGGTAACTTGTTCAAATTTGCATCATTACAAAGTGGGAGAAGATTCCAAACCAGAAAATCCAACTCTAGAATTTGTGCTTTTATTTACCATGGATTCATTTATAGGATAATTTTTTTTTTAAATAGCAGCGTAGCAATAACCTGGGTATTGAGTTTATTTTTTCTGAGAAATTTTTCACATTTTTTAAATGATGAATTATATATGGACCTGTTAATTCTTTCTGAAAACTCATGACTAAAATATGTTAATGTGATTGATTTTGGTTTTACCAAGAAAATTCCCAGCCTCTGAGTTAGCTATTTTCCTCTAGTAAATAAATGTTAAACTAGATATAATAAATATAATTTATAATTTTATAAAATAATTCCAATATAATCTCTGGCTTATTTAAATATTACCACCATATACCAGCGATACGTTTTAAAGAGAAAGAAGACTTGTGGATATTTATATGACTATATGAACAATTAAATAGACTTTAGAGGTTCACTCAAACTTTTAGAATAACAGCTGCTTTGGTCTTATTTAAATGCTCTGAATAACTTCAAGGATATATAATTATTTGGAAGTCCATTGGAATCTCTGATGCTCCATAAAGATATAAAAGTTAGATATTTTAAAAGTAAAATAGAAAATAAAAATTTATAAATGTTAGTATGATTTAATAGTGAATAACTGAGTGTAAAAAGAGATTGAAGTTAAATCCATGATAGAACTCTAGAGGACGTAAGACATACTACTTTGAATACACATTCCTTTACTTGTTATTGGAAATCATTTTAGACTTACAAAAAAGTTGCAATACTGTTGAGTTCTTGTATTACCTTTGTTCAGCTTCCCTTAATGTCAATATCTTGTGTATCTATTGTACAATTGTCATAATCAAGAAATTAACAATGGTACAATATTATCAACTGGACGACACATTTTATTCAAATTTCACCAGGTTTTCTTCTAATGTCCTTTACCTGTTCAGGATCCATCAAAGATTTCTACGTAGGATTTGGTTATCATGGTTCCTCAGTCTTCTCCATTCCATCACATTTCCTCAGTCTTTCCTTATCTTTTACAATTAAGCATGCAGATCTAAATGTAATTTTGAGTATTTAAAAAATAAACGAAATAGTGTAAATAACAGTATGTTACATAAATTATGCAATGATAACTATTTAGACCAAATGCAAGTTTATTGCTTAAAATATTATTTCTAATGTTTCTTCTGGTCTGGGAAGTTTGGTGTCAATATATGACAGATAATGGGTTTTAAAGTCAACCAATCCTATGTCCAAATTCCAGATCTGTCACCTATGATCTTTATCACCTTGGGAAACTTTTATAGTGAACCTAAGCCCCAATTTTCCCACCTGGGAAAAGAAGAAATAACATCTTCTCATATCAGGTCAATGTGAGAATTATGTATCACTGTTATTACATTCACTAATGATTCCATCATTGTGTGAGTTTCAGTTGAAGCGTTTTATTTTAAATCTAAATATGTATCAAAGAAAATATTCTTACAGGGCTTAATGTGCCGCACTTAATGCACATTTTATTACCCATGTTTATGTTCAATTTATTAGCTTATCCCTTACATGTTTTCATATTGAGTTAATATATTTTCTACAGCATTCTCAATAACTTCTCCAATAACGACAGCCACCATCTAATGGCAAAAGGTCGTACATACCAATTTTATAATTATTAGAATGAAAGAAGTAGCTTCAAAGCTATGTTTCAAAGTAACACACACACTGAAGTCTTCACAGCAATCCGCATGTAGAAAACCAGCAGTGTCCCTGGATGCTAGGTGTTCGAGAAGTATCTGAAAGCAACTACAAAACTTTTAATGGTCCATTTCTCACCATGCTTCCCTGAATCAGTTTCCAAAATTGGAGAAAGTTGATCATCCCTGTCTCTTCCAACAGGATTCTCAACAGTGAAAAAACTAGGAAACTTGGAATGTGGGTAGTACTTCAAAGAAAAGAGAAAAAATTAGCAGGTTAGAGAATAAGTTTATTTTTTAAGCTTTTAAAACAACCAGATAGGTAAAGAAAAGAAAAAAAGCAGCTGACTATGGAACATGAAGGCTATAAAGAGAAAGCAAGAGCTGCAGTGCCAAGAAGCAAGAACTTCTTGAAGCGAGAAGTTTACTTGTGAAGCAAATGAAGTGAGAACTTTACGTCTGGTTTAACCAGAGTAGGGGAGAAATTTTACTCCCCCTTTTTCTAAATTCTTCTTGCTGGTTGAAGAATTAAATTGATATGAAACAGATTAACAGAAGAAAATCAAATTTAATTTTGTACATACAGGAATCTTGAACATATGAGGTTCCTCAACAGTCAGGCAGTTGAAGTTTATAAGGCATCCTGAGCTATGGAGAAGGGAATAGGGTCCTAGGACTTCAAAGGGATGGTGTTGCTGCCCTTCCTGGACTAGGCCCTCTATCTAAATTATTTTGGGTAGTTAAGGGGGAAGTAAAGAGCAAAATTTCTTGAGTCTTTCTGTTAGTTAAAAACAATTGGCCTAAAATAATTCTCATACCAAAGAGATGCATTTAGCGGTTGCAAATTTTGTCCCCCAATATTGGAATGTGTATATTCTCTCTTATTCATAATTCACTTTTTCAGTATTTTATTTCTTATTAATTCATCTAGATGCAGAATTTGGAAACAGTCATGAAGCCAGAGGGACATTGAAAATAACATCAGGAGCTACATATAATCCTAATTTGCAAGACAAACTCTCAGTGGATTTCAAAGTTCTTGCTTTTGACCTTCAGCAAATGGTAGGAGTCTGTCTCTCTTCAGCTGGTTTAAAATTTCATGACATAGTTTCACTAACTACTCGCCAAAAGATACATAGATCCCCTTTTCTAACTTTGAAAAACCTAGTACATAAATTTAACATGCTCAGAATGCTTAAATGTATGAGCCCCATCACCACAGAGAAGGAAATTGCCCTTAATCTAGTTCTAAGCAGAATATAAAGATTGCTTTGTTTAAGATTTATAAAAAAAGTTTAAATCTTAAATTGAATATGCTTTTTTTAACCTTTCCTTTTTTAGATAGATGAGATCTTTCAATCAAGTAATCTGAAAAACGAATATAAAAACTCAAGAGTTTTACAATTTGAGTGAGTACAACTCAAAAGTTTTCTATTGATCGAACGAAAGAACAGACTAGAAAAATAGCAACCGTTTTTGCTAATATTTGTAAAGTAGTGTCACTGCTTTTAGGAGAAAAGGGAATATTTTAAATTTTCAACGTTCTTGTGACGATTGAGAAAAGTGGAACAGCATAAACTTTCATATTAGTAGCAAATAATAATAACAATTCCGGATAATTGATATTGTGTTAACATGCTTCTCTCTCCTGAGGGTAAAGTCTTGCAGAGACACATGGAGGGAGCTGAGGTTGAATGTATGCAGATGCTGATAGTGGTTGGTTTGCTGTGAACATGTGGCAGAAGTTTGCTCATTATATTTCATTCACACTGTAAGTCATAAGAGAGAGGACTTGTTCATTCGTATACTCAGAGGGCATAAGACTGTACTTGGAGCAAGAAAGTGCTCAAAAAATGAATGAATCTTAGATTAATAGGAGAGTGATGCAATTTCACTATTGATACTTGAATCAGGAGTTTTCTTAACTGCAAACTACCATTAGGCCTTTGGAATAAAGATATGAATCAGCAGGAAATAGTCATGCCAGTTAGAATCTATAAAACTAAGTTAAAAGGGAAAAAAGCAGAGAGGGAATTCCATTAAAAAAATAGAAAAGTAGAAAAAGTGAGAGCAATCAAGACCTGATATATCTGAAAAACAGGAGAAGGTAGCAAAGCTTATAAAATAACTCAGAATAAGAAAGCACTGGTGGTAAGACCGTATCCCAGAAGTTTGGGGAAAATACAGATCCTATGACACATGGTAGTAAACTGAAGGAAACTCACTGGTTGAGCGTGTGCTTTAGGCTAAGCATTTTGTGATGTAAGTAAAATGTATTATCTAATTCATCACAAAATGACCGTGAAAGAGTTGTAAGTATTCTGATTTATAAATATGATACCAAAGCTTGGAGATATCAAGTAATTTGCCTCAGATCACTCAACCAGTAAGTGTTGGGGAAGGTATTTACACTCAGTTTTGTTTTTCTTCTGATTTAGCATATGTCCGCCTTCATATCAGGATGTTATAGTGACAGAACCCAAAGAGGACAGCAACTCATCACAGGGGTGGTGAGGATAATTTTAACTGTAAAATAGATGGGTGGACTCAAGATGAAATAGAGAAAAGGAAATTTCTATTTTCTACAGAAATAAAATGGGAGATACCAAACCTGGACAGGAGGAAGACCAAACAATGAAAGTCAAGATAAGCCTGGGGCAACCTGAGTTATGCCAGTTAAACCCCTAAGCAAACTGGACTCATGGCAATATTCCTTAGTTACACATGTCCAACTTTCCATATTGTTTTTGCCACGGAGGTAAACAAGTGTTAGTTGTTAGTCTTTTGGCGCCCTGCAATTGAAGGTGGTTATCACATTTGGGAGGATGGACAATGAGAAAGCTCCAAGCCCACAAATTTAAACGAAAGCACAAGATGTGAGCTCCAGAGCAGAGAGCAATGCCCTCTCTATATGTCTTCAAGACAACATAAAGTCACTACCTATGATGTGTAAATATCCATTAATTTTACTTTTATTCATTTATTGTGTAATACATGTACATCATTTATTGTGTACTAGCTAATGTACTAGGTAGTACATGGCAAGTTGTATATACAGTTTGTGTAATAGGAATGTGGGAGACGGAAAGATTTTAAATGATGTAATCTAGCCTTTGCTTCCCTGCTTTGGGCTGGAATGCCCACAGCCTGAGAAGGAAGTTCATTCTCCTCCAATAAAAGAAATTCATGCTACTTAAAATGGATTACTTCACATAAGGATATCTGATAAAAATTGGGAAGCCATCTTGCAAACTGTCTATTGAAGAATCATTGTTATTACCGTGTTTGGTTTATTTCTTTATAACTTCAGTTGCTAGAAAATTCTTTTTTATTCTCAACCAAGTCTTTATTTCTTTGGCTCTCATTGACTGATCCTGCTTGTAGTTATTAATTTTCCTTCCCCACTCCCCATAGGCATCAGCACCAACCCTACCATATTATCTGTACAGCCCCCAAAGAATCTTGCCTTCTCTCTTTTGAATACTTTTTCACTGCTTGAACTTCCATTTCTCCCTTACTATAAATATAAATAACTCATCCATCCTTACAAGCCATTAACAATCAGCCTAGGTCACCTCCTCTTGGGATGCTCAACTGATATTCCGGTCTGGTTAAGTACATCCCCACCTGCTCACTTAGCACCTTGTTCTTACATATAAAGTGACAATCTAATCCTGTATGTAATTACCAATTTGCCTATCTTCTTACTAGACAATGAGCTCTCGCACGACAGAAAATCTGTCTTTGATATCTGTATTTTCAGAAACTGGTTAAGGCCTAGTTTAGAGTATATGCTCCATTAAGTCCTAGCAACTGAGTGAACCATTTATGTAACATCTGCTGTTGATGCATTGAGTAGAACATTAGGTGTTAGCATGTTTTCCTTTAACCCTTGTCTTACAGATATAAAAAAAAGCATATTATAACTATGGCTTTAGCTTTCTGTTAGAATAGAATTTTAGCTAAAAAATTCTAAAATAGTTCTCTGGAAGCTCAGATGTGCTAATGTATTAAGGAGCCCCTCAGGTTGGAAGGGTGGGTCATGGAAGATTTGGTGAAAGATGCAGCACAGTATGAGAAGCATGGGTAGGGAAGAAAACGGAAGCCATTTCTGGTAAAGAAAGAATTAGTGTAGCATATTGAGGATATGATCTGGCTGGCTGTCATTAAGAAGACACCAAGACATCAAGAAACTGCTGGATACAAGCCTAGGAGTCTGACATTTAACCTGTGTCAAATGAAAGCCATAGGGGACTGCAGGTCACTGGAGAAAGACAATAAGCCTGACTCTATAGAAATGCTAATCTTTTGTCTTAGATCAGGAACAACGGAACCAGAGAGCCTACAGTTTTGTAGATGGTCTTCCCAAGAGTCTTGATGTTAGCAAAAGAGTCCTTAGGTCTTAGTGACCAAGTAGAGGTAGGAAGGTTAAGTCAAAGGCAGAGATGATGCTTAGAAAAACAATGACAGGTCAAATGAAGATCATTTAAGGCGCAGAAGGAAATTTATTGCCTTGCCAATTCCTGTTGAAACCAAGCTAATCCTATCAGTGGACGGCACAATGAAGCAAAACATAAAGTTTCATCTTTTTATACCAAAAAAAGTTAAATTTTTCTGTCTTTCTTTCTTTTTCACCTATTTATCTATTCCTATATTTATCATTACTTATCCCACTGTACCTTCATGACATCTTAGTCTCAGGAGCCGGCTAGCCCTACCCCCATCTACTATCTTCATCTCTGTCTACAATACAGAGGCTTCTACTCCGTTTTCCAGGGCTTATTATGTCTGATAGCCTCTTTCATTGGCCCAAGATCAGGACTAGAAGGAGACATGGACTCTCAAGAAAGGTTAATTTCTTTGGTCTTTTTCAAGGTACAATTTTTAAAATGTTTATTCAATATTTACTCTGCGAGAGTAAAGCCATGCATGCAAGGTATTTTTTTTTTTTTTTCCACTTTAAGCTATTTTTCTTCTTTGGAGTGAGTGGAACCAACTTCTCCTTTCCAGTTTTGTAGAGGATTGACTGTGGAGATCTGCATTAAAGCAGCAGTTCAGATTTATTTCTCTAAGTTTTCCGCATTCCTTAAGGAGAAGTGTCCCAGATACCTGCCTCACCTTCATCAGGATCTGCCCAGAGAAATCCAGACAAAGAGCGGTATCCACTGCAGAGTTTATCAGGATAGTTTTGCTAAAGGGACCCTTCATGTTTACATGTTTACAATATGCTGGATAACTTTATTTTACTAGATTGGGAAAATTTGTTGAATATAGACTTTTACATATAGGCCTGGTGGGTTATCAAAACCCCAGCATTTTCTTTGATATTTAATAAGTAATCTTTTATTTCTGTTGATGGTAAAATCACTATGAAATTATAAATTATTTGAGCTGAGAATTATTTCTTTCCCTTCCTCTATAGCTACCTACAAGATCAATGGAGCCTAAACCTTGATACATATTTTATCATGATTCTCAAATAATATACTTCATCAGTGTAGACATACTTTCACCTAGCTGTGGCTGAGCTACTTTTAAATCAGAAGTGAGTTTTTGAAAGATTCAATACAAAGGAAGCATGAAAATGTCGGTACAATAAATTACAAGTGGGTATTTTGGGAGACTGAGAAGAGAAGGATAGGAAAAGGAATTTAGAAGCAGGAAAGAGAAAAACAAGCAAACATTTATGTTTAAACAATCACATATAAAAAGATAGACTCCATTCACAGGAAAAAGTGGCAGACTCTTAACTCATTTTTAAAATTATTTTAATTTAAACTCCAAT
This sequence comes from Equus caballus, assembly GCF_041296265.1. Classification (NCBI taxonomy): domain Eukaryota; kingdom Metazoa; phylum Chordata; class Mammalia; order Perissodactyla; family Equidae; genus Equus; species Equus caballus. The sequence goes on along the minus strand of NC_091709.1, from coordinate 23,885,301 downwards.
GGATAAAATCAGGAAACAGAAGTAAGTGAGTTCTCAATTAGATAACAATATCCTCACCAACTGTGAAAAATATATCTAAAAAAACTGATACCACATGAGTTTAATTATGTATATGGTCAATTTATAGCACTAAGCTCAGTCATTAACATATCTTTTCTTCCTTTTACAAATATTATTTAATGTCAACTCCTGACCCCCTGCTAAATTGTGTGTGTGTGTGCATGCATGTGAGTGTGTGTGTGTGTGTGTGTGTGTGTGTGTTTAGCCATTCTGCAGGACAAGCAAATGGTTTGCTCTCCTGGGAACACTTTGTTATTCTGCTTTGTGGAAAATGCTTTGACTCAGAGAGCATTTAGCGTTGATTCTTTTCATAAAATGCTGTTTACCCTTTGTGGCAATATGCAGCTCATTTTGCCCTTTGAGTACAGATGAGTCACAAAGTTAGGAAAGACTTTTGTTTGCTCAGCAACCCTAGAGGTTATCAATATCATTAAAGAAAATAAGAGATAAGAAACATTTTGATTTATGGCACACAGGCTCTCTGTACATTGATAGGATTTATCTGCTTAAAAAAAAAGCCTCAGATATTCTATTGGAACAAGCGCTTTGAGATGAAAATGGCCATTGTTTCCTTTTTTTTTTCCTAAAGGAAGAACGCTCATTTACCTTAGTAAATAAAATCAATTTCACAGCAACGATAGAGATCATAACCAAAGTACTAAAGTAACAGCTGAAGCTTTCTTATTAGGTGAAACACAAATGTTTATTATGGTTTTCCTGATTTGTACTATATATCTCTCTTATCTCAAAATTTACAGTGAATAAGAAAAAGAATTTTTAAAAATATAACCTTATGTGGATATAGGATATATAACCCTTGTCCTTGTAAAGTATAAATTATTAAATGCAATGTATAATTCACAACGAAGAGCTCATCTTTCCTACAAAGATGTTTTATGCCTGAGGATGAACTAATGCACTTACTTTCAACTCAGTGAAGGAAAATTCCAGATCTGTACTTTCTCTACCAAAAGTGCTCGACCTCTTCTACTCCCTAACTCAAATAAAATAAAAGTAAGCGTTCGGCCAAATTAAACATGCGGAAATTACTAAGAGCAAATGCAGATTTAATCAGAATTAAAAATATCTCGTGTGCAATTAAGGAAAAGGTGAAGATGTGGAATTGAAGACAGAAAAATTAATGGATACTGTTCACTCTCACTTTAACCATACTTAATCCTGTCCGTTTCACTACTTTGGGGAGGAGGGTTGTTAAGGAGACAAAATTAAGGGAGGAGGAAAAGAAGGAGAAAGAGAGGAAGAGGAAGAAGGAAAGAAAGAGAGAAAGAGTAAGAAAGGAGGAAGAGGGTGAGGAAGAAGAAGCGGAGGGAAGATTCTGTCTCTTGAAAGCATAGAGAGAATAAAATATTTTCCCTTTCCCTCAAAAATCCAACTAGCTATTTTCCTCATCTATTTGAATATAAAGTTGTGGTAACAATGCAAGATAATAAAAGCCTGGGGCTGCATATAGGTAAATGTGTTGTATTATCTTTCCTATTGACAAAGAGTTCAGAATGGTATTGACAGCCTTGGTGTTGGGGGTTTGGGGACAGGAACTACATGAAAACACCTTTGGCAGACAGAGGCTCTGGGTTTCGTCCCCACGTCTGACACTAATAAGCTGTATAACTCAAGGCAAAGTTACCTACATTACTCTGAGCCTCAATCTTCTCATTACTAAAATGACAATGCTAGCCAACATCAGATGCAAAATAGAGTAATCTCCCGCTTCTGCAGCTTGTGTTTAAATAAATATGGGGTGGGGCTTGGGAGTTATATGCCAGTTAGAGTTTTTTAAATTGCAATGAACACAACACATGACTAAAAGTGCCTTAAACAATATGTGTTTATCATCTGACATCACAAGAAATCTGGAGGCTTCAGCAGAGATTAATTTGGTGGTACAACTCTGACATAATCAGGAATTTAGGTGCTTTTCTTTTTTCACTATGCTAACTTTAGCTTGTCAACTGTAGCTTGTCTCATGGTCACATCTCAAAGATGGATGTGCCAGTTCCAGCAATCACGTGTGGACATAATAATGTTAAACAAAGAAGAATAATAGTCTACTACAGGCCTTTCTTTTGTTAGATATGGAAAAGTTTTCCAGAAGTTTCCCGTTAGTGTCCCCTCAGATTCCAGTGACCAGGGGCGGGTTATATGCCCATGAATAAAACCATCATTTACATGAGAAATGGTTGGAAGCCATCACTTTTCCTGAAAAAACAGAGTTACTCTCAAATAAAATTAGGAATTGGCCAGCATGGAAAAGTTAACAAATGCGAAAGAGTAGATATAAACAGTGTCTGTGACAAAATATATCTTTATCAAAGACAGCACGTGATTCCTTGTACAGGTAAGTTTGGGGAACCCTGAACTAAATCGTTATTAAGGAGCCTTCTCCTTTACAAAATTTGGTTACAATGATTTCAGCAAATGATTGGAAAGTTATAGATGCTAACATTTCAAAATAATTCAATAAAGATCAAGCAGGAAATTAGCATATCAGGGTATCCTGTTCGTTTAAAAAATGAAAAATCAGCTATATAGAAAGGAATCACCTGTTAAACTGTGAATCTGAATAGTGGCACAGACATTAAGAGGAATATCCTACCTAAAGGAGAGGCTGATCTACTACAATCTTTCAGGAATATTCTGATCCTATAATATAGACATAGAGGAAAAAAAAGAACATTTATTTTAGGTCCTATCAGAATAGTTATATGGACAGATAAATAAAGAATTCTTTTGGAGTTGATGAAGTCCTTCAAGAATCTCATTAACTTATAGAAATCACAAGGATATGAGTGTGACTTCCCAAATTTCAGAACCAGCAAACATAAAATTTAAGGATCCAAGTTTTCTCTGAGTACTCCCAGCTTACTGAGGGGTACAGAATGAAGGTCAGAGCCAGAGTTTTTCTCCCAAGAGATTGTATCCTAAGAGGATAGCGTGAGGCAAGTAGAAATGTAGGCAAGCGAGCAAAAATCTTTCAAGTATCCCTATTGGGCCAAAAATGTATTAATTTTTATGTTTCTTCAAACTGTGAACAGTGGCTGGCCCAGTGGGATAGTGGTTAGGTTCCTGTGCTCTGCTTCAGAGGCCTGGGGTTTGCAGGTTTGGATCCTGGGCGCAGACCTAGCACGACTTGTCAAGCCATGCTGTGGTAGCATCCCACATAAAATAAAGGAAGACTGGCACAGATGTTAGCTCAACAACAATCTTCCTCACAAAAAAGAAAAAGAAAAAACCCTGAAAAAACCACCAATGAAGAAAATTTTTTAAATGCATGTTTCAGAGCAGGGAATAAGTAAAAGGGAAGATGATTCAGGCCGTATCTTTGAACTCTAATGCTGTGGTCAGAGATCCGAACTCTCAACCATGGTATTGAATACCCCTGAGTCCCAAATAATCTCAGGGATGCTTGTCTTCTTTCTATACCTTTAAATCAGGGCATATTTTGAAATTTTATATTAAAAATAGAGAAGAAACGTAGATATAGATCAATTGCTATCAGGCCTTCATAAACTATACAGAAAAATTTTCTTTGAAATCAGTAAAACTGTCTTCCTGCTTAGAAGTCCTCTGTGAAAAACAACAAATCTATACTCTTAATTCTCTCAAACAGTAAAATAAAAATAAATACCATGATACCACGTGGTTATGTTTAATTTGACACAAGTGACATTGGGGAACAGCCTGGCCTAGGGATTAGTGTGTTAATGTGGAACTCAGAAAACTCAGATTCCAATTCTAGATTTGTCTTTGTGTTCTCGGAAAAACATTTAGTCTTTCAATTACTTTTTCTTCGCCTATAAAATAAAGATAATATTTGACATAACCTAACTTGCACAGTAGTAATGAGGATTAACAAGGTGATAACTGTAGAGAATTTCAAAGACATCTTACATGAATTGAGCACAAGTCATTTGAACAAGACTGATTTTTTCCTCTTATATCATCTTTTGCTCTGCAGAAATGGCAGCATTACAGTCATATTTGACCTTTTCTTTGCCCAGTGGGTGTCAGATGAAAATGTAAAAGAAGAAATGATTCAAGGCATTGAAGCAAATAAATCCAGCCAACTGGTCACTTTCCATATTGATTTGAACAGCATTGATATCACAGGTATCTGTGAACATTATTTAATTTCTTTGAATCATTAAGCTATGAAATTAAAATTTGAGCTATATACCAGGAAAGCAGTGGGATCACTCTTGACTTTAGGAACATGTCTTACTGCCTGAGGTAACACATTTACATGAAAAACGTGAAATACCAAGAAGCTGTATTTGAAGAAAAATACCAAAGAGAAAAATTTTGTAAAATATCAAATAGCAAAAAAGTTCTGAAAATACTGGCATGCATAAATGTTTGTGGGTCTTACACATTCTTGGCATTGGTCAAGCACACTCTGATTTTTCAGGTATCCTCCATCAGAAAGTGACTCTCTTTTCTTTCTGATAGAGTCATAGACATTATTAGATTAGAGTCAAACATCCAGTCTCTAATTGAGAAATTAAAAGAAGAAGAGGAAGAAAAACCAGGAGTCAATGAGTTTGATTCATCCTGATTACTTATTTATAGAGTAAAACTTTATTCTTAAAATGATAAATAATTTTAAGGTAAGAATAAATCAAAAGGGAAAGAGATACAGGGTATCAAAAGTAATAGTGGGACAATGTCTATCAATGCTTAGATTATTCTAAATTTTCCATTCTAGTCACCCCCCATTCAATTTAATTCAATAAATATTTACTCTCTGTGCTTATTTTGGTTGAGAACAATAATAATTTTCCAGATCCACAATCCCTCATGTATCATCCTTGGGGACATTTATGTTTTGGAATTTAGAAATCTTTGGATGCTAGAAAGCTAATCAAGATATCAATATCCACATCAAGCGCAATAAAGCCAAACCCCTAGTGCCCTAATGCCAGGTCAAACAGTTCTGTTACAGAATGAGATCAGTCAGACCAGGTTTGCCTCTAAGTCAAATAAATAAAGCATATGGAAGTGTCTTGTTTTGTTTTTTGATTTTGTAGTAGTAGATAGGAAACTGTGGACCTCTCATTGCTTTTGTTTACAGCAATGGTTCATCAAGCAGTTTTCTCTTTCATTAAGTCTCCTGTATATCCCATCATACCAGTTCAGTGAGAAGACAGCTGACGTTCTTGGTGCCTCCTCTACTGACAGTTGGGTCCCCTCTGGCACAGCTGACAAGCAGAGACTGTTTGTTTTGGATCTTTGTCTGATTCAGAAGAGCTGAAAACTACTAGTAACTCGTATTAACTAGAATAGATGTTCTACCACCAACACATTTACTCCTTACATCAATCTTATTACGAGATATCTTTACTACCCCCATTTTATGGTGAGACCAATGCACAAATAATACTGGTAAATTGTCTTAAATCACACAGCTATTTAGAATTGGGTCAAGGGTTGTGACGCAGGTGGTCTGACTCTGTTGTCTGTGCTATTAACCATTATACGACAATTTGTTTCCAATGGTTTTGTCTTTGAGTAATATTGATTGATTTGTTTTCAATAGTCAATTTTCTTCCAGAAAGTTGACTTCTTGCTCTCTTTATTTGAATATGCATCAGTTCCCGAAGGTCTGTTATGGCATATGAACTGACAGGGGTACTGAAAATTATTTTCATGACTCCCTAAAATTGGGCTATTTTGGGGAGGGAAGTTTGTGGTTTTAAAAATAATTTACTTATTTAATAAAACCATATCCTTTGAGTTAACTTAGAATAAGAGTCATGAATGCAATAAACTTTAACACAACATCAACTCGAGAATATGCTCCATAAGTTGAAGTTACATTTAATTTGTTGAACTATTTTAAAACACATTTACAAACATGATACTGAGATTAATTTTAGGTATTTAACATTCACTTGTATCATGTGAATTTTCAGATTTATAACATTTTAAAATTGGTTAAGAATTTCATAAACACCTTGGATTTTTGTATAGTACACTGTCAAATCAAACACAATACAAATTTAAAATATCTTTATGAAAAAATATTACTAACCTTATTTTGTTATCTTCTTCATTAATAGTCTACCATATATCATTTATGAAATTGCTATAGATCTCGTAGGAACTAGACAATGTAGAAATGAAGAAATACTGAAATAACCAAGTTAGTAGAAAAGAATGTACTTGTTAGCCTACTTACCATAAATACAATTTTGAATAAAAACAAATTCACTAGATGAAGGCTCTTCATAAGATGTGCTTTTGTTTACTTTATATCTTGCATAGTTGGGTCATTATATTTTTAAAACTATTGAACATGTTAAATGTTGAGGAAAATAGCCAGTTTTTAATCTTTTATAAAAAGCCCTTTCGACTTAAACAGTACTTAATTCCCAGTAGATATTATTATGTGCAAGATTATTTTGACATCTTGCATATATTTCAGTGTAAAACCATTGGTTCTAGGTCTGATGAGATCTGGTATGTGACGTTACATTAGTTGTCTTAAATATAAATTATTCTATATAACAATGATAAATAAATATCTTTCTTAAATGGGTAAAATAAAGCAAAGCAAACTTTTTGTATAGGTAAATTATATAGGGTGGATATACATAATCTGGAAATTCATGAAATGTATCACAATCAAACAATAATAGACCATTCGGCATGAAATGGGATACAACATGAATTCTAAAGGGTCAGATGCACTTTGAGTATTCAAACTGCACTTAATGTTTTGTAAAATACTAGTTTATTTTACAAGCCCAAGCTTCAAATGAATTTTGCTTTATTCCAGCATCTTCGGAGAATTCCTCTACAGTAATCCCTGCAAAAACTTCAGGTCAGTACATACAGAATTTTTGAAAATATAACTTGGTGACCATCAAACTCCATGATGTTAGGGAAGAATTCATTTTTTCTGATAGCTCTTTCTGATACATTTATTCTTCATATTGAAATGTAAAATGCATATATTTGGTTAGGAATAATGAAGTTCATAATATTGCAGAGTTCATAATGCCTAATTACATATGAAATGTATATCCAATGTTCCTTTCATATTTTAAATTCTATACAGCATGTATACATGCATGATGTGAGAGTGTGTGTGTGTGAGCCCAAAATATGGTTCTGATCATGCAGCCTAGGAGATGACATTATGACATTTGTAAGGTCACTAGAATGAGGAAAAGGCTATTTAAAAGATAAGCAAATGATAACTTTCAAAATGTATCACTCTCTTTGGAAAGGAGAATCTGACTTAATGTTAACTTTGCTCTATTCCAGCATTTTCTTCACCCCATCTTTCTAACTACAATTGGTTGCTACTGCTCATAAGATTACAACTTCTCTTTGTCTTATCAAGATCATACTACTATCAAAAGAGTTTGTTTGGGGAAATTATCAATAATTTTTTGATAATTTATCAAAAGTTTTCAATAATTTTCTGTTGTAGAAAAATAATTTAAATTGAAGTCAGAAGATCTGAATTAATCCTGGTTTTGCCAACCACCAGAATCACTTCTCTTTACCCCTCTGGGCACTTCTCTTTACCCCTGTGAAAATCTGCTTCCCATAAATTGTAAATAATAAAATTTTTATGAATATTTCAAAAGTCATCCCAAATATCAAATTTATATATAAATGATTTTAAGTGCAAATTGTTATAAAACTATAAAGATATTACTTTTGGTATTATAATCCTGACCATTTTTATCATATTTGAAAGATCTATTTTTTTTTAAGTATCTTCTTGGGCCGGGTACTACATTTTTCAAACATTACCTCATTTAATTCTCAGAAAGATGCTGCAGAGAGATACTGCAGATGCTGCTTTCTTTTTCCACTTAAAAAGAAATAAGTAATAGGCAATGTGTCCAAACTCACACAGCTATTCAGTGGCAAACTCAGGAATTACAAGCAATTCCTTTAGACTCCAAAGTTCATGATCTAAGTAGATCCCAAGCTTCTATTTCAAATCATGTCAGATTAACCTAGCACATTTAAGTCTATAGTCATTATGAAATCAATGAATCCTTTTGTTTAGTTATTGATCATCAAAAAACGTCATCTTCTTTAACTAAAAAAGCAAATGATGACAAAAATCTAAAAACCTCTGCATTACAATTCTGAAAATCAACAAAAACATAAAAGATTTATCCTTGGATCCAGATACAAATGACATATTCTTAAGTTTATAGATACTAATGATTCACAGTAAATTAAAAAATTCTCTAAGGTTAAACATTAAACAGAAGGAATATACAATAAATTCATAATAATCAGTTTAAAATGTAATAATCATCTTAATGTCATTTATTTTTACAGACAAGCTAACAACCAACAGTCCTACTGCAAATCCAGGTCAGTTTTAATAATAGCATTTGTATCATTTTTAAAAAGTTTTCACTTATATTTCATTTTAGGCTCCTGAGAATTCTCTGATAACATAGCAGTTAATATTACTCCTATTTTATAGATAAGAAAATTAGAGCATAAAAGTTTGCAGTTTTAACTTAAACTTTCACCAAAAGTGAACAATGTATTTGATACTAATGATTGGATTATCTGACCTCACTCCAGTCCTCTGTCTATTGGAACTTTGATTATTATCTGCTGCTAAGAATCCACAAAGAGAATCAAAATGTTTTCCAGAAGGGATGCAGTTTTCATCAGATGTGAGGGATTTCCTCTTTGATTTTTCTCTCTCCATGCAAGTTAGACATGCTTGCTCTCTCCTCTTAACATGGTGCTGGTGGTCAAACCAGTAATGTAGCAAAGTAGCCTTGGATTCATCCATTCAACAACTTTTCATTAAGTCCCTACTTTGTGCCAACTCCTGGTATATATCTTTGATGTACAATTTCTCTGGATTCCTAGTAATTGTCCACTGTGCTTCTGTCTATCTGCTGGTCAACCAAAGTGCCTTCTCTGGTCCTAACTTAATCTTCATGTTGAATGACCTGGGTGTGCCTCATCTCTTCAGGTAAATTCAATAAAGCCCATATTGCATAAATCTTCAGCTCTTAATACTTCCGTTTTTATGTGTTTAGGGTTTACATCAAATATTATAAACATACCAGGAAAAAGCATTTGTGGAATTATAAATGTCCTTCTGGGTAAGACTTCATAACTCTTGGACAAAATAGTTGGTGTAATGTTTGAAAAACAAAGTGATACATGAATCATTAATTAAAATGCATTGTGAAACAAGCCATGACACCTCTAAATCATAAAGGTCTTTTTGGTGGGATAAGACAGCCTGGGTTGTATATGGTTATATCCACGTGGCAGCACAACATACAGAAAAATAAAACTGCTGTTCAGCCCATAGTCCCTTCTCCAATGTGGAAAACTATTTACAGGATCTAAAATCACCTTTCAACACACCCTCAGAAAATGCTTGTAGGATTGATAGCGGCTAATACCTTTAATCTAAAAATAAATCGAAACAGGAATTTTAATATATTTTTGAGAAATTTACTTCTCTAACTTTGAAAGTCAGCAAAAAATATCAAATTAGTGTCCTGTTTTCTATTCGTCTGTCTGTTTATTGATTCATTGAGTGATTCATATAACCCACAGTTATTGAGGATCTCTGAGGTGTATAAAATGTCCTAAGAGAAAAATGTGGAATGACTTAGGGGGAAAAATCAATGTTAAAGCAAGAAATCCTTGGACTTAAAACAAGTATTTTTCCTTTATTATCCTGAAGACAAATGTGTCAAAAACATACAGAAATGGATGAACCATATGCCCTATTTCCTTTGGCCATAGGAGATGGTGAATGAGGGGACAGAAAGCATAGGGTAATATTCCACCCATGCTTATCTCTGCTTGGGAGTGAAGCAGAAATCTCCTTTGCTACATGGAAACTATAGGAATGAGATCAGTATATATTTAGCCTCACCTTTCACACGCTGATATCCAAAGTGAAGACCAAAAAGTTACATACAATTCACAATCATTGAAAAGGCATGAGTCTATCCACCATTAACTAATTCCACTGATGACTCAGTATGCAGTGTGTGGTAAGCTAACCACTCTTTTTAAACTTTATATTTCTTGTCCGAAAGATAAATATTAAAAGTATATCTTAGAGAGCGGTCATGAGAATTAAAAGAGAAATAATGTAGATACCACTGTATTGTCTCAATTCATGACTGGCATGAAGAAGAAATAACAACCAATGTTCAGTCCCTTCTCCCTTTCTCCTTCTTACTTAGCCAGGAAAAAAAAGTTATTGAATACTTTTTTAGAAAAGATTTTTCAAAAATTAAACTAAGGTTAAAACAAGAAAATGGTACTTGGTAATGCTCATTTTAATCTGATCATTTACTTGACAAAAAAACTCCACTTCTGAAGCTTTCCTGTTATTGGAGATTGTACTGAATAAACTTAAGCAGTCCTCAAAGAATTATGATAAGGCAAGTAAGTGGCAAGATATTATATTCCCTCTTTCCATGCGTTACATGAGTCCCCAATCATCCTTCCTATTTTTCCCTCTCATACAGCAAGATACTATAGATTTATGGAGAGGAACGAGGCAATTAAACTTGAAAACTGCAGTTTCCAAGCAGTAATTTATTATGAATATGCCTTTCAGGGATGTTAAGTTTATTCTCATTTTTATATGCCTAGAAGAAAGAGTTTGAGAAAAATCAACAAATGCATGCATCATATACCTGGCATTAGTACTATTATAAATTCTGCCGAAGAGGATTTTTGTATGATAGTGGGTACAAAGCTCATGAGGATTGTGTTCTATTGTTCAACTGCATTTGTTGCCAATTACCGTAAAGTTTTACTAGTCCATTTGGAACCCTAGAGGAGAGAGATGGGAACTGAGGTCGCCTTATGCTGATTGATTTCTTGGCTACTACAGAGTGCCTAGAGGGGCTGTTTTGGGCAATTGCTCACATGCTTGAAGTGTTTCTAGAATACAGTTTGTTCTAGCCCTTTGTTGCTTACTGTGTAGGCAATGACTGCAGAAAAACAAAAGTTTCACTATCATGGGCTTTCTCAACCTCGTACAAAACGCAATCATGCTACAATTCCTCTATGTGGAGGGGTTTGGGGATTGAAGAGAAAGCATTGGCTGATTTAATGAAGAACATAAAATTGGGTCAAGAGAAGTAAAGGCAGAATTATTCTTCTCAATTGAATTGTCCCAGGACTAAAACGCAGAGACTTTACTCAACCCCAAATATATTGTGACTTTAAGCATTTTTTTTCTCTACCTTTGAGACATCAACATGTATATATTGCTGAATGCCCTCCACTAATTTAAGCCATTCCTACACACATGATATCAGAACTACGAAAGCATCTTTCCACTGTAATTTCATTTGGATTGACCAGCCATAGTCTTACTAAGGGATTAAATTTGTTCTATCAAAGTAGATGATAATTTCCGTAGTGTGATGGCTATTTTTCCAGTACAGTGTAGTGACATGAACTTGGTCTCTAAAGGCAGGCATTCATGGATTCAGATTCTACTTCACTACTAAGTAAGCTATAAGGATCTTGGCTTAATTTGTCTCAAACAGCGTTGGCTATCAAGAATTATTATTCCCATTTAAATAATACCGAAAATAAAAATCTAAGATTTTCAAAATATGATTTTCCAATTATTATCTTGTCAGTGACACTTCTTGTAACCAGCTTGGAAGAAAAAAATATAATGGATTTCAGTCTTTATATCCTCCACAATGTCTAGCACAAAGTAGGCACAGGAAGTTCCTTATCCTGAATCACTGGAAATTGCTCAGATTTTAGATCTTTCTGAAGTAATCACATTTGAGTTTATACTGAATATTTTATGATATGAATATAAATGGATAATTAAAAATTTCCATTTGCAGAATTCCAAATACTACTAATTACTAGTGGGCTTTCATAATATGAAAAAAATTAATATACTAAAGATAAAATACCATATAGATATAAAAATGTGTTCTTTTTCCCACACAAGATAACAGTAACTAATATTCAGACAATTCTATCAGCTTCTAATAAACAGAATTAATTATTATTCTCTTGGTGTGCATTTCTTTAAATAGAATTTCTCAACTCCTTCCCTCAAAATTCTCTATTGAGGAGTACAGTACAGACTTCTCAGAAACTGAGATATACCAGAGAAGAAATTAAAGAATAAGAAGGAAGACAAATTAGTCCACAAGTCGAAGAACCTCTAGTTTTGAGAATGAAAAGTCATTTTGAAACCTGGTATCTGGCTAATTTCTGTAACAGTTAATGTTTAAATGAATGGTTTTGTTGTAAAATATCATCATAAATGTGTATGTAATGAGATGAGGGAGAGACAGAACACTCAGTAAAAATATAATCTGATAAAATCCTAACATGCACTACCCTTATATAACAATTATATTTATATTTTCCATGTTAGTTTTAATTTGAGGAATTTCTCTTTCTTCGTAAACCAAGACAGCTGAAGAGTGTTTATGAAACAGAATCTGGAGAGACAGAGAGTATAACTCAAACTATAGTACCTAATATTTCCCCCTGTAAATCAAAATATTCAAACTAGAGTGATTTTCTAATCCCACCATCCATTCTTCTTGTAATCACTATTGTTACTAATGACAATTAATAATTCAATGGCCATTCCAAAATTGTAGATATCATTTTTAGTCCCACTTCTCCACCTCTCTTTGATCAGGAGCACATTAGGTTACTAAAGCTCATTAATTCTACTTGTAAAAAAGCAATCGAGTCCATGCCTCATCTCCTCTGCTAGTGCAAGAGTTCCAACCCTCATCAACTTTCACCTTGACCATTGAAACATCTTCTCAACTGGTCTCCTCTCTCCACATAATTCTTCACATGGTCCCAGAATTGTCTTGAAACATAGACTGGTCATATCATACACATACATAAGAACTTTCAGTCTAATTGCCTGCAGAAAAAATATTTCTAATATTTTACAAAGGAAAACATGTCCTCCAGGGTTTGGAACCAAACTCTCTTCCTGCTATGGTTTCTGCAAACATACTGCCATCAAGAAAGTTAGACTCATCTGTTTTCCGTATATTAGTGTGCTCTTGTCACATCACCATGTTTATATTCTATATACCTCTCTTCCCAGTGCATTTCTAGGCATCCTTCAAAATCTAGTTTATGTGAAGATATTTTCAACTCCTGCCTCAGAAGGAAATGAACTGCCTAATCCTTGGCATTCCCATAGCACTTTTTATACCCTTTCTTTAAAAATAATTAGTGGTAAACCAGTCTCCCACTAAACTCCAAGCTCCAATCTCCATAAGAATAGACACTCTGTCTTACTCATTTGTTTATCTCCATCTCTTAAATATGCGTGATACAAATAAGATCACAATAATTACTTGTGGAGAGAATGAATGATATTAATGAGGTTAAGGATCCCATGTGGTGTCACTTACCAGTGTGGTTTTAAGGTTCAACCTATAGAGTTCAATAGGCAACAGACAGAAAGGTGAAGCTTCAGGAAATAAAGTTCCCATGGGAAGCATCAGGAGCACCAAAATTATACATCTTCTTAGCTATATCCCATAATCTATTCTTTCAAACGCTGAATACTTAAGATTCTATTGATTACTGTAAAATAGACACAGAGTTTCTAGAATAATACTATTTTTTAAATGTATTTATTTATTAAACATTTATGAAATATCATCGACATTATGTCTTTCGTGGAGCAGGGACTCAATGATTAAGTACTCTCTTGATGAGTATCTCATATATATATATCAACAATTATAATACGCATTTGGGTTTATTCAATACCATTTTTATCATTCTTTTTTTATTCTCTTAAATGGAGGTCTTCTTTGATTTGGGAATGGCTGTAATCTTTATCCTGTCCTATTTTAGATGTTAGATATCCATATATTTCCCAAGAATTTATATCCATTTTAATTAGAGCTGATTACAAAAGTCTCATTTAGTTGTATATATACCCAGCAACCCTGTCTATACACGTTCCTAATTAAGTATTGCCTTAGTTGATTCATTGACACAAGCACTTTTATTTTCTCTGTTAATTTCGTGGAGCATGAGAAATTTCAGAATCAGATATATTTTTAAAACCCAGCAGATGGCAGTGCAGTGCTGGTTTTAAGATTAAGAACAATAACAACAAAATGCTATTGAGCTTAACGATTTTTTCAAAAACTTTAAACCATCATTGTTATTCTAATCGCAGACAAAAATATTCAAATAAAAATATTTGAAAGTTAAAAAGGTATGTCTTTATCTAGTTGGCATATAAGAATATCTTAATTTTAGAATGGCACCTAAAATTTCTAAGTTATTTTCCAGAAGTAAACTGTGTTTCTTGGTGCATCTCTATACTTAGATATGTGAAAGAGGAGCAGTGAAGGACAGAACAGGCTGAGTGGTGCAAATTGATCAGATCCTGGCCAGAGTACAATTCAGAATCCTTCCAGGGTGTGTTTACATCTTTCCCGCTAAGAACCTCTGACCCAAGAAGCAAAGAGATATTGAACGGAACAGCCATTGCGTTTCTCCACTGCTCAATATAGCGATGTGCTGGAGATTTTAAGTGTTTTCCTTTACTATAAAATGGCTTTCGTTAACAAACTTTGCTCTGCAGAATGCAAAGCTTGATTTTAGTCACTATATTTTCAACTAATATGTTTATAAGTTAATGAAGTGGCTACTAGATACTGCAGATGACGGGATAAACCCTCCAATATATTGCCCCATATGACACATACAGCAGCCCCAGGAGGTGTAAGCATTGGGGGATAAATGGCCAAACTGTAGTATTGACTTATCAAGATGGAAATAAAATAAATATTCCTATTGAATATCTATGAGGAAATATATATCTTCTTTTTCAAAACTTAAAATTCTACATTTTTACAAGTGATTGATTCATCAAATGAAATAGCTATTTCTATCAGAAATTGAAATATATGCTTATAAGTAAGGACTAAATGACAAAAAATACATAATAAATATTCAAGCATTGTACATATCTCATTGGTTGGAAATTAAATCTACTATGCAGCAAACTTATAAAGTCAATCTTTTTCTCAAAAGGAAACATCTCAGTAGAGTGCCTGCCTGGTTCAAGGCTTTGTGCTGATGCTCTAAAGTGTGTTGCAATTGATTTATTTTGTGATGGAGAATTAAACTGTCCAGATGGTTCCGATGAAGATAATAAAATCTGTGGTAAGTAACGTCCTCCCTCACTCTTTCTCTCCTCTCTACTTTTCATCTTCCCTGTCTCTGTACACACACACACACATACACACACACACATGCACACACACATGCACACACACCCCTCAGATACCAGAAACTACTGGAGAATGAAGTATCCCAATAGCCACGATCATAATTTAATACAAAATTTAAAAAATAATTATATTAATGTTTTCCTTAACTTTATTATACAATATTAAATATGAATTAATTACTCAGAATTCCATTTGATGACTATAGAAAGGATGCTGTGATTAACAATGTCTGCCATGAGTGGGGGAAGAGAGTGGCATTATTTTTCATCCCTTATTAAACTACTCAAACCATTAGGAATTTGAATTTGAATGCTTTTTCATTTTTTTTGCCATCATATTGTAATATCAGTCTTTTTTTTTTGGCTATTTTAATGATTCCTAACTCAGTAAGCATCACTCCTTAATTTTTACAGTTGCTTTTATTTGCCTTTTGGGAGAGAAACAACAGATAACAAATGTACTGGAGTTGTAGTTCTGTGAATAATGGAAACCAGTTTTGAATAAGATCTTAATGTCTGATGAATAAAACACCATATTTTGTTTGTAAATTTTAGCATCTGTTTTGAGTGTTAATAATAACTTTACCATTGTTATTATTATTATTAGTTAACACTTAAGTAGTACTTACTATATGCCGAGTATGGCTCCAAGTGCTTTAAACATATTTGTTCTTTGACCTATTTCTTCATTTTTAGCTTGGTAACATATATATGAAATATTATCACATAATTATGCATAAATATACATTGATAAGTAATATGAAGAACTATTTGAATAATTCTAACCTATTATAATCTGTTCTTTAAAAATTAAACAGAAAGCATGAATTGAACAACTTTTTGGTGTGTTTTAGGATAGGCTTTGACCATGAGCACAATTGGTTCCTGAAATGTGTAAAGGCTGTAGTTACAATTTGCTTCACTTTGCTTTTCTATTATTTGTTGCACTTTGCCCTTCTTGCTTGATATTAATTGATAATGAATGCTCCAATAACAACCAGAGATTAAAAAGTTGCCTATCCACTCCGTACATACTTTAAAAGACAGGCACTTGGTCTCTTTCCCAGTACCAACTCAAAAACGGCAACTCGACTAAAGAGGCTTCTATTAAGCAATCCCAATTCAAATGTTCTTTGATAAAATGCAAACCTTCAAAATTTAACTATATACTTTGAAGTGCACTCAGAGCATATTGGAAGAAAGTGCAGGCTACAGATATTTTTTAATCTATTTTATATAACTAAGTTACTCAAAGGAGAAGAAAGCCACATTCTTTTTTGCTGTGGTTTTCAGGCAGTTTCCAAACCCTTTTCAGGGAGAATATGATACAAGTGTGCCATCAAGAGGTAACAGAAGTGATGTTGATCTATGCTTCAAAAATAACAACATATGTCAAAGTTAGACATGCAGCTTTAAGTCTATATCATGATCAATAATCTTAAAGGCAGGGAAATATATGAGTTGAATAATCAAAAAATGTACTATACCTATTATTTGGTCTATACTGTCATGGAGTTAATAATTTTCATGATAAATTAATATCAGTGCATATAAGAAAATAACCATAGAAGTATCATATAAGTGTGACAACTTGCCCTAAGATAAGTTGTAAGGCCATGAATTATTTTTCTGAGCCACTATAAACTCATGACCTAAGCCTCAGTATTAGAACTGAATTAATTCTCTAAGTTTACCTTAAAGACGTAATCAAACTGCATTATTACTTTTTAATATTATGCAGGTTTTGTGTTCATTGAACCTTAGTATCAACTGGTCATCTAGCTTTCTTAGTGTCAATATGTCACTAACTTTCTTAAGCCTCTCGATCCTCATTTTTCCATTTTTCTTTACTCTCTTCATTATTTGTATTTTAAAGTTAACATTGTATCTATTTTGGAAAATAAATTTAAAGCCTTGTGGAATAAGGAAGTAAACAAATCAATTACTCTGCCCATCATTTAATCATTAATAATGAGGAGCCCAAAAGCCAAGTGCACTTGTCAGCACCAACTCGAACTTGTAATAGCATAATTTCTATATGAAAGCCCTTGTCCATCAATCTACATTCACAGAAAAATTAACTTAGAATTCTCTCTATATGAAATTGACCTTTGTGCTCTCTTTTTTCTCCAGCTGTGAGCTCTAATTCTAGTTTGTGTTATTAATAGAGTCATTAATGTTGACTTCCTCACACAGCTTCCTTTTTTAGTCTTTACTTATTTAGGTTTGCACAACTTATAGCTGACTATAGCTGAACCAGAAATTTCTTTAAATTGTTTTTCTCTTCTGATTAGAATTGCATCAGCAAGAAAGTTTACTTTTTAGCTGACCTATGAGAAAAAAAGATGCTGACTCACACCTTTAGGGCAATGTTCAGGCCTATTTAGAAGTTGGCAAGTGTCTCCATAGGTTGCTTGCATGCCTCGTGTACGTGCAATATACCTGGATAGATGGGCATAGACTATGTTTGATGTATATATCTGGAGAATTCAATGCTGTGAGCAAACACACAGCTGGTAAAAAGAGCCAGCGGAGGGAGCTCTCAGTGGGTCCTCAGAAGACCCTTATGAATCACATCCTACTACAGGCAACATTTTGGATAGGGCAATAGAATGTCTGGTATTATTTGACAGGCTCATTTATCTCTCTCTCAGAATTTCTTCTGATGCTGCACTGGAAAATACTGTGCAGTCTACAAAGTTATAATCCTGGACACCCAGTAATCCTACTCATCCATGGCTGGGTTGTATGTGTTTTTCAGAAAGGCTATTCTGCCTCATTGTCTTATGTAAAATTGGGTTCTCCAGAAACATCCTGAAATTAAGTAAAAGAATGTATGAGAAAGCCCCTAGAACAAGCCTATGTTTTTAAATATTATATTTTGGCATTCTGAACCTTGTTATTGTGAGTAGTTCAATACCATTATAATTTTATTTTAGATTTCTTTAGAAGTATTCTTCTTAATCTTTACTTGCTTGCAGGAATTCACCAAAGGCCCTTTAGAGTAGAGCTAGACCTGTAGATTATCCGTTCTGACAAAAACTCAACAACTTCATAGAAAACTAGACAGGCAAACTGATTATATTCTTTAGGACAGGCTAAATACTACAATAAACAACCTTAGTAATAGAAGACAATAAGAGTTTATTTATGTCACAATCCAAAAAAGATGACAAGGGGCTGTGATCTCTGTAGGCATTTGGGATACCTGCTACTTCCCCACCGTCCCTTCTTTCCCCAGTGTCCTCCACTGGATTCTTTGCAACCTACTGACAGAGAAGAAAAGAATGTTACGGAAGATCTTTTTAGAAATCATATCTGGAAATAAACACAATCACTTCCTTAATAGTTTATTGACTGTACTCAGTCACAGGGCCCCACTTTGGGAAGTGCATTCTAGTTATGTGCCTAGGAAGGGACCAAAAAAGGGTATGGGAAACATGCAACAGTCTCTGCCACCAGGGACATAACTCAGCTCTTTGGAGAATTATGGCTCCTGCTGTGCAGCACAAAGCTGTCCATACCTTTCCCCCGAAATGTAGTGAATGGATGTGAAGAATTACTAAAATGTGATCAGCTTTGCAAATAGATTTTACAAATTCTTCAACCAGTCTTGTTTTGTTCTCTTTTTTACTCCATCTTTTTTTGCTTCCTCCTGTTGGTTGTGGAATGCTACTGCAAACGTGATTTATATTCTAATTTTAAGAATGCTGAAATTCTTTTTAAATTTCTTGCTTCTTCTTTCGTTTACAATCTCCTCCTCCACTTCTCAGCTCAAACAGTGGATGATGTCATCATGGTAGTTCTATATATTGTGGTATTAGGAAGCGTAACCCAGTATACTCTGGAGTAAGACCTGACTTTGAACTGTCACTTATAAGCTGGGAGAACTTATGCTAGTTACTTAACCTCTCTGTGCCTCAGTTTCCCCACCTGTAATTTCATAAGGTTGTTGTGAAGATTACATTAATATATATATAATGACTTTAGAACAATGGCTAGCACACAGTAAACACTCGATCAATGCTAGCACTTACATTTTAGGGCTGGTAGGCTTGATTGCTCTACCTCAGTAAATATAAACTATTGTCCGCGGCCATACCACCCAGAATGCGTCTGATGTTGTCTCATCTAAATACAAACTATTTACTATAACAATGGATTTTCTTGCACTGCTTGTAATCTTGGAGTCCATGTGTTTCTTGATAGACTGCGACTAAAAGTCTCTGTATATCACATAAAATA
This sequence comes from Equus caballus, assembly GCF_041296265.1. Lineage (NCBI taxonomy): Eukaryota > Metazoa > Chordata > Mammalia > Perissodactyla > Equidae > Equus > Equus caballus. Next base: position 23,865,731 of record NC_091709.1, on the reverse strand, counting down.
CAAGCAGATACTATTCTTACTTTTATGGTCATTGACGCGAAGAGATTAATTGTCCCATACATTTGGCAGAGTTTGTGTTGGGCAGAGTTGACAGTGAAGAAGGAGATTTTCTTTGCCATTTAGAAAATTATTTAGCGCTGCATTAAAAAGTCACATATTTTACTATTTATCTTCAAATCATACAAATTAGCCTTAACTGTTTTTGTTTGCTCCAGTATTCTACATAAAGAGATTCAGTGACTCTCAACAAGCCGCCATTTTCTCTATTTCCTTTCCTGAGCTCTATGACAGATTGTTAAGAGTTTAATCCTTGCATCTTGGGTCATGATCTTTTCTGTTCTCAGTTTTTTGTTTTATTTTGGTTTGGCTTTTGCCTACTGCTGGGAATCAGTCTATCGAGTCATAATCCAATGCAATGAATCCCTAAACCATTGTTCTCAAACAGACTTTGAATCTTAAAATTTATTTATCAAAGTAATTTTTATGCTTTTAAAAGAATATACCAAAAATTGCAAAAAGTCAACCAAAAACACAAGATTTTTACCAAGACTTCTGTGTGCTGTTCAATTTTGTAACTTGATAGAATCGCTGTATAGTATTACAATGGGCTTTTACATCCATCAGTTTAGGATTAGCTTATTCTAGCATTTAGATTACAAGAGCAGCAATCTAATTTTTATGAATTTCTTTTATTTTCCTACCCTCTGTCAATGCTTCTGACATATGAGGAATTAACAACCTACCAGGAGAAAAAGGATACATTCTAGGAGCCATTATTTCAAAATATGTTATCAATAGAACTAAATGTACAGAAAATAATCTAATAAAAACCAGATTGTGAAAATCAAAAGGACTTTGTTTTTTTTACCATATACTTTACGTAGCAAGTGTAAGAGGAAGATGACAAGCTATAAGGTATAGCTCCTGGTTCGTGCCTTCAACACGATTTTAACCCAGTTGAAAATGATTCAGATACAACTTAAAGACAACTACTAATGCATGACATTAAGAGAAGTATATGAAATAAATATGCTGTAAGAGTTAAAAGAGGAAAATGAGTAATTATGGAAAGCAAAAGTCATATACAGGAATATTGAATGAAAATATTGAGCCATATAGCAAGTCCATACAAAAGGAGCAAGAGCAGTGAGATTTAAAAGATGAGTGCAATAGACTGAATGGATGAAATTCTCGACAGGCCACTGGCACCGTACATACCATTTGCTGGCCATGCTCTAATCATTTTCAGGAGAACATAGCATTTAGTGCACATACTTGAAATTCATCCTAGCTCCAATTTAGTAGGGAAAATAAGACAAAAAATTAGTACTTATTTGTCTACACTGGAAGTTTACAATTTAGATATTTTTGTTTCCTTACAAATATGAAAGATTATACTAAAAATACAGCCTCAGTATGAGTGTTTAGAAATGAAATGTTTTTCTAGGGAACTCTAGGATGGGATGTTCAAGAGTATTTGAAAATAGCTAATAGATTTTAAACATGAGATCTAATCTACTCTCATTTGATCACTTCGGTTTTGTAAACTGGTCTCATACAGATTCAGTCATGAGTGGGCTGTGAAGTGTTCATTAGCTAATTTAAATCCCATTCCGTTTGAAAACTTTCCAAGATTGTTTTTGTCTAACATTAATTGTCATTTTTTCACAGCCACAGCTTGTGATGGAAGATTTTTGTTGACTGGATCTTCTGGGTCCTTCCAGGCTGCCCATTATCCAAACCCTTCTACACCAAGTGTTGTTTGCCAGTGGATTATACGGTAATATGCCATCTTCTATTTCCATTTCTTAAGTCATAAACTCTCTCTCTGATGCAATGTCTTACTACTTTTAGAAGCGTGTTTATTTTTTTAATAATAGTTTTCATTAGCTATGAAGCAAAGCCTTCCTAACTGATAAACCATGCAAGAAGTTTCCCTCTCATTCTTAATTTTTTGAAAAGGTATTCTGTCCTGTGAGCAATGCTGTCTAATAAATAAGGCCATCTCATTGGGCTCTGCAGCGACTTTTTTTTCTGTGGTTGGCACAAATCAAGTGCTACCAAGGTGAACAGCACACCTCTATATCTGGTATCACAAGAAATGGTATTTCATGTCACCCGCATTCTGGCTACAGAATAGTTCCTTTCTCATTATGCCAACATCTGTGTGAAAATCTTCAGTGATTGATTTAGTCACAGCAGAGTAAGAGCTGGGAACACGCTCTATGTATATCCTTTTTGCTATATCTTGAATAACGTTGGAATCAGTTACTATATTTGACCTCCAAGTTCTTAATTCAATTGACCATTCCAGTCATTATGATGATCAATAATCAAACTGCTCACAGCTGATCTACCTTAATCTTTACTTAAGTATTTTTCACAGAGGAGTAGTATCTGTTGTTCCTCCCAGCTATTTGAAGGGACAAATAATTTTTACTCAAATAAATATAAGGGATATTGAAATAAAATCATTACAACTTAAAAAGAAAAAAGTATAGGACTTCTCATAGCCTTAAATAAGTTAACATGTAATGTAAATCTCCCCCCAAAATATATTTCCTATTAAGCCACTGAACATTTTTCTCCCCCAGAGTATTCAGTATAAATGCTCTATGAAATTCACTTTGGGAAATGACATTCTAGTTAGATCATTTCTCTTCACAGCTGGATGGGATTATGGTTTCCCAATCTGACCTACTGTCTAATAGTTTTAATAGTGGTGATGACTCACAAGAAAACTAGAGGAATCAGCATAACAGCTGATTAAAAGAAGGTTAAAAGAAGGAGCCTCAGGTTCTTGCCAATTGGCAGGAAATGGCCCCATAAAGATTCACGAGGTTGTTTTCCTGCGTAGACGTAGCCCAGAGATGAGATGAGGTATGAAGGGAAGATTGTCCTAAGCACTTTTACTTGACATTATTCAGAGAAAGAAGAACATCCTGTTCTCCTAGAATAATTTCTATTTTGGAGTTCAGTCCCATGTAAGTTACGTGATCACTAGGAGGATAATTTCCCCTGCTTTCATGCTCTAGATAACATGTTAACATTTGTGCCAAAAATAAGATTTTGCATTAAAAATGGCACCTCACTTGCCAAGTGAAAAATTAACCAATTTAAAGGATATTGTTTCCAATATAATAACATCAAATTTAAAAGCAAGCATCTATAAATGGCTATTAGCATTGCTCATAAATAAAATGAAAAATAGTCTATTCCTTATTTAAAATGTCAGCAGAAAGCCTTAGAGAAATCTTAACTTGTTTCCCCTAAAAATGGAAAGAACATGAATCCTAAATGAATTCTTCACATAATCATTGGAATTTTATTAATACCAAATAATTTAATTGTTAAATCCACTTCTTAATAAAGCAAGGTGAAATTTACAGGGAAGCCTTATAAACAGAACACAATAAACTTTTGTTGTAATAGTAATATAATTTATGTAATAATCACACAATTAATTAAGAGTTTATATAGTTCTCTTCCTTTTTTCTTTTTACTTCCTTTTCCATTACTTAATTTTTGAAACTATTTTAAGAAATCCACCATTAGTGCAGGGATTATTTTTAATACCCAAAGAATCTGAAAGACTACCCTAAACAAATACTATACTTCATGATGAAATTATGATTTAATCAAGCATATAAATAATCTAAGTATTTTTTCTTCTCAAAACTGATTATTACATTACGGATGCATTGTAAGTGATAGTTTATTCTTCCTGAAGATGATCAAAGTAAGGATAAAGACAAAGATGTTTCGTACAAGTTTAGAAGACCTATTAAACAGTGGAGAAATGTTTAAGATGCAATGAAACTATATTTTGGGCTGGACCAGACCAGCCCTGGAATTATATGAAGACCACATTTAGCAGAATGTCAATATTAAGACTGTGAGTAATGGAGACAGTCTGTGTGAGTTCAAATCCGGCTTCTTCAGATTTAAGATCTGTGATCTCAGGTAAATGACTAAATCTCTTTGATCCAAAATGTCTACGTCTGTAAAGTTCAACATCCTGAACTTCAAGGTCAAAGTCATTATTAAGAGCAATAATGAATGTAAAGTGCTTAGCCCCTTATTAAGTGCTCAAGAAAAGTGGGCTATAAAGATTAACTACGGATTCGAAAATGCAAAATGTATAAACTACATTTAGAAACATACCATTTCCCTTCAAAAAACCAGGAGGTAACCATGACGTCTAACATTATAAAAACATCAGATATTATATCCTGTAATTAATCTTACCTTTATAAATTCCTGTGTTTTTATTGAAAGTTGGCTTTTCTGAATGAGAAGAAAGTAGAAAATAGTATGCATGGGTTTCTTACTTCTTCCTTCAATTGTCTATTTTGAAAAAGTAAGGGACTCCTGAACATGAAGGATCCTGGGGAGCTTCCCTCACATCCCTTAGTTTCATACCTTGAAAATAACATCATGTGAAGAAAAACTCATAATATACTTGCCTGGAGACATCAAAACTTAATTAAAACAGCAGAAATCTTCCCAGAAGTCTGCTTCATTTCTTCTTCCTCTATCTTCTTCAGCTTTGACACTGGACTCCCTAAAGGTCTCACCAACAGTCAGTCCCGCATCCTTGACCTGACCTAACAGAGATGGAACTCATGTAAATGGCTGCTACCATCATCTACCTTGCTCTCCCTCTCTCAGTCTGGGCTGGGAATATCTGCTGCTTCCTCATATTAATCTCTTTCTACCCCTCCAACCTCCCGTGGTTACCAAAGACAGCTGAGAATAGCTCTTGAGTGTGGCATACCTTGCATTTACTTGTCTGTCTCCCGGGGCTGTCAAATATGAGAGCACATCACAATCACTCTGGAAGTATTTAAAAATTTACATCCCATAATCCACTCCAGAATTTCTGAATCTGTTCTTCAGGGTTGAGGTCCATATGTCAATATTTCTTTAAAACAAACTACTACTGTTCTAACCTTACCTCCCTGGAAGCAAACACTGGTCTGGTCCAAAAACCTGGGTTTCTGCTGAGATATCTTTTAATCCTGCCCTGCTAGGAGCTGCCATTCCAATGTCGTTGAGCCTACTCCTTGGATTCTAAACTCCAGCACTGACCAGGATTCTAATACAGTGTTTGTCAAAAGTGAGGTCTTGCTGCAAGTGGACGTTTCCCAACAATGATCTTTAGAATTCCAAAATTAATGACACTTGCAATGAATGTCCTCAATTTCCAGATTGGCCAAGGTATTACTGATAACTTACCGAAAATCCAAGTTTGCCACACCCTTGGCAGGGTCACTTCTTCATCTCCTGCTTGGCCTTGGAGACTAGATCTCTCCCTATTATCAACCTCTTCAACCCTTGGCCAGCTTAGACATCATCACCCAGGCGTCTTCATTATCTTTCAGCCTCTTCTCTTCTGAGGAGTTCAGGGGAACATTGCACCTCCAAGACACTCAGGAATTATTCACATTTCTGATTCTACCACTTCAGTGGGACAGTGGAGTTATAAATAGAAGTTGCCCAAGGCACCTTTTCCCCAAACTTAATATCTGAAAATGAAAATTTCTATTTCTAAATATGAAATTAAAACTTTCTGATGAATCTGTCACCCTTTCCTCCTATTCTTTTATAATGGCAGCTACATAGGTTAAATTTTTTTCCATCAAAAAGCATGTAATAGTTTCTACAAAGTATCGGAGAATACAGGATGAATAAATTAATCTCATCTTTAAGTCACACAAATTCTGGTAAACAAGATAATTAAGCTTGTAGTTAACAATTGCAATGGTATGGATAACATGGTGTTTCCATTCTATGTAAAGGGGTGGCGCCTGTTCAAAACCCAGGTCCTTTAAAAAGTGTCTTTATCTAATCTTGCTTGTTTTAAAAAGTAAATGCATACTGAGATTTTTTAAAAGGTAAGTACGTAAATACAGTAAGTGAATATAATGTATATTATAAGTAATTTGATTTAAAACTGTTTCAAATGAGGAAAAATTCATGTATCGCCACACTGGCCTGTTTCCTAAGTGAAATTTTGGTCTTACTTCCCCAAAATAAATTAAATTAAATTATCCAAATAAAAATTAACTTTTGAGAGTATAATGTACATATTCTTTCCTTTCTGCTATGCTGCAGATAAATTGATATTTTCACAGTATAATTTAAACATAAGAATTGGACCTAAATTTATCTGAAAACTAATTTTAAATATCTATTAAAATACATTCAAGAGTAATATAGCAGAATAGGAAGCCACAGCTTTTTCCCCCAACAGAAATATTGATTTAACAATAATAATACCTTCATGAGAAATCCAGAATCCAGTTAAGAAGTTGCAGTACCGCAGGTGAGCATAAAGCCAAGAACAGGTGCAGTGAAATGGGCGAGAAGGTCAAGTTCATTGTATTTGTGTGAGCTCCTCCCCCAAGCCAGTAGAGCTCAGCACCGGGAGAATGTCTGGTCTTAGCTCGTTACCTCTCCTTTGGAGGGAAAGAGAAGAGTGCTGTGTGCATCCAATGTGGCAGTTTTTCCAAGGGCTGCCTAGGGACTAGCTTCTGTCTCGGTTCATTTGGAGCTCTGATGGAACCATAGTTCAGATGCCTGAGAGGTACTGAGAACAAAGAGGAGCAGGATGGCTTGCTGTGGCCAGCATGGCTTGACATAATTGGGAGACAGCACACAATTCAAGGCTTCTACCTCAGGATGGAAGGAAAGAAGTGCAGTATGTGTCCAACATTCCAACTGTTCTAAGGGCTGTCCCAGGGACTGATATCTGTCTGCCAGGACTTGAGGAGCAGATAAACCTGCACACTTTGAATGCCTTGTGGACTGCGGACAACAAGGGAGAATGGAGTGGCTTGCTGCTATAGAACAAGAGAATTTGCAGTGCCATGTACAGACGCCAGCATGATCCAGAAATTAGAAACTCTTGGAAAAGAAACCTGCAAGCCTCTAATTGCTCATGAACAATCAATGTCTTAGAAGAAATCAAAAAGGAAATTAGAAAATATCTTGAGACAAATGAAAATGGAAACACAGCATAGTAAAATGTATGGGATGAAGAAAAAGCAGTTCTAAGTAGGAAGATTATAACAATAAATGCCTACATTAAAAAAGAACAAAGATCTCAAATGAACAACCTAACCTTACACCTCATGGAACTAGAAAATAAAGAACAAACTGAGCCCAAAGGTAGCAGAAGGAAGAAATAATTGATATTAGAGTAGAAATAAATGAAATAGGGAATAGAAAAAAATAGACAAAATTCATGAAAGTAAGAGTTGTCTTTTTGAAAATAAAATTGGCAAATATTTAGAGAGATTAAGGAAAGAGACAACAGTCAAATACATAAGATCAGAAATGAAAGAGGAGACACTGATGCCACAACTAATTACAGATGCCACAAAAATTAAAAGGATCATAAGAGAATATTATGAATAATTTTATATCAACAAACTGGATAATGTAGAAGAAATGGATAAATTCCTAGAAACATATAACCTATCAAGCTTGAATCATGAAGAATACAAAATCTGAATGGGGCAATTACTAGTAAGGAGATCAAATCAGTAACCAAAAACCTCCCAACAAAGAAAAGCCTATAACCAGATGGTTTTGCTGGCAAATTCTACCAAATATTTAAAGAAGAATTATTACCGATCTTTCTCAAACTTTTACAAAAATTGAAAAAGAACGCTCACTTTATGAGGCCAGCATTACCCTGATAGTCAAGCCAGATAAAGCCACCACAAGAAAAGAAAACAACCAAACAACAACCAGGCCAAGACTCCTAATGAACATAAATGCACAATTCCTCAAACAAAATACTAGGAAATCAAATTAATAGCACATTAAAAGGATCATACACTAGCACCAAGAGAGATTTATCCCTGAGATATAAGGATGGTTCAACACATAAATAAGAAATCAATTTGGTACACCACATTAATGGAATGAAAGATAAAAATCACATGATCCTCCCAATAAATGCAGAAAAAGCTTTTCACAAAATTCAGCTCCTTTTTATGATTAAAAAAATAAATAAACAATCGAAGAAAATTTCCTGAACATAATAAAGGCCATGAAATAAAAGTCCAGAGTTAATATCATACTTGATGAAAGCTGAAAGCCTTTCTCTAAGATCAAGAACAAGACAAGGATGTCCACTCTCACCATTTTGATTCAACATAGTACTTGAAACACTAGCCAGAGCAATTAAGTGAGAAAAATAAATACAAGGCATCCAAATAAGAAAGGAAGAAGTAAAATTATCTGTTCACAGATGACTTGATCTTAGTTGTAGAAAATGATAAAATTCCATAAAAAATACTATTAGAACTAACAAAAGGACTCAGCAAAGTTACAGGATAAAACATCAACATACAAAGACCAGTTGTGTTTCTATACACTAACAGCAAATAGTAAAAAAAGGAAATTAAGAAAACAATCCCATTTACAATAGCATCAAAAAGAATAAAGTAGTTAAGAATAAACTTAACCAAGGAGGCAAAAGACTTGTACACTGAAAACTACTAAACATTACTGACGGAATTTAAAGAAGACACAAATAAATGGAAAGACACCCCATATTCATGAAGAGGAAGACTTAGTATTGTTAAAATATAATAATGTAATATAATAATGTCGATACTACCAAAAATAATTATGAATTTAATGCAGTCCCTATCAAAATCCCAGTGGCACTGTTTTACAAAAATAGAAAAAAAGAATTCTAAATTCATATTGAACCACAAAGAACTCCAAATAGTCAAAATAATCTTGAGAAAGAAAACAAAATGAGCAACATCACACTTTCTGATTTCAAGATATATTACAAGGCTACAGCAATGGGACTGGCACAAAAACATGTCGATAAATGGAACAGAATAGGAGCACAGAAATAAACCCACACGTGTATGGTCAAATGATCTTTGACAAGTGTGCCAAGACTACACTACAGGAAAACAATAATCACTTCAATGAATGATGTAGGGAAAGCTGGATATCCATATGCGAAAGAACAAAATTGGAACCTTATCTTACGCTGTACACAAAAATCAACATAAAATGAATTAAAGACTTAGCAGAAGACCTCAAACTTGGAAACTCCTAGAAGAAAACATGGGACGAAAGCTTCATAACATTGGTCTTCACAATGATTTCCTGAATATGACACCAAAAGCACAGGCAACAAAAGAGAAAATAGGCAAGATGCATTACATAACATTAAAAATCTTCTATACAGCAAAGGAAACAATCAATAGAGCATAAAGACATACTATGGAATGGAAGAAAATATTTGCCAACTGTATATCTGATAACAGGTTAACATTCAAAATATATAAGGAACTCCTACAACCCCAAGGCAAAAAAACAAATAACTCAATAGAAAAGTGGACAAAGGACTCGAATAGATATTTCTCCAAAGAAGTCATACAAAGACGCATTCAAAAATGTGCTCAACATTACTAATCATTAGAGAAATGCAAATCAAAATCACTATTGCCATTATCAAAAAACAGAAAATTAAATATTGGTGGAGGTGTGTAGAAATTGGAATCCTTGTGCACTGTTGGTGGGAATGTAAAACGGTGTAGTCACTATGTAAAACAGTATAGAGGTTGCTCAAAAAATTAAAAATAGAACTATCATATGATCTAGAAATCCCAATTCTGGGTATTTATTCAAAAAAATTGAAATCAGGATCTCTAAGAGATATTTGCATTCCCATGTTCATTGCAGCATTATTCACAACATGCAAGATATAGAAACAACCTACATGTCCATTGGTGGGCAAATGAATAAAGAAAATGTGGTATGTACATACAATGGAATATTATTCACCCATTAAAAGAAGGAAATCCTGTCATATGTGACAATATAGATGAACCTTGAGGACATTATGCTAAGTGAAATAAGCCAGTCACAGGACAAATACTGTATGTTTCCACTCACATGACACATCTAAAGTATTCAAACTCCGAGAGACAGAAAGTAGAATGGTGGTTGCCAACGGCTGGGGGAGTTTGAAATGGAGAGTTACTGTTTAACAGGTATAGAATTTCAATCACACAAGTTGAAAAAGTTCTAAAGATCTGCCCTACAGCAGTGTGCTTACAGTTAAGAGTGTTGGTCTCATGGTATGTGTTTTTTTTACAATTAGAAAAATGCATTCAAATTCTAGAATGCATTAGGAGTTGTGACAACTATTAACAGTGTAATCTTTTTTTTGCTTTTACTTTAGTGTAAACCAAGGACTTTCCATTGAACTGAGCTTCGATTCTTTTAATACATACTATACAGATGTATTAAATATTTATGAAGGTGTGGGTTCAAGCAAGATTTTAAGAGGTAAGTTAAAACAAATATACAATCCCTTATCAAAATGAAAATCTGTGGGAAACTTTTTGGAGTGGTGTTCTCCTTTTGATTTTGAACCAAATATGGACTTGAACTTTAAATTACTAGAAGGAAAAAAACAAAACTGGTCCTCATTACACAATTAATAATTTAGTGCTCTATGTAATCAATCTTCTTAGTGATAAAATATTTCCTATTTCGCATAATCCTCTTGTAACTGATGTTTTTAAAATCATGTGGAATTTTCCAGAGAAATGCAGTTATGTCTTTGGTTACTCTGCTTTGTTTGTTATTCTCCACTAAGCAAAATTCAGACAAATACTAAAAACTATTGTTCTTTTTTTCTCTGATATTGCATGGGTTATAAACTCACAGAATCTCTTTTCCTTTTTTAATATGCACTCTGTTCCTCAGTTTATTACAGGGCTATTATTAATAAAGTAGGTAAAACAATGACTAGCAGGATGTAGGCTCAGTAAATAGTCAGTGTGAGTGTTATTGTCATTACATAACCATTTGTCTTGCGTGCATGGACACTCGTGGAAGCTGAGAAGAGCGCAGGGAATGCACTAATAATATACATGAGCCCACCCCACTTTATTCCATCTGGTTCCAAAATGCATAGACCTATTCATGGTAGCCAACAAACGTAGGAGTGAAATTCCAGGAGGAAATGAAATAAGGATAAAGAAGAAAAAATGGAAATGGAGTCAAGGGAATAACTACTTTCCTTCTCACTTTGGAGGAGTAGTCAAGAGCTAAGATGAGATTGCAAGTGGCACCTGTTATTAAAGTTAATAAAATAATTACATTTATTTTAATAATTTTGGCTTTTAATTGTACCTGTGATTTATTGGATCCTATCCAATAAATGTTTTTGGTTGATTTATCGATTTGAGGAATATTTAAGTATATGATAAAAATATGTATTTTTCTTGGGTTCCACTGATGTGACACGATATTGAGTGCCTTCTGTGGATATTCTTATTTCATCTTTTCAATAAACCTGCCAAGTATGCGTTACAGGAGAGGAAAATGAAATCTAAGAAGGTAATGACTGAGAGTCCACGAAGCTAGTTAGTGTTTGAGGCAAAAATAAGACCCAAAATCTCTGACTTTGAACACAGTGCATTTATTCATTGTGTTTTAAAAGATCCGAGTATAAATATAATAACAAGCATACAGAAAAGAGATGAACTCATGGTAAGTCACATTTTCCTTAAATAAGTGGGCCAGACATTTCATACCACTTATTTCTGTAGTTGATAGACCTAGTTCCTTAAAATTATGTCAACATAAATATTTACACAAGTGGACAAATAATCCAGTTCACATAAATTTCTCCAGGGGCCAATGTGATATTGCTAATAAATTTTAGCATACATTGATCAAGTAATGCTCTCAGCATTTTAACTCGATAAATGCTCCCCCAAACCATATTATGTAGGTGCTATTTATAATCTCTACCGATGATGAAAATTAAATTCTTAGTTATTAACTGCCTAAAAGTGATAGGTGTAAGTTACCCTCATGTTGCTTTCTCTTCAAATACCTTGATTTCCCTAAATGCTATTTTCACTCATATGCTTAGATTATCAGTAATCCATAAATGAATCTTAGAATCACTAGGCATAGGGATGTGAATAATGCACAAATAATTATCATAAAAAATACAATAGGGAAACTAAATATCCAAATAGAAAAAGATCTATAAAAGTACATTTAAATTATAACAAATAGGTAGTTGTTTAATTTTTACTGCCTTTTTGAAATATAAATCTATTTTAAAATTTTTTAAATTAAATATTTTAATTTTAACTTGAGAAAATATGAGAAATGGCATTGGCTGTTAAAGTAACACTTAAAAATTAAAAACAGTATCCTATTTTAAGAAAGGTAATAATATCTTACTCCAGCATCTAGCAAAATGCCCGACATATTATAAAAACTCAGTATTCATTGATTTAAATTTAAATTAACAGGTTTATATATTATGGCATTATAGTAGGTAATCAATACAGACCAATAGCATTTCTCATAACTCTAAAGTTATTTTGTTTTGGGAAAAAAATGCCAATACTTTCATTCTTCATTCACAATGCCATCTTTTTCTAAATAATTTAACAAGTTTCTGTCTGTGAGAGATGCACACAAGATTTGTTTTCATTAAACACCAATTCAGAATATATATCTCAATTATTGTTATCTTTGTCACATTAAAATATATCAATATTTTAATTAAGTTAGGTAAAATAAGATTATCTAGAGAGGTTGCAAGAAAATAAAAGTATCCAGTACCACAAAATAGTTCTTATCTACTTGATTAGGGGTAAGTCAGTATAAACAAATTCTAAAGGCATTTTTCAGTCCTTTTCATATACATGTAAAGTATATCTGTAAAAGTTCTCTAACTGGTAGAAAGTGCCAGAGGAAGGTGGGCATTACATAAAGAAAGATGATATAGCATGCAACAGGGTCTTCTCCAAATAATTATGGGAATTGAGGTAAATCAGAATAGACTCACAGGAGAGTTAATTCAAAAAAGTTTTCTTTAAGATACAATGATAAAGGTACAATATTCAATTCAGTGACAGTAATAATTGTCAGTACTGGTATGGAAGTGGTAGAAGCTGGTGTGTGCTTATTTAATTTTTTGTTCAGAAAAATACATAGATGCTTTTATGTATCCTCAAAGAAAGACAACAAAAATAGCCTGGGTGCGCACACTGAAACTGATTTCAAGCTCCCAAAGCGAGAAAATGTCTTTCTGAATGAGTAGTTGTTATGCCATTCTGTCTATCCCAATACAGGACTGCTAACAGCATATCCCTAATATTGTGGCTTAACAGTTCAAGGCCATGTTTTTAGAATTGAAGCGTACAAAAGCATGCATCGGTATAGCCAGACACACAATAAACCTAGAGGACCTTTCTGAAAGTCAGCTTACCCTACAACAAAAAGAATCATATCATGGACATGGAATTGAGTAATACATGCAAATATTATTCAAAGTAAAGCATTTTGATAAACTTTGTGCTTTTATTAGAACACTTTTTTGTACACTTAGAAATACCCATTCACTCACTTCGGCTGATAGGATTACATTATATGGAAAAGTCTAACAAGCACTGGCTTAAAGTTTCCGGAGACTCTCAAAAATTCTCTAATCGAAGGGCCCAGAAAAATTAAAGATTACTTCCTCATATACCTCCTCAATACCCGCATGGCATTTCTCCCATATAGATTAATTCAAAAGTTTCTTTTTTCCCCTAATAGGGGAACCTGACTATTTCTTCTCCCTGTTATCAGCACTTAGCACCATACCAAATTCATAGCGAGCACTCAATAAAATGTGTTGAATTTATCAGAACTCCTTTACAACACAAAGATGATATTCTAATGGCATAATTTCTTCTCTTATAAATTGGATAAAATAAATAGTTTTGAGCTAGAACTGTTGAATCATACTCTGTAGAAAGTCTATCATCTCTGCCCACTGCCCTCCTCCCTCCTTCCCAATTTCCCTGCATTTTAGTCATGCTTCCGTGTTTTCCTAATTCACAAAACCTATTCACCGGAACCCGTGCTGTTAGAAGATGAATGATGAGTTAATTCACATTTAAGTGTGACTGCTTGGCAAGTTTATGTAAATTAATATTCATAGAAGCATTGGGTTCTTTTTAGTAGAAGACACTAGATTTTCTTAAATAATTATTGTCTAAAAATTTATATCAGTTAGAGAAAAATCCAGCCTTTAAAAATTACTAGGTAATCTTTTTTGCTTTGAACTCTAGCCCTGACTCTTTTATGTAGGAAAACTCTATTACTCTGTTTACTCACACCTTAATTCATAGACCTAAATATTGATTAAAAGTTTCCCATGCCCTGGCGCAATGGCAGTAGTACAGAAAGCATTAAAAATTATCTCTGCGTTTTTAAGGCTTACAACCCAGCTGGGGAGATGGAGAAACAACAGATAGCATTCAATGAGCATTTACTATGCACAAGTCACTGTATCACATGGAAATTACTTATTTACTCCTTATCACAAACCTTTATGGAAAGTGTTATTATATTAAAACAGAGGAAACGGAGACACAGAGGAGTCTAGAAAGACATGGAGTCAGAACTAAATCTCATGCTGACTCTGGAGTAGCCACTCTTAACCACTACCCTCTACTACCTTCCTGGATGTGTAAGATACATGCCTTCCACTGGCTTTGTGGTTCTGGTACTCTAGTCAAGGAGACTTTAAGACTCTGATGAAAATTTTACAAAGTCTCTACAGACGCAAATAGTCTACTCCATTTCCAAAAATGTTGGAACAAATGTTTGTTTGTGTGTATCTCTGAAGCATGTTAATGGACCTCAGGACATAAACGCCTGGACTATCTAGACTAGGGCAATAACATCAGACAGCACAGAGCTCCAACACAGTACAATCATCAAGGATGCCACTGAACCAGTAGCCACATTCCAATCCAACCAGAAGCCATTGTCCAAAAAAAAACATTGCTATAGAAAAGAAAGCAAGAGAGAGGTAGATCAGTTTGAAGCCAATTTTTAGAATGTTCACATCCTTTAATTGACTAGACACTTATGGCTACAAAAATTTTCAATGTGAGAATCATTTGGGCTGCACTGCTGGTGGGAGGAGTCTAAATAGCCAATGCGGTTCTTCAGGAGAAAATACTGAATGAATGACACACAACGTTTTGAGGGAAAAGAGCAAGATGCGAATCAGTGCTTGTTCCTGATGCTCTCTCTTTTAGCTTCTCTTGAAATTATCATGCATATAGCACATTTTTTGATAATTTCTACATGATAAGCACAGAATTTTCAGCAGTTCGTAGAAGTATCTTCCTTTAGAAGTCAGTAAATAACAGTGGGGCTTTGTTTCCAACCTGCAATGTGGTACTTTTCATAAACCTGAATCAGATGCCCAGTTCAGATTACCAAACTAAAATGCAAACCATTGTTTCTTACTCCTTTTTTCCATTATCATTCCCACTAAGGAAACTTTTTAAACCTTTTTTCTCCTAATTGTTCCCCCAGAAAATTTCACTATTCCAGATGTTCTGTATATCTGTGTATGCACTGTATGCATATCTAGGCTTTATACACTTAAACATCAAGAATTTGGGGGCCGGCCTGCTGGCATAGTGGATAAGATCGATGCGCTCTGCTTAGGCAGCCCAGGTTCATGGGTTCAGATCCTAGGCACAGAGCTACACCTCTCATCAAGCCATGCTCTGGCAGTGTCCCAAATACAAAAACGTAGAGGAAGATTGGCACAGACATTAGCTCAGGGCCACTCTTCCTCAGGCAAAAAGAGGAAGATTGGTAACATTTATGAGCCCAGGGCCAATCTACCTCACCAAAAAAATAAAAACTAAAAATAAAATAATAAGAAAGTTTTTTGTTCCTGAGAACCAATTTTTACCCCCTTGGAGGTAATATCACCCCCTTTGAGAATGTATATGCTAAATTACAAGTTTTTATAAAAGCCAATTTCATATAACAATGATGTTTGCAAATCATCATGTGAGTACTTCTTATATCTCAAGCACTATACCAACCCTTGAGAATCAAAAGCTGGAAAGGTATCCGTTACGTAGCCTAGAGTCAAGACAGAAAAGAAATAGCATCAATGTAAAATTCTGTATAAACAAATCCTTAAGTCACCTGATATTATTTTGAGGTCCTACTGTTATGTGAGTAGAGAAACAAAGAAATACTCTTGTTTCTATTATTGTGACTGAGTTTAGTCCCTGTAAATGGCATGGGAAATACCTGGTAGAGCCAAACTAACTTTTAGTTTCATAACTGTCTTATCTGCATGTTTCTTAGAGGAACTTTTTAAGCAAAGAAATGCATCTTTTCTTTTTATATGTGTATATAGTGTACATATCTAATAACTAAAATAGAATATTTTTCAAGCCATAAATATGTATAATAATTTGAAAATTTCTGATGCGTAAGAGAAGAGTCATTTCAATTAAAACAGTTAACCACAGAACTAATGTTTTTAGTTAAGTGAGTGATATCAGCTGGATTGACTGACCTATCAATCAATAAATCAATGGATGGATGGATGGATGGATTTATTGATAAGTGGTTGAATAGATAGATATGTACATATAATAGTCATTCATTTTCTTTTGTAGCTTCTCTCTGGGAAACCAGTCCTGGAATAATTAGGATTTTTTCCAACCAAGTTACTGCCACCTTTCTTATAGAATCTGATGAAAATGATTATATTGGCTTTAATGCAACGTACACTGCATTTAACAGCACAGAGCTTAACAGTGAGTATTGTTTATTCTTTAGCCTTTGTCTCGTCAGATGCTTTAGTATTGCAATGGAATTTTAAAAGTAGCAGAACCTAAAATTTTAGAACAAGATCATAATCTGTTTCATTATGCAAGTTCTGTAATGAATATCTCTTATGTATACTGCTCTCTGCTTGATACTGGGAAAGAAATGAGAAATTATAAAATAATTCATGTCCTTCAAAAGAATCAAGTAACCAATTTGAGAAAAGATATAAGTCAACATAACAGTTAAATTTTATAAACTACAAATAAATATCCAAAGTAAAAAACTGACTTTCATAAAACTGACTCTCTCAATACTCCACATTAACTTAATTTTGACCTAAGTGTTAAAGTTAATAATGGGCGGAAAGAAATATATGGGACAAAGTTTCTAGGGGTAAACCAATGAAGATAAGATGTAAAACTGAAGAACCAGAGGCTTGTCTTTGCTGAAGACCTCAGGGGGGTATAAGAAACATTTTACATTAATACAGTCGGCAACAAAATAGGTGTTTTTGACTAAATGGAATAAGCAGAGGTAAGACGAGTAAAAACAAAGATGTGTGTGACACTTAATTATAAGCTGTATAAGGTTAGATTATTTTCGATGCAAACTATTATAACTAGTCACATTGTGCACTAAATTTGAAATGTTTTCTCTCTTTTTTTTTAAATTCACAGATTATGAGAAAATTAACTGTGATTTTGAAGACGGCTTTTGTTTCTGGGTCCAGGATCTAAACGATGACAATGAATGGGAAAGGGTTCAGGGAAGCACCTTTCCTCCTTTCACTGGACCAGATTTTGACCACACTTATGGCAATGTTTCAGGTATAATTCATATTTAATTCATAAACCAAAAGGAAAGTGATGTGTGTTGTCCTGCAGTTTAAAGTGAGCTGTATTAAATGCAAGACGCTCTTTTCAGATTTTCTTCTTTTAAAATCATGGACTAATAAATGCATTTAAATGAAAATGGTGTTCAAATAGGTAAGTAAAAGACAGTGTTTAAAAGTTTATATATCCTTTTACCCTACGTATGTACAAAATGTTGAAAAGTACTCAGAGGCCATTAGAGACGAGGAGACTTGAGTTGCGGGCCTAGATCCAGCTCTTATTATTAACTAAGTGGGCCTGTGGGAGGTAATTAACTTTTCTGAACTTTGGTCTGCCTTGCGTTAATTTCAGTTTCCAATTGTTCCTTGCTAATGTATAAAAATACAATCAATTTTTGCATATGGATTTTGTACCCTGTAGACTTGTTGAACTTGTTTATTAGTGCTAATACTTTTTAATAATTCCTTAGAATTTTCAATATCCAAGATCATGTCATCTTGAAATAGAGATAGATTTAGTTCTGAGAAGCTGTCTTAGTCCCTTCGTGCTGCTATAATAGAATACAATAGATTTGTTGGCTTAAGCAACTAACATTTGTTTCTAACAGTTCTGAAGGCTATAAATCCAAGGTCAGGGTGCCAGAATGGTCGGGTTCTGCTGAGAACCCTCCTCCTGGTTTGAAGACAGCTGTCTTCTCGCTGTATCCTCACATAGCAGAGAGACAGGGGTAATGAGGGGAGAGGGAGAGAGAAAGAAAGCTTTTTCCCCGTCTATTCCTAAAGGTCATTAATCCCATCATGATTGCTCCATTCTCATGACTTAATTACCTCCCGAAGGCTTCATCTCCAAATACCACAACATTGGGGATTAGAGTTTCAACATATGAATGTGGGACAGACACAATCATTCAGTCCACAGCAGATGGTTGTGAAAGATTCTGATTCAACCATTCAGTTCACAGCAGAAAGATGTGAAAGAGCTGATTCTAAGGCACAGTCCTACGAGAAGAGTTGTGGTTTGAAATTACATTTTTCATATAAATGGGATATTAGAGTTGGACTTCAGGTGGAAACATTAACATTGGAGGCAATAATATCTGACTGAGAAGACCAGGAATCATGGGGAATTATCAGAAGATATGGAACTCATAGTGGGAAGAACACTCATGAACACCTTGGAAGCATGTATCATAATACCCAATGTAATCACTGCGTAGAGAGTTACAGATCTAGAAATAATGTGGATCTTACAAAGTAAGGAAAATTACAAAAAGGACAGAATGGAAATTTGTGCATTTAGATCATTTTCTTAGACAAAATCCATCCTACAATATGACTCGTTGATAGGTTACTGATGAGAATATGATTCTATTCAAAAGGCACATATTAAAATCTTCCTCTTACCAGGCGTGGTTCTAGGTCTTGAGGACGCAGACCATATATTATCACTTCTAGGAAGTCTGTCCAGAACTCCAGGTTGTAACTTTCCTTTCCTTTAAGCATTATAAGCACCTCTTTTATTTATCTTATCATGTGACATTATATTTCCTTCCTTACTTATTTTTTTTCCACCACAGTATTCTCTTCATGAACAAGAACCTTGTCTTTTCATCTTTGAATTCTTAGTGCATTCTCAGTGGCTGAATCTAACTAACATGTAAAATTATTTTTGAATATATGAATGAATATCTACAACTTTGAATCAATAAGCCATTTCTGAATAAGTGAGTTACTGGCTGAATGAAATTGTTTATAATGTAAAAACAATCTGAGCACATGTGCATTATAATTTATTATTAATGGCCACTTCTATTAGAAAAATCAATAGTCTCATTTTTATAACCAGAAAAGTAAATGACTGATTTAATGTCAATTGTGAATGACATCTAGTAAGAAGACATTGAAGAGTTAATTTTTTCAGAGTAGAAATGTACCTGGTTAATCCTGGTTCTTTAGACAATGGCATCTCTAGAATAACAAAATATGGTTCAGCATACTATTTCAACTTGGTCAAAATATTTATTACTAAAAACTACCTTTAATCTAGTTCCATAGTCATCACTAAAAGCTCCATTCAAGTTATTCTTTCACTCCTTGATTCAAGAAGTATTTTGATCCCCAGGCTCTATTCAAGGCCCTCAGAATATATCTGTAAAAAATATGTCAGATTTTCTGCTTTCATGCAACACATATTTTAGGGGAAAAAAACAGAAAATAAGCAATAAATATGATAAGTAATGACATTTTCAGTGTGTGTTAAATGTAAATGCATACTCTGGGAAAATATAGAGCTTGGTGAGGGCGATAGGAAGGGCAGGTGTTGAGGTGCTGTTGCAAATTAAAAGGGGATCAGATTAGGGCTTATTGAAGAAGTAACATTTGAATCAAAACTTTAAGGAGTTGAAAGAAGTAGACATATGGATTGTTCCAGACAGAGGGAACAAGCAGAGCAAAGGCTCTAAACTGGGCATACTTGAAGAAAAGTCAGGAAGCCAGGATTGCTGGAGTGGAGTAAATAGCCCCATTAGTGTCCAGGTAATAACGGACTTTCTACGGCTTTGACTTTTTTTCTCAGTGAAATCAGGGGCTATTGGAGGTTCTTGAGCATAGGAGTGATGGGATTCACACTGACTGGTGGATGTTTGTGGATGGGCAAGAGTGTAGTCAGGGAGACCAGTGGAAGGCTATCGCCCAACCCAGAGAAGAGATCATGGGACTCTCAGATCAGTGGGAGCAATGTGGTGAAAAGGTCAGATTCTGAATATAATCTGAAGGTAAACAGGATCCTGTTAAATTAGTTACCACGGTGGACCTATGGACAAAAATGTGCACTGTGTAGATGGCCAGTCGCATTAGACCAGACATGTTTAGTATTAGAAATTATGACACATATAGTCTCATACATAATTTTCTTCTTTGAATAAATTACTTCTCATGGCCTGATCCTCTGTGGATAAATTAGTAATCTGCACAGCTGAAGACTAACCCATAAGTGATAATGACCTCAACCCTTGAAAGAAGCCTGGCCTAAAACAGTCAAATAATTTGACCACTTTCTTCCTTTATTGAAATAAAAAAATGTCCCTACCATATTTGGACAAGAGTAGTTAGAGGAGAGTGCAGAAAGCATTTATATCCATTGACTATGACAGATACCTTTTATGTAGTTGAGATCTTTGACGTTCAAATTATCATTTTTCTACTTTTATGTCATCATAATAAGAGATAAAATAATTCCACTGATATTTGAAGAATATAAGTACATTACAGGAGAAAAATGGTTTCAGCTTGCCAACAGATTAAATAACTGAAGAAATAAGATGAAACTGACCAAAGTAAAACAGGTCGAATGTCAGGTAGAGGTTTTAAATAGTTGGGTCGGAAATAGAGTCTCGGGAGAAAGTCGTGTGGCAGGAGTTATTTCAAATGAGACAAGTCAGAGCAGTTCAGAGCCCACCAGAGGCAGCGGTGTAATGAGAATGGATGATAGGACTTCATAGGTCCTCTCCAACTCTCATACCAGTGATTTCATAATCTAACGGTCCTTCCCCTCCGAGGGGCATTTTTCTTCCAACCTGCTTTTTTATGTGTCAGATCATCCTCCCTCTGAAATGGATGAGAATTAAATCTCTCCCGCTGTTCCTCTTATCCATGCAGGGGATTTTTTGTTCTTTGCCTTCATTTTAAATGACTGGAAAGTCTAAATGAAACAGATAAACTTTGAATTAACATTGCTTTAGGGAAGAACATCTAAGCCCCTTCATTTTTTGAGTTCTTCTGAAGAACTCTCTCCTGGTGGAGCACCAGCTCCTAAATCTCTGCGCTGTCAAAGCTCAGAGCTCCTCTGTACCTCATTAGAAGCAAAGGGAATTGGTAGAGATGATGACGCTGATGCTGGGCAGCATCTTTGGGTGCTCAGAAGTGGCCCATTTGTTCATAATAATCGGGGAAAATGAGGTTAGTAACATGTGCAGACTTCAGAAATGTAGAGGTCACCAAAGAACTAGACAGACCAAAGGAAGTGCTTCATTGTTGGCCTTTCTCAATGAAATCCTAATTGTTTCTAAAGTTTGGAGATTAGCACAGCGCAGTAGGAAAGAGCATTATAATAGAGACCCTGAAGTCCTAGCTGGGTTTCAATCTCAGCTCTGCCATTTAGGCAAGTTATCTATCCTCTCTCTCTCTGCCTCACTTCCCTCATCTGGCAAGTGGAGTTGATGATAATTAACCTGACTTTAGAGGCATATTATGAACATTAAATTGATTATTATGTTTAAAAACAACAGAAAAATGGCTGGCACACGAAAAATGTTATGTAAAAGTTAGGTGTTAGGGGCCAGCCTGGCAGCGTAGTGGTTAGGTTTGCCTGCTCCACTTTGGAGGACAGGGTTTGCTGGGTTGGATCCTGGGAGTGGACCTACACACCACTCATCAGGCCATGCTGTGGTGGCATCTCACGTAGAAGAATTAGAAGACTTACAATTAAGATATACAACCATGTACTAGGGCTTTGGTAGAGAAAAAAGAGGAAGATTGGCAATAGATGTTAGCTCAGGGCCAATGTTCCTCACCAAAAAACAGCATATCTTTAAGAAGTTAGGTATTGGGGCTGGCCCAGGGTGGCAGCAGTTAAGTTCGCACGTTCTGCTTTGGAGGCCCAGGGTTCGCCAGTTCAGATCCCGGTGCGGACATGGCATCACTTGTCAAGCCATGCTGTGGCAGGCGTCCCACGTATAAAGTAGAGGAAGATGAGCACAGATGATAGCTCAGGGCCAGTATTCCTCAGCAAAAAGAGGAGGATTGGTGGCAGATGTTAGCTCAGGGCTAACCTTCCTCAAAAAAAGAAAAAAGTTAGGTATTATAACTAGTTTTCTTTTCATGCCACGAAAGTATTCAACAGACACAAATCGGCTGTGGTCTTATTCTAAGTAGTATGCTGGGGAGGAAAATAGTTAGATTGCTCAATTTTCAAACGTTTGTTAAGTCTTTTAGGTATCTACGTTTCATTTAGCATGCAAACTTTTATAAAATAAGTATAATGTTAGTGCTTTCAAAGTAATACCATCTTTACTTCCATATGTTTCCCATGATGTTGAATTTTAAAGAATAATATTTCTTTCTAGCATTAATAGAATCTGACTGAATTTGGACCATTCTCCAGTTTAAAACTTTCAATATTTATCTACTAGATTCAGTTGATTTTACATATGCAGTCACAACTTACAAAGTTATTTAAATCAATCTGTTTTCTTCTTGTGAGAGATCTCTGAGTTTGCAGAAAATTCTGCCTTCTTTCCAGTTGCTGCTGTCTCTACATTAGTATCAGGACATGTCCAGCAGTTTTTTTCTTTAATTTAAGTGTCGGGTTGGGGGAGGTTATGCTCAGTTCGTGGAGAAATAAGCAGAAAAAAGAGATAGAAGGTAGTTGTAAGAAAATCCTGATGGCTTAGGGAAGAGAGTCACTGTGTGCTTAATTAGCAAAAGGTATTCAATTTTCAGGCTCTTAAGCTGACTTTGATGTCAATTCCAAGAGTTCTCAAACACGTTTCAAGAAAGTTGAAGGATTTTAAAATACATTGTCATTTGACCATATAAATTCCCATGTGGTTGTGGCAAATATCCATTTAATCATTCCTTCTGTGTATTACGTTAATAAATTTAAAAGTGTAAGAGCGAGTCAAATTAGTGTAACATGAATTTAGCAAACAGCACTCAGTTAATCCATATAGAGAATTCAAAAATATACCTAGTGCCTTTCTTTTTCCCAAAGTTCTAGCAAGTTTAAAAAGCCGCATATGAACATAAATATAATACACAACAGAATTTATAAGTGACATCAGGGAAGTACACGTGCAACTGAGAATTCAAAAGAAGGGGTGGTCACATCCGATTGGGAAGACCAACAGAAGCTTTCCGAAGGAGATGGCAATTTGAATTAAATAACCTCAAAGAATTAGCAGGATTTGACAGGTACAATGTGAAGGGAAAGTGGAAAGACAGGAAAATAGAAAAAAAAAAAAAGACTCCAAAAGTTATAAAATTTCTGAATACTGAAAAATTAAAATAACCTAATTTTGTAGAAGTGCCGCATGTAAATAGGTGAATTATAAGAACTACAGCTGCAAAGTGATATTGAAGTCATAGTGCAGACATCAGAGTGATTTGTACTTGGTTTAGCAGGAAATAGAGATGGGAAAAGGGTTGAAGCCAGCCCTGATGGTCTAGTGGTTAAGATTCAGTGCTCTCACCACCGAGGCCTGGATCTATTTCCTAGTCATGGAACACACTTCGTGCTCATATTATATAATACGAGCCCATATTATATAATAGCAGCTAACTAGAAATACTTCTGAATAGGTTAATCATTTCAGTACTTATTCATGGCATTCAGTGTTATTTTAATTATTTCCTCTCCAACTATATTCTGAGCAACTAAAAGTAAGGTCAACTCCAAAGGGTTATGGAGTTGGG
This sequence comes from Equus caballus, assembly GCF_041296265.1. Lineage (NCBI taxonomy): Eukaryota > Metazoa > Chordata > Mammalia > Perissodactyla > Equidae > Equus > Equus caballus. The sequence goes on along the minus strand of NC_091709.1, from coordinate 23,841,766 downwards.
CATGTAGAGATTGGATATTTTTTATTAGGTTGAATGATTGAGCGCTAACTATATAGCTAAAATAAGTAATCCTGAAATATTACAGCATTATATAAAATCTAAGTAATGTGTTAAAAATATTTATTAATTAATAATATTAAAAATGCATTCATTTCCATTTTACATTTTGTAATGTAAAACCAATGAATGTGCATATACTACATTTAAGATATTTGATCATGATTTCACCTTGATAAAATACTCATTTATTCTGAATAATCTTTGCTTCACTGATTTAAATATGCATTGATGTATCTATTAGCATTTCCACCAGCACATTTCTTTATACCTTCTCCTTACTCTGTGGGTTATAAATGAATGAGTTTGAATTTTATATGCAACATTGCCTATAAAATATTCCATTGGAAAGAACAGGCGAGAAGATGCTTGATTTTAAATAAACACTAAATTTTAGCACTTCATAAAGAATTATATTCAAACAAAGTTAGATTTACCCAATATTTCATTTGCTTCATATTATGTTTTGTTACATGATTCCTGGTTTTTGTTATAGTATGTGAAGTGAAAACTCAAAATAAATTTAAATTATAATGAATTCCAGACCAGAGAGCACTTTGTGCGGTGGCTTGGGTTATTTAGAAAGATTTTATGTAGATTTGCATGCTACCTGCTCCTATGTGATAGGATTAGTTATCATTCAAAGGAATATGAAAGATGAAACCATCATGGTAGAAAATCAGGTAGCTTTTTATGTAAAGAAATGCAGTATAGTCGATGGAATAAAAACTGACAGTCTTTGAAACTCTTATCTTTGCCTTCAGATTTGTATTTGAATACTTGCATATACCATGTTAGGCAACCAGCATATCTAAATACCCTCATGAACTGATTGTCTCTAAAGAAGTGAATTAATCAAAACATTCTAGTAAATGAGAATTACTGTGGTATTTGGGTATGATAATATGATGAAACAATCATGTGGACTCATAATAAGTAAGAATTTGATATATCCTTAGTAATATTCCAGTTCAAGGCTCTTTTTTTATGAATTGAGAGGTCCCAAGCTGAGAAGTAATTTTCCTAAATAGCAATTTGTTTTGGCAGAGATAGTGCCTTCTGGGTTCCTGTCTTATCACCTTTTCACTGCACCTCGATATGTTTCCTTATATTTTCATCTTAAAGTTGTTCTTTTCTGATTTTGAATGGTATATTCACAATGAAAATGCTAATATTTAAGTGAAGTAAAAGTTTTTTGTTGTTTTTACAGGATTTTACATTTCCACCCCAACTGGACCAGGAGGGAGACGAGAAAGAGTAGGACTTTTAAGTCTCCCTTTAGATCCTACTTTGGAACCAGTTTGCCTTAGTTTCTGGTATGTTGTAGATACATGTTAAATATCATATTATTTAAGGAATAACATTGCCTTTCTCCCAGTGCCAGCCTCAGCTTTCACTAAGATGTTGTCCCAAGTTTTAATACATTTGCCGTTACTTTTCCAATTGATAAAGTAAAGTACAGTCATTTGTCACCTAAGACAAGGATATGTTCTAAGAAATGCATCAGTTAGGCAATTTTGTCATTTTGTGAACATCATACAGTGTACTTACACAAACCTAGGTGGTATAGTCTACTATAGACGTAGGCTGTATGCACTAATTTTACGAGTCCACCATCATGTATGTGGTCCATCCTTGACCAACAAAACCTTGTTATGTGGTACATGACTGTAGTAAAATGCTGGGTGACTGCCTGTGCCTTCTCTAGCAAGTCCCTCATGCAAGGGAAAAGGAGGCATATCAAAGGCAGTAAAGGATTTAGAAGAACCTTAAAATGCGTTTATTCTAATGTTGTAGGAATACAATCATTTTTGCTTGTTTCCAAACCAGGTATTACATGTATGGTGAAAATGTCTATAAGTTAAGCATTAATATCAGCAGTGACCAAAACATGGAGAAGATGATTTTCCAAAAGGAAGGAAATTATGGAGAAACATGGAATTATGGACAAGTTACTTTAAATGAAACTGTGGAATTTAAGGTTGGCAAAATACTTTGTTATTTATAGTCATGTATTTGTATTCTAAAAATGATGATACAATTAGAGTTTATGATATATGGTGAAAAAAATTATTTTCTGAATATAGCCAAGTCACTTTCTCTACTTTCCTAATCTACTTCCTTTTTTTTGTCTTTGAGTGCCTCTATTTTCATTTATTCATTGACTTATTAAAAACCACTTATGGAATAACAATTTACTACATGAAAGTACACTTATAATGAGCCATAAAATCCATAGAAACCTTGCAGGATATTTCAGCTTTATTGAGCAACTTTCTAGCACAAGCCACCATGTCTTCCCATGTCCCCTGCCTAACTAGGACTTCCAACATTTTACAAATACCACCTGGATCAACCCCATACATTTCTAGGAAATTATCTGCTCCTCTTAGAACGTCCATGTCCACCAGTATCCATCCACCCTGCCCCACTCTAACTTAATCTCCATATATTTCCTTTAGAAACAAATTCTATAAGATGTATCATTGGAAGTCTCTGATCATTTATTTCACATTAGGGGGAATTAATTTTTTAGGTAACAGCTTAATGTGTTCTCTTCCTAAGAGTGATTGCAATTGAAATCTAGGATAATATAAGCTAATAGTTTGACCAAATTAACAATATTTTAATTGGATAATTTCAGACAAGAGAGTATAAACTTTCAGAAGATGCATATTTGGATAGACATTGTCTTCAGTGAAGGCTTTAGCTCTTTCTCATGACTTGCTGTAAGGCAGGCAGTAATCAATGACCGTCATCTGTATTTCTCCCACCTTTCTTTCTTTCCTTCCTTCCTTTTTCCCTTTTTTTCTTCTGATTCTATCCTTCAATTCTGTGAAGTTTTCTTCTCCATCTTCGTTTTCGATAATTCAAGGGAAGGTAAAGGAAAATGGAATGTTAAGAGAACAGAGATGACAGAAGCAGGGAAATTAGTATTACAGTCGCCAAATCTGGCTCAACTCACTGAGGTTTTTTCTAAAGTAATAAAATTGCATCCACTTTTTCAAAGTTAGCTCATCAGGCAGAGTGAAAGTGTTGAGTTCTAGAAATATTTGCACTTGGCTTTGCCACTTTGTTGAGAAATCTTGAACAAGTGACTTTAGTGTCTTTGAAATTCCGCTTGGGCATGCATGAAAGGGAGAAAATAATCCTGATTTGGAATAGTGCTTACCATGAAGTGGGTGGAATGAATGAACAAATGAGTGAATGGATGACTATAGAGTAGTGTGGGAAAAATTAAATGAGATAATGTGTAAATGTGCCTAGCATAGCAAATAGCCTAGAGCAGGTATTTAGTTTATGTCTTTCCTCTCCTACAGAACAGAGGATCCACGAAAATCCAGCTAAAATGCCCACTGTCCCTAAGAATTTACTATGTTTCATTTGACCACAGGACCTTTCTCCCAAGCCTGGGTCTGCGTCCTCTGCACATCACCCTCACAAGAATCTCACCCCAGCTCCCTGGGTGAACTGTTCCAGCTGGCCCCAAATGATCATATCATACTCATATTTTCTCTTGTTCCCTTCTTCTCCCAGTTAAATTATCTAATCAGTCTGTCTTCCCTTCAGGGGTTATATGCTCTAAGAAGGCAGACAGCTACCTGTATTTCTAATATTATTGAGAGAAGAATCTGGGAAAAGGTTGTTCTCCCTGCCAGATGGTGTGTATGCATCCCAGAGTACAATGGAGTATGACAATATAGTGAAAGAGAAAGACCTAGAGAGAGAGTAACTGTGACAATATTGTCTAACTCAGAAGGAAGACACTTACGAAAATTTAGACTAGTATGAACATATAGTAAGAGAGTTAGGTTCAGCAGAAGGACCTTGAAAAGCATGATCCAGCAATGTTTCCCTATGCATTAACTTGTCCTCCTGTATTTGGAGATGGCAATGTTGATTCTCTGGAGACTGTTGGGCCACAAGAAGAATCAAGTCAGAGAAGATTAGAGGAGAATCATTTCATATGCCTCTCTGAATTACAGGTTGCTTTTAATGCTTTTAAGAACCAGCTCCTGAGCGACATAGCATTGGATGACATTAGCCTAACAAATGGGATTTGCAATGTGAGTCTTTATCCAGAACCAACTTTGGTCCCAACTCCTCCACCAGAACTTCCTAGTAAGTAACCTTAGCGTGCATTTTCCCTAATTAAGTCATTAATATTATCAGGTAGGTCTTTATTTGGCTCACTTTTTATTTCTGCCAAATATTATTTTTTCACTGAAAATCAAAGACTTTAAAATATAAGTAAAATTGAAGCCAGCAAAATATTATATGTTATACATGAATTCACAAAGAAAATCACTTAGTACTTTGCTATGCATCATATTTATGATAATTTTAGTATCTTTTCATTTTTAAAAATAATGCAGATACTGATTTCCATTTTGTTTTCACTAGAATACAAACTAACGCTGTACTGGCAGTGTGGCATGGCCTATAGTCTTTTGGGAAGCAGCCTTAAGAATCTCATAGCCTCCTTAAGGAGTGACGTTAGGCTCTCAGGAGGAGTTTGATTAAGTTTGAAACCTACTGAGCCCATTTCCAGAATAATTTGATAGTAATCATTGGGCCTGGACTTTGAATATACAGACCTGGATCACACAAAATATTTTATCCTGAAATGGTGCATTTGTGAGGTCTTGCAATGTGCTCCCCTCATGGAGCCACTAATGAGCTGCAGTTGAGCAGTGATCGGCTTTCCAGGTCCTACGGGATCTGGGATCTTTAACTCAAAAGAATAAAATAGAGCCTGTGTCTACCTGTGCTCTTGAGTCAAAATGGAAACACCACATTTCAGAAGTAAAAGTGACATTACCATTTATTTTATCCATGTCAAAGGAGATAATGACTTCATACCACTTTCAGACTATGGGATTTCACAGAAAAAAAACAGCATATAATGATAAATGTTATCAAACACCTATTGTCCTTCTATTGGGATGTTTTCACTACATTGTAGTTTTGATGCAAAAACATCCCATTTGTCTTTGGATTATGTTGCTTGGAAGCTGATCTAGCTCTACAGGTTTGCTTGTGTCAAACCTTCTGGATGTTTTTGTTCTGTTGTGGATCTGAACCCACAAACAGAGCACTTTTTCAATTTCCCATTTCCTTCCAAGCACACCTGAAACTTCTCCCATGTTCACGTCAGCAAATCAATTTGCTGGACATATTCAAATTTGGTTTTATTTCCAAAACTATATATTTTCCTGCTTCCAATCCTTAAGCTAAAAAATAAAAGCAGACTTTTCAGCTGAGTGGCTTAAACAACTCAAAAGCTCTAAAGATAAATGACTGGTGTTTGAGAACATGCAACAAATGAGCTGCCGTTAGGATGAGGATAGAATTATATTGCCATATTGAATTTGTACTTACAGCCAACCAAAAGGTTTATATAATTTTATAATTAGCATCTTGTGTATTAACATGTTTAGATGTTTATATGGGTTATACATAAATTCCTCAAGATTTCAAACATTCATTCAAATTTTATAGATATCTAGTATGTACAAAGCACTGCATAAGAAATGTAAGATGTGGCAATAATCATTGACACATGGAAAAATAAATAAATATAATGCATATAAATAAATACTAAAAGCAATATGCAACTATATGCCCCTAAAAATAATAAATGAGAGAAGTAAGTGACAGAGGACTTGGAAGAAGAGAGCATGAACTAGAGAAAGCTTTAAGGCAATATTAAGATTAAGCGACAGAATGACGCTCATAAAATTGAAACAAAAGCAGGAAAGTACTGAACATTCTCGTGTAATAGTGGCCACGAAACTGTGGCAAGAAGTGAATTTCTTAAGATCAAACTCTGAGTCTAATTCACTTCGCTTTGCCCGTGTCTTACTGGTTCTTAACATCATATAAATAGATGATCAATGAACATTGTTAGATACGAACTAAGCCTCTATCTCTCTCTCTTTATTTTTATCAAAGAAAATTTTTATACCAGAACTAAAGCTTGAAAACGATGGTGGGGATTGGGATGGAGAAAATACCAATGGGAATGCAATAATTTGGGATTTGGGGCATTGTTTAAAAATAATTGTCTCCTTCATTTTGTGTAGGTGCACAAAAACATTTGTCTATTTTATAAAAGATTTTCATGCAAAAAAAACCATAATCATTAAAATCACTGCTTGTTTGGTAAATAATTCCCATGAATACCAGATATTAGCAACATCTTGCTATTTTGTTATTGCAATCATTTTAAACGATAGATTTTCTTCATAATCTTTCCTGCCAGCGTATCCCCCCATTCATCAGTAAGTGGTCAAGAAGAAAAATTTTCTAAGTGGAAGTAACCAGTTTCACAGGCTTGATGTTTTAAAAGTAGCAAAATCTTATCATTATGTAAAATAGAAAATTTGAGATAATTTTGCACATAATATCATACATATAAATAAAGGTTTAAATATGATTTCCCATACTAAATTTTTATCTGTAAAACCCATACAGTCCTCATTTCTATTCCAGTCAGAAAGAGAAAAGCATAATCCCTCAATGTCAAGGAAGCATGTTCTCCTACGTTATTTTAACAATAGGGAAATTATAACGCTGGAATAACCCATCTGATTTTAAAATATAAACTTTAGAATTTGCCCAGAATATATTTGTTCCAGTTTCCAAATGGTTCACTTCAGGGCAATATTTAGCACAGCAGAAAATGTTAATTACCATCAAATGCATTCTGAACAATTTCATTCTAATGCCATGTGCAATTGGTTCAGTGAAATTCTTATTTGAGCAGAGCTTTTCTGGTTCCAGATCACTGATTTGTTTAAGCAGAAATAAAAGGAAACCATGGCTGACTGGCTAATAGCCTTTCTTTGGCTCTTATAGAGCATTTAAATAAGAAAATGAGCCCAGACAAGTAACTGACTAGCAAAGGTCAGTTTCCCTCCTTGTGTCTAGGGATCACACTGAGCCTAGTTTGGGGAAATATAAGCTCAGTTTTCATAATTTTGTCACTTCCGTCACTTACTGCAGCATCAGTTCTAGGATTGCTGCCCTGCGACACCAGCACAAATAACTTAAATGTGGGGACTGTATTGAGAACACTTTAAAAAAGGAAACTTTCCAGTATACAAATATCATGCCAATTTGCAACACAATTGGGATAATTCGTGACTAGATACCTACTAAATAAAATAGGTATATACAAAAAGAAAGCCGCATTTCAGCCTCCTAACTTATTTCTTTGACTATTAAAACTAGTTAAGAAAGAAAAAAACAAGCTACGGTTTTAGCTATTATAATAGTCATTCTTTATTTCCACAGTTTTGCTCTATTTGACCCTTGATAGGCCATTTTCCATTTCCAACGACAAAATAAAAGTTAATTTGGAGTTTCATAGGCATGACATTATACTTAGAGCTAAATAGTCTACTTTTAGTTCTTCATGTAGAAATGACTTAGAACCTACCAACCTCTCTTGTAATTGGTGGCCATATTCCAGTAGAGTTGCTTGCCTCTTGTATCATCGGTATGAGTTGATATTCAAATCCCTAAAAAAATTATGCTCCTCTCAATACTCGTATGCTCCTGTCTCAATGTATTTTTTATTGCTATTCTATTTTGTTCTCATCTTTTTTACCTTTAAAGCTAATAGCTTATTTATTAGAGCTATCATTGGCTATATTTCTGTTAATTACAAATAAAATTTAGGCCACAATGAATGAAAATTTGAACTTTATTGTCATAAATGTAATAATAATATTAACATCATGGCTGGTCACTATAACCTGTTAATGGAAACATAAATTTTCATAAACTGAACACAAAGTTTTCATGGGAGATTTCATTTTATATTACAACCTAAACTTTTTAAATGTTATCTGTAATACTGTGGGACCATGTATTACTAGGATGATAAAAAATAATTGCTGATTTTAAAAATTAGCCACTTTCAACATATTCAAAAATCAATGTGAATTACATCTCTTGTTTCCCTCAGGTAAGAGTACCAGTCAAAAATGTATTTTTACCATATCTTTATTTCTTGTTTCTTGTTTTATCAAATATATCTTTAATTCAAACCCTCTTATTGTAAATGAAAGCTGGGCTCTCCTCCTTTCCACCTGCAGTAAATGCCTTTATATTGATGCATGTTCATGGATGGCAGAGGCTTAAGTATGTATTAAAAATGACATCCACAAGGAGAATATCTATCCCTGACAACCACTTTGCAAAATACCACGTTATGTACATAGCATATGTAGTGAAAATCCCCATTGGCATAGTAAGAAATTAACCAGAATGCAAGACTTTGAGAGAACAGCTCCAAGAAAAAGAAAAATGAAAGAGTTTAACAACTGTAGATGAAAAGAGTTCCCAGTACCAATTTAACTCTTGTTCTCTGGATGGGGATGGTTTATCTAATGACACAGCATGCTTGCGACATCCTGAATTACATTTAATGAGTCTTTGGCACTTCTGTTAAGAAGCACATGCTATATCTCCACTATAACACCACCACCATTAAAATAAATTGTGTCATCGTATGTAGAGTGGCTTAAAGTGCTTTCCCAATTCTTTGCAGTCATTTATATACAGAGAGTAAATGATATATCTTATCAGGCCCAGGATGAGAGTTATGTTACTGGTCAGTTATTTGATATAAAATTATATTTGAAATACATTTCGAAAAGTACTTCTTAAGTATTTTAAAAGAATGAATTTTCTAAGGCTTCTGTTTAGTGGAGAAATGCTAAGTAAACTGCCTGCCTTGGTAGGCGTAACAGTTATACGTAATATTTTAGTTCTGGTCATGTGTTTCTTACAGTCCTACCTACTCATCTACAACAACATAATGTACTGTTAAGTGTTTAGTTATGTGAAAGTTCAATGTTCTCCAAAATGTTGGCTATTCCCACATTAAGAGTATTTGAGTTTGAAATTTTCCTATTCCTTGAAGAGAAGATGAGAATGATGGTTAAAAATCAATAACAAAAAGAAAAAAACCCTGCTAATCACACTGGCCATGGCTAAATTTGTGAAATAGGAAGATCTGATTTTCCAGTCTTCAAACTGCAGTGTGGTTTTTGTCCCTGATGTTACATTTTTCCCTTCTGTGTTAGTTTCATCGAGAATTAACGGAAGCATTTCACGGCACCCAGATTTATTAAAATTAAATGATTTGATGTATGCGGGAGTTGAGGAGTTGTAATAGATCCTTCTTCAGAAATCTTTGGAAGACAATTAGTCACATCATCAAGGAGTGTTTGCCTCAGAGGAGCAGCTGCTGTGACAGCAGACAATTCCCTCAGCCTTTCCCTCAGCTTTCCCAGTGGAGACCTGCCCTTCTTCCCCATTATCACTCTTTCTTTGGTTCAAATATCTTCTTTAGCACCCTCTGTACAGTGCTTTCTTCCTTCTAGATCTATCCATCATTGACCTTACTTGTTAGTACTTTTTCCTACGTTCACTTCTGTCCTCCTTCTCCTTGTCTATACCTATTAAGTATATGCCACAAACCCATCAAGTGCCACTTATTGAAACTTAGTCTAAACCCTGCCTATGGCTTGGACCAGACAGTGGAAATGATTAAGAGTTTAATCAACTCAGTAGGAGACGGTAATGTTCTGTGGAATGAGTTTGAGATTAACTGAGTGGAAGTCTTGACTTTGACACTACTGGATGTGTACAGTATTAGCAAATGACTGAATACCTCCAATGCTCCGATTTTCCATTTAAAATTGAAAGAATAATAGTACTTACCTAATCCACAAGTTTGCATTGAAAATCAGTACTGACTATGCCAGGTAATGTGTAGGCACTTTTGTTTTCTTTTTCTTTTTTTTTTTTTAAGAATGGCACCTGAGCTAACATCTGTTGTCAATCTTCTTTTTATTTTGTTTTGTTTTTTTCTTCTTCTCCCCAAAGCCCTCAGCACATAGTTGTATATTCTAGTTGTAGGTCCTTCTAGCTCTCCTATATGGGACACCACCTCAGCATGGCATGATGAGTGGTGCTGTCTACTCCCAGGATCCAAACCAGGAAACCCTGAGCTGCTGAAGCGGAGCATGCAGACTTAAGCACTTGGCCATGGGGGCAGTTGCAGCACTTTTCATAAATTATGTCTGATCTATACAACAATTCTGAAAATCTCTAATATCTATCTGTGTTTGAGAAAACCGAGTCTCAAAAAGACAAATAGCTAACTCAGAGCAACAATTTTAATTCACCAGCTCCAAGACGTCTTTTTTTATATACCATGTTCTCTCCCTAAATGAAACAATGTACCTGGAAACACTTTGCAAGTGATAAGGGTTTATAGAGGTTTTATTATTCTTGCTAAATACATCCAGGTCGGGACATGCCTGGCCCAAGAGGGCGCATAAGGTGGACTGGGCCCTACCACCTTACAGAACAAGATAGATTGACAATGATATTATTGTCGAGCCACAGCACCTGCCTCTCTGTCCCATTGTATACATCATGAATTCAGGTCTAAGAGGCTTATTACATACAAACTTGGAAGGTGCACATGAATTTCAAAGGATCCTCATAAGTAAGGCAGAGGACATTTAAAAGAGGGATCAAAGAAGAGCATATGACTGAAGGCACAGCTGTAGGTGTAGAGACATTTAATTATCTCTCCTATAATCTGATATCTATCTTATTGAGATTAAATAACTTCAGTATCATCTGCCTTTAATATAAGGAAAAATACATATTTATCCCAGTTTTATATATTCTTCAAATTAGATTATTTGTATTCTTTTGATCTTAAATGTAACATAGTAATAAAAATGAGATAAAGTTGGGATACTCAAAGTAGTTGATGAATTATTACATTTCTTCAGAATTTTCTTCTAATAAGTAAGAAGATAACTATAAAGTAGGCTAAGAATTCCATAAGGTTAATCTACCTACTTAAAGCACCATACTCTTAAGTGGAAGATCTATGCTCTGTTTTTCTAGTAAATTTGCATTAAGCCGAGTCCCAACCTGACTCCTGGACAATGTTGGCTAACAGATCAGTCTAGAACAGTTATTTGGCAAGTGGGGTTTCAATTTGCCTCCTGTTCCTGACAGTCAAATATCTCAATATACAGGAGGACTAACCTTTCTTTCTACTGGAAAAAAATAAAGAGAAGAAGAGAAAGAAAACCAGAAACGGCAGATTTAATGATTTACTAGCCCTTCCCATAAGAGAGTGGCAGATATAAAATTTGTCCTATTGTAAAGATCCTTTGTTTTTTCTACAGCAGGGCATTGATACCCTATTTCATGATGTTTATTTGCAAAGATGCTCAGCAAAAGTGTCTCCTTGCCCCCAAAATTTTGGACTGCATACTATCATGTGTGCCGCACACTATTATACCCTCTTGGAGATTGACAAAGAACATAAGAATATCTAAGGGTTTTTTTTTTAATTACTGTAATTCTTTATTTTTTATTATATTCTTTTAATTTTTATTTTTTATTGCAGTAACGTTGGATTATAACATTATATAGCTTTCGGATGTACATCGTAATATATTTCTAATTCTGTGTAGATTACATCATGTTCACCACCCAAAAACTAATTATAGTCCATCACCACACATGTGAGCCTAATATCTCCTGTTGCCCTCTCCCCTCCCTCCTTCTGCTATGGTCACCACCAATCCAATCTCTGTTGCTATGTGTTTGTTTGTCGTTGTTTTTATCTTCTCCTTGTGAGTGAGATCATATGGTATTTGATTTTCTCCCTCTCACTTATTTCACTCAGCATAATACCCTCAAGATCCATCCATTTTGTCACAAATGGCCAGATTTCATCATTTCTTATAGCTGAGTAGTATTGCATTATGTATATATGCCACATCTTCTTTATCCATTCATCCCTTGATGGGCACCTAGGTTTCTTTCAAGTCTTGGCTATTGTGAATAATGATGCAATTAACATAGGGGTGCAAGAATAGCTAAGGTTTTGAGAATTTCTTCAGTAAAGAGACCTGTTAACCTGTATTTTTCCCTTACTTGAGTTGCAAGGTTTTCCCTTACACAACTTAAAAATTTGTCTGTCAAAACAAGTATTGCAAGAAATATAATTGGAAATTTGTTGGTATATAGTATTATCTTTCTGAAATAAACATTATCTTACTAATGAGTTTTCATTGCTTTCCTTTTCAGCGGACTGTGGAGGACCTTTTGAACTGTGGGAGCCAAATACAACCTTCACTTCTATGAACTTTCCCAACAACTACCCTAATCAGGCTTTCTGTAAGTCATTTCTTTTCCAGGCCATAAGAAACAAATGTCTACATCAAGGTTAGATTCCTCTCTTGACACAGCCAAGCAGATTCTAAACTTGCCAAACCTGGATACACCTACCACATCTGTGAGATTGCTTAATACAATGATAACAACAAGAATAACAGTAATAATAACTAACTTTTTTAGAGCACTTATTTCATGCCAGGCACTGTGCTAGTGCTTAATATATATTATTTCAGTTAATTCTTACAGTAATTATTTGAAGCAGGTGCTACTACTGTAATTCTCAATTTAAAAAGTTGAATAAAATCCAATGAGTCAGCGTTACTCCAGACACTGCTTTCTGAATCACTCCCTTGATTATGCATAGTATGTCTACAGTGCATATTAGAAGTTTGCAATTTGATAGAATAAAGTCAGTGGAAAGTATAAAAAGTAAAGAGCCAACTGTGACATCTACACTTTTTGTAGATATAGATGAGTGTCAGTAAAGCAGGCAGCTAGAGTAATGTGATTAGATTCTCAGTGAAAAGATGAAATAATAAGCAAGACAAAAAATCTGAGTCTAGAGAGGACTAGTTTGCTATAACTGCACAAAGCCTATCTCTAGGTCAATATTTCTAACAAGAGGAACTTAGAGCTGCAGAGAGATTGCAGTAACATACAGATTCCCCAGCCCATCCTACAAAGATTCCACATTAATAAGTCTGGGAAACAGACATGTTCCTCCCATGGCAGTACCTGGTCAGCACCGCCAATTTAAATGGAGAATTTGACCAGTGAAAGAAATGCTCCAATGACAGTGAAAAATGTATTGTTAGAAAATGTCAACTGTTCTTCCTTGAAATGATCCAGAGATAAGTTAAGTATCATTTTCATAGGAGAATAAGTCACTATTACAGGGAGATATCTGATCCAAAAAAATAAACAGCCATTAATCTAATTTGACTTGTATGGGGAACTAGAGATTATCATCTCTACTTTACATTGAAGATATCTTTCAAATTTATCACTAGAACAAAGTAATGATCTAAAAAATACAGAAATAAGTGCAAAATTCCGATAACAATTTGGAGAAATTTATTAAATGTATTGATTTATTCAACAAATATTTCTTGAGCACTTTACTTGTTAGGCACTGAGTAAGTCAAGAGAAAGCAGACATATTGCAGTCTAGATAGAGATTCAGATAAGTTGTCAGGCATTACAAAATGTCCAAGGTACTGTTATTAAAAGGGCAAAAGCAGGATGCTGTGGAGGGATGTAAGAGATACTTAACACGAATGTTCTGAGATAGAAGATCTTGACTTTTTCTTCAGTGTCCAAGCAAAATTAAGTAATGATAACAAATGAAATTGGAGGCGTGAAGGAATTTCACACCATGTTAAGCAGTTTGGATTTTATTCTGAGAGCACTGGGGAGACTTGGAATGGTTTACAGGAAAATAGTGATAAAATCAAGCTTGAGTTTTAGATGGATCCATCTGGCTGCAGGATCAGAGATAAGTGGCAAGGGAGCCATCAGCATCACCAATTAGGAGATGAGAAATAACAGACTTGAACTCAGATAGTGGCAAGAGAGACTGAGAAGTAAATGGAATTCAAGGGATATAGGAGGTGGTATTGACAGATCTTGGTGATTGATTGGATGTTGTAGGAGAGAGAAGGGCAAGAAAGATACCAGGGTTTCTGGTGGAGACCACTGTGAGTGGATGATTAGTGGTGCCATTTACTGAGATAGAAAGAATAAGAAGGGTGAGTTTAGGAAAAAGATAATTCCGTGTTCCCTTTAATGCATGTTGGGTTTGAGAGATATATATATCCATAGACAGTAAATAATTGGATGAATTTGTCTGTTTGTCAAAAAAATGAAGAAAATACTTAGAAGTCATTACTATATTGATGAAATGATCTTCCCTAAGAGTGAATGAGATTGCTCATACAGAATGAGGAAGGGCCCTAGGATAGAATCTGAAGACTAAATTGTTTAAGGAATTAAGAAAGAACTGGAATGTTTATTGATACTAAGGCTAATAATTTTGTTTTGGTTTGATCTTTTCCAAAATGAACTACCAGCATACAACGTGTGCAAATAAAGATAATAATTACTTTAAAAATGTTAAAGTTTACTTGCCCTACAAATTACATTTTAATCACCTCATTTTCCTCTAACTATAATCATGGAAAATAAAATAAATGTAACTAGAATATTAATATCTTTTGATAGTCATAAATTTTAGATTGTAGAACTAAAAGTCTATATGCAAGCTTTGATTGAAATATTCCATTTTAGATAAAGAAGACAAATTCAATTATAGTAAGTTATTGAGAATTTAATTGAAATTTTACTATAAATATTCTTGACCAGATCAGTATATTTCCTCATACAAATATAAAAAATAACTTGGAATATTGGTTTTTATAAAATGCAAAACGATCTTTGAAAGTGATCAGAAATTCTCAAGAACGTGAAGCTTTTAACAAGAATCAAAAGAATTGTGCTCTAAATTAAACAAATGTGTTGTTCTTTCTTACTTCTAAGGTGTTTGGAATTTAAATGCACAAGAGGGAAAGAATATACAACTTCATTTTCAAGAATTTGACTTAGAAAATATTGCAGATGTAGTTGAAATCAGAGATGGTGAGGGAGATGATTCCTTGCTCTTAGGTAAGTCTGCAATCTAGTGTGAAAGTTGAATGGCTCAAGATGTTGGACTGGTGGAGAGAGCATTTCTTAATAAACGTAATCACTCTTTCTTTTATAACTAGCAGAATGAAAACACAACAGTAGAGTAACATGTCAAATTTTATGTGGAGTCTTTAATATATGGAGTATTTGCAATGATGACGGAATAATTTTCTTCTTGAGCATTCTTGGCAAACCAAAATTAATGTTCTTGATCATTACCAGCCAATACCAGCCAATACTAATTCACTACAATAAGCATCATACCTTGGAGAATAAGAACTGAGGACACCTTTTATGCAATTTTCTATGCACTCTGTGTACATCAGATGTCCAAAGATAGCTATTAAATCAAGTTTTATTTCACTTCAACCTAACAAAATAGTGTTTGTTATATAAAATTTTTAAAGAATTTTTATTTTATATTTTATTATCACTTTTTAAAAAAAATTATAGTGAAGTAACTTTGGTTTGTAACATTATATAAATTTCAGGTGTACGTCATTATATTTCAATTTCTGTGTAGACTAAATCGTGTTATTATTACTTTGATTGTCTGTGTGTCTAGTACTAGCTACCTCTATATAAGTAACTGAGAATGATTCAAAAATTGACCAAAGTTGGTTTTTCCCTATTATCTATTGATCATGGATTTTTTTAAATAAATAAGGGGAACAGTGTACTGTTCTAGGGGAAATTATTGTACCTAGATCATAAAATACATGTTAATGTAATAAAAATCAGTCAAATATAATAGCTAGTATCTTAGTCAACTACTACCAATTTTTAAGAAAGAAGTGTGTTTTGATAAGTCATACATTAAATTATGAAAATGAGTAAAGGGTCAACTGGAATGCATGAAACAACACACTTTACAAGTAAAAGCGTTTTATCTAACTGTACTTTGGACTCATATTAATCATGTCCTATAAAAATCTGGGCAGATATCTATGGAATCAGGATACGATCACATGAATGCTGCCACCAACACGCGAAGACTCCAGAGGGCACTTTCTATAGCAACAAAGGGCAGGGTGGTAGAGAGAGTTCCCCAGCCATGCTAATCCATCATCCCTTATGTGGGGTTCTTCAGCAAACTCCCACAAAGATCTAGAGTTCCAGCTTCCTGGGAGAGGATTTTGAAAGCCACCCACAGAAGAAATAAACAGTGAAAGTCTCTGTGAGGCTAGCAGGCTAGTGCTAGCAAGAACTGAGGAACTTCAAATTTGATTTTCGAATACACAATTATAAACGCCTTTCAAGTAGTTCCCCCATTTTCAGATTACATTGCCCTAATAAAAACTTCAATGTCCTCATGGTCTAAGAAAAATCCATTTTCATCATTCCACCTCTTAGTATCTACATCAATCGTTGAAAAGTAAATAAGAATCCCAAAAGAATCTCAGAATCATAATTTTCAAATTTGTGTGCAAGAAGTTCTTTTGAAACAGAATCGCTCTCAAACATTCCAATATATAAAATATTTAATAAGATGAACATATTTTTAATTAGCTTAAGTCTTTATTGTTGAGTAAAGAGTATTTCATTGTTTCTGAAACCCCCAAAGCCCAGTAATTAGTGCCAAAAGATTTGAAAACCACCATTTAGGTTTATATTATCTGTCTCTAATTAATCCATCGTTCAGACTAGGTTAATGATTCAACTCACAAAAAATATCAAATAAGTTTGGACAAAAATTTACTAAAGGAAACTATAATTTCTGTTATTTTATGAAGGTCTTTAAAAGCAAATAAATAATCATTTTTCCAGGACAACATGAGCTTTGAATAGTAGCGGTGTTACACCAGATAATATTATGAGTAATTCATCATTATAGAGCTTCAGAAACCTCAAGTAATATTGAAAAAGGTCAGTAGAGAAGTTGATTTTCCTAGAAGCAGTGTTCAAAATGTAAAAGAATATACACATTTATTTACATGTGCTGCTTCATGAGCAACCATGCTGCATGCAGTGTACCTCTAAAAGATGTAAGTGAGCAAAAAGGTGTATTTCCTTCTAGATTCAAAGTATCGTCTCACTGATGATCTCGTTTTTCTTTGGAGCAGCTGTGTACACAGGGCCTGGTCCAGTAAAGGACGTGTTCTCAACCACCAACAGAATGACTGTGCTTCTCATCACTGACAATCTGTTGACCAAAGCTGGATTTAAAGCCAACTTCACTACTGGCTATCACTTGGGGATTCCAGGTAAGCGCACTCGAGATTGCATGTCACATTGTAACTTTTAGAGCAAAAAGATAAAAGATAAAAGCCTATAGTATTTCAACACCTAAATACGATTTCAATGTTTGCATTCTAAGACACTCACTCTTCCTCAACTTGGTAAAGATTTTCTTCCTTTCTGAGTGCATAACCACTGTCTGAGTTGGTTCAAAGCAGGAATCCACAATGTTTTTCACTTCTCTGGTGTGTAAAGAATCGTGAATTTTGTTCACGTAAGAGGCCATTTTAAACGTTAGAAGTGGGATACTTGGCACTCTGAGGAAGGAGGACTGTCTGTCATGTTCCCTCTGCCAAGAGCATTTTCAGAGAACAGCAGGGAGGCAGACGAGTGAGCTGTTTGGATGCCAACAACATCCAATTAAAAAATTGACATCATTAACTTCTTGGAGACAGCGGGGTAAAGCCACTGCCATGAAGGATGAAGGAATTTGATGCTGCTATTTGCTGGCATGTACAACCTTCTTACTGTATACTTTTATTATATCTGTGACATAATCAACACTAAAAAGTGAAATTATTTTTTAATTTTAAACAATTTTAAAAAATTCTTTTTTTTGTCAAAATTGCATGCTCATCATGGGTATATCTGTGTCTTTATATTTACATGTAGAGGATGTGATATAACTCTTTGTGTTCAAGATTCTACAGAGAATTTTTTATAGCTTCCTGCTCCCCTGGACTATGATTTTTCTCACACTGCTGCCCCACAGATCTGTGGTTCTCTCCAGGAGCAAATATGTCAGGAAGACAGAATGCATGCTACTGCCTTCATCTATCTTTCCCTTCCACAGCAGACTGTGGTTGTTTTGTCTTTAACTAGAATGTCTGGAAAAAAGGTAGGGTTGGAACATTGATCCTCATCTGGCCTATTTTCTAATCCCATATCCATCTGTGCAAATATCTGTTCCTCCAGTCAGAACACACTTAGATCTTTGACTCCATCCCAGAAAGCTGTACACTTTCAGCTTTACTGCAAATATGGATGTTGATCCGTATCTTGTCCGCCCTCTGGCCCTGAAAGTAAGCCACAACAATTGTTATCCAAGCTAGAGGGGAGAGAGTGGTAGTCCAACCAACTAACTGCCCTTCTGGATTTTGTAACTGGTTTTAGAAACAGCTGCTTGAAACTTGCAAGCAACAGTGACATGAATCAATCAAAATAATCAATTAGTGAAGTAAACAAACACAAATAGTAAAGTCTATGAAAAAAATATAGCGTAAAAGAAAAGGAATAAAATCTTTGAGATCTATAGAAAATTAGAATTTGCTTAGAGTACATGAAAAAGGAGAAAATGTAGAAAATGACATGATTTGTAATGATTTTTACTTTATAAATTAAAACGATTTATTTTTAAATTATATTTATTTATAATTATCTTCCAAAGTAAAAAAAAGAAAATTTATTGACATGAAAATATCAATTGATGTTTTATATTAACGTAAATGTATATGTATAAGTATCTGTGTGTATGATTTTATTTACATGTATATACTGTATATATATGTGCATATGCATATCTATAATTGGAAGCTAACTTAGAAGAGAATTAAATCACTGATTTGGAAAATATTAATTAAGATAATTTTGAGACTACAATTTTGAACTGAGTTACTCTGATTCTCTGACTTGATAATTATGTTGCTACTGATTTTACTATGATGACCTTGTTTGTCTGCCAATATTTTATCTACTATTTCAGTTTCTTTCTCTTTGTGATATACCTATTATTTTAATTCAACATTTGATTGAACTTATGTTAATCATTTGGTTTTCTGATGACACTTTTAAAGTGTAGATGGGTAATGGACGTAGATGAGGAAATTTTGGTAGTTAGTGTTTAGTACTAAGAAGAAAACAGATTTTGGGATGTGTATTGACTGATAAAAGCAAGCTAATTGATTCTTATAGTTACATACAAAGTAAATGACATAATAAAAAATTTGGGGTAATAATAGAACATAAAAAATGGTTTCACTATTATTTTATTCATTTTTTTTTGAGGAAGATTAGGCCTGTGCTAACATCTGCCACCAATCCTCCTCTTTTTGCTGAGGAAGATTGGCCCTGAGCTAATATCTGTGCCTATCTTCCTCTATTTTATATGTGGAACGCCTGCCACAGCAGAGCTTGATAAGCAGTGCATAGGTCAGTGCCCAGGATCAGAACCAGCAACCTCTGAGCCTTGGAAGTGGAGTACGCGAACTTAACCACTACACTACCAATCTGCCACCTTCATCATTACTTTTATACCTAAAATTATAACTCAATTTTTTTCTAAAATATTAATATATAATTTTTAGCTCCTGATAGCTTGCTGAACACCTGCCCCCCAAAATGATATTACAATTTGGAAAACCATGGCCATCTTTGGGCAGGGGAGTATTCTGTTGAATCTTTACCACAACCAGGTTCTTCTTTCTGATTTGATTGGAAGTCTTTGTTAATGGTGTGAGCCGCACAATTTTTTGGTCAATTGCATACCTATTCAAAAACTCTGGCACCAAAATATCCATATTTCCACAAAAATTGCTTCACAAAAGCATGATCAGGAATGCAAAAGCAATAGATAAAGAGATGGAAAAATGTGCGAGTCTGATGGGCTTGCAGGAAAAAACACCAAACCACAATTTCAAAATTATAGACATTCCCAAAGGAAAAGAACCCATCAAAGCAAATAGTGAAAGGTGTGATGGGGGAAAAAAAATTATATACTTTCCGGATCTGACTAAAGTGACCTAAAAATCATGAAGTCTTACTATTTTCTATAAAAAATTGATAAGCAGGAGTTGGTGTTATAATATTTCCTGTTTAAATCTTTAAATTTCAGGAGGAAAAATTTCCAGCAAATTCCTAATCAGAATAAATATAATCATTGTTCAAAGGTGTTAAAAATCAGATCACCTTTATATTTAACTCATTTCATGATGAATACTTGAAAACAGTGGAGTGATATCTGTAAGTTTTTGAGGAAAAACTACTGCAATAACAAATAAATAGGGATCAGTACCATCTGTATTGAACTCAATAGAATTAAGTGCCCAGTTCTGCAGAGTATCTTAAAGTAGAGGAAGCAAATACCTAATAAGTATTCTACTGGAGGGGAAGGCCTCCCAAACTTTTGAAAGAAGTATTATATTTTTAAAGAAATAAAGATGAATAGTAAAACCCACAAACCTATTAAGAGAAAAAATTAATAGCTCTAACCAATAAAGCCGTGAACTTATCCATAAAATCTACAATTGAAATAATTATTGGGCATTCCACCATTTTCAAAAGAGAAAGTACCATGAAACAAAATTTTAGAGACATAGTAAGTCTTTAAACCAATATTTTAAATTATAAATGAGAAGGCAGGAAAGACAGGGAAAGATATGAATAGGTTGTGAAAAGGAAGACAGCAACAAATCTATTCCATCAAAAATATTACAGTTGCTAGTGTTTATTAGATTCTTATAATGAGATAAATACAACATCAAGGGTTTTGAAAAATATTACAATTTCTATTCAAGATAAAAACTAAAATAATTTAATTTATTGCTTCCATAAAATAGATACCAGATTTGTGGTGTAGGGGTTGATATGTTTGCTCACCTTCTCGCTAAATTTCGGTGACTACTATTATGTTCTTTAGGAAATAAATCATTTAGAGAAAACTCCCTTGATTGGAGCTAGAATGGAGTCTTCCATGACTGTCACCGTGTGGTGAATATGCTGGAATGTGGTTTCACATTCCTCCTGGACATGGGACAGATGCTGCTGGGGAGTAGAAAATGGAGTGATTGAGTCGTCATTGGCACAATCTTCTCCCAGTGAGATTTTTACATGAAAAAAAAATGAAAACCAATTACACAAACAGGGAATTGGCAGCAGAAGATAATCAAACTGGTAATGGAAAGAGAGATTGAGCACACATATCTGTCTATATTGGTGCTCTGCTTTGGTGATGATTTTGGGAAAAAGCATAAAAGGGATATCACAAATTTTCAGCATTTATGTGCTTCATTATCTTCTGAGATATTTTAAGGACACCTTCCAAATCATTTAACTGAAATATAAAATAATTGTAAAAGGTACTTTTGTATCTCCTTTCTTTATCCCTTTTTTAACTTTTCCATTTGTGTTAAATTAGAGTATATGAAATATAGAGTTATTGAGATTGGTCTATAAATGTCACTTCATTGCTCTTTTCTGATGCTCAGAGTCTTAATTTGGGATTCAACAGTGCTTATCAGGCAACTGTGGAAGTGGCAGCTGATTTCATTTAGGGGTTTAGAGCCCTCCCCAGATTGTGTGGCATGTGCCTTGGAGATCAATTCAGTTCCATTTAAAACCAAGCATATGTTGACTAAATGAGGCAGGGCTCCAGGAGACTTCACAAAAAGAAGAGAAAATCCAATTCTGAGCAATATTTCTTTTTCCTTCTCTTACCATGGGCATAAAACGATCAGAGATAGGACTTCAGAGGCCACAGAGAGTTAAACTTTTGCATTAGAGACTTCTTAGTGAAACTGAACTGGTATATGTTGCAAAAAATCGGAATCCAGTTCATGCGTGTAAGGAAAATTTTGAAAGAGTTTATTTACACCTCTCATCAGAATTGACAATTTCTATTCAGTATAGCAACAATATCGTTTTGCCCCAGTCAGCATATTTTCATCCAGGGCATTCATCTTACAGACACAAGTTAATTTTTCTGTTTTCATAGGGTATAACCCTAAAACTTTAGCTATAGCACAAAAATGAATGACAATTTTCAGATATTTACACATTTTCATTCATATTTTTACTTAGGTATCTAAATTTGTTTCCATTCACAAATATGGGCTTTTCCAGTTAAATATAGCCAGATTACACTAGTAAAGGAGTAAAATTATCAATAAAGTTGTCTATGATTAAATTATTGGCATTGAGACTTCATCTTTATATGACCTTAACAAGCTATGAAAACAAAGTGATGAGATAATTTAAAAATAACTAGAGGTGACTAACATGCTATAAGTATATTAAGAATTTGATCATGGATATGTAATTAGTGCTGTCAACTTTTTAAATAAATATAATATATATTAAAGTCTAGATTTAAAGTAGAATATATAAA
The DNA here is from genome assembly GCF_041296265.1 of Equus caballus. Lineage (NCBI taxonomy): Eukaryota > Metazoa > Chordata > Mammalia > Perissodactyla > Equidae > Equus > Equus caballus. The sequence goes on along the minus strand of NC_091709.1, from coordinate 23,819,457 downwards.
TATAAATACAAACACATGTATACCTAGTTTAAGCCCTTCTATTTTCTAAAGGAAAATTAATACTAGAAAGAGAAAAGAAGAAGTCAATTAAAATATTAATGTTTGCTGGTAGAATGTGTAGTTGTCTTCGTCCATTTATCATCTCAATAATCTGGTTAAAGAATACCTGTTTGTGAAACAAATTGATAATTACATATACAAGAACCTCTCTAATAGTATTATGGTTGATATATGTAACCTACTTCTCCCATGGGGTAGTAATTTGTAGAAACCAGCCCAGCCACGTCTTCCTTACAATATTTTTTTATTAAGGTAATTTAGATTTGTGTTGAAAAAATACAGACTTTTTCAAAGTTTAAAGTAAATTATGAAAATAGGTCCAATTATTGTTGTAAGATATGCAGAGGAAGGATTAGGTATGATTTCTTGTTGTTTACATGTTATCTGGAGGGGAACGTAGCACAACCAGCACATGAAAGTAAGAATGTTAACACAAAAGTATCAGTGAACAAGATAGTTTTTAAATGTTATTATTCTTACTGTTAAGAGTATTAATTTTTGAGCATTCAATTATTCCTGTTGGTGTACTAAACACATTTCATTTTCTTTAACTTATCCTCATGATACACCTAAGACATAAGCAGTATTTATTCCTATTTGTCAGTCAAGGAAACTGAATCTCAGAAAGATTAATTTATTTGCCCAAAGTCAAAAATAATAAAACGAAAGTGGCTAAATTGCAGATCAAACCAAGGTCATATGATTCCAGAGCCTATGTTTTAATCAACATTCAAATTCAAATAAGTAAGCTTTATCTTCATTGTTCATAGAATTAATTTCTGTTTTTCAAATCAATGGAGTTACCATCAGACAATCAATTGCCTAATTTAAAAATATATTTTTTGCAATAATACTTTTAAAGATTGCTTTATATTGTGTCAATTCTAGTAACGCTCATACTGGTTTTTGAGGCATCTTGCTCATTTAACACAAACTAATTCACTTAACATTTAACAAATATCTACTGATTTCCTACTTTGTACCAGGCATTTTAAATAAAAGTGGCTAGAGTGGGCAGCTTTCAGCTTTTCACCATTGAGTATGTTGTTAGCTATGGGTCTGCCAGGTAAGGCCATTATTATGTTGAGGTACATTCCCTCTATACCCACTTTGTTGAGTATATTTTTTTTATTATAAATGATGTTGAATTTTGTCAAATTCTTTTTCTGTATCTATCGAGATGGTCATATAATTTTTGTCCTTTGTTTTGTTAATGTGGTGTACCATGTTCATTGATTTGCAGATATTGAACCATCTTTGCATCCCTGGAATAAATCCCACTTGATCATGGTGTATGTTCATTTTAATATGTTGTTGAATTCAGTTTGTTAATATTTTGTGGAGGATGTTTGAATCAGGGATATTGGCCTGTAATTTTTTTTGTAATGTCTTACCTGGTTTTGGTATCAAGGCAATGCTGACCTTGGAGAATGAGTTTGGAAGTGATCCTTTCTCTCCAATTTTTTGGAATAGTTTGAGGATAGATATCAACTCTTTTTTAAGTGTTTTGTGGGGTTCACTGTCAAGTCATCTGGTCCTGAACTTTTGTTTGTTGGGAGTTTTTTGATTACTGATCCAATTTCATTATTAGTAACCAGTCTGTTCAAATTTTCTTTTTCTTCCTGATTCAGTCTTGGAAGATTCTATGCTTCTAAGAATTTATCCATTTCTTCTAGGTTGTCCACTTTGTTGGCATATACTTTTTTGTAGTATTCTTTTATGATCTTTTGTAGTTCTGTGGTGTCAGTTGTAACTTCTCCTCTTTCAATTCTGATTTTATTTATTTGGGCCCTTTCTCCCTTTTTCTTGATGAGTCTGGCTAAAAGTTTATCAGTTTTGTTTAGCTTTTCAAAGAACTACGTCTTAATTTTTTTGATCTTTTCTGTTATTTTTTAGTGTCTATTTCATTTATTTTACCACTTTTGTCTTTTGAACTCCATACCCAATTTATAAGTGATTTATCCACTACCTTTACTATATGTTTGCCTTTATCTGTGACTTTTTCTTTCATAATTTTCTTATTTCTCTTTGCTGCTTTTATTTTCCACTTAAAGAAGTTCCTTTAACATTTATCATGAGGCCAGTTAAGTGGTGATGAACACCTTTAGTTTTCACTTGTCTGGAAAACCCTCTCTCCTTCCATTTTGAATGATAACCTTGCTTGATAGAGTATTCTTGGTTGTAGGATTTTTCCCTTCACGACTTTGAGGATATCATGCCGCTCTTTTCTAGACTGTAAGATTTCTGCTGGGAAGACAGCCGATAGTCTCATGGGAGTTCCCCTGTACATAATCTGTTGCTTTTTTCTTGCTGCTTTTAAGATTCTCTCTTTAATTTTTGATCTTTTAATTATAATGTGTCTTGGTGTGGACCTCTTTGGATTCATCTTGTTTGGGACTCTCTGTGATTCCTGGACCTGGATGTTTGTTTCCTTCCCCAGGTTAGGGAAGTTTTAGGTATTATTTCTTGAAATAAGTTCTCTGTCCCTTTCTCTCTCTCTCTCTCTTCCTTCTGTGATTCCTATATGCAAATCTTAGATTGCTTTATGTTGTCCTCATTTTTCAAAATTCTTTGTTCTTTTTTCTGTTCAGTTTGAGAGATTTCCTCTACTTGGTCATCTGGGTGGTCGATCCATTCTTCTGTATTATCTAATCTGCTGTTGATTCACTCTCATAAATTTTTCATTTCAGTTACCATATTCTTCAGCTATGATTGGTTCTTTTCTATATTTTCTAACTCTTTAGTCAAGTTCTCACTGGGTCCATCCATTCTTCTCCTGAGTTTGGTAACCATCCTTATAACCATTACTTTGAACTCTTTATCAGGTAAATTTCTTATCTCTGTTTTGTTTAGTTCTTTTTCAGAGGATTTGTCTTGTTCTTTCATTTGGACCATGTTCTTTTTTCTCCTTATTTTTGCCTAATTCTCTGGGTTTATTTCTGTGTATTAGGTAGATCAGCTATATCTCCCAATCTTGGAAAAGTGACCTTAAGTAAAAGATGTCCTGTGAGGCCCAGCAGCATGCTCCCGTCTAGTCACCAAAGTCAGGTGCTCCAGGGATGTCCTCCATATGGGGTGGGGCTATGACTGCTACAAGTGCACTGGTAGGCAGGGCTGGCTCCTGGACTAGCTGGCTGTGAGGCCTGGACATGCAGGACCACTGCAGGTACACTGGTGGGTGGGCCAGGCCTTTGGTGTGGCTGACTGCAAAGCCCAGCAGTGCACAATTGTTGTGGGCACACTGGTGAGTAGAGCCACACCCTCTGGTGTGGCTGGTTGTGGGGCTGGCAGCATGCAACTGCTGCAGGCATGCTGGTGTGCAGGGCACTCCTTCAGTCAACAGGCCAGAGGGGGTACTCCAAAATGGCACCTGCCAGCACTAGAGTCAGCATGGCTGAATGAGGTCACAAAAATGGCTGCTGCCGGTGTCTTGGTCCCTGTGTGGAATCCCAGTTGCGTCCTGACTCTCCAGGAGGCACTCCAGGCTTAATAGGTGGGTCTCCTTCATCTGTGGACTATGTGCTTTTCTATCTGGTGTTTTTGTGCTGGTTTCTGGGTCAATGAATCTGTGCATGGTCCCTTTAAGAGTGAGTTTTCTTTTCCCTGAACTTCTGTAGTTTTCCTGAACTCATTCCCTGTTGGTTTCAAAGACAGATGTTTTGGGATCTTGACCTTCCTGTGCTGATCTAAGGGCTGGGGTGCCTAATGTGGAGTTGGAATCCCTCCCTCTTCCGGGAAAAGCTCCACACATTAGAGATTGCTCCAGACCATGAAACGTTGCGGCTAGGGTGTGGTTTTCCCTCAGGAGGACCATATCGCTGCCTCTTCCACCTCTCTCAATGTTGTCCCTTGTTGTGGAGGCTATTTTCATCCAGTTTTCAGATCGCCTTCAGAGGAAATTATTCCACATGTAGTTGTAGATTTGCTGTGTCTATGGGAGGAGGTAAACTCAGGATCTTCTTAAGGTGCCATCATCCAACCTCTTTCCAAAATTCACTTTTAGGTGTTAAAATATACTATCAAATACAGTATCAAAACTTTAACGTCATTTAATTCAAAGTTTCTTTTATCTCTGAATTCAAGCATAAACCTTGGCCCAATAACTTAAGATAGAGAAAGGTATAAATATTGTCTTTGACTAATTTTCTACTTTTTTCCCCTTCCATCTTCCCATAGCTCCAGTGTCAGAGGAGAGACAGACAGGAAAAAACCTATCATCACTGTAGTTTTCCTCTGGCTAACAGTGGCTCCTGGCCAAATGTTAGCTTTTATGTAGAAGAGTTATGAGTTCTTTGGAGTGTTCCTCTTCTCAACTTCCCCAAAGCCTACTGCACTGTAGGCATGGGTAATACTCTTCCTAAATGATCCCATATAACTGTTCTCAGCTCCTAATCCCCACCCCCCAGTCTCCATCCCTCCACTTCTTTGTGCTGGAGCCCACTTGTCCTGTCAGATAGCTGTCACTTAATTATCTTTCCAAGTGTCCACATGGCCAAAAGGAAACTCATGCCCTGCCGCACACATGGAGAAAATTCAGATGATTTCTACTACCACCCTCTCTTCTAGCCCTAACTATCATCAAGGGAAATTCCAGTAACTGTCTGACTTCTGAACTCATTATATAGGAAGTGAACAACAATCTTTTTCTTCTTTTAAGAAAGATTAGCCCTGAGCTAACTACTGCCAATCTTCCTCTTTTTGCTGAGGAAGACTGGCCCTGAGCTAACATCCATGCCCATCTTCCTCTATTTTATATGTGGGATGCCTATTACATCATGGCTTTTTCCAAGTGGTACCATGTCCTCACGTGGGATCCAAACCAGTGAACCCCGGGCGACCAAGAAGCGGAACTTGCGAACTTAACCACTGTGCCACCGGGCCGGCCCCAACAGCAATCTTTATTTATGCAGCTATGTGCTCACAAACTTTAGGAAACTAAAGTCATCTGCCATGAAATTTTTCACTAAACTTCAGTTTAGTTTTGTATTTTTCAAAAAGTGAGGCATGAAATCAATTTATTTGGTTTTGAACAGCATTCCTTGTTAGGAAATGGAGTGGATGGAATGGAATAGAATAGAACAGAACAGACTAAGAGTATTTAATTCAGTTCCACAGCACATGCACATTAGTGTATGTCCCAGAGCATTGTTTAAAATCTACTTATTACTAAAGTAAAAAAACCTGAAAGCCCCTACGCTAGTCCTGTGGAAGCACTAGCCATTGTGATTCTGCAGTGTAATAAACTTTCAGCTGGGAAATGAAGTGCTGGCCTCCCTCTTTTAAGGCAACCCAATATGAATTTCTGTCTTGGGGCATCCCTTACTTGGTGCCTAGATCGCATCGTCTTTCCCTCTCTCAGAAGAACCTCCTCCTCAAGGACTCTATACGGTATGCTTTTTCTTTTTTGTGAAGAAGATTGGTCCTGAACTAACATCTGTTGCCTATTTTCCTCTTTTGCTTGCAGAAGATTGTCACTGAGCTAACATCTGTGCCAATCTTCCTCTCTTTTATGTGGGATGCCACCACAGTGTGACTTGAGGAGTGGTGCTAGGTCTGCACCTGGGATCCAAATCTGAGAACCCCAGGCTGCCAAAGCAAAGCATGTGAACCTAACCACTACGCCACTGGGCTGGCTCCTCTATGCAGTATTTCTTACACAAAACTTGAATCCTTTTTTTTTTATAGCTGTAAATAGGTGACAAGTATTTATAGCTGCTGGACCAGTTTTGGTATTTTTTTAGTAAGTGTAGTATGGCTATATTTAGTATCTCTCTTTAGAATGTAACATTATTTATCAATTCTCTGAGATTTGAGGCTACAACCTAGATTCTAAAACAACAGCAATGATTCTTTTTGAGCGCCATTACATTTGGTCATCATGAATTGAGAAAGTCTCTATGGAGGTTAGTATAGTTTAGTCTTGAAACTATTTTAACTTGAATTGTGTCTCCTTGAAAACAACGTAGCAGTGTATAATTAAGATTTGCTAATAGCTTTCAAAATACAGGTTTCCTTATTCCTTATTTTTATCGCGTAAGCTTTTGCTTCCCCATATGGTTGTCCATGTGCCATGGACAGGAAGAGACATTAAGCCTCTTTATTCTACCACCATCTCCATTCTCAGAGGATCCAAATCTCATGTGGCTCTCAACACAGATCCCAACATGTAGCTAATCCTCCTAAGTCATAATTAGAAAACATCTTAAGGGAAGCAAATGCTTCTCTCCCTGTGAGATGAGGGCTCTCCCAGGGCAAAACCCTTTAAGACCAAACAAACAGTTCCAGGACACAGCAGCACTCACTCCCTTCAAACAATGAATAGTTCCAGTAGGCCTCTTTTTGTGCAACTCAAACTCTGGAAACCACCAACTGCCTCCAGATCTGCGCAGTTCCTTCCTTGTCCAGCCTGTTCATTTTCCTTCTGTTTCTTCATATGCCCAGTACATCCCCATGACTCCAACCCTGCTTCACTTGTTTGGAGCTCCAACCCCAACTTCCTTTCAAATTACTGCTATTGCAGAGTTTCCGTTTCTTTATGACTACTTTGTCCCACCTGACTATGCTTTCACTGAGCTCACTATTTCCAGCCTACTCCAACTTTGGTCCCACGAAAAGGCAATTTCTACATTTCGATATAAAGAAAGTTTGGAGGTATTATTTGGAAGGTGAAATGGAGAGATCTTTCTATGCTTGTGTAACTTCCCAATGGTTATTGCTTGTGTGTTCATTTGGGTGGTGGAATTTATTGAAGAGATTCTAACAGAGATTGTGAGGGAGGGGTGTATTCTAAACGTCTCAGCCATCTCTTGGAACTTCCTCAACTCTGCCTCAAAGGAGTGCCTAAGGTTTTGTCTACACTCAAGGCTTTGACGTGACTATCGTGGAGGCATTCTGAGCAACTAAGTGTATAGTCTTATTCAAGATCAAAGCTAATACAACCACGCACCATGGCAAAGGGCTGATGTTTAAAGGGGCAGAAATGGGATGGATACTCCAGACCTATCTATTTGTCATTTCTTTGTCCTATACAATAAATGTTCTTTCCCCACAGAGCCCTGCAAAGAAGACAATTTTCAGTGTAAGAATGGAGAGTGTGTTCCACTGGTGAATCTCTGTGATGGTCTTCCACACTGTCCAGATGGCTCAGATGAAGCACATTGTGGTATGCTTTATTTTTAGGAAAATACTTTATCACTTTAGCTTCCACATTTAGATTCTACAAATATGAAAGGAAGATTGTGAATGTGTTTATTAGGACGTGTTCTGATGCTTTGAGATATGAACATCTCACAGTGATTTCAGCGCCTCTGTCTCCATTCTGGTTAGGAGAAAAGTTAACATGGAGGCCCCTGTTTTTTGTTAGTTTGTTTGAATTGGACTACATTTAATAACTTTAAGTCTAGGGTGACCCATATTCAGGTAGAAAGCATACAATACCACAGAGAGACAATAGCCAATACTAGGCACTCTAGCGCCACTCTAATTGAGTATTATACTCAGTATATCATCTACATAGGGAGGCACCCTCATTCTTATCTATAAATCACTTTCTTAGTTTTGGTCCTTTGCACACTTGATTCTTCAGTATCTACTCCTTCTTCTGCCTTGTTTAATCTTCAGTCCAGTCTCACTTCCAGATCTCTATAACATTATGAGCAATGGCTACTTTTACTGTCTCATTTTTATTTCTAAGCAAATATGTAATGCTACTTATTATGTGCCATGGACTGTAACTAAGCGCTATGAAACAATCTTCATGTAATAAGAATTAGCTCTGTTTTAGCCATGAGAACACTGAGGCTTGGAGAAGTTAAGTGGCTGCCAAAGATGATGCACCTAGTGAGGGCAAGCACTGTATTTTAAACCTAAGGCAGTCTAATTCTAAAGCCAATGCTCTTCTTCCTCTCATAACAGAAAAAAAATGTAAACGGTAATGCTAATTTATAAAATTAAAGTATGATGTTTTTAGGTAAAACTTTCATTGCTGATGTTTTACCTGTTTGATAAACTAGCTTAGCTTGGCCCAACCCCTACCTAGCCACTACTAGCCTGAAGATTCTATCCAAAATGGTTGTCAGATGGTGGGGAAGCTGATAGAATCCAAACAGGAAAAGAACACATGCAAAGAAAATCGTTCTGGAGAAAGAAGTAGAAAAAAATGTCTAAATTGTTTCTAAACTTGAGTTTTTTCTTTTAGAGACTAAATTTATAAGATATCATCTTCATAAATAATTTTTTTTTTGCTGTATTGATATGCAAAGGACTTGCATATCTCTACCTTTTCCACTTTCATAGCTATATGGTAGGGCAAAATTAACTCTATCCAATTTGTATTTTTCAACTCAGGCCTTTCAATACACTCGAGAAAAATTACAATCACTCTCAAAGCTCTAAGTGTTAAGAAAGTTGCACATTTACTTTAGAATCCATCATTTACTTTTATCCACGTAGGTCAAAATGACCCTGTGTGTGATCTAATCTCTTTAGTGCGTCTTTTCAATGGGACAACGAGCAACAATGGTTTGGTGCAGTTCAGAATCCAGAGCATATGGCATGTAGCTTGTGCTGAGAACTGGACCACCCAGATTTCAAATGATGTTTGTCAGCTGCTGGGACTAGGGTAAGTCATTCTGCTCTGATCACTTTTAAGAGATTCTCAAGCTTTTTTATTGGTATTGAATTGGGTTTTTTAAGAAATTTAAAATTTATGGAAGTTATGAATTTAGAAAATACACATAAGCAAAAGGAAGAAAATGAAAATCTTAATTAACCCCAATCTCAAAAGACAACTACCGTGAATGGCATTTTTATAAATATTATATAAATACAATTATATAGAAATGTATTATAAAATCATACAAAATATTATATTCTGCTCTGTTTTGTAGCCTACTCACATGAGCATTTCTTATTATTATTTTCTATAGATTATAATATTTTAAGAAAATGAAATATTCCATTTTATGCTGTATCATAATATATATAGCTAGTCACAAGGCCACTGCAGATAACATGCTTTTCTATATCTTTGATGCGTATTCACAATAGCTCTTTTGGAAATTTGTAGCAGTATAATTGTTGTAAGCAAAGATATGCAAAATTTCCAGACTTTCTCAAGAAGGGTGCAAGTGATAATTCCATATTAATGACTCACCAAAAATGTATTATACCTTCCAGTCTAATGTTGTAATACATTACATCAAATATATAAGTTCACCATATTCATTTTTTATCTTCCCATTAGTCTCAAAAGTAATGAGGTGAAAAATGGAAGGTAGTAAGTAGTAATAATTTTTTTCTTTTAAGTTGTACAGGCGGTCAACTCTAATTCACCATTCTAGTCCTTTGGTATTCTTGATTTTGGAGATTTAACCATATTAGGTCACATCTGGTTATATTTTTGCTTATAGCACCATATTATTTGCCAGTTTGGCTTGTCATATTAAACTATGAAGTCTATAAATGTAAGAACCATGTCTATTTGATCCATTTTTATTGCATTGCTAACATCTAGACTTATCCTTGTCTCAAAATATAGGTGCTAATAAACATTTGTTGAAACAATAATTATTCATTACATATAAATATATATGAACATATAAATATGGATATTAACTATCTAAATGTATCCCAAAAGTTGTCCAATTATAAACCATTATCATTTTCTTTCTGTCTTGAACTAGGGAATGATTTCAGAATTTATTCTAAAAGATTGTATAAAGTTGCAAAGGAAAATAATTTAAGTCCAGATCCACACATACCCTCAGCTTTGGCAGTTATCCCAACCATTCGTAGTTCATCAAAATCAAATGTAATTGATTGCTCTCCTTATAAAGGGTTCTTCTTTCCAACTGATTAATAATCCATATAAGAGAGTCCTCCAGCTATACATAGATTTTCAAAACTTATTTCAAAGTGTTTTTTTAACCCCAAACATAATTTCCACTAGAAATAAGATTAGTGCAGTGGTTAGGTCTTCAATGTAGCCCATAATAACTATTTAATTTCTAGTAGACTGGAGAGAACTATATTGTATACTAATCCCAAGAAAGTACCTAACCACCTCATATAGATCTTTTACTAAAGGAAAATGTGTTGAGGTCCCAGTGACAGTGTCAGAAATGCCCCACTGTAATCAGATTGAGAACTTTCAACTCCTCTTACTTCCTAAAATGCTATTCATTCAGATGGAACTCCCCAGCTCCAAGATTCATCTAAGTGATGCCTGACTCATCAGGGAGGCAATTCCTATCAAGAGCCAAAGGAGGAAGTAAATTTTATCATCCATTATGTAAATAATCATCAATTTAGTTTATGTGTATTAATCAGAAACTTCCTGCACTTTCTATATATTATCCTTTTTATTATGCATTATAGCTTGTACTCTAACAAAAACCCTTTTAACATGAGGGCCTTTCAGACATAACGAATCTTGGAAGAGGGTGTTTTGTAGGGGGAATAACGTTTTTTGAGGAAGTGTCAACAAAACACTGAAACTAACAGTTGTTTATTCTCACTTCAAGTAAAGCACTGGGTAAGTGACATTGATCCGGGGTACCTACTTTAACGTTGATTTTAGTTCAATAGCGAGTTTATACAGGTGAGACCCTAAGAAGTCATCTGCGTCCACTAAAGTTGCCAGTAATGCTGAAGAGCTGTTCTACGGACTCAGGGACTTAGTTTGTAAAGATTAGGCTAAAGAGATTGGTAACTCGACCTTATTTCCACAATTGGTGGATCAGAATGCCCTGGATGACTGGACTTTCATTGCACAGGAGCTTGAGTTCCAATTCACTATCTTTCTAAGCATCACTATGTGATTATAAACATAGGAGTTCTTTCCATTGTGGTTTGGGAATCATAACTAAATTGTTTCCTGGAGGATACATGGGGTTAAGATGAATCATTCACAAAGATCGAAAAGATCAGCATCTTCTTTGACAGAAAGTTTTTAATGAATTTGAATGAAATATGTTGAGTGATAGCGTAATATAGATTCTTAAAATTTCATAAGAGAATGTATTGGAAAGGAAACATATATCTTCATTATTTTTTAACAGTTGCTAATATAAATATATTATTTTGATTACTCCCGGATCAGAAATCTAAGCATTAACAATGATGTCACGTCTAGTCCATGGATGAATAAGGCATGATTTTTGCTTTAAATGCTTATGTGGTGGAGAGAGACACATAAAAAAATAATTAAAATACAATGTGATAGGGGCTGGCCCTGTCACCGAGTGGTTAAGTTCACATGCTCTGCTTCAGCAGCCCAGGGTTCGGATCCTGAGCGCAGACATGGCACAGCTTATTAGGCCAGGTTGAGGCGGTGTCCCACATGTCACAACTAGAAGGACCCACAACTAAAATATACAACTATGTACTGGGGGGATATGGGGAGAAAATAAAAAGCAAGGGGAAAAAAAAGAAGATTGGCAACAGTTGTTAGCTCAGGTGTCAATCTTTGGGGAAAAAAATGTGATAAATACAATGTGCTATAGGAGAAGCTGCTTAATTTGGGCATGTCAGGGGAGGTTTTCTAGAAAATGGCTTGATTTGAGTAGACGACAGCAAATTCCACACAACTGTGTGCTATTTAATGTTTTTTCCCCAGCCAGACTTTACTCCCTAGTTCTCTGACCCCATTTCCTATGAATCACAGCCCTTCCAGCTGGAGACAGGGACAAAGAACTAGATTTTTTAGTGTGTGTAAAGCAAGGAGTACATCTTAACTGCGTTAGACGCAATATTGTTGATGAAGGTCAAGCACTCGCTTTCTTCAGAAATGAGTAGGGTAATCTCTGCAAAGACTTTAATCGTTGAGACTTCACTTATTAAATAGTCTCCATAGTGCTCTAGTAATTGAAAGAAAGTTATAGCCTTAATGAGAATTTGTCTAGAGTAGTGCATGGTAACTGAAAGAAAACTTAGTGAGTTTAAAATGATGTGTTTGCTACAGTGGCAAGTAATTTAGCAGTCAATTTATTAGAAAGGCACTGTAGACTCTCAAGATTATTTATGCAGATGGGGTACGAAATGCAATTTCCCACATATTCAGGTACATCATGTAAGGCAGATATCATCAACCTTCTCTTTTTTAAATGAAACGTTTTCATTCTCTGACGTTTATAGTATGCATAAGTAAAAAGCGCTTTGAATAACATTTTCATGTCTCTGATCAAAGTATGAAAGAGAATATTTTATACTAACGTGAGAATAAATGTTAAAGAAACTTAGAGTAGTGATGTTTAAAATGATATTTCCTAGGAAAACACACTACCCTGTTACTATAGTACCCAATAAATGAACTATGCAGTCAATTCGCCTTGCTAAGCCATTAAGAAGTAGGAGTCGTTAGTTCTGTACAGCTTTACAGAATTTAGGAAATAATAATGTCTTAAAAATAGAAGTAGCTACATGGATCCCTATTAGGCAGCCTATCAGGCGTCAATGTTAACTTTTAAGTCTCATAATAGTCATATGCAAGATACCTTCAGTTCAAATATTGGAAACATCAAGTTGAGACTTTCATTCTCAAACCCAAAATAAGAAATGGAATTACTTCAATGTTCCTCTATTTCAGAGGTGTATTGAAAATTTTGGAGGGTGAGGGGTAAAATGTATTTTTAATAAGCCTCCAAATAAATAGAGCATAATGATTTAATTTCCTATCTAAGCATCACAACAAATTTTTATCTGCAATTTAGCGCTGGGTCTTGAAAAACTGAAAATGGAAACTATGTTTCATATTAGTTAAAGAAATTGGTGGACAAATAATGCTCCTGTTCTTGTCCATATTTTCTGTCAGTGTTCCCAAATTTTTGACCATGTGAGAAAAGACTTAACATAAAACAACAACAAAGATAAGATATGGGAATTAGTAGAAAAAATGTAACTACTACATTCAACTTTAAATTATTTACTCTTATTTGCTAAATTTACACAAAAGTAAATAATATTTTCTGTTATTTTTAATTTGCAAGTTCAGCACTAAGGGACATTTGTATTTTATTCTTATCTATGTTCCTCGGGTTGGATGGGTGTGGTAAGGGAAGAGTGGGGAGCTGTGGGCAAGATAGTGGAAAAGAATTATTTTACTTGGTTAATGGACCAAGCTAAAAAGCTCATCATTTGCCTGAATTACAAATTATATCTGATTTTTCCTATTTTAAAATTAGAAATGTATCAATTAAAAATAAGTAAAGAGAGGGGCCAGCTCAGTGGTATAGTGGTCAAGTTCACGCGCTGTGCTTTGGGGGCCCAGGGTTTGCAGGTTCAGATCCCAGGTGTGAACCTAGCACTGCTCATCTAGCCATGCTGTGGCAGCATCCCACATGGAAGAACTAGAAGGACTAACAACTAGGATATACAACTACGTACTGGGGCTTTGGGGAGAAAAAATAGAGGAAGATGGGCAACATATGTTAGCCCAGGGCCAATATTCCTCAAACAAAAAAAGTAATAAATAATAAGTAAAAGAAAATAATCAATCACAAACCATAGTAATTGTATCACTTTCTAATATTAATCTTTAATAGGTTTATTGTCTAATAGGGTTGGGGAAAACACAGTGATTAGGTAATTGTGTCTGCTATGTGCAAGAGAGTGAAAGCAAGTGTAATCCAAGAATTGCCTAAGCAGCTCCCAAACCTGGTTATACATTAGAATCAGCTCAACTTGGTCCCAGACATTTGGATTCAAGGTGGCCTACATCGGTGGTGCCCAGTGTGTGATTTTAGGACTAAGCTAACAGCAGCTGCAACACCTGGGATGCATGTGTAGAAATACAAATTCTGGAACCACACCTCAGACAAACTCATCTGAAAGTCTGGAACAGGGCCCAGCAATCTGTGTTGGAATAAGCACTTCAGGTGATTCTGATGCATGCTAAAGTTTGAGAACCACTACCTAGGGCAGGCTTTCTCAACCTTCTTTTGTGTGTCATGGACACTTTTGGCAGGCTGGTGAAATTTACCAATTTTTTCTTAGGTTCAGATTTTTAAGTGCCTAAAGTAACATACACATAATTACAAAGAAAATCAATTACATTGAAAATAATTATCAAAATATTAAAAATATGATATGGTAGTATATATTTCTTTATTAAGGTAACAAGATCTACTGGTGGTTCTACTGATTACAGCAACATCAAAGATGAGTATAAATGATATTTTTAGATGTATGTGGCAACTGCAATGTGGTATGAAGATATTTATGTTTGTTTTGGTGACAAAATTACAGGGGCTGCTAATAATATTGTGGTTAGTCACTTACATTTGTATTGGAAGAAAAGACTAAATTTCAATTAGAGGTTAGTGAAAAGAAAGACGTAATTATTTCTCATCCAACTACGAACCCCTACATGTCATCAAGGACTCCTAGGAGCTCCCTGGACCCCCATCCTAGACCTTAGGTACCGTGAGGCCCCAAGGTCTTGGGGCTTTAAAGAGCCCCAGGTGATTCTGATAGAGTCATCCTCTCATGACCAAGGAACCATGAACCTTTGTGTATTTGTTTCGGTAGAAAATATGGAACTTGTACAAAACATCTTCAAAATGTGGCAGTTTGATTTTACCTGATAACAAAAACAAAAAAGCAAAGTGAAATAGAGAAAAATGTCGATTTTTTTTTCCATTGTAACCAAGTTTACATACCCTATTACAGTCATCTCTGACTTAATCTGGGGGATTCCTTAGCTTGTCATTCTGACGCTAGCCTATTTTAACTTCTGTGGAAAACTTCTTTTCCCCAATAGATGAAAACAAAAGCAGAGAGTTTTAAAAGACCACTATGAGAAAGATGTCATTAAAAGGGTAAAAAGAAAAAAGACCCATGGCTATGTTTCCATCAACCACAGGCCCATGTTATTTCTTGCCTGGAAAAATTCAATTCTGATTTCTCCCACTGAGTATTTGAAAACATCTTATTGGGAATTAAGGGACTCTTTTTCTGTGAAATATCACTTACTTGTATTGATACAATTTAGAGAGAATTCTCATTGCCTCTAACGCTTATTTTGACTTACACACTAATGGGTATTTTGTAATCCCAGGGAGATTTGTGTAACAAAGAGAGTACTGAGAATATAATTACATACATAAAAGATTTTTAAAAGTTTTTTTTTATGTTTTGGTATAATTGTGAATCATCTGCCAATAATTTTCTGCAACATATAGCTTTTTAGTCTTATATGAAAACAACAAGAGATCGTGTTTTTCCCCCTTTATCCTTTTATCATTTCCTGAGATACTGTTATTTGGGGAGGGAGATTCTATTCTAAAATGGAAACGGATTATATTCTAAAATTAAAATAGATAAGGACAGGAGAAAACTATGTCCCCATGAGATGAATAACAAAAATTTTCTTGTCTGTTCTATTTCCCTTCTCAACAGTATTTCCAACTCTTCAACCTGTAAATAATGCAGAATATTCTATAAGACCAAGGGCAATTTTGAATAAAATTAATAAAGTTTAATAGAATAATATAACTTCTTCCTCCCTTCCTTTAATTTTTCCTCTTCCTCTTTTTCTTATTTTCTTTCTTCCTTATTTTTTGCTTCCTTCCTCACTTCCTTGTTCTTGCTTTCTTTTCTCTCTTATCTTTTTCCATTCTCTCTTTTTTTCTTTATACCCATATCTTTTCAAAAGAAACTGAGATGATTTATAAGGAAGAGTATACACAGGAAGATTAAGAGAATAGTAGATGAAAATAAGACCCAAAGAAATAAGGAGGCAAATCTATAAAATATACAGGATCAGCATAATTACTAATATTTGTGTCTGAGATTCCTGGAAACCCATGCAAAAAGGAAAATATTAAAAACCACATAACTTTAATTATGAGATGTGTCACAGTTTCCATAGGGAAGAGAAATTTCTTCTGACACTAAATTCTAAAGGAAATTTTGCACTTATGTCTTTATAAAGTAATAATGTGTTGAACAAAATATATGCACTTGAGAAAAATTCATAGTCAATGTGGAGGTGTATGTCATATGCCTCTTAGTCACAAATTAGTAAAATGCAATGGCAGCTGAGAAAGTTATGTTATAAATGAGTCAAGGTTATATTACAAGGGATTAAGGCTATGTTGTCCAAGATGTTATCAGTGGAAACCCTGTCTCTGACAATCGACCCTCTGTGTGGCTTCTCTCAGCCATATTTTTGGTAGGACATACCAGGAGTTTGTTCCTTCCCAATACGTTACATCTGGAAGATAGTAGAGAGAAGCTATCAGACTGACCCATCAATTTCTCTCTTGTTCTTAATAAGGAAGCTTGCACAAAGAAGGAAATTGATTAGGTGAAGATAATTTTTTTCTATTCTATTTTTTTCTTTTCTTCTGTTTTCTTCTTTTCACAAAATTTTGAGAGTGAGGTCAGAAAATATAAAATTAATTAAGCTCATCTGTTTGCTGAGAGCTATCAGTGCTGGGTGAGTGCCAGGTGTGCTGCTATAAATGTATCCAGTTCAGTCATGGTGTTTACCTAACTACCCACGTGTTCTGACTCTCCTGGAAGGATACTTTGCCATCCTTTGCCTCAAATCGCTTTCATTTTCCATTTCCTTGCCTATTAAAATGCTTTCCCCCACCTTCTGCCCTGCCAAAGCAATCCCCTTCTTTCCCTCCAATCTGAAAAGAAAGGTCCATCCCTCTCCAAAATGCTTTTCAGCTAATCCCAACAGTCTCAATTCATTACTTAAACCTTTTGGGGTGTGAAATGAGCTACAGTACCTGGCTGCAGTATTTGTAACGTTCATTATTATTCTTTTTAGCTTTAGTGTATCCAAAAGCTTCAAACATCCCTACCTAAGCTCCTGCTTCAGGGAGGAATTCTTATCACAGCAAATACAGTCTGAGGATGAGACAAAAGAGAGGAAACCTAAGCAGGGCCTAAGAAAAGACGAAGAAGATTTAATCCTGTGCAAGATGCTTTGCGAAAGCCTTCTTTCTCTCTCTAGAATTCATCTGATTATGTTTTTGTACTCCAGATATGACCTAAAAAATAATAATGCTTGGGTTGCATCAATATGCTTCTTTTCTCACATAGAATGAGGTTTCCCTGAAGCTTGGGGGGCCTTTTGAGGGAATGTAACATAAAAATGGTAATGAAGGTTTAGAAATAGTTGGTCAGGAAGCATTAGGATGTCAACAAGGTAATGTATGGGCGTTTCTATGTGATACCAAACCGTTACTGATTTCAAACAGCTATACAAATGCGTGAGAGAATTATCAAAATCTGCAGAGCTGGAACATTTTCAGGATTTAAAAAATGCAAACTCCAGTTGTGATCTTCACAGAGTGCCTCTCTAAAAATTAAGAACTCGTTTCCTTGTAAGAAAGGGAAACTGAGGCAGGGAGAGACTCACTTGCATGCTCTATTTGAAGAACTTAATATAAGTATTCTCTGTTAACAATTTAATTTTTCAATTGTTCTGAGATTTTGTTTTTCGAAAATAAATGGTGACAGCATGTGGTTGCTAACATTTTAGTTTTCTGAGAATATCTTGAAAATATTTTTATTGTCTCTATCATTTCTTAAAATAAGAGATATTTTGTTGTAAACTTCTTAGGCTGCTTATATTCTGTTGACTGTGAATAAAAATTGGAATAAATTGTGTTCAGTCCGACCAAGGATAAGTTCAACTTGGCAGGATTTGAAATGCAGGTAGACTGTCTCAAATTAAATTCCAAATTCTAAGATCCAGCACTGACACCTGGAAATGTCTGTATGATCTGATGGTCTCTATATTCCACTCTTAGGCTGCTGACATCAATATTTGCTACAAAAATTTAACAGATTAGATGATTAGAATTTTTCCAAAAAAATATTTTATCTAGTTCTTCTAAATAACCCAAAACAATGTATCTGCATCATTAACTGCAGTGTGTTTTCTCATGTAAATTTTGAGACTAAAAAATGTAGAGAAGACAATCTCAGAATATAAGATATATGTGTCTTTTTTTCATATGCATATATAATCTCTATTTTTCTCAGCTAGATAGTAAAAATGTCGCATTTGAGAATCCCAGGGTAGAACAATTAGCATTTTCCATATGTTCTTTATTCTTAAAGTCTCGCCTCTAGTCTTCCTTTCTTCTAGAATAGACTTATGCTAAAAATTTAACTTCCAATCCCATTATCATGCAACGCTAGTGGTAGGTATGTAATAAATAGATACTAGATTAAAAACTCATTTATAAATAACTTTTCAATATTTTTTTCAATTTAATTTAGTCCAGATTTTGGTTTGAATTTGCAGAGAAATTAATGCATCTCCTCAGGGTCTGTCTTAAAGAGATAGCCAAGTGTTGGAATAAAAACAGCTAGAGATAATGGAAGAGCTTAAATCCACATCTCCGAGATACATTTTCAATGAACTACCTTTCAAGATGTTCAACCATGTAGCTATGAGTACTGTCAAATGACAGAACTATAACAATTTAAGTAATGAGTTTGATGTCCTTTATTCAAGGGAAACAATTGATGAATTGGGGGAGTTCCATGCCTCACAGAACACCATTCCTGAGGGATTTTAGGCAAGAGTGAGTTCTATGGAGTGTTGTAAGACACATTGCAGACACAGTGCATTATTGACCAGGAGGTCAGGGATTTCCTTGTAAGGCCCCCAGGTCCTATATTCCAGAATATGGTGAGCTAGCTAAAGTTGAGTTGCAGAATTGATTGGTGTATGTTAGGTTTCCTTGACAGTGAGGTGTTTCCTGTAAGTGTGGGCTGACTTAGGTTTAGATTTGTGATGTGGCCCAGACCACTGGGGCAGCCGCCATTTTGTGGGTCTTGATATAAGAATTAAATTTATCAGTGCCTTAAAACAGATTGCTTATCAGGTATCTAGAAGTCATTTTGGAAACCAAAAAGCAGCTCCCTGAAAAAGTAAAGAAATAGATATTATATTTGGCTATGACAGTGGTTCCCTGACTAGCAGGCATCAGAATCACCTGGAGAGTTTGTTAAATGGCAGGTCACTGGTCCCCACCCCCAGAATTTCTGATTCCATGGGCCTGGAGTGGGGCTGGGAAATTTGCATTTCTAATACATTCTCTGGTGAGGATAATGTTGCTGGTGTGGAGAATACACTTGGAAAATCCTTGGTCCCAGAGAGTCAGGAACATAGAAAACTGCCAGAAGAATGTTCAAGACATGTAGGCATTCAGCAGAATAAGAATACTGAGAACACGGGGGTCGGCCCTGTGGCAGGGTGGTTAAGTTCGTGTGCTCTGCTTCAGTGGCCCAGGGTCCACAGCTTCTGATCCTGGGAGCAGACCTGCACATTGCTTATCAAGCCCTGCTGTGACAGCATCTCACATAGCATCTGGCTTTAAATTAGGGCTAGTTAGGCTTTGAATTGGGTGAAATATCAAGAACAAAGCAATATTTTGAAAGGTAAACACTGAACATCTTTTTCGAGATTGTTCTTAGGCAACATGCATTTTTTTAAAAGATGAATTTCACTGAACAGGAAAACACTTTAATAAATTATGGTGAAGCAATTCTGTAAGGTTGTCATTAAAGTTGATCATTACAGAAACTATCAGTCATTATAGAAAAATCAAATGAAAAAATCAGATACTCAAGTTATATATGCGCTGGTTTCAACTTTGTGACGTAACATATGAGCATGCAAATAACTAGAGGTGTTATGTAAAAATTAAAATTATGTTTCGTGTCATTATGGGTAATTCTTCTACTGATTTGCACCGTCTTTTAAATAGCAAAACATTTGAAGTTTTGTATTAAAATGTTAATCTCTTTCTATGGAATTCTATAATTTCTCTCATTGTCCATAGCATTAAATAAATCGAAGTTTAGTTTATTGCTTTGTGTTTGTATTTTTATTTTGCCCATATGTGCTTTTCCCTAGGAGTGAAAACTCATCAGTGCCAATCTACTCTACTGAAGGTGGACCATTTGTAAAATTAAACACAGCATCTAATGGCAGCTTAACACTAACACCAAGGTGAGTCCCAAAATCTGTTCTTGGATTAGTTGTACATGGACTGCAAAGAAGATAGATTTTGAAGCCAGTCAGATTTTAATGCCACCACATACTAGTCATATAATCTTGAAAGTTATCTGCTTTTTTATTCTTCAGATAATCTCAAACAATATCTAATTGATCCTATCTGATAACATTGCCTAACCCTTACGTATATGGTAAGACGGTCAAATGATCTCATTAGACTATGTTATTTCTCCTGTTTGGGCATTAATGATCACTTTTGTTGAAATTGGCTTCTGAATTTTACAGTTCCCTTAAAGGCTGGCTGTGGGTGGGAAGAAAGTAACCTGGAGAAGCCATAGCTACAGATGAGAATTTAAGATGTTATTGCTGGAGCACTAGCTTGTTGTTTTTTGTTTAACCTACTCAACAGTGAAATATGAAGTTAGTAATTATTCAGCTATTCATGAAAAGTTACCATTTCTGTGAGCTCAACTAGTAAAGCAAATTGATAAAGGAGTATTTTTAGTACCAATGAGCTTCACAGTTGACTGTTTTATTTAAATGTTTGCTGGGCCTTGACTGACATTATTAGTCTCACCAGGGATGAAGCAAAGCATCTACAAGGGAGAAAGCAGGCTTCCAGAGTTCCTTTCTATAAGGCATGTCTAAATTTGCCTTACTATTATAGATCTTGAGCCATTTGTATATTGAGAATGTCTTTCATTTATGTCTTATAGACATTCAAAAATGAGTAAGAAAAAAAGGGAAAAAATAAAAACTTTTCACCTTAATTATATGCATGTTTCAGAGCAGAACTGGGTTATTCCATGCTTATAAACAAAATGCCAGTATCATCTTACATTGATGTCCCTATTCTACATATGTTCATGTCATTTTAAAGAGACACCACTTATAGGCATAGATACTTGAGACTTTGATCACATCAATAAGCCAGGATGCTCTTAATCTCTCTGTTGATTAGCCGCATTATACAGCGTTGGCAGAAAATCAGACGTAGATACCTTTATTTATTTCCCTAATTTGTTGCAGAGATGATTACATTTATTGTCGCATGAAAACTGGTGCTTTTGAAAACAATCTTGCACTGGAGTTGTAATAAAAAAAATAAGGAAAGGAAGATGATATCAAAGAAGATAATTCTTCCAACTAGGAAAATCTAGTAACCTAGATCCCCATTTTTTTCTGCTGTTATGAGGCATAGGCAAGACTCAGGCTACTATTTCCAACCACTGGGAAAAGGCCACTCAACATGGTACCAGCAATCTTTCATGATACAACTGGAAATGTACAATTCATGCAGCTACCGGTACCGGGCTTCCCTTTCTTCCAGTTCTTCAGACCACGTCAGTAGTAGTCCTAGGTATCAAAGGAAATTTGACTTAACATTGTTGATCAACATTGTGTTCCAAGCATGATGCTAGATACAGGTTACAAAGTGCTTATCAAATACTTTGTTGAATGTCTATCATGTGACAGTGTGATATGAATATTAGAGAGGTTATTTCCAGTCCATGCAAAAGCTCTATGACTTGGGTAGTCTTGCTCCACAATAAGGGTGAGGAAACAAGCCCAATAAGTGACTTGGACAAGTTCATAAAGCTGGTGGGCAACCTGGAGATTCTAACTCGAGTCTGTCTGAATGCAAACCCCTCCACTTTTGGCACCAGCTCACTTTAAATAGCAGTTCTGGCAAGGAGAAAGAAAGAGAAAGCACAGCCTTTTCAACAAGAAAAAAGGCCATGGTGTTGGGCATATATTGGCAGAAAAACTAGTTCATTTTGTCAATACAATAGATATAACCCCTGCCATTTGTATCACAAGATCACCCCGCTGGGCTGAGAGAAAGACACAGGATCAGGGCCTTGTCTTTCTTCCTGTACAGACAGCTAAGCTCGCTCTGTCTCCAGGACCAAAGGTCAGGACAGTCAGTCTGTTTCTCTCCAATCTTTCCAAATACACCCGGACAAAGTTTGGATTCACTGCTCATTCTGACCAGAGATTAACAACTTACTGCTCCGTACTGAGACACTGCATGTGTGTGTTTGTTGTGTGAAAATTTTGATTAACCAAAATGCATGAAGAATGAGGTGCTAAGCTCAGTCTAATTTTATGGTTAACTACTAAGTTAAAAAGAAACTCTTCTGTGCTTGCTAAAAAGAAATTAGTAGGCACAGAGTATTAAGTATCACAGAGTATTAAGCCTTGTTTAATATCTAGGAATGATGAACCATTTTGAACACAGATTTTCAAGGATGAGTATTAAGATATAGGAAGTGTATGGATGAAGTTTCATGGTATGCTGAGAAACGTCCTGGAAACTACTTCTCTACTAACCATGAGTGGATAACAGAAGGGGAGTTAATTGAAGCTTCTTCTTTGGGGAATTAGGAATACATATTTATATATCTATGTCTAGATAGATATATATAAATGCACACTGCTTATTAAGTATATTATTTCCTTATATTTAAATTGACGTTATCTTCTATTCTAAAGTATATGTCAATCAGAAAACGCGAAAGCATGTGATTTCAAACAAACCTTATCTTGTATGTTGTAGAAACATTGCATTGCTTTGATTGTACTTATGATCTTGGGTCTTGCTTTGTGTTTTTGTTTTGTTTTTCCCCCAAATTTCAAGCATACAAATAATACACACAATAGATGTAGTTAAATATAGAAATAGAAATCATTAAATTGCATGTGTGTATGTGTATGCTAAAGAGACCAATGTCTGCAGTAGCTGCGTCAGGAAATAGTGTGGGGAAGTACTTTAATTCCTTGTATTATACTGATCTCTAGTGGTTGGTAAGTATAACACATTTTAAAACAAATTTTGTCTAAAATAGAATTCTGGGCTTTGAAAAAAGTTGATATCCCTATATTTAAACAGGTAGTGAGTTTTCAAGTTATTTATGCCTACACTTTATTTTATATTTGCCTGTTCGTAGGTCTGCCTCCCTCCAAAGCAGGGGCTATGATTCATTCATGATTGAATTCCCTGATTGAAGTACAGAGCCTGGCACAGTGTTGGGCACTGAATAGCTCTCTGATGAGCAATACTGAGGCACATTCCGTATTATAGAATGACAAAAATCCCACATTGGTTCAAGCAAACTAACAGTAGCTATCATTTATCGAGTGTTCTTTGTAATGCACGAGAATTCCATTACGAGTAATTCTTGACTCCCCTAAAATTCCAATAAACTAAGTACTGTTACCCTCATTTCGTGGACGATGAAACTGAGTCTCAGGGATATTGAGCAACTTATTCAAAATCACGTGAAGAGTAAGGGGTAGAGTTAAGGATGCGAACTCAGCTCTATTTGACTTTGAGGATTTTTCTGCTGTGCATTTCAGCCTCCCTGTGTTTCATATATGATAAAGTCCATTTTACTAAAAATAAAGAAAAATAGGATAACCTACATTGTTTTTCTTTAAAATATTAGGTACACAATTTCTGAAACATAATTGCTCCTCTCTTACAGCGAACAGTGTTTACAGGATTCACTGGTTCTATTACAATGTAACCATAAAGGTGAGTAAATATTTTGTTGTATTCTCTTTTAAGCCTTCAGTTTAAAATTCTGAATGAATTGGTATGTCACCTGAAGTTATTTTGTAGTGATCCACTCAATATTCATGATCAGAGGAAATCCACCAAAATAAAATAGATATTCTTTCTTGAACTATCTTTATAGCATGTGGAAAAAGACTGGTGGCTCAAGAAGTCAGCCCAAAGATTGTTGGAGGAAACAATGCCAAAGAAGGAGCCTGGCCCTGGGTCGTTGCTCTGTCTTATAACGACCGGCTGCTCTGTGGCGCTTCTCTCGTTGGCAGCGACTGGCTAGTGTCTGCCGCGCACTGCGTGTATGGGTGAGTGTGACACCACAGTGTCCCTTCCCAAACAAGATGACCACAGCAGACACTGTGCACCCCATTTCATGCAGCCTCAGAAAACCAGCTCATGAGGGGAATGTTCCCAATATTTATGACACTATAAACTTTCCAATCATTTTCCCATTAAAATCATGTATAAAAATAAAGTTCAATTAAAAATCATTCCTCATTAGATACATCAAGTATTATGTTTCCTACATACATAAAAATTGGAATTTTTACCTATTCACAAGCTAAGCATCTTTTAAGGTGTAAAGTTAGTTTTTAACGTATAAATTGTTCTGTTTATCAGTCAATTAGGACAATATTTATTGCCAGCGAACTGTCAATATCAAAAAAGCCTGTATAGCTAGCTCTCAAGTTACAGATAAAAAATCGTGCTCTTAGAAATTCATGTGTAAGCACTTTGCTGTGAATTAGGATAAAAATGTTTACCTATTTCTCAAGTCAGATCTATCTTGATGCTATCTGTAACTAAAACTTAGAAGTAATATCAACTGTATCTTTTTTGTAATATAACACGATAAAATACATGTTGAATTCTAGGATTTATCTTCTCCCTCTAGAGGCAGCCATTCCTAAAGCAGTGCCACAGGAGAAAAGAGTGAGTGGAGGGGACAGGGAGAAAAGGAGGAGAAAATAAATATTCCTGGGCCCAAGAATCTGTTAATTCTCTGCTCCGCCTGAAAGGTCTCCTCTTTAGGTAATGCCATTCCAGAGCTTCTGAATTCGCTTGGAAAAAAGATAGCTTCCTCAGAGAGAATTCATAAGTTCTGACCTAGGGTGGGTCCTTGCCCCTAAGTAAAAGAGGCCACCAGAGAAAGACCTTACCTGTGGGGATTAGAATGAGCCTCTTGGTAGCCATCGTTCGGAACCTCTGAGGAAAGAACCACATATGCTCAAGAATGGAAGATGAAGCCATACTTAACGAGATTAAAAGACTAACTCCTTACCAACACAGACATTGAAAGTTCTTGGAAAGATGGAGACAATAATCAGACACAGACGGTTGCAAAGGTTGTTTGGGAGATAGGGACGGCCAGGGAGCAAGTATGAAAGGATTGAGCCCACGCCTAAATACCCATTTTAGCAGAGGAGCGTAAGCTTGAACTCTTAATCCTAGGAACCTGGAAATGAGGACCCTCAGCCAGATCCCAGCTTGGCCAATTACCTGGGCTCCAAAAGGACTATCAGAGGTCCTGCCCCATCTACATCTAAAGCTCTCTGCTTCTATACATTACACCCTGTATCTGGGTGACTAAACTACAGCCTCTCCTGTGTCTAAAGTCCACCTTCTTGACTTTGCTGCCTCTTGATAATTATGTTTTAATCTATTTTCAGCCATCCCATAACAAACGTCTGTACCAGTCCACTTTCCCATCCCTTGCTAAACATGACTTTAACTTCACCTATACATACTCTATGCCTTGGGCATGTCACTGATGGATAACCTATACCCTAACTCTCTTACAAGTAACAGGTATCTTTAGCTAAAAATGCAGTGTTTTCTGTTGTACATAGATAGGTCTTAGTAAGTTAGCAATCTCTCATGTTAACCTCGGATTTGGTAAATTCATCTGTTTGATGTTCTTGCAGAACATATGCTTTTTAAATGTCAACTAGGCTTGCAGTAATATTAGTGACATCTTTCAATTATCTACCTTACCAATGTGCTTATTGTAGGTTAACGATGTCAATATCACGTCTTTTCAAACCACAAATATACGAGGAAAGTAGAAAAGTGTTTTCATCTAATATAAACACATGTTCAGTCATGTAGGACATAAAATGTGTTTCCACACAGTCACAATTTGAACACAAGCAAACAAATGTGAGCTGTAATAAAATTGTGATGAATTCAACCTTGCGGTTAATTCTCCTTAGCCACTCAGTGGTATGATTTCTTCTTTCTCCAGTCACCAAGAGTTTTCTTGCTTTCTATTTCATGTCTCTAACCAAGCAAGAAACTTTCTGGTATTATTTCAGATACTTTCATGAAAGAAAATAGTTTTACCAGGGCTGGCCCAGTGACTCAGCGGTTAAGTTTTCACATTCCACTTCGACAGCCCAGGGTTCACCAGTTCAGATCCCAGGTGCAGACCTACACACCACTTGTCAAGCCATGCTGTGGCAGATATCCCACATATAAAATGGAGGAAGATAGGCACAGATGTTAGCTCAGGGCCAGTCTTCCTCAGCAAAAAGAGGAGGATTGGTGGTGGATGCTGGCTCAGGGCTAATCTTTCTCAAAAAAAAAAACAAGTAGTTTTAGCCATATGCTAATACTGCCTGTCTTTTATCTTTTTAAAACTCTACTTGTGTAGTGAAAAGCTTAATTTCCTAATAAAAAGAACCCAGGGGCCAACCCAGTGGCATAGTGGTTAAGTTTGCATGGTCCACTTTGACAGCCCAGGGTTCATGGGTTTGGATCCCAGGTGCGGACATACACACCACTCATCAAGCCATGCTGTGGTGGCCTCCCACATGCAAAATAGAGGAAG
The DNA here is from genome assembly GCF_041296265.1 of Equus caballus. Lineage (NCBI taxonomy): Eukaryota > Metazoa > Chordata > Mammalia > Perissodactyla > Equidae > Equus > Equus caballus. The sequence goes on along the minus strand of NC_091709.1, from coordinate 23,793,006 downwards.
TTAGCACAGATGTTAGCTCAATGACAATCTTCCTCAAGCAAAAAGAGGAAGATTGGCAAGAGATGTTAGCTCAGGGCCAATCTTCCTCACCAAAAAAACAAAAAGAAGAACCCAGATCAGCAACTTATTGAAATTATACCACACAAATGACTTGTCCTCAATGGAAATCTGTTCCAGGTGTTTTAACCTGAAGATAGTTAAATGCTTTAATTGGACAGCTCTTCTCTGTCTGCCTTCTTATTGTCCACACTCTCATTCCCATCCCTCAGCCTTAGTGTTCCTGGCTATCGCTAAATTTCCCTGCACCTGTCCTGTTGTTCTATCATTGACCTATCTTCTTTTCCAGCCTTTAAAGGGAGATTTGGAAAGGCAAGATTGACTGTAAACCAGAGGACAGGATTTTTATCGTACCTATGCTACTGGCTGCATGTGACACAGTATCTCTGGGTTTCAGCATCTTCATCTGTAGGGGATCCATTAGGATCTCTGCCTCCTAGAGTGATTGTCAGGATCAAATTAAGATGTTGCAATACTTTGGCATACTGTGAATCATATCCATGTGCAATAAAAATTTTATTGTGCTGCTGTTCCTGCATAGGAAAGGTCCACAAAAGAAGAGTCTAAGTCTCGCCCAGGAGACATTCAGCACATGTATTTTCTAAACTTTTTATATTGATATAATTTCCAATATGCACAAAAATGGCAAATAACAATACAGAGAACTCTTGTATACTTCACTGACGTTCACCGATTATTTACAGTTTATGCTATGAAATCTTTCTTATCATTGTTTCATTCTCTCCAATCCGGACAAATATTTATTTTCTGAATAATTTGATAGTAGATTAGACGCTGTACTTCTTTGCCCTGTGTTTTCACTAAGAACAAGGACATTTTCCTACATATTCACAGAATTATCATGGAAATTTAACATTAATGTAATACAGTTATCTAATCTACAGTAAATATTCATTTTTGTCAGTTGTGCCAAATATGCCCTTCATAACATTTTTGGTTTGTTTGTGTGTTTGCAACCCAAGAACCAATACAGGATAATGCACTGCATTTAGTTGCTACACATCTTTCATCTTCTTTAATCTGGAATAGGCTATTTTTAGCCTTCCTATCTTTCTGTCTTTCTTAGCCATTCTATCTCTTTTGTCCTTGATCTTTTTTTCTTTGTATTCTATTCTTTATTGAGATAACATTGGTTTATAACATTACATAAATTTCAGGTGTACATCATTATATTTTAATTTCTATGTAGATTACATCATATTCACCACCCAAAGACTAATTACCATGCATCACCATAGACGTTTGATATTTTTTTAAAACAAGCAAGTTATTTTATAGAAAGTCCTTCTGTTTGGGGAAACCCTTCAAGCTTGCTCCCTTGTCAGCCGTGCTATATCGTCATTCTTTTTTAAAAATTATTTTGTTGAGATCATATTGTCTTATAACATTGTGTAAATTTCAGGTGTACGTTATTACGTATCACTTTCTAAATGAAATTACACAATACGTTGAAGCAACTGTCTTATGGGAACAGGTACTTTTGACTTAGATTGCAAATATTTGATATTTTTGCCACCTTGGGAGTTGCTTATATTTGGCATATATGATATTTTTGTCACTTTATTTTTCTTTATTTTATTTGCCTATTTTTTTCATTTTTATCTTTTTTATTTAATTACTTTCTTGAGGTCATATTGGCTTATAACTGTAATTTCAGGTGTACATTATTATATATCAGTTTCTGTATAGTCTGCATCATGCTCGCCAGCAATAGTCTACTTTTTGTCTGTCACCGTGTATACATGCCCCTTTACCCCTTTTGCCTTCCTGCTCACCACCTTCCCCTCTGGTAACCACTGATTTGTTCTCTTTACCCATGTGTTTATTTATCTTCCACATATGAGTGAAATTGTATTATCTCTCCCTGCCTGGCTTATTTCATCTAGCATAATACATAAAAGGTCTATCCATTTTGTTTCAAATACCATGATTTTTTCATTTTTTATGGCTAAGTAGTATATATATATATGTATATATATTATATATATATACATATATATATTTATTTATTCATACGTCACATCTTTATCCATTCATCTGTTGATGGGCACTTGGGTTGCTTCCACATCTTGGATATTGTGAATAATGCTGCAGTGAACATAGGGATGCATAAATCTCTTTGAATTGTTGGTTTCATGTTCCTTGGATAAATACCCAGGAGTGGAATAACTAGATTGTATGGTATTTCTATTCTTAATTTTTTGAGAAATCCCCGTATTGTTTTCCATAGTGACTGTACCGGTTTGCATTTCCACCAGCAGTATATGATCATTCCCATTTCTCCACATCCTCTCCAACATCTGTTATTTTTTGTCTTGTTGTTTATAGCCATTCTGATGGGTATAAGGTGATATCTCATTGTAGTTTTGATTTGCATTTCACTAATACTTAGTGATGTTGAATATCTTTTCATGTACCTGTTGGCCATCTGTAAATCTTTTCTGGAGAGATGTCTCTTCATATCCTCTGTCCATTTTTTTTGTTGTTGAGGAAGATTAGCCCTGAGCTAACTACTGCCAATCTTCCTCTTTTTTTTCTTTTGCTGAGGAAGACTGGACCTGAGCTAACATCCATGCCCATCTTCCTCTATTTTATATGTGGAGTGCCTACCACAGCATGGCTTTTGCCAAGCAGTACCATGTCCACACCCAGGATCCAAACCGGCAAACCCCGGGCCACCAAGAAGTAGAACATGCGAACTTAACCACTGTGCCACCGGGCCGGGGCCCCTCTGTCCATTTTTTGATCAGATTGGTTTTTTTGTTGAGATGTATGAGTTATTTATTTTGCAAATTAATCCCTTGTCAGATGTATGATTTGCAAATATTATCTCCCAGTTGGTGGGTTGTCTTTTCATTTGGTTAATGGTTTCCTTTGGCTTTCAGAAGCTTTTTAATCTGAAGTAGTCCCATTTGTTTATTTTTCTTATGTCTCCCTTGCCTGAGCAAACATGGTATTCGAGAAGACACCGTTAAGACCAGTGTCAAAGAGTGTACTGCCTATATTTCCTTCTAGGAGTTGTATGGTTTCAGATCTTATATTCAACTCTTTAATCCATTTCGAGTTAATTTTTGTATATGGTATGAGATAATAGTCTACTTTCATTCTTTTGCATGTGACTGTCCAATTTTCCCAACATCATTTATTTAAGAGACTTTCCTTTCTCTGTTGTATGTTCCTGGATCCTTTGTTGAAGATTAACTGTCCATAGATGTGTAGTTTTATTTCTGGGCTTTCAGTTCTGTTCCATTGATCTGTGTGTCTCTGTCTCTGCCAGTACCATCCTGTTTTGATTACTATTATCTTTGTAGTATGTTTTGAAGTCAGAGATTGAAATACCTCCAGTTTTGTTCTTTTTTCAGGATTGTTTTTTCTATTGGGGGTCTTTTGTTGTTCCACATAAATTTTATGATTGTTTATTATATTTCCATGAAGAATGTCATTAGGATTCTGATTGAGATTGCATTGAATCTGTAGATTGCTTTAAGTAAGATGGACGTTTGAACTATGTTTATTGTTCCAATCCATGACCATGGAATATCTTTCCATTTGTTTGTGTCTTCTTTGATTTCTCTCAATAATGTCTTATACTTTTCAGTGTATAGATCTTTCACCTCCTTGGTTAAATTTATTCCTAGATATTTTATTCTTTTTGTTGTGACTAAAACGGGATTGTATTCTTGAGTTCTCTTTCTGCTAGTTCATTATTAGCGTATAGAAATGCAACTGATTTTTGTAAGTTGATTTTATACCCTGCCACTTTGCTGTAGTTGCTGATTATTTCTAATAGTTTTCTGATGGATTCTTTAGAATTTTCTATATATGGAATCATGTAATCTGCAAACAGTGGTAGTTTTACCTCTTCTTTTCCAATTTGGATCCCTTTTATTTCTTTTTCTTGCCTAATTCCTGTGGCCAAAACTTCCAGCTCTATGTTGAATGAGAGTGGCAAGAGTGAGCACACTTTTCTTGTTCCTGTTCTCGGAGGAATGGCTTTCAGTTTTTCACCATTAAGTGTGATGTTGGCTGTGGATTTGTCATATATGGCCTTTATTATGTTGAGGTACTTTCCTTCTACACCCATTTTATCAAAAAATGGATGTTGGATCTTGTCAAATGCTTTCTCTGCATCTATTGAGATGATCATGTGGTTTTTATTTATTCCTCATTTTGTTTGTAAATTGTAACACATTGATTGATTTTTGGGTACTGAATCATCCCTGCATTTCTGGAATAAATCCCAGTTGATCATGGTGTATGATGCTTTTAATGTATTGCTGTATTCTATTTGCTACTATTTTGTTGAAGAGTTTTGCATCTACTCATCAGTGATATTGGCCTGTAAATTTCCTTTTTTGTGTTGTCTTTTTCTGGTTTTGCTATCAAGGTAATGTTGGCCTCATAAAATGAGTTAGGGAGCATCTTGTCCTCTTCAATTTTTCAAAATAGTTTGAGAAGGATAGGTATTAAATTTTCTTTGAATGTTTGGTAGAACTCAGCAGAGAAGCCATCTGGTCCTGCACATTTGTTTTTTGGGAGGTTTTTGATTACGGTTTCAATCTCTTTACTTGTGATTGGTCTATTCAGATTCTCAGTATCTTCTTGATTAAGTTTTGGGAGGTTATATGATTCTAAGAATTTACCCATTTCTTCTAGGTTATCCAATTTTTTGGCATATAGCCCTTCATAGTATTCTTATAATCCTTTGTATTTCTGTGGTATCCATTGTAATTTCTCCTCTTTCATTTCTAATTTTATTTATTTGAGTCTTCTCTCTTTTTTTCTTAATGAGTCTGGCTAAGGGTTTGTCAATTTTGTTTATCTTCTCAAAGAACCAGCTCTTAGTTTCATTGATCCTTTCTATTGCTTTTTTAGTCTCTATTTCGTTTATTTCCACTCTGATTTTTATTATTTTCCTCCTTCTACTGACTTTGGGCTTTGTTTGTTTTTCTTTTTCTAGTTCCTTTAAGTGTAGTTTAAGATTACTTATTTGGGATTTTTATTGTTTGTTGAGATGGGCCTGTTTTGTTAGAAGTTTCCTTCTTCGTACCACTGTGCCTGCATCTCATAATAGCTGATATGTTGTGTTTTCATTTTCATTTGTCTCCAGATGTTTTTTGATTTCTCCATTCATCCAATGGTTGTTCAGTAGCATGTTGTTTAGTCTCCACATATTTGTGATTTTCCCAGGATTTTCTTGTAGTTGATTTCTAGTTTCATAGCATTGTGGTTGGAAAAGATGCTTGATAAGATTTCAGTCTTCTTAAATTATTGAGGCTTGCCTTGTTTCCCAACATATGGCCTACCTTTGAGAATGTTCCATGTGCACTTGAGAAGAATGTATATTCTGCTGTTTTGGGATGGAATATTCTCTATATATCTATTAGGTCCATCTGGTCTAGTGTTTCATTTAAGGCCATTATTTTCTTGACTTTCTGTCTGGGTGATCTATCCCTTGACATAAGTGGGGTGTTGAGGTCCCCTGCTATTATTGTGTTGCTGCCAATTTATCCTTTTAAGTCTGTTAATAACTGCTTTAAATACTTTGGTGCTCTTGTGTTAGGTGCATATATATGTTGATAAGTATTATGACTTCTTGGTAGAATGTCACTTTTATCACTATATAATGCCCATCTTTGTTTTTCATTTTCTTTTTTATCTTGAAGTCTGCTTTGTCTGATACAAATACGGCTGCATCCACTTTCTTTTGCTGGGCATTTGCTTAGAGTATCAACTTCAATCCCTTCACTCTGAGCCTATGTTTGTCTTTAGAGCTGAGATGTGTTTCCTGGAGGCAGCATATTGCTGATTTTTGTTTTATAATCCATCCAGCCACTCTGTGTCTTTTGATTGCAGAATTCAGTCTATATACTTTTAGAGTGATTATTGGTATACAAGGAATTAATAGTACCATCCTATCTGTTGTTTTCCGGTTGTTCTATATTTCCATTGTTTCTTTTCCCTTGTATTTCTTTTTTGTTTTTTTTAAAGATTGACACTGGAGCTAACAATTGCTGCCAGTCTCGTTTTTTTTTTATTCTTCTCCCCTAAGGCCCCCAGTACATAGTTGTACATTCTACATGTGAGTGCCTCTGGTTGTGCTATGTGGGATGCCACTTCAACATGGCCTGATGAGTGGTGCCATGTCTGTGCCCAGGATCCTAGTTGGCAAAACCCTGGGCCACTGAAGCAGAGCATACAAACTTAACCACTCAGACATAGTGCCAGCCCCTTCCCTTGTATTTCTGACTGCCATTTCAGTTTGGTGGTTTTCTCAGTTTTCTCTTTGTGTATGACAGTGACTGTGCTCTGATTTTTTGTTTTGTGGTTACCATGAGGTTTGTGTAAAAGATCTCATAGACAAGGTAGTCTATTTTCTGATAGCCTCTTATCTCCATTAGCTAAGCAGACTCCATCGTTTTCTTCTTCTCCTTCTATATTTTTGTTGTCACAAATTATTCTTTTTTGTGTTGTGAGTTTGTGACTAAACTGAAGTGTTTGTAGTTATCTGTGATGCTTTCTTTCCCTTTATCTTTTATGTAATAACTGTTTGCTAACCTATTCTGATAGAGAGCTGGAATTTTCTGATTCTGTCTGTATATTTGTCTCCTTGCTCAAAGCTTTGTAAACCTTTGCTGTTTTCTTTCAGGCAGGAGGGCTCCCTTCATCATTTCTTGTAAGTCAGGTCTGATGGCAATGAGTTCCCTTGGCTTTAATCTATCTGGCAAAGTTTCTATTTCTTTCTCATATCTGAAGGATAATTTCACTGGATGGAGTATTCTTGGCTGATAGTTTTTTGCCTTTCGGTATTTTGAATATATCATTCAATTCTCTCCTAGCCTGTAAGATTTCTGCTGAGAAAACTGCTGAAAGGCTGATGGGGGTTCCTTTGTAGATGGTTTTCTTCTTTCTTTCTGCCCTTGATATTTTTTCTTTGTCGTTGACTTTTGATAGTTTTAATATTATATGCCTTGTAAAAGGTCTTCTTACATTGATGTAATTAGGAGTTCTGTTTACTTTATGTCCTTGTACATCCAGTTATTTCCCCAGGTTTGAGAAGTTCTCAGCTATTATTACCTTGAACAAGCTATCTGCTCTATTCTTCCTCCCTTCTCCCTCCGGAATGCCTATAATCCTTATGTTATTTTTCCTAATAGAGTCGAGCATTTCTTCAGTTTTTAAAAATCTTAGTTCTGTCTCCTCCTCCACCTGAAGCATTTTTAGATTTCTATCTTTGAGGTTACTAATTCTCTCCCCCGTAAGGTTTGCTCTATTTTTTATACTTTCTACATTATTTTTTTATTTCATTAATTTTGTTCTTCATAGCCAGAATTTCTTCTTGGTTTTTCTGAAGGAGCTTCAGTCTCTTTGGTGCAGTATTCTTTCTGTTCATTAATTTTATTCCTGAGCTCATTGAACTGTCTTTCTGAGTTTTCTTGTAACTCATTGAGTTTCTTTATGACAAGTATGTAGAACTCTCTGATTGTAACCTTCTGTGACTTCAGGGTTTTTTCCTGGAGATTTGTCATTTTCCTTCTGTTCAGCAGTGCTACTGTAGTTCTTCACAGTGTTTGGTGAATTGATCTTCTGCCGGCACTTTTGTGTCAGTAATCACATTTTCTTATTTGGGTACAACTTTGGTTACCTTGGTCTGGTCACTTGTGTCATGTGTTCCTCCACTGGGTCTCCATAGGTTTGAATGCTGCTGTCCTGTGCACCACCCGTGCTGCTCTTCCTGGGTCATCTTGGGGTGCTGGTTGCACCACTGCCAGGAATGCTGACTTCATGGGTGTCACTGTCACTGGTGGGGATGTGGGGACCCAGGGACCTGTGTATACAGCCCCTGTTGCTGGTGGAGCTGGTGTCGAAGTTGCCACGACTGAGGTCTGGGTCCCCAGTTCTGCTATGGTTCCTATTGCTTCTGATCACAAAGTCCGCCTGCCACTTCTGGGGGATGTAGCAGAGGCTACTTTTTCTGTTCCCTCCCTATTTGCCTGTAATTTTGCTGGTCAGGCCACTCTTAGTTTGCATGGACTGTGTGCAGCCACTTGGGTGGGGCACCTTCATGCAGTCTAAGAGACTGAGCCACCACCACTTGGTGGGGAGCATTTGCATGGGCAGAACAGTTGCAACACAGTGGGTGCTCCCACAGGCTGGGCTCTGCAAGTGTCCGTGCATGGGCTGGCCTAACCCCACCTCTACTCACAGCCACACTGGCCTCTGTGTGAGGACCCACAACCTGGATTGCTGCCACCGAGGAGCGGGAGGGGGCCACTGCCTTAGTTCCACTACTTCCAGCGAGTCCAGCCCACCCACCTTCAGATGTATAGCTGCATGGATCTCTTAGCATACTATTGTGCTGTGTAGGGAATCCTCTGTTGGTTAACGGATGTCTGTTTAGGTGTAACTCATAGGGGAGAGACAAAGGGAACAACTCACTCCACCATGGTGCTGACATCACTCCAATATATCCTCATTTTTTGAGAACTTCTTTATTTTCTGGCAAAATAAGAAGCTCCAGGTTTATCTTCTGCTTTCCCTGTCCTAGTCCTCAAATCAAGCTTTCTACAAGAAATGTGAATCCCATTATCTAGCTTTAGTTGCTTCTACATCTTAAAAAAGCAAGATCTTTTAATCACCTTCCCACTGCTGGTGTGTCCTCCTCTGAGATCCTCTCAACAGACATAGCTATATGCCTATAAATGTGAACTCAAAATGATAGCTCCAATTCAAGTAAAATACCACAGGGTACATGTAGGCGTTTCTCCTTCCATATTTGTAACTCTTATCTCCAATAATGAGAAAGCTTTTCCTCCTACCTGCAAAATATTTACCTACTTGCTCAAGCTTAGAACACAAAAATTAGTTTGAGAATTTTTAACCCATACCACTGTGTAAAGCAGACTTACCAACCTTTTAATATTTGTTTTCCATCTTTTTCCTACTGACGTATGGCAAAATGCATAATCTTAAGTGCACAATTTGATGAATTTTGAAAAAAGCATGTGCCTGTGTAGCCCTTACTCCTATAAAGACATGAGACATTTCCATCACCTAGAAAGTTCCCTAATACCCCTTTCCAGTCAATCATCCTCACTTCTTCCAGAAGTGACCACTAGTCAGCCTCTTGGGTGGGAATTCAAAAAGAGATTTATAGTTTTGACCACACCTATTGAATAGACATATATTAATGATGAAATTACCTGTAAAGAGGCCTCTTAACAATCTTCCATTCTTTAATTTTCTCATCAGAGAAGACCAAATGCATCATATGAATTACTTCATTCCTTATTGAAACAATTACTTAAAACAGATGTTAACATTCTTGAAATGGGAGGGCCTAGTGGTGTAGGGAATAAGTTCGCATGTTCTGCTTTGGTGGCCCAGGGTTCACTGGTTTGCATCCCAGGTACAGACCTACAAAACCATTTGTCAAGCCATGCAGTGGCAGGTGTCCCACATATAAAGTAGAGGAAGATGGGCATGGATGTTAGCTCAGGGCCAGTCTTCCTCAGCAAAAAGAGGAGGATTGGTGGTGGATGCTGGCTCAAGGCTAATCTTATTCAAAAAAAAATAGTGCTAATAGAATAATGTCAAGAAAATGGGGTTGCATAATATTGGCCAAGGGAGACCTAAAGAATGCATAATTTTAAGGAGGAGATGCAAGTTGGGAAACTCATAAAAGCCTATGGGAAATGTATAAATATGAAAAGTCCTAGTGATGCAATCAGAGAATTTTAACTGTCACAAAGGTGTCTAGTAGCTTAAATTTGAAATACCTTAGAAAAGGAACCAAAATCTATGCTGTAACCAAACACCGTTAAATCACTAATCTGATTTTGAACTCTCTGCTGGCCTAAGAAAATGCTCCTCTTCTTTTAGATCTGTAAAAATTACTATAATCTTGAAAAAATATTATAGTGTTTTTGTAACCTGGAGAGAATATATTAATTATTAATCTAATCTCCTAAAGTGATAAGAATAGGTAAATAAATAGATAAAGAAATGAGTTAAACATATGATGTTTATTTTCTAGAGTAGGGTTAAGTGGAAATAAAAGAATTTTTTAAGTATTATATTTGGTATGTTCTTTATCTTAGTCCATTTTAAAGTGTTAGGGGCATTCAGAAGAGTTTAAATTTAAAATTTCAATTACAGTACCAATTAATTAAATAATATTATTTTATAATCAATACTTACTGGTTTAAAAAGTTGGTTTTCAAGTTATTATTAGCTATATCAGTTAAATTAATTTAGCACTAAATAAAGTATAAATAGTGGTGTGTATTTCTTACCATACCCCAAAACATATCACACATGAAATCGTCTATTTCAAGAATATTTTTTAGAGGTATGCTTTTATTTTTTGCTAAGGAAGGTTGGCCCTGAGCTAGCTTCTGTTGCCAATCATCCTCTTTTTTTCTTCTTCCCAAAGCCCCACCACACAGTTGTATATCTTAATTGTAAGTCCTTCTAATTTTCCTATGTGGGATGCCACCACAGCATGTTTGTTGAGCAGTGTGTAGGTCTGCCCCCATTAACATGATTTTTAATAACATATTCCTTATATAATCATTACTGATTGATGAGCAGTGTATAGGTCCATGCCCAGTATCTGAACCAGTGAACCCCAGGCCATCGAAGTGGAGCACGTGAACTTAACAACTCGGCCACAGGGCCGGCCCCTAATTCATCATCTTGAATCATATTATTTAACCTTCTTTTTCCTTAATTGTTTTTATGTAACTGCTTGAGCTGATGGGGCTTGATATGCAACTACCCTCTCTTTACCTCACTATTATGTGCAAACACTGGTGGTGCTCAGTCTTTCTATCTCCTGGATTGCTTCCTGTTTTTCATACATTCACTCAATCAAATGATATTGAGCACTTACCTGTGCCAAGCATTGTTTTAAGTTTTAGGGACGATAGTGCTCTGCAGACCAACAAAATCCTTGCCATAAGAAAGCTTACATTACAGGTTAGGGCAGAAAAGAGAAATATCAAGCAGTCCGGCTCTTGCTTTTGACCAGGAAGAGACTGGTAGAGGAAGGTAGGAATAAGATTGGAGGTGTAGGCAGGACAAGATCATAAGACCTAGAGCAGACTCAGTAGGCCGTGGTAAATGAGATGTGAGACCATTTGGAAGGCTGAAGAGTGACATTATCTAATCAGGCTTCTGTGTGGAGATGAGACTGCTGAAAGGAGCAAGAGTGGAATCAGGGGGACCGGTTAGAAAGAGACAGTAATGGCCCTATGATCGTGGCTGAGGAAGCCAGACAAATGGCTGCATCTCATTAGTAAGTTCAAATGATTAGGGTCATCTGAATTTACTAATGATCACAGACAGATAAGGAGTAAGGAAAAGAGAAGAATCAAGGGTTTGGGTTTGAGCAACAGGGTGAGTGTTGATATTTATTGAGATGAGGAAAATGGGAAGAGAGAGGATTGGAAAGGGAATGAGAATTCTGATTTTTATATATTAAATTTAGGTCTTCCTACTAGAATCCAAGTGGTATTTATTGTCCAGTTGGCATGTCGGCATGTGATCCTATAATTCAGAGGAGAAATAAAGAATTGAAATAACAATTTGGAAGTTTTCTGCATATGGTTGGTATTTAAAGTCATGGCATTAGATAAGATCATCTATGGAATTAGTGTAAATGGAGAAAAGAAGAAGGTGGAAGGCAGAACTCTGGAGTATTCTAAACATTTAGATTTTGAAAAGAAGAAAAGAGCTGAAGGCAAAAAATACTGAGGAAAAGCAGAGAGTAAAAATAAAAGGAAAATCACAAGTGCCTGGAGATCCCTGGAAGTCAAGTGAAGAAAGGAGCTCAGAGGTGATTCCTTAAGTTTCTGGAAATAATCCACCAGGTCAAACAATGCTGAGGATTCTTTCACTCACTCCTGGTTCCCCGTACTTCTCTTTCTTACACTTAAACAAATAAGTGCATACTCAAATTTTAAAAACAGATTTCTACTTAAGAAATAAAAATACTCAGATGCATAAAAGTCTTGCCCTTACTCATGAAAAGAATAATAATTGAACATATCCTGCTGTCCACCCTTCTTTTATGATACAACTACCTTTTACATGCTTTAATTTTCTCTTTTGAGTTTTATTATGGACTCACGGCCCTTCATTAACAATTTACTTTATTACCTAAAATAGCTATTATGAGTATTATATTATGTTCAAATTGTTAAAACTGCCCAGTGTTATCTCATTTAATCTAGCTCCTTTGTTATTTTTAAATCACCCCTGATATTCTTGAAAACTTTCTTACTTTCTGACAATGACACTGTATTTCAGAGACATCCTAATTTTTACTTGCCTTAAAAATTGGAATTGGCTATCCCCCAGGAATCCTTTTTCCATTTAGTAGAGAATATTAGTAAAGACCAAAAGCACTATGCTCGGGGAAGACATTGAGGTGGGAAGTGGGCAAACTTGACTAAAGAGCCACTTTGGATTATAGTAGAACAGAAAAAGATATTTCAACTTACAGTTATGGGTTTCCCATTGATTTTTTTTTTTTTTTAGCATATTGTGCTGCTCTATCCTAATTATCCTGCCATATTTACTTTCTACCACAATAAAAATCCTACTTACAAATGGACACCCTCACGCTCTGAGTACTGAAATTATTTCCACACCAGCACATAGCAACATAGAAAGGCATAGTCTTAGTTCATCCCACCCAGAGCAGCATCTGCGGGGCACCTACTGTGTTCCAAGACGTATGCTAGTCTTTGAGGTTACAGAGTCAGGAATACATGTCATTCTATTCCCTCCCAACTTGTGCCTTTCTTTCCCTTGCCACTGAGAAAACCATTTTACTTGGACACAGCAGGCATAAGTGAAATGCAGCATAAAGTCAGTCAACTTTCCCTACCTAAATGTGCCTTGTTTCTGCCACCTTTGAACTTTGCTGGATTGGAGCCTGCCTATCCAATGGAGTTATTTCCTTTTCCCATCCACATCTCTCTTCTGTCCTGTAGTTTTTCTTGTTTTCTTAGAATGTAGATGCTCTGAGACAAGAAATTTTTAAAATATCTCTCCATCTCTCCATCTGCAATTGTTTCTCTAAAGGCTTTCTTCTCCCGTTTCTTGACCTCGGCTGAGTGGAAAAGCTAGGAGGATTTCTGTATTGCTCGATATCACAACAGTGATTACAAGGTACAGGTTCTTGGATCCCACTCCAAACTTCCAAACTAGAATCTCCAGAGGTGGAAATTAGGAATTGAATTTTTGTCACCTTCCTCGAGTGATTCATAAAATTTTAGTACCATTGGCTAAAACTCCTATATTCTCAAGTCATTTTCCTCCAAGGGAAGGATGTAGTCACTCCAGTGGTGCTTGTGTTGGTGTTGGGCTTGTGCTGGGCAAGTTCATAGACACAGAAAGTTTTGCAGACTGGGACTTGAGAAATAAATGCAAACGATACATGTTGGAGGGATATTTCTTTCTTATAGTGCTACTTATAGGTGCAGGAGAAATAAAAATATTTTCCATGTAGGACAATAACAATTTTTAAACTCATTAAGAATGTGTCAGATCAACATTTCTGTAAGCTGTATTTAATTAGACCAATAGCTTGTAGCACTCATGTTTAATCTTCACAGTTCATGGTTCACGTATTGTTTTTCTACTCAAAACTTTAAGATAATGAGAGAAAACGGTGACTACTAAACTTTGTGCTCCCGATAAGCTCTCTCATATCAGTAATTATTTTTATAGTTCTCACATAGGGTACAGTATGTACACATATCTCTCTGAACTTCCATGTGATTTTTTCTGAAGATAAAATATGTAAAAAGCATTTAAAGAGACAATCCTGTCATTTTTGATAATTAACTGCTCTATTAACTTCAAAGTGGAATCTGTATAATGCGCTCATACTCTCTTTGAGCAAAAATGTTAATAGTTATTTAAATGTTATATCATTAATATTTATATAGATAATTTAAATACTGATGATATAAATCTTAATATAATATGTTGGTTATATAAATACTATAATTATAATGCAAAGTATATTATATATAAATAAATATAATTAAATGCAAAGTAGGAAGCATATGGTGTAGCAATGGTAAGATTCATTTATTTGTGAATATTGAGTAAATATATGAGTTAAATGTTGAGTGAAGAACATACAAGTCTTTAAAATGTGTGATTTCCTGTTACCTGTCAGTCCTAACAGGTATGCTAATCAAGTGACAACCACAACTGATTGAGCTTTAGGAAACATACTTAAACACAGGCCAGAGAAAGAATTTCAGAGATAGGACACCAGGGAAGAGATTCACTCTATCCCCTCTCTTTGAGTAGGCCAAGGTGGGCAAGGGAGTCCCAAGGTACAGTGGGAATTTCAGAATGCCTGAAATTACCAGTGTGTCCAGCGTGGCCAAAGTACAGACTCCTCTGACTTGGAGAAGAGAAAGTGAAAAGGCCTCTTGACAAGCAAACAGGGCCTCTGCAGCACCATAATGCCCTCCTGGCTCAGCATCTGGGCACTTAAGGAGCTGCCACCAAACACAGGAGACATCTTCCACTACTTGACTCCAGATACCCAATGGCAGGCATGTCTCTCCCTCCTGTTCCCCCAACCCTCCCCTCATGTTCTCAACCCCTCCCACAGAACCCTGCCCATAGCTACAGGAGGCACCCCAGTATGCTGGTGCAATCGCAGTCTCTACAGTCAGACAGTCCCCATTCAAGTCTCTATCTACCATTTAAACTATTGGCACCCAGTTTGCTCTAATTGTAAAAATCCGCAGCATTGTGGAAAGGATGAAATGAGATGATGCAGTCAAAGTACCTGGCACTACACTTGGCACCGAGTAGGTTCTCCATAAATGGGAATTATTCTATTGCTATAAAGCACTTAAGGAACTTTCCTCAGATTTTAATGTAGTGTGGTTATCAGTGGATGCTTACTGGATGCTTGGGCATTCATTGGCTTTATTGATGACTGTTACATGATCAAAGATGGTCCTTTGGGAAATATGACAAAGTGATGAATAGAAAGATAAAAAAGATAGACAGATGGACTTGAAATAACTCTATCCCCATTATATATTTGTAAGTGACTTTGATTTTAACATGTAAAATACTGTGTTAAACTAGGCATTTGCAACTATTAAGAATTAAGTCATTTGCTGTTATAATTGAAGTTATTTAATTTTGACTTCATCGCGGATAAGGCTCAATCATCTTAATTTCGGTTGTTCATTGGTAATTTCTCGGAGTGAAGATATTGCAGGTCAATAGCACATTTAGAAGTCCCTGCTCACTTTCAAATTATAATATACTATCCAATTTAACCTGTCCTACAATACAAATGTTATCCTTTACCAATACATTACCAATGGCCAAGATAATACATGAACAATTATTCAAGTTCATTATAAATAGAAATTACTCAAGTTCATATGTTAGATTATAAGCATCATAATAGGTTTTATTGCCTTAGCTCTGTGTGAATTCAATGACCCCCTGAGCAGGGGAATGTTCCTGAGCCTTGTTCCGTGACGACTGTAGCTGCTGTGATTGACTGAAGAAACCCTGGACCAAGGTGTTGACTGCAGTCTCCACAGTGGAATGTGATCTAAAGCAATGGTTTTAAACCTGGCCATATATTAGCACAAACTTGGAGATTTCACTTAAAAATATTTTTTTAAAAACTCCCCTGGCCTATCCCAGACTCTTTAAATCAGAGATAGGGACAGGTGAGCATGTATCAGCTTTATTCAGAAGCACTCCCGATAATTCTAATGTGAAACCAAAGTTGAGAACCACAATCCAGAACTAGAGATCAAGAGATGATTTAAAAGAAGTGATGGAGAGAAATTAGCACTAATTAAGGCTTCCTCTAGGGTCTGGTTAGAGAAATGAAAATTAAAAGAATATTTTTAAAGAAGAACCCTTCAGAGAAATTCAAGAATATTTTAGGATGGAAACGCGGAGTTCTGAAATATCTACTACAAAGATCCCTAGAAAGGAACTGCTGTGGATGGAGAGTTTCTTATACTTCTTTATTCTAATCTGCAGGAGAAATCTAGAGCCCTCTAAGTGGAAAGCAATCCTTGGCCTGCAAATGACATCGAATCTGACTTCTCCTCAAGTAGTAACCCGGTTGATAGATCAAATTGTCATTAATCCACATTACAATAAACGGAGAAAGGAGAGTGACATCGCCATGATGCACCTTGAATTTAAAGTGAATTACACAGGTAAAAGAAATCACTTTTAGTCGTCTTACATGCCTAAGTTAAATCAAATTTAGATTTGAAGTGTTATCAATACCAATACATTAATAGTTCATAAGTTTGGATAATTTGTTATAGAAATCATTATAATTTAAATGGCATCAGGGAATGCAGAGAAACATATGGAATCACCCTCTCAAGGTGTTTAAATCTGACTATCTGGAAAGTTGACTCGTTGAGTAAAACTCTCAGAGCCCTCTATGATGGTAAATTCAAAGAAGCAGCCCAGAGAAAACAGGTCATGCTATAATGCATGCTTTCTCTATTTCTCATGTGAAAGAAAAGCAATCTATCTGCCACAAAGACCAGAGGAGGACAAACTGAGAGAAGAGGCTATGTTCTAAGAGTTAAGTGAGTAAAAATTGTTATCCATAGAATGAATATTTTCAAGGAGATTAAATAATATTGATAAAGCGGCAGATGGAAGACTTACTCTAAATACTTAGATAACATACAAGAAATCACCTGAGAGGGTGAACTTTACTCTTAAGGGCTCTGCTCAACTCCAAGCTTTACTCTGAAGGCTTTTCCAATCCCCAGTTAGGAGAAAGTGCTGCCATCTTGGTGCTCTTATACAATTTGGTCTCCACATGTATCATGGCACCTATCAAAAGCAGACTATGACTGTGGTTAATTACACAGCCCTGTCCTTGAGGGTAAGCACCATATCTTATTCATTTCTGTATCTGCCCTTGGTCTTACATGTAGTGAGTACCCATATAACTGTGAGGTGGCTTGTAAATTGTTGGAGAAGGCTTTAAAAGTCAGTGACCAATGCTAATGTTTCCATGAGTGCTCTGTAAAACAATCATCTAAATGCTTTTTTAATGTGGGATAATTGGGGAAAATCAAAAAAACCTCAGAACAGTTGCCCAGCTTTCTCTTAATTGACCCTGAAAAACAGCTTTCCCAAGATTTTCACAGAATTGGCATTACTTTCTAATAAGCACCATGACTATTTAAAAATCAAATATAAATGATGAACTCCAGAACTAAAGACATTGTTAACATTATAAAAAAGTAATAAGGAAACAATGTAGAGGATCCTGAAAGGCCACCAGTGGTACCTAATCCACTGTCAAAGAAGTGCTCCTCTACAGTGCTTCTTTTGGGAACCAGCCCAGTGGCATAGTGGTTAGGTTTGTGCTTTGGATCCTGGGTAAGGACCTACACACCACACATCAAGCCATGCTGTGGCAGCATCCCACAGATAAAACAGAGGAAGATTGGTGCAGATGTTAGCTCAGGGGCAATCTTCCTCACCAAGAAAGGAAGGAAGGAAGGAAAAGAAAGAAAGGAAGGAAGGAAAGAAGGAGGAAGGAAGGAAGGAGGAGCAAGGAAGGAAGGAGGAACAGAGGGAGGGAGGGAGGAAGAAAGAAGAAAGAAAGAAAGAAAAGACTTCTTTCCCCTAAGATTGACATCTAAAAACTTTTCAGGTGGGATAAAACAAAGCTACAAGGTTTTTTTTAGATGAAATATTGAAAATGATTTACTTTTAAACCTTATTGGAAATGCATGTGTGTTTGTTCTTGTTTTTGTTTCGTTTTTTCAGATTATATACAACCTATTTGTTTACCAGAAGAAAATCAAGTTTTTCCTCCAGGAAGCATTTGTTCTATTGCTGGCTGGGGAACTGTTGAATATCAAGGTAAATTATTAGACTCAGAAGAAAAGAAAATGCCTACTAGTAAAAAGTATGTTACTGCACAA
This sequence comes from Equus caballus, assembly GCF_041296265.1. Classification (NCBI taxonomy): domain Eukaryota; kingdom Metazoa; phylum Chordata; class Mammalia; order Perissodactyla; family Equidae; genus Equus; species Equus caballus. The sequence continues at coordinate 23,774,944 of NC_091709.1, read as the reverse complement.
TCTTGTGAATACATTCAACATTTTTTGAACTCTTATATTATAACAATTTTTGCAACGTCTCCTAAAAGCACTGTCAGTCTTATATTCATATGTTGTATATTTCTATAGCTTAGAATCTTTTTCTAAAGTTTTAAAAAATGTTCCCAGATCATGTAGAGCATATTAAAAGATGTTAATCTTTACTGAAGGGGAATTCAAACATCCCCCAAACTCAGTATTTAATTTTAGTATTATAAAAACTCTGATAAGAGAAAAGATACATCTATTAAAATGAATACAATCAAAAGTTACAAAAATTTATTTTTGTAAAGCACATAAAGTCTCATCAGAAGCCAAACTGAGCCAGCCCTGATGGCCCTGTGGTTAAATTTGGCGCTCCTACTTCAGCGACCTGGGTTCACTTCCGTATCACAGAACCACACCACCCATCAGTCAGTAGCCATGCTGTGGTGGCAGCTCACATAGAAGAACTACAACAACTTGCAACTAGAATCTACAACCATGCACTGGGTCTTTGGTGAGAAAAAAAAAAAGAGGAATTTGGCAACAGATGTTAGCTCAGAGCAAATCTTTCTCTGCAAGAAAAAGAAGAAAAAGCCAAATTATTACCTGTTACCTTTGCCAAATCTGTAAAACTATATTTATCACATAAAAGTCTCACACTCACGTTCCCTAAAATGAGAAGGAAGTCCCTTTGAACTTCAACCTGCTGATTCTGCCTACTGACAAGAAGACTCAGACACTGCACGGATCCTACAACAAAGACTATAAATTTATATGCCATTGACTCACTAATGTTGTTTAATAACATGTTTTCCAAACACAGAAAAGACACATACTAAAACTAACCAAACATGATTAAAAGAGAAAAAAGGATTCCAGTATTTCTTACCCTCTAAATGTAACTGCAAGTCTCATTGACTTTGGAATTTCTAATAGGAGTGACTCCATCTAGAACAGAGTTTGGACCATTCATTAATAACTAAGCAACAAGGAAAGGCACTGTAGTCTGCCGGGTGACCTGGCTTCTGTAGTTGCAGTGGATCATAGGCACAATATTTAAAAATCCTAATTCCATATAGGATGAAAAGGCACAAAATTTTGCAGAGAGGTGCAGGTCTCAGAAGCAGCACATTCACAGCTGAAAACACTTACTTTTTATAAAAGAAAGCATAAAGTTGTAAGTCAAATCCTTGCCTGATGATTCAGATTCTCCACTGCAATTACATTACGTTGCTGAGAATGCCCCATGTCTGCTGTGCGTAAAGGGTATCGAAGTCAAAGAACTGTATATTCTTTTGTTTTCTCTACTTGAAAAATGTCATGATTTATTACATTTGAAATTGAAAGAGTAAAAATGATTTCTGGATAGATATTCTCTCTCTCAGACTTCAAACTAAAGGACATTTATGACCACAATGTAGACTCTTCAAAAACAAATTATCCGCTAACAAAATTTAAGACTCTTTATTCCATCGGAAGTGGGTATTTTTTTTTAAGAGTTGAGTAAACTTGACTCACATTTACTTATTGTTACTAAAGATATGCATTTAATTGACTTAAGAAAGGTCTCTAAGAGTGATATGGAGCCAAGAAAAAAACTGTTATCTTAGATCAGTTTCATTTAGGAATAAACAGCCAGATCATATTTAAATATTTCCTGGGTGATGGCAATTTTAATGAATTTTATGAACTTTGCCTTATGGTTTCCAGCTACTTAATTTCATAAGATTCCAGTTTTCCCCCTTCTGAGTACATTATATTAATTAGTTAGCTGGGAAAACCATGAACATATTGTTCACTAGGAAAGAATGAAGTAATGTTAGTTTGTTAAATTAAGGCAATTAGTAAACTTAAAATAACTGACATTTTTATGTAACTTTGTGTGTGTGTATATGTATATTCTCCATTATTCTCATGGCAAATCATGTTGACACAAAAATATTAAATGTAAGAACACTGCTCAAATGTTCTTTTTCCAAAGAGTTTTATCATACACCCAACCAGTTTTTTTAATTCCTTGATAAACAGCAAAATTGGCTTTGACTTTTAATAGGAAACTAGAGTCTACCAGCCCATCCTCAGTCTCGTAGGATGGATGACTGTGAGATGCTGAATTTTTTTCCTCTATCTTAACCTCTCCAATTCACTTTCTTAACTTAAAGTCCATTGCCAAACTTTAAATGTCATCCACTGGTGTTTTTCTGGAGTCACTGGCACCAGCTGGAAATAGTAATTTGTGCAAATCTCCTTCCAACTCCGTGTTCTCTGTCGTGCTGGTACCTTGAAACCGGCCATGGCTGGAGTGTTTACACCAGGCGAATCAGTAGACAATATGCATCGGCGCCTTTTGTTTCTTGAAAACCAGTTATTAAACATTTACTGACACACCAATGACTTGCACATATGTTGCTTTGCACCTACATTGTACATACACACACACACACACACTCAGGTTTGTTTCCTTCCTGTCTCTTTAGTATGCGGATTAAACTTAGCTAGAAATGAGGTCACATACACTTTTGCAATAACCCTGGCTGTCATATGCACTAACTTATCTTCATCTGCCTCTCTTGAGGAACCAAATAGAATTGTTAATTATTAGAAAGTGCTTATCATGTATCTTTTCTGGGACGCTAGACACCTGCTCGTTTCACATCCCTCTTGAGACTAGTATTTCAGTAAACAGAGATTCACGCTTCCAGTCGATGAGTCATTTTGTAAAAAGCATGGAAGTACACTTAACTACAGAATGCCTCCTTTCTCTTCCCCTACACGTGGATGACAAGCCGATTGCCCTTAGACCGGGGCCGGGTTTGTGTGAGCTTGTCTGCTGCTCCAGGTGCACCTGCTCACCCACACAGCATCACAAAGGAGCCGAATGCTATTAGAAAGGAGCACCTCTTCAGGTGCCAAATGAAAAGCACTTCTGGATTTCTGAGCAATTGCTCATTTCCATGAATGAAACTCTTTGTGTTCATGGGCTTTTTTCCCCCCATGAGCAATACTGTAACTGTTCAAAATTACCGAAAATGCCTAAAGACTGTCAAGTCCAATCCACCATTCCTGCTAGCCTTTGGGAACTAAAGTGCTTTACTGTTATCCATTTGGCAAAATCCACAGATGGGCTTTATTATGTGCTTTAAAGTACAAAGTTTAGCATTTCATTCCATTATATATACACACAGTACTTGATAATGAGAGTGAACTGTTGAAGTAAATAAGACTGATGGGGGCTCATTCAAGGATGTATGTTGATCACTTCTGACTGGCTGGCTGCATTATCCATTTTGAACAGGTTCCACTGCAGACATATTGCAAGAAGCTGATGTTCCTCTTCTATCAAATGAGAAATGCCAACAACAGATGCCAGAATATAACATCACAGAAAATATGGTATGTGCAGGCTATGAAAAAGGAGGAGTAGATTCCTGTCAGGTAAGTATATAAGACTGCTCACCCTACATTTCCAGAAAGTGTTGCTATATAATGATTTCCTAGCTTAAATAATGATTCAGGAGTAAAGAAATCGTCAGGGTCTTAACTTCATTTCTTCCTTTACAAAACTGTGACTTTTCACTTTTATTTGTGGCCTATTTGCATAGTACTCCTGGGTGGACCTGAGGATTAGAAACAAAACTAATTTTTATCACCAAGGGTTATAAATCAGATGTCTTTAGTGACTAGGCATAAAATGTGATATAAGACAGCCAAAATTCATAAAATATGCACGAATGGGCCTGGGTGTGAGCTGGAGAGTATACATCTTAGCTAAAAAGCATTTGTTTTCAAATTCCAGTTCCTTAAAACTCTATACAAGCAAAACAACAAACAAAAACGGGTCTGAGTGCCAACTTGGCCTATAAGCCTCTAATTTTCAACTCTGATTTAGAGTATGGTCTAGCTGGCCAGTGACCGGAAATAATTTCTGGATGAAAACCAACCTTCTTAACCTCGTTAGAGCCAGTTTACAGCCAACCACCTGAAGGAAGGTAAATAAAGAACTTACTCAACAGCCTGGCATAACCCTGGATCTGGAACTCCTAGACTAGAATTTTCATTATTTTCTACATTTCATTTTAGAGATGTAATAACATGAACTCACTGAATGTTAGTACTTCAATATATTTGAAGTATCAATAGCTTTTGACTTGCACGTGAAAGAAAACCGCAGAGAAAATTCTTACCTCCGAACTACCCTCATGGAACGCAAAGACATCTTACCACCTAGAAATAATGTAACCACTATTAGCTCCATGAGAGCCACATATACTCAGCAAATAAAAAATAAACTCTGCCTGATTTTCAAATTATAATGAATTTTTAGGTGCATCACGGAGTAGTCATGAGAAGAGTGGGTTCTGGGCTCAGACTACTGTAATTTGGCCCTTGCTTTAAAATTTATTCATCAGATTTGGGGCAAGTCACTTAGGTTTTATTGAGAGGTTTAAATGAGATAACACATATAAGGGACTAAGTAAGCACTCAAAAATATTAACAGGTTTTATTGCAAGACTTTGTAAATAAATTTTCTGTATCTGAAAATTAACAAAATATTAATGCATTAACATCTACTGGATTATATTAAATCTGATAGCAGTTTTGAGCAAATGATCAATTTACAAATGTGGAAGTAGCAATTTATACCATGGGAAAATGGCTTCACTTTGTTAAAGTGGAAACAACTTGTTATATATTAACACATATATATCATAATCATTTGACTTGATACAAGATGTTTTTAACAGACATTTAAGCAGATGAATCTGTATATATATATATATATATATATATATATATATATCCTCTGGTTAAGTCAATGTCTCAAGTCATGTTAAACTCTCAGCTTAGTTTTACATTTATTCTGCTTTAATGCATACTTGCAAATTCAAGACAAATAGGATAGCTTTCTCCTTGTTTAAAATTTATCTCCGGATCTTATACTTTCCTTTTAAAATGAAAAGTGTGCTAAAGGTAAGATATATTGCCACTTAGAGGGAGATTTATACAATTATTGTTCAAGAGGAAAATCAGTTGTACAACTTCAATTACAATTAATGGGGGCTACATGGCATATGCCTCATGCACTAGATAGAAAATATAACTGCTGATGCTGTTAATGCTAGGGTTACATTAAGCCGGTAACTCCTGCCAGATCTCTGAAATCTTATATTTGGCTCCGATTTCTAGAGAGTCTAAGTATGTTATTCGTTGTCAAGTAAGAAAGCTCCCACACAAAGCAATGCCTTTTGTAATGTAATGTTATCATGACTGAGTAATTAATAGTCTAGAGAGTCACGTGATTTTCCTTGTTCAACTTTAATAGTATGTTATATAAAAGGAGTAGCTGATTAAATAAGAATCATTAGTTAAAATTATGATCATGTTACTATTGATACATCACTTGAATAAGTTCTTTGAAGTATTATTTTTTCCCCTATAGTGGCAAGGAATTTGCCTTATTAGTCAGTCATATGTTCTCGGATATCTTCTGGTTTACCAAAGGCTTGTATTTGCAAGGCCGCTGTTTGGATTTTAAAGCACCCCAGGGGCCCGTAGAATGTCCTCTCTCTATAAGCCTAAGTGAATAACGCAAACAGCGAACTAATGTTGCTAACCATTCAGAGCCTTATTCTACAGCAGTGATTTTCAAAGCATGGCCTCCGATCCAGCAGATCAGCGTCACCTGAGAGCTAGATAGCTATGGATTCTCAGGCCCCACCACACATGTGCTGAGTCAGGCATTTGAAACATGGGGCCCAGCGATGTGTGTTCGAGCATGCTCTCCGATGATTCTGATGCTTGCTAAAGTTTAGGAACTACTTCTCCAAACAAAAGTGGTCATCAACCTTTACCTTACACTTAGATACTCGTCAAAGAAGATCGTGATTTTTGTTTGTCTATACAAATATAACATCGAAGTGGAAACATAAATTTTAGATTAATACTTTATGTTCTCGACACTCATCTTTTTGAAGTACTTACACATCTCTGAGATAGTGCAAGAAGGAAATATCATCATTGGACAAATCAGAAAATTAAGACAAGGAGAAGTTACAGAACTGAACTGAAATGTAGTTAGATGATGGGAAGTGAAAAAATCAGACATAGATCTCGCAACCAGACAGCCCACTCAGCTGTTGGGCATCAAGCCTGCTGTGGATTCTTTGAGTAACTGCACCTGAGTCAGTATGTGCCGGGTAATTCAAAGTCCTTGTTCATGTAACCAGTGTCTGTATTCTATTGCCTATTAAAAAATTCAATTAGTTTAGAAAACATGAAGAAAACCAAAAGATTTCTTTTAAAAATATCCAAATAGTTGAGATTTATTTTTAATAATTTCTAAGTAGCATATAACTTTGAGCCTATATTTATTCTTACTTTGGATTGTTATTATTCCATAAATGTTGCTGAACCCATATTTATGGACTAAAGGCTTAGGATGCCAAAATAAATGTCACAGTTCCTGCCTTCAAACAGCTTGAACACATTTGTTACATCTAGAAAAGAGGTAATGTGTGGTTGCCAGTGCAATTTATGCTCCTCTTCACCCAAGACAGAAAAGGTGCTTTTATGGACCACATTTTTCCCCCCTAAAGATAAGTACCAAAGATAATAAAAAATCAGGCAAAAAGCCTCTCAGGATGTTTCTAACGTTGAGCTGGGGTTGAATTTTTCTATTTTACCAGTGATTTCAAAGTACGTAAGACTTTAGATTCTTTCATAAATATATTTTTAAAAGATTAATTTAAAAATTTTGCACAATATGGGAAAAATATTTGTCAATTCTGTCAGTGAATAATGGTGCTATATGTTTGCATTATGTTCATTTGCATTGCACAGGAATAATCATGTACAAATAAAATCTATGTAATTAACTCCACTAGGATCTGCTGTAATTAATATTTACGAAAATTAAAAGCATTTCCTCATCAATTGAAATCTCAAATGAAAACGTGTGCCCATCGCTAGAAATTTTATCATGGATTGCATTTGTCTAATACCAAAAAGTTAATGCTACCCAAGAGAACTAAAATCAACTTAGTGTGTGAGTTTTCAGTTTTTCTAAAATGCATAATGCAGAATAATTGTCTTTTCCACTAAGCGCTTCATGATACTTAGAACATATCTCCTTTAAAAAAATGGTTAGGGGCAGTGCCACGGCTCAGCGGTTAAATTTGCGTGTTCCACTTCTGTGGCCCAGGGTTCCCTGGTTTGGATCCCAGGTGCAGACCTATGCACCACTTGGCATGCCATGCTGTGGCAGGCATCCCACATATAAAGTAGAGGAAGATGGGCATGGATGTTATCTCAGGGCCAGTCTTCCTCAGTAAAAAGAGGAGGATTGGCGGCAGATGTTAGCTCAGGGCTAATCTTCCTCAAAAAAGAAAAAAAATGATCAGCTTTTAATATATATCGTGGTTGGCAGGCTGTTCACAGTTATACCTTAGAAAATTTCTTAGTACCTATTAAAATGCCAAATTTAAAATGAGAAAACTCTTGTAATAAAAATGCATATAAAATATTACATATAAAGTTGAACCAGCCACTATGGAAAACAGCATTTGTTGTTAAGTGTCATCAAGTTGATTCCAACCTCTAGTGATCCTGTGTACAGCAAAGTGGAACCCTGCCTGGTCTTTTTGCGCCACCCTCTCACCTTCCAGCGCTGTATCAGACTGTGCTGTGCTGCTATCCATAGGGTTTTCATGGCCAATTTTTTTCGGAAGTGGGTGGCCAGGTCCTTCTTCCTAGTCTGTGAGTCTGGAAGCTCTGCTGAAACCTGTCCACTAGGAGTGACCCTGCTGGTATTTGAAACACCAGTGGCACAGCTTTTGGCATCACAGCAACACACAGCCGCCACAGTATGACAACTGATGGACAGGTGGTGTGGTTCCCTGATCAGGAAAAGAACATGGGCCATGGCAGTTACAGTGCCAAATCTTAACCACTAGATCACCAAAGCTGGCCTGAAGATAGTATAAAGCATCCTCAAAAAATTAAAAATAGACTACCATGTGATCTAGCAATTTCACTTCTTGGAATATGTCCAAAGGTAACAAAAACACTAACTCCAAAAGATATCCGCACCCCATGTTCATTGCAGCATTATTTATAACAGCCAAGACATGGAAACAACCTAAGTGTCATCGATGGATGAATGGATAGAGAGGTTGTGGTATATATATACAATGGAATATTATTCAACCATTAAAAAATGAGAAAGTCCTACTATTTGTGACAACAAGGATGGATCTTTAAGGATTTATGCCAAGTGAAATAAGTCAGAAAGAGTAAGACAATGATCTCACTTAAATGTGGAATCTAACAAAAAACAAATTTTATAGAAAAAGAGATCAGACTTGCAGTTACCAGAGATGGGGGCTGGGGAGAAGGGGAATTGGAGGAAGGTGGTCAAAAGGTACAAACTTCCAGTTATAAGACAAATAAGTACTGGGGATGTAATGTACAGCATCATGCGTGTAGCTAACACAGCTGTATGATATACAGGAAATTTGTTAAGAGAGTAGGTCCTACAAGTTCTCATCACTAGGAGAAATTTTTTCCCCTTATTCTTTCCTTCTTTCTTTTCTTTTTATTGTATTTATAAGAGAAGATGAATGTTAGCTGAACCTACTGTGGTAATCTTTTCACGATATATGTAAATCAAACTAACATGCCGTATACTTTAACCTTTACAGTGATGTATGTCAATTATTTCTCAATAAAACTGGAAAAAAAAACTACACATAAATTACAAAGTATCGGTTGCTATAGTTTCTCTCTTTCCTTATTGAGCAGCAAAAGGTTCTCATTCTTGACCTAGAAGGATGCTGAGAGTATATACAGATGACTTGCAATTAAATCATATTTTTGATCTTTATTTTTGATTTGCTACAAACAATTTTATGTATTTATATCCATTAACCACACAGCTACAATTTTCTTTTGCAATTTACTCTTTAGGGGGATTCAGGAGGACCGTTAATGTGCCAAGAAAACAACAGATGGTTCCTGGCTGGTGTGACGTCATTTGGATACCAATGTGCACGGCCTAATCGCCCAGGGGTGTATGCCAGGGTCTCCAGGTTCACAGAATGGATACAGAGTTTTCTATATTAGATGGTTTCCTAAACAAAACATGAAAATCAGGCAATTTTTCCATTCCACTCTAAGGAGCATGGAAATTGAGAGTTTTATAAAAAATAGTTACTAAAAGCCTTTATTCTTACCTAAGCCACTGAAATCCTGGGGTGGGGGGAGGGACAGAAAAATCAAACTAATCTTTACAATACAAAGTAAAAGAAGAATACGTTTGGTTTTATTGTGAACAGCTGTTCTTTCACAGATATCATCATTTCCTTTATTCTTTATCATTATTTTCTATCACCTCTTATTTAAAGGAATGTTATTTTAAAGCATATACTATACACTTAAGAAAGTTCAAGCAAAATTAGGAAAAGAAGTGAAATAAACTGTTTTGCACAAAGTATGTTATTATTTGAAATAAACATGTCAATTATCTAAATTCCAGCTTAGATTGCGATTAACAGAATTTCAGTAGTCTTCCTGCTTTTCTATCTAAATGCATTTCCAATTCATCTTGAGCATATTTTTAATATTTTCTCCACTGATGAAAAATATGTACTGTAATTTCTTGGCACAGACGTGGACTAAATTGATTGCACATTCCTCTCAAATAAGTTAATTTAAGAGCAAATGAGCACAAGTCTAAATATTGCCTTTGTATCAAAATTAAAGGTAAATTAATTGCTATGGTCATTGTTCTATTCGATCATTTTTTCACCTGGATTACTCATACTGTCCATTTATTTCAAGCTAGTGTTTTTTAAGTTTTCAAAAAATAAAATGACATATCAAAGAAATGCAACCATTACAAATTTTTTTTTTCTGATTTATGTGTGTTACAGTGGATGTTTCTAATATGTGAAAAACATATTTAGACACAGCCGAATTGCCCATTTGAAGGCCAAAAATGTGGAATAAATGAATTTGCTTCACCGCTTTAACCTCTTGGATAATTTCCAGAGTAAATGCAAACTTCAGCTTACTGCACAAAATCTATTGATTTATTCAGGAAAACAAAATTCATACCTACTTAATACAACACACAAACACATATTATGCACGAGTCTATGTGGTTCAAAATAATAGAAGAGAGTAAGGCTTAAAAGAGTTGAAAGGAGGGATCAAGCAGTGTAGACCAGCCTTACGGAAGAAATGAGACATGGGCTACCCCTGAAATGCCCACCATGTAGGTGTAAGTCATCCTGAAAGTTTGGGAGAGGGAACAGTAGATAATCTTGTGTTTTCACACCAAAAGACTCTCTCTGGGGAATGGTCAAAGAAAGGGAAAACAATGTCATATAAAGAAGGTGTGGTGAGATGATTAAGGACTACAGATTCCTGGTAAACAATCATGGGATTTATTCTTAGGACAAAAATCAGGAATTCCCTGAACACACCATTCTTTTTAAGACCTTTCCAAGGACCCATTCCTAACAGTCAGGAAGGATGGAGCAGCAGGGGTGGGGCGCATTGTTTGATTTTACCCCCTGAATATTGTCCCAAAATTCACCTGCATTTCAAAGCACATATTAGAAGTATGTTCTGAAAATACAAACACACACAACAGATACACCATGCACCCCTTTTCAATTTTCAAAATTTTGAGAGCGTCTTAGTACAGTCTCACTGCCACCTTCTAGTAAGAGGGAAGTTCATTGTCCCACCCCAAGAAACTTACGGGGTTAGTAATTGATACCAGAAGAGTTATCCAGGCCTGGATCAAGATAAAAGGCAAAACCAAGGCCCTTCCCCATGGCTTTGCCCCTCCTGCCATGCAGCTGTTGTAATCCTGGGTGGCACAGACAATGGGGAAAGGATAGTCCCCTTCCATCAAGTCTTGACCAAAGGAAGAAATGTGTGGTGGGAGTTCCAAGGGAAGAGGTAGATCCCAGCAGCTGGTCTCTCATTCTGCCCAGAGAGATGGGTAGCCAAGAAAAGAAAGTGGTGTGCTAAAAGTGGGCAGATCTAAGCTCAGAATGCAGCTGCCCATTCTCTCAGTCTCTAAGCAGCTGAAAGGGGCCAATGCCCAACAATTTCTATTTGCCTCTTAGTCTAGCCTGTCAGCTCTAGTGGTGAATTGCCTTAATGAAAGCACTTTATTATCTAACTGAAAAGGACAGGGAAAAGATGAGGTTTAAAATGCTCTCTAACCATAGCTTCCATTCTTAACACACTTAAATAGTAATCAGTTTTCATCTTCATGTATTGATGCAAACATATCTGTATTTTGTTTACTTAAAAGACTTAGACAACACAAATAATCATTCTTCAGAAACAAGAACTTTTTATTGAGTTAAAAGGAGCACAGGGACATTTGAAAACCAGATAGTTACAACTCTCTCTTGAGAATAAGGAGCCATAAGCATTGAAGAAACCAGGAGATAAGACAGAGAGGAGCCCCAGTTTACTCTCCCAGCCAAACCCTCATCAAGGAACATAGATCACTGATGCCCTCCAACCCACTTCCACACTAATACATAGTTTCCTTCCGTGTTGAAATGTCAGTGTGCTATGCTCACCTCCACACTGATGGTGACCACTCACCTGTCCCAACTGTAAATCCCCTTTATATGCTAATAGAGGCTAAACATAGCTAGAAAAAACTTTAGGCAAATTTGGCAGCTATCTGCCTCCAGGGTCAATCCCAGATACCAAACAGCCACTTTGTTTTGTGGGCAAAGGAGGGACCAAATTGATTCCAGAACCCTCAGAGAGTGATTATATAGGCAACATGTGAAGACAAATGGTTTATATTGTCTATGCCACTTCTTTTGTTCTAGATTGAGTGTAGTATTGTTTATACAGCTACTAACAAAGTTACTTTATTACAAAATCTGTTGAATTTTAAATTAAAAATAATCGTAAGGCACATGTCTTGCACAATTGAAATTAGACAATTCTTGCCTCTAAGTAAAATATTCGAGTATATTTATACGACAGTTAATGAACTAGCATCTTATTTCTGAAGAGATTTCTTAAATGTAGTCTCACCAAAAGCAGAGAAACTGAAAGAAGATGACCATTTCTAGAAAAGAAACTCCATCTATGGTTATATGTTTATGTGTTTGAATTCAGTTGACAACAGCGATCATTTCTTTAATCAAAAGAGCATGTATTGAAAAATGAAACACCATAAAAATAAATATTAGAACAGTACATTTTTATCAAACACTTATGCAAAGGTAAAATATTTTTGCACAACTGTAAATTTCAATGCAATTTACATTACATTAACAAGATTACAATTTATGAAAGGTGAAAGAAACAAAAATAACTGCTTCCAACACCCATACTTCTGATCTGGTGATGGCAATTTTATCTGCATGGTCCATTCCATTTGCTTGAAGTTTTGGTGCATCCTTTAGCAAAATAAGCATGTCTCACTCCATTATTAGCACAGCATATTTTGTAAATGAAAGAATAAACATATAAAAATTATTTTGATAATTGCCTCAAGGGGGAGCTTACAGTTCATCTTGCAGATCCTTTGAGATTTCAAGCCATTCCAAGCTAAGGTTCTGATGCCATTCCTTATACAGATCCAGAATTATAAAACTCTATTTTCTTTTCTGGAGCCAAGTCAATGAATTATTATACTTCCATGCCGCTTTCTTTTCTGCTGCTTTTTGAAATCCACAGTGTGGACTGAGTTGGGCTAGTTTTTGTTCTTCCTTTACTGAAAAACATAAGAAGAAGTAAGTTCAGTGGCTGAGACTTCTTGTCAAATGGGGCATGTCTTGGTCCAAATGGAGATATTTCAGACCCTTATTATAACAGGGTCCTTCTTTGCTCACCAGCATATTTTTTCTTTCCTACAAAAAATGCTAGATTATTCCAGTATATGAAGATGGTAAATGGTTCATATGAAATAATGAGAAAACTAAAATAGATCTTTCTCTGAATCTTCACAGTTTAGAATTAGACATAGACACACACACACACACACAAACATGTTGGACGCAATACCACAAATTTTCATTGGAATCACCAATAAATCTTCATTTTTCTTTGATCAATGATTTTTGAAATTCTGCTTTGTGTATATTCTGCCACTCATATATGCTATATTTAATGCTAAGTCATCAAAATAGTGATTTTTTCCGAAGTATAAGGATCTTCCTGTTCCCCTCGTCCCATCAGTCTTCCTGTCCTAGAGTTGTCACTTAATCCCTGAAAGTTGAATTTCGCTTCAGTCTCAGAAACCAATGTAGCATAAAGCAGATTCAGGCCTTGACAATTTAGGAGTGTCTGAGTTCCTCTAGATCTGAGACTGGACTTTACTACTTGTCAGATGTAGAATTTGGACCCACATTTCCAGCCTGTGCCTTGGCTGGGCTGTCTTCTAACTGTCTTCCCATAAAATGGCCACTTCTCGGGCTCCCCCAAAAGTGCCTGTTCCTGAGTGTACCCAGGTCATCCTCTACCAGAATACTTATCAAGATCTAGACTCTTTTCGGTCTAGTTTTCTGAGAATGAGCCCTCACCTAGATCACTAGCCACTTCCTGTCCCCGTTTATTGTGTTCTGTACTTCCTTCCTCCTCCAGGCACCCCCTCCCAGCCCCACAGGCATGCCCTCCACCCCATTCTACTCACTCTCAGTCTACCAGGCATTGCAGAACTCCACCAAAGAGAGAAAAGAAGTCTTCCTAAACAAGCCTGAGCAACGCAGCTTTACAACATTACTTAAGTGACTTTAATTTAACTGTGAATTTGGACATAAAATATTATGTCCAAATTTTATGTTTTGGAGGTCTGTATCTAAATAAATAAGACCAACACATCTTTATCTATGAAGTCATCTAATATGAACAGAGAAGAAGTCAAGAAAAGTTTATGGGAACACATGGAATTTTTTTAAATGGTGAAAAAAGTGGTTAAGTTATTAATGTGACTTTTGGGTAGCATTAGTATTTAATTTAAGAGTTACTGCCAGTTAAGGAAACGAGAGTTATTATTTTGAACGTAACATGGAAGGATAGAAACCATCATGTGTACCAGACTGGAATTTAAACTTTCTGCAAGGCAGTCATATGATAATGGAGTTGAGTCTTTGATGAAGTTTCTCCTTGCTTTCCTGGAAGAAAGGAAAAGGAGAGGATCTAAGAAGGAACGAATTAAGCACTACAGCTAATTTCAGCTTTGGGAGCTACTCTATTTAGGTTTATTTTCTCACTCTGAGATTTCAAACAAGTGAAAACTCCACAGATCTTCAAGGTTTAAAAACCTGGAAGATTTTTGAATGAATAGAATCTCCACAATAAGACACTATTTGGAAGAAGGAGAATAAACTTTAGAGAAAATTTAGTTACCAGCACTTTTGACAGTTTTTAGTTTAGAAATGTGAATGTCTGCATAATATTTTTCAAGTCATATTTTCAAGCTGATTTGTTATTTCTGGCTTTACCTCAACAGATTGACTGGATTATGGGGGGATTTATATCAAATCTTCCCTCCACTTCACCACTTTTCACAATGATAAATCATCTTTCCATCTACACTCTTGGGAATTAACGGAAGAAACTAGATATTTACTATTATCTTTATTCTACACAAAATATTGAAAAGCAATTTCAACTGTGTTTCACATATGTATTGGAAAGCCAAGAGGACACAAAATGTAGTTTTAATTTGTTAGGCTTTATTTATCATTATTCAAAATGTCTTTTTTCTTTTTGAGTAAGATTAGTCCTGAGCTAACTACTGCCAATACTCCTCTTTTTGCTGAGGAAGACTGGCCCTGAGCTAACATCCATGCCTATCTTCCTCCACTTTATATGTGGGACCCCCTACCACAGCATGGCTTTTGCCAAGTGGTGCCATGTCCGCACCCAGGATCCAAATTGGTGAACCCCAGGCCGCCGAGAAGCGGAACGTGCAAACTTAACCACTGCGCCACCGGGCCAGCCCCCAAAATGTCTTATTTAAACAGCCAGTAAATCACAGGTTGCATCTTTTTAAAAATTTATGTGAATCATTTAGACTTTATATTTATTTAATTTTTCTCTGGAGTTTTTGTACTTAGTAGAGCCTTTAGGGTTTATTTCAGGAAAAGAAGAAGATGAGGTAAAAAAAGAGAAAAATGACTTATTTGCAGGTCCTTCCCTGATGGAGGCATTCTCTTGATCAATTTTTATTTGAAACATTTTGACAAAGATATCTATTTATTCTAGCTAAAGATGTCTAGTTCATTCTAGCAAACATACTCTTATTTAAACTCAAGTCTTTCTTTTCTTCGATACTCACTTATATTTCATATATTAATTGATTACATTGACAAATTGACACACATGGAAAAATTTCACTTCTAATTGAGGGGTATGGGTAAACAGATATAAAAGAATGCTGTCAAGAATCTCACTGCTAAGATATATCATTTTATTTCAAGATGCCTACTAAAAAGTGACCTATTTTTACCTCTGTACTTTACTTCCTATACTTAAAAGATCCTTTTGAAATGAAACAGAAGCTTATGACTTGAAATTTTGAAAAGCGATGACAAAGTACACCTACAAAAATCAAGTCTCGTGAACAACTTGGGGTCAAGATTGAAAGGTGTAGCATTAATGCTTATACATAATAAAAAAGAGACAGTGTGGGATAGTTGGATAGTTCTAAGCTTACAAGCATTCAACTTTCAGATCCACCACACACACTAGCTATGAGACCCAAGGCAAGTTGTGTAACCCATCTAAGCCATCATTTTCTCAACTGAAAAACAGAAACATAAGGGTACCTAGTTCATACGGCTTATGAGGATTAAACGAGATAATGCATGAATCTTATAACCAAGGTGTATCTCATTAGTTTGCATACGATGGGTTTGTGTTGCCCATCATGAAAATCAGAACGTTCTTAAGGCAATTTAAAAATATAATTTTTAACAAAATATATTTTTATAAAAATTATGTATAATTTCAATAGAATTTTATGAAATATTTTTAAAAGAGTTCTGAAAACCCACTTAAAATTTTGCAAGTTTTCTCTACCTATATGAATTATTTACCTTTTATGTACCATCTGGAAACAGCAGGTTCCAAAAGCAACCAGTATCAATAAGAGCAGCGGGATCGTTGGTATAACAACATAAATTAGATTGGGAATTATGCCTGCAAAAGTAAAACAATCTTAGTGTAAAAAGGTAGTTGAGGCAGGACTCTAACACCAAAGTTATATAAAAATTTTCCAAAAGTTTAAGATAAAATAGAATTATTGTTAATAAATAGATTCCAAGCAAAGTTCTTCCCAAAATACTGAATAATCTAACGAAATATTCCTATTTGGTAAAAATGAAAGACAAAATCATACTGTATTGGTAGCCATGCTCAATTCAATGTCCATATTTCCAGAACTATTTTCATATCTGCAATTCAGTTGGGGTTTAGTTTTCACAACATATTAATAATCTTAGCTATCTTACATCATTAATTGTTCTCAGTTATTACTTATAGAAACAAGCACTGATTATTAAAGAATAACAATCATTGTTAAAATAATTCTCAATTTATTAGATATGTAATTATCCTAACCAACAAGCTCAGTGCCATAATAATATGCAAGACTCTCTGGGACTAAACCAAAATATGTAAATATTAACTGATGATACAATCAGAACCCACAGACACAAGACTCCAGAGGCGTAAAGACTTTATCTTAATCAAATTCTAAAATGAATCACTTTTTAATCCTGTTCCATCATACTAGATAACATTAGGTAGTCTTGGTAAGATAAAAACTGCCACACTGAAGTCCCACACAGCTTAAAATGACTTTATTAAACATTTTTTCAATGTCATAAGAGGGAAAATATTCCTGATATAATTTTTACAGATATCTTTAAGTAGGTTTAGATGTTCTGAATGGTTTCAAAAGCCAGGTGCCTGAAAAGTGGAAAGTACTAAGATTTAATATCATGTCCACTCAAGAAAAGCAAAACTGAAAAACTATGCATGTAGTTAGCAAATTGAAAGCTGTCATCATTATTAATCTAAATAATTCTGGTCAAAGTACACTAGATTTAGATCAAACTACACATTTAACTGCGCATCACTGCCTTTGTTAACAGAAGAAGATACATTAACTGAGGCCCAGTGATGGGGTATTTTGGGGATAATTTGCTATGCTTTCACCCACTCTTGAGCTTTCAACAGTTGATTTTAAGAAGTTTAAGGATTCAGGAAATACATCCTTTCCTTTTCAAAACACCACCATGATCCCTTTATTTAATGTAAAGAAATAGAGAAGTATTTCCTACTCTTTCATGGATTTTGGATGACCTGTGGTAAGATTTGGAGACTTTGGGTCTTTGGCTCAATCTTCACAAAACAACTAGAATAAATAAATATTTCTGTCCAATTGGAATAGAGTCATGCTAAAACGAGTCCTTAACTGACACTAAGAGCAGTTTCTGACTAACGTGCAGTTTGCATTGGGATGGCATTGTGCGTCTTTTGCAGACAGTGGTGTGCTGGAGGCAGTTGGCTTTGGAGTCCATTGCATGCGTTCTTCTCAAGCTGCTATTCAGTGATGCCACTTTGGTAGCTTGAAATTGGCCAGAATTTTTTATTTACAACATGGAAAACCACGAGGGCTACAAATTAGGCTTTTTATTTTATATCCACCCCACCCAGCCAATCCCTCAACGTTTTCCAGCACACCACTGTTTGCAGCCCACTGAATGTGCCAGTTTCCACCATAACACCTACATCTTGTCGGGCAAGTTCCCTCTGGATCCAGGTTTTCATGTGGGTCAGTTAGTTTAGTACGAGATACATCCACTTTAAGTGAAAATTGGAAGAAAACAAGAAGTTTTTCTATTCAAAAACTAGCTTAGCATCATTTGTTCTAATCTAATTCAAAAGTGAATTTCCATAGGCTCATATTTAGTGCACCACTTCGCCAAGCTACAAGAAAAGTTGAGACCAACATGAAGCAAACTTTAAAAGCACAGTTTCTGCTCTTGACAAAGGAGTTAAAAACATGTGAGCTAATTACCTGCTTCAGTAACAACCACATTTTGATGGGCGTCTCCTGGTTGGTTTGTAAAGTATGTCTTTTCTGCAGGAGCTGTTGGATTAATCTCTACAAATAGTAAGAACAGGTTTCATATATAATAAGAGAAATAGAAATATAGATGAAAATAAGTTTATTATAAAACAATATAAACATCAGAGTTTTGATTTCTGAACATTTACAGCTAAAAGTTATATTTTGAATTTAAATTCACATGACATTATCTAACTATAAAGTCAACATTTAATTATCTTTGAATAAAGGATCCACTTGGTGAATCCTCGCAACTTGAATCCACTTGGTGAATCTCTGCTTCCCCAAACTGCATTTAGCCATCAACGGAATGTCTATGATGATGACAGCCTGCTACAGGTTATAATGACAAACCAGGCACAAAGCTAGGTAAAGATAAGAAAGAATTGGTGAGCATAAGAATGTGAGACACTAATTGCAATTCAAAAACAAGTAAAGATGACTCCTATACTAATATCAGTGTAATACTCAGGTTTCTCCTCTCAATAATCATCAGCAGATGACGGTATGTGGATTGCATCTGGAATTGATGATTCAAGTAGGAATGTTCTGAAGCACATTTCTGTCCTATACAACCAACATCATCCTTAGATTTGCTGTTTAATAGTGTCTATTTCTTTAAAAAATAATTGCAAATTAAGGCATGCAAATTGTTTCTTTCCCTGGTTTTATGAGATGAGATCTCCTTAATTGCCATGCACTTAAAAAATGTTGAAATTTCTTACGATGATCTGGTACTGCTCTGTCACCTAATTTTTTTCCTAGGGCACTGTTTGCTAAATTAATAGTTTGGTGAAAGTAAATGGAACTAGTAAGAAAATATCTGGTAAATTTGTTTTCATTTGTTCCAAAAACATAATTCTCTGTTTATTTTTGTCAATGGATGCAAAAGAAAAATCACATGCAGCATTTTATATTAGTTTTAGAATATTAAATCATTTCAATGTAATGTTTACTACTCTAATTTGGCCACATGGTCTCTATTCATTGGAAGTTTATGTTAAGTTCATATACCATCCTATAATAATATTTATTCTTGTACACATATTTTACCTGATAATAGCCTCCTCTGGTTTCAATACAGTCCTACCCTATACTCATTCTTCTACAGAATTTAGGCACTCTAATCCCATAGGTGCTCAACTGGTATTTGCTAAACAAACAATACAGATATTATGCAATTTATCAACATAGAACTGGCTATTTTTAAAATAATCTTAATAAACTTAAAATTAATGTAATTACTGATTAAGTAACAAAATTTTAGAAAACATAGTCCCATACACAGTCTTTTTAATGTCTAAGAATAAGAGTACAAAATGCAATTTTAATAAATACAAAAATTAGATTCAGAAGTATCCCCATAAAAATGTCTCAGGATAACTTTGGTAGACCCAAAGAATAGATATGTAGTTTGTAGAACAGTAACAAAAAATGGTGGATAAGAGAGTTAGAAAACTCAGGAGTGAATTTTTCAGTTTCTGCATAGCTAGTCCATTTCCTGCTACTTTGGATATCATTGGCCATTGCTATTAGACGGTATATAGAAGCAGAAAGAAGACTAAGTTCAAAGCACACAGTAATTCTCGCACAGTTGGAGAATAAAGTTCAAAATAAGTAGTGTTATAATTTGTAAATTTTAATTAGTTCCCCTGCTTAATCCCCAACCCCTTCACCACTAAAAAGCTAACCACTCAGAGCTAAAAAGGAGATGACTATATAAGCAAGGAATGTAATCAAACCAACAGCCTTCACTAAGAAAACATGAAGCTCAGGGAAGGTTAACTAAATAGAAAATAAATAGTTAAAGGTGAAAATATTTAAAGAAAAGAATAAAAAAATCTAAGCACATTAATAAGGCCAACTATAAAACTGTGCATATGCTGGGGCTGGCCCCGTGGCCGAGTGGTTAAGTTCTCATGCTCCACTGCAGGCGGCCCAGTGTTTCGTTGGTTCGAATCCTGGGCGCGGACATGGCACTGCTCATCAAGCCACGCTGAGGCAGCGTCCCACATGCCACAACTAGAAGGACCCACAGTGAAGAATATACAACTATGTACTGGGGGGCTTTGGGGAGAAAAAGGAAAAAAATAAAATCTTTAAAAAAAAATACTGTGCATATGCTACAAAACAATAAATACATAGAAGAATCTTATTCACCAAGTACAGATTATTCGAAGAGTTATGTAGAATATGGAAGATAAAAAAAAAATACTTTTATGTTTTAAATGCTCTTCCATGAATAACATAAACCTAGATTGCTTAAGTAAAGATTCTGGGGTTGATAGCATCCTGAATAATGTGGTAAGTATGAATGCAAAATAAAATAAAGCAAATGTTCAAAGGGTCAAATAGTTCACCTAAAAGATCACAGAAAGGAGAAGACAGTATTATGTTAAGAATACTTTACAATTTACTCTTTCATTCAATAGTTTTAAGCTCATAGTGTCATAAATTTAAAATATCAAAGAATTTCAACTTCATATTTTTCCAAGAAAAAAATAAAGACAAAGAACATAAGTACATTTAGCTTTGCACAGAACACAGATTTGGCTTTGCAAAGGCTTCCAGGAGGGTAATGATGGATTTAGTAACCAAGGGGTTTAAAGAATAAACTCACCAGGGATACAGAAAGTTGGCTAATATACTCAAGAGCAGGATAAACACAAGGAAGGGTAAATTTAATCCAAATAATCCCTTGTGCTTTATAGCTTATGAGAAAAGGCATCATTTAGTTTCAAGAGAATAATGGAAATAGCAGTACTTGATTATAATTGCCTTCTGAGAAAATATGTTATGAGGTCAAAAAGTCAGCCCTTGGAAGAGTTAAAACAACACTTCCAAACACTGAGGAGGAGAAAAACAGCAAAAATCCTCAAAGCCTAAGTATCTAATTTGACTTTCTTAGATGATTACAAAAATGAGTTTACATAGTTTTGATTAACCTCTCTTTTGGTCAAATATCAATTCAGCTAAGTTGTCTTCTTCAGAGTAATTCAAATTTACTATTTTCAACAGAAAATCATGCTGGTGTAAACTCAGGTCAATGCTGTCTTCCCATTTTCTGCATATGGCAAGAAGCTGGAGACTTCAAACAAAAGCTAATTAAAGAGGCATATTTCAAAGGATCATAGGATCATAGAGGATCATAGGAAGAACGTGGCACATTCCCCCATTTTCTTTCAACTATGGTTCAATGAGTTTTGACCAGCCTGACTTTCACTGAGGGGCACATGCCAAATATCATGCCACGAAATGATAAGCCAGTGTCCCAGAGAATGTTGCTTTGTTCCCTTAAATTCCCCAGATAATCATCTAAAGAACTATTGATCAGATGTGTAAATCTATAGGTGCTTTGGTGACTTGTACCTACTTCACACACACTTTACTAAAAGTTTAAACTATTTTAAAATAGATATTTACTCTTCATAAATCTGTTTACAAAAACACAATTTGGCCTTAATATTAGAAATACTGGTTTTCTCTTAAAGACACCTCTCCAGATGTTTCTAGTTATTCCCTTCTATCTAACTCATTGGGCAGTTTGCTCTATAGCATGTGATGCGCTTCAGGACACCGAGTGACTGACATGCTGCAAAGTAACTCCATGTTTCATACAGAAAAATAACAAGAGCCAAAGAGAGTAAAACGTAAAGATAAAATTTAATGTAAGCAAATACGCACAAAATCTGCTATCCCGACTTATAATACTTCTACCTGGTTCATACTTGCAGATGTAATTGTGCTTCATGTTGCACCTGTCGTCATTCCACTGGTAAAGGTAGGGCCCGCCAAGGCCAGGATTGGCTGTCGGTTGATGATACATCACAACACACTTTTCACTCCCACAGGAAGGTTCATCGGTATACCAGTTTCTGCAAATACGGAGCAAGAGGAACAC
Source organism: Equus caballus (assembly GCF_041296265.1). Taxonomy (NCBI): domain Eukaryota; kingdom Metazoa; phylum Chordata; class Mammalia; order Perissodactyla; family Equidae; genus Equus; species Equus caballus. Next base: position 23,752,910 of record NC_091709.1, on the reverse strand, counting down.
TTCTAAGTGACTTTCCCCATTCTGTTCTGACATCCTCTACAGGTAACAGAAATCTCCCTTCACCTTTTGAGTCCCCCAGGACACATTCAACCTCTCAGGATCCCTACTCACCGGTACTGGGAACTGCTTCCATCAGACCATTGGTAGAGATCTGGGCAGCCACCGGATGCTTGCCCTTCTCCATTTCTCCAAAGCCCGATCCAGAAATCACCATCAGAGATCCCTGTTCCTGGTTTTGTCAGGTTTTGCAACATGCTTTCTATTAGCTTCTGTTCTGTTTGATTCTCAAGGCTGAGAAGGGCTCCCCCCTCACTCTCACAAGCCAGACGTGCCTCCTGAAAGCTCACTCGGCTGGACAGTTCATGGAAGTAGGCCATTTTGTAGCAGGGATGCTTCAAGTCAGCAAAACACACCTTTTGGCCTGCAAAAAAGATGCCCATGTATTGATTATTTGAACTATAATCATAGTGCTACTATGAATTAAGATCAAAGAACCAATCAAAACAGGAAACATTCTACCAAGAATGCTTCTTGCATTGAATCATTGTGTAAAGTTTATTTTCTAGATTATCATTTTCAATTTATAAAAACAAATTGATTCTCTACTAACTTACAAGAATATTTTAAACATAGTACTTCAAGGAAATTTTTGTTAAGGGAAGTCATAATTCTTCCAGCTTAGATTTTATAAACTGATTACCATAGCAAGTGAAAGTAGCTAAAGAAATTTCAGGTACATATACAGTCAAAGGAGCTAAAAGATCAAGATTATGAAATAAAAAGAATAAGTCACAAATTTAGTTAGCAAAACAAGTAAAGTCAGGGCCAGCCCTGTGGCACAGTGGTTAAGTTCACACATTCTCCTCCGGCAGCCTGGGGTTTGCTGGTTCAGATCCCGGGTGTGGACCTACACACCACTTATCAAACCACACTGTGACAGGTGTCCCACATATAAAGTGGAGGAAGATGGGCAAGGATGTTAGCTCAGGGCCAATCTTCCTCAGCAAAAAGAGGAGGATTGGTGGCAGATGTTACCTCAGGGCTAATCTTTCTCAAAAAAAAAATAAATAACTAAAGTTAAAAAAATCAATATACGTATCGTGTATGAGCTCCAATCTCTCAGTCAATGTCTTCTCTCTTTTTACACAGACATCTCAGATGAGTCATAAATTTCAAATAAAACCTCCCAAATTTGAACTTAGAGAATCAAGAACTCAAAACAAACAAACAAAGGACACATTTTAAATGTGAAAAAAAAATCGATGGCTTAGGGAACAGTTAGAAGCAATACATCATGAAGTAAAGGAACTAGCAAAATCTCATCAATCGTTCATTCTTGTCAATTTCTGATCATGTGGCTAGAGATCAGGGTAAGCTGAAATTTGACTAAACCTGTCTTTCAAAGAAAGTTAAATGATTAGCTAAAAATAGATTAGGTGGTAAATATTTAGTGGACTTGAAAATAAATTATTTTTCAGCTTTAGAGTCGCCACTTACATATTAAACACATATTAAATAAAAAGGAATTCTTCAAATTTAAGCTAAAAAATGTTCTTTTACACTAGTTGAAATTAATTCCTTTATGAGTTTCAAAGTAGTAACATTGCGTTTCTTTTGAACTTTCCCTCGTTCAGAATTTCATTAAATTTCAATCCAAATTCACTTAACTTTACCTTTCCCTTAAGTTAACCTTAACTACTGGTGGTTTTATTGCATATTTATTTAGGAATAAAGATTGGGGCCAACAAAATGTCGAAAATCTAAGAACAAATAAATAGAATATTCAGAATTTGGAAGGGAAATTTAAAACATAACTTTTTATTTATACTTATATTTAAAGGTTTTTATATTACAACAGTCAGTTTAACCACTTATCCTGATGTCTGTAAACCATTTTAAAAGTCACTATACATATGCATATATATATGTTTATATATAAAATAAATTTGTTCTAAGATATTAGCCAGAACCACAAATGATGCTTAAAATAATTCTTGAGACCTCTTAATGGAATATTACCTTATTATCAAACTTCATTGTTGTGACGTCACTAATTTACTTCTGCTCTAACAAAATCTATGAAAACTTAAATACATAGGCAACAAAAGTTTGATAAAAAATCTCTCAAAATTGAATTTCATACGCCTCTGCATTTAAGCAGAATGATTTGTCCTAATTACTTAGTAACATAACTTCAAATATGGATGAGGCCATACTAAAGCCATACATATAACAAGAATATCACACAGCGTATAGGATTTAGCTAACTCTATGGGCAATGGAAGTCCTATTGTTCTATCGTTTACACTTTCCCATTTTTACCAACAAACATGTATTCTAAGATTTTAGAGACAGCTTCCAGAATGGTCATGCTTTTTGTTTTATTTTTCATTAGCTTCTTTTGTTCACCTCTGATCTCTGCTGTCAACTTTAAAAAGAGACACAGAGCCTGCCTGTCACTATTCCTTATCCCCAACCTGCTACCCCTAGCCTACACTACTTTCTTAGTCTTTTTCTGATTTCAGTTTAGATTTGGCCTTGGAAAACAGACTATCAAGTATTTTATATAAAATTAAATCAACTTACTTTATGCTAAGAAATTAAGGTGTAGCTTTACTGCTTTCTTAAGATTCATCTGCATGAAAATCATTCCTGTTGGGATTGAACGGTTTTTCACTATGCATTTAATTTTGAAGCCCATCAAGAAAATCTGTCAGTAGTGGAGAGCTGGGGGTGTTATTGTACTTAACACTGGCCAAAAAATAAAGCATTCAAGCTTTATACTCTTAATTACAGTGTATCACACTGAGCCAATGTCAGTATCACATCTATTCTCCCCCAGAATCAGCAATTAATGACCTATGATCACACTCAGAGGCAGGAGGGAGCAGAAATCAGTGGAAACCATTAACCTCACAACAGTGTTGGGGTGATAGGCATTCGATATCTTGACACAAGCTGAGAACAGACAACTAATATAATAGTGGTTCCAGTACTGCAAGCAAGACAGCCAGTGGTCCTCTCTGTCTCATTAACTGTGATCTGGACCCAGGAGCAACATGCTGAAAAAATAAGAACAAGTTAGCAGACTGCCCCAACTAATAGTTAATGAAAAGTATCAAGTTAGTATGAATGATCACAGGCAACGGGATCAAAGAGACTTCAAGAGGACAAATCAGTGTGAAATAATCTTTGAGAGATGATGATGGAAATCCCAAGGGTTGATTCTAATACAATCATTACTTTTAAAAATTTCTCCTAATTTCTTACTAGGGTTTGTGATGACTTCATTGTTTAAAATGGTTGTTCCTGGTAATATTCTAACAACGTCATTAAGCCTAGTGATTTTTTTTTTTTTTTTTGAGGAAGATTAGCCCTGAGCTAACATCTGCCACCAATCCTCCTCTTTTTCTGAAGAAGACTGGCCCTGAGCTAACATCCGTGCCCATCTTCCTCCACTTTATACGTGGGATGCCTACCACAGCATGGCTTGCCAAGCGATCCCATATCCACACCCAGGATGCAAACAGGCAAACCCCGGGCTGCCGAGAAGCGGAATGTGCGAACTTAACCACTGAGCCACTGGGCCAGCCCCAAGCCTAGTGATTTTTATGCTTGTATTTTTAAAGCAAGTTCTGTTTCCAATTTAATCTTCTACATCCTTTATATACTTCTAAGTCTCAAAATATATCAAGTGCATTCCCTTGAATTTTCAACTTGTTCAGTTTTTCACTCCAAGAACTCCCAGACTTGGATTTGATTCCAGCACCTTCAGATATTAAACTTGTCCAACAAGATTGTTTTGCAAGATGTGAAAAAGAAGCCAAAATTAAGAAGGAAAAAAAAAAGCAGATTAGCCAGAAGTTTCAATGAGGAAAAATTATACATGTACCAAAGCTGACACATATTCAGAAGATGCACTGGTATGATTTACATTCTAAAAGTCTCTGCTCACTATCTCTGATATATTAAAAATAAATTCATAGTGAGGATATAAAAACAATAATGAGAATCAACTTGTTTATAAAATTAAGACAGCACTTCTAATTACATGCATAAGAGAACTTTAAGTGTCATGTGGAAATTCCTAATACCACCAGTCGGTATTAGGAATGTTAATCTGTAGATAAATGTGAGTCTGTAGAGAAATAACAATACGGATAAGAGAAAAATCCATAGACAGGGATTATGTTTAAAATAATTCACAAGTAACACTGCACAGGCCCTGGATCATGGCCAGCCTTGACACTCTCTCTGGCTGTGGATGATGGAGCGGTCCAGGGTCCTAGGTGAGGGGGTAGTGGCTGCCCTGCAGGGGGACTCTTGGAGGAACAGTAGCCAATTACCAACTACAGATAGACATTAAGTCCAAAGTGTATTGATTGAATATCAGCTGTGTCCGCGGAGTCTGAACTGAAAAGTCACTAGCAGTTCAGATCTAGCAAAGCAGTTTCAGGAAATTATAGCCACATGGCACAGTTTTTTATGGTATATATACATAAACACTTAAAGCTGACACTGTGAATTTCTTTATATCCAATTTTATTTTACTCCTGATTTTCATCTTATTGTGCAAATTTGATCCAAGTTACAGCAAAATCAGCAAAAGAAGAAGCTATTGAACTGTTCACCGCCATTTCAGCTGATCCATTTGGCCGCAATAGCAGTGGAACTCCAACAGCTGGGAAACAAATGGTGCCCTAATTCCCAGAAAAGTTCCATTATTACGGATCTTCTGGAAGCAACTTTCCCACTTTCATAAGGCTAATTTTCCTAAAGAACCATTAAGATTACCTCCTCTCATTCTGTGAAATCACATGGAGAATTTCCTTTTCTCTTACTTTTAAATGTTCTATTCAGATAAAATCGTCCATCATCTACATTTACTTCCATCTGCTACATCTGCTCTTCCATTTAGTGTTCTACTACCCATAAAACATTCCGATACATATTCAAATAACTAAATAACAGGTTTTCATTACAATATGCCTACCTTGATACTGTCTGACGATTTACTAAATGTTACCTAGTATCTGGAGTGAGAAACATCTTAATGTTGGCTTGTTTATAAGAGAGAATTCCACCTAGGATTCCACACCCATTGGTTTCATACACACACACATTGCACAGAACTACATACAGACACACGGACTTCTATTTAGAGATAATTCTCAGTATTGTCTACTAAAATAAACATTCCTATCACCGTCACAGCTAAGATTCTGCTACTATTTCCACGAATAGATGGTTTTGTCTTCTCTCTTAGTCATGAAAATTCCTTTAGAGCTAAATATTGGCAGAGTTTTAAATGGTTTGGCAATGATGTAATTGCAAGGCCAAACTAATAACGTGATGGCAGTTTACTTTTTCTTCCTGAATAGAAAGGATCTATGATTTGTTTTGACTTTGCTTATAACTATTAACTTTCTGATAGTTGAGTTCTCATTAGTAACATTTTAGTAGTAACATTTTTCTTATACCTTTCACTATAATTATATATTATCCATATAAAAATAAGTATTGAATTTATATCATATTTTTCAAGTAAAACATGGAAGATATTTTATGAATTCCTATTGTTCAATTATGATCTACCTTTAGTTGCAAAGATACAGAAACTTGTATAAAAGAGGATCTACATAATAAAATCTTTCCAAAACCAGATTGACTGGACTTTGGAGATTTTACTAGAATCCCCCAAAATAATTTGTTTTTCATAATTCTTTCTTACTTCCCTCAAAATCACACTGATAAATATGCTGATACTGCAATATACAGTGTGACATGACCTCTGATAGCAATGCCTGCACTTCTGAACTAGAAGAAAGGGAATGCTATTGATCTGAAGTGTTCTGCTCTCCGTGTTCAATATTACACCAACTTCTTAAGAAATTTTTTAATAAAAAATGTTTTGCTATAATAAACTTTATTTTTGCAACAGAAATTCTACAATGCAATTAATTGCATAGCACACTGTTAAGATTGTGCTAGAATCCATTTTCCTACATTGATACACAAAACAAAAACTGCAGTCCTGGGTCACTTTATGGAGGGTAGTGGCAGCTGCAAGGCCCATCTCTCCAGCTGAGAAAACCACAAGCTTTCTGAGAAGGGGGTGAAACTCAATTTTTTAAAATCCTAATATTTAAAATCAATGTCTAAAAGATAAATTGTAAACCAAGTAACTGTGTGAGCTAAGAGTTCAAGCATTCAATCAATAAGACCTGGCTTGGAATCCCAGAGCTATAGCACTTGAACTGTGAGGACATGACTTAAACTTTCCTGGTCTCAGCTTTGCTACCTAAAAAGTGAGAATAGTTATGAGTTTTAAAGAAATAATGATAGTAATAATAGCCTGACATTGATCGATAATTTAGCATGCAGGGCCTCATTGCAAGTACCATCCATGCCTTTGGGTAAATCAGAAAAAGATGATCTCTCCTGGTGACATAGGCTGCTCAGCTAGAAAAAGTTGTGTTTTTCTCCAGATGGCCTCAGCTCCAGGCACAGGGCTTGCCAGGCTGAGCTCCCTCTCATAGCTTCTTGGTGTGCACCCCTGTGCATGCTCCAACCATCACAGCTGTCTCCAAACCCCTTTTATCCCTCCAACAATGCCGTGACGTAGGTGCTCTCATCCCTTTATAAAAATGAGGCAAGGGGGAGGGGCTGGCCTGGTGGCGTAGTAGTTAAGTTCATATGTTCCACTTTGGTGGCCAGGAGTTCCTGGGCCCGGATCCTGGGTGCAGACCTACACACCACTCATCAAGCCATGCTCTGGTGGCATCTCACATACAAAGACAAGGAAGATTGGCATAGATGGTAGCTCAGGGCCAATCTTCCTCAATAACAACAAAAACACATGAGTCAAGGGGGACCTAGAAAAGTTAAATAATTTCCCCAAATTCACACAGCTCCTAAGTGATACAGCCAGGGTTTAAAACGAGGGAGTGTGGCTCTGCAGTACACGTATTAACCCAGATTTCTATGCAGCTTCCAGATACATTTTAAATATAATGTTTTTCTAAGGTCAAAGATTTCATAAATAAAGGGATTGATGAATATATACACTATTCATGTTTTCTATATTCTAATTACTAGCATTGATCTGTTATTGATTCCTGGGTAGCTCATATATGCAAGGAGCTGTGCATCTAGAATTTGTTTCTTAGCAGATTGTAGATTTTCTGTTACTGGACATTTAGACACAAGATGAATATCAGAACAGCTATCTCATATTTTCAGACCATATATGTCCTTAATGATTTTTTTTATCTAGCCCTTCGATTTTCCAAATAAAACAAACAAGGCCCAAACTGAACTTTTCCCAACTACAAGGAGTATAACTTTAGTCAAGTTTTCAGGTCGAACTCAGTCAAACATTTGTGTTCAGCAACAAATCAGTCCAGGCCTAAGATCCTAAAAGTAATTCCCAACGCAGAATCATAAATTCAGTTGTGTACATCCATCCACCTGCGTGCGAAGTGCTCAGCACAGAAGGCAGTTGTAAAAAATAAAAATTGTTAGCGAGAACGTCAGCTGGATTTCCAAGCTGGACCCCTTTACACAACACTGTCTCTTTTCTAATGTTAATGTCATACATATCACCATCCTCGGGAAAAGGAGTTATAAAAACAAAACCATAAAATGATGAAAAACAGCAGTTAAGGAATAATGGCTATGATAAATGTGTAGTTTATTAAATGACTAGTAATAAGATTAATCTGTTCTTTTCTTGCCCAAGAGATACTTAGAGTAATTGCATCTTTGAAAACTGCACTGTCATCACTTTATGCTTTTGATGATGTCATGGAAGAGTACCGTGGGCTGGGCCACGCTCAGCAGTTTTTTTTTGTATCTCCCTTGCATTACATTATTCTACAAGCTACTGGTCACCACCCATGATTTTGCAACATTCTGTGGCATCTGCATGATAAAAAGACAGGTTTCAATCACTCAGTATCCTAAATAAAATGTTTTCCAATTTTAATAAGTTCAAATTCATACATATTAAAGTGTTCTGCAGAAATTTGGAGGCACCATGAAATACACTTAATCCCATTTTGCAGCACAAAAAGATTAGAGATCACTACTGGGTGCACTAAAAAGAAAAACAGAGAGTAAAAAAGAGAAACACATTACTTCAAAACACTTCAAGTGTTTAAAAATATTCACACACTCTTCGAACATATCCTCCCATCTTAGAGACTTGAATTTTGAACTCTTCTTTTTCATATGTCTCTATCCCCATAAACAAAATTCTCTTACCTTTGTCCTAAAGAAGGTGTCATTATGTACCATTCACTTCACAAAATTACATGATTGCAGCCCCCTTAGATATTCTCTATATACCTGTGTTCAGCAACAAATCAGAACAGGTCTAAGATGCCAAAAATAATTCCCAACCTAGAATCATAAATTCAAAAATACTCTTTGATGATTATCCTCATGCTTACATATTTTTATTGCATATTCATGTATCGAAACAAGCAATGCCACTAACCTATAAAAAATACTTTTTTATTACTGCTAGATGCTATTAAATCTCCTGGGGTAGATTATGATGATGAAGTTGTTTGAAATGTTATTTCTTGTGAAAATATCTTCACTTCATTTGTAAACTGTGCTCTCAAATTTGAAATGGGTGATATATTTTAAAATATTGGAAAGTACCTTATTGACTATTTTAATGCAGTAAAATAAAGAGAATTTCCATAAATGATCATTTTATGAGTTCCTGTCTTTTTGGGGAGTTAAGTGGTTATTTTGATGTTCTATGTAGAAATTACAAATAGTTGTATTGAAATTTAATAAATAGAAAATATATTCCATATGTTGTGAGCATGTTCCTAATAATGGCCCCAAAGAGCTTGATTCAGTCAACAGGTGCTTGAGTACAGAATTTTGGTAAATGGTCCCCAGTGCTACAAAAAAGTTGATGCGCCACTCAAAACTTAGCATCCAAAAGGCAGACATCAGACCTACTGCTTCCAAAATTTCAGGCTTTACACTGCTCTCGACTCATGCCATTGTGGCTGAAACATACCTTAAAAAAAAATTAGGCTTCAAGGGATAAAAATCACATAGCAATTTATAATGATTAAATTTCGATATGAATTTTTATGCCCAAAGACAATTAAATTACTCATAAGAAAAACATAATGAAGTAATTGTTTTAATATCAAGTAAACATCATCATTTGTGCTAAATTAAATAGATCATGTTCAGTTAATTAGAAATTTTCCAGATGTCACCTACAAGATGCCTATAAATGCTTAACAGGAAAATACAGAAAAAGGTTTGGAACAATTTGTGCAATAAAAGAACACAAATAAACTTTTCATCAGCAATGTTTAGTTCAGTTTTCACTCTGGATATCCATTTCCTCCCTTGCAAAGTTTAAGGCATATAAACAAGAATATACCAAAAGGATACTAAGTTAATGAAGTGTTTCTACTGTTGAAAAAACACCTTATCTTCAAAGCATGGTCTCTACTATTCATTCATCTGCAAGAATAACTCCGATAAACACAAAGGCAGCCAGATATGTAATTCACACATTCAGATAGGTCTACAGAGTGAACTTTCTCTTCCAAGCCAAATTAGGGAGGAAAGAAACCTAATTGTCATGGCTTCTGTAACCTTCTTATTTGATACTATCAAATTTTCATTTTACAAGCAGCCTGATTTTCTTCCACCTCCCAAAATGTAAGCAACACGCATATCCAAATGACATTTCACAATATATTTAATTCCAGTGTCCCCAGAGAGCCAAAAAGTTAGTGGAGAGTGATTGATAACTACACATTTAAGAATTATATTCTGAAGATGTAGGACATCACATATTGCCAAGGGGAAGATCAGTAACAATTAAGCTTAATATGCCAGTTTCCAAAGGTCTGGCTTCACTACTGATTAAGTTGCTGTCATCTGTCATCTATTTCTACCTCTAGAGACACCTGTTATACAGATACACAAAATGGGAAAAGGAATTCGTGCTTTTTTACACTGAAAAAAAACTTCCCACACTTAAAACACATGCCTACATACATTCGACAAATATTTATTTTAACACTTTAATGAGCATCGCAAGAGATTTCGATAAGGGAAGTGATGTTCAATTTTCATGGCCTACTCATTCATCCTAGGCTTTTGAGAACATTCATGTTTTTTAAGAGACCTTCCCAAAAAGTAAGGGAGGGTGAATGCAATATAAATTGCAAACAATAGGACAGTGAAAGTCGAGGAAAAGAAAAATCAGAGAGAACTCTAGCAAGATTGCCAATTCTGATGCATTTCTTTGCACTTACTCAACAGACCTAACTCTGCACCTACTGTGTGCATGAGCCTGCAGTCACTATGACATGCACCTCAACCCAACCACAACCTACTTCATTTCCTGAGAAGTCCCCAACTTGGAATGAGATATGAAAGGAAAAGATTTCACGCACAATGACCAGTCCCTGTTCTTTGTCAGCCCTCCTGAGAACAAAGGCAGCGTGCCCAGGGGTGGCTGAGCGACCCACAGCGAACAGGTCTGGTCTCAGAAATCATCCTAGTGAACAGGATGAGGGGACAGAAGTCGAGCTAGGCCAACAGGGGGTGGCATTTCTGCAGCGGCTCTCTGTCTCTGGATTCCCTCTCCCTCCGCGGTACCCCACCCCTTTTGCAGGTGCCAAGCCCTGCCCAGTAGCCAACTCTCTTACAAAGAAAGTGGAAATCACTCCGGGAAAAGGCTGTACCGCTCATGATGTACTGCTCGCTTTGTAGCTACTCAATCAAGCACTTCCCCCAAATGTCAACTTTTCTCTGTGTGTGTTTTGGGCGGCCGGGAGAAAGCAGAATACAATCCATTCCACCACCACCCTACTCTTCCTACTCCTGGCCCCCTGTTCCGCACAGGTTTCCAACCCCCCGGAAGAGCCTCCATCCCCAGGACAGCTGCCCCGCACCTCCCTCACCCTGGGCGCCCCATGGTCCCCTCTCTGGCCCGTCCGCTCGGCGGGTGGCAAGTGGCCCCCTGACTCACCGCTGACCACCCGACGGCAGAAGGCTCCGTGGCCGCAGAGCAGCGCGGCGCCCAGCAGCAGCGAGACCACGCGGCTCATCGCGGCGCAGCGGCAGCAGCAGGTGTTGATGGAGCGAAGGCGGCCTCTGCTCTAAGCCTGCAGCCTCCCCGCCTCCTCTCTGACCCTACTCTCTCCGCCCGAGCCCAGCTGCAGGGTCCCCAACACGCATCGCCTTTGGCCGGACCTGGCGCCGGGCGCGCTCCTGCCGCGCGCGGGCGTAGGGGCTGGAGCGCACGCCCCGGGGGGGTGCGCGTTTAGGGAGAAGGAACAGAAGTGGGAGTATCCGTGTCTGTTGGAGAGGTGAAGAAGGAACCCTGATTTGGATTCCACCCGCCCCCTTTGCTCCTCTCCGCGGCCTCTGGCTAGTGAGGGGCTGAGCCCGTGCGCCCCAGACGCGCTCCCGCAGCAGCAGCTCTGCGCTGGAGGCGCGTCTTATATACTCACATCCCGAGGTCCCAGCCCCTTGCTAGTAATAATTTTTAACTACTTCGTCTCTCCTGCTGTGTGGAGCATCCCGGCCCCTCCCTTAAAAACTGGAGCCACTTTGAAAATAATCCAGTCAGCAGCCCCACCTCCTCCTCTCCGCTCCTCCCAGTCTCCTCTTTCCATTCGCCGACAGACTCGATACTCATTTGTGTAAAATGTCACAGCTTTGCTATTAAACTCTGGCAAAAGTTGGATCCATTTGGTTTTCTCAAAGATTAATATCCACGGGGATGCCAAGCTGTGAGGCCTTTCTCTTTTTATGCTAAATTGCTTGATCATATGTATTGCTAGATGCAGAGCGCTAGCCACTATTTAAGATGGATTGGCGGAGTGGGAGCCAAAACCTGCTCAGTGAATTATATAACGTGGCAGGTTTTTCCCCACCTAGGTTCTGCAAATAGATTACTTCAAAGCAGGTTGTTTGGTTAAATTGCCACAGGAGCAAATTGAAGAAAATATTTGAAGCCCAGTTTCCTTGATTATTCCAATCTCAGTATTTGCAGCTCCAGAAAAAAACCGTCGACACAAAATAAATATTCTGAATACTTGGGAATTTTCTGGATATAAATGCATGTATTTCTTTGCAATCATTTATTGGTGACTTAGGGTTTACATTAGAAGTAAAACATTTTAAATCCTGCAAAGGCACTTTTCCATAACTTTACCAGCACTTTATTAAAATAGTGTTCATAAGAATGCTAGAGTTTCCTGGAGTATTGGAAAGAAATTCATGAGAGTTTCTCCTAAATCTAGTTGATGATAGGAACACTGGGGATGCTCTCATAATGAACTTCGGTAGAATTGATATTTTGCCATTACGTTGCCTTAAATGCACCAGGACTTGTAAAATAAATTTTTTTGGTTTTAATGAGTAGTACACTTTCCTATAACACCTCCGTCTTTGATTTTCATAAGCCATAAGTACACTCTAAACATATATTGGACTGTTTTCTTGAAAATGGAAAGTCAGTTCTGCTATAGTAAGGAATTACAGTAAGTCTTGCAGAATAAGAAATTTTAGCACTTGGAAAGAACTTAAAGATTCTTAAATACACCCTATTCAAGAAAGTAGAATTTCAAAATAATTATAATGTCTATCACTTTATTTTTCCTTGTATAACTATTAAAAATATTAATTTATTGCAGGGCCATGGGCAATTAATAAATCTTGTAGAGAGCAGGCATTTTGTGAGTTTCATCATCTTTTTCCTTTCATGCCACGCTACTCCCAGATATTCACGTGGCTGGGAGTTGCCTTGAAAAGGTTCCTCTTTGGGAAGGAATACCAGTGGATTACAACATAAGCACTAGATATCATTTCCTACATATCAATAGACCCCTAAATGTCCCAAATGTCTCTGATGCCTAAAAAGCCAGAGAGTTCTTGAAGCTATTATTGGCAAGGGGGAGTCAAATGGTTTTAGTATTTCAGAAAATCCAAATTATGGTAAGAACTCTCCTCAATCTGGTTTCACAGATTTCCTAAAATATAGTTTCTTGTCTTTAGCTAGAATTCTATCAGTTCAGGGTGGCTGTACGGGTTGTCTAGGGCTGTTCAGCAGTTATTATAATCATTGTTTGACTTATCAGGACAATAAATTATTAAAGATTCTCTTTAGATATGATGTTTTTAAGGGACCTGGCTGACAAAAGCAGATTTTTCTATTTCTCCATCACTAGAAAATATCTGGATGGATCATCACTAAACAGAGAGCATATTTTGAGTAGTCTTAAATAATAGAATATGAGTGGTACTAGATATTTCCTTTGGAGAGCAAGGCGGGTGGGGGCAGGGTCTCTCAAGTAATTTTTTTTCATATAGCATAGTCGGAAATATAAATTAAAAATTTTCAACCAAATAGCATTTTCAAAAAATATAAACTTATTTGAATTTAAGGGACTGAAACAAACATTCATTAAGTTTTTTTTATAACATTGGCTCTGAGCTAACATCTTTGGCCAATCTTTTTTTTTCTTCTTCTCCCCAAAACCCCCCAGTACACAGTTGTATAGTCTAGTTGTAGGTCCTTCTAATTATGCTATGTGGGACGCCGCCTAAGCATGGCTTGATGAGCGGTACCATGTCCGTGCTCAGGATGCGAACCGGCAAAACCCTGGGCCGCCAAAGCAGAGCGCATGAACTTAGCCACTCCACCATGGGGTGACCCTTCATTAATTTTTTAACAAATGACTTTCATTGTTTTTCCCTGTGGATATGCATAAGGTATCATAGGAGACAAATGACCTTCTCATAGCAAATTTATTTTAGTTCCACATTAAGGGAGCAAAATTAGAAGCTTAAGAATTGCTTTTGGATCCATCAGGAGATAGGGGCTCCCTCAAGGGTGATGAAGAGACCCTAGGGTTCTGTGAGGAACATTTGCACATGCGTGGAACTGGGCCTCCGGATTCCCTGAAACCAAGGTATGGCAAGACCATGTGACTGGGGACTGGCCGTCAGGAGAGAGGTCCATCGCAAGTTAAGATTCTCTGCCCGTTTAAAAAGAAAAAAAAATCAAATGAGAGCTTCAAACTGATTGGGCTAAGGAGTTCTACATTGATTCAGCAACTCAAAACACGTCTCTTGAAGCCCCCAAATAGAAAGGTGATCTCCATAACAGTGATTCCAGAGAAATCTCAAGCAGGAGTCAGTCGCCGAGTCTCCGGAGGCTCTGAAACATCCATTGAGCAACAATATTTGGAATCCAAAGTTTTGAAAGTGACATCAGCGTCCTTAATAGTGCACTATGGAATCTGTATGTCCCAAATATACCACTTACCCCTTCATTCTCCCCATCCCTTTTCAAATGTCTACAATTCCCAGTGAGCATCTGTTTCTTGTGTCCATTAATAAGCCTCAAGGACAGACGGTCTGAATTCCAGGCACTGATTTGATTCAGTGGCTTCTCATTTGGGCAACTCTACACAGTGGCTTCAGCCTCAGTCACAGCAGGGTTCAGTCATATGTGTTCCAGAGCAAAAAGTGACAAATACAGTTGTCTAAGTCAGTTTGGGATGCTCTAACAAAGTGGCATAGACTGGGTGGCTTATAAACCACAGAAATTTATTTCTCACAGTTCTGGAGGCTGGGAGTCCAAGATTATGGTACCAGTGTAGCTGGGTTCCAGTGAGGACGCTCTTCTGTGTTACAGACTGCTGGCTTCCAGTTATACCCTGAAACGACAGACAGAGAACTAGAGAGCTCTCTGGGGTCTCCTTTACAAGAGCACTAGTCCCATTCATGAGGGCTCCGCTCTCATGAACTAATTAAATCCCAAAGGCCCCACCTCTTGATACTGTTGCATTGGGGGATAGGATTTCAACATACGAATTTTTGGGAGGACACAAACCTTCAGTCCATTGCAATGGTATACAAAGGGAATTTGTTACAATGTTAAAAGTTATTAAAACTTTATATTAATACATTTTAAATGTTATTGGAATCGAATACTACCTAATTTATTCACTCTATTACACTTTATTTAATAATGTTTAATGATTTTCCTGAGCACTATGAATAATATTGCCGGGACATAATAAAATAAATATTTGAAAGTGAAAAATAAAAACATTACTAAATAACTGATTCAGCAGTAGGTTTCTTTTTTCTGAATAATGGTTAGTTGTCATTTCTAGGAAGAGAGCACTGAATCCAAGGTGTTTTTTCCCAATTCTTCAGAGATGACACCTTGGCATCTGTGTGGGCATGTAACGGGCTCAAAGGCAAGGATGAGCAGTTGGCCAAATTCCCCTGAGATTTACTCGTTCTTTTCAAAACATGTCTGTGCTATGGAATACGTGACCCACCTCATTCAAGAGCCCGTTCTACTCTTCCTCAAAATCCCAGGGGAAGTCTTGGTTTTCACTGGGCTGTTGAAGGGAGCTTCATTGTTCATAATGCTGTTAGAAATGTAATGAAGAATTATATGCACTACAAAACATGCTTTCCTATCATTTAATGCTTAAATTTAGGAACTATTGAGTCTGTTACGTGCTCTGACCATTCAGGTGGTGAGTTAAAAATATTTATGGAACTCAATTACTAGAAACATATCAGATTTGAGGAATCACATAAATTTATGTGAATGTCTAACTGCATATCAACTCAGTAAATTAAAATTTCCTTTTAGTGCTTCCCTATTAATTTAAAGCAATGCCGTTGAGCACTATTGTTATAAATCTAGCATGAACCAATACTTTTTATTCTAATCTTGGTTAATTACTAAGTCTGGTTTTAATATATGCTAGTACAACCAAACAAAATTGAGATAATTAAAACAAAAAAGGTTAAGCTAAAGTCATCCTTGCTTCAAGTGTCTAGCCTGAATTACCGAGAGACATAACTGATGAACTCCTCATTGAGTATTTTGATATGGAAAAATTAGTTGGCTAGAAGAAACATAGATCTAAATTTTCAGTTACTATGATCTTGGGCAGGTTTCTTCACTTTTTTTGGTTTTCACTTTTACAAATAAAAAGAATTAGTTGGAGAAGTTCTGTGCTTCCAGACTGGATGGGATTCCGCCCCAGAAATACTCAGTTATTTCACAAATTTTTCTCCTTAATTTTTATGTACACTAGAAATTGTCTCTGGCCAAAATGAGTCATGTATTATCTTCATACATACACTAATTTTCCAAATATATATAGATGCAAACTTAATTTTAAAATGTCACTAAATTCATGAAACTTTTTTCCAAATATTTTTGATCAATAGTTACTGAAAGAACAATTGTTATTACCTGGGGTCCTGGAAAAAATACGTATGTTAAAAATAGGACTTCATACTCAAATAAGTTGGGAATCTCTGGGCTAGATTATTTCTAAAGTCCTTTTCAGCTTTAAAATTCTATTTTTCTAACGTTAGGAAAGTCTAACACTTTTCTCCCTACTTTCCTTCCTTTCTTCCTCCATCCTTCCTTCCCTCCCTCTCTCTCTTCCTTTAGCTCCCCCTTTCTTTCTTTCTATAAAAAAGATGATGTCAATTTATAATGAACGTCATGTTTATCATGAATACAGTATACTGTATTATTTGATTTACAAATTAATCAGAAACTAGGAGTCCTGGAAAAATTTCTATGGTCCTTTGAGAAACAGATTGACATATCGCAGATGCCACATAAATGGAAAATCCAAACAAAACAAAACAAAATTGAGTGCCAAGTTGAGTGAAAGAAAATCCAACTAAGAGACTGTAAAACTCTAAGTGAATATTTGATGAACTGAGATTTTTTTCTATAAAAAAGCACTCCATTTTCCTAAAAAGGAAAGTATGTCAAGAAAATGAATAGCTAAGGACCTAGAGAACATAAAACATGCCTTTATGGTATTCACAAATATAAAGTGTTTCTCCAAATATACCAAGTGACCAGAAAACAATGGTGCCAAAGCAGCCATAATAGCAATAAACTGGGTTGTGTGAAATGACATATAAAGTTAGAGGGAATTTGGGGAAAAAAGAAAGGTGTTAGGACAAAAATCAATTTAAATATCCTTCTGGAGGGGCAGCTGTCTCTTTATCCTCTAGACTAAGCATTTTTATATATAAAAGTTATCTGCAATAAAGTCTAAATACTCTGCATTCCAAAGAAACTTTCTCAAAACAACCTGAACAGAAAGGGAAAAAAATAGCAAAGTCAGTACATTTCTATTGTCAAATCCCTTATACCAGAAAAAAATTAATTGACCATCTTACATACGGAGTTGATGCTATAATATTTCTCTCCAAAGAAGGGGCACAAAGATTCACCAAGCAGCCTTAGTTTTCAAGAGCCTTGAAGAACATCACAGAGGCAAGAAATCATCGTGAATGCATTAGCCAAGTCCCTCCTTTCTTCTCTAACAGGTAAGAGTCATTTAATCCGAAACCAAAAAGTCAAGGAGAATGGTTTAGATTTTTGAATATTTATGAAGTCAAATAATACAACAGTTAAAAAATATATAAAGTTCTTAATACAAGACTGGAATAATCACTGTAGATTCAGGTTCTCAGGTTCCTCTCCACTGGGGCTCATTAGCATATAACTGATGACTTTTTAAAAATTCTTACTAGGGGGCCAGCCCTGTGGTGTAGTGGTTAAGTTCTTGCACTCTGCTTCTGCAGCCTGGGATCCTGGGAGTGAACCTACGTACCATTTATCAAGCCATGCTGTGGCAGGCATCCCACGTATAAAATCTAGGAACATGGGCACAGAAGTTAGCTCAGGGCCAATCTTCCTTAGCAAAAAAGAAGAGGATTGGTAGTGGATGTTAGCTCAGAGCCAATCTTCCTCAAAAAACAAAAACCAAAAAACCCCATAATACTTACTGGGAATAAAATAGAGGACAGAGGTAGGCTTCAATATCATAATCCTCTAATCGATCCTCCCACCCATCTACACCAACCCCTCCCTAAACACATTATTCCATGTGGCTTATTCTAACATGTTAAGGGCCACTAGGACCCTGAGGTCTTTTCCCAGACTTGACACTGTTTTCCTTAATCCAAGTTAATAGTCCAGGGTGCTAAGAAGCTCTTCATGATCATTATAAAGGAAGTAAAGATACTGTCCTTCTGTCTCTGCCTAGACTTGCAGAAAGACCTTCCCTGACCACAATCCCAGTCTGCCTCTGCTTATCTCTCTCCCAGTTTATTTCTGACTGCATCTGTTATTCATTCAACAAACATTTAGTGAGCATGTATTACACTTATCTTATTAAAATTGGGGGTGCGCTTGTTTACCGTTTGTCTCTTCTCACTAGATTATAAATTCTGAGCTGGTTTTATTCTCCATCAGTAGGTGCCTGACAAATATTTATCAAATAAATAAATGAAGGAATGAATGAATCTCTGAATTAAGTTGTCACCTTCATCTGAAGCCAGGTTTTGGAACTTCTCCCCTTTCCTTTTCTGCACACATGAATGAGGGTGGTGGGGGTGGGAGGGACCTCTGAGAACTGCATCCAGCCCAGGAAGGACAGTCTCCTCTCCTCCATATGTCCTTATTCCCATGGCAGAGGTGAAAGAGCGCTGCTGTACTTCCAAAGAAGCCTACAAAACCTTCCTTTCCTTTCCTGATGCTGAAGGATGTCAGGCCTGCAACCTGCAACAGGGGAGGTTTTCAAGTGTAATTCATCCCTTGCATTCAAAGATTGTGGTTTAACCTTTCCCTTCCTATTCTGCAGAAATCGTGACTTTCTGTCACTTTAGCTGTGGGTATCTTTTGTGAGAAGGAGTGAACACGAATCCAAAATTCAGATGTCAGTCCTCGATAATAATGTTAGAGATTCTAAATTTTGTTTTTCTACCTCCAAACAGCTATATACTTCTGTCAATAGCATCTTCCATGAATGTGGCTGCCACACATCCCTATTTGCCTGGCAAAGTCCTAATTTGCCCAGAAGAGTGCCCGTTCACACCTTGATATTTTCCATGTGGTTGACTATCACCTCTTATAGAAAGCTTATTTTTAAATTGCCAGAAAAAAATTATTTTCCTGCTCTCATGTTTTTTTTAATATCACACTATGTTTCTTCTCCTGTAGTTAGTTGGGTCCAGTCCGTCTCTTGATGTAAACACATCAATCTCCTTTAGGGCAGATGCCATGTTATAAAATATCCTACAACCCAGGGCCTGACACTGGGAATTCAATAGATATTGACTTCATGAAAATTTTTTAAAAGCCTACAAAAAGCAATTACACAATAAAAT
This sequence comes from Equus caballus, assembly GCF_041296265.1. Lineage (NCBI taxonomy): Eukaryota > Metazoa > Chordata > Mammalia > Perissodactyla > Equidae > Equus > Equus caballus. The sequence continues at coordinate 23,733,668 of NC_091709.1, read as the reverse complement.
TGTACATATCTCAGTGTTAATATAACCGCATTTTCATTGAGGATAGCTTATATGTATATATAGGAAATATGTCATTTATTGTTAAAATGGTTATCTGAAATTTATGTCAAAAATTATGAGGATTTTAAATATTTTTAAAATTTTTTATCAAATTGCTTCAAACTTTTTGAATTATGAAACTACCTGCTTTTTTGTTGAGTTCCACAATCACAATTTTTAGCATGGTGTGGTGTGGTGTGGTGTTGAGGAGAAACCTAAGAGCGATAGAAAACACCAAAATAGAAATCACGTGGCCTTAATGACCATACGTCCTTCCAAAGAAACCTTAGAGGTATTTGATGGAATCCTTAGGATTCATAAGCACACTTTGAAAATCAGAAATTCAGTCAATAAATAGCTATAATATCCCAAGCTAAGGGTCGAAATACTCAGAATCCACCAAAAGCAATCAAAGCTCAAATAGATGAAAAAGGCTTTTGAGATTCGGAAAAAAATGGAGGAGAGTTGCCTCATTTTATTTAATAACCAACAGATAATGCAAATATAACTGAACATTCTAAGTCTATATGATTTTAAGAGAAAAACTATTTATTTTTGAAGCTGATGAGAATTTCAAATTCCTCCCCGGATTTATAAAAATTAAAAAGGAATATCATCTAGCTAAATACTATTTGTCTTTTCTGTCTCACCTTGAATGTACTAGTTTCCCATTGCTGTTCTAGGTTGGCATAGCAACAAAATGCTATTTTCAATAAGTTTTGGTGGAAAACCTGTTTAGAACACCTAATTTACTGTAAGTGGAATACATTCAGTTGGTTGCATGTATGACAGATTTTTCTAGTTTTTTTAAGAAAATTATTTGATCATATAATTCCTGATGACTACTACTTTTTAACCCTTTTGTGACATAAAATAACTCTTGAAGTTTGTAGACAATAACAAGAATAACTTCAACGCAGACGTGCCTGTAGTCAATGCAGAGAGCTCCCTGATTTAGATTTTAGCTTCCTCCAGCCCCAGTACATCCAATTACCCTCTATACCATCAACACATTGTTTTGTCTGAAGTACAGATTTCTCATATGCTCATTATTTTAATTTCTTAATTTGCTTCCACTGTTAATATAAATACACTTGCAGAAAATGTAATACAAAAATGAGAAGGAAAATTTATGCATAATAACACTACCACCAAAAACTCCTATTAAAATAATACACAGGTTTTTACATATTCTGCTGCTCAAAGCTTTCAATTACACTCTGGCCAAGAGAATAAATTTTGAATTCCTTTGTCCTGCATTCAAAGCCCTCCAAAGTTTGACCCCCTTTATCTTTCTAGATTCATTTCCACTTCCTGCTTTCATAAATCTGCCAGCACAACCCACCGGGTGACTGACAGTCTTTGTGTTTTCTCACCTCACTGCACATTTCTACAATTTCCCCCTCTTTTCCATGCCTGTCTCTTTCACTGTACCTACCACAAACATTAGCTCTTCTTCCCTCAAAAAAAAGCCATCTCAGACTACTCTCTTTCCTTCTCCAAATGAATAAAACTTGTTCATTTAGTCCTTGAATAAAATTTACCTTGGAGAATGTTTCATACTATCAATTTTCACAAATTACTTAGCTGTTTGCATGCTTATATTTTACCTTCTCAACTGGAAGGTAAGTTCATCCAGAAATAGAACCCTGTCTGGTACGTGTTTTTTCAGCCCAACACCGATGTTGTCTATTTGATTTAATAAAAGATCCTTCAGAGCAGAAGTCATGTTCCAGATCCTTCCTGCTTTCCACTGAAACACATTGATAACTCACTTTGCACCCACACGCCATCAGACATATTGGAACATTTTAGGGGATGAAAGATGAAGGGATGTATTGTTCCCTGCCTCTTTTTTTAGTTGTATTATCTTCTCTTATCCCACATATCATATAAATGTTACAAACAGCCTCTTACTTCATGAATTACCATCAAAGAAGACCTTAGTTCGCGCTCAAAATGCACAAAAGGGAAACTGTGAAGAGGAGTTGAAAGGCCAGGATGCAACACTAGAAACAGGTGTTTCTTCCCTGTTTCACCACCAGCCATGCTGTCTTGAGGTATCATGACCAGACAAAGAAAAGAAAACATTCTACAGTCTAGATTCCTTTTCCTACACACCTAAGGAAGTCATCTGATATCCTTCCAACAACGTGATTACCTGAACAAGCATCCCCCAATGGAGAATAGTCTACATTCATCTGGCAAATACCCACTTTCTACTCACCAGGCAATTCTGACAGTGATCACAGAGTAGAGGTAGAGCATTTGAATGATGACACATATCGGTTTTCATACAAAGCAGCTTATCTATTGTCTTTAAAGTTTAAAAAAAAGAGGTTGTGATTTGCACTTATATTAATGTTCCACAATTAACCAAGAGCCTTGGACATGGTAGATTTCTTTTTTTATTCTAGCATTTTAAAAAGTTAAGTTCTATTGATTCATTGTGTGAGTAATATAATTTGGAATATCATTCTTCAATGTATCACCAAAGAATTAAAATATCATGCATTCTGTTTTTTGAAAGTTGTGGTTGGAATATAGATAGTATTTTATTGACTTAAACCTTGATAGATTTATTGTTTTAAGTCACAGTGTGAAGTAATAAATAATACAATTTCAAATATGAAATCTTTTCCCTGGCAACTTAGAGGAACAGAAAAGGAACTCATAAAGTCTTACCAGAAGCAGCCTAACCATTATGAACTAAGGCCAAATTATCTTAGTATATAAAAAAAAGGGGCCGGCCTGGTGGCATAGCAGTTAAATTTGCACACTCCACTTTGGTGGCCCAGGGTTCGCCAGTTCGGATCCTGGGCACAGACCTATGCACAACTTGTCAAGCCATGCTGTGGCAGGCGTCCCACATATAAATAGAGGAAGATGGGCGTGGATGTTAGCTCAGGGCCAATCTTCCTCAGCAAAAAGAGGGGGATTGGTGGCAGATGTTAGCTCAGGGTTAATCTTCCTTCAAAAAGAAAAAGAAAGATCCAAAATATTTGATTTGGTTAGTAAAATATTAGCTGGGCTGTTAAAGCTAAGCTCAGGTCTTCACACTGGATGATGTTACTAGAGATTCTGAGATCGATTTGGTCCTCTCTTTCTTAGGAGAATAATAATAATATCAGTTAATAATAACTATGTGCTAGGCACTATTTTGAAATGTTTATGTAAGTTAACTCACTTCATCCTCATAAAAGTCTTATGACACTCTTGTCATTCCCATTTCTAAAGATAAGGAAACTGAGGCACAAGGATGCTAAGTTACCCAAAGTCACATGTGGCTACAGGATGACAGCTGAGATTTGAACCCAGGCAGTCAGGCTCAAGAATCTGTGCTCTTAATACATCAAACCGCCTCTCAAGAATATGCCCTCCACAAACAGTGAGAATTTCATTTCTTCCTTTCCAATTCGGATACCTTTTCTTTCTTCTTTTTTTATTTATATATTTTTTAATTGCAGTAAAATTGGATTATAACATTATATAGCTTTCGGATGTACATCATAAAATATTTCAAATTCTGTGTAGATTACATCATGTTCACCACCCAAAAACTAGTTATAGTCCCTCCCCTCACATGTGAGCCTAATCACCCCTTTTGCCCTCCCCCCTTCCCCTATGGTAACCACCAATCTAATCTCTATTGCTATGTGTTTGTTTGTCTTTTATTTCTTTTTCTTGCCTAATTGCTCTGGCCATAACCTCCAGTACTGTGTTGAATAGGAATGGCAAGAGTGGGCACACTTGTCTAGTTCCTGATCTCAGAAGGATGGCTTTCAGTTTTTCACCATTGAGTGTAATGTTGGCTGTGGGTTTGTCATATCTGGCCTTCATGATTTGAGGTACTTTCCTTCTATCTCCATTTTATTGAGTTTTTATCATAAATGGATGCTGTATCTTGACAAATGCTTTCTCTCTATCTATTGAGATGATCACGTGATTTTTATTGCTCATTTGGCTTATGTGGTGTATCACATTGGTTGATTTGAGGATTTTGAAACATCCCTGCATCCCTTGTATAAATCCCACTTGATCATGGTTTATGATTCTTTTAATGTATTGCTGTATTTGATTTCTCTGATTATCAGGGAAATGCAAATCAAAACTACAATGTGGTGGGGCTGGCCCCGTGGCCGAGCGGTTAAGTTCACGCTCTCTGCTGCAGGCGGCCCAGTGGTTCATTGGTTCGAATCCTGGGTGCGGACATGGCACTGCTTATCAAACCACGCTGAGGCAGCGTCCCACATGCCACAACTAGAAGGACCCACAGCAAAGAATATACAGCTATGTACCGGCTTTGGGGAGAAAAAGGAAAAAATAAAATCTTTAAAAAAAAAAAAACTACAATGTGGTGTCACCTTACACCTGTCAGAAGGGTTATATTTATCAAGACAAAAAATAACAAATGTTGAAGAGGATGTGGAAAAAAGGGAACCCTTGTACACTGCTGGTGGAAATGCAAAGGTGCAGCCACTTTGGAAAATAGTATGGAGATTTCTCAAAAAAGTAAAAATAGAAACACCATATAATCCAGCTATTCTATTACTGAGTATTTACCCAAAGAACATGAGATCAACAATTCAAAGAGATTTATGCACCTCTATGTTCATGGCAGCATTATTCACAATAGCCAAGACGTGGAAGCAACCCAGGGCTCAACGACTGATGAATGGATACAGAAGATGTGGTATATATCTACACTGGAATATTACTCAGCCATAAAAATGTCAAAAGTCATACCATTTGCAACGACATGGATGAACTTTGAGAGTATTATGTTAAGTGAAATAAGCCAGACAGAGAAAGACAAACACCACATGATTTCACTCATATGTGGAAGATAAACAAACACCTGGATGAGGAGAACAGATTAGTGGTTACCAGAGGGAAAGGGGGTTGGAAGGTGGGCAAAAGGGGTAAAGTGGCACATATAAATGGTGATGGATAAAAATTAGACTATTGGTGGTGAGCATAATGCAGTCAATACAGAAAGTGATAAATAATAATATACACCTGAAATTACACAATGTTATAAACCATTATGACCTCAACAAAAAAATTGGGGAAAATAAGGATGCAAAATTTAAAAAATTTAAAAAAGTAAAGAATATGCTCTCCTGTGCAACAGAAGTGGAAGGACTGGAGCATCCACTAATAGTGGTTTCCCAAGACAGCAGAGTTTATCCCCCTCCACACACCTAATCCTTCACCCCTCACATAGCCATCTGCCAACTCTAACCAAAACCAAGCTAATGTTGCCCAAAGGTGGTTGAGATGGTTTCAGGTGAAATACAGATTTTTAAAATTTTATAATTATGTATTTACTTTTACGTGTATTAAGAAATCAACAAAACTAGCACATCAAAAACATGATCTTACAGATATTACTACTTGAACAAGACTGAATAAAATGGTGGATAATTTAGGTCATTTACTAGAAAAAAATATTAAGTAAATAATAGAACCAGTGGTAAACAAATGGGGCAGAAATTTTGAAGATGATGTATGGCTGATGGAAGTTTGCTAAACATTAACCTCAGCAGTACTTTTCTCAGAGCTAAATTTACAGATACACCAGCCCTTGAGTGTCTCAACAAAACTGAGGCAGGATTATCCTAGCTGTCTCATAGTGTGGCTAGACTTCCATACTATTTTCCTAAACAAGACTATAACCTTTCTCCTGTCACAACAATGCAGGGCCACAAAGGCAGTCATGCTCATTATTCAGCTGTGGCCTTTCTAACCAGGAGCCCGTGTAGAGGCCAGTGGGGCTTACATCTCTCCTGTCCTCAGAACACTTAGCTAAGCCCCTTTAGTAAAGGCCCAAGAAGAAAAGAGAGTAAGTGTGAGTATGGATGGAACAGAACAGGGAATTGTGACACTTTGGGAACCAAAAAGGGAAGGCACCTGCTCCATGCTAAGCAGTGTCTTAAGCTCTGCACTGGCTTTAACTTGTTTACTCTTCAGAATAAGCGAGACGGAGGAATCATTGTTCTGAAGCTGGGGGGCTTCTATACTTTGTGGTAGAGATGAAGACAAACGATATATAAAGGATGAAATGAAGCTGAAACAGACCTTGAGAAGACATATTTCAAATCCTCTTTATAATAGATTTAAAAAATAAAGTAAGAACCACATAGTCATGCACCCAGAGCTACAACATGATATTCAAACGGCCAGTTCAATGCTCTTTCTAGTACCCTTTTTGGAAAGTCTCAGGCATTCACTGGAAGGTACAGCTGGAGAAGATGCTTAAATTAAGTCAAATGGCAGGAAGCACCGCTGTGCCAAGTCATGCCAATGGCTGGCCGCCATGGAAATAATTTCTGCTGAATAGGTTATAAAATAAACAGGCTACTGCAGGGAACTCTCCAAGCAGTGTCACTTCATGATACTGGAACCAAAACTATTGAGCACTTGAGTGGTCTGACAGGGAGAGGAGCTGACAGTTACTTTGTCAAAATCTTTATTAGAAGTACTGCTACTTTATTCTAACACTGATCAGTACTTTTTTAAATTTAAAAACTGAATAAAGTTGTCTCTTCAAAGACAAACTACAAGAGACATATTCTTCCCAGTGAACTATAATATCACCAATGGAAGGGCCATTTTTGTCTTCATATCTCCATGGTGTCTTGCCCATGGTTGGGACTGTATAGAAGTTTTTTGAACTGAATCAAACTCATTATAAAGGTTGAAACACCTGTGGCGGAATGAATGAAGATCGTCTAAGTGTAAGTGAAAGAAAAATTATAAAATAAAAAAAGCATGTATATTTCTAACAGCTTCTTTTATAGCCGTCCTTTGAAAACATCATTATCATAAAAATAATTTTGGCCAATGACAAAAATTATGCCAAAATTGTTATACTCTGCTTACTCAGTGACTCAGAGTCAGATATTTTCCCTCTTGATTAGTATTTTAATGCATAATGCTGCTATTAAGAGGTATTTAACCCACCTTTTAACTCAAGACAACCCTCCTTAACCAAGCTTTTTGTTTCTGAAATGATTCTAGACAGAAACTTTTTGTTATGTTAATTTATTTGCTTTTATGAGTGTTTCCCTTACTTTGTCTTTTAATATTTTATAATAAACTATAAAGCCATATTATATGGCATCAATGAGCACTATGGTTAATGAAATCCAAGTAATCAAAAGTCTAAATACTTGAAATTCTGTTTAGTTTGCATTTCCTTTTTCCTTTTCTAGTAGTCATAGACATGCAAAGCTGTTTAATTTTAAAGGTCACCATTTCACAACAAGGAACTAAGAATGTTAATTTTGTAATCCTACAATGCATGATTTGCCTCATTGAAAATAACCTTTTCAAGGCAATAAAAGAATAACTATCTGTGGCCTACAATTTGAGTGATTTATACTGTATGGTCCTACTTCTTCCTAACTCTTTTTCTCTACAAGGAATTTTCTAGGAAAACAAATTTTGAGTGGAACTAGAACTGTGAGGGCCCTGAATGGCACTGAGAAAATTATCCAAGGAAACAAAGGAGCATATTTTAAAGGTAATTGTTTCCTCTTAGGGTAAATTCAGAAACTTTTACCCCCTGAAGTCCACAACTATGTTTTATCTGGCTGCAACCCACTTAACTATGTGAGTTAAATTGTGTTGCTTTCCAAATATTTACTCTTCCCTCGCACCTTCTGTTGGAGGAGTAAAATTCCCTGCTTCACTGATTTTGATTTTGTCCACGTGACTTACTTTGGCCAGCAGAATGTGAGAGGATGTAACATAAGTTACATCGAAGCAAAAACTTAAAATGCTCATGGATGCCTTATCTTGTTTTCTGGAACTTTTGATCTCTCCACAAGGAAAGATCTCTCCCAGTGGCAACTGCTCCTATAGCCTGGGTCACAGGATAACAGACATGTGGCGTCAACTGGATGCTCAGCAACAGTCTAGAGCAGCGCCCCCACAGCAAACCCATGGGGCCATTTGTGGGAATTAATTGTGTGTTGTTGTAAGTTACTGGCATGCTTCAATCCACTGTTATGTACCATTAGTACAACAAAAGCAAACTAATACAGCCAGGAGTGGGTGGCTGCCTGAAGGAAAAGGTAAAATTTATTACATTGGCTTTGGGGCCAGATGTGGTTGGCCAGGAATCTACACAATTTTGGAGATTATCCTGTCCTATTACACCCATGAATATCGGTTGGAGGGGAGAAGCAGATACGATATGGAGATTATCACAAGATTTTGAACCTCAAGTCTGATACCTTAAAAACATAAAACTTTGAGAGGAGGAAGGAGTCTTCACTGGCATAGGGGTAAATATATTTTCTGAGTGGAAGAAAGGAAAGTTAATATTTATTATCCAAAGAACAAATTATGGGTAAATTGTACAATTATGCCACAAATATTCATTCTCCCCATCCCAACACTGGAGAAGTATACATTTTCACCCTATTGATGTTTGGCCTGATTATATAGTTTACCTTTACCAAAGAAATATAATGGAATATGACACACAACCTATTCAGACAGAGGCTTTAAATATGCTTATGTGTTTTGGTTTCGCTTCCTAGCTATCCCCTTCTGCCATGAGAAGAATACGCCCTAGTTAGCTAATGCTCATTCAGCCTGAATCTCAGAATGACAGATATACTGAGCACACCTAAATGCACCCAGAGCCTGGAGAAAAGCTTCCTCAGCCATCTTGCAGACCTGTGAGTAAGGAATAAATGCTTTTTTATATCAGCCATTGAAGTATTGGGATTATTTGTTATGTGACGTTCTCACAGAAAATCTCACTAATATACAGTCTCATAATAATGTGTGTTAAATCAGCAATCTATACTCATGAGAAAGAAAAAGTGATATTTTACCTGATCTTGCCTTCTCCCTGCTTTCTCCCATTTCCCTATATTTTATATGTGTAATTTATATAGTTTTCTTTGTAATTCTGCTCCATGATGTTATGAAGACATACTTTTGTTGGTGTCTGTTATTTTAACCCTACTTTGTAGGACATCCCAGGGGCATCAGGAGATTTGTAGATAAATTGTTGAGCTCGCGAGGTCAACCTTGCTATTCCCCCAAATATACTTTATAGACACTTAATCTGAGAGGATTTGTTCTTGTGTGGTGAATTAGGAAGGTGTTGCTAAAAACTGTGTGTTAGCCACTACTCTTATTTGGTGAGCTAAAACACAGAACAACAGCAAAGCTTTTGTGATTGCTTCCAGTAGTGGCCTCATCATCTAACTATCCTATAGATGTTTTATCTCATTATATCAATGTTTGTAGTTGAAATAAAGCATATCCTGCTTCACAATATTCCTAAATCTCATTGATCAAAGCTAAAAAAGCACTTTGACAAATCAACCAATTTAAATGAAAGAAGAAAATCAGGGTAGAGATTAGGGTTTTAGGATTTAAGAGTCCTCTTCTAGTTGCTCACAGAATTAACAAGAGGATTAGGTTGGCACGTGAGCACCTTTTCATGCCAGAGTAGACACTAGGGAAATGAAAACACAGCTGGAGTTCTTGGATTATTGTGCGTGACAACCCCTCAAGGAAGTGCCAGCCAGATGCCCACAGTAAATCCAGCATTCATTGTGTAGCACAGACATGAAACTAATGATGCATCCCATGATGCAGCCATTGAGATAAAACCATCTGTTGGTTTATTCATCCACCATTTTATCACTAGATGTACATTAAGAGAAAAACATGGCATGGAAAGGAATTTGCATGGGAAATTTTTGGTGTGTCCTAATGACTACACACAGCCATAAATGTGAAACTGTCTATCACAGTGCTGTCTTATGTTGCACCATACACAGATTATGTATGTGACCCCAGCAGCTGGAAAAATTAGACTATTGGCAGCAGTAAGTCATCAAATTATTTATTAGTATGAAATGTTGATGTGGGCCATAAGAAGCCTTGAGGAAAGTCAATCAGATTAATATCATTTCCAAAAATCATGAACAAATGGCACTACCATACAAAATGGCTGTTTGTTCCTATCAAATGAAAAGACGTAAAACTGAAAAATTAGTGTGGTCCAACCCTAGCCAACTTATTATTTTGAGTGATATTTTGAGTGATAATAGCAATAGTCATAATAGTGACTTCAACACCAAATTCTTGGGGTTCTAGAAAATTAGAACTTGGGAAAAATATTATCTGCTGTTATCACAAAGCAGTATTTTTATTTAACATCACTCCGTAAATATAAAATAACATTTTATAGATCATTAAAATTTAGAAAGTGTTTTTATACAATTTCATATTTGATTCTATTCACCATTCAGTGTGTTCAATACTACTAGCTGCATGGAGACGCTTGAAACATGGAAAGAAACATGTTCCTCTCCTCCCATCCCATCACATAGCTGGCAATTGGAAGAGTCTAGTCAAGAGGTGATTTTATTTACTTGTTAAATTACCATGTTTTCCCTCTTCATATGAGTATTATATTGACAAGACAAAAGTGAGATACACACAATATACAACAAATATGCTGTAAAATTTTAAACAATATTTTGAAATGTAAATGTCAGACAGGAAATATTGACAATTGTCATGTTAAGAATCTTGATTTCATAGCACAATTGTTTATTTTGACACCTATCACAATCAGAAAATTTTATATTATTTGGGTCTTAAAATTTATTTCTTGAAATCTATTTGGCAGGAAGATGAAGATAAGTAAAACTGGCTAAACTAACATTGTTTTAGAAGCTTTAAGAATAAAAGGATAGAACTTTTTCCCTGGGATGGTACCATAATTTCTCTTTCTCGCTCCAGAAAAATAAAAAATCTTTTACTACTTTAAAATAGACTTTAAACAACTACTTTAAATATATGAACCCATATGTTTTATTATAAAAGACAAGAAACATAAGAAATTTCAGAGGACTATAATAAAAAAATCAATTTATACAAGAAATAAAAGATATTATAGCAGCACTTCAATGAGTGTTGCTAGGAGACAGGAAAAGTGTCTTCTGTTTAGTGTATAAAATACAAAACATTTCCTTGCAATCACAACGCATTTCATCTATAACTTAAAACAATGAATCTATCCCTTGGAACTCTGGGAGAAATAAGCAATTCATATTCCTAAGCACAAAGGGGAAGAATCTTTGTGAAAATGGTGTACCTTAGTTTTTCCCCAACAGTGGCAGCTGTCACAGTCATTAAAAAGATAAACCTTACAAAGGTCACCTTTGGGTCCTGTCCCGCATCTCTTTTAGATTCTATCTCCCCTCTCTTCTTGCCTTTTGTCCTGTGTGGTGCTAGATTCCCTTGTTGGCAGTATCATCCATCCAGGTGGAGTGTATTGTCTATGTGTATCTGTGTATTTTATATGGATCTTAAGGATAAATGCCCCTAAAACCTAAAGAATTAATATCTTAGGAGAGTTATTGTATGCTCATATGTCATTTATTTGATTTTGCGTAGTCAGTCTTTTTATATTTTTCATTAACTTGAAATCATAAAGATATTTAGTATGAAGTGTCTTTTTGTTTCAATTTTGTCCCCAATTTTCCTGGTTGCCACCTGTCCCACCAAAAAAACTCACTTTTATTAGTCTTTTGTGTTCTTTCAAATGTATTTTAAACATATACAATAAAAATAGATATAGTCTCTCTTCTTTCTCACTATTTTTTACTCAAATAATAAAATAACATATACAATGCTTTTTATGTTGCCTTTTTTAAAAAAAATTGGCAATATATTTTGAAGATTTTTGCATTCAACTACATAAGAGATTCTTCTTTTAAATAGCTAAAATATGTTTTATTTACATTAATATAAACAGGTCTGTATGTCTCTAAAAGTAGTTTAAATGTTAAAGAGAATAATAATACATAAACAAGTTGCATAATCAGTTTATCAGACTTTTTTCCACTGGTGGGCAAGTTTGAGTCTATAAGGTAACATCTACAAGGGGTAAGTGATTGCCATTTAATAGAGGACCAAACATATTAGATACACACTTATATGTGTGTTTAACTCAAATGAAATACACCATTTCTTAATAATTGCATACTTAGGATTATTACATGGATAACAACTATTTTATGCAATACTACAAATCATAAAATGAGCATATATGTGGGCGTGTAGAAATTTTCCAGTCTAGCAGAAAAATCAGCCCTATAATGTAAAGAACATTGGACTGCTCTTCTATCCATGCCTTTTAAATGTAAAATTTATGAAGTGTAACATACATACAGAAAAATGCACAAAACATAAATGTCTAGTCTGTGAGTTTTCACAAAGTGAACACACCTGTATAACCAACATCCTAATAGGGAAATGGAATATTTGCCAGCACCTCTGGAGCCACTCTCATGAAGAAAATAGGCAGAATTATTATATTGGCTCAAAATAGGAAAATGAATACCTCTATGAGAAGTTGAAGAAAAGAAAAATTATTAAACTTCTGAAAATATTAACTCCAATATCTCACTCTTTGTCCATACCTTCTACTCTTTCAGCTTTCACACCAAATGCTATAAAACCATTTCATGTTTGAAATCACAGGAAGGTGCAGGTTTGAAGAGTGGGGCATATCCAAGAAGGGCACATAAGTCCAAGTTCCCAATCCCAAGAGAAGATAAGAAACTCTATACTAACTTAGGTCCAGATTTTAAATCCTGGAGATTAGATCCAAAATGGAAGACCAGGACTAGTGTCAGGGTTTATAGTGCATACCAGCTTTCAGCATCTTTTGAACATTCCAGCAATAATAACAATGAGGAAAGCTAACCGTTACTGATTGTTTTGCTGTGATATAAACTGTTCTAAGCACTTTACATGATTATCTCGTTTACTCCTCATGTGAACTTTGTGAGGTAAGTGTAATTATTATCTGAGAAGGGAGTTCTCTGCCTTCTTGTATTATTATAATTATATTAATAATAATAATATATATTAATATGTATATTATATTCCAATGGCTTTAGACGAGTTTATTTTATGATTGTAGAATCCGATGTGGGTAAAGTAGACTTCATCTATCTTCTACTTCTGCTGTCTGGCATTGGTGGTCACCATGGAACACTGATAGAAAAATGGAGGAAGCACACCTACTGAGAACTGCCTCAGCCTGTAAGTCCTAACTGCAGAGGAAGCTGAGAAATTTAGCAGCACAAATGGGTATTTGGTGACCCCTATCTGCCCACCATATGCAGCTTACTCACCGGAAGCTAGAGACATTCCTGTTACCTCTCCTTGTTCTAGATCTTGGCATCCTGGCTGCTCAATGATGAGGCTCAAATTCCATTGGCCGTTTCTCTTGGGAGGCCTCCAGGTCCTTATACAAATTGTATTTCTTGTGGAGAATGCTGTGATATCCCAGTGTGGACATGACCCTCTTTAAAACAAAACAAAACAAAACATATTTTAATGTAATTTGAATTAATTTTGTAATGTAAGGAAAAAATATTTCCTATGATTTTCTCCTGGTGCATTTTATAGATGTTGGAGGTGGAACATTCTAGAAAATATATGGATTTAGCTCATCCGACCAACAGCTTTGGTTCTAAATTTCCGTGACTTTTACTGATTATAACTCTGCAATTTCTGATCATTTCCTCCCACTTACGTGGTCACATACCTTCTAGTCATTGGCTCTTTTTACTTTTTGATATTTTTTCTATTCCTCTTCCAGTGAAATATTAAAGTAGCTTCGTGTTACTAATATAGAATTTTATTGGCAGTGAGTCTTTCCCATCCCTGTGTTTATGGTGTTCTTAGAAGTTTTATCTTGCCTGGTTGTATTCAAAATTCATTATTTAACTCCATTTCCAAAACTGAATAATATTAAAAATATCTCTTTGTTAATTGCTTAAATGGAGTTTAATAATAATTTCACCCAGACGAAAATACTATTCCATCTTCCCCATGTAGAGAGACCAATTGCGTTGAGATTTTAAGAGATGCTTGAGGGTATACATGTAGACCAGAAATGGTTTTGCAGATGTGTGCTTCTTCGGGATTTTTCTCTTTCAGATAGTCTCCAGGGTCCCTCACTGAACTCTGTTCCAGTCTTGATCTAGAGGATTCTGATAAGCAAGAGTTCAATAATAGTAAGGGCTCCAATATTCCAGAACCAATTAAATCCTTGGGTACAACCTTTAGGAGGAAACCTCAACCAGATGAAAAATTCAAGAATTAAATTGGCCTCTCAATCACGGATGACTTGGGGCCAAACTGAATGTGCTAAATATTAGACTAAAAAGAATATATTAAACTGGATTCTTCGGATCTAAGTAAAATATTCATGTACGTTTATACATTACATATACATATGCACACATACACACATATATATCAACTCAAACTACCTTAAGCCAAAAGAGACTATAGTACCCCAACATAACTGGGAAGGCAAGGAATTGAACTAAATTTGAGCACGGCTAGATGAAGGGATTCAAAAGATATCAAGATCGTACCACTCTATATATCTCTCTACTCTGCTTGGCCTCATTCTTAGACATTTTTCTCCACATGCAACAAATGCTTGCAATCCTAATTGCTCCTGTAATCGTGCTGGTGAAGATCAATTGCTCTGTCTCCTAAGTTAGGGGGTGGTGGATAGGAGGGTGAGCCCCTCCCAGACTGAGCAAGATTATTATGGAATGATAGAAGAAGAGATTCCCAATGGAGGTGACTCTGAGAAAACAATTTTTCCCCTGAATTGATGGAAATTAAACGATATAAGCCTGAGCTCCGTCTTCCCTACTTGAATTACCTGGAGTGAGCCCATGCCTGGAGAGACTAAGGAGGCAAGATGCCTCCTGATCGTGGACAACAACCTCAGAACACAGCACCTTCTTTGCCAAAATTATGTTTAATTTTTCTTAGGTTTATTGTGGTTGTTGACTATCTTTGCTTATATTTTCCTGTTTAATATAATATTAATTTACCACCTTTATCCTTTTGGATTCTACTTTTGACTTCTTACTTTACATATGTTGATAATTTCACATTCTTGTTATTTCCATACTATTTTTTAAAGGTATCAGTCAAACAATACAATTATAGCAGGGGCGTATGTGAAGTTGGTCTATGCTGTAAATCAGGGCTATTGGGTGGCTGTCTCATGTATTATACTGGCCAAAGTTCAAATGTTGTCTGCCCTGAGCTGGCCCTGCAGAGATTCCTCCAGCATCTAATGACACCTAGAAGAGTGCTTAGCAAACTTTAGATGTTCAATAAATATGAGTTTAGTCAATGACTGTCTTTCCTGTTTCTTCCTTATATGAATTCCTTACGTATAAAATTAATCTACAAATTCAGTGAGAGTAGATGTCCTTCCAATTTGCAAACGAAAAAGTAGGGGCAAGAGAGACCAAGTAACCTATCTGAGAACAATAAGCAATTCATTGTGTCAGGCTTAGAATTTGTGTAAATATCATGTAACTTGATGGAATAGACATTTATTGATGTTTACTTTATGCAAACTACTTTGCTAGGTCCTAAGGGATAGAAAGATAATTCAGACATTATTCTTATCCATCCTAAGCATACAATCTAATTGGGAAAATATAGAAAGAAACTGAACCACGGCATGAAATAAGTACTACTTAGAAGTAAAGTAACAGGAAGTTCAGAGAAAGGTGTGATTCATTATGATCAACAAACCTGGAAAAGACTTTTAAAACTGAGGGTGACTTTAACATTCCCTGAATGGATAAATAAGCCTTTCAGAAGCAAAGAAGGGAGAATGCCTGACTAACGTAATAACACAAGTCATAATTCAAACTAGTGAAAGTTTAAGGAAATTGGATATAGGGGGAAAAGAGGGGATGATAAAGTTGGCATTGCAAATTTATTAGATTCCATGGACAGAAAAAAAAAAAAGTAATTTCAGTAGCCATAGACTCATTGACATTTTTGAGGAGGGATTTGCTATACCTTCCCATGTATTTTAGAATTTCTAGTTTGAACCCTTCCCATTGGGGAAGGAGGAACTAGCTGACTCAGTTTCCAACGGTCTTTCTCTCCTCCCAACCTTCTCAATCCAGTTCACTATTTATAGTTGCGGGAATACTGCTCTGCCTAAACTCTGACCATGGATAAATAAACTTATTTTGACTTGACCAACTTCCCGTTGGCTAGGCTCAGTTCTTGTACTAGTACCTTGATTTTATAGAAAAAAAATCCCTATATTGGAACAGTGCTAACTGAAATCTCTATGGCCTGTGCTAGGTGGCTTTTAAGATGCACATCCATATTAGATGAAATGCCGCTGGATTTTTAGCATCTGATCTTGTTTACTCCACTCCTGTTCAAAGTTATACTTAGTCTTTGCTGGGCTTCCTTCACACCCAAACCTACCCCAGCATTTTCATTTCTTCTATCTTTCTACTAATTTCCTCTGCTTCTAAGTTGAGCCCACAAAATGACTAGTACCATGTTAAGACTACCCAAGCCCTCTTGGTTGCAATAATGGAGAAGTGCTCTTTATGTCTCTACACAGACAAAAAGGAGAATTGGACAATAATCTCATTCTGTTGTTTTTGTTGGTATGTGCTAAATAGGACAAAATGATCAGTCCCATTGGGACATTTTATTTGGATTCTAGATCAGAAAAGATTGTTTTCTGCCTCCTTAGAAATTATAGGCATTTTGATCATTCCAATAACCATTTCATAAACAATAAGTAGTCTGTACCGGTACAAGCCTCAATTATTAAAGTCTGACAATGTCCAAATAGCAATCTAAAACAGTGAGGCTGGCTAAATTATAAAAGTGTCTCAAAAGATGTACCTTCAATCAGAATGTTACTCACAATTCCAGTAACACATGGCAAAGAAGAATTTTTCGTGTATCAGAGATTGGATCCAGATAATTTGCTTGGCATCACCTAACAACTTGGAAAACAAATAAACCATTGCATCCCCGTTAGTGTTTCCTGAATGCCGAATGCAATCAATATAAGTGATTGCTCTTTAAATGATAATGCTATCATTTCCTCCAAACGACATGATGGTCTTGGGCTTTTTGCTTCTATCTCAGCTTGCATGTCTAGCTAAGATAAGTGTGCTGTTTACACATCTCACTGCGGGACTATCAGCAATTTCCCTTTAGAAACAAATATTTTAAAGTGTGATATTGTCATAGGAGAATCTCAACATATCACTTGTTATAAACAAAGAATAAAAGAGAGGGATGAATGAATACTACTCTTGCTTCAAGAGAATACTTATGAAAAGATTTCTATACGTTTGTTTCCTGATCAAATTTCTTATTAAAATCCAAAATATTTATCTCAGGGGACCAGCCTAGTGGCGCAGCAGTTAAGTTTGCATGTTCTGCTTCGGCGGCCCGGGGTTCACTGGTTCAGATCCCGGGTGCAGACCTATGTACTGCTTGTCAAGCCATGGTGTGATAGGTGTCCCACATACAAAGTAGAGGAAGATGGGCATGGATGTTAGCTCAGAGCCAGTCTTCCTCAGCAAAAAAGAGGAGGATTGGCAGCAAATGTTAGCTCACAGCTAATCTTCCTCAAAAAAACAAAGAAAAACTAAACTAAATATTTATCTCAGTACATTTTGATAATTTACTATGTTAACTATAGTTCACATGAGTTTTAAATTTATTTAGAACACTGTTATTTAGCTGTGGTTTTATTTATGAATTCTTTTAGTTTAATACATTTGTATTTCCAATGAAAACATGCAAAGGCTCAATAAAAGGAAATTGTAAATGCACGTTTGCACTGCTTTAAGTCTAAATTTACAGACTTTAAAAATAAGAATCCTCTTATTTCTATTTAGTTTTCAAACTAATTTTAAATTTGTCTTGGTTGTCATGATCAAAAGTAACCTTTTCAAAATGTGATGAATGGTTCAATACTTGTATCTAAAACCAAAAAGAGTCTCTTATTGATGTATTGATTTCTGAGGGCAATTATGGTGGTTTCAGACATTAAAATTGCTATTAACTACGATATTGTTTGGGCAGTGGCAAAGCCATGCTATTAGTTAACGTTCAGACTGATATTGATTGCCTTTTTCAACAATAAATATAAACTTACTAGACACCAGTGTTCAACTATGTCTTTTCTGACAGTTATGGCACTGGCAGAAGGATTCAAAACGTGTGCTGCATGACCAACCCCATATCTGAGGCAAAATTAACTACCGCTCAATGTCCATATAACACTCTGTATATGCCTCCTATGGAACACTTACCACATAATATTGTGGCTTATTTTCGCATATGAATTCCAAGTTCTTTAAATTTCATTGGCACATGTAACAGAAAGGCTATCAAATATTCATCATGGATTAAATATTTCAAATGAATGAACTTATGACAGACAAATTTCAATCAGCAAAAACAAGTGTAGGGCCTGGCCCCATGGCAAAGTAGTTAAAGTTCCACATGCTTCACTTTGGTGGCCCAGGTTCACGAGTTCAGATCCCAGGTGCAGACCTACTTCACTCACTAGCCATGCTGTGGAGGTATACTACATACAAAATAGAGGAGATTGGCAAAGGATGTTAGCTCAGGGCAAATCTTCCTCAGCAAAAAAAAAAAAAAAAATGTCTAGAGAGTCATGTTCAATAAAATTTTGTGTGATGACTGAAATGTTCTAAATCAATGCTACCTAATACAGAAACCACTAACCTTTTAGGACTACTAAACACTTAATATGTGGCTACTGCCACTGAATTTTAAATTTTATTTAGTTTTAAAGAAGTTAAATTGAAATATAAAGAGACATCTATTTAGTTGCTACTGTATTGAACAGTACATTGCTTGAGGTTCTTTAAGGAATAAACTTTGGCAATCTTTCAAAATTGTAGATAATTTTCTTTCTTAAATTTTGTCAGTATATCAGAAGTATGAAGTGGGAGTTCAACTAAAGTTCTCCCTATAGCAATGAGACACATGTCATAGTCAAGTATTTATTCATAAAAAGCAAAACCACCAAATTGCTAAATGAAGAGTGAGAAGATAGTCAACAACCCAATTTAAAGACCCCAAAGTTGACGCATTTTGCTGTCATGATTAATTACTGAGCCACACAGCAAAATCAACTGGAGCAGAAGTAAAAATTAATTACTGAATCCCAGAGCAAAAATCAACTAAAGTAGAGATATATGACCCCCCCCCCTCAAAAAAAGAAAATCAAATGCAAAAGAGAGTGATGGTCAGCACAGTTGGCTGCTAAGAAGCAGAGAATATTATCAGTGTTTATTCATCTTGAAAGCTGCAGGTCTCAGGCACTAATTTCTAGAACATAAGAGGCTAACTCACAATGTGCCAAGACCATCTGCCATGCCACCAAACCTCCCGCTGACCTGTTTAGACCCTGATGCTAACTTTTTCCCTTAGGAATCATTGCTTGGCCATAAATTGCTCTTAATTTGACTTACTGTCCTCTAGCTTAAGTAATTAATTCTTTCAATAAAGAGTTGCTGAATATCACCTACATACTGTTCAGTGTCCTAGGTCCTGGGGCACAGATCTGAACAGAGCTGACCAAAATCCCTGCCTCTTAGAGCTTAGAGTAGAGGGATACAGAAAATGAACAAGCTACGTAATTAAAACACTCATATGCTAGTGAACAAGTGCTATGGAACAAAATAAAGCAAGAATAGGGCTAAGGAATGTGTGTGTGTGTGTGTGTGTGTGTGTGCACGTGTCTGTTTAGGATGCAAGGGAGCAAGACGTGAATATTTGGAAAAAGAGCATATCAGTCAGGGCTAAGAAAAAGAGTGGGAGATGGAAGTCTTTGAGGCAAAGCAAGAGAATTGTGTAGTCAGAACAGAATGCAATAGAAGAGTAGTGGAGGCATTCAGAGAGGTAATAAAGGACACTTTGTACAGATAATGTACACTTTGAGGCTATTTCAAAGACTTTAGCTTTTACTCTGAATGAGATGGGACAACCTTGGAGGAGTAACATGACCTTTGATAGAGTTACTCTGCCACTCTGACTGCTGTGTTGAGATGAGCCTGCAAGGAGTCAAGGACAAAAGCAAAGAGATACAGTTTAGGAGCTCAGGATTAGGAGCCTCTGCGATAGTCCAGGTAGGAAATGATGGTAGCTTGAACCAAGGTGATAGCTATGGGAGTGGGGAGAAGTGATCAATTTCTAGATTTTCTTTTAAGGTACAACCAAAGGACTGGATGGACTAAGTGGATCTACTGTAGATGTGAGAAAGAGGAATGAAGATTTTTAACCTGAACAACTGCACAAATGGAGTGGTATTTACTGAGATGGAGGCAACTGGAAAATAATGATTTGGGAAGGGAAAATCAGGATCTAAATTTCGAATTTGTTTGTGTTGAGATGTTTCTTAGATATCTGTGTATAGCCATCGATTTTAAAAATTCTAGAGTTCAAAGAAAAGTTTGGAACTACAGATATAAATTTGGGAGTCATCAGCATCTAAACTCTGCATTAAACCCACAGATAAACAGGGAAGACAGCAGGAACAGAGAGGGTTACAGATGGTGCATAGGTGCAGAAGTGTCCATGACGAAGGTGAGATGAAATCTGTGAATCCTAAGGGTGGGGAAAAAAGGGAAACTAATGTTGTTTACAGGCATCTGAGATTATCACTGTACAATAGGTAAGGATCATACTGGTGACCCTGAATTCCTCAAAGAAGAAAAACATTGCATAATGTTCACGACATCTCTTCATTAAGCAGAAAAATCTGAATTGCATTTTTTAAAATGTTCCAACATAAAGGTTGCATATAAACATTTTATTAATGAAAACTTTAAACTTTCTAATGTGAAAAATCTATTCTCCTGGGACATACACCCCTATCATTCCAAAATCTGAGAGTATTACTATTACCGCCACCTGAGATATGTGGGACAATTAAGAAACTCAGAGAGGACAGCAAACTTGTTCCTAGGCCTTCATTCTCTTCCTTTGCCCATATGCTTATTGGGTTTTTGGAAAGTTCAGAATAATACTAATGGACTCTACTTCTGCTATTTGGTCCTATCATCTGGAGCCTGAGTAAATTATTCTGTTGGAAGTGTATGAAGAAAACCCAAGTACACCTATTAAGTAAAGTCTTTCTAGAAAATTTAAGACTCCCTGGAATGAAGCAATGTGCTTTTCTCAATGGAGACATTACTCAGGGATCTTTTGTGAGGGTGTAAACAGGGGAGACCAAGTTGTAGTCTTTCTAAGAGTTACAGTCTCAGTATGACCACAGGTAAGTAGTTTCCAAGAGTTGCTTGTTTGTACCCTTCAGTGAAGGGGGGAAGGAAAATATTTTAATAGTTGTATATATTATGTAAAAAGGAAAAGCTACCTGTGTTATTACATAAAGCAGTCCAAACTCTAGTGTTTCGTGTTTTGAAATTCAGTCAGGGGTGTTGAGTGTTTTTGCAGGTACAATGTCTCAAATGGAAATCAGATACCGCAATGGGAAAAATGCCCTATGTTTTATATTAAAAATATATGAAATATAAAATGTAGTTGCAATGTGTTTGTGTAAGTATGAGTATTATTTCCATCATTTACTTACCTATTCCCCAGATAATTGTAGTAATCATTTTTAAACAATCTTATAGAACTATGGGATGATTTAGAGTCGAGCATCCATAATGATGTCTTAAGAGTTTCTGGTAAGATGGCAGTTTCGATGAGTTATTTACCATTCAATAGTTACAATATTTCTTTAAAGTACACAGAATCTTATCTGATAAACTGCAGAGATGCCTTGAGATTTTTATCCTAAAGTTTTAAAAATTAATTTAATTGAACACCAAAAAAACTACGGGGTTTTAAATATTTTTTCAGTGAGCTGATTTTGTTTTTTTGTTTTTTTGTTTTTTTAAAGATTTTTTTTTCCTTTTTCTCCCCAAAGCCCCCCAGTACATAGTTGTATATTCTTCGTTGTGGGTCCTTCTAGTTGTGGCATGTGGGACGCTGCCTCAGCGTGGTTTGATGAGCAGTGCCATGTCCGCGCCCAGGATTCGAACCAACGAAACACTGGGCCACCTGCAGTGGAGTGCGGGAACTCAACCACTCAGCCACGGGGCCAGCCCCAGTGAGCTGATTTTGTTTTTAAGATTGTTTTTCAATTTCAGGGAGCTGATATTTTTAAGATTTTCTTCAATCACTGACTTCTCTCCTAGTAATCACTTTTTTTTTTTTTTGAGGAAGATTAGCCCTGAGCTAACATCTGCCACCAATCTTCCCCTTTTTGCTGAGGAAGACTGACCCTGAGCTAACATCCGTGCCCACCTTCCTCTACTTTGTAAGGGGGACACCTGCCACAACATGGCTTAACAACCAGTGTGTATGTCCGCACCCAGGATCCAAACTGACGAATGCCAGGCCACCAAAGAGGAACCTGCGAACTTAACCACTGCGCCACTTGGCCGGCCCCTAGTTATCACTTTTAAGAGTATTAAAAATGTGTAATAGTAGACTTTGATTAGTTTATTACTTTTAATTGAAATATTTTTTCCTGAGTCCATTTTCTAAAGATTACAGCAACTTTTGAGTAAAAATGAGATGTTAAGTAAAAGGGGACACTATAACAGGTTATTTTGCCATATATTCTAAGATTTGTATCAGTTGTCTTCAAGATGGTGTTTTTTCATGACGGAATCTGTGAAAATAAGAATGTGGTCCACAAATTAATATTTCATAAGGATCAATCAATCATACCTTTGCTGTGGTTCCAGCTCCCCAGGTTGTCTTAAATACTAATGTGCCTTCCTTTTAACTGAAATTGTATCAACTTAGTAGCTATTTGAATCTCTCATGCTGAGCAGAGCACAGTAGTATGTTCCTTTAATATAAAATTAGTTATGCATTATTTTCTAAATACTGTATATTTGGTGATAAAAATCTTTTAAAATATGTGGTAGATGAGAGAAGGTAATTAAAAAGGTCCTTAAACAAAAACTTGAGAATGGCAGAGTTCTAAGGAGCCATAACTAAAGACTCCAAATTAATATAATTGAAAATTCTTTATAATTTCACTTATAATGAGAAAATGGAATGTATAGCTAGAAACACAACTTGAAATTTTAAATCCATAGTGATGCTTTCCATAGCAATTTAAATGCAGCTTAGAAGAAAGAGTGTTTGAAATTTGAAAGCGAACTGTATGCTCGTTTTTTAAATATGGGTACATTTTTACTTGTAAATTTTTTGGCAGTCACTTAAGAACATTGCGGAACTTCACTCAAAATTTGATTGAAAGAAAAGATGTATCAGCCCTCTCAGCTGACATTTCCCTCATATGTCAAAAGCCACTAGATACTCAATGGCTCTTAAAGAACTTTGCCTCTATCTCAGCTCTTCCCCTCATGATCACAAAAATTATATCTGAGCCAGGATCCTCTTGGGTTTAACTAAAATAAAATTCTATGAACCCCAAATCATTAAATGATATAAGTGGAAAATTTTGATGGTTTTAAAATTTGATTTGCAAATTTGAAACCCGTTGAATTTAAAACAAAGTTTTTGTAATGATTGGATTCATCTTTATCCTCTAAAGTATGACTTTTGATTTATATCAGATGACATTCTCTAACAATGATTTTTCAGGATGAACTTTCCTTTTAAATTATTCAAGTGAACCACTGACATTGAATGATAAGCTGGCTTCGGTAGATGTAGATGCATGCAGAATATTTACCACCCATGTTAAATGGTACAGGATGTTATACCTTTAAGGACTGAGATGGACAAAGATGAAAATCTGATCTCACTTTATTGAAAACCAAGTGACTTTTCTATTAGCATTAGTCCATTCTATTAAAAGTGATATGATTTATATAAAATTATTACGAAACATGAAGCATTTAATTAAGGACTAATTCTGTGGTTGCATACTTTCCATTTTTCAACTACATTATCAGTAAATCATTTTAACCTATAATGTATTAAATAAGCTAGTTCAGGATCTAACTTTCCATTTTCTTGGAAATTATTAGAATAAAAAAGTAACATTTTTTTTAAAAGAGATTAGATTGGTGGTTACCAGAGGGGAAGGGGGGAGGGGGGACGGTGAAAGGAGTGGCAAGGAGCATGTGTACAGTGATGGACGGTAGTTAGTCTCTGGGTGGTGAAACATAATTATGTACGCCTGAAATTTATATAACGTTACAAACCAGGGTTACCTCAATAAAAAAACTGGAAGAAGAAAAAAAGGCAACTTTTTAACAATTAAAAGAACCTGTCCTAGCAGTTTTATGAACTTTAGTAAAAATTGTTTGTAAAATATAAGCTTCATCAAAATGTGCTTCCCCCTTTCTCTGGTATATAGGAAAGGAATCTCAACATACAATTCAAACTCTTTCAGGACACAATCTCTAAAATCCAAAGGACTCTCTGCATTTAAAGGACAGAGCTTTAAGAATATGGATTAAGTCAAACAATTTATTATGTCAGTTGTTCACTGTGGGACTAAAAATGATTTCTGTTCTAGTCTAATATGTCAAGGAAAGAAAACACCTTTTACAATAAGTGTCTAGGAAATGCTTGGTTGTTCATTTCCTTACCAAGGAAGTTCACTAAGTCAGCTTAGCTTCTGGCCTTCAAACTAATTTCTGTTATTAAATTAGCACCAAATTAATAAGCAAATTACCCTTCTGGGAACTGGGTTCAAATGTTATCAGGCTAAATTTTTATTACCTTTTCCAAATCAAGTAAATGATTTTGTACCATGAGTTTATTGAAATTAAAATTTATATGAACATTTTAGCAATTCCCTATTTATTAAATCTAACCATTGCAATTTTTAGGCACTAACATCATGCTTACAACAGTGAAATAAGGAATTATTGCCAATAACAAAAAGATCATTTGTAGTTAAGGTCTAAACCCTGCTTCATTAAACTGATAGCCTGGTTCTTCATATCGTTGTGTTACTGAGAATGAAGTATTAGCCAGATATTATTCAGATATTAAAAATGCTCTGTATTTGTTTATTAGGGCTGCCATAACAAATTACCACATATTAGGTGACCTAAAACAATATAAATTTATTCTCTCACTGTTCCAGAGACTAGAAGTCGGATATCAACTCATCAGCCATGCTGTGGAGGCATCTCACATGTAACGCAGAGCAAGATTGGCACAGATGTTAGCTCAGGGCTAATCTTCCTCAAGCAAAACAAAAAAGAGGATTGGCAACAGATCTTAGCTCAAGGCAACTCTTCCTCACTAAAAAAAAAAATGGCGATACCAAATTCTGATATGGATGCAATAGAGCAACAGGAACTCTCATGCAT
This sequence comes from Equus caballus, assembly GCF_041296265.1. NCBI lineage: Eukaryota > Metazoa > Chordata > Mammalia > Perissodactyla > Equidae > Equus > Equus caballus. The sequence continues at coordinate 23,708,403 of NC_091709.1, read as the reverse complement.
TGCTGATAGGAATGCAAAATGGTAAGACAACTTTGCAAGACAATTTGGCAGTTTCTTATCGTAAGATCCAGCAACCCCACTCCTATATACTTACACAGATGAGTTAAAGACACATCCAAGCAATAATCTGCCATGAATGATTAAAGAAACTTTATTCATAATTGCCAATAATTGGAAGCAGCCAAGATGTCCTTGAAAAGGTGGATGGATAAACAAACTAGGGTAAATCCATACAATGGAATATTATTCAGCAATAAAAATATGAGATGTTAAACCACCAAAAGACCTGGAGGAAACTTAAAAAGATATTGCTAATTGAAAGAAGCCAATCTGAAAAGGCTACATACCATATGATTCCAAACAGGTGACATAGCAAAAACAAAACTATGTTGACAATAAAGAAATCAGTGATTACCAGAGGTTCAGGATAGGAGGGAATGGATGAACAGATGGAGCACAGGGGATTTTCAAGGCAATGAAACTACTTACGATACTGTAGTAGTAAATACATGACATTATCCATTTATCAAAAACCACAGAACTACACAACACAGAGTGAACCTGAACAACGGAATTTAGTTAATAATAATGTATCAAAATTGGTTCATTAATTGTAACAAATGTATTATACTAATCAAGATGTTAATAAGTAGAAGAAACTGGGGGAGAGAGGGTATATGGGAAAGAAGCTCTCTGCACTCAATTTTCTGCAAATCTAAAACCCTAAAAATTAAAGTCTATTAATAAAAAATAAAAATCATAAAGATGTGTTTTCTTTTTATCCTAGACCAAGTTTGACTGAAACAATGCAGGCCTTGAAAGTTATCTAGGATTACCCTCCACGATGTCTGGTTTATGAGCAATCATTCTATTTTCCTCTTTGTTATATTTTCAGGAGCTCTGTTACAATGATATCTAAAAGCCAGCAAATAAATCAAATCTGTTACTTGAGAACTAAATCTCTGAATGTAAACTTATTAGCATTTTAGGTTTTCTATCCAGCAGGAAATTACTTAATCAATTTATTTTAATTCCCTGGCCTGTAGGATCTCTCTCAATAGATTTAAAATGGTATTAGACAGGGGCTGAAAGCTTCATTTTTTAAAAAAATTATCATTTTCTATTAATTTTATAAATTTTATTTTCAAGAACCATTCTATGCTTAAATGACAGCATCAACACTCTAATATGTGCTTAAATTTTTATTTCCTCTATCTCTTTGGGCATTCATTGGAGCAGGGCAGTCCAATGCCACAGAATGTAACTTTTCCCTTTTGGTGAGTTATTACTGCCTTTTATTGAAAGTTTCCATATTTGTGTGGTATGTATGACATATTAATGTAAAGAGCACATCTTGTATTCTCAGAATCCAAACAGAGAAAAGCAGACAACTTTTTCTCAAGAATATGATGTATTTTACCCTTCTAAAATATTACCACAAACACCAACAAAATTTTTAAAGTGAAAAAATTGAGAAAACCTTGCTCTTTAGGAGTTTGTAGGTTTTTGTTTTGATTTGTATAGGAATAAATTATGCCAAACAACAATGTCAAGTCATATGCACTAAATTTATTATGGCTTCACATGAAGTTATATTACTCTTTATTTTAAGTAACTATGATCTGCATTCTACTGCTTTTAGTTTAAAAATCATTGTTTAATAAATTTTATTTTAGCATTTTAGAGATAAAGGGGGAAAAATACAAATAGTTGATTGAAATATAGTCAATTTTAAGCTTGTTGCAACCTTTTCATGATCTTCTGTGCAGTGAAGCATATAATCTTGCTGTTGATTCCCTATTACCCCGAGATTAATAGAATGTAAAGCCTCCATAAACTATTATATCTACCTGGGGAATGTGGAAGTTCTTTGTATAATGTACTGCATAGCATCTAACCGAAAAATCGAATTAAGCAGAACTGTAGATGCTAAAGGAATCTATGCACTTTCAATGGTCTATGTTATTTGCTGACCTGTAGATAACTTTCAGCTTACTATTTTCAAATAAATAATACAGTCCACTAATAACGATGGCTTTTCATTAACTAAATGCCCTGTGGTTGTCAACTCAACTGTGTGTCTCTCTTTTTAATGGTGACCCAAAATGCTTAGGTAAGTTTAAACTATCATGAAATATTTATTTGGTCACATTTGCAAATTATACATTCGTGAATAATTGTGAAGTAGACAAAGCTTCCTTTTCAGCTTTTACATTGGCTTTTCCTTCCTCCCTTTTGAGGATTCTTTTCCTAGGTGCCTTTTCCCTCTGTCACCATTTTTTTGGCTTCCTTGGGATCCCTATCATGGCATTTTAAAACGGTGTCAAATGTTCTTTAAAGTGGTTTATTTTCCCAATACCTTTGGTAAGGGAACGAGATTTCAGCAAGCACCAGTGGCCCCAGGGTGTAGGCTGCTGAAATATTCAACAACATACATCTAGTTGTGCTAAGCAGGTATGGCTAAGGCAAAGATTATATGAAAGACAGACACTGGTTATAGAAATTATTAGTGTTAGGGTTAGATAGGCAACATAAATGCACTTCCTCACTTAGGTTACTCCTTTACATTGTCTTGAACTATCTGTCTTTAGAGCCAAGGAATAAACTTTGGAAGAGCTCACTTTGGATTCTTATTGCTTGTCCATCGGCTTGAAAATCACTCCACCACATGGTCTCACTTTGTTTCAAATAGTTTTAGTGTACATGAGAAAGTAAACTTCCCAAGGACGCAGCCTTGTGAGACTTCAGTGATTCCTTGGAAAGAGGTGGTAGAAACACCCAGTCTGTCACAGGACTAAAAATAAAATGTCTTCTCATGAGAGATGGCCAAAGTTTTGTTATTAGATACAACATACTCTCAGTTCAATACTGAGGTACCTGAAACGATAGGCTTAAGCAAAAGTTTGTGAGGAGTTTCTTTTTTTAATACACTGAATGAGAAACAAAGGAACCTCAAGTGAGACCTGTGATGCAGGTTTCCAACACTGCACGTTTTAAACTTTGCCAGAACCCTGCATTTTTTCCAAATGTCTCCTCTAAAAGAGGAGGTGGTATGCACAGGTGGTCTCTAATCCAGATGTGGTAAATCCACAGTGCCAAAACCAGCTTGTTCCAGTAGAGTTCCAGTTCATTTTCAAGTTCATTTGTGGATTACGGACAACTGGTAGCAATTGGCATCATGGCAAACATAACACTGAGAGGTATCCTTAAATACCCCTGAGCCCCTATTATGATCCTTGGCAAAAGGTATTGGGTATTGGAATAATAAATTAGCCTGAGGTAACTGCTCAAGAAGATGGAAATTTGCTTGTTTCCTAAACTTAGTGTGATTGAGGCAAGTGCTGTGACAATCTTATGTCTTATGAAGTCTTTGGTCTCAAGCATGTCAAAGTTGGTTTTGAGAACATGGAAACTCCTGTGTGATGGTTCCCACTCCAGGCAAACGCAGCTACCACTGTGGCTGTTGAAGCAGCCCAGCTCTCTCTCTGCATTGAGAACATCGCTAGTTGAGACTCAACAGAGAAAGACACTGGAGGAAACTTTGGACTTTTCACTCACAAAAGTAAGAGAATTCAATTTTGGATTTCAATCCTTTGGCCACTGGACTTTAACTTGAAAGTAAATTAATATTTGGATATTAATTTTCCTCATGAAATAAATGAGTGGACTTATATTCAAATTTGTTATATTCCTATGTTGCTAGCATTTTATTCTGGACTATATGCATTTTTCTTGAAACTTCTTTCTGGTATCATTTCATTTCAATAAAGAACTTCTGATGCAATTGGATAAAGTTTTAGATGAAAAATAAAAGAATGAATTTTCAGTGTTAGTTTCATAGTGAGCATGGAGTGAATTTCATTACTGTTTTGTTCTGAGCTATTTCAGAGCTTTTTGTTCCAAGAAAGCTACCGGAAGAAGCAGTGGCTGGGACCAGAGGAGTGACCTCATGAAGGTGGCAGCTGAAGACTCTTCTGAGATTCAGGTGATCTCCTCTCCTGAGAGGTATATCTTGCACAGGATGGACAAGTTAATTTTGTTACTGTGGATCTACCATCTCTGAATAATAACCCACTTATGCATACTACCTTCTCTTCCAGAGAAGAGTATTTGAAGGAAAAAAATACTGTCTTCTTGCCAAGTTTAACAAAGAATAAAACTTTGGGACGTATTAAGGAAAAATGATTTTGTTTCCTTCCACATGGAAATGATCAGAAAGTATAATATTACCGGCCTCTCTCAATGTCCTTTACTTACTCTGCCCAAGGGGAGATGCAGTGACTTTTCTAATTGGTGAATGTGATAAGAATATAATGGGCTTGTTCAGCTCATCTTCTCTCTTTTTCTCTCAGGATCTGCCTTGCCTGTAGGATAGGAACCTTCTCCTCTGCTTCTACGGCAGCAGGATTTGACTTCCATGGTACAGCCTTCATCTGGTCCTGTTTTTATAATTGAATAGGCTCATCTGTCTGCTTTTAGGTTTCATTTGTCAGGCCCATTTGGTGCTCACATTCAGCCACATGTTCCATCTTAACCTTTAGTAGCAATAAAATTATCTCTACTTTTCATTTCCTTTACTCTTGTTGGATTTATCATTTTGTTTAGATCCCAGTGAAGAAGAAAGAAGATGCAGTTTATCTGGTACCCTCCAAGACCCTAACGAACACTTGTGCTTAGCCTAACATCTTGAAACATATCACCTAATAGCTGTATTTTAATTAGAGTAGTTATAAATTTGTTCCCCCAAAATGTATGACTAATCTTGACCAAAAACACCACAAATTAGCATGTGAATAAAACATACCTCACAGATCATCTCCCTCGGTAACAGTTTAATTTCCTGATGAATGTCTTTTAGATTTTAACATTCAAATTTAGTAGAAGGTACATTTTTCTCAATACAATGTTGATCAGCTGATGTTTATATAGAAGTTTATAATTCTGTCCCCAAAATTCAACAGCAAAATGATATGTGGGAAAAGTCTTGAATTACAATCCAGAGACAATGAAGAGGACATCAGAATTGCACATAGACACCAAGTATAACATAGAGCAAGTATGTCCCAGATATCAGTGGAGCTGAAGGAGGCATCAATGCCTGATGGATCGCAAAGATGCCAGAACAGACATTGTTGAAAGTGACAGTGATATGATGAAGAGCTACGCTTTTTTAAAGGTTCTCTTGTTTCTTTATGAAACACAATCACCAGAAAAGGGAAAAGTCCATTTTGCAATTTTTTCATCCTCACTCATTGACCACCTCCCTTGAAGGCATAGGAAAGCCATCATGGTCAGGGAAATCTATAGCATCACCCCAAAAAAGTGTTAAAAAAAAACAACGGAGACTGTCTATTAGTTCTTCTGTTTTGGTATTCGTTTGATATTGTTGCTTTTTATCCCAACTCATCCATATCATCACATTCTACTAACAAGAAAAATAACGTATTCAACCATCCTCCCCAACTTGTTTCTTAACTCTGTTTGAGCTTCAAGTTTCAACTTCGCTTGGTGGGAAACATTCATTATATAACATTTCCTAGTTGTTTTATTTCATATTTTTGTCTGCTTTTAAAAATAAACTTATTTAATGTCAGGCATTATTTACCATGTTGTACAGTAAATATAATATTTATGACTCAATACACAAACTTTACATGCTAATGCATACAAAGCAATTTTTAAAAGATTATCTAATGAGCATGAAATGATGCTCTAAGCATTTTACATCTGAACATGACAGTTTGTTACATGCACACACACACACACTGTTTTTCCATTTAAAATAATGGAACTAGGAATAAGCTCTTTATCGTTATTACCCAAAATATCTGATTATCAGAAATTGATTGCTAATATTAAGTGTAAGATGCTTTACCTTCTAGAAAGCACTTCTCAAATCATAGAATTTAGTATACACCCATACACAGACACACACAATAGTATCTGTTTTTGTTTAAAATAAACTTGCTAGTTGGAGCTGCATGAGTAAGTTCTCAATTGCTTTCAGCTCGCGGTATGATTAATTTAGAATAGATTAAAAAATATAGACAAAAAATCATTTTTATGGACATTATTGGTAAAATTGAATTATTGGTATGGGATGCAAGCAAGCCACAAACTTGAACAATGGTCCAGTTTTTATTCAGGGATTTAGATATCAGGGATCTGAATTTTAAGATTCTGTTAAAAACTTGAGTTATTACCTCCATCTGATCATTAGAAAAGTGAGACTCAAAAATATATGCTACAACATCAAGATAACTTCCTGTAAAATTCAGATATGCAACATAAATGTTTATAAACTGATTTAAATATTGAAAATAGACAGAAATTTATACGCTAAGAACTGTTAAAATAAAAATTGGAACTAAGTGTTGGAGAAAGTGGGTCATATAGTATAGTATGTAAAAGGAATTCTTTTGAAGAAAAACGAGTAACCTCAAGGATTTTTGAAGCACTTACTTTCCTTGGTCTCCATGATGCCAACACACCGTGTGCTTTTCCTCCAGCCTTAAGGCTCCTGCTCATTGCCTAAACTCAGTATTCTCATTAGGCCTCTTTATGCATCCCCCCCAGCTACTTCCTTCACTGAAAGGTCCTCAGTTACCCAAATACTCTGATTACTCCAGATCTGTAGTCTCTAGCCATTACCACTTTTGAATATTGACCTACCTACATATCCAGCTCTTGATGAACATATCCATTTAAAGGTTCAACATGTCGAACAACTCAGTGTTTTCTAAAAAAGTCCTCCTGTATTCTCCAGCTCAGTAGATGTGCCACCATCCACCATGATGCCCAAACAAGAGTGAGTGTCACTCATGTCTCACTGAAACTCATATGTAATGAATCACCAAATCTCACCACATCCATAATACCATGAAATCCTTGCAATTCTCGCCTCACTGTGCCTACCTTGCTGAGGGTGTCATCATCTTCTGGACCATCATCATCATCCCCTGGGCCAATTCCCTCATTTTTTGCCGATTTTAAATATGCTATTTACTATGTAAACTGCATTGAGAAAACTTCTAAAATATAAATGTAATCATACCAGTCCTCTGTTTAAAATTAGTCAATAATGAGTAAAACCCCAATTCCTTAAAATCTTTCCAGATACACCTTCTATCACACGTCCTCTTATATTCTGTTCAGCCATACGAAGTGTTAATTTCCCACACATGCAAACATCCTTTTGCATCTGAACCTTTGCACAGGAGTACACAGGTTGAAATCCCACACTAACACCTCCACTTCTTCCTTCACCTGACTACTTCTGCCAATCCTTTATAGCTCTACTTAGACATGATTTCTTCAGGAAGCCTTCTCCAACATATAAACACCAGGCTCATGTTCTTTTTACGTGTCCCGTAATACCTGGCACTTAGCCCTCTTTGTCTCTTACCACTTTGAACTATAATGGACTAGTACTGGTGTGAATCCTCCACTAGCTAAAAACATCGTCATTGCAGGGACCTTGTCTATGTTGTATTCCTAGTGTTTAGCACAGATCTTAATACATAGTAAGTGCTCAGCCTATATTTCCTAAAAATATTCAGGAAGACTAGAAGAAAAGTAATACCACCGCCAGGAACAGGGACAGTGACAATGGGAGCTGACTTGTGGATTGAGAGTGACTGTTTCAGCTTAGGGATATATTGAGATTGAAGCAGTACTGGAATTCCCAAAGCAAAGTTTTTAAAGAATTGGCAACATAGAACTGAGCTTTTGATAATAGGCATAGGTTTTAGCCGCATGATAAGTGAAGTGGTAAAAGCAAACTAGATTCTTAATATAAAGGAAAAACAATAACACAAATCTTTGGAAGAAATGATGAGTGTTTCTTAGCACACAATGATTCGTTTTATTGTCTTGTATAGAAATAAACATTTCATTTGGCTTTCTGTTGTGTATAATGGGGAGGTTAGTGGGAGATTTTGTTTGCTTTGCTGACTAGCTTCATAACTCAGCTGCTATGAAGGATTATTGTTTAATATCAGTCTTTACTTTTCCCCAAAATAATAAAGTACAAAAAATCCAAAGACGTTCTGATTAATATAAAATTCAATATCTATTGTGATATAAATAAAGGAATAGTTGACAGCATACATTTAAAACACTAAAATAATATCTTTAAGATTTTAGGAAATTTTATGAACACCCTTTAAGGAATCTTTGCTAAAACTGCTGTATTTAGTCATAAGAGAATGAGGAAAATATTTGTGATAATAGCTATAAAATTATGTTTTTATATGGTACGATATTTAATGGGCAGATGTTTAGAAGAACATTGCTTTTCCAATTTTAGCTTCACACTGTGTTTTCAGTAAATGGGCAAAAACTGAGTGAAGATATTTGTCTTTCTCTAAACAACTCCACTTTCCCAAATGCGTTCATATTGATTTTGAGAGTGCTTCTCCCCTCCCTCAAAATAATGTGTTTCTGTCAGTTATACACATCAGTCACCACTTACAGTTAATTGTAACATAGCGATGCTGTAGGAAATGGAAATAAACATTTCCAGTTGAAGACATAAAATATATTTTTGAAAAGTTTCCCACATCAATAAAACAGGAAAAATTTCCTAAGATTTAGAAACGTCACCTTTTTTTATTTCATCTTCATAAAGATTTCTTGTTGAAAATTTTATAGAAGTAGCAATAGTTGTTTGAGATATAGTTTGTAATAAACCCTGTTATAGGGAATATAATTTGAGTTGATTAGAAAGTCAGACACATCAAGGATTGATATTAATAACAGCCATGATATTCTTGCTGTTACTGTACAATACTTTTATCTTCAAGTTTAAAGTAGAGATTGATGTAGATATTTAGTAATCAAGGCTACCAGCAGCCTAAAGTACAATTTTACCACGGTTATTGTGCAATGTATATTTGTAGAGCTGGAAAGGGCTTTACATCCTTTTGATCCAACACCCTCATATCACATATTGGGAAACTAAGGTGACAAGTACATACATATAACTTGTACATGTCACACAATATTAACCATTCTCAAAAGGATTGCCACATGCTTCTGACCTTCTCCTCAGAATCTAGTTGCAGGAGAGATGATATGCCAGTCACTGCCAACCTGCAATTTTTTAGTAATGGCCAGTAATAAAAACTGTTTATTTGTTCTTTAAGTACTTTTCTATGCCAGGCGCTATTATTGGCTGGGGATTCAGTGGTGAACAACACAGAAAATAGATAATATCCCTATTTTTATTGTTTGTCTTCTATTAAGAAGAAACCAGAAGTATAAAAATTGGATAATAAATATTATATAATTATGTTAAATATAATTCTATAGTATATAATAAACCATATAAAAATCAGTGTCATACAGAGAATTGAAACAGAAGGATATAATAAAGAATTATTTGGTGATTACTTTGTTGGGGCTCAAGGAAAGCCTGTCTGATAGGTGACATTAAGGTATGACTTGAGGGACAAGAAGGAGGCAGCCATGAGAAGATCCGGAGGGAGATGTCTCCAGGAAAATGAAACAGGTAGTGCAAAGGCACTAAGCCGGGGATGAGCTTGGCTCTTTCTGGGAACATAAAGGAGGACAAGGTGGCAGAAACCTGGAGACCAAGGGTCAGAAGAATCATATGAAATGAAGTCATAGATGTGGGCAGGGGACTGATCATACAGAGCTTGGGGATAAGAAATTCATTTTAAACAGGATGGGAAGCCATTGAATAATGTTAATTTGGGGAGGGAAGTAGGGGGACCAAAAGGATAATCTGATTTGAGATGCTGCAAATTTTTCACAGTTTCTTTGGTGAGAAGGATGAACAGGCAGAAAGCAATGGTGAAAGTAGGGAAACTAGTTAGGTTGCTGTTTAGATATTCCAAAATCTGTTTGGATTGATAGTGTGGCAAGAGATAGTCAGGGTTTGCACAGGGTGGAAGCAGTGGAGATGCAGAGAAGTGTGTGTGGATTCAGGAGATGCTTTAGAGATAAGTTGGATTGGACTTGCTTTACTGAATGGCAGCAGGAGAGTGAGGGAAAGAGATTTCAGCTTGGAAACTGGGTGAATGGATGGTGGGGCCATTTACCAAGAGGGGAAAAAACTAAGAAGCAGCTTTCTAGGGCAAGGAAGAAAAGCTTTATCAGAAGCTCTGACTATCAAATTCCCTTGTCAGAGAACTGAGGAAATTTTGGGCCCTTGTAAGTCTTGACCAATTAATGTAATAATGTAATAGCTGGAAGATAAACAAGAGTCTTGTCAAGGTTGCTTTATATTGATTACTATGAAATGTTTTCAGCAGGACAAAGGTGGTCTGTCTAGATCTGCCTTTCTCAAAATTTCTATCCAGGAGCAACCCTGATAAAAAACATTTCATATCTCAGAAAATCCTTGCATAAATACTATTATCTCAATATCTCATATGTTAACATAATCAGTAAGTGGGATATATAATAAGCCAATAACAATTGAATGTGTTGGTTTTGGGCCAACAATCTCTCTTTTTGTGTGGTTACTCTTCCCCAAGGATAATATTAGTTCTTTTGTTTTGGTTTGGTTTTTTACTTTTTTCCAGCTTCATTCAGAAGTATTTGACCTACATCACTATATATGTTTAAGGTGTACAGCATGATGGCTAATTTACATATATCAGACATATACATAGTGAATTATATGTTTTACAGAAATTATTACTACAATGGATCTATTTAACATCCATCAACTCATAGATACAATAAAAAAAATGTTTCTCCTTGTGATGAGAACCCTTAGGATTTATTCTCAACTTTCCTATATATCATATTCAGTTTTAGCTATAGTTGTTGTACATTACATCCCTAGTACTTATTTGTGTTATAACTGGAAGTTTGTAGCTTTTGATCACCTTCTTCCAGTTCCCTCTCCTCCTACCTCCAGCTTCTATTAACCACAGATCTCATCTCTTTTTCTATGAGTTTAGTGGGGTATTTTTATCATTAGATCACACATATAAGTGAGATCATACAGTATTTGTCTTTCTCTGACTTATTTCCCTTAGCATAATGCCTTCAAGGTCCATTCATGTTTTTGCAAATGGTAGGATTTCCTCATTTTTATGGCTGAATAATATTCCATTGTATATATATCCATGTCTTGGCTATCATAAATAATGCTTCGGTGAACATGGGGATGCGGATATCTTGAGCTAGCGTTTTCATTTCCTTTGGATATATTCCCAGAAGTGGAATTGCTGGATCATATTTTCAGGTTTTGAAGGAACCTTCATAGTTTTCCATAGTGGCCACACCAATGTACAGTCCCATCAACAGTGCACAAGTGTTCCCTTTTCTCCACATCCACACCAACCTGTTGGTCATTTGTAATATCAACTCTTATGCAAGTCAGTGTTTAAGTTTTCTTCAGTTTTTCTTTATTTAATTCATACTTTTATTTAACTTTATCCAAGTAGGCCTAAAAGTTTTATCACAAATTTTTACCTCTACAAGATGTTAAGTTACGGTATGTAGTGCAGGAGTAGTTTTCCCTCCAACTTTAGACTAAAGTGACTTTAGTGTTAATCTCTATTAAAACAAAAAGTAGTTGAACATACCTTATGATTCTTGAAATTAATCTCTTTCCATAAATTTTAAAAACTCCTAAGAACAACATAATAAGTGTCTAAAAATGAAAACAGGATTAAGTTTTCTAAAGGTAGGTAAAACTTTAATTTACATACATAAAATCTTACTGACCATGTCAAAAACTAAAGTTATTGAAACCTTAAGCCAAAGTAGATACAAACAAAAATATAGCCTAATGCCTCTTTTTATGCAAGACTTTGAAAAAAGAGTATTTCTTGACAATACTCTGTCAAGTTTCTTGACAAGTGATATGTTCAGGTTCAAATATAGGACTAGAAAAATTATGTTGGTTTCTTGATCTTTTTAAATTAGGCTAGAACCATAAAAGGTGTTGTGTTTTAAACCAAAGATAAAGATAGAAATTTACATCTTTAATGTGAATCTTGTTCTTAGTTTGTTTCTGCTGCATAAATACTCATTTTGAGTCAAACAGATTTCTTTTTCAACTGAAATGAGATTATTTCCCTTCTTGTTTGTGATGCCTGTGAAATACGAAAACTCTTGCTCATACATGTCCCAAGTTGGAAACTGCAGCAAAATGTTAATTGCTATCCTGTCAATGGCTGGCCACCCTTCTTCATAGAAATGCAGAACTTGTCCTGAAGTAGACCAGCAAATCTTCTACTAAGTGTATGATCAGATCATAGTTCTTCCTCTCTCAAAGTCGTTTCCACGCTAAGCAGAAGAATCAGAGGAAGGATCTCCCCCATCGTATACTTGTGTTGAAAGGGAAGGACAGTAGTGTTCGAGGTTATGCAGTACTCCCAGTTGGTTTCAATCAGACTTGACACTGACATTTTCCATTTCTGAATTCTTGTCTTCCTCTCTCTCCAGTCTAAGCAGCAGTGGTAACATCTCAAAATTTATTTGCAATATGATTTTCACAAAGTTTCAGTTTCCTTTTCTTTTTAAACCTTCTTAACAAATTTTTTAATTAACTATTTAATTTTTAAGCTAAGTTTTAACAATACAATATTGTTAACTATAAGGACAGACCTCTAGAACTTATTCATCTTGCACAATTGAGACTTTATGCCTGTTGATTAGCACCTCCCAATTTCTCCCCCGTCCCCAGCCTCTAGCGACCATAATTCTGCTCTCTGATTCTGAGTTAACTATTTTAGATATCTCATACAAATAGGATGGGCGGTATTTGTTCTTTTGTGACTGGCTTATTTCACTTAAGAACTTACAACTCAATATCAAAACAACTAATAACATGATTGAAAATTGAGCTAGACATAAAAAAAGACAAAATCATCCCATTTGCAACAACATGGATGGACCTTGAGGGTATTATGTTAAGTGAAATAAGCCAGACAGAGAAAGACAAACACTGTATGATTTCACTCATATGGGGAAGATAAACACATGGATAAGGAGAACAGATTAGTTGTTACCAGAATAGAAGAGAGTGGGGGTAGGGTGAAAGGGGTAAAGGGGCACATGCATATGGTGACGGACAAAAACTAGACTATTGGGGGTGAGCACGATGTAGTCTGTACAGAAACTGATATATAGTAATGTACACCTGAAATTTACACAATATTATAAACCAATATGACCTCAATAAAATAATGTTTTAAAACATTGAACTAGACTTGAATAGACATTGCTCCAAAGAAAACAAACAAATGACCACCAGGTATGTGAAAAGATGCTCCACAGTCTCTGATCAGAGAAACGCATATCAAAACCACAATGAGATAGCCCCTTACATCTGTTCCTAGGGCTACTATCAGATTCTTTTCAAGTGCAAGAATCTTGCCATTTGAGGTCAAAACATTTCCTAGGGCCTTGCAGAGACCTGGTAACTGGTTCCTATGATGAGGAGTGTTTGCTGAGTAGGCTGGTTTCTATAGCCATTTTCCATCTTCAAAGAACTCAGCAAAATCTGGCCTACTCTTTTCTTGAAAGTCCTCCCACAGTTTACCTGTGTGTGAGAGCTCTGCCTCTGCTAAGACAACAAATTCCTCTTGTACCAGGACATTTATGTGCCCTTAGTGCAGGTTTCCACAGTTTTTAAATCACTCTTGAGTGATAATAAAATTAATAAAAATTAATAAAGCTAACCATTTAATAAAGTTAATTTTGTACCATCATCTAGAACTCTTTTCATTTTATCTCTAAGTGTTTTCACATGAGCACACTCTGTGAAGAAAACAGGGTGTAACGACAGTGCTGGAATTTTCTTTTCTTTACTATAGAGGCAAATCTCTCATGGAGCCAGTACTAATGGGCCACCATTCAACCATATATCCTCCAAGTAGTGATGCAACCATGGATCCTCCGAGATGGGCCTATTGTTTCCAGATAATAGAAAAAATTAAATATGTCTTGGAATATGCTAATACTGAGCAACTCTTCAGCAGAGAAATTTACCTGAATTTCACTATCATATTATAAATCTTACAAATACTGCAATATGACAGTTATTGGTGAAACCTGCTAAGGCATCAACTTGAATATGAAACCCACCTTTTGCAAGTTCGTTACACAAAATCTCTTTAGCCTTTTGTGGCTTGACATATCATACCAGTTCAGAGCGGAACCGTCTCAATTTCTTCCACTGCCTCTTTCTTTAGCGTTTCATCCCTATAATTTTACACATGCCCTTAGTAGATTACCACCAACGATCTGACTTTTCCTTTTCTGAGAAGTAAATTCTACTTCTGCTACTAAATACCGTGCTCCCTAAGACATTTTACTGAGGCATTTTTTTTCCCACGGCTTCACTGTCTCTTGAGATTCCTATAACCATTTAAAATAATCAGCGCTTTTCCTTGTCTAGTGATTGGGATTTGTAGTGAAGTGTTTTCAATTTGGCAGAGGCCATTGCTACATTTGTCAATTTGTTGCCACAAACAGGGCACAATGGAATAAGACAGCTTGGATGACCAGCCAATAACAACCCTATTGATCATTAGCTTTCATCATAAATGCCTAGTGTTGTGCCCCTTGTTGCACTAGTACAATAAAAAGATTCATAAGATTTTATGTACGCCTAGGACTAGAATCTTCCTCTCTCGTCTCATATCTATTGGACCACCAGACATATTTGTAAAATACAAAGGATAATAAAATATAGGAGAGGTGGGCATAATAAGTAAGTAAATGAGAAAATCACCAAATACGTGATAAAACTTCATGACTAATAATTTCTAACTTGCATAATCCATGTTTTGCACTGTTTCTAACACAATAAAGTGGTAGGGGGATAGCTCAGCCATGAAGCAAAAAAATTCCTTCTTTAGCACATCCTTCCAATTTCCTATTACGTTCAAAAGTTTATTCACGCCTTTTAGTCAGTCTATAGTGCATAAGGGTAGATTGTGCAAAGTGATTTGTGAATGACAGGCTGATATCAGTTCATCCCCTCCATGCAATTCAATGCTCACCAATTATCAATGGCCTCCCCAATCTTGTGTCAAAGACTAAGAATAGACTGAGAATGGTCCTATTGTGCACTGCCATATGGGACTGAAAGACCACTAATGAACTTGCTCGTGTCCATCATTGTGACCACTGACATCACATAGCATGCTCAACTCAAACAATTTTTGTTTTCTTTTTTGGTGAGGAAGATTGGCCCTGAGCTAACATCTGTTGCCAATCTTTCTATTTTTTTCTTTTCTCCCCAAAGCCCCAGGGCGTAGTTGTATATCCTAGTTGTAAGTCACTCTGGTTCTTCTATGTGGGGTTCTGCCACAGCATGGCTTGATGAGTGGTGTGTAGGTCTGTGCCAGGATCTGAACCAGCAAACCCTGGGCTGCCGAAGCAGAGTGTGCAAACTTAACCACTCAGCCACAGGGCCAGGCTCTCAAAGGATTTTTTAAATCTTACTTCTTGTAGAATCCTACAGTTCTGTGGAACACTGGTTAAGAAGCAAGGGTCTAAATTGTTTACTGTTTAAAAAGAAACCCCTTTATAAACCTGAAATTTCTAGATTTATGGGATGAAGCTACATGGAGGGATGAAAGTTAGTCACACTAGCAAGTATAAATGCTGAGTCTCCACAATTCAGTGGCCCCTGAAATGGCCTATAAATAATGCAGGTTCTTCTCATCAGTCTCTCTAAAACCAAAATATCAAAATACACTGCAGCTTGGAAAAGAGTATTCAGGAAGCTGCCTATAATGGTGTGAGGTACCCCAGAGATTAGTATAGCATCTGATACCACTTTTTTCTTCTATCCATTCTTAATCATCAGTAAAGGATTGGTTTTGAGTAAGATTTATATTTTGTTTGAATGAGATTGACAATTTAGCCATTTGTGATAATGCAGGAGGGAATAAAGTGTTTTATTTTGTTCTTGTTACAATTGAAGTGCCTATTAAACCACTATGTAGAGATATCAAGTAGGCAAGTGGATTTGAAAACCTGGAATTGCAGTGTAAGACAGAGCTGAATATATATATATATATATATATATATGTATATATATATCTATGAACAGGAGAATGAATTTAATAACATAGAGTAAAGAAATCCAAGAATTAAGCCCATGGTATTGCAACATTTTAAAGGAGAAATGAGAGGAAGAATGATCAAAACAGATTTAATAGGATGACCAGTGAGAAAGACAGTTTAGGATATTATCATGAAATCTAAGGGAAAGATGTGTTCCAAAAAGGAGAAAGTGGTCAATTTTAACTAATGCTGTTAAACATGAGAAAAAAAGAGAGGCGTGTGTTGGATCTAGAAGTATAGGCAACCCTGACAAGAGCAACCTCAGAGTAGCGTTGGGGTCACTCCAGTGATTTGAGGCTGTATGTTCAGGAAATGGAGAAAATGAGACTTCAAGTCAAGGAAGGGTCTTTATTCAAGATATAGGATAACAAAGAATGTGTAAATGCTGATGGAAATGAAACAGAGTGAGAAACCACTGGTGTAAGGATATCAGGGGTGCCTACGGAGTTCCCATTTCTTTAAGCCAACAAAGTCTCTTTATGTGCTTAAAGGAGTTTGGTTGTTGTATCTTGCAAGTGAATGAGTCTGACTGATATAAAGCCACCACCAGGATCATTGGGAAGTTGGAGATCTATTGAGAAAAGAGAAGCTATTGCTGGCACCTCTCTGAATAAGCAAAAAGTGGCTCAATAAAGGAGAAAGCTTGCAAGTATGTTCAGGTCTGGGATGATAATGGGGGTTTGGAAGTTTTTACAAGTGACAAAGAACTGGATCGCATTTGTCTACAGCTCTCTAGGCAGGAATGGCTCATAAGATGTCCCTAAGGAGTGTGGCGACTGGGCACCGGGCTTTAGAAATCTTGGTGGAAGTCCCTGTTCCCAGTTAGCAGAGGAGAAGGGTAGCTCACTCATGCCCCTGATGTACTGAAAAATCAGAGTCCTTCTAAAGTGGGGACTTAAAATCTTTGCAGAAGTTTCTTTCTCCCCACAGGTTTGATATCAGGCAGTACACAACCTTGATGACTTAGAACTTGGGGTCAGATTCAGTTCAACTTAAAATAACAAATAATTTTGTTAGTTTATATACTTGAGTATTATGGAGAAAATTTCATACCAAACACATATTTTTTAAATCAATGCCTGGTTGAGACTTTCTAAAACTAAATATGTTTATTCTTAACATCTTCATTTAATTCCTCAAAAATATGCTTTTAATAATAATCATTCTAATTTGATTTTTCCCAGTTAAATTTCTCAGTCTGAATTTCACCGAGTATTATCCTGACAGTCTTTATGTATATTCTGTGTTTCAAAAATAAAAGGCAAGTCATCCAGATTTCAAAGTTGGCAGCTATGTTTATGTAAAAGAAACTTTCAGCCACTAAAATTAGTTTCTCTGCAGAAAACTCTTCCAGTTACTCAAAACCCTTTTATTCTTAAAATCAAATTGCTGAATTTTTGAGGTTTCCTTTTGTGACATTTTTGACAAGAAAAAATTAGAAAAGTATGTAAAACTATACACAATGCATTACTAGAAAGTGTAAATAAATTCCAAAGATGAACAATTCACATAGTTAAATCTCATTTGGGCCCAAAGTAAAAACAATAGCTTTGTAAAAGTAAACCTTTAATATTATGCTTTTAATGAGATTTTTTTTTTTAAGTCATGGGCAATGTGTTTCTCCGGGTAAGAGAGAAACGAGCTTTCAAAAAGCTAGGACTTTGTTGTTGCAAAAGAAAATTCACATTCAGATGACACAAATCACAACATCCAAATAAAAGTTGTCTTTTTTTTTCTAATTCCTAATGTTGAACACAAGGTCCCTGGCCTATTCTGTAGCCACTTCCCCCAGTCAGCATAATGAATAACCGTCAGAGACACACCCGTCCTGAAGGATCTCTCTCTGTTACATTAGTGTGTATAGAATCGTGACATCTTACATGTATAAATACCATCCCTATCAGCAAATGCAGGGAAGAGGGGGAAAAACATTGCTTCCTTCTTTTTGTGGTTCTAGAGAGCTTGAATCAGATCATTAGTGCTTTTTGATTGCAAATAATAGACACTCAGGCTAGTTTAGAGGGAAAAAACTAGGGAGGAAATTTTTGAACGTCAGGATGTCTCATGCACAACAAAGGCAGGTGTCAGAGTTGGCTTCTCAAGGGAAACTGGAAACTCTCTCTCTCTCTTTTCTTACATCCCTCCTTCCTTTGCTCTCTCCAGGTCTTTTACTTTATATATCTTTTTATTATTTTCCTTCTGTATTTAAACAATATGGTAGAAGAAGTTTATGCCAAAATTCCTAATTGGTACAAGTTATCCGAAATTACAGCTGGAATCCCTTGGATCCAGTTTAAATTCCTGGGAAAGGAGCATGATTTGGCACAGGTTGGGCCAACTGCTGGTCCAATCTCCTATTACCACAAGAAAATAGGATAATATAAACATAAATATAACATAAATATGTATTTCAGGGACATAAATATAACATAAATATGTATTTCAGGAAGCACCCCAAAAAACCCTATGGATCGATGTGGGGAAAGGTGGACTGCATTTCAGAGAAAGGAACTCCAAAATGCATCTATTCGAAATACCTTAAAAGTGTATTTAAAAAGCAACATGAGAGGTTTTTAATGGTTCTCCACTTCTCAAAAGCCTTTGGAGTAAAGGCTTTTGTATTAATCAATATGACATCATTTCATCTTCTTTTCTGCACTTAGACCATGTATGATAAAGGTTTTGTGACCTCAGAATTGCAGGAGCAGGAGGCTAGCCTCTTGGCTTACGTCCATATACCTTGGCTACAAGTTATTCTTACAGAACAAATGAGGAGAGAGTGGGTGGCAGCCAGGGCACCACCCAGAATACTTCATCTTGACTAAGTCTATAGAGTAAAACAACAAAAGGGTAACCAAGGATTTTTACCTTGTATTCACAAAAAGAAAAAATGGCTCAAGCTGTCCTAGAAAGGACTGATGCACTTGCTATTACTTTGGAATCAGTTTATATAAAATTGATTGAAAGGGTGTGAATTCTCTTTTTCCACTTAGATACAAGAGTCATTAACACAGAATTTTTTATGTCTTTCCATAAGTGTATTTTTCATTAGGCTCTATTAAGATGTGAAACATAAATCATAGAAAGCAAGGTATATTTGAAACAGAATGTTCAGGACCAATAGACTCTTAATGAAATTCAGCCACTCAGAGTGTCCCTTGAAGACTTCTTATGGCTGTGGAGAAAGAGCACAGGCCTTGGAGCTGGCGAGACCTGGGCTCGAACCCTGATGTCTGCCCTCATCTTATCCTTTTGAGATAGCCACGGGTGATAACCTTAAGTTGCCTGAATGTCGCTTTCTTTATTCATTATGAATTTCAACACTAGGGTTCAAAATATTTTTCTTGTGAATTAGAGTTGATAACTGAATGTTGCTAACAGGAATGTAAAATGGTGCAGCTGCTTTGGAAAACAATCTGGCACTTCCTCAAAAAGTTAAACATAGAGTTAATGTATGACCCAGAAATTCTGCTCCTAGGGTATAGACCCAAGAGAACCAAAAACGTATTTCCACACAAAAATGTATTCATGAATGTTCATAGCAGTATCATTAATAATACGCAAAAAGTGGAAACAAACTATACATCCATCAGCTGATCAACAGATAAAATGTGATATTCATACAGTGGAAAGTTATTCAGCAATACAAAGAAATGAAGTATTGATATATGCTACAACATGGATGAGCCTTGAAAGTATCACCCCAAGTGAAAGAAGCCAGTCACAAAAGACCATATATTGTATGCTTATGTGAAATGTCCAGAATAGGCAAGTCCATAGAGACAGAACATAGACAGGTGGTTGCCTAGAGCTGGGAGAGAATGGGAAAGGGCAGTTAACAAGTACAGAGTTTCTTTTTGATGTGATGAAATATCCCCAAATTATGTTGTGGTGATGACTGCACAACTCTGTAACTACACTAAAAAATATTAAATTGTTCACTTTAAATGGATATGTTTTATGATATATGAATTATATTTCAATAAAATTATTTTAAAAAGTAATAATGTATGAACACACATATATATAAATTCATAATTCATTTGTACCAGGTTAAATTTATATATAACCATCCTTCATACTTCCATTTATATCACTTCACCCTACCTTAGAATAAGTATAGGAACAAGAAGAAAATAAATGATAAATACTCTAAGTGCTAAGTGCCTTAATATTAATAATGATACTATTAATAAAAATTTATTGGTATTAATTATAACTTATTTGCTATGTACCAGACACTGGGTTAAGCATTTTCTATTCATTAACTAAATATTCTTAATAATTCTGTGAGAGGTAAGTGCTATTAATTTGTTTTACATATGAGGAAATTGGGGCTCAGAAAGCTTTGATTAATTGCCCCAATTTATAAGTCTAGTAAATAGCAGAGCAGATAAACCCAGTTCTAACTGATTCCACAGGCCAAACTCTTAAACAATATGCAGCCTCCCCTGCAGTAGCCTGATGGATATGTGTAATTGGTTTTAGAACACCTCGTTTAATCATACCTTTAGAATTTTCCTCAGTATTTTAGGTGAATTCATCATATAAACCATACTGAACAATATTGTCTCCCTCTGCAGATTTTCAGTACCCCTAAGATACCTTGAAAGAACGTTCAACTATCTTCTGAGTTAGGTATATTGTAATGATGTGCATTCTCTTAATCGCTGTTTTCGATTCAGACAAACCAGTTCTGTATCAACAGGCTCAATAGCCCCCCTTCACAATGATCATAATGACATCCAATTGTGCATCCATAACAGAGCTTCCTCCAGCACCAACTGGGTAACCGCTGGGATCTTGAGTGATGCACGATGCCTCAGCAACATTGACAGGAGTCCTTCCAAGATAACACCGTATAGGCAAATTAATAATTATGTGTTAATGCACTGTCAGAAGAGAAGATGAGGTTACCTCTATCTTGTACTGTGGATTTTTAAAAAAGCATGTAACAGGAAAGATGCAGTATCACAAAGTAGAGCCATGTCTTAAAATGTTGCCAATAATAATAATAGAAGTTAACATTCCTCAAAATGCTAACTACAACCTAAGTACTGGTGTTTTACATGTATCATCTCTTTTAATCCCTAAAACAATACTAAAAACAAGGTACTATTACTATCTTCTTTCTACAGATATGAAATATGGGGCAGAGGGAAGTAGCAAAGCCAGGATATCAGGCAGTCTAGCTTACAGCTCATACTCTTAACCACTACTCTACAGTGACTCCAAATGCTTAAAATTATTTTCAGTTAATAAAAATCCTTAAATGATGTCACCATAAACATCCACATACAAGAAAGTTCTATAATATCTAAGAAACCAATTAAAAATTTCAGTGTTGAAACATTTCACAAAATGAAATATTTTAGACATTTTGATTCATTTGAAAAAGGTACACCTAAATATTTTCTGATATTGCTAGTATAAAGAGCCTACTTTTGGTAATCTCATAAGTCCTTGTGAAGTAGAAGGGAAAGAAGAGTACAGAGAAAAGAAATGCTATCATCACACTTAATTGATCCCTACATGGTCACAAGAACAGAAGAGACAAGATACAATGCAGGCCCCTTGATTGATTAATTCCCCAATGTGTTCTTAGGTTAAATTTAAGGGCAAAATTGCCCTGTTTCTAGACTGGTAGAAATAAGGGGCCAAAGACAAGTTTCTACCTGGCTAGAGTAGATCGCTGAGAGATACCGAAGCAAGAGCCATAAAACTGGCCTGGGTTGGTCCTTAACAATTTCAAACCACAAACCAAGAGGCAAAACTGAATTAATTCAGAACTGTGAGTATAATGGTGAGAATGATTTCAAGGTGGTATTCTGAAAACCAAGGTAATTAAGACAGGAATCTATGAACAGAATCCAAGAGTTAGGACTAGAGGCAGAAATGGACCAGAAATGGGTCAAAGGGCAAGCACAATGAATGGAAGGCAAAGCAGAACCTGGCTGAGATTTTTGCCAGGCAGTCATGTTCCTGAACAGCCTCAGTACTCCACAAATGGGGGTTTTCAACTCGAGACCTTACATTTGTTGATATTTCAATTGTTTAAAAGTACTATCTAAAGATGGGTCTATGTGTTTGGTGGTAATCAGGTTTCTTTTTAACAACATTCAATTCTCATCAACGGAAGACAGGGTTTTTGGAAGACTGGCAAGAAATGAGATAAGCTTCCAGAAGACAGTACTTTGTTGCTCCAAAATTATGGTATAATTCCACAGTAAACTAGTATGGTGTGTATCTTAAAGCTGAAACTCAACAGTAACAAAAATAATTAAGGTAACCACAGTACTTCCTAACATGCCTTACAAAACTATAGTTATGGGTGTGATATGAATTGGTGATAATCTGAAGTTAAAGCTGATAAATTTTTGGATATGGAAGGGAAAAATGATAAAAGATCAAACAAATTATGGAAAAGCATAAAATAATACCTGTAGTTACTTACCACTGTCAACATGTGACTAAAACACATAGATAGTCTTATGGGAATACTATAGAGGGAAGATTCTCAACAGCTTTGTGAAAATAACTAACTTGTATCCACTATACAGGTATGAAATTTACATCAAAGTAGAATTTGAATTATATTATAAGATTATTTATAAAAATGTGGTTTACAGCTAAATTAGCTAGAAGGTCTCTAAATTAATTATTATCAACCAGAGGCCTGATGACCTAGACTATCCCTAGCCAATTTCTCAAGGTTTATATCTATTCTGGGAATTGGATAAGGAACGAAAGTATTGAAAAACATCACTGCAGTGCTCCTGTTGAAAATAAATATTTTTGTTTGGACTCAAGTCAATAGCTTTTTCAAAGATTAGCAAATTTGTTTATAAAGTGCATTCTAAACCAATTGAATAAACTCAATGAACTTTTGCTCAGAGTATATTATAAATAATTTACAGGTGACGTGGCACTCTATACTAACTGAATAAACTCAGCTTTTCTTGGAAGTATATTTTATATGATTTCCTAATGTTGTAGATTAGATAATTGATAGAATTGTAAATTGATAGAATTTTAAATAAATTTTAAAATCAGCAAAATCTTGGTAATTAGTTAAATCTAGAGAAACAATTTATTGACTATACTGGGACCATATTTTATGAATGTTGGCACATTTTCTGTCGTTATGAGGTCTCTGAGCATCTCAGTTTTGAGTCAAAATAATTCCCTTTGTGAAGTAGATTAATACTGAATTGTGCAATGTGCACACCTTCAAGGATTCCATTGAGATAAAGTCAAAACATAATTTTGTGAATTTTACAGGTCAACAATTATCCTGAAAAACATACAAGAAAAACAAAAGAAGCAAATGATAAATGTCTGCATGGTAGGAAGAGCTAGACTATAGAGTGAGAAGGACCAAGATTTAAATCTCAGCTCTTCAACATTTTTGCCGTTTCAGAATTTTAGACAATTTACATAATCTTTCTCAACCTCAGTTTATTCAACCGAAAAACGGGTTTCATAATGCCTGCTTTTCAGGATTGTTAGGAGGATTTACTACACATATATATAGTAAGTATATATATATGTATGTATATAGTAAGTATATATATATAAATCCCTTAGCATGGCACTTAACACACAATTAAAGCCACAGAAATTTCTGCTCTTGCTAATGTTATTTGTACCATTATTATCATACTTTGGACTCTGTTTTGATAAATCAGAAATTGTGGTGTACTCTACATTTAAATTCTCTATCTCTTAATCTAATTTTAATAATATTTTATGTTATTAACATCTAAATTATTTATTCTCTCTGGTAAGTAGGTAGTGAATCTTTTTACAATTCTAACTCTACTCCTAGTTTTATTTCTTCTGGGCTTTCACAAGAAAAGCCTTTATTTAAACTCCTTACAATACCCTTTTATCATATGTGTCTTGTAATATTACCATGCACACATTTTAATATCAAATACTTTCACATTTATTAGTGAATAAGAATTTTTCCCATTAAGTAGAAAATTACTTTGGTGCTGTGCCCCAAACACTGTGTTAGGCTCTGGGGGCTCAATGTAGACAAAGAAACAGTGTCTATACTCATGGGGTTTAAAGTCTAGTGTGGGATACAGATGTTAACCTGATGTGCTATGGAGAGGTTCAGGATGCTAAGAGAATGTATAAAAGTTACAGTTATAGCTTTCTTTCTGATAATATTAAGCAGGTGACAGATGAAAATGAAATTACTAAAAAAAGAAATGGATTATTCTAGTAACAAATTATGGATATGAAGCAGAAAATCATAATACATACCATAAAGAATGGCAAAATTGTACAATCTGCTCAATGCGAAATGAACTCGGAAAGGAATAAACAGAAACAATTAAGAGGTTGTGCTTCAATATACACTTGATTCTCAAACTAAATGGACACCACTATATGGTTTATTCACAGATGTTAGCACAGTATGGATTGAGTCTGGCTTCCTGTTGGGAAATTAATGCCCCTCTATTACTAGTTCCCAGTACCTCTAATGGGCACAAATCTTATTTGACATAGTGGAACTCAACTTCTAACTCCATTCTCCAAACCTATTTCCCCTACTGTGTTTGTAAGTTATTACCCACCCCACAGATCAAGACTGTCTAGAAATAATTGATTCCTTCTAATCCCTTACCCCCTCACAACCTAAGATATTTTTATTTTGTTTCCTAAGTGAATTTTTCATCTACTTCCCTCCTTCTGCCTTCCTTGTGTCCCTGTCTTGAGAGTCACACCTCCCTCACATCTAGATCATCCTCCTAATTGTTAGCCCTGACTCCAATCTCTCTTTTCTGTTTCCTGCTTCATGATGCCTGGAGAGTAATTTTCCTAAATCACAACTCTTATCATAGCGTTCCTCCATTTCAATAAACCCCTTTTTGGCTCCCAATTACAGATAAAGTTTAACCTGTTTAGACTTGCTTTAAAAACGCATTTGTTTCAAGCACACTTTTCTGCAATTCTTGTTAATTTTGGAAAGAATGTTAATTTTACTTGATCTCAAGGACAAAAGCATCAGATGATGAGGTCTCAAAAAGCTCAAACAAGGGGCCAGCCCCGTGGTGTAGTGGTTAAGTTCACACACTCCACTTCCACAGCTGGGGTGCATGGGTTTGGATCCTGGGCACAGACCTACACCTCCCTGCAGTCAGGCTGAGGTGGTGACCCACATACAAAATAGGGGAAGATTGGCACAGATGTTAGTTCAGGGTGAATCTTCCTCAAGCAAAACAAGAGGAAGATTAGCAATAGATGTTAGCTCAGGGCAAATCTTCCTCACATACACAAAACAACTCTAACGAAAACTTAAGCCACTTTGAAGAAATTAAATTTGCCAGCACAAAGGAGGCAATGATCCATTCTATTATGGAAGTTTTGGAAAAAGGGTGAATGACAATGAAAGTTTGTATGTTCCTATTTTTTTCTCCTGTTGATAGTAACTATTGAAGTCTTTAGCTATGATATATAGCCATACACAAAGACCATGTAATTCCGTCATACTGTTTAACAGCCTCTAGTCTTCAATTTTGTGAGATTATAACTAATAGACCTTGCGATGGTCTTAGCATTGCCCCTAATAATGTGTCTACAGTAGCTGACCTCACACCCTCAGGGTTTTTCTCATCTCACTAACTTCTCCTTCTTACACTTCTTTGCTGGCACTTCCTCTCCTAAGGGTCTCTAAATATTTTCGTTCCTTCTGTTTCAGTTTTAGATCCTCTTCTCTTTACATAGTCTCTCCCTAGAGGATCTCATTCATTCATATGGATTTAAATATAACCCATATACTGCTATTTCTCAATTTTTTTCCTCTATACTCAGATTCTTCTGAGCTCTAAATCTATGTGTTCAACTACCTACTAGACATCTCTGTATGGATGTCTAAAAACTTAACAAAATTAATGTATCCAAAACTGAACTTTTGATTCCTCCCTCCACCACCAAGAAGCATTCCCCCCACCACTATATCTTCTCTAACTCTTTATATAAGCCAAGGTCTTTCATGCTTTAATAATCTTTCACATGTCTAGAATGTTCTGCCAGTCACTCTCTATTTTTTTCTTAAAATTCAAAGTTAGTTTGAATGTCACCTCTTCAAAGAGGTCTTTCTTGATAATGCAATATAATCAAGTAGCTTCTCCCTTGATATTTTCTATCTCAGTACTGTTTCACAGAATTTGTGACAGGTTTTAAATATTTCATTTATTGGTTGCTTTTTGGTTTGTCTCATTTATCTGATGATAAATTTCATGAAGACAAGGACTGCAGCTTTCCTGTTCAATAATACAGCTCCAGTGTCTTGCGCAGTACCTGGTACATAGTGGTATCTCTGAAAAAATTTGCTAAATGAATAAATAGATGCAAAAGAAAAAAAAAAGCACTGGATGACTATGTTAGATACTGCAAATGAGAATTCACTGACCGGCTACTTTTAAACTGAAACTTATTGCAGTTTAAGAAACCTCAGCATATAAAAGCAGAAAAGTCACATTATAAACCAATTGCTTTAACAAAAGATAATAACTATTTCACACAATATTCACTTTGGTTTAAGCACTTTACAGATATTAACTACTTAATCCTCTCTAAAAACTTAGGGGGTAGCAACTAACAGTATCTGCATTTTACAAATAAAGAAACTGAGGAGGAAGTTCACAGCTTGCCTAAAGTCACCCAGTTAAAGGTGGAAAATCCAGGATTTGAGCACAGCCAATTTGGCTTCAGAGTCTGAATGCTAAACTGGGATAGTTTTGCCAAAATGCCTCTGTATCGAGGCACCTCTCTTAGTATTTTGAATGTAGTTTGATTTACCAAAAAAAAAAAAAAAGCAAATACAAGTAAATCCTCAGCACTACATCTTTGCATAAAATGAAGTACAACTGGACTCCCACCCTATCCAGGCCTGAAAGATAAGCTCCGCCAGGTTAGAATATGGTTGTATTTTTCCCTCATTGACTAAATGGAACCTGTTTGATCCACTCTTTCCCAATT
Source organism: Equus caballus (assembly GCF_041296265.1). Taxonomy (NCBI): domain Eukaryota; kingdom Metazoa; phylum Chordata; class Mammalia; order Perissodactyla; family Equidae; genus Equus; species Equus caballus. Next base: position 23,681,343 of record NC_091709.1, on the reverse strand, counting down.
AGAAAAATCTATTTCATCATTTTCAACCTTTTCTTCTGCACAATCATAGATTCATCCATTAGTTATCTTTAAAAGCTCTGTCAGCAAAAATTGTATCTTCAAAAGAATGCCTAAGAAAAGCTTATAAACTTGGCCTTAAATAAGAAAGTTAATGGCTAAGAGCAACTGTGTTTCATAATCCAGTGTAGTCTTTAAGGAATTTTAGAATTATTGATGCAATAAAAATTTCACTTAATTAGAACTTTAGCATTGAGATTCAAGGAAACCAGTAGATATTGAATCCAATTCTTGGAATAGCACTTTACCTAGTATTAAAAAACTTAATTGCAAGAAATAATTCCTTTGTGTGTTACTTACATATAATTTTCAAATACAATCACCATATCTAGTGTTGCATTGTTTTTTTAAAAAGCGGGACTTCTTTATCACAATGTGAACGAAAATAGTAAACATCACTGTTCTTAGAGGCTTAGCATATACATCCTGTATTTGTCTTTAGAGGAAAAACTGTTTAGGAGGACCACAGATAGTTATTTAGGTTTTTCTGTGTGAAGTTATATAGGCATTCCATTTTATAAGCTAGTGTTTGTTTCCTTTACAATTTTTACCTTATCAGGGATAAATAGCTGTATTATAAGTACCTTATAAACAAGTCAAAGTAGGGCCAAATGTGTGTATTTCAACTTTTCAGTTACATAGGCTTAAACTCAAAGCCTTGAGTCTGAAAAAAGATACTATTATGCTGTGAAGCTCCACATTATTCCCCACATAATACACCCTGAGAAAATCACCCACTCATGGGAAGCTTGGTATTAGCTATATTTATATTTTCTCGTTTTCTCTTATCAATATTTATATTTTCTCATCTTCTTTTATGAAGTAAAGCATTTCTGCTGGAAGAATGTCAATATAGACAGTATAGACTTAGGAGTATAGGCTAGGGCATACAGAGTAGCATGAGAGTGCAGCACACGTTTGTGTAAGTTATCAGAAGTCTCCAACATAAGCAAGGCTTGCGAGGACAATACTCTATAAGAACTTACTCTGGGCATTGCATTTTGACTGTATTTGTCAGTGGAATACACTCAGTCTGTTATCACTCTATAATAATGTTTGAAGTCATCGTTATATTATAAAAATAATAAAAATTTGAATTAAAAATTACCAAACCAATTAACAGAATGAGACCATTTTAGAATTGACTATATGTGATAGAGAGAATTCTGTGATGATCCTTGAATAATGTCCTCCTCATGAGTGTGGCTAGGACCTATAACTTGCTTCTAAAGAATAGAATATGGCAAAGGTGTTGGGATATCACTCATACAACTGTGTTATGTTATCTTACATGGCAAAGATGAAGGGATTTGGCAGATGTAATTAAGGTCCCTAATCAGTTGAATTTAAGTTAGTCGAAGGGAAAATTATCCTGGATAAGACTGCATAAGCAGGTAAGCTCTTTAACAGTGGGTCTAGAGTTTAGAGCCATAAGAAGTCAGAGAGATACTCTCTTGCTGGCGTCACAGAAGCAAACCGCCATGTTGTAAACTATCTATGAAGAGGGGTGGCTGCTAGGAGCTGAGACCTCAGTCTTACAACTACAATAACTGAATTCTGTCAACAATCTGAATGAGCTTAGGAGAGAACCACAAACTCTAGAAGAGAAGCCAGCCCAAGATGACATCTTGATTTCAGTTACAATTGTCTAACACCACACCTGCTTACAGCAGGAATAACAATGAGAGAATACAAGAGGCTTAAAATGGGGTGGGGAGCTGGGCACTTAAAAGGAAAAGCTGTGGGATGAGATGCCTTTAGGGGAATTTGAAAAACTCTAACGTATTGCTGGGAATCTAGAAGATCATGAAAATGTGGTAGTGCCTAGCAGAGGCCTAGGAAGCCCCTAATCTCTCATCTGTAGCTAACCTCAAGGATTTGCACAAGAGGAAAGTGAAAGCTGAGATAAGTTGTAAACCGCTGGAGTAATTGAAAATGAGCTCCAGTACTCATAGTCCCTTAGAAAAGGGAGGCCGACTTATCCTATCAAAACATTCAAGGAAAACTCTGTCTAACCGTTAGCTGACCACTAAGCTAACTGAGCAGAGAAATCAGTGGCCACACATGACAAAGAACACAGACCAACAGCAGCAACGACAACAAACAATGGAGAGAACATGGGGATGGAGGTCTGATTTCCAGAGATGTCACATTATTGAAAATGTCCAAAGAAGAATTTCAAGACATGCAAAGAAACAGGTGGTATGGCTCTACACCAGGAAAAAAAATCAGTAGAAACTGTCCCTGAGGAAACCCAGACACTGGAGTTACTAAATGAAGATTTTAAAACAGGTATTATAAATACGTTGAAAGAACTAAGGGAACCATGTCTAAAGAACAAAGGAACGTATGAGAATGTCTCATGAAATAGTAAATATCACAAATTGAAATTTAAAAAAACAAAGAAATTCTAGAGTCGGAAAAAATCAATAAAACCAAAAGTAAGAAAATAATAAAGATCAGAGGAGAAATAAATGAAATAGAGAAAAGAAAAGCAATAGAATCAATCAACAAAAACAGAAGTTGTCCTTTGAATTGCATGGTTCCAAGGACTCACTCTTCCTGGCTTCAAAACTCACTACAAAGGTAAAATCATCAAAACAATGTAGTCCCAGCATAAGGATACATATATAGATCGATGTAATAGAAAAGATCTAGAAAATGGCAAAACTTTAGCTAGACTAATGAAGAAAGTGGGAAGATAAATTACTGAAACAGGAATGAAAGGAGAGGACATTACTGCCTACCTTACAGAAATAAAGGTTAAGGGAATATTCTTCACAATCATATCAACAAATTAAATACCGTAAAGAAATGGACAAATTTCTAGAAAGACACAAAGTATCAAAACTGACTCAAGATGAAATAAAACATCTGAATTGACCTTTAACAAGACTAAATTAGTAATCAAAAAACTCTCACAAAGAAAATAAAGTCCTTGATGGCTTCACTGGTGAATCTTGTCAAACATTTAAAGAAGTAACACTCTTTCACCAACTTTTGAAAAAAATTGAACACAGGACACTTCCCAAATCACTCCATGAGGCCAGTTTTCCCAGAATTCCAACACCAGACAAAGATACCATAAAAGAAGAAAACTATAAATAGCCCTTATGAATATAGACACAAATTCTCAACAAAATACTAGAAAACTGAATTCAGCGACATATAGAAAAGAATTACAAAACATAACCAATGGGATTTATCCCCAAAATGTAAGGTTGACTCATCATATGAAATCAGCATAATATAACTTTCTAACACAATGGGGATAGAATAATCTTTTAGCAAATGGTATTTGGAGAGCTGGATATCCACAAACAAAATAAATTTGAACTCCAACCTAACACTGTATAAAAAGTTGTCAAAATACATCATAGAGCTAAATATAAGAGCCAAAACTATAAAACTCCTTAAAAAAATATGAGAGTAAATTTTTGTGATCTTTGATTAGTTAATATTTCTTAGACATGACGCAAAAGCGCAAATGATAAAAGCAAAAGCAGAAAGTAGACTTCATCAATATCGAAAAAACACTGTGAGGGGCCAGCCTGGTGATGTAGTGGTTAAATTCATGTGCTCTGCTTTGGTGGCCCAGGGTTCACATGTTTGGATCCCCAGCGTGGACCTAGCACCACTCATCAAGCCACACTGTGGCAGCATCCCACATAAAATGGAGGAAAATTGGCAACAGATGTTAGCTCAGGACCAATCTTCCTCACAAAACAAGACAAAACAAAACAAAAAAACACTGTGATTCAAAGGGTATCAAAAAAGTAAAAAGACAACCTATGAAATCAAGGAAATATTTGCAATTCATATATCCAATAAGGAACTGGTATCCAGAATATATAAAGAATGTTTAAAATTCAACAGTAAAAAGACAAATAACCAAATTTTAAAATGGGCAAATAATTTGAATAAACATTTCTCCAAAGACATACAAATGGTCAATAAGCACATGAAAAGATTTTCCATATCATTAGTTATTAGGGAAATGCAAGTCAAAACTACAATGAAATACGATTTTGCACACACTAGAATAGCTAAAACTAGAAAGATAGACAATTACTAGTGTTGACAACTCAAGCTCTGGAGTAAGAGTGCATGGATTAAAATGCAAGTGCCTTTATAGGCTTGTTTTAAGGTTAATTCAAATAACGTGAAAAAAAAGAATAAACAGATAAAAAGAGAAAGTAGTAAATTTTAAAATGGTAGAAGTATATAAAATAGATGATTCTTTAAAAATCTTAAAACACCTCACAAAAAATCTTCCCCCACTGCCCAAAAAGAAACACAAAAACATTAAATTAGATATGAGAATGGTAAAATAACTCCTTCAAACAAAACTTAAAGAGTTCTAATATTGGTCTCTGCTTACCTGTACACAACTACATTTAAAAACCTGATAAAATGAATATTAAAAAAAAATATGGGGGATGACCCAATGGCTTAGTGGTTAAGTTTGCACACTCTGCTTTGGCAGCCAGGGTTTTGCCACTTTGGATCCCAGGCAGGGACCTAGTACCACTTGTCAAGCCATGCTGTGGCAGCATCTCACATAAAATAGAGGAAGATTGGCATGTGTTAGCTCAGTGACAGTCTTCCTGAGCAAAAGGAGGAAGGTTGGCAACAGACATTAGCTCAGGGCCAATCTTCCTTGAAGAAGAAGAAAAAGGAGGAGGAGGAGGTGGAGGGGGAGGAGGGGGAGGAGGAGGGGGAGAAAGAATTACCAAACTGACCCTGGAATAGAAAAATTACACAAGTTGTTTTATGAGAGAAGAAACTGAAAAAAAGTAGAAAATCTACTCCCTCCACCCAAAAAAATCTCCCTGAAATTGCTAGACTTAAATATTTTCATAGGTACACGTTAGCAAATCTTCATGGATCAGAAAACTCCATTGCTATTTAAACCACTCAAAACATAAGGTGGGAAATTCTTTACAGTACCAGCATAAAACTGATCCCAACACTAACAGCACAATAAAAGGAATCTACAGGATCAACCTTATCAATAAATAACAATTCAAATTCCTAAATAAGTTTTAGTGAATTGAATTCAGTAACACCAAGTAAGGTCTATTTCAGCAAGATCAAGACATTAAAATATTTGAAAATTTATTAAGATAATTAAGAATAATAATTCAAAGGAAAAGGGCTATTATGAAACAGATGTAGATTGCCCTTATATTACACAGAAATACACACATACATCTCAAAAACAGAGTCAGCATCATGTTTAATGGAGAAATATTATAAACATTCTGCGGTAGGCAGAATCCTAAGATGGACCTTAAGATTTCTATTCCCTAACATACATATCCAGTGTAATTCCTTTTTGTTGGGTGTGGGCAGAACCTGTAAACATGATGGGCTATCACTTCCTTAATTATGTTATCTTATGTATCAAAAGGGATTTTGCCTGTATAATCAAGGTTATTGATCAGTTCATTTTGAACTCACTGAAAGAGAGATTATTCAGGTGGGACTGTTCTAATCATGTGAGCCCTTAATAGCACCTGGAACCTTCCTGAAAAAATAGGTTTGAAGACTAAAGGGTATATAGGTGGGGGAAGGAATCACCTGGCAGGAACTGTGGGTGGCCCCTAGGGGCTGAGAGCTGCTGGCGACTTGAAAGAGAACAGGAGTCCTCAGTCCTGTAACCACAAAGAACTGATGTCTACCAACAATCATGGGAGCTTAAAAGAGGACTTCAAGTCCCAGATAGGATGCAGCCTGGCTAGTAACTTAATTTCAGCCTCATGAAACTGAGCACAGGATCCAGCTAAGGAGAGTCCAAATTTCTGATCTACAGAAACCGTAAGATGAATTTTTGTGGTTTTAGGCCCTAAGTCTGTGATCATTTGTAACACAGACTAGAAAAGCAATATACATTCTCATTAAAGTTAACAAAACAAAAACTTCCAACTTAATATTCATCTTGAAATCATCTCCAAAAAAATGGCCACAGTAGCAATTTTAATCCCACACTTTCCTGGGACTTTGTGATTCCTTCATCAAGAGGTAGAGATTGTTTTCCCTGTCCTTGAAACCCGACAGATTTTTGTAACTCTCTTAGTGAACACTACAGAAGTGACAAATTCTGAGGTTGGGTCCTAAAAGGCAATTGGCTTTCACCTGGTTCTCTCCCTCTTGGGACACTCACCCTTGGAAGCTAGCCACCATGTTGCAAAGAAGCCTATTGTACAGACTTCTAGCCACTGCTGTTGCCATGAGTAGAGCTGAGAGGAGGTATCCTTGCCAACTACTGTCCAAATTGCAGATTCATGAGCAAAATAAGTGTTAATGCTGTTTTAAACCATTAAGTTTGGATGGACTTTTTTTTTAATACAGCAATAGATACTGGAATAAGTAAAATGAAGATAGAAAACTTTACAGATTGAAAGGAAGCAAAATTATCATTATTTGAAATAATGAATTACATTATTATATAACAAAAATCTAAATGGATAAACTAAAATCAAATATCAGATACTTGATGAGGGCTTTGAGATGGTTAATTTTGCGTGTCAAGAGGTAATAATAATGACTTGTACAAGTGCAGCCGTTCTCAACAGGAAGTGACTTTTTCCTCCCAGAGGACAATTGTCAATGTCTGGAGACATTTGGGATTCACAACTGGGTGGGTGCTACTGGAGTCTAGTGGGTAGAAGCCAGGGATGCTGCTAAACATCTTACGATGCACAGGACCATCTTCTGAATTAAACAATTATTTGGTGCAAAATATCAATAGTTCCAAGCTTGAGAAACACTGAACTAGTTTGTTAACAGCAATGGAAATGGAAAGAAGTGGGCATACTCAAAGTATATATCAGAGATAGAATTAACAGAATTGCTTGTGGGAGATGATAGAAAAGGAGAAACAATGATAACTCCTGCCTTTTTGATTTGAGTAGCCAGATGTATGGTAGAATCATTACTAAAAGGAGGAGAATTGAGGACTAACAGATTTCTGTGTTTGGGGTAATCAATTGTTTTGTTTTAGCCAATTAAAGTTTGAGATGTCTATTAAAAATCCAAGTAGAGATGGCAATTAAGAAGTGGGGTAGACAGGGTTGGAGCTGCGGAAAGACCAAGACTAACGATATATACTTAGAATCCTTAGGATATTTATCATTCAATCCTCACAACAATCTTATGACGTCAGTGTCAGTCTCATCCAACAGCTGAGGAAACGGAGGCTCAGGGAGAAGTTAAATCATCGAATTAGTGATAGCCAAGTCTAACATTTGAAACTAGATTCGTCTAATTGCAAAGCCTCTGCTTTTAACCACCAAGAACCAAAAACAGAAGTGACTATACCAGCCAAAAGAATCAGACTTTTATGTTGTCTAAATTGCAAAAATACCGAACGAAGAGCATTACTGGGTATCAGATCCCTGACTTTTGACTGTGCTCTAGATCCTACTTACACTGCAGTCATTTGTAAGTGCCAGTGCATTTTTTGTGCTTGCTTGAGATTGAATTCCTGGCTTCATACTTGCAAAGTATTTTAATTAAATCTCTCCTGTAGATTTGAATTTGCTTGCCATCTGGAATGCAGGAGCAGCTCAGAGACTTTTAACTTAATTGGGGTGCAAGCCCTTTTATTTGGCCCCCATGCTGTTTGGAAGCCCCGGTCGGTCCTGTTGCCTCCGTCTGGGACAAGCTTTCCTTCAGACTGCAGTCAGCAAAATGAGACAGCAGGAAAAGTGCTGATGCCTGATCCACTGCAACCCAAAACCACTTAATTAATATACAGGTTTAATGCATTTGGTAATTAATATTTAATTCCTTTAAAATGTACAATAGAAACAACTCCTTTCACAAGCATTTAATCCATTGTGCTGCTAGGAATAAAGTTGGAAAGGGAATTGAAATGGGATTGTTCCTCCTTTTTAAGCATTAATCACACCCAGATCAGTAAAATGATAGCATGTGCCTTGTCCTGGCTGATTGATCACCATTCTTGCTGAGTTTTGAGGCTTTTCTTTTGGAGAGACAGCTCTTTTATCACAGAAACTCTGTGCATGCAGAGAAGCCCCTATAAACATATGGTCTGTCATTGAAGTATAAACAAGACTTCAAGAAATTTAAGCTCTCCCCCCAAACAAGCAAACAAAAAACTCGGCATGAGGATTTAAGTTAGTAGATGGAATAAGGTCCAAATCATATTTTCATCCTCCTGAGACTCTTAGGTTTAAGTAATTTACCAAAAGAGCTCATAATATCCATTTGAAAAGAAATCCAGTAACTATTTTGTAAGGAAGTATGGAACCTAATGGAATTTCGGTTCTTAGCTATCCTGCTCGAAACAAATAAAAAAATGTTTCCCTGTCAAACAAATTTGAGAAATACTGCCTTTCATATTCACTCTCTAGGAGAAACACAGTTCACATTAGCATTTTAAAGCTCTGAAAAAAAAAATCCTGCTGTATAACTAAGAAGAACAAACGAAGTGTCTTCCTTTGTTCGATCCAATATTTCCAAGCCGTTGAACTCTTTTAAAAAGTGATGCTCATTAAGAGCCTGCAGAACTAACATTCCAAGAAACATGTTTGGAGAAACACTTTATTTTTTTCTCCCAAACTTTGACGTTCTGTTCATTTAGTAAAGCTATTAAAGTGGGAGAAAAGTACTTTAGCTGCTTTGTAATAGTTCATCTATTTGATAAATGCTTACTTACATGTTTGCACCAGAAGCCATACACAAAACATCGCAGAACAGCACTATTTGCAATGGCTCCAAACTATAAACACCCCAATATCCCTCAACAGTAGAATGGATAAATATATGTGGTATAGGAATTCAATGGAACACAGTACAGCAATGAAAATGAATGATGCACATGACAATATGGACACATCACATGAACATAATATTGAATCAAAGAAGATACAGAATATATAGTACATGATTCTATTACTTAAAGTTCAAAAATAGTGTTATAGATTGAATTGTGCCCTGCCCCCCAAATTTGTATGTTGAAGTCCTAACCTCCAGTACCTCAGAATGTGACCTTATTTGTAAGCAGGGTCATTGCAGATGTAATTAATTAAGATGAGTGTATATTGGAGTAGTGCAACCCCCTAACCCAATATGACTAGTGTCCTTATAAAAGGGGAAATTTGGACACAGAGACACACACACAGGAAGAATGCCATATGAAGACAAAGGCAGAGATCTGGATACTTCCACAAGCCAAAGAATGTAGAAGATCGCCAGCAAACCGCCAGAAGCTAGGGGAGAGACGTGGACAGCTTCTTGCTCACAGTCCTCAGAAGGAACCAACTCTGCAGACTTCTTGATCTTGGACTTCTAGCTTCTAGAACTGTGAGACAATACGTTTGTGTTGTTTAAGCCACCCAGTTTGTGGTACTTTGTTATGGCAGCCCTAGCAATCTAATAAAACAGGCAAAACCAACTCATGGTATTAGAAGTCAGGGTAGTGACCACTTTTGGGAGAGTAGGGTGGGAGAGAGGATGGTGACTCAGGGAGATTGGGAGGGGCAGGGTGGTGGTGTGCTTCTGGGGAGCTGACAATGACAATATCTTCATCTGAATGGTGGTTATATGTATCTGGCCATTTTCTGAAAGCTCAACCCGCTGCACACTTAGGATCTGTGCACTTTTCAGTTGTAAGTTGTACTTCAATAAATATTTTTTTACCAGTGAACAGATGCAGTAAAGAAATTTTTACCAGTGAACAGATGCAGTCCCATCGTTAAGGAATTTTCAGGCTAGGGGGAGATGCAGACAAGACAAAGGGAGATTACAATGGGAAAATAACTTCTCATGAAGGGTTCAGACAAATGCAGTAGAAGCACACTCAGTGTTGGGGGATGGGGACCGGCCAGGGATAGACGTCCCAGAGGAATTTAATGACAGAAAGCTGGGACATGAAAAATGAGTACCAACTAGTAAGATGAAGGAGTGCAAAATATATTCCAGTCAAAGCAAACAACATGTGAGAAAATAAGGAAAAAAATAAAAGCAAAAATAAGTAGGAGGGAGTATGACCCACTTAAGGAACTAAAAGCACTTCTGTTTGGCTGGAGCACAGAGTGGAAAGTGTGGAGTGCGGAGAGATGAGGTGGAAGAAATGAGCAACAGCTAGAAAATGGAGGGCTTTGGACTTTGACCATAAGTGAATTGGAAATCAGATAATTTTAAGTATTGTTTCTTTAATTATTGAAATAAAAAACAGTATAAATTGATGAAAATATACCCTCCTCTTTGCAAAGACGGCATTGAACTCTGCAAACTCCAGAAAAGGATTCTTTGTTCCAGCTAATCACAGGGTTCACACTTTATAAAGGGAACCAGGACCAAAGATGGAATAAACTTTCTCCGACAAAATTTTAGAGGTCAGTACTAAGAGTATTAGCTCTAAAGTTAAATGCACCTGCCTTGGAGACCTTGTCCTCCAACCTGGTACCTGGGTGGCCCTGTATACCTCTCTCCAGACATTCATTTCTCCATCTGTGATTTGGAGAAAATGATAACTCCTTTCTCCTAGGATTGTTGAAATGATTAAATGAAATATACAAATAAAATACTTGTATTAGTTTTCTATTGCTACAGTAACATATTCCCACAAAGTTAATGGCTTAAATAAACACAAATATTTTATCTCACAGTTCTGTAGGTACGAAATCTGATGGGGGTCTCTCTGGACTAAAAGCAAGGTGTTGGCAGGGATGTATTCCTTTCTGGAGACTCTAGGGAAAAACCCAGGTCCTTATCTTTTCCACCTTCTAGAAGCTGGCTGTGTTCCTTTGCTCATTCTTCCTCCATCTTCAAAGCCAGTCACAACAACTCAAGTCCTTCTCATACCACTATCCATCTGGTCCTCTGACTACAGCTAGGAAAGATGCTCCATTTTAAGGATTCATGTGATTAGATTGGGCTCACCTGGATAGCCTCCCACCCCCATCCCTCGCTCAAGGTCCTTAAGCTCAATCATGTGTGCAAAGACCCTTTAAAGTAACAGATTCATGGGTTCTGAAAATTAGGACATGGACATCTTAGGGAGGAGGGCATTATCGTGCCTACTACAATATGAAACACAGTGCTCCAATACAGGAAGCTCTCAAAAATGATTCTTATTTTTAATTCTTTTTTCAAATATTTTCATTTTTCCCAGTTTTATTGAGAGATAACCGACAGGGAAGACTGTATAAGTTCTTTTTTTTTTTTATTAACAATCAATCAGAGTTAACAATCAAGTCATTGGTAGGGAAAATTCACTCCAGTCATATTTGAAGTTATCTTAGAAAACTAAAGATTTCAAAATCTGGTAAGGCTTCTTTTGAAAAAAAAATTCTCTCAAAACAGCAAACAACCTTAAAAGGTGATGGAGGGGAACAAAATAGTTTCCATATTAAATTGTCATTTCCACCCTGACATGCCAGTCCTACAAAGGACGGGAAAGCACCCCTCACCACCAACAAAGAATTATCCCCCACAAAATGTCAGTAGTACTATGGTTGAGAAACCCTCATATAGGGCAAGAAAACTTGATAGCATGTTTAAACACAAATGTTTGGCAGTGAATTAACTGCCATATATGTGTAGCAGTCAACTAGCTCCCTTCCCCCACAGCTGTGACAAACAAAAGTGTCTTCAGATATTGCATTCCATGGGAGTCAAAATTGCCCACGGTTAAGAACCACTGCTCTGAACCAAAGTATCTAAACTCTGCAGTTAACAAAGTTACAGTTAAGAAACAGCACTGAAAACAGAAGCCGGGACACACTGCCAAAAACTTTGTAAAAAATGAATCCACTCGTGACATACGCTATCTTCCCTTTGCCTAGAGGCAGAATACACTAATAAAATTGAGGAGTAAATGAATATTCTGATGGCTTGCTTTTCTTGAAATGTCATTTTTCTCAGCAATATTGCCTGGGTATGTAGGTGAAGTGAATAGAAAGTGGGAGATGCAGGTGCACAGCAACATAAGCGAGTCTGTCTCCTAATTACGTCTTTTGAATAATCTGTACTTCTGTCTCATACTCAGCAAAGCACCATCAACAAGGACTTTTTATACATGGCACCTCCCGTTGCCCCTTTTAAGGTTTCAGGCAGATTTTTAAAAGGAGCCATCTTCATGAAACTGTGGAGGGTGGATAAAGAAAGTGTGAGTGATTGGATAAGATTCAAGATTGGAAGAAAGAAAATCATCTACACAAAACCTATTGTCCCTCAGATTCTGAATGTTTTCCTCTTTCATCAAATAGAGTAATTGTCTTCCATTTTTACTCCCACACTCAAAACAGCTTACTTGTAATATCTTTAGATGTTCCACTAATGATGAACACCTGAATTCTTGGAGAAAAAACAAAACCCTTTGAGTCTTAAGTGATTAAAATGAATCCCTAAATAAAATACACTGTAAAACCATCTTAATGTTTCTATTAGTTGCCCAAGTTATTATTGGCCTTTCTTGTTTTTTTCCACTTATTTTCTGGAATAGATTTATTTTCAGTTTTCTAATCTATTACCTGATATAATAATTATAGTATGCATTTATTTTGGCAACATAAGCTTTAAAAATGGTAAACCCAGAAAGTTGGAATTAAAATAATTTTACTAACCTTATGCCTCAATTCTTTATACAGAAAAGTATATAGATTCTGACCATTCAGTGAATATCAAATTGAATAAAAGTGAAACTTAGCAAAATAGTGTTACTATAAACCAAGCCTCCAGTACTGGGTCCAGCCAATATAACACACAACTATACAAGACCTGTGTACACATTGGACTGTATCCAGTAATTACTACAGATGATGAGATAGTTTGGTATGTGAGATTTTTTATTCATATATTACGGCCCAAATGAGAACATCTGCCCAAATGCATTATGGGCAGGCCATCTGCTGTTTGGCTGGCACAACCTACCTGAGAAAAGAGAAATAAAGTCGTCATAGAGATATATACAAATGGAATTTTAAATGGAATTTATCTATAATGCTACTAGTAAACTGAATAATAAAAATATCATTGCACTTTTCAAGTTAACATTTGTTCTTCTCATCACTTTTATTAGAATATGCACTTTCATTTCATTTTTGACCACAAATATTTTTTTTTCTGAATAGTTGCCAAATGCATAATAACAGGTAAGCAAGACAGACTGTAGCTAGGAAGATATTCTCAATTGAATAATTAATACACACACCATAAAAATAGTGACAGATTGCACTTTCAAAAATAGTTGCAACATATCTTCCAGCTCACACACCCATGCTTCTATAATATGACCTGGCACTCTTCCAATTGAGAGATGGTGCCCATGTCCACTCCCCTTGAATGTGAGCAGGTGTGTGACTCATAACCAACAGAAGTGGTGGCAGTGGTTAGAGTGGCACCACATGGTTTCTAAGGCAGCTCCACCTTGTCCACTGAAACACTCACACTGGGAACCTTGAATTTTCATGTCAGCTGCCATACTGTGAGGAGGTTAAGCCACCCAGAGAAGCCAAGGATAGGCACACCTGTCGGCAGTCCTAGACTTTGGATCCTGCCAGCCCAGGGGCAACATGTGAGTAAAAAAGCCATCAGATGATACCCAGCCATCAAGTTACACTCCTCTCTCCTAGCTATTGTCTTCCAGCTGAGCCCCAGACATTGTGGAACAGAGACAGGTCATCCCTACTATGCCCTTTAGAAATTCCTGACCCACAGATGCTGTGAGCACAAAAAAAGCTTATTTCACACCACCAAATTGGGTCTGGTTTGTTTCACAGCAATAGTCACTGGAACAAATGGGCTAACCATAAGCAAACATATTTTAATATGATGTTCACATTAAATTTAACAAGAACAGCAACAACAAATCCATGAGTAGTATTAAACATCACTGATCCTACCTTGACCCAGAAATTAAGCTTTAAAATCATGTCCCTCCAAATCTCCCTTACCACTTACTTGGTAAAAATATATGGTAAATTATGAAAATAATAAAAATTTTAAACCCTGAATGTGTAGGCGATGTTAATTTTTAATTGTAGCTATTTTTTTCTTTCAAAGGTAAATTAATTTAAAATAAGTTGTCTCTTAGAGTGTCTTTTTACCCATACAAAGTTTTCATTAGACATCCTAGGTAGAGTGAATGACTCTGGTTTCCCTCTCAGAGTTCAAGGCCGAGAGAAATACGTTAGACCATATTTCAGTAGAGAATCTCCCAGCTGCTCTCTGAGTATCTAACTCTACAGACAGTTCAGCAGCAGGAGCACTTGGCCTCTGGCCTGACTGTAAAAGTACTCCATGTTCATAATGCCTTTAAATTACTTGGTTCCAGCATTTCCTTTTAGTGGACTGATGGCCCCGAGACTTTAAAGCTATTTAGTGGAAGTGTCCCTAGTCTGGCATCGCTTAGCAATTTAAGCTGGGCTCAAAAAGACTAGAATTAAATCAGTAGCTTTCTCCCAAGACTGAAGTCCTGAAGCCAAAAGCTTCAGTTTGAAAGAACAACTCTAGTCAAGATCATGGTATCTGTGGCTGCCTTCCTAACGCCGATAACCTGAGTGAGAGCAGACTGCAGAAGACTGCTTGATAGCTACTTCCTGACTGAACTGTCCCGTGAGTAACATGATTTAGCTACACTCAGTGGCCTTGTATTTATATCCACAAGGTTTCTCTGAAAACCTCAAAGGGCTTCCCTTGTGTTTTATCATATTTAAATTTAAATGATTGCTGGGGGATATGTTGAGAGTGGATACTATAATCTCCAGTTGATGGCAAATGATTTGCACAATCAGTGAGGAAGAAGTTCTTCTTTCCTGGCTCCCATTTCACAGTGGAGGAAGTTCAACTAGAGTAAGTCTCCTGGCTTCTTGCCCCATCCTGTCACTCCCTCCTCTCCAGAGGGGACTATGTAAGAAACTTCGGGGGGGTGAGAGGGAGTCAGTATATTCACAAGGCACACACATTTTTGGTTGCTCCTTTGCCATTGGGTTTCAAGGGCTGGTTCTGCCAAGGGACTGGAGATTTGGCACACCTGAGGACTCTAACTTATTAACCTGTCCTCGTGTATCAGATTACCAGTTGTATTGGTGATATTTTGATCTCTTCAACTTGACTGTTATCCCGTCTCTCATTTGGTTCCAAATTCTGATGGAGAACAGGGATATTATAAACCGTCCCCTCTAGCGTCAATGGGATGAATAAATATGTCAGTCTAATTCTCTATTACAGACTAATTCACAGTACAGATTTGCTAGCTGCCCCTCTCAATTCTCTCATTCTCCAGCACTGATTCAAGATTGGCCTTCAGGTTGCAGCTCTGCCCTATAGGGTAATGTCCATGTGCATGCCCACCATGATCATCCCACTCTTTTTGTCACATCCTTTCAAAATATAATCTCTATATATCTCCATCACACCATCTCTTCTACAGACTTGACTTCTTCTTCCACCAACTTAAGCTCCTGGAGAACAATAGAATACATCATTCCCATTTTTGTGTCCCCCATATTTAATGCAGAATGTTAAACACAGAAGGTGCACTATAAATATTCATTAATTAATTTTAAGTATGAAGGATGTAGTAGGCAGAATTCTAAAGATATCCCCTTAAGTTTCCCATCCCATGGTTATTCAATCAAACATGAATCTAGTCACTGCTATGAAGGGAATTTGTAGAAGGAACTAAGGTTACTAATCAGCTAACCTAGAAATAGGAAAATTATCTTCGATTTATGCAGGTGGACCCAATATAGTCACATGAGCCCTCAAAAGCAGACAAAGGCAGAAGAATTAGTCAGAGATAGGTAGCAGAAAAGAGAGACAGAGGGCATATGAGGGAAAAAGGGAGGACAAGGAGATTTGAAGCATGAGAATGACAACCCGCCACTGTGGGTTGAAGGTAGAGAAAGGTGGCCATGAACCAAGGAGTTTGGCAACTATTAGAAGCTGAGAATGACCCCCAGCCAATAGCCAACAAGGAAATAGGGGCTCAGCCCTGCAGTCATGTGGAACAGAATTTTGCCAACACTAAGTGAGCTCAGGAGTGGATTTATTCCCAGAGCCTCCAGAAAGGAAATCACCCCTCTGACACCTTCATTTTGGACTTGTGAAACCCAGAGCAGAGAATCAGTGCCAAGCTGTGCCTGGACTTCCAGCCTACTGAACTGTTAGATAATAAATGGGTGGTTTGCTTTTTTTAAGCTGCTAAATTTACGGTGATTTTTTATGGCAATAAGAGAAAACTAACACAAACGGTATTAACCAGAATAATAATTAAAAAGTTATATGGAGGCTGCTACATTCAAGAGGACACTTACCAAGATAAATAGAGAAATCTCCAAGGGATGTCAAGACCATGATATTGCCCCAAATCAGGGCTTATCATCCTTGCTGATGGCAGTGACTATTCCCTCCCTTGACTTCTTGTCAGAAGATTTATTAGAAGTCTCATAATTATTGTATTACCTTGAATATGAATAAGTTCATGTGTTAGGCAGAATTCTAAGATGGTCCACAAGATCCCCACCCTCTGGTGTACATTCCCTCTTCTTGAATGAAGATGGGACATGTGAATGTGGTGGAGTATTGGTCATGATTCTGTTATGTCATGTTAGATCCATCATAGCAGACTGTAGAAATAAGCTGCCATGTTCTGAGAGGGCCAGAGGGCTAGGTCTGGAGGGAGGCCTCTAGGAACTGAGAGCAACCTCTGATCTGCAGCCATCAATTAAATAGAGACTTCTGTTCTATAACTGCAAGGAACAGAATTCTGCCAACAACCTCAACGAACTTGGAAAAGGATCCTGAACTCCAAATGAGAACCCAGCCCCCACCTACATGTTAATTTCAGAGTAGTGAAACCCTGAGGAAAGGACTCAGTTGAACAATCTCAGACTTCATAACTCAGAACTATGTGATAATAAATAGGTGTGTGTTCTTTTTAAAGATTGGCACCTGAGCTAACATGTGTTGCCAGTCTTTTTTCTTCTCCCCAAAGCCCCCCAGTACATAGTAGTATATATTCTAGTTGTAGGTCCTTCTAGTTGTGTTATGTGGGACACTGTCTCAACATGGCCTGATAAGCAGTGCTAGGTCCATGCCCAGGATCCGAACCAGCAAAACCCTAACCCACCAAAGCGGAGCTGCAAACTTAACCACTGGGCCATGAGGCCGGCCCCTAAATAGGTGTGTTTTAAGCCATGAAGTTTGTAGTGATAATTCATTACACAACAATATAAAACTGTCGATTCGCTCATTTAGTCCAAGCCCAACATTTTATAGACAGTGCTATGGAGAGTAATCACCCTACAGAAGTAAAATTGCTAGTAAGTTGTAGAGTTGGGACTGAAATCCAGGTTTCGATTTTGTGCTTCCATGTCTTGCACAACTGTTATCTGTTGAATAGATTGTTCATGTATTCCAAACCATTCTACAACCTATTTTATCAAACTTCAATAAAATAATTACTACTCTACGATACTGATAAGTTATACATACACAGAGACACACACACAATTACATACATGTTGTCTCCTCCCAGTTAGCCAGCTTCCTATCAAAGGACAATTTTTCTCATTGGAGAGCCACTTCAGACACTAAGTAGTATTAACTTTTACAAGACAGATGTAATTTTCCTCAAGGAACTTTAAATTTTTGGAAACGTGAAACTGATTTGATATTCTCATTGAGATGTAAGTTGCCACATACAAGTTTGAGACTCCCCTTGCCCATTTAGACTTTGTGGGGTTAAAATAGCTCAGGATAGTTGAAAGACTAGACCTCACATGTTGTTCATAAGCAAAAGGAGAATCTTCATGTAGACAGACCCATGGGATCTTTCCTCTTAAATGCAACTTCAAGTTTCCTGTAAATGTTTGACAGATATGGTTCTGAGGACCCATAACATCTATTGGCTTGAACACCAGTGCCACAAGAGCAACTGCGCATGTCTCTCAAGGACAGTCTTCTTCCATCATCATTTAAGCATCAAGAGGATCTATATGAGGATGGTCCATTCGATGCGAGACCCCTTTTCCTGAGACTGACCAGGACTGCCAATTACTGCCAGACAGAATAGCAATAAAAGAAGGCAAGAAAACAATTCATCCAAAAAGCACAGCTTTCCTTTTCTTGTTTTTCCCTTCAAATGTCATTAAGGCTGAATCCAAAATCTGACTCTCATGGTTATGTTTTACTTTTACAAATCAGGAAGAAATTAAACAGGACAGGGAAACAAATCCAAACAGAATGTTCAGCAGGGAAAAATACATTTCTCTAATTAGAAAGCAGGAAGGCCAGTTATTAAGAGCACAACTACTCACTCCAGGCAAAAGAGCCTGCTTTTAAAATAAATTGGTGTGTTTATCTCGTGGTTAACAAGTGGGAAAAGGGGCTCCATCTGAACTTTTTCCCTTTGACAGTTAAGATTTCAAATTAAGATTTAAACCTGGTGTATATTTGAAATAAATTTCTTTGAATGTTGACGATAAGTGGAAAAACAAAAATATTTTGGGAGTTAATGGAAAGTTTTACAATGTCACCAACTAAACTGCTCAGTTGTATGGAGTTTTAAGATATAATGAAATGTATATGGTGTAAATGTGCAGCAATGCTTCTTGGACAAGGAAGCAATCATGAAGAGGAAATTTCACATAAATATGAATATTTGGAGGCTGGCTTATGTGACCTAACACCTCATAAATGACTCAATATGAGATGGACAATATCCATTTTCCAATTAAAGAATATTGTATGCATGTGCATAAGTACAATAAACCTCTGTAAAATCTATAAATTGTCTGCAAAAATCTCCAACTTTCTAATTAAATTTTATTCTGTCATTTCTCTTAAATCTTAGGAAATATTCTATATGTATAAAAATTACATAAAGTGGCAGTGCTACAGTCCCCAACTGATCTTGAAAAAAGTATGTAGTTATTTTGCAATCATTTTTCTCTAAAGATAGCTTTTAAGGTACTTATGCTTTTCCTGAGATTTTTTAATTAGGTTTCTGGAGACATGAGGTTTATCTTTGCTGTGAGTGTGATTGCTAATGAAACAAATTTAAAATATCTATTCCTCTTTTTTTTTAAGGATGATTTGCCCTGAGCTAACATCTGTTGTCAAACTTTCTCTTTTTTGCATGAGGAAGATTCACCATAAGTTAACATCTGTGCAGTTTTCTTGTATTTTGTATGAGGGTTGCTGCCACAGCATGGCCACCAATGAGTGGTGTAGGTCTGCACCAGGGAACCGAATCTGGGCCAGTGAAGCAGAATGTGCCGAACTTAACCAATATGCCACAGGGCCAGCCCCTATAATCCCTATTCTCAAATATAAAAAATCTCTACCAAAAAATGTGGTACCAATATGTGTTGCAGATTTGAAGATGTAATGATGAGTTACTTGAACTTAATCGTCAGTACAAATCATCATGATTATCATCATCGTGTAATAATAGATGTGATATAGTCACATCCTCATAACGTAACTACCTAAGGAACTTGCTTTTCTTGTGTGGTTTTCTCCTGCAAAATAGTGACCAGAAGGCTCCAATAGATTTCCCTGTATGTTTCAGTGTTCAGAAATGAGACGTGTGCCTACCCCCAAACCAATCACTAGCAAAAGGGATCCTTGCTGGTTTAAAACAATCATGATTCATCACCTGAAGCTGAGGTAGGCGCCTCCTTCCTCAAGCATGTGCTCACCAACTAAATACTGAAAACAGCTGGGTTTCAGGAAGGAAGAATGAAGAGAGAAGCTATTGGACAGGCCAGGTGTTAGCAAACTACAGCCACACTCATTTGTTTACACATTGTCTACATCTCCTTTCATGCTACAACAGCACCATTGAGTAGATGTGACAGAGACCTTAAGACCTACAAAAGCCAAAATATTTACTAGCTATCCCTTTGCAGAAAAAGTTTGCCAATCCCCAAGATAAGACAGCCAATAGTGTCTTCCATAATTTACATGGCAAAGACCAAAAGATTCTAGAACTCCCTACATAATGATGAGAAGGGAATAATTGAGATTACGTGTATCAGCCACCCGTAGAAGGAAGACTTACTGCTTTAGAATCTTGTCTTTTTATTTAGCAGATTTACCTAGTTGTTAGTTACTTAACAGAGACTTGGGAATGCAGTTGGAATAGAGAAGAACAGGAAGAGCATGAAGACAACCAGCATTTGGAGAGGGGAGGGGTGCTACCTCAAGGACATAGAAGACTCTAGTAACTTCCAAAATAACCAAGAGTCTGCCAGAGAAGAGTATGCTGCATCTGCAGAACAGACCTTGCTGCTTCTCTGTCCCTCCATTACCAAACCAAAACACTACTCTAACAAAGTGTGCTCTTCCAAGAGATTTTTGAGCTCAAATACAGAAACAAGAACTCAAACAAATGTCAAACCTGTCTAGAAAGATAGCCCCAGAGGATAGTAACATATTTAAAACATATTAAAACTGTTTTCCAATGGTCAGGACGTGAAGCTCCTTTCCCTTCACCAAGTAGAGCACATAAGGCCAAGAAGGTTTGAAGTTAAAAGGATCAGAAAAAGATTGGAAAAAACGATGAGACAATTTCTCCCTCTTCCAAGATTCCCCAAACACTAGCAATCAGAGAGGAAGAAGGTAGACATTTCAGGTTTGATCAAAATAACATTAGTCAGAAATGCTAGAAAAGCCAACAAGCTGCAAATAATTTTGATGGAGACAATAAGAGTGAATTCCAAAACATTCTCCTTTACAATATTTGGCAGAAAAGGACAATAAGAAAAAGGCACAGATTAACTGCTTCTCTTGATATAAACGCGATCAGAGATGTAAGCAAACCATGTGTAGGTACAGTGCACTAATGAAACTTCATCCCCATTTTTTAAACTTTTCCTGATGTGCACGGCATTCTTTCTCCACGTCCAAAGTCACTTTGACTCATGCAGACACAACTCTGAGTATTGGGTTAGAGCACGAGAGAGTTAGGGCACATGCACGTGTCTGTGTGTGCATGTTCATAAAAATCTTTCTCCATCATCAATAGAATCATCACAAAGTGAAAGGAAAATTGACCATCATCTGATTTCTTTGATCAATAAATACACTCAAGCCAGATTCTCGGGCTCCAAACCGGAAGCTCCTGAGATTCTGTATGAAGTCTTAGAAACACAATGATGTATTTCAGAAAACTTGGTGGAACCCCAGGCTTGCTTTCTTGAACACGTCAACTCTGAATGAAATAGTTTATTGCCTCATTATAACAGTTCCTCTCTATTCTGTGCTGGAGAACCAAGCTTTAAGAAAAACCAACTTTTGCATGTCTATTACTTAGTCTTTTCACATACAGGTTTAAGATGAGCCGAACATCATGATGATTGCTGCTTTCTAATGAAGTCTTATAGAAGTGTTCTTCTTCATCGAGTGAAATATTTTCCCTTAGTCCACAAAAGTATTCTTAATAAATAACAGGAAGTTTTTAACAAGATAAAGATTATTTTTATAAGTTTTTGCTACTGTAAAGAAGAACTGAATTTAAGTGAAATTAGTTGTTTATAATTGACATGTAAATGCTTTATTTTGAAAGCCTCAAAGTTATAATTTTGAACCTTTACTTGTTAACGTGATTCTTAATATAACCTGCTTTCTTAAAGGCTTTTTATCATTTCTTTCTATTACAGAATTCCTCAGTTTCTACCTCTTCCTAAACTTGCTTGCCCTGCCTCCCCACCTAAATTCAGTAATACTGTAGAAAGAAGAGTAAAAACATCTTCATACACTGGAGAAAAATGTTACCTTTTCTTCCTAACCTCCAGGGAAAGAAGAAGTGAGATGCCAATTAAACATTTTAAACAATATAACCTGACGCAGATAGCTAAAATGTGCTTCCTAGAGAAATAGAGTTATGAAAGCTTGTTGTATGATGGAATATGTAAGTGAGATCCCTGTGGGCTATGTGTGGGACGTAAATCACTTTAAGTTAAGCACTTACTGAAATTGCTTTATGTGATGTGAACTAGAAATCATTCAAGTGACACAGACACAGGTTCAAAATGAACCACCTTCCATGTAAACGTGGCCTTAAGTTTAGCTGCATATGTAAAATGAAGAGCAATAACTAGAACAAGCTGCCTTAATTCTCCTAATGGTAAAACTAAATTCATCTCTTGTTTTACATAATACAATATTCTACACAGCACTTCAGTTCCTTAAGCTAAGAATTTAACAAAAAATTTCTATATGTGATGCAATGCAATATAATTAACAAATATAAAGAACTATCTTCTCAGATATCAAATAACTCTGGTGTGATTCCTTTTACTATGAATGATGGCATGAATTTAAAATAAAACAAGCTTTGCCCTGGCCTGGTGGTGTAGTGGTTAAATTCATGAGCTCTGCTTCAGTAGCCCTGGGTTCATGGGTTTGGATCCCAGGTGCAGACCTACATACCATTCATCAAGCATGCTGTGATAGCATCCCATATACAAAACAGAGGAAGACTGGAAAAGACGTTAGCTCAGGGCCAATCTTCCTCACTAAAAAAATAAATAAATAAATAAAATAAAGCAAGCTCTTTGTAGAAACATATGCATCTAGTTTCAGGCACTATTTTTTAATTAGAGATAATGTTATTGACCAGACTCAAGTACTGCAGCTATCAGCAATTATCTTTCAGATAAATATGGGCAGCTATGACATTCCTAGACCAATTCTGCAAGTCCTGACCATCTTGGTTATGTTATTGTTTCAATATAATCATTTAGGTTTTGTTAGAAAAGTTAGTGGAACTGTAAAATCTCAATATAAAAAGAGAGAGGGGAGAAACATTCATTTCCGTTGAATAAATGTTGAATATACAATTTTTTAAAAAGCTAGCCTAATTAATGTCCGTAAGCAGGAAGCAATTTTTCATAAATTAGTAGGTTATTATTTAGAAACATAGCTTTAAATTGCCTGAAAACCCAAATAAATACATATTGATTAATAATAATAGCCAACCATTATACAGCGTTTAATATGTTCTGGATACCGTTCTAAGTGATTTACATATTTTAAATCATTTTATTTCAAAACAACACTACAAAGTAGGAACTATTATTGTTCCCACCTTATAGATAAAGAAACAGAGGCACATTGAGTTAAGTAACTTGGCCAAAGTCACACAGCTAATATTTGGAGAAACTAGGATTCAAACTCAGTCCATCTTGCTCCAGAATTCATGCCCTTAACCATAAAAATTTTAAAACAACAATTCATTTGCAATAGTACCCATAGACAAAAATAGATGAGCGATCTTTCTATATAAAAAGCACTAGTAGCTGCAATAATTAAAGTCACGACACTTCTATTACGATGTTGAAGATGTTAGACAAAGAGATATTGGAGAAACGTCGGATATTGGAGAAAAGTAAAAGGGATCAATTGACACAAACATTTCGGCTGATTATATATGTGGCTACAGCATTCCTCTGTCTTGATTATATGGCATAACTGAGGGCGGCTCAACCTGGAGAAAGTGCTCCTAGCATTAGTGCCTTAACAATATTGTATTTATGTAACCATTGGTTTATTTATAAAGTGTTTTCTTCCACGGTTTACTAGAAGTCAATCAGTTCCAGCTACTGGGAGAGAACACAAATATGGAGTGGGAAAAATGGGTAAATTAATTGGGCTGTCAGAGTTGCTGAATCCTCCGGTTTTAGTAGAATCTTAACTATAGGTCACTTAAGTTTCTCCTTTCTGAAATATATTTATACTGGATATGTGAAACGTTAGGAATTTCTGTATTTGAGCAACCCTAACATAAAAACACATGAAGTACTTCAGTACTCTGCAACCATCACATGCAAAGTAGATCCCCGTCAATGAGCCAGCTGTGTTTACCATATACTGACCTAGGCATTCAGCCAGCTAGTGTCTGCATATATTTGTCAGAAAATCGTATAATACCTGATGATTCCTCTAGCAGATCTGCATACACATTAAATAAGAACAAACCATTTGAACACAAGGGAACTCCAGACTTGGAAATTCTTGGAATAGAAAATGGATGGTGGAAAGTTGGGAGAAAGAGAACTCCAATGGAAGTGGACACAAAGTGACGTCACAGGGTGATATGACCCAGATGGATTTACCATGACCTGACATCTGGTCTTCAGTCTCTCAATGCCAGAAACTGGGACTTACCCAGAAATAAGTGATAAAATGACCCTAACTAAATTCTCACAAAATAGGTGTATAATTAAGAATACCAACTTATTAATTCATAGTAGAGGATACCACTTCTAATGTCCACATATCCTCCAATATTTATGGCCAATAACTAGATCAGGAGGTTGATTGATGGCACAGAATTAAAGCAAAGCCCAAAGGCAGACATGGGGAGTATTTTACTCAAGCTATGATGAGGTTTAAAGAAATATTTCTTCCCACACCAAAGAACACACTTTGCACATGAAGGAGCTGAGTCCCTCAAATGGTGCATCTCTCTTCCTGGACAATGCTGGAGCTGAAACTCCAAAATTTGTCTCCCCTAAAAAGACCTTCTCTGTACAGGCCAATCCGTTTGTCCTTTAACTACATTTTTCTAAGTAGGTCTAGAGAATATGATTTCTATTCTCAATAGGTTTCGATTTTTGTTTTCTTTTACTCTCAAAAAGCAAACACGTTCCTATTATCTCCAAGTTCTTTGGAGGCACCTTCTTCTAACCCTCATTATTCATTCCCCATTATATGCTATGATTGACATATAAGGTTGGATAATTCAAGTTTTAAGTAAAGTCCGGGTCACTTCACAGTAGATCAATAATAACTGGGCAACTGCCATCAAAGGCTCGTGTAGGCTAATAAGAGTGATGTAGTTTCTGAAATGCTTCTTAATTCTCACCCTCAGCTGGTCTATAAATGTATGAATTTTCCCTCAACATCGCATTACCATTTTCTTTTTTCTTTCTACTGTTTCTCAAGGAGGATCACCTCCAATTGTACTGCCACCACACCCATAAAGGTGACCCACAAATCTGTATTTCAAGCACTAACTTTTCTCAGCATTTCAAAATCTATAGAGGGAAGCTTCCCATGGATCGCATGCTATTACCTCCAAATGTCAATCTCCCACGTGAATTCAGTATGTTCCTTTAAAAATGCAATGAAATCTAATAATCTCTGTGTTCCTCATTTCTACTGAGAGCACTACTTCTCAGACACTGAGATCTGGATGTGAGAATGTCTTTTCTCTGCTGCTGTCCATTCTACTCCAGCGTGTTTTTTTTCCCCCACATGTTTGAGAGGGCTATAGAAATGTCTTCCTAATTATACTCCCTATTTTCCATATCTCTATATTTCATTTTATTTTACACACTTCTACCAAATTATTCCTAAAGCCCAGCAATGATAACGCAAACTTCCTGCACAAAAAACTTCAGTAACTTTAGCCTTTACTTACCAAATAAAGCTCAAGGAGCCCTATGATTCTATGATTGCTCCAAACCCATCTTTCTGGGCTTATCTCAATTACTTTACTTTGATCTTTTCCATTTTATGCTTCGTGCATTTTACTGTATCACACTTTCCTCTTTGTCTGAAATCTCCTCCTCTCCAAGTTAGATTAATTCAATAACCCGTATTTGTTGGCAGTATCTAAATAGCTCATGTCATACACTGTTGTAGACAGCTAACATGAAGCAACAGATACATAAGCTCTCATGTTAAATTCACTTTTTTAAATGTGAGGAAATTTCCATAATACAGCAATGTTACCAAAGGGGTGGACATTCATTAAAATGTAAGAACTCTAAAAATACCATTAAACTTGAAACATATAAAGGAAAACAATTCAAGATTACCTTTCCTTTATGATCCATCTCGGATGTTCTTGGTTCTATGCTGCCTTCTTGAAGTCTCTCATCCCTCTTCCTCATCAACTGTCCACTCCCTCATCAACCAAAGTTCAACTCTGCGTCTGGAAATCATATATTCATTATCAGCATGACTCTAATAATTATCATCATTCCCTAGATTGTTTTAGTCATTTTGCTGCATATATCCCATGCAAGAAGATAAGCTTCTTGAGACTAAAGCTTGTATCTGATTTATCTTAGCATATTTATGTATCTAATATAGTGCCTTGTACAAAAGACAATTGAGTTATTAAATGATTTAATTATTCTCCACATTGTTGATGTTAAGAAACTTTGATGTTGGGGCTTGCCCCATGGCTGAGTGGTTCAGTTCACCCGCTCCGCTGCAGGCAGCCCGGTGTTTCGTTGGTTCGAATCCTGAGCGTGGACATGGCACTGCTCATCAAACCACGCTAAGGCAGCGTCCCACATGCCACAACTAGAAGGACCCACAAAGAAGAATATACAACTATGTACCAGGGGGCTTTGGGGATAAAAAGGAAAAAACATAAAATCTTTAAAAAAAAAAAAATTGATGTTAGGTAAATAAACAAAGTCTACTTCTGCACATGATCAAAAATTAAATTTTGTGTTGAGATGGGTTGTTGCCTTTCAAGTTGAGTGAGTTTAATGTGTTTGTAAAGATATGTAAGTATATCTATAAACTATATATGTATTACATATATGTTACATAGTATACAATATATAACTATATAGTTATATACATAAAAAAATATACAATTATATAGATGTAACCATATCATTATATTTTATGATAGTATAATATAATTATATATAATTATATAAACATAAGGTATGCATATATAATTATATATTATATATAATTATATTCAGATATACATATCCCCACCAATACCACCACCATTATCAACTTTCCACATTATTAAAGGACAGCAAAAATATTTGTACTATCCAAGTAAAGTCCCTCCTGCTCTCATTTGCTGGCTCTATTTTTCTAGCTTTTCCTATAGCTGCAGATTTTCAGATTCTGGAACAAATAATGAGCCACTACGGAAAGAGCCTCAAAGTAATATTGAGCTTTCATTCTTCATAGCTTCCCCTCCACCTGTATAGAATGGGTCTTTAAGGGCTCTTCACAAAATTTTATAAGCTATAGGGAGAGGGAAATATTGGCAAGCCATTGGCAAAGTCAAGCAATAAACAGCGGTGCATTAAAAAGGTTCTGTGTTTGTCATATATAAAGTTCTAAGCATATAGAAGGAGCAGCAGTCCTGAGTTTACTACTGTCCTCTCTGTGAATATTATAGGCCTTTTAAACTTTAGGGATTATCAAGTTTACCACCTACTTTGGAAGAAAGTGATTGGGCTTTAAAGAGGTTAAGTAAATTGTCCAAAAGTCAAGGAGCTAATTATCCCTGTCTTCAAATTCTTCAATTCCTTTTAAATCTCCCTCTTTACCCTCAGATCCTAGAAGAGTGGTCTGAGAGAGTGGACTCCAAAGAGATACTCTCTTCCTAGAAATCTAGCCATTTTTATTAAATTAGTCTGGAAAGTCAGGGAAAAGGGAGACACTTACTAACATTTTGTTTCTGTGAACTTAAGTGGCAGAAGATAGGATAGTGCAAAGGGATAAAGAGCAGGAAAGAGATTTGAACAAATAATTCAACTAGATAACAGAGCCCTTTTTAGCTCCATAATCTGTGATGTTTCTTCAGTTCTCCAAAGTATTTAGAGTCATTAAATATTGATACAGTTTCCCAGTCATCTCCCCACTTTCTTTTCTAGCAATTCCAGACATTCAGGTACAGTATTCTTTAAAAAGTTAGTTAATAAATATAATTAACAGGAAATACTACATAGTACATAAAACAAACATTAAACTTATAGCTGAAATACACATTGAAATTTCTTGGATATTTTTAGCTACAGAGCTCATTGTCGTTATCTGCAGTCATTGTTTTATTTAGTTTTCTACCTGGACCTACAAAACTCCAGGGTACCCAAATGTAGCTTCCCAACTTTCCCAGGATTCTTTTGCACACAGTGATTCTTGGATGCAGCCAGGAGGTCATGGTCAGGTCCGCCTGGGACAAGCCATAAACCATTGCATCGCTTTTCCATCTGCTCAGGCTCCGCTTCCCAATTACTTGGGCTGTGACTTTTCACGTCTCAAAATCCGACAATAAATTTTATACTGCATAACACCATAACATCACTCCAAAGGAGGGGAACTGTATCACTTTTATTGTATTGATGGTTGTCAGTTGTTTTCTTACTTTCTATCTGTTTTTTTTTTTTTTTTGGCCATAGAGTCAATTTCTCCTCCTGTAAGTTCTCTGGTGGCCCTTCACTCTACTCCATCTGCCCTCTGGTGGTGACCTTCTTTATATCCTATCCATTTCACAGTCTAATTATGCTTACATTTTCCAAAGAGCATAGAAATTCCTACCTACACTATTGAACATCAGATTCAACTATGTTTATATAGAGACTATTGTCAAATGACTGTAATAAACATAGTTTTTATATGGATCTAAACACACACATATATATACAGACTCACATATTTATTCATAGACTTGTACCCGCACACACACACACACACACAGCAGCCTGGATGTAGCATTATTATCTTTCATGCAATAAAAGCAAAGGAAATAAAATATTACCAAAACTATTTGTTAGCTTTTTCATTTCTACCGCCACTGCGCTTACGTCCATCCATGCCTATATCTGCATTTGAGAGCCCTGCTCAAAGATATGAGGCATCAGCTCCTATTTGATATACTCCCAGGTCTTGGCTGAGAGCATTTCATCAGAGATGAACTGTGCTTAATGCAATCACTGGAATGAAAGCAGTGAAGAGAGTGCAACTCCCTGCCAAGACACTCTGCTGTATTGTGCTCTTGTTCGCTGGCTATTCCAGAAAGTATGTAACTAGTACTAATAAGTCACTGGCTGCAGTTCCAGAAAGAGCAGCGGGAACAAAAATGCTGACCTCGGTACATTTGTCCTCACTTTACAACCCATGAAATTCTCACTGATTGATCTACACGGCAATGCATCCATCCATTCCATTACCGTTCTTTCCAGGAGCCTTTTAGGAACTTGCAAAATCAATATAATTCTGTAAATAAAATGGATCTCCATCAATATGGCTATCAATATGATAACAGAAAAAGTTGTCATATTTTAACTGGTAGTTATTTAAACCAAAAAACAGGGGGGAGGTGTTATTCTATCACAATGATCCAATTTTATTTCAGGAAAATAATGTAATTACTACTAAAGTAATAAGATAGGTATTACGCTAATTGAAATTCAATTAAAGCTTTTTAAGGTTCCATATTTTTTTTTTTTTTTTTTTTTTTTTTTTTTTTTTAATTTTTTCCTTTTTCTCCCCAAAGCCCCCCGGTACATAGTTGTGTGTATTCTTCGTTGTGGGTTCTTCTAGTTGTGGCATGTGGGACGCTGCCTCAGCGTGGTCTGATGAGCAGTGCCATGTCCGCACCCAGGATTCGAACTAACGAAACACTGGGCCGCCTGCAGCGGAGCGCGCGAACTTAACCACTCGGCCACGGGGCCAGCCCCAAGGTTCCATATTTTAAGTTAAAGATGCATCAAAACATTTCCCTAATTGGAGCTCATATGTGATCAAATTCAAAATATATATAAATGTGAAATAAATTGAATAAACAGATTTTTTTCAGTGGAAAATAGAGTAACAGACATTTTTCTTTCAATCGGTTATAATTCTGGAACTATTGTATAAAAGGATAAAGATGATTCAGAATGTAAATTGCTGTACATATGGGAAAATAATCTATTTTAATGATGAAGTTGTGTAACAAAATGCTTTTCCATAGGAAAGGCAAATTTGAGCCTGACAATACACATTTTAACTCATACATAACTTTTCAGACAAAATTCTTTTTTCCTGGAGTTTTTCTATTTAAAATCCCAGAGAAAAAATGAGTGTTTTAAATTTTATACAGCAAGAAAATGTTCTTACTGTGGATAAACATAAAAATACACAACGTGAATTATAACAGAACTAGATGTGCAGTCACACAAGTCAACCTAATGGTAAAGAAATAGCTACTGGAATGAAGCATTTCTCCTAGTAAGGCCAGCATCCCCAGGTATATGAGAAAGGAACAGACACACACACACACACACACACACGCACACACATGCACACACATCTATATACTTTCCTTGTCATTTTTTTTTTAAATGAAATGCCCTCAAACTTTTCAGGCAGAGGCAGCATTTATTTCAGAGGTGGATGGCCTCTTATCTGGGAAGGTTGTTAATGGATCATTCTAGATTTACAAAGTTCATCCCAGGGCCTGGTATAGGATAAAGGTTGAAAGCAAAATTGTCCTGCAGAATAAAGAATTTGGAGTCTGAGAGAGGTAAGTAACTTAAGAGAAGTTAGGAAGAAAGATCTTGACCACTGAGGTGGATTATTAGAGGAAAGCAATGTTGAAAATGCTGGAAGTGGAAAGATATGGGGAAACATATTTAGCATATTCAAGTTGAAGTTGTCAGCTGTGTTGCGTTATCCTGAATCCTTGCATTTAAAAATGCTAATAATGGGGGCCAGCCTGGTGGTCTAGTGGTTAAGTCCACATGCTCTGCTTCGGTGGCCAGGGATTTGTGGGTTCAGATCCCAGGCGCGGACCTACATACCACTTATCAAGCCATGCTGTGGTAGGCGTCCCACATATAAAGTGAAGAAAGAGGGGCACAGATGTTAGCTCAGGGCCAATCTTCCTCAAAATAAATAAATAAATAAAATTAAAATGCTACTAACGTAGTTATTTTTAGTTGATTTCTTTGGAGGAGGGAAATGACAAAGAAAAAGTTGGTTGGAGAGAAAACATGAATCACAGAAACAATGATGGAGGGATGAATAACGATACAGTAGGAGAAGAAATTCGGGATTAGAAGTGTCCAGACAACATTAATTCCTTGAAAGTCGTCAGAAATAATGAAGAGGGTGCTGGTTTCACATTGTACATGGGCAGTGGATTTAAGCTATTTTAAGTAGATATTAGAGGAAAATTTGGCTACTCAGGATAACCCAAAACCTCTGTCATTCATCTTTAGCACTAGGTAGAGACACGAAGCACAAACCATTGCTGTATTATAGAAACTGATAATTTAGAATGATGCAAATGTGAAATGAGATGAACAGGAAATAATATTTTTCCTGTACCTCACAGTAAGTGGCATTTAGATGTCAAATTAAGCAATCTGATCGGATTGTTACACTGAGATGATTATACAAGGTGCTTGTCTTAGCTCAGGCTTCTATAACAAAATATCATAGACCAGGTGGCTTAAACAACAGATCCTCATTGCTTGAAGTTCTGGAGGCTGAGAAGTTCAAGATCAGGTCACAGTATGATCTGGTTAGGGGGGAGGCTTGCTTTCTGGCTTGTAGATGGCCATCTTCTTGCTGTGTCCTCACATAGCAGAGAGAAAGAGAGGAAGCCAGCTCTCTGGTGTCTTTTCCTATAGAGACACTAATCCCATCCTGATGGCTCCACCATCGAGACCTCATCTAAACTTAATCAGCTCTCAAAAGCCCCACCTCCAGATATCATCACATTGGGGGCTAGGGCTTCAACGTATGAATCGTGGGGGACAAACTACACAATTCAATCAATAGCAATGCCTCATAAAAATGACTTATGCATTATGTGTGTGTGTGTGTGTATGTGGAACATATTTATATATACAGGAACATATCCATATATGTGTATATAGACAAACACATATATATAGGAACATATACATATATACATGCACATATGCAACTTCTTTATTGAGGGGATTTTCTGCTTCTCTAAAACTTCCTCTGTAAACAATCTACTCTACACAACTTACACTTTGCATCCTTTCAGCCCTAGAACGTATGTGCTTACAAACACACAACTTGCACACAAAAACAGGATAAGCTGCTAAGTGAATATGTAACTTATAACAAATAATTATTTCTCTTGGGAAAATGTCAAGGTCCAGGTAAGACACTCAGAGGTGGCTTCTTTTAGGATGATGATTAGCTTTCCTCTAAGAGATGATATTCTCCATCCCCAGGCTGTGTGGTGGATAGGAAGTGTTTTAAAGGATGATATTAACAGTGAACTGAGACATTGTGCAAATTTTTTCTGAGTCAACTTTATAATGGGACTCTACTATTTCGATCAAAAAATTTCAACTGCCCCCAAAATCAAAGATAATTATACATTAAAAATAGAAGTAAATCCTAATTTCAAACCAAAGTATTTTAATATTGTGCATTTCACTCCTCTTCTTCCATTATGTTAGAGAATCAAGAGTTGATTGCCTTTGTGAAAGAAAAGGTAAGATGCAAAGAAGACATGCTTTAAGGCAGAGATGGTATTTTACAAACTCATTTGTCCATTAATTCATTTAGCAAGTACTTATTGAATACCTACCAGGTCTTGAGTACTGTACTAGGAACAAGGAAGACAGAAATGACTGAGTTGTACCTGTTCTCAATCAGTATCTGATCCTGCATTCGTGAGAGAGAACCCACTCTAACAAAGCACAACAATGTGTGATGATAGAGGTAGATTGGACTTCTGTGACAGCTCAGAGAAGTCTGCAGTTTAGAAAAGACTTCCAAGAATGAGAACTTTAGTGCTAGAAAAAGAATTGACCAGATGAAGGAGTGAGAGACAAATGGACAGAATTCAGCAGATACATGACAGTTACAAAAAGGAGACGGAAGAAAATAGCTGGTAGAGTCATGGGGTCACTCTTTGCTTCCACCAAGGCGACTCTGTTTTTGTCTGTTCTGTATTTTTGAGTCTCATCTAAGATTTTATTTAAGTGAAGCTTCATGAAAATAAAAAGATCAAGAGCTTATAGCAGGGAACTGTGAGAAGTTTGAAATAGCTGGAACTAAGAGGGCACGTGTGGAAGTGGTAGAAAATTAAATTAAAAAAATTGGCAAAGGACAAATTGTAAACTTGATTAAACAAGAACCTAAGTGTTACAACATGAAATGGAGCTTTCCTCTTATATAAAGATAAAAGACTTTAATCAGAATTGGCATCACCACACCTCAGTAGAAAAACAAAACAAAACAGAGAGAGCCTTTTATTTATGGTAAGTATGATTTCTCTTATAATGCAAGCATGGCTTAGGTGGGTCAAGAAAAAGCAAAATTCTTCTTATTCACAATAATGGTAAAATATATTGTTCTGAAAAGAGCAAGATCAAAGTCAGGCTAACAAGAAAAAACACATTTTTTTTAACTTAACTTTTTTCCAGATGAACTTTCACCTTGGTGTGATGTGTTTATATCTTAGGTAACCTGGTAAAGACTAGTGCTCTAAAATGGCATATAGAACTGGAATCAATGCCATTTCCCATCTCCTACAGATTGAATGTTTGTGTCTTCCCAAAATTCACATGTTGAAATCTTAACCCTCAGCGTGATGGTATTAGGAGGTGGGACCTTTGAGAGGTGATTAGATCATGAGGGCAGAACCACGTGAATAGGATCAGTGTCATTATGAAAGAGACCCCAAAGATGTCCCTTGGCCCCTTCTGACGTGTGAGGACACAGCAAAAACATGGCTGTCTATGAACCAGGAAGCAGGTCTTCATCATACACTAAATCTGTTGGTGCCTTGATCTTGGTTTTCTCAGCCTCCAGAACTGTGAGAAATAAATTTCTGTTCTTTAGTAACCATCCAGTCTAAGGTGTTTTTGTTTTACCAGCCTGAAAGCACTAAGATGCCATCCCTGACTCTTTGGTTGGCTTCAAGATAGGAGCCATCCATTAGCATTTGGCTGAACCTTGAAGTGTCATCCACGTTTTCAAGACTTAAGGTAGAATTTCCTCCTCTTGAGAGAGAGGTGAAGTGCCTTGAGGGAGGAGGTAAAAGCCCTAGAATGATGGGTTTAAATGCATAGGTGAAGATGGAAGGAAAGGTAAGAGACCATTAGCCTCAGTCTGAAAGGTTTTCACTTGCCTAATACAAAGACTACTAAGTCTACACTGTGTCTGTCTTTGTTCCTCAGCCCATGTACTAACATTCTGAAAGTGTTGTGGCCCTTTGGTTGCAGGACCTTTATTACCTATATTGTAGTCCATTGTGTTTAGTGTGAAGGAAATGAGCATGGTAAAATGGCCCAAAGAAATGATGGCAGACTTAGAGGTACAAGCATAGGAGCAGAGAGTCAACTTCACCAAACCACCTCCACCTTTCCCTGGGTGGATTATAAAGTGAAGCCATCTCTGTTTATCAACAGCAGCCGGGAGATCCACAAGCTGACAGTGGCAGAAGAGATCATCCAAGTACAAAAATAACAAGATCAGGAAAAGAAACACGTGCGTACCTAAATTACAAAAGAATGGAAAACTCATCATGCAGGTGTTGGAGACTCATTGAAGGATTTATGCAGAAGAACATAGATATGTAAGTATTAAAAGGGACATAAGAGCATTACATGTCCTCTTCCTCTGTATATATTTTTTCATTACTCTATGAAAATGTATATCTTGCTTAGAAAGCTTATTCCATTGCCAAAGCCAATTGCTCAGATATATCTCTGCATATAGAAAAATAGATTGATAGATACATAAATAGATGCATAGATAATTGAGATAGAAGATATAGTTGTAGATAAACATATATCCAAGATCTGTGAAGAGTCTGAGATTTTAACCTACTTGCAAACTAAGTTTTAACACTAGCAGAAGACATGAGACTCCTGGTTCGGAGAAAAAAGACTTTATTACTCACAGCACAGGAGGTAGCATGAGCTTCAGGTTCACACAGGTTCCCATTGGAGCAATGCCTAGGTGAATGCCACAGGCATTTGTTTGTACGCACACATACATAGGATTGTGTACAGTTGAGGAGCCTTGAGCTCATCCAATCTTATAAGCCCCCAATCTTATAAAGAGGGCTGCAAGCAAACTAGCTCAATCTTCGTCTTGTAAGAAGATAGCATATTTATAATCCTGGACAGCAAACTTACCTGTTTTCTACCCCAAGGAGACATTGGTTGCTATGCAAACTTCCTGTAAAGATTGTCCAGAATAAAACCTGATGCAAGATATGCAGAAATAAAAGGAAAATGGTGAATTATATATGTGTGTATGCATGTGTATGTGTATGTGCATTTTCTTCTAATTACTTCATAATTTTGAATATTTGGTTCTTTAATACATACAGACTTTAATTTTTTGTAAGGTCTCAGAAGACATTTTCTGTTACATATACAAAAGCATTCTAAGTGAAACAGAGAAGTGGACTATTTAAGTTATATAATTATATGTGTGTGTACACACAGGCATGGAAAGGAGACCAGAAATAATGGACATTAAACAGTTGACAGTGGTTACCTAGCGAGAGGGGTCCAGAAATGAGTATATGCAAAGAGCTTTCATATTTTGTTTCAATTGTCTATACTGTTTGCCTCTTATACAAATAAAACAAATTCATGAATTACATACATATGTATTAGTCAGCTTTCTCCAGGTGATGCTGAAGTTACAAAGAATCCCAAATTATCAGTACACGACAACAGTAAATCTTTATTTCTGATTTGGTTATGCTGGCTTCACTATGGCTCTGTTCTACATTGCAGAACACGAGCTGAAAAAATATCAACTACCTATAAAGTAGGTTTCCCATGGCAAAGAAAAAAGAGCAATCAGAGAGCCACAAAATGACTGTTAAATTTTCTGCATAGACCTGGCATATATCCCTTTCTCTTATATTTCATTGGCCAAAACAATGACCACAAGTAAAGTCAGTGAGGCAAGTTATATAATCTATTTTCAGAGATGGTAAGAAAAACAATTAGGAACAATAATAAAATAATACTACACACAACTTATAAGAAAAAGAAAAAATAATTTTTTAAAAATAATAGAAGAGTAAAAGAAGTAAGAAATGAAGAAAAAAGAAAGGAAAGGAGGGAGATTTAGCTACTGTGTTGGTAATAAGCTGGAGATGAACCAGACTGCAGACAGAGGCACCAGCTACATGGCTCTCGCTGTCATCTCTAAAAAATAATGAGACCGCTAGCAGGCATATCCAGTAATGATGTAGGACCGATAGTGCTATGACTTTCATAATTATTAAGGGAACATTATCTAAGATAATTTTTAAAACAAAGATCATGAGAAGATCAAACATTAAATATTTTAATAAAAAGATGGAAGCACCTGGATAAATTGTTACTGAAGGTCAATTTTCTCTGTGTGAAAATTCAGCAATTTATCCAAAGCCAACATATTAGCACTTTCAACATTCTAATTTGTTATTCCATTAAATATAAAGGTTATAAATTGGAATGCATACTAAAGTTATAGGAATAGATTTGTATTGGAATGATTTAAATAATTTATGGTATTGCCTATCCATGAAACAAATGTTTCTATCTCATTATTTTAAGATCCTGTTATGGACTGAATGCTTATGTTCCCCCAAAGTTCACATATTGAAGCCCTAGCCTCCGATGCCTCAGTGTTTGGAGACGGAAGCTTGAGAAACCGTTAGGTCAGGAGGACAGGGCCTTGGTCTAATGAAATTAGTGCCATTACAAGAAGAGACACCAGAGAGCTTGCTCCACCAATTGAGGACACACCGAGGTGAGTATTTGAGCCCCCACTGGAGCTTGACCATGCTGGCACCTTGATCTCAGCTTTCAGCCTCTAGAACTGTGAGAAAATGAATTTCTGTTGTGTAAGCCACTCAGTCTATGGTATTTTGTGATGTTAGTCCAAGCTGACCACAACAGATTGTTAACAAAATAAATAGGGGTACAGACATGGTAGACCGAAAAAAAACCAAACCCTTCAAAATGTTTCAATATTTGAACATTCAATAAATATGTAAATAATCAGGAATAATAACACTCTTCTTTGGAAACCAAGCCATATCTATCTGTCCCAAATAATGGAAAGGGCATTTGCCAAGACGGAGTGTTTAAATAATATCACACATTTTTTACAATTTGATCTTGTGCTTCCTTCAGCTAATTTGAAGAATAGATTTTTCCAAACAGATTAGTTAATACCTACTACTATGGCCAACTCTTTATGGCTCCTCGTGCTGCACTCCATTGAATGTAGAATGAATGAATGATCTCATCCTGACTTGAGAGTAGACT
This sequence comes from Equus caballus, assembly GCF_041296265.1. NCBI lineage: Eukaryota > Metazoa > Chordata > Mammalia > Perissodactyla > Equidae > Equus > Equus caballus. The sequence goes on along the minus strand of NC_091709.1, from coordinate 23,644,267 downwards.
GTAAGTCCCCAAGAATCAGCCTTGTCACCCTCAGCTCCTGGACTGACTTTCTAAAATGTTTTTCACCCACATAGCTCCACTCTATACCCTATTTAAAGTACAGAAACATCTCAGGCCATTATAATGTTCATTTTGCCAGTTCAAAGCTGTTCTAGTTATGTAAAAAGGTGGAGATAAGATGGGACTACTCCTACCAGCTACCTGTGTGGATGGCAGTGAGCACCAGGAATAGTAATAAAAACATTTATTGAGGACTTTTTATGTGCCAGACATGGTAATAAGAATTTTATACTAATTATCTAATTTAATCACTAAAATAACCCTCTGACAAGGATATGGTTATTACTACCACTTTACAAATGAAGAAACTGAAATTAATGGAATTTAAGTAAATATCTAGGTTATTTACTACCCATCATAGGAATGATCACATGAAAAAGACACCAAAGTTGGAAAACAAAACACAGATTAAGATGCAGACATCAATTTGCTCTCTATGCCATCTCCTTGCTGCACTGAAAATCTGTGTGTAGAGAGAAACTCCTCAGCTTTCCAAAATATATTTGGTTAAAAGGATCTCTGTCCTAGAGATACAGGCTTTATTAGGATCCACACATGCACATGCACACACGCACGCGCACACACACACACACACAAAGAGAAGACACTAGAGTTGCATTTATTACGCAACATGATGTATACATTTTTTGCCTTGCAACTGCCAAGCATTCATTAGCCACGTTCCAGGAACATCACACCATTTGTGTATTATCAGAAACTTATTCGAATATGATTTTCCCAAGGATAAGTGGCCCACAGGGAGAGTTTGATGGATGTCCTCCGGCAAAGGATTTTTAATGGATTTTTACTTCTGCCTAAGTTGCTTTAGTTGAGGCTCTGTTGACGGTTAGGCAATGCCAGATGACCTATAGTGTCCCTTCTAAGTCTCAAGCTCTATTACAGAGACCCTAATATTCTGAAGAACCCAAGAACCTCCATCATCTATTATTCAAATTCATGGAATTTCCTCTCGTGCTGTTGCATAAGATTTTCCTTTTAAATACATTAAATTATTCAATTCACTTCCATTTTCCTCCAGTCCACCCCTACCCCCTTCAAACACAATGCACTCTGAATATATGCTGCCAGGAGGAATAATTCCTGCAAATTAATAGAGCTTGTCATAGAAAAATGTCAACTTAGTATTGGAATAACGGAGCAATAAACCAAAAGCAATTCCACAAAGTAATGGTACATGGCTAAAAAAGCAAATCTGTCCTTTGTCAGGCTTTTGGTGAGTATTAATACGAGATCTAATCTTGTTAAGACAAAAATTATTTTTCTTAAGGCATTTTGCATGGTAGAATTTTATTAAAATAAACCCACCATTGTTTTCTTTTTTTATCATTAGGAAAACTCTCATTTTTATAGATATTATTGCTGCAGAACATACAGCAATCGACAGTGAAGAAAATCCAATAAAATATAAGGCAGTTTTGTTTGTTAAACATACTTAAAAATCTTAGTACATCCATCTTGTGTGACTAAATTTGGCACCATATGGAAGAAGGAAACAACACAAAACTACTAAACGGAATCTAAATTATTTGGGTGAAGAATACATCCCACTTCAAATTTAGGGGGCTAGAAGAATTATATATAGTTTCATAAATCTACAATGAATTCTGTAGCATTGCCATTACTAAGGATGGAAACATTAAAGTAATTTATAGAGAAGAGTTTTATAAATATAAATGTAAAATATGCATGTAAGCACATATAAATGAGATGATATGTGGGAATATATTTTGATATGTAAATTGCACATATTATGGATCCTCTTATTAAATACTACATTCTCCAAACCCCATTCCCTTTTACCATAGCATTTATCCCCTCCTAAAATTATAAGTTACAATTATACTTAGTATGTTAATTGCTTATTGCCTAGCTTCCAATAGAATATATGATCTTGCAGGGTGGAATCCTCTTAAAAAATCTTTTTTATTACATGAAATCTCGAACATGTGCCAAAGTAGACAGAATGGTATAATGCACCCCATGTACCCTTCACCCAATTTCAACAATTATCAACTCACGCCTATCTTTTTACATCTATAGTCGTATATTCTAAATACGTCTTGGATTATTTTAAAGTAAATCCAAGACCACACATCATTTCATCTGTAAATATTTCAGCATGTATTTCTACAAGTTAGAGACTCTTTGTAAAATGTGTAATTGCAATGATACTCACATCTAAACAAAATTAATAGTAATTTCTTAATGCCATCAACTATCTAATCAGTGTTCTAAATTCACATATTGTGTCACCGATCTTTTTACAAATGTTTCTTTGAAATCAAGATCCAAATAAGTCTCGTCACTAAAAAAGAAATGTAAGAGTCTGAGGCATGGTGAGTACTAAGCTGTGCTTATTGCTAAGTAAGGAAGGGAAACTTGATCCAACACAAAGGGTTTAGGTTCTGTGGGCCAGGGTCTTCAAGGTAAGCGGCAAAAATAATCAGAGACCATTAGTTGAAGTATTGAGGATTTACTCCTGTGCAGGAAGATACAACAGCCCCTTTGAAGTTTATCATGCAGACCAAAGGCAAGGATAGGGATGGTGGCAAAGCAAAAACCTCAAAGTATCATAAGGAAAAGCGATTGGTCTCTTTAAAACAAACTCCTTGGCTTGTTGGTTCAGGAGGCTGAGCAGAGGCAAGTTGCTGACCTCCATTCCCTTTACTGAGTACAAATGGTACAACTGAGTCACAGACTGCAGACAGTCCCAAAGTTTCCTGTCAGGCTTTTGTTCTGCTGATTCTGACCAATTTTCCACGAAATTCTGGCCCTACCTGCCTAGTAACTTACAACCTCTTACACCTTCCAGACTCCAGGATCATGCAGAAGGCAAGTCCTCATGCAGGTGCTCAAAGCTCAGAGAGATTTTCTTTATTAATGCATTGTAATTGCTTGATTTGGCTCTTGCACCTCTAAGTTTCCACTTCATTTTTTACTTAACTTCCAATTTATTTTTTGACTTAAAAGTTATTTCTTGAGTTTTCTAGAGTCCTTTACAGAAGAGATTTTGCTAACTTTCCCTGTGATAGCATATGTCACGGTCCTTTGCTGACTAAGTTTCCACATATTGATGGTGAGACCTAGAAGCTTGACTAAATCCAGCTTCATTTTTTTTTGACAAGTCCAGTTCATGTGTGGTGTTTTGTTCTTTTTCAGGAAGCATATGATGTTTGGTCGTCTTTTTGTATGTTAACAGTGTTTGATGATCAGTTCCTAGATTGATTAATTCATTAGAGGCTAACAAATGATGATATCATTCCTTCTATCACGCCTTCTTCTCTCAATTGATGGAAAACTTCTGTAAATAGAAACCTCCTCTCATCGAATATTTGGTTATGCAATGAAATGGTTTATTTAGAAAAGTAGGATAAATGTTTAATACTTTTTTTTTATAGATTTTATTTTTTTTCCTTTTTCTACCCAAAGCTCCCCGGTACATAGTTGTATATTTTAGTTCTGGGTCCTTCTAGTTGTGGCATGTGGGATGCTGCCTCAGCGTGGTTTGATGAGCAGTGCCATGTCCGCACCCAGGATTCGAACTGACGAAACACTGGGCCGCCTGCAGCAGAGCGCGCAAACTTAACCACTCGGCCACGGGGCCAGCCCCTAATAGTTTTATTTATCAGATTTAAAAATGGGTTCATTCCTTAGCATCCTGAAAACATGATTTTGGTAAACAGAATCCTAAAATGACCCTCAATAACTTTTGCCCTTGCGTAAGCCTCTCTTCTTGAGTATGGGCAGGATCTGTGAACATGATAGAGTATCACTCCTGTGACAATGATGCATTATGTGACAAAGGTGAATTGAATTGAACTGAACTGAACTGAATAAAATCAAAAGCAAGATTATCCCCATTGGTCCTGAGTTAATTAAGTGATTAAGAATTAAAAGAGGGACTAGGACCCTCCCTGAGAGAGATTCTCCTGCTTGCTTTTAAATCACGTATGAGATAGAGGAGAAAGGCATTACAAACCAAAAGTACATTAAAATAGTAGCTTTTATTTTCACCTATGTAGTTACTAGTGTGATTGTTCCTTATTTCTTCTAATGAATTCAAGTTACTGTCTAGTGTCCTTTCATTTCAGGACTCCTTTTAGCACTTCTTATAGGACAGGTCTGCTAGCGATGATTCTCTCAGTTTTATTTGAGAATGTTTTCATTTCTTCTTTGCTTTTGAAAAATAATTTTGCCAGGTATAAAATTCTTAGTTAACGGGTTTTTTTTCTTTCAGCTCTTTAAATATTTCAGCTCACTGCCTTCTAACTTCTATGGTTTCTGATGAGAAATCTGGTTAATCTTATTAAAAATTCCTTATATGTGACAAGTCACTTCTCTCTTGCACTTTCAAGATTCCATTTTTGTCTTTGACATACAAGTGAGACATACTTATCCTGGTTTCCTTTAGTTCATTGTCTGCGATTTCCTTCCTCTCTTTGAGCATACTTAAGACAGATGCTTTGAAGTCTGTGTCTATTAAACCCAATGTCTGGGTTTTTTCAAAGAGGGTTTATACTAACTTCTTTACTTCCTGTGAATGGGCTATACTTTCTTCTTTCTTGAGTGATGTCAGCAACATGGCAACATAAGATGTTCCTCATTTTTATCCTTAGTTTTTAATCAACAAACTAAACATCAATATATGAACAAAAGTGCCTTGGTGGGTCTTTTGGGTCCCAGGACCTTACTCCAAGGGCCTTGGGAGGAGTCTTGTCCACCAGTGAAGCTGGTGAGAGACAGACAAACCTCTATACGGGCTTTGGAACCAGAGGAACCAGTAAAACAGCCTAGACTCCTCTCACCACTGTCAGGGAAAAGTCAAATAAGTGCTGACCCAGGAAGACACTCACACATGAGAGAGAACTTGCAGAAGTCCAGCCTTCCCAAAGGGAGACTCCAGCACACTGTTGGTGAAAAAAAGAAAAATATGAGTTTGATCACAGACAAGAAAGTAAGAGAAACTTTCCCAGTACCACCCCTCCCCAGGGAAACACTGAACAAGTCTGATTTGGTGGAGGCAACCTTTCCCATGGAGAAAAAGAAAGCAGTGAGTGCATGACTACCCCAAACAGTGGGACATGGCTAGAGAAACTCATTTCTCTCCATAAGCACCCAGACTACTAAGGTGGGAGCTCTATAAATGGAGGATACGGGAAAAGAGGCAGAAAAGAATTTAAAACATATTTAAAGGGATTAGCCACCCACAAGCCCCTGGGCTTACCATCCTGAGGGATATTCCTAACAGGTCCATGGCCACCCTCTATACACCAAGTGCTAAACCCACACCTCCCACCACTCTCCTTGTGTGTGTTTCCAAATTCGTTAGCAAGAACAAGCTCTGATACACAGGGGTCACTCAGAAAACAGGCAACAATTAGTGGGCAAAGAAGAAACCACAGATTTGAGATAGAGTGCCTCCTTCTAGAAAACAAAAGAGAAGTTTCCAATTTCCAGCCTGATGAATTGTAAGAACCAGAGAAGATAAGAAAGCTTAAAAATTTGGGCACAAGAGACAGAAAGAAGAGTGCAGTAAGTTCACCTCACAAACATAGAGGAAAAACTCAGATAATAACCGTACCATAGAACATAACACCCTTTCTGCTAAAGGCAATTAGCACAGAGTTAAGGCAGTATCTGCTACTTCAAATACAAAAGCACCAGCACATAACTATAGGAATATGAAAAATGAAAGAAATATGACATCACAAAAGAAATGACAATTTTGAGCAACCAAGCTCTAAGGCACAGTATATCACAATCTGATAAAGAATTCAAAATGGTGGTCATAAAGATACTCAATAAGTTACAAGAAAACTCAGAAAGGACATTTGATGAAATCAGAAATAAAATATATGAACAAAATGAGTTCCTTTCCAAAGAAATTGAAATTAGAAAAAAAGAACCAGACAGAAATTATGGAGCTGAAGAATTCAATAAATGAGATGAAGAATGCAACAGAGAGCATCTGTATCAGGGCAGACTGGATGGGAGAAAGAATAAATGACTTGGAGAATAGGAATTTTTTTTTTAAAGATTTTTTTAAATTTGTCTCCTTTTTCTCCCCAGAGCCCCCCGGTACATAGTTGTATATTCTTCGTTGTCGGTCCTTCTAGTTGTGGCATGTGGGATGCTGCCTCAGCGTGGTTTGATGAGCAGTGCCATGTCCGCGCCCAGGATTCGAACCAACAAAACACTGGGCCGCCTGCAGAGGAACGCACGAACTTAACCACTCAGCCACGGGGCCAGCCCCTTGGAGAATAGGAATTTTGAAATAACACAGAAGAGATGAAAGAACAGAGATTTTTAAAAAGTGAAGAAAGCCCATGTAAGCTATGGGATTCCATCAAAAACACAAATCTAAGAATTATCAGAGTTCTAGAGGGAGAAGTGAGGGAGAAGGGGGGGAACGTTTATTTAGGGAAATAATAGCTGAGAACTTCCCAAACCTGGGGAGAGGCTTGGACATACGAGTCCACAAGGCTAATATATCACTCTATTTTCTTAATGCAAAAAAAATTCTTCTGCAAGATACATTATAATGAAACTGTCAAAAATTAATGATAAAGAAAGAATCTTAAAGGCAGCCAGATGAAAAAAAAGAATGTGACCTACACAGGAACCTCTATTCATCTATTAGCTGATTTCTTAACAGAAACTCTACAGGCCAGGATACAATGGGAGGACAAATTCAAAGTGTTGAAAAATAAAAATTGCTAGCCAAGAATACTTTCTCTCGCAAAGTTACGAAGGAGAAAGAAAGGATTTGCCACACGAACAAAAGCTCAGACAGTTCACCACCACTTCTAATTTGCAAGAAAAGCTGAAGTGCATTCTTCAAGCCAAAATGAAAAGATGCTAATCAGCAACATTAAAATATGCAAAAGTACACAATACATGGGCAAAGGTGAAAAATATACAGTCAGACCTCATAAGTGTAACTATTACTAGCATGGTACATTAACCACTCAACTATAGTATAAAGGTTAAAGGAAAAGAGTAGTAAAAATAACTATAGCTACTATAAAATGTTAACAAATACACAACATAAAAAGAGGTAAATTGTGACATCAATAGTATAAAAGGGAGAAGTAAAGGAGTGGAGCCTTTATAAGAGATTGAAGATATGATGTAATAAGACTAAATGGGCTGTTTTATCTATAAGTTGTTTTATGTAAGCCTCATGGTAACTGCAAAGCAAAAACCTAGAGAAAATCCACACAAGACAAAAAAGCAAGCAATAGAGCAAACCACCATGGAGAATAATCAATGGACAAACTAGGCAGAAACAAAGGGAAAAAGAAACAATGGAAATACAAGACAATCAGAAAACAATTAATAAGATGGTATTAGTAAGTCCTTACATATCAGTAATTACTCTAAATGTAAATGGGTTGAATTCACTAATTGAAAGGCACAGAGTGGCTGGATAGATCAAAAAATAAGACCTAACTTTATGCTCCCTACAAGAGACCCAACAAGTCTTAAGGATGCACATAGACTCAAAGTGAAGGGATGGAAAAAGATATTCCATGCAAGTAGAAACCAAAAGCAAGTGGGGATAGCTATACTTCTATCACACAAAATAGACTTTAAGCCCAAAACACTAACAAGAGACAAGGAAGGTCATTATATAATGATGAAGAGATTGATCAAGAAGATATAACAATTGTAAATAAATATACACGTAACATCAGAGCACCTAAATATATTAAGCAAATACTAACAGATATGAAAGGAGAACTAGACAGTACAATAAGAACAGGGGACTTCCATATTCTACTTTCAACAATAGATAGATCACCCAGACAGAAAATCCACAAGGAAATAATGGATTTCAATCAAACATTAGACCGGATGGACCCAACACACATCTATAGAACATTCCATTCAACAGCAGCAGAATATACCTTCTTCTCAAGTGCACATGGAACATTCTCAAGGATACATCATATTATAGGACACAAAACAAGTCTTAGTAAATTTAAGAAGATTGAAAACATACCATGTATCTTTTCTGACCACAATGTTATGAAACTAGAAATCAACAACATGAAGAAAGCTAGAAAATTTACAGCTATGTGGAAATTAAACAACACACTCCTGAATAACCAATGGGCAAAGAAGAAATCAAAGGGGAAATCAAAGAATATCTTGAAACAAATGAAACTGGAAACATAACATACCAAAACCTATGGGACACTGAAAAAGCAGTTCTGAGAGGGAAGTTTATAGCAATAAATGCATATATTAAGAAATTCGAAAGATCACAAATAAAAAACCTAATTTTACACCTAGAAAAACAAGGACAAACTAAGCCTAAAGTTAGTTGAAAGAAGGAAATAACAAAGATCAGCTTAGAACCAGAAAAACAATAGAAAAGATTAACAAAACTAAGAGCTGGTTTTTCAAAAAAATAAACAAAACTGGCAAATCTTTAGCAAGACTAAGAAACAGAGAAGACTTGAACAAATGAAATCAGAAATAAAAGACGCAAACAGACAACTCACACTACAGAAATAGGATCATAAAAGACTACCATCGACAATTTTATGCCAAGAAATTAGATAGTCTAGAAGAAATGGATAAGTTCCTAGAATCATAAACCTATCAAGACTGAACCAGGAAAAAATAGAAAGTCTGAACAGACCAATAGTGGGTAAGGAGATTGAATCAGTAATAAAAAACTGCCTGACACAGAAAATCCAGGACCAGATGCTTCACTGGCAAATTCTATCAAATATTTAAAGAAGAATTAACACCAATCCCTCTCAAACTCTTATGAAAAATTGAAGAAGAAGGAATACTCCCAAACTCATTCTACAAGGCCGTTATTACCCTGATACTCAAACCAGAAAAGGACATCACAATTTAAAAATAAAATACTATAGACCAATATCCCTGATGAACATAGATGCAAAAATTCTCAACAAAATATTAGTAGACCAAATTCAAAACTGATTAAAAGGATAATATACCATGACCAAGTAGAATTTATCTTGGGGATGCAAGGATGGTTCAACATATGCAAATCAATAAATGTGATATGACACATTATTAGAATGAAAAATAAAAATCTAATGATCATCTCAATAGATGCAGAAAAAAACATTTGGCAAAATGTAACATCATTTCATGATAAAAACTCTCAAAGATTGGGTATAGAAGGAACATATGTAAATATAATAAAGGCCATATATGACAAACTCACAACAAACATTATACTCAGAGGAAAATTGAAGCATTTCCTCTAGGATCAGGAACAAAAGAAGGGTACCACTCTCACCACAAATAGTACTGGAAGTCTACCTGGAGCAGTTAGGCAAGACAAAGAAATAAAAGGCATCCAAATTTGGAAGAAAGAAGTAAAATTATCATTATTTGCAGATGATGTCTTATACATTAAAAATCCCAAAGACTCAACTAAAAATCTGTTGAAGCTAATCAATGAATTCAATAAAATTGCAGAATATAAAAATCATTACACAGAAATCAGTTGAATTTCTATACACTAACAATGAATCATCTGAAAAAGAAATAAAGAAAACTATCCCATTCACAGTAGCATCAAAAACAATAAAATATCCAGGAATAAATTAACCAAGGAAGTGAGAGATCTGTGCAACGAAAACTACAAGAGTTTGTTGAAAGAAATCAAAGAAGACCCAAACAAATGGAAGAACGTCTGGAGTTTATGGACTGAAAGAGTTAATATTGTTAAATGTCCGTGCTACCTAAAGCCATCTATAGATTCAATGCAATCCCTATCAAAATTCCAATGGCATTTTTCATAGAAATAGATAAACAATCCTAAAGTTTATATGGAAGGAACCACAAAAGACCCTGAATAGCCAAAGCAATTAAGAAAAAGAATAACAAAACCAGAAGCATCACACTTCCTAATTTCAAACTATACTACAATAATTAAAATATTATGGTACTGGCATAAAAAATAAACACTTAGACCAATGGAACAGAACAGAGGGCCCAGAATTATGGTTAACTAATATTTGATAAGAAAGCGGAGAACATCCAATGGGGAAAGGATAATCTCTTGCAGAAAAATGAAACTGGACCGCCATCTTACACCATTCACAAAAATTAACTCAAAATACACTAAAGACTTAAACATAAGAACTGCTACCATAAAAATCCTAGAAGAAAACATAAGGAAGAAGCTCCTCGACACTGGTCTTGGCAATGCTCTTTTGGGTATGACCTTGAAAGCACAACGACAAAAGAAAAAATCAACAGTTGGGACTACAATAGACTTAAAAGTTTCTGCACTGCAAAAGGAACAATTAACAAAATTAAAAACAACCTACAGAATGGGAGAGAATATTCACGAACCACGTGCCAAATAAGGGGTTAATATCCAAGATTCATAACAAAAAAAAACCAATCAAATTAAAAAATGAGCCGAAGAACACTTTTCCAAAAAAGTTATCCAAATGGCCGACAGGTACTTGAAAAAGTGCTCAACATCAATAATCGTCAGGAAAATGCAAATCAACACCACTATGATATATCACCTCACACCTGTCAGAATGGCTATTATCAAAAAGACAACAAATAACAAGTGTTGGCAAAGATGTGGAGAAAAAGGAACACTTGTCCACTGTTGTTGGGAATGTAATTGGTGCTGCTGCAATGGAAAACGGTACAGTGTTCTTCAAAACATTAAAAATAGAACTGCTATATGATCCAGCAATTCCACTTCTGGGTATTTATCCAAAGAACATGAAAACAGTAACTTGAAAAGATAAATGCACCCCAATGTTCACTGCAACATTATTTATGGTAACCAAGATGTGGAAACAACATAAGTGTCTGTCAATGGATGAATGGATAAAGGAAATGTTGGGGGGGGGGTGTGAATAAATAAATATATATATATATATACCAGTACATAATAGGTACATAAATAAGTCCTGGATATCTAATACACAAACAAGAATTACAGACAAGAAAACTTTTATTATAAACGTTAAATTTTCTAAAAAGCTACATCTTAATTGTTCCCACTGCAAGGAGAAATGATACTGTGACACAATAAAGATGTTAGCTAATACTACAATGGCAATCATATTTAAATATAAATGTATCAGATCAATAGGTTGTACACGTTAAACTTATTCAATGTTATATGTAAATTATAACTCAATACATAAATAAAATAAAACACCACAAAGTTCACTGTACATACTGATAGTCAGCCCTTTTTCTTGAATAAATTTTCCTTGGAGTGTTACAAGCCTTTGGTTAACTTCCAGATTCTGAAAAAGTTGATTTTGACAACTTATACCAGTGTTCTCATTGTGTTTATGGATGACAGAATTTTAGGAAGTTCTTACTCCATCATTCTAGAAGTGCTTCTCCCCTGGTTCCTATTCGAGGAGAATGGTATTTATAGATAACAAACTGATGCCAGAAATGCTCATTGCTGTTGCTCTTTGATCTTTTATTCTCTCTAGACCTTCTCCATGTTTAGAGCTAGGACATAAAAAATTAAAATAAAAACACTGTAAGTTCAACACAACTAGTTAATATGTCAAATTTAGAACTACAAGATTTTTACTTGACTTTATCAACCTTGATCTTTGTTTACTTTCTCCCATGGTGAAACCTAAGGTCTTAACAAAACCAACAAAATTTGTGCAGGTATATTATTGGGATAGATTCCTAGAAGTAAGATTGCTGAGTCAAAGGGTAAACATATATGTAGTTTTTGGCCAGATATGCCAACACCCCCTTCATAGGCATTGTACCAGTTTGCAGTCCTACTGCAAATATACGAGTGTGCCTTCTTCCCCACTGCCACAACAACAGAGAGTGTTGTCAAACATTTAGACTTTCATTGAAAAATGAAACTAATCATTGAAAAATTATATCTTAATTTACAATTCTCTTTTTTCAAAAATCTTAACATATTTTTATTAGGTTGAAAGTTATTCGCACTTCTTTTTCTGTGAACTATCTGTTCTAATCTCTAATCTATTTTTTAATGAAACTACTAGTATTTTTATTCTTTTTTAAAAAGTTCTTTACATAAGTTACATTTTCTTGTCCAACTCTGCTGTTTGTTTTTTTTAGTGATTTGATTTTGCTACTCTTTTCCATGCAAAAAAACATTTTTTTAAATTATCAAATTTATCAATATTTTTCCTTGGTGCTTCTGGATATAAAGTCATGGTGAGAAAAATTCTCCCTACTTTCAGATTATGGAGGTACTCGCTTATGTTTTCTTCTAGTCATTGCATGGTTTTACATTTTATATTTGACTATGATTCATTTAGAATTTATCTGGTGAATGGAGTAAGAAGTAGATGAGGGCAGGGCTCTTTGGGTTTTTTCCCAGTGACATATTCTGAATACCCAGAACAAGTAGCTAGCACATAGTAGGGTCTCAGAATATATTCACTGAATGTGTAACTAAGTAAACAAAAAGTAGGTTAGGAATAAACATGAATTTGACAACTAAAACACCCCATGTGCTTTAACTTAGATTATATCAGAAAATCCTTATAACAACTCTCTAAGGTGCTTTTTGTTTGCTGGTCTTTCATCATTAAAGAGGACAAAAGAGAGATCAACAATTTGGTTCAGGACTTCACCACTAGTAAGTGGTAGAGCTGCAAATCCACGTGGCATTCTTGATTTGTGTGCTCACCGCACACACATGTCCACGGATATTCACTGCAGGGCAGGGGCGTTTTCAAGATCCTAGATCTGGATTTAGATAGATGTATATGCTCTCACCTTATCTCTACCACTTTCTAGCTCTGGCCAACTTATTTAACTCTCCATGCCTTGGAGTTTTGTTGTCATTTTGTTTTTAATCTATGATAATTATACCTAATTCCTAAATTTATTTGAGAACTAAATGAGAAAATAGATGCAAAAGTCTTAGATCATGGTAGACATAAGTGTCTGGTAAATCTTAGCCATTATTATTTCTGTTCAAAACATTATTCACTTTCTCTTTTCTACCTTTCTTCTACTGGTTTGATCATCAAATGTCCAAAACATCCTCAAAGAGTTTGGTAATGTGCAAAGAAAGGCACATTGCTTTCTGCGTGTGCTTTCAGATGCATCAGCTTTCCATTGATGGTCTTCTTGTTAGTGTACTCTTAAAATTCTCACCATTAAAATTCTTAATAACTCCTAGAATTTTAAAATTCTCACCCACTAAGGAGTTAAAACTAAGGTAGTTTTCATGTTTGTAGAAAGTCATAGTTAAAGTACGTTTGAGCACACAGGACCAGATGACCTTACGTTATCAGCAGGATACCATGTTTGACCCTCAGGGATAGATACAAGATGGGGTGTGTTTCCAATACAGGGTTAGCAGTGAGACAGCAAGATGTCCAAGGATGATGGGCAGCAGCATATTGGTGAAAGATCAACAAGAGCACATGGGGTTAGGGAGAAAGGGACCATCATCTGTTCTGATCACCTCTTATTCACCCCCTTTATGATTCCTGCCTTAGGGCAATGGGGATGGCTAAACACGTGACAGCTGACACCGAACAGATGAGATTGACAGCAGTTTATTAGTCACATATCCTTACAGCTCGGAGGGAGGAGGACCCTGCATGCCATGCGGGGGGTCACACAGGCTTTCATTCAGGAACAGAGTGAACAACTAGGGGTTGCAGGAGGCAGGCTTTGTAGTATGAAGAAAGTGAGGTGCCCCCCCACCCTTGCATGGGAGAACATGATTGACCGGTTTAAATAATTTCATGGGTGAGCAGGGAACTAAAACCTACTACTCATGGATTAGCAGGAACTCCACCTGGTCCCCTCGAGGAGGACTGTTTGGCTATGGAACCTCATCCAATAGGAGTAAGGTAGAAGGGGAACTTACAATTTGGCCAAATAGAGCCCTCCTGATTTCACCAAATGTCAAGGCAGCACACAATGTTGGGCTTTAATTTTAGGCCTTCTACCACAACATCCAGTGAGGATGATGCCCGGAGGAAGAGAGCACCTGAAAAAACTCCTGATGGAGATCTTTAATTGCCCTTTTTGTGGAAATCCACCCTGCCTGTGACATACCCCCAGACGCAGTCTTGTGCGTGAAAGAGTTTGGGCTCTTACTGTGCTGCTCAGTCAGATGTCACAGGTGTCAAGCCCTAAATCTTCAGCCTGGAAAGCTAACTGCTCATCTCAATAATCTCATATAGAAACCAAACCAGCTATTCAAATAGAATTGTGTAAACTTGTATATCCATAAATTGATGATTAAATGAACATATAACTGTGGGAGAGAATATGTTACTTTATATCAAACGATAAATATAAAGTGATTAATGAAACCACTTTAAATTGACAGACACCTTAAACTGAGTAAATGAATAAGCCTCTAATGGAAACATCACTGTTAGCGATGACAGGAAATGTACATTTATTTGATGAATGCATTTTGTAAATATCCAGCCATTAGCTTTAGTGGTGTTTTATTTCTAATCTACATGTATCACCCCTTCTGTAAACTACCTTCATTCTTAAGTAAGGCTATTTTCAATGGTCTTCTATTCTTTGGTGATGTTACGTCTACATCCACATTGATATAGTGGATTTCTCTGACTTTGATAGAGTCTGTTAAAATACAAAAAAAAATTAGGAGAAATATGTGGGTGGGTTTTTTTCATAGTTTTTAAGTTGCTAAACTTTGGCACAGCCTTTTAATTAGCCATTCAAGCTCGTAGAGGATTGCTTCCAGAAAATGCTGCAAGAATATGCTAACTTTCTCTTTAAACTGCTCAAATTAATTATCCTCCTTCAATGGAAAACCCATATTTTATAAGAATTTAATGCAGTATATGGACTTTGTCCAGTGACTGTAAGAAAGTGTACAGTATTAAAAGATTTTTAAAAGGAATGTATGTCCTTTGGCAGTTTTAACTGCATCTCATCTTACATATATCATTTTGTTTGGAGACTTTTTAACAAAACAAATCTATAAAAAATGGGAAAAATAGGATCATTTCAATTGAAGTAGTTTAGGCATTTAGAACTTCATAGTTATTTTATGCATCATAAAATTAAATTCTTCATGGGAGATTAAAACAAAGTAATCATTTTTAGAAAATTTGAGATGATAGTTGTTCTTTAGGGGCTATAATTAACCTGGATTAACACAACTATTCATTTATTTAATACAGGTGGATAGATAGATGGATAGATAAAGCATTTACTAATGCCTGGCACTAACAGCAAAAATCTGCATTCATAGAATTTACAGTTTGAAGGATGGGAGAAGAGACAGTCAACAAGAAAAACTATTAATTAGTGACCAGCACTATGCAATTATTAAAATTAGA
This sequence comes from Equus caballus, assembly GCF_041296265.1. Classification (NCBI taxonomy): domain Eukaryota; kingdom Metazoa; phylum Chordata; class Mammalia; order Perissodactyla; family Equidae; genus Equus; species Equus caballus. Next base: position 23,628,860 of record NC_091709.1, on the reverse strand, counting down.
CGATAATGTTAAAGAATGTGCTACGTTAGATTAGGTGGTCAGAAAGACCACTCTGAAAAGCGGCATTTAAGTTTAGTTCTGAACATCAAGAAAAGGGCATAAATATTGGGAAGAAGAGCCTTCCAGTTTGTCAGCTCTAAGGCAAATATCGGTTAAAAAAATAATAAATCTAACATGGTGGAAGTGTGGCATGCAAGAGGAAAAGCAGTATAAAATTAGTCAGAGGAGTAAAGGTAGGCACAATCTGGCTGAGCCTGATAAGCCACTGTAAGGAGTGAATTTTATTCTAATTGTGATTGGTGGCGATTAGAGAGTTAAAAACAATTGCGATTGATCACTCTGGAATGACAAGGAGAAAGGATTATAGGGCCACAAGTGCCTAAGCAGGAACATTAGCAAGGAAGTTGTGTCCAAAGGATTGGATACATGATTATGATAGAAACAGAGGAATCAAAAAATCACTTGATTTTTTTGGCTTAAGTCATTTGGGAGAAAGATATGTTACGGTGTTTACTGTAGTGAGGAAGATGAGTGAGGAGCAGGTTTGGTGGTACAGGAAAGAGTCTGGGCCATGTTAAGTTTGAGATGCCTCTTTGAATTAAGTGGAAATTTCAAGTAACCAGTTGGCTGTATCAGTCTGGAATTCTAGATATAGTAGGGACTGGAATAATCTTCTTAAAGACGATATTTGAAACCATGGAAATGGATGAGATTGCCAAGAGAAAACGTGGACAGGGCACAGTTCCCTGAGGAACTCTAAGAGTGTGAGTTTGAGAGAAGAAGGAATCACCAAAAACGACAAGAAAGAATAGCCAGTGAGGATAAAAAATAAGAGAGTATTTGGGAAATTTGGAAACGTTTTAATGTTTTATAAATGTATTCCTTGCCTTACAATGAGAGGTAGCTGAAAAAGGATCGGCTGTTTACCACGTCATCATCCCTGGGCTGGAAAAGTATGTGAGACTGGCACTTTACTTTCTTCAACGGTGATTGTACTGGAATGTGAGTACATGTGGAAAAGCACATGCCATCTGAATAAAGAATTTTTTCCTACATATGATAGGACTAAAATGAATAAATAGTACAGAGAGAAGGCCATTGTATTATCAGGATATTCACAGAGGTCTTTTCCAATATTGATCAGATCAAGTAAATAAATGTGATTAGCTACAAACAGGGTAGAAAAACATTCAAGTATATGTATATACATAGACACATTGACAGATAGAGATACACGCACGTAAAACATATCCACACACACATTTTTAAACAAGAAGGTACAAACAATAAACAGGTTCATTCTGGTTTCCAATAAATGTTTTGTGAGTCAGTCTGACCTACCAGGAGGAAAAGGGACAAATCTAAGCCAAAGTAGGAGAAGTAAAGGAAGACAGAATTAGCTCCCTCTATAGTTTCAGTTCACAGATCTACGAGTCTGATTAGAAATGAAAAGAATGTGGAGGACAGACAAATAGCCATAGGAAACAAATTAAAGCAGCCAATATTAATATTATTACTCCATTTTCTACCTCATACATAGGATAAGGCTGTCTCTGACACAAGTCAGAAATTAACCACATATTGGATACAGCTCCATAATTTATACTTCTAATAATACCATGAGTACAATGTAAAACAATTCTTATTCTCAAAGGTCTGCAAGGATAAGTTTTTTTCTTTGTCCAGTGGTCTTAGGACTATTCAAGAGCTACTAGAGAATGTTTTTCAGCTACTCACTAAAGAAAATGACCTGCAAACACTGTCTTAGGACTTTCAAACTTCTGGATCTCACTGCCAATCACAGCTGTTAATGTTTGCAGGCCTTGTAATTTTAGCCATTATCCATAGTAACACTAATTCTTCCAGAGCAAGTTCCTACAAATTCAAAACCAGGAGGCTCAGATCCTAGCTCCAGGTCTACCAAAGGGGACTGGATGACCCTGAATACCTCATTTTCATGACTCTAAAATAAGAGCATTGACTAGGTGATTCTTGGAGTTCTTTCCAACACTCAAATATAATTTTACAAGCTATGTAAATTTCTATTTTTTTTCCATCACTTCTTTATGTTCTCTTTCCTGCACACTGCTATGTAGCCCTCCATAAACCAGTACTCTGAGTCCTTAGCAGTTTTCATAGGGCAACTTCTTAATTTAAAACAACTGTATTTCATGTCCCAAAACCTAGACCTATTTTCCTCCTGCTTGACCTACGCATTCGGGAATCCTTCCCAATGCCCCTTCACACAGCTCTTAAGCCAGCATTACTCTCTTTCTTAGGGTACAGGTCTGGATCATTCTATAAGCAACCCCTTTCTTGGCCACACCCATGGTTAACACTTTGAACACTATACTACAGGAAGTCTGTGAAGTTAGGACTGGAAATAGGAAGCTGACACCTGAATCAGCCCCCAACCAATTCCACAACCTCATGGAAAAAGCAAGCAGAGAGTTACCTCAACCATCCATGGGTCCTCACCTACCGCCTCAGCTGGGCCATTGAATCTGAAATGGAAAGCAGATCAGCATTTGACTAGGGATGGGGCTGGGTGGAGGTGGGATGAAAGGATTATCAAGGACACAAGGAAACTTTGGGAATGATAGATATGTTTATTATCTTAAGACTGGTGATGCTATCATGAGTCGATGTGTATGTCAAAGCTTATCAAATTGTACACATTAAACATGTGCTGTTTATCATATGTCACTTACACTCCAGTAGAGCTGTTTTTTAAAATAGTCAAGGAATTTTAAAAAAATTAAAAAGTACAGAGCATAAGGGAGAGAGAGAGAGATTTAGGAGTTAAAATTGGCCTGGTTTGGTGACTATAGTTAACAAAGTGGGCTAAGATGACTCTACCATCTTGCCTGGGAACTAGGGGTTGAGAGGGAGGCACGACTTTCAAGTGAAAGATGTATGTGAAAGCATTCAGAAAACTTTAAAGAAGAAAAAAAAAGGAAGCATCAGCAGTAGTAATGAGTATCAGCAGTAGTAATGAGTCCTTATTTTGCTAAATGCTGAACATATAACTGCTTTATTTTTTATTTTATTTTATTGCTTTAAGAACACTTGAGAGATCTAACCTTTTAACCAATGTTTAAGTGTACAATATAGTATTGTTAACTATAGGTGTAATGTTGTACAGCAGATCTCTAGAGCTTATTCATTTTGCATAGCTGAAACTTTATGCCCATTGATTAGTAACTGCTCGTTTCCCCCTCCTCCAGTCCTCGGCACCCACCGCTCCACTCTTTGACTCTGTGAACTTGACTAATTTAGATATCTCATATAAATGGAATTACACAGTATTTGTCCTTCTGTGATTGGCTTACTTCACTTAGTTAACATCCTTCAGGTTCATTCAAAGTACAGGTTACTGTCCTTTCAAGACAGTTAGAAAAGCTATGAAAGGAGGCACAGAATTAATGACAGAGCAGTGGCAGAGACGAGTGCTGGGGGATTCAGAGTGTGTTGTTCTGCTGTTGAGTGATATGAGAAGCCTGCTTCATTACTTCTTTAGTTAATTATTTAGAAAAGAATTGTCAATCCCATACAGACACAGCGTCAAGTTAATTACATGAAATATAAGACCCATTTAAGTTGCATTTGTTAACATCTTAGAATCATTTCAGTATTGCCTATGGCTTTTTACTTTTACTGGAAGAGTGATTTATGATTAGAATAATGGTGGAAAAGGCTAGTTCAGACAATGTACAGAAGTTCATAACTCTTAGAATAAAGTTTTAAAAATAAGATTTTTTGAGAAATATTTGAGGATGTTAGAGTTTTTGTGGAGGGACTAGCAATTGAAAGACCTCTTCTGTCTTATCACCCTCTACCTTTGAGTTATTTGTATTCGTCTCATACGAACGACAAGCCTATTAAGAATGGGATTCTTGTCTTACTTTTTTTTGTATCTCCCCAAATACCCTAAACAGAGCTTTGAAGGAGTTGATGCCTAGTAAATATTTATTGAATGGATTAGGATAGAAGGCCTCTTATCCAAAGTAATTCATGTAGTTTGCCAATTAATGAAAAATTTCAATTAAATCTAGCAATCATTAAAATAAAACATACATGTTCTTTAAACATTGCATTTTAATTGAAAACATGTAAATTCACATAATTCCCCAATTTTCTAAATGTAGACTAGAGGTCTAGTTAACAGGAGTTTTCCTGTTGTCTTTTATGTATAAGCCGCCATAACACACATGCTATATGATTTCAGGTTTCAGTTTCTTTAAGACAACTTAAAGACTCCTGTGAAGCAAGCCAAATGTAGCATTGAAATTAGAATGTTCCCTTAATTTTGTAAAGGTTCTTACTTAAAGCTAATTTAACAGCAATTTTTAAACACTTCACCTTTATGAAGTTTTCCAAATTCAATTTAATTTCATAGTAACAACTCTCTTCCTTTTAAAATTCATATTTGGTTGTTTTATTGGATATTTAATTAAAGTCATAAATATAAGTCATCAGTTTATTGTTTTTCTCCCCCACTAAAATATAAGCTACATGAAGATACAAAATTCATCAATCTTGTTCATCCATCTATTTCAGGGTGAGGGGAGTTTCATTCATTCATTTGTGTATCAATGAATAAAAAACAACTGACATAAACAGGACTAGAAACTGACACAACAGACTACATTATGTATGTTAAGCTAACAACCAAGGCTATGAGAGGAGCCTCTGAGCTATGAGCCTTCCATTTGCATCAGTCATCAGTCAGTATGTAATATAGAGAGAATGGAACTGTCATTTAATCTGGCAGATGGTCAGAGTTTCCTTAAGTCACAGAAATTCCCAATGTTTATCTCTTCATAGCACTGAGGAAAATAATACTGACAGAAATGTTAGGATAAATGATTCAACACAACAGTCCTGGGAACTCCAGCTGCCTGGGTCTCTGCCCAGCCATCCCAAGGGCTGAGGCATTCAATAACCCATCAGTGAACACTTCCCAACCTGACTCAAAGCTTCTGTTGTTATGACAGCTTCTGAAGTGGCTCATATAGTACCACCTACTACACCATTGCCTTGCTCTTGATAGTGGAGCGCTGCTGTACCTTGACCAGGTTCCCCTTGCTTTTGGGTCCTAGTGCCTTGCTGGCTCACTAGTTCAGGAAATCAGTGTCAGTGTTGTTACTTGCTGAAGCTCTGACTGTCTACGAAAATGTGAGCCCAATGGAGACACCTGCTGGGGCTTCCCTCAGTGATCCATTTTCTTTTGGCAACCTTCCTCATTCAACTGGGCCATAGAGATTCCCTAACATGCAAAGGAGAATGACCCTTCTCTCACTGTCACTCACTCAGAAGTTTCCCACAGCAAAACTGACTGAGCCTTAAATTCTGCAGCTTGCAGGAGATATCTTTTGAGTAGATCACATCCTTCTCTTCAATAATCACCCACTTCAGCCCAGTGATGGCATCTAGATGCTGCCCTAGATCAGCTCTCCCCTCCAATGATGCAGGGCCTGGTGTTCGTCTCAGACTCCTCTCTCCAACATCTCTTTCCTGAAAACCTGGTCTTAATTAGGGACTTTTTAGTCTATCAGATGCATTTTTTCATCTTTCAAACCCAACAGAAAAAAAAAAAGGAAAGGATTCAATCTTGAATTAATTTAGAAATGAGATGGTATTGATATGAACTAGAATGGTGGCAATGCAAATAGAGGTAAGCAGACAGATCATAGAGATATTTAGAAGACAATTTCAATAGGACTTGGTGTGATTGGGTGGAGGTAGAGGTGTGGGAGCCAGGTTTTGGTGTAGGCAACTGTATTGGATGCTGGTCCTACTAATTAAGCTAGAAGGGAGAAAAAAACAGAAAGATTAATAGGTTTAAAGGATGTGTTGACTTTAATTTAAATTTGGAATATCCACATGAAGATACCATATGAATCAGATCTCACAAGAAAATTGCTTCGTTTCAGCGTTGACATATATTTGGTAACTGAAGCTATGGGAAGATTAGATATCTCAAGGAAGTCTTGTAAATTATGTAAAAAGAAAAGAGCACTTTGACACACTCCTAAATGACACAAAAATTTAAGGAATAGACGGGGAAAGATGAATAAACAAAATATTCTTAAAAGGAAAGGTTAGAAGGGTAGGAGGATATTAAGGAATCCAAGGGAAAAGAGCATTTCAAAGACACTTGTCAAGAATGTCCAATGCCACTGAAAGCACCCACTGAATTCAATCAACTAGCAGGTCATTGATTACCTTTCAAGAGCAGTTAAAGTGGAATGGTAAGAAAGGCATTTCTTTCATCTCCCAAGTCTAGAGTCAAGGAGTGTAGAAAATGAAACAGTCTGTTTTTGAGATACCATCAGGAGAAGCAGTGTTCTAACAGTAGAATCAACCTTAAGTTTGGGATAATAGAAGAAAAATTCAATGAAGAAACAGGATTTGTCTTTACCATGGATCAGGGATAATAGAGGACAGAGGGGAAAAGTTTGGTCAGAGTGGGAGAAGAGGGCAGAAGGGAATAGCACTGTAGGAGGTGAACCAGGAATTAAAATTTTAAACAATAAAAAAGAATGATAGATGAAAATCTTGGTGCATTTAGCTGTCTACAGGTTTTCCAAATGAATGAGTCCCAGGGAAATTCAACTGGATGAGGTTGTCGAAAGAGGAAAGGAGGGCAGAGGGATTCCCTGGAGATGCAGAATATGCCTGCCATGACTTGGTTGGTAGTTCTGCTAAAAGGATGCTACTCCAAGTGACCAAGCTAGTAATAGAATTATTTTGCACTTGACTCCCACTTATATTTTAAAAAATCACCAGCCTTTTGGTGGGAATGCAAACTGGTGCAGCCACTATGGAAAAAAGTATGGAGATTCCTCAAAAAACTAAAAATAGAACTACCATACGATCCAGCCATCCACTACTGGGTATTTATCCAAAGAGCCTGAAGTCAGCAATCCCAAAAGTCCTGTGCACCCCAATGTTTATTGCAGCACTGTTTACAATAGCCAAGACATGGAAGCAACCTAAGTGCCCATCAACAGACGAATGGATAAAGAAGATGTGGTACATATATACAATGGAATACTACTCAGCTGCAAAATAGAACAAAATCATTCCATTTGCAATAACATGGATGGACCTTGAGAGAATTATGTTAAGTGAAATAAGCCAGCAAGAGAAAGATACTCTGTGTATGACTCCACTCATATGAGGAATTTAAAACTATGGACCAAGAACAGTTTAGTGGATACCAGGGGAAAGGTGGGGTGGGGGGTGGGCACAAAGGGTGAAGTGGTGCACCTACACATGACTGACAAACATTAATGTACAATTGAAATTTCACAAGATTGTAACCTATCAATAACTCAATAAAAAGTCGCTTCTGAAAAAAAAAAAATCACCAGCCTTTGATGGTAGAGAAGATGTTGTGCTCTAGAAGCAGTCAGACAGGATTCTGATTATTTTCACGAAACCCCAGGAAGAGGCTCTGAATTCCAGGCTTCTGGCTCAAAATTTCCTGAGAAACAGCAATTGGTCTTTGTAGGCTCTTCCAATTATTTCCTAAATGCTGTAACTTACCCTTATTTACTGTAATTCATCCTCTACAACTCTTCTATTAATATTTCCAGAATGCCAATGTGGTTATATCAGTAATTCATTGCTGCAATAACAAACCACCCCAAAACCAAGTGTCTTAAAACGACAACATTTATTTAACTTATGAAGCCATGGGAAGCAACTTGGGTGGAGTTAAGCCCCGTAGATCTTCTGCCAGTCTCAGCAGGGTTCAGTCAAATATTTTCTGTCAGCTGGGCATTGATGGTCTCACTCACATGTCTACCAGGCTGGCTATCACCTGGGAATGACTGATTTATGTTGGTCTTGCCTAGAACGGATGGAACAACTGGGTCTCCTCTTCTTCCACATCTATTTGTCAAACTCCTCCTGTACCTTCAAGACCAATGTCAGACACCACTTCTTTTTGAAAGCTTAACTGACTAAACAACAGATATTTACACTAACCCTCAGGGCTTTCACAATCTATTATGCATATCCCTAATAGCAATTATTTCAATGTATTATCATTACTATCATAAGAGCACATGTTCTCGCCAGTCTGTTAAGGGCAAAGACTTCATCTTCATATTCCCTTTATCTGGCACGGTGTTTGCTTGAATCATAGAAACAATAAATATGTTTTAGTGGAAGGAATATCTGACTATGTGTTGTCTTTCACTTCCTCCAGGATTCAGAGTGCTGAGTGAGTTTCACTCCCCGAATGAGCATGGAGTTCCCCTACAGTGTTAAACAGATCTCTGCTTTCAGTTGCAGCTAAGGAATCTTCAAAATAAGGAATAGGCTAATCTAAAATATATTGGGAACAAAGGTAAAATATTTTTATGGACATGAATGTAGATTAATTGAGTTGCTTAAAATTAATTTAAGTTGTAGTCTAAATAAGTAAATGAAGAAACATCTGATGGACTGAAGGTGTATTACATACTTCACATACTTTGTGGAAGCAAAGATGGAAGAAAAATTTCATGCCACTTTGTGATTAAAGTGTCTAAACCAGATTCCACGGCTTAAGCCAATGATAACCACCTGTAGTTTTGAAATGGTCAAGAAAATTGATACCATAACTGTCCTAAGCCCAGGTGACATGAAATAACAGGGAAGTTAGCTCTTCCCTAAAGAAAATCTGTACCATTAAACAGTGGTAGAGCCCCACCTCTCCGCGGGTCTAGCTAATAACCTCATCTTTGGGATTGGCTGCCCATGCATGTAACTAACAAATAGTAATACCTGAAAAATATGTGTACCTTCTTAATAAATGCATAAAGACAGTGGAAGCTGCTAAATTAAGAATGATTGTGAACTAAATTTGCATCATGTGCCTGCCTCCTTCTCCAGGTGTTTTGGTTTTAGCACAAAAAGAGCTATAGTCTAAGATGTGAAAGTCTCCTTGCACAAATGGGAATATTTTATGAGTTTCTATAATGGATCTCTGGGAGCTCAGTTATGCCCTGTCCCTCCAATTCACTCACTTGGTGCATCTCTCACACAAGGAGAGCGTAAGTGAGTGAAAACTTAATACTGGTCTATAAATCTAATTCTAGGACATTCTCCTCCAATATCCACCTAATATAAGTGTGATGCAGACCTTTCTTGCGTGTGTTTGGGAAACTTATGGGGCAGGACAAGAGAACTCTCTTCATAGAGTTACTGAGAAGGCTTCTGCCGAAGAACTCCTAAAAAAAGAAAAAGAAGCCAAACACAATGAGTTTACCTCAATAAAGAAAAAAATTTGAACCAAAAGCCTTGGTCATTGAAGAGAGGGAGTTTTGGTTGATAATTCAGTGGCTTGAAGAGTCCAAAAAGGCTGGTAAGAGTCTTTTAATTGAACACAGACCTTGCTGAGTCCCTTGATGGAAACATTTCTCCCTGTGTACAAACACCCCCACACTAGTAGAGCATGGTGTTTCAGGCACTGGAAAGGAAACGTTTCTAGCACATAATCAGGTGTCTTTGAGAACATGCCACTCCCAACTTCATCCACTAGTTCCCTGATTCATGGGAGATATAACACCGTATATTAGTTGCTGATTAAGAGTATCTAATGCATCGTCTAGCGTATCTAGATGACAACATCCTAAACAAGCAAACGTGACCTCTTAGCAGACATGAGAATTGTTTAACCTTTCCACCATTCTGGAAGGCCAAGAGCTAGTAGATCACGGAATCTATGGCAAAGTCAGTAAATGTGATGGGCCAGTAAAATGAGTATCTTTGTCAGGAGCAAGGTTGTGTGCAAACTTCATGATGGTATAAAAGTAAATCAGTAAGTTCATGGATTGACATAAAAAGCTCCAAATTCTACCATAGTGAGAAGACTTTCTTTTTCATTTTCCTTTAGAGCAAACCCTGAAGTCATCTATCATACTGCAACAGTCCATTTCCAATAACGCCAGGCCCACTTCTCCCAGAAACTCTCCATGAGTTTAAAGATGTACGTTTAGGGAAAGATGGCACTGTGGCAAAAGAGACATATTCAAGCCACTTGCATGATCTGTGCCTTCGGGGTCTGCTGTGGCCTAGTACCATTAACACTATGTTGATAAGAAGCTCCTGTATTTTTCTGATATTTGTCTTTACCCTCTGTCATGCATGTGTCTTTTTAAGGTAAAAGCAGATTGCACCTGATTTTCTTTGCTTTTTGGGTAGAAAAAAAAGTTTAGGCAGACTGATAGATGCATACCAGGAGCTAGGTGCTCTATTTATTTGCTTCCATTAAGAGACCATATCTGGAAACTGCAGCTGCTAGAGGAGCAACCATCTGATTAAGCTTCCAGTAGTTCATTATCATTCTCAAAGTTTACATCCAAACTCTGTAAGCAAAAGACAAACTGGCAGATCAAAAGGAAATGTGAAGAACTCATTACCCCTGTTTCTTTTGAGAGTAAACATGGCACCAATATTTGTGTTTCCCTTAGATGTACTATTTATCAGGGAGAGGGCTCCAGGAGTTAACACTTGCATAGTCCTTTTTATCATAATAGCACTTACTGTCTAAGACAAGACATAAAAGAGTGGATTCTGCCTGTTGCTAAGCATATCCTTTCCTTCTATACACTTGAGTGAAGAGAAAATAGCCACAAAGTAGTGTCAAGGTCCCACAGGCCCTGGTCTTTGGCAGATGAACCAAGACTCCATTTGTGTTCTGACTCCCAGGGTATTTAGGATCCCCAGGATTTAGAATAACACAGATCTAGTAACGAGATTAGCCTTTGAGGAGTGACATCAGCATCATGGTGGAGTGAAACTTGCCTGGGACTCTCTCCCCTCCAACACACAACGAAAAGGGGCATCCATACTCCAACAGAGGACATCCTAACACAACACAAAAATGTTGGAGAGACAGTCAGCCATACAATGGAGGGTGGAGAAGGTGGAGCCCCCCGCAGAGGAACTGGACTGGGGTAAGAGAGAACTTTGCTCGCTCCCCTAAAAACTGTGATTTGTGACTGCAGGAGGCTCCATGAGGGAAGGAATGGGGGAGGGGATGTTCATTCGTGGGAACATCAAGGACTGCCTGAGGGCCCATGCAGCCTAGATGGAAGACCTCTACCAGGGGGAGAGCTTTCGCAGTGGGTGACCTCATCAAGCCAACAACCCAGCAGACCAGATAGCGAGAACAGAGCGAGACAGCCCAGAGAGCATGCAGGAGAAAGTGCTCCTCCCCTCACCCACCCCACAACCACTCCACTGCCTGAAATCTCAGCTGAAGGTGGAGGGCTCAGACTACATGACTCTTGACCCCCACCCAGTGGCAATAGGTGGTAACTGCAACCAAAGAATATCAGGATGTGTAAGATCCAACCCCCCTCCTCTAGCAATATCAAACAGTATATCAAATCTCCAGATGACAGAGAAAATAACAACTACCCAGAATTCAGTCCTGAGGATACAGAAATATGTAACCTAAATGACAATGAATTCAAAATAGCTATCATCAAAAAACTCAATAAGGTAAAAGAGAATGTAGAGAAAAAATTCAACGAGTTCAGGAGCTACTTCACAAAAGAGATTGAAAGTATAAAGAAGAATGGATCAGAAATATCAGAGATGAAAGACACAATGGAAGAGACAAAACAAAATACAGATTCCCTGAATGCTCAAGTGGACATCATAGAGGAGTGTATCAGCATAATCGAAGAAACATGTTGAAATGCTCCAGAAAGAGGAGTAGAGAGAACTAAGACTAAAAAGAAATGAAGAAAGTCTCCAAGAAATAACTGACTCAATTAAGAAATGCAACATAAGAATTATAGATATTTGAGAAGGAGAATGGAGCAGAAAGCATGTTCAAAGAAATAATAGCAGAGAACGTCCCAAAGTTCCCAAAGCGAAAGAGAGGGAAATCTGTGTAGAAGAAGTTTCCAGATCTCCTAGATATGTCAATGTAAAAAGGTCTACTGCAAAGCATAGAATAGTAAAACTGGCAAAAATGAATGACAAAGAAAGAATATTAAGGGCAGCAAGGAAGAAGAAAATAACCTACAAAGAAACCCCATCAGGATTTCTGCAGATTTCTCTGAGGAAACCTTACAGGTTAGCAGAGAATGGAAAGACATATTCAAATCTTTAAAAGACAAAAATTTTCAGCCAAAAATACTCTATCCAGCAAAAATATCCTTCAGGTATGAGGGACAAATAAAAACTTTCCCAGACAAACAAAAACTAATGGAGTCCATAGCCATGAGAGCCCCACTACAAGAAATCCTCAAGAAGCCTGTCATACCTGAAAAAAAGGAGAAAGAGGTCACAAGACACAGAGTAAGAGATAAATAAGTAGAGAGAATCAGAATAGAATAGCAAATACTCAAGTATAGCACTAAACTAAAGGGAAGGAAAACACCAAAGACAAAGATAATCCTGTCATTTTAACCACAAACTCACAACACAAGGTGGAATAAGATGTGAGAAAAACAACTTGGGAGGAGAGGAGGAAAGAGACTGTACCAGTTTAGACTAAGGAAATAAGAGTCCATCAGAAAATGGACTATCTTATACACGAGATTCTGAATATAAACTTCAGGGTACCCACAAAACAAAAACGCAGAACTGAGACACAAACAATACATAAGGAGAAAACAAAGAAACACGTCATAAAAAACTACAAAATTCAATGGTAGACAAAAACACACCGGACAAGAATAAAAGGAAATGCAGGAAAACTAGAAAATGAGGGATATAATGACAGCATTAAGCCCTCATACGTCAATAATTACCCTAAACGTAAATGGATTGAATTCTCCGATAAAAAGACACAGAGTGGCGAGATGAATTAAAGAACAAGACCCAACAATATGCTGCCTCCAAAAAATACATCTCAGCTCCAATGACAAACACAGGCTCAGAGTGAAGGGATGGAAGACGATACTCCATGCTAGCTGCAAACGAAAGAAAGCTACAATGTTACACTACTTAGACAAAGTAGATTTCAAGATAAGACAGGTAAAGAGAAACAAAGAGGGGAAAAATATAGTGATCAAAGGGACTCCATCAAGAAGAAATAACATTTATAAATATCTATGCACCCAAAATAGGAGCACCAAAGATCATAAAGCAACTGTTAACAAACCTAAAAGAAGATATTAATAATAATACAATAACAGTAGGGGACCTCAACATTCCGCTACATTAATGGATAGATCATCCAGACAGAAAATCAACAATGAAACAGTGGAATTAAATGAAATGCTAAACCAGTTGGACTTAATAGACATATATACAACACTCCATTCAAAAACAGCAGAATACACATTCTTCTAAAGTGCACACAGAACATTCTCAAGGATAGACCATGTGTTGGGAAACAAGGCAAGCCTCAATAAATTTAAGAAAATTGAAGTAATAATAAGGATTTTTTCTGATCACAATGCTATAAAGCTAGAAATTAATTACAATAAAAAAGCTGAGAAAGGGACAAAGATGTGGAGACTAAGCAACACACTATTGAATAAGCAATGGATCATTGAAGAAATTAAAAGAGAAATAAAAAAATATCTGGCGACAAATGAAAGTGATAACATACCATACCAACCCATATGGGCTGCCGAAAAAGCCATATTAAGAGGGAAATTCATCACAATACAGGCACACCTTAACAAACAAGAAAAATCCCTTCTCTGAGAAGATAAATGAAATTGACAAACCCCTAGCCAGACTTACAAAAGAAAAGAGAGGGAAAGCTCAGATAAACAAAATTATAAATGAAAGAGAAGAGATAACAACAGACACCACAGAAATACAACGTATTCTAAGAGAATACTACATAAAACTATATGCCAACAAAATGGATAATTTAGAGAAAATGGATAAATTCTTAGACCGTTACAACCTCACAAAGCTGAATCAAGAAGAAACAGATAATCTGAATAGACCAATTACAAGGAAAGAGATTGAAACAGTAATCAAAAGCATCCAGAGAACAAAAACCCAGGACCAGATGGCTTCCCTGGAGAATTCTACAAACTTTCAAAGAGGATTTAATACCTATCCTTCTCAAGATATTCCAAAAAATTAGGGAAGATGGGACACTTCCTAACACATTCTATGAGGCCAACATCATTCTGATGCCAAAGCCTGACAAGGACAACACAAAAAAGGAAAACTAAAGGCCAGTATCACTGATGAACATAGATGCAAAAATCCTCAACAACATTTTGGCAACCCAAATTCAGCAATACATAAAAAGAATCATACGTCATGCTCAAGTGGGATTCATACCAGGAACACAGGGATGGTTCAACATCCACAAATCAATAAACATGATACACCACACCAACAAATTGAGGAATAAAACCACATGATCATCTCAATAGATGCAGAGGAAGCATTTGACAAGATCCAACAGCCATTTATGATAAAAACTCTTAGCAAAATGGGGATAGACGGAAATTACCTCAACATAACAAAGGCAATATATGACAAACCCACAGCCAACATCATACTCAATGGGCAAAAACTGAATGCCATCCCCCTGAGAACAGGAACAAAACAAGGTTGCCCACTATCACCATTCTTATTCAACATAGAACTGGAGGTTTGAGTCAGAGCAATTAAGCAAGAGAAAGGAATAAAAGGAATCCAAATAAGGAGTGAAGAAGTGAAATTCTCGCTGCTTGCAGATGACACTATCTTATATATAGAAAACCCCAAAGAATCCATCAGAAAACTAACAGAAATAATTAACAACTACAATAAAGTTGCAGGGTACAAAATCAACTCACAAAAATAAGTTGCTTTTCTATACATTAATAGCGAACTTACAGAAAGAGAATTCAAGAATACAATTCCAGGGGCCAGCCCAGTGGCACAGCGGTTAAGCGCGCAAGTTCCACTTCAGTGGCCCAGGGTTCGCCAGTTCAGACCCCAGGTGTGGACATGGCACCGCTTGGCAAGCCATGCTGTGGTAGGTGTCCCACATATAAAATAGAGGAAGATGGGCATGGATGTTAGCTCAGGGCCAGTCTTCCTCAGCAAAAAGAGGAGGATTGGTGGCAGATGTTAGCTCAGGGCTAATCTTCCGCAAAAAAAAAAAAAAAAAAAAAAAAGAATACAATTCCATTTACAATCACAACTAAAAGAATAAAGTACCTAGGAATAAATTTAACCAAGGAAGTGAAGGACTTATACAATGAAAACTATAAGACATTACTGAAAGAAATTGATAATGACATAAAGAGATGGAAAGAGATTCCATGCACATGGATCAGAAGAATAAACATAGTTAAAATGTCCATACTACCCAAAGCAATCTACAGATTCAATGCAATCCCAGTCAAAATCCCAATGACATTCTTCATGGAAATAGAACAAAGAATTCTAAAATTCATATCGGGAACCAAAGACCCCGAATTGCTAAGGTAATCCTGAGAAAAAAGAACAAAGCTAGAGTTATCACAATCCCTGACTTCAAAATGTATTACAAAGCCATAGCGATCAAAACGGGATGGTACTAGCACAAAAACAGGCACACAGATCAATAGAACAGAACTGAAAGCCCAAAAATAAAACTGCACATCTACAGACAGCTAATCTTCGACAAAGGTCCCAAGAATATACAATGGAGAAAAGATAGTCCCTTCAATAAATGGTGTTGGGAAAACTGGACAGCCACATGCAAAAGAATGAAGGTAGACCATTATCTGATGCCATACACACAAATAAACTCAAAATGGATCAAAGACTTGAAGATAAGTCCTGAAACCATAAAATTCCTGGAAGATAATATAGGTAGTACACTCTTTGACACTAAATTTAAAAGGATCTTTTCGAATACCATGTCTTCTCAGACAAAGGAAACAAAAGAAAAAAACAAGTGGGGCTTCATCAGACTAAAGAGCTTCTGCAAGGCACAAGAAACTAGAATCAAAACAAAGAGACAACCCACCAATTGGGAGAAAATATTTGCAAATCATATATCTGACAAGGGGTTAATCTCCATAATATATAAGGAACTCACACAACTGAACAATAAAAAAAAAAAAACAGCCTGATCAGAAAATAGGCAGAGGATATGAACAGACATTTTTCCAGAGAAGATATACAGATGGCCAATAAACACATGAAAAGATGTTCAACATCACTAATCATCAGGGAAATGCAAATCAAAACTACACTAAGATACCACCCTATACCTGTTAAAATGGCTATAACACCTAAGACTAAAAAGAACAAATGTTGTAGAGGGTGTGGAGAAAAGGGAACCGTCATATTCTGTTGGTGGGAATGAAAACTGGTGATCCACTATGGAAAACAGTATGGAGATTCCTCAAAAAACTAAAAATAGAACTACCATACGACCCAGCTATCCCACTACTGGGTATCTACCTGAACAACTTGAAATCAACAATCCAAAGTAACATATGCACCCCTATGTTCATTACAGCACTATTCACAATAGCCAAGACATGCAAACAATCCAAGTGCCTATCAACTGATGATTGGATAAAGAAGATGTGGTATATATATACAATGGAATACTACTCAGCCATAAAAAAAGACAAATCCATCCCATTTGCAACAACATGGATGGACCTGGAGGATATTATGCTAAGCAGAATAAGCCAGACTGAGAAAGACAAACACCGTATGATTTCACTTATATGTGGAATATAAACAAAGACAGGGACAAAGAAAACAATTCAGTGGTTCCAGGGGAAGGCGGTTGGGGGTGGGCACAGGAGGTGAAGGGGAGCACTTATGTGGTGACAGTCAAGAAATAAGGTACAACTGAAACCTCACATTGATGTCAACTATTATGAACTCAATAAAAAAAAAAGAAAAAAAAACCTTTGAAAAGTCTTTGTATTTCCCTTTTCCCTGTGCCGACCAAGAATCTTTGAGCTACCTGGTAACTGACCAAGGACACTAAAGGAAGGCTAGGAGTTATAGCCTCAGTTGGCACTTGTTACGTTATCACAGGTTCCATCCTCAAGGGTACTGTCTGTTTTTTATTCAAGGGCTCTGGTGTGTGAACTAACTTAGATCTGGAAATTGAACACAGATCTATGACTGTCAAAAGATGAACCAAGTCAGACTTCCATTTTCCAGACTTGGAAATTTTCCAGTTATACAAATCAAATAAGAACTTTGTAGGCTTCTCACCCATTCTAGTCCTAGGAACCCATGATTAATCTGGCAATATCAAGATCCCATCTGGACCAATCATTGTGACCATCAGGCAGGCCCTGCAGCCTATTAGAATAACTGTGCCTTCCTTTGATCCTAGTAATTAGGTTGGCTAATTGGTAACTGCCACCTGGAATCTTGTTATCTCCACCGAAGGCAGAGAAGCCACTTCAATGGCAATGTTTACACTATTTCTGGCTTGGAGAGAACAGCTACAGAAGTAATTTTTAAGAATTCTTGTAGTCGCCCAAAGCCCTGGTGAAAGAAGTATATTCTGGGCCCTCTTAGGGGACATAATTTGGGGATGGGTGACAGGCTGCACATAATTAATCCACTTCAACATCTCCAACTCTATAACTCATTGAATTTCTTTCTCTATGTTAATTCTCACATTAAAATCACCTAAAGACCTGGAGAATTTTTTTGTTTTTAAGTAGCAACACCTTAACCCCTGAATCCTCCCCCTGGACATTCAATGTGATTGATCTCAGTTGGCTTGGGGATTGGTGTTTTCCAAACATTCTAGGGGATTTTCACGTACAGTCAGAATTGAGAACTACTGCCACCATATCCCTGTGGGTCTCTGACCTGCAAGCCCTCTTGAGAGTAAGTTTCATAAGGATCAGAATTCCTAATTCAAGCAACAGAATCAAACTGTGGCCTAAGCAAAGATAACTAGTGAAATGATGTCCAGGGAGTCTCAGAACTGCAGGAACAGTGGAGAACGTGGCTTGAGAAAAGGCACAAATAATAAAGCAGGCATCAGCCAGGATTAGGGTAAAATCCTGCCACAAAACCAGCCTGGTAGGTGCAACACAGCTTATTCTACTACAGCTGGCCACGAGCACTGGAGGCTGCTGCTGTCCCACTCTCCTTGCTGCTCTTGCACACAGGTACGCAGCTGTGACCACCAGTCTCCAGGATGGATTTTCCAAGGCCCTGATTCTTTATATCACTAGATCATGATTCCTTATATGGAGCAGCTGTGACTAGCTAAGCCTACGTCAGGGGTCTACCCCAGTGGCCCTCAAGGCTGGAAGATGGAATATCTGCCCTTTTCAACTTCTTATTGGAAGGTACTCTCTGAGTCTTGCCGAGATTCAAGATAGATGACTTCAAAAACATCAAAATGGTGTTCAGCTGCTAGGCAGCCAAAAGATGATAGATAGATCCCATATGACGCCATAGCATCACACGGAAACACATCAATTATACAGCACCATTAAGGAAAGAAAAACTTTGTGAGCAGGAAATGTTGAAACTTCCTGCTGCTTCACATGAGATACACATTTAATGTTAACCATTACGGTTAGAAATCTTTCTAAAATAGATTTTACATTCTCTTATACTTACGGGAGACACAAAAAATTTAAACTTGTGTTATTGGAATCATTAGGAACGGCATGGTAACTTAGGATACAAAACAACAGTTACTGAGATGATTATAGCCTTCCATTATTCCACTAAAAAGCCCCAGAATGCGGGAATTCTAGCATCCTGTGCTTCCTCCCCTTGGCTTCCAGGTTCTTCAATTGTTTCTTTTTAGCAGTCCAACTCTCTTCTAATTTTTTCTTTCTAGTCTGCTGTAGGCTGGAAAAAAAGGTAACTCTAAGAATTAGCCTAGAGTTAGTTAAAGATCCTCTGTGGTCTGAGCTTCAAGTACTTTCTGTGACTAAAGTACCTAAAGTCACTTGACCACTATTTTGTTTTTGTCTATTTTGGTGAGGAAGATTGGCCCTGAGCTAACATCCGTGCCAATCCTCCTCTACTTTGTATATGGAACACCAGCACAGTATGGCTTGATGAGTGGTGTATAGGTCTGCACCTGGGATCAGAACCTGCAAACCCTGGGCCACCAAAGTGGAGAGCACAAACTTAACCACCATGCCACCAGGGCAGCCCAATTGACCGCTATTTTGAATGCTCAGGAGATAATTGTGCTTACTTCAGTTTTTCCCAGGTATCCTAGTGACACTAGGAAATATGATCTCCAGATGTATGAAGAAGAAAAGCGAAGAGAGTGCTCTTTGGTAAAGTTCTATGAGAGGCACGTTAAAGACACTGTCTCATTGGACCTTCACAACAGCTCTTTGGGGATAGGTTTCGCAGGAGAAGGCTGAGGCTGGAAGGTACGGTGATAGATTAGAGGAATCTATTCCCATTTCTCTTGAATTTTGATTGAACTTTGTGTCTCTCTGGATGAAAAGAATGTGACAGAAGGGATGTTCTGGAACTTCTAAGGCTAAGTCACACAAAGCCTTGCAGCTCCTGCCTGAGTCCATTGGGATGTTCACTCTGGGAAAAGGCAACTTCCACGTAAGGAGTTCCCCTGAGACTGACGTGCTGGAGATGTCAGGCATTGGCATGCTGTTCCACAGCACTAGACGAGCCCAGCCTTCCAGCCGTCTCCAATCTGGTGCCAGGCATGCGCGAGAAGCCATCCTGTCCCCCCAGAGCAGCCCATTCTCCACCTGAATACCACTGAGAGACAGCTGATGTCACGTGGAGCTGAGAAATCACCAGCTACACTCACTTGAATGCCTGACCCACAAAGTCATGAGATATAATAAAATGGTTGTTTTAAGCCACTTGGTTTCTGGGTAGTTTTTTACACAGCAATAGGTAAACAGAAAAAAGCATTACATAAGTTGATTAGTTCCTTTAGCTAACTTGTGTTCAGATCAGGAGTCAGATTGTTTGAACATCAAGGCCTATAGTCTTCCCCTCATTTCATAGTGCTTCCAATGAAAAACTAGGATATTTATACTTTGAAACTATTTATTTATTTATTTATTTTTATTTATTTATTTATTATAGTGAGGAAGATCGTCCCTGAGCTACCATCTGTTGCCAGTCTTCCTCTTTTCACTTGAGGAAGATTGTCCCTGAGCTAACATCTGTGCCAATCTTCCTCTATGTTGTAATTGGGATGCCACCATAGCATGGCTTGATGAGTGGTGTGTAGGTCTATGCCCGAGATCCAGACCCGCCACCGAAGTGGAGCATGCAAACTTAGCTACTGCACCACCAGGCTGGCCCTCAGAAACTATTTATTTTTTTAAATGGACAAAATGTCACGGTCTATTGTTTTAACATCTGATTTTTTAATCAAAGCTTATAGTTTAAAAATATTTCACACTTTCCCATGTTTCTTTCGTTCTTACAACTATCCATTGAAATAAATCATATTATTTTTTGTTTTCTAAAAGAGGAGGCTACAAACAAATGAAACTGTGTCTCAGATCTAGGTTCTCTGACTCCAAAGGGGACACTCTTACCATTAAATTAAAATACTTCTCCATCTAGTCCATATTTAGTCCTCCATAATGAAATTTTTAAAGACAAAATAATCCATCTTCAGTTTGGATTCCAATGGAGAGCTTAGTGTTATTGCTATCTTCATGCCAAAATAAAACTTCAGGATGAGAAAGCAGAAATTTATGCCAAGGAAATTAATATTGTTACTTTCAGTTCCAATTCTTTCTCTAAGTTTTATAGTATCCCATTTACTAAAGCTGTCCCTCCATGCACCTATCTTGCTACTCAGCAGAGAAATCCAGAAAGTGTTTCAGGAAGATGCTCATTAGCCCCCTCAAATATTAAAGTGATGGAGCTGATGACAATGGGCGTTGATAGTAACATTATGTTCCATCACTTCCAATTAAAACATTATACTCCTCTTCCTCATCATCTTTTTAGACCTTAGCTGATCTCTTATGTTCATTTTTATGACTGGCTCTACTTGCCTAAAAAGTATGAAATCAATAAATGAGTTAGATATTTATAAAGAGTAATAAGTATTTCTTTAGAGCTTCACGCTATACCTTACACTCTTTTCAGTGAGTTTTTTTAAAAAGCCCTTTCTAAGATTTCATTAATTGCTTTAAAGCCTTTTCAAAATTGAGTGAATGAACAGATTCCAAATAAACCAGATTAAAAATAGGCTTACATTTACACTTTTTTCATGTAGATGATAGAATAGACATTGTCTATTGCCCCTTCAGGTCCTTCCTCATGATACACATATAGCTAACAAATATACACCATCTTCTTATATGGTTTAAATCCAGCAAACACTGATGAACATTCAATGTGTGGTACACTGTGGTAGCTTACTGTAAGGAGCAGATCTAGAAAATATTCAGGTAAAGGGACCTAAGGCAGAATCCTGAAATGGTACAAGGAAGTTTTGGGCATTGCTTGGGTGATTGACAAGCATGCAAATCCTGAAGTTGTAAAGAGTAGTCTCCCTAGAATGGCAAGCTCTGTTTGACTGAAGTGAAATTCTACCCTAACGGTGTAGACGAGGGAGATGGGGGCAGATACAAAATGCAAGTTGCAAAGTAGCTATCTGTACCCTAGGATGCTGAGCTTACACTCAAAACTTCTCTTTATCCTGGCAAGATCTGCTGAATGGTATAACAATCATCAGTATTAATTCTCAGACCTGAGTAATCAACACTTACTCATCTTTAATTGGAAATTTTCTCTTTAAAATTTCCTTCTTTTTTTAATCCTTATTAAGTTTTGGATCACTTCATCTGTCTCAATTAGAAATATACTTTTCAAAACGAATTTGGACCATGACCAAGCAAATATAGATTTCATTATGGAAACCAAATGTGGATTTCTCTCATTTTTCAAAGAGTGATGCACAGTAATTTCATTAATGCTCTTTACCCTGGTTGAGAAACTTTCTTATATACTCACAAGTACAGACATCAGCAAAAAATTTGTGTAAATGGAAATAGATGATATTGTTCAAAATGTAGCTACTGGCTTCATGTCTTATCTCTCTGTTTTTCAGTATTGACATATTTTTTACCGTTATGATGATGTATTTCAAATGCAGGGCAGACGTATTTTTTGACTATAAAAATATTCAAATATCTACCTTCCAGCTCTTTGGATATTAAAAGGAAATCCCAACAAATTTAATACTGGAAAAAATTCTAAAACCGACCAAAGGATAAAAATAGGAAAATAGAAAAAATAAATAGATGGAAGGTGAAAGTTAAGACACCAAGGGATTCTAATTAAGAAAAACAAAACACTTTTAAAATTAAAATAAATATTGTATTGTTTTAAACCTACACAAAAAAATACACAGTCATCTCTAGCCCAATGCCCTGAATTTACTGCTGAGTAAACTGAGGTCTTAAAACACTCATTGATTTGCCTGAAGTTACAAAATTGGAGGAAAAATCTTGAGACCACTATCTCTATATAAGATGGAATTCTCAAGATCAAAGGAGTTTCTCAAATACAGTATGTAGGTACTCTCACATAAAATTTATATATACCCATACTCAGCAAGTCTTGGCAAAATCTTAAAAAACTCTGGTTGACTCTTTTCAGTTTCCCTCATTTTACTTTTTTGAGCTTATCAAAGCAATACATGCACAGATTAAAATGTTAAATGATTTATATCCCACTCCATCCAGGGGCAACACATTCAAACTGTTTCTGCTTGTAGTTCTTCAGGTATCCTTGTACCTCTAAAGTACTTACACTAATTTATTTATCAACATTAGGCCTTATGTATTGAATTGCTGCTACAAAAGAAAACGTTTTAGCTCTTTCCCAAACCATACACCCACCACTCCCTTCCTTCTATGCCCTATGTCAACCTCCTGGTATAGTTACTTCCTCTGTTGTATTTATGTTCCTCTTTTCTTTACTCCACCAACCACACAGAGTCTATCTAGCTCTATACTTGTGAAGATATTAACACTCCTGTCCATCCTCTCACTTCTGCTTGCCTTCCAACTTCAACTTCTGTTATCCACATCTTTACTTTTTAAAGTTTTAACGTTGATGTGTGTCCTTCCTTCTCCTTTTCTGTAGGTGGATTCAATATGCTGGATACAAAAACAATAGCATTTACATTATTCAGATGACATAAATATTTTTCACTTAAGTTTATGTAGGGTGTTATTATTATTGTCCTCTCTTATGCAATTTTTTTTTTCCTTTTCCTGGAATCTCTGATTGTCTTTGCTTTCTTTCATTCTCTGCCTTTGTCACATCCTCAGGCTCATCCACAGTCTAGCATACTACCGAAACTGTGCGATGAATGTTTTTCTTTGGTTATCTTCTGGAGCCCACCGTTCTCCTGACCCAATCAAGGAAAAGCTTCTCTAGGACTGCTTCTGTGAAATCATCTAGGGATTTCATGTCATTTCTCTTCAGAATTGGACCTAAATTAAAGTCCTGGGCCATATGCACCCTTTCTTAGTTTACTCCCTTGCTTTATTTAGGCACCTCTCCAAGTACCTATCAAGGAAGTGGTGTGGAGAAGTAAGTTTTCTGAATAGCATGAAATACATTACATTGGTTTAGTAGCTGGATGAGTACAGATATTTTGGGTTAAAAGTATTTTCCCCCATTAGAACTTAGAAATTATTGTTTCTCTGTCTTCCACCAGCCAGGGATATAATCATGTGCTGCTTAACAACAGGAATTAAGTTCTGAGAAATGCATCGTTAGGTGATTTTGTTGTGCGAACATCATAGAGCGTACTTACACAAACCTAGATAGTACAGCTTACTACACACCTAGGCTCTATGGTATAGCCTATTGCTCATAGATTACAAACCTGTACAGCATGTTACTGTATTGAATATTGAAGGCAGCTGTAACACAATGATGAGTATTTGTGTTTCTACACATAGAAAAGGTACAGAAAAAATGCAGTACAAAAGATAAAAAATGGTACACCTGTATAGGGCACTGACCATGAATGGAGATTGCACAACGGGAAGTTGCTCTGGGGGACATAATGTGGGCTCTGTGAGCTGAGGAGTCAAAAGAAAGATTTCTTCCACTCTCAAGGGCTGGTAGTAGTGCTCTTTTATTCAGAAAATAGCATGGGGACAGGACCCACGGGTAGTGAAGGGCTGCAGGCATGGGGACAGGACCCATGGGCGGTGAAGAGCTGCAAACTTGAGGACAGGACCCGTGGACAGTGAAGAGCTACAGGCATGGGGACAGGACCCATGGGCAGTGAAGAGCTGCAATGTGTTGAGGGTTAGGCTAAATTTATAAAGCATGGGTACGTGACTTATTTTTACTAGACAAAGGAAAGATGATGTAAAAGTTATTAAAGGATATCAGTGCAGGTGGGGTCTGGTTATCAGGTGGTCATATAACTTTAGATATGAATTGGATCATGTAGATCGGCATGTAGTCCAGAATGCCCTGGGCTTCTCTCCCTGGGGCAGCCTTAACCCACATCAGAGTCAGTGAGAGAGTGGTGAGTGAATGTGAAGGCCCAGGACATTACTGGACCCCACTGTAGACTTTAGAAACACTGTACATTTAGGCTATACTAAATTTACTTTAAAAATTTTCTTTCTTCAATATAACCTTAGCTTACTGTAACTTTTTTCCTTATAAACTTAACTCTTTTTAACTTTTTGACTCTTTTGTAATAACACATCTTAAAACACAAACATATTGTACAGCTGTACCAAAATACTTTCTTTCTTTATATCCTGATTCTATAAGCTTTTTTCTATTAAAATTTTTTTTACTTCTTAAATTTTTTTGTTAAAAACTGAGACACAAACACACACAGCCTTGGTCTACACGGGGTCAGGATCTTCAATATCATTGTCTTCCACCTCTACATCTTGTCCCACTGGAAGGCCTTCAAGAGCAATAACATGCATGGAACTGTTATCTCTCGTGATAACAATTCCTTCTTCTGGAACACCTCCTGAAGGACCTGTCTGAGGCTCTTCTTGAGGAGGGGTCAATCTTTTCAGAAGTAAGTCCATGGTGGTTTGTTTGGTTTGTTTCTTTTTTACATCATAGATTGGCTTTTAAGTAGATAATGTACCACGAACATTCCTCTCTAGAAAACATTTTGGTGTTGGGGTCCTTGTTTTCCAACTTTTCGAGAAGCTTCTTGAGGTCTGCAAAAGCTTCTGCTAAACCCTTCACTGTAAATTTTCTCGAGGGTTCTTCTTTTCTTCTCCTGCAGTTTCCTTTTCTTTTGCCTCTTCTTCAGCCATGCATTCCTGTTCCAGTTCCAACAACTCCTAATTAGTCAATTCCCCAGGAAACACCTCTAGGAGCTCCTCAATGTCATCCTCATCCACACCCAGGTTAAGGTTGTTTGCCGTCTCAACCACAGCTTTGGTGATTTTTGCAACTTCCTTATCCTTGGCAAATACTTTGAAATCACGGACAAATCTCTTGAGTATCTTCTTCCACGTGCCATTCATGCACTCCTTGGTGACATCAACCCAAACCAAAGCAAGGTACTTGATGCAGCCATAGATGTAATTCCTCCAGTTGCATCAGTTTCTTCCTCCATTGTAGCAATAGCCTGGGCAAGTCTTCCTCAGATCATAGGCCTTAACAGCTGCTACAACTCCTTGATCCACTGGTTGGATCAAAGAGGTGTATTTAGAGGGAGAAAGACTGCTCTGATATTGGGATGAAGAGCCCCAATAAAAGGAGGATATCTGGCAGCATTATCAACAATAAGCAAAATCTTGAAAGGGATGTTATTCTCCGAACAGTACTTCTCCATTTTGCCGGCATAGCAATTCAGGAGGGCATCTTGGAACTGGGTCACCCTTGACTTCTTATTGCTCCTACCATACAGTGGCAGTGTTTGTTTATTGATATACTTGAAGGCCCTGGGGTTCTCTCTGTGCCAGATCACAAAGGGCTTCAATTTGTAGCCTGCAACATTGCTCCCAAGCAAGACTGTTATCCTGTCCTTAAGAGCCTTGAAACCTGGCATTAAATTGTCCTCCTTATGGATAAAAGTCCTTCCAGGCATCTGTTTCCAGAATAGGGGGATTTCGTCCATATTGAGTATTTGCTCTGGCAGTAATTTTCCTCCACAATCACATCAGCACTTGTACACTGACCATTCACTTTCACATAATGTAATGAATAATGATTCTGGAATTGTTTAAACCACCCAGAGCTAGCAGTAAATTTAACGTCATAGTCAGGTTGAGCCTTTTCCTTCAACATCACAAACTTTTTGCTTTGGCTGTGATTGTCATGGTGCTGAGAGAGATATGCTTCTATGTCTGGTATTTAATGCAGGTCATTAGAAGTTTCCCTATGTCTGATATAGGGCCTTCTCAAATTTTATTAATCTCGTTGACTTCAATGAAGTAGATCCTTTAACAGCTTCCGTCACTTTGTTCTTGTTCTTCAAGATCACAGCTATGGTAGAATGGGACATGTCTGACTGGTGAGCAGAAAAACCATCACTGATTTTCTACCTTCATAGTCCTTAATCACTTTTAATTTTGTTTCCGGGGCCAATCACTCGATGTGGCCTCTTACTGGCAACATTAGCAGTGGATTTTATGTGCTTGGGGGCCATGATGAATCATGTACAAGAGAAAGTGATGCAATCAACAGATGTGATAAATACAAGATGTATGAGGTGGCTGCCAGCATAACACAGCATACTGTTTTACAGTAAACTTTTTGTTCATAAGTAGAAAGAATACACTCTAAAATAATGATAAAAAGTATAGTATAGTAAATACATAAATCAGTAACATAGTTGTTTATTACCATAATCAAGTATTATGTACTGTACGTAATTGTATGTGCTATACATATATAAGACGGGCAGTTCGATAGGTTTCTTTACACCAGCATCACCACAAACACATGAGTAATGCATTGAGTTGCAACATCACTAAGTGATAGAAAATTTTCAGCTCCATTGTAATCTTATGGGACCATTGTCATATGTGGTTCATCATTGACCAAAACCTTGTTATGCAGCGCATGGCTGTACTGGTAAGAAATCTGATTCCAACTGGTTTTGATCTCTTCTTGGGTGACTTTTGGAAATTTTTAGGATTATGTTTTTATTCTTCTTTATTGAAACCTCACAATGATAGGTCCAGAGTTAGTTCTTTTTATTTTTCCACGTTTGGCATTAGCAAACTTTTAAAAGATGGAAACTTATGTCCCCGTTTAGTCTTAAGAATTACATTGCAATATAATATGTATTGTTTTACTATATTATAACTTGCCTTGATTGTCTCTGGATTTGAAATTCTTGAGCTGATACTCTCATCTTTTATCTTCCTTCTCATGTTTTCCACCTTCCTCTTTTATTCTCCCTGTGGTAGCCTTCCTCCACTTTATTTTAAAACCTTTTATAAGTCTATTTGCATACTGTTCTTATTTTAGGGATGTAATATCCTTTCAATTGTTTTGAAGTTATAAATGAGACTATTTTTGTTTTAAGCTATCTTCTAACGTCTGAAATATCTCTATTTCCCCTACAGATGAGTCTTAGTTTTGATCATTGACACACAACCAATGTCTCCTAGAGAGACAAAAGTCAATATCTGCCCTAGTCATTACCACTTAGCCTATTCCTTTTCTGTAGAGAAGTCTCTGTTGGTTTTGGTTTTGTTTTGCCTTTATTTTATTTAATTTTTTCCTTTTGTGCCAGGGTAAAGTATCAAGCTTCTAGTCATTCTGTGCTCATGTGTAGGTGAAGTAAACTGTTACATCTATAGGCATATAGGAATTATAATTATTCGATATACATATACTAATAGGGTCATCATTTAATGTTTATTTTTAGTGTCCATTCTGATGGGTCAACATTTTTTTTGTATCAGTAATTAAGTGTTTTCATTATGACTCCAGAACAGAGCCGACTAATATCACTAACTTAGGCCTCATTTTCCACTCTTGTGATTTATTTATCTTGCAGTCTTTTAGTCTGCAACCCTCTTCCACTGTAGAACTTTTCATAAATGTTCACATTGGAACTTCGTTTACTCTGGCTCATCAAGGTAAACTCATCCATCCAATATCTATTTGCCATAAGTGTGTTAAAATGTCCAGATAGCCTTCCTCCTGTCCTCGTCATTGTAGTAAGTTTAAAAACTTCTTATATGTGTCTCATCATTTTAATGGAGTCTCAGAAGGAAAGTATATGCACCATATGAGCTTAATGTAGTCCCGAAGTAGAAATTAAAAATTATTTAATATCCTAGAATAAGTTGTAGCTTAATAGACATAATATAAGGCAAATTATAAAATAAAAAATATTCATGTGTTCATTTATAAAATAAAACACATTATGAAATTCTAATGATGCTTTTATATTTCAGATGCTATGACAACCACAATTGGTGGCAGTGATGTTTATAATAGAAATTATTCCATGACTAGCATAATTTAAGGCAAAGCCAGATGTGAGAAAAATACTCTCCACTCACTTTCAAAAATATGAACAGAAGAGAAACTGAACTTATAATAAAGCTCTAAAGTTTGTAAATGGAACAAGGATATTATGAAGTTGATGAAACTAACGGCATTTGTATATTAAAAAATGATAGAAGGAAAGAGAAGATAGAACTAAGGAGATGAGAAGATAACTAGGGAGAAGAAATTGCTGACAGTGAGAACAGAATGAACAAAATAATTGAAAAGGGAAATCAAATCATCTGCCAGCTGGAGTATAGAATAAAGAAGTGATGAGAGACAGGGCTGGTAAAATAAGTCAGGGCCATGTTGTGGAAGGCTGTGTTTCTCAAATGAGTTTGCGAGAAACCACGGGGGTAGGCAGCAATTTTCCAGATATTCACACACTCCTTGGAACATATTTCTGGAGCACCAAAGTAAATAATTTAATGGTAAGAATTTAAAACATTATTGGAATATAACGACATTTTTAATAAATTTTAATGTAAAATATGAAATACCAAAAACATTTTAGCTTTAGAACTGACCACTGAATTCTCCTGAGAATTTTTCTTCATTGTCTTTAGCAGTTGGGGGTATGATGGTAGAAAGGTTTAAGAATCATCGTTATAGTTTTATTTTAATGAGCAGACAATAGGGATACAAGGAGTGGAATTGTGCTTTAGTGTGTCTAATCTGGATGCAGGATAAATGATGGAGTGAAAATGGGATAGGTTTCTGGGACTCTTTGCGAGGCTATAACTAGCCCAAGCTAGAAATAATAAAAGTTCAAATAGAACAGTGTATTATCAATGGGAACAAAGATGTAAAAACAAATTCACTATAGATGATGACTCCATCAAACTTGGCTTACAACTACGTTTGGGAACTGAGGAAAAATTCTGGATAATCCATAAGATATTGTGGTGCCAATGATGGGATGACAGGAAGGGATTTGTAAAGTGACATTTTGGTTTGGGGCTCATATTGCATAGAGATTTAATATTATGGTTTCTTATGTTTGTGAGACATATCATATTCAGAGAATATTGATGAAAGGAAATTATCTTTAGGAAGAAACTTTGTGGTAGCAGAAAGGGGTAGATATTTTGTGTGAGTAAGATGATTCCATCAGCAATTTGCCAATGAACCTCAGAGTCAGTAACTTTGAACATTATAGAGGCTGTTTGGCTACTGTGGAAATGAAAGCACAGTTCAGCAGCAGACACTCAGAGTAAAGTTTAAGGTGGGAAGAAAAGCGTAGTGAGGATAATTAGCACCTCCCCCCCGCCCCCCACCATTGGCCTATAGCAAAGAGCAAGCTGGAGCAGAGGAAATAAATCAGAGTTCTAAGGAAAACTGAGCAAATCTGTGAGGTAAAATAACATCAGAAATTAGAGTATTTTCATATAAAGAGAGATCCATAAGGTTTCACTGCAGTAATCAGGATATTTAAATCACCTCTGAGAGTCAATTTTTTCCTATATCTTGGGTTTCACTTGTTTTAAGGGAGAAATTTATATTTACTCAATACCTGAGATATCACTTGAATAAAACTCTCATAGAATAAGCACAGGAATGTAGCTTTGCTTGAGAAATAATGTGTCCCTGGGAGTCAAAGGAAAGAAATTTGAAATAAGAACCAACAGATCTGGCTTTACTCCTAAACCTTCTGCTACCTACCTAACTGTGATTTCTGACAAGGTGGATGTCTGCATTCATTCATTCATTTATTCATTATTCACTGAGCACCTACTCTGTTCCAAGCTCAAGTCCAAAAGTTTGCAATACATCAGTGAAAGCAAATATTCCAGCTCTATAGAGAGTATGTTTTTGCAGGAGGATACAGATGTAAAACATGGAAATGTTACACAAGTAAATTTGGTACTCTAGAACATGATAAGTGCTGTGGAAAAAATTAAAATTAGAGCAGATTAAAGGGAACAGTGAGTGCTGGAGTTGGGGGAAGAAGCATCAATGTTTAAGAAGTGGTGAAGATAGATCTCGTTTCAAAGAAACCTTGAGGATAACTGGGAGGTGTGGGAGTGTGGGAGAGGGATGCTATTTCAGCATTACCCGTAGAACCTAGTTTAACATCACAGATCAAATCAAATCATAATGCATATTTGTTTAATATTTATAAATATAGAATGATTTAATTAATCTATGTGTCAGTTTTCTTGTCTACAAAATGAAGGAAGTGAAGCAGATCCAGAGTTATCTAAGTAAAAAGAGAAGTTGGTGTTAAAGACAACTATGTATAAAGTCCCTGATAGAAGAAGTGCTTTGCCCCATTCACAAAACAGAAAAGGTCAGTTTTTCTGATACAGGAAGAGCTTGAAGGACCATTGTCTAAGAGAGAATTGGAATGAAATGAGGTCCTAGATCAGTGTTTTGCAACATTAGTTGGTTGTGAATTCAAATTATCAAGTCAACATCTCTATTTTTTTAGACAAATTGAATACATTGGATAAAAAGAAAATAATACACCTAGCAAAGGTAAATTAAGAATCTATTTCGCATATGTGTGTTAGTGTTTGTGTGCATAAATGGTCGCCATATAAAGATTTCTTTTGGGGAACATAATAAAAAATTTTGACAGAGATCATGCTGGGCCTTAAAAATGATGCTAAATTTTAGAAAGCATAACATGAAGGAGACTCTAGGCCCATTCAGAATAGGTAGAGAAAGCAGATCTTGAAGTCACAGATAGCTGTATTTATGCACACCATAAGAATGAACTTCCTAACAGCTCCATCAATTCAACCATGTGATTGGCTTTCCATCACTGGAAGTTGGATTGTCATCTCTGAGAAATGCTATAGAAAGGATTCTTGCATATCTTTGGGATGTGTACGTTAAGGAGCAAGGCTTTGCACCAAGACAAGGAGGATACAAGGATGGATGGTAATGTCTTTCCCCATCAGAAAGGTTGCAATTAAATTTAGCTTTAAGTCATGTACAAAAAAATAATAACCAACCAACAGAAATTGTGAAAAAGGGTGATATTGATGGCAAAACTCAAAGGTAGATGAGACCACTCCAAGTCAGGGTGAACCAAAGAAAGTTTCAGAAGGAAAAGAGGGCTTTAGCTGAATCCTGAGGCAAAGGTGCACACAGATTGTTGGAAAAAAGAGTCCCCATCAGGAGGAGGCAAATGTGCATAAGACAGGTTGAGCAGGTGCAACCTGTTTGGTGACTGTAGATAAAACATTTGGCACACTCCACTAAGGAAAGGGACCTCACTGAGGCCTGGCAGGTTATAAATTAAGAAGTTAAAACTGGGTCAGATTTTGCTGGACTTTATCTTGAAGTATTGGCCTGATGAAAGAATTGGTTCAGGAAGATTATCTGGACAGGTGTGTCTATTTACATTAGAAAGACTGTAAGAGAAAATTGACTGTATGTCTAAAGTGTCAGTCAAGGAGTAGTCAGTAAAACAAAAAACATTTATTTCAATCAAGAAGGAATCAAATATAATGGATTAGTTCTTTATAAAACTCCTGGAAGGGCTGCAGGAGTGAAGCTGAAAGAAGTAGGATGAGATCTCCAGTGGACATCTGGCTTTCAGAGGGTCAAACACTTCAGGAACTGGAGGGAACCTAGTCAGAGCTGCTTGTAGCACCAGGAGAGTGAGTCACAAGGGGACAAGCAGAGGCCACCGAACACTTCCCATCTGCCGAAGCCCACACATCAGCCAACTGCGGACAAAGGAGCAATGAGATGGCTTCGAGTGCCTTGTAAGGGTGAAATTGAAAGCTAACCCTTGCTGATAAAGGATGCTGGGAAGTGTAGCCCCTAGACTTCTAGGCTCCTTACCCAAAACAGCATAGAAGGGAGTAGAAACGAATGCTTGTTAAAAACACACACATACATATATCTAGTTTTAGACATACACATAAGGAAGTTGTAGTTACATAAGGAAGTAAGAAAAGAATAAATTTCTCACCGTCCAATGAAAAAGAACTGGCCAGAAATTAAAGTGAAAGCGATGTGGGAAGGTAAGGTGAGCAATGCTGATATTTGGCAGTGGAGCTGCTCATTTAATTCATTGGACATGAACAGTCATTTTGACCAACTGAAACTTTGCTCATGCTCAGTAGCGAATAGAAGCCATGTAAGCAGAGGGGTTATGAACAAAGGATCTGACTCAAACTGGGTACAAATCTAGGTCTGATTCATACTAGCTCTGTGGAAAGTTATCTAACATTTCCGAGCTGCCATTTCGTGACTTGTGGAAAATATTACCCATCTCACAAAGCTCTTTGAGAATAAAATGAAACAACATCCATAAGGTTTCTGACACATAGAGAGGATATAATAAATTCAGCAAAACAGTCCTGAACCAGTAATATGTGGTGGAGAAGCGTGGAAAAGCATGATGATTTTTGTTATACGAATAAGATGTTCTCATCTTAGAGAAAGTCATAGTCAGATAAAGAATGTTGACTGATAAAAACATAAGCAGAAATAAAGTAAAATCTAGCTATGCGAACAGAAAGGTTATTAATAATTCAAAAGTCCTTGAAGTATTTCAATAATAACGATGATACTATCTCTTGAGTACTTAACAGATTTAATATTCTAGAAGCTATACATGTACTAATTCATTTAATACTCACAGTCACTCTATATGGTAAATATTATTTACCTTATACAAGTGAGGAAGCCTAGGCACAGAAAGACTAAGCCACTTATCCAGAAAGACAGCAGGCAAATGGCAGAGGCAGGATTAGAAACCCAACCAGTCTGACTGCAGAGGCCATGCTCCTAATTACACACTGTACTGCAGTTACTCTTAAATCTCTCCTCCTTTTTCCAGGGCCTTTTACATAACATTTGGCAAAGTGCATCACTAGTGGGGGTGGAGGAAGATAGGGGGAGATGACCATAGATGATGGTAATGAAGGAAGACATAGGAATTGTATACAGATGGACACAAAATGGAAGAGGGCCTGTCAGCAGGCAGAGGACAAGAGTGATCAACATGGGACAGTTGGTTCAGTAACAATCATCACCATCATCATTGTAATAATAGCTGCTATTGATTAAATACCGTGGACCATTTTCCCACTTATTCTTACCTACAAACAATAATCTTCATCTTAAAAATAGTGAAACTGACTGGGCCGGCCTGGTGGTGCAGAGGTTAAGTTCGCACATTCCGCTTCTTGGCGGCCTGGGGTTCGCCGGTTCAGATCCTGGGTGCGGACATGGCACCGCTTGGCACGCTGCCCTGTGGTAGGCGTCCCACATATAAAGTAGAGGAAGATGGGCACGATGTTAGCTCAGGGCCAGTCTTTCTCAGCAAAAAGAGGAGGACTGGCAGTAGTTAGCTCAGGGCTAATATTCCTTAAAAAAATAATAATAATAATAACGAAACTGAGACCCAAAGCAGTTAAGTATCTTACCCCAAGTTCCTACAGGTAATAAATGGTGGGAATGAGAGACCAAGCCAAGTGTGTCTGACTTCACAGTTTCAGTTGTGGTCCTAGTGGATTGCGTGTAAACATGGGGAAAGGGATTTCTTAGAATTTGTTTTGACATTTGTGGAGCAATCCTTCCAATTTGTTCTCTTCCTAGAATTATAGTACTGGGATATTTTTGGCCTAAAACCACAGACATGAATATTGTGGGTCTTCAGAGCTTGGCAAGGCATGATTCACCATAACTTGTAGCCCGCCTTCTTGGAAGTGGTATCAACCCAGAAAAGGTGAGCACAAGGAGGAGAGCATTCTTCCAGTCCTGTGGCTAGGAAATGTGCGGTTACAACAAACGCTGAACTTCCTGCCTTCTTTGAGTAGATGGTAAATGTCTTAGTCTGTTTGAGCCACCATAACAAAATACCATACACGAGGTGGCTTATAAACCACGGAAATGTATTTCTCACAGTTGTGGAGGCTGGGAAGTCCAAGATCAAGGTACTGTCAGAGTCGATGTCTGGTGAGACCAGCACCCTAGTTCATAGACAGCTGTCTTTTTGCTGTGTCCTCACATGATGAGAGGGATGAGAGCTCTCTGGGGTCTCCATTATAAGGGTAGGAATCTCATGCATGAGGGCTCTGCCTTCCTGACCTAATTATCTCCCAAAGGCCCCACATCCAAATACCTTCACATTGAGGATTAGGTTTCAACCTATGAATTTTGGGAGGACACAAACGTTCAGTCTATGGCAGTAGAAGCTGTCATTTTGAATTGGAAGAGACTCTGAGTATCAGTTCACAAATTCAAATGCAAGAAAGACTTCTTAACTTTTCAAATCAATCAATTTACTGCCCACTTTTCTTTGGGGTTACATCTGAGTTTGAGGAACTGGTTTGGGAACATTCCATTAGTAGTCATCTCTCTGTCAACCACTGTGACCCCTGCAAAGACATCCTCCCTCACATCTGCTCTTCAGTCCCTGGTCCCTGCGGATGCACCAACTTTCCGTTCTTTCTGCAACTCTCCTCAAGTCTCTCTCCTGCTCTTCTCCCTCCCGACAGTCAAGAAGAGTTTTAATCTAGACTTGGAATAGAAATTCTTTCTCTGACTCATCATGAAGACTTCCATATTCTTGTCTTGGCCAGGAGTAGATTAATTTTTCTCTGCACTCTTTTCTTTCCTTAAGCAATAAACATAGAAAACGCTGATAATAGAATGTGAAAGAAAAAGGAGAAGAAGGAAATTTCAGGGGAAATTTTGAATAACATTTCAAAATGTGCATCCTACCCCAAGTTAGGCATCTTCTGCTTTTCTTCCTCAAGTGCTTGAATCAATTAGCCAAGTGAAAATTTTAAAAGATTTTTAAAACCCCAGGGAAAACACAATAGATTCATCTATTTCCGTCTCATCTACTAAAGGATAGATATAGCAATGCTTCAATATGTACATTATCTCATCCACATTCCTACTGTATGTAAAAAAGTAACTTACATTAAGGCTGCATAATGTTCCTTGGAACAGCAAACACCAGCAAATCATAATGGTCTAACTTAGAAATTCTTAAAGAAGCCTTTAATATTGAAATGATCACTGCTTAAATTCTCTGTTATTAAACTCTGCTCATGTGGCAAGTGACTTGCGTCTAAGTCAGAAGTTACTTAGCAATTATTTCTCCTTGTTCTAATGGGCATGCACACAATCAGTCAAGATTTCTTTCCAGGGGTAATTCCATAAAGGCTGACTGGCAAATGAGAACTTTCTCATCATTCAATCATTCGGAAAAGAGTGGATATGTTCTATATAATCAATTCCATCAGCCATTATAATGGTCAATAGCTCAGCAATTCATCCAACAGTAATCAGTTACATTCATTTGTCTTAGGTACGGAAATAATCAAAGTATTTTTTCAACATTTAAGCCCATACATCAGTTTAATTCCAGGTATAAGTGATCCAAAGTCAGAATTTTGTCATAAGAAAATTGTTAGCTTCTATTCCAAGCTAAATATTATGAAATTTATTTTTAACTCTTTATTCTTTAGAAATAAAGGTTATCACTTTAATAAATTGCATTAAGATAAACATAATCTATATATAATCTGCAAATAATATGGCACATGATGGGTTACTTGAGTGAATTGAATAATCAAACAAAAATGACTAATCATTAATAAACTCATATATTTGGGGGTGTCTGAGTTTGAGACATAAACCTAGTAAAATATATGCTCAGGAAAAGCCTTTTTTTTAATCCTTAGCTATTTTTTCCTTCCTAAAAAATAGACTTAGAAAGGAATGAGTTGAAATCTCAATGTGAATATTACACCTTTTAATTCAGGTAAATAATGCTGGTTGAATAATAATTAGAACTCATGCAGTAAAAAGACAAAGCAATGGAATTTTTTTTTTTACTGAAAGCTTAAATAAATCTAATATAATCATTGGAAGTAGAAAAAGGCTTCATGGCATGCCATATATTACCAATGCAAAAGATAGATGATGATTAAAGATAATCATTCTAGTAGAATGAGATTGATGCATTTATTAAGGTAAAACTACAATCTGAAACCAATTCAAAATGCAACCAATTTCACCTGCTTCTGAATTTTTTATTCACCTTATGGATGTCGTTTTTTAAGCAGGTTGCTTGGCATTACTCTCAGATTTTCACCTTAATTTTACTTTAAAAAACTTTATGCTAGTACTAACCTTGTATTCCAGATCAAAGTCACTAACGTTTCATCTATTGCAAAAAGTTTTCCAATGAGGTGGTATTAATAATAGATACTTCATTATCAACAGAGACTAAAGTCACAGTAAATGAGATGTGTCATAAGACTGCATTGAAATGGTTTGTAATAGTTCCTATCCCCAAAGCAATTCCTTATCTAACGTTATTGTTACTGAAGAGGTTATACACTGATAAGAAGTCTTCCAAAGGCTTAGTCTTTATATATCAACATATAAACTTTAATAATAAATGACACATAAAAACACATGGAGATATTAACATTTTTCAAGTGTTATTATAATGAACTCCAATATAATACAGTTTGAAATTGAAAGACCATAGGATGTAAAAAATAAAACATTTGTAGGTGTATTTGGTGTAAGGGGTTCTCTATGATTGGGGAAGGTGCCAGGCTGTGACTCTTTTGACATACAACAGTTGGAATTCTACTTGCAAGGTTATATTCATGTAATTGTCTGGATAGTGAGTAAAGATTTTTTTGCCCGACACATGGATTTTTATTGCTTCCTGATTTTTACCTTGAGGAAATCTTTCCTTCACTCTTAAGAAAACGCCTGTAGAATAGTTACTAGGCATACAGAAAATTGCAACCATACTTTAGAATTTTAAATTTACTCTCATTGAAATAACGTAACTATCAAAATTTTCCATGTTACTGCATGAATTCTAACACTCTTTCAATTCATTATTGCTGGAGCCTTTCTCCTCCATCCCCACCTGAAGTCTGAAACCCTTGCTCTTGAAAATGTCAACTCTTTTAAATTAAGAGAGGTGGGGGGTGAGAGAAACTTCATCCATGTAACTATCAGTCCTGTCTTAAAAAATATTTCTTACCATAATTTCAAATGACAAACTATAAGTGGGTCATTTAATGTTAGTCACCAAGCACATTGTTACGGAAATTACATTGAAGCCATAAGTGGAGCTTCTGACTAATTAGAGGTCTTTAAAATTCCTTTTCTATCAACATTACATCTTTTTTGGATCTTTTGCTAATTTACTATTAACATTTTTAGAATAGAAACTTTAAGTTCAGGTAACAGCTGAATACTCAGCCATATAGTTCTGTAATTCATTTAAACTATTTTAAAAATAGATTTGTATAAACAGATTACTATATCCTTCTATGAAAGAGGTAAAAAAATTTTATTTATAAAACCCATAACAAAGTTTTTATCATGTGTTGAACAGCAGAGTAGAAACATTACTTGAGACAAAAGAAAGCCTTATATTTGAGGAGGGTTGAGACATATGTGATATGTACTAAATAAAACAATTTAGATGTGAAATATTATGCAAAATATAGTCAGGTATGATTTATTACTAAATGAAATAGAAATGTATATTCCAAAGATAAAGCCTTTGTCCACTTCCTACTTGGCTAGGAATCCATCCACACCTCACGGTTTAGGGGACAGAAGAAAGGCACTAAGTACCACTGAGACTGGGAATTACTAAAATTTCAAGCCGGAAATGAAATAGATACATTTTTAGAAAGGTCACTCAGGCAACCATGTAGAAGGTGGAACTGGAGTGATTACAGAAGCAGAGAGACCAATTGAGGAGCTGTAGTTACAGTCCAAAGTAGGATTTTCAGGGCCTGAACTAAAACAAAGACAGGCGAGAAGAGTTACAAGTGGAAAAAAAAAAAAATTACTCAAGAAAAACCCACAGGGCTTTAATGACTTGTTACAGAGTAGAAGAGGGAGATTCAAACAGTGGCTGCAATTTTACTAGTTTGGAATAATAAATAAATAATGACAGCATTTATTCAACTGAGAAATGCAAGAAGAAAATATAATTGGGGTAAAGAAAGAAGGTTCTATTTTGTACATATCATTCAACTCAACATGATTAGAGTTAAAGAGAGGGAGCATTTTAAAGGTCACTGGGGTGCAAATGGTAGTTGAAGCTATGGGGGGTTTGAGGCCATCCAGAAGGAGCATATAGATGTATGTGGAAGGCTGGGGATACATTTCTGGGGTTGGGAGACAGTTCTCCATGGGTCTCTCAGGTTTCTGCATATCTTGGAAGTGAAGGCATGATGACCTTTGTGTTGGAATAACTTTCCAAAGGTGTTCTCATAGTTAACGACCTTGGAAGACAGAGTTAGTGTCTCCCTCCAGAGCATAGATAGGTTTGGTTACTACTTAGTATACTAAAGACAATGTCTTCCTGCAGGGTCAAGTTGAGGCCAATTTACAGCCCATTATGAAATACTTGGATTCTCTAGGCTCAGGGCTCCTTTTCTACAAAACAACTCACTGACTGTTTTGGCATCTCCGGGCCCTCTTTGTGTCACAGAGAATGGTGCAAATGCTGATTCTTTGGCCATTGTTAGTGTTGTGAGTAAAAAGATTCCTTGTCTCTGACCCGAGAATCATATGAAACTGTGGCGGGTTAACTTACAAGTAAGGTAAAATCTCAGACTTTTCATAGCTCTTGACACCTGGAAACCTCAACATTAAGGGTTAAAATGAAAGAAATTACCTCATAATATTGGAAAGGGCTGGCAAACTAGACAGGAAGAAATAGTGCTTCATAACTAGAGAGAAGAGAATTTTCAAGAAGGAAATTATCAACAATGCAGAGATGTTCAGTAAGATGAGGACTTCCAAAGGGCAATTCAATTTGATAACATCAAAAAAAAAAAACACTTTCAAGGTGAGATAGGGTGCAAGAACAGGGTCCAGTTGGATTGAGAGGTGATGTTTAGAAAAGGTTATGGTCAGGGCAGTTTATAACATCTATTTAAAGAAGTTTGGTCTGCAAAAGAAGTTTGTTCTTGAAAGAGAAGTAGACGTTTGAGGCTATAGTTTGGGGGGGCAAGATTAATAAAAAGAATTTGTGCCGTGTATTATTTTCTTTTCTTAAAAAAGAGAGAAAAAATAAAAATAAGAGGGAAACCCTAGGATTTAGATGAAAAAAGAAAGATCGAAGATTAAAAAGAAGGAGAAATGAAACAGCAAGAATTAAAATTAAGTGAATGCTGAAATGAATCTACGTTTTTAAAATATGATCAGCCACTCTTTGGGTGTGGAGAAAGAAAAATTGGAGAGTCCACCACGAATGACCTCTTTGGCTATACTGTTGGCTGAGAATATGGCAGGTAAACAAAATAGAAGAGGAAAATTAATTGGAATAGCAATGCTTAGAGAACCTAATTGGGGACAATAAATGAAGTTTTATGATTCAGACATCTACGTTTCTCAAGTACAAAGGAAAAAGAGGTCAAGTCAAGTATGCTTTAGTCTCCTAGGGCTGTTGGGTGGCTTAAACAATGGAAATGTATTGTGTCGCAGTTCTGGAGGCTAGAAAGTCCAACAAGGTGTCAGCAGGTTGGTTCTTTCCAGCGGCTGTGAGGGAGAATCTGTTTCATGTCTCTTCCCTAGCTTCTGGTAGTTTGCTGGCAATCTTTGGTGTTCCTTGGCTTGTAGATGCATCACCCTGATCTCTGCCTTCATCGTTACATAGTGTTCTCCCTATCCTTGTCTGTACCCAAATTTCCCCTTTTTATAAGGACACCCATCATATTGGATTAAGGTCCATTCTAATGACCTCATCTTAGTTGGACTACACCTGCAAAGACCCTATTTCTAAATAAGGTCACACTATGAGATCCTAGGAGTTAGCAGTTCAACATATCTTTTGGGGAGACACAATTCAACCTATAACAAAGTTTACACTCATCTTTCAAAGAAAAGTCCCCTCCCACTAGCTCAGATATCTCTGTACACCACTTGAAAGTGATACCAACATGTGTTGAGGTGAGTGCCTACAAGGAGCCCCTTGTACCGTCTGGCATGAAACATGGGTCACTAAGCATCTCCTATGTCCTTGTATTTGTTTGCTAGGGCTGTCATAATAAACAACCGCAGACTCGGTGACAAACAACAGAAGTTTATTTTCTCACAGTTCTGGATGCCAGAAGTACAAGATCAAGGTGTCAGCAAGCTTGGTTTCTCTCGAGGCCTCTCCTTGGCTTGCAGATGGTCACCCTCTTGCCGCCTCTTCACACGATCGTCCCGCTGTGCATGCATGTCTCTGGTGGTATCTGTATGTACAAATTTCTTCTTCTTTTAAGGACACTAGTCAGATTTGTTTAGGGTCCACCTCATTTTATTACCTCTTTAAAGACCCTGTCTCTAAATAAGTTCACATTCTGAGGTATTGGGGGTTGGGGCTTCAATATATAAATTTGGAGGGGACATAATTCAGTCCACAACAGCCTCCTAAGTTATTCTTCCCAAAAAATATACTAACAAGAATCCAAGTATATTTCTGTTGGGGTAATGGCAGGGACTTAGTTCTTCTCCCTACATTATTTTCTCTATCCCCCTTCTAAGGTCCATTCCACAAATTTGTTATGAGATCTCTCATTCACGGAGAGAGTGAAGTGGGCTCTCTCACCAGTTACCATTCCCTAGAGAGGTTTATGCACACCTGCAGAGTCACATGAGAAGGAACAACACAGAAATAAAATATTCAGATGTGAATTAAACAATAGAGAGACATTCTTTCATTGTGGCTTAAAAATCACATCCAAAACTATGTAATTAAGAGAAAGAAAATTGCTAAAGTCCTTCTTAGAATTGAACAATTCCTGGCCTGAAAATATTAGTTTACTGGAAAAGAAATGTTGCATATTTATGAAATAAAATTGGAAATTAAGTTCATAATTTCCTAGCTTTTTAATAATCCAAAATAAAATACATAATTGTATTTCACAGAAAACATAATTCAGTAGCATAAATCATGAATTGGGGGCTTGAAAAGAGAACTTCAAAGTTTGCGAATAAATTTAATTCTAATCCAGTTTTAGCATCAGCAATCAGTACCAAAATCCTTCCTAGCCTCTCTAACAAAATTAGCTATAGATTTATATATTTGGTGATCATTGAAATGTAATAAATATTTGCCTTTCAAATGTTCTGATGAAGCAGCTAAATTGGATTAGTTTGCTTATGTTAAACAGCAATGGATTATTATCAACTGCGGGCTTCCTCCTTCTCAAACGTGCCATCACAGCATTCATGTTAAAAAAATTTTTAAGAAAATGCATTTCTTAATACCTTCAAACAATCAACCAAAACTTGAGCTTTTCTTGCCAAAGAAAACAAAAGCGCCATACTCTGTCATATTCCGTCAAATTTGTCTCCAATGCTGCATTTAATGAGGGCTTCTGAATAATAAATGATCACTTGCTTTGCTAAAACACTGATGTTCTCCTCCTATGCTTCTTAAGAATTTTAATATAATGACCGTCTGCCTGGTTCTTTACTTGAGCTTCATCAATAATTGCAGTCTTCAAGAGTGCAAGGCTTTGGTTAAAATCCTTCACTTCTTATTAAAAAACACTCTTCTCATCATCTTATCAGGAAAGAAATAACACTACTGACACAAAATTTCAAGTATCCAAATAAATATATGGCACTCTCAATTCTCAAATATCCTTGAGTGAACTGGGTACATTATATATTAATCACAGAGGTCCATGCCTTTTGTGCATTCATTTATTTATTAAATTCACTCATTTATCATACAATATTTCTTTAGTGTATGTTATGAGCCAAATATTCTATTAGGGCTTGGAGATACAAAGATGAAAGAGACAGTCTATGCTGCAAGAGGCTTACAGGGCTTTGTAATGTTTATTCCAATGCAAGACTCCTGATAGTGAGTTGAATCAGAAAGTAGGTATAACTGACTACAAAGAGAATCTGTGTGTTGAGTACAAGTGTGTATGCTGTGCCTTTGTATTCAAAGAGCAAGATAAGGTGAGATAACATTGATATTATTGGTGGGTACAAGCATCAATCCTTGCCGTGGAGCCTACCCATAAAAGCTATCCTTCACTTGGTAGAGGCGACCACCATTTTCAGGAGCATGAGCTGTATTTGATTCATAAATAACTTTCATTCCTACAAAACACGATGATGGGATAATCGCTAGTACCATTATACAAATCATTGAAGCCAAGATTCCATTTGTGTCAATAGCAATATGCTTGTTTATTCTGATTCACTTAATTAGCTGTAAGCAACTACTGAAATATTAATGAGGCAGACACTCATTACATATGCTTAATTTAGATGCGTTTTTATTAATTTTGTCAAAAAAGGTTAAATACTTAGTTTGTGTGAGGCACCTTATTAGGTACCGAGAATAAATTACTAAGTAAAAACTCACAACTTCCCAGCCTTCTTGGAGCTCTCATGGAAGAGATGGGGATTATTCAAGTATAACACAATTTAAAATAAATTATAATTATTATAAGTGCAAACAAAGAAAGGCACTCAGAGGACCCTCTGACCTAGGATTCTTAGAAAAAGTGAAAACTGATCTACAATCTCAAGGAGGAGCAGAAGTATGGGCGAAGGAGACCTTGAGCATGAGAGGGAGATCATCCAGAAA
Organism: Equus caballus; assembly: GCF_041296265.1. Taxonomy (NCBI): domain Eukaryota; kingdom Metazoa; phylum Chordata; class Mammalia; order Perissodactyla; family Equidae; genus Equus; species Equus caballus. Next base: position 23,585,899 of record NC_091709.1, on the reverse strand, counting down.
GAGGGGATGACCTTTAGTGAGAAGCAGCTAAGAACAACGAGGAACAGAGTAGATAAGGACAGAAAGTAGCTCTCAGAAATGTGGTGAAAAAAGAACTGAGGATGCAGAGGACAACAGATACCAGACTATGCTTGGGCCCGAAGGCCATGTGGAAAATTTCGGTGTCTATCCTTAGAGCAATGAGAATCCATTAAGATATTTTTTAAAACCAGCTATTTTACTGAGGTATGATTGACATGCAAAATCTGTACATATTTAATGTATACAAGTTGATGAGTTTAGAGATAAGTATACACCCATGAAACCATCACCACATTCAATGCCACAAACATATCCATATCCTCCAAAAGTTTCCTCCTGCCCTCTTTATTGATTTATGTTTTTGCAATAAGAACTCTTAACATAAGGTCTACCTCTTAGTAAATTTTTAGGCATATGATCTCATGTTGTTAACTACAGGCACTGTGTTGTACAAGAGATCTTTAGGACCTATTCATGTTGCATAACTGAAACTTTGTACCCTTTGACAACACCTCTTTGTTTTCCCCTCCCCCCAAGCCCCTTGCAACTACCATTCTACTCTCTGCTTCCATGAGTTTGACTATTCTAAATTCCTCATATAAGTGGGATTACACAGTATTTGTCCTGTGGCTGGCTTATTTCACTTAGCATGATGTCCTCCAAGTTCATCTATATCGTCACAAACGGCAGAAATTCCAGAGATAATTGCTTCTTCAAAGTGTTTTTTCTAAGGATATTCTTAACATAATTTTTTGATCATATAAAAAAACAATTCTTTGAATGTTTACTAATGTAAATCTTCTGAATGTATTTTAATTCACTATTATTTAACCAACCAAAAACTAAAACTTCCATAAAAAATTAATTTATCTTAAAATAGTTCTGGCTATTTTTCTTTTTTTCTCCAAATAGTATGAGCCTGGGTGGGTTTCTTACAAACACACCTACTTTTACCTCAAGGGCACATGATTGATTCTCTTTTAAATCAATGATTTTTCCCAGAGAAAAATCTGTATACAAATAGAGACAGTCCACTTTAAATTAATTAATGTCATGCTGTTCGTCTTCAATATATCTTCAGTAAATAAATGAAAGGAAGTCAGTAAAGTGTGGTAGTTTGCTTACTGAATCTTAATGACAAAGTTCATTCTCCCACTGACACATCTTTCCAGCACTTTCAGCCATTTTCTCTGCATTGTTCCCACTGAACTCTGAGTCACCCAGCAGTTGTTCAACAATGGTTCTGTTCCTTTGCTCCCAGGGGATTCATGAATGATAAACACAGCTGGATTGTCAGCACAGGTCTAATCTGGAAACCATCTCTATCTCCTTCTTGTAAACTTCTTTGGATCCATGTTAATTCCATCCTCAGTTCTTTGAAGTAACGCTGTAGCTCAGCCACTGTTTTTAGAATTTTCATCAAACCAGCCATATCCTGCTGTTTTTGTCACTTTTTTTCAGTTTTTCTGAAATTGCAATTCCCTATATCATAAGGTAGTATTGGTTTCTTCAAAATCAGAAGAATTGATGGTTTTATGTAAGTGCTCGTTTTTTTCTTTTTTTCTCGTTCTGGACCAGGATTTTCCTTTTAGAATGCAGTTTTTTCTGCATCAAAATAAATATGCCAATCCACAAACTCAAATCAGGACCTAGGCTACTGCTCATCATTCTCGAAAGTTTAAACTTTGTGTTATTTGGTAATTCTTTATCACTAAACTCACACTCGTTGTCATTTCTAGAGTCCAGTGGTTCTTCATTTTTGACGTTCTTGCTCTCTCCTCTTCTCCTGCCTCCTATTGCTCCAATGCCAACTTCACTTGTCTTATCTTCTGTCAAGAGTCAGTCTAGGGATTACGTCAATTACAAACACATTGTCATCTGACATGTTGTCTCATGCGCCTATATTCAATGACTTCTTTTGATCTTTATTTTCTGCTAAACACAGTATCTTCATCATTTTCACTGTTTCAGACATCTGGCTTGTATAAATGCTGAGAGGCAATAAAACAGAATCACCTTTATCCTGGGTTGTGTCAAGTTTAGACTTGAATAGTTCAACATCACATTCAAAATATACACCTTTTAGGTGTTTATATCTTCAGTGATGCCTACTTTTGCATTTATTTCCACCGTGTTCATCATTGCTGCCACCACTACTAAACTGTGGAAAGCCTGTTGTTGGTGCTCCCTCTGTTTTCATCCCATTCACTCTCACAAATGCAATTGTTAGAACTAAAGGTCTCATTATAATCTCAAGACCCATATTTCATGGCTTTAACATAATTTTTCTATTTTGAGAGCTTGATTGTCTTTGAGAAACTAATAATAAAGTCTACTGTACTGATGTTGACAAGGACTATCCCATTGACAAATATTTTCATCCATTTCTTTTCTGTCATCTATTGTTCATTCAGCCTCTTCATCTAAATCCAACAATGCTGCTTCATTACTTCCCTATGAAGTATAACACTGAGATGTTTCTTTCTAATATTAAGACTTATATGTGTTTATACTGGTAGTATTTCTTGAGAATTTCCTTTGAAGGGATTATCATCAAATCACTCTGAATTTTCTTATTACAGTAAGTCAGACTAATTCTCTGAGAAAGTTTGTTCAATATCTGAACCATAAGTATTCACAAATTTACATTTTAAGGTGGTTGCTGCTGAAAAGAAATTTGCTTTTCACTTTCTGGTGTGGTCTTAGTATATACCTTATCAGTCCATTCCTGTCTCTTCCTCTGGAAACTCTGGTTGTTTACATAGTTATAATTTCCAAAATTGAAGAAATGACTTTGTGTGGTGACTTAGCATTAAAAATGTTCTCCTCTCCATCTTAGCTTGTGTCTGAGAGGAATTCAGCCTCACTTCTTCTACACTTCTGATGCAAAGAGATCAGTTAGGACACTGCCACATCAAAGGAATAATGGGGCCTTAGAAAGAACATGGTTGAAATGGGAAAGGAGAAATATGGACAGGTTTAAGAAATAGAAAGAAGGAAAAAGATAATAGAATGATGAGTGGAATACCAGGCAAGGAGAAGCGGGAGGTGTCAAGAATAACTCCTGGGTTTCTGACACAATATAGGATGGAGAGTGTCATTTACCGAGAGAAAGAATATTGAGAAAAGACTAGGTTTTGCAAGTTGGGAGTGAACAGCAAAGTGTAAGATCATGAATTTGAGTTTTGGAGCAATTGGAGGGAACTTTAGAGTATAAAAATGAAAAAGCTGACTTCTGAATAAAGGCTCTGGGGATCATTTGAGAGGACCAGATATGCTGCTGTAACAAAATACCACTTATTGGGTGATTAAACCACAAAAATTTATTTCTCACATTTATGGCAGCTATAAGTCCATGATCAAGTTGCCAAAAATTTGGTTTCTGGTGACAGCCTTCATCTTGGCTTGCAGACAGCGACCTCCTCACTGTGTGCACATGTAGCCTTTCCTCTGCACAGAAAGAGAAATAGGAAGAGAGAGAGCTCTTTGGTATCTCTTCTTATAAAGACACTAATCCTATCCAGATCAGGGCCCTAGGCTTATGACCTCATTTAACCTTAATTACTTTCCCAGAAGCCTTAACTCCAAATACAGCCACACTAGGGGTTAAGACTTCAACATACGAATTTTGTGGGAACAAAAACATTCAGTCCATAACACTGGGCCAGAGATGTAATTTTGTGAATTGTCCTCATATAGGTGGTAACTGAAGCAAGGATAACTGATAAGACTACCTTGGGAGAGTATAAAACCAGGAAAAAAATAAAACCAGCACTGAACCTTGAGACATTATAAACTAATGAATGGTTATGGGAGGATTATCTCGCAAAGGAGGCAAGGAAGAGGCTGTAATAGCAGTTGTAATGAAAACCATAGCCTGGAATCAAAGGAAGAGAATGTTAGATGCTCATGAAAGACCATAACCAAAAAATACCAATTTTGTATATAGTGACACAGAAGTGGCCTTAGTTATGGATATTTTAGAAAAGAGAAAGGGGTAGAAGACAGACCAGAGTGGGTTGAAAACAGAGAGGAAAGAAAGGAGAAGTTAGCCTGTGAAAGAGAGGAGACATACAGGGCAAGGCATTGAGGGTTAGGTAGGATTTTTTTTTAATGGAGGAAACTTAAATATGTTTTAAAGATGATGAGATAGGTGGAGCACAGAAGATTTTTAGGACAGTGAAACTATTCTGTATGATACTATAATGGTGGATCCACGTCATTATACATTGTCCACACCTGTAGAATCTAAGACACAAAGAGTGAACCCCAATGTAAACTATGAACTTTGGTGATAATGATGTGTCAATGCAGGTTCATCAGCTGTAATAAATGTGCCACTGTGGTGCAGGATGTTGATAGTGGGGGAGGCTATGCATGTGTAGATTCAGGGGATATATGGGAACTCTGTACTTTCCACTCAATTTTGCTGTGAACCTAAAACTAACCTAAAAAATAAAGTTTATGTAAAAAGAAGAAAAAAGAAAGATGGGAACTATCCACTTGAAAAAGAGAGAGGAAGAGAGAGAGATTAAATACACATGAGAAAGAGGGTGTGGTATCTTACAGAAAACAGGAGAATTAAATAGCCATATGGATACAGAATGCTGAAGGCAGAAAATTCCAGCCATCTTTCCCCACTCTCCTCCCAGAATGCTTGGAGCCTCTAGCTGGATTGTATCCTCAAGGATGCAATTAGAAGACAATTCCCTGGAGATTGTAATTAACTCAAGAGGTGATACCCGAAGATGCAGACATGGGAATTCCTCAACACATGATTCTTCCAAATCATCCTACAGGGCAGCTCTATGCTGAGGGCCCAGCACTTAGAAGCTCGGAACTGCCTCTCCTTCTAAAGCATGAGCAGAAATACTAGACATTTGAGGAAAGTGTCTAAAATGAAAGTAAGAAAACAAAACCAACAAACGGGGGAGAAATGTAGACTTTAAAGTAAAATAACAAGATCTTTAGCTAGCCAAGATGAATCTATTTGGGAATAGCAGAGGAATTGCAATTCAGGACAAGCAGACCATGCAAACCACAGCCAACTCCGAGGAGATAAAGGGATGGTCAACTTTTATTAGGTTTTAGGAGGAAATTGGGGGGGGCTGTGGTGGTTTTTCATTGAGTGCAGTGGTGGGCAGCTTGTTGTTGCTGGGTCAGAAAGAAATCTTTCTTCCTGCTAGAGTCTGTCAGCTGTGGTGAGAGATACATGTGTGAGAGCCCTCCCATCATGGCTTTCTGGCTCTGTTTTGATTTAGGTTTCCTTTGTCCATTTTCACAAAATCATGAAAACAAATCTGTAAAATAACTACCATTAATATCTCAAAGAAGAATCAGAGATGATATTCCATTCATGGAACATGATTAAAAACATGATAACAGAAAGGAAAAACACAGTAGCAGGAATGGGAGATAAAGTTAAGGAAACCTCCCAGAAGTAGGATAAGAAAATAAACAGATGAAAAATAGGAGAAAAAAGAGAGGACAGTGCAAGTTGTCTAATATTTGGGGAAGACCCTTTAAGAAATAACAGTAATTCATTAATGATATAGTTCAAGAAAAATTTCCAGAATTAAAGGATATGACTTTTTTGGATTATAAAGCCTCATGAAATACCCTCTCCAAAAGAAAGAATGAATTTAGGCCTATGCCAAGGCACATCACTGTAATATTTCAGACTACTAGGAACAAAGAAAAGTATCCCCAAACTTCAAAAAGGTAGATAGATAGATAGATAGATAGATAGATAGATAGATAGATAGATAAAGTGACCTACATGATCAAGATTTGAAATGGCTTCATAACAGTGACACTAGAACAAAAACACTGGAGAAATGCCTCCAACATTCTGGAGGTTAATGACCTGCCAATTAGATTTCCATATCTCTCCAAACTATCAGTAAAGTGTGAGGATTGAATAAAAATAATTTCAGATATGAGATGTTTCAAAGACTTTACTTCTTATGCACCCTTCATCAAGAAACTACAAGAACAAAAAAAAAAAATCTAAGAAAGAGGACAGTATAGAAACAAGAGCTTCCAAAAAGGGGAAAAAAGGAAAAAGAATTCCCTGAAAAATGGGAAGGGAGATCCTGAGATGTCAGTCATGCAACTGGCAGAAAGAGTAATGATTCCAGCTGGGACAATATGACACAGAGATAGAAAGAGGGCTATCATTGTATCACCATCATACTTTCTTTTTAACTTGCAAACAGAATGATTAGGTAATTCTAATCCAGAATCTTTTCTGAACTTGGATTGTCATGATCCTGTTCTGTAAAATTCCTAATCTCCCACTATGTTCTGCTACCATGGACCAGCTAAAGACTTTGGGGAAGTACCAAGTATTGCTTCAGTATTAGCGACAGGTTTTCTAATCTAGCCTACTATATTACCCAACTTTACACGTGGATAATGTCCTGAGGCCAAATTAACAATGGCACAGTTACAAGCCATAAAAAATTGAAACAAATATTCTGTAGAATTTGCATTTGTTCTTGAATTTCATATTCTATTAAAATAATGTCTCTGTCACACCACCACTTTGTTAGGTTTTCCACCTCTTTGATCTCTTGACAGATAGATAGGTAGATAGATAGATAGATAGATAGATGGATGATAGGCAGATAGATAGACAGATGATAGATAGCTCTCTATAGCTAAAGCTCCTTCTGTCTATGTGTGTATATATATACACACATATATACATCTTCATCACAGATATATATATCACATATGATATCAAAATATATCATATGTATATGTGAAAATATATGTATGGTTTGATATGTAATATATATCTTAAATTATACACCATATAGTATATGATCGTAAGTGATATGTATTTGTTATAAATATCATATATATGATATATCACATGTACATATATGTGTGATATATAGCTATAGAGAGATAGAGGTAGGGATAGAGATGGAGATTGAGATAGAAATAAAGATAGAGATATATCTGTGATGAAAATGTGTAGCTATGAGTACGGTTATCTTGTTACAGGCTGGTATGAGATGGCTTTCTTCTTTGTGTTTTTCAGTCCTCAGAATTAGAATAACTCTGTAAAGCAATCAATCACCTCATGCATGATTCCTTATCTACTCTTTGTATGCGCCACTGACTCCACTTCTTTCAAATGAAGTAGAAGAAAATTTGTCCAAAATAAATTATTAGGAGATAGATAGGATAGATATATGGATAAGAAATAGATATAGCTATAGACAAATAGATTTCCAGTTTTTCCCCGAAAATATACTGTTGTTGATTTGCCTTTGTAAGACTACTTGAGAGTTTGACATAGTCAATGGCCAAATGGAAGTTCAGTTCTTAAACAGTAATCTCATTTGCAGTGAAGTCACCTTAAAAGTTTGGTCCTTCCAACCACCACAAGTTAATCAGTGTCAGGCCAGGTCGGTATTTTAATGGAAACCAAACAAAACCATTTTGGCTAACTCTAGTACTGGCAATTCTATAGGCAACAAAATATCTTCTGAGGTCAATGCAGAATTGCCACATCAGCATTTCAAGAAATAGTGCTTTAGATTAGCAGTGCCAATATCAATGATGTAAAGATGCTATGGTTCTTTGGCAACAGAAAAAATATTTCTCCTTTCTTATTCGCCAAACTTTATATTATATTATTACATCTTTCCTCTTCCACTATATTTAGCTGTTTGTAATAGTCGTTAACTTTTCTAAACTTTTGGGCAGAATTGCTCTGATGCAGCCAGCACATTTAATTCCTTCAGACTAGGTCTTCTCTTGCATTTACTACTGATAAACTGTATAGTTTCCATAGCACATATACAATTCATAAATTCATAAAGCTTGGGCTTGAAAACGGCTATATCCACCACAAACGTGAGTATTAAACCTATTGAGATGCATGCAGTGTACCTAATGAGAAATTTAACACACTCTGCAGTATTTTTCAATTACCTCTATGTTTAAATATCTATTTAGAGATAGAGTAAAGGGAAATAAATATATATGTAGGGGTCCGAAACTTTTATTCTCTTAGTTTAAACTAGCAATCAGTCAGAGCAATCAGTTTGAAACTCATGTTAATGAAGTCAAAAGTGGCAAACTTAATTTACATGTTTCAGGGAGCGATTGTCAAAATATCGGCCAGAGATGTTTCCCTCATTCCGAACAGTGGTAGAAAAAGGTGCGATATGAGGGACAACTAGAGCTGTGCTAAATAGAAAAGATGCATCCACGCTGGGCACAAGATGCCAACAAGGTTGAGTGGAAGCACGTGGAGACACGATCTGCTTAAATCCAGTCAATCCTCCCCAGCAAATCTTTTTATATTTATGGCAAAAATCCCTAACAAAAACTATGTGATTTCTTATCCAGTTAGTACTTCTAACAAAGTACAAACATAGTTGTTGTTGTTTTTTGGAGGAAGATTAGCCCTGAGCTAACAAACACCACCAATCCTCCTCTTTTTACTGAGGAAGATTGGCCCAGAGCGAACATCTGTACCCATCTTCCTCTGTTTTATATGTGGGACACCTGTCACAGCATGGCTTGATAAGTAGTCCATTAGGTCCACGCCTGGGATTCAAACTGGCAAACCCTGGGCCACCGAAGTGGAGCACGGGACCTTAACCACTATGCCACAGGGCTGGCCACAAACTTAGTTCTTTTTAACATAGGAACTGTCAACGTATTTTGTTCTTTATCAAAAGAAGAGACCAGGCTCTAAGACCCGATATGGTGGAATTGGAAGACACTAGCCTTAGAAACCAAAATCCCTGGGTTCTAGCCCCGGTTCTTCCATTAACTGGGTGTGCGCTAAGCACATTTCATCAATTTGGAGCTTGGTTTTCTTATCTGTAAAATGAAGAAATTGGAAAACAAATGGTTTAAGGTTTTTTATAACACCCCATAAAATTAACCACTACTGTTAGAGAAACCACTCAAAAGCTTGGCTTTCTGATTATCACTGTCCTTATGTGAATAAATGAAGATTAGACTTTGCTGCGCACAAATACGGAGATTCCTACTAATCTATTTAATGATGAACTTCTGGTAAACCTCACTTTATTCCTGAGAGAAATTTAAACACTGAAAATAGAACTCTTCATGCCAAACAAACTTCTAGAGAAGCTGAGAATGACAAAATAGCTCAACCATTTTTTCCTACCTTTAAAATCATGTTCAACTCTTTATCATATCTATCTATACAAGATGCTCTGTGATGTATGTTTTGATTCTTAAGTCCACAGTTTTATTAGATTCTAATCTAATTACTTATTTTCCTGACCACTTTTTTTCATTATAAATTCTTTTCAAAATTAAAAAACATTAAAATGTAAGATAAAGGCCTTTTTTAAACTTATCAAAGCATGAGATTCTTTTTAAGGCTCCAATACTTTGGGATAAGCCAAATGATTAAAGTATTAAATATTTAAGAAGAAACTATTCACAGGACGTCTTTACTAAATCACTAACCTCACTAAATCACTAAAGCCAGGGGAACCAAACATTTCTTAAAATCTCTGCCAGATTTACTATTTGCAAAGTCATGTTAAAAGCATTTTGCTTGGCAGTTTCATTTAAGTTCTACAATGCTCTTCTACTACACTTCTAAAATCTAGCATGACAGTCTTTGGTTTCAAATAATTTGACCTTGCCCCTCCAAGACATCTTTAATAACAGCACCGTCACATTAGATAGGAACACAAAGATGACACCCTTTGAGTGAGTCTGGAATCTACGTCATGTATAAATGTCCAATACCTACTCTATTGGATAGGAAAAAAGAGAAAGCCATACCTAACCCTTTAGTCAAACCTTAACTTGAAAGCAAGTTAGTTAAGCTCACAAATAACATTTCAATTATGAGCCTCTAGTGATCACTAATAAATGGATATATTTTTACTCAAACTTCAAATATTTTTAAAATTTTTTTGCATTCATAGCTCATTCCTACTTAAACAGCTCTATGATTCTCCTAGGATAACCTAACGGGCACCTCAAACTCAACACGAGCAAACCTACAGTCTTGGATCTCAACACCCCTTCTCTACCCTGCTCCCTATATGAATCTTCCCCCCACCTCCAGTCTACTCCTTCACAGTTCATGGCACTAACATCTACTCAGCTATTCAAACATAGGAGTCATTCTTGTTTCTACGCTCTCCTTGCTCAACACATCCAACTTATGTGCAAGTCTCGTCATTTCTACCCTTAAAATACACTTGAATCTATCTACTTCCCTCATCTGCACCACCTACTACCTTCATCCACTCCACCATCAATGCCCTGAGCTACCGCCTTTAAATGGATTCCCTGCGTCCACTCTATCCCTGCCAATCCACAGCACAGCTGCCAAGGTGAGATCTTTTAGACAGAAATGCTTTTCTTGCTTCAACATGTTCAAGGGCTTCATATTGCAATTCATATAAAACCCAAACTCCTTCCCAAGGCCCACAAGGCTGTACAAATCCAAACACCCCATGGCCCTTCCACGGATCTCATTCCACAACCCTTTATTCACTGTGCTTTGGCCACCCTGACCCCCTTTCAGTTTTTCAAACACAACCACCTCTCACACCTCAAAGAAAATGCCCTTCTGTGCAGGTGCTTTGCCTAAGGATTCCATCTAAGCAGATTTCCCACTATTTCGTCCCCCACTCCCACCCTGCTGATCTTTATCACATGCTTTTTTATTGCCTTCATAGCACTATCATCATCTATAAATATGTAGCTGTTTGTTTGCTTCACTCACTTGACTTGCTCTTTCATTAAACAATTAGCTCATGAAGGCAGAGACCCCACCTCTCTTGTATCACCTGTGCCTTGCTCAGTGCTGATGCCTAGTGGGGGTCAACAAATATGGTAGATGTGTGAATTACATGGATGTAATGGGCTAAATTTAGTCTCCCCAAAAGTCATATGTTGAAGTCCTAACTCCTAGTACCTCAGAATGTAACTAAGGTTCTTTAAGAGGTGATTAAGTTAAAATGAGGCTGTTGGGTGGGTCTTAATCCAATCTGATTGGTATCCTTATAAGAAAAGGAACTTTGTTCACAAAAAGAGACAGCAAGGATGCATGCACACCAAGAAAAGACCATGTGAGGGCAGCAAGAAAGTGGCCATCTGCAAGCCATAGAGAAAGACCTCAGAAGAAAAAAGAACTTCCACTACCTTGATATTGGATTTCCAGGCTCCAGAACGGTAAGAAATTAAATTTTAATTTAATTATGTTTAAGCTGTCCAATGTGTGATATTTTATATGATGACCCTAGCAAACTATTACAACTGGAATTAAAATGTAAATAGAAAAACAAATCATATTATGTTGCTAAGTAGTATTGTTACGTATTTTAGTCATGTTCGATCTTCAACTCACAGTTATAACACAGCATAGTGTGAATTCCAGATTTGTTCATTATCTAGTCAATCTGGTTAATAAAGACAGATAAATTCTAAAATTTTCCACTTGGATTTGGCAAACTTCTAAACTTTTCCAAAATGATTTGTCAAACATTTTTTTTCTGCATAAATGACAACTTTGAGTAATATCGTACTTTTATATCACATTCAGGTTAGCCTCATCCTTTCAATTTTGATAAGATCATTCAAACACATCAACATCAGCCATTACTGAAGTGGAAGCTTACAGGCTGTGTTCTGTTTATACTGCATAGACTACACAAGAACAATGTAAGTCATAAAAATCCTTTCCAAACAGAAAATAGTAATTTTATATCATTCAGTAATTATTTTTATTTCAATTTTCAAATTTAAAATAGCTAATCATTGAGTGTCTTTAGTCTCATCTGAGAATCGTTTTAAAGCAAATTTTTTTTCAAAATTTTAAAGTTCACAGCCATAAGCAATGATGAAATCCGGCCATTTGTGACAACATAGATGGAACATGAGGGTATTTTCCTGAGTGAAATAAGTCAGAGGGAGAAAGTCAAATACCATATGATCTCACTCATAAATAGAAGATAAAAACGACGACAAACAAATACATAGCAACAGAGATTGGATTGGTGTTACCATAGGGGAAGTGGGGGGGAGGCGAAAAGGGGTGATTAGGCTCACATGTGAGAGGATGGTCTAGAATTGGTTTTCAGGTGGTGAACATGATGTAATCTATACAGAATTCAAAATATGCTATGATGTACATGTGAAAATTAATTAATTAATTAATTAAAAAAATTTAAAGTTCAGAACATTGAAACATATCTGAAGCCAGTGTGCTTCTGTAGGTCTAAAACTGGCTGCAAAGAGTGGGTTGCATTTGTGCTCCCAAAAATGCCGCTTTAAAGATGGCTGTCAAACAAGGTGTTATGTGTGGTAACTACTGTCTCTACTGTAAATACTAAATGGATCCACAAAAGGATTTTCAATCTACAGCACTTTCGATATATTTGGGCAGTTCTGATGCCTATAACCACTCCTCATTTGAAAGCATTATTCCATCACTTGGCATGCCATTCATTTCGAAGTTCAAAGATCATAAACAAATTTTGTCACGGATTTAACATGCATATACAGAAATCCTGCCAATTTTCCTGCCCATAGGGTTTAATGGGTTTCAGAATTTTTTTCTCCTTTTTTCCTTTAGTGCTACATTTTTTTAGGCTCTTATTATCTCCCACTCTTAAGTACAGAGTTTTCCTAAATTCATGGATGTGAATAGTACATCATACAAGATCATAGACCCTCATAGCTAGTTCCTCCAATCATTTCTTTCTCTTCTTTTTTAGTTTTTTCTACTCAAATTTCCTCATCAAGAATTATCTCATTTTACAAAGGAAAAAATACTTTAAAAATTACAGAATCCCATCATATTTTCACAAAAATTTCAGAGTTGAATAGATGCCTAGAAAGATTTTCAAGTTCCTTCCAAACTTCCTCTTCTCCTATTTGAGATTTCAGGAAAAAAATGTTGTTTGTTATTACTGAGAGAATCCAGTCATCTCCTCCTCATCTTCTCAGGAAGACAGAGATTTTAAGTCTGACCTGTTTCATTTGATTGGACAGTCACCAGTGTCAACTGCTTCCTCCATAAACAGCCTCTATAAAGTCAAATACAACTAACCCACACACTCTTCACAAGCACAGAACATAAGAGGTGTTTGTCAAGTCCTTAATGGATGAGAGGAAAAGCTGTGATATTTTCCTGCAGACTGTGGAGATATAGCACAAGCAACACGTTGAAGGAGTTGGTGACCATCTTCTAAGATCAGTGGTTAAAGTTATGGAACCCATGTCGCATATTTTTTAAAAATGGCCTCCTGTCTTCAATACTCAAATTGTGTGGCCTTATAAATTTTTTTCATAGTCATCTTCTGCCAAAGTGCTTTAAGTCACACCAGGTGGCATGATGCCTAATTTAGTAGCTTTTCTCCAATTCTTACTCTAGGACATGTATGTTTCCCCTTCAAAGAGATCAGCTACCCATACTCTTAAGACACATAATGGTTGAGGCTGATTCCAGTCAAAATGAGACCAGAAGGATCACTGTATGTGGCACTCTGGCCTTTCCCAGTGTTATTGGTTTTATACTTAGTGCATTGTTGAATGTGGGAAGGACCAGTGCTGTGTTCCTCCCTGCTCTGATCAGAAAGGAGCTATACTGTTATCTCCTGCCCAGCCAAAATTAATTCAAGCAATCTAAAGTAATTTGTATTAGTATATAAAGTTGGAAGCCAGAGAAAGGTGTTGAATATATTTTAATAGTTGAAAATATTCCATTTTTAATATAAAAACATATACTTTGAGAGGGGAATTAGACACCATATTCAAAGCTGTAGCCTCTAGACCCTGTATCCTCCATTTTACATTAAATAATCTCTCTCACAATTATCACTGCCAGGCCTCCTATATATCACCCATCACTATGGCATCAAAGTAGTGCAGTTAATCTAATTAGGCAATATTCAATTACCTCTGTTAGGGAAAAAAGATATACTTTCTCTTTCTGCCAGAGTTATTATTGATTAAATGGAGAAGGGTTAGAAAGAGCATCTATAAGCCCAGATTTTCAGGCTTCTTGAGCCAAGATTAAAGTAGAGTTTGGGCAAAAAGTTGATTCTTGCATTTCTTCTAGTTGGTGGATTGAGCACTCAAGCAAATTACCAAGTTCAGAGAATTGCTTACTTGGGAGGAATCACTTGCTATGTTGTTGTGCAGGTTAGCTCTAAACTTACCATTACACTTTGACCTGTGAATTGGTGTAGAGAAATCAAATATGGAGACATAAAAATTAGCTTGGCTCTTGGAACCTTGACCTTACGGAACATCAGTCTCCTCTAATAATAAATGAAGGCAAAAACTAATTACTGCAGTGGTAGCAGTTGTGGAGTGATGTCTCCAAGAGATAAAATGGTTATCTTGGGAGAACTAAACTAAGAAAATCAAGTCATCATTAAAGGTTAAAGGTCACAGTCATTTTTTGAGCAATACCTAGGTGCAATTAATCAGGCTTTTATAATCAGGCTCAAATAATGCTACCTAAATAACATTTCCATTTGGGTTTTTAAACCTTAATCATGCTCTAAGGGAACTCGATTTTCACCCTCAACAGTGGTCAACTTTTCCTCTACGAGTGATTGCCATTTCAATAAACTTTATCTTTACCCATTTGTTTTGCAATAAAATCTCAGAAGGTGTCTTTGATACATTTCATCCAGTCCATTACCAGTTCCTATCATTGCTATCTCAAAATATGTCTCAGTCTAGTCCCCTCACTCCATCTCTAGAATAAGCAGACTCGTCTGTGCCACCATCATCTCTTAGTTGGTCAAGTACTGTAGTCTTCTTGTTTGACTCTCTCTGCCTGACAACCCATCCTCCATGCTGTAGTTTAAATGTAGACATGTGATACTCTAGCTTCATATCCATCCATCAATGGCTTCCCATGACTCTTACAATAATATCCCAGCTCCTTCCCTTGGTCTCCCTGACTGTTCAGAAAATGGCTTCTGTCTGCTTCTCTAATCCCCTCTCAGTCCCTTCCACCTTGCTCACTTTGGGACCTCCTTTCTGTTCATCAAAAGATGCCAAGTGTATTAACGTCCTAAGGCTACCATAACAAATTACCACAAACTTGGTGGCTTCAAACAACAGAAATTTATTCTCTCACAGTTTTGGAGGCCAGAAGCTCAAAATCAAAGTATCAGCAGGGCCATGGTTCCACCGAAGGTTCTAGGAGAGAATCCTTTCTTGACCCTTCCTGGTTTCTGGTGTTTCCAGGTATTCCTTGGCTTGTGGCAGCTTAACTCCAATCTCTGCCTTGGCCTTCACATGGACTTCTCCTCTGTGTCTCTGTCTTCT
Organism: Equus caballus; assembly: GCF_041296265.1. Lineage (NCBI taxonomy): Eukaryota > Metazoa > Chordata > Mammalia > Perissodactyla > Equidae > Equus > Equus caballus. Next base: position 23,570,563 of record NC_091709.1, on the reverse strand, counting down.
CCTCTTCTGTGTGTTATAAAGACACTTTTCACTAGATTTAGGGCCTATGCAGTTAATCCAGGATGATCTCATCTTGAGATCCTTTACTTAATTACATCTGCAAAGACTCTTTTTCCAAATAAGGTTACGTTCACAGGTTATATGTCCTGGGGATATCTTTTTGGAGACCACTGTTCAACCCACTACACCAGAAGTTTTTCATCTTTAGGCCTTTGTAATTCCTGTTTCCTCTGCTGGGAGCACTCTCCTCTGAGAATTTGACTCATCATTCAGGTCTTGCTTCAGATATCACACACAGTTCTTACTCAGTCCTTCTCAGCCATCCTATCAAAAATGGTCTCTCCTCATTACTTTTTTCCTTGTCACTATGTTTATTCCCATCATAGCATTCACCTAAATCTGGGAAATTTGTCCTTATTGTGTACTTGTTATTGTCTGTCTCCCACGCTTAAAGGAAATCTCCATGATGGAGGAAAGCCTGTCTGTCTTACTCACTGCTGAGACCCCGGCCCTAGCACAGTGTCCAGCATGTAATAGCTGCTCAGTAAATATTTATTGAATAATAAATTTAGTCCTGACAACAACTGCATGAAGTAGGATGAAATTAGCCTCTGAGGAGTAAACTTGGAAATTGGTTAGCTCACAATCAAATCAAAATCTAGTTAAGAGGGCAAGAACACAATCTCAAAAACACATGACTGAATTATTATTGATATAATAAAAGGTTATCTAATCAATTAGGTGGCAATCTATTTAAAGGAGAAAAGTCTTTTTTTCCTTCTATCAATAGAAAGCAGATAATCTACTCAAAATCCAGAAAATGAGAAGCCCTAAAACAGGAAAATAGTAGTGTGTTTCCATAATGATACAGACTGCTCTCTTAAGGATCACAATGAGTCAGGAGTGGGTACATAACTTGTAGGGCCCAGTGCAAAATGAAAAGACAGGGATACTAGTTAAATAAGCGGAAAATGTGTAGCTAAAGGTACTAAAAAAATAAAGTTTTCTTTTCTTATGCAGTCTCTCAATTGTCATGGTGCTTTTTATTTACTATTAAGGGTCTTTCTAAGTGAAGAAAAATTAGTATTTTAAATTATTATCATGAATTTCACTGTTATCTTGATATTGTGCAGTTAGTTTTAAATGCAACTATAAGAGCATTTAACTTGTATGTCAAATCATCAAAATTATACAATTTATATTTTGTAGCTCATACACGCATGTGCATTTCTTTCTTACCAAAAAGGTGCAAACACAGCACAAAACTAACTCAATTGTTTTTATTTAATTTCTTAATGCATGCACACTTTACCAACACTTTCTACCTTTGGCTTACTGATGAGTAAGAAAGGACTGAAAGGAAAACAAACTATAGGTTCCTCTGTCTTTTTCCTTGTATGTCATCATTTTCAGCATTGTTGGCTGGCTAATACAGGGAAATAACATGAGTAGGAAAGAATATAAGAGGGTTCCTTGGTCATGTGTGTTTCTCATAACACCATTGCCTTCTTTCTGCATTCTAAGCAAGTTCTGGTTAGAATGGAAAGCATGGCCTCATGGGCTGTCAGCATCCTGCTTACTCCATACAAGTAACAAGCTTTGAGTCTGTCTGAACTCCCATTCATTGTGGGTCCACTGGAATTCTGTCCTCATGGAGCACCTTGAACACAATATGAGAATGCAGTGGCAAGCAACAGCACATACACAGATTGCATATGTCCCCTCTGCTCGCAGAGGTGCCCCATTGTCCCATCAGATTTCACTTACAAAACACAAGTTCAAAGATAACTTTATTAAAAATTTCAAGATTGCAACAGCAGAGCATTAAACCAACAGTGGATCCTTTTGAGTGTGGGCCTTGTGTGACTGTACAAATTCATGCCCTTGATGTCAGCCCTGCAATGAGTATTCTGGTATTTCAGGCCAACATACTTCTAGAGTGGAGATAGATTCATCTGGAAATTATCTCAGTAATGTGAATCATTAAAAGGATACAACCAATTTCCCTTGCTTTGTGCCCATGATGCAATCTTACAATTATAATTTGTCATCCCATATACACTCTTCTCCAAGTAGCAAAGAGTAATTTATGCACTCAGAAGTTAAATTTCTCGTTATAACTTAATATTGTCATTCTGGTTTTTGCATTCGGCTGTTGTGAATTTACTTAACAAGGAAACTGACAAGAACTTGATCATACCCAACTACATTACCAAAATCAAGTTTTTTGGGCCAATAAAGATGAAGACTACATAATGACCAAAGTTGACACTCTGAAAATTTAACAGTGCTGCATATTCATGTCCAAGCAACCATCTACGATCTGTGTCTCTATTATTTCACCTGTACTCGAGAATTTTTCTCTTAAAATATTTTACATGGAAACTTCTTAGTATCAAGTGGTATTAGTAGTGTGAGAGAAAGCACATTGTTAACCAAATGTTTAATTTATTGGTAGACTATTGAATATTTGGAATAAAGGAAAGATCACTGAGCTATGATTTAGGTCACCTGAATTGTATTCCCAGATCTGCTTCACACCATCTGGGTAACGATGGCAGGTTTTAGAACTTCTCCATGCTTTGAATTCCTCGTCTGCAAAATATGAGCTTTAGAATAAATAATCACTAATATCCCTTTCTGATTTAGAATTCTGTGATTCTATAGTCCCTGAGAGACAAACAAACAACAGAAAAGCATGTGCTGTCATCACCACAGCTCTGATACATGTGGATGCCTCTTATACATCTTGTGGGTGCCAAAGGTGAAACCATATCAACCAAATGGGGTGAAGAGCCTTTTTGGAGGAGGTAGGTGGATGAGGGCCATTAGGAAATGTGTATTTAAATCTGTGCCATCCTCTGAAAATTCTTTTTGGAAAACAGAGTAAATCATCCTCTGTTAAAAAATGAAAACTAAAATCTTTAAAATAGAAAATATTCGCAGAGGCTTTTCAGCAGGGATGTTGTGGATTTTTTTTAATTTTAGATGTGATTTTGAGTGTGTACTCTTCCCCAAAGCCTGTAGGACATTGTCCATTGACTCCTGTGACAGTCTGTCTAGTGTTTCAGTCAAGAATGAGAAGAAGCAATACTTTTCTATTTCTCCAAATTCTGCTTAAGAGTTTTAAAAAAAAAAGTGTTCAGATTCCCATGTTACATCATTCCAATGCTGGGACACAAAAGGTAGCTTTCTCTTATATAGTTATTGCTAATCTATGGTGGATAGATTTAATATTGCCTCCCTTTGACACACAAAAACACATGTGTAAGGGTCGTAAAATTTGCCACTAGCTTAGACTCAACTAAGCCTTTTTTCTGACAGTTGTGAATCATTGATCAAGTCATATAACTTCTGTGAGCCTTAACTTACTCATTTTTAAAAGTAAAAGGATTGGACTAGATGATTCAGGTATTTAATTGAGTCTATTCTAAAATTCTAAGAACTATAGTTCCTACTCTACCACTTTGGATTTTTGATTAATGATTTAATCTTAAATTATACTTAGATTTTTATGATTACAAAAATACGTTTGCATAATTCGTACTTGGATCCTAAGTAAAATATTATAAACCAAGTTTACACGTATTTCAGTAAGTAATAATATGATACTTTAACAAATAGGATTTCACTTCCAAAACAACAATTGATATTGTTTATTGAGTGCTTTACATCAAGGTATTTATAAATTTTTAATACTCAAAATATATTTTAACAGGACATAATTATTTTCATTGTACAGTAGAGAAAACTGAGGCTTACAGAGGTTAAGTAACTTACCCGAGGCCCCAAAGCCAATCACTGGTGGAGCCAGGATTCCAGCTCCATCCCTCTGTCTCCAGAGGCCACCCTTGTCATTGAGTCTACATTAGGCCTCCTGTGTCTGTCTATGACAACCAACAAGAACATCACCAAATGAATAAAATGACTTTCTAATCACAGGTCAACCAAAATCAGTGCAAGGATACAGATTTTCAGAGTATAGAGGAAAGTTATACAATTTTTAAAGACTTCAGTAAGTATCGTTTTTTATTTTTTTAAAAAATGAGGAAATACTCACAATTAAAGCAAGCGGAAGAGCATTAGAAATTCAAGTCATATGACAAGAGTGGATTGAAAAGCTTAGTTCTTTTTTATTTCCTGCTTCCAAACGAATCTAAAAACATGTAACTAGGTTCAGTAGCCAATTTACTACCAACATGATCAAGAGAACAGGAAAAGTGAGGAAATAAAGAGAAATAATTCATTAAATGTTCTCTAATTAAAGTATATCATGTCCGCTTTTTACCACTTATAACTAGACAAAAGAAAGCTGCATTTGAAATAAAGGGATTTTTGGCTAACATTCAAGATACATTAAAATAAAATGTCCCCAATTTAAAAAATGATATGAAATTTGATCGCCTATAACAGCCTTTTTATGGGAAAAATAATAATATTCTGTAGCTTAGGAGCAGTAGAGTGAAATATATGTATAAACCATTAAGAAGCCTTTTGTTACAAAACTCTGAAATGCTGATGCAGCCCTGGTATCAGCAAGCATATCATTTTATTGCAGATATTGAAGGCCCATAGCAATTCTACAGAAAATTAATTAGTATCACCTCACTATAAATCTCAGCAGTATTAGCTAAAATGCCAATTTCGTAATCACTTTTCATTAAAGCCAAAAATACTAATTAAAATTGATTTTTGCCTGTGCTTTGGTAAACGGCTGCCAGTTAATGGCTTTCAGTTGTAATGCAGACCTTTACTTAAATTAATTTTGTATGTTGTCTCCTTCCTTTTTATAAAGATAATAAAGTGTGAAAGGAGAAGCGATGTGGGTGCAGAAAAGGCCAGTCCACACGCAGGAAGAACAGGGAAACGTAAAGAATTCCTGGGCTTGTGCTGACGCTAACATGACCATGCTCCTTTATAATCCGTTTTTGAATATGTTATGTCATGAGCAAGATTAATAAGGCCCCTTAACAAATAAGTGAGATGGGGCCGGCCCGGTGGCGCAGCGGTTAAGTTCGCACGTTCCGCTTCCCGGCGGCCCGGGGTTCGCTGGTTCAGATCCTGGGTGCGGACATGGCGCTGCTTGGCAGTTAGCTCAGAGCCAGGCTTCCTCAGCAAAAAGAGGAGGACTGGCAGTAGTTAGCTGAGGGCTAATCTTCCTCCAAAAAACAAAAAAAAAAAACAAATAAGTGAGATGAATTCATTCTCATAAATGGTTTGAATGATTAAACAACACATTTCTTTCTAAAGAATTTTGAGTAAAGTCATATCCTTGTTTGTGCGAAGTGACCATTTGTGAAAAACAAGCCCATGAAATTGGCCCATATTGGGGAGATCATTGGGAACTAATTCAAGAACAATTGAAGTCTCTTCATATGTTAAATGGCAGGTGGTACCAAATAAACGTCAAATTCCTTTCATTAGAGCTAAATAGAAAAATAACAAACCATAAATCTCTTAAAGGTCAATCCATAAAGGCTTCAATTGTTCTTTTAACTTTTTAATTAATAAAAAAAATGATATGGTGTCAAAGTTGAGTTTTGGGGGGCATCAGGAAGGGGTAGATGAAGATGAGGGAGTGAGTTTTTCCAGTAAGTAATAAAGGCTGGTGAGTCACGTGTAATCAGGTTCTCTGAGGAGCCGAAAGTTAGAGTCAGAAGCCACATGGGCAAAATCAAGTTCAGAGTTCTAGAATTCCATGGACACAGAGTGAAAAGTTGGCCAATATTTCTGCATTTAGACCAAGCATATGGGAAAAGGTATAAAGGCCAGGTTCAAGATTCTAAGAGCCAATACTCTAAGAGCCAATAAGCACAGGCAAGAATCCATTTTAATTAGTATTTTTGGCTTTAATGAAAAGTGATTATAAAATGAAGGTGAAATCTTAAAATCTCAGATTAAATTCTAAGATTCCTGACAGGGAGAAAGAGGTAGGAAGCAGAAGCCACACCTGGTATCCAGATTCAGAGACCTGCGTGGAACCTCTATTGTTTTCTATAGGACTCTGTGACCTTGGGACCTTTACCCCTTAACCCCACCCTCACCCCTAACCATTACAATGACAAATTTACACTTTCTATTCCATTCTCACACAAAATCAAAATGCATTTCTTCTTAAGACTTTAGAAGGATAGCAATTTTAATGAACAAATGTAGTCTGAGTTAATAAATAATAGTTGTAAATCTCTCATGTTTATTTGCATAATGTTAACACAAAAGAATTATTTAGTACACCCTTGATGTTAGGCCAGCATAAATCCTGACCGTTACTAATTCTCCAAATCAGAATTATCACTATACCAAATAGCTTCCATCCTAAAATGGGATAAAATATGACTGAAAATTTCAGTTTGGACCATGAATTCACAGGAAGGAAGTCATTCTGGGCTCCCCACAGACTTGTCTAGGTATTTCCTTGTGATCTCTTTATCCAAGCTTATTTTGCTTACATAGCTAGGATCATATTTTAGAATCTGATTTCTAAGCATTACTACCAGAATATTCGAAAGTTCTACATGTAAGATGACATGAAGAGAATTATGATTGATGTTTGCCACCAGACTATGTGTTAGACATCTCCCCAAGCTAAACTTGCCAAAAACATACATCAAGTCGTTTGACACTCATTTTAATGGTATAGAAAGCAGCTAGAAAATATCCAGCGGCCATTAAATTGTTCTATGTAGCTCTACTCTGAAGCGTATGTGTTCAGTAATTTTCCAAGCAGTGTCCCAATAGTGTAAGTAATTTAGTGACTGTTGGCAGGTATTTGCCCCTTATTTGAAGGGATCATCAAACATAGAAAGAGATTCTATTAAACTGGGTTTCAGTAACGTAGCATAAGAAACACTCATCCTTGTCACTGGAAATAGAGCAGAACCGTCGAAACAACAATTCAGTGAAACACCATAAAACATCTTTAATCGCCATGATATAGAATCCAACTGAAGCAATAATATCCAATTGGCTGCCTGAAATTGACTAAAGGAACATTCACAGTGAATTTCCATCATGATTACCACTTTTCTTGAATTTGTACGTTTTAATTGATCATTAAATGCCTGAAGTTCATACATAGCTTATTTTTGTTTGATTTAGATGTGAGGTATATTTCCTGAGCCCCAGGATATTTGAGAATGTCTTTCTGTCATCCCAAAACATAAAAGATAACTTGGCTAAATGCAAATTTTACCTTTTCCCCCTCTATAATTCTATCATTTTAACTCCATTTTATTGTGGCATTCAGTGCTGAAGAGAAGTCTGAGGCTAGCTTTCGTTTTGTCCTTTTGGAAACAACTTAATAACTTTCCCCCAAGGAAGGAGGTGCCAGATGCTTTTCTGATTTTTTTTCAAAAATTTTGTAAGGCTGTATCTAGGTGTGGACTTGTGTTATTGACGTTGCATGAACGAAAAAGAAATTTTCAATTTGTATACTAGGTTTTTTTCAATTTTAGTATATATTCCTCACTTAAGACTGGCTATTGCTGCTACATATTCTAACGTTTCTATCAGATGCCCTACAATTATCAAGCATTCTACATGTTCTTTTCCTCCATATATCTTTATTTACTCACTTTTTTTTATTCCTCGTCCTTTATTCTCTCTAATCTTGGAGAGCTTCTGCAAATGATATCCTCCATCACTGATTTAATCCTTCCATGGGATCAACTCTGGTCTCACTACATCCTTAAAATTTGTCATTGTGTCTTCCATCATCATTTTGTCTTTCCACCTCAACCTATATTCTCCTAATAACTTTCTGTTTCTGTTTAGCAGAGGCCAGATCTTCTTAGGGCTTCTGAAGATGACAGTTTTCTAATATGTTTTTCTGACTCCCACTATGGATAATTTTCTTATAATGTTCTTCCTCTAAAATTTCAAGGTAAGCTTTCTGTCTTTATTTTAAAATACATTTGAGAGTTCTCTGATATTCAATGCCTACTCCCACTGATAAAATTTTCTGTGACTAAAATTTTCTAAAAGTCAAAGTATGCATGTTTCACTTGGCCCTACTCTCTATTCAGTTGGGTGTTAGTTAAATCTCCTTCTAGGACATGAGATAGCTTGATGCACACAGTTCCTAATTATCAGTATCTAGCAGGTTTTAATTCAATGTCTGATATTCTGCACAAATGTTATACTGAAATCTACACTCTCCAGTGGGTAATGCTACCAGAGTTCTTTGTGCCTTTGTTGAGAGAACTAACTTTCTACAATATCAGTCATCCACCAATTTTTTGTTCTTTGGTTTCCTGAAATGTGTGGTCTTTACATAGACAAAATATTATTGATAAAGGTTAGATACTGGCAAGCAATATTATTCAAGCTTCCACAAATAGTAAAGTTTTCACAATAGAAAAAACCCAACTCACACATTGGCTGTTATTGAAGTCCTAATTATTTTAGGGGAATTTTCTCGAAGTTGCCTCTCTTCCTATTTTACAAGGGAGAGAAATATTTATACTCTCAAGCAACAGACATCAATTAGAAAAGTTTTCTAATACCACCTTAAATTTTTACTCAGGATAACACATAACAGGACTTCTGTTTCCCATCAAGATGGGAAGAAGGATTATGATTCCTGGTAAAGGGGAAACAAACAAGGTAAGCCCCATCTCTGCCCTGCCTTTTTGGCTGAACAGAGGTTTCAGACCACAGTGCAAGGAGGGGTGACACAAGCAGAGCCCAGAGGTCTCCCTGAGATGAACAGATAGAGTTAAGAGTTCAAGGAGGCCAAGGTAGCCAGAGTTCATAGGGCAGAGCACCAGGGAGTAGAGTCCTACACAGAAAACGTGCTTCCGAAATATGCAGAGGATCCCTCTCAAGGCTTTAGCTGAGTACTGATCATTGCACGTGTGTGAAGAAACTACCTGAAGCCAGGAAAAAAAACATCCAGAAAGACTAGAGGAATATACTTCAGAGCTCACACAGGAGCAGGAATAGTTTGTGTTCTCACTATGCATAGTGGAAAAATTTCATAATTCACAGACCATCAGTCAAGTACTCAGGAAAGTGTTGCCTCAGTAATGATGCAAAATTAATCCCAGACTACAGGCTGCTCTGATCCCATTTAAATAAGCTTAAAAGTATACCTCTAAAAGATCAAACAGTTCACACATAACCCAACTGCATCCTAGAAAAATCTCAAGAATATTTATAGGAATAAAAAATAACCAGCACCCAAGAAGATAAAATACATAATAATTGTCAAACCATCAATAATTATCAGACATGCGAAGGAGGAAAATGCGATCCATAATGAGGAGAAAGGAATAAATTAATAAAAACTGATGAGAAATTTCAGATGATAGAATCAGCAGAGACACTAAAATATGCACATAACCATACTTCATACACTCAAGAAGGTAGAGGTAAGATTGAGCATTTTAAGTAGATATGAAAGATTAAAAAAAAGACCCAAACTGAATTTCTAAGATAAAATAAGTATCTGAGATTTAAAAAAATAAATAAACAATGAAGTTAACAGCAGATTCTGTTCCTCTGGAGAACTCTGACTAATATAAAATCTTAAAAGCATCCAGAGAATAAAAGATGCATTAGAGACAGAGAAACAAAGATAAGAATGATGGTAGATTTCTTACCAGAAACAATGCAAGTAGAACAACATCTTTAAAATATGAAAAGAAGAAAAGTGTCAACCCAGAATTCTATACTAAGCAAAAATGTCTTTCAAAACGAAGTCCTTCAAGAAGAAAGAAATGATACTAAGTGGAAAAATGAGTCTCCACAAGGAAATGAAGAACACAGAAAATAGTAAACATATGGACAAATATAAAAGATAACATAAAATAAGGGTGATTTTTCTCAGCCCTCTGCTAGTAAGATTGCTCTCTCTCTGGAATATTACAAAGTTCCAAACAGAACTTAAAGTTTTCTCCTCTCCATCTCAATATACAGGGTGTGCAAAAAGAAGTTCAGCTAAAGATGACTATTTCTCTCACCTGAGGTGACCCACTGTGATACAGCAACCAGGTCTCTCTGAATTGCCTGAACAATGAGCCAGCTGATACCATCCCTCCCCTTCTCTAGCCAAACAGGATAGACCTAAACTCCAATTCACATGTTACCAGTAGCTTTCTCCTCCTTAGAGGAGGAGCTTCACTTCCTATGGACCCCCAAAACACCTAGGTATTGAGCTGCAAGTTTTCTCAGACCATTTATGTAAACAACTCTCTTCTATATCTGGACTTCCTGGTGACCTGGTAATCTGTTTGTATGTCCACTAACATTGTTGCTCTCACAATTGCCCTAGAAGAAGGCAGAGCGACTTGAAAATGGAGACTTTCTATTCTGATGAAAATCTACTCTGCTTCTGTTAGATCACCTGGGCCCTGGCATTATCTCCATGGGATAAATAAAATGCCCATACCACATTCCTCTTTCCTTCTTACTTGTCCTTGATTTGTACGCCTTCCCCAGCAAAGCCTGTATCTCCACCTAGACTCTGTGACCTTGTGGAAGTCTTCCCAAACAAGCCCTGAGATATGACGAGTGGTGTTGATCAAGACAGGACTCAACATGCACCATACCTAATATGTCTTTTATACCCAACATGATTAAGTGATGACATGAATCACCACTAGTTTTAGGTCACTTGTGCACGAAAAAGAGAACCTCTTCTGTTTTCTGACAAAGATATTTCAAAGTGCCAAGCAGGCAAAAGTTTTTATGACACAGTGAAAGAAATAAAGTCTAAAAAACATTTTATGCTTTCCTAACATTACTGTCATCGTGAATTACAGGAATCATCTCATAAGAATAGAACATACTCAGCCTAAGTGTACTGTGCTTTCCTAGTAACATTTTGTAAATGTGTACATTCTCAGAAGGAGGCACAGTCATCCTGCAAATGATAGGAGGAAGGCAGGCTTGCTGAGTCATTGTTTGAATGGGCCACTGAGAAGGGTTCTAAATTCAATTTCAGAGACTTTACAATCCATAGAAATTCTTCTCTGATTCTGGAATTAAGTTGACTTTCAAACACATTTTAAGGTGTTACAAGTTTTCTTCTTTGTTTCTATATAGATGCTATTGTGAGGATGTAGGCAAGACTATGTCAACAGACCTTAAGCCGTGTTATTTTAAATGAAAGGTCTTTGAACTAACCTTGCGTGAACGTGTTCTGAATCTCTTCTTCCAACTTGTGTCTTTCCCAGGATGTTCTTGTGGTCCCTCATGTAAATATATTCTTGCTGATTCTATTTTACCAGTTCTTTAGAAATGGAGAGTTATGTGAAGGAACCTTGATAACTGCAAAATACAAATGAGTTTTCACTTCCATATTTCCCCTGCTGGGAGTGAATAACTATGTTTCAATCATACCTAAGTCATAGTGATTTGGTCCCTGTAGTCAGAGGTTATAGCACTGGTACCTAGCGGCATCTTATCGCAAACAAGTCTACACATTGACTATTAAAGTTGTAAAATTATTTTCTTATGGGATGAATCAATTCTTGACATCAACTGAAGAAAACAAAAAGAGTGAGTGATGACAGAGAAGTAACAGGTGGACTGGATGAAGTGTACCTGTGAAAATTGGTGATTTTCAAATCATGAATATTAACAAATCAGTGGGCCATGAAATCAATTAGTTGGTCATGATCAGCGTTTTTAAAAATAAAATAGAATAGAATAGGAAGAATAGGAAAATCAACCTGCATTGCACATAGTAAGAGTAAGCATGATTGTGTGTTTGCATGGGGTATGTATAACTGGGTCAATCTAATGTTTACTTCTTTGGGTAGGTGATTGGAAAAGCCAATTCCCTAAAATGTGATTCCAGGCTGGTTTATTTTTCTCCTTCTGCCTTGAACACTGGCACGGTTAAAAAAATTGGATCAATTTACATATACTATTCTAACCTCTAAAAAAATATTTATTGAATTTTACTATTTTCAGTGGCTGCATATTACTTCCTAGTATGTATGTACAATTAATTTATTTGACTGTTTACTTATTTGGGTAGTTGGCTTTTTTTCAAGTTTTGTAATTAACCATCCTGTCAAAAACAGCCTAAACTACACATGCCCTTAACTACTATGATTTTATTTCTGTGGGCTAAATTCGCATAAATGGAAGTGCTCCTAACAGGGCTTACAAACTGACTTAAGTCATTCCATAACCTTCTTATATATTGTTTTAGACTTGTTTTAGTTCTGGTTCTAAGCTTATGAATATCTGTTGAGTACCTTTTCTTCAGAATCTGGTATACCATTCTGGGTCCTTGCTAGGAAAGAAAAGAAACCAACTTGGGTAACAAATTAGCAATATCCAACTGGGAAGTGCGTCAGTCACACAATAAGGAGATAGCTGGAGTATGAGAATCAGAACAAGGGAAGAATGCATCCAGGTATCACCATGAATACAGTTCTGTGAGAAGGCATCTGATGCCACACTAACCACCAGAGCTGACAGTTCAACACTGAAGCCTTAAATGTCTTTAACTGTCTACGAGTGTGGGTTATTCCCTAAAGATTCCTAAGCCAATGTAGAGAATCCACTCAGATGAGTCTAGTGGACCAAAGAGTCCACCTTGCTAGTTTCTAGGGATCATTCAAAAGGACTCGATGTCTACCTTAGTTCTACATAAAGTAAGTAGACGGGTGCCTCCTATCCATTTTCTGCCTTCCAAAGGCATTCAGGTTCACAAGTGTCACTACCCAGGATCCATTTATAAACTGCTTTTCATATTTACTGTTCCAAAACAAAAATTTTAATGACACAATCCAACTTTTCCTGATACAGTTGTAAAAGTGTTCCCCTCCTCCCAAAGCCTTGTAAATTACTTCATCTAGATTATAATTATCCTCCTATCATTTTTCATTATCTAATCTGGATTGTCTACAACCAGTGCACTAAATTGCAAATTTCACAACAACCAACTTCCTATAAATTAGAATGAAAAAATAAAATAACAACAAAAAAAGAAAAATAGTTCAACTTACTAAAAATATCTAAAACACAGTGAAGAAGAAAATATAGGCATAGGTTACAGTTCTCGATTCTGCACCTGGCGCTGTGGTTGTAACTGACATTTATGATTTCCCTCCTCCACTATGCATTCTATATTCTCTTTGCCTTGAAACAGTATCTCTGTTAATCAAGATTCTTTGCTTAGTAAGAAATCTCAAACTTTTATTCCTAAGAGATGAGAACTTTTATTGGTCATCTTTGCTATGGTAATAACTCCTAAATCTCAAAAGTTTATAGGAACAAACATTTATTTCTCTGTCAAGTTACATGTAATTTGCAAGTCAACTGTGAGTTGTCTCCAGCTGCACGTCTGCTCCATATCTGTTCTTATTCTTGGACCTGGGCCGAAGGAGCAACCATCCACCCCTTTCCTGATTCTTACACTCTTCTCTCCCCTCAGTTCACCAACACTTCCCTCCCCAGTCTCCAATTAGGATTTCATCCTCATCTCTTAAGCAACAGCCCTTAGTAAGCAGGCACAGGGCTGGGGTGAAGTAAGTGAGACCTTTGTGTTGGATATAAAACTAAGGGGCACCAAAAATTCATCAAGCAAGATAATTTTCCTGAAATATGTTAATAATCAAAATTAATGCAAAAAGTCACAATGAACTTATCAAATGTTTAAGTAAAGACAGCCTCAATATTATTGATGTTTCCTTTTGCCTGTCTCCGATACACCTCAACACAATATCGCTAACAATTCTCTTTACTTAGATTTTTGATGTTGTATTTGTTACGTATTTTTGCATTAATTTTTATTTTTAAAAATATTGCATTAAGATATCATGTAATTGCACTAAATACTGAGATTTTTGGCACCCAAGGCAAGTGCCTCACTTGCCTTACTCTAGTCCTGGCCCTGTTATTAAGATTACCAATGACATTATTGCTAAAACGAATGACTCAATTCTCAGGCCTCGTCTTACCCAACCTGTGAGCAGCGTGTGACATGGATGATTACTATCTTCTTTAAATAAATCCTACATGTAGCTTACAGGACACCACTCTCTCAGATCTCCTCCTAGCACTGAGCACTCTTTCTCGATGTCCTCTCCTACTTCCTCCACATAGAAGCATTGTCTTAACATTGGAGGATCCAAGCTTCTGTTCTCACACCTCTTCTCTTCATTTTTTTCTATTCACTCCCTAGGTTTTCTGAGTTACACAGCTTTGAAAAATGCTTTTAACTTAAAAATCCAAAGTTACATATTGTATTAGTCCATTCAGACTTCTATAACAAAACGTCATAGACTGAGTGACTTATAAACAAAGGAAATTTATTTCTCACAATTCTGGAGGCTGGGAAGTTGGAGATCTGGGGGCCGGCATGGTGGCATTCTGGTGAAAGCCCTCTACTGAATTGCAGATTGCTGACTTCTTGCTGTGTCCTCACATGGTGGAAGGGGCTAAGGAGCTTTCTGAGATCTCTTTCATAAAAGTTCTAATCCCATTCATGAGGGTTTCACCCTAGTGATCCAAGCACCTCCCAAAGGCCCTACCTCTGAATACTCTCACATTGGAGGTTAGGATTTCAACATATGAATTTGGGGGGACATAAAAATTCATACAATAGCATCTTGAAATCTAACTGCGTATTGATCATCATCTTGTTCTCCTGCCTGTCTGCTCTCAGATCCATTTCCTGCCTTCCCCTGCTTCCTTCCATTCTGGCTTCTAGACCATTTCAGTCAATGGATGGCACTGGCAGAACATTAGATGGCAGGAGTAAAATAAAAGCCCCCTCACTCTTTCCTGTGGGGTCTTAAGTAGTGAATATTTCCTCCCTATTGCCTCTGCTCCAGCTGGACTGCCCCTGCATCCACTGGGCAACTCCCATCTTGGCTCTATATCCATGATGGCTACAATTTTGTGACTTTGGAAATTCTGCGTCTTTTAGTGGCTCCTCCAGACCAAGAGTGGTAGCCATTTCCTACTATGGCTAATCTCAGGTCAAAACTGATTCTTCTCTTTCTCTTATACCACAAACTCAAGCCATCAACAAAATTATCTGGCCCTGCTTTAAAAATATTGCTTCTCCTTATCTCCCACTACTACTAACCTGCTCCAAGACACTGTCATCTCACATCTTAATCATTGTAATTTTAGTCTCCTAATTGCATCCACTTTTCCATCTAGTGTATTCATTATACATCAACCACAATGGTCCTTTTAAAATATTATTCAGATCGTGTAACAGTCCTGCGCAACATCATCCATCTGTTTCCCAACTCACTCAAAGCAGGCCTACAATGACCTTTCTTATCTGCTGCCTCTAACCCTATCCCCACCCCGTTCACTGTGTATCAGCTTCTCCGACCACCTTGAAATGCAGGTCATGGTTTTTACAGTCTTTGCATTTTCTCTTCCTTATACTTAGAACTTTCTTCTCCCAGATATTTTCATGGTGTTCTTCCTTTCTTCCATCACACTTCTATTGGTATATCGCCCCATCACTTCAACCTAACTCCCAATTTTAAGTTACAATGCCCTACCCTCTGACCTCCCTTATTTCCCCTACTCTATTTTATTTTTCTGCATAACATTCATCAGAACTTGAAACATTATGTATTTACATGCATATTTGTTTATTACCAGTCTCTTCCCTCTATGATGTTGACCCATGAGGCCAGGAACTTGTTCTCTTTTGTTCCCTGCTACATTTTCAGCATCCAGGAAGGTAACTGACACAAAATAGGCACTCAATAGCCATTTTTAAATGAATGAATGAATGACATGCACCTGTTACACCATCACATTTAAGATAACTGCTTTTCGGGTCCTATCAGCATAATGTAATCAATATAATAAAGCTACATGTTGATGGAATCCTGGGTTAAATTTTGGAGAAACAATGCTACCTTTTAAAAGTCCTGTTATCTTCTGCTCAGTGGAATAAAAAGAATAAGAAAAAATCATTTTTCAGATAAATAATTGCATACCAGGTGTCAGGGTGCGTTGATTTGCTCCAGTGAGTAGATTACATTTGAGACAGCAGCTGCAATTGAAGTAACCACCTGTCATTTTCTAGAATTTATCTATCTTCAGCACAGCCATATTGGAAGGATAAATGAGGATGGGGTAGGAATCAGGTGCCCTCATCTTTTAAGTATTTGATTATGACACTAATCTCTGCTCTTACCCAGTGATGCACAATTGCTTGGGTCAAAAATCTATGAGCTAACTCTCCACGAGCCCTTACTCTGACTGGTAGTCTGCAGCAGCACTGTGAATGCCTAAAAATTAGTGTCCACTCACAGGCATCATCAACTAATCATAAAAATGGCACAGTTGTGATGGCAAGTGGAAACGAGATAATTAGGAGAATCCTAGAATGAAGATTCACACTGTGTGTTTGTTTTTCCTCAAAGGTACTTTAAAATCTCTTCATTTGTAGATGAGTCATTGGATTAGGACCTTTAGGAAAAGACAATTAGGACAATTAGGAAAAAAGCTGAAGATTCTCTCATAATGTAATTCATCAGGCCTCAGTTCAACTCAAGCAGGATCTTAGTAGACTGGTCCCCCTACCTAATATGGGATCTAGGTAAGCCATTTTGACACTACACTAACTTTGTCACCACTTTGTCAGTGATGGTAAAGGGCTGCTCCTTGTCCTCTGCTTCCCCAGAATCCAACCATCCCTACTGCAATCAAGGAAACAGTTTCACCTCCCACCTCTCACTGTGTGACCAAGCTACAGAGAACAACCTCTAAAGCTGCTTTCCAAGGTAAGGGTATTTTTCTCAAACATTTATTTTTCAAGGTCTTGGTGAGTAAAGTACATCCTGAGCTCCATCGGGTCATATTGATGAGCATTATTTTAGGCTGGTTACTTTTAAAACTGCAGATGAGAAGGGGGCTGGTTACCTTTAATAAACGCAACTCTGAGGAGTGGAGTTTGCTTGCCCTTTGTTGGGAAACATTTACATTTGTAAGAGAAACCTCCATTTGTAAAGATGCCACCCTCTCTGTGCCAGGAAGAAGGGGGATGGCCTTATCTCTAGAAACTCTTAATCAATGCCAAAGGCAGGAACTTAAGTTGTTCACTGTCTGGCAACCTCATGTAACTGACCACCCCCCCACCCCAACATCCTCCTTTGTCTTTAGCTGAAGATAATATTTAAGCGGTGGCTTCTGCCATTTACTTAATCCGGATTGATTCTTATCTAAAAGTTATAGGACCACCCCATAACCAGACCCTACTGGCACTGATACCATTTTAACAACTCTTTTTGCATGTTCTTTCCTTTGTCTTGTAAAGAGATAACTCACATGCCTATGCCTTAAATTTAGCCTGACTCTCCACCCATGTTTGCAGCAGGAGCGGGGGCAGCAGCAGCTCCTCCTGCCCGTGGGTCCTGTCCCCACGCAGCACCTCTGACTGCCCATGGGTCCTGTCCCCACGCAGCACCTCTGACTGCCCATGGGTCCTGTCCCCATGCCAGCAGCAGCAGCGACTCCTCAGCTCACCGACCCCACATCAATATTAGATAAATTCACTCCATCACTTCAGTCTCCTGAAGTCTTCGAACTTCTCCATTATTACCAAGGAATTTCTGGCATCTCTCTTTCATTAAACACGGGCCATTATTAAGTACAAGCTTCACTCAGCTGACCAAGCAAACAATTAAAACCATTCTCAGTGTGGAAATAAGGAAAATTGTCTTAGTTACGGACTTCCCACAGATTAAGGATTTACAGCATCTTCAGAAAAAAGAGAACAACTTTTTCAGAAAAGGGAGGAGAGGCTTGCATTGGCTGCTGTGAAAGCTTCAGTGGAATTGGCAGTTTAAGCTTTTCCAAGTACTTCACAGCCTCCTGGATATTGCCATCCCAATTCACAGTTTTCAGACTTTCATATAAGAGATGTCATGAGACAAAAACTCAACTGATATTCTAATTTAGTAACTGATTGGGCCAAACTATGCATTTGACCCTTGACTAACTCGGTTTCATACGTGCAAAAGTTTTGTGAATCTTTGACAAGGTCATAGAACATCCACGCCTTGAGTTGAGAATCTAGGCACTTAAACCTGTCATTCTCCCTCTCTGATCTGTCCAGTACTGTCAACAGAAGCCACCCCACCTCACAGTCCTTGATTTCTTTATACTTCTCCCATTCTTCTAAAGCAACAGACATTAGATTTCCTAAAAATTTGCCTTCAAAGAGCATTTTATTATAATTGACCATAGGTAAAAATTTAAATAATTTTTCACAACTGCATACAATGAATTTCCAGATTCCTTTTCCAGAATCTTAAGATTTTCACTGCCCCTTACTACATCAGATCACACCTATTTGCATTCCTGGTAACAACTGTTATATTTTTGGTTGCAAACAATGGAAACCTACTTTGGTTACTTAAGCAGATATTCTTAAGAGATATTCTGGAAGGACATTGTGTTTGTTATATATTGCTGTATGACAGATTATCCACAATTTGGTAATTGAAAACAACAAGAACTGTTATGTCACAGTTTCTCTGGCTCAGGATATCGGGCATGGCTGAGCTGAGAGGTTTTAGCTAAGAATCTTTCAAGAGGCTACCATCAAGGTGTAGACGGGGGTTGCAGTCATTTTAACGCTCGCCTGGAAGAGGCTCTGCTTCCAAGCTCATTCACATGAGTGTTGACAAAGCTCAGATCTTTGCTGGTTCTTCGCTGGTGACATTAGTTCCCTGCCATGTGGATCTCTCCATAGGGTTGTTTACAAAATGTCAGATGGCTTCTCTCAGAGCAAGGAAGCAAGAGAGCAAGAAAGAGTATACGAAACACAGAAGCCACAGTTTCTTTGTAACCTAATCTCCAAAGTGACATCTCATCACTTTTGTAATATTGTATTTGTTAGAAGTGAGTCATTAGGTCCAGCCCACACTCAAGGGGAGAGGATTATTGAAGGGGACAGGAATCACTGGGGTAGGGATCATTGGGCCATAGTAAAGGCTGCCTACCACAGACTTCCTATATCTCACATAATTTACAAGAAGCCTAGAGAACCCACTCAGAAAGTCCCAGGATCCAAAAGAAGCTAATAGCCAAGCACATAGGCAGGTCATATCTAACGAACAGTGTGATCATAATGCCACCATCAGACACTTGCCATTGTCCTAACTGGCACTGCTGCTCTCCTGGACTTTGACTCCCCCTGTGATGATTAATTTTCACTTGACTGGGCTAAGGGATGCCCAGATAGCTGGTAAAACATTATTTCTGGGTGTGTCTCCGAGGCTGTCTCTGGAAAAGATGAGCAATTGAATCGGTAGACTGAGTAAAGATCTGCCCTCACCAGTGCAGTTGGGCATCATCCAATCTGTTGAGGGCCTGAATAGAGCAAACGGCGGAGGAAGGACAAACGTGCTCTCTGATTGTCTGGGACATCTATTTTGTCCTGTCCTCAGACATGGGCACTCCTGGTTCTCAGGCCTTCAGACTCATACTGAATTACACCACTGGCTTTCCTGGGTCTCCAGTTTGCAGATGGCAGATCACGGGACTTCTCAACCTCCATAATCACTTGAGCCAATTCCTATAATAAATCTTCTTTTATATATCTATATCTATTGCTATATCTATGTCTACATCTATATCCTCTATATCTACCCAATTGGTTGTTTCTCTGGAGAATCCTAATATAACCCTACTATTGCCACTGTCTTAAAAACCTTTTAACCAATTATGAGATTCAGTGAGTTGGGCTTGAACATCTGTTTGCCTGAGACTAAGCCACTTACCTGAGCCCTAGCAGACAGGGAGTTGAGAGAATCTGCCCTCTTGGTTTCTTTGTGGGAGGTGGAACCCATTTGAGACTCTCTCTGTATAGGAAGGGTTTCAGATTCAAGACAGCCAAAATGAAACAGTCAGCCAAATAAAGACCTAACTAGATTTACAGAGATAAAATGGCCCTTATGCTTGTCTAAGATATACAAAGTTTCCTGAATTGTTGCCTTTCTGTATATGAAAGCAAGCAATGGTTATTATTATGATGACTGAAATTTCAAAACATTTATGTGCTCATTCACATCTCTCTACCTTCAGTGGAACTCATTTTATTCTTTACTCATTAAAAAGTTTAAAATATACACAGAATGGCTTAACCTGCCTTCACAGCAGAGTCAAACATAGTCAGACATGTGCCAAAGTCTTCAGCTGCCAATATATATAACCACACAATATAGTGTGATTATAAGTCTATAATTTAAGAGAAGAATTTTTACACCCCATCCCCAATAACTTTGTTGAACGCATGCCTACAGTCAGACAAAATTATGAATTATTCCCACTCATTTTATTCAAAGCTGAGATACTCCTATATCTTTAGGAGATATGTTATTGATTCATTTATATCCAAGTGAAAGTGACTTCTCACCTCATTTCCTTTGATGAGGAAGAAATTAAAGAGCCCATAAGAATGTTAAGAAATTAAGGAAAGGAACAAAGGGAAGAAAGCATAATAGAGGACATGACACGCTGGGCCCACTTCATAATTTTTCTGACCAGTTCTAAACCAGACCAGACCCAGGGACTAAAAAGAGACAACAAATTTATAGAATCTCCTTTCATTTTTATCATCAAAAAGAGATACGTCAGCTATCTATCTTAGATAATTAAATAAATATTTGTCTGTAATCTGGGTTGAGCTAAATAATTGATTTTACAACCATTTATTCACTAATATTCAACAAATATTTATGGGACATATATCATGTAGTGGTAACTAGGTACTGGGGATAAAATAGTTACCAAGACAAACCTAGTTCTTGATCATCTAAAGTGTATATGCAAAACAAGATGATAAACATTTTACATAGATGATATAGGTAGGTAGATACACACATACATACATATATACATACATACATAGATGCACATATATGCTAGATACATAGATATATAGATATGATAGATACAAATATAGACAGATAGAATGATAGGTACATAGATAAATGATACAGAGAGAGAGAGAGAATAACAGATAGAAGAGGCAGCTAATTGAGGTATCCAAAAATTTCCTTACAGAGAGATGACATTTAAGTTGAAATCTGAAATATGAGATTTCTCTATCTTTTATATTTTCTTTGATATGGATTGGAGGAGCTAAAATGACTTTGGTATCACAGAAGGGTATAGAATTGAGAATCAAGCTAAGAAAGAACAAGGCAGTGGTTAATATTAAAAAGCATCACACATTACCTGAGTATTTGCTTCCCAGCACTTATTTCAAGCTGCACTTCTCATTTTGTAAGTTAAATCTTGCATCTATGAATCATCCCAAACCTTAAGTAATTCACACGCGATTCTTCTATGTAACTATAGAGCAATAGTATCATCATTAACAATAATAATTTGTACTTCGCTTTTTTCAATGCTTCCCAATCCATAAGTAGAAGAGAATTATTTAGGTTTATGACAATTTAGTTTAATAATTGCATTAAGAAAACTAATGGAAAGGCTTTATATTTCTGGAAAGGAATTTTTTAAGATATTATTTGCTTTGCTCTTGAGTTTCCTTTGTTGGAACAGAAAAACAGAGTCAAATTTCATGAAATTCAATTTCAAAACTCATGCCCTTTAAAAACTGTAATTTTGAAATATGCCCAAAAGAGTAATGATTGTGTTTAACTTTTGGCTATAGAATTCCTTGTAGGCTCCTTAAAGTTAGCAAACTGTCTTTCACAATACCTTGCACATAGTTGGCACTCAATACCTGCTTATTTAAGACTGATTTAAGGGAACCAAATGGATTCGATTTATATAAATCATCCTTTGATTCCTTTTCATCAGTCTCACACAAAAGAAGAAACGATTTTGGTGTGTGAAGAAAACAAAGGAGTGCATTTTCTGAATGTTAAAGCATACAATAGGCGGAAAGTCACATTTGTTATAACCCTGCCATAAAGTGGAGCTATAATCTCACCATGCATCTGTTCCATCTGCCATCAGTTAGTTTGATGAACACAGGCTAGCAGTGAGGGAGTGATTAGCAGGAAAGATTAAATTCACTTCAGTTTTAATTACAAATCTTTGCGCTTAAAGTTTTATTGGCTTGAAAGAACCCCTACTGTTCCCTGTTTCTCCCCCGCAATTGATGTGCATTTTATGATTTCACTTTGAAATTATTAATGCATTTCATTTGGTACTTATTTCTAATTACAGACGTTAGCCACGAATGTTACTGATATGCTCACATGCCAGAATAAGTATAACCAAGACTATTCAAATCTTACTGATTCAAGTACAAATGATCTTTAGTAGCAAATGTGGCATCTGTTATATGTAGAGAACTCTGAGGTTTACGTATTTGCCACTTGACTTATTTGTTTCATTCATTGATAGATTCATTCATTTATTCATTCAGCAAATATTAATTGAGTGCCTATTATGTCTCAGGCACTCATATAGGTGCTTAGGATACATAGGTGAACAAAAGAAACAAAAATCCCTAACCTCACAGAACCCATATTATTATGGCTGGAAATAAGCCAATGGTTATGGGCTGAACTGTGCCCCTCAAAATTCATATGTTGAAGTTTTAATCTCCAGTACCTCAGAACATGATCACATTTGGAGATAACGTCTTTAAAGAGGTAATTAAGTGAGGTCTTTGGGGTGGGCCCTAATCCAACATGGCTGCCGTCCTAAGAGGAAGTTGGGACACAGACATGCACGCACAGAAGAAAGGCCATGTGAAGACTAAGGGAGAAGACAGACATCTACAAATAAGGAGGGAGGCCTCAGAATGGAACCAACCCTGCCGACACCTTATCTCCAACTTCCAGGCCCCAGAGCTGTGAGAAAACAAGTTTCTGTTGTTTAAGCCCCCTAGTCTGTGGTATTTTGTTATGGCGGCCCTGGCAAACTAATCCACCAATAAACAAACAAAACAGTCACAAAGAAGTAAATTGTATTGTAATTTGGAAAGTTATATGTGCTATAAAAACTAGAGCAATGAAAGAACTGTGAAGGAGAGGGACATTTGTTCACTTCCATCTCTAAGACAGTCATTATAAAGTGTGACTTGTCACCAATTCAACAAAAATGAGACCACAGCCAGAGGGGTTCTTGAAGAGGGGAAAGGAATGTTTTCCTAAGACTCTACAAATTATTTTTCCTCTATCGTTCTTCTTTTGTTAATAATGGTATAGCAAAATATGATCAGATATGAGTATGTTTTACAGCATTAAAATATTCTAATGTGTTTAATATGTCAAGGTTAAGCTGGCCAAGTAACCAGTATTGAACCAGACTGTCTGACACGTTGACATATTATTGGATAAAAGTTTTTTAGAAGACACATAAATGTCTACTTTTAAATCTTATATTTTTCATTGTGCTTGGAGTCTAAAACTCAGTACTTCTGAACTTGATATAGCAGAAATTACAGACAACATGCCTACTTTTAAAACTGTGAAGTCTTTTCCCTTTAACTCTAAGAGTAGAAGCAGAAATATTCTTGTGGGTAGTCTTTTTGGCTCTGAGAAATATTACTTTGATGTGTAGACTTAGTCAGGCAAATGTAAGCCGTAAGATACACTCACTGCTCTTGAGGTTAGTGCAGACATTAGTTAAGTAATGCAAATACATGTAGTTCAGCCTTGTGAAGTATTCTATTTAATAATGTAAAATTCTCTGGGTGAGTGAGCTATGGGCAGTGCAAAAGGGATGTCTCTGAAGAAAGTATACAACTCCATCATCCTCTATGGGTTAGCCAAATAAAGTCTGATGACATTACAGCTCTGCATGGAGCTTCCAAAGATTACAGACTTCCAAAGATTGGCAAAAGGCTTCATGATATCATCAAAGGATGAGGTAAGGAGTGATTCAGTGGATTTGGCCATTGCTCCCCTCCTCTGCCACCATGAAGAGTTTCTGCCAGTTCCAGAAAAGTGCCATCATAGACTTGTTGTCTTCCGAATTGCCTCTTTTCAGTTAAATATGGAGGCAA
This sequence comes from Equus caballus, assembly GCF_041296265.1. Lineage (NCBI taxonomy): Eukaryota > Metazoa > Chordata > Mammalia > Perissodactyla > Equidae > Equus > Equus caballus. The sequence continues at coordinate 23,546,628 of NC_091709.1, read as the reverse complement.
AGGAGCAAAACGGCCCCCTTGAGGACACCCTCAGATTTGTTCACAAATCAAGCAGAAATTTCATTATGCTCCATTTTTATGTTTTCTTACCTGTATGTATAGTCCTAAATAAACCAGTTTAGAAACTTTATTCCATCTGATTTTCTAAATCTTGCAAAATTCATTAAAACTCATGAGTTGTGACTGGCTCTGCTTTTTCTGTATCATTATTATGCCCACATTTCTGTCTACCAGAGAAGAAAATTCCGAATCAAAGGAAGAAAATGATAACAGTTGTGCTCAGGCAAACAAACGAAGTCATGTCTTTGTTATCACGGCCAGAAGGATTTCCAAAATACATTTTAAGCATTTAAGTTTTGAATTTCTTCTTTGAATTAACTAAGTTAACTGAAAAAATGGGAAGGGGATAGTTTTAGGTGGAAATGCAGCAAAAACAGTCATATCACAATCTCTGGCCAACAATTTCAGCACAGTGACCCAATACTTATTAAAGACTGTAGGGCAGCCAAAGTCATTCTCATAGGGGGAAAAAAACTATCTCCTGCCTTCTCATTTACCATAGCTAATCACTAGTTTTTCATGCTCTGAGAACCAAACCTTTCCAACTCCTTTCCAAGCCGCGATTATATCACACAGCAATTCTTTTCAGGAAAGCCGTTTGTATACTGTTTTATTGATCCTCACGGCCTCTCTGTGAGAAAGAGAGGTGGAATGTAAAAATATTTATATTTTATGGATCAAAAATATTAAGGTCATATAAGGGGTAAAGGTAATTCCTGCTTTAAACCCTAGATCCTCTGATTCCCCTAAAAATGTAATTAGTAAGGAGAGACAACAAGCTAGAGCATATCTGCCAAAGACAATCCCAGGGACAAGACCAGAAGAGTGTCAGATGCTGTATCTGCCCTAGCCAGCTGCCTCTTTATAGACAAGAGTTAAATCAGATGCACAGCCAACAATTCCACGCATTTTGACACTTGGTTGCTCTTCATTCCTGACTGGGTTCATGGCTCCACAAACTGGTATCCTTTTTGTTACCCAAGCTTGGCTCTATCCCTGATCCACACTTTTCCCACCCCTGCTCCTGCCATTTCTGCAGGGTGGCCTCCATCCTGTATGACCACCAGCTGGAATTGGCTCCCGTAAATAACATCCCTTTCAGTCTGGTGCATACCACAACCAACTGGCCACCCAGTTGTTCACAGCAGCTTGGCCTCCACACCACCTCCCCATGAGAGCAGCTCCAGCTGTGGAACCTCTTTGTAGTGAGCCGGCCCCCACCCGCTTATCCTCAGCTGGTCCCAGCCAGTTGCTGCAGCTAAGCAATCAGGCCCACCTGTATCCTGACATAGGCCAAACTCAAGAATATTAGTGAAGTGGGTAGGTTCTCTACTCTTTAAGTGCTCCTAACCACTCCAAGACTAGCCATGGCTCCTTCTTGCTCTAAATAGCTGTCAGATAATTCCTGTTAAATCTTTTTTTTTTTTTTTGAGGAAGATTAGCCCTGAGCTAACATCTGCCACCAATCCTCCTCTTTCATTTGCTAAGGAAGATCGGCCCTGAGCTAACATCCGTGCCCACCCTCCTCTATTTTGTATGTGGAACACCTGCCACACCATGGCTTGATAAACGGTGCATAGGTCCATGCCCGGGATCTGAACCGGAGAACCTGGGCTGCCAAAGCAGAATGCACAAACTTAACCATTTTGCCATCCAGCCAGCTCCTCCTGTTAAATCTTTAATTGGGCGTTAAGGCTATAGCCATTAACACCTCAATATTTGCCTTCCTCTCTCCTTCCCCAATCCTGCCTTCCCAGGCTTACCTCTATGAAAGAGTGGAAAAAACACTGGGTTTGGAATAAAGAGATCAGCTTAGATGGGAACTTGAGCAATTAACCTTTAAGAGCCTCTGCTGTTGAGAATACTAACCAATATCATGCTTATTAGAGGGCTTAGAACAAGACACAACAATTGAGAGTTTCTCAGTACAAGTTAACTGATCTTTGAAGTGAATTTGAATTGAATCTTGAGATAAAATCACCCTGGGTTATCCAGGTGTGCCCTAAATCCAATGACAAATGTTCTTATAAGAGAAAGGCAGGAGGAAATTTGAGACAGAAGAGAGGAGGCAGTGTGATCACAGAGGCAGAGATTGGAGCCATGCAACCACAAGCCAAGGAAAGCCTGCAGCCACCAGAAGCTGGAAGGGGCAAGGACGGCTCTCAAGGCTCCCCTAGAGCCTTTGAAGGAAGTGCAGCCCTGTCAACACCAGGACTTCAGACTCCTGGCGTCCAGAACTGTAAGAAAATAAATTTCTGTTGTTTTACGTCATCAAGTTTGTAGCAATTTGTTACAACAGCTTTACTTTAGGAAAACAATACAGTGACCTTGACAGAAATTCTGTTGTCTTAGCCAGTTCAGGCTGCTATAACAAAATATCATAGACTGGGTGGCATAAACAACAGACATGGCAAGTTCAAGAGCAAGGTGCTGGCAGATTTGGTTTCTGGCAACGGCCCTCTCCTGGCTTGCAGATGGCTGCCTTCTCACTGTGTCCTCACATAGCAGAGACAAAGAGAACGGAAACAAGCTTTCTGGTGTCTCTTCTTATAAGGGAACTAATCCTATCATGAGGGCCCTACCCTTATGACCTCATCTAAACTTGATGTTCTCCCCAAAGCCCCGCCTCCAAATATTATCACACTGGTGGTTAGGGCTTCAACATAGGAATTTGAGGGGAACACAAACATCCAGTCCGTAACGCTCTTCCAACATTGTTTCAGGAACACGGATTCCTCTCAGGGGGAACGGTATTCTCCTTGCTCCAATATCACACACTCTCCCACCGCTTACCACTCATGAAGGAAGCGGCTTTGTATTCTCTGTTACAAGGAAGTATGGAAAGCAGAGACTGAATAGAATCTCTAAACTTTTCTATTATTCTCGTTATGAATTCTGTCACTCTGAAATTCATTCACTCATTCAACTAACCTATATAAAGATATTTATTAAACAACTCTTAGTTGATGTCACTGAGAGTCAATGTGGAGGAGAAAGTAGATATTTTATTAACATACAATCCAGAATCTAGTGCCCTTCTACCTGGAGTGACCTGGTCTACTTACTCCAGCGGGGCAAGGAGAACAAGCCAAATGCCACCTTTCCTCAGTCTGAAAGGAAAGTGGCCATTGGACAAGGTGGACTAGAGTTGGAATCAGAAAACACGTAGTCAGGAATGTGAGCGCAGGAAAGTTCAATTTGTGCTGCATATGCCTGGGGTCCTGGAGCCAAAATGGCAAATGTCTTCATTGTCACTTAGGTTCAAGGATAAACACTTTTCTGATTTTTCCCTTACCTCGCTGGCTGCGGCTTCTCAGTGTCATTTGCTGGAAATTCCTCCTCTGGCTGACCTCTAAATCAGGGTATCCCTGTGTTCAGAACTCTTGTCTCCTCTAACTACATTCAGACCCAACCAATGTCGTCCAAGGCCGTAGTATTAAATGCCTCTTGTATGCTGATGAACTCCAAATATGTATTTCCAGCCCACCTTTTGACATCCCACTGGAGATCGATAGTGGAGATCCTGCATTTCAAAACTAATGAATTCAGCAGTCTCTACACCACCCCACAGCCCACTTCTTCAGTCCTCCTTATTTCATGACCTCCATTCACCCAAATGCTCAGCCAAAAAGTCTAGGAGTCATCCTTGACTCGACCCTCCCTTCTATGACTCACAGCCAGTCCATCAATAAGTTTTATTGGTTCTATCTTTAAAATATCTTCCAAATCTGACCACATTCCACTACTTCCATTGCTGCCATCTTAGTTCATGTCATCATCATTTTTTACCAGTATTATTTCAATAACATGCCAACTCAGTGGCTCTCTGTTTTTGCTTTTGGCCTCTTGTTGTCTATTTTTTACACAGCAGTCAAGATGAAATTTTAAAACAAATATTACACAAAATTTATGTTCAAAATCATATAATGTCTTCCCTTTACACTTACAATACAATTCAACATCCTTACAGTATCCTACAATGCCGTGTAAATTCTAAGCTCTGACCACATCTCCAATCTCTTTGCCCAAAACACTCTTTTCTCAGTATTGGTATTATTCTCTTCATCCAAGTCTATGACCAAATGTCACCTTCTTAGTGAGGCCTTTCTCAATCACCATGTTTAAGTGAGCTTTCCTTCACCGTTCACTAACTCTTCATTCTTGTTTCGTTGTTTCGTATGTTGAATCACGTTATGTATTTATTCACTGGTTGCTTATGATCTGTCTTCCCCACTAGAATATGAACTCCATGAGGTCAACAATTTTGTCTGTCTTAATCACTGCTGTATTTCCAACATTCAGAATAGTGCCAGGCACTCATCAAATATCTGTTGGTTGAATTATGTATTAGTCTGCTCCAGCTGCCATAACAAATAAGTAGACTGGGTGGCTTAAACAAAAATTTATTTTCTCACAGTTCTGGAGGCTGGAAGTCCAAGAATAAGATTCCAGCTGATTTGGTTTCTGGTGAGAGCTCTCTCTTCCTGGCTTGTAGCCAGCCACCTTCTTGCTACGGCCTTTCCCTGGTATGTACACAGGGAGACAGGGAGGGAGAGAGATTGAGTGCTAGCATTCTGGTGTCTCTGCTTATCAGGACGCAAATACTATCAAATCAGGACCCCCCACCTTATGACATCATTTAACTTTAATTACCTCTTCAAAGACCCTATTTCCAAATATAGCCACACTGGGAGAGTTAGGGCTTCAATATATTAATTGGGGGAGGGGGGGAACATACGAACATTCAGTCTATAACAAATGAAGTTTAAAAAAACAAACAGGCAACCAACACTGAGGCAGAAATCAATGTTCTATGCTAAGAGGAAATGAAGAGTTTAAAGAATAAAATTTAAATTCATTTTAATTATTTTAATCTCTCAAACTGAGAATAGGAAAACAAAAAAGGGGAGGAGGGGAATTGTCTTCATGTCTTATCACACATTACTTACGTAAATGATGGATGATGATTAAGATAATCATTCAAGAGACTGTGCTTGATATATCCATTAGGATACAGCTGCAATTTGAAAGTGCTTCAAAATACAAAACATTTGACTAGTGCTTGTAGCTCTCAGTCATATTGTAGGTATCTTTTTACCTCCTCTTTATTCGTTTAACAGTTCCTTGACCTAGACAACAATTTTTCATAATTAATTTTATTAAACTGATGCAGATTCATGCCATAGATGACCAACAACCCACAGTTATCTGTTAAAGTCTCTGTGGAGCTTCAAGGCAATCCCTGTTTGAGCCATCTAAACAATTTCAAAACTGCTTCTTGAAGAAAAAATAAATAAAAATTGGGCCCAAACAAAGTACCTTTGAGGTCCACTTGCTGAAGTTTGTATAATTGCTTGCAATTATTCTCTATCACCCTTCCCAGTAAGAGGATTATCCAACCCCATCCATTTCCATGTGACTAACTAGTGCTTCTTGTGGAAGGAGAAGGGTGCCCAGCCTCATTGACTTTGGGCTTGGCCATGTAACATTTTGACCAATGGAATGTGGATTGATATGACATACACCATGCCCAAGCAGAACTTTTAGAGCACCATGAGTTCCCTCAGCTCTATTGCTTTTTCCCTCTGCTTCAAGAATAGGCAAGTCCCCCACAGGGGCTGCTTCCTCAATCTGTGGCCCTGTATGAGAAGACATATGGAGCAGAGCCACTGCTACCCCCGATATGTAGCGTGCATGAGAAATAAACTCTTGTTCATAAGCTAGTGGGATTCGGTTATTGGTAGCTACTACCTCAAAGCTGATTGATACATCAGTGAAATCATAAGAAACAAAGATAAAAATAAAAGCCAGAGTTTTTTATTTTTGTAATATTAATTTTGTATTATCAACATATGTTTCTATAGCATATGATACTGCTTTCAATTAACTTCTACAAATACTTGCATTTCTGTTTGCTTTGAGCATAGGCTAGGAACACATAGCTTACAATAATAATGACATTAATTAGCATTTTTGACTGCTTACTATGTGACAAGCATGGTTATAAGAACTTGTGCACAGGTCATCTCATTTCTTCTTTATAACAGCCCTACAAAGAATCATTTTTATCTCCATTGTTTACATAAGAGAAGTGATATATAAAATGGTTAAGTAACTTTTCCTAGGTCACACAATAACAAGTGATGGAATTAGAATTGTACAGGCTGGTTATAATCAGGTCATGAAGGGAATTAGAAGGGTACAATAGATCGGCAAAGCAAGGTATGTGACCCATACACTGACCCTTCAAGAAATCTGAGTATTTGCCATAACACAATCCCCTCTTGAACCAACTACAAGTGTTTCCTACACATAGGTCTCCCAGTTCTATTCCACATGACTCTACTACCCCGACTGTTGATAACTGGACAAAACATGAGTTCCTGAACCAATGCAGCCACCTTCACCACACTGTTTTCAGCCAGGATCTGTGCCTGATTTGAGAGTAGTGATCTAAACATTTGCTAGCAGCATACAAGGCAACCTGGGTTGAGAGTTCTGTTCAATAGGATTAACCTGAGCTGGATATTGACTAACTGAGCTCATCACATCATCTCTCTTGCTGAGTTGGGATGTGAGATGGTCAAAGGGAAACACAGGCAGAATGATGAAGAGAAATATCATGAGAGATGGAAGACTCTTTGGGGGGGCTGTTGGTTAGATTCCCATTTGTGAAACAAAAGATCTCCTAAAGTGCACCAAAATTCCACCACTTGCATTTTTTTCTTTTCTAATGGCATGGAGAACATATAAGAGTAGCAAACATTACCATTTTCATTAAGCAAGCTTCCCAGAAATTATACACATTTCAACACATAAAACTCACATTCACACAATGCTTTGAAAGTTCACAAACTATTCCTCCTTACCAGCTTAATGTTCTGTCAAGAAAGAAAAGAAATCTGCCCATTTAATCATCTCTCAATAATATGAAATCTTTATGACTGAACATTACCATTACCATGGCAAGTGCTCAGCATTGTTGCCACAGGAGAGCTAACATAAAGGATAAGAGTATCTCCCCTCTTTGAGGTAGCAACCAACCAACTTGTGCCCACAGAGCCTGGATATGTGTTTTGGGGAAATGCTTTGTATCCATCCCCAAAAGCCAATGAAATGGAGATTCAGTTCTAGTAAGTTGTCTTATTGGTTTTACCATAAAGAAGCAAAAGATCAGTATCCATAATACTTGTGTACCACTTAGCATTGTTTTTGGTGGTACAGGACAGAGAAAACAGAATAATACTCCTTCGCCTCTCTCCATAACTTAGTATCTCAAAAATGCCATCAAAGTAGACAGAAATCATCCCTAATCTTGACAGGGACCTAAACCGGAAGTATGAAGAAGTCCTCAGACAGTAGGAAGGGCAGCTGAAGTAGTGACAGTGGATAGCTGACCAAATTGGCAGCACTGTAATAGAGAAATTCTTAAGAGATCAACACATCTAGACAACTAGAACTAAAGATTTGTCCTAGATAAGTGTCTTAGTTTGGATTCCCCCAAAACCAAAACAAGGATTTGAATGAAAGCAGTTTATATGAGAGGTGATCCCAAGACACAGTGGTAAAAGGAGGGATCACATGAGATAAGGAAGGAAGGACACAAATACAGGGTACATTATTGATCAAATTACCTCTATAGGCAAGTCATTGGAAAAATCAAACACATAACACAAGGAATTTCAAAACTATTCCTACAGTAATGGTTCCTGGTGTATAGTCCCTGACTCCCTGAGACAGTTACTAGAACTCCCAACAAGCTTTTCCCCTGAAATTATATCCTGAATGTCATATTTAACATACTATCTTTCATCATTCCTTCATTCACCCATTTATTAAACAACAACAATCCCACAAGGTCAATTTTAGACGTAATTAAAGTTGGACGATAACTCAAGTGGACACTTTTCATTTGCAAATTCTGCAACATGGTGACCCAGTTCACTAGTATTCTTTTCTATCTCTTCTGGGTGTTTTTTCATAATGACTGACCTTTAGAAGTTTCATAGTAGGATAAAAAAATAAATTCACTGAAAGACATTATGCGACAAGAGGGAACATAGAGACCTGAAATTTAAGAGAGCTCAGTTTTATTTCAATACTTCTTCCTAATAATGAGTAAACTTGAACCAGTCAGTTAAGCTTCTTAGGCCTCAATTTCCTCAAATGTACAATTACCTGCTCAATTAGAGGATGCCAATTAAGTTGTCCTATAATCTTGTATGCAATAATAAAAGCAGTACAGAGTGCTTTAAGATTATTCAAAGAGATATTCTTTAAAATTTTTCAGCAGACAAGGGACAGACTTCTAAGAATCCATTATAAAGATTGATCTAGAGTATCATTTACACAGTGAGAAAGCCAGGACCACTTCAGTAATCTAAGGGTGAAAGAAGGGCCCAACATGGAGATTGTCAGTAGATATTAAAAGATAGAGGGGAATGATGGATTTGTTAAAGGAAAAATGTTTGTGATGTCAAATGAAGCAGAGGGTCAAAAGTCACAATGTCATTTGTTTTGGTGTCTGGGAAGATGATCATGACATTGGCTGAATGCCCAAACACTCACACCAAATACCCAGCCACCAATCCTTCTTGGTCCCAGTTATCCTCTGAGTCTTCACCAAAACAGATGAGATGCAACATGGATAAACTTCAAAGAGAGAGTTAAACGCACTTGTCAGGTTAAAGACATTCCCTTCGAAAAATATAAATAGGGGCTGGCCTCGTGGCCTAGTGGTTAAGTTTGGTGTGCTCTGCTTCAGCAGGCCAGGTTCAGTTCCCAGGCATGGACCTACACCACTTGTCAGCAGCCATGCTGTGGCGGCATCCCACATGCAAAATAGAGGAAGACTGGCACAGTTGTTAGCTCAGGGTGAATCTTCCTCAAGCAAAACGAGGAAGATAGGCAACAGATGTTAGCTCAGGGAGAATCTTCCTCTGTAAAAAATAAATAAATAAAAGACATCACTTTCCTTCAACTTAAAAATAGAATATTAAAGATGCATCTAGAATGATGTCCAACACCTGATAGGCACTCAATATTCTCAGTATTTGTTGAGCGAACCAAGCCCACTCTGTAGTCTTCTCTGAAAGAGAACCAGGAATGTCCTGAGAAGCTCTGTAGATGATCTTGCAAAATAGTATATTCTGCAGTACACCATGTCTACAACACCCACCAAATCACCCCTGGCAAACCTGCTTTACCAAAATGTCATCGTCTCGCTACCATTACCAGTTTAAGAGAAAGAAGAAAAATAGCATCTTCCTATTACCTGAACTTTAAAACTTTCTGACACATGCTAAGAGAGTAATGATTTATTCATAGCAAAACTGTAGAGCTAAGAACTAAACTTCAGCTTGGGAGGATGAAAACAGCAGGATCCTTTAAAAAGAAAAATACTGTCTTTCAGCAAGAGCTGTAGCTGACTTTTAACTATTTGGGACAAATTTTCCTCTCTTTATGAGAGGGAGAGGGAAATTTTCAGTAAGAGAAAATAATAGCTATGCCAAGTTATATTTTTATATTCTTCCCCCTAAAAGCCAATGGAAGAAAATAGCCCTTTCCATCATCTGAATCTTCAAAACCCAAGCTCCAGATATTGCCCTAAAATACCCATTTATCCTTTCTTTTCTTGCCTTGCTGTCTACTCACATCATGGCACTGATTACAACCAACTATTTAGCTCCACTTATTCCTAAAGAAACAACAGGGGAAAGTAGAACTAATATCTTACATTTTTTCCCAGTGAAGTTATCTTCCAAAAGTTCTGATATTTGCCACCTTATTAATACTTAATAAGATCATTAAATATTTGGACAAAAATACGTAACGTCATGTTTCTCCTCATCTGCTTATCCTTACTACCACACACTTGCCCCAGTACAGAGTAAATGTGGAAATTGGTAGCATTACGTACAACATGCATAATAAATCTTGGAAATTTCCTTTAAATATTTTGCCATACTAAAAACTTCAAAAAGCCCTTTGATTGAAACATTTGGATAAATGCTCAGATGTCAATACATCTCCTAAGAGCATTAGAAAGCGGTCCTTGTTAATACTCTTACTTACACTGTTAAAGGAGAATCTTACTTCCTGAGAACCAGACTAAATCATCGTGTTTTTCACTTCACCTTGCTTAAATAAACAGAGCTGCCAAAATCTGATGGATCTTTCATAACGCCAGTACTAAAAAGCTTAGTATAAGCATGTGAAAATTCAAAATTTTCAGGCTTCCCTTAAAAAGTAGGTTTGGCCTTTGTTCTTGTCTTCCTCAATAACTTGGATCTGAATGCTGCATTATTTTCCAGCTACAACCTAAGAATGGTTTACATTATCAAAAAACTTTACCTATGGGAGAAATAGACAGCACAAGCAAACTATATTTGTGGAAAAGTGGACTCCTGATTAAATAAAAACAGATCTTAAAAAGAGGATGTAGAAGCCTGGGATTTTGAGAAAGGATCAGAGGGACTATCACGAAGAGTTTAAATATGGGACACAGATGAAGACGTAAATAAGTTACGGCGATAATTTGTCAAGAGTTCCAGCTGTCGATCTTCACCAGATGAATCTTCTCCAATTACTGGCGGGAGTATTTGACCCACCAGGCGACTTCCCTGAGTTGAACCACTTTTCTAATGATTCTAACTGTGGACAGTCCAAGTTGGCCATATGAGAATTTGAACACGGCGGTGATTTCTGAACAGTGTAGATCATGTCCATGTGTCTGGCTGGACTTGTTTGCCCTGTGTCCATTCCTTCAGCCTAATTGATTGTGACTCAAGAGGTATTCTTTTGAAAGGTAAGCCAGCCGACAATTTCAATCTGTTGTGAACTTCAATTAGGTTGCATGATGTTAAGACTAAATTTGGAGTCTTTAAGTTATAGATTATTTTTCACATTCTCCTCATTTTATGCTTTATTATTTAACTGAATTATAGATAGCATTTTCTAAATAAAATATGATTTGTGTAATTTAAATTTTTAGTCCAATTAATTGTGCTCACCAGGCCTAAAGCAATCATTCCTCAACTCCTAGATTTGTACTTTCAGGTAGAAAAAAGTGTATTTCCTTGTTTTTATTTTAATTTTAGTTTCTTTTCAAAATTAAATAATATCTGTTGAGCACAAGTTCAAGATAAAGGGGACTAGAGGAAAAATTATCACACATATAGTACAACCCCTGCATTTTTAGCTATACTGTTTAAAATACATGAATAAATAAATGACCATTGGACCTAAACTATTCAACTCAATGTAACTGTATTCATGAAAAGAATCATGAACAGGGTTTGGACTCAATTGTCTATGATGAAAAAATATGAGAAGGCAATGCTTCAGTATAGCAAAAATTAGAAAATCAGTGTACCAAATAGCTTGCTATCTTTCTCTTTTACTCATCACAGAATTCTATGCAGTGAATACATCCAAAACCCAATATTGTCTTAAAGTGACTATGTCTGAAACTCAATATTGTTTTAAAGTAGGTTTGTTTATTTCAAAAACATCAGTAATCAGAGTGTATTTCTGGGACATTTCATCTACTTTAATGAACGTTTTCAAAGAGTAACCAGACTAGGCTAATTTTGAGTCATTTATCTGGAACCAATATGCCAACAGAGAGATATAAAATAAAATGATTTAGCCTATCATTACAAAAATTGAAACAATTTACACAAGGGAAATTATAAGACTTAAATAGTAAATGTTTCCCAACTTAACATGTTATAATTCCTCTAGCAAAGCATCTTTCACTAGAACAAAAACCCCCCATGACTGTTTTCTTCATTTTCTTCAAAACAAATGCACTCACTTAAAACTATACAGTCTAATAAAAGATTCATGCATGGATTTGACCTTTAAAATTCAAGAAAATGTCCCACTATTCTCTCACTGATCAGTTTTCAAGTATTCCAAATTCCATATTATAATTTTGCCTGAACCAATATTGATCCAAAGTATGTTTAATGGCACAATTTCTATGTAGAAATATAGAAACTCTGCAGATTTAAAAACTCTAAGTCCTATGTTTGATGCCACCATATCTCCTCTATAAATGGAAAGACCTTCCAGGAAGTTTCTTGCCAATATAACCTCTGCTACAGTGTTCATTTATTTTCTGCATCTTAGTCTGAAGAGAACAAATAGTAGCTTGATTTAAAGAGTTCCCTGCATCCTCTTAGGAACTGTAGAATGCCTCAGTAATTTAGTGTATGCAGCCAATTAATGCCTATATTTCTTGACATCAGTATTTCTAGACATTAATTACAATGCATACATCCAATCAAAACCTGAAGATGTAATAACTGCAGATTTGAACCCAGAGTTTATGAAAATCACTGCAAATGCCAGGCTATCAGCTTAGTGATGGTCTTATATCCCATGTAACTTCTTCTCTGTCTGGCTCATAATTAAGTGCACAATAAATACATATTGGATAAATGTATGCATATTTTCCATAACAGATGCACATATTTGAATCCTCATCTCTTAGAAAATAGTTATTCAGAAAGACCAAAAGGAGCCCTCAACCCACGTCTAGATTAGCACACTCCTGGGTTCTGTGATGTCTGACCATGTTTGCTTGACTTGACCCTTTAGAAAAATACAATACATTTTTTCATTTTTTTCTTGAATTAGTATTTTTTCCAATTCAACTCAGCAAGTACTCTTTGAAAATCTACTATGTGTACAACATTTGCTATGGAAATCTCTTGAATATTTTAATTTTTAAATCCCAACACATCAACACAAAATATTTGTTTTAATGATGCAACTGAACCCCAAATTAGGGGGGAAAAAAGCCCTTTATCATTTGTTGATAAGCTCATGGTTGCATCTATAATATCAAGCCAAGAATTGTTAGCTGATTCCCACATTAGAAGTGTCAGACCGAAGGCACAAAAACTGCTTAAGTGCTTCATGAGGCTGCCAAATTGCAAAAAAATGTTCAAGTGGACCAGGGGCAACATTTTAATTCTGCCACCAGTTTCCTGGTAGTGAAGTTTTGCGAACTGGAAAGACTTACCAAGAATGTGTATAAAACCATTTTAGGAAATATTTTTCAATAGAAAAGTAACCCTTGTGAGATGGTCTGGGGGTAATCTTACTACTTTAGCCTGAAATATCACTAGCTGTGATTCTAAGATCAGAATGGAAAGAGTAGTTTGCACAAGAGGAATAATTTTATGATTTACTTAGCACTAAGTGGCTGTGCGGGATCTAGTATTAGTATAGACATAACTCAGTCTCTCCTTTGGGTTTGTTTGCAACCCGCAACCCACAGAAGTGGCAGTAACATAATGTAATGAGAATGTCTTTACTGGCTCCTGTCCGGGGCAGAGGCAGGGTAGAGAGAGGCGCTCCATGTTTCCTGTAGTGGATGTGCATCATGTCAGCTCCGAAAAGAACCCAGCCCCTCAAACTGGGGCCAGTGATAGTCAAGCTTTTCAAGGTGCCTCAGAAAGATGAGACATAATTTAAACTAAGACGCTTATGATCTAGAGGAATGTCTGGTCCTTTGCCCTCTCTTGAATCTAGTATTGCTTCCAGACAACTTTAACGCAAACATTTTTAGATCTGTGGGTTATAACAAACTCATGGAAATTCCTAAACAAGACTATCTAAAATTGCCCTTTAAATCTTCCTACGAATACAAAGTGTAATTTGGAGCACCTTTCTTTTATTAAGCAAACATTTTATAGCATTTACTACATGCTAGGCACACTTCTAAAGTACTTCATGAACATTGCCTCCTTTAATAGCCATAAAACCCTATGAGTTGGGTAATATTATTATTATTCCTATTTTACCAATAAAGAAACTAAGGCAAGGAGAGTGATGATGCAACTTGCCCCAGTCATGCTGCCTGGAAGGGGCAGAGCCCAGAGATAAACCCAGATGATCTGGCCCCAGCATCCAGGCTCATCACTGCTCCACCACATGCTCATCATAGGTGGTTCCTTTTTTAATAAAAAGCACTTGAACCTGTATTTGAATTCATATTATGCCATTTCTCAACTGTTTGTCAAATTATTTGCCTTCTCTACCAGTAAAATGGGGATCACGTGGCCAACTCAAATTAAATGGGCAGAAGTAAAGCTAAATTCAGCCTAGGAAGCATGCCACAAGTGGTTGCCACTAGTTTCATCATATCATTGCCAATGGTGATGGCAGGATACCATCACACAAATAAAAATAATAATAGCTCCGATGTGTAGGACCTCTAATAGATTTTTGACCATTCATTCATTATCTCATTTAATCTTTGCAACAAGACTGCAAGGAAAAGATGATTCCCGTTTTACATAGGAAACATATATAAGGCATCAAAATTGAGTAAAAAGCCTAAGACCTCACATCTATAACGTAGTGTGAGAGTTTGTGTGATTTTTTTGAAAGAGAGGGAAAAAAACAAAGCAGGGGCAGAAGTGTGAGTGCATTCTGAAATAAACAAATAAATAAACAAGCTACAAAAATTTAATTGTCCTCATTTGACTTCTTTTCCATTGAATTCATATGTATGCTTTATTTCCTAAAATCCATGGGTACATATTTCAGGTCTACCCACAAACATAATATCGACAATGTTCTATTTTTATCTTCCCAAGAGTATTTCTGCTTTAAACTGATGTGTTGGTTTTCTTTTTTTTTTTTTCAAAATCCTTGAGGAAGATTTAATGTAGTGGAAGTACAGGATGCTAATACATATTGATTTAGACCTTTGACATCACTCATAGAGGAGAAGCTAAAACCTTCTTTCTTTTAAAAACCAATTTACATATTATTTGTGATTGCAAGAGCATGTTGTCTATTACAGGATACAATACATACACTAAGTAATCAAAATATATGCCCAAACATGTCTCCTCAAGCTAGCAAAAATATATGAAAATGGGAGAATTTTTACTAACTTCTCTTTTCCCAGGATAATAATGCTTTGCTTAGGTTCAGCTATTAAAGATTTTATTTACTTAATTATTTTTTTCTAGGAAAAAGGCAAACAAGTGAAACATTTCTCTTAGCTGGTAAATGGTGTATTCCTCCATAAGGCAGAATTAAAGAAATTTTGCATCTGCATTTTGAGCTACATATAAAATAGTTGACATCCATCCCTTCAATGTACAATTAAATGGATCTGTATTATCAAATGAAAATGTATTATTAAGTGAAATAACACATGTAAAGTGCCTACCAGTCTGCCTATCACTTAGAAAGCAATCAATCAATACTGGCTTTCATTTTTAATATTATGCCGTAGTATGCTAATATATTCTTTTTCTGAAGTCTTTATGATCTGCCAGTGTAGACAATATCAAAAGTGCTTAAGTTAAGCAGAAAGGATCTTTACTAAGAGGTTTGTCATTGCGTGTTATCTGCCATTTGAAGAAAGTCTGGTTATGTATTGAACAGCACTTCTGCCAACGTAAAGGTAGAAAGAGAATGCATCAGAAGTGAGATGAAGCTAGTTAAAGTGAGTGCCCACGGCTCTTGATTTTAACAGCACTGTCTGTCCCAAACCAAAAAGTGCAATGTACTGAATGTGCCCCCCCTCAAATTCACGTGTTGAAGCTCTAAGCCCCAATATGATGGTATTAGGAGGTAATTAGGTTGTGAGGGCAAAGCCCTTGTGAGTAGGATTAGTGCCCTCATAAAAGAGACTCCAGAAAGCTCTCTTGCTCTCTTTCCACCATGTGAGAATACAATGCAGAGATAGCTTTCTACAATTTGGAAGAGGGCCTTAGCAGACCTAACCATGCTGGTACCCTTGTCTTGGACTTCTAGCTTCCAGAACTATGAGAAATAAATTTCTGTGGTTTATAAGCCAACCAGACTACGGTACTGTGTTATAGCAGCCTGAACTAAGACAGAGTGGATTGATCCTAAAGACATTGGTGTCTTTGGTCTCCAGAAGGCCTCTCTGTCCATCACTGCATATTTCCGTGGTCCCTGTAAATAGCTTAAAGTAGAAGGGAAGTTGTGTCTTCCACCCGACGAGGCTATGGGGCTCATTGGGGCCTGAGGGTTGGAGCCAGGGCCAAAATGAAGGTCGCTTCTCTTGGGACCTAAAGTATCCACAAAAAGTTAATGGAGAGCTTAGTTCCAGTCCACTTGTAGTTATTTGCTTCAGGATCAGAACTTCACATACTTCTTATGTCTCAAAGCAGCTGTCTTACTGCAGTCTGTCCAAAGCCAGCATGTGAGGAAAGGGCTTAAAATTGAAAGTAAATATTTAAAAATTAAAGAAAGAAAGAAACATGGAATACAAAAATTATAACAAAGAGAAAATTGAAGGAAATTAGAACCAAGCTCTTCTTGACATCTTTCAGGCTGGGGTTTTATCTGTTAGGAGTCGTTTCTCCACTGGCTTTAGTAGTAGCATGGAAAAATAATCTCTAAAGAAGAATAAAGAGCTAGGGTCAGGATTGACTTTTAATCATTTAATTCATATAACCTAACATGTCTAAAAAACAAGCAAGTAAGAATCATAAACTGATGTGTTATTACACTCATGGAAAATAGACCATATCCAGATATTTTTTATAAAAGTGACCTATTTTATAATTATTACATTTGCTTTTGCTTTTCTTTTGCAAAAAAAAAAAAAATGAACCATGATGATAGGATTGTGGGAAATAATCAATGTGAGGATGAGGCCAATTGCACAGCATAAATTTTCTCCCTTCCCTACCTAGGCCTTTTTAACAACTCATGAAGAACCAACATATCACAAGATAATATACTACAGCAGAGGACTAAATGTATTTGCTGGCAGCAGAAACACGTGTCTGTTGAACAGTCCCTGAGTAATCCTTAGCATGATGGATCTGAATAAGCCATTATGGCTCCAACTGGTAAATGAGGCATGTCATTACTCTGCATTTATAACAAAAAGAAAGACATCCTCATGGACCATTTGCCTAGAGCCTCATGGGCCCTTTAAACCCACCTCCAGGAAAGTTCCCCATATAGGCAGCAAAGCCAATAAAACTGATGCCTGGCATGTTATCAAATTGTTATCAAAATTTCCTGAAGTGAGTAGCCTTTGTTCTCACACGCTCTGCTTCCATTAACTGAAAATGCCCTCTGGTTTCCAATTCAGCTATAGTCTAACAGTCATTTGGCTTTTTCTTACTCTGCCCTGCCTTACCCTGCATTTGTTCTGTGGTCACTGGCCGCGAACCCTGAACTTCCACTCCTACCTTCCGTGTTAGGTGGTGGCCCATGCTCAGTGCCTTCAAATAGCCTCTTGTCCCCTATCCTGGGCTCTGATGCCATCACATGCCTTATTGTTATTATTGTTATTATTGTTATTATTATTATCATTATCATTAGTTAACATGGGTTTTTTCTGTTTAAAAACCAAAACAAAAAGTAGAGTATGCTAAACTAATCTTTAGGATCAGGTTGCAGCCAATTTTTCAGGAAGTTCAATGTTGAAAGCTGAAAACCTATCTCAGAAAAAATAAAGCTGTTCTGAGAGCAAGGTTTGGATTTTGAACTTTCACCCTTGTTATTTTTTATAATTAATATGAGTGTTTGTCACAATGCTGTCAGCAGGACCACATTTCCCTCTCTTGCCCAAGAGACCTCTTTAATAATTTATTCTTGGTTTGGGGAAGCTAAGGAAGCTCTTTCTCCATGGAGTGAGGAGAAATACTTAACAGAAAATCAGGGGAACCTTTTCCTTATTCCCCAGGAAGCATTTAAAGTTCACAAGAGAAGAGTTAGTTTCCCTTATTTGAATGACATCATGAAAAAATACAGATGAAAAAAGTGAATTCCTCAAAGAGGAGACACAAGTGGGAGCAGCAATAAGTAGCTAACTAGATATCTGGCCCAGTTAAGTAATATATAGTTACCAAACTTCATATAGGACTTCAGAAAACCAGGAAAGAGAAGCAGAAGACCAGCCCCACCCCAACATCTCTGAAGACCTTACCTCTATTAGGGCTGTTTTATGCTCAAATATTTCCTGCAGGCCAAGGGGCAAACCTATGACATTCTTCTACACATTTAGCAAATATCTAGTGAATTTCTTTGTGGTTTGTTTAGAAAGATCCTAAGACAGAAGGATGTTAAAAATAGGACTCAAAATCAGTTGAGACTGAGGCCCTAAGTCAAAAATATCAAATATTATTATGTTCCAAATGGAGTTACTAGAACAATATTTGGAATGAGATGGTCAAAAACCCATTTTTCTACTTTTATTTTAGCACCCACTTTTTTTTTTAATAAAGTCTTAGTTTTTTTTTAAGATTGGCATCTGAGCTAACATCTGTTGCCAATCTTCTTTTTTTTCATCCTCTTCTTCCCCAAGTCCCCCAGTACATAGTTGTATATTCTAGTTGTAGCTCCCTCCGGTTGTGCCATGTGGGATGTGCCTCAGCGTGGCCTGATGGGTGCCATGCCCACACCGAGGATCTGAACCAGCAAAACCCTGGGCCACCAAAGCAGAGCGCCTGAACTTAATCACTCCCACACCACCACGGGGCTGGCCCCTTAGCAGTCACTTTAAGTGATTACGGCTATGAAACCGGATATTTGAAAGAGAATTTCTTTTGAAAGAAGTTGTTCCAGTGCTCTGGCTGTTCCTCTCTCCCCTACTATGCAGAAGAGGGACTATTTCTCTCCTCAAGCTGAGCATGATGAAGAAAGATTCAAAAGATTTCTTTGCAGAGGTTGATACATGCCTCCAGATATGAGCAGCTGGAGATTGATGGGCCATGTGAAGAAACTGCAGGGGAGAGATCCCTGGCTGAGAGGAGATCTGCAGAGAACCTACAACTCTCCATTTTTTCCATCTGCCAATCCCAAAGGATGCAGACGTCAAACTAATCAAGTAAAACTTCTCCTGCTCCCTTCCTCTGCATGATCCTGGTGGAGCCAGAAAGACAGAGAACAGGAAAAGGGAGAAGAGGGAGAAAGGAAGGTGGGAGCATGAGAAGAAGCTGGCCCTGCCCCTCACCCTTCTGGCAGGTTCTGGACAGCAGCAGACCTCCCCTGGGGAAGGGGAGAACCTTTGCTATTAAAGAATGTTATTTGATACCTACACATATCTAGACGTACCATTGATGGAAATAAGATTATCTGGAGGACTAAAGTGACCCAAGATTTTTCTCCAGAGAAAGCAGAATAACTAGTCCCACAGTACGGATTAGAAGAAAAAGTGGAAACAAGACTACATTTGCTTTATAATTCACACTGGTAGTCTCATTTGTTCAATGTTCTGGTTATAAAAATAATTCTTCATGTTTTTCTCTCAGAATGAAATCTATGTTTTCCTATAAGCTAAGGAAGTGGTTTTAAGTTGTTTTTTTAAAATAATGTATATTTGACTAATAAAAATTCTCTACTCAAATCATTCTTTAATCTTTAAATTCCTCCAGGATTTTATAGTAGGAATCATATAAATTCAGATTTTTCAGCTGCTCAGAGGTCTCATCCAAGGAGTACATGAATTTCCTCCATAACTTCTGTAAAAGTAGTCACCTGGCCTCTGATTAAACACCTCCAGGTCCATGACTTCACGAGACATTTCAGTCTTTGTTGGAGAGTGTTTATTATGAAAAAGTCCTTCCTCGTATTAAAGGTAAAATCTAAGCATTCATCACTCTACTGTCTTGTCTGCTCAGCAAAGTACAGTCATCCTTCAATTCCCAGTTCAAATCCCTCTGAGATGCTTTTCCTGGTCCCCAAGAGTCAATTTGATTCCCCACTGTGTCTCCACTTGTGTCCCCACTGTGTCCCCAGTGCACCTCTTATTTGCATATACCATGCCGCTTAACACAGTGCGGGTCCTGTCTTGGTTTATATCACTGCCTCCTGCTCTAGACTGAGCAGCTGCTTCTTGCTAATCCACTGCAGAGGATTCCAAGATCACCAGACATGGTTCCTGCCCTCAAGTTGCATTAAGTCCACAAAACAGGTAAAGCAGGTACATTAGATGACCTTAAGATGAGCTAGAAGGAACTAACTGCCTCGGGGAGGTGCAGATTTCTGAAGGAGAAATATTATTTAGTTTTTTCTCTCTTGCTGTAGTACCCTTAATAGCCTCTTTTGTTCTCTCTTTGAGACTGTATTTTATATTCTGCACTTCAATTTACCAACAACTGGTATTTGATCTTACCAAAAAAGATTTTTTTTCCTGGCTTAAAGAACACTAAAACCTTAACATAGCTGATAGCATTTGAATTAGACATTCGAGGACAGGGAGCATATATAGACACCTAGTCAAATATTATTTTGAACCTCTAATATAAATCTTAAATATTAAATATCTGAGTACATGTTCCTCAGAGTTTTAGGGCATTTTAAATAAATATAGTCTATATGTACATATGTGGGGGTAAGAAGAAACTCCTCAAGTGCTCGAGGTTATTAGATAAAACCATAGAATTTTGGATTTGGGAGAAGCTCAACGTCCTCTTCATCAATATTTTTCATTTTACAGATGAGGCCCAGACGGCAGTGGGTGATGTCTTCAATTTCCAACCAAAGGGCCCTAAAGGAGCCAGAACGGATTTCCAGGTAAGTTTTCTTCCCATCAGAGCATGCTGTGTCCTATCTTGACCTCCATCTTGTTCTTGGATATGGAACCAAGACCTTAAATAGCTTTCAAATCCCTCAAAATATTCAAGCAAAAACAGTATTTATAATATAGAAAGTCAGGAACTGATAATCCCATCCATACTATTTTATTTTCAAATGTTTTCTTTTCTCTATTTCAGTAGGTATTCAGCAGACATTACTCTTTTCCAATGTATATTTACATGTACATTCTCCAGTATATATTTAGTGTTGAACCTTTAGAAGGCATGAGTTAAAACTTCCCATAGGAAATAATAGCCAATAAACCAGCTAGCTGTGTCCAGATAGTCGGGGTAGGCCCAGCTGAACTTGAAGCCTGCACAGTCATTGGAATTTGAATGTCGCCCTGTATCAACAAACTGAGCAAGATCCATGACTTCCTGCATGTGAGTTATTCCTAAAAACACCAAATGTTCCATTTTTCTCATGACTTCACACACCAAGAGGATTCAGGTAAGGCAAAACTTAATGCTTTGTGCAACTGCTGGAAATTTCCATCCTCTGTCTTGTGCCAATAATACTGTTTTATAATTATATTTTACGTAATGGTTTTTTTTAAGGGATTTGGAGGCAGATAAATGACTTCCTTTGAGGCCAGATGCCTTGTATTCACATCAAAAGGTTTGCCCCAATGCACCACCCCCCTAAGTTGTGTCTTTCCAGAGCCATGAAGCAGGGGACAAGTTATAAGTATAACATCAGATGGCTTATGATTTGTTTTAATAACCGGCAGTGGGATGCTTGTTATTCACATTAAACACATAATAGACATAGCAGGTGGTGCAGTTTTTATTCCTGATAGATCATAAGAGACTGAAATATAATGATGTCGTATTCTGTAGTACATTTCTCCTCAAGCCTTCTCTCCAGAATCACAGAAAATTCGTGTTACTGTGATTTAAAACACTGCATGGGCAGCTCTTTGCTTTTCTATTAAGTCAGTGTTAGAAGAAAACTGATTATGAATACATATTACTTTTTAAATGTTCTCCCTTGGCAAGGGTCTGGGTGGATGCTCTGGTTACCTAGGAGATGAAGACAAAATGAAAATTGATTGACTTGTCAAATTGATTGTGAGCTGAGGCTTCAAGTGGCAGCTGTGTATGCTGCACATGAAATGTAGCTGCTTAGAAGTGACTTGTTTTTTGGTCGCATCGGTAATGATGCCATATAAATTACTAGGTAGAATAAAGTGGTTATGTTTTATCAGAAAATGCAGTATCGAATGATTAACCTAATAATGACAGTTGGGAAAAAAGATATTTTAAAGAAGTAATTCTGGCCTGGATGTTTGTTTCAATGTGTCAATGAAAATGATTGCATTGAAGACAATAGAATTCTATTCATGGTAGAAGCCTTCTGCCTTGTTTTTTGGTAATAATAACGCTGCCTTCTGTTGGCTGAGATTGGGCTAATGGGAAGGAAACTTAGTGGCTCTTCTTGTAAAAGCAGCTATAACTTCCACACCCTCTATTCCTATATTCCTCAAGCAATTTTTCTATACAATTAGGCAGGACAAGCCATAGACAAAAAAAAAGAAGTTTCATTTTGTGAGCTCTCCTAGCTTCTCACTAATATCCTCTCTCTCTCCTCAAAATATCACCCCTCTTCCTCCAACTTTGTCATTTTGTGATGTCCCCTTACCATCCACAGCCCTCTACCATGGTCCACTCTGACAAACACCAATTTTTGGCACCACCCCACTATCAAAATTTACATGTCCGGTGTCTCATATTGGTCAGGGTATTGCTCCTATATAGCAATCCAGATGGAAATAATCTGTGAATTAAAATGTTACTAGGTTATACTAATCTAAGGAATTATTCCTCCAATCGTTATTTTTGTTGTGTTGCAGAAAGAGCCTTAAACCAAAAGAACGTACCTATAATGGAAGGCAGCCTCTCCTGGGAGACAAGTGGTCGTAGGAACCTTCTTTTTACTCCTCGGTTCACACCCTGTAGTCACCATAAAATTGCAACATTTGAGCCAGAACAATTTATCTCAGGAACTAATTGAAAACTAGACCAAGAAAAGAAGAAGTAAAAACAACTGGAATTTTCCCTCTCTCACTGTAAAAATAAATGTCATTCTCCCATGACCATGTGTGACTCCATGAGAACTTCCAGTTAATGCAGATGTTGCCAAATTTGCTACTAACTGGTGAAACGGAACAGGTAAATAACAAATCCCAGAGTGATGTAACTGGTGGAGTTGAAAAGCAGATAACATAATGTTAAGAATAGCAATTGTTCATGAAGTAATACTCTTGATATAATGAAGAAAGACATTTAAAGGGACAATAAAGTAAAATGCTGAGTTTAAGGAAAGAAAAACACTCACTTTACTGATGGACATAAAATAAGAGTTGAAAAATGTAGTGGTAGGCATTTTTCTGGATAAGAAGTGTCTATATTATAAATAATTCAGTTTTATACAAATTAATCTATAAATTTAACACAATTACAATCAAAATCCGAATGAGTTTTTCTTTGGAACTAGAGTATAGGACTCGATTTCACCTCAAAATTTGTGAAGACAAAGACTAATAAGGAAGAGCTTTCCCTATAAGATATAAAAATGTACTATAAAGTTATAATAAATAGTGCAATATTTCTACCAAACTAGATAACTTATTAATAGAATGGACAAACTCAAATATATCATGTAAGGATCTAAGCATCTAGTAAGTGGTTATGCAATTATTACAAATTAGTGGAAAATCGATGTGAAAGTAAATAGATTAGATTTCCTCAAAAGAAATTGTTATATTCATATTTCCAATTTTATTCCAAAAGTAAATTACAACTTAAAGTATAAATGGAAAAAAACTATAAACTAGAAATAAATCTAAGGGTCTATTGATACAAATTAGGACAGGGAAAGCCTTTCTATACATAATACATAAGGCAAAACCCATAAAGAAAAAGACTAGTGTGACTGCATAAAAATTAAGTTTTTTAAATTAAAAAAGCTTCACATGGCAAAAGCGAAAATAAGTGAGTGAGACTACAACAAACTAAAAAGCTTCTGCATAGCAAAGGAAACCATCAACAAAATATAAAAGCAACCTATGGAATGGGAGAAAATATTTGCAAACCATATATCTGAAAAAGAGTTACTATCCAAAATATACAAGGAACTCCTACAACTCAATAGCAAAAACAAATAAACAGATGAAAAAACAGTTCAAGGACCTCAAGAGACATTTTTCCAAAGAAGACATACAAATGGACAACAGGTGGATGAAAAGATGCTCAACATCACTCATTATTAGGCAAATACAAATCAAAACCACGAGACATCCCCTCACACCTGTAAGGATGTCTGTTATTGAAAAGACAGGAAATAACAAATGTTGGAGAAGACGTGGAGAAAAGGGAACCTTTGTACATTGTTGGTGCAGATGTATACTGGTACAGACACTATGCAAAAAAAGTATGAAGGCTTCTCAAAAAATTAAAAGTAGAATGACCATATGATCCAACAATCCACTTCTGGGTATAGAGCCAAAGGAAATGAAATCACTATCTCAAGAGATATCTGCACTCCCGTGTTCACTGCAGCATCATTCATAATAGCCAAGAGATGGAAACAACCTCAGTATCTGTAGATGCATGAAAGGATAAAGAAAATGTTATAAACACACACACATACACACACACGTACACACACACACTGGAATATTATTCGGTCATAAAAAAGAAGGAAATCTTGCCATTTGTGACAACATGGATGAAATGAACCTGCATGACATTATGCTAAGTAAAATAAGCCAGACAGAGAAAGACAAACACTGTATGGTATCACTTATATGTGGAATCTAATTTAAAAAAAAGTTGAACTCACAGAAACAGAAAGTAGAATGATAGTAGCCAGGGGCTGGGGATAGAGGAAATGAGGAAAGGTTGGCCAAGGGGTACAAACTTTCAGCTATAAGATGAGTAAGTTCTAAGGAGCTAATGTACAGTATTGTGAGTTAATAATACTGTACATTGTACATACTGTATAATACTGTACATTGTACAGTTAATACTGTATTGTATACTTGAAATTTGCTACGAGAATAAATCTTCAGCAGTCTCACAACACACACACAAAAATAACTGTAAAGTGATGAATGTGTTAATTAACTTGATTGTGGGAATCATTTCACAATGTATACATCTATCAAATCATCACATTGTACATGTGAAATATATTATAATTTTATTTGTCAATTATACCTTGATAAAGCTAGAAAAAAACAAAATACAAAAAATGAGTCAAGAACACAAAGCAAAAGAGAATTCATATGCAAAACACAAACAACTGAATGGAAAATATTTTAATTATTTTTTATAAGGGGCTAATACTATTATTATATAAAGAGTTCTTATAAAATATAGCAAAAAAGTTCCAATGAAAAAGTGAGCAGGGGCCAGCCTGGTGGTGCAGTGGTTAAGTCCAGGCACTCCCTCTTGGCAGCACAGGGTTCATGGGTTCGGATCTCGGGTGTGGACCTACACATTGCTCATCAAGCCATGCGGTGGCAGCATCCCACATACAAAACAGAGAAAGACTGGCACAGATGTTAGCTCAGGGCCAATCTTCCTCACAAAAAAAAAAAGTGGGTGAATAAAATAAGCCAGCAATTCATAAGATATGAAACGCAAATTGGCATTTAACATATGAAATAATTTCAATTAGTAGTAAAGGAAATACAAATTAAGCAACAATTAAGATATTATAACTTATCTATCCAATTAACAAAGATGAAAAATTAATGACAAGATGCAGTTTGAGTGAAGATGTGGGGAAATGAACTATCTCAAGCCCTGCAGAAGTTGTATAAACTGCTACAAGAATTCTGGAGGAAAATTTACAATTTTTACCTAAAACGTTAAATATGTATACACCCCATAACTAGGAAATATCATTTTTAGAAGTGTATCCCAAATAAATAACCAGATAAATTCATAAGATATATGTATGAGGATATTTATTAAGACATTTAAGACAATGTAAAGCAAAAATGTTGTAAATGCCCTAAAATTAGAAACTTTGTTAAATGACACATAGTATATCGACACAATAGAATATTATGAAACCACTAAAAAAGTTAATACTGATTGTATGGTTATAGTCCTGGAAAGATATTTATGACATATTTGAGGTTAAAAATAATGCAGCTTAAATGGCATCTTTTTTAAAGATAAAAAGAAACAATTCTAAAATTCATGTCGAACCACAAAGGACACCAAATTGCCAAATCAGTCTTGAGAAGGAAGAACAAAGCTGGAGGCATCACATTGCCTGATTCCAAACTATATTGCAAAGCTACAGTAATTAAAACAGTATTGTACTGGCATAAAGACACATATATTCTATGGAACAGAATTGAGAGCCCAGAAATAAACTTATATGTATATGGTCAACTAATCTTCAATAGGGTGCCAAGTACACACAATGGGGAAAGGATGGTCTCCAACAAATGATGTTGGAAAAAGTGGATATCCACATGAAAAAGAATGAAACTGAACACTTATTTTACACTATACGTAAAAATCAACTCAAAATGGATAAGGCACTTAAACGTAAGACCTAAAATGGTAAAACTCCTAGAATGAAACATGGGGGAAAATCTTCATGACATTTGTTTTGGCAATGACATCTTGGATATGACATCAAAAAGTATAAGCAACAAAAGCAAAATAGACAAGTGGGACTACATCAAACGACACATTCCACTTGTTATCTGTTTATGATTAAATGTTGAGAAACTTGTACATCATTCATGCCACAAAGCAAACTCAGTCCTTCTCAACTTTTGCTTTCTTTATAAAAACGTTTTATGGAAACCCTTTAGATGTTTTTAAATACACATAGGATTCAAATTAGCTGATTAGTGAAAGATCTGGGGGTCAGAGTGGCCTAAACTGGATAATCCCCTCTCCTCACAAAGTAATTCAGAGATACAGCTCTTCTCGTGGGGAGGTAGCATGCCAGGAAACACTCACATACTTTCAATATACCTGAGTTGAAAAAAAACAAAGTGGTCTGTTTTAAAATATTTGTCAGGAACTCAAGAAGTGAAATCCTGATTTGTTTCTCCCTCTGATGTGATGTGGAATTACTGAAATTTCTTTCTAAAGTAAAACAGTGAAAACTACCTTCATATTAACCAGCATGGGAGGTATATAATATCATTCTTAAATATTAAGAATTAGAAAAATCTCTACAAAAACTAATAATAAAAAACCCCAAAGAAATACATGGACCTGTGTCAGATGAACACATCTGTCTTTACAATTTGGTTTTTATAAATTTTTATTTAATTTTTCTTCTTTCACAGTTAGTTGGCTAGTAAATAACAGGACCATTATGTGAAATTTTATTAATCTTCTACTCCTTTAGCCTTCCCCAAGATTTCTGTACTAGGTGTAATAAAAATACATTGCAAGTAGGTAAGTTGCTTAGCCACTCAGAAAAAAGATGTTCAGTATGAGGTAAAGCTGCATAAACTCTAACCTGAATTACTTCCATCAGACTCTCTTTACCTATCTATCACACATGCTTTTCTCAAACTCACAGCATTGTGTATACACAACTTTGTAAATGTTTGATTTATTGTTCCTTTCTTTTCCCCAGAGCTCAGCTGACTTTGTTATTTCTGTTGGCACTTCTAGGTGCCTTGAGACAACTGACATTTGCAAGACTTAACCTGAGCCCCCCAGCTACAAAAGCTTGGAGGCCTCAGCTGTCACTTCGGTTTCCACGGAAACTCAAATCAGATTGCCAAAAAGGAGGTTAGTCACTTAAAAATTATATTTTTTTAAAAGAAAGAAATACTGCCCACCAGCATCATATTATTTGAAACAGTGCTTTGTTGAAAGCCGTTTTCTTGTTTTTAAGGATTAAATATCTGTTTCCATGGTAGCAGATTAATAAACTCTGAAGACAGAGCTGAGCTCTGAAAGTTCCTTCTGGCAGCACCTACACATTCAGAGCCTATTGTGCCCATGAGCCACATGCAGTCTGGGGCTCCAAATGCATGTTTTCAAGCAGTAATAAAGAATAACTACTTTGTTTCTATTCATATATGTTTCCCATAGATGGAATACATTAGTTAGATACACTAACAGGAGGGTTTTTGTAATAATAACAATAGTAATACCTACTACTTATTAACTGTCTACAGTGGGACTGAAAATGTGCAGGGGGCTTTACGTAAATGAGCTCCGGTCCTGAATAACAGTCTCCATTTTACATGGAAATTGAGGCTCATTGAGGGTCACATAGGTACTGACAACAGAGGGAGCCATGATTCAAACTCAGATCTGGGCCACACTGAGACCAGGGCTCTTCTCTCACCCTTTTCAAAGTGAAAAATGGAACAGAACAGTTTGTCCCTGTCCTCACTCCCAACATAAGCCCACGCACACATAGTCACTCACACACACAGTGTATTTTACGGATTCCATCCAAATAGTGTGAATGAGGTGAGAGGGAATCAGACTTTCCAGAAGTGTTTAAGACTGTTAGTTCTCACTCTGACCAGGTCATGAAAAGAATGTCCAGGTCCCCTGAAGCCCAAAAATGAAACCTAATCTCACAGAGCTATGATCTTTCAATGAAATGCAGCACAGCGTCCTCTCCCTCTTCATATCTTACCCTCTCACTACCAACCGAAACCTAGAATATAACCTACAACAGTCATAAACTATGGGCTTTATAAATAACATAGGTGTGCTGGTTTATTTTCATGTTTTCATTTTTTTGGTGAGGAAGATTGTTGCTGAGCTAACATCTGTGCCAATCTTCCTCTATTTTATGTGGGACACTGCCACAGCATGGCTTGACAATCAGTACTAGGTCTGTGTCCAGGATCCAAACCCACAAACCCTGGGCAGCTGAAACAGAGCATGTGAACTTAACCACTACACCACTGAGCCAGCCCCCAGTGTGCTGATTTAAATGAATGAATAACTTCATTTCATTCTTAATCAAATGACAAAAATATTAGTCCATTCAAATGACTCCAGCAGGAACTGAATAGGTACATTATTTTACCCTACAATAATGTTTTTCTGACTTACTCGAGAGTGCACATTTCTACTGTGTAGTCAAAGGCATAGTGACCACACGTTCTTCAGTAAATTAGATAGGAACAGTAATGGTCATTTATGTCTGATTCTAAATTAATTCCGTCAGGGTTAAAAATAAACCCCCAAAAACTCTGAGGACATACTTCGTAGAAATTGGATCCATTTCAATGTTAAAACAGCTGTCTTCCACATTTTTTCTCAGGCAAAATGTAGATGGGAAACTGATATAACAGATTTTGTCTCCAGGCAAAATGAAATGGCTGATTTTAATGTCAGTACAGGAAAAAAGAAGTGGGCAGTTCCCAAAAGAGCAACTCAGTGCTCACTTCTAATTTATGTCAATATTTTTCTACCGAAGTAGGAAAAGAAACCATGGAATGGAACATTTTTTTGAATGAATAAAGTTGAGGCATCTCTGGCTTCACAATGACACACTGTTTATCCTTGAACTACTCAGATTCTTTGGAACAGGGGTAAAGTTATTTCTAATTTCAAGAGCTTAGAAAACATGCCGTAAAAGGCCTAAGCGACATTTAATTTGAAGATACAATTACGTTTCCTAAAATCACAAGTGCCTTTCCAAAGACCAAACATTTTGAAAACCAATACAGACGTAATTCCTCAAGGAAAGAAGTGATTCCAAACAAAATAAAAGTTGCCATTTGTAACTCATTACTTCCAATGGTCTGCTCCTTCAATTTTCAGATCTTTACAAGTGACGCTTAGAATTTCCAGTGCTCTGTGCTCAGCCACAATGTTAATCAGCACAGTAATTCAAATGAAGCTACAATAAACCCAAAATTTGTAGCAATCAAGGAAAATGTATTCCAAATGGACAAGCAAGACATTTTTTCAAAACTTGCACTTAATTAGTGCTCAGCCCTGTGGCCATATGGTTAAAGTTCCACGGGCTCAGCTTTGGTGGCCCCGTTTTGCAGGATCCCAGTGCAGACCTGCTCCGGTCACCAGCCACACTGTGGTGGTGCCCCACACAAAAAAAAATAGAGGAAGATTGGCACAGATGTGAGCTCAGGGCTAATCTTCCTTAAGTCGAAATAAAAAGAGTAAGATTGGCAACCAATATTAGCTCAGGGTGAATCTTCCTAAGGAAAAAAAAAAACAAAAAAGCCACTTATACTTAATTATATTTGCAAAGTTATAAATTAGAACCAAGAAATCAAAGTAAAACTAGCCTATGGCAGAAATAGGAGGTAAAAAGACCCTAAACTATAGTTCTGCATGATTATTTACCCATTATTCCAACTAAGCGGAAAAAGGATCACTAAACAGGGAATCTTGGACTTAGAGTAAATTTTATCTAACAAAAAAGTATCAAGAATTCCCTCAACTATCCTTCTAAATTGACAAAAGTTTCTCCCTCTTCTACTCCTCTTCTGTCTATGGTAGAGAGGCTGGTCCCCCAAAAATGCCCATGACCTGGGGCCAGCCCAGTGGCATAGTGCGTAAGTTCTCATCCTCCCCTTCAGCAGCCCAGGGTTTGCCAGGTTCGTGCCAGGTTCAGATCCCAGGCACAGACTTATGCACTGCCAATCAAGCTATGCTGTGGAAGCATCCCACGTACAAAATAGTGGAAGACTGGCACAGATGTCAGCTCAGGGCCAATCTTCCTCAAGAAAAAAGAGGAAGATTGGCAAGAGATGTTAGCTCAGGGCTAATCTTCCTCACACACACACAAAAAAGTCCATGACCTAATCCTTGGAACCTATAAGCATATTACCTTGCATGGCAAAAAAAAGAAAAAAAAAAAAACACTTTGTAGATATAATGAAGGTTACAGACTTTAAATAAGAAAGATTATCCTGGCTTATACGGGCAGGCCCAATCTAATCTCATGAGCCCTTCAAAGCAGAGAATGTTCTCCAGCTGGAAGAAGATGAGGAAGGCAAAGGAGATCCCAAGCATGAGAGGGATTCAACACACTGTTGCTGGCTCTGAGATGCAGGAGCTCATGAGCAAGGACCCGAGAGAAGTCTGTTGCAGCTAACAGCAGCCTCAGCCAACAGTTAGCAAGAAAACAGGAGTCTCAGTCCTATAACCACAAGGAATTGAATCGTGTCAACGACAGGAATGAGCCTGTAAGTGAATTCTTCCAAGAGCCTCCCTATAAGACTTCAGAGGTTGACATCTTGATTTTGGCTTTGTGAGACTCAGAGCAGAAAACTCAATCAAACCAACTAGAACCTCTGACCTACAGAACTGTGAAATAATAAATGAGGTTGTATTAAACAACTAGATTTGTGTTAATTTCTTACACCAACAATAGAAAGCAAATACATCCCCAACCCAAAATCTTGTTTTCCCTTCACCTCCTACCTTCCTTTTACCTTCTTAAGAAATTAAAATCAGCCAATCACGTCTTAGGATAAAATCTCAAAGCATTTTCTTTCTGCATTGAACAATCACAGTACTCAATGCCTATTCTTGAAAAGCACCTCTTGCTCTTTCTGGAAGATACAAAATGGCAGGGTGTAAAGAACTAAGCAGGGGAAAAGGGTGAAGTTTCCTCATTTATAAGTTGGAGAGAATGCCAGCTCTCCTCCAAGGTTGGGAAATGAATGAATAGCTTGTTAGTGTGGTCGAGTCAACCTTCTGCTACTATACCAGGTAAATCTCCAGTGCTGTTCACAGGGTTTTCATGGCCAATTTTTTCAGAAGTGAATGGCCAGATCCTTCTTCCTAGTCTGTCTTAACCTGGAAGCTCTGTTGAAACCCGTCCACCATGGGTGACTCTTCTGGTGTTTGAAGTATCAGTGGTGGCACAGCTTTCAGCACCACAGCAACCACAGGATGACAACTGACAGACAGGTGCTGTGCGTCCCTGACTGGCATGCGAACTAAGACTGTGGCTGTGGGATCACTGAATCTTAACCACTAGGCCACCAAGGCTGGCTGTAAAAGCACATAGAAAATATTTGATCCATCTCAGTCCCTTCGTCCATGGCCTCCTTAAAGCTTTCTGGGAGTTGCAATCCCAAATTCCAGAAACCGTTTCTACCACTCTATCAATAGGTGTCTGCACAACGCAATGAAAGTTTATATGACAAAGCTGAAAACAGCTTTAAATCTTCCTGGAAAGCATTTCCGAGAATCATCTCATAGAAGTCAGGCCTGATGTCCCACAGCGACTAACTGTGCTTGCCAATGACTCAGATGATAGAAAGAAGAGGATGTTCCTATTATTTCAAGTTTATTGGTTTACTGGCTTTCTTACAGCCAGAATGGCAAAAATACAATTTGAAATGATCTTAATAAATTAGTGAAAAGGAATATATTCCAAAAAACAGAGTATAAAGAGCAAAAGGAGTAATTAAGGACAAGAGCAGAGCAGTAAAAGCTGAACAAATGAAGATAATCGGCCCGATTCTAACGTAGAAAATTATAGTGTAGAGTACATGCTGACAATTTTGTAGCTAAAGAGCTGTTGGGAAACAATTACCAATAATTTTGAACTTGGTGAATTGGTTGAACTTGATGAATTGATTGTTAGGTGAATAGATTAAGGGGAGAATTGATTTTCAGAGATTTAGCCAGCTTCTCATTGGCCATGAAAGGTACTCAATAAATATTTTTTGAATGAAGGGTGAATATTGGTATTATGCTTGGCCTTAAATTTAGCTCTGAAATCCCTGGAATAATACATTATTGTGATTAAAATAAAGAGGATTGATTATCTACCTGCCCCTTTTCCAGACATCTAACTAAAAGTATAAAAACTTGAAAAAGAAAACTAAGTAAACTATTGTCTATTAATCCACCAGTTTTCTAGTTTCACCAAGTTAACTAAAGTTCATCTCTCACAGAAATGTTAGATGACAAAATATAACATAGTCTGTGTAAAAATATAACTCATTACATTAACTTGAGAATCATTCATGATTCCAAATCATTTTAAAATCTGTACTGGACTTTCATAAATAGTCAAATAATAGTTGATGTTTAGGGTTCTCATAAGGAGTGTAAATTTTGAGGGCTTCCTGTGTCCCTTGTATTTATTAATGACTGACCGTAATTCAACATAAGAATCACAGATTCTTGGATGTTGGAGCGAGGCTGCCATGTGAGCATGGGCAGAGAAGGCCTCATTGAGGAAACGACGCTTAAGATGACGGTAGCCCTCGAAGGATATGGTGTTTCCCAATAAACAGTGGAGGTGGAGCACTCGTGGCAGAATATACATAAGGAAGATTGGAGTCAAGGCCTTGAGGTCAGGAAAAATTGAGTGGGTCTGAGGAACCAAAAAGTGACTGGTGTGCCAAGACCGTGATGTACAAAGAAAAAAGTAACACGATATGACATAGGAAATCAGGCAGCAGTCAGCTCTTACAAGGCTTTGTGGGATATTTCAAAGCAGTTAGATTTTTTTCCTAAGTACAGTGGGAAACCTGGGTTTAGGGTATATATATTTCTTCTAAGTTTTTCTTTTAATTTATAGTTCGATTTTATTGTAATGATTGTTTCTTTTATTCTTAAAAAGTTGCGTATAAATTTTTTAAAATGATAACATATCTACAATATATTACATCTTAACTAACATGAAGAAATGTCACTGGTCTTTCTAAACAGAACTTCAAATGGCTGTCTTGAACAATTAATAGAATAGGTCCTCTGTATATATTGAAAGGATATTTTGACTGCCTCAGCAGTAATGTGTGTTCTCTGTAAAATCGTTTGATATTTGGCAATGCCTATTCCCCTCACGTAATTCTTCTACACTTATTGACTCATTAATGAGACTTTCATTATTGATTAAAGATGCTTTGTTTTGCCAGGAATTATCTCTTTTGATGTATTTTTTACCAAAACAACCTTTAAATGCCTACCATATACTATAAAACAACACAAATTTCAAGATTTTAAAACTGATTTTCATAAAGACAATTTTAGCAAAAAGTACTTTGTAAAATTTATTTCCTATTTCCGTGGATGACCAAGTTAGGAGATATTGACATTCTTATTTCAAAAAATTGGATTTATGCTAAAAATTCTATAGACCAGACAGGCAGTCGACATTCAACCCACTTGATTCCCTACTAATCAGGTTATTTATTATAAATGTTATTTCGCTTCATCATATCTGTTTGTTGTTATTATTGTTTTGTTTTGTAAAACCTCACTTATTAGTCAAAGACTTACGAGGATTCAAAATGGTATGAGATTGGTAGGAAAGTATAAGGCCACCAGAAAGAGAAATTTAAATAAAAACAAAGACCATTGTTCCCAGAGGAATCTCACCATGAGGCAAAGGAGCAGAAAGGCCACTGTAATTTCTCATTACATCTGGATTTTATCTGAATCTACCCTCTATATGTTTCCCCAACCCATCCCTTAACTTGATCTTCCATGGCTAGAGATTGACAAGCACAAAGAAGAATAAAGTGGAAAAGAGAGTAGGAATAAAGAGAAAAAAACTGCTAATTCCTAAGTATTGTTTTGTCCAGGATGTATTTTCTGGTAGACATTAATCTAACAAGGCAACTTAGTAAGAAGTTTACGTATTTCTTGGGACAAAAGACTTAGAAGATGCCTAGTAATCAGATCTTAAGCTTCCAAATAAATACCAATAAGGCCATTGGACGGGAATGTCTTGGTCTGGATCGATCAACATTCCCGAAAAAGTCTTATTCTCTTTCAATGAGGTATTACTCACTACATCACTTATGAAATTGATGGTAGCATCCTACACACCTACTTTATTACAGTAAATGTTGAGTTTTGGCAGAATTCCTTTCTTCTCTTCTCGACTTTGAAGCCATTTCGGAAATGAGACAGAGAAGACAAATAGATGGAAATAAAAATATTGACTTTATTTTTATAAGCTAATTGGAAAATGTGAATCTAGTTCTGTGGTCAAAAGGCTTACTAACTCCCCTGCTCTCACATCCCCACCACCTATACTCACATATACACACTTTATACTTCAGGAAGTCCACCAAAGAAAATTCCAAATCTGCATAATAGATGCACTTATCCGAGGTTGGTCACTCACATTGGCCCAGAGCAATGTAAGAGGGAAAAGAGGCTTAATCTCCAGGGTCCAGTCGAGAAAACAGACCTAGATATCGCTTATCAATTAGGAAACTCACTTTGTTTCAGGGACGTGGCAAATGGAAAAAGGTTCCTCCCATATGAGGCTCAAAGAGTAGACCCCAAGAATTCTCCAGATAATAAAAGTTAAGAAACCATAAGTTGCATCCACCTTTAGGATATCAAAATTCATAATCTAGATTTAATATCATATTAATACCTCAAAGAACTCTCCTAGATATTTTATACTATTATTTAAAATATCATACTGTATCTCCAGGATTTAGGAAGAATGGAGGAAAAGCCACTTCTGTACATTTTCTAAACTGCTCACAAAATAATGATGTATTTAAACAGTTAATTTTAGTCTTCTGGTCGTAAAATTTTTACACACTGTCACTAACAGAAAAAAAAATGATAGATTTCCTCAAAAAGTAAAATGTAATATAAGCCAATATTTCTTTCCTAATAACAAAAATCAGCATTTGGGCTAAAGAGTCACCAGTTCTGTTAGCTGCCTGCAAATTTGTTTCATATAACATTTTTATATAGATGTGGTATTCATAATGCAACCTTAGTATACCCCGTCTCCTCTCCACCTCACGTTTTCCTCTTAATTTTTGTCTTTCCATACATTCGCTCTACTCTCTCCTTCTGAGGACAGACGTGAATTCATAAAATTTAAGAGATATCAAGTGTTTGCCACTTAATTTCTATATTATCATAAAGTGTGCTATAATTATAATTTGTGCAAGAGAGTGAAGTATTTTTTCTTTTGATACTTTAACTTAAGAAATCACAAGTAAATATTTAAGATAAAACAAATATGGGAAGAAAACCATCCAAGACTTTGACATTTAAAGCAACTTATTTATGCTTTCAACCTATGAATTAGAAGATTTCAGGGGAGCAAGAGCTTCATTTAATCATGCTGAGCAAAAGAACAAACTGACACTACTAAAAGGAGTGACTTAGACAGACACCCTAGGTATCCACATTCCGGGAATATATCATTTTCTGGACAGTTACAAGAACACCATTGATGGCTACTGGCAAGCCCCTCACTCTGGAGCATAAGAAAACTCTTATTCCTAAAAGTTTTTTGATTTCTAAAGTTGAAAGGCATTCAGTAACAATCACTGAGCTCTGAAATGACACAAGTACAAAGTGCACGGGAATCAACACTGAGAATAAGATAAAGATCTCCTCTTCCATCTAAGAGAAATGTGGTGAGAAATTCCAAATGAACTCCACACTGAAGCCATTGGTTACCATTTGATGAATGCTTATTGGTGTCCACTGTGTGTTTGTCACTGTGCTAGACACTTGGGAGAGGGGAAAGGGAACTCAAAGGCTGACAAAGCATAGGTGTTCCTTCATTAAGTTTACCCCAATTTTGTTGGGGGTAAATCTGACAAATAACAATATCATATAAAGGGTACTCAACAACGGGTACCAATAATGTGTTCTGTGTTATATCTTTGATTTTTAAACAAGCTTTGGAGGGATATTTATAAGAAAATGAGACTATAAGGAGGAAGGACTGGTTCTCATATGTGAGCCATCCTCTAGAACGAGAGAGCTTTGGGGGTTGGTTAAAGTTAGGTATAAGCTGGCTAACAAGAGATTTCAACAGGTAAGACACATAATCCAAATATAATCATTGACACAAAAAGCCAACCTGAATGATCTAAGAAGCAGAAGGGTATCCTTTCAAACGTATAGGGAAATACAGAGAATAACAAGGAATAGAGGAGAGGTGACTCAACCAGTGCAAGGAGACAGGCAGGCAGAACGTGGAGCACTGGGCAGTCCACAGCTACCAAGATCCCAACCCATACGTGGGGTTCAGAAACACCTGATCTTCTTTCAAAGACAGGCAACAGAAGACAGGTCCCAGATCTTGAGCACCTGTCCTGTCTGTGCCTGTGAAGGCAGATTCTTGGAAATGGCCCTGAAAAACCTGGGACCGGATCTGTCAATGTGAGTTCTCAGCAGGCTGAAGTAGACTATGCCTATCGGCAGAGGGGTTCTGGAACATAGGGGTTCTAAGCCTACAGAAGAAAGAATTAGGAGGAATCTAATAAAAAAGGGGAAACTGTAGATAAATTAATTTTCTGCTTCTCGCTGTTTGGAGCAACTGCAAACAAAAGTACTTCGATTCTAGCCACCTTTCTTGCAAAGGAGGAAGAAACCATGTGCCAAGAAAGTACTATGTGTAACATCTTTGAGTTTCATACAAAGCCACTCTAAGTACAGAGAGGAGATCATGAGTCATGGAAAAAGATGTACTATTAATGCCAAAAGAAGCATGAATGACCAGGAACATAGCTAAATCCCTGGCTTTTAGTAGCAGAGGAGGCTGACAGGACAAAACTATGGACAGGTCCCTGAGAGCTGACTGTTGTGTGGAAGAGGCTCTATCACTCTTCCCCACCCAGCACGCACAATTGCCAATGCCTGAGAGAAAACATGCATTCCCAAATGACCTGAGAAAAAGTCAGAATGGCCTCTAAAGTGTTCTGGCACCAATTCCAATGTGTTGGGGGGCAGGTGGGGTTCCCACACCAAGCAATTCTCTGATACCAGGTGGGTGTCCTATAATTCAACTCAATTCTGACACTATCTACCAGGAGATAGCATCAGATCCCACAGGTTAAGGGCTCAGTGCCATAAGACTGTCTCTCCCTCACTTCAGATGCCAGCCACAAGTCCAGGTTATCATCTGCTCTTCTGACTAATTATAGATCAGAGGTTCCCACAGCCTCCTCCTTGGGTTTGATTAATTTGCTAGAGGGGCTCACAGAACTCAGGAAACTAGTTTACTCACTAGATTGCTGGCTTACAGCAAAGCATAGTAAAGGATACAAACCAACAGCCAGATGAAGAGATACCTAGGGCAAGTATATAGGAAGGGGTGCAGAGCTTCCATGCCACTCTCCCCGAATCTCCACATGTTCACCAACCAGAAGCTCTCTGAACCCCGTCCTTTTGGGTGTTTATGGAAGCTTCATTACATAGGCATGATGGATTAAATCATTGGCTATTGGTGATTGATTCAATCTCCAGCCCCACCTCTCCCTGGAAATCAGGAGGTGGGACTGAAAATTCCAACTTTCTAGTCATGGATGGTTCCCCCTCAACCAGCCTCTATCCTTAGGTGACCTAGGGGCTTTCCAAAAGCCACCTTATTGACATAACAAAAGACACCTTTATGACTGCCTCAGGAAATTCCAAGAGTTTCAGGAGCTCTGTTTCAAAAATGGGGACAAGAACCAAATATATATTTCTTATTACAAATCACAATATCACAGCCTCATGATGGAGGAATTAACAATGAATGTTGCTTTCCATTGCCACTGGAGTATAAAGAGATTTTCAGGAAAATTCCTGCATCTATGTAAGACAAACATCATTTTAATGTAGACCATTGGTCTACTCATGGGTTCTGAAGAGACCTGGATTGAACTATGTGGTTAAGTGACCCTCTGATAAGTGTCAAGCAACAAGGTAGGCCTTGGTCCTGCTATGATTCTGCCCTTCAAAGAAAGGGCAAGACTATGGGCCCATAGTAGGCACGTAACACATAGTCCTTGAGTATATGAATATTGATTGATTAATTGATTGATTGACCCTGGACCACTAGAAATATATCAGAGACTGCTTGAAATAAGACTCTAGTTTTAGAAAGAATGAACACATCTTTGCACTTCTTTCTCCTTCTCCCTTCTCCGAATCCCAACTATACATCTCCTGTTGAAAGAAGGGACCTTCACAAGTAGCAATAATATTGTTAATGAGTAGGAGGCATTTTGAAGAACATAGTGGGACCTGCTGGGCTCATTCAGGTCAGAAAATCTTAGAGCTTGACATAAGTCCAAGAGTCTCTAGTTGTGTAAGAAAACCCAGGCTCCTAAGAAGAAACTGTGATGAGAAAACTAGGGCAAAAAACAAAGACACTCTGAAGCTAGAATTAAGATTCTTCACAAAGGAGAGGATATTATAGGGTGTTCCAGGAAGACAAAGAATTTTTTATGTACAGAAAATTAAAAGGACATGATTCCCGTTTGGATCATATTTGTGTAGTCACCGAAAAAAAGATTAATTTGTATCATTACCAAGTGCACTATACTAATAGTCCCCTAATTCAATTCTTTGAATTGGAAAAATAAAACTTCAATGATCAAAATAGGTTGCCAGCCACATGAAGAAGCTCAGAGGAAAATGAATCTTATCACTATTGAACCCAAAGGGGCTTCTTAGGGACTTTTTGCATCATTAGACACTGGAGCAAACGGAAATTAGCAACAACAGAGGCCCAAGAAGGGATCACTCCAGGGAGTTACTAAAAAGGAGCCAACCACCTACAGAATCCCCTACTTGAGGCCCTTTTCTCCTCTCAACGAAGTGAATTTCAATAACTCTACAAAAGATGAATGGAAAAACCTGTGAGACAATTCTGGAATTGTGGATACTGAAGAAAACAATGAACAAGCAAAGCAACCAGTTCAGAGGCTTACACCCAGTCCTATACTTCTTGATTATAATCCACGCTTTTAGTACTTTTCCTGTGGTTGAGGTGACCTGAGAAATAAGAGCTAGACAAGTAAGGACTCAATCAGTTTCCATCTGAATAGATCAATCAAAAAGCCTATTGAAACGCTGAGAAATATTGAGAGGTAAATGATTTTTCTCTCTCCCTGCCCCTGATAACTCAGCTCTTGCATATTCCTTCAAATTCTTCTTCTCAGTAATACCCACCATGACCCCAGTTTGGAACTGTATTTCTACAATCACTGCTAGAACTAAATGGCACTTCCTTCAGGACTCTCTAAATTTAATCCAAGACTAGATTCATGAGCCCAAATCCTAAGTATATTGCCTGAGACCGTGAATGCCATCTCTCCATCATTTCTTATATGATGGATAACCCCCGATATGCAGCTGTGGATTCCATAAAGCACACAGAATATTAAAATGTTTAAGAAATTATATTTTTATAATCGTGTATACAAAAACTAGGAATTCCCATTTGTGTCAGAACCACAATCCAACCAGCCCAGTTTCCTGTTGTCAAAACGTCTCCTAAATTTTTTTAAAATCTGAGCTTCCCTTAATAGCCATTTATAGCTCTGTCATTTAATAGAATAATGAGGCAACTTTAAATTTGAGATATCTTGCTCATCTAACTCAATTTTTATTTTTGTGACAAAGTGACCCTGGATCATTCATGCATTCATCCTTATCTCCCTTTACTAAATTTGATTGTGTTCCTTTTTAATGTTGTGTTCCTCTCATAATGCCACTATGCTAGAAATTGTGAGATACAATAGTGAATAAGATGTGGGCCCTATGTTCAAGAAACTCACACTCTAGTAGAATAAAGTGTTGTGCAACCATCTGTAAGTTAAGAATTAAAATATTGCGTTATAAGGATATGAACAATGTGTGGCAGAAGCCCAAAGGAAATAGCAATTTGTTGTAATGAAGGAGGGAGTGACATTTGAAGATTGACTAATCTATCAATAAAAATTAAAATAATAATAATGATAGAAAAAGAAGGAGGAAGAGAAAGAGGACGCAGAGGAAAAAGAGGAAAGAGGAGGAGAAAGAGAAGAAGAGGAAGAAAGGAAGTAAAGGAAAAACAGTGAACCAGAAAGATGGGCTACCTAAGGTGTGAAGAGATGAGACAGAGATGAGACCAGACGGATTCCAGCATATGGTGAATGTTGAATCTGAAACTACTGAGCTTGAATGTTTTTCAGCACACGATTGAAAGACCTTCGAGGTTTATAGAGTGGAGAGTGACAGAATTCCCCATTGTATGTTTTAGGAAGAAAATTCTTATGACTGGAGACTGGATGTGCATGTTTTGAAGAAGAAGAGGGGCTAAGTACAATTATTGCTGAAAAAGGACAATGACCATGTAAATGGGAAATTAGTGGTTTTACAGACGTCGTGTAGATGAAAATTCCAGATGAAACTGAAATGTAAATTCAATTATCCTGTGAATAGTCTTTTCCAAAGTATGAGTCTAAATGAAGCAGAAATTTTCAAACTGTTGTTTACTGATTGTTTCCAGATGTTCTTGGCTTCTACTTTATTTGTCTACATGTAGCAAAGCGAAGTGCTAAACAGGACAAGAGGGAAACCAGCAGTTGCTGACCTAACACATCTGTGGCACCCCGGCATATACTAAAAATGGCAGCTGGCAACTATCTGGTTAACTTGCTCAAAATAGACGAAGCAAACAAAAAGTTATCTAAGATATCCAGACTGACAGTCAAAATGGATTGTGTTAGACGGACCAAAAGTGAAGTGAGATTTTGGCGATGTTTATAGACATTCACTGATCGTTAAACCAGGAATTCTTTGTCTGAAAAATAATCCTCAACCTGTTGGAAACAAAGAATTCAAAACAAACCTTTTTAAAACAAAGACTGAAACAGACTGGAATCAATTCTTACATAAAAGACAACACTCCCACAAATACGAGTACATAGAACACTGACCAACTTCAACTAGTTTAGCTTCTTAAAGAAAGATTATTTTAATCAAACTTTGCTCAATAACAGATTCGGCACTGAGCGTGTGCCAGGTAGAAACCCAAAGCCCCAGAGTGACTCCGGAACCAAGAATCTTCAGAATTGTTGCCACCTGAGCCTTTTACGAAGCGAGAAGTCCTTCAATAAGGAAAACCCAGCTTCCAGCAGCCCAAGCAGCTTGATTACCATATGGGACTCATTTGAGACTAGCCCATTAGCTTACATGGGCGCAGCTGCAGTTTCGTAGCCCCCGACTCCTTAAATTTCACCCCAACCTTGGATCAAGGAGACAGATTTGAGAGCCTTGCTTCCTGTCTCCTTGCTGGTCAACCTCACAATCAAACTCTTTCTTTTCTCAAAAGCCAGTACTGTGGTACTGCCTTCTATGAACATTGAGCAGCAGGGCCTTGCTCCGTAACACTTACTCTGAAAAAAGGAAATTAATTACTCCCCTTTATACGATAGTTGCCAGTTCACCTCCACTGAACACTTTGCTAAACTAAATCGTTGGCTTCTTTATTTATCAAACTGAAATAGATTTAAAAAAAAAAAAAGATTGGAACCTGAGCTAACAACTGTTGCCAATCTTTTTTTCTGCTTCTTCTCCCCAAATCCCCCCATTATATAGTTGTATAACTTAGTTGTGGGTCCATCTAGTTGTGGCATGTGGGACGCCGCCTCAACGTGGCCTGATGAGTGGTGCCATGTCCGTGCCCAGGATCTGAACCCTGAGCCACTAAAGCGGAGCACATGGACTTAACCACTCAGCCACGGGTGGTTTAGGCATTTCCATGTATCATGCTATGTGTGTAAGTGTGCGTGCTTGAGTCTGTGTATGTATTAATTCCACAGATATTCTTTCTGTACTTTTAATTTTCTTTTATTCTGCATATATAAATTTTATGGCCTTTTGCAGGTCATTTACATGTAAAATATGAAACACATGTATCTATCATTCTCTAAATGAGATGGATTTGATAGATAAAAGATAATTTTTTTATTTTATTTCAGCTTCAAAAGTAGCTTTTCTCTCTCGAAGGAATTTCAAAACATGCATGTTATGTTCATTTGTATAATCTCTGCTTTAACAAGTCTCTTGATTAAATACTGTCACAGTCAAAGATGGATAACAGGGTGTGATTAGGCACTCTGAATACATTTTCCCATAACTGTGTATGTTTGTGATTTTTTGGCAAGTTGTTTTTATTCATGGGAGAATAAAAGCCATTAACAGATTAAATATAAAATGATGTCATTTTAACCAAAAGCTCTTTATTTTTCTTGTGCTTTTCTCTGAGCATTAATGCAAGAGGTCATAAGCAGGTGAGATGGTAGGAGGACCATCAGAGGCAGAGCAGTGTGGTGACACGTATAATAGGGAGAAGCTTTAAAAAGATGTAGAGGCCAAAGGCAGAGAAGAAAGAGGAGATAAAGGTCTCTCTCTGGTCAGAAAGATGATGCTAGGATGGTGCTATCTTCTGGAATTTCCTCAGTCTGACATCTTTCTAAAAAAAATAGAGTATGTAAACTCTATTTGACAAATAGATTAGCAAATTAGAAGGGTTTTTTGTTTTTTGTTTTTTTTTAAGATTGGCCCTGAGCTAGCATCTGTTGCCAATCTGTTTCTTCTTCTCCCCAAGGCCCCCCAGTACATAATTGTATATTCTAGTTGTAGGTCCTTGTAGTTCTGCTATGTGGGACACTGCCTCAGCATGCCTTGATGAGCTATATTAGGTCCACGCCCAGGATCCTAACCTGCGAAACCCTGGGCCACGGAAGTGGAGCACAGGAACTTAACCACTCAGCCACAAGGCCAGCCCCAAAGGGTTTTAGCTAACTCAACTTTGGGATATAATCTCTGAAGTAAATAGCCATGGATACCTAGAATGGAGTCCTTGGCACATTCAACTTGAACAGAAGAATGAAGGAAGGAAATCCTTTTGTAAACACTTTGGGGGAGAAGAATTAGTTGACTACATTTCCACGAAGGAAGTGTTACTTCTTAGCAACAATTCTCACTAGATTTATTAATTACTCACTATATTTGTGACAACGTAATTTACTTTCTCAAAGCTTTTTGTATTTCAGGGAAAAAATACTACTTTATCAGCTGGGCTTGCTTCCAGTTTTTCTGAAGTTTCTTTTTAATGGTCACATCCAGCAACAAAATAGCTCCCCATGCCCAGGTATTGATATTATGTGTAATTACTCACAGATGGCCAGTGAGCCACCCCGCCCCAGACAGCACAGACCCATCCTCAGGGTCAGCTTGCCCGTCAGCATCAGATCTCTGCAAGAGAACTCTAGAGAATCCATGTTTCAGACTAACTGTCCAAATCCACCTTCAGCTCTTAAGAAAACTGCTTTCACACCAAAAATGTGAATAAATTAAAACTCTGACCTCTCCTCCAGCACAATGAAATAGAATTGATTATACCTTCAATTCTTCACCTTGGAGAACAGAAGTTCAATTTATCAGAAAAAAAATAAGCTATATAGCTACTTATCTGCTCCAAAGTGCAAAAAACAGAGCTTTTAGGATAAGTTTAGGTTACAGAGGATAAATGTTCTTGATTCCACATTTTTGAGAATGGTACAGAGAAAATGCAAGTTCTTTCTCCTTTCCCACGCCCTGGAAAATAGGTCCCTGGACACTTACCCATTGACCTCGGGGGTAATCCAGCCCCACATATGGAAGACCCTGAATTTACTGATGTGGTTTGATTTGCCCACGACCAAGAAAATTCCTAGAAACTTCTGTTTGTGAAATTGAATTTGTCTTTCTTCCAATTCTTTGTAACATCTCCAGCTCTTTTGATGTGGTCACATTAGAGAC
The DNA here is from genome assembly GCF_041296265.1 of Equus caballus. Taxonomy (NCBI): domain Eukaryota; kingdom Metazoa; phylum Chordata; class Mammalia; order Perissodactyla; family Equidae; genus Equus; species Equus caballus. The sequence goes on along the minus strand of NC_091709.1, from coordinate 23,502,463 downwards.
TGAAGAAGAAACAATGAAAACCTCAGGGGAAGCAAACACTACTCTCTTTTTTCTTCTCAAAATAAGTCCATTCACTGTTGTCCATTCTTTTTATGAGCTCTCATATACTAAGAATTTATATTCTTAGTATTTATTCATTTGAATAAATTTATTCAATTTATTTCATGCAAAGCTTGTTTATATTTGAGAAGCACTGTCACCATCCATTAGCCTTCCTTTAACAAAAACCATATTAGCAATATAATCCAATTTCTAAGACATATTTTAAAGGTTTTGTTAAGAAATGTGTTTGTAGCCTGCTCACTGGAGATGGCTCTTAAGGATTAAAAATCACAGCTTAGGAACTGTGACGAGTCAATAAATCTGACTTTGCTCAAAAGCAAGCATAAGGATCGGCTTGGGATAGGTAAGTTAGATGATATCCTTTCCCTAGTCACTACTTCATTTACTGATCTTGTTTGAACGCTTGCCCACAACATTTTCCCTGGACACCTCTGAAAGGATTTTAAATAAGGATGCTTTTCTGTGAGCCATCTGGCAGCTTCCTGGAAAGCAACAGCGAAAGATGTCCCTACTCACAGAGATTGATTAGATTCCCAGAGGAACCTTTCAAAGCTGGTCATTTACAACAAGATGCTCACTGTGGGCCAAACTTGCTTTTAGGTAGCTCTGGCTGAACTGATATGAATTCAGGCAATCAGCACTTCACAGATAATGAGCTCAATTCTCAGACATAAAAAAAAGGGGTCAAAGAACAGGCTACAATAACACTGAAGTCTTATGCAAAAGGAAAGAGGCAAAAGAATCTCCATCAAAGAAGATGAACACTCAGATACAGTGTACTATTCACTCAGTAAGCATTTATGGGGCACCTACTATGTAGTAGACATTATTAGGCACTAGAAATACGGGAATGACAGAGGCACAATCCTTGCACCCCAGAAGCTCATGGTCTTATAAAGGAGAGAGCCATATAAGCAAATATATTACAGTTTAGTTGGAAGATTATTGAAATAATACAGAAAGTAAAACATAAAAGACAGACGAAGGTCTGAACTAAGCCCAGTGAGAAATAAACCCAGCAAAAAAAAAAAAGAATACGAACTTAAGAGACAAGTAAACAAATACTGGTTCTTGAAGACTAACTGGATGTGGAAGGAGTGGAGAGAAAAGCATTCAGGTTTGGGAGACTGAAGAGGGAATGCAGCAGATATAGACAAGAAGCCTGGAGGAGAGGATATAGATTCGAGAGTCATCAGCGTGTCAGTGCAGGTTAAAGTCATGCAAAGAATAATAGTCTATTATCCTGTAAGAAAAGGGAAAGACCAGGAACAGATTCTGATTGACACCAAGTTTTAGGAGATAACAGAATAAGAGAATCTGGTGGTGGAGACTGAGAATTAAGAGTCGGCGAGGGAGGAGACCAAAACGCAGTAGTTTCTGGGATGCCAAAAAAGTTTCAAAACAGGGAGCAGTCGATTGTATCAAATGTCTCAGACAAGTTAAGATAGGAACTGAAAAATATTCCTGAGATTTGAAAATTAAGAAAATGCTGTTGAACTTGGCCAGAGCAGTCGACATAGCCTTGAAAGCAATGTTCCATGCTGGGACATTGGTGTTTAAGGAGCCATTTAGTTTATCACCCAACATAACCTTAACTGAAGAACTTAACAAGTTATACTGGCTGAGAAACTAGAATATTTATTCAGTGATGAGTCTCAGCTTTCACACAGAAAAATTCAGGCCAGCTATAAGAGACAGAGTATTTGTCAACTTGCCCAAAATATTCTGAATCCAGTAAGCTTAGATGCTGGTAGTGCTGGTGTGCAGGGTCTTGGTAAGACCCTGGTGGCAGGCATTAATGCTTTGTTTGCTGCATCGTGGAGAGGTCTAGGGCATCCCTGAAGGGAAGGGCTGGAGCCATGGATTGGAGGGGACGTAGTGGCTTTTTACCAAGAGCGTAGAAATATATCAACAATTTACCGACCTGTAAGGCCATATCAACATGTACAGAGCAATTATCAGCCCTCAGATAACTAACAAGAAAAGTTGATCATGTAGATAATTTCAACTTGAAGGCATTAGTTTTTTAATCTTAGAGTGGTAAGCGGTAATGTATTTTTTTAAATGTATTTGTGTATTCTTTATTCAATAAATACATACTGAATATGTTTTGCATTGTTTCAGAATCCAACATTGTTTAGACAATGGGAGATCTAAAACAGGTGGAAGGCCACACTCTTGTGACCCTAAATTTCATTCAGGGAAACAAATTGTGTATATCTAAAACAAATGGCAACAATTACTAACATCTAAACAATAGCGTGAGAATGAGAAAAAAACAAGTAAATTTTGTATAAATCCTGGTGGAGCCAAGCTCAAGGGAGTGATCAGGATGGGGTAAGCTTATTTAAGGAAGGCTTTCAGAGGTGAGACGTGCTGAAAAATAGGGTGTTCAAGGAAATACTTTCTTTGTAAGTGAAACTGAAACTCTTTATTAGCCCTCTGTGCTCACATTTTGTCGCTAAGTAAACAAGAGTGAAACTTTAGAGTCAGTTGGTAGACTAAAGCAAGCCCTTGACTCAACAGACCAGAATCCCATGCCTTTGCAATTCTAATCATGGGAACCTAGGAAAACAATCTGCCTTTTTTTTCACACTCAACTAGCTTTATGTGTACAAGGACATTTGGGATTACCTGCTTTCTAATATCTCCTCCAATTCCAGGAGTCTGATCTTCCAATTCTGAGACTCTAAGGCCTCTCTGGTTGAAGAACAAGACAACATTAGCTGACTCTTTGGTTTGAGTCACCAAAGAGTCAATTAAGGTGAAGAATTACATGCTGGGCTCTGACAACAGCATTTGAAGAGCAGATGCATACATGAAACCCTGCTACATCATCTACTATAGGATGGGCTTCTCTGTCAACTCTTCACCCTGTAGTCATCTGCTTCCCCATCATCTCCTCACTGTTCACTAATCATGACATCAGTGCTGATACCACTGTAGTTTTTGATAACACTTTACCACATAGCCACTAATATCTTTTAAAGGGTAGTAATCCCACGTTAATTTCCTGAAAATTCTAAACATGATTACACTGAATATATTTGTTACAGTATTGAATCTCCTGTTTTTAATCTAAACTATCATTTCAAAATAACATCCAACCTGTCCTAAGCAGGAAAGTAATTTTCTATCTCTCTTACCTGATAAGACTTACTTTCTCTAAATTACAAATATAAATGCCAATTGACTCAAACTACGGTCTGTTAACTTTCAGAAAGTAAAAGAAGAAAATAAGGTAATTTTCTATAAGTGAATTATAATCAAGTTAAAACTTGTTTACTTTAAAAGAATAGATTTTTTTTCTTACTCATAATAAATATTGTAGTCTATGACTCTTTGCACATTTTCCTTTTTTATTTACCTTTATTTGAGAAATGAGAATTTTCTCAAGTTAATATTCATGATCAAACTCCATGATTTTCATCAAAAGTCAGAGTATAGAATTTCTTGAAGATTTTTTCTGAATTCCAAATGGCCCATGGATTTAGAAAAGAGATTTCCTTAAACTATGTCCCCACATTATCAAATATCTGTGTAGATATTGAGAAATGGTGAGGAAATGATAAGACCAAAGCTTAATGACCGAGTAAAGTTTATTGGGAAGCCCCAAAGACACACACATTTTCCACTTGAGCCAAGGATTCACCATTGCTCTATTTTTATTCCATAACCTGGCCTTGATTATTTCCAAGGGTACAATCAGAAGAATGCAGGAGGTTTGGGATACCTGATACCCAGGAGTAGAAGCTGAGGGCAGAAATATTTTGTACACTTCTCACCTCAAAGACCAATTTTAATAAACTGTGTCCCTTCTCCCTGCTTTTTTTTAACCTTCCTATTTCTTTATTTCCTTTTAGTGAGTGTGATTGCATCCTTAACATAGAAGGAGCGAGTATTTTCATCTTTATGGGCAGGAAAGAAAGGGCAAGTTGAAGAGACTCAAGGACAGGAAAGATATCCATGGAACAGAACAGTGTCAACCAGAAAAGACAAGGAAATCAGGCTAAATACCCCAATCTTGCAACAAAACAGAAGGAACACTTTCGATCACTCTGGGCCAAGAAAGGGCTTCTGGTTTAGCACTGAAAGACCCACGTGCAGTTCCCGTACTTTCAGAGAGTCGACTGAATTTTCCAGCTTATAGTCAAAGGCTTGGTGCTAAATGCCTTTGTTGTTCTGCGCTTTCCTTGTATTTATTTCCAACAAGCTTAGACAAAAGCAGCATCTCAGACTCTTACTTTCTCACTATCTTCCACTGAGAAAATCTTAATTTTGGTTTTACAATCTTCTCTATTTCTATCCCTTTGGCTCTCAACACTGGATGCTTATTCCCACCATGAATCTGACAGGACCAGATGAGCATCTGAATTTCTTTTGATACTTTTGCAAGCTGGCCCTGCACATGGACCCTGAACAAATGCTTTTGAAGATAATGTTATTGGAAGAAGAAAAGTGAAAAAAGTAGTAGGGTATCAGGACATATTAACAGTAGTGCAACTTGCCAGGAGTCAGGAAGCAACTTTCCACTTCTTCTTGGCAATGGTATGACACTAATAGAATACTGTACCCAGTGTTTGTGTGCACAATTTAAAATGAATATGAAGAAATTTGAGAGGGGCTAGAGGAGAGCAAAAAAGTCAAACATAATGAGGAAAAAAGTGGAAAGCTGTTATTTGGAGAAAAGATTAAAGACACTGAGGTTGTTTGATCTGGAAATGAAAAGCCTATGAGGAGATTTAGTGAGAGGTGTCATAGTGAGTAAAAAATCAACCAAAATATTCTGCATCTTGACCAAGGAAACAATGAGAGGAAATGTGTTAAAATTAGAATGAGGGTGAAAGACTTGGTTAGACATAAGGAAGAAATACTCAGCCGTGACATTGAAACTTTTGGCATGTACTGCCAAAAAAATGTTGTGAAATTTCTTGGAAACATCCTTAACAATCTGTATTAATTGATGAAGCCATTTCTCTGCAGCAAGAAAAAAAATTTGAATCAGATAACTTCTTGAGGTGCCAGTTCTGGGGCACATTTATAAGAATTTAGCTACCTAAAAAGTAAGATCAGACAAAAATTCCCAAGCCTTAAATATTTTGTTCAGAAACATTATTTAGGTCTCTGACACCTCCAAGTTTTATTTGACAAGGTTTAAGAAGCCTGAAGTTTGTACTAAAATATTTTTTTCTTATTTTGGTAATGTGTCTTTGTCTCTGTTCTTTGCACCAGGATCTCTCTTTAGTAGCTGGGACTCTTTAGGGCCTTGAGTTTGCAGAAAAGAAGATAAGGACATCTTGGTTTATAGAAGATGAGACATCCAAATTGACTTTCTGAACAAGGCTTATATAAAAAGGTAAAAAATAAAACCTTCCCCCCTTTCTATAATTCATGGACTCTTTGCAGACAAATTTCCTTCACCACATTAGTAACAGCCCACCCCCATGTGGTTTCTTAAGACCTGAGTGAACAAAATATGGAGGAGAATAGAGGGAGAGGAAGAAGAAAGCAAGAACAAGATGAGGAAGCACAAAGCTTAAACTTTGCCTTGATGGGGCTGAGGGGGAAATATTGAAAGATTTTAAGGAGAAAAGTTGTATAGTCAATGTTTATTTTATTGAAATCATTCTGAAAATGTGGAGAGTGGAATAGAGTGAGGTGAGACTGGATGTGAGATTGATGATGGCTTAAATGTGGTCATCATATGGCAGTCAAGATAGAGTATGTCAAGGGATCCCAGAGCTATTTAAGAGGCATAGTGATTGATTAGGTGAAATCTAGAGCTGGTGAGCAGGAGAAAAATCAGGGACAATTCTCAGGTATTTGATAAAAAGAATGGCTGGGAAGATAGAGGTGCTCCCTTCCAACTCAGTCACTCCAAGACCACAAGCTCCAAGAGGCCATACAAGAAGATTCTCTGGCAGTTAGATAAACTCCTCAAAATCTTTTCCTTGGAGAAAGCATCATGGTGGAGTGAGCTCTCCCAGTGACCTCACCCTTTCACAATAAAACAAAAAATACATTCCTACTCCAATGGAGGACATCCACACAGCACAAAAGACATCTGAGAGACCCACACAGCCACACATCAGAGGGTGGAGAGGCTGGAGCCCCCCTCAGAGGAAGTGGAATGGGGCAAGAGAAAACTTCATTCCCTCCCCAGAAGACTGCAATCTGGGACTGTGCCCAGCCTCCAAGAGGGAAGAAAGAGAGGAGGGGATGCCTGTTCATGGGAACATCAAAGATCTCCAAGCTACCTAAAAAGTAAGATCAGACAAAAATTCCCAAGCCTAAAATAGTTTGTTCAGAAGGTCCTTTGCAGCCTCAGGGGAAGTTTCCTACCAGAGTGAAAGCTATTGTCGGGTGTGGCCTCATCAAGCCAACACCTTAGGAGAGTAGATAGTGAGAGCAGAGTGAGTAAGCACGGGAGAGCATGCAGAAGAAAGCACCCCTCCCCACCATCCACCCAGCGCCTGCTCCAGTGCCTAGGAGCCTGGTAGAATGCAGAGGGCTGAGAATACATGGATCTGGACCCTCACCCAGTGGTAATAGGTGGTACCTGTGACCAAATAATACCAGGATGCTAAAGAACAAAGCCACACCCCCTAGCAGTATCAAAAATTATATTAAATCTCCAGACCAGAGAGAAAGTGGCAAGTACCCAGAAATCAGTCCTGAAGACACAGAACTATGTAATCTAAATGATAGAGAATTCAAAGTAGCTATTATCAAAAAACTCAAATAGTTAAAAAAAGAATGTAGAGAAATAACTCAATGAGTTCAGGGGCTACTTCACAAAAGAGATTGAAACTATAAAGGAGAATCAATCAGAAATATTGGGGATGAAACACACAATCAATGAGATAAAACAAAATATGGATTCCCTGAATGCTTGGGCAGACATCAGAGAGGAGTGAATCAGCATAATAGAGGATAGACACATTGACATGCTCCACATAGTGGAGCAGAGAGAACTAAGACTAAAAATAAATGAAGAAAGTCTCCAAGAAATATCCAACTCAATTAGGAAATGCAATATAAGAATTAAATTATTCCAAGGGGACAAGAGAAGAATGGAGCTGAAAGCTTGTTCAAAGAAATAATAGCAGAGAACTTCCCAAACCTGGGGAAGGGGATGGAAATCCATGTGAAAGAGGCTATCAGATCTCCTAAATATATCAATGTAAAAAGACCTACTGCAAGGCATATAGTAGTGAAACTGGCAAAAGTTAATGACAAAGAAAAGTACTAAGGGCATCAGGGCAGAAGAAAATAACCTACAAAGGAACCCCTATAAAGCTTTCAGCAGATTTCTTTGCAGAAACCTTATAGACTACGAGAGAATAGAATGACATATTCAAATCTTTGAAGGACAAAAACTTTCAGCCAAGAATATTCTATCCAGTGAAAATATCCTTCAGATATGATGGAGAAATAAAACCTTTCCCAGATAAACAAGAGCTAATGGAGTTTGTAGCCACAAGAACCCCCACTACAAGATATCCTCAAGAAGGCCCTCATACCCCCCCCCAAAAAAAGGGAGAAAGGGGTTACAAAGCAAAGAGTAAGGAGATAAATAGGTAGACAAAATCAGAAAATTGTAGCTGTACATCAGAACAGGTTAGCAAATACTCAAATATAACATTAAAGATAAAGGGAAGGAAAACACACACAAAAAAGATAATCTTGTCATTTTAACCACAAAAGTTGGAGTAAGATGTGAGAAAAACAACTTAGGAGGGGAAGAGGAAAGGGACTGAATTGGTTTAGTATAAGGAAATAAGAGGCCATTGGAAAATGGACTAACTTATCTACAAGATTTTGAATACAAACTTCAGGATAGCCACTAAACAAAAAAGCAGTACAGAGACACAAATAATAAATAAGGACAAAACACAGAAACACAACATAAAAAACTGCATGACTCGATTGGAAGACCGAAACACATGGGATGAGAAACAAAGGAAATGCAGGATAACCGGAAAATGAGTGATAAAATGGCAGCATTAAGCCCTCATATATGGATAATCACCCCAAATGTAAATGGATTGAATTATCCAATAAAAAGACACAGAGTGATGAGATGGATTAAAGAACAAAACTCAACAATATGCTGCCTCTAGGAAACACACCTCAGCTCCAATGACAAACACAGGCTCAGAGTGAAGGGGTGGAAGACGATACTCCAAGCTCATGGCAAACAAAAGAAAGCACGTGTCACAATACTTAAATGAGACAAAGTAGACTTCAAGATAAGATAGCTAAAGAGAGACAAAGAGGGGCAGTATATAATGATCAAAGGGACACTCCACCAAGAACACATAACACTTATAAATATCTATGTACCTAACACAGGAGCACCAAAGTACATAAAGTGACTATTAACAAATCTAAAAGACAATATTAATAATAACACAATAATAGTAGGGGACCTCAACACTCCACTCACATCAAAGGATAGATCATCCAGACAGAAAATCAACAAGGAAACAGTGGAATTAAATGAAAAGCTAGATCAGTTGGACTTAATAAACATATATAGAACACTCCATTCAAAAACAGCAGAATATACATTTTTCTCAAGTACACATGGAACGTTCTCAAGGATAGACTATATGTTGGGAAGCAAGGCAAGCCACAATAAATTTAAGAAAATTGAAATAATAACAAGCTTCTTTTCTGATGACAATGCTGTAAAGATAGAAATTAAATACAAGAAAAAAGCCGAGAAAGGGAGAAACATGTGGAGACTAAACAACATGCTATTGAACAGGCAATGGACCATTAAAGAAATTAAAGGAGAAATAAAAAAATATCTGGAGACAAATTAAAATGAAAAAATACCATACCAGCTCATATGTGATGCAGCAAAAGTGGTATTAAGAGGGAAATTCATCACAATACAGGCTCACCTTAACAAACAAAAAAAATCCCAAATAAGCAACCTCAAACTACACCTAACTGAATTAGAAAAAGAACAAACAAAACCCAAAGCCAGAAGGAGACAAATAATAAAAATCAGAGCAGAAATAAATGCAATTGAAGCAAACAAAAAAGGTAGTAGAAAGATCAATGAAACAAATAGCTTGTTCTTTGAGAAGATAAATAAAATTGACAAATCCCTAGCCAGACTTACAAAGAAAAAAAGAGAGAAAGCTCAAATAAATAAAATTAGAAATGAAAGAGGAGAGATAACAACAGACACCACAGAAATACAACGGATTATAAGAGAATACTATGAAAAACTATATGCCAACAAAACGGACAATCTAGAAGAAATTGATAAATTCTTAGACTCTTACAACCTCCCAAAGCTGAATCAAGAAGAAATAGATAATCTGAATAGACCAATCACAAGTAAAGAGATTGAAACAGTAAACAAAAGCATCCCCAAAAATAAAAGCCCAGGACCCGACAGGTTTCCTGGAGAATTCTACCAAACTTTCAGAGAGGATTTAATGCCTCCTTCTCAAGCTATTCCAAAAAGTTAGGTAAGACAGAACACTTCCTAACACATTCTACAAGGCCAACATCACTCTAATACCAAAGCCTGAAAAGGACAACATAAAAACGGAAAACCACAGGCCAATATCGCTGATGAACATAGATGCAAAAGTCCTCAACAAAATATTGGCGACCTGAATACAGCAATACATCAAAAAGATCATACATCATGATCAAGTGAGATTTATACCAGGGACACAGGGATGGTTCAACATCTACAAATCAATCTATGTGATACACCACATTAACAAAATGAGGAATAAAAACCACATGATCATCTCGATAGATGCCGAGAAAGCATTTGACAAGATCCAACAGCCATTTATAATAAACACTCTTAACAAAATGGGGATATAAAGAAATTACCTCAACATAATAAAGGCCATATATGACAACCAACAGCCAATATCATACTCAATGGGGAAAAACTGAACACCATCTCTCTGAGAACAGGAACAGAAAAGATGCCCACTATCACCACTCTTATTCAACATAGAATTGAAGGTTTTGCCCAGAGCAATTAGGCAAGATAAAGGAATAAAAAGAATCCAAATAGAGAGTTAAAAAGTGAAACTCTCGCTGTTTGCAGACAACATGACATTATATGTAGAAAACTCTAAAAAATCCATCAGAAAACTATTAGAAATTATTAACAGTTGGAGTAAAGTTGCCGGATACAAAATGAACTTACAAAAATCAGCTGCATTTCTGTTCTCCAATAACGAACTTACAGAAAGAGAGCTCAAGAATACAATTCCATCTATAATCGCAACAAAAAGAATAAAATATCCAGGAATAAATTTAACCAAGGAGGTTAAGGACTTATAAACTGAAAACTATAAGACATTATTGAAAGAAATAGATGATGACATAAAGAAATGGAAGGAGATTCCATGCACATGGATCAGAAGAATAAACATAGTTAAAATGTCCATACTACCCAAAGCAATCTACAGATTCAGTGAAATCCCAATCAAAATCCCAATAACATTCTTCACAGAAATAGAACAAAGAATGCTAAAACTCATATGGGGCAACTAAAGACCCTGAATTGCTGAGGCAATCCTGAGAAAAAAAGAACAAAGCTGGAGGCATCACAATCCCTGACTTCAAAATGTACTACAAAGCCATAGTGATCAAAACAGCATGGTACTGGTACAAAAACAGGCACACGGATCAATGGAACAGAACTGAAAGCCCAAAGATAAAACCGCACATCTACAGACAGCTAATCTTCAACACAGGTGCAAAGAATGTGCAATGGAGAAAAGATAGTTTGTTCAATAAATGGTGTTGGGAAATCTGGACAACCACTTGCGAAAGAATGAAAGTAGACCATTATCTCACACCATACACACAAATAAACTCAAAATGAATCAAAGACTTGAAGATAAATCCTGAAAGCACAAAACTCCTGGAAGATAATATCGATAGCACACTCTCACATCGAACTCAAAAGGATCTTTTCAAATACCATGTTTTCTCAGACAAGGGAAACAAAAGAAAAAACAAACAAATGGGACTTCATCAAACTAAAGAGCTTTTGCAAGGCAAAAGAAACTAGGATCAAAACAAAAAGACAACCCACCAAATGGGAGAACGTATTTGCAAATCATATGTCAGACTAGGGATTAATCTCCATAATACATAAGGAATTCACATAACTGAACAGCAAAAAAACAAACAGCCTGATCAAAAAATGGGCAAAGGATATGAACAGATATTTTTCCAAGGAAGATATACAGATGGCCAATAAGCACATGAAAAGATGTTCAACCGTCACTAATCATCAGGGAAATGCAAATCAAAACTACACTAAGATACTACCTAGCACCTGTTAAAATGGGTATAATTACTAAGACTAAAAATAACAAGTGTTGGAGAGGGTCTGAAGAAAAGGGGGCCCTCATGCACTGCTGGTGGGAATGCTAACTGGGGCAGCCACTATGGAAAACAGTATGGATATTCCTCAAAAAATTAAATTTAGAAATACCATACGACCCAGCTATCCCACTACTGGGTATCTACCCGAACAACTTGAAATCAACAATCCAAAGTAACATATGCAGCCCTATATTCATTGCAGCACTATTCACAATAACTAAGACATGGAAGCGATCCAAGTGCCCCCTGACCAGTGGTTAGATAAAGAAGATGTGGTGTATATATACAATGAAATACTACTCAGCCACAAAAAAGACAAAATCATCCCATTTGCAAGAACATGGATGGACCTGGAGGATATTATGCTAAGTGAAATAGCCAGACTGAGAAAGACAAACACCATATGATTTCACTCATATGTGGAATATAAACAAACACACGGACAAAGAAAACAGCTCAGTGGTTACTAAGGGAAGCGGGGTGGAGTGTGGGCACAGCGGGGGGCAGGGCACGTATATGATGATGGACAAGAAATAATGTACAACTGAAATTTCACAATGATGTAAACTGCTATGAACTCAATAAATAAATAAATATATATATATATCTCATTTAAAAAAATCTATTTCTCCCTGGATCAAAGGCATTCAGTTGAACAAATAGTTGGATTGCCTTGAACATATTTCTTAAGCTTTTCTGAGATATCCTTGTTTAATTCTCAAAACAGCCCCATAAATTATTTGACAAATGAAGTACTGGAGACGTCTAACCATAGAGTTAGTAAGTGAGCATGCAAGTCTGGAACCCAATGCCCTGACTTGCTTCACAGCACTTCGGGGTTTTGTAAAATCCTATTCCCAAAACTCAAGTGATATTTTTTTTCCCCTAAAGTACATCATTTCCAAGGGCAAATCAAAACTCTATTTTGAGTCTTAAGTGCAATAGCAAATGCACTCATTATATGACTTTCAGGTTTATTTGGCAAGTCTGAGATAAGCTGCTCTGGTTGTTTCTGCATTAGCTCTCCCCTGGCGACTGTCTAAAGAGCCGTCATGCAGAGTTTTAATTGAATCTGCCTAACACTCTCCTGGAGATTAAAGGTAAGTGTTTCCAAGAGGAAAGAAAAGTAATAGAAGAGAAGAGCTTAAAGTCAGGTTGTAAGATTTCAAGAGAAAGGAGTAGAACAATCGTGGAGTATTTACGTCTATGACGATAACAGCACAAACCCTACCAAAGAAATACTTAATTCGGGGTTTGTTCTCAGGGAAACTTTCTCAGAGATGGACAGGGGAGATCGAGAGTAGCCATTTAATCATTCACTAAATGTCACCTACAATCATAAAATGAATTTCCAGGAATACTATCATTTAATCTCAGGACTTCAGGCAAGTATAAAATTGTTTAAAGGAAAGAAAAGAAATCATAATTATTTTTAAACTGGATGAACTTTGATTCAATTGGTCAAGGTGGTAGGCTAAAAATTTCTTAGAAGGGAACTTCTCTTCTGTTTAGAACACCTTAACGATATGTATATTTATGAAAGATAATGTCAAATGAGCATAGAGAAGATGAAAGACTTTAAATAAAGAAAAAATTAAAATCTTCAGCATAATAAATTAATAAACAGTCTTCCATTTTCCCTTGGCAGACAAGGAAGACTGGGATTTTCTCATATCTTTGAATATTTTTCCTATTCCAATTACTCTCTTCCCGTTTTTAGGTTCACTGACAACAGATATATATGTATATCCTTTGTTTGCATTCCTTAGTAGAATATATCGTATAATCATTTTTATTCCATTGCTCTATTTCATCTCTGAGATTATATGTTCACCATGAAAATTTCAGTCATGTATATTTTCATTTTTAGTTGCTTCTAAATGTAGCTTTAATCTCTACAATATGCTTTCCTGTTTGGGGAGATATTATTTATATACAATAAAATGGACCAATGTTCCATGTACAGTTTGATGAATCTCATCGATTATATTCAGCCATGTAACTATCATCCAACTGAAGATATAGGACAATTCTCTCTGCTCCCATAATTCCCTTATGCCGCATCTTAAGATGCTGTGGGATGTTTCCTTCATCATTCTTAGAATCCATTTTGTCTAGCTGTTAAGGTTTACTGTGTCTTAAGTACTTCTGAGGTTTTGACAAAATACCCAATAGTCACATCTTTGATCTTTACCCTGAGGCAATTTCTTACCCTGAGAAGATTTTCCAATCTTGACAGATTGAGGATTAATTTTATTTTCCAATGAAGCAAGTTCTGGGCCTTATTTCCTCTAAATTCTGCTAGGAAACTGAACGATCACCTCTTTACTTCCTCTCTTCTCATATTTTATTGTGTATAGCTAAGAGAAGCCAACTGATAAATGCCATATTTCGCCTGGTAATCTCCTTAGCCACAATCACAAACTTATTAAGCATATCCCCTAGTTTCCATCTTACTTCAGGAAACAGTTTTGTCAACATTTTAACTAATATGTAAGACAAGTCACCATTTTTCAAACCTTTGACAATAAATTCATTATTTCCCCATCTTGACACTTTTTCAGCCACTGATTGCTAACTGGCACCAAAACCAAGGCCACATATTTTAGGTTTTGTTACAGCAGTACCCCACTTTTAGGACCAATTTCTGTATCAGCTATCTCATGCTACATATTAAACAATTCTACTACTTAGTGCCTGAAAACCACAACCATTCTACCTGTGTGTTATACTGGGAACCAACAATTTGGGCTGAGCTCAGCTCAGTGGTTCTTCTGCTGATCTTCCCTGGGACAATTCATGTGACTGGACTGATTGGAGCTGGGTATCTAAGATGACCTTACTCGTATGATTCACATTTTTGGTGGTTGGTGCTGGCCATCTGCTGCATCTCTGTCTCCAGCTCATCACTCATTCTCAAGGAGGCCAGTCCAGGCAAAGTTCTTGACCTAGGGTCAAAAGTCTCACAGAATCACTTCCAGCACACTTCATTAGTCAAAGAAAGCAAGTCACAAGGCCAGCTTAGATTCAAGAGGTAGAAAATAACTCCACCTTTGATGGCAGGAAGAATAATTTCACACCACAAAAAGAGCATTCACACAGTGACATAAAGAATTATTGCAGTCAACCTTTGCAAACAATCCACTGCTTCCCACAAATGTCCATGTATTGCGTTTTCATTATCGTTCAGATCAAAGTGTTTTCCAATTTCCCTTTTGATCTCCTTTTTGACTGTTATGTTTAGAATAAATGTTGCTTAATTTACAATATTTGGGGATTTTCTAGTCATTACATTTTATCGATTTCCAATTAAATTTCTCTGTCATCAAAGAACGTATGTGGTATAATTCCAATTCTTTGAAATTTATAGAGACTTGTTTTATGACCTTGCATATGGTCTATTTTGGTGAACACACAAAGTGCACATGAAAAGAATGTATATTCTGTCCTTATTGGGTTTAATGTTCTATAAACATCAATTAGGTCAAATTAGTTGATAGTGATATTCAAATCTTCTCTTTACTTACTGATACCTTGTCTACTGGTTCTATCAATTATTCAGAGAATGTATTACTCAAGATTCTCCAGAGAAAAAGAACCAATAGGATACATATATAAAGAGATTTATTATGAAGAATTGGCTCACACAATTATAGAGGCTGAGAAGTCCCATGATCTGCATCTGCAAGCTACAGACCCCGGAAAGCCTATGGTTTAGTTCCAGTCTGAGTCTGAAGGCCTGGGAACCAGGAGTGCTGATGGTGTAAGACCCAGTCCAATGTTAGGAGATCGATGTCCCAGCTCAAGGAGTCAGGCAGAGAAAGTGAGGTCTTCCTTCTTCGACCTTTTGTTCTATTCAGGCACTCAGGGGATTGGATGATGCCCACCCACAGTGAGGAAGACAATCTGCTTTATCCAGCCCACCATTCGAATGATAATCTCTTCTAAAAACATCCTCAAAGACACACCCAGGAAAAGTTTTTAATCAGATATCTGGGCACTTCAGAATTTTAATTAAGATACTGTCTTAATCACTCTTTTACTAAATCTGTTTTTCCCTTGGTCTGGGGATGTGTCTACGTAGTTTTATGTGTTTAAGAAGTCAATGTAGGTCAATCCACGTGCTCTCTAGGCTATCTAGAAATATCTCTTTATCACTTTGCTCCTTCCTCCAACATTTTCCCTTAACTAGGAGCTAGAGCTCAGATATAAGAAATGATTTGTCATCGTGTTTCCCCTTTTCGTTTGGATCTTTGTTCTATTCTCTGGATTTCCATCCATCTCTGTGGAACACATCACTTTAACCAAATAATAGTTAGATAGCCCTTTCAAGACTGTAACATTTACTTTTACTGTTTTCTGCTAAAGATCAGAGAAGACAGGTTAGCACTAAGCATGATCTTTCTCATTTTAGTCCACATTCCATATTATTGGGCAGGTTTGTGACAAAGTTTGGGGTATAGGAATTCAGCCATTTTATTTTTCATTGAAAATGAAGAGGCATTTCAATCCTTTCCCCACCCTCTCTCACATATGGGTTTTGTTTCTTTGACAGTTTCTGAATGAATGAAATGGAGACAAAATGTCTTTTATAACCAATTTTTAACTAGAAGTTCTTTCTTCAAACAGACATATAATATTTAACTTGCAACTGAAAACGAGCCAAGGATGTGACTCAATTAGGTTGCATTTCCAGAATATATATGTTTTGACACTTCTCACCCAAACAATTTAGTCTGGAAAACTTCTTGATGCCAATGTATCATCCAGCGTTACTCTGCAGCTTTCTAGAAATCAGGTCCCAAAGTAAGCTAAATTACAACTGAGAACTGGGAATCCATTTCCTTTCAGAAATTATTCACAAGAAGAAACAAAGATTAGGTTGTTTTAAGCAACTTCATGTCTCCAGCATGTCGCTGTTGGAACCGCCATTAGCACTGCAATCAGGGTCTATAAAACCTGTGAAATCAGTTCCCAATTAGTAGAGTTGAGTTGAAAGTAATAAACTGTTACATAATTAGACATTCTAAGTCCATACCTCGATTTAGCATTTCACAGAGTCATATGTACCCCATGAAGCATTTTTTAAAATCACACAGTAATAATCTAATTCATCTACGAGTGATTTCTCCACATGTGCACCCAGTAATACATCCCCGCACTGAGAAATACTTTCCCCAGCGTTTACTAAATACACATGAAGCATCTCCCATGTGAGGGGAGGAGCACTAGGGTGAAAGCAATAGAGCTCAAGTCCATATTTTCAATTTAGCATTAGATAGATTCCTATTTATACCCCCCAATTTAGCAGACAAAGGAGAACTCTAAAAGTTTCCAGTCTGCAATGAAGCAACTATAACTAAATATTTTTAGGTGTGGAGGATCATTCTTATTGGAGAGAAAACAAAAGTTTTTAAAACAGTCTAAGAATTCTATTTCAAATCAGCTTTGGCAAGTAGAGGCCAACTAATTAACTCTCAATGAATTCGCTTCATATAAAATAAAGTTGATAATAAAGAAATCATTAAATCTCCATTTCCAAGAAGCCTGTCTGTGTGTCCACCACCTTCACCCCTCTAGTCACTGCCAGATGGATGTCAGCAAAGAAAACAAAACGTTTCTCAGCGAAAATGAGTTGGGGGCAGGGAGCAGAGGTACCTACAGTCTATATAACGCTTATATAAACATTGATCTCTAAACTTCTGCCCTTTCTAACCTTGGAAAGGTTGAGATCCCTGTAACTCAAAAGGAAACTATAGGAACAACATAACCCTTAAGAGCGTGCTAGTCTGCATTAACCAGCTATATCCATTCAAGACTGATTTCCATGCCAGGACAAACAAAAATACGTATTGAGGAGAAAATGCCACAGTTCTCACATCAGGAATTTACAGTCCCAACTGAACAATTCAACTATTGGCCTAAGGAAGAGTCCTTTTAAAATAGTCACTTCGAAAAGGCCCCGAAAATTGATTTTAACTAATTACTTCTCAATTTCTTCATCTCGTACCAAATAGCGTCAGGTCCCTATAGACAAATATGGCTACAGATTAAAAAAGAGAAAAAGATAACTTTTCATAAGCTCATTTTCATCTCATTCTACAACCTGCTCATAGAGACCAGAGATAAATTAAAATTTGTCCTCCGCTTATCTGGTCACGGCCCAGTTTCTCTGATATGCATAAGCAGCACATGCACTAGAGAAAAGATCCTGCTTCTGGCTGCTGTTAGAGTTTATCACCATTGTTGTATATGTGCTCATGTCAAGCTAAAGACAGTTCACAGCACAATCTTCAAGACCTAAGACTTTTAAAGACACCTGTAAAATCAATTTTTCCTTTCTAATTCTCCCCTACTAGGAGGGGTCTTTGTTTCTTCCTCAATTTGAATTCTGCTGAGAGCTCTAAGCCATGGTCAGTCCAAGCCGCGGTTCTTCCCTTTCTTCTAGGCCACTTGAATCATCCGTCCTTAACCTTCTACCTCCCTAGGAGCAACTTTCATACTCCAGAGAATCAGAGGGTATAGCAAGTCCGGTTCACAGTGAAAGAACTTCATCAAAAGGTAGATCTCAACGGAGGAAGGAAAACCTCTTCTTCCTTAATGTCCATCAAATCTAGCATGGCACACTTCCCATCAGCATTTCTGTTGCTGGTTTTATTCTCAGCAAAATCTATCCTGAAACAATTTGTGTCCAGTTCTAGCCAGAATACAAAGGAATTGGGTACACACTGTAATATTAGAACAACTCTTCTTCAAACAAGAAGTACTTCCCTTTGTTTATATACTACCTAATGCAAAGAAAAGCATTGACCCTTTTCAGTTGAAATAAAAAGATCTCAGAACACTTACTGTGCCAGAAGCATAAGGCACAGCAACAGAAATGAGTCCCAACTTGTACTGGCTCAGACAAGCCACTATTTCTTACAAGCTGTGGCATAGTGATCAATAAGTTTAACATCCAGATCTCAGAATGCAGCCAAGAAAAACAAAGCTCAGAAGCTAAAGCTCTGACGGTGAGGTATGTTAATATTGACTTCTATGGCCAGTGAGTCCCAAAAACCACAGCAGTGTCTCTGCTTAAGCCTAAGGTACAGAGCAGGGATCCTAACACCAAAACACCCTTGAAGACTTCCTCATTTGTCGTGCTAAGCATTTCGAGCAATTATTCTTCTAATCGGAAGTTTAGGCAGAGAATGGAGAAATCTGTTATTGGCATAATGCTAGAGAACAAAAAGTATGTGTCAGCTGTAATGTTTTTGCTGCTGCAGTTGAGATAAGGAAGAGTCAGTACAGGCAAGAAATTAAGATTACTGAAAAAGAAAACAGCTCTCTCTTGCTCTCGCTCTCTCTCCATATATATATATATATATATATATATATATATATAAACACATAAATGCTTATATGGGTATTTATGCATATACTTATATATATTGTGTTGGTCTTTTCAGGCTGTTGTAACAGAATACCATAGACTGGGTAGCTTTTAAGCAACAGAAATTTATTTCTCACAGTTCTGGAAGCTGAAAAGTCCGAAATCAAGGTGCTGGCAAATTCAGTGTCTGGTGAGAGCCCACTGCCCGGTTCATAAACAGCTGTCTTCTTGCTGAGTCCCCACATGGCTGAAGGGACAAGGGAGCTCTCTGAGTTCTCTGTTATAAGGGCACTAATCCCAGTCACGAGTAATCCCATCCTCACGACTTAATCACCTCCCAGAGGCCCCACCTCCAAATACCACCACACTGGGGGTTAGATTTCAACATGAGAATTCTGGGGACACAAACATTCAGTCTATAGCAATAGTTATATATACGTATGTATTTTAATTACCCAGGTAAACTGTGACTGCATATTAAAGCATTTAAATATTTCAGGTAAGATCAAAATTCCCCTTGAGTAATGCCTCCTCCTGGGCCCCTCCGGTCACTCCCCAGGGATAACCCCTATTCTTGCAGCTTCCACTCTCACCCTCTTGTAACCCTGCACCTCAATGTTATGAACAAGCTCAGTCCAACTTACGAGAGGATGAGAGATCGTGTGAAGGAGAACCAAGGAGTCTCAGCCACCATCCAGCGCCCACTGCCACACATCTGAGTGAGGACAACTCAGACCCTCCAGCCACAGTGGGGCCTTTAGCTTGAATGATCCCAGGTAAAACCAGGACAAGACCCTTGCAGACTGCCAGCCTACCGATAATGAGAAATAATAAACCACTGCGTTAGGCCATCAGGGTTCAGATTGGTTTGTTATACAGCAAGGGTCTTGGGAATCGCAGTGTGCTTTACAGCAGGAATGAAGAGCATCGATTAACACAATGAGTTTTTTGGAGTTTTTTTTTTTTTTGAGGGAGATTAGCCCTGAGCTAACATCTGCCACCAATCCTCCTCTTTTTGCTGAGGAAGACTGGCCCTGAGCTAACATCTGTGCTTATCTTCCTCTACTTTATACGTGGGATGCCTGCCACAGCATGGCTTGCCACAGTATGGCTTGCCATGTCCACACCCGGGATCCGAACTGAAGAACACTGGGCCATGAAAGCGGAAGGTGCGAACTTAACTGCTGCGCTACTGGGCCAGCCCCAACACAATGAGTTTTTTAATCAGAGGTTATTTAAAAGAGCTTCTACTCTGGCTCACAACTGATAAACTCCAATTTCCCTTGGTAACAACACTGTATTATTTCTCATTTTTTGTATATGTAAGACATACCCAAAAAAGTATATAAAACTTAAAAGTACAGCTTTACAAAGTGACACACATATAACCTCTACCCAGGTCAAAAAAATAGAACATTGGCAGAACCCCAGAAGTCTCTATAATATAACCCTTTGTTCCCCAAAATCAGCCATGATATTCTCTCCAGCATTATAATATGATTTTGCCTGTTGCCAAACTTTATGTAAATGGCATCTTAAACTATAATTTTGTTTTATTTCCTTTCCTTAATATTATGTTTTTGAGATTAATCCATTGTAGTTTGTCATAGAAGATCATTTTTCTCTCTGCTGTATATTATTTCTTTGTAAGAGTATAACTCAATTTATATGTCCATTCATTGTTGATAGAAATGGGGTTGTTTCTAGCTTTTTGGATATTATGAATAATTCTGAGATAAGTATTTCTGCAATATCTTTTTGTGAACATGGGTTTGAGTTTCAGTTGGATTTTTACCTCGCAGTGAAATCTCTGGGTCATTGGGTTTGCTCAGCTTTAGCAGATATTGTCAAACTGCAGGACTACCTACATAACTTTCTGGTACCAGTGATATGTGAAAATTCAGAGCCCCTTGTTCAAAAATTACTAATAATTCCAAGACATAAACAGTAAACCTTTAAAACAGGCCTGGGGCTCTTCCAAGCACAGGGCCCTCTGACTGCGAAGGTTACTCAGCAGTGAAGTGGGTCCTGCCAAAATGTTTCCCAAGGTGGTTGCACCAATTTATGCACCCCAGAGCTTTTTCACGTCATTTGGATTCATGGAATTGTGAGACTTTTAAGAAGGCTGAATATTTTATGATTTTATGATTGTAAGAGCAGAATTCCATCTCAGGAGAAAGCCATTTGGGAAAATCCCTTGTTTGATAAAGCTTATAGGGTAAAGGGAGAGATTCTGAAGGAAAAACCAAGGCAACCAAAATGAATACTGGATGTTATTCATGGGACAATGTGAGGAACATATTTCTTTCTGAGTGGAGTAGGAGAGGTGAGAGGGAAGAGATGGGGAAGGGAAAGAAGAGAGGACGGCCTGAGTTTGGGGGGTGAAAAATGCCCATTGTCAGACTTTTATTAAGAAAAATTTGTAATATTCAATTTTAATTTTTTGCATTTCCAAATTGTAAGCATTTTTTTCCACCAATAAATTTTCAGGATTAAATGAGGTTAGTTTCTTTATAGATATTAATAAGCAATGTGCCATATTTTAAAAATGCCTCTGTGGAAACAAAATTGGATAGCATAGAAACAAAAATCCAGCAGAGGCAGTAAATTAGAATCAGAGGTGCCCACATGTCCATATGCCCTGGAATTTTTGGAAGAGCTTAGCCCTTTACAAAGCAAAAAATGTGGGTTTCAGCTAATTTTATTTAACAGAAGGATCCATAAGCACTATATATAACTAGTAGTTATTTCCATATCAATTGACAGCCATTATACAGACTGCACTGGTTCTCCTCTAAATCAATGTAACCTGAAAGGAAAACAGAAGTTTCCCTTCTTGTCAAAATAGAACAGCAACCATCTTTAACACTCAAGGGTTCCAGTACACCAGTAGACACTGGGACAGCCCGTAGTAGCGGCAGCATTTCTGCACAAACATGGCAAAACGAAATGGAGAGAATAAAGTGACAAGTGGGATAAGATGGTGTCAACCATAAGTATCAGTTTCATCAGTGGGGACCAAAGCAGGATGGGGGGAAATGACTCATTCCGTGTAGTGATTAACCAAATTTGATGCAAAGTAATCCAGTCCCCTGTGTGTGACTTAGAGGTGAGGGGCGGAAGAGCGGAGGGATTTTTTCAGAGACCTGGGTTCCTCAAGAGCAAGTAAGAGCAAAAGCCGCTAGAACACAAGTTATAGAAATTTTAGGAGCTCCAAAAGCTTCAGGTTATTCTTTATCTGCTGTCGTAGGTTGATTGTGTGCATATGGCCCGGCTAGAGTTTTGACCTCTACAAACACATCAACCACACGTGCCTTGTTTCACTTATCTTTATATCCTTGGCCTTTAGCACAGCACCTGGCACATATTAGTCACTTAATAATGATTGGTAATGACCTCACATATGAACTAAATGAGGTGACTGATGACCTTTTATTAAAAAAATCACAGTAAATTCTTCCACCAATGAAAGTTATTCGAAAGCCTATCAAAATGAACAAGTGAGAAGGTAGAAAAGTTATCCAGAAACTAAAATCATAGTTTATCAAGAGCCAAGTGTAAAAAACAAATCTAGGCTCCACTGGTTAGAGAGATGAATTTCAAGCCAGTGAGAAGATTATCAGAACCACAGGAACAGAAAAATGTATCCATGGAGAGACATTGTATTTTTATGAAAAACAACAAGGAGAACGGATTAGCAAGAACTGTAAGTAGGACCTTGGGCAAATAATCTATAAAAATCACAAACCTGGATCACCCTCGCTGTGAGCTTTTCTGCTTGTTCTGGGACACTGAACACTCCCGCGAGAAGACAGAGAGCTATTCAGACCTGGCACATTACAAATTCCTGCAGTCTAACTTCAAAGGGACCCTCGGATTCAGCAATCCTATAACCACAACCAGGTCTGCTCCTTTCAGCAAGGAGTTCAAAACTTCTCTTTTCTCAGCTCTCACCTGCCCCTCTCTCTCCCTCTCCCTTGGCAAATGACTTCTCCAATTTTAATGGAAAATTGAGGCACGGGGCCCATCAAGTTCTTGTCTTTTATCAATCCCTGTTCTCATCTTAGTGCATATCTATCTCTATGTCTCTTTCCTTTCCAAAGAAAATTGTTTTTGAGGAAGATTAGCCCTGAGCTAACATCTGCTGCCAATCCTCTTCTTTTTGCTGAGGAAGACCGGCCCTGAGCTAACATCTGTACCCATCTTCCTCTACTTTATATGCGGGTGCCATGTCCGCACCAGGGATCCAAACTGGCAAACCCCAGGCCGCTGAAGCGGAACATGCGAACTTAACCACTGCACCACCAGGCCAGCCCCCTTTCCTTTCCAAAATTTTAACAGAAGATGATTCTCTCCTTTCTCCAAAGATTACTCATCATGTATGTGTCTGTGGACCTTGAATCTCATACTTACCAGCCATCTCCCCAGCATCTTTTCCACTCTACTCCATTCCTACACTTTTTATGATTTCCAATTTGCAAATGTACAGCCTAACTTTAAAACAAAACATAATAAAACAAAAACTTTCTATCGACTCTGTTCACCTTCCAAGTCTTGTGAAATTTCTCTGAACTACCAAATTTTCCCAGGTGATCTTTGCCTGATGATATTTTTCTTTACCCCAACTTACATCTTTAACTCCTTCAAAAGGACTTAAGGGTTTCTCTCCTATCTGTCTTTCAAATCCACCTTCCTCACTTACTTTATCATTTTTGATAAATGATTTATTCTTTCAAACCAAAACCATTAAGGTTATCTTGCCAGTTTCTTCTAAATCTTTTTACCTCACAACCCATCAGTCACCGAGTCCTGTCAATTCTTTCTTGACATTGACTTTTAGATTTGTCTCTTGTTCTTCATTGCCTGAATTCCTCACCATTTATGCTTGGGATACTGAAATTGCCTACTAGCTAGTTATACAAGCCAGGAAACGCTGCATCAATAAATGATCCCAAAATTGCAATGGCTAACAGTAAGAAAGTTCTATTTCTAGCATAAGATATGGGTTGTCATGGGACTCTGCTTCATGCTTCTTTACTCTGAGATTCACATTGATGGAGCACCCTTGTCTAAAAAATTGCCAGCCTCATAGCAAAGAGAAAAGAGAGCGTGACAAACCACAATTCAGCTCTTAAATCTTCTGCTTAGCAGTGGCACTCATCACATTTTATTGCTTCCAAATAGCACATTCCCTTCTGTCTTCATGCTTTTCTCTCCGTCTCCCACCCCACCCCAACCAGCACTCCCACTTCAAACCTACACACGCTTCAACATTCTCAGAAGATACCTTCTTGGATACTTC
Organism: Equus caballus; assembly: GCF_041296265.1. Classification (NCBI taxonomy): domain Eukaryota; kingdom Metazoa; phylum Chordata; class Mammalia; order Perissodactyla; family Equidae; genus Equus; species Equus caballus. The sequence continues at coordinate 23,478,335 of NC_091709.1, read as the reverse complement.
AAAACATTCCAGATCTGGGCCGACCCGGTGGTGCAGCAGTTAAATTCACATATCCCACTTCAGCGACCCAGGGTTTGCCTGTTTGGATCCCAGGTGCAGACCTACGTGCTGCTTGTCGAGCCATGCTGTGCTAGGCATCCCACATATAAAGTAGAGGAAGATGGGCACAGATGTTAGCTCAGGGCCAGTCTTCCTCAGCAAAAAAGAGGAGGATTGGTGGCAGATGATAGCTCAGAGCTAATCTTCCTCAAAAAAAAAAAAGAAAAAGGAAGAAAAAAACATTCTAGATCCTTCTCCAATAATCCCTTCCCTAATTATTGTCTATACTACATCCTTAGAGATTTAATACATCAGTGTACAACGTTAACATAAATATGGCTAGTTTGCACATTAATTGCATTTATATATCTAATTTCTCCAACTATATTGTCTGTATTTTGTGATCAAGAATAATTCTTAATAACTGCCATTTAAGTTCTTGATTTTTCCCTATTTCCAAACAATCCAGAATGTCTCTGATATAAAGAAATTCTAGTTTCTGTAAGGCACTCGTGAAATGGTCCTGCCCCTAACCAGAGTGAGTTTGGTGGGAATACAGAGGAAATACAGAGAAATGAAAGGTCAATGTGGTTAAGAGTGTTAGTTCCAGGGATGGACTACCTGACTTCAAATCCGTGGTTCCACCACTTACAAACTGGGGTGACCATTAGCAAGTTACTTAAACTTTTTTTTGCTACATTATTTCGTATTTGATGATTACATTAATATGAGTATAACATATGGTTGTTTTCATGAATAAATGAGTAAATACATGAAAAGTGCTTATAAAATTGACTGGCACATATTAAGAGATCAATAAAGATTAGTTGGTGTTGCTGTTACTGTTAGTGGGTGGTCTAAAATCTCAATAGAGCTTTGTGGTTTTCTACTTTCCTGGCCACCAAGAATAAAGTATATGAGGAAATTCATATTCTCTAGGTGCATTTGCAAATCTGGTATCAGGAAATATTCCTAAAATATACCAAATTATTATTATATTTCTTTCATTCCCCTTAGCACTGAGGGCTGCCCAAGTCCCACACGAGTTGTTCAACAAATATTTGTTGATTGGCATAACCTCTCATCTCTCAGCTTCCAGATCTTAAAATAGGAATGCTACCTGAGGTACTTAAATTACAAAGCTATTTTAAATATACACTTTTGAATTTGTTTTCAAAAACATCTGCATAAAAATTTCTTTTGATGACAGTGAAAGAGGGAAATGGGATATTTGGGGTGAAGGAAGAAAGCAAAAAGAAAAGATTATATAAATTTTACTATTCAACATTATAAAATGTAGCAGTAATATGAAGAATTTTTTTATGAAGAAAGTGTTATAACAATAAAAATTGAGACCAAATAATATGACATTCTTGCTTTCCAGTTAGAAAAGCAAAAAATGACACTGCAAGAAATAAAAATCAACTTCATGGAACAGGTTGAATCTACAGAGAGAAAGGAAGAAAGGATCATGGTTGAGAATAAGCCCAAGTTTAAAACATTTATGAAAACAATCTCTACCTAAAATCTGGAAAATTTAGAGAACAACAGCTGGGAGGTGGGAACAAGGAAGAGAAAGAAAGGGAAAGAGAGAGAGAGGGAAAAACGAATGAACCCGATATTAACGAAATAGCTCCCCATTGTCATTTACCAAATTAGGTGCTGAAATATCCTAACTTCAGAGCTTTAAGAAGTTACTTTTCCTATTCTCAGCATTTCGTGGTACACTTTCATCCATGTATTCTATTTTATTTTACTTGTTTGTACTTTTCTACAAGAAAGTAACTTTTCAAATATGTCATTAAAATGGTAAATTTGCAACTTCAAGGGAAATCGTTTAGAATTGATGAATTATTAATGATAATATTCATATCATAAAAATACACAATTGAAACCTGGCAAAAACATTAGTTTGATATATAAAAATATCCTATGTCTGTTTCTGCAATATATGTTCATTTGAAAAAAAATGTTGCTTCTGTAGTGGATTTCCATTTGGAAGAAGTAAAATGTTCTTTACTGAATGTGTTGGCTTTCTAGTAAAGGGTATATTTCCTTCCAACAACCCATTACTTACCAGTGTTTGATGTTAGAAGAAGCTCCTTACTGAAAAATAAAATTGTACCATCACTGAATCTTATCTTTTATTTTAAGTGGATTTCTAGTGACTATGATAACATACAGGGGATCCAGGTTGGAATCTATCACTAATACTGTCTTACAACGGAAATAGAGGCACAGAGTTATTCTTTCTAAGCCTCCTTTCTTGAAATAGATCATAATACATGTTTGAAAATATAACTCAGCACAGTAACTAATATTCACAGTTCAGAGGTAAACAAGTTGCACTGTCCTTTGTGCACGGCAAACAATCCTCCTGTCACTGTTATTCCACAGGCTCTTGGTGGTTTCCACAGAATGGAAATGGAAAGAGGTAATTTTCTGAGAACTTGACTATCCTTTCATTAGTCTCCTACTCAATGATGTTATATAGTTTATCTTTTTCTATAGCTTCAATTCCAAAAACTTTTCTATTATGGGCCCAGGATTACTTTTCCAACTTTGACCCTTACTATTACCCAATTTATAATTCTGCTTTAGTCTCTTTTTTGAATATAGCATGCTCATCACTTCTACATTTTGATACAGGCTGTTTGTCCTAGCACGCCCTCCCTTTCTCTCTGTATCTGAACCCTACCTGCACTCTTGGAGTCAGCTCAAGGCCCCCTTTCTGTGTGTAGTCTTCCCTAGCGTCCCAAACTCATATTGACCTCCCCTTCCTCAGAGCCTTTTAATCCTGGGGCATGCCACTCACTCATTTGCGTTAGTGATCTATATCTTTTATGGTTACGATGTTTTCATGTGGGCTAGTCTTGGAACTCCAGGGAGATTATAAATTCATTGAGGACAGACGTATAGTTTATTCTTCTTTGTACACTGTGTGGTAAATTGCAATATAGGACTAGCAGGAGGGTTTGCAAAGAAGGGCTTGATAAATATGAATGTTAATTCTCACAAGACCTTTAAAGAGTTGAAAGATGAGAACAGCCCCTCAAATTCAAACTTCAAGTTCATTCATGGTGGCCACTGTGCCGTTGAACCTGTTTTGACCCCTGTTCAACCTATTCAGCGTAGTGTAATGAAGAATCATCACATACATCTACCTGGATCTAACTGCACTCTTTTCAATAACAATAAGCTAAATTTTCCCTCACCAAGTTAGCGTCACAAAAAGGAAGGCAGTTTCTACACTCTGCTTTGGACAGGTGGAAGAGCAGCTACATCTTTTATTCTTCCTTTTAAGTCTTTATTCATTCATTGAACAACTAATTATTGAAAGCCTACTATATACAAAGGATAAACTTGCTAAGGACCAGACTGCTACCATTCTATGATCCATTCCTTTATGTCTTGAAAATCTTCCAAACTTCACAAATCATCTATTAAATGCAAATACACCAGAGAGAAGAAACATTTTGAACCACCATCAGGTAATACCTTTACCGGGATCACTGGACTGCCTTCTGGGTACCAGAATGCCGCCTGGAGAGCCAGAAACAGAGAACGTACTAAAAGAAGATGTGGTAGGTGCTAACAACAAACCTCACCTATAATCTGGTCTAGGAAATGACCAAAGCCCCTTCTATAGAGGTGGGCAGGGGTGTGTTCAATTCTTTCCCATTTCCTTATTTTCCTGGGGCCAATCTTTAAGTTTCTTCACTCAGATAAATCTTTTTTTAGTATTTTTCTACCTGGGATAGATAATAGAAAGAAAAAACATTTCCAAAATGGCCACAATAAAGTCAAGCACAACCATCATCTGGTCACAAATCAAGTAATTAAGGGAAAAAAATAAGCTCTTACTTCTTTGTTATCCAGAGTAGCTTACTTAAACATTTGGCCTCATTTAAACAATGCATTTTGAGGCCCCAAGCAAGTGTAGCTCTTTTGTTTAACCTAAAATGAAAAGGAACATATTTTTTTCGTTTCGCAAAGGAAAGGCTAAACTTTCATAAAAAGGCAATACAAATATCAGCAGACGTTATGTTTAATTAGTTGGACTTATATGATTGATCAGGTCAAAGAATGTCTGTGAACCTGCTTTTTAGCGTTTTCATGCTGATTTCGAGAACTGAGCTGTGCAGTTTTGCTGCCCTCTTGAGGTGAGTCAGGAATCATTACAGCTACTAATTGGACACGGTGATATTCTCCTTACATTATGCTTATTGAAACTGATTAAATTACTGACTATATTAATCAAGCCACAAATTAAAATAATTATTGCAATACAAAATGTCTTCTAACATCTCAAAGAACTTATAATCACTACAATATTAAATTTCCAAATTAACCCATACAAGTTATTGGGTCTACTACTTATCATTTATGGATAATTAACGTGGAATAATCATTTACCCAAAAGCATTCAGAAAGCATGTTACCCACTTATAGTCCTGAATTATCTGTATAAAATGCACTGAATAAAATTACCCCAAAAGAAAAAGTTAACCCAAAAAAAGAGAGGAATCTTCAATTTCATTATACATAAATTTATTCCTTTGTTTGCAGGTGAATTTAAAATTTGTGGATATTTTGCTGGAAATATTGCCGTTTCTACAATTTAAATCTTTCTCCCAAATCACAATATTAGAGAAGCAAATCATATAACCAGTAGTTCCCAGTTTATTTATTCAACAAGATTTTTTCAGAACCTTCAATGCGCTCTTTCTGAATTATGCCAAAGGTCAGTTGAGAAACTGATGAATTATTTAATTCTCCTCTGACTGCCCTATGATTCTCCTTCAGGTATTCCAAGTGTATGACCAGATTTACACTCAGCATGAAAGTCACCTCTCAGAAAACTGGCCTGGGGGCATTCACCCTCACTCCTTCTCCACCTCAACAATCAAACTATTAATAATTATTCAGAACTCTCTGCCTGCACAGTTTGAAATTTCTAATATTTTTAACTAGAGGAATTGGAAGTCAGCTTCCAGAATTTCTTCCGCGGTCACTACTCGGGATCCCTGAGTTGAATTAAGTGCCGAGTGACCACTAGAGGTCGCATGGGGCGGGCTGTCCTGAGGCTGCCCCTCTGCAGGACGGAGTAAACATCAAACCTGGACTATCTTCATGGCTTTCCTTTCCTTTCTTTCACCCCACCCAGGTACCAAGTGCCCCCTCCCTTCAGTTTGGTTGCCCAAATCTCCCACTAATACACTCTTTACTCCAGACTTCCCAGGCTCTTAGGCTCCAGACTACTCTTTTCATATCCTACCCCTAGAATGTCTTAATCCTGAGTCCCACTTGTAGATGGGGACCTGCTTGATAAGGTGGTATCAAATTGTACTAAGTACTTCAAACCATGGGCTTCATGAGTGATAATTGATTGATGTCTTTGTCTTCTTGTGGAGCTTTTTTTTTTTTTTTAAGATTTTATTTTTTCCTTTTTCTTCCTAAAGCCCCCCGGTACATAGTTGTATATTCTTTGTTGTGGGTCCTGCTAGTTGTGGCATGTGGGACGCTGCCTCAGCGTGGTTTGATGAGCAGTGTCATGTCCGCGCCCAGGATTCGAACCAACAAAACACTGGGCCGCCTGCAGCGGAGCGCGCGAACTTAACTGCTCGGCCACGGGGCCAGCCCCTTGTGGAGCATTTTTTTAGCAGAGCCAAAGAAGGAAGATCTTCATGGCCAGAGAGTGCTTAAGAGTACACCTAGTTGATTTTGTAAGATGGTGTACAAAAAGGAAAACCAGACTTCTAGTTTGCTCTCTGGACTCATTAATTTCCACCCTGGAATAAATATCCAGGAAGTATTATGGTTTTTCTTTTCCCTTTTTTTTTTTCCTTTTGGTCTTGCTCACCTAAAAAGTCCTCCAGCCTAGCTCCATTTCAAGTTACAACTTCTTCCCTCTCCCAGCTCCAACATGCTTCAGGCGTGGATGCCTGAAGTAGGTGAGTAGGATGAAGTTGGCTCCTTCTCTCATCCTTGCTCACCCCTCTCTTGCTAGGTCAGGCCCAGGGTACAGTTGTGATCTTGTACCATTGCCCTCTGGTCTCCAAGGCTGATTCTTTTCTAAAGGGTTTTTGGGGCAGGCCCTCAGAGACCCTCTCATCGGGGTCCATCAGCTGCCTCTCCTCCAGCAGACTGCTTACTATTCTTCCCTCCTCAGCCCCTGGGCTTCTGACTGCCCATTCTTCTCCTCATGCTTCCCTTCACCACTCACAGCGATACTCCAGCCTAGGATGCAGAATGCTGTAGTAACTTCCCTATGGGATGACCTTTAACCCACGAGAGACAGTAGACATGAGTGAGCTGGCAGATCAGTTTCCTCTCCAATCCTCCTGATGGCTTATTCTGAGGCACAACTTTTCTTTAGAACCATGGAGCAGCGGCCCACTTGGTTTATCACCTTGAATCTGCTTCTTATCCTCCTCTGTCTCACTTCTTTCCTTCACTCTCGCTGCACTGGGATGTGCCTCCTAATTATCACCTCAATATTGCCTAAGACTCCTTTTTTTTTAATTGGACCTGAACTAGGAAACCAGAAATAGCAGCATATTTGATAAATTTTCCTTTGTTGTGGAATGAATCCAAACAATCAATTTCCATTTTATCTGGAAAAAGAATAGAAATTTGGGGTTTGCATTGAGATAATTTGGTAAGGCACTAAAAGTTTCTTACTGATCACAGTATGATTAATTTAGACATTTTCTGCATACCTCCTGCACCAGCCTAGTCCAGATCAACATAATCTCTTGCCTAGACCTGCACCACAAATTCCTAGCTGGTTTCCCTGACTCTCGCCTTTACCTCCTTCAACCAATCTCCCTACTGCTGCCAGGATGACTGCAGCAGGACATACTACCTGCCTTTAGGGCCTTTGTTAAAGAGGCACCTCTCTCCTCTAGACTCCTCAGGCATGAACCAAAATATGACTCCCTCTGTCTCTCAAACTCCACAAGACCCAAGCGATCCTAGACCCCTTCCCCTCTTCCAAAGAAAGGGAGAGGACGAATAGTACACTGACAACACTCTCTTAAAACTTAAGTGCATTTCTCATTTAACTCTTACAACAACCATGTAAGGAAAGTATTATTAAGAATACTTTACAGATAGAAAAATTGTGGCACAGAGAACTTAGGTAATTCACCCAAGGGCAGACAGCAAGTGAATGGTGAAAAAGAATTCAAATTCCTCATCTAGTTTGAAAACCCCCTTCACCTCTAGTTTCTCTTTACCATACTCTACCATCATCAGCCCTTTCATCTGCCTGACACCTTATCATCCTTATGATATTGGTTGAAACCTCTCTTCTTTCAGGAGACATTTACGACTCTGTAGACTTCATCATGTCCACCTGCTAAAGTTTTCAGGGGCCTCTTTACCTTCCCTGTAATAGTAATTACTTGTCTAATTGTCCATCATCTTCCTTAGAGTTTAATTAAGTTCAGGGATGGCAGAACTACTCATACAAACACACACACACACACACACACACCCCAGAGAGAAATGATAAAATATTTCATTTACAATATTAACAAAAAGATAAAATATGTTGTATACCAAATATCTCTCATTTGCCCCTCCAGATCTCCTCTTTACCCTTTGTCCTTAAGACTCCAAAATAATCCTCTTTGGCTCGATACTCTGCCCTTCAGTCCCACTAAGGCAGTGGTCCCACTCTCTGGACCCACTGGGGCATCAATATCTCCCTACAGCTTGGCAGGGCCCTGCCCATGCTGTGTCTGTCTACAGTGGCTCCACCCAGACCATGGTTCTCTGTCAGGGTGGGTACACACCTCCAGGGTTCCAGTAGGTTTTGCTCCCACCCTTTGAAATCAAGATGGAAAAAGTCCTGTCCGCTGGGTCCATGCATTCTGGGCCTATATTGGGATTGGCAACCGTGATGATCTCTGAATCACTTCAGAGTTCTTCTTCTTTTGTCTTGATGAATAGTCTGCATTCATAGCCAAATAGTTCTATTGTTCAGTCCTGTAGGATCTAAGAAGTCCAACAGTCTTCCTTCATTTTGTCCCATTTTCTCTGTTTTCTTCATTCCCAGCTGGCAGTTTTTCTGTAGGTATAATCCCATCTTTAGTCTTGGCTTTTGTTGAGACGGTTGATTAAGTCCTAGTGTTTTCTTCCAAACACACTGTCTTATTTTTTGCAATGTGGATTAGCTGAGAATTTTCCAAATCTTTGAGTTCTGGTTCCTTTTTGCATAAGAATTCTGTCTTCAAAGCATTTCTCTCTTCTTACTTTCTACTAGAAGCAATCAGGAGGAACCAAGCTGTTTCGTCAACACTTTCTTAGAAGTCTCTCCAACTAAATATTCATTTTCATTACTGGCAACTTCCACCTTCCACAAAAGACAAGAACACAAACACAATTCAGGCAAAATCTTTGCCACTTTTTAACAAGGATCATCTTTCCTCCAGTTTCCAATAACACGTTCCTCATTTCCATCTGAGACCTCATCAGAATGGCCTTTACTGTCAATATTTCTACCATTCTGTTCATGATTAATAAGGCATTCTCTAAGGAGACTAGCATAGCTGCTTGAATAGAGGAAAGAGCAAGAGTGGAGGCACTATGAGGGCAAAGGAGGGGAAGAGGGGGAGCTGGGATTTCAAAAATCTATGAAGTGCCGTATTTATCATATAAAACGATCCTTCAAACAGACATTATGCGTCACAAAGAAACCAACTGGAGAATCAACTGATCTGATTGACAATAATAACACATAAGCACACTTAAGAATAAAGAGGAAAAAACAGAGATTAAATTCTTTGCTTACTTTGGGCTTTGCTGGGGAATTCATTTGGGTGACGTCCACTACAAACTTCTATTTCCAATTAGACATACTGAAGTACTTCATTAAATCTACTGCAAAAGCCATTCTCAGTGAACACCTTCCCTTTTATTCACCTTCCATTTATTTTTCCCTTAGGAAGAAGCTCTCCTCCCCATCCATGTTCTTCACCTCAAAGTGCCACCACAAGATCTTCCTTCAGTCAATGACCCTCCCAGGATCCCTCCTGGTTCCTTTCTTTCCTCATGCCAACATGAGGGGCCTCTTGTCTTTTACTTACCTTCAACCCATTCCACAGGTATATTCCAGATTCATCTTCCTGCCTTTACCAAAATCTTATTGCACTTTTTTGGCTTTGAAATATTACACGTATCTCTTGTTTTGGAATTCAAGCTCTCCAAAATATGGCACTTTAAGAAAATAGTCATGCTAAGTGTTCCTAGTGGTCCTGTATATGTATGCCATTAATGATTAAAGTATTACTAGATTCGAAGCTTATAAAGATGAAAGATGGGTAGCATAATGTGTAAGTCAGGAACCAACTAGGAATCTGAAACTACTCTCAGTATTTAAATCAGTGCAGAAAATTGGTAGCATAGGAGAAGCAAGAGCTGAGAAGACAAAGAGAATTGGTGAGGCAACCTGACTGACACCAGTAGGCTTGAAGAACCGAAGGAGGGGATGGTGTCACTGGAGCTTGAGGGCTGTGTCACCCAGGAGAACCTGGAACCGTGATGAGCGTCATCATAGATAGCAGGAGCCAGAGAGGAGAGGCAGGCATGCCCAGAAATACCACTTGGGGCAAAGAGACAGATAGAGGAGAAATACCCCATTTCTCAGTGTTGTTCTCATGCTCTCGGACCCTAGTCACCCGTCTTGCCCTCCTACTGCAGCCTCATTCTTGCCCTGCGGCCCTGACCGTGAGACTGCTCCCTGGGGTCTGGACTTGCCTCAGGCGGCCCTCACATCCCGGCATCCCCAGTGCTTCCTGCCACTCCAGATCCCAGCTCACTCGCACAGCGCCAGGCAGCAGCCCAGCTCCCAAGACCTTGCTCGAGTGGGGTTTCTGTCACTTGCAAATGAAAAAGTACTGATCCAGTTCACAAATATCAGCATGATCTATCATTTGTTCTATAAATCTTCCATTTTGTGCCTAATAATAATGACTTTTTTCTTTTACTTTCTCACTTTCATCACCAGCGCTATCTGTTGACATTCTTTTGGGAGTTATTTTTTATAAAGAAACATAGTTTTAATACTTCATCAGTTACTACATTCATAAGAACAAGTTGAAATAATACAACTCCTTTAAGCTAGAAATGCTACACACTCTTTTAGGTGTAAGAAAGAGGAAAAACGCATTTGCAAGTAGGGGAAGGGAACACCAGTGGACCTCACTGTGAGCCATCAGGACACTACATTTGGCAGTTTGGCACAGTAAGTATACATGTGGCCTTTGGAGCCAGATGAACATGGATTTGAGTCTGCCATTTGCCAGCCCTGTGACCATCTTAAGCCTCAGTTTCTTCATTTGTAAATGGACATTTTAATAGTCCATCTCTTAGGGAGTTGTCATGTTCAATGAGATAATGCTTATCACGCAATTTCCAGAATTCCTGGCACATAGTTAGATTGATAAAATGTTAGCTACCTTTTTTAATTGCTATTAGATGTGGCAAAGGCTGAGACTAGATGAAAGATGAAAGCTGACATTACCCGAGACAGAAAAGAAGTGGACTGTGAATTCATGGAATTGTTGGTCAAAACATACCTCCTTTTTTGGCAAATTAATGGAGGGAATCCTGAGTACTACTGACCAGGGACTCTAACTTTAGTACCAGAAAAGCTGGCAGACTGTAATAAAGTACTGAATACCTAGATATGTGCACATACACACACTGATATACCTACAGATTTGAAACCACCTAAGAAACATGGTTTCTTTTCTTTCTTTTGTAGGTTTTTTTTTCGGTGAGGAAGAGCTAACATCTCTTGCCAATCTTCCTCTATTTTGTATGTGAGCCACCATCACAGCATGGCCACTGACAGATGAGTGGTGTAGGTCTGCACCCAGGAAGCAAACCCCAGCCACCAAAGTGGAGCACACCAAACTTAACCACTAAGTCACTGGGTCTGGCCCAGAAACACGGTTTCTATATGGATAAATCCTCCCTGACCTTAACTGGTTTTTTTTTTTTGGAGACGGATATTGACCCTGAGCTAACATTTGTGCCAATCTTCCTCTATTTTGTATGTGGGACACTGCCACAGCATGGTTTGATGAGTGGTGTGTAGGTCCACACCCGGGATCCGAACCCACAAACCCCGGGCCGCCTAAGCAGAGCACACAAACTTAACCACTATGCCCCAGGGCCAGCCCCTCAACTGTTGTTAACAAGAAGCCAAATACTTAACCCTCTATCAAGGTATACAGCAACATTTATAAAATATTTAATTATAGATGCAAAGATAGCTTATAGCAGAATGTATGTGCAGGGAGTGCAAAACTAAGCCCACAAGTGACACACACAAGAAATAGAACTTCACTTTTCTGGAATTCAACTCATTATTTATTTCAAGCTCTCATTCAGAAACTAAATCACAAGCAATTAACAACCCCCAGCCCTTGGCTTATACCTCCCCTCGCTTCCCACACCAGAGTGAGGGACTGAAGCAGGATCAATAACTGTGCCCCGGGTAACCACTTCAGAGCCTGAGGCAGAAGGAGAACTCAGTAATACTGAACCTGTGTTCACTTAAAGTTTTAGTATTTTGTTCATCATGCACTTTCACATTAATTTTGAGTTTTCAAATATTGCATTAAAATATTATTTCTCTTGATAACTGATTTCTTTTTTGCCTCCCCATTAAGTTTTGCACCCAAGGTGGGTAACTTGAACATTTCATCCTAATCCAACCTTTCTCCTCCTTTTCTCCTGGGATCAAGTTTAAGTTCCAGGAGCTTATATTGTTGTGCCAAGATATCAATCAGGGTGAAGAGTGGGCTGGAGATGTGGGTTGTCATCTATCAACAGCAGCATTCTTTGAAACGCCTGTTGTTTATCTGGTTTGAGGTCATTGATCCATTCAAGTTGCTGGCAGCTCATCCTTTGACTTCAATTTCAAAACCCTTCAAAGTTGACCCTTATTCAGTCACTTCTATGCCCTTTCTATGGAGCTCAGAAAACACTGACCTGCTCTCCTATACCACTCTGGAGCTTCAGGTCAGTTATTAAGGTTGTCTGAGATACTTTACTACTTCTCTCCTGCTCTTGGATGCATGAGAAATTGTTCTACTCCTCACTTTGGCACAAAGAGATGGGCAGGAGCCCTGGGAGGTTGACTGACGCCCATCTTCCTGGACGCATCACACCACAAATTTTACGCTTGATGTGAAATTTCAGACTATAGCTGGTCCTCAGCAGACCATCTACTTTCCCAGGATCCACCTGGGCAGGGAGGCACAGGTCCAGTGGGTGCTGATAAATGTTTAGCAACCTGCTCTCCAGGATGCTGTGGGGGGACTGGTTTGTAGCTTTTACCAATTTCCAGAGAATAAAACTCTCCCCACAGCTGATTTCAAGTTACCAATACAACACCAACAAGCTCACAAAACTAAAAGTTTACCAATTGGCTCTTGTAAGCTGGGACAAGGCAGGTCCAGCACACTAGGGCACCAGCCCCTCGATTACAGAGCCTCCAAGCCTATCTGAGGTCTCTGCCATCCCCTAGAGTTGTCATCAGGGAGGGCCAACTGGCAAGTGTCAGGCTCATGTCCAGTCTCCTGTTTGCCTTCTTACTTCCCTGGCTCGGAGAATCAGGAGCAGAAAAAGACAACACTTTAGCTAATCTTCCAAATCCACTGTTTATTATTGACAGAGAAATAGACTAGCCAAGAATTTCCCTCTTCTGTAGTCTGCTTTATCTGTGTGGACTCCTCCCCAAGGCAATGAAGACAGACGCCTCACTGTTCAAGTGGAGGAAATGGCTTAGGAAATCCTAAAGGAAAAAAAGAGTCCGTTTATATCTCAATATACATAGTATTTCACCAGATAATCAAAATAATCTCCAAAAGATAGATGTCATAATGATCCCTATTTAACAATTTATAATTTATCTGCTCCACACAGATTTATTGCATGCCATTACATGCTCATTAATTGTCAGGGTCTGTGCTAGGTCCTAGATGTAGAGAGATGAGTAAGGCTGCCTAATCCTGAGTTCACAAATCTCGTAGTTATATGCTCTCATTAGAGAATCGAGGGGCTAGCCAGTGGCGTAGTTGTTAAGTTTGCACTCTCTGCTTCAGTGGCCTGAGGTTTGCGAGTTCGCATCCTGGGCGCTGACCTACACACTGCTCATCAGGCCATGCAGTGGCAGCATCCCACATAGAACTAGAAGGGCTTACAACTAGGATACACAACTATGTACTGGGGCTCTGGGGAGAAAAAAGAAAATAAAGAGGAAGATTGGCAACAGATGTTAGCTCAGGGCCAATCTTCAAAAAAAAAATAGAGCATCGGTTAAGAAATTATCTATGTGCATTTGTGTGTATATAAATACGTATATATTTTTAAAACAAATTTAGTGAATAAAGTTCATTATAAACCACATATAAATATATAAATTACATACACTACATATAAACTACATATATATATAAACTTAGATGTCAAACAAAAAAAATCAAGAAAATGATTTATCATAAAAATCACCTTTACAGAGAGGGGCAGGGGAGAGGCCTGTGTTCAGAAAGAGGCTTCTAGATGCTGACAATGTTCTACTCTTGATCTGGGTAGTGACTACACTGGGTTTCACTTGATTGGTAATCATACATCTATAATTTTGTGTCCTTTTTATTATGTTATTGTGTTATTTTTTTAAAAATCTCCCTGCATAAGTCATTTTGTCAGTTTGACTATGTCAAGAATTTTTCTTTTCATACCTTATATTTTCAGTCTTAAGCATAATCTGACTCTAGGTTTTCCAGTAAGTTGAGCATTTTTAGTTTTTTCGAGGGTGGTTGTCTTAGAGACAATATCTTTGAATTTTTTCCTAACAGCTGTATACATGTAGCTCTGATTTTTTTTTTTCTAAATGGGAATGGATATGTTTTATCCGTCTCACCAATAAGGTGTTAAATTAAATTATGCTGGCTCAGTGTTCATGAAGACCCCATCTCAAACAAAAGGGCACTCTCTCATGGATGAATTTCTAAAACGCTAGGGGATGCGAAACCACTTCACTCAAATCAGGCAGCATCCTACTTTTCCACAGGACTAGCACTGGGGCTGGGGTCTCAATTCAGACCCAGGCGTAGAGGAAGTTTGAACCAGCAGGAACAGGCGGCGACCCCAAGAATCAGGACGTGGGACAAGGAGATGCCCATAAACTAAAAGGGAAGCAACAAAACAGAATCTGCCAACACCTCTTAAGGCCTTAGATCAGCAAACACTGCCCAGATGTCCAAAAGACTCATATCAGATTCCCGACTCAGCTACTTAGTAATTATGTGACCTCAAGCAACTCACCCCACCTCTCTGAGCCTGCTTGCTTGTCTGTAGAAAAGGGAATACAAGAGTACCTACTGTTGGGGGGTGCTGACAGGACTGTGATAATGATTGCTAAGAGCTTCATAAATGTAAGGGCACATTATTACAGCAAGACATTCATTTGAACAAAATTTCACAGTAAAACGATCTGGATGTTTTCTAGGTTTGTTTTGCTGGCATTTTACTATGGAAACTCCCCAGAAGCCAGCACTGTATTTATTATCCAGGGACAGACACTCTGTGCCTAGTTTTAGGTTGTCTAATGGCTAGTGCTAAAAGAAACCGTTAACTATAGCCAATTTACAGATTCCATCCAGAACACACATTATGCAACATCCATTATGTTAATAAAAATAAATGAGTAGAAAAATATTATTTTTAAATTACTTTGAGTGCAAATTCTAGCACATATTTTTAAAAGTCCACAGAAATACTCAAACCCACATTTGTGGAAGACATAAGGGACCTTCATCTTCTATGTTCTGCCTTCGCCTTCAGGTCTCAGGTCTTCAGCGAGGCTGTTTAAACAACCTCTCATTAAAAGCTCCACATCTTACGAGGACAGCAGGGAGGTCACAGAGCAATCAACTAAGTGTCAGGAACTGGTTCTCGGAAACCTTTCTCTCCATCCCTGAGAGAGACTAACTTCACTCTAACTCTAACACTTAGTGTACTTATACTTCATGGATTTTGCTACCTAATTTTCCAAAACAAAGGCTGAGAAAAAATTTTAAAACTCCAGGCAGTTCACCCCTGACTCATACACTCTCATCAAGGAACACTGTTCAGGGTGAGTACAAATGCCCTCATTCCATTCTTCTCACCACAGCCACCTTTTCTGCCCTCCATTTTACCTTCCACTCACACCATTAACACTATTCCCACTCAACCCCCAAGTATTATTTCCAGGGATTTCCTCCAATCCCAAATCCTTACACAATATTTGGAATTTCACATGACTTCAATGCAGGAAAAGGGCAGGAATCTCCTGCCATTACTACTACTGTCTGATGACCCCTTTTTCCCATTTGTTTATTTTAGTAATGAAAAAAATAGTTCCCAATAAAGCCCTCATTAATCAATCAACAAATGCTACTTCATTACCCTACTCAATCAATCGTTAATCTATCAACAAATGCTACTTCATTCCATCCTACATCCCTTACTATTATACATAATCCCCTCTTCACCCTTCAGTCCTAACTCCCTTCTCCTCACTCAGCCACCCACTGGAAAGAACTCCCCCACAACCTAAGTGAAGTAGATTTCCCTCTAGACTGCCTCATCACTCTATCACACCACTGTTCTATTCTTAATTCTTACCTCAGTATAATTGTTTAATGTTTCTTGTTTAGTGTTAATGCTTTTTGTTTGTAATCCCACAAGAGATTTTTGAGCTCCACAGGGCAGGATCTTCTCTGCCTCGTCCACCTCTTTACCCCAGCACCTAGCCCAGTGCCCGACACGCAGTCTGTCAAGAACTGGAAAGGATCAGAGATTTTACCCTACTTGCACCAGTAAGTTAACCTGCCACAGTTTCATGGATGCTGGTAGAAGACACGAGACTCTGGGTCAGAGATGAAGAACAGTTTATTAATCACAGCAATAGCAGTAGCCAGAGTATTGGCATTTTTGCACCAGTTCCCTTTGCCCCAAGCCCTACAGGATGACACAAAGAGGACCAGAGGACACCTGCACACAGTGGGTTGTGATACAGGAGAGGAACCCCGAGTGTAGGGAATCCAAAAATTTTATCATGGGCAGTAAGCCTGCCTGCACTTCGCTCCAGAGGGAGATACAGTCTCTATCTTCCCAGGCCAATTGCTATATGAACATCTCTGAAAGGATATTCTGGGACAGAGGGCAGTCAGTGCCTCTCTTAGAAGATGTGCAGAAACACGAGATCTGTAAAAAAACTGCATGCCAACAAGTAGAGAAACAAAAAATATTTGTCAATTGAATGAATAAATGAACTAGAGCACCAATCCAACATAGCCAGTGGAATTAAAATTAAAAATAAAATAAAATAAAGTAAAGTAATAAATCTCCTTCTTTTGTTCTCAGAGACCTCCTTTCCAGTGGTGTGATAGCAAATGTTAACAACCAGTTCTTGGGAGGAGAAAGGTCTTGATTTGTATCATTTTCCAATTTCCTTGAGAAAATATTCCCACCATGACCAGCTATAAGCTACTGATATCAGTGTGCACAGAGGTAGTGAGAAATGCACAGCACTACACTGTTAGATAGAATTTCCACTATTCGAATACACAACACGTAAATCACCTCAATAGGTGATTTTACTGTTAGTAATTGAGTAAAAATGTAAAATAATTAAGTGAAGAGTTTTTAGTGTATATTAAGTTAGTTTTAACAACAATTATTTAATTGTAAGTTTATATGATTTAATTTTTAATAATATCTGTGTTTAGCAACTGGCTCACAAAATTCTTGAGACTTTTAACAGTTGGCTCTCGCAAGTGGGTATGAGCTGGCTGCAACACACCACAGCCCTTACCATTGTTCTTTGCTACTCCATCCCTGTCTTTTGTGACACTCTTGTCCCTCCAACCCCATTATGTACCTTTATTTCCAGATTTTCTATTTCTCTCAAACATGGCTTCTTATCCTGCTCCTCAAGGCTGAGTTCTGTGTCGGTTCTTTTCACTACCCTCTACCTAGCAGGGCAGGCATCCCACATATAAAAAAAAATAGAGGAAAATGGGCACAGATGTTAGCTTAGGGCTAATCTTCCTCAAAAAAAGAGAAAAAGAAAGAAAAAATACACAGTCCCAGTCCACGGAAACACCCCTAGGGAGGGACCTGGGAATTCCACTTAGCCTTCCTGGGTCACCAAGGCCACAGCACGGGAGAAGGGGAGAGATTCCAAGTGATAGCTTTCAACGCATTTTCTAGTGAAATCGTTGTCACATTTTTGGTTAGGCTCTATTAACTTTGGTGCCATATTTTAAGCACTTTACGCATTATACTCAGGACTTATAAACAAATCTGAGATGCCAATCTCTTCTCTTAAGTGAAAAATGCATTCAGATTTCCAAATTTAGAAAGGAAATTTGGGAACATACTCAGAAGACTGCTTGATATATAGTTCTGTACTTTTTATTTATTGAGCTATGTCCACCAGAGGGCAGCAAAAATGTTTATATGTGAAATATATCTACTCAGTTAGAAATTAAGAGCACACCTGTATTATCACTTGCTGATAAATAGGAAACCATTAGCATCCTCGACAGCAACATCACTTCAAGTTCATGCAGAAAAAAACGTAGCTAGGAGATTTTATTTCTTAAGACTAAAAAAAGCATGAATGAATGAATGTTCCTAGTTATTTTTAGAGAATTTCAATATTATGAAGAAATATCATCATAAGGTTAAAATTTCATTTTTTACTTCAAAGCCTCAGTATTAACTTTCGTAGCAATTGAATCTCTAGTTGGTTACTCATTGATCCACTTAACATATATTTGAACACTTCTCATGTTCAAAACATTATGCTAGTAGTTATCATTTCTGAGTCATAACTTGAGAAATAGAAAAATGATTGCCTGTCTGTATCAATCACGGTTCTTCAGAGAAACAGAACCAATAGGATACATATATGTGTGTCCATGTGAATGTGTGTGTGTAAATAAATTTATTTCAAGGAATTGGCTTATGCAATTATGGAGGCTGGTAAGTCTGAAACCTGTGGGGCAGGCTGGCAGGCTGGAAATTCAGACAGGAATTGATGCTCCAGTCTTGAGGCAGAATTTCTTCTTTATGTAACCTCAGTTTTTTGCTTTTATGGCCTTCAACTGACTGAGTGAGGCCCATCCACATTATCAAGGTTAATGTCCTTTACTTAAAGTCAACTGATTGCAGATGTTGACCACCTCTACAAAATGCCTTCACAGCAACACCTAGATTAGGGTTAAATAAATAACTGGGTACGGTAGCCCAGCCAGTTGACACGTAAAATTAACCACCACATTGCTCCAAAGCATTTCCTTTGTCCAGTTGCCATGTCCCAGAAATGCCACCCTTGGAAAACCAGGCTTTGGGTCATGGATTGTTCTTCCCAGATATCATCTTCTAAAACGCATAAATCCTTGATAGGTTAATATAACTACTTAGACACTAACATGTGTCTGCCAGTTTATCATAGACAGAACAGAGTCGGTGGTGTTCTGAAAGCACTGAGTAGCAAGGAGTTCCAAAATGCCAAAAGGGAAGCTGTGATTTACCATCAACCACCACCAGTTTCCTAATTTGGCACGCAGTTTCCCCTCTCTGTAAGTGCTGGTATTTTGGGCATGTTGTAAGGAACTACAGTGTTGTTGTTTTTAGAAACTGCATCTACTTTGTAACCCAGCAACTAAACTACAGCATGATGCCCCACCCTCTCACTCCTGTTCAATGTGCCAGGCAGTTTCAGCTCAAAAGGCTTTGCTTATTGCACTTCATTAAAAAGATTCACAGAAACAAGGCATCACCTGACTCTACTGATGAGGAAATAGGAGACAAACCCAAAAGAAGAAACATTCTATTAAAAAGGGAGGAGTGTGTTCTTTAAAAATGTCAACGTCAGAAAGGACAAAAATTAAAGGCAAAAGAAAAGATTAAAGGATACTAAAGAGAAAAGATAATTAAAATTAGTACCTCCTCCTAAGCTGAACACTGCACTAGAGAGGAAAAAATACTATGAAGGACAGTGTGGGATTAACTCACAGACTGAAATACAGACAGTGGATTGAATAGAGGTCAGGGTGCTTGTTGTTTTTTTACTTTAATAGCTGTCTATGATTGTGTGAGAGAGTGTCCTTTTCTTAAGAGGAGTTTGGGTTCAGAAAAAATATGAATAATAGGTATATACGTGAAGAGAGAGCAACAGATGAAGCATATGAAGAAATTCTAAGGAAACTGTAGGTGAACCAGGGTGAGGAGCATACAGGTGTTGTTTGTGCTGTTCTCACTTCTCTTGTTTTGAAATTATTTCCAAATAACTTCTTAAAAGGTTTTATCAGAATTAGCTATCTTCATTGTGAGAAATTCATTCATATGCTTTAAATTGGTAGTGATGTTGCTTCGGGAAATCAACTTATCAGGATTCTTTCTAGCTCATATCACATCACATCACAGTCCAGTATGACTGGCGATGGGGGGAGTAGAGGCTCCATCCTATGCTCACAGCTCAGGGACCCGAGTCCTTCCCATCAGAGGCCCCACCCTACTTTGGTTCCCTAGAGTCCTCTTCAATCATCCAGGAAATAGAATTGCACATGGAAGATTCTCTATGTGCCAGTCTGGAAATGGTCCCATCATTCCTGCTCATTCTCATTGCCCAGAACACTCATACAGGACAACTACCTGCAAGGGAGCCTAGAAAATGTGGTCTACCTGGGGGCTCAGGAAGAAGAAGACAATGCAGGGGTTGGGAGGCACTAGCACCTGCCACAATTAGTATCTTATTTTACAGAGATCTGGGGACACTTAATTGAAAAACAGAGAGAAGAAATAACCCCTCCTAAGAAAAGTGGGCAGAGAAAATTACCCTGAGACCAAAAAAATCTTGAGATCAAAAACCATGTCTCTCTCTCTCAAACTCTTTCTTCTCCTGGAGGACAAATAGTCAAGATGGCAGAGTGCAGTTGAAATTGGAGGGAACTGAATATCAGAAACTGAGTTTTAAGAAAACAGTCACTGAAATTATTTTATATGTGGGCACCATGGCATTAACAATAGAAATACAGGGCCACTGATGCCTGCAAAAGCTAAGTTGAAGCTCAGAGATGATGCACAAATATGGGATGGGTTTCTCACAGTGGTGAATTTACTCCCCCTGTCTGCCTATCTGTTCCCCCTCCCTCATCTTTTTCCTTCCAGGAACATTTCCAATTATGTCTCTTTCACGAAACCTCTTTGCTCCAGATCACGTTAATTTCTTTCAGTTTGACTCATTGCCTCTCTAGCTAATATGAAATGTTTTAGACTGTGACAATTCTTTCTTTTGTGTTTAGAATAGTTATTCAAGGTTCAGGAATATAGTTGGTCTCTATTTTGTATACCTTACACTTAGCCCAGTGTTAGGCTTATATAGAGGGATGAATATTTTTTACTTCATTTGCTTCCATTTCTGGAGTTGAGTGAGAGGGCTGTCTCCTTAGGACACACGGATCTTGGTTGGGAATAGGAAATGAATGAGTTCTCCTCCAGCATACTCTCTCAAACAAGGACCAGTCACACTTACTAAGTGACTGAGCACGGTAACTTTGAATAAAAGGCTAAAGATATTCTTTTTAATCACATTCACTTTTTCTCTCAAACTCTGTTATGAATACCTTGGAGGTTTCTAAAAAAGAGGGATATGGTCTAGTACCCACATGGAAATGAGCATGGCAAAGGCAGCATTCCGGATAAAGGACTGACTCCCAGGTTTTCTCCTCTGGGCCCTAGACACAGCCAGCTTTTTCAGGCAGTGTCTTCCTAGTCCAGTCACCTACGGCAACATGTGAAGCACACTTTAATTCAAGAATTTTAGGGGCTGGCCTGGTGGCGCAGCGGTTAAGTTCACACGTTCTGCTTCTTGGTGGCCCGGGGTTCGCTGGTTTGGATCCCAGGTGCAGACATGGTACGCCTTGGTAAAAGCCACGCTGTGGTAGGCGTCCCATGTATAAAGTAGAGGAAGATGGGCATGGATGTTAGCTCAGGGCCAGTCTTCCTCAGCAAAAAGAGGAGGATTGGCAGTAGTTAGCTCAGGGCTAATCTTCCCCCCCAAAAAAAAGAAAAAAAAAAATCTAAGAACTTCATAACAGTGAAAGGATTCATTTAGACAGAATAGATCCGCATTGTAAAATAAAAATGACACATATTTTACCATATAGTTCACTAATAATAAATATAAATATAATCATAATTATATGTTGAGTACAAACAATAAATGGCATACAGAGAAATTCTAATATTAATTTCCAATATTTTCCTCAATATGTGTTTGGTGAAAATTCTTTGTCAAGAATGATTATTTGAATTGTCACTGTTGGGGTTCATTCCAGGTCCGATTTATTTTCTCTGCTGCTTATCCAATTTCTGTATCCCTTCTGTTGAAAGCCACACAATGTTCATGGTTTTACAGGCATGCACCAGAGGTCACCTCCTCCTAGCGGAATCGTTATTTTTACTATCTGCTCATGGGCTTGCTCAATGTTCCACTTAATATTGCTCTTAATAGTGTGTTTTCACTGCTTGCCACTATGTCTACAAAATGCCATCTGCCACTTGTCTCTGTTCTGAGCCCTCTGTGTCCCATGGGGTCCACTCTATGTCGAGGTGATGGAGAGGGCTCTGTTTTCCTCACATTTGGAAAGGAAGAAAAGCTACCTGATGAGAGCAGAGTTGAAAATAATAGGGATGCCATGCTTACTGCCCCTGAATTAGCATCAACTTTTGACCTAGAAGTTGCATCCAGGAGTATTTAACTCTATCATGCTCAATGTCAGATGGGCAACATTCACGTGTGCTGTATTTCTCAATATTTCTACCTAGCATCTAGCAACTCTAGCATGTAGCAAAGTATCAGGGGAAAATTGCTTTCTGAAATGCATATAAAAATTAGATGAGTGGCAAATGCAGAATACCAGGTTTCAGAGGAGAATTTTCTTTCGCGCTTGTCAGTTTGATGTTTCTGCTTCCTCAGATTTCTCAGCTGAAATCTCAGCTCTCTTCTCAGGAAGAAAGAAACATTTTGTATTTTCATAAATTGTGTTTATAATGTTCATACAATAAAGACTATAAGTGTTTGGTCTCGAATACAAGAGTTTCCAATAGTCCTGCATGTGAGGATGCTCGTGCCATCACGCTTGCAAGTGAAGAGAATCATGGTACACTCATGACAAACGCACTTCTCTGCTCCCTTATCTCTGGCTTATGGTTTGGCACATTTTCTAACTTGAACCCATTAATTCAGTTACTGCACAACCCCAGTTAGGTCAAGGCCACAGGGTTCAACGGAACAGGGATCGGTTGTAGCTTCACTCTGTTTTGTAACAAACACACTGAAACTTTCACCTTGATCAGTCCTTCCACAAACCCATGTCAAGGGTCACTCATGAGATCAGACAAGATATTCGTCACAACTCGTTGAAAAACAGCTCCAAATGCATGCCCTGACATGGGTCAAATCACCAGTTGCCACAGGAAAGATGGTGCGCCTTAGGTGGTTTACAGACCTTACAGGCAGCAATGATAAACAGAGCCTTTCCTACGCCACTTGCAATATCATGAAATTTCAGAAGATATACACAGGCTTTTGACAATGGTAAATGAGTTCAAACTGTCATTTAAATAATATCTTGCATGATGAAAATCATGCTGTACAAGGCACTATAATTACAATTCATCATTCAAATATAGAAACTCAGCCCATTTGACATCAAGCTTAACACCGCATTTCTCACTGCCTTTATTTCCACCTTTGTCAAAACTGACAAATGCAATAGTACATGCACTCAAAGATTTAGCAAATGTGTAGTCAGGATTTGTCGCAGGGCAAATGACTTTAAGTTTCATGAATCATTTCCACCAAGGATGGTTCTGTTTCTAAGTCTATTTTAAGTTTCTAACATAACTGTGGTGTGCTACATGCCATGGGTAATGTGAAATGAGTATCAGTGACATGAACCATTGTATCAATCAGAATTCTCCAAAGAAACAAAACCAGTAGGACATATGTATATATAAAGAGATCTATTTAAGGAATTGGCTCACATGACTATGGAGGCTGCAAAGTCCCAGGATCTACAGTTGGCAAGACCTAGGAGACTTGGCATAACGTTCCAGTCTTAAGGTCGGCAGCCTCCAGACCAAGGGAGAGCCAACGTTTCAGTTCATGTCTGAAGGCAGGAAAAGACTAATATCCCAGGTCAAAGCAGTCAGGCAGGGGAGTTCCCTCTTACTTGACTTTTTTGTTCTATTTACATCTTCAATTATTTGGATGATGCTCACCCATCTTAGGGAGTCTACTGATTCAA
Source organism: Equus caballus (assembly GCF_041296265.1). NCBI lineage: Eukaryota > Metazoa > Chordata > Mammalia > Perissodactyla > Equidae > Equus > Equus caballus. The sequence continues at coordinate 23,454,906 of NC_091709.1, read as the reverse complement.
ATAGTAATCTTGTCCAGAAACATCCTCACAGACACACCCAGAATAACGTTTGGCCAAATGTCTGGGCACCCTGTGACCCAGTCAAGCTGACACATAGAATTAACCACTACACCCATATACACAAAAAGCCTATCACTTAGGGAAGAGATAAGACAAACACAATCAATAGTGTAAACAATGACAAAATGACATATAATGAAGTGCTAAATTGAATGATAATGCCTATAAATCCTATATATCCCTCAGACAGGGAGTAATCAGAGAATATCTGATTTACTAATTGTATACTAAAGGTTTTCATTTGTCTACAGGTGATTAAGGCAAAAGAATTCAAGGGTAAATAAGGGTTGATTGTTCAAAAAATAAAATACCTAGGGTCATCCTGGTGGCATAGTGGTTAAGTACATGCACTCTGCTTTGGTGGACAGGGTCTGTAGGTTGGGATCCTGGGCGTGGACCTACACACTGCTTATCTAGCCATGCTGTGATGGTGTCCCCCATACGAAAATAAAAGAGGAAGATTAGCATAGATCTTAGTTCAGTAACAACATTCCTCAAGCAAAAAGAGGAAGATTGGCACAGGTGTTAGCTCAGGGCCAATCTTCCTCACCAAAAAAAATAAATTAATTAAAATAAAATAAAATACCTAAAATGACTTAAAAATGAAAAGAAAAAAAAACCCTCAAGCATAGATACGAGGAAGAAAAATACAAGACTGCTTCAGCATCTTTCCAGTCTGAATCTTGATACCATTTTATACCCCCTGTGAAAGATTGCTTTAGCTGAGAGAAAATGGCTTTTGATGGAACATAGTCACAAACACCTGCTGGTCTTAAGTATTTCAGCAAATAATTCCACCGCCTGCTGGGAATTCTTAGGTTATAATTTTCATATTCATAGCTTCTCAAAAATTTTTAGAGGTTTTCAGCAGAAGAGGAACAGCAAATGATGCCAAGTCAAATAATCTCTGAGAGAAATGGATATTATTCACTGCCTTCATTTGCTACCCACTACCCACCAGAGTCTATTCTTTCACAGCCAGTATTTTAATGGAAGAGGTACAAGAAATTATGTCACATTCAGTATTTCTCCAAGGATTACCCAATGACTTGTAAGCAATTCCATTGGCTAACCTTGAAACCAGTTTTTACTGGGAAATGATGATAGAAATCGTTATGCAAAAGTTTGACAATCTTTCTCTAATCTTTCTTGAAGATATCAGTCCCAAACAGCCTTGAAGACATCAAAGTGTCTATAGCTGAAAACCCACTGCCTTCCTTCAGTTTATGCTTCAGTAAATCTAGATCAACTCTTTAATCTGTGGAACCACAGTTTTCTGGCGTGTCTTAATAGCTCAGCAAAGGCTGACTGAATGCCCCCTTTCCACCAACAAGAATGGCAAAATCTATTCCATTTTTCTTGATTCTCCCAGCTGTCTTGTGACAATGATTTTCTGACTGGTCACTCTCTTCGCTGGGATCAGACAGGCTGAAGCTGTTCTATTTCTTGAAATTTTCCTGTCATTCTAGAGCAGCCTTTCTCAACCATGGAAGATTAGACATGAGCAGATGGAAGTGAGCATCTCTATCCCTCATGACCAATGCTTGGCATGTAGGAGATCTGGAGCTCCCATGGCCCAAGATGGGGAGTTAGGGAGCAGTGGTGTTGAGAGATTTGAAGGATCTGGGAATGGGAGAGAGACACAGAACTCTGGAAAACCCACACAAATGGAAGGGACTATAGACTTCAAGAGGAGGTCCCAGCAGGAAACCTAGGTAAACTAGATGACTTACCAATGCCTCAGCGTTCACCAGCCAAAGAAAACCAGGCAATGGACAGGCTGACCAATCCTCAACAGAGACCAACAAGAATAGAGAGGGTAGCCCAACACAGAAGGCTGTCTGCACAATGCCCTAAACAAAAGTCAGTCTTCTCTCAGAAAAAACATGTACCATCTTGGAGAAAAGGAGGGAAAGAGGAGACTTCACGAGAGGTGGGGAGAAAGAGGCTGATAGGGAGTTTACACTTTGAACTGATGGACTATTTTATTCTATGACCTCCTAAAGACTAATCACAAAAACGAAATCAATCACAGGAAAACTTTAGTTAAGCCAGAAGATTACCTCTAACAGGCAAGTTAAGTGTTTTCTAGCACATTCATACTTCCAGTAGTGGCAGAACTGAAGTATCCAGAGCCAGATAAGATCAATGATTGCAAATGAAAGAAGCAGCATATTTCGTGAGATTTGTGTTGTAGTGCAATCTTTAACCTCCAAAAGCTGAAATGAATCAGAAATGAAAACCTTCCTTGAACTCACACTCTATACAGGGAAAAATTTCCTAAGAACACACTGTGATAGAATGGAAAAGAAAAATAGGTATAAGCACAAAGTTAGCACAGAGGAGAGATTGATAAAAATACATGTGGAAGCTAGGAGGAGGATAAGAAAAAGCTTCCTGGAAAAGAAAACTATGCTGGGTTTTAGAGGATGAGTAAGAGTTCATCATGCATTGGAAAGAGTTCCCTGGAGGTAAACAGAACAATATGTCAAAAGCATAGACGATTAGAAAAGTTAAGAGTGTTCAGTTTCATCTTCCTGGAACATAATAGAGAAACCTAATCTTCAGACAGAAGTCTACTCTCTGGTGACTAATGTTATAGCTTAGGGAATAGAAACTACTTTTGTTTCAAGATGTAAAAAAGAAAATATGTGAATATATATATATATATATTTGGTGAGGAAGATTGGCCCTGAGCTAACATGTGTTATCAATCTTCCTCTATTTTGTATGCAGGATGCCACCACAGCATGGCTTGATGAGCAGTGTGTAGGTCCGCGCCTGGGATCCAAACGCATGAACCCAGGGCCTCTGAAGTAGAGTGCATTACACCACTGAGTCAGCCCCTAAAAATTCTATTTTTAGAGAGAAAATATTTAATAGTGTATTCAGTGTAACAGGGAGAAAAACTGTATTATTGTTCAACGACCAAAAGTTAGAAGTGACATTTCAAAGATAAATTTATGAGACTATTGTTCTTGTCCTCAATCCAGAAAATAGACTCCAGATGGTTACAAATATTTATTTCTAAGATTTAAAAAATGAGATCTGTTTTCACTCTCTCTAGTCTCAAGATCTTTACTGATTTTCACTTATAAAGAACTACAAGTCCCCATACAGGAGGTGCTTAATGTCACTAATTAACTGTTTTGCTTTGAAGTGTCTTCTTTACAACTATTAAAAATGTTTATCATAATGATTTTTTGTCCTGTTGAGAGTACTAGGTATTTTTTTAAAGCCATCATCTTACATATTCTTTATAATTCTTACTCAAAGATAATTATGCACCATTTTCTTTAAGTGGTGGTTTAAAACCCAGTGAAGATTCAAATGATCTCAACAATATTTTTACTGGTTACTTTTTTCAGGCAAAATTCAAACATTAGGCTGAAGTATGCAATCTTGATTTCATAGAAAAAGACTCACTTTTAGACCATGGCCAAAATTGTGGGGACTGATCTTATAAATACATAGTATGACCTGAGGGATTCTAGGCAGGTCCACCTGCCCAAATGTATTTCCTCTACTTGCCAGGGCCCCAAGGATGCTCCACTGAAGATTCATGGATTTGAATTTCAAAGATTTGTTGAACATCATTAATCTTGTAGTAAAGTGCCGGTACTCTGTGTAGACTAACACTGAGACATTATCAAAGAATAGCTTTCAGAAGCATTTCCCAACAGGTGTTTGGTGCATGAGAAAGAGATTCCATGCTCAAATAAAGATGAGAAATACCGAACATTATTTTTCTCTCTTAGAGACTCCCAATATGTATTACCATATGAAAAGCTCTGAAAAGATGAACAGTTAGGAAAAAAAAAGATAAACTTTTAAAACACAGCAATTCCAAAACTTATTTGACACTGGGACTCTTCTGGTTGTCATGAGAAATAATGATAAAAGCTAGTTGAAAACAAAACACCAAAAATTAAACAAAAAAGGGACAACTGGGTTGGGGCCAAGAAAGGGCACTCAGATGACTGAGAGAGTGCTGACAGTGAACATGGACTGTTCCTAAGGCAAATGGGGTGAACTCAACTCTTTTCCTTGGACAGGTCCAAGGGATGATGATCCAGCTCTTCAGTGGATAAAATTAATTTGGTCTAGATAGCTTTACCTCTATTGGAAGTGGGTCCTCACAGAAGCACCTCCATTAAGATGCATTTTACGATTGTGTCACTGTTCTCTAAAGACAACACAGAGACAGTCGTAGGAAATCCATTCCAGCACTTGCTATGTGGAGGAAGTCAGGACTAGTGTCTACCGTCTCATTCAGTGCCCCTTCTATAAAGCACCACATTGAAAAGACTTTTCAGAACTTGGTGCCAAAAGCAAACAGTTTTGCCTTCCTTAAGGAACTGAGATACTTCCTCCTTTCTGAAAAGGAGTATTAGGTCTTTCTACTGCTTTTATTACCAGGAAACTCAAACCTAAATTTCAGAGCCAAAATAACAGCCACATAGGCCTTTATGAGCTGGATGTTTGGGATCTTCTTTTTTCTTGACTTCCTACTCTAATGGATGCCTCCTTCATTCATGACTCTCTGTTTCTCATTGCCCATCAGTTTATTGTCTGTGCTTGTTATAAACTACCCACAAGCCCATTTGGGAATATGAGAGGGGACAGATGAGGAGATGGAAAGATAAATGAAGACAGACAGACAGAAATGACTGGCTCCTGCAAGATCTATATGGAAGACACAGCCAGTACCTCACATGGGGCCTAGAATATCATTAATGTCTAATAATTCTTAATATTTTTAAGTGAAAAAGTGTTCCAAGATAATATTTGCCCCATCAAGATCTCCAGGGAGATGTGTTTCTTACTGAGAGATATGTCAAGGATACTGAGCACAGGGTAAGGCCACCTGCTCCCACCAGTGCTTTGGAAGAAGCGATTCTATTGGGGGTAGGCTGAGGAGTAACCTCGGAGTGGCAGAGAGGACATCCAGAGCTAGGCCAGAGAATCTGACAAGTAATTCCAAGAGAGACTCCCCTATGGATCTGCAGAGGGCTGAGGGTGAGTTCACCTCTTCTGCTGAAAACATCTGCCAAAAAGGGAAAGTTAGGATGAAGCATGACTTACAGGGGAGTAGACACACACACACACACACACACACACACACACAGCTAATGAGTTTGGGTAAGGAGGCGTGCATTTGAAGGGGAAACCCCATACTGTCTATGCAGAATGCATATTATAATGAGGAGAAATTGTAGGACAAGAATTTGTGTTCCAAAGGGCTCAGAAACATGTCCATATATAGTTGATTGGTCACACCATAGAAACCACGTTCAGATATGGCTCCTGAATAACATTGCCAACTTTATTATCCAATAATAAGCTGAACCACAGGGATTTTACTGTTCTAACTGAGAGTTTAAAAGTCCCCTCTCTCAATCATGAGAGACTAGCGGGCAGAGAGTAAGAATAGCAAAATCTATAGAGTTGAGGAAGCTGTGACAGGCACATTGATCCCGATTATGGTTTTCCAAAGGCACAATATGGCCTGGCCTGAAGGGCTCGTTATGCGTTATACTTGTAGGATAGCTATTCTGAGGAAACTATTGGCGAGGGGGCAGCATTACTGTTTGTATAATCTTGCCAATGGAAACTTGATTGATTGATTGATTGATTGATTGATCCCAACAAACACAGAGAGCTTTCCACGTCCTGACACTGCAACTGGGAGTATGTAAAGTCAAAAAAAACACGGTTCCTGCCCTAAAGGGGTTAGTTAAGAATCCCAAAGTTCTGACTTTTTTCTTGTAAGCCGACCTGTGGTTTCTCTCAAAATCCTTGCCCTTCTGAGGCAGGGAGAGAGTGCCGCATGCAGCTGAGAGGGGTGTTGAGCTCTCAGTGAGTGCACTTGCTTTGGGCTCTCTATTGATGTTCTCCTGAATTCTCTCTGAAACCTAAACTGAATAACCCTGGCAGCTTCCAAGCTTGTGTGATTTGCAAGTTGTATACAACTGCCGACAATTCTGTGTTACTTGGCATTAGTCAAAGAATGGGGGTTAGAGAAGGAAGGAGGGGGCCTGCCCTTCTAAATAGTGGTTCTTCGAAAGAACTTCTGGTTCTCTAGGACATTATGTCTCCCAACATCTCATTTACCTCTAATTTCATCCCTATTTCTCTCCTTCCATTTAGAACCAAATTTCTTTAAGATAGATCTACCCTCACCACCTTTGTTTCTTGATCTCCCATCCACTCCTCTGCTCACTAAAAAGATGTTTTTCCATTGGTCTACATGTCTATCCTTGTGCCAATACCACACTGCCTTAATTCCTGTAGCTACACAATAAGGTTTTTCTTTTTCTTCAACATTGTCCTGGCTATGCTTGACCTTAAAATAATTCTATATAAATTTTAGAGTCAGTTTCACACATATTAAAAAATATATATGCATATAATATGCATGTATATATTTTATATATTATACACAAATACATACATAGTTTGGAATTTTGATTGAGGCTGCATTGATTTTATGGATCAATTTTTTAAAAACAGGCATCTTTACAGTAAGAATTTTTCCAATCTTTGAACTTGATAGCATCCTCCATTTATTTAGATCTTTAATTTCTCTGGGCTTAATCTTGTAGTTTTGTGTAAAGGGCCTACAAATTTTTCATTAGATTTTATTCTTGGTGCTATTGTAAATAATTTTTTAAATTTTATGTTTCAATTACATCTTGGTAGCTTATAGAAATAAAGTTGATTTCTACATATTGACACTGTATCCATTGACATATACGGTGCTTTAACTTCACATGACAGAGACCCAACTTAATGATCATTCAAAAATGGATAAAATTGCATTTAAAAACTGAATAGTCCAAGAGGCATCATGGGAGAATCCAAGGATCAAATGAGATCATCAGGGTCTGTACTCTTTTCTCATCTCTTGGCTACTTTGCCTCCATTTGGTTTCTTTTTCAGACAAGCTTCTGCATGTTGTATCAAGACTGATGGCAAATCTAGGAGAGGAAAAGAAAATTCTCTCACCCAATCATCTACATAAATTAAACTATGATTTGACCTACTTGGATTATATCCCACCCTTAACCTTATCCTTGTCTCCAAAGGAATGGGGTGCTCTCATTAGCTATCCTGGGATGCAAACCCACCCAGGTAATTGAAAATTCTACCAAAGTCTCATAGAGTGGAGAAGGGGCAGTAAAAAAAAAAAAAAGGAAGTTAGGCAGACGAATTTTAAAATGATCATTGCATATGTTCTCTATTTCTCTTGGAATATGGGATAAATATGAACTATTTAGTCTTACATGAACTAGCTCCTCCCTACCTTTCTAGGTTTGTCACATGCTTTTCTCCCCTCTTTCTTATGTTCCACCACATTGATATCTCAACTCAAATGCATCAAGTTCTCCCCAGATCCAGGGCCTTTGCACATTCTGGACCATCTGTAATACTTTTGTCTTGAATTCTAACCACCTCCCCTCACTTAATCATCTCATTATTCAGTCTTAGCTTAAATATTACCTCCTCCAGGAAGCCTTTTCCAAACTAGCTGTAGTCACCATCTTGCAAGCTCCAGCAGACTGTTCTTTTCATTTGTATCATTTATAATAGAGGTAAATTCTATTTAACATGTGACTTTCCTACACTCTAAGCTCCATGAAGAAAGGAACTGTCTGTCACATTCATGTCAGGATTATTAACCACAGTACAGTGCTTGGTCCACAGGAAGCCCTTAGTAATCCTGTTTTGTTTTGTTTTGCTTAACTCAGTAACTACTCTAACATTTCTTCTTTGCCTTTAGCAAGTGTTTCTTCCTAGGATGTTGGTGTCAGCAGAGCTTCTACCTTAACTTGTTTGTCCTCTCTGCCTACCCTCTGTCCAAAGCCAATCTCGTCTATTCACATAGATTTATGTTCTATGCTACGACTTAGCTAGCTCTATGCTATGACTTAAAAATATATTTCTTCCACCCTCATCACAAGCTTCTGATTTTTACATCTAATTGCCTACTAAGTATTTCCAACTGGATATTACACTGACAGTTTAAACTCAACATGTTCCAGCGGAGCCCATCTTTTTCCCTCTCCTCCGCTCTCACCCACCTGCTCCTCCCACTGGTATGTTTACAGTTTCAATTAATGGTGCCGTCATCCACCTAGTCTCCTACAGCAGAAATCTTGTAGTCATCCTAAACTCAGTTCTCTCCGACTACCCACATCTTTCCACTCACTAACTAATTATTCCTCCCACGTGGTTACATAATCCTTCTCCCCATCCCTACTACTACTGCCTGATCAGGTTTCCATTCTTTCTCACCTTGACCACTGAAATAGCCTCCTAATAATTCTCTTTATCTCAATCTTGCCCTCCTTTGAAACTTCCTCCACACAGCAGTCAGAACAACATACCTAAAATTCAACTTGACTATGGGGTTTTCATGCTTAAACCCTTCCAAGGCTTTCCATAGACTTGTTATTCCATTAACATACCAGGCCCTCTGTAACTTGAGTCTTTAATTACTTTTTCACTTCTACCTTCTATTTTACCTGCCAATAGTCCCCAACTGCTTTCAATTCCTATTTAACAATGATGTTACCTTCATCCTTAGCTTCCCTTATAGAGTTCCGCAAACCTGGAATGTCACTCAGCTCTGACCTATCCTTCAAGATTAGACTCTCGGGGGCTGGCCCCGTGGCCGAGTGGTTAAGTTCGCGCGCTCCGCTGCAGGCGGCCCAGTGTTTCGTCGGTTCGAATCCTGGGCACGGACATGGCGCTGCTCGTCAGACCACGCTGAGGCAGCGTCCCACATGCCACAACTAGAGGAACCCACAACGAAGAATACACAACTATGTACCGGGGGGCTTTGGGGAGAAAAAGGAAAAAAATAAAATCTTTAAAAAAAAAAAGATTAGATTCTGGGAACATCTCTTTCAGGAAGCCCAAACCTCCGGGTTAAACTGAGTTCAGCTCTGCTCTCCCACAACTCCCCCAGCAAAGCTCTCATTATGACTGTGCAACTTGAGACCAGCTGTTTATAGTCTGTCTCTTCCACTAAACAATCAGATCCTCGAGAGCTGGCCCAACATCATATTTGTCTTTGTGCCCCAGGATGCAGTGAACAGCCTGGCACATATTATGTATCTAAAAATAGCTATTGCCCTGAAATTTTGAGATCACTTTGAACCTTTGTAACAGAACCCAATATCTATTTTGCCCTTTCTTGTATTCTGTTGAATTCAAATTTTATTCCAGGTGACAACGTACCCAGCTCAGTGACTACATTTTCCGCCTTCCCCTGCCATGACACAAGACCAATGAGCAGTGAGTAAGAACTCACTGCTGGCTTTCTGGAAACCTCTTTAAAGGAGGCTGACTCAACTGGGGGAAAAGTAGTTTTGTCATTTATTCCTCCTCACCTTCTGCCTGAAACGTGTTCACAATGACTGGAGTTCTAGGAGACATCATGTGTCCTTGAAGACACAAAGCCATGCTCTAAAGAAAAATAGGAGTGTGGTTCCCTAATGACCACGGAGCTTTCACACAAGCCCAGAACAGCATGCTTTCAGACTTTTGTTACATGACGGAATATGACCTCTACTTTGTTTAGCCTATCTGGGTCTTTGTGGCCAAAAGCTGAATATAACGGCAGCTGCTAGCTCTGAATCAAAGTTTCTTCTAAAATGATGCAATTGCAACTTAAAATTGCTCATGAAAAAACACTTAATTAGGATCATGTAGAATGGACACGTGTCTATTTCTAAATTTGTTGCCCTACTCACCTGCATCTAGAAACTGGCAGGCTGAGTAACTTTTAATATGGTAGTGAACTATTTTGTTTTTTCAATTGTTATTTAACTCTATGATTTGTCACTTTAGTAGAGTTGCAGTTTCTGAGGTAATTACTTGAGTAACTTTTATAGTACTCTTATTCACAGTTACTAACTGTCATGGGGGCTTCATAGTGCCTAACTAAGAAATAAGGACAGAGTAATTAGACTTCTTCCAAGGATTTACAACCAAGAAAGCATTACTAAACCATTATGTATGTACTCTAATTCACATGTATCTACATGTATGCACAGATATAAATCTTTATGCAGATAGCAAACATTAATTGAGTTAGCTTCCCCACTTATGAAGTATAAAATAAAAGTGAAAACAACAATTATATACGCACACAAATTTCAAGAATACATTGGATTCTGGGTCTCTGACTTAACAAGCATCATATCTTGTATTTTTAACTACTTACTCACTTGTTTATCTTATTCCCTCCTCAGAACTACCACTGGCCATTTTCACATTATATTGACTCAGTTTAAACTCCATTCAGTTGATACCTAGACACTGACAGCGTGTGGCCTCTTCTCCAGGCATGGAAGGCTAACTTTTCAACAATCATCAGTGCCCATTTTCTGAGTAACTTTGAATTGCTTAGAGTCTGTGCCACCAGTTCTTTCTGTGTCATTCTCTCAGGCTCCTCCCTCCCAGTGGATGGTCATTTGCCGTGTATAATGATTTCTTCAAACACTCATTCCTTTCTGAGCCATTTAAAGTCCATGTGAAACAAGGCTTGATCCAGAGGGAAAAATATTTTGTCTTGTTTTGTTTTTAAGGATAAATGATAGGATTTGAGATCAGAGATATTTAGACCCTAAATGCCATATCTTGACCCCAGTGTTTTGCACTTAATAGGTGCTTGTTGTCAATAATAAGCAGCTTGTTCAAGGTTCATTCATCCATTGGCTGACTGAATATTAAGCATTTGCTATGTGGCTAGCACAGTACTAGACTATAGATACTACAGTGAGTAAAAACAGATAGGGTATCTAATTACATGTTAATTAAGGCAGGTATTAAGCAAATTATCTCAGAAATGAGTTTACAATTACAAACTAAGACAAGTGCTGTGAAGGAAAGGAACATGGTTCTATGAGTCTGCTAACACAGACTAGCTTGTTTCAGACCAGCCATTCCACCGGGTAAACTAGAAAAATCTAATTGAAAAAAACATATTTGAATGTGTCATCATGCTACTAAGGCTGTGAGGGCTTGAGGGGCTAAAATCCAAGAGAAGAGGGAAATGCAGAGAGGTAAACCTGAGAGTCAGAGTGATTTTTCCTCCTACTGCATTTGCTAATTCTTGGTAGAGGCTCAGAAGACGAGGAGAGCTTCCTATAGTCTCTTCAGGCTGGGGAACAAAAGTCGAAGTTTAGGACCCATAAAGAAAAGGAGGCCTTGAGAAACTCCAAGGCTTTCAGTTGAGAAAGGAAAGCACTCATGATGTCCCTTCTCCATGACTCATTCATGGAGTGCCCTCAACCAGTACTCGGACAGTCACGGCTCTTCAACCAGTGGGTCACTTAAAATTTCAGTCCTAATGTAACTGAGCTATTGACTCTTCTGCTCATAAAGGGTAGCTTTAGCCTTTCATTAAATTATACCAGTGACCATGGCAGTACTAGGAGGAAATCCAGAAGACTACTTTAGTTCTTTCCATGCTTCTCTCTGGACCAACCGTGTGGTGAAACCTTCGATAGGAGTAGTCAGTCAGCAACAATTACTTCATTTATGCCCATTTAGCCAGTGGCATGAGGAAACTTAAGTGGCTAGGAGGCAGTCTAAGCTTCAGTTTGGATGGAATTTGTATCCCAGGTGGAAACATTCTGCTGTTCAATACTAAAATATTCAAACCAACTAAATCCAGAAGAATGGGAATGGGAGAGAAAACATTTGCAAGTAGATTATTAGGCACAATTGGGAGAAGCTCACTCTCACTTCCATCTTATTGTCTCCAAACCTATATTTTCAATCTATGAAAGATATGAGTGTATATTGATCCTTGACTCAAAAGATACTGCGAGATGGTCCTCTCCTCACAAGGCAGTGTATCTCAGCTGTACTGTATTGGAGACTCCAATTAGACCACAGCTGTTTGTGGGCCTGGGGGCACCTTACCATTTTTCCCACTTCTTCCACTATAAAATAAACTTCCTTGGTCAGAGGAAGGTTGAGTAGAATATCATAATAGTATATAAAATACTCAATCCACACATGGTGATACTGAAAGAAGATAAATTGAGAGGAAAGGCAAATTAAAATCTAGAGTGTCAGAGCCCCCTCCATGGTGGAAGGAGTCTAGTTGGCCTCCCCAGGATATGGTAGTACACTGCAAGCTCAGCAGTGGTAGCTTTGCTGGCAAGTCCAACAAAGTCGGATTTTGGAGGCAAAGTCCGTGTTTTACCGCCTGTCACCATAACCACATTGATCAAAAACTACGGAGGCTTGGGAAAGAGGCAGAGCAGCATAAATGGAGGGAGTCATCTGGTCTGCCTGATAATTAAAATCTTCATCGACAAGCGGCCTTTTGTTAGTCATTCCCTTGGATACATTTAGTTACACTTTGGAACCTCGTTCAGAGAGGTTCATCCATTTAAGTCTGCCTCCAGACTCTTGGTGATCAGTCTTACAATTCTGTTTCTTTTAGGTCCCTGACAATCTAATTATATCATTAGCCACTGTTCATCACTCAGTATCAATAACTTACCTCAGACTTTCTACTAACAGACAAAGTGAACAGTAAGATAAATTGTTTGAATTTACGTCCACCGGGAGAATTTTCTTCCTTCACTGTCCCTCAGGGCCACTCCTAAAGGAGGAAATGATGTCACAGCAATCTACTCCTGGTTAGTGCAAATGTGTCCAGACCCATTTTTGAAGCAGACTGAAATGTTTTCCTCTTCAGTCAATTGATCCGAAGTAAGTTTCCCATGAAAGTAGAGTGCATCACAGCAGGAGGTGGCAAGGTGACAGTTAATGAAACCACTTATGCAACTTACTTCTGCCTTCACAGCTGGATTGGACCCGGTCCTGGATATATCCCTTCCACCTGCTGATGGAGGTCTTCAGGCCATGTCTAACACCAATGCTGCTTTCTAATTCTTCACTACTTAACTGGATAATCCTCTATTTTTCAGCTTATTGGTAAAGAAATAATCCAAAACATCTCTACTTGATACTTCTGACCTCATCTCCTACTATTAGCACCTTGGCTCACTCCACTCCAGTTACGCTCTTCTGCCATCAAGCCAGTCATGTTCACAACCTTCACCCTTCTTGTTCTTTGTGTCTTATGCACAAGGCCACTTCAGCACCTTCTTCAGGACATGCTCAAACATCACATTCTCAGTTAGACCTTCCCTGACAACTCTTTTTTAAAATGAAGACTTCCCCACCCTGATAATCTTGATTTATCCTGATTTATTTTTCTCCTTACACAGTCACCTTCTAATATACTGTATATTTCAGTTTATTTTTTTATTTTCTGTCTTCCTTCACTAGAATGTAAGTTACGTAAGGGAATTTTCTTCTGTCTAGTTTACCACTATATCTCCAGTGCCTAGAATACTGTGTGAACATATTGGATAGTCAATATATATTTTAATGAATGAATGAGTGAATGAATCTTTCCCCTAAAAGTCCTAACAAGTTTTAAATTTTGTTTCAGAGTAATCCAATGGGTCGAAAACAAATAGTATTGTTAAATGAATATGTCTCATCTTATTCACCTATATTGTCTAAAACACCCAATTTATGTTCTCTTCCCTTTTATCCTATATTCTTCCAATCTGTATATATTATAAGAATTTTGAGCGAGGAGAAATTAGTTCTGTTTGTTCTTCTTTCCCAACATCTGCTGGGTTTTAGAATAATAATGCCACTGGTTGTTTCTGAGTCAAACACAGTGTGAGGCTTTGTTTCTTAGACAAGTCAACCGAGCAAGCAAACAATTAGAATTACTCCCAGCTTGAAGAAGCCATTGAATCCAGAATCTCAGTGAGTGTCCCCATCAAGCTAAAATCAGCCTCATCTAAAACCATTAGTTCCCCTTTGGCCTTACTCCCTCAGAATCTGTACACACACACACACACAATGTAAAATTCTGATATAAATTAACAAAGTTTTGCAATGTTTTTGTGGAAATTTTTTTCATCTCACAGATTTGCTTTTAAGTTGGTTCCCAGAGCAGGCTGGGATCTGACAATAGTTAAAGCTCTGGAGGTAAAGAAAGAGATGAGGGCGAGACAGAAGAAGAATTGGCCTCCCCTGGCCAGGTAAATCCCTTAGATGGGCCTATTAAAGGACTCGTTAAGAGTCTTCAAGCAAAGGGGAAAGAGTGTCATCAGAGAAAGAAGGAGGGCTGCTTCACTAGCAAAAAACTCACAGGAGACGGTGAAATCCTCCCACCAACAAAATCTACTTTCTCAGCATTCTACTTCTCCCTGATCAATACCCAAACTTCACATCAGATGCATGACAAGGCCATAAATTCAACTGACATTGAATTTAGGCAACACACAGACGTAGTGTATGTGAGTCTCTTCTGGCTCTCTCAACCCAGTAGCTGCAAGAAATTTGATGTTCCTTTGGCGGAGTCCAAAAAAGTCACTGGTTTTCAATCCATGCCTTAAGTTGGAAATTGTACAATTGGCACTAGTGGATTCATTTCTTTAAGCTTTTTGGAAACGTTAGCAGTAAATACTACACAAGTCTTGCATAGCTCTTCCTAGTGGCCTCTAGCAGAAGTTAATTGGTCCCCCAAAGCCTTCCTTCAATTAGCACTACATTCCAAGGTGAATAACTTAATATATTGTGTCACCACTGTGTACCATAATTTTCCAGAGATGTATTGCTTACTAGCAAGAGTTTTCACTACCTTTATTTGTGTATCAGTTAGTTATTGCCACAATAATGCTGCATAACTAAACCAGATGGTTTAATACAGTCACTTATTCTTGCTCTTGTAAATTTATGTTGGTAGAAGTTGGCAGATCTAGCTTTAGCTCAATTGGGTCTTCAAGATGTTCTACATACTTCTCATCCTTCTTGGACCACCAGGCTAGCTAGGGCATATTTTTCTCATAGTGACGGCAGAAATGTAAGAACACAGACAACCATTGCAGAAACACATCTCAGATCTTTACTCACATTTTGTTGACTAATATCCCACTAGCCAAAGCAAGTCACATGGCCAACCTCAACATCAATGAGGGAGACTAAAATACTCCACCCACAGTGGGAGGAAAAGGAAAGTGAGTATCTGTTGAATAATAATCCAAACTATCATAATCCCCAACAAGGTAAAATAAGCAATCCTGGATTCCCTTCTTTGAATGCCTGTGCCTACACAAACTTCTGATTTAAATTTACGGATCAATAGGATTCTTAGTTGCAAACAACAGAGACCAACTCTCTCAGAAAATGAGAATATTGAAAGAATATTAACTTATTAACAGATGCAACAGCGAGACCGAAGAACCAGGCTCAGAGGCTCCAAAATCAGTACCAGTGCACAAATCACAGCAGAGCATGATCTGGTCCTATGTAAAGATGAGGCTGCCCACTGCCTCTGACCTCCAGGCCTGCACTGTCCAATACGGGAGTCACCAGTCACATATGGCTATTGAGCACTTGAAATGTAACTAGTCCAAATTGAGGCATGCTCTACACCATATTTTTGAACTACAAAGGAAATAATTGTAAAATAGTTCACCATTTTTTAAAAACTGATTATATGTTGAAATTACAAATACTTGGGTTAAATAAAATATTCTTAAAATTAATTTTACTTTTTTTTAACTTTTTAACGATTAGACTACCAGAAGTTTAAAATGGCATATGTGGCTCACATTACATTTCAACTGGACAGCACCACTCTTATCACTACAGCTGGCACTTCCTACTCTGCCAACACTGAATGTTAGAATTGCTGCTGGCACCACCACCACTGTGGTTTCCAGAAACTGGAAGTTGCTAAAACAGCCAACACCAGCAAAGAAGTCTTCTCTATCCTGTCTTCTTTGCATCCCAAACATAACCTGGGAAAGGTCCATCTGCTTAGCCAAACCTGGGTCATATATTTACGCCCTAGTTTCAAAAGAGGCTAACAAAGTGAATAGATGGTGTTTCTAGTCTCTACAGAGGAAAATAAACTCTTACCTACAACGAAGACTCATAAAGTGGAATGTCCCAAATATAGGTACGGATTTTGACATTGAGTAGGCAAAAGTCAGTAAAAAATCTATGTTTTGACCTAGTATTTCCCTGATGAGGAATATAACCTTAAGAAATATAAATATAGGCAATGATGTCTTTACAAAGATTTTTATCTTAGCTGGGTTTTCCCCAGAAGCAGACAGAGAAGTAAACAGTTATGAGACGATCTCAGAAGCATCAGTAGGGAGTTGGGGAAGTAAGATAAGGCAGAGAAGGAAATCAATTCAAGGGTGGATCAATGAGAAGGCGAAAGGGGCTCAGTCCCTCTGGGGCCTCTGGGACACTGTTTAGAACACACCTCACTGCAGTGTCATCTGAAGGGTGAGGATGAGAGCAGAGAGGGTTGATCCTGGGAATGTGAACTCCCTGGCACTTCTGGCCTGTGCTGGCAAGTATATGCCTGTATCCAAACAAAGCCTGTGGGCAGAGAGTCACAGGAGCCATCAGCATGTATGGGAAAAGTGAACGCAAAAGAATACAAATGAAGCAGTGGTGGCAGAAACAACTTACAAGTTGTCACTAAAAATGAGCGTCTTAGTCCACTCGGACTGCCTTAACAAAATATCATAGACTAGGAGGCTTAAACAACAGACATTTACTTCTCACCATTCTGCAGGCTGGGAAGTCCAATATCTAAGTGTTGGCAGATTCAGTTCTTGGTGAGGGCCCACCTCCCGGCTTGCAGATGGCTGCCTTCATGCTGTGTCCTCAGATGGCAGAGAGAGAGAAAGCTCTAGTCTCTCTTCCTTTTCTTGTAAGGACACTACTTCCAACATAGGGGCCCCACCCTCATTACTTCATCTAAACATAATTACCACTCAAAGGCCTCACCTCCAAATACCATCACATTGGGGGATAAATATAAGGGCTTCAACATGAGGATTTAAGGAGGACACAAGCATTGCCTATAACAATCATTTTTTTGAATTTTTTTTTTTTGACTGAGGAAGATTCACCCTGAACTAACATCCATGCCAATCTTCCTGTATTTTTTTTCTAGTATGTGGGCCACCAGCACAGTATGACCACTAACAGAGCAGTGTAGGTCCACACCCTGGAACCAAATCCAGGCCACTGAAGTGGAGT
Organism: Equus caballus; assembly: GCF_041296265.1. Lineage (NCBI taxonomy): Eukaryota > Metazoa > Chordata > Mammalia > Perissodactyla > Equidae > Equus > Equus caballus. Next base: position 23,437,722 of record NC_091709.1, on the reverse strand, counting down.
GTGCTGAACTTAACCACTAGGCCACCAGGGCTGGCCCTTGAAATTTTTTATAATTCATTTAATTCACAAATATTTAATTAACAGAACACCTAGTATGTGCAAAGCACTATTCAAGGACTTGTGGATCACTGAACAAAATAGACAAAATCCCTTCTTTTATGGAATTTACATTCTAGAAGGGAGAGAGAGAAATAAATAGCCAAAAAATCAACAAATTGTTTTTATGTTAGAGGTAATGAATCCTATAATGAAAAACAGAGTTTTGAATGGTAATAGGAGTGCCAAGATTGGGGGTAGATATTTCAGATTAGAATAGGATGGTCACAGACGCCCTCATGGAGAAGAGAACATTTGGGCAAAGATGAGGCAAGGAAGTGAGGAATTCTGATACCAATGGAAAAACATTCTGGGTAGAAAGAACTGAAACTGTGAAGATCTCAAGGTGAGGACCTGCTGGTCATGTCCAGTAACAGCAAGGAGACCAGCATGGCTTAAGCACAATGAGTGAGTAGGGGAGTACTAGGTTGGTCAGAAAAGGAATGGGGAACTGGATCACATGGAGCCTCCTAGGCCAGTCTTAAGACAGGAATTTTGCTCTGAATAAGATGGAAAGCCATTGGAGGGTTTTTAAAAGTTCATTCACGATGCTCTGTTGAAAACAGACTGAAGAGTAACCAATGGTGGAGCGGGGAGACCAGTCAGGAGGCTGTTGCAATTATGTGGTAGGGAAGTGACAGTGATTTGGACTGGGATGGTAGCAAAGGGGCTACCGCAGAGAAGTAGGGAAAGTATTTTGAAAGTAGAGCCAACAGGATTTGCTGACAGATCAGATGTGGGTTGGGACAGAAAGAGAGGAATCAAGAGTGCCTCTTGAGTCTTTGTTCTAAGCAACTGGAAGAAGGGAATCATTACTAATCAAGAAAAAGACAAGAGGAAAAGCAGGCTTGAAGTTAGGGACGTGAGGTGAAAGGAAAGTAGGAGTTCAGTGATGGATGTGTTAATGGGCAATGAATGGGTCATATGGGTCTGGAGTTCAGGAGCAAGCTCTAGACTTCAGATGTAAGTGTTCAAGTCTTCAGCATATAGATGATATTTAAAATCATGCACTCAATGAGATCACCAGAATGAGCATCAATAGAAAAGACTTCCAAGCTTCTTTGGAAAATAGTCTGGCAATTCCTCAAAAGGTGAAACATAGAGTTAAACTCTGATCTAGCAAATCCACTCTTGGGTATATAGCCAAGAGAAATGAAAACATGTCCATAAAAAATACTGTTCCCTAATGTTCATGGCAGGAATATTCATAACAGTCAAAAGGTAGACAAAATCCAAATGACCATCAACTATAGTATATCCAGCCAATGGAATATTATTGGGAAATTAAAAGGAAGGAAGTACTGATATATACGACAATGTGGATGAACCAGGAAAACATTATGCTAAGTGAAAGAAGCCAGTCACAAAGGATCACATATTGTATGATTCCATTTAAATGAAATGTCCAGAATAAGCAAATCTATAAAGGCAGCAATTGCCTAGGGCTAGGAAGGAAAGCTGAGTGGGGGATGAAAAGTAGGGGGCATGGGGTTTCTTTTGAGGGTGATGAAATATTCTAAAATTGATCATGGTAATGGTTGCACAACCTTATAAATATATTAAAGCCATTGAATTGTACACTTTAAATGGTTGAATTATATGCTATGTGAATTATATCTAAATAATGCTACCCCAAGAAAAGAAGAAAATAAAAGAGAGTTCCAAGTTTTGAGTACAGGGAGCTTTGAACATTTAGGGATTTATGATGCTTATTAGACATCCAAGAGGAAATGTTGAGTAGGAGGTTGAGTATGTGAATTTGGAGATGAAGAGACATGTCTGGGCTTGAGAAATAAACATGAGCATCCTTATTATATAGATAGTATTTAAAACCCTTGTACTAGGTGAGATTACCTAGAAAGTAACTGTACAAAATGAAGAAAGGGGACATGAGACAGAGTCCAGGGCACACCAATGTTTAGAGGTTGGGGATATACAGAGGGACCAGAGCACAGGGCACAGAGCAAAGGAGCCTGAAAAGGAGATGCCAGTAAAATAGGAACAGAACCAAGAGTACAGTGTCCTAAAAGTCAAGGGAAGAAATATTTAAGGGAAGAGTGATCATCTCTTTCAAATGCTGCCGACAGCTCAAATAAGGTGAAAACTAAGATACAGCATTGGTTTTAGCTATCTGGAAGTCAATGGGAATTTTACAAGAGCTGTTTTGTAGCAGCCAAAAGAATGAATGCCTGATTGGAAAATAGGAGACAAGCAAATTGCAGACATCAAGGAGATACAACTACTGAGAAGATTTGCTTTTCACAGAAGCAGAGAAATGATCCAGTAACTGAAGGGGGATAAAGAGTCTGGAAAATTTTGCTCTCCCTAAGATAGGAGAAATAATAGCACTGTATAAGCTCATGAAAATGAGCCAGCAACAGAGAAAACATGATTTTTACAGAAGACAGAAGCCAACTGCTGATAGGACATCCTTGAACACAGGAGAGGGGATGTTCACCTGCAGTAATAAAAGGCAGAGTATGTGGGCACAGAGCAAGGAGGTGGGTAGATGTGATGGCAGGAGCACGATGGAGGTGTCTTCTACTGGCTTTTAATATCCCAGTAAAATAGGAAACAAGGTCTCAGCATAGAGTAAGGATAGAGAAGGAAGCACCAAGGAGAGAGAAGAAAGAAGAAAATAGTCTCTGGGCAATGGGTGGGCAGAGGACTGGAGAAATGCAGGATGACTGCCAGACAGTATTACGTGCCCACTGTGGTTAGTGCCATTGACGTGAAAGAGAGACCAGTCAGTAAAGTGGTGTGTTTCTCCAGACCTGTTCAGCCATATAGGGGTAGACCCTGATAAGCTGAGAGTCAGCTTTAACCAGGGCTGGGATTAACAAACGGGGAAAATGCTCACAATTTTATAAAAAAGAAAAATAGGAGGTTTTTCCATAGAGCATGACAATAACACTTCCATATGAACAAAACAGACTGAAGGGAAATTTATACATGGGTATGGTTTTACAGGCAATTTTAATTTCTTATATATTCTCTAAATTTTTCACAAAAATCAAAGCTCACTCAATCTATCTTAAACAAGGTAGTATTCAGGACTACCCCATATAACCAAAGGCAGGGAGTAGGGCCAAGTCTCACAAGAAATTTATATCTGAAAGTAATAAAACAAAACAAAGATTCTTTTTGCCCTTTCTCTCATGGACCACAGCACCTCTTGCTCTCACTGAGCACAAGCATCTCCTGCTTCCTTCTGGGTATTACATCATTCCCTTTGATTCCCTTTGCTTGTGGATCAAGCACAGGATCCCAATATGGCTGCTCCTGTTTCAGCCCATCGTTCCAGAGACCACCATTACCTAGATGAATCTTTGTCTTCTGAAGATAAAATCCATAAGAGGCAAAGCTGATTGGCTCAGCTTGAACTGGGACTCATTTGGTTCAATCAGCTGGAACCAGGAATGGAAGTCAGCTGGTCAAATTATGGCGGCCACCCAATCCTGTTGCTTCAGCTGAATGTCAGGGAGAGAGGTAACTCCAATGAAACAGGCCAAGCAGGACCCCAGATATAACTCTAAAAGCATTTATGACATAATAAGAACAAATATTTTAAAATAAATACGTATAAAGAAGAGGTCAAAAGGAGATACAAAATGTTAAAAACTTACTTTCCCCTTTTTTGTCAAATATTCCTCCTTTGTTTCAGGTAGGTTTTTCATCACTACAATTTCTAAAAAGCTTCTGTTGAGTGCCTATTAGCACATGGCGCCATGTCCTTCACTGCATTGAATGAATCTGACAGCCATAAAATCATATTAAACAGTAAAATTTACGTTTTTGAAGAAAATATTGAGAAGCTGGAATGTATCCCTAACTGCAAAATGGAACTGTTGACAACATCAAAAATTCTGAAGAGTCTCGTCCTTCTTCAGGGAATGCCTAGTAACTATTTCCTGCATGTTATTAGACTTAAATGTTAGATTGGAGGCAGAAATAGCAAGATAAAACTGAAATGTTAAGTCTATTAGTGACATTCTCTTTTAAGATTATTTTTAGTTGTACAAATGGTACATGACACGTTTGCATATTTTAAAATTCGAGTAAATACAGTAGCATAAAGAGAAAAAGAAAAGGCTCCTTTTGTCTTACCTCTCTCACTGCTGAGGACCCCCAAATCCACAGTCCTCTGCACAAGAGAACAATCAACAGTTTAGGTGGTACCCTTTCAACTGTTTTTCTAGGTTAGGTTTATTTACTATTTTGTTCTGAAGGCTTTTCTTTTTCATTTTTAAACTTGCTTTTCTTTCTTTACGCTGATGATTTCCTGTCAGTATTCCTGGTAAGTTATATACCCCAATGGCCTTGCATCCAGGCTTTATAAAGACATTTTTAATAATACCCCAATGGTCTAATCTCTTAAGTCTCTCATATTTCACCCGTTTTTTTAAAAGCAAACATTTTATGGACTGGTGAAGCAATCATTTAGAAAAATACATCTCTGAAGCCATAATCATTTTACAATTTGTTCTGCCTCGCAAACAACCACAGCCAGTCTTCCAAGATGACAATCCTTTAAACCAAATCTCTCACATTAAAGCCGCTTACGGCTACTTCCGATAATAGGAGCTGTCCAGTCTGTGATGTGTTCAGTCTCTTCCATTTAAGGAGAAGCTGATGTACTAATAATTGAGTCGAAAATTAGCTCTGCACTAGAAATTCAGCAGTGAATAGCGGACATAAGTGAGCTTACAAAATTTACTGGAAATTTCTTTCTGAAGGTTAGAGAATATATCAAGCACACAGCAAATGTGTACGTTTTTAATAGTATATCATATTCTTACAGGACTCTGACATAAAGCTTATGGTGCTATCCTTTTAAAGAACTGGTTAAAGATGTTTCAACTAAAACCATAGATTTGTCTAAATATCTGAAACAATAAATAATAAGCAATAAAGGAAAAAATCTCTGGAGATTGGTCCTAAAAAAAGAAAAATTCCCAAAAATATGTCGTTTGTGGACCTGGTTGTGAGTCATTTTTGTGTAGAACCACACTTTATCACTTAAGAGGTATGTCACCTTGAACAGAACTGGAATTTGTCTGATTGTCAGTTTCCTCATCTTTAAACTGGAAATAATAATGTCTATTTAGCAAGTATTGTATAATGTATGCTTACTAGAAGCTTTGCCACATGCCTGACCCATCACTGACTGTAATTCCAGCTGGTGGTAGACAATTCCCAGGCTTACAGCAAAACTCCACCGGAGTGTGTGTTTTATCGCTCAGCTTGTCTGCCGCAGGACTTGTTCTGAAGATAGATTTTTCAGCTTTATGCAAGACATTCTAGAAACACTGGGGAGTAAACACCCACGGGGCAACCCTCAACCAATGAGGAATGGAAGTCAGTAGACAAATGCCTCAGTCTTCTGTTTTTTGGAGGAACAATTCTGAAACCCATTCCACACAGTACTTTGGAGGGTCCCCAGTGGAACTGAGCATCAATTGCCCACAGCAATCACTGGCTCAATAATGCATCTTTAATTGGCTTCCTGGAATCATCTCTCACATAGATGACCTTCTCCCAAATGCTTGTTTCAGACTCTGCTTTGGGGGAAAACCAAACTAAGATGTTATGTACAGTGCTTTTAACAGAGCCCAGCACATAACATAACATGGTTAGTACATGATGGTTCACTTTCCTGCATTTCCTCATAAATGCCATTCACCCCACTGATGAATCAGTTTTCTGGTCCTTGTCAAGGACTCTTGGCAAAACAAAGCTCTAGACGCAACTGTCCAATGTGGTAGCCACGAGCCACACACGGCTACTGAGGACTTGAAATGTGGCTAGTCCAAATTGAGAGGTGCTGACAGTGTAAGCTACACAATAGATTTTGAAAATTTAGAATAAAAAAAGGATGCAAAGTATCTTATTAATAATTTTTATATTGATTAATTGAAATGATAATATTTTGGATATATTGGGTTAAATAAAATTCACTATTAACATTAGTTTCCTTTCACTTTTTATAATATGGCTACTAGAACTTTTTAAATTACATTAATGACTTGTATTATACTTATTGAACAGCACTGCTCTAGAAATTATGGGAAAGAGCCATAGTGTGAATAGAGAGAGAAAATGTGTATATTACTCAGCATATTCAACAAGATGTTTAATTACAAGCCACAGAAACAGTTTAGGCTAATATTGTAAAAGCAAGAAAGATTTTATTAAAGAAGAAAGGAGGCTATAAAACCGAATCCAAAGAACCAAGTGTGGAGGCTGCAAAGCCAGGTACAGGGTCTACAGATGATTGTTTGCAAAAATGGCTCCATCATTGCCCTCCCTGCATCCTCATCCCTTGATGATGGGACTTGGAAGCTCCTCCCATCAAAAGGTAGGGCGCACTTCTCTAACTCTTGACTTTGGGCTGGCCTTGTGACTCGCTTTGGCTAACAGAAGTTACAGAAGTAATGGTTGTATCAGTCTGAATGGAAACTTCATGAGGCTGTCCTTTTTGGAACTCTGCTGAGCTGTCATGTGAACAAGCCCAGGTTGGCCTGCTGGGTGACAGGGACATGGTAGTTCAGTTGACCCCATAGCCTCAGCTGACTATCAGCCAAATCACAGAAACAGAGCTGGCTTGCTGACAAGCAGCTGCTGCAAACACATGAGTGAGCCCAGAGCTACCCAGTAAAATCCAGTCCAAATTGCTGATTCCAGAGAACCAGAAGCTAAATAGGCAACCAACTTTTGAGATGGCTTGTGTCAAAGATAAATCTGAACACTAGTTAAAGTGGTAAGAATAGACTTCATTCAGTAAAATAAAGGGCAGGGAGGTTGGGGGGGGCGGCCAGAGTGGACAAAATCATTTGTGCTGAGAGTCTGCAGCTTTTATATGCCAAAGTTGAGGCCTAGTTGAAAAGATGGCTCAAAGCAGCCTATCTAAAGTTCAGCCAAGAAGAGAATGTTACTTGCTATTTAGTTTTGGAGTGGTTTGTTACCCAGCAAAATCTAAATAATATAAGCCCTCAAATCAAAGCCATAGGACTGGTCCAGTGAAAACTCGGCCACCCCTGCCTGCAGACCCAGAAACTGCAGCTTGCACTGCTGGACATGGGGGTTGCCACTAGTGCCTCTGGAAAGTGCACGTAGCTCCCACCGCTGCCAGGCCCACCAGAATGGATTCTATGTCATTCATGTTTGTTGGTATCACTAGCTTGAATTCAAAGTCTGGAGAGAGTGCGTCTGACTGATGCAGGCTAAGTCACGTGCCCATTGCTTCACATTGGTATCTTCAGCCTCTACAATGGAGATGGGTTCTATTTAATAAAATAAGAAATTCCTCAACACGGGAAAGGTGTTCAGATCCTGGGTCATCAAAACAAAAAAGCAAATGCTATTACATGCACCATAATGCTTCCTACTTCATTGCTTTACTGATGCTGAGAATCATACCTGAAACACATCCTCATTCTTTTCGACTTTAATACTTCTCTTCACCTTCCCTCGGAAATCTCCAACTTCCCCTTTCCCCAAACTTGGCGGAAGTAGAAAAACCTATGGAGGCATGAGACCTACAAAGTAATTAGCATTCCCATTGTTTCCTTTGTTCCTCATTGGTCTCAGTTCTTACCATTAAGACTCTTTCAGTCTGAGTGAATGAAATCTTTCACCCATTCCTCAGTGTCTGGAATATAGTAAGTACTCAGTGTTTGCTTCTATGCAAATAAACCAAAGATTTCGCTAAGGAAGAAATAGGACGTGAATTTTATAAAATAGGTTGGTGTCGGATTATGCAAGATGTCAAGGTAATTTATCTCAAAGGCCATATAGCACCACTGAAGGTTTGAGTACTGTTTATTAGAAAGATTTATCTGGAATCAGTGTGTAGGATGCAAAAAAGGGAGTGAGACTAGAGCTTAGCTGGCAGGCTATTGCAAAATAGTGGTATGCAACTGGAAGGGGGTAGCCATGGCAATGGAAGAGAAGAGTCAGACACATAAGATAAAATTAAGAAGATGCTAGACCCTGATTGGTTCTGGGTGGAGAAGGAAGAGAGGAAGGAATATTTTCATACGTCAAGTGACAAAAAAGATGAATTAAAGTATACATGTTTTGTTTTAATTGTGGCAATTTCCTTGTTGCCCCCAAGAACTTTTCATCCTCCGCTTCATTCTGAGGCATTTTCTAACTCAGAAAAAGAAAAATTCCTGCAGAACAGGAGAAGAGGATGTCATATTCTTTGCTTTTAGCTTCAAAAGCAACGTCCTTAGGACAACAAAGATGTAGCAAGAGTACTTGCAGAAAGAGATGACATCCTTCCTCTCCACTCAAGCTCCTATGCCCAGTAGATAAGAGCCTTCTGATTAGGATGAAAAGAAGTCATGGGGGAAAGCAAAAGGGTTGAATGCATACGTAGGGAGGATTGGAACGTGACCCTCCTTGCCAGGTATGTAGCTTGAGAAGAGAGAAGGTTGGAGAAAAGTGTGGTGTTCTAAATCCTACACATCAACTTGGTACCCCAGCATCAGGACAGAAATGGTGGGGTGGGTCTCTCTGCACCATAATGACATTGGGCCAACAAATAGACATGGCTGGCTGTGACATTAGAGAACAAAGAGGCTCTGATGACAGCTCTGATTCTACCTTAAGCTCACGGAAGTGGACAAATAGACTTTCCCCTTGTCCCTATGCAGGGCTCAGATGGTAGTTGAAGGAGACAGCTGAGAGCCAAAGGGGGCTTGAATTTGTAACCCAAATGCCAGTGTGAATCGTACAACTGAGGCTTCAGAACTGCAGAGATTTCAGAGGTGGCCTTTTGGAAGAGTGCCAAATACCATGACCACTAAAGAGCAGACAGCATTCCTCCCTGAACTTCCCCTCAACCGCCATCCAGTCATTATTATAAATAACCCTTGGAACACAAGTGTCACCATGAAGAGGAGGAAAGGAAGGTGAAAGTCAGAACTGACATGATTTTAAACTTGAAGTGACTGAAGAAGCATGACAAAGACTGTGCTCACCTGGTAATGACTAGATATAGTTTTATAGCATCAGAAGAAATAGAGCATATAATAGAAACTAAGTTCAATTATGGGAAAATAAAATGTTACCTGTTTTGTATGTATGACTTCAGAGCCCAAGAAAACTATACTTACAACAGATATGGAGGAGTTTAGTGCATTCTTAAGAGGATTAAGAGCTCTCTTTGGGGAACTACAACATATTTTATAAACAAAAATAATAAATCATTGATTGAAATGGTTCAACACTAAATTGAAATTAACGAAGTGAATGGCTCTTTTCCTCATGCCTGGCCTTCCCTCTGAGGCACATTCTGATTCTAATTTAATGCTAGGTTTGGGTAACTAAGGTGATAAGGGTCACTAGCCAATGTTCTTCAGTACAGAGCATTCCAAGACTTCCAGTGTATTCTTGCGTCAAAGTCTAGAGGACTCCAAAAAGATGCATTAGGTTTTGAAGTGATACTAAGATAAACTCTAGAGCAGCAGTTCTCAATGGGGAAGGAGGGAGGGTGCTCCTCATGGGACAGTTGGCAATGTCTGGAGATAGTTTTGGTTATCACAACTGAGGGTGGGGCCACTGGCATCTAGTGGGTAGAGGCCAGAGATGCTGCTAAACATCCTACAATGCACAGATAGTGCCCACAACAATCAACAGTCAAAAATGTCAATAATGCCAAGATTGAGAAACCTGCTCTAGAGGTAAGTTAGAAGGCTACCCACTCTCAGGAATCCTGGCAGCCTCATAAAGTTGACCCATCATTGTGAGTTGTTAATATAAGAAATTCCGTGGTCACAGGATCTTCCATTCTGAGGACAGCTTGGCCAGAACTTCTAAAATTGTTACAAAAATAATTTTTTCTTTAAAGGGTCTTGATAATAATAATAATATTCAGGAAAATTTTGTTCTAATTCTAGTTTAGTGCAAGAAAGACACAGATAACAATCTACTCATCTATTTTGGATTCTATATTATGAGCATTTAAATATAGGGATCAGGGCAAGGACAGAAAAGGGGGAAAGGAAGCAGTCCATAAGAGAGAGAAGCCCAATATTATCATTTCTGTAATACTAGGAAATAAATTACTAGATCATCTAGTAATACTAGCCTTGAAAAAGGTAAACCTTACATTTTAAAACAGTCAACAGATTGGTCTAAGAAATATTTTAACTTAAATAATTAAATTACATTCTTTAAGTACCTTCCTTTCCTCCTTTAAATGTATAATTCAATTAATCAAGAAATAAATACAGCCATCTCTTAATTTCCTTAATCTTAAAATAGTTCTATGCAAAAACATGGAACCTAATTACCATGATTTTAAATGGGAAAAGTTATAATGCAGCATATGTCAACCACAAACCTGCAGCCAATTTCCTAAAATTCGGTAAAACACCTATAAATAAATGACAAACTATCATGTTAGGATGTAAAATACTTAAAACATTACTTCTCAGTAACCAAAAAAATAATATAGCTAATAATCAGTTGTTTGGTACACAGTAATATACTGAACACCTTCTCTCCGAAGGCTCAAGAGCTTTTCAAAACAGCAACATGCAACTCTTACGTCATGGCTGAAATAACTCAAAAATTTTCCCATAGGTTGTTTCGTTGAAAGTATTTTGTGGATTTTTCATTTCACTGATAACTAGTGGTGTTGCACGCTTTTTCTTGTACTTATTGGGTATTTATATATCTTCCTTTGTTAAATGTCTGTTCAAGCATTTTGGCTATTTCTTTTATTCAATCACATTCATTTCCATTATTGAGATGAATTGCTTATATATTCTGGGTATAAGTTCTTTGTCAAATACATGTATTTTGAATATTTTTCCCCAGTTTTCATTTTTTTAACAGTGTCTTTCAAAGAGCAGAAGCTTTTAATTTTGATGAATTCAATTATTCAGGTGTTTCTTTTACAGTTAGTGATTTCTATGCGCATTTAAGAAAAATTTACGTTTCTCAAGGTCACAAAGATATTCTCATGTTTCTCTCTTCCAGAAGCTTTACACATACTATAATGGCTAAAAATGAAGGCTGACAACACCTAATGCCAGCAGGGGTGTGGAGTAACCAGATCTGTCATGAATTGCTGAGAATGCAAAATGGTACAAACACAATAGAAAATTGTTTGATAGGTTCTTATGGTGTTAAACAGACCTAATCCATGACCCAGCAATTCCACTCTAGGTGTTTTCTCAAGAGAAGTGAAAACATGTGCACCCAAAGCTTATACAAAAATACTTATAGCAGCCATATTCATAACAGCTTAAAACTGGAAACAACACAATTGTCCAACAACACATAGCAGATAAACAAATTGTAGTATACTTATACAATAGTGAATAAACTACCAATGCATACAACAATATAGACAAATCAGAGCAGCACGATGAGCAAAAGAAGCCAGACACAAGAGAGTACATACTTTATGATTCCATTTATTTGAAGTTCAAAACAGGCAAAACTAATTGATATTGGTAGAAATGAGAAAAGTGGTTGCCTTGAGGTAGAGGGAAAGAAAGGGGATTGACCAAGAAGGGGCACAAAGGAATTTTCTAAGGTGATGGAAATGCTTTATATCTTAATAATGGTGTGGATTACATTGGTGTATTTATTATTGAAGTGTCCACTTAAAATTTGTGCATTTCACTACATGTAAATTATACTTCGAAAAATATACATCACATTGCATTTTAGAAGTATAAGTGTAAATTTTTCCTAAATGTACTTAGCTGAGAAGTATGTACACTTTAAGATGTTTGAGTATTAAAAGTCACAGGCAGTCTACTGGAAAATGTTAAACTGGGAGAACGTCTGTTGGGGTGTGCCTGAATTTCCTGAATGGCTGGAAAGAACTGTCCTCATCTGTGACTTTTTAGATGTAAGTAAAGAGTCAGATTATGTGCTGGAGGCTGTTTCATCCTGAATTACTTTTTAACTCCACGGGAATTCCCAGCAGTGGGGCTGTGTTCTCTGCTACATTTGATCTAAAGCGTTGGGCAAGTGCCAGGAGTTAATTCTATCTATACCTATCGTTGTGAATACAAAATATAGTAATAACAGGATTTTATTATAAAATAACAAAGTTAGAAAGTATTTTTGTTAGCTATAAAATTAAATGTAACCCACTCCATGTTCTCAAGGACCAGAGAAAGTGTATCACTTGATCAGTAACCAAGATCTACTAGCCTCCAACCTGGTCTTAATGGTACAAAAGAGGCTACATAACTATGGATAAAGCATTAACAAAACATTTTATCCTTTATGGACAAACTTGACCTTGGGTTAACTTTATAGCACTGTTTCCCTGGAAACCTGAAAAAGGTAGAATGGAAGTGGTGCTACTAGGCAATATTTCTTATGATAAAAAATCACAAATTGAATCTGGCAGGAGAGAGACTCTATATGAACTATAAATACCTGGTGGGAAACCATAGCTTTGGGCTCCATGAGTGTGATGAATCTCACAAGTCGGCTTTTTTAGTTTCTATTCGAGACATGAGGCTTTATAGCCAAGAGGGACCATGTGTACGCGTCTCATCTCCTTGCACCTGAACTGTCAACTTGGAAGCCAAAGATTAGTCCCTTGGTTGGTGTGAAGATGGCTACAAGTTGCATTTCCTGCCCTATATTTCTCGAATTGAATCTGATGCCAACTGTGCCCCATGGAAGTCTTATGAGTCAGAATTTTTAGAGATTTTCTGGTGGGCATTGCAATAACTCAGTACACAATACAGGATGCCGTATATGGAATGGTAGTGAATAACTATGTCTTTCATGATTGATGGGAAAGTCATTGTTCTTGGAGTCATTCTCATCTCCATCCCATGGATAAGTCACTCTTCAATCCCACAATATAAAGTGGAGATGACATCTATTCCTGTACAATAGTAGGAATGTCACAAACATAAAAAAATACATGAAATAGTTTGATCTCCTTAGAAGAAAGGCGTTATAACAATCAAAATATGCTTCAGTACAGGCACAGTTGTTAGCTTTATTTCCTCTGACTTTTTTGATAATCTGTTTTGTTTTCCTCACAGATATATACATAAGTGGTTCCTCTTTTTAAAACAATAAGTTCATAGGGCCAGCCCCATGGCCTAGTGGTTAAGTTTGGCACACTGTGCTTCAGTGGCACAGGTTTGGTTCCTGGGCACAGACCTATACCACTCATCAGAGACCATGCTGCGGTGGCAGCCTACATGCAAAACAAAGGAAGACTGGTGACAGATGTTAGCTCAGGGAAAATCTTCCTCAGCAAAAAATAAATAAATAATAAAACTAAATTTACATATATCAAAAATGAACATTGTATTCTTCATCTGGTTAACTGCACCTTGCCATTATACATATCACAAACCAAAAGCAAAGAAAGGGAAGCGTTAAATACTATTAGAGAAGTTGATGATCAGAGAGCAGAGAAGAACAAAGAACGGAAATCCCCAAAGCATTCTCAAGCAGAGAGAAAAAAATTAAGGATACTTAATTAAAGGAACTTGACATGAACATTAAATAAATAAAGCAAACTAAGAGGGACTTCTGAATGGTTTCCATGGGCATAGAAATTAATCTACTTGTTAGGCCTGTCAGAAATCAGTGTACTGCCCTGAGTCCCTACCTTTTCTTGAGTTTGCTATATAAACTTTTTTTCCACATAAGCTTTTAATGAGCCTAACATAAAAAGTAAGCCAGCGAACCCAACATTAAATGACACACTCAGAGATTAAGATCATCCTGAGCATACATGATTTGTCAGTTGAACTTTAATTATGAAAAAGAGCTGGGAACACTCAACTTCCCTTACTGAGTTCTAGGTGTAAAGCCCGCATCCTCTTTTGGCAGCTAACATTACCATCTGCACTTATTGAACGGCTTCGCAAAAAAATGCTTCCATATATCAGTGATTAGATAGCTAGTTTGGGATGATAAAGCTGCAGGGCTTTTTTGCTTTGTCTTCTTTTTGAAGACAAAAAGACACTATAGTTTTCCAGATGATTAAGCTGAAATATTTAACAATCTGCGATTGTAATTTATTTTCTAAGCATGCATGCAAATTTTACCAATAGCCTATAGCAGCATCCTTAAGCTGCCACCAGTTGATCAACACATTCTAACCACAGTTAGTTCCATTCTTCTGGGTGTTTAAGAAGGACCCACAATGGGCATGAAGGAGAAAAGAGGCACACTGTCTCACCTGATTCCTTAACCCTACAATCTTCTCCCCCAATGAGTTTATGTCTGAATAGAGAGGAACAAATAATATGACCCAAATTGCCCACATTAGTACCATTCTGTGGCAATAGAAGAAAGTCTCCCTCAAATGGTGAATGAGAGTAGCATCCAGGTGGACCCATTGCAGAGATGACAGACTAGACTACCTCTATGCATCTTGGTATGCCTAGAAGACTAATCGACTCTACTAGTTATACTGAATGTGAATGCTAATAAGCACTTGCTCTGTGATAGCGTGCTAAACAGACAGCTCTGTGATTATTTGTCAATTCCTTGAGGATATGCATGAACTGCATCTTATTAATCTTTTTACTCTAAGTTTTGCATATAGCCTAGTATACAGTAAATTTACTCAATAAATGAATGAATGAACAAATGGTTGAATGAGTAGCAGTATGGTGGCCAGTTAGTGTCAGCAGCTACTGAAGATACTGCTACTCTATCAGTTAGGATGTTTTCACCTGCAATCAAAAAGTAGCAGACCAAAAATGGATTACATGAAGTAGACATTTATTAACTCACTTAAAAAAGAAGTGATTCCAAGGTTGGTACAGTGATTCAGTTATGTCATGTGGATCCAGGTTCTTTCTATCTTTCCACTCATCCAACCTCAGTATGTTAGTGATGTCTGTTTTCATGGTCACAAGATGCTGCTAAAGCTTCAATATCACATCATCACAAGAATAAAGAAGGAAGTAATCAGAAAAAATTTTTTTCTTTCCATAGGTCCTCCATCTACCATTTTGTTTTTGCTTGCCTCCATTCTCTTTTGCTTACCTCTCAGTGGCCAAGGCTAGGCCACTTGTCTTCTGTTAGACTGGACAAAGAAGAATGGAATTTCCATAACTGGCATAGAACAGTTCTCTATGGCTAGAGAAGAGAGAGAGAATAAAAATGCAACCTCCCTGGCCTACTACTAAATGAACAAAGTGAGAACTCTGTTTACATGTTAGAGGAAGAAATGGCTATAACCCACAGTACTGGCACAACTAACAAACTGCGTGATATACAGCAGATCCTGAAAAGTCAGCACACCCTCAAATCATTCACTCAACAAATATTTGTTGAGCACCTCCTATGTGGCAGGCACTATTCTCCATCCCTGGGATACATCAGACGTTTGGATGCATTCCAAACCTAGTGGAATTTACATTCTAGAGGAGGAAGACAGACAAGAAACAATAAGTATGATAAATAATAGTAAGATATATGTTTCATAGATACATAGATACAGATTTCATATATAGAAAGTGATAAGGGTTTTGTTTTGTTTTAAGATCAGGGTAAGGTGGGACTAAGTGGAAGCTTTGAGTAGTGTGATCAGAGAAGGCCTCCTGAGAAAGTGACAACAATTTGAAGGTGAAAAAGCCAAAGATTAAGTGCCCTTGGGCCTGAAAAACTGACTTATTCTGGATCTCAAATGGCAGAAGGTCAAATGCTGCATTCCCAGCCAAGCCAAATATTTCTGATGGCCTCAAGATAACTGCCATTAAAATCAAAGAACATGTCAGGAGAAGAGCCAGAAAGCAAAGATCAAAGTACTGTATAGATTATATCCAGAAAAATTTGTGGTTATGCCTTCATACTGGAAGGAAATAAACCAGGAGCTTACTAAGATTGAGGGAATTGTGTTGTTAAAGAATATATGGCCTAAGAACAAAGAGCAATGTGATTCTTTGAGCCTTAAAGCAACCTATGAGCCTAGAAACAGCTGCAAAGTATCTGCAGCCCCAAGGAGAACATATTCCTGAAAGCCATTTCAGATGTGACCAAGAATAATAATAGACAAGGAAGGTCCTTCCAGAGAGCAGAGCAAGGGACCACAGAGAGCGATGGACAAGAATTTCCTCCTGGGGAGCAGAAACAGGGTCCAATCAAGCGACTTCCTTCGCTGCCAGAGTAGAGGTCTTTGACACTCCTGCTCAGCTGGTTTCCATCAGTGCTATGGACCAGGGACTGCTATGTGTCTCCTTATTCTCTTCTCCCAATAGGAGTTTTAATTATCTGATCCACCCCGATCTTCTTAAGCTACATCTGGACCTGAGTGAAAGGACTGAACATTACCCAGGAATCATGGAGTCTAAGCTGAATATAGCAACTGGGTGGAATATGGGTTGTCTCCCTTGTGAAAGGGCCGAGTGTGCTCTATGTGCCTTGCTTGGAGGGAGGATGAGTGTGAAAAGAATACACACAGAAACTTGGCAGTCAGAGTTTCAGGCTGTGAGAGAGACAGCAGCCACCCACCAATATTCATCCACCCCTTATTCCTGGGTGCATAATTAGATTACATTTCCCAGTCTGCTTTGCAGACTGATGTAACGATATGACTAAATTCTCAGCAACGATATGTGAGTAGATGTGATATAGTGCCTGCCTCTTCAGGACTGGGGTCTTTAAGAGAGGTGTGCCTCCTTCACACTGTTTCCCTTTCCATTGGCTGAAACCTGGATGTAGTGGTGACCAAGCCTTCACAGTGCCCCTGGTGACAAGGCCCTAAAGGATGGAGGAGTCACAAGATAAAAGAATCCTGGTTTCCTGAATCACCACGTGGAGGAGAGCTGCTACCAACCTGGAGCACTCTCAACTATTACACGAGGGAGAAGTACTCTTGTTCATTGTCACTGATTTTATAAATCTATTTTTACAACTTAGTCTACTCTAACATAGAATTTTAACTCCTTGACTAATGCAGAAATTATCTTCTATATATTTCAAGATGGCATAAAATAATATAATACATTTTAGAAAGCTTTTGTCTTAGTTGGTTTGGGCTGCTATAAAAGAATACCATAGACTAGGTGGTTTATAAACCATGCAAACTTATTTCTCACAGTTCTGGAGGCTGGAAGTCCAAGGCTGAGGTGCTAGCAGATTGTCTGAATCTGAGAGTCACTTCCTGGTTCATTGACAGCCATCTTTTTGCTGTGTCATCATATGGAAGAAAGGGAAGGGAGCTCTGTGGGGTCTCTTTTTTTTTAAGGACGCTAATCCCATTCATAAGGGCTCCACCCTCACAACATAATTACTTCCCAAAGGCCCCACCTCCAAATACCATCACAGTGTGGGGTTAGGATTTCAACATATGAATTTTGGGGGGCATAAAAATCTATTGCAGCTTTCTCTCAAAAGAGCTAAAATTTTTAAAGTTTTGAAACTATCATTTTCCAGTTATTAAAAAAACAAAAAGAACTATGATGGAACCCCTCATTTCCTACAAGTTATGGATAAATGAATCATTACTATACTTGATATGTAAGATTTAGCAGAATAATGGAAAAAAAGCAAGAAGATAAATGTTATTTGCCAATGTGGTATTAGACATCTTTACAGTGCTACAGCAATTAAAATGCAAATACGTTTCAATGCCATTAAAAACTCCGTTCCGAAAGCAATTACTTCATGCCTGTCTCTTACACTGGGCGGTAAATTTCTCAAAAGTCGGGGCTGTTTTGCTCTCTACTCTATAATATCTAGCACAGTATGTCACACATAATAAGTATTTAATAAAAAGTTGTTGAGTGAATAAACAAAAGATTGAGTGAATGAAAAAATATTTAAAATTTTAATTAAACTTTTGTGGAGAAGTAACATGTTCAGTAGAAATTCAAAAAACAAAAATGTGTATTCTTTTCCACTTACCCTTAATCTATCACCTCTCATAAACAAACCTTTCTGAATTACAGAAAATTCTGGAAATTTAAAATTCTGAAATCTTAAATGTTATTTCTAACTCGATGGGTACACCAATAGCTAACTCAGAAATATGTCTGGATTTCAACTTTTAGCTTGAGTATTCCACACCTAGACATCTGATATTTATGGAATGAAATATAAAAATAAACTTCTGGTAAAATATTATGAAACAGACTCTTTTCTAACTTCAGACATCAATCCTAAACTTTTCTTTTGTCACCTTGAATTTAACAGTGGGAATTGTCCACATTACTAAAGAGTGAATTGGCCCACAGTGAAAAAAAATCAATAGCTTGGTAGTTAACTCCCAATCTCCTCCCAGCAATGCCAACAGTGAATTTATCCATGGACTGGAAATTGGTTTGGTTTGTTCTGCTTGCACAACAGGACAATGGATCAGCAGACAGCTTGCCCATAATGTCAACATTACTGAAGCTATAGGTGGTAAATCTCTTTAATGCAAATATTTGTATCTCAAAATCTCAAAGGGATGCCTGTCTAAGCTTAAGAGGGGACATAATTTTAAGAGAGGTATTTTCTTTAGGATTCCCATAGAGCAACACTAGACTCCGTCTAGACTCTTAGAAGGATTAGACTTTCAGAAAATGGATCAACAAAACTGAAATACGCCTGCCGCACTGTTCAATTTGAATACTGAAGTATAAAAAGCACCAGAGTGGACTATGATAGATAGTTTTTACCTATTTACTATGTTTCAAACCAACTCCCTTCTTCTGGTAACAACAACCTCTTTGCTTTGGAGAAACTCTTCTCTCGTATCATGAGATCACATTTTAGTCCCTGTAGCCCCATTGCTGAGCCAACCTCAGTTCTCTGGAGAAGTGGTGGGAATGTAATCCAAGCCTGGCCAATTAAACTATTAGCCATCACAGTTGATTCAGGAATGAGCATATTAATTAAACTTGGCCATTTAGAATCCCACTGTATTGACAGCTATCAGTGCAATATTTTGCATAACAAAACGACCCACAACTTAGCACTTACAACAAACATCTATCGTGGGGTCTATAGGTCAGCAGGGCCTACCTAGCTTTAGGCTGCAGATTGGGCCCAGGTCTGCTTCATGTCTCATGTTCTCCTCAGGTCAACAACTATCTGGGGGAAGTTTTTCTCATGACGTGGCAGACACACAAGAAGCCAAGCTCAACCATGCAAGCACCTTTAAGGTCTCATGTCATGTTCATTAATATTCCATTGGTGTGGGGAAATACATTCTGCCCACTGTAGTGAACTATAAGGTCGCATGACAGAGGGAGGGTATGAAGAAGTGGAAATGATAATGCAATTGATTATACACACAACTTGAGCTTCTGGTGAATTTAGGGCTATGGTACTAGGAGGCTCTAAGCCTTGAGGGCTGCATGTACCAATCTTTCAGGCTAAAATGATGAAGCACACCACAACAGCAGAGAATGAGATAACACATGAAGAGAAGCAAAGACAGGGGAAAATACCAAGATAACAGGAAAAAAAATTCAAAAATAGTAGTGGCATGAATAAGAGTTACGGGGATTCAGAAAAGTGAGAAGATTAGAGAAATTTTTGTAGTAGACATTCATTTGAATGATGAATAAGGATTTTTTCACCATAGCAGATATAAAAGTGATTTTCACTTTTTATATAAAGAAAATTGTGTAAACTCTCCAGCACTCATTGTTGGTTTACTTACCTAATCCCTTTTCCTTGCCTTCTGTCATAGAGGCTGAAAAAAGTAAATACTCACTTTTCTAGAATCCACTGTTGTCATATAAGTTCTGGTGATCAGATATAAGCAGAAATCTGCTGGGGTCTGTCAGGAAAGCTTTTCCTTCCTTGCAAAAATGAAAAAGCCAGCTTCCTCTTCCACTTCTCCCTACCTCTTCCCTCTCTGTCTTCTTGCCTGGAAGAAAATATGTTGCTTAATTGTAGGGCAGCCATTCTGCACTCTGGAGAGGAAAGCCAGAATAGTTCTGGAGAGGGCAGTCCTTTTTTTTTTTTTCTAAGATTGGCACCTAAGCTAACAACTGTTGCCAATCTTCTTTTTTTTTTTTTCTGCTTTATCTTCCCAACCCCCCGTACATAGTTGTATATCTTAGTTGCAGGTCCTTCTAGTTGTGGGATGGAGAGGGTAGTCTTGACAACAACGAGCTACGTACCACCGCCAGCAGTTGGTTCTTCTGATTTTGTTCTGTGAAACAAATAAAACCATACTTGATTCAGATACTACCAATCAGGTTTTCTATGACTTACATCTGAAGGGATTCCTAACTGATTTAAGCCTAAAGTCAAGGTAATGTCTATTTTATTTTACTTACTTTTTTTTTTTTTTTTGAGGAAGATTAGCCCTGGCTAACTGCTGCCAATCCTCCTCTTTTTTGCTGAGGAAGGCTGGCCCTGAGCTAACATCCATGCCCATCTTCCTCCACTTTATATGTGGGACGCCTACCACAGCATGGCATGCCAAGTGGTGCCATGTCCGCACCCGGGATCCGAATTGGCGAATCCCGGGCTGCCAAGAAGCGGAACGTGCGCACTTAACCGCTGCGCCACTGGACCAGCCCAGTAATGTTTATTTTAGATCAAGAACCAATTACACAACTAATCTTTGTATATCTCCATACAGTTTATAATACATTTTTGCACATTTTACTGAGTTATTAGATTAGAAAGTATTGCAGTTAGTTAAAGAGAAAATCCTGGACTATCCAAGTAAATAAGTTAGCTTTTATAAAATGAAATAGTCAACTGGAAAGTCCATTGTAATTGTCTAATGCTAAACAGTTTTATGTATTACTGTTATGAGAAAGGCAAGAAGCCATGACAAATTTTTGAGAAGGAGATTTCCTCCGTGTTTGTTTCAGAATGGACTGTAAAGGATGGACTGAAAAAACTACATTGGAAGCAAAGAGATCTGTGAAGGAGCTCTTGTTCAGTGAATGAAGGATCCACCAACAAAATAACAAGGGATCCTAGCCAGGATGAAGTAAAGAATACCAGAATAGCTGTTAAAAGTTCGAAAAAAGGGCAAAACGTATGAATTGTCTATTTTTAGACACTGGAACATAGGCAGAGCAAAATGTGATCCCAAACAGAAAGGAAACAAATGAGGTAAGCCCTACAATCACCCCAGTCTTTTACCTGGAGGAACTTTCAGACCATGGTCCACATAGGGAGAGCCAAGCAAAGGTGGGTTAGGGGACAAAGATTGAGTTTAGGGAGTATGAGATGTCTGGAACTTGCAGTAAAGAGTGCTAGAAAGGAAGAACTATACATAGAAAGAGTTTCAGAATACTCTTTAAGTCTTTGCTTGAATACTAAGCTGTGTGCGTGTTGGGTGAGACACCAAGAGGTTGGGCAAAAATTAACTACCAGAGAAATAAGAATTGCTGAGGAACTATAAACTGAACAACTGCTAGAACTCACAGGGAAAGGAGTCATTTGAGTTTTACCCAACTAGAGTACAGAAACTTCGTTGAAGACCTGTGATATATAATAGAAAGCCTAAGCCACTCCTTAAGAGAGGACTAGAAAATCTTTGTAACAAAAAGTCTAGATCACACAAAGTTTAAAAAAAAAAGCTTCAAAAGGACCAAGCTGACCAACTACTAGAGTAACAGCCTCCCAAAACAAAACCCAACACTCTTGAAAAACCCAGACATTCAATGTATTAGTTTGATAGTGCTGCCATAGCAACTTAACACAAATTTAATGGCTTTAAACAATACCCATGTATTATCTCACAGTTCTGTAGGTAAGAAGTGCAGGCGCAGCGTAATTCACTTGAATCCTCTGTTTAGAACCCTACCAGGCTGAAATCAAGGTATCAGGAGGGTGTTAGAATGAACTTCCAAACCCGTTCAGTTTGTTGGTTCAATTCAGTTCCTTGCAGTTTTAGGACTGAAATCTCCATTTCCTTGCTGGCTGTCAGCCAGGGTCCAAGTCTTTGTTCCTAGAGCAATGAGTGGCTCAAGTCCTTTTCATGCTTCCAATCACTTTGACTTCTCCTTCTGCTGCATCTCTCTGACTTTAGTTGGGGAAAGTTCTTTGCTTTTAAGGGTTCATGTGATTAGATTGTGCTCACCCCAATAACCCAGGATAACCTCCCTATCTTAAAATTCATAAACTGAATTATATCTGCAAAGTCCCTTTTGCTATGTTACATACATATTTACAGGATCCAGGCACCAGGGTATAAACATCTTTGGGGAGCTATTCTGCCCGCCATACTCGACAATATCAAACTGTCAATGTTGAGCATCCATTCAAAGCATATCAGATAAGAAGCAGGGAAATATGACTCATATCCAGGAGGCGAAAAAGTCTGCTAATAGAAATAGGCAGCAATGACAGAGATAATGGAATTAGCGGGTAAGAATTTTAAAATAGCTGTTACAAATATATCCAATATTTTAAAGAAAATACAAAGATACTGAGGAAATAAACGGAAACTATCAAAGAGAACTAAACAGAACTTCTTTTGTTGAAAACACATTATCTGAAATGAAATTTTCACTGGACAAATATAAGAACAGGTTAGACATTGCAGAAGAAAAGATCAGTCGACCTGAAGACTAGTCAATAGAAACTGTCAAAACTAAAGTACAGAGAGAAAATGTTGAAGAACCGAATGAACAGAGCCTCAGTGATCTCTGGGATAATATCAATCAATCTAACATATGTGTAATTGCAATCCCAGAATATCAGGGAAGATTAAACCAATTTTTCCTATGTTTCATGAAAAATATCAACCCCATATTCAAGAAGCCCAACAAGCCCCATGCAGGATAAACACAGGAAAATCAAGCAACACACATCATAATCAAATTGGCTAAGGCAATAATTAAGAGAAAATCTTAAAGCACATGCAGGGGAGGGGGGGAAATACATTAATATCCAAGGGAAAAGGTTAACAAATATTGCTGACTTCTACTCAGAAACAATGCAATCCCAAAGAACATGGAAGAAAACCTTTAAAAAGCTGAAAGTAAAAACAGTCATCAGCCTAGAACTCTATATCTACAGAATCATTCCTTCAAAACTGAAAGTGAAATAAAGACATTTTCAGAGAAACAGTAACTGAAAGAAATTGTTACCAGCAGAGTGCAACTACAAAAAATAATAAAGTTCTTCAGGTGAAGTAAAATGATACTAGATGAAATCTGGGTATACACAAAGGAATGAAGAACACTGGAATTGGTAAATATGTGGGTAAATATAAAAGAGATTTTATTCTCTTTGTAAATTTATTTAAGATATAGTTGATTAAGAAAAAAATAATGTATTTGGAGTATATGACACATGTGAAGTAAAATATATAACAACAATAAATGATTGGAGTGGGGAAATTTATTATTGTAAGCTTCTTATAGTTTACATGGAATGGCATAATATTATTTCAGGTAGATTGTGAGAAGTTAAAGATGAATCTACTAAACCTCAGATATTTTACCTCCCCCAAATACATAAATATATCCATCGATCCATATGTATATAAAATTTAGCTAACAGAGGAGATAAAATGAGAAGACAAAATACTGAACAAAAAAAAACAAACCAAAACACCCCTCCACTACTCTAAAGAAGACATAACAAGAGGGAAAAGGAACAAAGAGGATACAGGACAAATGGAAAACAAATAGCAAGACGGTAACCTTAATTCCAACTATATCAATAATTATGTTAAATGTAAATGGATTAAACGCAACAATTAAGACAGAGATTGTCAGACTGGATTCAAAGAGCAAGACACAACTATGTTGTCTACAAAGAACACACATCAATGTAAAGACAGAGAGAGAGTAAAAATAAAAAGAAGGGGAAAGATACACATGGAAATATCATAAGAAAGCAGCAGTGGCTATATTAATAATGGCAAAAGCAGATTTCAGGAGAAGAAATATTACTAGAGACAAAAAGAAAAGTTATATATTGATAAAGAGTCAATTCATCAAGAAGACATAGTCCTAACTGTGTAAAATGGTATAACCACTTGGGAAAGCAGTTTGGCAATTTCCTTTAAAAGTAAATATATACTCACCATATGACTCAGCAATTCCACTTCTAGGTATTTACCCACAAGAAAGAAAATATAAGTACACAGAAAGACTTTTACATGAATATTCATAACACCTTTATGATAATAGTCCCCAAACTAGAAATAACTCGTGTCCATCAATAAGTGAATGGATAAACATATTGTGGAATATTATTCAGCAATAAAAAGGAACTACCGGTAGAAAACATCATTGTGAATCCCAAAAACATGCTGAACAAAAGCAGCCAAGCACAAAAGAATACATACGGTTTAATTCTATGTATACGAAGTTTTCAAACAGGTAAAACTTCCCCTTAGTGATATAAATTATATCAGATGTTGGGGAAGAGGAACAAGGGAATTTGGGAGTTGTGGAAATGTTCCATATCTTGATTGGGGTGCTGGTTACACAAGTGTATACGTTTGTCAAAACTCATCGACTGTACTTTTAAAATGGGAAAATATCATTTTTGTAAAGTATACCTCAATAAGTTCACTTAAAAAAAAAACAGGGGAGAGAGTTTTAAGGAGAGTTAACAGGGTAAAATGCCACAGAGAGAGAACCCAGAACTGAAAAGAACTATTTTGTTACAAGGAAATTCTTAGTGATTTTAGAAAGAACATTTATTGAAAAAAATGGTTAGAATCCAGGATGCAAAGCATTTTAGTCATATTTACCTGGAATGAGATATTGAAAGAGAAAGCACAGATTTTACTATTTCAATTAGCGTTTCTCAAACTTTAATGTGCTTAGGAACCACCTGGAAGTCTTGATAAAACGCAGGTTCTGATTCAGGAAGTCTTAGATGAGACTCGATACTCTACATTTCTAACAAGGTACCAGGCACTATCGATGTTGCTGGTTCATCTACTACGCTGTGAGTAGCAAGAACGCAGATCACTTTTCTGAGGTATTGATGGTTTATGTCAAACGCCAATTTGGTGTAGAAATTCCTAAGATCTGTAGAATCCGTTCCTACCATCAGTTACACGTAGCTTGACAACGTTGTCCCCTATTTGTGACTGTAACCAGTACAGGTGCTTATGATGCTCTGGAAAATGACAGTGATTCTAGCAACCTTAGGTTCAGCTCTGTTGCTAACCAATTGATAATCTGAGTTAGTCACTCCTAAACTGCAAAATGAGAGAACTGTTCCCCTTTTTCCTGTCTAGGCTGTTGTGAGGATTACAATGGGAAACGTAAGTGAAAGTATTGCGTGAACCATAAACTAAGGGAAAAAAAAAACCAAAACAGCTTACAATGTCAAGCAAGGTGGGCAAAACACCTAAGGACCAAAGTTTTTAAAAGGAGCTGGACCTAAAATAAGAGGTGGAGCTCTGGGATTATACCCGGGAGCGTGCATGGAATGTGCCATATTATAGGGGAGGGGTGCCCCATTTTAAAAATAATCTGTAAAAAATAAGCTTCTGTACTTAAAATTACCTCTAAATTATGAAACTTGAAACATGAACTTTTCCCTCACTAAAGACTTCAATTGGCACCTAATGACATTCAGTGATACTACTTCGCTTCAGTCTCAAGATTTCAAAGTCCTACCCACGCATCTCTGTCCCCTTCTGACACCAACTCGACACCTCTGCCCCGCTCCTCGCGGCCCCCACCCCGGGGCAGTAGTTTCCACTACGCTGAAGGGGGAGGTGGTAACGGACTCCTCCATCTTCGTGCCTCGAGTAGGGGGGGATGAGGAGCCATGTTCCAGAGAACGGGACAAGACCCGGACCAAGAGAGGCGGCATCACGAGAAAATACGAGTCAGGCACTTGGCATCGGTGCGGGAGGAAGGAGGCGGGCCCACATCCACCGTGCGAACGCGCAGCTCTGCCCTCGGCCACGCCACCTCCCCCCCGGAGCCTTCGCGGGATGGCGCCGGCCGGAGGGGGCGGGGCCCGGCGCGCGGCAGCTGCCTCCACTGCGGCCGCCTCCGCTGCGGCCGGAAACAATAGTGGAGGAGCCCGAGCCGCGCGGAACGGCGGCGGCGGGCGCGGAGCCGGACGGTAAAGACCCCCGCGCCGCGGCCCCCGACCCGGCCCCCGGCCCCCCCGCCTTCGCGCTCTGAGTCCCGCTCCTCCGCGCCGCGCGGGGCTCCCCGACGGAGAGACGGACACGGGTCCACGGCACCCTGAGGAGCGGGGGCGCGCCCCCAACGCAGGAGACGGGGCGGGGTCCCCCGAGGCGCCGGGTCCCGGTGGACCGGCCGCCGTGGCCCGCGGACGCCTTCGCCCTGAGAGGGAGGGAGCCTGGGGTGGGGGGACGCGGCGCTCCGCCGGCCGGGCTCCGGGACCCCCGGCCCTGCGTGGCTGCGCCGTCTGCCGGGGTGCTGCCCGGCCCTCCGTGCGGGTGCTGTGGACGCCGCTGGGACGGCCGCGCCGGGGGTCGCTCTTCCACGTGCCTCTTCCTGCCCCGGATCTCGGATGGGAAACCTCGCTACGCGGAGTTAGCGAAACGCGTCTGAGGTTCCCGCAATGAAGTTAGCAAAGCGGGTCCCTAGCAGGTCTTTCTTCCTGCCTTGAACAGTGTTAAGTAGGTTGACAGCCCCCGGCTGCTGAAATGGCCTCGCTGCTGAGCTCCTTCTGTGCCTGGTCGCGGGTGAAGGGGCGGACTAGAATACCTGCAGACTGCTTTCCTTCAGATCCCCTTAACCATGTGAGAGATGGAACCAAAAAGGCACTTGGGCATAGTGTCCCTGGGGGCCAGGCTTTAAGTTTTACTAGCTTTGTGTCTTTGCACAAAGTATGATATTGAGGTGCAAGTATGGCGATGCCTGTTTGATGGGGCTGGTTGTATTAGGTCAACTGAACAGCATCTCTCTTTTCCTAGAAGTTCCTGATATTGCCGTAATGGCAAGTTCTTGGAACTGCGTAACTTTCCTTTTCTGTTTCTTAATAGGGGCACTATGAACGAAGAGGAGCAGTTTGTAAACATTGATTTGAATGATGACAACATTTGCAGTGTTTGTAAACTGGGAACAGACGAGGAAACACTCTCCTTCTGCCACGTTTGTTTTGAGCTAAATATTGACGGTAAGGACACAGTATAGATTCATGTTATGCATGAACCTTACTCAACTACTTTATGCTGAACTATTCTAAGGTAAAACTAAAATTTCTTGAATGATTGGAAATTGTGCCAAGCGTGTGAAATGTGAAGATCTGTTAAGCGTTTCTGGAAATGAAGCTAAAATTAACACAGCTGTGAATTTAAGACATATCTTTTTTGTTGTTGTTTAATTCCCACAGTACTAAACCCATTTTTGCTAATAGAAAAATGAGGTATGAGTATTGACTGGTAAGCATGTTTTCTGGTTTGAGAGCTTATTAAGTTGTCAGAGTTTAACAGACCTTTGTGTGTGTGTATGGTTTTGGTTTTTTTCCATGTTAAGAACTATGGTAACCAAACATTTACACTGATGGACAAATATAATTTTTTCTCTTTGGCCTACCACACTAGTACCTGACTGAGGTGAGCTGGAATTCTTTTTCCCCAGTGGTTATGTTATTATTTGGAAAACCATTTTTAAGTTTTTAGATAACCTCTTTTCAGCGGTCACACACACTTTTAATAATTTTTAAAAACTAAGAAGGTTTTTAAAATTTCTTGATAGTATCTCTAAGAGTATATGAAGAAGTGTTCGTCAGACATTTTTAGAAATCTCTGTCATTGAATGTGTTTGTATTGAATGTATTGGTTTGGATTTGGTGTACGTAACTGTATATTAACATCAGTCTATGGGTATCAGTAGTTTGCCCCCAAGAAAGAAGTAGGATATGTTTCTTTAATCTTGATGTTGTGATGATAAAACTCTGATTTTTTAAAAAATATTTTTGAGTTGCACTAAAAAGAATCTTAATATTCCTGCAATAAAAAAGTTTGCCTTTCTTTTGAATTTTAAATTGTAATGTATCAATAGAGAAATTTTGTTAGACCTTTAGATTTTGGACAGTTTCAAAGCAGCATTTCATTCTTTTTCCTGGATTGTGTATTTGAAAAATTTTATTATCTTTACTTTTTTGTTTATTAAGTAGGAGATATGAAATGTTCTTATAGTAAAAAAAAAAATTAGGATTATCTGCCTTGAGATTCCTATAAGGACTTGTTGTTCAGAAGTTGTTGTAGGCACCAAATTAGTATCTTTAGATATTCTATAGTAAAAGTCAAATAATAGCCATAAGTAGACCACTAAAAACATAATAGAGTTAATTACTATAGGACATTCATCTTTCCATTTAAGATCATATTGGTTATGATAGTTTTGCCATTATATACTCTCTTGAAGAGTTGTAGTTGGTGAACATAATTGACGGGAGATCATGGATTTCCTATGGGTTACATAGAATACGTATAACTTTGGCTTTAATAAATGGATAACTAATTTCAAAGGGATGACTTAAAAGTACGATTCTTCTGTAGCACTTAAATTACCATGTCCTTAATCACATTTGAGGGAAAGATCTAAATTTATGTTCTTTGGAAGTAGAGTTAGCCCTGTGTATTCTTTTACGTTGTGGATTTTAATTTTAGATTAATGATCCAGCCAAACCTGTGTTTTACGTTGAAGGAAACTGAAGGCTGAATAGTAGGACTGCTCACAGCTGCTCTCATGGTGATGGCAAGCTGTTTTTGTGTGCCAGGCATTTACTGTGAGCGCTTCTGTGCCAGGCACTGTATTAAGCACCTTACGTGGATTATCTTATTTAACTCAAAATAGCTCTGGGGTGGCTTATCCATTTTAAACGTAATGGAACCTAACCTCCGAGACCTAAGACATGGGCTTTGAAGTAGCAGGACAGTAATTGACAGAGCTGGGCTTTGAAGCCTGGCCATCTGGTTCTGGTGTATGTGATCTCAATTCCATCGATCTACTGTCAGTAGTTATTTTAATTGTTAGGGCTAATATTAGCAGCTTGTTTTTCTGAATCCTAATTGTCTATCCTTGCTTTTAGGTCAGCCAACTTTTTCTAAGCAGTGCTTCCTGCTAAATCATCATTAGTGGTGTTCATGCTGTGATAGAATTTTTCCACGGAAACCTAAACTTTCATAATTGCTTTTCTAGCCCTTTTGTTAAATATGCTTTTTAACTGGTTCTCAGTTATTTGATAGAGAATATACAGATGTTCTTCAGGTACCATCTTTATAAATATTCCATCTCTGGTAACATCTATCTCAATGTATAAGTGTGATCTAAGTCCTATGTTGTTGAAATAATGGTTATCTTTAAAAGACAAAAGCAGTTCTCAGTTTAAATTAGAACTGTTTCATTTTATACTCTCTATACACTCAAGGTTGTATATTTTAGAATGCCAATTAAACCTTTGTGAGAAATATTATTTTAGAATTTAAATTTCTTCTCAATTTATCTGATAGTTCTTGCAAATATATACATTTTCATATTTACTGCAGTGACAGTCTAGTGCATTATAACCATTTTAATGTAATATCATAAGATATTGTAGGAAAAAAGGAAGGAAATAAAAATGTGAATTCCACAAAATTTCACGTTTCATATCAGTATACAGGTTTTTAAATATCAGTGAAAAAAACTGATAATCACATACCTAAAAAATAAGGTATATTTTTTGTCTGTCAGTAAACTTTTTTAAGTGTCTTTGAAGTTTTCTTTCTCCTACCATGTTCTCAATGCAGTGCCAGTCAGTAAATGTCACAATGTAAGAGGAATTTTAAAAAATATGACATTTAACTTTACTAGTTTGGTATAACTTGGTTGAAGTATGGCAGTGTTGCTGTTGCAGCGTTTCTTAGTTTACTGATTGCTAA
This sequence comes from Equus caballus, assembly GCF_041296265.1. Lineage (NCBI taxonomy): Eukaryota > Metazoa > Chordata > Mammalia > Perissodactyla > Equidae > Equus > Equus caballus. The sequence continues at coordinate 23,407,877 of NC_091709.1, read as the reverse complement.
ATTTGTTCTAAAGCATTCTATTTTTCTCTCTGCTAATAGACTAGTTAAAAATTCTCGAGGAATAGTAACAATTTGGCTAATTTTTAGTCCACACATTTGTAGTAAACAAAAATATTTTACACCTTTTGCATTGTTGATTACGTTGACTCAAAACTGGTCTAATCAAATGGCCTCTTGTTTAAAAGCTGTCTGCATGCATGTATTTATAAAATGAGGACAAGAGAAGAAAGAGAATAACAAAAGACAGTCTAATCTTGTCAGAGAAATTTCGTATTCTGAGCATGCCTGTAAGTTTCCTTTTTTCTGTGACTTTATGGTAATTAAAAGGAAAAGAGTATTTGCGTTTTGTATACTCCCAAGCCATAGGTGATATATTCCAAGGACCTAAGAAATGTACTTTGAGGACTCAAATCTTTAAAGTGTTCACAAGATTGATTTTTTTTTCTACCTATAATTCACCATTAGAATAACTTGTGTACTTGCAGGATTAGGAAAGAAATGCATAAACTTCCTAATACTTACGGTCTCTCCTTGGCCCTAGGACACTATAAACTTTTTTATGCATGTATGATCAAATACTCTAATAACCATCATAGTTTATTATGCTAAAATCTCAAAAGTTATTTAGTGACCAAATTACCACCATTCCCAAAACTATTGAGGCTGGGGGGAAGGTAGCCCAGGGTGATCTGGAGCCAGGAATGAAACTCAGCTGTAATGTAACAAGGTCAGAGATGAAACCAGAGGGGACGAAGATCCAGGACTCCAGTCTCTTACTTCATACTGTTTTCATTTTGTGCCAAAATACGGTGCAAATAATTCTTACAGCATTTCTACCTTCCTCTGACAATTGAGTTTCTTTCTTTTCTATGGAGATAAACTTTTTTATAAGACGGGGTCCATTCTTCTTATGCTAAGTTTTCAGTTTAAGTTGATTTTGCTCGTTGGTTAGTAAGCACTACTAATATTTACTAGTCTATCTCAGACTGTATAGTCCATCTCAGACTTCATTCTCCCTTAATTTGTTGAACTTTCCAGGAACTTTTCTAGAAGGAGACCCAAATTCAGATCCTTAGTAGTCTTTCCAGCAACAGAAATTTTCAGGTATTTTCTCTTGGTTAAGGCACTGGTGTACACAAGGCTTACTTTTAATCTCGTTCTTCCTTGATTCTCTGTCTTTGACCGAAACGGTGTTCACACGGTCGGTAGTCAGGGGACAGTCTGAATCTCAATATGAAATCTTTGATTGAGTTTGGAAGTCAAGACTGGTTATTGACTACTCAAAGTCTGTCAACAGCTCTTCCTGGGTCCTGTTTCTGACACACCATCATCTTTCCGCTAAAGTAAAGAGGCCCGCCACTTGTGATGGGGAAGCTGTATATAACTAACTCAGTCTGGCCTTAGCCTCTGTCCCACAGTGGCAAACATCGTGCAGTGCTGTTGACTAAAAGAGCACTTTTAAATACAAAGCCTAATTTAACTTTTGGACTTTGGCTCAGCTATCTTTGATATACTTGGAAATACAGGTGGAAGGTTAATTTTTTTTTCCTTAACTGCCTTTTAATGTCAGTTTAAATAAATTTGAACACTTTCAAAATGGCTCTGATAGTAAAACCTCATTGTTTGGACAGAAACAGGACAAGATGGAAGTGGAAAATGGGTTTAATTGGTGATAAATTTAAGTTATAGAATAGTTTACAAGAAAAATAACTGAAACCAGGCTAACCACATGTAGTTAAGACTTTTGACTTAACTAACACCCATATATGAGGAGCCAGGTTCTAGATTCTTATCCCTACCTAAATTATGGCAGCCTCGTTTCAGTTACTCCCGACTTTCCCTCCCTTTTAACTTTGTTAAGCTTTCTAATTCTAAAGTCTGGGATGAGTTAAAAGTCTGGATCATACACAAGTTTCATTTGGGAAGAAATATCCATTAGGAATTTGGTCTGGCTATATGTAATGGGAAATCCAAATAAGAATGAAATGAAATGGAATGGATATTTATATCTCTCATATAAAACAAAGTTGAGTCTGGAGCTGGTATGGTAGCTCCATGATCAGGATTCCACCTTCCTTAACACACGCTTTCCATCTTCAGAGCCATCTCTTGAGCCAAGGTGGCTCTTGGAATTCCAACCATTGCTTCTCTATTCTCAGACAAAAAAGAAAGGACATCTGACAAAAGGTGCATGCCAACAGTCCTGCATCTAAAAAGGAGCTTTTCCTGAAGTCCCACCTAACAATTTCTTACATATTTCACTGCCCATTCAAGAGAAGCTGCGCCAGATAAAATTAGCATTTTACAAAGAAAGGGACAAAGGACATTGAGTAGGCAGGTAACAAAGTTGGTCACCGAGAAGACTATCTAGTAATTAAAGATGATACCACATTGAAGATTAACTATTTGAGCTGCACCTAAGACCATCAAGTAATGTCCTGGGGAGTCTTCTAATCCTGGAGCTTGAACTGAAAGGGATTTTAGCAAAACGAGGGATTGTAGTCTGAGGATGGGCATGCAGCCAGATCTCATGGGCACTTGTTACCAGAAAGCTGTAAGAATTTTCAAGTTTCTGACCCATCTTGGTATGCAAAAATGTAATGATTAATGCAACTGCTCATAAAGACATCCCCATTTTTTTTTATTCTGTCAGAAACGTGTGTGATTAAATGAGTTAGATATTATAAACTTAGAAAAGCTCTTCCCTTTTTTCTCCCAGTCTGTGTTCATGCTAGACTAACACCCTCCTCGTATGTTTACAGGGAAGACTGCTTTTCTGCATCTGGACACATCTGCCACTGCTCCACTTCTGCTTAGGGATTAAGCTTGTGGGCCCTAGACTCAGACCTGGCCTTGAATCTTGACCCTGCCACTAAAGTTGGGTTTTTCTGGCAAGATACTTAAGTTTATAGTGTCATACTGGTTCTGAAATGTTACTAGTAAGAGCAATTTTGTATTTTTATTTTTTAATCTTGAAATCGTTGTGCCAGAATCTGATTCAAGAGGCCCAAACTACAGTTGTTGCCATTCGTGCCAAGAAGAATACTTGGTAGTCTAAGCAGCAGAGCTCAGATTGATGTTTGCTCTTGATGCTCAGAATGAAGCTGCAGGGTAGCTGAGGGATAGTGATTAGGCTGGCAGGTTCCTAATTCTGTGCCCCTAAGGTCCAAAAACTCCACGTGGGGGCACACACTCCAAAGGCAGACTATCTGGATTCAAATCCCCATTTACTAACTGTGAGACCTTGGGCAGGTTACTTATGTGTTTTATTCTGTCAGTTCAGCTAGAGATATATGCTCATCTAAGTTTTAAATAGGAAAAGACTAATATTTATTTTCTCCTATTTAGTGATATAGTGAATAGCTAAAATGCCTATAGAAATGACTAGGAAGGCTGGAAACCCTTACTTTACCTATTTTTAAGCATAATCGAGCGTCTCTCATAGCTAAGCTGTCTCCTCAGGACTGAGGGGTAAGCAGTAGGATCCCCATTTATACGCAGCGAACGGAAGGCTCTGAAGTCAAGTCAAGTTGCCCTGAAGTTGCAAAGATACGTAGTAAGCAAGCGATGCAGAAGGGATTCAGATCGGGTGGCTCATGTCAGAGCTGTTGTAACCACTGTGGGAAATGGATGTTTCTCTGTGTGACCTTTGCCGTATTTTGAAAGTTTAAATTGTAGACTAGCCCCTTAGGATGACAGCATTCATGCAGTGGTTTTCCTAATGCCTCTGATGAGTCCTGCTAATCTTCTTTGTCCTTTATTCTTTCCTTTTTTTTTAATGTTGGCATGCTGTGTCGTAGGCATTCCATCCTCCCTCGCTCTGTCTGGGCTTTTATGGCCTTTTATATGCTGATAATTAGCAGACCTCCTCCCTCTGCCTCCTCTCCCCCTCCCCCAGGCTACACGTCTATACATGCAGCTAATATTCAGACATCTTCACGTGTATAGCCCATACGTACTTCAAACTACGTGTCTGAAGTGAAACTATTACTCTCGCCCTACCCATACCTCTTTTCAAAATGAATAAATAAATAAGATTAGGGATGTGAATTCCCCTCTATCCTGCAACCCAAAATATCAGGGTTGGAAGTGAAGTATGGAGAAGTTAGACTTCACATGCCTAGCGAGAGTGTGTGTAGGAGCTCACGGAGAGAACCTGCCTGCCCTCGTTCCTAAAAAGTGACTTCTCAGAGCAGTCTTCCTGCCCTTGCCCACTCCTTCCCCACCACACTGCCCACCCCAGTGTTCTTTCCCTCATAGTACCCTTTTCTTCCTGGCACTTGTTAAAATTAGTTACTGTAGTTATTTGCTTGTGTGTTTGTGTAATGTGCTGCCCCTCATGTCTAATTCCATAAGGACATGAATTAGAGTCTTTTATTTACTACTGTATAATTGGTTAGTATATAATCCATAGCACAAGGACTGGCAAAGAGTAATAAGCGAATAATTGATTGATGAGTGAAAAACCTATCAATCTAAAGGAGATTTTAAAGAACTGTCTTTCTGTGTTTTTTCCCTTAAACTTGCCCACAGTGAAACTCTTAATTTTTTTCTGCCGTTTCACAGTATTTGATGAGATCTTTCTGGAGTCTACTAAAAGTTTTATGAATCTTAGAAATAGAAGAACTTTGTATCATATTCAAAAGAAAAATATAATGTAGCCAGTAAAACAAACAGTGATATCTAATGTTGTTTTGCAATCAGGAGGATAAAAGCAGACAGTATTTTTCTCCAAACATAGAGCAAGAAGTTTTGACATGACTCTGTTTAGAATAGGAGGTTCTAGATTCGTCTTACATACTGCTGCTCTTATCCCAGACACTCCAGCATAGTGGTGTGTGCCCATAATGATGACCACATGGTAGCTGATGATCCTGAGTGCTTGTTAAATCAGTGATAAAATTATGTTCTTTAAATCAGTGATTGAAAGTTGAAAACAAGCAGAATATACAACCCAGAATATCTTATTAATAAGAACATCATAATTATAAATAAAAAAAGATTTATTAGACTACGTAATGACATTCTGGGTCACATTCAAGATTCTGTCATCCCAATGTGTTGACAAAAGATGAAAAGAAATGTTTTATGAGACATATGGAAACATTAAATTTAGACTGAAAATCTTTGGTACTTAGGTCAAAATTATCGGTTCTCAGTAAAGGGATATAATTTTCATGATTGAATTAATTTATAATAACTGTTACTGGAAAGCTGATAAAGACAAATCAGCTATTCAGAAATAAAGGTAATTTTTCTATTACATGCAAAATAGTATTGGCCTGAGAAGAAAGAAGACAAAGATAGGTTTATGCGTCTGCTCTGCAAGAAGTGAAATATCACTCTCTCGTTGGGAGAAGCTAGTTCCTCTGTCAGTAAACACATAAGGGATTTACATGTTGAGATAAGTGACTTATCTAAACAATAGTCAGGTATTGTTTGTCAGATATTGTGTGCTTTACGTGCATTGTTTTATTTTGTTCTTAATACAGCTATATGGGGTAGGTGCTATGTCATCCGAATTTGATGAATAAGGAAAGTGAGCAGAGAGCCTGGGTAACTAGTCCAAAATCACACAGCCTAGAAGTTCAGACACAAATTCTCTGATTCTGAAAAGCCCAAGTGTCTAAAACATTTCTGCTTCCAAAAAATTACATGGACGATTAGGAATTTAGGAGCTATTAAGACACCTTTGAACAAAGTTAGAGATGAATTACACAAATGTGAATATTCAAGCAAGGAACAAAATTTGCGTCCCAATAGACGCTTAATTTTTAAAAATAATTTCTACCCATGATATTATTTGATTAATACATATTTGGTGGAATATGCAAAAAATACACATTTCTGATGACCCAAGAGAGGGAGATGATGCAATTTGTCTAGATTGTAATCTAAACTATGTGGATCGGATTGATGATGATCAGAGAGAAGGGAAGATAAGGGACACACACATGACAGTCTTCCCTCTTCCTACCCAGGAGGAACAAGCCAGTTGAACGGTAGACTGACATTTGCTACAGAACTATGCAGGTGTCAGCCAGTAACGAAGCAGTGGTTCTAACTCTGCTTTCTGTCCTTCCAGCCGTTCAGGTACTGCTGGCTAACATACTTACCCTGATTGTTCTCTCTCTCAAGAGGGAATAGGATTCTGAGTAAGTGGAGGCAACCAGTGTAAACACAAGTGAAAATGTCAGCAGCAATCCTGGAGTTGTACACCAGCTCCCTTTTGCTCCTCAGCCTCAGTAGCTGATCCTGGGGCACTCTCTAGAAAGAGAGAAAGAAACAGATGGTTTATGAAGTGAATTTTCTACTTTCTGAGTTTAGAAAATAATATTAAACTTAACTCAGTAAGAACATTTTAGAAATATTTAGAATATATTTAGAAATATCATCCCTCTGTTGACAATCAAATAATAAAACTTAAGAAAATTTTCCAATGTTTATTACTGAGTATAGTAAAAAGACAATGTAACTTCATATGTGCATAGCACTTGAGAGGTTGGAAGGGGCTTTTACGGCACCTTAAAGTTAATCTCCACTTTATATGGGAAATGAACATTAAGTGTGAATTCCAGATAAGGTAATACATGAAAAATATATAAGTGATTGAAATCAGAGTGGCTAACATTGCAGAATTATCAAAATGTTATCAACTATAGTTCTAGTTAGAGTGGATTTAAATTATTGTAATCCAATTTGGCACGCCATCTGTTAGGATTTTGATAAGGGGAATAAACCCCTTAAACACTGAGCCTTGGATTTAGTTTGTAACAAGAGGACAGTGTCTGTTTCTTTACAAATAATTTTAAGCTAGTATATCTGTTTCTGGTAGCTTTTTGCCCTTGGTGTCTCAACTGTATATCAGTAAGGCAAAATAACGATTTGAATGTACCCATTAAAATCTCAATCTCAGAATTAAAGCCATGTGGTTGAGTCCATAACAATTTTTAAACACATTCTTTCAGTCAATATTAACTGCCATGTGCCAGAAATTGTTCTAGCAGCTGAGGATAAGACGGTTAACAAAACAAACGTACATTGCCACGATTGTAAAGCTTACATGAAAGGAGGGAAAAGACACAGAATAAATTATATAGTATATTGGGAGGTGATATAGGATTATTTGCCTTTATGAGGTATAAATTCAATCTGTGATATATTTTTCATGTATTACCTTATTTAAAATTCACACTTAATGTTCATTTCCTGTATAATAACTAAGTTAAATTTAATAGACAGTAAAAGCATCTTCCAACTTCTGAAGTGCTATACAAATATACTTAAATGACATTTTTAATGTCTAAAACTCATGGTAACTGGTGGAATAATATCCCCAGTGAATTTAATGAGCAATAATTGCTAGTCTGTTTTGGAAACAGAGCCCATCTATTGAAATTTGGTGGTATTCTTGGGAGGGAGTGTTTCAAAATTAACGTGAAATACTCTCTTACTCATACTTTTATATTTCTGTCTTCAAACATCGGAGAGGATCTTTGGTATCTTTAAGTATTGGGGACAATGTAAAATATTTTAAAGTTTTTGTATTCTTTGTGCTTGCTCTGAAAAGATGAAATACTACTGAAAAGATTGCTATGATTGGTTTGTATATTGTCCTGAACAGCTTCTCCCTTGGCAGAATAATTTAATGTTTCATGTATGTTGAGGAAATTTGAATTTATCCTGAGTTTACCTTTCTAGCATTTGGTTTCCGTAGGTTTTTCTGCTCCAGCTGCCATCATTTCCCTCATGTAGCAGCTGCTCAGCAAATCCTTTCACCACAGTTTCTTTTTTATCAACAATACAAATTGTGTTCACTTATCAGCGTCTTTGTCCCTCATTCCCTTTGGGTCTCCACAGAGGTTGCCAGATAAAACTATAACATGGTTCTGACTTTGCCTTGGCGGAGGGGAACTGCTTTCATTTGAAAGTTAAATACTTTTCTTTGCTAGATACATTGTTAGCCTAAGAAAATTCTCACGATCTTAAAAGAAATTCAGAATTTTAGGTATGTGGGTCTTAAGATTTCAATAATGGTTTAGTCTTTTTTGTTTCACTTAGTTCTTTGGAACATACAGTACAATACTTAAAGCCCAATTTGTCTTGGACTGAGAAACACTATGTTCTTTCCTAAACCAAAATGTATTTTTTACAGGCATTTTTTAAAGATTTTTCATTGAAGAAGCAAACTATGCCTGTTTTAGAAAAATCAAAATACAGGAAGCAAAAAATGTTAAGATTCATAATCTCACCTATCTAACGATAATCTTAATATTTTTGGTATATTCTTCTAAATAATTTTCTGCAGGAGAGAGAGAGAGAGAGAGAGTGTGTGTGTGTGTGTGTGTATGAACATGTGTGGTATGTTTAAAAGATGAAATCAGGCTATAGAGATCATTTAATGACCAGCCTTTTCATTTAATTTAATAGGAACATCTTTTTCCTGTTAGTAGGTAAAATTCTACCATGTTGGTTTTTTTTAAAGATTGCATCCCATTGTTCCGTAATTTGTTTAACCAGTATCTCACTGATGAATGTTTAGCTTGCTTCCAGTTTACCAGTACTAAAACACTCTCCTGTGTGCATCTTTTTTGCATGTCTGATTAAATTCCCATTTTGTTGTAGTTTAAATTCCAGGATGTAGACTTTTGGGTCAGAAGCATGTCCCAATTTGCAATCCTATTGTTTGTTTTAATGTCTTCCATTATTAGTGAATTAATACCATGTAATCTACCATCAAAAAAAACTGTTTCGTGATGGAAAAATTTTGTACATCAGTTCTGCAACCCGTTTGTTTAGATCAAAGTTCTTTTTACTCTAGAATTGCTGTGATGCAATTATAACACATAGTCACAATGTTTGTTTTACCATTTGTGCAATATGAGTCATTGATTATTATTGCTTTTTTCCCCTAAAGATTGGCACCTGAGCTAACAACTGTTGCCAATCTTTTTTTTTTTCTGCTTTTTCTCTCCAAATCCCCCAAGTACATAGTTGTATATTTTAGTTGTGGGTCCTTCTAGTTGTGGTATGTGGGATGCCACCTCAGCGTGGCCTAATGAGCAGTGCCATGTCCACACCCAGGATCCCAACTGGCGAAACCCTGGGCCGCTGAAGCAGAGCGCACAAACCCAACCACTTGGCCATGGGGCTGGCCCTATTGCTCTTTTTTTAAGCTTTAGTTTTTTCTTTTTTGTTGTTTTTTTGGTGAGGAAGATTGGCCCTGAGCTAACATCTGTGCCAGTCTTCCTCTCTCTTATATGTGGGGTGCCACCACAGCATGGCTTAATGGTCTTGTGTGCAGGTTTGTACCCAGGATCCAAACCTGTGAACCCCTGGGCTACTGAAGTGCAGTGTGCAAACTTAACTAAGCCACCCGGCTAGCCCAAGCTTTAGTTTTTCTTATCAAATGGTTGATGAATTACACTGATTGTTTCCCATCAGCCTTAATTTTTACCGTTTGCAGCAGTCCCCCCTTATCCGAGGGGAGTACGTTCCAAGACCCCCAGTGGATGCCTGAAACCTCAGATAGTACCAAACACTGTATGTACTGTGTTTTTGCCTATACATACATACCTATGATAAAGTTTCATTTATAAATTAGGCATGGTAAGAGATGAACAATAACTAATAATAGAATAATTATAACAATATACTGTAATAAAAGTTACCATAGATCTTAGCAACCCCAGCATATGATTCTTTTTCTTCTTAAGTGAAGAACTTTCACCTTTCCACTTAAAGGAAGCACTTTACGGCTTCTCTTTGGCATAGCAGAATTACCAGCATCGCTGCTCTTGCACTTTGAGGTCGTTATTAGGTGAAATAAGGGTGACTTGAACACAACCTCTGAGACACCACAACAGTCGATCTGATAACTGATGGCTGCTAGGTGACTAATGGGCAGGTAGCATATACAGTGTGGATACGCTGGACAAAAAAGGGGTGACTCACGTCCCAGGCTGGACAGAGAGGGACAGCAGGAGATTTCATCATTCTACTCAGAATGGCGTGAGTTTTAAGACATATGAATTATTTATTTCTGGAATTTTCCACTTAATATTTTGGGACCACAGTTGACCATGGGTAGCTGCAACCACAGAAAGTGAAACCGAGGATAAGGGGGTGACTACGGTACTACCTGTAGTAGTAATTGAATTGTAAATGTCTTCAAAATCACTACCTAGGCTGTCTATTTATTAGATGCTACTATAAAGCATTTATTTAAGGAATAGTCAACTAAAATTTCAGGAACAGTGATTCAAATATATGCAAAAAAGTTGCAATGCAAAACAGGTTTTCAAATAGCTGCAGGATGGCTTTTGTTTTGTTTTTCTTACTGATAACAAAATAAATCATTCAGAACCTCAACTGGGTGGACAGCAGTCCAGGAGATGAAGGGCAAAGAGTTCATATGGCTATCACCTTTCTTACTTTCAACTTAGAAATTTACTTTGTCATAGGGGTTTGCCCACATTCATCTGGTGTTACTATAAAGGAATTTCTTTTCAGGCTCTCTTTTGTTTAAGTAACATGTATCTTTTTAACCTTGTCTAAGTTTAGGGAAGATTTTTTTTTTCCTGCAAATTAGTGTCTCCATGTGCCACATGTAAGTAATCATTTAAAACTGATAACTCAATTATATTATAGTTAATTTGAGTAGCTTTTTGGGAGTCTGTTATGACAACTTCATGCACAAAAAAAATTTCAGAATAAATGTTAGTACATTTAACAGAGCTATTTAGGGGGAAAATTGAATAAGTACAAGTAGAGGGTTACTTGGGTCAGTTGGATTATTGACCTATAACTTTTAATAATATAATTTTAATTGTTTGTACCACTTAAGAATCGTAGTCTAGGGGCCAGCCCTGTGGTGAGGTGGTTAAGTCTGGCGCACTCCACTTTGGCGGCCCAGGTTTGTGGGTTCAGATCCTGGGTGTGGACCTACACTACTCGTCAAGCCGTGCTGTGACAGTCACCCACATACAAAATAGAGGGAGATAGACACAGATGTTAGTTCAGAGTGATTCCTCCTCACCAAAAAAGAAAATTATAGTCTAAATCTGATATATTTTAGTGTACTAGAAAAGCAAATTTAGCTTTTTATATTCTGTGCTGCTATGAGCCTCCATCCGTGTTCTCATTCCAAGTACCCTTTTGCTTATTTAATTACCTATGGACAAACCACGCTGTCCAATTTAGTAGCCTAGCCACATTGTGGTTATTTAAATTTAAGTTAATTAAAATTAAAGTTCAAACTTTAGTTCCTTGGTCACACTAGCTACATTTCAAATGCTCAATAACCACATGTGGCTGGGGCCTACTGTCTTGGGTAGCACAGATATAGAACATGTCAATCATCACAGAAGGTTCTATTGGACGTTGCTGGTTAAAAAACAGATAGCTAAATTAGGAAATAGAATTGAGTCTGGATTGTTATTTTTTGTACATTGTTAGTAATAAACAGTTGTTATGTAGGTGTGTTTCCCCAATTTTCCAACTGTTAGAATGAAAAAGTAAAATTCTGTGAGAGAGGTTTTCTTCTCGAGAAGTCATTTGCAATTTATGCATCTCCTATCGATACAGGAACTCACTTCTACCGTGGCTTCCTTGGTTATTTGAGATTGAGGTTTATCTTTTAACGTTATCTCTCTGAACTCTTTGCTCACAGAAATTTACCCTTATAAATCACTTATTGGATTACACTGCTTTAACTGCTTAATCCTTCTCTTAGCACACAAACTTTAAAATGAAATAAAGTCTCTTTTTTTTTTTTTTTTTTATTAATGTTATGATAGATTACAAGCTTGTGAGACTTCAGTTGTACATTTTTGTTAGTCATGTTGTGGGTACACCACTTCCCCCTTCGTACCCTCCCCCCACCCCCCCTTTTCCCTGGTAACCACCGATCAGATCTCCTTCTCAATATACTAATTTCCACCTATGAGTGGAGTCATATAGAGATCGTCTTTCTCTGACTGACTTATTTCGCTTAACATAATGCCCTCGAGGTCCATCCACGTTGTTGTGAATGGGCCAATTTCGTCTTTTTTTATGGCTGAGTAGTATTCCATTGTGTATATATACCACATCTTCTTTATCCAGTCATCAGTTTCTGGGCATGTAGGCTGGTTCCACGTCTTGGCTATTGTAATTAATGCTGCGATGAACATAGGGGTGCAACGGACTCTTGAGATATCTGTTATCAGGTTCTTAGGATAGATACCCAGTAATGGGATGGCTGGGTCATAGGGTATTTCTATTTTTAACTTTTTGAGAAATCTCCATACTGTTTTCCATAGTGGCTGTACCAGTTTGCATTCCCACCAACAGTGTATGAGGGTTCCTCTTTCTCCACAACCTCTCCAACATTTGTCGTTCTTGGTTTTGGATGTTTTTGCCAATCTAACGGGGGTAAGGTGATATCTTAGTGTAGTTTTGATTTGCATTTCCCTGATGATTAGCGATGATGAACATCTTTTCATGTGTCTATTGGCCATATTCATATCTTCTTTTGAGAAATGTCTGTTCATGTCCTCTGCCCATTTTTTGATCGGGTTGTTTGTTTTTTTGTTGTTAAGCAGTGTGAGTTCTTTGTATATTATGGAGATTAACCCTTTGTCGGATATGTGGCTTGTAAATATTTTTTCCCAATTAGTGAGCTGTTTTTTTGTTTCAATTCTGTGTTCCCTTGCCTTGAAGAAGCTCTTTAGTCTGATGAAGTCCCATTTGTTTATTCTTTCTATTGTTTCCCTCAACTGAGGAGTTACAGTGTCCGAAAAGATTCTTTTGAAACTGATGTCAAAGAGTGTACTGCCTATATTCTCTTCCAAAAGACTTATTGTCTCAGGCCTAATCTTTAGGTCTTTGATCCATTTTGAGTTTATTTTGGTGTGTGGTGAAAAAGAATGGTCAATTTTCAATCTTTTGCATGTGGCTGTCCAGTTTTCCCAGCACCATTTGTTGAAGAGACTTTCTTTTCTCCATTGTAGGCCCTCTGCTCCTTTGTCGAAGATTAGCTGTCCATAGATGTGTGGTTTTATCTCTGGGCTTTCAATTCTGTTCCATTGATCTGTGGACCTGTTTTTGTACCAGTATCATGCTGTTTTGATCACTGTAGCTTTGTAGTATGTTTTGAAATCGGGGATTGTGATTCCGCCGGCTTTGTTTTTCTTGCTCAGGATTGCTTTAGCAATTCGCGGTCTTTTGTTCCCCCATATGAATTTTAGGATTGTTTGTTCAATTTCTGTGAAGAATGTTCTTGGGATTCTGATTGGGATAGCATTGAATCTGTAGATTGCTTTAGGTAGTATGGACATTTTAACTATGTTTATTCTTCCAATCCATGTACAAGGAATGTTTTTCCATCTCTTTATGTCATCGCCTATTTCTTTCAAGAAAGTCTTGTAGTTTTCATTGTATAGATCCTTCACTTCCTTGGTTAAGTTTATCCCAAGGTATTTTATTCTTTTCGTTGCGATTGTGAATGGGATAGGGTTCTTGAGTTCTTTTTCTGTTAGTTTATTGTTAGTGTATAGAAATGCTACTGATTTATGCACGTTAATTTTATACCCTGCTACTTTGCTGTAGTTGTTGATTATTTCTAATAGTTTTTCTGTGGATTCTTTGGGGTTTTCTATGTATAAGATCATGTCGTCTGCAAACAACGAGAGTTTTACTTCTTCGTTACCTATTTGGATTCCTTTTATTTCTTTTTCCTGCCGAATTGCTCTGGCCAGCACCTCCAGTACTAGGTTGAATAGGAGTGGTGAAAGTGGGCACCCTTGTCTTGTTCCTGTCCTCAGAGGGATGGCTTTCAGCTTTTGTCCATTGAGTATGATGTTGGCTGTGGGTCTATCATATATGGCCTTTATTATGTTGAGGTACTTTCCTTCTATGCCCATTTTACTGAGGGTTTTTATCATAAATGGGTGTTGGATCTTGTCGAATGCTTTCTCTGCATCTATTGAGATGATCATGTGGTTTTTGTTTTTCATTTTGTTGATGTAGTGTATCACGTTGATTGACTTGCGGATGTTGAACCATCCCTGTGTCCCTGGTATAAATCCCACTTGATCATGGTGTATAATCTTTTTGATGTATTGCTGTAATCGGTTTGCCAAAATTTTGTTGAGGATTTTTGCATCTATGTTCATCAGTGATATCGGCCTGTAGTTCTCCTTCTTTGTGTTGTCCTTGTCAGGTTTGGGGATCAGAGTGATGTTGGCTTCATAGAATGTGTTAGGGAGTTCTCCATCTTTCTCAATTTTCTGGAACAGTTTGAGGAGAATAGGTATTAAGTCTTCTTTGAATGTTTGGTAGAATTCTCCAGAGAAGCCGTCTGGTCCTGGACTCTTGTTTTTGGGGAGGTTTTTGATTACCGTTTCTATTTCCTTACTTGTGATTGGTCTATTCAGATTCTCCATTTCTTCCTGATTCAGTTTGGGGAGATTGTAGGAGTCTAGGAATTTGTCCATTTCTTCCAGGTTGTTCAATTTGTTGGCATATAGTTTTTCATAGTATTCTCTTATGATCTCTTGTATTTCATTGGTATCTGTTGTGATTTCTCCTCTGTCATTCCTAATTTTATTAATTTGCGATTTCTCTCTTTTCTTGGTGAGTCTGGCTAGGGGTTTGTCAATTTTGTTAATTCTTTCGAAGAACCAACTCTTTGTTTCATTGATCCTTTCTATTGTCTTTTTTGTTTCAATATCGTTTATTTCTGCTCTTATTTTTATTATTTCCCTCCTTCTACTGACTCTGGGCTTTGTTTGTTCTTCTTTTTCTAGTTCTGTTAGGTGTCGTTTGAGGTTGCTTACGTGAGCTTTTTCTTGTTTAGTGAGGTGAGCCTGTATTGCGATGAATTTCCCTCTTAGGACTGCTTTTGCTGCATCCCAAATGATTTGGTATGTCGTGTTCTCATTTTCATTTGTCTCCAGATAATATTTGATTTCTTCTTTAATTTCCTCAATGATCCATTGTTTGTTGAGAAGCGTGTTGTTTAGTCTCCACATTTTTGCACCTTTCTCTGCTTTTTTCTTGTAGTTGATTTCTAGTTTAATAGCGTTATGATCAGAAAAGATGCTTGATATTATTTCAACTCTCTTGTATTTATTGATGTTTGCTTTGGTTCCCAAAATATGGTCAATCCTTGAGAATGTTCCATGTGCACTTGAGAAGAATGTGTAACCTGCTGTTTTTGGATGAAGTGTTCTATATATATCTATTAAGTCCATCTGGTCTAATTTTTCATTTAATTCTATTATTTCCTTGTTGATTTTCTGTCTGGATGTTCTGTCCATTGGTGTTAATGGTGTGTTGAGGTCCCCTACTATTATTGTATTGTTGTTGATGTCTTCTTTTAGTTCTATTAAGAGTTGCTTTACAAATTTTGGTGCTCCTGTGTTGGGTGCGTATATATTTATAAGTGTTATGTCTTCTTGGTGGAGAGTCCCTTTTATCATTATATACTGTCCCTCTTTATCTTTCTTTATCTGTTTTGCTTTGAAATCTACCTTGTCTGATATTAGTATAGCGACACCTGCTTTCTTTTGTTCATTATTAGCTTGGAGTATTGTTCTCCATCCCTTCACTCTGAGTCTGTGTTTGTCTTTGGGGCTGAGGTGTGTTTCCTGGAGGCAGCATATTGTTGGATCTTGTTCTTTGATCCATCCTGCCACTCTGTGTCTTTTGATTGGGGAGTTCAATCCATTTACATTTAGAGTGATTATTGAGACGTGGGGGCCTACCACTACCATTTTGTGTCTTGTTTTCCGGTTTTCTTCAGTTTCCTTTGTTTCTCGTCCCATGGTTTAATCTGTTCTGATGTAGAGCTGCTACTCTCTGTTGTTGTCCTTCTACTTATCTCCTCTGCTCTTGGTTTTGTAGCCCCTTTCCTTTTTTGGATTTTTCAGGAATGAGGGTTTTCCTGAGGATTTCCTGAAGAGGAGGTTTTGTGGCAATGAACTCCCTTAATTTTTGTTTATCTGGGAAAGTTTTTATTTCTCCATCGTATTTGAAGGATATTTTCGCTGGGTAGAGAATTCTCGGCTGTAGATTTTTGTCCTTCAGATTTTTGAATATATCATTCCACTCTCTTCTAGCCTGTAAAGTTTCTGCTGAGTGAAATAAAGTCTCTTAGCTGAAATCTCCTGTCTAAACACCACCTGTTAGTATATCTTTCTTTAGGGCAGTGATTTTCAAAATGTGGAAAAGGAGGTTGCTGAACCCATCTGTATATTGGCTTAGTGTGGTTGCCAATAATTCCATCTGCTACCAATGCAGAGATAAGCAATTACCTATTACTTTTAAACAGTATCTTGGGTACTTGAACATGACAGACTCTAAGTGACTCTTCAGTTAGCTAAAGGCGTGTGGGGGAGGGGAATGGAGCACTGTTTATCACAGTAAGAAACTAAGGCACATACGACTACCCATAAA
Organism: Equus caballus; assembly: GCF_041296265.1. Classification (NCBI taxonomy): domain Eukaryota; kingdom Metazoa; phylum Chordata; class Mammalia; order Perissodactyla; family Equidae; genus Equus; species Equus caballus. The sequence continues at coordinate 23,391,437 of NC_091709.1, read as the reverse complement.
TGTTTCCAAGAGATAGAAGCCTGTCTTATTGTGGGTCTAGGAAGCAAGTAGGTGCTCCAGCTATCCATCCTTGCCTTCCCATCTTTGGTCTAATTTCCAACCTGAAGGAAATTAGGTATCTCTTTCTGCGTCTCTGTCTATCCCATGACAGGATGAGAAATCTAAGCTGTCTCCCACTTAGTGGCTGTGATTGGCAATAGATAAAATGGTAATAACTCTTGAATCACGATTCTTGGCTACTGCAGCTTGCTCGTCAGATGCAGAGTAGTGTGGTCGAGTTGGGTGTCAAGGCATCATTGGGACAAGCAGTATTTATACAGAAGCAATCCAGGCCTCCCTCATTGCACAGGCTTAGTATATATGAGACACTAAGTGACGTGGCTGCGGAGCCTGCGAGGTCACAGGTACCTGCACACTCGTGAAGGGAATGGTAAGAAATGTTTGAATTGAAGAGCGCTTGCTCTATTTTCAGACAGTAGCTGCTTTTCATTGCTAGCCAGTTGCTGCCAGATCTTCTGATTTTGTTTTTAAGAGAAACCAAGAAATTGAAAATTGTAAGTGGATCTAATTTTTTTTTTTCTTTTAAAACATTTGTAGGCTAAACAAAACTTGAATGCTGGGGCTGGCTCCGTGGCCGAGTGGTTAAGTTCACACCCTCCACTGTGGCAGCCCAGGGTTCAGATCCTGGGCGCGGACATGGCACTGCTCGTCAGGCCACGTTGAGGCAGCGTCCCACATCCCACAACTAGAAGGACTTGCAACTAAGATACACAACTGTGTACAGGGGAGGTTTGGGGGGATAAAGCAGGAAAAAAAAAAAAAAGAAGATTGGCAACAGTTGTTAGCCCAGGTGCCAATCTTTAAAAAAAAAAAAAACTTGGATGCAGTCTGGATCCAGACCTCAGGCTGTGGGTCTGCCACTTTACTTACAGTGTTTCCTCTATCCTTTTATCAGAAGTGGGAAGCTGATCCTTAAAAACAAAGAAATAGCATCTCAATCGTTGTAGTCTTTCTTAGTACAACAAGGTTTAGCTGTCCTCCCGTTTTTCTATTAACACTTGCCTGAAGAAGCGGAGGATTACTTCTTAATATGGGCAGAACATAAACATGCAGGTCTTGCTCTCCTGTTCTTAGCAACCAAGATAAGATCATCATAAAAAGAAAAACTCCTCAACCCTTGGGAAATTCTTTAGGCTGGGCAAAATGTGAGCCTCCATAAGAAAGATTTTGAAGCAGTACTGCATGAATTGTTGCACAAATGTTGGTCATGTTTGAAGGCAATATGTTTAAAATTTCTTCACAGCATGTTAACAACCTGGAACTTAAATCATAGCTAAATTTTCCTGCCTTATTTAAATATTAAGAAAGAACACTCAAAACCACCATTTGGAAAACTAATACTGCCAGTTCTCTAATTCTGGTTTAAGTTTGAAAAAGTTGAAGTGCTTGCTCTCTTAGAGCTTGAAATCTATTCCTGACGGGATAACATGTGTATTACAGCTTTACATCCAACTACTGGTTGTGTTATATTTGCTCTACCTATGGAGCACCAAATTATGTGAAGCCATTCCTTTGACTGGGAAATGAAATGTAGTAAATAAATTCAGAATGAAGTCTAATTGACAGAGAGTAAACACGCATTAGGCAGTCAGATGATAGCTAGAATGTGTTGGGGATAAAGCCATGTAGCAGGAGTATAGTCAGCGGAGAGACGGTGCTATTTGACAGGGCCAGCTGGTGAGCCATCAGGAAGAGATTGCTTAGCTTACCTGTTGCCACCAGTCATAAAGAAGGTCTTCTTCAAGAGGTTAGGGGTAAAAGCTGAGGGTGTTGGGACATGTGATAGAACTTAAGTGTCTTGGGGTTTGTGGCTATTTTCAATGCCATTTGGAGTATCTTATTAGGGAAAAAAACTGTATTACTGTGATAGGCAGAATATAAGCATGGAAATATTGGTCTTACTTTAAAAGGGTGACAGCGGTAGGCAGACAAACAGATCTACATTTGAGTGGCTTTTTCTCTTCTATGGGTTTAACCGAGTTTTCTTAAAGTAAATTGATTTTAAGAGGGACTTAAAGAATAAAGGGGATAGCATGCCAGAAGGGCCAGTGGAAGGATTTTCAAAGTATGTGAGAATGGTATAACAGAATCAGAGATAAAAGTGGGAAAAGATAAAAAAGAAGGAAAACTATTGAATAGGAACAGCTTAACTTTTTATAATACCACTGTTCATACAGAAATCTACTGCCTACATAAATTTCTAAACAGCCTCTATCCAGAAGAAATTAGTATTTACAAAAAAATTAGGAATTATGGTTCTGTTAAAGTCTTGGTTCTCTAATAATAATGACCTCATGACAAAAAAAGTTACATGGACATCTTTGAGGTATGTTTTAAAGAAGTTTTCATAATAGTTAGGATGTCGGTTACATTGGCCTTCGAAGTTTTTATTAGGAAGTTGTAGTGCAATTTTTGTTGAACAGGTTTGGAAATTCCTTATAATTCAGCTCCTCAACAGTATCAGCTCATTTAATTGCATTTAGATTCATTTCCTTTCAAAAGCTGCTGAGGAAACAAATTAGTGCTCAGAGCTGTTTACACTTGTAAATGCAATTAAAATTGAAAAGTCAGTTGGAAAACTCATTGGGATCTCTGATAATAGCAATAGTTGTTTCTCTTATATTAATTCAAACTGATGAGGTGGAAAAAACAAAATCACTTCAAGGGTTTATAAAATGACAATATATATTGCTGATACAAATTAAGTGGGCTACTCACATTCTTTTCTAGATTAAAAAGTAATTTGTTCAAGTATATGAAGTAGTCAATGTATTTTTTGAATTTTTTGTTTCTTCTACTGCATGGGATATTTTAAACCATGTTTATAAAACAAATATTTTCACATTGAACTTTAAAACTTGGTCAAGTTTAAATTTTCAGTGAGCTAAAGAAATTAGCGGTACAGATCTGGATGAATGAGCTACAGTTTACATAAAACAACCCTTGTATATTCACTGTATGTAAATTTCCATTAAAAATACATTATTTAGTAGAAGTTCATGATTTTGCTTAGCAGATTGAATGATGCCACAGGAATGCCATCTTTATTAGTGCCACTCATCAGTTCTTCAGACTAATGGCCCATTAAACTAAATATAGGAGTAACTTCACTGTGAGATGTGTGAATCAACCTTGAGCAGCCTGGTGAAACTGCACTCCTAGTTCCCTTACTAGGGACACCTTCATTGCAGTAGACCTTAACTGATAATTGGTAATAAGTTTTGGTTTTGTCTTTTTAGTATAATTTTAATTTTCCTTTATTCATTTAACTACTTTTTTGTGAGCCCTCACTGTGTGCCAGGCAGTGTGACACTGAGGTTGAGTGTAAAGTAGGTATGGCCCCTTTCTTCCAGAACTTACCTTCTAGCAGGAGATAAAGGCAAGTGAAGAGGCAATTGTAAAATCTGGTATGATAAACTAAAGTAACTCAGATGCATTGCTTTAGAAAAGCTTCTGAGAGGAAATGAGAGCTAGACAGGAGATGATGATGACCCTGATAGTGTAGTGGGAATGGTAATGGATTGAAGTAGGATTTGAGATGTTTCACTGCTAGATTTTATGGGAAAAACTCTAGTAAGATGGACAGCAAAACATCTGGGATGGGTGGGGGAGCTCTCATGAGGACACCCAGGTTTCTTCCTTGAGCAGTTGCTCGTGCCAGATGCAGAAGAGGATCGGGTGTGGGGGTTGGGTGGGGAGGATGGAGGAAGATTTTCATTAAGCAGTGAGTTTGAGGAGCCCCTGGGACATGTAAATGGAAATGTCCGCTGCATTCAGAACTCTTCCTGCCCAGGACACTTTCTTCACGTTTTTTAGGGAATTTTTCTCCTGAAAGTCTGAAAGATTATGTTGCATTTATGTGTTTTCACAGTAAATTGAGTATTATAGTTCTCTGATTTGCTGTTCATCTCATTAGATTGCTTATATGCCTATAATCATGTGTTTATCTGGGTTCCTGGCATTCATTTGGGGATTTAAGTAAAAATTAAAATAAAAATTATTTCTGGAGAAAGAAATGTCCTATTATGTGAATTACTAAGAAGCAATGTTGGATAAAAAAATTTTTTGAAGCCCACGTTATTCTTTAAGTAGGCATCTATTATATTGACCTGTTGTTGAAGCTCTGGGGTACATCAGGAAATTCATTGTTTCATACAATTCTTTAATCTTTTCTTTAATACAATTTTTGAAGTCTCTAAATAAATACAAAAAACAGAATTTAGCAACAAAAATTGCTTACTTTCTAGCTTAGTTTGAACCCTTTTTATATGCTAAAGAATTTCCCTCATATAGACTGAAAGAAAAACTTATAATTTACTATGTTTAGATTCAGCTAAATCATTGCCACATGGGTTAGAGCTGTGGCCATGGTCTGAGAATGAAACCGTTCACTGTGTCAGGGGGTTGGCCAGCCATCTGTTGGCAGTGAGACCTAAGAGAGTTTACGAGAGTAAGGAAGCTCTTTAATAAATTTTTCAAAATAAGTCAAGTAAGAAGGTTTCAAGTCCTCTCTCCTACCCACTGTTAACCCAGCACGGTAAGGCTTAGAATCAGACAGCACAATGGAGCTGCTTGGTCTGTAACTCGTACTGCCTTTTTGTCTTATTTACGATCTAAAACATTTATAACAAAACTTTAATATTTTTATTCTAGTGAGTAAAGTTTGTGAACTTCCTTTTTATGCTAATTTACCTAGTTTTGAAGGTGTACACTGTGTTATCAAATAGAGCTTTGAGGTTTTGTATTTAAGTATTTTAATTTTGCTGGAGAGTTGATCTAATCTGACAATAACTGGTAAAAAAAAAATACACGCGCACACAGTTGCAGTACAAGTAGCAAAGTGGTAAATGGAATGTGTATGAAATTCCGTTTAAATTCAGTTTTGCGCTCAGTGGAAGAAACAAGGCTGCGATGTTTGAGTTTACCCCATGAGAGCAGTGGTTCTCATCTGCTTGTAACGTTAGTGCTCTGGAGGAGGCCCACACAGCTTACTTGTGAGGGAGCCGATAGAGAGCCCATTGAGCACTGGTTTGGACAATCTCAGCAGGTCCCACTATTGGCTGGTGTTATATGGTTTTGGAACAAATTAATATTCACAAGCTCTTTTATACCTGATTTAATACCACTAAAGCACAAATACTTCCTTATCTTACTATTAGCCAGAATTTGGAGTTCAGTTAATAAAATTGTTACAACTTCAATTTTTAAAACAAAGGATGAATACAGAAGGCAATTTTTTCTGATGAGTCAGCTAAAACTTTTTTTTTTTTTTAGCCTAGCACCTGAGTGGCTCTCCACTTACTCTGTTTTCAAAGCTAAGCAGATTTAGCCTGGTTAGTTCTGGCCGGCATCAATTTTCAGCTCCACATCCCTTATTCACCTTTAGTGTAAAAGCACTGCTGTTTGACTTCAATAGTATGGCTTGAGCGTGAAAATATATGAATGTGTTCTGTATTTTGAAATGTATTATATATTTGAAATGTATTTTATATTTTAAAAAACAATTGAGATAGCATACTTAAGCTGTACTGAAAAATTGGGAGATATAAAAGTGTAATAAGAATATTTCCATTATTTATTTTGTGTAATGAACATTTGTGAGTTGAAGAATTATACTGTTGTATCTTGACAGATTGAACTTACTGCTATATGAAAAATAATTGTGTGTAATGCATTTCTTCTAGAAGATAACATTATCTTGGTAGAGTTGTAGTAAGTATAAAACAGAAATGTGAAAACATTTTAGATGCTTTCCCTTTCATAAAAAAATTAAACAGTTCATTGACTTTTTGAGGCTTTTGCTAATGTGTATTTTCTACTTCTGGCCTATCTTTCCCTGGTGAAACATAACTAATAATTTAAGAATACAATTTACTGTTTTTTGTTGGAAAAAAATTGTCAAACATTTCTCTTATTGAGGCTTGTAATAGAAATTTTGGTAAGTGTGTACTTCAGGAGGATTAGTGAAGAAGGGACTCTAATGTAAAGGCCAGAATTCTGTAAATGTCAATTGCTGGTTCAGTAGTATTTTTTTATATTGTTTGCAATAACATCTCTCTCAACTAAAGTTAAAATTGAATCATGAAGTCCTTGGAAAGGCTTTGCTATTCATAAGAATTTAATATCACTGAATATATAGTTAAATTGAAGCAGAAATTATTAGACCATATTTTATATCATTAATACCAATATACTTTGGCATTTTTCCTCTAATTTACAAACTGTCATTGACTCCATGCTTTACTAAGATTTGTGTATTCTTAAAGCAATTTAAAAAACAAAATTTTCTCAAATCTCTGTTTCTCTTTTTTTTTCCTATAGGGGTACCAAAATCTAATCTCTTGCACACCAGATCATTAAGGGGCCATAAGGACTGCTTTGAAAAATTCCATTTGATTGCAAACCAGGATTGTCCTCGATCTAAGCTTTCAAAAAGTACCTATGAAGAAGTTAAAACCATTTTGAGTAAGAAGATAAACTGGATTGTACAGTATGCACAAAATAAGGATCTGGATTCAGATTCTGAATGTTCTAAAAATCCCCAGCATCACCTGTTTAATTTCCGGCATAAACCTGATAAAAAGTTACTCCCACAGTTTGACTCTCAAGTACCAAAGTATTCTGCAAAATGGATAGACGGAAGTACAGGTGGCCTCTCAAACTGTTCACAAAGAATTCTGGAGCAGAGGGAAAATACAGACTTTGGGCTTGCTATGTTACAAGATTCAGGTGCCACTTTATGCCGTGATAGTGTACTGTGGCCTCATAGTCACAGCCAGGCACAGAAAAAAGAGGAGACAATCTCTAATCCAGAGGCTAATGTCCAGACCCAGCATGCACATTACAGCAGAGAGGAATGTAAGTAAAATGGGAGAGGTAAAGGTTGGAGTTTTGTTGGTTTTTTTTTTTTTTCATGTTTTTATGTATGCATGATATGTCAAGAATTTTGCTATAGAATTATAGATGTGATAAATACAGTATTTAAATGGCATATTCACCCTACCAAAAATGAGATGTCTTGAAACTCTCCATCAATTCTGCAGTAGTCCTTAGTATGTCCTAAGTATTGGAATTCTGCAGTCCCATCATCTGTCATTTTAAATTATTAAACTCAATAGACTTAACAGGCTGAATTGGAAAGTTCAGGGCTCATATAGTTCAGAAGTACAGCCTCAAGTATTGACTAACACACGCTGTCACGTTGCTAATCCCTACAAGACTAATTAACTGAGGTGGCATTTCAAAAGCAAAAATCTGACATTTTCCTAGAGGCCAAAGGTAATGTGTGCACTTATTTTAAAGTTGGAAAAGTGACTCAGTCTGCATCTATTTCGACAAAAACTCAGAGAAGCTGAGATAATTTTAATTGACTTAAAATCAAGTGATCTTAGAGCTAGAAGGGACCTTGGGTATATTATACAACTGCTTGCTTCTACATCGGAATTGTCCAAGGTTGTATAACTAGACAGACAAATTGATTTTTCAAACTATTTCAACAGTACTGTAATGTTTTTCAAAGTGCAGATCATGAACTGTATAGTTCGTAAGCAAAATTAATTTGATGGATAGTGACTAGCACTTTTTAAAAACTGAAATAGAATAGGCAATATCAGAATCCAGTGGACCTAATAGTATTTTTTGGCGACATTTTTGTTTCAGGTGGAGGTTTCCTGGGAGTGATGTACAATATGTTTGTTACGTGGGTTGTGGTCAGGATTGAAATCTCCCCACTGCAGGAGTTAAGGAATGAATCCCAGGGTACTGCTGAATGTTATGTTGGCAGATAAGCGCACATATTTTTTTAAATCGGATCTTGCGTTAGTGATGTAGGCAGCTTATTTCCCCAGGTTTGGTGGTAATAATGGATGTATTTTCGTGTTTCAGTGAATTCGATGACTCTTGGTGAGGTAAAGCAGCTGACTGCAAAGCTCCGACAGCAGATACAGGGTAAAGAATCAGCCTGCATGATTGTTGCGTGTGAAAATTTCAATATAGAAAATCCCCTCTGACAGGTCACCTTTAGCTTCATCTCCATTTAAGTTTGGAAATGGGATTAGAACCTGTTAAAGTTTCCAGAGCAAAAAGAATAAGAAAACTTCTTTACGAACTGCAAGAGGAAGAGGTTTCTCAATTTTTTTAAGTGGAAACGTGGGCTACAACTTAACCTCTACCTCTCAACATTTTATTGCCTGCCTACGCTTGTGCCAGGCCTGTGGGTATGCTCCCAGACAGCTCTAAGGCAGGTGGTACTAGCCCTGTTGTTTTTCAGCCCCTTTGTGTTTGAAATAGTTTTTTAGTTTGAGTGTCAGGCATCCGGCTTCAGCCTCACGTCCCTTCTTCACCTTCAATGGAAAGTTGAACAAGTTCAAACGCAAAAGTAGTGAGAGAGCCTGGTCAGCCCGTTGACCCATCTTCACCAGCTTCCTTAGTGCCAAAGCATAGCTAGTTTCCTTCATCTCTACCTGTACCCACTCCCGTCACCTCACCCCTACCCCCGGCATGGATTATTCTGAAGCAAATCCCAGACACCATATTGTTTTGTCCATAAGTACTTCAGGATTTTCTCTAAAAGATAACTTTCTTTTTTAGGCACTCAGAACCTCATTATCACACCTAAAAAAAACACGTGGCTAGTAATTCTTTAATATCATCAAATTTGAGGCTGACACTGTTAGTGTTCACATTTTCCAATTCTCTCTCTTCTTTTTTTTTACAAATGATTCCTATTTAGCTGAGGAAACTACTTCGGAGACATTAAGTTGCTTATAGAGATGATGTATTCAGTCCATAACAGATTAAGGATTCTAACCCCTGTCTTAACTCCAAAGCTAGTGGTCTTTCTTGACCACACAGCCTCTCAGGATAGTAAAATAATAACAATAATAATAGTAATAGCAACTTACATTTATCAAGTACTTATTTTGTGGTAAGTACTTCACAAGTGTGATCTGATTTAATGCTCACAGTAACCATGTGAGGTGCGTACTGTCATTATTGAGGTTATCACATAAGAGGAAATTAAAAGTTTAAGTTACTTGCCTGAGACTCTTAAGAGTAGGAACAAGGATTCAAAAATCCTGTTAGTCCGATTCCAAAGCCTCTTAGAGGGGTTTCCAGACCCGAGTACTGTTGAGCACTTATTATCCGTAAATCATATAAGACAATGATTGAACCTATTTATATATTCAAATTGAGAAAAGTGTCTCAGAGGTAAATGTCACTGCCACTTCTGCTGTGCCTCTCTATAGTCATTGCTTCTGTCTCTCAATTTGCACTGGATGGAGAAGAAGAATGCAGTATTCCAGATGGCTATGCAGAGTATACAACTTCCAAGGATGGTCAAAATGCAACTGTTTCCTTGGTGTCAGATCAGTTGCATTGCGAACATTCCCCCAGTGCATTCACTTGGGTCACAGTGTTTGAAACATAAATTGTAGGGTTAGCTTTCTCTGTACTAAAAATGAAACTACCTTTTAAATCTTTACAGAAGTTTTTGAAGAGTTAACACACCAAGTGCAAGAAAAAGATTCTTTGGCCTCGCAGCTCCATGTCCGCCACGTTGCCATCGAACAGCTTCTCAAGAACTATTCCAAGTTACCATGTCTGCAAGTGGGGCGAACAGGAATGAAGTCACACCTTCCCATCAACAACTGAACTAAACTTACACTTAGTTCCTAAACCCTTATGCCCTACCAGTTACTGGTCTGCCAGGCATGCAGACTTGGAAGAAGATGAAGAAAGTCTTGGCCCATTTTTTACGGTCATTAAATTTGCAAAGCTCAAGGCAGCAGTTAACATCTTGTCACATAAAGCAGATCATTACACTCTAGTCTTCTAGGGTTAAGCATTTTGGGAATCTTTTTTCCCATAATTATTAAATGGCCCTCCCTGACTTTTACCACACGTGACTACTTAAATATACAGTGTGTTTTTATTAAACATATTTTAATGTAATTCACCTGTCAAAACAGTAGAGAAGGTTAAACTCCTTAGATTAGTCTCAACTACTAAAGATAACTTTTAAGAGGGAAATGGAATTCATAATATCACCTCTTATTTATTATGAGCAATATTTTAATATGAAAATTTTATATATAAAAATGCTATTTTAGGTACCTTTTCATTCTCTTTATAAATGTATTGAATGGCTCTGTATATTCATGTGTGAGTATGTTCACTCATATTTCAGATCACTGCATTTTATTCTCTTAATACACTGTTTTTACAACTATTGTTTTCCAAAGATAAATGTATTTTGGAGTAGAAATCTATCTAGTTGAATTGTTTTGACTTCTAATAACTCTTAATGAAGGCAGAGTTAATAACTTTCTAAAGCAAATATCCAAGAAAATAAAATACGTTATTTTTTTCTAACAAAAGCAGTTCTCAGTTCAGGAAGAAAATGCTAATCTGCTTTTTGTGTGTCAGCTTGTCTCCGTAGAAGTAAAGGCCTCTCCTACTTCATTATTACTTTCATTCTAATGACTTTGGTGTGTTAGAATTCAGACAGAGTAAGTCAGGCCTCACTTCTAAGTCAAATGTAATATCCATCTTCAGATTGAATGTGCTGTGAAATTGTTGTCCTGTCTTTGAAAAAAATGAAAATTATTCTACGTGCCACTTTGGATAAAGGTCCAGGAAGCCTTGAACTGTCCAAATTCTGTTATCAGCATCGTTGAAAGTAGTGCCCAAAGAAAGCATTGTGAGGTATTTTTTTAAACTTTAAAGGAAAAGAGAAGATTGCTTGACACACAAAAACAAAACTCTGATTCAGAAAACTAAGCCCATTTTTTTAAAAGATATGCTTATAAGTTGACTTATGTTTCCAAAGAGTTCTGAACTAATAGGTTGTCTCAAAGAGCTAGGTGAGTTTTTTAATAATGTATTATAGTAAAAGCTATAACCAATGCAGAGTTAAAATGGGCTCGAAATTCTGTTTTCAGTTGGTGCTTAGAATGTATTTGTGAGGTAAGATCTTTTGCTTAGAGAGTTTACAGAATAGCCCATTACCTTGGCAGCTTCCTGCATAAAGATATGAATGACTTCTGCCTTAAATTTGGCAGCCTGCCCTGGCTGGGGTCAGATTTTAATCTTGAACACAAACAGTATTTGACTAAGCAAAGAAACACCTCAATCTAATAGAAAACAACTTTTTGTAATGCTAAGATGTGTTAAATTTGAATAGTAGTTGATATCGATTTTGTTTTCTTTGAAGTGTGGCGTAACTCCTTTTTGGAGGGAGCTTTTGAAAGATGCTTTCAATTACTCTCGATTGTTTTGAGTCATCCAAAATGAATTTAAAATCCAGAGAGTGGGGATGCGTTGCCTTAGTTTTGAGAAGCTTTGAGTCGAATGTGTGCAATATCAAAATCTCTGTAAATTTACAAGTTGAATACAGACATTTCCTCATATGCCAGCAAGTATCTTAGCGCTTGGGTGTTATGGTCACATCTTCAAATTTGACTTTACTCTTTTTTGGCATAACTCATTAAGAACATTACCAGCCAGTGTGCTTGCACACATTTGTGCTTCTATTTAGATCACTTAGGGACAGTCATAAAAGTTTGGGATGTGTTGCATTTGATATCAGTGGAAGCATATTTCCAGAATATGAGCCATATGGTGCAGTCCTGAAGACAACAGTGTTATCCAAAGAAAGTGTTTGCTTATTTCTTAAACAGTTTCTGGCAAATGTGTAGTTTTGCTAATGAGTTTGGAACTATTGGGTGGGATTGAGCATGTACCAAGGTCTTAACCCAGGAGTCTGATTTATTCCATTTAGATATTTCTACTTAAGCTCGTCAAAGGAAGGGTGCTCTTAAAAAATATCTGTGGTGCTGGTACTCACTAGTACTCTATTTGGATGAATATTCTAGTAAAAAAACTTTTGTTGAAGTATTTTGCACAACAGTTTATCCAAATGTTTGGTAAGCTTATTATATACTCGTATGTATTCTTGATTGAATATGCAATTTATTGTATACGTTAAAATAAGCATTAGGGACAGAGTTGATTCTAACTTGAGAGAACACAAGTATGGAACACAAGTATTTATGATGATGTAAATACCGGTTACCATACTTGGCTATTTTTCTCTACAATTGTTAGTACTTTCTGAGGAAGCTCAGAAGAAAATCTCATATATAGCTTTAGTTTCAAAAATGGCAAAAGAGAGACTGCCAATCAGCTCTTGCTCACATTTCCAGAGCTTATGTGATTAAGGGGGGTGAAATAAGACTAATATTTTTTCATGTTAGATTTCATAATTAGACGAGTTGAATTGAGTTTAAAAAATCAGCTTCAAGTTGAAAGTGATTTTGACCACACAAGATTGTTCTCTTTAAAGATTAAAGTTTTAAAATCTGTTCAGCCTTTTAATTAAGCTAAAAAACAGTTGTTTTTAGGTTAAGATTATCATCCTTTGATCCTAGTACTTAATATAGAAATTAGACTTTTTTTGAAAAAAAAATGCACTTAAGACTCCAATAATAGATGATACAGGCAGCAGAATAGTGTTTTGTTCCACTTTGTAGTTTTTTATGCACAATGTTAGAGCAAAAAAATGTTCTTAGATTTTCAAATTATATGTTCATTTCACCACAAAGTGCCCATTTTTGTTTACATTTAAGGATTATTTTTAAAATAAGTTCATGTTGGAAAGTGATTTAAGAAATAGAGTCAAAATGTATTTTGTTTTGTTGGCATCTTGACAAGCATCTTGAGATTTCTTGAGATTTTCATTTTAACCGTATTCTTTCTCATTGAAAATGATTTAAAGTGCTTTCTTTCTGTTTGTGTATTTTTTACCTTGGTGTTTACACTGTTGAGGCTTGTCAGTCAATTTCTGCCAGTTTTTTTAAAATAATTCTTTTGGATCTATTTGTGTGTGTTAATGTTTACCAGTTGGGATTTTGTTTTTTGTTTTAGAAGAAATCTTGTGTTATAAAATGTTATAAAATGTAATACAAGATGTGTATGCTCTAAACTTAAGTAGGAACTTTTTTAAAGAATAAATTATTTGTGTAGCTTAGTAAGAGGTTCAAGCTAGTGACCATGAAATTAGGTTACATGACATGAAAATGTACATGGTACAGTGTAAAGTTCTTGTAGTGTTATTTTTTCTGATTTCCTGACGGATGTTATGGCTCATGCTAAAGTAAGACATTTGAGTATTTTGAAGTACTTATTAAAAAGTGTAGTACTCTACAAAATTTTTTAAATATCTTTGTTCAGATGTGGCTGTAAAGCAAAGATAATTGATAACATTTCAGTGTTTAATTGCATTTTTAACTTTAGGTTGGTGAAAATAATTATTTGAGGAAATTTGTGGTGAAAAAATAAGTAGGAGGTAAAACTCCACAGGTTATTGTCAAGTTACGTTTTGTGGTGGAGGGGTAAGAGAGTCTGTTTACCAGAGGAAGGCTGTAGCGCTGGGTTTGGAGTAATGAGGTTCTGTCTTGTGTCCCAGTGTTTTCATTCACTTCATCCTTTCGCATTCCCCCTTGTTAAAATCTAGTCTAACCTAGTAAACAACTTGGCCACCTTGCCGGGAACCATATCATAGCAAGTCTAGCGTTAAGATGTTTTTAGCACCTAGTTTGTAACATGCTTTCCTTATTCTTTTCAGTTTGAGTCCACATGACTAAGGCATTTTAGTGATAGTGAATTAGTCCACAATTTTAAGCTTACCGAAGTCAGACAAAGAAAACAATCATGGAGATGAGCATTGCCTTCTAACCTCCCTCCGAAAAAGTTGAATTTCCCTCATCTGCACATAAAGCGAAGGGAAGTTTAGTAAATGTTTCTTCTTTCAAACATGTAGAATGTTTATTTCCATTCTGCTACCTCCAGAAGAGGCAGTTTAGAAAGTGTTCAATAGGGCCCTGTTCAATGCCATTCCTTCTTTAACAGTTTGTGTGTGGGGGTTAACCTTGCTTTAAATCCCAGTAGAGTACACTATGGTCATTGACCTTAATCTCTCTTTGGTGTTAGAAATTTATTTTACAAAGTTGCGCTAAGACCTTTGGAAAAATAAAGTGAAACTGCGGTGGTGAAAACCAAGTTGGTTTCAAAAAAGTTTCTTTAGACATTACTTGGCTGTTATACTTTTCCTTTAAAACTGCAATAATTTATATATTTGTATTGCTCTGCTTTGAAACTGTAACTACATACGCTTGTCTACTATTTTTAATTTTTACAATAAAATAAATATTTTGTTATCTGTTAGCTTCAGCGAATATTTTAAGTGTACTTATATTTTTTTAAATAGTTTGACCTATATAAAGCATTTTGTTTTGCAGATTTAAGGAGCCTGTACTTAAAATTATCTAACAATTTCTTATCCTAATAGTTTCTTCTGAGAATTTCTTTGATACTTAAGTTTATATTCTCTCTGTCCCAAGAGTCCAGAAGCAGAAAGTGAGATTCCTGTGACTTTCTGGATGTCTGTGCACCTTTTTAACGAGTATACTTCACATGCAATAAATACAGATTGTAAGTGTGGTGTTTGAGTGTTAAGAAATGTATGCAACTGGTAACAATCACCCCTTGGTGCCCCTTTCCAGTCTCTTCACTCCCCATTTCCCTTCCATCCATTGCTCTGATCTCTGTCTCCATTTTCGCATTTGCCTGCTTTAGAACTTTATATAAGTGTTAGACAGGATGTACTCATTTCCCTCGAGCTTTTTTCACTCGACTGGATGCTTTGAAATTCATCCATATTAGCGCAATGATCTGTAGTTCTGTTCCCTTCTTTTGTTGTTGACTGGTATTCTACTGTATGAATATATTATAATTTATTTATTCATTCGCTTGATGAACATTTGACTTCCCAGTTTGGGGCTAAAATGAATTAAAGCTGTTATGAGTATTTTTAAATTGGCTTCCAAAAGATTATTAAACATAGAAATATAACAGAGTATTCAAGGTCACTTGTGGTTAGCATTATCACTCTGAATATTTATTAAATTACCATTTTTTTCTATGAATGATTTTTAAGGTAATTTTTATAATTTTGTAATAAAAAATTTTAGGAAAGACGGTTATGCAAAAGGTCAGCGGCAGATTACAAAATAACAGATATGTGAGAATTGAAACATTTATTAGGTTGCAAAGAGAATCTTAATCGTCCTTGAAGGTCTTTTCAAAGTCTAACAGTCTAAGTCAGACCACTATGTTTTCCAGAAAAGGCAATGAAGGCCAAGAGCGTCTGGTTTGGAGAAAGTGCCGGAAAGAGCACCAGATCACAAATGAGGTGGTTCTCCTTTTTAGCTGTAACTCCTGTGTGACGTTATGGGAAATATGTCACTTCTAAGCCTGAATTCACCGAGCCGGAGCAGTTGGTAAAATGGAAGCCTGGTGCTGCTGCATCACCTCTGTGCCTGCCCAGTTTCCCAGCCTTCTGGGGAATTCTCAAACCATTTGTAAATTTTATATCATTTATATATTGGTTTTCTAAATTATTCGTAAAAAGGTTTTAGGTTTTACTTTTGGAATCTGATCTAGATGATGTCCTAGATCCCTTCTATCTCAAATTCACCTGACTTGCAAGTGCAGTTTACCCCAGTGGCTTTTTTTCTTCTCTTTTTTTTTTTTTTTGGTGCTCTAAATCTCAATCCCAATCCCATTCCAGTGTTTGAATGGCACAGACCACCTTTACCTCTAGAAGCAAATGCTCACCATCTTAACCTCCCTTGCACCTGGGACACCTCACCCTGCTAGGTGAAGCAAAGAAATTGGGTAGAAGAGGATCTGTGTTGAGGGCAGCAGAGTCTAATGATCGATGGGGGAAACATCCCATATCCCGCATCTGGTGGGGGCAATGGATGAGTTCCTGGCATCTGGTGTTGAGCAGCCCTTGCTCTGTGAATTTGGCTGTGAACTTAGTAGCTGATTAATTACCTTCGTTCCTGCCTGGTTTCCAATCCTCTGGGCCATCTCTGCCCATTGAATAAATTTCTTTTCAGCTTAAGTCAATGTTACACCTCACTTAATGCCCTGGGTCCACATCCAATGCTCTCCTGCTCAGAGATCTTACAAAATTGGTTTCCAAAAGTGAACTGCTAAGAGCCACCACTTATCTAAACTATCCCTCAGGACCACACGGGCTGCCTGGTGGGTGAGCTGAAACAAATAGGTAAGATTCTGAAGAGAAATTAAACCTTTCAGTAATACAGATGTCAGTTGTTCTGTTGGAAGTGTTCATGGTTCACAGGTGGGCTGACTTTGGAGCACTTCCCACTACCCACCACTAATCACTGAAGTGCTCACAGTTTGTATCTACCAGGATCTTGGAGGAGGTGGTCTAATTGAAAAGGTGATCATAACGTAGCTCTGGGCTTGGCCTGGGTGCTCCCTGCTGATACTAAATGACCTCCGGCTGATGAATCCCCTTCGTTCCTGCCTCGTTCCCAAGCCTCAGTCAACATCAGTTGAACGAATGAGAAACTTCAGAGGCAGCACCAGGATTGCTTGTCCTCTCAAAGTAAATCAGTAGCTACCCTAAAAAAATGTCTGAGGTTCACATCCAGTGACTGAATATTACACATTCTCTCCACACACCTCCATGATTCTATTTCAGGCCTTTGCTAACTTGCACTTGTTCTGTCTCCATTTCTCTTCCAAACTGGTGGTTCTCTACCTTTGAGTTTCATGAAACCCCAGAAGTTTCTGAATCAATAGGTCAGAGTGGGACCCAAGAATTTCCATGTAACAAATTCCCAAGTGATGCTGGTGCTGCTGGTCTACACAGCATTTTGCAAACCGCTGCTCCAAACAATCCATTGCCACAGAGGTTACTTCCCAAAAGATGTGATAATACTACTTCCCAGCTCAAAGATTTTTCTAGATTACCATTGCCCAGAGAATAAAAATCAGTCCTCACCATTTGGCTCCCACCTACCTATTTTCCATTTTAATCTCTCCATCAAACTGAGAATTTGCTATGTGCCAGGAACTCTAACAAGCCCTGTAGGCTTTGAGTCCAAGAGATATAAAAGCCAACAAGACTTTGTTGGTCAACCGAAAAGGATTCTGCCCGGAGGTTAAATAAATAAGAACTGAAAAATGTCCATTGGATTTAGCAGCTAGGAATTCAAGGAGGACAGTTTTAATGGACCTATGGGAGCAAAAATCGATCAGAATGAATTGAGGTGTGAGTGGGGAGGTAGGATAGTGGATTTGGAATGTGAGCTTTAAGAAGTTTAACCGTAAAGTGAAGTTGAAGTCAAGATGTGGGCACAAGATTATTTTTTGGAAGTACTTGAACGTGAATAAATACTGAGAGGACAGATCTAGTGGAAAGACTAAATATGGAGAGAGAGCAGTAATCAAAGGAGTAAAATACTGAAGAGGCGGAACAGGATAGCATAGCTAGAATGATTTGTCTTTGAAGACGCCTAGGAAAGTCCCCACCTGGCTGCTTCTATTTTCTATGAGAGAGAAGGAAAAGATGATGAGGTCAGAGGCTCGAGGGAAGTGGTGAAGTGCTAACCAGATGCTTCCGGAGGAATGAGAGAGGCCCTGGCTACACCAGGAGGGGTGGCTGGACTTGCATTTAGAAGAGGTGCAGATTGGGGTCCGTGACTCACCACCTATTGAGTTTCTCTGAGTTTGCACTCAGATTTTGTTGCTAGAAATACATACAGAGAAGGAGTATTTTTGCAATTGGAGTAAAATTAAACTGAGAGCACTACTGAAAATAGATTAGAAGCTGAAACTCAGATAAATTTGTGGCTCAAAAATTCACAGAAACCCTACCTAACAGGTAAAACTTCAAGTGTAGGAAAAATAAGACATTTGAAAAGCTATTGCAAGTAACGTGAAGACAAAAATGAATTCTGTAGGTTTAACTTAAGCAATAATTTCCAAGCAGTTATTGTCATCTGTCCTCTCAGGAATTGGTCCTACAGGTCAGAGTGGACTAAGACTCTGCCCTGAGGGCCAAGCCCTTATAGGTGAGTTGCGTCAAGCTTCAGCAGCGGGAAGTGGGGAAGTGTCTAGCCTAGGTAAAGGAGGTCTGTGCGAGGACAGGCAGGACTCAGAATGTGGAAGAAAGCCAAGGCATGGCTGAACACAGAGGTTGGGATCTGTATCTTCAAAACCAAGAAAAGGCAACGTAAAAGGACGGGGCTCTTCAGGGGAACGAGGCAACTGAACTGAAAGTGATGAAGGCAGAAGAGGAAGTCACAGTGAGCAAGGCGATTGCTAAACAACGTTCGGGAACCTGGGTTCACCCCTCCTCTGCCACTCCTGGGCGCTGATCTATCGCTCTTAGCCTCTGTTTTCTCCTCTGTAAAAAATGGAATTGAACTTTATGATCTTTGGGAGAACTTCCAGCTCTAACACTCTGTAAGGATAATAAATTTCGAGAAACCTGTAATGGAAAATCTCCCAGCCGCTGTATGAACAGCAGAACTGAGCTGAGAGGACATAAAGGAAGTGTGGCTTCATTTAAGAAGAACCTGCGAGGCGCTTTTACAGCAAGCTGTTTCTGTGACCATCTGTAACAAAAGAGAAGAGACCGCAGAATCCTCCTGGCTCATAAGCAGCTGTACGCTACTCTGTGTATTGCTGAAGAGCGCCCAGATTGCAGAAAGATAAAGGGACCATAAGTCTTGACACCTTATCACTCTCCCACATTCTCATATCAAAATGTTTGAGGAGGCTGCTTTCTTAGGATTAACAGTGGGATGGTTCTCCTGCACAATCAGAACTTGGGTCACCTACAGCTCAGCTCCTGAAGCCTAGTTCAGACATTTCCCCCGTGCATGGAAAATGAAAAGTGCAATGGCAGTGTGGTCAGCTGTTGAGTGGGACACAATTTATTCAATCACTAGAACTGTCCTTTACTCTGATAGTTCATCTTTCCTATTATGGGAGTAGAAAATTGTTCTTTCTTTCATGAAGTGATAATAATAGTAGATGGTAGATTTTCATTTTTATTTCTTTGTTTAGTTTTGAGTCCTTACTTGGTAAAAAATAAAACCACAACCTTGTGCTGGTGTATCATTCAGTGTTCTCCAGAGAAATAAAACCAACAGGAGGTATACATACATACATACATACACACACACACACACACACACACATATATATATATATATATATATATATATCCTATATATAACATATATATATCATCTTTTCTCTTAAGGCCTTCAACTGATTGGATGAGACCCACCCACATTATGGAGAGTAATTTGCTTTATTAAAAGTCTACTGATTTAAATCTTAATCACATCTAATAAATACTTTCACAGCGACCTCTAGATTGGTGTTGGACCAAACAACTAGGCACCATAGGTAGGTAGCTCAGTTGACACATAAAATTAACCATTACAGTTGATCTCTATTTTTAATTTTATTTTAATACACCGTAAATTTGGTTAGCCCGGAAACCACGGATCTGGCATTACCTCACCCAGACAGCGGCCTCGAAGCAGCACTCCCTGAAACTCCTCAGCTCAGCTCGAATGACCTCCAGAGAAGGAACCGCACTCAAGAGGCTATCACACTATTCTCAGTTTTTCCCTGTGTTCCCTGAGGGCCTAGAGAAGCAGTTTTTCCTTATCTTTTTGAATAATCCTTCGTGTAACAAAGACAGTTATTTAATTATCCTTTTTTCTCTTAGTCTAGTGTTGGTCTTAAATTATTTGAAAACTGGGTTTTATACAAGAGGTAATTCAATGCCCAATAATTTTAGATTCAATGCCCAATAATTTTAGATAAATTATGGAAGGTTTTAGAATACTGAATGTTTGGTTTGTTCCTCTCTTATTCTGCTTGCTGCCTCCTACTCCCACCCCACAAATAACTATCCAGAGAGTCATTTTGTGTCAGAGAAAGAAAGCACTCAGTCCCGAGCACCACCAGTCCAAAGCATAAGTCCGGGAAACAAATTTACGTAGTCCTGGGGACCAGAAGAGTTCTGGAGCTCCCCACGACAAACTGGGTAAATATTGTCACCTTTATCGCTGTAGGGAGTTTGTTCCTTTCCGTCCTAATCAGACAGCTCTAGAAAAGGAAGCATCCGGGTCTCCGCGAAGCTTCTCTCCGTTGTTGCCACCACACTGCTCCTCACAAAAGCATCAGCAACACCTGGGGGCCCCGTGCACTGCTGCTGCCCCACAGAGAGACTGGGGGGAATCCCCTCACTTCACGGGCAAGGAAATGCAGGGGAGTGGAGCTAGTGACGCGCAAAACCACATTTCCTTTGCATACTCCGTCTCTTCTCACCTTCACACCTATATGAACAAAGTTTGAGCCAATAGACATCCACCTCCTGCAGGGCGACACTGCTTCTCACCAAAGTCCAGGTGGGATTTCTGTCCCAAGTTGGCACAGATTGATCTCACCTCAGAGAACAATGTGAACCAGCATGTGAGATATATAAATATCATAGGAAACCACGAAATATGTGGCGCTAAAGGGGCTTTCAAGAGTCTCAGCTTTGATTTGATTTGATTTTGGTTTGTTTTATTTTAGGAGAGTCCTTTCCTAAAAAAAAAAAAAAAAAGCCTTCAAAAACAACTAAGAGTAATATATGTGAAAATGGAGCTGCTGCTCTACAGGAAAGACCATGGAGACGATTGGAGCAAAGCCCCCTTCACAGCCTTCTCGCTGACTATACCCCCAGGTCCCCCAGACTGCCATCCTGAACCCCGCAGCAGCTCTGAGTGACCTACAGGGCCCTGAGAATCTGCAAAGCGCAGTGTAGAAACTGCTGATGCGGTCTCACCCCATAGATGGCCTAAATCACTTAAGAAACTTCCAAAGATTCTACAGACCTTATTAGCCACAGAGGCAAAGACCAAACCCCGAATCTCCTGAGCTCCCATGATACCGAAATGATGCGGGGTCGGTGAGCCGAGGAGTCGAAAGAAAGATTTCTTAGACTCTCAAGATCTGGCAGTAGTGCTCTTTTATTTAGAGAATAGTGTGGAATAGCATGGGGACACGACCCATCGGCAGTCAGAGCTTCTGCTGCCGCCGCTTCTGCTGCCCCCGCTGGCATGGGGACAGGGCCCATGGGCAGGCAGAGCAGCTGCTGCCCCCACTGGCATGGGGACAGGACCCATGGGCAGGCAGAGCTGGTGCGTGGGGACAGGACCCACGGGCAGGCAGAGCTCCTGCTGCTGCCCCGAGTTGAGGGTTAGGGCTAATTTTATAAGGCATGGGTACGTGACTTATTTTTACTGGAGAAAAGAAAAGATGATGTGAAAAGTCATTAAATGATTTCAGTGCAGATGGGGTCTGGTTATTGTGCGGTCATATAACTTTAGATACGAATCTGGCCACATAGATCGGCATGTAGGTGAGGATGCCCTGGGCTTCTCTCCCTGGGGCGGTCCTAATTCATACCATAAAAAAAGTCCACTGGGTCCTATAGTTTGGCATGTAGGCCAGGTCACCTTGGGCTTCTCTAGCTGGGGCAGCCTTAATCCACGTCATAAACCCCCCCTGAACCCATTTGGCCCCAAAATCTTTTGGGGATATGGACGACGGTCAGTCTTCTATAACTACTTCCGGCTGTACAAGGTCGTAGAGCTGTCCCTAAATGGGGCCATAGGTATAGGTAGGAAGTTCAGTGGACCGGAATGCTGCACCCCTGGAGTCCAAGCCTGACAAGGCGTACAGATCCTCTGGAGACGAGAGAATCATTTGACGAGAGGTGGTCTAGGAGGTGACACTTTGTTGACATGCGGAAGACAAACAATGAAACAGACAACAAATTATAATAGGAAATACTAGCAATATGATTAACCCAATGAATAAGGTTTTGATAGTAGTCTAGAAACCTGGTCCTGACCAGGAGTTAAACCAATCGTTTAGAGATAGGGTAGGGTCAGACATGAACTTAATTTGGTGGTTCATATCACATAGGAAGCCAGAGATATTTTGATGGTAGTCAGGAATATAAACACAACATTCAGTTTTTATAATGGCACGAGTGCCCCCCTGTGCTACTGTCAAGACATCCAGTGCCATTCGGTTTTGGAGGACTGCCTTACGCATTTGGGACACTTCTAAATCAAGCAGCAAAAGGCTATGTTGTGTATCATTTTAATGCTTTCATAGTAAATTTGTTTAGAGCTTCCATGGGCCAGATGACACTTTCAATTCCTAACTGGGGAAGGAAAATTGAGGCAATGTGGTCATACCAGTGGAAGACGGAGCAGGTCCTGCGCTGTTGCAGGTTGGGTAGGTTAGCAGGAGGAGATATAGTAAATGTAGTTCTACCTTGCATCCAGACAAAGCCTAGAGTGCATCGTCCAATCCATCCAGGTGGCAGCCAAGGCCATAAGTTGGAGCCACATAGCCACTGAGTGCCATTAGGGGCTAACCAACGAGTGCTGGGCCGTCTATCCCAGTCAGTCTCAAACCAATCAGTATTTTTTAAGGTTATGATATGAGAACACATATGACAGGGAATTTTCCCATAGGTCGGGTGCTATTAGGCCATGTATCACAGGTGTGATTGGTTTGTTCCCAACATAGAGTGGACTTTTACTGAGTTGATCACTAGCAGGAGTGAGCCAAATATATTCGTCACAAATTTGATATAGTCCATCCTGTGTGTATCAATAAGTTGGGGACTTTACCTTTGGAACTTGTCGTTTATGATCCACCTGTGACAAGGCAAATCTAGTTAGTATTTGGGCAGTAGTGTTGAAGGAAAAGGTTTGCTTGTGGCCAGGGAACTCCTGGGTATCAGAGATGGATGGCCACAAGGAAACATTATGATTAGTAACAGATGAATCTTGCAGAGAAGAGCTAGAGTCTAATATCCATGAATGTGTACTATACCTTCTACTGAAACATAATTTTTTCTCTCTAAAATCACCCTCATTTTTATAAAAGATAGCCAAATTAAGATTAACTGGTCTGCCAATTATTTACATAAGTGCAGCAAGAATACCAATTGATTATACAGGCTTTTTTAAATCTGCTTTGCTGGAATTTTTTTTTTATGAGGAATCTCAGATTGAACTGTAAAGGCCTCTTGAGGCCAGAAAAGCCAAGCCAAGGACTTGCCATCAGATTTTGCCTGCAGTACCTCCAGATTTGGGTGGACTCCTCTCTTCTCGAGGTCCCCCAAAACATTTTGAGGTTCCTTGCACCTGCCAGACAAGCAAGCTTCCTTACTTACCGGGTAAGATTGCCAGAATCTCTGTAAACAACGTACCAGGCCCATATTTCCAAGTGGCTTTAGTTCCAGAAAGTCCAATCTTTGTTCCTGAAAAGCTGTGTTGTCATATCTGAGCCTGTATATTTCTCTCAAATATGACATTCCAGTGAAAGCCTTGGTAAGATAACCAATGTGTCCTGTTATAAGGAGACCAAATTCTTATTGAACTTATGCAAATAACTATATTGCCATGAAATAACGATACTCACAAAGAGTTTCCATATTCTGGAGGGATCAGATAGGGAGAAAAAGACAAATGTTTCAGCTTTGCTCACAAAGGTATAATTTCACCAAATTGCTAAGTCATAGTTAGCACAAGAGAAAAGAGAAAAAGATTTTCTTGAATCTGAGAAAACAAAGCAAAACATCAAAAATCAACAATGTTTCAAATAAAAGTCA
Source organism: Equus caballus (assembly GCF_041296265.1). NCBI lineage: Eukaryota > Metazoa > Chordata > Mammalia > Perissodactyla > Equidae > Equus > Equus caballus. The sequence continues at coordinate 23,367,790 of NC_091709.1, read as the reverse complement.
TAAAAATTATAATCCTCAGTTCATTCAGTCCTGTATAATCAGTTCTTGATCATAATCTTCTGTTAGCAGTTTTATGGGGTCATCAGTTTTTCCATTAGATTTCTGTAATTTCTTACCCAGAGTTCAGTTCTATGATCTGAAAGTTTATCAGAAAACTGTGTCCCAGAGTTAAGTGTCAGAGTCTTTTCCATGAATCCATCTGAAGATGAGACATATTTGCAAAAGCAAAAAGCATCAGAGTAAAACAGCAACTATCTGTAAATGGACAAAAGACTCAAAAGGGCAATTGATAAAGAAACTTGACTACTTCTGTGCCATACAACACTTCAAGATAACAATTGGAATTACAACCGATAACCAGGACAGATCAAAATTTTAGGAATGCTATATAATTTTAAGAGACCTATATTAATAACATTCACCCACATAATACCACCTAAGAAAGTTTATCATCACTTATTTGACAATGCTTCCCATGTAATTTAGTATTTTCAAAAGAAACCCTTTTACTCAGGACTTGAATATTTTTGACGAGAAGCTTGTCAAAAATATCAAAAGACTTTAAAAACACTTGTTCAAATAACACTCACTGTGAAATAATGCTCGGGTATCCATTCAAACATCCATTGACAACAGAAACAGTCAAAAGCAAACCACACAGTCAAAAAATTTTAGAAGAGACCTCTTGCTTTCTGAATATAAGAAATTGTTTTAACAAAACAGATTTTTGTCTTTCTCAAAAGAACACCCTTTTATAACCTCTTTATCAAAAGCAGACCAAAAGTTCAAGAAAATTATCCTTTGAGAGAAAACCAAATTTTAATTTCTGTACCAGTTTATTTTTAACATTAAAACTCATTCACTTAATTGAATTTACTTTAATCTTAGTCTGCTTCACCAGTCATAAAACTCCTTTCAGAATTTCTCCTTCACAAACCTTCTACAACTTTCTTTTTGCCTTCAGAATTTGTGCCAAAGTCTGTCTTTTTTCCTTTCTAGTACTTTAGGACAAACTTATCTTTCTTAACCCATCAAACAAAAATTCTCCCATTCTTTATACCCTCTTTACTGAAAACATACATTTTAACTTTCCTTGAATACAGAGCTGTTTTCCTTATTAATTTCCAGTAGCTTTAATTGTATAGGTTAATAAGAACTTTTAACCCTTAACAGACCATAGTAAACACTAAAAAGGTAAGCAATTACGAATTGTCTTTTATACCAGCATTTTAAACACTTCATAATTTCTAGAAACACGCTGCTTTACAATAACGGACCCAAAGACTTTTAGCCTCTCTGCACTAAGAAGCCAAAAGTAGATAACTTAGATAAGTTTAGCTGTAATGCTTGAGTGCTATCCAATCCAAAAATGACCCAGATGCTCAGATTTTTATCATTTAACTTAATTTGGCAAAACTCAAGATTGTTACCAAAACAATTTGGAAGCTGGTTTTTTTTTTTTTTTCAAGTATACAGACCATAAAACAGTTATTGTACCCACAAAAACTTCATGAGACATTAGACAAAACTGGTCATCATTTAAAGCTATTATTTTGCTGACGAATTTAACAGACAATGTGAACTTATTTGACTAGTAAACCCAGGCTGCATGCCTGTATCATATGCAAATACCGACAACTCTGACAAGAAGACTATTTTCAATCAAACCAACAAACTTAAACAAGCTTCCATTTACCAAAGGTTAATTCACATCAAGTTAACTTGAAAGACATTGGATTAATTTCTACTACATTTAGAATTTATGTAAGCGCTTACTTTAAGCCAATTAAACCGAGCTCTTAATTTGGCCATACCGTCCGGAAGTAAAAATGTCACACATATAACATACATAAGACATACGTACACAGAGACTGCACAGCTATTGTTTTTTTTTTTTTACCAATATTTGTGGAGGAGACACTCAAGATGCTAGATTTTTGGCAAGGGCACGCTTATGGCTGTTTTTCCTCTCCCCTCCTCTTTCTTTCTTTCTTTCTTTTTTTTTTCTTCAGTCTTAGGAATTAGTGATGGGCTAGATAGTAGTTCCTGGAGAGGGGAGATGATAATCCTTTTCATGATAAAGGAACTAGGTAGAATCTGAACTGCCTCTAGAGCTGTATTTCCAGTCTTGCAAGGATTTTCTAAGGACAGTTGCTCTTGATTTCCCAGAAACTGGATTGTAACTCAAATTACATTCCAGGTTGATCTACCTGTCCAACTGCATCACAAAGGCACAGAGAAACCCCTCAAATTTTCTCCCAGATGGAGTTAGAACGCATCCACAGGGTGGGTCTCTGGGGATGCTTAGGAGCCTTCCCCGTGGCGGTAAAGCCAGTGTCTGACTGACGGCAGCTGGAGAAAGGGTGCAGAGGCCGATTGTGGGTGTTGACATAGTTATAAGATTTAGTCAAGTCCCGCTCAGCCTGGGCACTTTGTCTCTGAGCCAGCAAAGTTGAGGTAGGGAAGCAGGAGGCAAAGGCCTGGAACTGGCTGGAGGCTGGGGCTCCCAGAGCCAGGTTTGAGAGTTAAATCCCTGGCAAAAGGCTTATTTTTCCAATTTTACAGAAGGTCAAGATTCTGCTCAGGTCTAGCCTGAACTTAACCTCGACTTGGTGACAACAGAAGAGATGATGAGCAAAACAGACAAAGAAAGGAAAAGAAGAGATCAGACCTCACCCTCATGGCCTCTTCCAGAGGGTTATCAAGATAAGAGTCACACAACAGTTCCCGTGCTGGGGCACACTACGCTAGCACGACAGTTCACAGAATAAATCACAGGTCTCCTACCCTCATAACCGACTCAGTAGGTGACTAAAATACTCAATGAGTCAACTGTCAAGAGAGGGCACCCCCACTTAGGGTTGCTGGGGTGATCAGGCCCAGAAACCCAAAGCTGGGGCTCCCAGGGGTGGAGCCTTTTACTCTTTAAAGATTTCTTTGTTTCCCAGTTGCAAAGCTCAAAAGGAGACGAAAATGGCCATTGTAACTCCAAGAGAGACAAAAGAAACGGGTCCATTACCGTGAAAAATCCCCCCTGAACCTAGGGCAGCGTCCTACCCGTTGTTCCTACTGTGGGGTTCCTATAGCAAGGGGTGATGGGGGCATCCCCCGGCACTGCATCCCTTGTATACCTTCCCTGTTATGCCTGGCAGTAACAGGTGCCTGGTGCCTATTCTGCCTGGCAGCATAGGCCTGGTGAATGGTCCCCGAGAGAAAAGGAGAAAGATAAGGAGCCATTACCTTGAAAATCCCCCCACTGGGGTTCCTGTAGCAAGGGATGATGGGGGCATCCCTTGAACATCTTCCCTATTCTGCCTGGCAGGAATAGGTGCCTGGTGAATGGTCCCAGAGAAAGGGAGCCATTACCTTGAAAATCCCCCCAATGGAGTTCCTGTAGCAAGGGATGATGGGGGCATCCCTTGAACATCTTCCCTATTATGCCTGACAGTAATAGGTGCCTGGTGAATGGTCCCAGAGAGAAAAGGAGAAAGATAAGGAGCCATTACCTTGAAAATCCCCCCACTGGGGTTCCTGTAGCAAGGGATGATGGGGGCATCCCTTGAACATCTTCCCTATTATGCCTGGCAGTAATAGGTGCCTGGTGAATGGTCCCCAGGATAAAGGATAGAGAAAAACAGTGAGGAATTTTCCGCCAGTCTGGGGGACATTCTACCCAATTGCATCCTGGAGCCATTCTCCCAAGAAGGGGTTCCCATACTCCACCAAAGGTTAGAGTTTGGTACTTTCCTTGAACTGGAGTCCCGAGTGGGACTTTCCTCGCAGTTCAGAGCGTGGTCAGGTGCCAGAGGGAAGGATCCCAATTCCAGCCTTAGGAAAAGAAACCTTCCACGGGAGTCTTGGAGATTGGCGGCCGTCCTAATGACTTAAGTGGCCGACCCGCGCCCACGTAAAATTTGTCTATTAGAGATAGAGTCAGGAAGGAATGGATGAATTCATTCTTCATCACCCTGAGGCTTAAGGTACTGATTCTCTTCAAGCTGAATGCCACAGTTTGCCCCATAGAGTAGCCATGGGCAGCAAACGTGGATTCATACAGCCATCCAAGAAAGTTCCCGATGGAGAAGTGAATTTAGATCCATCCTCGAAAAAGAGAAAGGCACAAGGAAAGGAAAAAAGGGCACTTACCAGAACTCGAGCTCACAAGCCGATGAAGCAAGTCCCCGTACGGGCCACCAGAAATGATGCGGGGTCGGTGAGCCGAGGAGTCGAAAGAAAGATTTCTTAGACTCTCAAGATCTGGCAGTAGTGCTCTTTTATTTAGAGAATAGTGTGGAATAGCATGGGGACACGACCCATCGGCAGTCAGAGCTTCTGCTGCCGCCACTTCTGCTGCCCCCGCTGGCATGGGGACAGGGCCCATGGGCAGGCAGAGCAGCTGCTGCCCCCACTGGCATGGGGACAGGACCCATGGGCAGGCAGAGCTGGTGCGTGGGGACAGGACCCACGGGCAGGCAGAGCTCCTGCTGCTGCCCCGAGTTGAGGGTTAGGGCTAATTTTATAAGGCATGGGTACGTGACTTATTTTTACTGGAGAAAAGAAAAGATGATGTGAAAAGTCATTAAATGATTTCAGTGCAGATGGGGTCTGGTTATTGTGCGGTCATATAACTTTAGATACGAATCTGGCCACATAGATCGGCATGTAGGTGAGGATGCCCTGGGCTTCTCTCCCTGGGGCGGTCCTAATTCATACCATAAAAAAAGTCCACTGGGTCCTATAGTTTGGCATGTAGGCCAGGTCACCTTGGGCTTCTCTAGCTGGGGCAGCCTTAATCCACGTCAATACCACCTCCAACCGGGCTCCTAGTTTTTATTTCTGTCACACGAGATCTTCTGTCTAAAAGAACTGTAGGCTATTTCCCCAGACTCAGATGGGCCATAGAAACAAGCAGGAGAAGACAACACAGAGAAGAGAAGGGGCAAGCTTTCCCTAATACGTGAAGCCAGGTTTTGTCCACCAGGACAACTGTCATGAATTCAGAGGGCATCTTAGATGTCCTCTTCCTGGAAGGCAACCAGGATAGGCTACGAGAACAGATCCTGTCACTAGAACCTGGACACAGCCGGTGCCTTCCTGACATCCAAAAGCCAGTTTCTGCAAAATCCATTCCTAGGAAATGCCAAAGCTTCTAACGCCCCTTACTATTACCTAGAAAAAAAGGAAAACACATACCCTGCTGCTCCTGACTGGTTTTTCAAAGTAGAGGCGCTAAAGTCGTTATCTTGTTGTACTGTAGTTGTATGTTTGAGGGAACATGCACCGTAGGGGGAATTTCCTCTGTCAACAGAAGGAAATCGCAACAGCATGTACAAAGCCCCAAAAGTCCCTTACTATGTTAGCATCTCTTGCACAGGCATGACATATTTCTGTATCACACCCTAAAACCAATGAGAAAAAGGCTAAGGTAGCTGGCGCAGCAAGGAAATTCATTAAAGAAGTCAAATTCCAATCTCATACCTAAATGAATTTGAGATGGAAACCTAGTTGGAGACAAAAAAACTTTAGAACAAGATCTGAAACTGTTGCTTAAGTAACCCTCTTCTTAGTCATTACCACTAACTTAATGCTCATTACAAGAAAAAGGAGGACCTAGCCAATTACCCACAGCTTAGTTTCCTGTTATGCTGATGGGGAGGAAGAGAAATATGAGAGAACTGAAAGCAAGAATTCGTGTCTGAGTGCAGCCTGAAGCTTGGCCACGTGTCTGGGTGTGCTAAATTGTTCCAACCAGTCAACTTAAGTAAAGTCTCATTACTGGAGATGGCAGAAATAGCACCAGCAAAATGCCCTAAGAGAATGCAAAAAGTTTGTGTTGCCCCTTCCCCTTTCCTTCTGGAACAGTTTAGTCCAAGAGCTATTAGGTAAAGCAAACAAGGTAGATGTCCACAGGTGTGTAGGGGGGTGGGACTGCTGGTGCTAGCGATAAGGACTGAACCTATGGGGGTATTGGGAGGAGATGAGGGCCTGGGTGTGGGCTGTCAGAGCTTCAGTGGGCTGAAGAGGGCATCTGCAGGGGAAAAAGAGCGGGAATGGCAATGGAAGATTGATTACATACACAAAGACTGATCAAACAAGTCCATTTATCAAGGCTAACAGAAGCCCAGTCTCTCATTCTTGAAGGAGTTACAATTATGGAAGGGGAGAAAATGAGTCCTGTGGATTTAATTGGAATGAAAGATAATTGGGTAAACTCATGATTTTCAAGACAGATAGATAGGTAGATAGAAAGTTGGGTAGATAGATATAGGCAGGCAGATAGATGAATATAGCTGCATACACACGTAAATGCACCTATGTGTGTCTGTCTACTGAGAGAGTCTGGGAGAGTGACCCCAGAGGAAAGCAGTGAGCATCACCTAAACCCCAATCTTCGTTTCTACAAACTGTTCTCCACTAAATCAGGACCCCTTGGAGAAATGATTGACTTTAGGCCTGGGGCAGGGAAAGAACAAGATGAGTCTGGAACATCTTTTCCTTCCAGAAAGTGCAGAAGTGCTCAAAAAAAATGATGTGGTGAGATCAAAAGAACACAGAAGCCATGGTGAAGGGGCTCAAGGGCCCAAATCTGAGACAACTTAAGTATCAAAATAGCTAGTGAATCGGTTGAATAAAATAAGAAAATATGTGTCTATACTGATTTTTAAAAAAAAGAATAAATTGAGAGTTTGTCATGAGAAATGGGAGAGTTACATAATCTCAAAATACCCCCCCCCCCCGCAAATAATTATTATTATTTACAAAGGGGAAAAGAATAACTTTAAGGCTCCACCTTAGTCAAGTGATCAAAGTGATGCTGGGCAGTGGGGGGAGTGGAGAATGGTGTGGAACTGCTATTTTCCATAAGAAAATACAATTTTATTTTTTTAATGATATGAACGTGCAACTGTGCTAAAAATACTAAGTTGGAAAAAATTTAATAAAAATTCTCGTCTGTTATTCTTACATCTTATTCTCTGAAAACTAGAAAATAAACAACAAATATTACCAATTAAGACTATACAATAACATAGTGCTTGAAACAAAAAAATAAATGAAAATGTGTCTACAAAGAAAAACTCATATAAAGGCTCTCAACACAAATGCTTGATCCTTAGGGTTTCCCATGTTACCAATTTGAAATAAGCAATTTTAATTCTTCTAAAAGTTAGCAAATACTATCATCAGTTACTGTAGGTAATAAAATACTATCCAGAGTTTACAGAGTCTTACTAAAGGGCAAGCATTTTTCTTAGTGATTTATACACAGTATCACATTTAACTTTCACAATTTCCCTATGAGGGAGGTACAATCATTATTCCCACTCTGCAGATAAGGAAACTGAGGTGCAGAGAATTTAAGAACCTAGCCCCACATCACACAGTTAGAGGGGTGAACACAGGCAGTTCAACTCTTGTGCCTATGTATTTAATTACTACACTGACAGGATTTTTATTGTTTTTTTTTTTTTAGCAGAAACTCTGGAGGTGAGAACCCAGCAGTCTGTGTTTTTTTGCGCTTTTTTTGTTTTTTTTGTAGAGGAAGATTCACCCTAAGCTAACATGTGTTGCCAGTCTTCCTTTTTCTTCCTTTTTTCCCCTAAAGCCCCAGTACATAGTTGTGGATGGTCTGAGTTCTTCTGTGTGAGCCGGCAGCCAACATGGCAGCTGATAGACAGGTGGTGTGGTTCTGGGCCCAGGAACCGAACCCGGGCCACCAAAGCAGAGTGCACCAAACTTTAACCACTAGGGCATCAGGGCTGTCTCTACACTGACAGTTTTAATCTTTAATTCTAACCCTTAGTTGTATTCCTCCTCTCTTTTATTCAGTATTCACTTGCCTCTCAAAACATCTCTAGGAGCCATCTCTGCCACCATGACTACCTTGACCTGAACTCTAACCCTACTATTTAATGCCTTGGCTATTAAGGAGTCTCCTGATTCCTTTCCGTTGTGCACTGAATGTTTGTGTCCTCCCAAAATTGATATGTTGAGGCCCTAACTCCCAAAGTGATGGTACTTGGAGGTGGGCCCTTTGGGAGGTAATTAGATTTACATCAAGTCCTGAGGGTGGGCCCCATGATGGGATTAGCGTCCTTATAAGAAGAGAAAAAGAGCCCAGAGCTCACTCCCTGTCTCTCTCTGACTTGTGAGGACACAGCAAGAAGGCAGCCATCTGCTAGCCAGGAAGAGAGCTGTCGTCAGGAACCAAAATGGCCGGCACCTTGATCTTGGACTTCTTAGCCTCCAGAGCCGTGAGAAAGGAAGCCGTCTTTTGTCTAAACCACCCAGTCTGTGGTACTCTGTTATTGCAGCCCTAGCTGACTAATGCATTCTCCCTGGGTCCAGACCCTCCCTATACTGAGCCATACTCCAGGCTATCTCCCAGGTAAGCTTTCAAAAGACAGATTTATCCCTGCCATACTCCTACTGAAAACCGTGTGATGGGGGCCGGCCCTGTGGCTAAGTGGTTATGTTCCTGTGCTCTGTTTCAGCGGCCTAGGGTTTCACCAGTTCAGATCCTAGGCACAGACGTAACACCATTTACCAAGCCATGCTGAGGCAGCATCCCACATAGAAGAACTAGAAGGACTCACAACTAGAATATAGAACTATGTACTGGGGGGCTTTGGGAAGAAGAAAAAAAAAAAGATTAGCAACAGATGTTAGCTCAGGCCAATCTTTAAAGAAAAAAAGTGTGATGGTATGTTGCCTAAGGGTGGTGTTCATAGATCTCAGGAGGGTGTTGAAAGCTCTGTGCAACCTGGGCACAATGCCCTGCACTCAGGAAGGCCCCACACATGTCCTCTGCCATTCAACCTATAGGAGGAAAGTTACACTTTTTCATTCATTCATTGACCTCAATCATAATGGCTTATATGCATATGCTAAACACATTCATATGTGTGTATGTGTGTGCGTGTGTAACTCCCTCAAGTGAGTCAGGCACGGCAACGGACATAAGGATAATGGTTTGTACCATAAAAGGGCTTATGATCCAACGCAGGAGAAGAGGAGACGCAAATTCATAAACATGTAGCTTTACCAGGAATGCCTGATGAGAAGTACGACCAAGTACAGCATGCTCGGCCAAGGGAGAGATGACATGGAACTTGTCGGGCAGGGTTAGGGAAAATTTAATGAATGCACAGTGCGCTGGAATTTTGACATGTAGTAATGGAGTAAAGAACCTTCTAGGCACAAGAAGAGCATAAAGACACAGGTGGAAAAGAACAGAGCTTGTTTCCAGATGAGCATCTAATGTCGGCCTGTTGGAGAGTAGATTCTGTGAAAGGATGAATCTGAGAATAAGTCAGAATAATAGTGTGGGACTGACTTTTGCAGGGAGGGCCCTGAGTGTGGAGGGAGGGCAGAGTTCCAGCTTCTCACAAAAGTGAGAATGGCCTCCTGGGGCCTCCTGCGGGAGGCGGGTAGCACCTTCTCCTCAAGTTCCTCCTTGGTCTCAGCCACATCTCCACTGTGGGATCTGCAGGCAAAGCACTTAAGCTCTCTGAGACATTGTTTTGACAAAGAGAAAAGCATATTTGTCCTTCCATTTAGCAGGTAAAATGGGAGGGGCAAAAACAAGGTTAGAGCCATTTGGAGACAGAGCCGTGGTGCCAGTGCCCCCCAAACCCCCTCCCCTTGAGACTAGATGTTTCTTCATGGTTCTTGCCAGCCAGTGCATAGGATGCTATTTTTAAATCACCTTATTATTCTTTCACATCAGAATCCTACATGGGGACTTTTTTTTCTTTAAGTCAAGAGTAATTTGTAGTTTGGAAAGTTTTCCTCAGCAAGGCTATGTTTAAGCTTCCGTTTTTAGACACCAGACTTCCAGCTCATCTCTCTTCACCCTCCTCTCCTGCGTGGTGTCAGGGATGGACTAACCGGTAGCCATGGGCCTCTTTAAATCCGGGGGCAAGAGATGTCGTGACAGCTTGATGGGCCCTGAGGCGAGGGAGGACAATCATTTGTGAACTACTTCTCTAACTGTTTCTGCCTGTTTCACTACACTCACTCTTCCTAACTTTTCTATGGCTAGGCAAAGAAATGCCAGAAAATAATTGCAAAAAGCAAAACGGCCCATTAAAAAATATATATGTGTTTGGAAAAAAATTTTTATATCTTTTGACTGTTAGTTTTTGAGGGCAAAAGCCTTCCATGGTTCATTCTATATAGCACTCAAATGATATAAAGCCATTTCATGCTTTGAGGGCCTCATTTAAGAAGGAAGGCAAAAATAGCTGGGGGAATATAAATTAGTACTCCTTCTATGGACAACAAGTTGGCAATGCCCATCAAAATTTAAAATACACAGACAATGTGAGCCAAAAGTTGTACTTCCAGGACTTTATCTTACAGATATACTCAAGTAGGCAAATTGGCTCTGTACAAGGTTATCCAATAAAATATTGCTTGTATTAATAACTTTTTTAAAGGATTAGAAACAACCAAAATAACCATGAATAGGGAACTGGTTAAATAAATCAAAGTATACCCCTAGAATACTTGGCAAACACAGCAAAGATGGGGGAAGCACTTTACATACTGAAATGGAGAAAACTCTCCATATATAAGTATACTATTATATATACTGTTTATTTGTACTGTTTTTCACAAGTGGAAAAGGCAGCACAAATGTTTTTTTCCATTTGTCAAAAACAGTATACTGCCATATACTACCATATACCATATGCATATACATGTCAAAATCAATGTAAAAATCATAAAATATATGTATTTGTTTATACAAGAAATATACCAAAAATATGGGTACAAAAGAAACATAACATTGGCAACTTCCAAGAAAAGGAACTTGGAGGCTGGGACGTGGGTTGGGAGAGACTTTTCATTACATGTCTTTTTGTTTCATTTGAGTTTAAGCTGCATGCAGTTCAGATCCTGGGTGTGGACATGGCACTGCTTGTCAAGCCATGCTGTGGCAGGTGTTCCACATATAAAATAGAGGAAAATGGGCATGGATGTTGGCTCAGGGCCAGTCTTCCAAAAAAAAAAAAAAAAAACTAAATTATTAGCCTGAGAAATAAAATAGACATTCTAATTTTTCTTAAAACAATCATTCTAAAAGACTGGCAGTTTTGAAGCTCTTTTTCCTAAAAGCTCAACAAAACTTCCCCACTCTAAAAAAAGAAATGGATTTTTTTTTAATTCTACTAAGAAAAACAAGATGAACCAGCCAGGGTTTTTTACCTTTACCCCTAAAGGGACAGGCCAAAGAGATGAGCCAAGGAAAAAAAAGTCACTGGAATAGAGATGGTGAAAAAGATGGACAAAATCTGAAAGTGCGAAAGGGGAAGCTACATTAAGCCAAGTATTTATTTCGATGTCCCTCATTTCAGAAAAAGATGTCATCAGACTTAGTACATTATATACCACACAAAAATGCAATGGCCATAAAAATAAACCAATTGTTCAATAAAAATTGACCAGTCACTCACTCAACAGAGGCACAGAGTTTTGTAAAGAAACCAAAGAGAAAGTTGTGACGCGTGACCTCGTAAAGAAAACACCATGCCATGCAATGAATAATCGACCCAATAAGAGGCTTACAGCAGTTATTATAAGCTCACACAGCTGTTATTTATAATATCTTTAAATGCAGGCAGAAGTCATAGTAACAAAACATAATTAAGTAAAAGCCATTGTATAAGGGACCAAAGCAATGGAATCTAGATAAGCAGCCCCGCCATGATCTGTTTAAGTTAAGGATGGATTTCGGACCATCTGAGGAAAGGAACGACTGCATATTGTTCAAACTGTCCTCCATAATTACTACCCTCCTCTGCAGGCTTTTGCTGCATAGTGGGTGGTTGTGAATTTAATGTTATACTTCCTGACAAGTGCCTGGAGACATTCTCAGGTGCTTCGATAAGACAGAATGATGGGTTTTAATCATCAGCCAAGTTAACACTGAATTAACATCCTTTAACATAAGCTGATGAATGTTCCCATCCCATGTGGAAGTAGAAGATCTAGCTACTTCTGCACAGAAGTGAGCTGATGAGAGGGTCAAGATTTCCCGTAAGCACATTTTTGGCCCATTCCAACATATTCATAAATGGAGGATTGATGCTCAAAATTTGACCAAAGTTTAGTATTTTTACCTCATAAAGATAAAGACATGTATTATCAAAAGTTCATCTTAGTCATTTTCTAAAGTCAGAAAAGAACTCAGAGAACATTTAAATTTGAGCAAATGGCTTCATGGTAAAAGACCAAAAATAAACTAGTTACAAAAGTATGTCTTGATAACTAAATTGGTTGACTTACATGGATGTAAGCAAAAAAACAGTTAAATGCCGGAGGAGGCTTAAATAAGAAAGCCAATTTGGCTATATTTTATCTGAAGTTATTCTTTCTGGCAGTGTATCAGTTAGAATAAGTTTCAGCTTCATTTAACAGAAAAATCAAAATAACAGTGGCTGAAACAAGAAAATTTTATTTCTCTTTCACATAAACGATAGGCAATTCAGGGCTGCTACCGTGGCTCCATAGTCATCAGGGACCAAGGTTCCCCCTATCTTTTTCCTCAACATCTTAGCCACGTTAAGGTGGTTCCCATCTGCAAGGTCATCTGCATGGTTCAAGATGGCAGCTACAGGTTTTGCCGACATGCCTGAATATGAAAAGGGAGGAGGAAAGGGGGCACAATTCCCAAGTGAGTATTGGGGAAATATAATTAAAAACAAAATCTTGGGGCTGACATGGTGGCATGGTGGTTAAGTTCTCGTGCTCCACTTCAGTGGCCCAGGGTTTACAGTTTCAGATCCCTGGGACGGACATACACACTGCTGTGGCAGCGTCCCACATGCAAAATAGAGGAAGATAGGCACAGATGTTAGCTCAGGGCCCATCTTACTCACAAAAACAAAACAGAAAACTTCTCCCAATCCAGAAAGCCTCACCACAAATGAGGTAGAACAAGAAAATTCTTTTACTATTAAATAAGCATTAAACTAGAATGTAATGAACGTCATGGGCAATATAGTAAGAGATTGCAAAGACAAAGAGAAATCTCACTTTTCACCTGCATAGCCAGGAGGATACGACTCATTACATACATGTTCTCAAGATAAGCAATAACTAGTCCTTAAGTCAGAAGACTTGACAGCACCATTTTATTTCACATAGTTCATCTTAAATTTGACTGGCAACTGAGGTGCCTATTGTGTTAGTGAACTGACTGTATACAAAGGAGAAACAAACTTCTCATATCTTTGTAATAGGAAGTAGTTTCACAAGGTGGAGCCCAGTCACCTAAAGTTAGGCTCCTACCCTCCTGCTGAAACTCAGAGATAGGGCACTGTCTTCCTTGGATGTTTATTATATAGAAAGGAGATGGTTCCTGAGTTCTTGTGAAGGGCATTCCTGGATCGAAAAGCTCACGAAAGGCCTATCTAGTTTTCAAAAGAATTTATATACACTTGAAAGAGAAGAGAAAGTACTACCAAGTGGAAGTTTCTAAAGTAAATGCTCTAAGAAAAAGGAGAGCAGGGAAATTCTTCCCTTATTTTCAACATGGAGAATTAAACCTCCTACTTTTAATTTGTAATTGTCCTTCCATGCGTCAACAGCCTTTAAGAGATGGTCCCATTTGCAATAGCGACCAAAATTACAGGAATTATCTTAGCAAGAAATGAACAAAAACTAAGGTGGAAAATTTTAAAACCCTCTGAAGGACATAAAAGAAGAATTGAGCAAAAGGAAAGGCATACTTGGTTTTAGCATGAGAATAATCTCAACATAATATAAACGTCAATTACTCACAAGATTTTTTTTATCCTTTTAATATAATAAATAACGACTTTTTTTAGACTAGATAACACTGAAGTTCATTTTTCAAAAAGCCAATAGGCAAAAATAGCCAGGAAAACTATAACAGAGAAGAACAATGCAGGAGCACAGGCCCTTCTAAATGTTAAAATATATTACAAAGCCTTAACAGTTTTTTCAGTATTGTCTGACCCGTGAATAAAAAGACCAAATCACAGAATAGAATGTCTAGAAATGGACCAAAATACATAAGAGGAATGAGGATGGCAACTCAGATCAATAGGGAAAAGACAAGCTATTTAATATAAGCTGTTGGGACAACTGGGTAGCCATCTGGGAAAAAATTAAAATAGAACTCAAATCTCACAAGGAACACCAAAACAAACCATTAATGAACCAAAAATTGAAATAATAAAAACAGAAAGCCATAAGTACTAGAAGAAAACAAGGAAAGCCCTTTCTGACTATGACTCCGACATCCAGCAGTCTTAAAAGACAAGACCGATCAATTCAACCACATAATCAAACCTGTGTGATAAAACGAAATGAACCAGAGAATCAAAAACAAAAAACCTATAAGCAAAATCAAAAGACAGATGAGAAATCGGTAACGATATTTGAAATTTACTTTAGACAAAGACCTAACATCCCTAAAATATACTGTATGTTTCAACAAACAAGAAAACAAGCAATAAAAATGGATAAAGGAAATGAATAGATAACTCACCAAAAAGGAAATATAAATAGGTCTCAAATAAATGAAAAAGATGTGCAACCTCCTTCATAATATAAGGAATACAAATTAAAAATACCTCATTTTTACATGTCAGGTAGATAAAAAACCAAAAGTTTGATAATACGCGGTGTTGATTAAACTGTGGAAAAATCAGCATTCTCATAAATTGCTGGCAAGGCTATAACTTGGCACAACCCCTAATGGAATGTGATTGGGCAACATCAACATCTACAAGAATAAGAAATTCATAATACTCTTGAAATTAGCAATTCCAATTCTAGCATTTTATTGTACAGAAATACTTTCACATATGTAAAATGGTATATGTACACAGTTACTCACCGAAGCATTTTTTTAATAGCATAAAATCAGGAACAATCCAATAAAATATTATGCAGCCATAAAAAGAATATGGAAGCTACTTGTATACTGTTATATAATTATCTGCAAAATATATTAATAAATGCAAAAAAAGATGTAGAACAATTTATATAGTATGCTGCCTGCAATTTATGCAGAAAGGGCAGAAAAATAACATTTATGCTTGTTTACATGGTAATAAAGTTCATTTCCATTTCTCTCCCTCTCCCCCCTTCCACTCCCCCACATATATATACATTAAAAATCTCAGGAAAAATGAAATAAAGTCATTGGTGTTTTTGACCAAGCAGATCTCTTACCATTTTCAAAGTAACAATTAAAATTTTAAAAACAAGATCTCTATTGAGCACACACAAATTAAGCCATAATTAAATCTGCTTTCTGTCAAAGCTGAAGAAAACTCAATTAAAATCATAAATGCTTATATTTTTCTAAAATATTTTTATATCTAATTTTTTTTTCTTTTTTTGAGGAAATTTGGCCCTAAGCTAACATCTGTTGCCAATCTTCCTCTTTTTTCGCCAAAGCCCCAGTACCTAGTTGTTATATCCCAGCTGTTTCATTCTAGCTCTTCTATGTCGGACGCCATCACAGCATGGCTTGATGAATGGATCCGTGCCCAGGATCTGAACCTGCAAACCCCAGGGCACCAAAACAGAGCATGCGAACTTAACAACTCAGCCACAAGGCCAACCCTATACCTAATTATTTAAATGCCCAGCAGTAGAAGCCCTAGGCCTAAAGTCTTTTTACTGAACGTTGAACTGCAAAGGTCAGACTTGCAGTGTATCAGGAAGAGAACAGGCGTATGATTCCGATGATATTTCTATGTAGGTAACATGTTTATAATTTAGCAAAAGGGTTGCCTTTTACCAACTGTGATAAATTACTTTTTTCAGTTCAATCAGATGGAATTGCATTGGTAAAACTGACTTTTTAAAATTTTTTTAATTGGCCAGGATTTGACCATTCCTACTTAGAGTCTTCCCAAGGTAGCTTCTTTGAAATTTTAAAATTCTGTGTAAAATAGGAGGTAGCATAAATGAATCCCTGTTGGAAAGCAGCTCCCCGTCTACAAAGTTCTGGCAATTGACCTAACTGTTATATTTGGTGAAAAAAGAGCCTTCTGAGAACTCACCTTCCACAGCATCTCTCACATAATTTATAATTCAGGGAACTATTTCACAGAGTTTGCCTGGATTACTAGATCTCATCATCTTTCCAAACAAATTTTTTTATACTTCAGTTTTGGGGTTTTTTTGTGGGTTTTTTTTGAGGAAGCTTAGCCCTGAGCTAACATCCGCTGCCAATCTTCCTCTTTTTTTTTTTTTTTTTTGCTGAGGAAGATAGGCCCTGAGCTAGCATCTATGCCCACCTTCCTCTACTTTATATGTGGGATGCCTGCCACAGCATGGCTTGATAAGAGGTGCATATACCCACACCCAAGATTCAAACCAGTGAACCCCGGGCCACCAAAGCAGAGCACACGAACTTAACCACTGCACCACTGGGCTAGCCCCATGAGTTTTTATTTAAGTCAATCCAAACCTTCATATGAAAAATGTGAATGCAGTAGGTAGGGTGCCAGTGCAGGAAGCAAACAGGATGCTTGATGTGGTTTAAAAATAAATCCGAAGAAGTCACCCAGAAGCAAATCTTCTCTGTTTTAGGAGGTGTTTGAGGGTCTTCTTTAGTCAAGCCAAGGTAAGGAATAAGGGGAACAGGCCCACATAGGGTAGGTGACGGGCTCATGAGGGTGAAAAAGAAGCTTTTGTTTTTCCAGCAAGGTTTATTGTTCAAGGAAACAGCAGGTGGCAAAGCTGTCACCTGTGAGGAAATGAGTGTTTTTACATGAAGAATCCAGAGTCTTCTTGGGAGGGAAGGTACCAATAGTCTAAATCTGCTCCCAGAGCCTTGAAATTAGGAAAACTCCTTCTGGGTCAACCAAGGTGGCCCTCAAGACAGTTACCTGGAAAGGATAGTGAGTCTGACCGAGGACTCAGGGTTTGTGAAGGAACTGGAAGTAGCTGTCAGAGGAGGAAGAAGTGCTGGTTTGAGCACAGCGTGCAGCTGATGAATCTGGCCTCAGCAGTTGTGTTTGGAAAACAAGCGCTTAAGCCTGTGAGTTGGCACCAAGAGAACTTTGTAAACCAGCTGTGTCCTCAGTCTCTGATGGTGTTTGGAAATCCCGGTGTTTGCAAATATGACCGATGTGACTGAAGTCCTTAAACAATTGGGTGGGTCCTTAAGAAGGAGGTTCTAGACTTCCTATTGATGGGTACCAGAGACACTAATTGAACTAATAAGAGAATGCAGTCATCTGTCCCCAGTTTTGAGGCAGCAATGCAAATCTGAAAACATTCTATGTGAATTTCTGAAATTTTGTTTTTTATATCAGCTCACTAATGACATTCTCTCAGCTGACTGTGGTTCTTTGTTTCCCAGGTGGTGAGAAAGTGTAAAACTCAAATGCCTTCAGGCATGAGGCTGGTAAAACAATTGTGTCATATAATTGGCAAACTGAAGGGTGCATCTCTCCCCCAGGGGAATCCAAATTCAATGCTATTTAAAAATCTGAGCTGATTAAGACAAAGAAAAAATATCATAAGTCTGCAGTCTGAATTCAGCATCTCGGCTGCCACTCTGATACTCTACAACTTCAGTGTATCTAGAACCTGTTTTAATTTATTCAATTCTGTTTCTGCTCCCCCAAGGTCATGTAGGAAGACTTTTAACAGATGCTGTAGAGAAGAATCAACACTTTACTAAACCAAAACTCAGTCCAAGTTCCAGTTCCTAGAGACCTAGAACGACTAAGACCATTCTGTTCCTCAAGAAGCTCCCAGACACAGTTTGATATTGTCAACACAATTCCTTCGGTTTCTGGTCTCCTGTTCCCTCCAATGACAAGGAATACTTTTCTACAACAGAGTTGGATAAATCCACTTTTACTTTCTTTAAAGTCAGGTTTTTGTGTAATACTTATAAGACTCATTTCTTTTATTGCAAGTATTAGAACCCATTACCAGCTCTTGCCTACCCACACCTCATCCTCTTTGTTCCTCCTGCCACTGAAGCCCCTGGACACCCAAAAATTCTGGCTTACATCCCTGATCGTGCCTTCTGCACTGCACACCCAGCAGAGCTCCTGGCACATCGTGTGCTTTTCATGTGCTTAATGATTTCAATGAGTTTTGTTGGCTTGGAATTCCGGTTAATGTTCCTGATCTTTCTCTTTGTGAATCTCGTAATATGGACCTGCCTCTTTGGATCATAAACCCATTAAACGCAGATGTAGTTTCCTAGACTCTGAACCTTGCCTTCTCTGTAGTTTGACCTGACGTTCTAACTTTGATTTTCTCTTCTGGAACCTGAGCACCCTTCGTCGCCTTCTCTCCTCCATGAACAGATGTTTCTGCACTAAGATGCATTTTTTTTTCTGCACTATCAGCTCCTCAAGCTCACAGTTTTCCTGGTTCTTCTCAGTTTTTCCTATCCTCTTTTTACTCATAATTCCCCTGATACTTTTGAAGGTATCTTTCTGTAAAGCTGCTTTTAGAGAGGCAAGAAATGTAGAGTGTAAAAGTAGAATAGTAAAAGACTTAAGTCATACACTAGAGACTTCATCTTTAGCGAAAACTTAATCTCCACCATCCATTAAAAAGGGTAAAGCATCACTAGGAAGATTTGGCTACAGAATAAAGGTTCTTCCTATATCTAGCTTATTCATCCCACTCTGTTCCTTTCTTTTAGTCCTCAAATTATCTGGGTTTCTTTCATCAAAGAAAACATCCAAATGATTATTTGGTTGTGTGATAGACAATTTGGGGCCATTTAATCACTCGGTGGTTACCTAAGAAGCTGCTCTCTACTTTTTCTAACGATTTATTTCCTGTGTGATTTCTACTTCGAGTTTTCATTTTAATTAATGAAATCCATCCTCATTCCGCAGCCACAGGACCTTTCTGACCACCTGTACATTCGGTTCTGCCAATACAGTCACTTCTTTTCTTTCTCATGAAATTCCCAAAGGCACAGTGATTAAGTCTCAATAGACAACCTTCCCTTTAGGAATAATTTTTTAAAAACATGAATAACCTAATAAAACACCAGATTCTTCTAAATCTGCTTTCTAAATATATGCTACATTTTAGGGGTGAGAGTGGTGAAAAAGAAAAGTCAAACTCAAAATCACTCCAAGTCATCATGATTTCACAAATTTCACACATTTATTCTTCGGCGAAATTCTAGAATTACAATACTCTGTAAATATGGGATGAAGGCCACTCTCAGAGGCCAGTCTACTGTGCCTTGTCATTCACTTTTGACTTGATTACTATACTATACCTACAATAATAGTCTTTTTTTTTTTTTTTTGAGGAAGATTAGCCCTGAGTTACCATCTGCTGCCAATCCTCTTCTTTTTGCTGAGGAAGACTGGCCCTGAGCTAACATCCATGCCCATCTTCCTCTACTTTATATGTGGGACGCCTACCACAGCATGGCGAATCCCTGGCCGCCGAAGCAGAACGTGCGCACTTAACCACTGCACCACTGGGCCAGCTCCAATAATAGTCTATTTTGATTGTTTCAAAACTGATACATTTCTTAAAATCACAACTCATTTGGTTACTAAGTGCAAATAAATAGCATATGAATGTGCTGGAAGCCCAGGCAATTTCAATTTCCCCAAATCACCACCCCCTACCCAGTCAGTTTAGCTCACTTTCCACACAACCATTATTACGTGAAGATTTGATTCCAAGGCAGAGGGAAAAACCTACTCAACCCTTCGTGGAGGAATTCTACCAAGTGAATTCCTAAAGAGAAACACATTTAGAGTTCTGATTTGGACTGTACCAAGTACATCCATATTTCCGGAACGATGACACTCAACTCTGCTCTGGCATCAAGAAGAGAGGAGTGACAAGATGGGTTAGTGCTGGCAGTGGGGCTAGGAAAGAGGGAAGTGGCAGGCATGTGAAGGACTAGGTATAATGACCACAGGATTTGGTCAGCTGGACCAACAGAATAAGGAAGTTCCTGACGTCAGAGAGAAAAGGGAACTCTGTGGCACACACAAACCAGGAAGTTCCCATAAAGGATGTGTGTAGAATGCATGTTCATAAGCAAGAGAATGTCCCTCTATTTCACCTTAAATACTTCTTATGAAATATTTTTGGACTTTTCTAAGAAGAAAATTGCAATTGCTTGCTATTGCCAGAAATTGCCTTGTAGCCTGGCATCATGGGAATTTGCCTGTTTTTCTGTGGCTGCCACCCAAAACTGTTAACCACTAAGTCAAAGTTAAATATAAGCTAAAATTAAATTACTTCCCTTCCTTGTTTATGTATTTCTGCTGAATGAGGACATTTTAACAGTGATATTATATTCATTAGGAGGATGGAGTGTCACAGCAAGTCAATCATAATGAAAACACCAAGATATTCTTGTATGTTTTTTCACAATCTACTATGTTCGGTCAGAATAAAATAAAATTCAGGATGTCTAGTGACGTGACACTATAAATAGATGTAACTGCACTTCATCTCTCAATGTGAATAGATACAGATGACAGAAATTTGTGAGTTGTGTTCAACAGATTCCAAAGAACAATATCTAAATTTCCACCTACTAAAGCAAGTTTTTTAGGATTAAACTTAAAGCTGTTTTTCATAACGGAAAACTACTCCTCTAGAAATAACCAAGGAAGAATACATTGTGTTTTCAAAGGGAAGAGAATCATGACCAAACATATCAACACTCACAAAAACGGAGGGTGGAGGAGTATGTTAAGTGTGGACATGTTAGAATCTTGAACACAGGAATGTTTAGAAGACAAGAAATAGATCAGCAATTCTGAATCGTTTTGGAATTGCTACCTAAAATCCACAATTACAGTCATGTGTCACTTAACAACAGGAATACATTCTGAGAAATGCATTGGTAGGCCACTTCATTGTTGTGCAAACATCACTGAATGCACTTACACAGACATAGATGGTATAGCCTACTACACACCTAGGGTATATGGTACTGATCTTGTGGAACCACCATCATATATGGGGTCCATCAGTGATCGAAACATTGTTATGTGGCACATAACTGCATATTTTTTGTTTCATGATATATCCCATCCTCTGGAAGCAGGCAACCACTCCCACAGTTGTCACACTTAACTGTATTTGGATATCAGTTTAAGAATATAACTATGTATGCAGGCATGTGACAAAACCAAAGTTATTATCAGGCACAGCCAGTGATTTTCTGAGAAATCCCAGGCACGCTTAACTCCCTACATAAGAATCATAACATGTTCAATTACACTACCCAGTTCCTTCTACTTTCACCTAAGCTTTCACCTAAGCTAGGAAAGGAGAGTGGAGAAAATTAAATTCTGAGCATACCAATCAAGAAGAAGTTTTCCCATATGTTGTAGCTATTTTAGAGTGCAATGTAGAACAGTTATCAATAATATTTGTACAGTAAAAGAAAAGTTTTGCACTAAGAAGAAACATCTGATATTAGACCCTTCCCACACTTTTCTAAATTAGGTGACTCCTCTATTCTCCTGTAATGTGGCCCATGAGGGGTTCTAGGATGCATGCTTCTTTGAAACAGCTAAGAAATTTATTCATTTACAAAACATTTAATAAGTAGTTACAGGGAAATACAAACAAGTCCACAAACAATCACAAAAGAGGATGGTCTGCCAAAGGGGAAGTTGAGAGTTCTTTGGGCACATAGTAGAGACCCCCAAGCTAAAGCGTAGAAGAGGAGGCCAGGAAGATTTTTTCTGAGGGTTGAATGGAGGGCATGGAATCTTGAAGGATGAGAAAACAGGGGTTTGGAGAGTGTTGAGTGAAGGTCCGAGGAAGAGAATATAAGAGCAAGGCATCTTTTAGAGACTGAAAGAAATGGCTGGAGTGTCAGTGGTGGAAAGAAAAGTGCAAAGGACAAGGGGGAAAAGCAGAAGGAGAAATAGGAAAAATGGTGAATAAGCAGGAGCAGAGGTGGAGGAGAGAAGGTGGAAATGCCAAAATATCTGGCTGGGGAAATGAGTAGACAAGATCTAGCAGAGGTAGCTCTATTATCAGTGTTTTTCAGGAATTTTGATTTTTTTCCAGAGGGGAAAAATGAAGCCACTTAAAGCTGAAAGCATGTGGAAATGATACAAAGAGAATTATGTCTTAGAAATATCATTTCAGCTACGTTAGAGATTATGAATTAGTCCAGAAGAAAAGTGCCGGTGACTTGGACCAGACCCTGATAGTGGAGATAGAAAGAATTGGATGGAATCGAGATGCATTGAAGGAGCAGACACAACAGAACATGGTGAAGACTGGGTTGTGAGACTAAAGGAAGAGAGAATTAGGCAGGGGAGGAAATGGAGATATAGGGAAATAGTGGTTAACAAGGAGGTTAATGGTCAGAAGGAAGCCAAGTATAGAGAGAGAAAGGGGGGGTGTTGACAAAGACCATGCTTAAATATGCCATCTACCCTCAGAGATATTGCCTTTATGGGCCCAAACAAAATTTCCAGAGATGGACCTTAGAAGAAATAGAACACCAGAGAGCTATCCATGAGTTAGATTTGATCGTTAAGCTGAAAGAGCTCTTAAAAGAATAGACCCTGAAATTTAATCAAAATTAGGCCCTTTCCAGTCATAGTTTTCTCTATTTTTCTTTTTCTTTTGTTTTTAGTATAGCAGTGTGTGTGTGTGTGTGTGTGTGTGTGTGTGTGTGTGTATCTTCTGATGGGAATTTTGCATAATCAAGACTTTGTGTAGTCAAAAAGGAAATTATATAGTAAATATTCCTTGTAATTCTAATGCCACTCAAGATGGATAAGTTTCCTTGAAATATTAAAAACAATAATGCCTAGCAGGCTCTTGCCTAGTACTTGCTCAACTTTAAAAGTAAATACAAAAAGAAATATTTAGGTTAATTCCTGTCCCAATAAAAATATTGCTCTCCCATTATTGTGTCTGGGGAGTCAGACTACAGGTCAGCACCCAAGGAAAGATTTAACTTCCCTGTTCATGTAGACTTTTCCCCAAGATCCTAAATTCACCAAGGCTTATCTTTTTTCTAACCTGTAAGTGTCATTTGCCCTTGTTACATTCCTCTCTCCCTCACTTTCTCCATCCTCCCCTCTCTCTCAAAAATAAAAAAGCCTTCTGCATGTGCTGAGGGTTTGCTCCTTGGTTCACTGTGGAATGGAGCTGTCAATGAACAGTTTTTCTAAAATAGACTATTTTCTTAAGATTTCTTTTCTGTTTTTCCTTTTTCTCCCCAAAGCCCCTCGGTACATAGTTGTGTATTTTTAGTTGTGGGTCCTTCTAGTTGTGGCATGTGGGATGCCGCCTCAGCATGGCTTGATGAGCGGTGCCATGTCTGCGCCCAGGATTCCAAACGGCGAAACCCTGGACTGCCGAAGCAGAGAATGCGAACTTAACGACTAGGCCACGGGGCCAGCCCTGTAAAATAGACTATTTTCTGTTCAATTAGATTAGATACCCACCCCAGTGGACACTGACCTATTGGCCATCAAGCTCCAGACTCATAGCCTAGTGCTTATTAGACATCTTTCGAGGATGAATGGAAGGGACAATAAAAATACAACTTGGGCCCATTCAGAGATATAAGGACAGAGAAAGGAAGCTGAAGACTTCCCCTGGTGCCTTGAGACCTGTAGTGGTAACAATGGGACTCTACGTACCCTGGGTCACTGCCCATTAGTTTTCTATTGCTGCTGTAAGAATTTTCCACAGACTTGGAGGCTTGAAACAACACAAAGTTACTATTTTACAATTCTGGAGGACGAAAGTCCAAAAGCACTCTCACTGTGCTAAATTTAAGGTGTCATCGGGGCTGGTGCCTTCTGGAGTCTCCTTTTGACTTCCCAGCATCTGGATGCCACCTGCAATCCTTGACTTGTGGCTCCTTTCTGCATCTTCAAGTCCAGCCACCCAGCACCTGTTCTCCTCTCTGATCTCTGCTACGATCTGTCACCACATCTCCCTCTATGACCCTGCCGCCTCCCTCTTTCACTTATGAGGCCCCTTGGGATTCCATTGGGGCCACATGGATAACCCAGGAAACTCTCCACATCCCAAGACCCTTGCCTTAATCACACCTGTAAAGTCCCTTTCACCATGTAAGTTCACATGCTCACAGGCTCTGGGAGTAGAAGGTGGACATTGTTGGGGCCATCATTCTGTCTACCACACTGAGCCTATGCATTGCAGCTGCCTACACCCGCATCTTCCTAAACAGTCCTTTTGTACATAAACCTTCCTCCAGTAACCTACTTCTAGTCTCATCTGATTCACTGATTCTGTGTACCATCCACGGCACTTTTTTCAAAAATGGATTGAGAAGATAAACTCACTTAGCATTTTAAAAACATCTTTACAAGATAATGAATACATTATAGTTCCCTACTGAGAACTGAGAGGTAACTTGGGGAAATATCAAAAGTACAAATGAGTATCTGGGTGGTTTCCATAAACTAAAGATTTCTGATAAGACAATAAAATGAAGGCAATAGCTACATAAACTTTACCTACTTATGATTAATTATGTTAAGGTTTTGGTATAATTCAGGTTTTCTTATTGAGAGAGTAAGCCTACCTATTTTTTTTGACTCAAGAATCCTAATCCAGTCAGTTGAGAATGTCCCAGAGTGCAAGGGCTTGTGGCTTGCTGGTAATTGAATAGCCATTGCATGTAGGAGGCAGTGTAATGTGCTCAAAGATGCCCTAAAGACGGTCAGGTCCTAATCCCGAGGACCTGTCCATATGTTCTGTGAAATGGCAAAAGAGATTGCAGACGGAT
Source organism: Equus caballus (assembly GCF_041296265.1). Classification (NCBI taxonomy): domain Eukaryota; kingdom Metazoa; phylum Chordata; class Mammalia; order Perissodactyla; family Equidae; genus Equus; species Equus caballus. Next base: position 23,343,039 of record NC_091709.1, on the reverse strand, counting down.
AATGAAGGTTATGGACCTGAAGACAGGAAGATTATCCCGGATCGTCTGGGTGGGCCCCATCTAGTCACATGAGCCCTTCAAAGTAGAGAACTTTCTCAGGCTGGAAGCAGAGGAGAGATGCAGCAGACGGAGAGTCAGAGAGATTCCAGAATGAGAAGGATTCCCCCTGACTTTCCCGTCTCTGAGATGCAGGGAGGGAGGGCAAGGACCAGAGAGAGGTTTCTCGAGGCTCAGGGCAGCCCCCAGCTGACAGCCACAAGGAAACTGTCTCTATAGTTTTGTCATTCCAAGAATGCCCCACAGTTGGAATCATACATGTGACATCTTTTCGGATTAGCTTGTCTCTCTTAGGAATATGCAATTAAATTTGCTCCATGTCTTTTTTTAAGTTTTGAGATTTCCTTTGGAAGTTTATAAAGACTCAATCTGTCATAGCTTTTTAAATTTGTTTATGTTTATCTTACTATCATGATTTGATAGCAAGGAAATAAGTGTTTTTACCAAGCCCTTCATAGCTGCCTCCAAACCAGCTTTAATTTGTCCCACTGTGTTATAAACGTGTCCCCGTTTCTACAGACGCAATGATGTGGAAAAGGGTTGAGAAGGACTGCTGTCAACTGTCAGTCAGGAATCTTAACCTGCAGCCCCTCGAGGGATTTCCGTGGGTATGTCAAAAATGCAACTCTCAGAGGACAATTCTCTCGCGTGCCTTTGCCTAAAGAGACTAGGGACCAGCCCCTCATGGCAGAACCCCAGGGATGGACTGGAGGGTCTGAGCCTGGGCCTGTCAGAGACTCTAGGGCAGCAACACGTGGTTTCTTGGAAGAAAAGGTGACAGGAGAGCAAGGAGAGACCCCCCCCCCACCTTGCCCAGAGGCCACTTCTGAAAACGACATGGTGGAAGGGACCCTCCTCAGGGCCACCTCGGGAGGCTTGTACTGAAGATGGCAGGGCCACATGAGCAAAGGAGCCCTGATCACTGTGTTACCCTAAGAGAACAGCTCCCACCCAGGAACACTTGGACTGAACAGGGACATGTTGGCTCCACCGAAATCCATAAAATGTTAACCGGCCATTTCCTATTGATGATTCTTGAGTTGTTCAAATTGAAATCCTGGTCTCTTAGGTCATACCCTTGGGGACACCCTTCAGTCCCTGCCCTTGCTTGTCCCCAGTGACCAAACACAAGGACAGAGGGTGCCTCAGAGTAGGAAGATCTGGGGAGCTGTGTGGGCAGTCCCAGGCGTCCCTGCACACAAGGAAACTTGCAAATGGGAGGGTGGGCCTCACACAGGGAGGGCCCCACCACTTGCTCTTGTGCAAGAAAGGGACACGGCCTGGCCCTTCTGTGCCACCCTAGGTGTGCTCTAGGGCCTGGTGGGCCCCGACTGGCAGAGCCAGGCTGCCGTCAGCCCTGTCCACCTCCCCCAGTGCCTGGAGAAGTGAGAGCCCCTTCCACTTTCAGAGCTCACTGAGGGGTCTGTTTCCTACATCCTGCCTGGCCGCCCCTCCCCCAACCAACTGACCCACCCTGGTTCTAGCCACCTGTTTACTTTGGAGATGGAACACTCCTCAGGGTTCCGAGCGGTCACTTGCGGCCCACAGGACACTGGCACTCAGAGGCACAGCTGCGGAGCTCTCCCCAGCCATGGAGGGCCTGCTGCCTGCCATCGCGTCCGCCTTCCAGCTGATCCTGGGGCACCTGTGGGGTGCTCTGCTGGTGATTTCGGAAAGCTTGAGCCAGGGGCCAGGTCTCCCTGCGTTCCCCTGGGAGATCCTGGTACATACTGTGGTGGCGGCTTTGACAGTCAAGGCAGGACACACTTTGAGAAGAGGGAAGTCTCCAGGCGAAAGGTCTTCTGCCCGCGCTGAAGTCAGCGGAGAATGTGGGGAGAATACCGGACCTGAGAACCGAGCCGAGGAAGCCCTTCAGTGCCCTCGGGTGGAGGCCAGTCCTCTCCCGTTACGAACCTTGTGCTTGGCAGTGATGAGTACAATGCTGAGCACATCAGCACTTCAGGACACTGTCGCCCTTCCGGAAAAGGCATTGAAGAGCCTGCCTTTCAAAGTTTCCAAAGCAACTGATGCAAACCCCATCTCAAAAGCATCCCAGAAGGATGGAGAACAGCTTCAGAAGAACACAACGAATGATTTGAACGAAAACACTCCTTTTCCAGCAAGTCCATTAGTGCTCCGCCAAGACATGCCGAGATGGGAGAAGACGGCACAGGAAAAGGAGCAGGAGAAAGGAAGGCTGGAGCAGTTGAACACACGAATGCAGTCGATCCTGGAAGATCAAGTCGGCCGAGTCCTATCAGTGGCCACAGACCCGCTGCACACCATGCCTTTGCCTCACCTCCTTGACCACCAAGTGGATGACGGGAACGTGGAAGTCCAGAGAAAGAGGGAAGCAGAAAAGGGCAAGCCCGCCGACTCTCAGTCAGAAGGCGATCTGAAGGGGGGCATTGATGATGCTGACCTCAGCGCGCCCCTTCAAAGTCCCGAAGAGGAACATCAAGAAGGAGCCAGACGGTCGTGGCAAGAAAAGCAAATGAAGGAAGAGCTTCCACGACAAATCCTCTCCCTCCAAACCGAGAAAGCATCTTTGCAGCACGAAAACGCCGAGCTTGAAAGGGAGATTCAGAAGCTGAAGTTCAAACTTCAAATTCTGCACGAGCTCCATGATGCACGTGTCGGGCAACTTTACAGAAAATTCTTTGAGGAGGAAAGGGTCTGCTCCGACTTGGACAAGAAACTCCTCAACGTGTGTTGGGACATGAACTCCACGTACCAGCTTCGCAACCTCTACAAGAAGATGGCTGAAGACCTGGCCCAAGAAATGGAGACGTGCACTTCCTACTATCACAAGGAGAACCTCTTCCAGATTCAAAGAGCCGAAGAAAGCTGGAGGGCAGCCGTGTTGGCGGAGAGAAAGCTCGAGGAGCTAAGAAGAGAAAATGAGCACAAGAGGCAGAGGCTGGCCATGTTGGAGGCCTCGTTCCAGCCTTCGCCAAGGGGCAATTTTCCTCCAGCTGCTCCTCCCATGGCCCCCAGAGGCCCAGAAGTGTGGGGGATCCCCTGGGCCGGTAGGACCCCCCAGGAGGGAAGACGGCCCTGCCATGAGGCCTCAGGGGCCTGGGGTCACCTGCAGATTTGACTCAGCATCCACAGTAGCTGGGTCTTCAGCACCCCAGCCACAGCAGGACATCTGCACGGGTGTTCTCTTTTGAGAGGAATTTGGATTTTTCTCTTTTTAGTTTAGCTATTATTACTTAATTGATTATTCTTATTCAAGTAGATAAAGCATTCTAATGTGTAAGATATTTTTTCAAGTAAAGTTTCATTTAATACATTTCTTATCAAGAATTGCTTTCCCTGTCCTTGGACCCTCTAGAATGAGACAGTAGAGGGACTGAATTTAGATTTCAATGAAAGGTCACTATTACTTAAGCCGTCACTGAAGTTGGTCATGGAGATGCAGAATACAATAAAGACCATTTCTGTGTGCTCTGAGCTCTTAGTAGAAATCTCCTAAGTAACTGAATATTTGCCTGAATAGATTAGATTGGTATTAAAAAGCCAATGGAAAAATAAGAGGAAAAAGACCTCCACATACCTTCACTCATATTTCATAATGTTTTTGTTTACTCCTAAATTCATAGATTAATTTAGAGGATAATTTTAGATAACGTTCACTTGTCTTGGGTTTTGTAATTTTTTTAACCTATGTGGTATTGTCTCAGATAGTGTTTGTTGTTGCAACATATCTCCATTTCATGCAGTCAAAGTGAAGGTTCTCCCTTGGTGGCAATCACATATGTGCAGACACACACACACACACACAACACAGCACAGATATAGAATACTTTGCTATTTTAGTACCTAAGGAAAATGTAAAATTACAAAATTCCAGTTTGAAAATTTTTTCGAATACACAAAAGAAAAAGGTCATGCAATCCACCGCAATGTACACCAAAGAATCCTAAGTCCTGTACACAGAAAAGGAGAGGTGCCTGATGTACCCGACAAAATTCCCACTACAAACACTTCATCCCAATGGTGCAGATGAAGAGACTGAGATGGAGCCGTTTCCAGAGCTGAGACAGGGAGGAGAGAAGGGCCAGGGATGCGGGGCTCCCAGGGGCCAGCGAGAGGGAAGCTGTTCCCAGCCCTGGGCTGGAGGGAGGAGGGGAAGTGGTGTCCTCTGGGCCCATGAGGGGCTGTCAGGGGAACAAGGAAGACTGCCCCCACCCTCTGTCCTCCTGTCCTCCCACCTCCTGCTGGAGCCTGGGAGCCCCCCAGAGGCCCGGGAAGTGCAGGCGGAGGAGTCAGCCCGGGCACAGAGCCTGCCAGAGAGGGGCCCCGAAGGAATCTGGAGAGCGACCAGCACACTGGACTCTGTTGAATCCGAAGTGCGAGGTTGTTACTGCCTTCCTTCCCGGCCATCCTTTGTTACACATGGAGCTTCTGCCACCTCTTCCGCACTGTTCCAGGTGTTTAGGATGCAGCGATGGACAAAACAGTCTAATGAGGCCTGGGGACCCAGAGCTTACATTCTAGTGAGGGGCAACAAATTTTTGTTTACATAACAAAGTAAAAGAGATGCAGGATGGAAATAACATGCTCCACAGACAATTACTATAGGGGGATGGCAGGGGGCTTGACAGGGTAACACCCAGTAGGTGACATTTGTGCTGAGATAAAACGTAAGAGAAGATAGCCTGGGAGATCAGGGGCCGAATGTTCCAGGCAGACGGAACAGGAAGTATAGAGGCCTGAGAGGTGGCTTCTGGGGCAGCGGACATGGGACTAAGATGAGGGGGAGTGGAAGGGGGGCAGGGAGCAGGGTGCACTGCAGAGGCGTCTTTCTAGTGCTAGGTAGTGACACCAGGGGAGGGTGTAGACCTGGAAGGGAGAGGGACATAGAGTGATGTGCTGTTTACATAGATCTCTGTGGCTTTCAAGACAGTGGAATGCAGGGAGAGGGGCAGCATTTTGGTGAAGGGTCTCACGGGTCTGCAGAGAGCCCTGGGGCTGGCAGTGGGGTGGTCGTCACCGAGACGGAGGAGCAGGACAGATTGAGGCTGTGTTTGGGATGCTGGGGGTCCAAGAAGAGGAATGAACAATAACTTTTGGAACTTTTCTTATGACTTGTGTATGCTCTGCGGTACTTTAACTAAACTTCGGTAAAATCTCTGCAGGGAAACCCGAAAAATACAATCAGCTGTGTGTGGATGTAGCGCAACCAGTGAGAAGCCTGTTTTTCGAAGGAACAGAGCGGGGGAGTAGGCGTGTCCATTTGGACGTCCATGAGGTCTCGCCCGTCCCTGAAGGCCCTGGGGATCAGAGGGTCTCACCTCTCAGGCGCTCCCACAACAGGGGCTCCCAGGGCAGCTCCGGGAGGGGCTCGAGGGCAGGATGAGGATTCCCAAGGGTGATGCATCCGCTCCCTGAGTGGAGCCGATACGATGCTGCTCGTGGAGTTGCCAAGATGAACACTCAGTGGACCCCAGCAGAGCGCAGAGCCAGTGGAAGAGGAAGACCCACGGACTAGAAGTGCTCGTGGAGGTGGCGTGTGCACCCACTGCAGGCGCTGTGCCCGGCTCTCTAACTGTCCCTGCGGCAGGCTGGGCGGTGGGTGGGAGGTCAGGGAGGGCTCTCTGGAGGAGGTGGTCCTGAGCTGAATGCTGAGGGAGAGGGACGAGTTATCCACGGTGCTTTACACACTTTCCGGGGCACAGGAATCACTTGGAGATCTGGCGACAGGGGAGATTCTAATTCCTCAGGTCTCGGGTGGGCCTCATTCCCTGCACTGCTCCCACATAATGTCCATGCTGGAGATAGATCATTTGATGTTTATGTGGAAAAATATGGGCAACGTAAAGGAGGCAGGGATGTTCTGGCCAAGGTTCACCCAGGCACAGACATGAAGGTACAAACAGCCCAGCAGAACTGACGTAGAACTTGTGCAGGGGACCTGCTCACAATTATCCTCTCAAACGCTCCTAACTACATGGACGGATCCTGTCCCAAGTACACGACCTGTTTCAGAGGAGCACGAGGAACCACAGACTTGGGGTCGCTCTTGGGCAAGCCAGCCACGGAGGACTCGCTTTAGCTTCAGAATGCTCTAGTCAGTCCACAGCCCCACGTCCCCTCGCTTGCAGCCCAGACCTGGAAACCCCTCCTGACCTGTCCTTGCTCCTCACCCTCTGCATCCAATGCATCGGGCCGTCCATTGATGATTCCTTCAAACTCGCTCTGTTCACCCACCTCCATCTCTACCAACACCCTCCGGTGCAAACCAACACTCTCTCTCTTCCCTGGGTCGCTGTCACTCTGCTGACTCTCCTGTCTACGGGGCCCAGGTCGCCTTGCTTCCTCCCATCAACCTCCTCTGGGCAGACACGGCAGACTCTTTAACCCATGCCCCGGGCACGGCCAGAATGAAGCCGGGCTTGGATGAGCATATGATGAAGGTGTGACCGACCCCTGCCCTCAGCCCCCTGTCTCCTGCTTCTGGGTCATGGACGGCATCCAAGGCACTATTTTCAAGAGTGCTTTGAGAAGACAAACTCACCCATCATTTAAAAACCATCTTTGCAAGGTAATGAATAGATTGCAGTGCTCTACGGACAACTGAGAGGAACCCCTGGAAACATCAAAGTGCAAGTGGGTATCTGGGCGGTTTCTATGAACAGAATTTTCTGGTAGGACAATAAAATGAAGACAATATCTCCATAAGTTTATCTAATTTTGCCTATTTCTGTGAAGGTCTTGGTATAATTCAGTTTTCCTTACTCTGCAAGCGAACCAATGTACTTTTTTCATTCAAGAACCATATTCAAGGGGCAGAAGGGCACGGGTGTATGGTGCCAGATGGGGATTAGACTTTTGGTGGTTAACACGATGCAGTCTTCAGAGAAATCACATTATAAGGATGTACACCTGAAACTTACCCTAACAAAACAATGCGACATCAAATCAAGTCAATCAATCAATCAAGAAATAATACAACATCATCAGTAAAAGGTGAAACTTGGGGATTAACTATTTTGCATATTTTTGTGGGCAATAAGAACCTTCTACGTCTAGCCTATGGAAAGAGGCTATAATCGTTACTCTAAATTTGCAGTCACCTTAGCTTCCTAAACTGACAGGCATCTACAACATGGAAAAAATATGACGTTTAAATAGCACCAAATTTCCTCTGTCTTTCAGTACAAAAAATACATTATTTGTGATGTTACTCCTAAGTATTTGGCTTGTGGTATTCATTAAAAGAAGCTTATCTTCCTTATTGGAGATGTGTAACGTGGAAGATTGGGAATATTAACCAGGAAGCAAGAGAAGGGAGGTCCAGCGTTTTATGGTCACTTTTCTTCAACATGAAAATGTTATAATCACAGAAACGTGATTCTTTAAACATGCCTTTTATGCTCTTTTCACGTGATTCTTTCTTCTGTGGCTCTATTATCACAATATTCAGCGATATCAAACCAGAATTTGACATAACGAAGGCTCTTGAAATGTTTCTACAAAACCTGAAAAGAGACTCTGAAAAGAATGAACATGACTCCTGTATCTGTTATCTCACCAAAATATGCACATCCCCCAGCAGTTGCTGGAACACAACCCACAGAATAGGGGCCGGCCAGGTGGCACAGCGGTGAAGTGCGCACATTCTGCTTCAGAGGCCTGGGGTTCGCCAGTTCACATCCCGGGGGCGGACATGGCACTGCTTGGCATGCCATGCTGTGGCAGGCGTCTCACATATAAAGGAGAGGAAGATGGGTGCGGATGTTAGCTCAGGGCCAGTCTTCCTCAGCAAAAAGAGGAGGATTGGCAGCAGTTAGCTCAGGGCTAATCTTCCCCCACACCCCCCACCCACCCCCAAAAAATACAAACCTAGGGCATAAAGAAAGGATGTTCTACTTCTTTCCTTTTGAATATTTGTGAAATAAGCTACTAATGACATTGGATTTTATTACACGACTTTTTCAGGGGAAAAAAAGTTACAGATTTGGTATAATTCGGTTTTCCTTATTGTTCAAGCAAATCTGACGAATTTTTTCTCTCGATAATCCTATTCCACTCAACCGAGACCATCCCAGGGTGCAGGGTCTTGTGCTTGGCTATGCAACCACCATTCCTTGTTGCTAACTTCATACACATTGCAGGTGGAGGCAGAATAATGTCCTTCACGCTGCCCTAGAGACAGCCAGGTCCTAATCCCGGGGACCTGTGTATATGTTCTCTTAAATGCCAAAGAGATTGCAGACGGATAATGAAGGTTATGGACCTGAAGACAGGAAGATTACCCCGGATCGTCTGGGTGGGCCCCATCTAGTCACATGAGCCCTTCAAAGTAGAGAACTTTCTCAGGCTGGAAGCAGAGGAGAGATGCAGCAGACGGAGAGTCAGAGAGATTCCAGAATGAGAAGGATTCCCCCTGACTTTCCCGTCTCTGAGATGCAGGGAGGGAGGGCAAGGACCAGAGAGAGGTTTCTCGAGGCTCAGGGCAGCCCCCAGCTGACAGCCACAAGGAAACTGTCTCTATAGTTTTGTCATTCCAAGAATGTCCCACAGTTGGAATCATACATCTTTTCAGATTAGCTTGTCTCTCTTAGGAATATGCAATTAAATTTGCTCCATGTTTGTTTTTAATTTTTGAGAAGTTTTCATTTGGAAGCTTAGAAAAACTCAATCTGTTATAGCATTTATAATATTTGTATTATATTTATCTTATTATAATGATATGATATAAACAAAATAAATGTTTTCACTAAGTGGTGTATAGTTGCCTCCAAACCCGCTTTGATTTACCCCACTGTGCTAAAAACATGTCCCTGTTTTCCAGATGCCGTGATGTGGACAAGGGTTGAGAAGCGCTGCTGTCCACTGTCAGGCAGGCTTCTTACCCTGCAGCCCTGGAGGGATGTCAGTGGGTGTGTCACAGATGGAAGGGCATCTTTCTGAAGAGATGGTCCACAGTCTTCATCTGGTTCTTCCATGTCTTCTCAGGATTTGACAGCACATTTCTTTTCAGCACTGAAATATATTCCCTTGCCCGGATCTACCACAGTATCAGAATGCAGCTGCGTACAGGAGACAAGACGTGTCGGTGTTGGCTGCAGCTTTGTAGTAAAAACCTTGAAGGTGAATGATGCATTTTAGGTATTAGGACAAAAATTAATTTTTGCACATAAAGCCCTTAAGGATGATACTTCCCTCAGCCATTATAACTATGATAAGAAAAAGTTTGCAATGGTTACAGGGACGAATCCTAAAGCAGTGACAACATCAGCCAAGCTACAACCTAGAGATCAAATCCTGCCCCCTACTGCTCCAGCTGTTTCCTCCCCAGCAGCAACTGTGGCTCAAGCCCCCACCTCTGTCCCTGCTCTTGCTCCCACTTCTGCACCTGTACCCACCGCGCCAGCATCAAGCGTGGCATCTTCTGAATCTGCACAACCAGTGCAACTGAACAAGAGAAACCTGCACAAAAGCCAGCAGGGACATCAGAGATTACTGGCTCAACCAACTGACAGCACATGAGGACATTCTTCTCGGCAAAAACCATGTGGAAGATGCAACAAGAGCACTTGTCACAAGTTGATGATATGAGAATATGGTCATGACATCGTGTCAGTGAGCTGGTTTCAACAACCTAAGCAGAACAGTCTTTTTTTTTTCTTTAGAAAGTGACAGGGAGTGTGTTGCACGAGGAGCTGGAGGAGCAGAGAGAGTCATTGGGGCTGGACAATAAGCAGAGCTGGTACAGAGAGAGGACATTGTTCGCATTTTGCAAATATCACTCAGGTTTCAGTGAGGAGACTGGGTTGAAGGAGGCCCAGAGAGGTGAGGGGAGACCAGCTATTGTGGGAGACCCCCCAAGAGACCACGGTAGCAGGGATAGGGACGGAATGATGAGGCCAATTACCCAAGCCTGCCACGAAGACCAGGCTCCCTAGCAGTGGAATGGGGACTTGAATCAAGGTTTTCTGATTTAAAGTTTGGCACTATTCCTGTGGCCTACTGAACACACATTCATGCTCTCTATTCATCTCTATATAAAAGCAAAACAAATAATAAATTCAGTTCATTGTTAATTTTTAATCTTTTGATTTAAAAGATATTAAATATCTTCTTTTATACCTAAAGTTACCACTTAATAAAATCATTGACTTATTAGTCATTTCCTACTGTGTCACATCCTTCTGATGTTTAGGTATTTTGTGACATCAATTTAAATGTGCGTGTGTTTTCTGGAACATGTCCAGAGCAATACTTTCTTTCACTTTTCTCTTAAAGTCAGAGAAAGACGCAAGGACGAGACAGACAGCTTCAGAGAACCCAGCTGATCTGTGTTCAATGGCCTCTTGTGCCAATTGCCATGTGAGCTTAGGAAAATTATTTATCTGACTTTTATCTCCATTATTAAATCCAGGTTTTGTGGAACCTAAAGATTATACGTGCTGTAAAGACCCTCTTTAAGAAAAACACACAGCTACTAATCTAAAATTAAGTGTAAAAGTGACTACATATTTATAGTGACAAATGAAATCATTAAAAAATTTTAAAAGCTGACAAATTCCACAAATATTACAAAATCCTGAATAATAAGACATTTTTATGCTGTCTCAAATACCTCTATTAATACTTTTCCCCCTACATTTTTGTTTGCATACTCTTTGATAATCTTTTCATATGATAATTTTGTAAGATTTTCCAAAGGGAAGCAATAGAAAAAAAATTTTTTTCCTAGCATGATTAATTGAAATTTGTTTTGCTCTTGTGGATAGGTGAGAGCCACAAAAAAAGCAACTTCACATTCAGTTGTCCTTCCTGTTTGTACTGTTTCCGCCCCACACAGGCATTGCCTCTCCCCCATTACCAACATCACTCACCAGAATGCTCCATTTTCTACCAAGGATGAACCCATATTGACAAGTCACAATTGCCCAAAGTCCATAGTTTACTTTAGGGTTTCCGCTTGGTGTTGTATATCCTATGGGTTTGGATAAATGCATAGTGACATGTATCCATCATTATAATATCATACAGAGTATTTTCACTGCCCTAAAAACCCTCTGTGCTCTCTAAATAATCACTCCCCTCCTCTCTCCGACCCCTGGCAACCACAGATCTTGTTATTGTCTCCTTTTCTGACTTTTACAGAATGTCATATAGTTGGAATTATTCAGTATGTAGCTTTTTCAGATTGGCTTCTTTCACTTACTAACATGCATTTAAGTCTTTTCCATGTCTTTTCATGGTCTGCTCACAATTTTACGCATCAGATCGCTGGAAAAATTTCCCCCAGACCAACTTTTAACACCCTTCATTTCAAGCTTGCTTTCTTCTCTACTGTCCACAGAGTCAAGCACCATAGGAACTGGAGATTGAGTTGGGGGAGAGGGGCACCACCTCTGGAAAGCTACTCCTACCCCGGAACAGCTAGCCATCATTTAACCATACCTGCAAGTAACCTAGAACCCCCTAAGAATATCCCACCACACCCCTTCTAGAGGCATTCTCACCTCCACTTCCAAAAAATGCCCGAGTGTCACCCAACACAAGGTGAAGCACGATAGAGGAGAAGTCAGAAAGGAAAGAGACAGCAGTAATCTGAAGATTGTGTTCCTTTCTAAAGTTTACAGAAATAAGTGACAACATAATAACATTGTTAGGGACCCTCCCAGAGCCTAGGAGGGAGCCTGTGTTAGTGAAACGCCCTGAAACTTAAGCTTTATTTGCTTCACAATAAATCTGCCTCCTTTTTCTCACATGTAAAATAGAGATAATACTGGACTGGCTTATTGAAAGGATTGAGTGAGGAGGATATACGCAAACACTTTGAAAACGAAAGGCTCCTGGGAAAGTAGATACCGCACACTTGACACAGAGAACTTTGTGGAGGATCCAAATATATCATCTCAGTGAATGTAAAAATGAATGTCTTTCTGATTTATTTCCATCTGTGTTTGCTTTCTTTTCCTTTTATCCTCACTTTTACATATAATTCTGGAGTCTCCTTCCCCCACCATGCCTGTATTTTTTCTTTTTCCCATGTTTTATTTACTGTTTTTTCTGTTCCCTCTTTTTTCCTCCCTCCAGCCCCTCTCCTCCCCCTCAACCCCCACTTCCTGTGGTTTGTGTCCACTTATGTAGCCACAGAGCTGCTCCCTTAGTTTTGTCTAAGCTGCTTTCCATATCTTTAAAACCTACGGATGCTGGGATAGCCATCAATCTAGGACAGACAGGGAGCCATGTGATGCCTTCCTCTCCAGACGGGGCTTCAGGGTGACCCTGTCTGATCACTAGGCTCCACTTATGAAATACAGCCACTGATGAAATTCATAGCAGGCAAACTCCCTGCATGATGTGGGGCAACAGCATGATGGATGGGCCGGCGATGATGGATAGCTCCTCTCTTATTCTTAGCCCATGAATTTTGGTTCTTGAGTTTCCTCCAGCAGCGACTGAGTTGTCCCAGAGATAAGATAACGATGCTCGTGAGTTCTGGGCTTATTGCCTGTTTAGGAATATCGCCCTCATCATTCAGGAAAGCAAATTATTACAGACAATGTAAGGTTTCAGTCCATTTCAATGGTTTTTAAATTAAACAGATGACCTGGCATATGGATCAAGATTCCTAGCACTGTAAAAAAATTCTCTTCTAAAGTATGGACAGAACATGGAATTAAAGTAAAAGAGGAGATTTATAGAGAGAATCTTAATAATTCTCCTTGTCGTCTGTTAGTTCTTTTTGGAAAATAACTATTACAGCTTACTATAATCTCAATCCTGCATGGTTGCTTTTTTTTTTAATACACGACCCTTTTTTACTATTAGGAAATGAGTCAGAAATCTGAATACAAAAAAATTGGGTAACTTTAATATGCCTGCTAACATTATCTCATTAATCCTCACGGTGCTTCTGAAAGATATATGCAATGTATCTTTATCTCCATTTTACAGAATGTGAAACCAAGATATCCCAAAGCTCTTTAACATACTTAAGATCACACAGTGGCTCAGTAATAGAGTCAGAAATAAAAGCCAGCTTTTCTAACAAGAAAGGCTCTGACAATTAATCAGAAGCACAGCAAGTCTGCTCTTTGATGACTAAAAATTTCATTGGAAGCCACATGCCGATTTGAACAGGAATAAAGTCATCACAGCTGGTGATTTCATATCTTCAGAAGACTCACAGTCCAAAAACCTGTAACATAACATGTAGCCCCTGCTTAGATTTGGTACATCACAGCAAAGATATCTTCCTCCCCAAAAAAAATTCTTATAAAGTCTTAATCTCTCTTGCTTATCTCATTCATAAAATTCCAAAGCCATTCCCATGGAAAACAGAATCCATAAACCCAAAACAGCAGTTGCAATGCAGAGTTCAAGATTTTGTAAGACGACAGTCGAGCACCTTGGAAATTGGATTCAGTTACTTCCTAGGGCTTCTGCTTCCTGGTCATGGAACTGATCCTGCCAAGTATGAATAATATAACAGCCTCATCATCTACATGGAATAGATGTAGCAGAAATCACCCCTTTATCGCCAGTGCTTGGCTTAGCCCGATGAACAGATATTTAATGCATAATTATTGACTATGAAGGGGGAGGATATGTGAATAATCAATGATATTCAAATTTGCTGCTCTCACTCTGCCCCAACATATTTCCACCTGCAGACGAAGTTCCTGGAGTATTTCAAGTTCTTTCCACTCCCTAATGGCTTTTCCAACCAAAAGATCTCTTCCATCTACTGTCAACCAAAAGAATTTCCTGTCTCTAAGAATTGCAAGGTTTTACATTTATAACCGCCATCATGTCAATTTAATTGAACAGATAACCACTAATTTAGTGGTTTTCCAATTTTAGTGAGCATAATAATGTTATTATCATGTTATATTATATCATGTGCATGTTAAACATAGACTCTCAGGCCTCCAGCAATTTTGATTCAGATGGGAGGACAGGACTCAGCATTTAAACAAGATCTCCAGGGGATTTTGATACAGGCATTCCAAGGACCACTCTTAGAGGAAAAAAGCTGTCTACAATGGCCCTATTCCACAGATTAAAAAAAAATGGAGGTGCAGAAAAGTTTCTTGCCCAAGGCAACTCATTCATTCCATTATCAGTCATTTGACAAATACTTATTGTGAGTATAGATGCTCAGACACCATTGGTTTCCGAACTGGAGCCTGGGCTAGTCCTCAGTCCACTGCTATGTCTACTCTGCCTGCTGCCAGATGGTATGAAAGTTCCAAACACTACATGAGACTGGCTGGGGTGGACTCAGGAAAGATTTCATAAAGCAGGCAGAATTAGGATCGAATTCCAGCTGTCAAGATGAAGAGAGGGGAACTGCGCCAGCAAAGATACCGATAATGGCACAATGGCTTGTGTTCAGAACCACAGGCTGTACCTAGAGGACAAGATGCATGAGGCAGAGAAGGCCTAAGGGTAGTATAGCTCAGGGACCCCACTTGGCATAGATCAAGAGACCTCAAAAGCTCTTTTCTGGGCAGTTCTCACTGCCACATTCAAGTTTGTTGGGATTCCCATTGGGGACAGGTGAATCCTGCCATTAGCAGTCTGAGGCCTCCCTACGTAAGCACTCTCAAGTCTCCAGTGTCAGAAGCCTTGTTCTGAACACCTCTCTTCCCCCAGGCCTTCCTTCTCACTAACACCTTATTTACACAGAAGGATAGGGAAAGAGATGGAAAGGGCTGCACACAAAAAACAGACAAAACGTATAAATATGACCTGGGCTAAGTCCTCAGGATGCTGGGGCCTCGTGAGGGAGAAGGGAAACACTAATCAAGATGTGCAGGCATGCAGTGATTTCTCAGGGCCCTTTGGGTCTCAGTCCGGGCTGAATATTAGAACGACTTAAGGAGGTTTTGAAAAAATACTGATGTCTCAGCGCCCCCAGACCAATGGTATCAGGAGCTCTAGGGTGGAGGCCAAGCATCAGTACCTTTTAAAAGCTCACTGGGGGGTTTGAATGTGTATCCTGTGTTGCAAACCACTGATCTAAAAAGGAAGAGCTTAAAGATAACAAATGCAATGTAAATGTGCTGGAGCCAATGAGTTGAGATGCATGTGGATTTGAACAAAGCAATTTCAATTTGCGACTAGGCGGTCGATCAAGAAAGGCCTCAGTAATTCAAGGAGCAGGTTAAAGTTGTGATCCAGCCAACCTGAGGATGGCACCTAGGGTTCTTGCCTGTGTGCCAACATGCATCAGGCTAGAGAAAATGATTTTTAAAGTAAATAAATAAATAGAATCTATTATTATCCCCATTTTTCAAATAAGGAAACAGTCATGGAGAGGTAAAATTGCCCAAAGCTCTTATTTTTTGCAGGGAAAGATTTGCTCTGAGCTAACATCTGTTGCCAATCTTCCTCTCTTTTTTTTTCCCCACACCAGTACATAGTTGCATATTCTAGTTGTAAGTCCCTCAAGTACTTCTATGAGAGCCACTGCCACAGCATGGCTACTGACAGACGATTGGTGTTGTTCCGCACCTGGAAACCGAACCCGAGCCACTGAAGGGGAGCACACCGAAACTTAACTGGAAGGCCATCGGAGTTGACTTGTCCAAAGCTCTTAATAAAGCATTTGCTCAAAATTAAGTAAAGGAACATTAAATCAAACTGATTTTGATACAAGCAGTAGAATATGTTTGGTTGAATTCCAGAACATTGCTAGTTTTGTAGGTCAAAAATAGTTGAATATAGGCAATTCCACATGAATTATCCTAATACATTCCCATCCAATCTTGTCTTTAGGTGTGTTTCTTATTCAATTGTTGCTGCTCACATGTTTATAGAGAAAATCTAACTACATCTTGGCTCGCTATTCCTTTGGAAACTTTTTCAAAATACTAATTCCAACATACCAGAATTTTCTATATTCATATATCAACTTATCTGTCTTCTATTTGTCTCATATCAGCAATCAGTTCCACTTGATAAAGAGTTTAAACCAAGAGAAGTAAATAAATGACTCTCCCTGACAACAAAATCAGACTAATAAACCTTTTATAGGGCTATCAACCTTAGCAGGAAGAACAGAGATTGACTAGCCAGCTTCCAGGTTTCTGTGAGAACAAAGATAAAGCAGCAAAGTAACAGAAACAAAGCCTGTGAACTTAATCTCCAACTTTTTAAATAAAAGCAGAGAAAAAGAGCAAACTTTTCTCTCCTTAGAATGTTCTGGATATCAGAATATCCTGGAGGAAACTATGCCGGCTCTAACATTGGTTCAATAAGTAAGACTATGCTAAAGAAAATTTAATTTGATGGTCATCCTATTAACTCTATATTCCACCACAGGGTACCATTTTTTATTTGGCCTCACTAGATTGTGTTGAGTAAGCTCCATGAGGCCAAGACCACCTCTGTCTTATTCAGCTCTTGATTACCAGTGCCTGGCATAGTATGTAGCATGAGGTAGAGGTCAATAAATATTTTGGAAAGAATAAGTTTATAGAAGCAAGATTTGATGTAGTCACAATAGAAACAATGGCTTGTTTTCTAATCCCAACTTGCTGACAACTGGATATGTGATATTGGATGAGTCACTTACATTCCATGGACCACCCTTTTTCTCATGAGTAAACAAGGGGATTGGTATCAAATCCCTCTTTTCCTCTGTAGTTCCAATGCACAGAATAACACATGATTAGGTTAGTCCTGTGCACCGCACAGTTAACCTTTCTGCATTCTCCCTGGTCTACTCGTCAGTCCTGTCTATACTTACCCAAGAGCACACCAGAGAAGGGCAGGAATGCAAAATTATGAACCAAATTATGAAGAATTCTCAGGAGGCCTCTTGAGGTATCTGAGTTGGCCTGACCACATGAGATTTTACAATAGCAAGGCTCATAGGGACAAAGCTCCAGTATGCAGAAGTTAGATTCTCTTTATGCATTGTCTGATTTGACTTAGGAATAATTTCTCAATCATATATCCTTCCATGAGGTCCACATCCTTACTGCAGTTCAGCGAAGATTCTATTCTCTCTCCTTTTAAAAACAATTGAAATTTTTCCATAAAAAGTCAGTTTCTCCCCAGTATAAGAAGACCAGATGACAGCATCTTCTCAGCAAGGTCAGACTTCTGAAGCACTCTGTCCTTGAGGAGAGATACATCCCCCAAGGGGTAAATGGCCTGTGGCCTAGGATTCCACTCCATTCTGAAGGAGGAAAGGCAACCCCAAACACCACCATTTTTAACCCTCTATTTCCCAACCTGTTCATAGTTCTTTCCACAGGTTATGGGTTGAATGGAAAGGACTATAATCCAAGAGAAAGGGAAAAAGGAGAGAAAACACAGAGAAAAAGACCCGGCACTTTTCATATCTATACATCTAGGAGAAAAAAAGTCTTTGAACTCCAAACATACATCCCTATACATGTTTACATAGACAACAGAAGAGATCTTAGACACTAAATTTCTTAAAGAAATTTGAACAATATATTTAAATTGTTAAAACTTTTTGGAATATTTAGTTGTAGGATTTATGAAACAACGATCAAGAAAATATCATTGTCCTGGTCAGAGACTGAGAATGCCACATACTTGATGATCCTGTGATTTATTGCTGTGTAATAGATCAATCCAAACCTTAGCAGCTCAAAGCAATCCTCATCTTATGATATCTTAAGATCTCGTGACTCAGAAATTCAGGCAGGACTCAGTTGGGTGATTCTTCTGCTCCCTGTGGCATTGGCTGAGGTTGCTAAGGGTATTTGGCTGACGGATAGAAGGTCCAATGTGGCTTTGTGTACATGTCTGGCACCTGGGCAGGGATGACAGGCAGGCTGGTCAGCTGGGGCCACTGACCAGAGTGCCTATGCTGGCCTCTCCATATGATGGTCTCAGGTAGTTGGACTTCTTACATGACTCAATGCCTTGGAGAAAGTTTTCTAAGAATGAGGTAATGGAGCCAGCCAGTTTCTTAAAGGCTAGGCAAGGGCAACTGTACAATATCATTTCTGCCATTTTCTACTGGTCAAAGCAATCAGTGAGCCACACATTTTCAAGACAAAGGGACGTAGACACCCTCTCCCCTCCACAACCTCTTGATGGGAGGAGAGTCAAAGAACTCGTAGCATCTTTAATGTGCCACATCTGGCAAGTTTCCCCCAAGGTAATACTTCTTGGGGCACCCATATCTGCAACTGGGCAGGTCAATATAGGTTCTGAGACCTACCTACAAAAAGGTACAAGAGGTCTGCCAGGCATGGAGGAGTGGGAAACATTGAAACCAATACCAGGATGGAAATGTATGAATGTGAAGAGAAAGAGGCTGCAGTGTAATCAGTAATCATCGGTTTGTGACATTCACTCTGGAGAAAAGAACCCCTCTGAGGAGAGAGGACAAGCTGAGGTGGGCAGAGACGATTAAGATAGGGAAGTGTGATACTGTGAAATGCCAATTATACTGTCTTCTAATCCTGCTGGTGAGGAAAGTGGGGTCACAACTCTTTTCAGGAAATGAGGGCTCTGAAAAATGGAAAGATTGTATAAAGTAAGAGCAATAACCTTTAGAGATTTGTTAAAAATGATGAAAGCTTTCCTACTGGGGAACTTAATCAAACAAATTT
This sequence comes from Equus caballus, assembly GCF_041296265.1. Taxonomy (NCBI): domain Eukaryota; kingdom Metazoa; phylum Chordata; class Mammalia; order Perissodactyla; family Equidae; genus Equus; species Equus caballus. Next base: position 23,324,404 of record NC_091709.1, on the reverse strand, counting down.
AGCATGGTCCAGGGAAACTTTAACCACTTTTACACACTTTTTTCCCTTCTACATGTAGTGGATGTGTGTAAGCCACCCAGATTCTCCTTAAGCCAAGGTACTCATTCTTCTATCTGCTGAGAGTGTTGGCAGCCGATCTATGGTTCTCAGCTGAGTTCCTCCCTACGAATCACTCTACTCCGAAAAGAGCCATCTTGTCCAATGAGCATCGCCCATCTAATTGCTGGTCCTTTTCGTGGGATCAGCTGATGCCTTTTTGATGACTACATTGCAGTTCTACTCCTCCCTGCGTGCAATCTTACCTCCCACTCTCCTCCATAAAAGGCGAACTCAAGCATACTCCTCAATACGATTTTGCACACAAATCTCCATTTCAGTGTTTGTTTCCCACAAAACTCAACAAAAATATAAGTATAACAGCAACTGAGGCTGCAACAATGATGAAAGGAGTGTCTACTTCAGAAGCCCTGAGAGTGACCTGCTGAGACTGAACTAGTCATGCAGGGCATTTGCCAGCTACTCTACCCCCGTCAGGGAAGCCTCAGAATGGCAGCCACACCACCAAGAGAAATGGCTCTGAATGCTTCCTGGGGGTGAGCCTTCTTCTCTAGTCCCTGCAGCCATGTGTTAGCAAACTGGCTCTCTGGGAAAAAAGAGCCTTGATTTGTATCCTTTGCCAATTTTCACAGTGTAAATACTCCTACCTGGGCTGATTTCAGGCTATTGACTCCTTAACAATTGGGCTCATCAAATTCCTAAATATTTCACAATCAGCTCTGGGGACCAGTAGGAGCCGCCTGCAGCACACCACTGCATGTGAGCATACTGTCCTGCTCAGACTGGCTTGGACCAGTGTGAGCACTCAACTCACAGGCAGCAAATCTGGTACAGGCCAGTCAGTGGCATAGGCTTATTGTGAGATGCGAGTCAGAAAAAGATAATAGTGATTAAGCACGGCAATCAAATTCTCTCTGAGTGAATGTGAATGCAAAGTATACAGAGAATATGAACAATAGACACCAGGGAGTAAAAGCTAAGAAGGCAGATGCAGTGATGCCACAGGCAACAGAAAGTGGTGGAAACTATGAGCAAGCAGTTGGTAGTGAGAGGTAATCAAGTGGTGGCAAGAACAGAAACTGAAAGACGCTCCAAGCGATACAGAGACAGGAAGAATAGCTGAGATGTCTTAATGGTAGGGCCACCCAGTTGGGAGCAATCAACCCACACTATCGACACGGTGACAAGGGCTGTGTGGAGACCTGCATTTAACCAAAGACAGCAGTGTAGAGCTCTGCTGAGATCGCCATCTTCCTTTTTCTCACATACAGCCTTACAATCAGCCCCTGTTATTTGAAGTAATCAGAGAGAATCTCTGTTGCTTGTGAAGACATGAGTTTATTAACCCCAGGTCGCCATCTGAGCCAAACAGCCACAAGGCAGAAACAAACTCAGAGTGCATGCAAAGGCTGCTGACATCACTGGAAGCAATCCAAAATAGAAGCAGCAGAATCTCTGTGACAACAAGGGAAAGACAAAGCCATTTTCTTCTGAAGGTCTAAACATCCATCAGGTAGCATAATTAAGTCACCCCTTTACCTGGCTGGTGAAAGGAAAGACTGCTAGGGACTTGGGTACCACTCATTCATTCATCCTAAAAAATATTTAACGAGTGTCTATTCTGAGAGCCTCATGCTGTGCTGGGCTCTGGGAATACAACGGTAATCAGAAAACAGACACAGACTCTTCATTGTGGAGCCTATAGGCTAGTGGGGGAGATAAATATTTGATCAAAAAAATGTCCACAGAAAACATAGAACTTGACTGTGCTAAGTAGTAAGAAGGAGAGACACGTGGTTCCATGAGACTTTGCCTTGGGGTTGAGGGATTCTGGCCTAGCTGCGGAGATCAGAGAAGAATTCCCTGAGAAGTGACGATGAATTGAGATCTGAACAATGTGTTCAAGTGAAGGAGGAGGAAACATTATTGAGGGAAACCAGGGACAGCTTGTGCAAAAGCATCTGCAAGGGGATCACCGGGACTGACAGACCTTTGGATTCAAAGCAGAGCCCTGGACCAGCAACATTGGAATCACCTGGGAGCTGGTTAGAAATGAAGAATCTCGGGCTCCATCCCAGATCTACTAAAATGGAATCTGCATTTTAACAAGATTCCAGGTGATCTGTACGCATTTTAAAATTTGAGAGACTAAAAGAAGACCAGTGTGGCTGGACCTAAGGAAGTGAGGAGTAGGGCACGGTGTGAGCTGAGGCAGGCCAGGCAGGGAGAGCCCAATGCCCAGGGCTTCACTGACCTTAGTTAGGAGTTTGGTTTTATGCTAAAAGCATTGGGAAGTCACAAGTGTTTTAAGCGTATGTTTGTTGGGGGCCGGGGGTGGGGGTGGAGGGAATCTAGCTGCAATATGGGAACTTATTAGACAGGAGTAGAATTAAATGTGATTTGCAATTAGAAGACAATCGCAATGGTCCGAGCAGGAGAATGTAGGAGTTTGAGGTAAAGTTGGAAAGAAGTGAATGGATCTGAAAACTTTTCAGGAAATAAAGTCAATAAGACATAATAACGGTTTGGATTTGGGCAGGGAGTGATAAAATAGAGGATGCTTTCAGACTTACACAAATGATTTTCGTTGTCTTAGCTGAGTTTTACTATCATACTCCCAGCACCAAAAGTTATGCCAAGCAGGTGCCCAATATTTGCCCTAGTTCTTGTTACTGAATGCAGGCTAGCCGTGAGCTGGCTCATTAGGCCCACTGAAGCAAGACTGTCAGACAGACTGGAGCAGACAGAAGAGAGCAGTAAATAAACGAAGACTTTGATCTCTGCTCTGCTAAGAAGTGTTCGGTGTCACTAAGCCAATTAAGGGAGTGGTGAAAATTTGGGAAGTTGGAAGCCAACCCTGGCAATGGGCTGCACTTCTCGCTTCCTTCTTGTCCTCTTTACGGGCGCCCGGGGCTGAGCAGCCAGTCTTCTCCTCCTCTCTCCAGATCTGGAGTTCCAGGGGAAAGGGAAGGAGAACCTCAAGCAGGCTCACACTTGCTCAGCAGGCAGGCAGAGCATGGGTCCCAGTCTTTGAGACAACCTAGGCCTTTTCTTGGGAGAAGATGAAATGACCAGAGATTCTTTAGTTAGGAGCAGTGGTGTTGTCTTTAAAAACTCTGCCTGGTCGCAGCTCCTTGGCTCAATTGATCTGTACTGGGGAAGGGACCTGAATGGTAGGGAACTGAGAGAACAAAGATAACAAGAGTGTAGCAAAGACAAGTAATCTTCGCTACTCCCCACCTACTTCCTGTACACAGCATCTCTGAAAGTTTAAGAGGAACAATACCAGCAGAAGGAGGGAGAGGGAGAGAACTGAGGTGGGGAGAGAGAAAAGAAGGAGGAGGAGGAGAAAGGAGGAAGAAAGAGGGGAGAGAGGTAGAAGATGCTGAGGTGATCGAAAAAGAAAATAATGAGGCTTCCAGAACTAAAGCTGAACCTTTCCCTGGCTTCCCCAGGCCCGGATCTCCTGCTCCCTGCAGCCGAGGTCTCTGATGATTATCTCCCACTGCAAGCTGTTGCCTGACCTTATTCCATAGTCAGAGAAACGAGGTTACTTAACCAAAGCCTCCTTTCTGATATGTCTCAGAATTAACTCAAACTCCTAGGACAGGGCCCGATGACTAAGTACGAGGAGCTGTACTCCACAGTTGCCTGCTGGCTAAGGTTTTTTGGCTACTAAACAAACCCTGGACTCGGTTTTTGTTTTCCTACCAAATATTTTGATCCAGCTGTGGATTCTGCTTGACTCTCTTCATTTCTGACTGATTGTATTCCTTATACTCCATGTTCACGGCAGCACTATCCACACACCCGGGAACCAAACCCGGGCTGCCAAACTGGAGCGCGTTGAACTTAAGCACTAGGCCATGGGGCCTGCCCCAAAATAAAATGTTTTCAAAAGCAAAAATATATATTTAAACAGAGCTCTTGGGCCAACAACTTCTTACTATCTAACTAGATACAATTAGGATCATCCACAATAAAGCCCTTCGGTTTTAAATATTATCACCTTGCAAGCAAACCGTGTGGACATCCACACTTCCACTACCTCATTTCATGCTGAGAGAATGTGTCCTTCCCATTTAAAAATAAGTCCTCCAAATCTGTCCAGTCTTTCTTCCAAGCTCTCATTCCTCCAACTTTCCCTTTTCTCTTAAAGATTCAATCTCTTCCTTTCTATTCTTTTCTTCCCACCCTACAAAAATATTCCACAAACCTTGCACTGTTCCCTACAATTTGTCTCCTTCCATTCTCTGCGAAGTTTCTCAAAGAGCAGTCAACGTTCACTTCCTGCTTCAATTTACCTCCCCAAGTTCACCAAGGACTCCATGCTATCAAATCTAACGAACACATTTAAGTCTTTATTATAAAAACAATTCCTTTGATTTCTTTCCATGTTTCTTCTGTTGATACTGTTAACTCCATCCACTTTTAAAATATTCTTGTTCCCAAGGGCCCATTCTTAGCCTACTCGTGTTACACACATTCTGTGTAATTTCAGCCACTCTTATGGTTTTCACAACCACCTACATAATGATGATGAGCCTCTAATCTGTATCTCTGAGACTTTTCCTCAAAATTTCAGACACATATACCCAATTTCTTACACAACATTTCCACCTGGATGCCCCCTGGGACCCTCAGATTCAGTACATCTAAAATAGCACATCAATTCCCATACGAAGCTTCCTCCTTCTGTCGCACCCCCATCCACCCAATTTGCTAAGTCAAAAACCTGCGTCATCTTTGAATCTTTGCACTTGTTCACTCTATTGTCTCCTTTTAGCATATTTTAGAAATCACCTAATTTTGCTAATTATACCTCTCAATTTCTCAGAATTATATATCAAACGATGAGAATATGTCACTCCCTGCTGAAAACTCTCCAATAGCTTTCCATTGACTTGGTATAAAACAAAAATATCCTAGCTAGTGGGCGGAGCAAAATGGCGGGGTGAGCTGACCCGGGATTCTCTCCCCTCCAAAATACAACAAAAGATTGGAAGAACTGAATTTCAGAGAATAAACATAATGCCAGCTCGTTAGAGACCTACCATACCAAGAAGGAGGAGATCATAAACCTTGCAGACGGCCTCGGAGGCGCTGGAACGGTAGGAGAGAACATCGCTCCCTCCCCTAGAGTCTGCGATCTCACTGCTGCGGCGCATATCGGGAAGGAGTGGGGGAGGGGCCGCGCCACTGGGGGATCATCCAGGACTCCTGCCGCTGATTCAGTGGAGACCCACTGATGGGGGGAAAGCTTCCGTCCGCGGGGACCCTATAAATCAAGGGCCTTGGGAGACCAGAGAACAGAACTCTGATCTGAACCCAGACTGGCGTGTGTGAGTAACAGCCCCTCCCCGCCAACAAAGCCAGTGGGCACAGCCGTCTTGCCCCAAGGCGGAGAGCTAACACGCCGCTCTCGACCCCCATCTAGTGGCGACAGGCTGTAACTGCAACTGAATTCTACCACCATGAGAAAAAACCGCTCCTCTACCATCCAGCAATTTATAAAAGCCCCAGACCAGAAGGAAAACAATAAAAACACAGAATTAAGTCCTGAGGACTTAGGTAAACTAAGTGATAATGAATTCAGAGCAGCTATAATCAAAAAACTCAATGAGGTAGAGACAAAGAGAGAGAAACAAGCCGAGTTCTGGCGTTAATTCACAAAAGAGATTGAAATCATAAAGAAGAATCAAACAGAATTACTTGAGATGAAAAACACAATGGACCAGATAAAACAGAATACGGATTCCCTGAATGCCCATGTAGACCACATAGAGGAGCAAATCAGCATAATCGAGGACAGACAGGCTGAATGGTGCCAGACAGAGGAAGAAAGAGAACTAAGAATATAAAAAAATGAGGAAAATCTCTGAGAGATAATGGATTCAAAGAGGAGTAAGAACATAAGGATCATAGGAATTCCCAAGAATATGGAAAAGGAAAATGGAGCAGAAAGTGTGCTTAACGAAATTATTGAAGAGAACTTCCCAAATCTAGGGATCAACGGAGAAATGTGTGTAGAGGAGGGTTTTAGATCTCCTAGATTTGTCAATGTAAAAAGACCCACCGCAAGGCACATAATAGTAAAGTTGGCAAATAGGAATGATAAGGAAAGAATACTCAGGGAAGTAAGAAAAAAAAAGAGAATGACCTATAAAGGAGCCCCTATCAGACTGTCAGCGGGTTTCTCTACAGAAACCCTACAAGCTCGGAGAGAATGGAGTGATATATTCAAAGCTTTAAAGGATAAAAACCTTCAGCCAAGAATACTCTATCCAGCAAGAATTTCCTTCAGATATGAGGGAGAAATTAAATCTTTTCCAGACAAACAAAAGTTAAGTGAATTTGTAACTAAAAGCCCTCCACTACAAGAAATCCTCAAGAAGGCTCTCATACTTGAAAAAAGAAAAAAGGGAGAAAGGGGACACAATCCACAGACTAGGGAGACCGATGGATAGAACCAGAACAGGATAGCAAATATTCAACTATAGCATTAGGGTAAAAATAAGGAAACTATCAAAACAAGGACGATCTTAGCACTCTAACTACAAATTAATAAGACGAGTTGGAATAAAAAATGAAAATGATTATTTAGGAGGGGAAGAGCAAAGGGTCTAAATCAGTATTGGTCGAGTAAGTAAGAGACCACCAGAGAATAGACTATATTATACACAAGATTCTAAATACAAACTTCAAGGTAGACACTAAAATAAAGTACAGAACAGAGTCACAAATCATGGATGAGGAAAAATCTAAGAAACCCAGCATAAGAAATTGCAGTAGTAAATGGGTAGTCTAAAGCACACAGGAAAAGAAACACAGGAAAACAAGATAATGAGTGACAGATTGACAGCATTAAGTCCACATGCATCAATAATCACTCTCAATGTGAACGGATTGAACTCTCCAATAAAAAGACACAGAGTGGCAAAATGGATTAAAGAACAAGATCCAACAATTTGTTGCCTCCAGGAAACACACCTCAGCCCCAAGGACAAACACAGACTGAGTGTGAAGGGGTGGAGGATAATACTTCAAGCAAATAGCAAGGAAAAAAAGGCAGGTGTTGCAATTCTCATATAAGACCAAGTGGATTTCAAAATAAGACAGGTAAAGAGAGACACAGAGGGACAATATATAATGATCAAAGGGACACTTCATCAAGAAGAAATAACGCTTATAAATATCTATGCACCCAACACAGGAGCACCAAGATTCATAAAGCAACTATTAACAGACCTAAAGGAAGATGTTAAAAACAACACAATAATAGTAGGGGACTTCAACACCCCACTCACATCAATGGACAGATCATCCAGACAGAAAATCAACAAGGAAATAGTGGAGCTGAATGAAAAACTAAAACAATTGGACTTAATAGACATATATAGATCACTCCACCCTGAAGGAGCTGAATACACATTCTTCTCAAGTGCACATGGAACATTCTCTAGGATAGACCATATGTTGGGAAACAAGGCAAGCCTCTACAAATTTAAAAAAATTGAAATAATAACAAGCATCTTCTCAGATCATAGTGCTATAAGGCTAGAAATTAATTACAAGAAAAAAGCTGAGAAAGGCACAAAGATGTGGAGACTAAACAACACACTACTGAACAAGCAATGAATCATTGAAGAAATTAAAGAAGAAATAAAAAAATACCTGGAAACAAATGAAAATGATAGCATGCCATACCAACTCATAAGGGATACAGCAAAAGCTGTATTAAGAGGAAAATTCATCACAATACAGGCACATCTTAACAAACAAGAAAAATCCCAAATAAGCAACCTTAAAGCACACCTAACTGAACTAGAGAAAAAAGAACAAATGAAGCCCAAAGTCAGCAGAAGGAGAGAAATAATAAAAATCAGAGCAGAAATAAATATTATTGAAACAAAAAAGGCAGTAAAAAGGATCAATGAGACAAAGAGATGGCTTTTTGAGAAGATAAATAAAATTGACAAACCACTAGCCAGACTTACAAAGAAAAAAAAGGGAGAAAGCTCAAATAAACAAAATCAGAAATGAGCGAGGAGAAATAACAACAGACTCTGCAGAAATACAACAGATTATAAGAGAATACTACAAAAAACTATATGCCAACAGAATGGATAACCTAGAGGAAATGGATAAATTCCTGGACTCCTACAATCTCCCAAAGCTCACTCAAGAAGAGGCAGACAATTTGAACAGACCAATCACAAGGAAAGAGATTGAAACAGCAATCAAAAGCATCCCAAAGAATAAAACCCCAGGACCAGATGGCTTTCCTGGGGAATTCTACCAAACTTTCAGAGAGGATTTAATACCTATCCTTTTCAAGCTATTCCAAAAAATTAGGGAAGATGGAACACTTCCTCACACATTCTATGAGGCCAACATCACGCTGATACCAAAACCTGACAAGGACACCACGAAAAAAGAGAACTACAGGCCAATATCACTGATGAACATAGATGCAAAAATTCTAAACAAAATTTTGGCAACCAGAATTCAGCAATTCATCAAAAGAATCATACATCAGGATCAGGTGGGATTCATACCAGGGACACAGGGATGGTTCAACATCCACAAATCAATCAACGTGATACACCACATCAACAAACTGAGGAATAAAAACCACATGATCATCTCAATAGATGCAGAGAAGGCATTTGACAAGCTCCAACAGCCATTTATGATAAAAACTCTGAACAAAATGGGCATAGAAGGAAACTACCTCAACATAATAAAGGCCATATACGACAAACCCATAGCCAACATCATACTCAATGGGCAAAAACTGAACCCCATCCCCCTGAAAACAGGAACGAGACAAGGATGCCCTCTATCACCACTCTTATTCAACATAGTACTGGAGGTCCTGGCCAGAGCAATCAGGCAAGAAAAAGGAATAAAAGGAATCCAAATAGGGAGGGAAGAAGTGAAACTCTCACTGTTTGCAGAGGACATGATCTTATATATAGAAAACCCCAAAGACTCCATTGGAAAACTGTTAGAAGTAATCAACAACTACAGCAAAGTTGCAGGGTTTAAAATCAATTTGCATAAATCAGTAGCATTTCTATACTCCAGTAATGAACCAACAGAAAAAGAACTCAAGAATACAATACCATTCACAATCGCAACAAAAAGAATAAAATACCTTGGGGTAAATTTAACTAAGGAAGTGAAGGACCTATATAATGAAAATTACAAGGCCTTTCTGAGAGAATTGGTTGACGACATAAGGAGATGGAAAGACATTCCATGTACATGGATTGGAAGAATAAACATAGTTAAAATGTCCATTCTACCTAAAGCAATCTACAGATTCAACGCCATCCCAATCAGAATCCCAATGACATTCTTTACAGAATTAGAACAAAGAATCCTAAAATTCATATGGGGCAAGAAAAGACCCCCGAATTGCTAAAGCTATCCTGAGAAAAAAGAACACAACGGGAGGCATCACAATCCCTGACTTCAAAACATACTACAAAGCTACCGTAATCAAAACAGCATGGTACTGGTACAAAAACAGGTGCACAGATCAATGGAACGGAATTGAAAGCCCAGAAATAAAACCACACATCTATGGACAGCTTATCCTTGACAAAGGAGCTGAGGGCATACAATGGAGAAAAGAAAGTCTTTTCAACAAATGGTGCTGGGAAAACTGGAAAGCCACATGTAAAAGAATGAAAATTGACCATTCTTTTTCACCATTCACCAAAATAAACTCAAAATGGATTAAAGACCTAAAGGTGAGACCTGAAACCATAAGCCTTCTGGAAGAAAACGTAGGCAGTACACTCTTTGACATCAGTATTAAAAGGATCTTTTCGGACGCCATGCCTTCTCAGAGAAGGGAAACAATAGAAAGAATAAACAAATGGGACTTCATCAGATTAAAGAGCTTCTTCAAGGCAAATGAAAACAGGATTGAAACAAAAAAACAACCCACTAACTGGGAAAAAATATTTGCAAGTCCTATATCTGACAAAGGCTTAATATCCTTAATATATAAAGAACTCTCGCAACTCAACCACAAAACATCAAACAACCCAATCAAAAAATGGGCTGGAGACATGAACAGACATTTCTCCAAAGAAGATATACTGATGGCCAATAGGACATGAAAAGATGCTCATCATCGCTGATCATCAGGGAAATGCAAATCAAAACTACACTAAGATATCACCTTACACCCGTTAGAATGACAAAAATATCTAAAACTAATAGCAACAAATGTTGGAGAGGTTGCGGAGAAAAAGGAACCCTCATACACTGCTGGTGGGAATGCAAACTGGTGCAGCCACTATGGAAAACAGTATGGAGATTCCTCAAAAAACTAAAAATAGAACTACCATACGATCCAGCCATCCCACTACTGGGTATTTATCCAAAGAGCCTGAAGTCAGCAATCCCAAAAGTCCTGTGCACCCCAATGTTTATTGCAGCACTGTTTACAATAGCCAAGACGTGGAAGCAACCTAAGTGCCCATCAACAGACGAATGGATAAAGAAGATGTGGTACATATATACAATGGAATACTACTCAGCTGCAAAACAGAACAAAATCATTCCATTTGCAATAACATGGATGGACCTTGAGAGAATTATGTTAAGTGAAATAAGCCAGCGAGAGAAAGATAATCTGTGTATGACTCCACTCATATGAGGAATTTAAAACTATGGACCAAGAACAGTTTAGTGGATACCAGGGGAAAGGTGGGGTGGGGGGTGGGCACAAAGGGTGAAGTGGTGCACCTACAACATGACTGACAAACATTAATGTACAATTGAAATTTCACAAGATTGTAACCTATCAATAACTCAATTAAAAAAAAAAATATCCTCCCATACCCAGACTCTGGCCCAGTTACTGGCCTTTCTGCCCCAGTACCCCCAGCAGACTCCCACAGAAGGTGGGGATGGCAAGACCAGCCAGCCAAGGCCCCACTGGTGGTTCCTGGATGAGCCCCAGTGCCCATGAAACAACTCCTACTTCTAGCAGCAATGGCAGCAGCCCCTTGGACCCAGGCAGCTCACAGCCCCAGAGACTTTGGCCCCCATCAACAGTGGGGATGCCTACCACCACCATACTGGAGTGATTCCAACTCAAAGGACATCCAGAGCTGCCCGTTTTTCCAACTGACCCAACACTCTCCTCTCCCTTTCCCATAATTCATGACATCAAAACACAGGTTTTTCCTCCTTTTCCTTGAGACTCAGGAGGGCCAAAGCAACAGCCTTTTGCTTTTTGTCCCTCTCTCCCCTACCAAGAGTTGAAGGAATGGATCCATCTTTATTGTTCAGAGGCACCAACTCTGTCCTCTAAATCAGGCTGAGAAGGAACCAGCCAGATCTTACCTCCTCCTGGTTGTTTTTCTTTCCCACCCCAGTTTATTTTTTGTGTCCCTTCTACCCACTACCTCTGAAGCCATTTTATGAAGTGTCATGTGCCACCTGAGCCTCCAGTAAAGACAAAAACAGGCAAAAAAATTCCAAGGCCCCACATAATCTGCCCTCCCTCTCCACCCACATCTCCCACACTGGGCCCCTCTGTTACTGGGCTCTAGCCACATTGTGTCTCATCCTGCTCCTCAAACAGTCAAGCTCATTCATATCTCTGGGTTTGCCACTTAAGGTCTCCTCTTCCTAGAAGGATTTCCTGCCAGCTCTTTGCATGGCTAGCCTTTTCCTCATATCTACTTCTCAACACAAAAGCCACCTGAGAGGCCCAATCCTGCTCTACCACCCTCAACAAGCAAACCCCCTCAGACACATCACCACTTTTACTTTCTTCATGGCACTGATCACTATTTGAATCATCTGATTTGTATATTTCCTTGTCCAACTCTTTTGCTAGAATAAACACTTATCATTTTGGAAATATTGTATTTAACTTGTTTGGGGCACATCTCCCCCACTAGAATATAAATCTTATGAGAGCTGGGATCTTGTATATATCTTCTATAGCCTTTCTTAGTCTTGCTCCACTGGCGTTACCAAGATCTAAAACTGGTTGGTTTGGCCTCAGAGAGTTCCTGAACAAGATAGGAAGTAGATTGGTTACCCCATATCCACTGGAGAGTGGGCGCTGGCTATAGTCCTGTTCTTCCATCTGTTGCTGAGTGTGCTTGGCCATCCAATGTCCATTGGGCCTCCAGCCTTCTCTCACCCTCCTCATGTGCCCAGTGCATACAGCTGGGCTTCTGTCTCGATGTCCTCATCAGCAATCTAGTTGTCCCCTAGGCTTGTGGCTTCTGGAAGAACCCTGAGTTACTTGGTCGGGGGCCTGACAACCTGCCTAACTGTAACACTTCCTTCTCTGTAGGGCTGGACTGTCAGTGAAGCTCTTATTCCAAAGGAAAGAGAATCCCAGAGACACTTGTCTTCACCAGAATCCTCAGAGTTGTGGCAAACAAAGGTTTCAGCAGGAGGATGACATAATCAGGCCTAGGCTTCAGGAGGATGGATTACAAAAACTAGGGGAAAATGCAGGAAAACATTTACAAGGATGTTGTGTAGTTGAGGGGGAAAGAAGTAAAGAACTGTGCAAACAGGGGCTGAGAAAATGGAGAGGAGGGGACTGAGAACTTGGTCACAGATCAGATGCAGCAAGAACAAAAGCAAAGACGGTGTCAAGTCTCTAGTTTTATAAAGCGATGTTTTACCTGGATGAGCTATTGGCTTCTATATTACTTGTTACCTATTTTTTAATCTTGCTCAAAGTTTTCATTGCATGGGAAAGCACCAGTATTAAATGACGTCACACTGTGTCATAGCCCATTTGTAAAAAGCACTGTAAGTACCACAGCATTGAAAGCCTTCCTTCTGGCTGGAACCAATTTTCTCCACCACAAATATCAAAAGTGCCTGGAAATGTACAAAGCAATCATTTTCAACCACCCAAAGTAATGCTATTATTCTGACCCCCAAAGTAATCCCTTGAAATGTTATTTTAGAAAAATAAAAAGCATTAACAGTTTATATCAGAGAGGAATTTCTTTGCATTCACAACTGCTAACTTGAAAATTAAAAAAATTTATGGCAGGCCACTTATCTTCTTGTTTCCTTTTTTGTTTTTTCACATGAGCATTTCAGTTTTGTTTAACAATTAACTTCTGACTAATTTGAACAGATGTGCTTTGCTTTAATATTTGGCTTGGAGAAAATTTTTTTGGTAAAAATAAAACAAAGTCATGTGTGTTTTTGGAATATTTATTTCTCCTGAGAGTGTGAGAGATGTGAATAGAATTAAGGGAACAACTTAAAATTTCTGTTTATTTTTGGACCTTATAGGTGTCATTCAATTTACAGAGACATTGTGCTAAAAAAAAAAACCAAAAACTAATATTCAAATACTGTCCAATTGCTGTATCTTGATTCTTTGCAAGATTATAGCTGTGTCCTTTACTTGGCTTGAAGTTACTAAATAGAACCAACAATGAAATTAAGCAGTAAACCTGCTGATGTAGAATTCTTCATTCCTAATTTGGCTAATGCCCAACTCTAAATTAGAATACAACAAAATCATGAGGTTTTACTTGCAAAGAAACTTGACTCTTGGGCTGAGTCCACAAACTCCTGAGATGTAAATTTGCCTTCCTGACAGAATTGAAATAAATACTACAGAAATAAAACCACACATCTATGGACAGCTAATCTTCGACAAAGGAGCTGAGAACATACAATAGAGAAAGGAAAGTCTCTTCAACAAATGGTGTCGGGAAAACTGGACAGCCACATGTAAAAGAGTGAAAATAGACCATTCTCTTATGCCACTCACAAAAATAAACTAAAAATGGATCAAAGACTTAAAGAAAAGACCTGAAACCATAAGACTCCTAGAAGACAATATAGGCAGTACACTCTTTGACATCAGTCTTAAAAGGAACTTTTTGGACACCAAGTCTTCTCAGACAAGGGAAACAATAGAAAGAATAAACAAGTGGGACTTCATCAGACTAAAGCGCTTCTACAAGGCAAGGGAAAACAGGATTGAAATGAAAAGACAATCCACCAACCAGGAGAAAATATTTGCAAATCATATTTCCAACAAAGGGTTAATCTCCATAATATATAAAGAACTCAAATAACTCAACAACAAAAAATCAAACAACCCAATCAAAAGATGGGCAGGGGATATGAACAGATATTTCTCCAAAGAAGATATACAGATGGCCAATAGGCACATGAAAAGATGCTCATCATCACTGATCATCAGGGAAATGCAAATCAAAACTACACTAAGATATCACCTTACACCTGTTAGAATGGCTATAATAACCAAGACAAAAAATACAAATGTTGGAGAGGTTGTGGAGAAAAAGGAACCTTCATACACTGCTGGTGGGAATGCAAACTGGTGCAGCCACTGTGGAAAACAGTATGGAGACTTCTCAAAAAATTAAAAATAGAAATACCATATGACCCCGTTATCTCACTACAGGGTATCTATCCAAAGAACTTCAAAACAGCAATTCAAAGAGACTCATGCACCCCTATGTTCATTGCAGCATTATTCACAATAGCCAAGACATGGAAGCAACCTAAGTGCCCACTGACTGATGACTGGATAAAGAAGCTATGGTATATATAACCAATGGAGTACTACTCAGCCATAAAAAATGATAAAATTGCCCCATTCACAACAACATGAATGGACCTTGAGGGTATTATGTTAAGTGAAATAAGCCAGATAGAGAAAGACAAACTCTGTATGATTCCACTCATATGTGGAAGATAAACACATGGACAAAGAGAACAGATTAGTGGTTACCAGGGGGAAGGGGGCTGGGGAGTGGGCACAAAGGGTGAAGGGGTACACCTGTAATGCGACTGACAAATAATAATGTAGAACTGAAATTTCACAATGTTGTAAACTATCATAACCTCAATAAAAAAAAAAAAATTGCCGTCCTGACTTGCCATCCACAACCATTGGAGAGGCCACCGTGGACCTGTAAACTACAGCAACGCTTCCTTTAATGGCAATTTGATTTTCCCTAGCTTTCTTCTTTCAACAAAATTCACAGAATGATTGCCATACTCCTCTTCTGTTCCACCAATACTTTCCTACCGTGGAGGAGCTTTAACAACATGCACTGTGCAATCATTTTCCTCCTTCAAGAGTTCATTTCAACCTTGCATGTTCAGGAAGCAGGAGCAACCTCTCTTCCCAGAGTGCAGATGAGTAATTGCTTACAAGTAAGAAAAACCCCTCTGGCCAGAGGAAGGGAGTTGCCAGCTCCCTCCTCGGTATCACGGCCCCTGCCAAGGAACAATTGGTAGGCTGCCCTGGGATTTTCCACACTCCAGATTCAGAGGGACTGATGTTCTTCTTTGTTTAGATAAACCCGAGAAAAGAGAGAAAAATAAATAAAGGAGCAACAGGTGTGGCCTAACTCTCTGCCATCTAAACTTCTGACGAAGAAGCAAAAGCTCTTACACCTGCATGTAAGAACTAAGCTCAGGAATTTGGACTTGAAAGCCAAATTACCAGCAATGAGTTTGGAATTGCCTCAAACCAAGTTGCAAAGAAAGTCAGCACAGGCTAGGACTTGACGGGGTGTCTAAGGACTCGACATCTCCCTTCTTCAGCTTCTCCCCAGCTGGTGTTTAAGAGAGGGGACGACATGACCTGAACCCAGAGTTCTCAGGAAACTCGAGAAGAAATGCCTCCATGGAGCAAAAGTAAACAGACATGTCTGCTTAAAAATGCTCTCGTTTTTAGCAAAATTCTGTGTAATGGTGAGTGAAGCAAATCCAGCTATATCGTCCCCACAGAGAAAGAGGAGGGAGAGAGGATGTGAAAGAGCCAATGCGTCTATGCTCCTCACCTGACAGAGCCACATCGGAGGTCCAGTCCTTCCAGTAGGGCCAAACGTGGGCTCCATGTTATAGGTGTCACAGCTGAAGTTTGGAAATGTTATATTACTGGCTCAAGGTCAAACGCCTAATAGAAGGCAGGGCCTGAATTTGAACTTAGCATGGCCAAACTTCACGCTCGGGGTTTGTCCTTTGTCCTAGAGGTTCCCAACACCAGCCCCAAGGTTCATGCTGGCCTGGCTTCTCCCAACCCACCCGGGTAGCATTGTCAAAATGTCTGGGCGACAGGCTCCAGAAAATCTACTTCAGTAGGTCTGGAATGAGACCTGGGAAACTGTGTTTCGAAAAAAATCTCCTTGACATTTTTCTGCAGCCAGACTTAGGAACTAGTGCAGTACATACTCTTCTCAGCAATTTTTTCCAGCAATTAATTAATTGACTTTGTGGAAATCTTAGCTCATCTCCCAAATCAAAGTACAATGCATTTGTCACTCTTGGGGAATATATCTGTTTCTATGAACCATGAAACATATTTTCAAAATTTTTAAAGTTCCAGTGGCCTTAGAAAATGTCCTTAGGTTGGGACTTATGGTTCCTCCTTATGTTCAGAAAATGAAGGTGCCTCCTTGTGGCTAATTCATCACCCACAATTGTGTTACTGCAAAACTTCATAGTTTCCTGCAGTTCAAGATTTTCCTTACTTCTTGGTGGCTCAGAATGCCAGGGCTCCTGGTGCTCAGGACAAACTCCCCATCTCTCAGACAGTTTTGATTTACTGCACCCTCTGGGCTTTCCTTATTTTAGCTGTGGGGCTATGCATCTGTTTCAACCAATTTTCTAAAATCCACTCTTTCCTAAGACAGCTTTTATTTTGGCTCCTTGCTAAGGATTGTGTGGAACATCTCTTGGGACCTCAGCTGAAGCTTTCTATGTCCTTATGCTCTCCCATGAGAGGTTCTTTGTATGTCCCTATATTCAGGAGGCCAAAGTGGGTTTCTCCTTCTCGCTCACTCCTTTTCTCTAAGGCATCCACAGCTAGACCAAAGTGGGGTTCAGGAAACTACACTCCTGGGGCTCAATCTAGCCGGACACCTGTTTTTGTAAATCACATTTTATTAGAACACAATCAGGCCCACTCATTTGCTTGTCTACGGCTGCTTCACGCTACAGTGGCAAAACTGAGTAGCCAGAACTAGACAGAGACCATATGCCTGCAAGTATTTACTATCTGGCCCTTCACAGAAAAAGTTTGCCAATCCCTGGACTAAAGGGACATTTCCAGTGAAAATATTTATAAATTTCCCTCTGAGAAGGAAACATCACATCTACTTTTAGGATCACCCCAAACTGCATACGCTGTGAGGATTTTGCCATTTGCCTATTTTTATTTATTTATTTGCTGAGGAAGATTAGCCCTGGGCTAACATCTGTGCCAATCTTCCTCCATTTTATATGTGGGTTGCCACCACAGCATGACCGACGAATGGTATAGATCCGCGCCTGGGATCAGAACTCACGAACCTGGGCTACCAAAGAGGAGCACACTGGACTTAACCACTAGGCCATGGGGTCGGCCCCTATTTTAATTTATTTTTAATTTTTAGCTTTAGGGAACAACACATGTATTCTTTTTCAAATCCATGTTCAGATGTTGGTGGTTATTAAACAGGCAATACTAAGGCCTAAAAATGATGGACAATCTTGTCAGTAAAAACCATTCTTTAATATGTAATGAATCACCTCATTACATATATAAGGGGAAGGAGTATGGAGAAGGTTATTTGAATCTCTGTTAATTTGGCATAATTCTCTCCACTTAACCTTATTTCCATCTGCTAAAATGAACTGCAATTTCACCATTCTGTAACTTGTATTGCTGATAACAAAAGGAAACAATTTTTTCTCTTAATTTTCCTTAAACCACTTTGATAATTGGTGATGGTACAACGTATATATCTAAGAAAATATTAATCCAGAAAAATAAATTTTGAGGAAAAAAACTCATTTCTCTCTATGAAAATAAGAAGGAATATGCTTTAAAAACCTCACTAGTCTTTTCAAATCCCACGAAAATGACTAAAGAAAATCTTCGGGATTTGATATCTAATGACTGCAGAAAAGCAACTGGCTTGTAACTGAAATCGGCACCTGATCTTTAGGCTCCCTTTGCCTGCCAAGTTATTGATATTTAAAAGTACCAGCACGCCCTCTTGCGGTACATTGCAATTACTGTTCTTTTCTACTACTAACTTAGAAGTTTGGTATGGATCTGTTAAGTTTTATGTAACTCATTTTACAAGAGACCATTCTATTGGAGATTCCACCTGTGATTGATTCATATGAAAAAACAATCAATAATACATGCTGGGACTTGCAGAATGAATTGCTAAAACTGCCCTGGACTATAATGAAATAAGATCATCACTGACACCAACCCCAAGTTCCCAGGAACAGTAATAAATCCACCATCCATTTTTGGTCCATAGGACCACTTTGTAGGAGAAAAGAACATAAAGTCTAACGTTATTATATTCTTGAACTTCAGGTGTGATAAAGAAGTTCTACCCACTCTGTTTTCCAGTTTGAGGATGTGGATATATACATAGGGTAAATAAATTTATCAAAGGGCACATGGAAACTCTTCTACATAGAAGAACAAAAAGGCTTTATGAAAATCAAATCTACATCCCAGTTTCTGGTCGCCTCCTTTCAAGGGGAGCTGTGGTCACCTGTTCTGGGCTCTTGACTTGGTGAATTTATTGGTTTAGGCCGTAGCACAAGCCCATGCATCCCCTGGATTATATGTTTGCATTTATGAGACCATCTACCCACAATGTCTCCTCTGGATGGCTTGGGCTTTGTTGTTCTTGTTGTTTTAAATATATCCACCACTTACTAGCTTAACTAGGATCAGTTGAGCAAGTTACTTTAACACTCAGTCTTAATTCCTCCTCTGTAAAATGGAGATAGTAATGACGACAACCTCACATAGCTGTCATGAGGACTAAACAGAGGCATGAAGGTTAGGGTGCCTAGCTCGAAGCAGGGCACACAAGAAGAGATTAATAACTCCTACGATCAGTACTGCTAATAGGTTTCTGAACAAATTCTAACACTGAGATTTCTTAATATTCCCCTCTCCTTTTGTCACTCCCCACTTAGCAAGCGTCTTTTTGGTCTTTTTCATTAAATTTTTCGTTTGTTTATTTTTTGCCTTTGCTTACTGTGTGGCAGTGGAAAAGCTAGATTTCAAAGTGTGGGTTCTTGTTTCAGGACATGCATTTCGATGGACTTATTGCTATTTCCAACCCAAGAAGGCTGCCTTATAGGGCCAATACCTAGGAAAGTAAATAGCGCAATCTCCGTGCTACTCAGGTAGGAATATTTTGACACACGGTTTGTTAGAGAGCTGAAATAGGCCTGATAAGATGTTTAAAAAGCATGAAGAGCATTATAATGAAGTACTTACCATTTGTCTTTTCAGTGGTCAGGAGATTCTTCTGCATTTATCTGGAAGTTTCTAATGCAAGCTGCCTTTGTGAAAAAGAACTCCCACATCGTGGATGTGTCCAATTCAGAAGAACAATAAACATTGACTGTGGTACAATATCACTGCACAGACAGATGCTCCAACTATTGAGGGTATTTTTTTGTCCACAGTTTCATCAAACATCAAGAGTCTCTTTCTAGGTCAGCTCCAATGGAAAAGTACTTATTTTAGAACCCTCATTTTTTGTTTCCCTAGCAATGCTGTGACATCATATCAAGGTTCTTACACTCAAAATTACAGCCTAAATGTCCTTCTTGGTTCTTCTCATACAACTCATATTTGGAGGTGTTTCAATCTCCTCATTAGATGTAGCAAACCTAAAATATGCTGAAAAAAAAAAAAAGAGAGAGAGAGGGAAAAAAAGAGAGAGGCTTTTCAAACAGGTAACTCTAAATAATATTTAATAAATGGAATTTTTACATATGCCCACCCTGGTATCCATGATTGTTGTCTGTCACCTAGGAATTACACATTGAGTTGCAAGGAATGATCACTATAGTAACGAGAAGGACACTGGAACGTTGAAAATGTGGGAAGATGCTAAATTTAGATCAAAGTGAGTATATGTCACATTATCAATCCTACTCCTGCAGGAGCTAATTTTCTTCAAAAGATCTTCCTTATATATCACATGAAAGGCCCTTTTCTCTCCTTCATGCCCATTTTCAAAACCGTTTAAATTAGCAAACTTTGGGGGGGGTTCCATAAATAATAGTTTTTGTTTTTTGAAACTGTAACTTAAAATAACTATGTCCCAATGTTACTTAGCTCTCACCGGATAATACATAGTACAGATATCTTGTGTTTTCTGGATACACGCTTTCAAGTAATCCTTTTTTCTTTTTTTTTTAACATCAGAAATGCACCATAAGACCTGCACTGTGACTGTTTGCTGTGAATCGTGTTGTAGGATTTTCGTGCTTTTTGTGGCATTAACTTCCCTACCCACAAACAAACAGCCTTCAAACTACCCAGAGGAGATCAAACAGTTGATGGCATTTATATTTTTCTAGGAGTCAGAAAGAAGAATTCAATCCCACAAAATTAAGTGCCTCTAGGAGAAAAAAGTGACCACGTGGATGTTGGACATCAAAGACAGAAATATCTTCCATCTCTGTTTAGTGTTCCCAAACTCCAGACAGCCTTTTTTATTTTTTACTTTTTCTCCACTTCCTTTCCCTCCTGGATCTCTGAATTATACTTAGGAAACTGGAGGATAGATTTCACCTTCACTTGGGCTCGTTTTTGGTAATACACAAAGTCTAATGGAGGATTGTTCTGCTTTTTCACAAATGATTGATTCTGCTTCTTTGGTGGTCCCAACACAAATCTGTAGGGTGTTGGCCATTATCTCACCAACAGCAAACTCCTGAAGGCTGACTGTGTTCCAAGTAGTGCAAAAACGTGTTGTTAGTTACACATCTTGCTTTGTCCATCACCTATGTTGTCTAAAAATATTGGGTGCTCATGACCCAGATTTTTACTAAAACTTTCAGGAAAAGTTGGCCTTCCTTGGACTGTGGCTCTGAAAGAGCCGGGTGAAGGGCTGTATTTTGAAAGACTGTACTTGTTTCCAACCCAACCCCATGATAGAGCAGACACCTCTCATTGGTTTGAACCCAGGAGGGATGAGAAGTGTAGTGTTCCTGTGCTTCTGCATGACCAGCCTGATACAGTTCATAACAATAAAAATATATCTCCCCCTCTTCTGCTCTAAAGTCCAAGGAGAATGAAGTACAGTTCATTACCAAAAAGAAACAATCCATCTAGTAAATAGTCCAGACCCACAAGGAGTCCAGAGGATATCCAGAGGTGAAATATTTATTTTCCAATGAATTGCCTGACAGTCCTTACCAAGTCAGTCTTGAGTGGGAGCCTGGGAATCCCTTCCCTCTGTAGTCTCCTTTCTCTCCCTACTTCCCCATCGATGCCTAGCCCCTTCCTGGGGGTGCTGGCTCCATCTTGGGTGTGGAAGAGGCAGTAAGATTCCTTGAGATCATGAAGACCATTTTTCCTAGACAACTCGACCTCCTTTTTACTTGCATTCTCCCTTATAAGAAGAGGCTGGGCCAGACATCGAAAGGTGATCAATAAATGGTGATCCTCCTTCAAAAAAAATAAAATAAAATTTGTTAATTCAACAGTTTAATTGAAAAAATGAACCTGGTAAAATATATATTTAAAAAAAAAGGAAGAGGAGGCTGAGGCATTTCAGAATCTTCTGACTGGATCAATTAAAATAAAGATAAGACTTTTTTCTCATAACATTGGCCATTGCTCATAGCATCACATATTTAGTGTGGTTAAAATTTCTTTCATTTGAGTCTGTATTACAAAACCCTCCTCATCAGAGGTAAAGAAGGAATAAAAGATAGAATATGTATACGTATATATCTTCATTCAAGAATCCAAACATGAATTAGCACCTTCTTTGAACCAGGAATTGTAGTAGGTGCTGAGAGTACAGAAATGAATAATTCATAGGCACAATCTCAGTGTCTATGAATTCAGAAATTAACTGGGGCTGGGGTGCAGGTGGTAAACAGACATATAAAGAATTAATGGTGGTACATTCATGTAAGAACTTGCATCTAGATATGAACGAAGTGTTGCGTTAGCTCCAAGGAAGGCATTATTCCCTGGGAGAGCCGGGCAAGTGGGAGTCAGGCAGAAGAACACCAAGGAAAGCATGTACGTTGATTAATTTTCCTAGACTTAGTCTCCCCAGAGCTGTTTCCAAAGCAGACCTGAGCCATTTACAGAGTGGGTTCACATTCCATCCCTGGTGTTTAACCTGAGTGAAATAGACACAGCTACAGAATGCCAAGAGTGGAGATGCCAGGAGGAAAAGATGACATGGGTTTGAATAAAGCTATGGCACTTTGGGCACTGTGGGGTATATTACTTTGCTAGGGCTGCCATAACAAGTACCACTGACAGGATGGCTTACACAACAGGAATTTATTCCCTCAGAGTTCTGGAGGCTAGAAGTCTAAGATCAAGGTGTTGGCAGGGTTGGTTTCTTCTGAAGGCCTCGCTCCTTAGCTTGTAGATGGCTGTCTTCCTCTGGTGTCTTCACATGGTCTTCCCCCTGTGTGAGTCTCTGTGTCTTAACGACCTCTTCTTATAAAGACACCAGTCATAAGGATTAGAATCCACCTCACATTACCTTAATCACCTGTTTAAAGGCCTCATCTCCAAATACAGTCACATTCTTAGGCACTGAGGGGTTAGGACTTGACAAACATTCTCTCCTTGACCAAACTTTGGTCAGGCTCTTCTGAGCTCTCTTTTTGACTAGGGTTGACCTTGGGCTCCCATGTCCTTTCCTGTAGACTCCATGTCTAGCAAGAAGCCTGCTAAGTCAGTTTAACCAGAATCTTCCATCCTCGATATCTAATTACCCTCCGTATCTGATCAGGTTTCTCATCATCTACCTTCTACCAGGTGATGTCTGATCACCCTGACCTGCCTTCAGCAAGAATCCTGTTAGGTTGGTTTAGCCAGAATCCTCCCTTAGCCATGACATTTCCTCTTGGTAATTTTCCATCTGCTGACCACCCCCTATCCCTGGCTTCTTGGTTACAAATTCCCATTTTTCTTATATTTGGAGTTGAGCCCAATCTCTCTGTCCTACTACAAAACCCCAATGTAGTGGTCTCTATAGCTATTGTGATAGTCTCCCTGAATAAAATCTGCCTTAACATTCTTTAACAAGTGCATGAATAATTGTTTCTTCAAGAGGCTTCAACATATGAATTCTGGGGAGGGGGGGACACAAGTTTTGAAACTTTGGGGAAGGTATGGTAAGGAAGCTCTAGCCATGAGTTTTCTCTTTAGGAAAGAGAGAGAGGAGATTCCTGATTTTCTTAAGAGTTCTGTAGGAGAACGTCCATTGGTTGGAGAAACCTGGAGCTCTGCACTGGGGAGTAAGGAGGGGAGAATGGAACAAAGAATGTCATCCTCTAAGATAACATTTCCGTGGTTTAGGAAAAAG
Source organism: Equus caballus (assembly GCF_041296265.1). NCBI lineage: Eukaryota > Metazoa > Chordata > Mammalia > Perissodactyla > Equidae > Equus > Equus caballus. The sequence continues at coordinate 23,300,966 of NC_091709.1, read as the reverse complement.
AAACTTAAGGAAAAAACAAAATCAACAAATGCTGTGACATTCTGCCATATGGCAATTGAAACTCCCACTACTATTCCACCATCCAAGAATCATTTTTATAATTATTACCAGTAATTGATCGCCTACTGGTTCAGTCCAGCAGAGAGGTTAAGAGCAAGGGCTCTAGAGTCAGACAACCTTGCAATGAGTCCAGCTCTGCCACTCACCATGTCACCTTGAACAATTCAACTTCTCTGGAATTCCTTTTCTCATCTGGAAGATTTGAATAATGACTGTGTCTTCCTCAGAGGGCTCTAGTAGGGATTAGATGAGATAGTGAAGATTATTGTTGTTTACTATTAATATTTTTCAGGGACTATATATAGTAGGTGTTATACATAGTAGATGTTTTATATATTTTATCTATTTTTATATCCTACAAAAATCCTACAAGGTGCTTGTCATCAGCCCCCCTCAGCCTCTTAGTATCCCACCTCCCCCTGCTATCACTGAGGATAATTTCCATGAGGAGATTCATATGAGCTTTATTCCCACAAACTGATGGAAAGAGCAGCTTCAGGATCACTTCCTTCCTCTCTTCTTTGGATGGTGCATTCTATCCTGTGCGTACTGCTCTCTTGGCACAGTTCCTATGACAACCTCTCTCCAGAATATTTTTCTGCTCATCCATATTACTCCTGACTCTTCTTGTTACAAAAAAAAAAAAAAAACATCAAATAAAGCCTTATCAAAAATAAATAAATAAAGCCTTACATAAAGGGTTTTGTTAAGGGGAAATCTTTTGTTATTGGGGAGTCTCAAATAGGAGCTATGATGGTACACCAAGAAAGGCAGTAAATTGCTTTAAATGGTTTTTGTTTAAATGTTATAAAACCCCATATACACTCACTCTCTCCAGTACAGTAATGGGAACATGTACAATTAGATCTCATGGTTACTAACACAACGCAAAGCAGAAGTATATTTCATCTTGAAGCTGGAGCTTTTTAAAAATCTTTTTCTTGCTATTTCTTTTGGTTTTATTGTCTGCTGTAATTTGATTTACACTAACGAGGTATGTAAACATTGGGAACTCTTTGTGCACAATTTAACTCTAGTCTACACCCCAGGGATCAATTAGCATATGAAGTGGCCTAATAGAAGTAACACCCTAAGAATTGGCCAGGTGGCATTCAAAGGTATTTTTATCAAAATCAGCACCGCAAGTTTCATTATTTAGAATGTTATAAAGAATTTTTAATTGGTGAAATTAGTGGAGTTTAAGTTATATGATTATTAGAAGTCGGGCATCTCCTACTTGGACAAGAACGCATAAATAAACACCTGACCAAGCCAGTAGTTCCTACCAGAGGGACGGCTTCCAGGCCCACTGATCCTGAGTGGGTCTGCTTAGTGAATGATCCTGTCATCTGATCTGACTAAAAGGCCTGCCTCTCCCTCCATCGGAATACCTGTCTTCCTCCTGGAGAGAGCCTCTCATGAAGGTGCTGGTCATCGTGTCAGGGGTTGAGACTGAAAATATTCCAAGTATACACTGAATGACTGTTTTGTGCCTACTTGCCGGCAAATATTTGTTTGCTTAGAATAATACAGTCTAAAATGTGCTTTTGCTACAACTGCCTGGTAGAAAGGTGATGGGTTGGAAACCTAGAGCTGTTACTCCCTCTTACTACTGGAGGGTTCCGATGAAATCCAAAATTACCTGACATTCGTGGGACAGTAAACTGGCTTAAGTTGGTTCAAATTCTCATATTCTATTCTTCAACGCATACCTCATAATAATCATGCGTATCTAAATTTCCTCCTGCCACACTGGCATTTGTCTTCATTGACACACTCAGTGAGCTTTATACCAGTGCAGTCTACTGGTCAGAATATCATCTTTAGGCAACACAGGGATGCTCTGGTTTCCATAACCACCATTCAGGTACTGAGTCATAAATCCTCACATCAGCTCTCAGGCTCTTTTTCCTTTTTTCCTTTTAAATAGGCTTTATTTTTTAGCGCAATTTTAAGTTCACATCAAAATTGAGTGGAAGGTACTGAGATTTTGCACTATCCTCTGTCCTCACATACATGCACAACCTCCCCCACTATCAACATCTCCTACCAGAGTGGTACATTTGCTATATTTGGTGAACCTACATGGGCACGTCATTATCACCCAAAGTGCATAGTTCACATTAGGGTTCACGCTTGGTGTTGCATATTCTATGGGTTTTGACAAAGATATAATGATATGTATCCACCATTATAATATCATACAGAATAGTTTCACTGCCCTAAAAATCCTCTGCTCTACTGTTCATCCTTCCCCCCACCCACCTCCTCCCACCCCATCATAGCCACTGATCTTTTTATGGTCTCCATAGTTTCGCCTGTTCCAGAATGTCATATAGTTGGAATCACATGGTATATAGCCTTTTTGGATTGGCTTCTTTCACTTCGTAACATGCATTTAAGTTTCCTCCATGTTTTTCCATAGCTTGATAGCTCATTTCTTTTTAGCGTTGAATACTATTCCATTGTCTGGATGTTCTGCAGTTGGTTTATCTAATCATCTACTGAAGGACATCTTGTTTGCTTCCAAATTTTGGCAATTATAACTAGAGCTGCTATAAATATTCATTTGCAGGTTTTTATGTGAACATAAGTTTTCAACTTCTTTGGGTAAAAACTAAGGAGCACAATTACTGGACTGTATGGTAAGAGTATGTTTAGTTTTATAAGAGACCGCCAAACTGTGATCCAAAGTGGCTGTACCATTTTGCATTCCCCCTAGCAATGAATGAGAGTTCCTGTTGCTTCATATCCTCACCAGCATTTGGTGTTGTTGGTGTTCTAAATTTTGACCACTCTAATAGGTGTGTAATGATACCTCATTGTTGTTTTAATTTGCATTTCCCTAATGACATATGAAGTGGAGCATCTTTTCACATGCTTAATTGCTATCTGTATATTTTCTTTGGTGAGGTGTCTATTCAGGTCTTTCGCCAGTTTTTCAATTAGGTTGTTTGTTTTCTTATTTTTGAGCATTAAGAGTTACTTGTATATTTTGGATAACAATCCTTTATCAGATAGGTAATGCCAAGTCTAGCTCTTTAGAAATATTTGGTTTCTGCCCAGCAATACAAAAGCCTCTGAGACAAGGAAAAGCAAAAGTTACGTACCTTCTTTGGTGGGAGAAGGTAAAAATAAATAAAACAAGAAAAATAAAAACACTGATTAATATTTCAAATTATCCTGCCTTATGGAAAGAGTCTAAACTCCTTAGGGTGGCTACAAGACATATCTACGCTTCCCAATTTCATCTTCATCCCATGGCATGCTGGAGCCAGTTCACATCAGTTCATGAGAGCTAAATGCTGGATTTTCAGGAATGCTGTGAGCCAGTTGTTAAACATAGCTATTATTAAAAATTAACTTATATAAATCTTCCTCCCAGCCACCTCCCATCTCTCTAGAGAGCCCACCCATTCCTACCCTAGAGCTCCCTAAGAACTTTGCAAGTACTTGTATTACAACAAATCTGACATTGTCCCTAACGGTTGTTTTCACTAAAATCTCCCCCAGATTATGAGATTGTCAATAAGATCTTTCATTCATATTTGTCTCCTTTGCTCCTAGCAGAGGGCTTGGCACATGGTAGCAATTCAATAATTGCTTGGTGAGTGAGTGACTCCTGGAGGTTAAAAGCTACTCCCTTCCTGATATCTTGGGATCACTCCTCTACCCAGCAGCACTCGATTTCCACAATCAAACTTTACACTCCTAGGAGCCTGAGTCCTTCCATTCTTTGATCAGCCACCACAGAAGAAAAGCTTGGTTTCCCTCTAAAAGAGATGCAACTTCACTCTCCAAGGGTTAAATGCAGATCAAATGCAAGTAGTAAAGAAACAAAGAAACTTTAACAATTCCCTGAAGTATAGAAAGCAAATAACAAGTCTCAACATCTATCCATAATGCTCTGTGGTACATGAGCCTGAAATGGAAAGTCTATGTGGCTGGTTGGTGAGCCAGCGCAGGGCTCTCTTCAGTCCAATTGACGTTTTAGAGGCACAGAGTAGTTTTGGTGAAAACCATGAGAAAGGCTGATGTGATAGCATTATTGGGCTTGTTGGTAGATGGACAAAATAGCCAGGAGGTTCTCATTGCATAGATATACCTGGGAATCATCTTTTTCATCCTTTAGAAAATAATGTCATGTATATTCTGGAAGGTTCTTCACGGAAATGTGTCAACTGGAAAAAACAAAGATGCAAAACCATTGCTTTTGATTTTAGACTGTGCAACCCCAAGTACGGAAGTGCTTGACCTAATTTCTGATTCCACAAACAGCTTTGGATAGTCACTGGTTTGCCCTAGTCTTCCCAGAATAAGAACCAAACATCCCTGAGGACACCAAATGACACAACCACCCCACCGCCAAGCTGGCACCAGCAAAAACGTAGGCTATTTGCAGAGAGCACTCCGCCTCTGCTGTGAGTGGGCAGTAGACTACCAGGGAGATGCGTGCTGCCTGCCTGGAGACGGGGTTGCTAGGTGCCTCTGAAGTATGAGACCGAGAGGGGTACATTATTTCCCCCACACTTCTTATTTTACACAGTGACAGTTCTAGCCCGGAAACAAAAGCGAAGAACAGTGTCTGTGGTATTAGGAATAATGGCCAGCCAAGTGCCCTATGGGGCAGAAGGAGCAGGGTTGAGGCTTTTATCGAGAGCAGGAGAAAAAAGTAATGTGATTTGGTTTCACCATAATTGCTTCAGCAGCCTGGGTGAGAACTAATTACGAGTTCATCTGGCTCCAGAGAAACCCCACCTCTTCCCTTCTCCAGAATGGCACTAAAATATCAGCATTGCGTCACCAGAATTCATTCCCATTGGTGGCCTTTCTTAAGGAGAGCAGCATGCTCTTTCTCTCTGAAAGCCACTGGAATCTGTGTAGACCAGGAATTTATATCTTTCCAAGACAAATAAAATATTCCTGGCACTCACTTGTCACTTGAAAGCTCAGAGTGCTTGCCCATTATTGTATCATAGAGGAAGTGTTGTTTTAAAAATGTGGCAGTAAGGAAATGCAGAGAAGGAAATGAAGGGACAAGTTATAGGCCCTACGTCACTACAACAGCCCTGTCATCGTTAGACTTAGGGAAGGTCTTGGGTTTCAGAACCAGGCTGTTCATTGATGATATCTTGACACTCACAGGTTCTCATTAGGCTCCAATGGCCCTAAAGAGATAAGCATTTTTGCTCAGAAAATTGGTCATCTAATTCTCAAAAGAGCACAGCTAACATTGGAAGTCATCGGAATAGAACTTGAATTCCATCTAGGTTAGTAGCCTAAATTACAAATCTAGATGAGAGCTAAGTAATGCTGCTTTAATAAGCTTATTCAGACTCTGTGTGAGCTCTGAGAATGAGGCAAGTTGATATATGATGGTAGAAAGAACATGGGTTCAAATCCTGGGTTCAACCTGAGTCTACATCCTGACTATGTTGGTTGCTAGCTACACATAAGTTACTTGCCTTCTATGAGTGTCAGATTCAATGGAGAAATGAGGTAAAAATATCAGTTCCTTCACAGGATCTATGTAAGGATGAGAAATAATGCATAACGTGCCTACACAGCACTTGGAACAGAGGATGTACAAGATAAATGGTAGCACATGTCACAATTCTGTGTCCCAATGAGAAAGACTAACCTAAGTGCCTCTACACGTGCAGCCCTGTGGGGGTTACAAAGACATACCACGCATGACTTTTGTCTTCTGAACCATCACAATTTAGTTAAATGGCGAGGGGAGTGGGGCCTGAGGGGGAGTAAGGACTGTCTGAAGCAAGCAGCAACCAAACACGATAGAATTAGCTACTCAATCGTGTGGTGCAAATTTGAGGCAAGGTAGGAGTTCAGGAAAAAGGAAGAACAATGCAGATGAAGCAATAGCTTCAACTACTCAATAGAAAAACAAACACAACACTGATTAGTCAACCACTAAGATTTATGCAGATGTCAAACTGTAGATTTAACAAAAACAGAAGACCAAGACGCTCCTTTTAGCACCCAAAGGACCTGCTTAGCAAAACAGCCAGCTCTGGTTGCTTATTCTCCAAGGTCACATTCTGGAAGCAGAATGGAGCACTTTGAAAGTTCTAAGCATGGACCCTGACTGGGCTCACCTGTGGTGGAGAGCAGATGAGCGACCACCTTTATTTTGCAAGAAAAGTCAGCTTACAGTTAGGAAATGAGGAGCAGAAATAAATCATCCAACTGCATAAAAAGTCCAAATTCAAGTGCAAGTTAAAACTTATTATTTTATGAAGTTAATGGCTTATTCTATCAATGAATTTGCTGATCTCCCTTGTCATATATTCCTTTAAATATATACTAGGCTTATGCTCAAGTCCATAAACATAGATGAACAATAAATAGCACTTTATTTTCTGAAAATCATGGTAATCTGAATCTGCACCCCCAGGAAAATTCAACCTTCGTCATTATTAACTATGCCCTTAGTGGGAAAAGAGGAGGGAAAACACAATAGTACTAATTATGTATTTAAGTTACACCCATGCTTTATATTTTGTACAGACTTGCCTAAATACCATATGAACTTGAATATATTTTCTCAAAAAATTATTCCATAGGAATAAAAGGAATTGCCTTATATTTGTTTTTACAAACTATCTCCTCTTATAAGAAAGCCTATTCAATTATTTTGAAAAGCTAATTGCATATATCTGAATAAAAGGTATAGTATTTCCCAAATTTTTTCTTAGAGATAAAAAAAACTCTCCTTATATTTGAACCTGTGCAAAGTCTCTCCCATTATGGGAAGCCCATTTAATTATACTGATTCAGTCTCGATCAGTGGATGTTTAAAATGCTTGCAGAAGTCAGCTGATGAAGTTGGTAAAAAAAAAAAAAAAAGGAAGCAAAAATATTTTACACAGATTTGAAATTATTCTTGGAGGTACGAATTCTAAATTATAAGAGTTGGGTGACACCATAAACAATCCTTTTAAAGATCAACTTAAAAAGCAGTAGAGTAAGTGATTAGATTGGAAAGATCATAAATATAGACCTGTGGTATGGACTGAATGTTTGTGTCTCCCCAAAAGTCATATGCTCAACCCCCAATGTGATGGCATTAGGAGGTGGGGCCTTTGGGAGGTGATTAGGTCATGAGGGTAGAACCCTGATGAAGAGGATTAGAGCTCTGACCAAACACCAAATCTAGCAGTGCCTTGATCTTGGACTTTCCAGCCTCCAGAACTGTGAGAAATAAGTGCCAGTTAAGTCACTTAGTTTATGGTATTTTTGTTATAGCAGCCTGAATGGACTAAGACAATCCACATATGAAATAAAGCCACCATGGAGTAAAGATGACTGACTGAACATACTTGTTTGTTTTGTTTGGTTTTTACACTTTTCTGAAACTCCACTAAAGATGATAAAGAATTTTTTTTTCAGGACATCCAATCATAAGGACAGAGAATGAGGAAAGACATGACAGCATCAAAATTTGAAAGCTGGGAAGATTAAGGAAAGGTAACTGATGTGCCAGATCCAAGAGTGCTGGGTCCCAAAATGGTGGCAGAAAAGCCAAGAAGCATTGATCACACACAAGTCTTGGGAATTGGTGGCACTGGGCAGCTCTGGAAGTAGGATTGGAGGTACAGCAAAAAATGAGAAGTAGTTAGAGCCTTAAATCTGCTATTCACTCCCAACAAAAGCCTAGAAGTTTATTTTCTGGGAAAGCTAAAAAAGAGGGCTCTGGGAGTGTTGGGAGGCTACAATACCAAACAGAAAACTAACAGATGGATGTTGGCATATTGGAAAAGAAAACTCATCCCTGCCCCTTTGTCCTCTTTTCTACCTGGCTCTCAGAATGCAGCAATCAAGCCTAAACCTTCCCAAAAGGAGTTCAAAGCTCTTTCCCTGATGAATCCAACCCAATTCACCAAAGAAAAAATTCAAAGAGAAGTCCTACACCTTCATGGTCCAATATTGCAGCCGCTAGCCACTTGCAGTGACTTACATTAAAACTTAGATTAATTAAGTAAAATTAAAGTATCAATTCCTCACTTGCACTAGCCACATTCCAAGTGAGTACACATGGCTAGTGGTTATGGCATTGAACAGTGGAGATACAGAACATGTCCATCATCACATAAAGTTCTATTACACAGCACTGATCTAGACAGACTTCCCTACAGCAAAGCCAACAGTCTCCACTCTCACAATCTGAGTGCCACACTCTTACATATCTGCAGACACAAAGGATCATCAGACACCTAAGGCATCTTTCAATACAAAGAAATAGAGAACCGAGTTACAGCTTAAGCAAACTGGAAGAACCAGAGACAATACAGACAGAAGAAAACATATTATCATTACTATCTTCATGGAGGTTTGAGAAGATATTTTTTCTATGAAACAAGTATGGCCTGTTCTAAAAAAAAAAATCAATAAATAAGAGAGATTAAAAATTTTAAAAACACAACGGCGACAACATGGATGGACCTTGTGGGTATTATGCTAAGTGAAATAAGTCAGAGGGAGAAAGTCAAATACCATATGATCTCACTCATAAGTAGAAGACAAAAACAACAAACAAACACATAGCAACAGAGATTGCATTGGAAGTTACCAGAGGGGAATGGGGGAGGGGGGAGGACAAAAGGGGAAATTAGGCACACGTGTGTGGTGACGGATTATAATTAGTTTTTGAATGGTGAACATGATGTAATCTACACAGAATTCGAAATATATTATGATGCACATCTGAAAGTTATACAATGTTATAATCCAATGTTACTGCTATAAAAATTAAAATTAAAATAAATAAATAAAATTTAAAAAATAATCTAATAATGTAGTAAGAAGATGATATATACACAAAAATATAATTAATAAGAAATACTTGATGAACCGATTTGAATACAAGGAATGATACTGACAATAGGAAAGAAATCCGGAGAGAAATGAGGATAACTATTGAGTCTTCATGAGATAATAATAACAGGGGAGCCGGGGTTGTGAAAAAGAAAAAGATTTGGATGAATAAAATGAAGTATAATTAAAAAAAACACACACAATGGCATAAATGAAAAACTCAATAGAAGTGTTAGAAGATAAAATTGGAGAAATCTCTCGGAAAGCAGAGCAAAAAAAAGTAAAGAATGGAAAAGAGGAGAAAAAAATCAGAAAATTAGAGGACAAGTTCACGAGTTCAATATTTAAATAAAAGGAGTTCCCAAGAAACAGAACTGAGAAAATGAAAGGAGAAAATTATTTAAGAAACATTTCAAGTGAATTTCCCAGAACAGAATGACGTAAGTATCCAGACTGAGAGGGAATCCAGAGTCCCCAGGTGATGGCTGAGAATAAACCACACCAAAGTCATGTCATCACGCAATCTTAAAACACTGGGACAAGGCAAGCTTGGAGCGGATGGGTGGGGGGAATGGTCACCTAAAAATATCGAGACTCTGAAAAGCTTTGGATCTTTCAACAGCGCAGTGGAACTGGACGAGCAATGCCTTAAAAAATTCTGGAGGAAAATATTTCTCACCATAGATGTCTATATCCAGCCAGGATATATTAACCTATCAATTCAGTCTGAAGGAAGAACAAGGACATTTTCAGTCATTTAGGGTATCAAATACTTACCTCCCCTGCACCCTCCCTCAGATAGCCACTTAGAGGCTCTACTTCACTAAAGTCAGTGGGGAAACCAAAAAAAAAGGAAGACATGAGATCCTGGAGACAGGAAGCCTATGGAAGAGAGAGGTGGAGGCAATCGCACCAATTCCATGATCCCAGCTGTGTGGAGGCTCTGAGAACAGCCTTTCCAGGTTAGGGCAGGTTAGCATGCTGTGGAGGGAGTGCTTTGGGGAAATGAAACGTCAGAAGACCTCATGTGTCTGAACTTACCAAGAAGAGAGTTAAGCAACTGGCAGAAAGTTTCACCTAGGAATACATAGAAAACAAAACCAAACCAAAATTTTAAAGGAAAATTATTTAATCCAGGGAAAATGCAGTTGTGAATGGGAGTAACAACCATACTTGAATAAATCATTGTATTCTACAAGGCATAGCTGTAAACAGCATTATTATGTAAACATAATAATGCAATAATTTTGGTCTAACCCAAATGAAGAAATAACTATACTAGAAAGATGGGTAGTAAAAAAGAATGCATGTGATGGGATGGCGTGTAGGTACAAGGACTAAAGAAAAATCATTGTCTTCCAAAATGAGATATATTAATATTAAGAGATAATGACTGAAACCAAAAAGTCAAGAATGGAAATGTTAGCATATTATTTAGAAACATAAAGATCACATACCTAAGGAGAAAAAAAACCAAAAAAATAAAAGACTTGAAAACGGCTGCTTCTGTATAAAGAGAAATGGATGAGAGAGACTAAGGGTTTTTTTGCACCATCTTGTTGAGACATTCTCTAAACTTTGTGTACCTCTAACTTTGATTTTTTTTTTAATTGAGGGGAAAAATGCTACAGGAAAAAATCCAACTGGCTGTCCAAACACTGTATGAATGACTACTTGTGTAGCATCATACACAAATTCCTTTCAGCGTTGCCATCTCTTCTAAGCTTCCCGTAGGTTTTCTATTTTATGTGATGATTCCTGCCTTCAAATTCATCCATTCAATTTCCCTATGGCCCCTTCCATGTTTCAGTTGCCTGCATTTCTTGCTTAGAGATATGGACCTGGTACTTCTAGATAGTTCTATATACTTAAACTGCCTCTAACAAAATTCTTGAGAACGAAAAGTATGTCTTATACTTCTTTGAAAACCTAGCACCTGATTCAATTCCTGCAACAGTATGAACACATAAATATTTCCTGGTGATAATTTATTGAACACATATTATATGATATAGTCACTTGATAAAGTGACTATATCATATAAAGTGATATAGTCACTTTATACATGTCACCTAATTTAATGCTAAAACAACTCTGAAAGGTGAGTTTAATAATCACCATTTTATAGATGAAGTGGAAGAAAGAGAAAAGGCAGTGAAAATTTCACCATAACTCTGGTGTAAGAAATATCACATTTCCTTATTTTGTTTAAATCAGATTGAGCTGCTTAGAGCAGCAATCAGCTGGCAGGAAATTCCATTTCAGTCATTTCCAGGAAAGGTCGGGGGTAGGGATGTCTTGTGTTGTCCAAAATATTGAAAAGACGGCTTGCAGTCCCCACTGGCCCCCACTCATACACTCATTGTCCAGGCCACATGATCAGGTCCCTGAGGCAAGTGGATAAGCTTTAACAAGGGCCTCTGTCATCTCAATTCCTGAGACTACGTCTCCTAGAGTCCTTCCTCCCTAGTGTCCTGTTGCAGTCCACACAACCAGGAGCTAACCAGCGGGACCTGGGCCAACTTCTTTGGAAACCACCCAAACCCCTTTCCACCTCCTTGTCTCAAGGAGTCACTACCAGTAGCCAGTTCTATCTCCATTCCCAAGCACCCCCCAAAAGCCCTCATCTTTCTTCTCTTCCACTCTGGGTGATGTGGCATAATCCCCTCAATGGGTCTAATCTTCCAAAACAAAACCGAAAAAAAGAATGAAGCATCCTCTGACAACATCTGCTTTCCATTCAGCAACCCAAAGTCCCCGGGGCAGAGGAACACAATGGCTTGGCTACTTCTTGGAATGGGAAGGGGGAAAGTACCTTTAGTGATGAAAACAAAGCACAATTTATTTTTATAGAGCAATAAAAAAAAAGTCCTGCCTCCATAAAATACACATAAACATATATACTATAAACATAGAGAAGCAGGCATTTATATAATTACTTTCATAACATACACAGCTGAATGAATGCCTGTGTGAAAAGGAAATTTTCGCTGTAAAAGCAGGAACTTTTATTACCATGACCCCTCTCATCCTCTAGTCTTCTACGATTGCCTTTGAACCACATTCCAAACCCAGAGAAAAAACATGTTTATAAAACTGCAAAGGTCAAGGCTAGTAATGGAAATTGATTTTACATGCACAGCGGAGTGTTTTTAAATCCATGGAACAGTCTAAGGGAAAAGAAATCTATTTAATTTCTCGACAGTCTTTTGTAGTCCATTAAAAAGGCTCCACAATAGTCTACCTTTCCTGAACCAACTTAACATAAATCCCTCCCATTAAAGAAGCACTTTTTAGAAATTGCACAGAATGCACCCTTCTGCAGAGGTGAAAACTCCAGAGGATGAACTCCAACTGACAATAACGATTCCTACATGAAGACAAGCTGTTTCCTTTAAACGTTTTTAACGAGGCAGAAATTTTTGCTCTGAGCTCCTGCCCAGTACCTGAGTAGCTGGTCCCTTTGAACTTGTATTTTTCTCCTTTCACCTTCCGTTTGATGAGATGATGGGGAAGAAATCGATAGCCTCTGCTTCAGGAGCAATTATGGTGCAACTTTGTCTCTGTCATGTTTGAATTTCAGTCTATCACGGTCAACACTAAAAATCTTTTTCCCACATTTCAAAGCAAATGCATGATAACTTGAAATATGATTTTACTGTTATTAACAACTGACTACTTTTTAAATTTTTACCATTTTAGATATGATGTAAAGAAGAAGAAAACGGTACATAAATTAGATTTAAGGAGCTGTATATCTGAATGGCTACTTGGTTATACAAGCAAGCGTGCTTACCGTGATAGGTCAATGCTTGAATGAGCCTCCTGGGACAATTAAGTGTTCTCCAGCTAGATGAAGTCAGACTTCAAGTTCTTCTAAAGAGCATTATGTTCATTAGATCATTCATTCAACTCGTTCCATTTAATTAAAGTTCTTGAATAAGTGCATCATCAAGCACTATTATTGGGAATTTTAGTAGTCTTTCTATATAAACAACAAATTAATTGATTAATCAATAACCATACAGTATCTATTCTAGGAAAGTAACTTGGAAACCATGATAAACCGTTTATACTATCACTATTAGTTTGAAACAAATTATATTCAGATTGATTCATAGTGCTCTTTCCCCCATATAGACAAGACTGCACTGTATCATAACTGTTAGGTCAAGGTAGATACTCATCTAAGGCTACTTCTATTTTCTTGCCTTAACTGAAATGTAGCTTTCTTCTGATTCCTTCCCTTGCAGCCCAGTCCAGCAACAGCTGCTTCCTTCTACTAGTCCTAAACGTGCAAGAGACTTGCCATTTTTCTTCTTCCAGACTATGATTTCCAGCCTTTTTCTTTTTAAACCAACTCAATAATTTCAATTACTCTTCTGAAATTCATGTTATTTGCTCCTATTAGCTAACCCACCTCACCCAATTATCCATGACCTTCCATAAGATTTTGAATTAACAGATCAGTTTTCTTCTCCATCTTTGATGGGCTCATAAGTGGGACCACAAAAATATATCCATGCCCTAATCCCAGGAACCTGCAAATGCTACCTTATTTGGAAAAGAATTAGATGGATTAAATTAAGGATCTTGAAATGAGATTGTCCTGGATTATCTGTGTGGGCCCTAAATGCTGTCACATGTGGCCTTATAAGAGAGGGGCAGAGAGAGATTTGACACACACACAAAGGAGAAGGTGGTGTGAAGACGGAACAGAGAAATTTGAAGATGCTGGCCTTTAAAATTGCAGTGATGCAGCCACAAGCCAAGGAATGCCAACAGCCATGAGAAGGTGAAAAGAAATCTATTCTCTCTTAGAACCTCCGGAGGGAGCTCAGCCCCGCCGACACCTTGATTTTGAGCCCAGTGGTACTGATTTTGGACTTCTGGCCTCCAGAATTGAGAGTGAATAAATTCCTGTTGTTTTAAGCCACCAAGTGTGTGGCATTACAGAGCCATAGGAAACTGATATACTATCCTATTCTTGACTTTCATTCTCTAAGACTTCGCCATCTATACAGTGCCAAGAAGTCATACAGAAAACTAGTAGAGAAGTATTCATAAAAGCCCATGAATAATCTCAAGAACAAAGAATAATCAATATTTTTAAATATTACCAAAAGGCTGAGATAAAGATTTTAAAGTTCCTGTTGAATTAGGCAATTAGGAAGTCTTCAGCAACCACAAGAAGAATAGTTTCAATATAGTGGTAGGAATGGCATTCCATATCCAGTATCTGGTGGACTAAGCAGAGAATGGGAAGTCAAAAAGACAAAATCAATAAGGATAGAATTAATTTTCAAAAATTGTGTTTGTATTTAGAAAAAGATATATAAGGTAATTATATGGAGTGGAATATAGAGCCAAAGATAAATTTATTATTCTTACGGGGGAGACCTGAGGATATTCATAAGAAAACAACCAGTAGATGGAGAAGATTGAACACACAAGAGGAGAGACACTTGATAAAATGAGGTCTATGACAAGGTGGGTAAAGCTAAGAGCAAGCTGCTATGTTAAAAGATCAGTTATGAACAGATATAGGAACACTATTTCCTCTGAGATTAGAACAAACGAAAGTAAAAATAGGTGTAGAGACAATCAATTTTGTGTTATCATGTGACAGATTGCATTTTCCATCAATATGCTCTTCAGTAATGTAACTGTACCACTCCTCCAACAAAAGATGGACTCATTCTCCTACCCTTGTATCTAGGCTGTTCTTAGTGACTTGCTTGACCAATAGAATGTAGTAGAACTGCCATTGTGGGACTTCCACAGCTTATGACCTAGTTTTGGAATGCTTGCTCTTGGGCCAGTCCTTTTCAGACCTAGCCAAATGACCCATGCTATGAGCAGCCACAGAGAAAGGCCAGCCCCATGTAGGTGCTCTGGTCCACAGCCCCAGCCCAGCTCTTAGCTTACAACCAGCATCAATTGCCAGCCATGTGGGAGAGACATTTTGGGCATCCAGCTCAGTGAAATCTTCAATTGTATATATGCTAAACTCACTGTCTATGGGTCAAGTTGCAATCACAGGAAAGACTCAAAATGAGAACTGCCCAACTGTGCCTGCCAACCCACAATCTTAAGAGAAAAAGTTTCTTTTTAAGCCACTGAATCTTTGGATGTTTAGTTACTCAGCCAAGTCTAATCAGGACATGGAAGAATGGGGAGTTAAGAGAGTTCGTGCTTAATTTTCTTTTAGTTGAACAGAATGCTAAATGACTTGAAATAGCTAATGTGAGGAATGAAACAAATAATTGATTAGGGACATGTATAAAAATTGTTTAACAGTTTTGAGGATCCAATTCATGTCATAGACCCTGAATCCATGATGGCATCAATCCCCTTTATGATTTTTCTCTAGTAGAGCTCAAAACATTCACATAGGTTTGAGGTTTGGCAGTGCAAATACACAGAAAACAAGGGACAAAGGATATTGATGCTTTAGGCACAGAGCTCAGGGCTCACAAAAATGTTTTAATTTCTTTTAGAAGCAAAATAAAAAGTAAACTTTTAGGCCAAAGAAAACATTTTAACATATATTAATATATTTATATAAGTGCAATTGTAAAATATAATGATCGTTTTTTCCTGGAGGAAGGGGCCTATGAAAGCAAAAATGCATAGAGCTCATGAAAGTCCTTATGTGGTCCTGCCTAGGAGGGGCAGACAATATGAGAAAAAAGGGAGACGTTAAGGGCCAGAGGTCTTGATGAAACTATTATGAATTTGTAGTCAAATTAAGATGGCAAGAGACCTAGAAGGATAAGAGATTGTGATGAGGGAGTGGAATGTGAGCATTTTAAGTTTTCAGAAATGAGAAGGGTCTTACAGGTGATGAGAAGCTCCAGGATGTGCTGGTGAGAGCTGGGAAGGGAGGTGGGGGTCAGAACAAAGGAGATCAAGGACCACGGTAGGTAGGAGGTTGAGAAGATCATTAATGCTAAAGTGATCCACAATGGCGGCGGGAGTCAGAAAAACTAGGATTCTAGATGGACCAAAGATTTATGTGTAAAAATAAACACATAAAAATTGAAACACTAGAAGAAACAAAGGAAATTTTTTTCTTAGTTAATATTTATTGACAAAATTCACATTAAGTGAATTTTGAAAAGCTCCTTAATCAAATTTTATAACAAGGAAATATATTTTAAGCATTTCTTTTCTAACAAAACTAATGTAAGTTTTTTTATTGAGGTATAATTGACATACAACATTACATTAGTTTCAGGTATACAACATAATGATTTGATATTTGTATATATTGCAAAATGATCCCCACAATAAGTCTAGTTAACGTCCATCACCATGCATAGTTACAACACTTTTTTTCCTGTGATGAGAACTTTTAAGATCTGCTCTCTTAGCAACCTTTAAATATGCAATACAGTTTTATTAACTATAATTACCAAGCTATACAGAAACTTTTTAAATTATCTCAAAATAGGAAAAATATGGGTATGATATAAAATATAGATAGCAAAATGGAGAGATTGATAAACTGAACAATATGCAAATAAAATTGTTCTGCACGACAAACACCAAAACCAAAATGGCCATTCAACAAACCAGGAAAAAATATTTTGCAACTCACATTTTAGTAGAGGTCTACTTTCCTTATTATATGAAGACCTGCAACAAAATAATAGGAAAATAAGTAAGTGTTCTGCACCCAATTCCAGCACGTGAAGGGTTTCCCCACACCACTTGGCAATTCTCTGACACTAGCTGGGTGTTCTACAATTCAACTCACTTCTGACACTTTCTAACTGGAGATGGCGTCAGATTCCACAGGTTAAGGGTTCAGTCCCACAAGACTGGCCTCCATTTCAGATGCCAGTCACAAGTCCAGGTTGTGATCTGTGCCTCTGACCAAGCGGCTATAAATCAGAGGTTCCCACAACTACCTCCTTGGGTTTGATTAATTTGCTAGAGTAGCACACAGAACTCAGGAAACTCATTTACTCACTAGATTACTGGTTTATTACAAAGGATATTAAAGGGTACAATCAACAGCCAAACGAAGAGATACATAGGACAAGTTCTCAAACAAAGTAGCTTCTGTCCTCGTGGAGTTTGGGGCCCTGCACAGTGGCACGTGGAAGAGTTCGGTTTCACCAACCTGAAAACTCCAAATCCCCTCCTTCTGGATTTTTGTGGAGGCTTGATCACATAGGCATGATTGATTAAATCAATGATCATTGGTGACTGATTCAACCTTCAGCCCCTCTCCGCCTCCTGGAGGTCAGCGGGGTAGGACTGAAAGTTCAAACCCTCTAATCACACGGTTGGTTCCCTGGCAACCAGTCCCTATCCTCAGACATGGACCAAAAGTCACCTCATTAACAAAGACGTTTTTTTTTTTAAAGATTGGCGCCTGAGCTAACAACTGTTGCCAATCTTCCCTTTTTTTTTTCCTCTTTTTCTCCCCAAACCCCCCAGTACATAGTTGTTTTTCTTTTTTTTTTTTTTCAGTTGTGGGTCCTTCTAGTTGTGGGATGTGGGATGCCACCTCAACACATGCCCTGATGAGCAGTGCCATGTCCACACCCAGGATCCAAACTAGCAAAACCCTGGGCTGCCGAAGTGGTACATGCAAACTTAACCACTCCGCCACGGGGCTGGCCCCAACAAAGACACTTTTATGGCTCTCATCATTTAGGAAATTCCAAGAGTTTTAGGAGCTCTGTGCCAGAAATGTTGAAGACCAAAATTCTCATTTCTTATTATAATCATGATATCACAATAGGCAAAAGAGATGGTCAACAATTCACAGGAAAGGAAATACAGTGTTAAACATTTGAAAAGAAATGCATCCTCACTCAAAGTAGGAGAATTGCAAATTAAAACTTCAATGAAGTATTTTTCAATAATCAAATTGGCAAAGGTAAAAAAATGAATAAAATATTGTGTTGGCAAAGGTAATTGGAAACTGACTCTTTCAAATATTGCTGACGGGTGTATAAACCAGCATACAGCCTATGGGGAGCAATTTTGTCAACAACTACCACAGCTTTAAAAAAGCAAATAACTTTTGACCCAGCAATCTCACTTCTAGGAACTGATGCCACAAATAACTCACAAATATAAAAGACCACATAGGTAAAATGTTATTTATTGCAGCCTCATTTGCAGTGGCAGAAGACTTTTTTTAAAAAGGAAAATTTGTATGTACTGATAAGAAAAGTTACTTAAAATATTTTGTTAAGCAAAAAGAAGAAAGGTTTCAGAGCAGTGTACATAATATCCT
Source organism: Equus caballus (assembly GCF_041296265.1). Taxonomy (NCBI): domain Eukaryota; kingdom Metazoa; phylum Chordata; class Mammalia; order Perissodactyla; family Equidae; genus Equus; species Equus caballus. The sequence continues at coordinate 23,282,812 of NC_091709.1, read as the reverse complement.
ACCATTTGTGTATTCCTAAGAAACAATTTATGTATCTACATATACATGCATATGATTATATTTGCATAAAATATCTCTGGAAGGATATCCAAAAATTGATGATAATAGTTGCTTCCAGAAAGAGGTTCTGGTGGATTGGCAGGCATGGGGGAAGATAATTTTCGTTTCACATTCTTTTTGGTGAGGAACCACTTGTCGTAGTCCTCAGTGATCATGGAAGTGACCAGATTAGTTGAGGCAAAGTAGTGGGCGTTAGAATTGGGTGTCATACAACTCAAAGAAAGGGCTTTTTTGATATGATTGGAGAGTCCAGGTTTGGAAGTGACCATGAAGGTCTAAGTGAGTATCACCTCCTGGTCCAGAGATACAGACGAAGAGAGAATGGCAAGCATCTTTAAAGAAAGCTGCTTGAGAAGTGATGACATCCAGGAAAAGCCAAGTTTACATTAGGACAAGAACGTAGTGAGTTCCGAGAAGAGATTGAGGATGTTGTAAAGAATAGAATAAGATTGCCAGAAAGCAGGAGAAAGGGTTGTGAGAGAGGTCAGCAGTGGGAAGCAATGACTCAGAGGGAAAAAAGCACAGAGCAGGACGTAGAAGAAAATAAGAAAGAGATGCCTGAGGAGCCTGCATTCCAGACCTGAAGGTGACAGCCATGAGAGGCGTGAAAGGAATTAACAGCTAACAAAGTTCTGTGGTTTCATCAACATCAGCTTGGGCTCGGGCCCCAACTTACCCAACTGTGTTAGTTGGTGGCCCAGTTGTAAGAGCTGACATTGGCACTGGCTAGAATGCATGTGTTGTCAAGTTTGACTATGGCATTTATTCTACAGACTCTCAGCACAATGTCTCTAATAGAAATTCAGTAAAAAATGATTTCTGTGCCACCACAAAAGTCAACTGTAGGTAGTATTGGCCACCCACATGGTGGGCTTTCCCCCAACCTCATCAACAACCTGAAATTTGACTTTCTGTCCTATTTTTCCAACATTCCCCTTGCCTTTGCCTTCGTGGAAACCTCTAGTATTTTACCATTATCTTTATTTGAGAATCTTAAATGAGTAGAAAAGAAAAGAAACTTTAGAGATCATTTACCCTAGTGGTTCTCAACTCGGGCTGCTCAGTAGAAATCACGTGGTATTGGAGTAACATGGATACACCTTGAAGGCATTATGCTAAGTAAAATAAGTCAGACAAAGACAAATATTGTATGATCTCACTTATATGTAGAATCTAAAAAAACAAATCAAACTCATAGATACAGAGAGTAAACTGGTGCCAGAGGAATGGGTGAAGGTAGTCAAAGGGTACAAACTCCCACTTATAAGATGAATAAGTTCTGGGGATCTAATGTGCAACATGGTGACTATAGTTACCAACACTGTATTGTACACTTGAAAGTTGTTAAAAGAGTAGATGCTAAAAGTTCTCAGCACACACAACAAAAAGGTAACTATGTGAGATGATGGGTGTGTTAACTAACTTTATTGTGGTAATCATTTCACAATATTTACATATGTCAAGCCATCCCATTGTATACCTTAAACTTACATAATGTTACTATATGTCAATTATATCTCAATAAAGCTGGGGGGGAAAACAGAAATGATTTTGCATTATTTAAGAAAACAAAAACCGAAAAACAGATACCTCCCAATCTGATTTAATTGTTCTACATAGGGACCAGGAATAACATTTTTTTAAACTTTCCCAGGCAACTCTACGTGTAGCCAAGTTTGAGAGCTGACATTTCAACACCTTTGTAATAAAGATGAAGGAACTAAGGGAGCTTATCCAAGGTCAATCACCTAGGAAGTGGAGGTAGTGTTGAAACCAGGTCTCCTTGCTCTCAGACTAGTACTCGTTCTGCCGCATCACATTGCTTTGACCCATGATTCTGTCCTCTCCTGGCTTCAGTTGGCTCTTTACCCAACCTTAAGGCGATAATCAAAACACCAAAATGTGACCAGCACGACCTTCACACGGACCCACACGTCCAGCCCCCAACACCTATTTAAGCCCAAACATTTACTTGTGTTCCATTTGAGGCTGCTGTACGTAGCTTGAGAAAGTTGCTTAATGGTGCCTATTAGCATCACTACATATCCACGCTCTCTAACCTCAGCGTGAACTCATTCTGCTTGGCCGTCTTCATTTCACCCTGTTTCGTTCCTTGTCATGTCACCCAGAGAGGCTGTTCCAAATCTTTTCTGTGCTCCTTGAATCACCTCCCTTAGCTCTGTACCCACTCAGCAGATTAAACCACCTGAAATGAATGCTGTCTACTGCCCCAGCCTCTTCTCTGCCTGAAATCATCTCTGTGTCTTCACCCATCCTCTTTTCAGGTCTAATTTCTGCCTGTGATTGGATTTAACTCCTCTTTTTTTCTCTAGTACATGTTCTAGCTGTTCGCACACTCTTTCCTCTCCAGTCAGTCATTTCTTCTCTACCGCCTTCTCTCTCCCACCTTACAAACTGAGGAGATTTTCCCATCCTAAAAGCCATCCTTCCTTTACAATTACCACCCTATTAAGCTACTAACCACCACTCGTCTTTCTTTCTTTGTTGAATTTTTCCGTTAGATGGTTTACAATCACTACCTCAGTTTTCCTACCTTCTATATGTAATCCAACCTCCACCATCCATTGACTGGATTAAATATATATTTTGGCTTAACTGCCAAAAATCAACAGTATTATTCATTGTCCCTGCACTAAGGAGCCCTCCTTTTTTTAAACTTTCTTCTAATTTTTTTCATTACATTGCATCATTGCATTCTCAATTTTAAGTCCCTTCCTCTCTCTCTCTCTGTCTCTCTCTCTCTCTGTCTCTGCCTCAGTTTCTTCTGGCTCTGAATTTTCTAGGCATATCTCAGTGCCTCAGTTTGGAGGGCCTTTCTACTCGATATGCTCAGTACTGCTGTGACATGGGAGCTCATCAGAAATACAGCATCTCTGGCCCCACCTCACACCTAGTGAATTGGAATCTGAATTTTAATAACATGCCCAGGTGATTCATATATGTGGTAAAGCTTGAGAAGCATTGCTCTAAAGTTCTGCCCTTGGCCATTTTCTCTAACCTTTGTTCACTCTATTCTTCTTTCTTTCTTTTTTTTGGTGAGGAAGATTGGCTTTGAGCTAACATCTGTTGCCAATCTTCCTCTTTTTGCTTGAAGAAGATTGTCCCTGAGCTAACATCTGTGCCAATCTTCCTCTATTTTTCATATGTGGGACACTGCCACAGCATGGCTTGATGAGTGGTGTGTAGGTCCCACCCAGGATCAAATCCATGAACCCCTGGCCACCAAAGCAGAGCCCTCAAACTTAACCACTTCACCACCATGTAGGCCCCTGTTCACTCTATTCCTGATCTGATCCAAAATTCCAACTAATCATTCTAAGCAAAAATCCCCCAAATCTAGTCTTCTGAACACGAGCTCCTTCCATCCTTTATACCGTGTCCCTATTTTCAACAAGCTTTCAAACATCTGCTATGTGTTTGGTTTTTTTGTTGTTGTTGAGGAAGATTAGCCCTTAGCTAACATCTGCTGCCAATTCTCTTTTTGCTGAGGAAGACCGGCCCTGAACTAACATCCGTGCCCATCTTCCTCTACTTTATATGTGGGATGCTTACCACAGCATGGCTTGCCAAGTGGTGCCATGTCCGCACCCAGGATCCGGGCCGGCCAACCCCAGGCCACCAAAGCGGAACGTGTGCAATTAACCGCTGTGCCACCAGGCCAGCCCCTGCTATGTGTTTTTAATGGACAATATATCATGCTCAACGGAAGTCTTAATTTCTTCTTTCTAAAAACTGTTGTTTCTTCCCTATCTCAACTAATGAACAGTCTCCCAGGCATCCAGGGTTATAATTTTTTTCTTAATCTTGATTACTTCATGTCTGCAACTGACCTTCACACAATAAAGTGTATAATCTTAATTAGTTCTCCCCTTTCACTGTCTTTTGCATTCCTATTACTTAACAAACATAGAAAGATAGATGATAAATATATAAGATAAATAACTAGATAAAAAACAGAGAGACATAGGTAACATAATATATAACATGGATAGACAGATAGACAATAGGTAGCATAGATAGATAACATAGATTAGATATATAAACAATATGATTGATAGGTAGGTAGATAGATAGAAAGATAGATAGACAGAAAGATAATCACTTATTATGAGTTATGAGCCAGCTATTCTTCTAAGAACTTTACAAATAGGAACTCATTCAACCTGGCCCTTGTTAGACACAAGCATCTCGTTATCTTGCCCTCTTTTAGACTCTGCTCACCTTTTGCCTGGATCTCTCTACTGCCCAGCTGTGCTGGTTGCCTGCTCACTTCTACACTCTCCTCAATCAGGGACCACGTGATGAAAATACTAACCTTTGTGTAGTTCTTCATAGTTTACAAAGTACTTTCACAAGGATCATCTTGTCTAACACTCACACACAAAAAAACTATGTACGTGGTGTTATTTATACTCCCATTTTATAAATAAGTAAAGTGGGACTCAAAGTATTTATATGATTTGTTCAAGACCAACAGCTGACTTCTTAGACTTATCCTGTGCAGCTTTATCTTCCTAAAGAACACTTAGAACCTCGTCTTAACAAAACTACTGATGTCTTCTAATCACCTACAGAATGATGCAACCTACCTTTCCAGTTTTAGCATGCCTGTACCCTATTTTGCAATTACTCACTATTCTCAGAATGTACCAGTGCTTTCCCGATTCTGCTTCTGTTCACTCTGTTCCCACCACCTGCAATGCCCTTCTTCCCATCACCGTCCAACAAAGCTGTATGCATCACTCAAGGCCCTGCTCAGATGGCCTTATCTCCATGAAGCCCTTTCCCTATCAGCTATGACAGGCAGAATTAACACACGCTTTCTCTATTTCACTACATCATTTAGAACATGGTGAATCAGAGCATCGCTTCTGGAGTCCAAGTGCCTGGGTTCCAGGGCTGGCTGTGTTATTTACTACCTATGGGCCTTGGGCTCCAGTTCCTTTCAGTAAAATGGGAATAATAATACCTAGCTTATTGGATTATGAGGATATGCCAAGCATAGTACCAGACATAGGTATACAAATAGGGACCAAATTGATGGGGTTTCTGCAGCTGTGAAGCTTCATTTCAGTGAGAGAAATAAACAATAAATAAATAAAAATAAATGTTGATATATAATGTCTTAGCTGGTCACTTATTTCAAGGCCCTCAGAGGTGAACAATGAGCAGGGGCTGGTCGGTTCAACGCGCTGGAGGAAGAGAGGCCTAGGTGGAGCAAACAGAATGCCCAAAGGACTAGAAGAATAAAAGAAGGTGAAATGTTTGCAGAATTGACATGCCCTGTAGCAGAAGCACAGTGAGCAAAGGGGAGAAGAAAATAAGATGAAATTGGAGAAATCAGGCTTATAAACCATGATAAAAAAGATTGTATTGTATTTGAGTTATAATGGGAAGAAGTGAAACATTTTAAGTGGACAAAAAACATGGTCCAGTTATTGTTTTTAAAAGAATGCTCCGGGGGAAAAAAAAGGAAAGGAAGGAAGGAAGGAAAAAGAATGCTTTGGCTGATGTTTGCAGAAATGAAGTAGTAATCATTCAGACTTCAGCACAGGGTCAGGTAAGCACTTACTGGCCGATTATATCTTCCAAAGGCACCAGCACCAATATATCCCATCCCACATGCTCTTCTTACAATGTGAAGATACTAAGCCTTTTCCTTTAAATTGAGGTGAGCCTATGACGACAGCAGTAGTGAAACTATGTGACTTCCTAAGCTAAGTCATAAAAGGCAATACAGCTTTGTCATTAGAACTCAGCCATCATGCTGTGAGGAAGCCAAGCAACTACATGGAAGAGCTACATGAAGGCGTTCTAGCCACTGCCCAGTGGAGGTACCAGGTAAGAGTCAGAATAAATCTCTAGACACATGAGTAAATGAGCGAGCCTTCAGATGATTCTAGCCTTCAGCCTTGAGACACTCCAACTGATACAGAGTAGAGCAGAGAGAACCTGTCCTTACCTAACTCTGCCAAAATGCAGATTTATAAGCAAATTAAATGTTGTTGTTGTTTTAAGTCACTGGGTTTTGGAGTCATTGGTTGCATAGCATTGGATAAATGGAGCAGTAAGTGTTAGCATTAATATCATGTCTGCTAATTGCCTATCCAATAGCCTCTCTCCCTTTCCTTCTTAAAAGCAGAACCCCAATTGTCTTTGGAGCAGCAAAATAACCAGTTATAAAAACTTATTTCCCTAGACACCTTGCAGCTAGGGGTTGACATATGATTCATTTCTGGCTAATAAAATGGAAGTGGACATTTACCATTTAGAGCTTCCAGGAAAGCAATTGTAGTCCTAACAAAAAGGGACAGACTCGATCAGTAGGTATCTTATCCGCCTTTCCCATCTTATTGCCCGGAACTCGAATACAATATCTGGAGCCATCTTGCAACAATGAAAACAAAGGTCCAGCTTCATGGGTGTGCAACCCATGTAGTCACACAGGGCCCCATGCTGTGATTTAATGCTCTGCCATCGCCATCTTGAAATTCTTAAGGTTTGAACAAGGGGCCTCCCAGTGTCATTTTGCACCAGGCCCAACAAATTACATAACCATTCACTAAGAAGAGCTGGAAGTTAGAATGAGCCAGTGTCCTTGAAGACTTACTGAAAGAGAAGCTGCAACAGCCCCAGATTACTGCCCTTGTTGCTTCCTGTTATGTGAAAAGTAACCCCTTTTCTTGTTTAAGTCAATGCAGCAGAACTCAATGTTGATGACACCCTTTCTTTAGCACTCACTCCTGCTTTCTTAGAATAGACATAACTGCATATTGACATTTCCCTTGTTAGACTGCAGTAATCTACATAAGAGCTAAGACATTTCTCACTGATCTGTGTGTTTTCCCTGGACTCCAGAACCTAGCTCACATTCATGAGTCTATTAAGTCCAAGCACCATGTTAAAGACAGGACTCTGCCTCGGACACATAAAGAGATCACTCGACACAATTCATTAATTAAAACGATAGAGCTAACACAGCCTTTAGGAAGATTGGATGAAGGAAGTGAGTCAATAAATGTTTGATAAATGTAACTGTTGAACGATTGATTGCTCACTGTCCCCTCAGGTTTGCCATCAGCCCAAGAGTGGCACCTTGATATATGGTTTTGTCCAACAGTTTTGTTATGTCTCTCCATAGCTTGATTAGGAAACCAGATGTACCCATGCTTATTCTTTTTCCACATTTAGGAACAGTATTTTCACTTGCCTCATTAATTTTTTGTTTTCTTTTGAATTCATAATTTTAAAAAAACAACTAGAACTATGGAGACAGCAAAAGGATCAGTGATTACCAGAGGCTAGAGGGTAAGGAAGGATGGATGGGCAGAGCACAGAGGATTTTCAGAGCAGTGAAACTATGCTATGTGATACTATAATGATAGATGCATGTCATTATACACTTGTCAAAACCCATAGAATGTAAAACACCAAGAGTGAACCCTAATGTAAATCATGGACTTTGAGTGATAATGATGTGTCACTGTAGGTTCATTGATTGTCCCAAATGTACCACTCTGGTGGGAGATGTTGATAGTAGGGGAGGCTATGTCTATGTGGGGGCAAGAGGCATATAGGAAATCTCTGTACTTTCCACTCAATTTTGCTATGAACCTAAAACTTCTCTAAAAACTAAAGTCTATGAATAAAATAACAAATATTAAAAAAAAATTATTAAAAGATATTTTCTGTAATCATAATATATCACCTTTAAATATATCTTACAAATATATTTCTCTCCCTTTGGGGGTTCTCTTGCTAGATTTGACTCTTGTGTTCTTTTATTTCTTGAGTATGAACAGATAACATATTATTTGGCAGTGAGTTAATCAAGAGGGTTTAATTGCTTGGCCTTTGAAGTCAGACAACCTGGCCATATGAGTTTGGGTCTGTGTGACACCTCTGAATCCTCATTTGAAAACTGGAATAATAACAATCCCTGTGTTATAGGGCCATTTTGAGGAGGAATAAATGAGATTTAAGGCATCTTGTACATATCATGTACTGAATAAACATTAGTACGGTGGACTGTTATTGATTCTGGCTAGTCAAAATCCATTCCCTCTAAGTTTGGTAACCATACCCCTATTTCCCTCCAGGGCAATACCTCTGCCACTCTCAGAGACTGTGTGGTTTTGTTGGCTCTGGCCTCACTCCAATTCCAGGTGGTACACTGGACACAGGCCTCAGTCAATCAACTCATCACACTCCCCAGGTCCCATTAATTCATTTAGGGATGGGTAAGTACATTCAACCCAGGCCAAGGATGCAGCAAGACTTTTGCTGAGACTTCCAGGACAAAGGCAGACACTCTTTTCTGGTGGCCTTAAGGCTGAGAAAACATAAGGTCTGGAACTGCTGTAGCCGTTTTTACCATCACGAGAAGAGAGAATGTCTAAGAATGGTGCCAGAAAGAAGAGCAGAGATCCTGGGAGAGAGAAACAGGCCCTGACGGCGTCACAAGCCCCTGACGGGATCAAAGCATGACTCTCAGTTACATGATCAAATAATCTCCCCTTTTTACTTCAGCCAATGTGGTTTCTTCTGTCCAAAGCAAGATAAGAGTTCTAACTGACTCAGCTATTATTATTGATGAAAATTTTATTGAAAAGATAATATACATCAAGATTGAAAAACATAATTGAGATATAATAGTTTACTCACAATTATGCCAAGTTGACACAACTTTTGCAGTTTGCATATTACCTTAGAAAAATAGGAATAGAAGAGTGCTTCCTCAAACTGATAAGAGGCATATATGAAAATCCTATAGCTAGTGTCATATTAATGATGAAAGACTGAACACATCCCTCCTAAAATGGAGAACAAGGCAAGGATGTCCACTTCCACTATTTCTATTCAACATCTACTGGAGGTTCTAACACTATAATAAAGCGAGAGAAAGAAAGAAAAGCAAGCAAATGGGAAAGGAAGACACAAATCTCTGTTTATTAAAAAATGACATGACATCTATGTAAAAATCCTAAAGAATCTGCAAATAAGCTACTAGAACTAAAACTGAGTTTAGAAAGATGGCAAAGTTCAAAGTCTATATACAAAAATCAATTGTATTTCTATATACTAGCAATGAACAATCAGAAATTGAAATTAAAATTTACCATTTACAATAGCATCAAAAATATGAAATACTTAAATATAAATTTGACAAAAGACATTTATAACTCATACACTAAAAACTACAAACATTGCTGAGAAAAATTAAAGAAGATCTAAATAAATGGAGAAATATACCATGTTCATAGAAGACTCACTATAGTTAAGATGTCAATTCTCTCCAAAACGATCTATAGATTCAAGGTGTCCTAGTCAAAGTCTTAGCAGGCTACTTTGCAGAAGCAGCAAGCTGATTTTAAAATTTATAGAAAAATGCAAAAGATCCAGAATAGCCAAAACAACTTAAGGAAAAAAGAACAAAGTCAAGGATATCTTGAGCCTTTAAAAGTATTTTTTTAGAAAGTCATTTCTAGGAGTATAATTTCTGGATAAAAGGCTAGAAACATCTTTAAGAAAAAAAACAATCCTTTGGGGCCGGCCCCGTGGCGCAGCGGTTAAGTTCACACATTCCGCTTCTTGGCAGCCTGGGGTTCGCTGGTTCGGGTCCCGGGTGTGGACGTGGCACTGCTTGGCAAAAGCCATGCTGTGGTAGGCATCCCACATATAAAGTAGAAGAAGATGGGCACAGATGTTAGCTGAGGGCCAGGCTTCCTCAGAAAAAAGAGGATTGGCAGTAGTTATCTCGGGGCTAATCTTCCTCAAAAATAAATAAAACAGTCCTATTCAGGTAAATTCTACAGCTCAAAATCATTTTAGATTTGAAATATTATAAAAGTAAATTAAGAGTTGTCATGAGCTTGAGAAATGCCTGAGTGACTCCATCCTTCAGACACCAGGTGAGAATGAAATGGGATGGGGTGAGGGTGTGGCATGGGATTACCTGCTAGTGAAGTATGTGATGAACAGAAAGAAAAAAATCTTAATTTACTAAATAAATTAATATAGTGGTAAATTTAGTAATAAATAAAAAGAAAAAATATCCTATTATATGGAAGATATTTTATAAATATCTATAATAGAGATATTTATATAGAGATATTTATATAGAATTATAATAGAGCAAAGAGTAATAACATCCACTTTTAGAAGCCCCAGAAAATGCACTGAACTGAGAATCTGCTAACCTAAAACTTTTAGTACTGGGTCTGTCACTAACCAGCCTTTGGGCAGGTAACTTTGCCTCTCTAGGTCTTAGCCTTGACACTTTCAAAAGGAGATTATTGAAGGAAGTAATTTCTAAGGGCCCCTTCCAGATCAACACTAAAAATTCTATTAGGCCTTCCTGTGTGGTTTTTTTCAAGTGTTAATACATTTTCAGATAATTTCTATTGTTTTTTTCTCTATAGAATGCAACTCCTCACAATTTACATATCTTCATTAGAGAACATTACTATGGGATTGCTGTGGTTGCGTTCAAGGAATCAAGGGCTATAAAATGGTTTTCTCTTTCACCATCCAGGACCAGTAAAGAAGGCATTTATCATGTCTCTACCACTGATTATCGATATTTCTAATTTTTCTTCTTTCTGCAGTCCTCCAAAATGTAGTCTTTGACACACTGCATGCATGAAATCCCACCGTTATTTCTCTCTTCTGATTTCCAGAGCAAGCTAGAGTACTGGAGGATACATAAGTAAACTAAAAAAGGTCCAGCATTCTAAATGGAAATAACTAGTTCAAGGTCACCAAGTGACCTTTCTCTAGCTACATCTGAAAACCCCCTCCAATATTTTTGTAAGTCTGATTACTGACTTACTGGAAGAGCTATTGTGCTTATAAGGATCTTAGTCTAAAAAGAGCCTTGTTTAGGCTCTCTTTTTAGGGCATAAAGCCAGAATTCAAAAAGATAAGCAATATGAATGAAATCTTGCAGTCTTAAAAAGTACTTTGTCTTTTAGCTATGATAGAATGAGGTACTCCTACCTTATTCTGCCCCCGGCAGGTCCCAGACGGCAGATCTTCCCCATACAGGGCTCCACTATCACACAGAGTTTAAGAGATATCAAATCTCTCCTCTGAAGATCATACTCCAGGGTTCATGACCTTTGAAATTTTCTTTCCTCTTCTGTTCACTTTATTCCAGAACATACCATTGGTCCAAAAGACCTACTAATCTTTACTAGTGTGTGAGAGGCCATTCTGAGATACAAGCTTCATATCGTTAAAGAAAATTCCAGGTGTTATCTCATGTTATGCAATTACCTTAGCACAGGTTTAAAGAATTACACTTAAACCTTGGGACCATCTAGACCATAGCTCTAGCCAGAATTTAAGCTCCCTCTTTCCAACCCTTCATACATAAAGACACAGGCTTTGACCCAAGTCTATTTCCTTCAGTTTTAAGCAGAAGTTATACCACTAATGACCACCCGAACGGCCAACTTGGCTTATGTCTCCTAAATGTCAGCCTTTGGAAACCTTGACCAGTTTGTCCTAATCCCCTTTTAGCTGAGCCTCCGCATCAATACACAACTCTGTTATTCTGTGTGTGCTTTTCTTATCTGTTCTTTTTATAGTTTTCTCCATCCTTGATCTTTCCTAAGTCTATTAACTTACATCGTATTTTCTTAAGTTTCCCTCTGAACTGTTAAACTTTGTATTTCACAGACTTTTTAACTCAAGCCCCAATCTTAAACTACAGACTGTAAAATCCTTTGCTCTTGGAAAGATGTGTGAATTTTGTCAACTTCAAATGGTCCACTCTGAATCTTTCACTATGCGGTGCTGAAACTGGAAATAAATAAGTAAATAAATACATTATTTCTATCCAAATTCTCAATCATATTTGCTGCTTCCTGTTGAAATTTCCCAAATTCAGACATTTTTGAAACAGTGCAAAATAAATCCCATCTTTCCTTGATTGTCACCATAATCAAGTAGTGTCTAGTCTATCGCACTTTGGGGTGGTTAGGCAGCACAAACAAAGATCTTTAGCTTACAGTCTGTTTTAGATGGCAGTGATGAGGAGAAATGTGTAAAATGGCAATCTGTAGAGAAATGCGTAAAGTGAAAAGGATATCAAGAGTGAATTTTTTTAAAAAGCTAAAATCATTAATACTGTTGTGTTGATCTAATAAGCTCTCTATGAAAAGGAATATTTTATATATTTGAGGTGTTGAGGCGGAGTCTGCATTGATTACTGTACACTAAATTTTCAAAGTTAATTCTGGCAGTGTTTTAGTGTATTTGAAATTGATAAAAATTCTTTCATTAAAGCATAATGCAAGCTGACAACTGTGAGCACTACCTCACACTTAAGTAAAAACAAAGTCAGCTCTGCCTGGCTGGAGTAATACTTTGATTTGACACTTTCAAATACTTGGCTTAAAATGAACTAGTGTGCTGGCCAACAAAAAGCAAAACGGCATGGAAAGTGGTGGGGAGATGAAATTGGGTAAGAGCAAGACATATTCAGGTCAGCTGTTTTTATTTTATAGTCTATACTATAAAAGCAACAAACTGTAAAACTATACTAAACTGTTTACCACTGAATTCTACATAATTCTACATGTGTCATAATTTACCCTTTCCTCAAGAAAAACATGTCAGTTCTATATTTCACCTGAAGAACCTACAATGCCAATGTAACAGTAATCTATTTAGTGGATGTAATACATTTCACTATCCAGATTTCCATCATCTTCATAATATAATACTGATTTTGCTGCAATTATCTTAAAGTCTACACTTGATGTCTCCATTTTCTCAAATTGGGTTTGCTTCCTTTGGTAGGTGTGAGCTAGCTGGGGAGAGGCTTTACATTTCTCTAATCATCTCTCTCTCTCTCTCCACTTCTGCTTCCTTTGCTTTTTTGATCTATGCCACGCATTTCACATTCTGCACTTGGCATTCCCTTTTCCACAACCCACCATCCTCCTGTGGAAGGCATTTCCCCAATTATTTTGCTCCCATAAGAACCTCTGACTAGGGGCCAGCACAGTGGTAGAGCGCTTAAGTGTGCACGTTCTGCTTTGGTGGCCCAGGGTTCGCCGGTTCGGATCCCAGGTGTGGACATGGCACTGTGTGGCAAGCCCTGCTGTGGTAGGCGTCCCATATAGAAAGTAGAGGAAGATGGGCATGGATGTTAGCTCAGGGTCAGTCTTCTTCAGAAAAAAAGAGGAGGATTGGCAGCAGTTAGCTCAGGGCTAATCTTCCTCAAAAAGAAAAAAAGAAGAGACATACGAAGAATTTTCAAATTAGATATATTCTGATTTTGAAAGAGGGAAAAAAGTGGGTTCTAAGCTGCAGACTTGAGCTCTTGCAAGATTTCAGAACAGATTATGAAAAAACTTGTCAGCACTTAGAGATGGAAGAAATGAGAACTTTGAGCTAGTTTAGGTATGCCAAGGACAGGAATGCAAACTCCTTGTTTTCTTTTATGATACTGGGATAGGCTATAGAAGTTGCAACTAATGACTTCAGCAAAGCATTTGACAAACTAGTGACATTCTTATGAACAAGAGTTTTTTAAAATTTGTCCCATTAGGTCAATTCGGAGTTAGCTGACTCATTTTTCTCAGATATGATTAATAGAGTGAGGCCTCTGGGGCTTTTTTGGTGATTTGCATTCATTCAACGAATGTTTATTGAACGTTTTACCATGTGCCAGGAACTGCTGTAGGTAGTGGGGATCCAACAATGAATAAATCAAAGCCTTTGATCTCAAGGGACTTAGTCAAGGGAGATAGATAATAGACATGCAAACAAATATGAGTTACATCAGGTAAGGGAGAAAGAAGAAAAATCACCATATATCTAATTTGAAAATTCTTGATATGTCTCTTATTTAAATATTTACTCAAAGATTATTGACAGTGCACCCCAAATGTATAAATGACTCAAATCAGAGACATTAATCCCCTCAAAGTTACCATTCTTTCTTGTTTAAGGCTGCTTAAGCAGATTAAAGGGAAAAATAGAGTAACTGGCGGGGGGGCGGGGGGGGCGGTGTGTGTCTTTTAAAGGCTGGTCTGAGAGGCTGATAGGATCTGATGATAACAGAAGAGACCTGAAGGCAATGATGGAATGGACTGTGTAATTATCCAGGCAAGAATATTCCAGGTAGCAGGACAGCAAGCCTGTGGGCCCTGAGATGGAAGCATGCTTGGCCAAGAGCATGACAGGGAGAATAAAGGTCTCCCAAAGATGTCCATGTCCTATTTCCCAGAACCTATGAATTTTCTTTATTACATGGCCAAGGAACTTTGCAGACAGAATTAAAGTTTCAGCCCTTAAGATAAAGACATAATACTGGATTATCCAGGTGGGTCCCCTCTAATCACACAAATCCTTAAAGGCGAGAATTTTCTCTGGCTGCATCAAGAGAGATTCGGCAGAAGAGGGAAGCAGAGAGATGCTAATGTGAGAAGAATACTTCAGACACTTGCTGGCTCTGAGATGTAGGGTCTCCAAGGCAAGGACCTGAGAAAGGCTTCTGGGAGCTAAGGGCAGGCCATAGCCAACAGTCAACCAGGAAACAGGGACCTCAATCCTACAAACATAAGGCACAGGATTCTGCAAACCACCAGAGAAAACAGCTGAGCCAACCCAACTTCTAACCTACAGAACTGCAAGATAATAAATTTGTATTGTTTTAAGCTGCCAAATGTATAGCAATTTGTGGTCCTTTTTTATGGCAGCAATAGAAAACTAATACAAATCATGACACCGGATTGAAATGATGAGGTGAGTGTAATAGGAGATGAAACAAGAGAGGTAGGGAGGATGGACTGGAGGAAGAAGGTAAATGAGAGGGCAGCTCCTGTGGGGCCTCGTAGACCATTATAAGGCCTTTGTCTTTTACTGTGGGTGAAATGAGGGGCCAATGGGATTTAGGGGCAGGCATAACATAATCAGACTTACATTATAAAAGGACCACTCTGAACTACCTGTATAGAATCCACCTAGACAGATGTTGCAAATAGCTCACACAACAACGTAAACTAGAGAAATCACAAGGGAGATAAGAAGGTCAGATCCTGGATACATTAGATTGAACCATATAAAATTGCAATTTAAGTGGGTCAAAAAGAGTCAAAAATCAAAGGCTGAATCAAGAGGATTTGCTCATAGATGGTCTATGGTGTATTGGGGAGAGAGGAATCATTGCTGACTCCAGTATCATTGGCCTGAGCCAAGGGTCGAATAGTTGTACTGGGATAACAAATGATGCAGGAGGAGCAAGTTTAGCAGGGTCAAAGGACAGGAGCAAACAAGGGTTCACCTTGGGACACATTATATATGAAACGCCTATCAGACATCCAAGTGCAGATGCTCATTAAGCTGTTAAATACACAAGTCTGGAGTTCAGAGGATTGTCTGGAGCTGGAACTATAAATTAGGGAGTCCTCAATGGTGTTCAAAGCCATGAGATGATGAGTTCAAACACCGAGGAAATGAGTGTAAAGAGGGAAGAGTGGTGCCTCCTGGATTACCCCTTTTGAAAGTCTCTCCTAGATCGTATTTTTGATTTGTAAACACAAATATATGAAAAATACCACAAACCAAAATATCTCTTAAATATTTAGTTATGTATTTAATGAATTACCTGCCTTAAAAATAGCAAAACTGAATAAAATCCATACTATCAGAGAAAATCCAAAATAAAGAGCCATCCCTTAATTTTGTCTTCCAAATTAAACACAGACCCTATAGTTGAAAAAGCCCAGTGAAAGCTGCATAAGCTACACTCATACCAAAAGACTAGTGAATTATATTCCTCCAACAGCTATTGCTGTGAGACATTTTAACGTCCTAGAATGGTGCACATTTTTATATAACATTTATGCTGATCATCTGGTCAGGAGTATTGTTCTTTTATTTCTTTTGGTGCCTCAACACTATGAAAATTCAGTATTTACATGTCTGCAATTAAAAATAAAAGCAAAACAAAACAGAAAATTACCAACCCGACAACTTTGTTCTGTTCTCTGTTTCCTTCCACATACACTGCACTCATTGTGTTTCAGTTGTTGCTAATGATATGTCATAGCTAGTTTATTACTCTCACCAACTTTTGAAAAAAAAATGTATTTGTGAGCACTTTAGGCTAGTATAAACACACACACACATGATCTGTCATAAATCTTTCTCTCTGTGTCATAAATCTCTCCCTCTCTCTTTCTCACTCCCTGTCCAGAAGAGAAATAAACCATATATACATATATAAAACACTTTTTATACCACGAAAAGAGTAAAAGAGTTGTTGAAATCTTCCTGCAACATAGAGAAAAACCTGAGCTGCTGCAATTACCTCTCTAAAGCACTTTTATAGGCACAATTACAAAATACTTTTGCCAACCACATCACAAACGATTATTAATGTATTAACTTTAGTTCCACGTTTGGAGCTTCTCCTGGGCTGGGTGTGGGGTGGGAATGTGCACTTTATGGTAACATCTCATTCGACCATCTGCTGACAAAGCAGATTTTAAAGCTTATCCATAATCATCCTAATTAGGCCATCAAATGTCAAGATTTGCTGTGTGAATTTGATAATTCTAGCCATCTCTGTGGTGCAACTGACATTGTCCACATCAAAAGAGTGACCGCCTTGGAAGCAATTTTCTTATGCTTATGGCCTCTCCCCTGCCACCGGCCTATATTGAATAAGTAGTAAGGAAGGTTTGCAACACTACCCTCACAAGTCTGGAAGCTCAATCACATCCAAACCTTTTTATAGACTTACAATACTGTTGCCTTTATACCTTTTTGTGGCTCTTAATTTATAATACAACCTGTAATATGTAAAGTAGACTGTGCACATATCTCTGTCTTCTACTAGATTGTTAGCAATTTATTTGTTCATCTTTGGTCCTCTCTAAGGGACACACTGTCCCTCGTACTCTAGCACAAATATTTGACATGATTATGCAAAGGCGGCCCCTGAAAACCAACATTCAATCCATCCCTCACCCATCCTGCAACCATACAACTGACTGAAAAGAGCAAAGAAAAGTAAAAACAAGGGGACAGCATGCTGCATGTTGTTCACTAAGGGATTTATTTATTTATTTATTTGCAGGGGAAGATTTGCCCTAAGCTAACATCTGTTGCCAATCTTCCTCCTTTTTTATCCCCCTGCGAAGCCCCAGTACATAGCTGTGTATAGTTGTAAGTTCTTCTGATTTTCTATGTGAGCTGCCGCCGCAGCATGGCTACTGACAGACGAATGGTGTGGTTCCGCACTTGGGAACCAAACCCAGGCTGCCAAAGCAGAGCAGGCCAAAATTAACCGCTAGGCCATCAGGGCTGGCTCAAGGGATTTAGATTTGTAAATCTATTGATTACCGTGTATTTGATAAAATACTATTGGATGAAGGTTGTTGTGATGGTTAATTTTATGTGTCAACTTGGCTAGGCCGTGGTGCCCAGCTGTGTGGCCAAACACCAGATGTTGCTGTGACGCGCATCCTGTAGATGTGATTAATATGTATAATCAGGGCACTTTAAGTAATGAGAGTACCCTCACTAATATGGATGAGCCTCCATCAGATGAAGGCCTTAACAGCAAAAACCGAGGTTTCCCACAGTAGAATGAATACCACCTCCTCAAGACTGTACCAGAACAAGACTGCAACTTCAACTCTCGCCTGAATTTCCAGCCCGCCCTAGAGATTTCGGACATGCCAGCTCCCACAATTGGATGAGCCACTTCCTTAAAATAAATCTTTCTCTCCATAGACGCATCCTATTGGTTCTGTTTCTCTGTGGAACCCTGACTAACAGTTGTATTTCAAAGCAGCTCCTTCCTTATAATATTCCTGAAACTTTTGCTAATTGAATATACCTGTACTCTTAATTTTGTTACAAGAAATAGGGGTAGGAGTTTGTATACTGCTTACTAATAGAAGTCAGTTTCTCTGCCGGTATGGAGAAAAGAATATTGTCAAAGAAACTCGACAACAATGGCACCTGTCCTGCCAAGCAGGGCAATTTAATACCAAGGGTTTCCAATATGAAGCTCTACTTGAGCCCGGAGTGGGCAGCTCACCTAAGGATTACAGCCTACACATTTTCCTAACGTACTTCACACAAACTAACAAGTCCCAACCAATTACCAGCAAAGAATCTGAGAAGCTAGATAAAAAAATTTCCTTTTGAAAAAGATGGAGCATGTTTGGGGCAAGGAGGAGGGTTTTACCAGCTAAAGCAACTCAAAATAGGAGGTTGGTGTGTCCAGTTTCCATTGCCTCATTCATCAAGAGAGTTTGTGTTTTGACTTTGGGAAGTCAGTTTTACTGCATGATGTAATGGAGAAAATAATGAAGATTATAAATTTTCTTTATGCCCATGTTTTTTTAACGACTGCTCGTTTATGGATATTTAAGAAGTTGAAGCAAAGAAACTATATTTAGTTTATTTTAATTTGGCCAAATGGTTAAGTCCTGGAAAATTTTGAAGAAATATACTGAAGTGTTTTTAGAATTAAAAAGTCTTAAAAAATAAAATAAAATAATAAAATAAAATAAAAATAAAAAGTCTTAGATCCCACTTGCTAGACCTCCCATGGGCCCTAAAGGCTGCACACTTTTCCCTGATGTTACATAACAGAACTCTGTACATCCACCATAAAAGTGATGGCTTTGTATTCAGATTCAAACTTGACATGTGGGCTGAGAAGATGGTACCTGAGACATTCCATTTTCAATGCTGAACTTCCCTAAGCTTAAAGGAATAACAGATTTTAAAGAGTTACACAGTTATTTAGTGCAAAATAAGTCCCGCTTTTGAAAGCTATTCACAGATTTTGGTGATTGCCTGTGAGTCGTGTTCTGTGTGATTTCTGGATACAAGCACAAGATGCGTGTGATTATAAAGCCCCTGCCCGGTTAAGGTGACTCATTTTCAAAAGAAACCACTGTGCTAAAAGCAAACGACACCTATTAACACACAAACTTAGTGAACATTCAGAGTTCACTGTGAAAAGAAATCAGCTGTGAAAGGAAAAATACATATTAATGCATAATTGTCTCTATCAACTCTGCTTCACTCTTCCAGCCTCCTAAAGAAGAGGGTGCTACCTTGCTAAACCAGTTCTTGTGGGCTTTTGTGATTCTGACTCAGGAGGAAAGAGAGCTGGGGGAAAAATTGGAAACACACAGCCAGGGCTGGAGAAGACTAGGGCAAGTTTTAAAATGATAGAGGCACACAAGCAGCTATCTTGTGTGAGAACAGTGGATGAGAAAGAAAAGACAAGTGCTTAAGATATGTTGTTTGTTATTTATCTGCTTCACAGGGTTCAGGCTATGAGAATTTTTTAAAGTTATTTTGAAATTAGGTTTCAGGTACATGCCTGTGTGTGTTCAATACAGTACTACTTTAAGACTGGACCACGTGGATCACAGATTCATAAACATTACACAAAATACCAATCTTGAGCTATGGAAGTTTCTGAACACAATTCGAGTAACATTTGTGGCTACATAGCTATCTTATGAAATTGCAGAGATAAAAACCTTCACCAGTAAAACAACCTCAATCAGATTGTTGAGTTTAGAATGAAAACATCCTCACATCTCCTAGAACAGTCCAGGGTTAAATATCCATATCCTCTTTAAATTGACCAGTACATAACCCTAGATAGAAGAGTGTAATTTTTTTTACAAATAAAGTTTATTGTACTGGTTTTGGGATTGCATACTAATTACTGCTAAAAAAATTATCCTTTTGAATGCTAATAGGCTATAATCACTAACATCAGTAATAAAAATTCAAAATATTCATAAAACTGGGCTGAAAACCTGCACCCAGGCCCAGTGGGCCGTGAGGAATCTGGTCAATCTGTAACTTCTGTAACTTGAACAATCAGTTCTTGAGTAATTTACAACGTGTTTTAGTCAGAAAGAATGAAAACTCTCTCCTCTAATAATTTTAAAAAAGTAGAAATATCTTGCATTTTTCTGGCCTGTTTGATGTATTAAACTGCTTTCACAAAACTAATACCATGGTACCAATGCAACACAAAAGGCTGGAAAAGATGTTGCTCCTTTCCTTCAGAAAGTTAATGCACCTTTTCCACATTGGTATTTGCTCAAAGATTAAGCTTTGCATCTTCACTAGAAGCGTCTCCGAAATAGAAAGCCCGGACTCGCAAGGTTTCATTCATTCGGCCAACATCCCTGGAGCCCCTCCTTTGTGCAAGCCACTGTGCTCAGGGCCAGGCTGGGACACCTCGGTCAACAGGAGGCAATCCCCGCTCTGAGGGAGCCACCGGCCCCGCCAGGGAAGGGACCAAGGAGGAGTTCAAAACAACCTAAAATTTAACAGGGCGGCTGCACAGTTGACGCGGCTGCAGTTACTACAGCAAGAAGGACGCGGATCAGTCCATACACGCCAAGTCTCCCTTCCGTCCGGTCCGTGTCGCCCCGAAGCCCTGGGTCTAGAGAACCAGAGCTCCACACAGCTGGGTCTAGAACTCGCCCTCAGGGCCCGAGGGTGTCACGGAACAGAGCAGCCGGGAGAGATCAGAAGGAAAAGCAGAGGCCCAGGCAGCCGAGGGGACGCGGCCAGCGCGACCCCCGAATGAGCCACAGCAGCTGGAGCGCGCACCAGGAGCCAGCTCAGCCCTCCGCACGGGTCTTTCCGGGGAAGGGCGGCCCTCGGCGCCGTGGGCGTCACTGTCGGACTAGGGGGTCTGCGACCGGCGCGGGGCGGGGCGGAGGATGCTGCTCGCCCGGCGCGGCGCGGGTCTCGGGGGCGGGCTCTCGGCGAAGCCCCGCCCACGGCTCCTCCCCCCAGGCGCGCGAGCCGGTCCCGCGCGGCGCCAACCCTTTCCCGGGTCATCGCCCCTCCCCTCTTCCGGGCCGCGAGCCCCCCGCGCGCCGCCTCAAGGCCGCCTTCGCTCGCGCGCGCCCGCCCGCCCGCCCTCTCAGCGCGCGCTCAGCCGTCCGACGACGCGGGAGCCGCACGCGCCGGACGAGACTCGCCGCGTTCCCTGCCGCCCAGTGCCGGCCCGCTGAGGCGGCGCCCTCGGTTCCCGCCTCGGAGACGGTCGGGGCCGCCCGATCTGCAGCCCCCGAGCGGCGGCGGCGGCTGTGGTGAGGAGAGCGGGCGGGGGTAGGCGGACATGGCGGGGCTGAGGGCAGCGGCGGGAGGGGGTCCGGCGGCCCTGCGGCCACGTCGAGGGCTCGCGGGCGGGCGGCGCGCGGGGCCCGGGGAGCAGTGCGGATCGAGCCGGCTGCCTGGGCTCCGGCTCGGCGCGCAGGGAGGTAGGGGGTCGGGGGCGGCCGGCGAGGGCTGCCGCGCGACCCCCGGCGGGAGCGGGACGGGGCGCCGCCGCCTCGAGGCTCCTGCCACGTTTCCGCGGCGCGTTACCTTCAGTCCCGGGGTGGGCGGCGGCCCGGCGGCGGCCGAGCGATTTGTGGAGCCGGGAGCAGCTCGCTGCCCGAGGGGAGTCCGCAGCCTCGAACCGGGGCCCCCGGCGCCTGCGCGGGGGCGGCGGCCGCGGGGCGGCCGGGAAGGCGCCCCCAGCGCGGCGGCGGGGAGGAGGGGCTGGGCTCGGCCCTCCCCTGCCGCGGGGAAGCCCGCGGTTTCCGAAGTTGGACGCGCTTCCCGGCGGTTCCTTCCAGAGGGGGGAGATGTTTGGTGCCCATCGAGCGCCCTCCGAACCCCAGCGGGAGTGCTTAGCAGCGGGTTTGGTGGCTTCAGAAGTCCGGCTCCCGGGCCGCCCCGGTAGCGCCCCCTCCCACAGCCTCGTCCCGCTTTGTCCCGCCGCCGGGATCCCCGCGCCCTCAACCTTGGGACCGTACAGCAGGAGAAATACTTGTTTCTAGAAACGATCGCGATCAGTTTTTCGTGACAAGGCAGGGAAAAGTACAAAGTGAGCAACTCCTGGAAGGCAGGGCTTGGTTCTCTGGGTTTATGCCCGCCGCCGCCGGGAGCGGAGGAGCCCGTGGAACAAAGTAGAACTTAAGGAGCTGCCGCCGCGGTGACGACGTCCCACGATGACGTCACCGTGCGATGTTTAAAATGGGAGCTTTTCGCTCCAAGCGTGGGTGGAGGGATCGCGGCCACTCACTCTAGGCGCCGAAGGTCCTAGTGGCCCTGCTTGTTTCTGTTTCTCCCTTCCTGACTTTAGAGCTCTCCCTCTTCCACCTTTTGGTACTCCTAGAATACTGACTGGTGGGGGCGGGTTCGTTTTTCAGCTATTCAGGCGTCATTCCTGCATACAAACAAACGAAAAGTAATTGCGTATGACTCATCTGTGTTACAACCAAAAGCAACCACTAAGTGGTTCTTTCCTTCCTTTCTTCCTTTTGTTTTTTGATAAGAAACAGAGCGGGGGAAAAGGCAAACCAAACCCAAAACTCAGATCTGTAGATCCTAGTTGGCAAATTTAATGAATGAGAATGATCTAGTTAAGGATTCAGGACGTTTCTTTAGTGTGGTTCCTTCTTTTCTTTGGTGGGGTGGAGGTTGATGTAGTTTCATCAGCAACTTTCATGCCAAACCATATATTAAATTGCAGTGGGTTTTCTTTTGCGTCATAACTTAGAACGTAGTGGAATATGAATGTAGCTTCATAAAGTGGAAAGGGCTCACGGTTTTTCAGGAGGAAGCTGCAGAGCGGTTGTGGAGATCTGGGGCTGCCCAGTCCGTGGTGCCTGGGAGCTGGCTGTAGAAGGTGGATTTGGCATTCTAGGGTTCCAGGATGAAGCTTTGGGTGTCTTCCCATCCAGGCTCAGGGTAGCTGTGGCTGCCAGCACACCTCTCAGATAACTAAGTGGAATTTGTTTCACAGTGAGATGCCTTGTTTGAATTTGCACCGGGAGTAAAAGAATCGTATTATGAAGAGAGACTTTCAGAGCAGGTTTGAGGAAAGAAAAATGAAGTTAACCAAATCAGCTTTATTTTTTGAATGTGTGAGAAAACAAACTATCAGATAGGTTAGTCCATTTTTATACTGAACATAGCAGAGGCTGTGTGTCTTTAATTGGCTCCAAAAAAGGTGATGTTGCTTAGTAAATGCAGCATGTGAATAACTCCAAGTTACTTACAGCAGCCAAGTGAATGAGCTCATCCAGTAAAGACGGAATATACATTGAAACAATCCCAGGACAAGATTTTGCCTTTATGGATTAATCAATGATAAATGAGATCTGCCATTTAAAAAGAGTTCTTCTTGAGGCAATTCCAGAATGCAGCTAAATCTCTGATTATTTCTTTTAGTTTGATTTTCTGTGGATGACCCTGAATTTCCACTCTTTTAAATATTGTTTGATAGAGCCACTGTTTTTTGCCATATCTTTTAGGTAAATGTATCTCTGTTCCTGAAAGAATGCTTACAGACACTTAATGCTGTATTTTTTCTTCATGTATAGCAGCTTTGTTAAAATATAATTCACATACTCTGCAATTCACACATTTAAAATGTACAGTTCACTGGTTTAAGTGTATTCATAGAGTTGTATAACCATCACCATGGTCAATTTGGGGATGTTTTCATCACACAAAAAGGAAACCCTATACTCATTGACATCACTCCTCCTTTCTCCCCGTTCCTCCTAGACCACTAATCTACTTTTTGTCTATATAGATTTGCCTCTTTGGACGTGTCATATAAATGGAATCATACGGTATTTGGTCTTTTGTGACTAATTCTTTTCCCTGGCATAATATATTGAAGGGTCACCCATGTTGTAGTGTTTATCAATACTTCATTCCTTTTTGTTGCTGAATAATATTCCACTGCACGTACAAGTTTCCCCCGCTATCCAAAAGTAGTGTTCTTGTGAAACCTTTTGGAAGCCAAAATGGCATAAAGTGAAAAAGCAATTACCATTAATTTATGTGGGAATAATTTTCGAGCATCTCAGACCTAAAAATAACCTACCAAATCATACCAAATAACACATAAAATCTAAGAGAGCACTAACATAGTAAAAGGAGGAATTATATGATAAATACACAGCCTTCATAAAGTAGAAATAATGTAAGTACATTGGAGGGCTGAGGGTGGTGGTGGTGGTGTGTTAGGCTGAGTCATTTGGTTGTGGTGGTGGGAAGTAGAGGAGATGGGTGTAGGAGAGAGAAAAAGAGGGTTGTGTATTAACCTCTCTTGGTCAACTGAATCTATCAGGGCAGGCAGGCCACTAACATCTACCACCTTCTGTGTCTGCCTGTCTCGATGTCGAAGGTTGAGAAGGTCGAAGTTTGTTGTTTGCTGTGGCTGATGTGAAAGGCTTGAAATACGACTGTGTGCATGACCGCTTAGCCTCTGTAGTGACTTGCAGTAAAACAAACGCTGAACACCATTTTTGGTTTTTGCCTTTTTTTCCTAAAAGTGAAAATACACCTTAGACTTCTTTTGGTTAGCAAAGCCAGGTACTATTTTAGGTTTTCTGTAAAAGTGAAGTGGCATAAAGCCAACCTTCGGATAGTGGGGGAAACCTGTATATTACTACACTTTATGGTCCACTCATCAGTTGATAGATGTTTGGGTTCTTTCCAGTTTGGGGCTATTATGAATAATGCTGCTATGGACCTTTGTGTACAAGTGTTTGTGTGGACATATATTTTCATTCTCTCGGGTAAATAGGAGTAGAAATGCTGGGTCGTATGATAACTATGTCTCACTTTTTTAGGAACTGCCAAAATATTTTCTATAATGGCTCTACAATACTGTGTTTTAAGGTGGACTTTTTTATGTTTTAAAGTTCAAATTATTTTACAGAATTTTAAACTTAAATTATTGTAGTTAAATATTGACACATTTAGTAAAACCTTTATACTAGTGTCATTGTAGTGCTTCTCTTTGAGTAATATCTCTAATTTTATTTTAGCCAGCAGCAACAATTTGGTGTGCTCTCTTGACTGAACTTCTTCACAAAGCTGAGTGTTTAAGATTCCTAAATGTACTTTATAATAAGGTCTTTATGGCATAAATTAATGCTTGTTTGTTCCCTACTCCAGATATGAGCCAGTGAAACACAAGATAAAATTGGAAGGAGGAAGGAGAACTCTAAAGGAGAGATGTTTTGCAGAGCTTTATTGTCCAGTTTTTATATTTTGTTTTTTTGAGAAAGACTCTCTTGTTTTTGCAGGGAACGATGAAGAACGAAATTGCTGCTGTTGTCTTCTTTTTCACAAGGCTAGTTCGAAAACATGATAAGTTGAAAAAAGAGGCAGTTGAGAGGTTTGCTGAGAAATTGACTCTAATACTTCAAGAAAAATACAAAAATCACTGGTATCCAGAAAAGCCATCAAAAGGACAGGCCTACAGGTAAAGGATTAGATTGGACAGCTGGAGTGGACTAAGTGAAAAGGCTGGTCAACTCCTGAAATGAGTGCAAGGCCAGAGGACTGAAGTGTGCCCAGTCCCTGCCTATCACCGTTTATCTGCACAATACAGAACTTTCTGGAGTGTCCCAGTATTTTTTCCTTAGTCATTTTAGACTACAAGTATTTGTTGTTGGAGTCCCACTTTGTGGACTTGGGAGGCCAATACTGTAGGCTTCTAGGAGTTAGTTGTCTTGTAATGATAGTTTGGCTCCTGACTTGAGTGCATTTCTCCATGTATCACTGGTACTTGGGGGTTTTCACAATTCTTGAGGACCTCTAAAACTATTGCCCGTAAGTGGGCATGGTAGGAGTTGACTTGTATCTAAAAGTAAATTACATGTTACATATTTTTTGAAAAAATAAAAGTTTTATAGCAAACAGGAACTAAGATTATTAGACACCCAGTATGTTCTTGACACAGGAATAATTTCATTTGTACTGTGTATAATTCTTTATGGTAAAAGCCAGTATAATTATTCTATCAGTGAAGATAAGTTACCTGTGATCCACAACTGGTAAATATTAGCTCTGGAATTTGAAGTCAGGTCTAACTGACCTTAAATTCTTAGGGGCTTTCTATATACCACAGTGCAACAACTGCCTTGGCTCTGAGAGGGAAAGTAATTCTCCGTTGCAGCTGTTTTCTGCACTCTGGTTTATAAGTTACATTTACAGCTTAAAGAAGAACAGGCTCCTGTAGAACATGTCCTGGCATGCTCACTCCCTAGTATTTATATGACCACTTGGGAACCTGGGTTGAGAATGTTCTGCTAAACTCATCTGTCAAACCCTGCCCATTTGTGGATTTAGCCACAAAAAATAAAAGTGGAATAGTTGTGGCTATCAGACTACAGAAATTCTTTTATTTATGCATATTGCTGCCTGCAATGTGTCCTCCACAAAACAGCACTTATGTGCTTTGATGTAAAAGGACTTCCTTTCCGGCACTGAGCTCTGGCAAGGGCAAGACTATTCAAGGAGTCTACAAGGGAGGTGAAAATATGATTTGTTTATTTCTCATTTGCTAAAAGCCAGGTGAGCATGTGTGGGTATTAAAAAGAAAAGAATCAAAGTGATTGATGTGTTTTCTCCTTCATTTTTATCCAAAGAGGTTCCCTAGTTAATTGGAAAATGTGGTGAATTAAAGTAGAAATGTAGATGTTCTGTACAAAGCAGACTCAAGTTACTATTTTTTATCTTCTTATTTGACTTTTTAAATTTTTTCTTGTATGTCTTCATTTCTGATGGAGTGAACAGCTTTTGTGAGTTAGCGCTCTTGAGGCCTTTTACACTGATGTAATTGACATTGGACAAAGGCTTTTGGAAGTGCCAAGCTACTGTACTATTACTGAAAAAGGAGACACTGTCAAGTAAATACTTAAAGGTCAGACAGTGTACAATTTCATTTCCATTAATTCTAAAAACTTGAGGAACAAAAGTTAGCCAAACAGGATTAAATTGGCATGTGATCAGAAGTATCATTATTGAGTCATTTTGAAGCTGTCTTTGAAGTAGAAAACTATTAGACTTAATGGTGGGTTGTTACTATTGTAAAAATGAAGAGAATATAGGATTAATCAGAGTTAGTAGAATATTAATTCCAAAGGTTAGGTTGGAAGTGTTCTTTTTCTTCTGAAGTGTTTATAAATTAAAATTATTTCTCTGCAGTATATACAAATAAGATGCCTATGGAGGGCAATTTGGCACTATTATGGGAATCTGTAAAAATATTCATACTTTGAATAGTAAGTCTTCTAAAAATCTATTCTAGAAACATAATCAAATACAGACAAATATGTATGCATATGGATGTTTCTTGCACTGTATAATTGTAAAACATTGGAAAGAACCAAATTGTCAACATTAAGTAAATGATAGATTATTTTTATGCAACTCTTAAAATGTTGTTTTTGAAGGGTTGTTAATGGATAAGTAGTCACAATATGTAGAGTGAAAAAGCGGCATAAAAATACACAAATTTTGTTGAATCAGTCTCTATTTAAGCATCTATATCTACATATACATTTTTTAAGCTTAGAGCCTATATCCCACTCATTGTAGATAATCAAAACATACATGTAAGATCTATCTCCTTACCCTTAACTGCTTTTGATCCTGGGGCACGTGGGACTTTTCAGTCAACCTACACAACATTAGAATCTGTAATACAGGACTTTTTTTTTTTATTTTGAGGAAGGTTAGCCCTGAGCTAACTGCTGCCAATCCTCCTCTTTTTTCTGAGGAAGACTGGCCCTGAGCTAACATCCATGCCCATGTTCCTCTGCTTATAAGTGGGACGCCTACCAGAGTATGGCGTGCCAAGCGGTGCCATGTCCACACCAGGGATCCGAAGCGGTGAACGCCGGGCCGCCGAAGTGGAAGGTACGCAGTTAACCACTGCGCCACTGGGCCGGCCCCTAGGACTATCTTATTGAAAGGAACAAACAGCATCTTACATGCTATAAAATAACTTTTTCACTCTGAATTTGCTGAATTGTTAATGATGATGTTAAGATAGGTACAGGCAGAATCGGGTATTGTTTAATAAAATGTACTTTGGGGGCCGGCCCTGTGGTGTAGCCGTTAAGTTAGTGCGCTCCACTTTGGAGGCCTGGAGTTGCCGGTTGGCATCCCGGGCATGGACCTATGCAATGCTTAGCAAGCCATGCTGTGGCAGGTGTCCCACATATAAAATAGAGGAAGGTAGGTGGGGACGTTAGCTCAGGGCTAATCTGCCTCAAAAAAATAAATGAAATTTGGAGTCTGGTCTGGATTTGAACCCTGGGGATTTACCACTTTCTAGCTCTGTGATGTTGGGCAAGTTACTCAGATTTTCTCTGCCTCCTTTCTTTCTTAAAGTGGGGAAAGTAGTATTTAACTTACAAGATAATTGTGAAAATTAAAAGAGTTAATACATGCAAAGCATTTAGGTAACTGTCCGTTGCAGAGTAAAAATTGAAAAAGAGTTATTTAAAAACATGTATTAGGTGTCACCTAAATAGAACTTTTTCCCGTTTTGAATGAAAATTGAAATCAACTAATAAAATAATTTAAGTTTAAAAAACTTTAACACATTATTCTATTGATGTCATTGTATTTAATGGTATAATTACTATTTGTCAGTTAACTTGTATTTTCCATACTTTAGAGCTTTGGCTCTAAGGAAGAAGTGAAATGACTTAATTTAAATTCATCCAATAAATAAGCACTAGGACTGGTACTCAAACCTGAGTTCTCTTGATTGATTTCTTAGTTGTAGGCGGTAAATTCTTTAATTGTAGCTACCATTTCTCTGAGTGAGCAGAATGCTTATTTTAACGTGTATTTTTATATTCATACTAGGAGACATTTTTGAGCATTCTGTTACGTAGATGTATTTCTTAGGTTAAAAAAATGGAGGAGAGGATCTATTGGTTCACAGATTGTTTTCACTTATTTTCACAACTATTTAAAAAGAAAACCATTGGGTAACAGAAGTTCAATAAGGTAGTAACACTTCTGGATTATATTTTAATCTTAAGTATGTGATATGAATGGTTTTATGACCTTGACTAATTTCTGTATTTATAGAACAATTATAAGTAAGGCAAAAGACACCCTGCTTAAGGTTTATTTTATTATCTGGGATGTATAAGTAAGGTAATGACAGATCAAAACTTGTCACAAGAATCTTCTAGTATTATTTGAAACTTTAGTTGAGGCCTTTTGTTAGTTGAAGATTTTATCATATAGGAACTTGGCCTATTAGAACTCTTACCTTCAGAGCCTTTAGTAATTTCACGCAACTTTCATACTCCTTGCTCGTTTTATGTACATGTGAGGGTGAGTAGTTTCTGGGTAAAATGAGGTAGAGGCAGTTCTCATGATTTCCTTCTGCTCACACAGATGCCCTCGTCTTTCCACCAGACTGAGTAGTCTTGTTGATGCTGCCTCTTTGCCTTTAGTTTACATTAATTATCATTTCTTATCTATTTAGGATACATTTATTATCTGTTCAGGATAGATGTGCTTCTGGGTTCTTGGCCAGGTTATTTTTTTAATTAACATTGGCAAATACATGTAATGAAGTTTTTGACTGAGTCAATTAAAATTATTAACATTACTCCACTTTGTTATAGATGCATTCGTGTTAATAAATTTCAAAGAGTCGATCCTGATGTCCTGAAGGCTTGTGAGAACAGCTGCATCTTGTACAGCGACCTGGGCTTGCCAAAGGAGCTCACTCTGTGGGTGGATCCGTGTGAGGTGTGCTGTCGGTGAGTTCTTGAGTTTAGCGGCTGAACTGATTACCATGCTGGAACTGATCTTAGGAGATTCTCTCAGGTACTTCCTGCCTGTGTATCCTTATGGCCAGGAGCTGGTTGACTTTCTCAGATGTGAATTTTGTAAAATGCTCTTCTGGAGGTGATAGTGAAGGACTAGTTACATTCTTCTTTTCCTTCTAAAGAAACTCAAAAACTGATTGTGAAGGGTTTTTCCAGAGTTTTGCCAAGAAGTTTATTGTAGACCAAGAAGTAGAGTGTAGACGCATAGATTCCTGTAGGTCAATTATTGTCTTCTTTCATTGGCGGTGCACTTGTCATTCCCCTCTGCAAATGAGGAAATAAACTAATCCCAAACAATTCTGGATAATAACTTTTGTTTGGTTTCTATTGCTGTTTGTTTCTGCTCTTGCCTCCATCCCCCTTTTTGGTTTTTAAGAGACTGAGTGATATTTTCATGGTTTTGTTTTCATAGTGGAAATTATTTCTCATCTCCTAATGAGCAGCTTTGTAAAAAGCGAGGGTTGCATATGGTGCCCATTGAACTCCATTCATTCTGAAAAACATTCATTGTGGACCAGGCCTCTTAGGTGTGAGGTTTTAAAAAATGAAAGCAACATTCTGCTTTTGGATAGTTCAAAGTGTAATAAGGGAGAAGAAGGAATAAGCAGATTACAACAGAGTGTGATTTGTGCTATAATAGAACTATGTACAAAATGCAGTGGCTGGTGGCACAAAGGAGAGAGTTACTGCCTCTGCCAGGAGTCAGGAAAGACTTACTAAGTGATACTTGAGCTGATGGGGAAGGATGAGTTGCACTTAACTAGACGACAAGGCGGGAAGGACATCTTCAGGCAGGAGGAACAGGATGAACAGATGCATGAAACCCCTTGTGGGTGATTTCCTACAGCTCTTCCTTTAAGATCTTTCTGTGTGGTATTGAGGTACAATTCCCCTGTTGACTGTAGCATAAGTGCTTTTTGATGCAACCCTAGTACGTCCAAAGGTGGTCATAGCCTTTGACCTGATCTCCAACAATGAAGTTGGATGTGAAGACATGTCATGCCCAAAATACGTTGTTATTCACCCACTGAATTTTTCTGGACCACCCTGGAGCTGCTTGGTATAAGCTGTTGGTGTAAGCTTATTGCTTTGGGAAACCGGGTGTAGGCAGTAGATTCTCCAACACTTCTTTCTCAGTTAGAAAAAGGAAGAGCAAGACATCCAGATTTTGATCAAAGAAGGTCAAACACTTTTAGATTCTGAGACTAACTGAGGACTCACCTTAGGCCGGGGTTAGACTTTGTAGATGTCAGCCGGTGAACCCCTGCAGAAGACCTCAGTATGCAAGAAATAGCTATCACAAAGTTACCATATTGAATTGCTTATTTTTTTTATTAGGCCTATTCTTAGATCTTATTTAACACACAGTTCTTTAAGTTGTGTAGTTTTTCTACCCATAAAAAATTCTAAGCAGCAGTTGAAAGGGAGTTGTTCATAATAGTCATGATGCTACCAAAAAAAATATCATATAGCCTGACATAAAGGCAGGAGCAAAAAAGGGTTGGCACAAATGTATTATCACACAGTCAAATAATGAATATTCAATACAGTGATCTTAAATCATTAGGAAAAAATTTCTATGTCCAAGGATGTTTAAGAAGTCAGGTAATTGTATAAACATTTTGGACATATTTATTTGAAATGCTTAAACTAAATCTCGGTACCTGAAAATAAAGCATTAGTTATGTGGACATTCTACTTAAGTGGATGCTGCATTACTTGATAATGCCAGATAATGAAAAATTATTGTGCTTTTACCTTGTTAATATAAGAAAATGTTTGCATTCAGTAGCCTTCTAATTGTTTTATATATGATTAAAATTTTGGCAAAATTTGGCTTTGATGTGATATTTTTTCACAGCTAATAGAAATCTTCAGAATGTGGGGTGTTCATTCAGTGATAACCCCACAAAGAAAGACATGTTAAGCAATCGAATGAAGGTGATTGCTATAAGTTAATATAGGAGATTGAGATACTGATTAGTACTTTTGGACCAAAACTGGAAAGATAAATATTCTGAAAATTAAAACAAAGCTGATCTAGTAGTTACATAATTGAATAAATGAGTCATTAAAAATAATAACTCATTGGTATACTAGAGACTAAGGTTATGGAAAAAAAACTGAAATGCACTCAAAGAACATTCTTCATAGTCTGAGTTATTTCATCAGGATAAAATATTGGAAGGATGCAGAATGTTATATAGTTAGAAAGGTTATCTCTTAGTGAAATATTTAAGAGGATACAGAACAGATAACAGATCTTTCCTATAAGGAAAAAGCCTGAGAAAGCTGGCAGCGCTTTATTTTCTACTCAACATATTCAACACCTTTTTTTTCTTCTTGTAATTTCTATCTATAATTCTTTTCCTGATTAAAGAGTAGATGTAAATACTATTGATTTGTTTTGAATTAACTAAATTGGCCTTAACGTTTTAGCTGTGTGTCATTGAAAATATGGAAAGTTTAAAAGTTGACCATTACTAATTCTGAGGAATTAATTACATTCTGATGTTACAGTAATAGAGTAAACAATTTCACTTATCATGAACAGAACCCTCATATCAAAATACTACAAAGGGAATGATGTTGAACTTTCGTGTCAAAGAAAGATATCTGAGTTAATAAAGCTGATCCTTCAATCATTAGATGTCTGCCCTTGATTAGGTTTCTGTTTCTAGAAAGGCAGGGATTTTTCTCAAATTTCCTGCCTTTCTGTTTTGCTTGGCTTTTGACTCCAAGAATGGGCAAAACTGAAGGGAGGCCTAAGCCCATTATTAATATTGCTTGCATTGACATATGAGTTAACCTTTGTTTGTATCAAAATTGTTGAGTCTTTAAACCCTGGAGAGGACAGAGGGGTAAATTTCCATTGCTAAAACCCTATGCAAAGTAAACTTTAAATTATAGTACGTGAATTCTGTGCTGTGAGGAACTCACCCAACTGTTCAGACATCTTATACTAAGAAGAATCACCGGCTGAAGACCAACCAGTATCCAGCTGGCTCCATCGTCCCCACCCAGCAGATAGAAAACCGAGGCCTGAAGAAATTAAATGACTGGCCCCTGGTCAGAGCTAGTGACGAGTGGTCTTTCTGCCATCAGGTAGCAACTCCTTTTATGAGTAAACTGAAAAAGAATAGGAAAGGGAGTTAGGCACTGTATTTAGGTAGCATTTATGGCCCCATTCAGCCTATGAGAATGGAAGACAGCACAGCTATATAAAGAAATAGAGCTCATCTGTGAGACTGCTTGCTCTCCATATAAACTGTCAAAGGCTTTATTGCATTTAGGCCTTTTACTTTATTGTAGATATCTTCCTGATTCAGAAGTAATCTGAGACAAGTTATCTTGAAATGAAGTTAACTGACATCATTGTCAATTATAGTTAACCCTACTTTTCTATTGAAGTTGTTTTTATGTTTTTTAAGCTTAAAATCTTTGTCTAACTTTAATTACATGTTGTGTAAGAACTGCTTAACGACTCATTTCCTTTGTCCTAACGCTTACTAGAAATTGTTTCATAGTGTTGTATGTTGTGCAATCTATTTAAGTAGATTTGTGGGTTTCTCCTTTTCATTAAGCTATTTTCCCTCATTGCAAAATTTATTTGCCTTTTTTGTAGTAACCAACAGCCAAAGTTACATATTCTGACACTTAGTTCTTAGTCAAGGCTTTAAAAATGTCTTGAAAGGATAAAAAGGCTTGTTCATTTTGCTTTTTTAAAGAAATTAACATGAGAGGTGATAAGTTATCCTAGGAATCTCTGTGAGGTAAGCAGTATAATTCAAGCAAATCCTTATTTTCCTCAACAGTAGTTTTTTTTTCCTTTAACTTCAACAGTTGCCTCAATTCTCCTTTTTGTCAGGGTAGTTATAGGAAACACAGCCCCCTTTTAAATTTAATCGTGGTAAAAGTAAATCTCATAGGAAAGATCTAGTTGATTTGTGACTTGAATACCAGAATCTGTATTACAAGGTTCAGTTAAAAATACCTTAGAAAATTTTACTGCATGGCCAGTTTCATTGGTACATAAAAAAATGTAATTAAAGCAGTGAATTTCTCTTTGATGTTTTAAACAACTATTTTTGTTAGGAGGCAGTAGAAAAGAAAATTGAGAAAAAGAATAGGGTCAGTTTTATTTGTACTTAAGTAGACCAGAAGTAGAAAACTGTGGCCTGCCTGTTAGCATGGAGCTGGCTTAGAATACTGTATATGTAGGGTCAAGTTCTGGGAGAGTTCCTTCTTTGTCTTGGCCTGATGGCATGTCTAGACCTGTTTAATTGTTTTTATGGACATTTTTTGTTTGTTGATGTGACTTCAGAGTTTCTAAGTTTTTGTTCTTGTTTTTTTAGGTATGGAGAGAAAAACAATGCATTCATTGTTGCCAGCTTTGAAAATGAGGATGAGAACAAGGATGAGATCTCTAAGAAGGTTACCAGAGCCCTTGATAAGGTTACCTCTGATTATCATTCAGGATCATCCTCTTCAGATGAAGAAACAAGTAAGGAAGTAGAAGTGAAACCCAGCTCAGTGACTGCAACCCCAAGCCCCATTTACCAGGTAACTGTGAAATAGCTCTGTATTGAAGGTCACGAGCAGCATTGCCCGGTCATTCCAGGTAGTCCTGCTCACATTGCCCGAGGTTTCTGATTTGAGATTCTGGATCACAGTTCTTGCCTTTCACTAACAGGAAGCTGCTCCTCTCAGGTGGAAATACGCACCCTGAGTCACTTTATCAAGATCTGCTTTACTACTTAATAAGTAGGGTAAACATAATTTCAAAAAGTGTGGCAAAGAATAGAAAAAAAATTATGGTAATAAAACTTACCTGATGTTTTAAAAATTCTTGTTGTATTCAAAAATAGCCACTCATTTTTTTGTAGTCTTTAACACTTGCAATTTGTACCTTTCAGTTTAACTGTCTTGTTCTTCTCCCTTTCCATAATTAAAGGGAAAGCTCGCTAAATTCTATTTCAGTTAATTTTTTATTCAAGCCAAAACAATATCTCCTTTGCTTTCATAGTTGAAGAGTCATATTGGTACCATGCATGCACTTACAGATTCATTCACATATTTATTTATATTCCACATACCAAAGAACACTTAATATACTATATATATATATATTTTGAAGTTAAAAAATTTAAAGAAATCTTTTAGAGTTGAGCCTTATTCTGCACATGTACTTTTTCTTAATTTGAGTATATTTAAAAATATACCTGTTTTTATTAATTTGGCCTTAATTAGACATAACAAAAGATACTAGATTTATGGTAGGGTTGGATTTTGACTAAAATGAGAATTTAGATCTTAATGAGTAAGAAATCAGAGTTTTGAGTATGAGAAACTAAACCTTTAAGTTCAGCATATATTTATATAATGAACATCCTTTCACTATAACCTAATTTTTCATTTCTCATTTTTTTTTTTTTTAGTTTTTGAGTTATCCTTCCTAGGCTTGGGAGGAAGTGTACCATATTTTTAGGGATATATGTATATGTGCATTATTATAAGATAACATATACACTTGCTTTAAAAAACAACTTCAAACAGAGTAAAAGAGTATAAAGTGTCAAGCCTTCCCTTTCCCCCAACTGCCAGTCCTGTGTCCTTCCATGGAAGTTTTCATTACAAGTTATTTTTGTGTTCTTCCCGAGAGATTCCCTGTATAGGTAAGTAAACATAATATTTGTGTTTCAGGGATCATTTTTAAGATCTTTGCCATAAATATTTTGGGCATTTTTTCCTCTGCATGATGTATTATATTACTGCAAATTCCTGTTGTTAAATTTCCTGGAATTTATTCAGATGTGACAATTTTATTTCAGAATTGTATTTGTTGTTACTCAACAAAGCAAGACTATAAGTCCCCAAATGAACTGAATCCTGCTGATTTTTTACAATTAAATTGACCTTTAATTTTTAGTTTTTCTTTTTAAATTAAATTGTATTTATTTTCTCCCATGTTGAAAGACTGTTAGGATAAAATTATAACAGAAAGGCATGGACATTGAAGTGTCTTTTATGTGCTTTTTAAATAAAACATTTTTCCTTGACATTATATTCACTAACAAAACATTTCATGACAGAGAAGCATGGCCATTACAAGCCATTCTGCAGAAAGCTGTTGCAGGTGGCCCACTTGAATCTTTTCTTCAGATTCACTTTTTCATTTGAACCTGGCATTGTCAACAGCTTTAATAAAGGGATTATCTAAGTAAGGACAAAAAATTCCTAGTTTAGGGTCTTTGTTCTCTGAGAGGTCTGAGTGTTTTCTGAAATGTACACCCAGAGATAACTCTCCACTAATTAAGAAGAGAAGATTATGTCGTTTCTTCCCAAATTGACCTATAGTTTCAATTCAATATCAATCACAATTCCAAAAGCCTTTTTCTAAAAGTTGATTCTAAAAGTTTAAAAAAGGAGAATCAAGTTGGAGGCTTCATACTAATATAAAGCCATTATGTTGTATCAAGACAATGTGGTAACGGTTTAAACATACACAAATATATTAATGGAATGGAAAACTGTCTACAAATAGACCTGCACACATAACAGTCTTTTTTTTTTTTTAATCGAAGTGCCAAAGCAACTCACTAGGGAAAGTCTTCAAGAACTGGTGCTGAAACAATTAGATAATCTATATAGAAAAAAGAAAAGAACCTAACTGCTACCTGGCACCACACACAAAAAATTAATTTGGGATGGGTCCTGCTGCCAGCTCTGCCTGACCCCCTCACATGGATCCCAAGGAAAGTCAGGTCCAAAAGGAATAAGACCACAGGAGGCCCAGAGAGAAGGAAGAGGGTTTCAGGTTTTGGCTTCAGTCCTTTTCCCAATTGACACCTGGGTACATGGGAAAGAGTGTGGGGTTTGGAGTTGAACAGACGCGAGATTGGACACTTTTGTAAGAAAACGTAAATATCTTTATTTTCAGCGATAGGCAAAGATTTTTTCCAAGGACCAAAAAAAAAACTTTGATAAATTTGACTTCATCAAAACTGAAAATCTTTTCTCATCAAAAGAAACCATTAAGAAAATGAATGGGCAAAGCATAGCTTGGGGCAAAACATTCTGAATACATATATCTGTCAAAGAATTTGTTTCCAGAATATACTTTCAAAATCTCTCCTATAAATAATAATAAAGGACAAATGACCCAGTTAAAAATAATGGGCAAAAGGGACCAGCCCAGTGGCATAGTGGTTAAGTTCGTGTACTCCTTCAGCAGCCCAGAGTTCACAGGTTCAGATCCTGGGTGCTGGCCTACGCATTGCTTATCAAGCCGTGCTGTGGCAGGCATCCCACATATAAAATAGAAAAAGGTGGGCACAAATGTTAGCTCAGGGCCAATCTTCCTCAGCAAAAAGAGGAGGATTGGTAGTTAATGCTAGCTCAGGGCTAATCTTCCTCAAAAAAAAAATGGGCAAAAGATGTAAATACACACTGTACAAAAGAAGTTGTATAAATGGCCAGTAAGCACATGAAAAAAGGTGTTCTACCTCATTTGTTATCAGGGAAGTGCAAATTAAAACCACAATGAAACACTGCTTCTTCCAGAATGGCTAAAATTAAAAAGTCTGAGAACACTAAATGTTGGATGTGAAGCAGCTGGATTCATAAACAGTGGGTGGGAGTGTAAAAGGGTACACAACTACTTTGGAAAACTATTTGGCACTTAGAAAGTTAAATATGCATCTATTCTGTTACTCAATGGTTCCACTCCTAAGTATTTAACAAGAGAAAACAAATATCTACAAAGCCTTGTATTAGAATGTTTATAGCAGCTTTTTTCATGATAGTTAAAAAAAAAAAACTGAAAACAACCCATATGTCCATTAACCAGTGAATGGGGGTGGGGATTATATACTCATACAGTAGAATAATAGTCAGCAATAAAAACAGAACTAATGATAGACACAATATGGAGGGACCTCAGAAACATTTGATTGAGTAAAAGAATTTTGCCAGGCACGAAAGAATACATGCTGGATGATTATATTTATATGAAGTTCACAAACAAAACTGTCTGGTGGTAGAAATCAGAAGAATGGTTGCTGGGGGGTGTGAGAATTAACTGGAAAAGGAAAATGTAAGCTCCAGAATTTTGTCTGTTTTCTGGACAATTTTAAAAGCATATCATTGTGCACCTCAATGTAGAAAGAAATGAAAACTTTATGCCATTTTGCTGCTCATTTGTAGTACAGGTTGATTATTTGAACTCTAAATTTTTCCTTATTTTCCCCTTATTGTAGATAATCAAGAATTAACCATGCTGAGGTCATTCACTGCAGCATTGTTTTGTTTTGTT
Source organism: Equus caballus (assembly GCF_041296265.1). Lineage (NCBI taxonomy): Eukaryota > Metazoa > Chordata > Mammalia > Perissodactyla > Equidae > Equus > Equus caballus. The sequence continues at coordinate 23,244,736 of NC_091709.1, read as the reverse complement.
TGTCGTGCGCTGTTTTCTAATAGTAAAAGACTGAAAGCAGTCCAAATGTCTTGCCAGTACGACACCAGTTAATTGAGTTATGGCATAGTTATTGCATTACTGTCTAGCTGTAAAATAACAAAAAAGTTCTTTATGTATTGATATGAATGTCTCTGAAATGTATTTATTAAGTGCAAAAAATACAGGGGCCAGCCCGGTGGCATAGTGGTTAAGTTTGCACGCACCACTTTGGTGGCCTGGGGTTCGTGAGTTTGGATCCTGGGTGCAGTGGTGACTACACACCACTTGGCAAGCCATGCTGTGGCAGCATCCCACATACAAAATGTGGGAAGATTGGCACAGATGTTAGCTCAAAAAGCACTATACAAAATTGTACGTGAGTGTTTTTTTAGGTACATATATAGATGTACACACAAGTATGTGCATAGAATATCTCTAAAGGTATACACAAAAAAATGATTAGTGTTATTTGCTTCTGAGAAGGTAATTGAGTTGGTGGTAATCAAAGAAAGAAGAGGGACTTCTCACTGTATACAGTTTTGTACCTTTTGAATTTACTATCATATGAATGTAATGCTACACAGAATGTAAATTTTAAAATACCTGTACTAAGAAGAGCAGATCAGAAATCAGAGAATTCTGAAACTCATAGTCACAGGGTATGGCATTCTGAATAGAGAGGTCCAAAACTGCTGAGAATATTTTGGATAATGGAAATTTGATGTCCGCTTGACTAATTGGGCGGTCTAAGACTGTTGTTCCAGAACACTCCACTGGCTCTGTGGGAATCACCTGCAGAATGTGGTCAACATACCTTGAACTCTATTCCTAAGGTTTTGTTACTGTTCAGTAGACCAAGGCTGGGGCATGAACATTTTGTTTAAGAGCTTCTTAGGTGACTCCTTATTTAATCAGACAGCTGTGGAAACCACTGGTCTAAAACATGTGTCCTTATAAGCTTCCATTCATTCTATGTTTTGATCTTTTCTGGTTGAAATAACCAGAAAATTCTGCTCGTTTTCGAGTGCTGTGGTTAAGTTTATTCATTTTCATTCATTCAGAAAACACGGACTGATCACCTGTTAGATGTATTTAGACTTGAGCATAGGAATGTCCCTTTAGAACTGCTCTTAGGGTTTTGGGTGAGTGGTTTTGTTTTTATTCAGTGAGGAATCTGGAAGGTCACCTAGTTTTTACATAACAAGTGACTAATTTTTCCTTTTGAATTAATTTACTATTTTCTCTTCCATGCAGATTTCAGAACTGATATTCCCGCCTCTTCCGATGTGGCATCCTTTGCCCAGAAAAAAACCAGGAATGTACCGAGGGAATGGCCATCAGAGTCACTACCCTCCTCCTGTTCCATTTGGTTATCCAAATCAGGGAAGGAAGAATAAACCGTATCGCCCAATTCCAGTAACATGGGTGCCTCCTCCTGGAATGCATTGTGACCGGAATCACTGGATTAATCCTCACATGTTAGCACCTCACTAGCTGCTTTTGATTCTATTGGTGTCATGTTGAGAGAAGGTAGACTAAGCCTGACTGCATATTAAAAGTTACAAGTTCATACTCATAGTAGTAAAGTTAGATGGGGCAAACCATCAAACTTATTTTTATAGAGAAGTTATTGAGAATAATGTTTCTTAAAAAAATATATATGCACTTTAGATATATTGATATAGTTTGAGAAACTTTATTAAAGTTAGTCAAGTGCCTGAGTTTTTAATACTGGACTTGAGTATTTATATATTGTGCATCAACTCTGTTGGATACAAGAACACTGTAGGAGTGGACGATCTGTTCTAGCACCTTTAAGCATTTACTTTATGGAGAGTATGTAAGTTATTTATACACATGGAAATCTATTTTATGTCATTGTTGTTTAGAAGAATTGCGTGAAATCATGTAGTTGCAAATAAAAAGTAGTTTGAGGCATGACAATGTGTGCTTCTGTTCTCTGCATAAAAAAGAAGGGAGAAAGAGCAAAGGTATCTCACGTCAATGTGAAATACTTAGCAAAGAAGAAAACAATGTAAGAATTTAAATTTTCTGTTAAAAAATCAACTTTTTATTAACTATACTTTCCCCAATGGCTAAGTACCAAAATATGCATATAAAAAGTCTAAAATTTATTAGTAGTAGCTAATTGGAAATATAAATATAATAAAACATCTTTCAACCATCAAAGTCACTATACATAGGATTTTCTTAACTAAGAATCTGGCCTGTACTAATTTTGATATGACGTCTGACTTATATGCCTAATGCTATTGCATAAAGCAGAAATGTTCTTATAGCAGCTCTAATGTCTTGCCTTGTGCTGTTTTTCAGCACGTTTTTCCTAAAGGTGTAAAATAAATCCAAATAGTACAGTACTTCAGATTCTTCAGTAGTCCTTCGTATTTATACCACTGTAGCGCTGTCAGTCTTGTAAGCGTACTTCAACTACAAAAAGAGAAAAAGAGATGTAAGAATTTGGATTGTTTTCAAAGTAAGTTTTTTAAAAAGTAAGATCAGTACTTTTTCTCATCACCCACATCTTTAGTTTTCTAGTCTTAAATTATTTGGCTTATCAGAAAAATCACAATTTGCTAATAAATTATTGGATGGCCTTGGCTATCCTAAATAATCCTGCTGTCGTTTTTTCTGATAAATTCTACTGAAGTGCAGAATACCAGAAAAGTGTACATTCATAAGGATACATAGCTCAAAGGTTTGAAAGTATGTGGAATTTAAAGTATTTGCAACCTCAACATAAAACTTATTTCTAAACTAGAGAGTTTCCTAATTTTAATGTTACCATATTCTTTGATAAGCCATATACAACTTTTAGCATATTTCTAAAGCATAATACCTACTTTTCCTGGAATATATAGTGAGTGCCTATTCAAACTTGAGCATATTTTCCTAGGGGTAACTGGCATCACAAGGGAGAGTACTTTTATTTATTTAAGTTTGAACATTTTTTTAGCTGTTACCCTCATGGGTCCTAGAGAGTTTTGTGTGATAATGGCAGATTTGTGGGCAATTGTAAAGGTGGCAGGTTTCAAGGATTTGTATCATGAAGTTAGCAGATAGCATTTGTTCTATTAATCTGCTCATGTTGTAGTTATAAGCTTGCTGGGAAAATCAGAAGCATGAGAGCCATACTGTCAAGAAGGGAAGTGTTTTTGGCACAGGCCTAGTAACCAGACCTTTCTTTCCACATTAGATTACTATAAAATCTCCTAAATCTCTTATTCATTAGTGCTGACAACTAAATGGCAGAGTGCCTTGGAGAAAACGCTAATTTTGAAGTTGACTGCATATTTGATGTACTACCTGTAGAAGATTTTGCCCTTTATTGACTATCCACCCCCCAACCTTGTTCCAAAATTTATTTAAAGCAAAAGAAAGCTCTTGTCAAAATAGCTTTTCCAATCCATTCCTAATAAAATAAAACCATCTATCTCTCAGCAGCTGGTCTTAAATTCAGTCTGGTAAGCATAGAGTAGAAGAGTTAGTCAAACTTTTTTAATGGTAATTAGGACTCTAGAAGTTGTAACATCTCTAAGTCTGTCTCCCTTAGATGACTCCAGGCCTGCTCTAATGAAGACGAACGTAGCCGTGTAATTTCAGCTTGAAAGCCTTATCAGTCTCTTCCTAGCAGGTGTGATTTGAGACCGAATGATGATAATTTGTCTTAATTCTCCATTTTATTTTATATTTGTAGGCATAACTGCAAAGCTCTAAATTTAGAGGTTAAACTTGGACATGGAACTTTTTTTAAAAAAGAATTATTTTGGTAAGTTCTATTACATCAATACTAAAGTGCTTATTTCTGTTTTTTTATTGTAATATTTATCTCAGAGTATTTAACTTCAGCAAACTTCTATGATTTCAAGCTAAGATAATAAAACATTTATGTTGACTTCTACTTGTCTATCACTGTTAAAGTGATTTCTTATTTGATGATTGGAAAGAGGAAAAAAAGTCTACAAACACTATCATGTGCACTGAGCTTGCCAGGGTAGCCATTCTGTCCATTTTACAGATAATAGTAAACAAGTTTTTTAAATTTTTGTTACTATGTGCCAACAACTTTAATCCTCATAATAACCCCATGCAGTAGGTACTGTTGTTATCCCAGTTTAGACAAGGACTCTCAGAGAAGTTAACCGTGTTCAACATTCTAGAAACCCTGACTTAAAACCAAGCTGGGCTTTGTAAAGCTCATGCTCCATGTGTGTTGGTTCAGTTCATTACCTATAAAATCTACCAAATCTTGAAACTTGGGAGAAGATTCAGTATCAAGCCAAGATTTGAACAAAAGGAACAGATGCAAAGGTTAGATTAAGTTAAGAAGAATACAAGACATTAAAGTATCTATTGACTAAAAACTAATAAAGCCTTGACAGTTCTTTTTTACAAACTATTCAGATCTTTCTGAAAAGGGGCTGGCTAATAACTAGATAGCCATTTGCTTGAACTGTAAGTCAAATTGCAATAGAAAATACAGCCCCGTCAACTGAGGATTGAGATGACAAGGCAAACTGTACCAATGATAGGTCAAGGGGAGAGAGCATACAGAAAATTAGTGGTATAAGTAAAGTCCAAGTTTATCACAGCCTTTAACTTTTTTTTTCTTAGTCACCAAATATTTGGTCATTTAACATGGCATACATTGTTTTTATCTATTGTCTGGAGTTTGTATTCCAGTTGTGAGGCAGTAATGCTCAGGGTCTAAGGGAAACACGATAGTATCCCTGCATTACAGATGGAGCTTTATGGCATCAGCTCATCCTGAGAAGTTGTCACACACACACTAGTTATAGAGAAGGCTCATGCAATTCCCATTTTAAATGTGCACACTTGATTCACTGCAGAACGCATCCCCTGCCTCCCAATTGAATAGCATTAGGTACCATCCAGGTTCCTTTGTTCTTTCACATATAATATAAAGGATAACATAAGGAACAGAATAGAAACACATCTAACCTTATGAAAAGCAAATTCACCCTTAGGACTTGTAGCAGATACACCACTGCAATTAGGGTGGTTTGATGTTTATTTCTTAAAACACATGATCAGCACAAATAAAAGTATTGAATGTTATTGTTTGTACCCTCAAAAAAGGAATAGCTTGCTACAGAAATGACTTCCATAAGTTAACAATCGTGGGAGCCTTGCCTAAATTTTATATGACTTGAAAATACCAAGTACTATGATATAGACATCCATAGCTTGGCTTAAAAACAGTACCATTTTTAAAATATATTTTAGTATGTATAATATATACATATATATATATTAAATCTATAGGGAATATAGGTGGTAAGCATTTCTATCCAGGCTAGAGGTTTAATGGATAACTTCTGTACACAGATTTTAGTGTCATAACTGATAAATGTATGAACTTCACTTGTAATTAAAGCCGATTTATTTTGGCAATCATAAGGTTTAAAATGCCCAGTGTTGGTGAGTGTGTGGGGAAGCAGTCACTCTTCATACAGTGTTAGTACAGGTTTAAAGGAGTATAGCCTTTTTGAAAGGCAATTAAAAATGTAAATATGCATATCCTTTGATCAAGCAACTGTACTTCTAGAAATTTATCTACATAAATAAAAGGACCATTATTTATGTAAAATGATCATTGCAAAATTTTTGTGAATGGCAAAAATAACAAAAACCCAAGTAGCCACCAATAGATAAACAGTTAAAATTTGAACATCTATTCAAGAAAATACTGTGGAAAATACCATGTAGCCACACACAAAAAAGTACATCAATTTGTAAGTATGACATGGAATAAAATGTTGCAAGTTGCGGAAATATTGCAAGTGCAGAAAGAAAAATGTTGTATTTAGGATGGTGCCAATATTGTGTGGAAAAATAAATACCAAACTGTTAACAGTAGTTAGTGTTCTCGGAGGCAGGGGAAGTGGTGCAGATACAGAGAAATTTATTTTTCTAAATTGTACGTTTCAGTCTTCAGATTTTTATACTGAGCGTTAGTACTTTGTAACTGGATGGGTAAAAAGACAAACTTTTCTAGAAGCACTTAATTTAGGACAAGTTCAGTAGATTTATTTTTATCAAATACAGATACTATACATCACTGATAACCAAATTGCATGTATGTTTTGTGGGCAATCTGTTACATTTCTAAATTAAATGATTGCAATGTGGTTACAGAATTTTTTTGGTGATCATATGGTGCTAGAAGGAAATACTCCAAAATAATAAATGCTCGTAATACAGTGGTAGTATTACATACTTTTTCTCCAGTGTTCCCAGTTATATAAAATAGAATGTTAACTTCATGAGAAAAATTTAAAATAGTACTTTGTGGGAGAGAAAGCCCTATTATTAAGAAAGTATTAAATACCTGGAAATATTCAAGTTTAACAACAGAAAGAAATGAGTCATGTAGAAGATAAAAATTTATAAAAATTTGCCAAAAGACACAAAGAACTGAGTAGAAGAAAATACCGTATTTCTAAATTGACTCAGTATTATAAACACTTCAGATTAATATTAAAGTCAATATAAATCATAATTAAAATCCCAGTGAAATTTTAATAGAACTTGAAAACCTGATTTTAAGTTTACATGGAAGAATAATTTTCAGTAACCAAGAATTTTTTTAAAAGAACTATGGACGGGGATGTTCTTCCTTTTACGTGATTTATCAGTATGTACTCTAAAGTATAATATATGAGTGAACTAATACACCAATGAAACAATTACAAGTGCAGAACCAGAAACGTTATTATATACAGACATTTAATGTACAGTGAATGTTGTTTTTCAAATTGAAAATAATTCGCTAATAAGGAATTAATAGTGAACTATTTGCCTATGCATTTTTTAAAAGTTTAATTCCTAATTAAACCATAAAAAATTCCGGATAGATTAAAGATAAAATGTAAATTATGAAAATATACAGTACTGAGTGGATAAAAGCGAAAGAGGCAATTAGAAACTTTAGCTTAGGAAAATTTTCCCCACGATGACAGAAAGATTGGCAGTTTGAAATGGAAAAAAAGTTTAAACTGTATATCAAAAGGCATCAAGTTAAAAAACAAACTCCAAGGAGGGAGAAAATTTCCACAAAATGTTTAAAGGAAAATGAATATTCTCAACATACAAAAAGCTTCTACGTATAACTAAATTATTTAGCAGAGCCAAATAAACATAAAGAAATACAAATGGCTAAAAACAAATTAAAAGATTTGCTAATGGCATGCTAATGATAAGGGAAATATATAAATTAAAACGATGAAATACCGTTTTTCACCTAACAAATTGACAGACATTGAAAAGATTGTGGCTTGCATTCTTTGTTAGAAGGCAATTTGACAATGTCAAAAAACTTTTTAGTGTGTATTCTCTTACCTAGCAACTCAAATTCTGTATATCTATATATATCTAGGAGATATGTATGTAGAAGATAACTTTATTATAAAAATACTTTTGCAGATCCATATAAACTAATGTACAGTTGGTGCATTATTTGCCATAATAAAAGATTATAATTCATTCATACTATGTAAGAGCATGAGGCCAATAAAAGGATGCTCTGTGTCTCCTGACGTGGAAAGATGCCCACCATATCGTGGGGGGTGAAGATGGGTGCAAAAAGTGAGGACAATAATACAACTTAATAGGTTTATCATAGAATGAAGTAGATGATTCATGAAAAACACTCTAGTACCTGGCAAATATCAAATGCTCACTAAATTTTATGTTTACGTAAGGTGTGTGAAGGGTGAAAATAGGAACAAAAAACGAGAATAATAGAACCTACCCAGATTTATCACAGGATAATGTTAACCATTATAGTTCATATATATGCGTACATGTATAAAGCATTTTATTTAGCAAAATGGAATTCCATTTGACAGGTACTAGAAGTTCTTTTCTTTCGATGATAAACTTGTGTGTGTTTTGTTTATCCTCACCTTACAAATGAGGAAGCTGATTCTCAGAGTCTTCCCATAAGTCGCCCCAGGTGACCTAAAACTTCAAACCCAGGCAGTGTGACTCCAAGACACAAGATTTTAGGGACTAGATAGAGGGTTGGAAAGATAGACTAAACTGTTAATAATAGTGTGTGAGTAGTATCTTTTGTCAGTTAGAAAGCAATTGAATAGGTATTTTGGTACAATTTTCTTGGCTTAGACTGGATTTCAGTGAAAAGGAATAAATCACCTTGCAAAAATTACTGGCCACAAGAGGGCATCAGATACTCTTTTTCCAGCTTCCAAGCTAAAGGTTGTATTTGCAAATACTCATCTCCCTTCTCCATGAAAAGCGTTAGTGGTTATAGTTTAAACCGCTGCTTCTTCTGTGGAGCTACATGTAGAAACTGCCATTGGGGATGGGGAATGTTAATTACACATGCCATAGTGGTTAGATACAACAAAATGGTTCCTTATTAGAATTATTTTTCTGTTAATAAAAGTAATATCCATTTAGGAGAAAAAATACCTAAAAGCATAGAGAGAGAAGATTAAAATCACCTGTAATCCCCCCAGCAGAGATAACCATTGTTAATATTTTAGTGGATGGACAATATTTAAAAGAGGGAGCTTTTACTTTATCTACTCCTATACTGTTGTGTTATGATATGAAATATATTCACTTTATAGTCATACAATTGGAAAACAAACATTTTCTTATGTCACTGATTTGTGTTCTAAAACAAACTTTTTAATAGTTTCATGGTATTCATATGTATGTGCCTTAATTGAATTAACCGATCTTTATCATTAGATATTAAGCTACAGATCTCTTTTGGAAATGTCTTTTAAATCGTGTATCTAAATATATACCACCTTTGTTGGGGTCGGGGGATGAGAGTATTCCTTTCAAGTCCAGAAACGGACAAGTTGATCTTGTAACAGAACTGCCAACTTTTTGAATTCGCACATGGGAAGTATATATATAGACAGTAAACTTTTTAGAATTAAATTAATAGGTAAAGCTGTAAAACTCAACAGAAAAACAGCCAGTGTCGTTGACTATTTGTTTTACTAAATGGAAAAAACATTGTTTTTGCATCTTATAGATAGATATCCATCAAACATTTCTAAAGAAGTGAAATAAAATTTACATAAAATAAAATGAAAATGTATTTAAAATTTTTGAACTTTGTGTACAGTGGCTGGAACATGAAAAATGTAAAATTCACTTTTGTCATCTGAGTTATTGCTAAGTGAAATCTGACAATTTCATGTTTCCTAATGTTGCCCCGTGATAAGAGGCCATATTTAAAACCTGATGTTGATAGCTAACACGATCCTTTGGTAAATAACTTTGAAAATACCATTTGTGATGCTTGATACTGTGAAATCTGGAAAGAAATACACAAAAGTTAAAGGATCTGACGTAGGGCTTTGGCATGCAGGGTACAGTAAAATCCCTCTTCCCTGAACAATTAGGAGTGCCAATCAAAAGTTTAAGCAAGAAACCATTAAAAATAATATATCCTTTAAACATTTTAAATGTTTAACATATCAGTATACTTGTCACCAAATTCTTGGTGTAGAGTTAAGAATTTTTCTTAAAATATAGGTCTATTGCTAGAAGTTACCTGTTTCTTTTCTCCATAAGCTACATGCATTGTATATCAATCGTAATTTAAATTATGTAATTGTGAGATAACAAGCATACACAGGCTTAGGACCAAAGTGGACTCTTGTCAACCATACACCTGCCAGGCCACCATGGGCATCGGGAGAGTGCAGCTGTGGATGTTAAGCGTGCCCTGGGCATCAGAGACCACATTTAGGAGACGAAGAGAGGGCACTGGTCGGGCCAGAGTCGTCCCTCCTTTCACTGGCCTCCCTCGCTGGTGACGCTGGGAGGGGAGAGAGAGAGGAGGGAACCACACACTGACTCTTCCCTTCTTTCCTTTTGTCTACGTAGTTCTCTCAGGGCTGGGACTGCCAGGGACACAATGTTCTTAGAAAATACTAGAGTGGGAATCAGACGACCTGGATTTTGTTCCTAAGTATGTGGCCGTTAAATCAAAATCTTTCTGGATCTTGATTTTTTCCTAAAATGATATTGAACTAGATAACATAGCCTGTACATATTTTGTGGGGTTTTTTTGTTTTGTTTTTACAAAATTTGAACTGCTACATAAATTTTCTTCACTTAACTATATCACAAATCTTTTGCCTATAGTATCACAAAAAGTTCAAACCTACATAAACATGTTCATAAAGCCCTGTTGGCTGCTATATAGTGCATCTGTAGCTTGTCCTAGGCATAGCAGATAGCATCTTTTAGTTGGCAGGGCAGAGAGTACATTTCCTTCCATGTAATTATTTAATTTTACTTTGTGTTCTGTTTGTATAAATATATAAAATGTCCCCTCCTTGTCAGTAGGTCAAAAGACTGGTGGAGGCTGAATGTTGGAGGACTGTGGTTTTCCAACAGGTTGCAAGTCACAGTCATTAGTATCTTCTCTATCAGTCTCCTCTCAGAACTGCAAGGTCATTTTACTGTTCCCCAGAAGTGTTCTCACTGTTGACAGTTCTGGGACTACGTGAGAGGAAAAACGTCCTACTTAGCAACATTAAAAGAGCCCAGCGCCAGCAGCCAACATTCAACTTGGAATAGTGTGTGACAGCTGTCCTAACATGTGACCTAGACACATCTTTGCAAGTGAGAGATAACTCATTTTCTTCATTAGATTGTGCTGATTCCATAAAACTGCTCTGGGCAAAAACTCCAGAAACTTGAAGAAACCAAAATAAATTAAGACAAAACACACTGATGGGGATACATGTGGCAATGCCCTGATATGAACATAGGCCAGAGCTGCTGCAATTATCACCAACAAAGAGGACTGAGAATCTGTGTGTGTTGTGCATTTAGATGGAAAGATGCTCCGCCTTTGAGAAGTCCAACATCTGCTTAGGGAGAGGAGACAAACATGTGAAGACAGGTGACCCTCAACTTCCCCTGAGGGTACAATTTCAAGGAGGGAGAAGTCAGGCTGAACCAGGATGGTTTCAGAAGGATTGGGATTACAGGGTCAGAGAAAAGATCATAAACAGTCAAAGAAAAAGCATAACCTGGCAAAAAACAGTTGCATTTCATATCACAAAGGGCTAATTTTATCAATACTTAAAAGCTCCTCCAAATTAGAATGGTATTAACAAAGGGAAAATGGGCAAAGCATATGAACACAGTTCTCAAAAAAAAAAATGGCTTTTAAACATAGGCAAAGATGCTCAATTGAACAAATAGAATTTTAAACCATGAGATAATTTTCTCAGAGATCGGGAAAGATCAAAAAGTTGGATCCAAGTATTGGTGGGATTTGGGGGGGAAATAAGCACTCTCATCCACTGCAAGCAGAAGCTGCTACACCTTAAGAAGGGATTTTAATAATAGCTTTAAAAATATCCTTTACTCAGCACCTCTCCTACCTTCAAGAGATAGACACGTTTATGCAAAATGATGTATAGACAAACTGCTTGTAATTTTACTCATATCAAAAAGATGAGGTCAAGTTAAATGGCCATCAGTTGGAAACTGGTTAAATAAATTAGTGTATCCCTTTCATATAATAATATACAGTTTTGAAAACAAGGTTGTTTTAGACAGGTAGACCGATACATAGATGATAGATACAGAATGATCTGAGAGGATTTGTTTAATTTTTTTAAAAAGTGTGCATAAAACTTTTTTTTGGAAAATCATACATGTATATGCAAGTGTAAGTAAGCATAGAGTAAGTATGGTAGTGGAGGGCCAGTTGTGAAAGTGTAAAGCCAGGCTAGAGTTTGAACTTTAAGTTAGAGGTTGTCCAGGAAAACTCTTGAGCAAGAGAGTGGACGTAAGTGTTTTAAGAAAATTAATCTGGAAGTGGGAGTTTTAATGAACTCTTGTCTAGAACATAGGTAATTGTAGAGAAACGGCCATCTATTTGCTTCCGTAATCAGGTAGATTCTTATTTCCTTCTGAAGTGGTCTGTCACCTCTTCATGTCATCCTGAGGTTAGATGCTTCCAAGACCTCTATAAGCAGCAGTAAACGAATGGGAAAGATGGTTTCTTTTTATAAAAGCAGCAGAAATGAGACAAATCATAAATTCATACAAACATGCTTTTATTGAGCACTTTTAGCTACAGTACCAGACCCTAAATGGGGCTACGCATAACGCATTCATGGTCCAAAGCTCATCTGTGCACTCAGGACCATTCGGGGTTCCTTTTCTGTGTGCTTAACCTCTCTCTCTCCCATTCTTCACCCAAAATTTCCTAAATGTCACCTCTTCCCTTAGTCCCCTTCCCTCCTAGCTACCCATCTCCAACCCTCCCAAGATGTGACCTCACCTCTACTTCATGGAGAAAAGTGAGATCAGCTAATTACATCCCATCTGTACAGCCACAAACCTATTAAATCTGCTCCCAGCCTCAACACTCTCCCACCTCAATCTCTGGAGAAAATGTTCTCCTTGCCCTCAAGTTTATCCCGTCACATTCCTTTCTGGCTCCTTCCTCTTTCCAGGCCCCTTCTGCACAGCCTACATTTATTATTCTCAAGTCTCTCCCATCCTCACAAGCTAAACTTTGCCCGACTGTAGTAACTGTGTTCTCTGGCTTTCTCCTTCCTTCATGGCCAAGAACATTGAAAGGTAGTCTATTATGGTTTTCAGATTGGGTCTTACGAATCAGACGTCTCAGCAGCCAGTGGGATCTAGTGGAGGCCGGAGGTGGAGAGACAACGGAGAGACAAGCAATAACCATTTCATCTTTTATATTATTTGGACTCTGTATAAGACTGTCTGAGCCAGTTGCTGTTTTAAATGCTAACTGTATTTCTACTTCCTTAGACCTCATTCATGCTTCAAACACTGAACTAAGGGTTGGCCCCGCCATTCCACCAGCACTGGTCTGTCATCGTGAATGACTTCATTCCCAAAAGTGTTTTCTTTTTTGGTCTTTTGTGCCCCAGGGCGCTGACTCGGGTCCTTTTCTCATTCTACACACTTCCTAAGTGATCTCACCCTCTTTTGTACAATTAACCTACATATGCCTTTGGCTTAAAAAGACCAGAAGTTCACTTTTTGCCCTTACCAGGTTCCTCAAATTGTTGTCTAGAAATCACTGCATCCTCAAAAAGTAGCTTGTGAAATGATCTGAGGTGTAAGAAACAACTCAACAGTGGTTTCACTTAAATGCCACAACTTAGTGTCCTAACAACCCATCGTTGTAATATCTGTGCTGTGAAGTTCTTCAAAAGATTGGGAAAAAAACCTCTAGGAATGCAGTATTACTTATGACAGAATATTGGAAATAATCTCTAGGTCCAAAACTAAGAAAATAATGAATCGTGGAACATCAACTTAATGAAACCATGTAAGTATTAAAATGGATATATATAAATACTTCTAACAACAGGTAAGATGTGTACCTTGATACAATATCAAGTAGGAAAAAATAACGTATATACGTAAATATACTAGAAGAGAAATAGAACAGAAAGGTTTTGGTAGCAGTGTCATTTGGGTGAAATATTTTTAAATTCACTTATTGTTACAATGCTGTCTTAACAAGGAAACAGTTTTTTTCAAAATATTCCACCATCAAGTCAGATGAAAATCAAATTTGGATTATGCAATGAGTTAAACACATTCTGGCTTGTAGAGACGGAAATTTCTTCACTGTTTCCCATTACTGGTAAGTTATTTCTATATAACTCATGGAACGATCCCACACATTACCGTGGTACTGGTGGTGCATGTCCTAGACTTTTGGGGATAATCTAAACATAATGGAAATTTAATTATATGTAACTGTATTGGTACTGCTTTTGATTGAACCGTGACAGAGGTGAGTACAGCCATTTTCTTTCTTCATTCATACATATCACCAAGACTCTACTTCCAGACTTCTCTATAAACCCCAAAGGTAGGGTAACTAGATCTTATTGGCTAATCTGAGACACTTGAAAGCTAAAGGTTTATTGCTGTTCGTAATTACAGTAAGATAGCAGGCATAAGAAAGCTCTGTCTTGGGAAAACTGCATATAGTTACCTTACCTATATTAATAAGAGATGAGGTAAGTATCACTATTAGAATACAGTAACGATGATGATGGCAAGATGCTTACTTACAGAGCACTGACCAGGTGCCAACCTAACTGCTTGACATGTATTAATTTATCAATCCCAGAACAGTTCTGTGAGGTTCGTACTATTATCCCCATTTTATTGGCAAGAAAAAGGAGCATAGAGGTTGAGAGGTGTGTCTAAGTTCATCCAGATAGAACCCAGCAGACGATCTCCCAAACTCATTTCATGGTGTTACCCTGTCGGAAGTACTGATGAAGGGGTGACCCACACTACACTTATTGCACTTAATACCCAAATAGAATTTGCTCAATCAACGATTCCCAATGGGCATTTTTCTCCCCTCTCAAAGCAGCAATGCCCTACACAATAAAAATCCAAATTTGAGAAATATAACTCTTCAGAATACTAGACAAGCCTTCCCAAGAGGAGCCCCAGCAGATGGAGTTGCTGAGAATACTCTCTCCACTGGCTGGCAGCCTCGGGCCCCCACAAGATCAACCATTTATATAAACGTATTTTCTCCCCTTCATTTTCCTACTTCCTATTTAAGTGAGGTGCCCAGAGTTTGGTGTCTTGTCTTTATCTACATCACTTCCTTAATAATCTTGAACATTCACATGCTGCTGACCCCCAACCTCCCATCTCCAGTCCAGCCCCTCTCACACTCTAGACACACATATCCATCAACACCTCCATTTACATATCTAATCAACTTTCCAAACTCAACATGTTCAAAACGGAACTCCTTAGCTTAACTTCCAAGCATTCAAAGAATCAGGGCTCCAGCTCCACCTTTCTCTCTGCATTCTCTGCCATGATGATTTCATCTGTTCTTACCTTGAAAATCTGTCTCTGTGCTTATGATGGCACATTTTTGTCTCCAGCCCAGAGTTTTCTACTTAGGTCTGGGTTTGTGATCCACCTGCCTACTATCCTCTTGCCTAGATTCTAATAGAGACAGGACTCTATTTCCACTTTCAAGTTTGCTTCTCCATCTTTCCCAGCCCAACGTCATAATTTTTCAGTTGCTCCAATCAAAAACTTAATATCCCCTCACCCCCCATGACCAATCTATTCACTATTTACTTCTCAAGATAAATATTCAGGATAAACTCACAAACACACACAAAGTGCATGTATATGTATGGAGCGTTTCTGGAAGGATAAATAAGAAACTGATCAGGGCTGGCCAGGTGGTGCAGCGGTTAAGTGCGCACGTTCCACTTTGGCAGCCCAAGGTTTGCCGGTTCGGATCCCGGGTGCAGACACGGCACAGCTTGGCAAGCCATGCAGTGGCAGGCATCCCACATATAGAATGGAGGAAGATGGGCACAGATGTTTGCTCAGGGCCAGTCTTCCTCAGCAAAAAGAGGAGGACTGGCAGCAGTTAGCTCAGGGCTAACATTCCTCAAAAAAAAAAAAAGAAAAGAAAATGACCAAACGTCTCACTATTTACTCTTACACCTTATGAATTTTGTGCCCTGTATATTTAGATTACCTATTCAAAGACTAACAAAATTTAAAAAAACAGTTATGCCTCTTGAAGAGAACTGGGGACAAACTGAGAAACATGCGTGAGAGGGTGATTTACATTTCATTCTATGTCACATGCGTTATATCTGAAACATTAAAAAATTTCAGATCCATAAAAACTTAGGATTTAAAATACAGAACTACTTTTAAAACTCTGTGGAAAAATAGTTTCATCTTGTCCGCAAGATTCATAAGAAAATACAAATGCATAACCATTCCGTCAACTACTTTTTTCACTTGACAAGCAGATGTGAGGTTAACAGTGTGTTATGGTGACTCCGTATTTGACATAAAGATGGTACACTCCTGGGGAGGAGGATGGGACAGACTAAGAACTATGAAATAACGATGTTGGCACAGTTATTTAGATGCTCATATCTTTATTAAACCACTAAAAATTAAACTTTCTGGGCATCACGTGTTCCACATCAACTTTTACTATTAGTCTTTTTTCATAATTTCCGATCATCATTACTCTCATGGGTTGAATTCTGTGCCCCAAAATTGCTATGTTGCAGTCCTCATCCCCAGTACCTCAGAATGTGATGTTAGAGGGAAAGAGGGTCCTTGAACACACAGTTAGTTAAAATGAGATCATTAGGGTGGGCCCTAATCTGACTGGTGTCCTTATAAGAAGGGAAAATTAGCACACAGGGCCAGACACACACAGAGGGAAGGTGATGTGAAGAGACGGAGAAGATGGTCATCCACAAACCAAGGAATAAGACCTGGAGCAGATGCTTCCCTCACAGCCCTCAGAAGGAACCCACCCACCCTGCCAACACCTCGATCTCAGACTTCCAGCCTCCAGAACTGAGAGACAGTAAATTCCTATTCCTTAAGCCGCCCAGCCTGCGGCACTTTGCGACTGGCAGTGCTAGCAAACGAATACAACTGCACACAATTAACTGTAAACGACTCATCATTTCAGACGACTAACCATTTAAAAAGATGAAAATAACTGACATAATACTGTTCCTTTTTTTCATTACAATCTTCTAAGAAATGTTTTAGTTATCTAAGTCAGTCTCCCTAAACTCTGATACCAAGAAATATTATTAGCATACCAACATTAGGCAACGATATTTAAGCATGTAAGTTTTTTGGCCTCACTAAAGGTGTACTCAAATACTTCTGCAAGTTTGTGAAGCCCAAGAAAAAATATTGTACCATTAGTGACTTAGCATGGAAACCAGTCATCTGCAAGGGGTTTCCTAAACAATTCAGAGGTCCCCACCATTGGTTGATCATTGAAATAACCTGGGAGAGAAGACAGTCACTGACTTCACCCCCACCTGCTCAGTTAGCATCTCTGAGCAGGGTTTTAGAAACTTATTCTACAAGTCTTCTCCACTTCTCCAGGTTTTTATAATAATTAGGTTTGCTTTGTGGTGGCTCCTACTGAGTCAGGTCTCCTCATTCTGTATTTGTGCAAGGTAACTTTTTAAGCCATGTGCAGACTTTGCCCTCACCACACACACGCACTCACCCTTTTTCTCTTGACATTGCCTTTTTGGAAAAGACCAGGCCAGTTGTCTTGCAGAACATCTGACACATACTTAACAAATGCATACTTGCCCTCAGTGCCCATGGTTTCTATTCTAAAAATTTGTTTAGCACTTACTCAGCAATATAAAAGTCAGAGTTAGGCACTGAGGCTAAGGGTGAATAAGCCAGCTTCAAACTTGTAATGGGGGCATACTAAGCATGTTAAATAGAATGGAAAGGTTTGAGGCCATAAAAGACCTGTACAGGCAATGTTGAGGGCCCAGACACACCTTCACTTTAGCTTGTGAATAAAAGGCAGGGGTGTGAATCACGAAAAATGACTCGAGGGAGACAGCGTTTGAGGTTACAACTGGCAGTGCAAATATGCACTGGGCAGGTAAACAAGGAGGGGCTCTCTGCCTGAGGAAACTGCATGTTTACAAAGCATGAAGCCACGGCCCCTGCTATCGCATAAAGGCGCACCTGGAGGTGTGGCGAAAGTAAACCCTAGAGAAATGGAATGGACTGTGAGAGTCCTTTTACAGGTTAAGATCATCTGGTTTTTAATAAGATCATATTTACATTTTAAGACAACCAATCCCCTAGAACTGGGGACAGTGACTTAGGAAAAGACAAGTCAAGATGACCACAGCTTCCAGCACTTCCTTGGGGACTAATATCAGGCTTTACCTCGGTAATTTCCCGTATCTTCTCCCACCTCCCTCATTCTCCATTAGAGTTAGAATTTTCACAGCTCAGCAGTGAAACGAGAAGCAAACTGACCATGGACCGAGCCCTTGGTTAACTAGACGGAAATGGATTTCTTGGTCCTTCATTAACTCCAGAAATTCTTCTTTTTCTGCAGTTACCTTAGGACTTTTTTTTCTACAGTTATCAAATTTTAAAAAATCAGTTAAGTGACAACCAATCATATTTGATTTATACTTTAGAAATATAGGCAAGAAAAACTGAGTTCCTAGGACTGGCATCCTGATCTTTGCCCTGTTGCCTTTTTCGCATTTAGAAATTACATCTGATTATGCCTTAGACTTAAAACGAGACCATTTTATTTAATAACCAATTCTTTTCAATTTATCTCAATTTCATCGGTGTTCATCATCATTTGGTATTTAATTAACCAGAAATATGATCTAGCCTTTAAAACTGCAAGATTAAAATATGGTCTAAATTAAAGGCATTAGATTATACTCAGCAGTTTCATTCAGCATATTTTATTGTAATCTAGATTCTTTGAAAATCCATGTATCACTCTCAGCATCCCAGCTTCCAGGGAGAAATGCAAGGAATTTTCATTATTATATCAATCGTTTCTTTAAAACCTTCAGCATCCCCTGTGATGTAGGCATTTTCATCCCCATTTTAAGCACCAGGACACTAAAGCTAAGGAAAGCATCTAGTAATAAGTGGTATTCAAATATGTCTGACTCCAAGGCCTATGCTCTTCTCCTTTTAACCCCTGAGTAGGAAATTTCACATAAGTATAAACGAACGATTGTCAACTGGCGGCGATTTTGCTCCCCACCCCAATGTTTGGAGACATTTTGGGTTGTCATATCTGGGGGAGGGAGGGAGAGTGCTACTGGCATCTAGTCAGTCGAGGCCAGGGAAGCTACTAAACATCTATAATGCACAGAACAGTCCCCCACAACAAAGGATTCGTAGCCCAAAAGTGCCAAGGTTGAGAAATTATAGTATAAACAAATATTCCTCAAAATGTCTACTTACAGAAGCATTATTACCCCATCCTGTTTTTATCTGAAATCAGTTTACAGTCGAGGAAAACAGCTTTAAACCATAACTAGATGTGTATGTATTTAATACATATACACAGGCACATTTTTTTTTTTAAGGTATGCTTTTTGGTGAGGAAGATTGGCCCTGAGCAACACCTGTTGCCAATCTTGCTCTTTTTACTTTTTTTCTCCTCAAAGCCCCAGTAGTACATAATTGCATATCCTAGTTGTAAGTCATTCTAGTTCTATGTGGGATGCCACCATAGCATGGCTTAATGAGCAGTGCTAGGTCCATGCCCAGGATCCAAACTGGTGAACCCCAGGCTGCACAAGCAGAACGCATGAACTTAACAGCGTGGCCACAGCGCTGGCCCCCACATGCACATTTTTAATGCATCTGAAAAACTCTTTGAGTTTATACTGTAAATTGTGAAATGATCAGAGAACTTTGAGGGTTTCAACCTCAAATACTATATTATGTTATATACTATCTGCCATATAAATACACAGGAGTGGGGAACATATATATGTAAGATGTTTGGCATATTTTCATTGGTGTGTGATTGATCTTTATTCTGTTTAACAAAGGATGAAAAAGAGGGGTAAAGGAAACCCTGACTCCAGAAAGGAGGGAGGAACAGCATACTGAAGCCTTATAAAGTAGACATTTTTTTAAAGGCACAATGAAGCCACACCACGAGGCAGGAAACTGCTTTCTTGATTTTATTTTAAAAGTACACAAGGTCACAAAACTAGAGCAAGTTTTTGTTTTTTTAAACAAATTTTGTTCTTACAAACTTCAAAATCTGCACCATTGGATACCTAAGCAGAAACTTCAAATACAAAATCATTTTTGAAACTGACACTATCAGTTCTCTACTTGTATATGTGAGGTGTCAAAATATTTTTTCTCAGTAGTACAAGTGTATTTATCACAAAAATTCACAGTTAGGGACGAGAATAAGTGAATCAATGAATTGTGGTTCTCTTAACACTTGTGTCATTAAATAAGTTAGCAGAAAACAGAGCGAGCTTCCTGGATCGGAGCCTTTAGTCATCACGACCAAAACCAAACCCAGCTGATATTCACGACACTCCTAACTTACAAAATGGAGTATTTTATAAAACTTTACTTTAATTAATAGTAAGAGGCCACATGAGGCAAATTATTTGCTGGTGTTACCATCCATAAGATAAACTGAACCACAATTCATAAATTTATTTATTATTCTTCCCTGCTTCTGTAACATTTATGAGTAAAACTTGTGCTCAGTTATGAACCATTTTAGTGTCAAAATAGGCAAACAAGTAAAAAATCCAACTGCAGAACATGTTGCCTTTATTGCAAGAAGATCCAAAGGCATCTGAAATATGAAAACTTGCCCAGAACATTTATACTACTAAACACAGGAATATTATAAAGATATATGTACATATATATAATATATAATGTCACAAGCCACTAAAAAGTTAAAATTGTGCCAACATTTTCTACAAACTACTCCTTACATGACACATCAAAGCATTAACCACATAAAATACGGACTTTTTCTGTTCACACTGGAGTAAGGCATCTGAAAAGCTCTAAACACTGTGGAGATGAACAGAGATTAGAAAAAAATTTTACACATTCACATAATTTCAAATTCACATGCTGCACACACATGAAAAGACAGAGAACAGTTATTTCAAGAAGCCATATATTACAGAATTTGATGTCCAACTTCATGCAATGAGTTATTTTTCTATTTAATCAAAATGTTTACTGCCCCTTCACTTGCTCTGAATTTCCAGAACTCAAACTTAAAAAATTATCTTTGTAATAAAAATCAGATATTTCTTCATATCCATAATCTAATTGTGTCTCTTGAATTAACCTCCCCCTAAGACACACTCAGGCTTTGTTTCCATTGTACCAACTCCACAGCAGATAGCCCAAATGTAAAGGAAGTTGTTTGCCTGGAATAACTGGTCAGTATAATCAATAAGAGATTGGTTTTTCTGGCCTTCTAACAGGGGAATATTAGTGAGATTGCTAATAAGAAAAAGAACACCTATAAACTACATATTCAAAGCACAGAACTACATCCTCTACAAGTATCATTTCTTTTCAAGTTATTCTGAGTAACTCATAACTCAAAAAGATGGTGTCAAGTCTCGCAGGTGTAAAGTGGAATCAAATGGTTTTGCTTCGAGGATGCAGCGCCATCCTTGACTGATGTTGTCTGGCTTGCTAAGGGAAATGCCTGAATAACAATTTTTTGTTGAATAGCTTCATCATTACCAATAGCAATTCTGGTACAAATATTTGATCTCTGGCTCAATTGAAACTATGAGTGAGGATTACTGGACAAGTATCAGCCCTGTGTGACCTTTGGTTTAACTGAAGTTTACAGTGGAGTAGCTAGAGACAGAGGCCTAAAACTGAATTCTGTCCTCTCACCTCAGTCACGTCCCACAGGTCTCTGCAGGTCACACAACTGAGTTTTTGCAAACACATATCTCAGGCTGTGGTTGGTACTGACCTGAACTCAAAGCGCTTCTGGAAGAGACTCTGATTCACTTACAGCCAAACCTAGACTCGAAAGTCTTACATATGCCCACCTTTGACAGTAATTTCTACTTAGATTGACTGCATCATTATATGAAAATCGGGAAGAGGGAAGACCAAAAATTTTTTATTATTAAAGTTTGTGATCTGTTATTTATTCTTATTATAATATCTTATAAATGTTACTCATATAAAACAGGCCAGACATCTGGCATTCAAAGATTGCTACTGTTATAAAGTCAGAGTGTTGGGGATGTTGAAATTTTACAAACTTTATGGATAACACAATCAGTTAAGTTGCACCCAAAAAGAACAAAGAGGAGGCAAGACTGAAAGCGTGAGGATAGAAAGGAGTCACAGTGATGCGTTTTTAGGAACAGTACCTTCACCTCTAAGCACCTTTCAGGTGATAGCTAGCTCATAGGCACCACAAATTCATAATAAAATACCCAAAAGGCACAGATGAAAATGTTAACACCAGTATAAAAGCAATATTACATAAGGTTAAAACTTAAAAATGCTTCCAAATATGTAAAACTATACACTAACTCTTTACACAGACATTCAGCTTAAATTTACCATTAAAAGTGTACACAATACTCTGCCTAGTCATAAATTCATGCCAACATTACTTTATAATGTAGCATTTACCACCACAGCACCCGAAGAGATCAACAGAAACCAACTCCCTACTAAAATCTAGGGAAAAGGTTTTAGAGCTACTGAAATATTTATTGCAGACCTTATTTACTATAAAGAAACTGTTGGCTCATTCTACTATATCCACACTCCCTCACAGTCTTAAGGGAAATACAATAAATTCACTTTCTTCTACTAAAACAGTATGTAATACATTTGGCAGTTGGGAGTATTGCTTGAACTCCGGTTTGCTTTCATTTCTGTCTTTCTTAAGAATAAACCACTTTCACAAAACTAAGACTCAAACTTCTCAAAGCTCAACTTGATTTTCTGCAACTACACAAAGACATGTTGGCCATACAATAGCAAATGCACATCCTCCCAAGTCTGAAATACAGACGTGATGGAGGACACTTACTAGCTTAAAATGTATTTTATCATTCTGAGTCTATGAAGAAAACATCCTCCAGGAACCGCATTCAAGAGGGTAAATTCAGGAATTACGTTTCGAGAACAGATAATATGTAACACTAACGCAAAAGAAAACCAAAACATTGAACCAGGAAAAAAAAACATTTAAAACTTGGAACCAATAATTAGCGAATTTCAATCTGTAATTGTCAAACAATAAATGAGTTATAATTTTTTCTTATTAGAAAAATATCATCTAAGGTGGAGAGCCAGTATTTAGTTGGGAACTGTGAAATACTCCACACTTGACCAGGCTGGTCACGGTTCTGAAGACCACCGCAGGCCTCCAGGCAGCAGACCACTTATCCACAAAATCCACCCTCACGACTCACCACTAGTGTCATCACTGTGTGTAGCTGAGAGCAAATTTTCTAAATTTGATAGATGCTCCTTTATTTTAGCAAACAAAACAGCTGACTACATCCCTGCAGCTTGGAGCAGTCTGTCAATTAAATACTTAAGAAATCATTTCACGGCCAAGGTTTATCAATGACTTGGAAGCAAAACTAGTAATTTCTAGAACACTGCAGCGTTTTCTACGTTATTCGAGATATTCTAAACACATTTAGAGTTTTCAAAGGAGCTACAAAAACAAGAACAAACAAAAACGTAGATAAGTATTTTTGCCATGAATGTTCCTTTACCAGTTTCGGGGGGACTACTGGGTCATAAATTAATTGAGAAAGGCATCCTAAAAATAACGGCAGAAATTATAAAGTACCACTTGCAGATGATTCAAGTATCAACTTGGTGCATGTGAGTTCACCAATCTCTTCGCCTATGATTTCATATTCAAAGTGCTACATCTTACTTCAGTATTGATATTTAGAAACCTATAAAATCAACCTCTTAAAGGAAATCTTTTTCAGGTGGTCGATTTCTCTTTAGTGACTTTAATGCCTTTACTGTTTCAATATAGCCAAACAAAACTTCGGAAGTATAGCTCTTACAGTCAACTTCTTTTTGATATATTATGAGGCTGGTAGCAAAATTTAGAACAGGATAGGTTTTCATATTTCAAGAGAAGAGAAGAAACGTGGAGAGCAGAGACGAAAGGCGCGGAGGTTCTATACTATAGACCCGTCCTTGCTCTGTGCCGGAATCATCACGGGCACCGCTCCCATCCTACTGAGATTAGGGGCAGCTACCTTAGCAGGCGGGAGAGTCGGACTCTGAGGAGCACGTTCAAAGTCTTCGCTTGGTACTTGGTTGTACTGAGTCTTGGAATACCCTTCCATGTTGGAAGGGGACATGGATCCCAGAGATGAGTGATTGCTGCCGATGTAGCTCCTGGCAGTGGACGTACGGCTCTTAGGAGGCGGCACATCTTCCCTAGAAAGCAAAGATCCCAACACAAGTTCAAAGAACAAGTTTCTAAAAACCTACAAGTATGTAAGCTGTGAATCACCAGTAGGGGTGAGGGAAGATCCTCCACATAAGGATAAGGTATATAAAAGTGTGTGTGACACAAAAAAAGCAAGCACAATAAAGTGCTATATCATGAACCGTGCATGTGGCCCAAATGCATCACCTACACAGTGTATCTTCACACAGAATGAATGTGGTTTTCACAAAAATTTGTGATTCTATAATGTCTTACAATGAATAAACCTCAAATATCTTCATATTCTAGTATCAGTGATCAAGATAATCTAGTTATAGTCATGTAACACCTTATAGATGACAACACGTTAACACCTACAGATATATTTCTACCAAAAAAAAAGGAAGAAAGAAAAAGAAAAAAAGTCCTTTTTGTTATGAAAGTTAATTATCTATAAGACCTTAGCTGAAAACTTAGCAGATTTAAGTTTGCAAAAACTGGGAATTTAGGCATAAGAATTTTCACACCAAGCAGTGACAAAGAATATCTGAGTTACCTCTGGTATGTTTTAAAAATACAAGTGCCCAGACCCCATCCGACACCTACCAAATGTCAATTTCCTCTGTGTTATTTAAGTCATGTTATTATGTTTACAAGCTCCATAATCCAATATGCGCTTCTAGTTAAGATCTACTGGCTTAGAATATTTGAAAAACGAAAATCACATTACCAATAGTTCTATAAACTACCTATGTCACTTGATACAAGCAGGTCTTTTTTTTTTTTCCTAAAACCTTAACATCTGCTCCATTTTTTGAAAATTGCATGCCTGCACTTTACTGGGAGAAGGCAGACAATCCTGAGATAAGCATTTTGCACTGGTTCTTAAAAGAGGGTCCCAAAGGGGTGGGGGCCACAGAGCACAATGGAGGTTGGTTGGATCTGCACAGTTGAAATTGAAAGTAAAAGTTTTCAAATGTGTTGAGGGAAGAGCTATAGCTTTTATGCAGTCCTCACAGGGACAAATGCTTCAGATGATTAAGAGACAGTGCTTGAGAGACGTAATAAATTTAGTACACATCAGTCAACTCTTGCGTCACTTACTTACCTGATATCATGATGAACTTCCTTTTCATATTTTTCTTCTCTGCGCTTTTTGAGACAGCAAAAGATGATAAAACCAATGACCAACAGAGCACACAAAGTTCCTATAATAGCCCCAGCAATTGTTCCAGCTCTATTTGAAGCTAGAATAAGATGTCAATAAGAAAATAATTAATAGTAAAAATAATTCTGTATTTAGTCATATTAAAGGTAAAGATACACACTGACAAGACTGATTTCATTGCATATATTAACTTTCAAAGAAAAATTAATTAGCTTTTTCTGGTCCAGGGGAGAATCTACTACAAGAACTTTCTTCTGAACTTTGTGATCTATTTCAAGCATAAAAATGATAAAACTAGACTAAAAGATTTTAACATTCACAGCCATCTTGGTTGGCATGTAAGAATGTTCTACACGGCTTGTACTCATAACGGCTAAATAAGGTGCAAGAGTTGATTTGAGGGGCCGGCCTGGTGGCGCAGCAGTTAAGTTCAAACGCTCCGCTTCAGCAGCCCACGCTTCCCCGGTTTGGATTCCGGATGCGGATCTATGTACCACCTGTCAAGCCATGCTGTGGCAGGCGTCCTACATATAAAGTAGGGGAGGATGGGCACAGATGTTAGCTTAGGGCCAGTCTTCCTCAGCAAAAAGAAGAGGATTGGCAGTAGATGTTAGTTCAGGGCTAATCTTCCTCAAAAAAAACAAAAGAGTTGATTTGATAACTTTTCCCTTCTTAATGTTACTACAATAATGAAGAAGGTTTTATTAATAAAATGTAGTATTTTTTTTCCTTTCCATGACTTAGGAAAGCTAATAATCAAACCACAGGGTGCTCTGCTCAAAGTTAGCACCCCCTTTCCTCAATACCCTGTTGCTGCCTGAACCAAAGGAGGCCATATAAAAGCAACGAAAACGACATAATCACAACAGACAGAAAGAAGACACTTACGAGGGACGACATCCAGGGACAGCAGGCACTGATCAGAGCCCACTCTGTTTCTGACTGTACAGCTGTATGTCCCAGAATACTCAGTACTGGCATTTTTTACATTTATAACAGATGAAGTCATTTCTATGGGAAGAAAATGGAGGAAAAGAGCAAAGCTCATTTTTAAAGTATTGTTTTGCTGGCTTTTAGTAAAGGCAAATCCTACTAAGTTTGGCAATCCAGGTAAAAGCGAGACAGACTGAAGTTGGGTGCAGAACGAACTGCCGGTGAGACATATGCATGTCTCCAGAAGGCAAACAATTGTGCCTCCAGGTCATCTGTAGCAAGGCGAAAGTAACCATGAGGGCTTAGCCAGGCACAGTCTCAGCCGAAGCAGAGCCACACGGATCACAGAAAATACCCCATGCCACAAAGGCCCTTGGGTGCAGCAGGAGGATTTGTAAAACCTATTTCATCCTCGTAGATGGAAGAAGCATACAAAAAGAAAGTCAGAGGGGATCATATAGTTTCGCCTCTTCATTTAAAAAAACAAAGAGAAGTGGAGAGAAATCCTACTTAAGACCAGGGTGGGGAGGGTAGAGCTTGGTAATCACTTTGACTAACGGGTCAATCATAACAAAAGGTGAGTGGTCAGATTTAACCAATTTGTAACTTCCTAGTTAGTGTCACACAAGAGTTTTTTTCCGTTTTACAGATACAGCATGGGTAAAGCACCAAATCTTCAACATGAATCTCGGCAAAGCACTCAAGTACCAGCTCTTTTTATAACTTAGCCACTACTAATTTATGATCGTGAACATTTTCCATCAGTATTATCATCAAGTAAAAAGTATATACCAAAGAAACCAATTATAAATGGTGAAATCATTATACAAATATCTCTTCATCTATACTACATGACACTAAGTTGTCATTATATAAAAGGCTGAATAATTCCCATGGAATCCCAATTGTTCTGTATAAAAAAAGGGAAGGCATTTGGGAATTAAGAAATACATACACATACACAACACTACTAGATTTAAGTCCAAATCAATGACGCATGTTGCAAACTGTATCATCAGCAGTACCTGCTAACCACGAGGTGGGCAGCTTCTGCGGGTCAGACACTTTTTGCCATTCATATTGCAATGGAAGTGAACCTTCTTTTGGTTCACATTTTAGTTTAAAGTCACTTCCAATTTCTTCTGATCCATCAATGTAACATCTCGTACCTGAAGGCTTAACTGAGAAAAGAAAATAAATTATAACTTTATACAAGAGAATGGAATTTGTTTATGATGATTACTGAAACATAAGCATGTTGCAAACCACTGGCTCATCATCAGGTGGTCCTGGGTTCAGGGTCAACAAGACTGCAAGACTACAACAGGTTGTCAACACCAGTTGACTCAGCTTTATCCAACACAAAACAGGCAAGAATAAGCTCAGGCAAGCAGCCATTCATAAGCAGGTCTGGCAGCATCTCAGGCGCAGCTCTGTGCCCCCAATTCCAAGAGGCATACGTGAAAAAAGGAAGGACGATGCAGGCTGGGCCACATCAGACTCAAAGAAGCTTCTCTCCTTCCATTCCTTCCTATTTTTCTTCTCAGTGTTTGACATGAAGCCCTCTGGGAGTAAGTGCCATGTCACACCCCTCAGGGTGCTGTGACCCCACCAATCAGGGGTTTATAATAAATAATACTGACAACCGGGACAATGTGCTTCCTGAAGCAAAGACCAATGAACATTCTGCATGTACAGTAACCCAAGACCATACAGGGCAGTATTATAAAAAGGTAAACCTGAGGTTATATTCTAGGTCTGTCTAGGAACCTGTTTAGAGCAGCTGCTACTCCCGTTATCTGCAACTCACCCCAAGATTGGATTAACACTGTGGCGTTTTATACTCTTCTGCTGAACTGCAGTGAGGCATAATAGACACACAATAAAATTAATACATTTTAATCGTGTGGGTTGACCACTTTAACAAATGTCTATTTGCATATACCCAGCAAGCACCACTCTAATCCTCTCCCAAGCAAGTTCCCTCATGGGGATGCAGTCATCTCACGCCACAACCTGGCCCCAGGCAGCCACTGATCAGATTTCTATTGCTACAGAATAGTCTGCTTCTTCTAGAGTCATACAAATCAATTAATATAGTATGTACTTTTTTGTCTTGCTTCTTTTATTCACTGTAAGGCTTTTCAGATCAGTCCATGTGATTGATCGGTAGTTCATTCTTTTTTATTGCTGGGTTGACTGACTGTAACATAAATTTGCTTATTCATTCATCTATTGATGAACACTATCTCCAGTTTTTGAGTTCCTGTTGAAGCCTAATTAGCTAAACTGGACAGGAATAGGTGTGTAGTCGGTCACAACCAGATTAAGCAGTGAGGAAGGCTCTATGAGGAGCTATGGAATGGCACTGGACAAGAGAGGAGGGATTTTGAAGGATTTTTTAAAAATTATTTTATTGAGGCCATATGGATTTATAATGTGTAATTCAGGTGTACATTATTATATATCAGTTTCTGCATAGACTGTATCATGCTCATCACCAAGTCTGGTTTTTATCCATCACCAGACAAATGTGTCCCTTTCACCCTCCCCCACCCCCTTCCTCCCTGGTAACCACTAATCTGTTCTCCTCATCCATGTGTTTGATTATCTTCCACATATGAGTGAAATTATATTTTGTTTGTCTTTCTCTGTCTGGCTTATTTCACTTAACACAATACCCTCAAGCCCCATCCATGTCACAAATGGCACGATTTTGTCTTTTATTATGGCTGACCAGTATTCCATTATATATGTATACCACATCATCTTTATCCATTCATCCACTGACGGGCACTTGGGTTGCTTCCTTGTCTTGGCTATTGTGAACAATGCGATGAAGATAGGGGTGCATAAATCTCTGAATCGTTGATTTCATGTTGAAGGATTCTGAGGAGAGTCTAAGAGAAATGGAGATCAGTCCTGAATTGGCTGCTGCTTCTGAGGTGGGATTAGGAGAAGCAGGGGTTAAACTGGAGACATGGGCCGTTTAGCAGCCGAGTCTCCCCAGGAAAGGATAAGCAGTGCAGAGTTGGGGCAACAGTGGGGAGACAGCAGTAGTCTCTAGTCACTGCTGCTCCAAGAGCTGGGGAGAAACGATGTTCACTCCAAACCCTGCAGCTGGCCTCATGGACATCTGTCCTCCCAGCCTGATAAACAGCAGGACTGCTTTTTCCTTTTTTAGTCTAAGCTGATCTTTATTCTTCCAGTCCTGGATGGGCTTTCATTATTTCACTACTATAAATAAATGTGAACGGGTTTTACAGTTTTGCGTTATTAACAACTCTGCTTGAACACATGCAAATACTCGTCTATGTTTTTCTTTTTTCTTGGTAATTGCTGGGTCACATACGGTAAGGGTACATTTACCTCAACAAGAAACTGTCACACTGTTTTCCAAAGTTGGCCAACAGGATCTGTGATGTCCAGGAGGCCATCTTTAACTGAGGTTGTCAATTATCATATCACACTTCTTCACATATTTCTTGATAATACTTAAATTTGATTGTATATCTCCCCTTCATCTGTTACTACTTGTACTTTTTAATAAGAACCACAGACGCATTAAAGCGCATTATTGATTTTCCTAAGTGAACCTGCTTCTTTTTCAGATTGATTAATTGCCCTGGAGACTACACCAATTGGACTTTTAAATCAGTTTTGCAAATTATTTCATCCTGTGAGTCTTTAACAAAATGAGCCTGTTCTTCATTTCTTCAAACAACCAATAAGTCCTTTATTAAACAAATCAGCAGTGAGATATTAAAGCAATGATTTGTACATCAAACATCTATTAGTAACACAGTATTCTAATGTTCATCTTTTCTACTGAAAATGTCCCTTTACCATATTGCAAACGTATCTAATAATGGGCAGTTACTTAAGTGACTGTTCAGAAAATTCAGGGCCCCACTGAGTTTGAGATCTCAACATACTCCATCCATCCACAATTGAACAAGATTTTACCAACACTGGTTTCCGAATGTCACTTTGGAGAGGCCTTCCACTGGGAGAAGAAAAAGCGTATTTTACATGCCAACCCCCCAACCATTATACCACTAAAAGATTAACTCTTAATCCATGGCACTCTTGCTGGATCAAAAGAAAGATAAACCACAAAGGGAACACAGATAGCCTTGTCCTCTAATGTTTCTTTGGTCTGGGCTTCAGGATACTTGGCCACTGTCCTCAGAACATTTGCCTCCATGATTATTAACAAGTCAATACTCCTTCCTAGATAAGGTACATGACCATCAACTTGTACTTGGCCAATGTCTCAACATTTAGTAAGACTGTGCTCCACACATGTATTGCACCATAATCCCTCCATGCTAGTGGCCTGCCTCAGTCTACAGGAAACACACTCTAAATCCGTATTTGTGACAGGATATACTTTTATCATCATGTCATCCATCAAGGAATGCTATTTCTGCTTGGTTCAAAATACCCCAAGTCTAGGCAAAATCCATCCATGAATGCTAAAAATCAATGGGGAAAAGTTCGAGGAGAAACGAGATATTTGCAAAGTCTCAAAAGTGGCTCCCCCAAGATATTTTTTAATTACAGAAAGAAAAATTATAATTTTATAGGGGACAAACCCATCAAATAAACCAAATGATCATGATTCACAATGAGACATGACATCACTGGCACAATTGGAGGAAACTAAGAAGATGTAAATGCAATCACAGCACAAAAAGGACATTAGTGGAAAACCGACATTCAAAATAGGTCTATAGTTTAATTAATAGTATTGTCCCAACATTAATTTCTCGCTTTTGATAAGTGTACTACATTTTTATAAAATGTTAATATTATTAGAAATTAGATGATGGATATACTCTCAGGAACTCTAGTATTTTTGCAACTTTTCTATAAAACTAGATTTCAAAATAAAAAGGGGGGGGGGGGGAAGCCCTGCCCTGTACCAATGACTTGCAAATCCCTCAGGCCCCTTAGGGCCAGTGTTGACTGAGCCACCACACATACTGTTGCCACCAAGTTCTGGTGGTATGGGCACGTTGTGAGTGCATCACATCGTCCAGGAAACCATTAATTGTGCTTGCACAACTCTTCAAGACCACCCAGTCTGTTTATACCAAAAGGTTTCAACATTAGGCCCTTTCGGAGTTCTGGAGGAAGGCGCTGGTGATAGGTGACCCATATTAACCCTCTATTAATTCCCTTTGTTATCATCATCTGCTTTCAGCTTCTTCATTGAGCTGCATCCATACGCACTTTGGGCGTATCTGAAGGAGCAGGGCAGACTCCGGAAATAGGGCAAGCTAAGTCAACCCTCACACACAGGCACCTAAGAGTCATCCCAGTTCATGCCCACACAGCGCGCGGGGCTCAAGTGAACTCTCATTACTCTGTGAACACCATGGTGGCATCTCCTCCAGATTTCCCACTAACAAATCAAGGTATTAGGGATAGCAGAGCCTCCAAGAGTAAAGCAAGGGAGAGCTCCATTGGACCACCACTCAGTGCCCCTAGAGGGCAGGTCATTGTATCTTTCCTTCTGATTATCTAAGCAGAATTTTCAGCTAAAGCTAACAGATAAGTTTCCATCCAACTGTCACTTTCAAGAGAAAATTCTAGTGCCTTCTCCCAGGAGCGGGCCATGACTCATCTGAAAACATGGAAAAGAGAACTACAAGAAATTCTCCTCTGGCTTTGAGAAAGCCTCGTCAGACTAGAGTATTAGTCATCCCCGCTGCCCTTCAGCAATCACTTCCCCTTTCTCCTCCTGCTCCCTATTTGCCCCTTGCTCCCTCCCTGGTTTGCATTCACAGCTTGCTTGGCCATGGTGATCCCCCGAAGAGCTAACAAAAGGAGCTACTGTTCAATGCTTCTCACTTCTCCATCCTGAGGAATTAGAAGTTGGGGTTGTGAGGTTTAACATCAAAGGAACATTCCTCCTGCCTAGCAGTCAAGGCTGCTGTCACCAGTGTGCTTAGCCACCTTATGTGCCAACACTATTGTCCAACCTGGATTCCTTCAGGGACATGTGCTACCTTGTGCTGTAATGGTCCCTTCAGTCAGGACCTGCAAATTCAATCCAGAATCTGTTCCAAGGGGATTACTCACTCTCACACACACACATACAAACTGTGCTTGTCCACGCCTCTTTCAGGAATACACACCAATTGCATTCTTCCCGGTGCACCTGCCCCCATCAGGGATTTCACAACAAATAATTCCGATAACCAGGTATAGTCTGGTTGGTACATCATGAACCAGTTTAAATTCCATATATATCTTAATTCAATGCTTTCTGTAAAGCAGAGTTAAAAGAAGATACAGAGTCAGTTATAATCCCAGGTACGCCTGAGTCTGGGATAGGAGTTCAGACAAGTTATTAAACTTTGCCTGCTTTCACATTTATAAAAAAGAAAGGTAACTCCATGCTTACTGAATGTAGACACAGAAAGCTAGAATTCCCAACATGACCGTATTCCTTTTCCTGGTTCCTTGCTCAGGTTCACTTGCGTTCATACCACTGGAAATATTTAGAACTAGTGCCATTAAGAATGGACTGGCTTTTAACCAGGACTCTCCCGTGTGCCCACTCAACAATGATGCCAGTGCAAGACTGCCTTACCAACCAAGACAACCCCTGAAGTTGCCATTGGGGTGCACAAAAATCCACATTCTTGTTCCTAGTCTATACTTACTCTGATATTTTTTAGAAAGGAGTGATGTTCAAAATGAGTCTGGAACCCAATGTACTTAATTACTTCCCCATTCTCCCCTTCTAAAATGAAAGGAATGAGGTAGAAGTTGACGTGGGGGAGATCTGCCTTCATTAGTTACTTCCAGGGGTACGCTAGGCAATTCTAGCAATCTGCATTTCCTACACAAAGTGGGCCCCCAGGCATCCCCCAAAACAGGCGAGTCACAAACCAGGGCAATTTCTTATCATAGAAGAGAGCCAGACAGTTATGTTTTTCTACATAGTAGCCATTGTACTTTTGTGTAAAGTCTACCACAATAAGATTTAAAAGTATATTTAAGAACAATGACCTTTCAGAGTTTCTCAATCTGAAGCGGTTAAGAGTGCTTGTGTGCGACCACAGAATCTAGAGAAGGATAATGAACTTTGAGGTCTTACAAAGCTTACAAAGCACTTTACACTTATCTGCTTCTTAACTACCATACAGAGAGCAAGATGACACCCCAGTGACCATCTGTCTAATCCTCTCACTTTAAGGATGAAAAACAGTGAAGCTCAGGGAGGTTAAATGATTACCTGACATTTAATGGCCTTATTCCAATTCAATATTCCTTCTACCATATTCCATCTTCTCTGCTCTAAATATTCCAATTGTTCATCATAGAAATCTCATTTATTCTTTGAGTAAGGAAGTTTGAAAAAGCTTAAAGCGCCCACAACAAACAGTTTTGAAGTGAATGAGATTAGACAGAGATTTAACAATAATTAAATCTTTTTACGTTTCAAAAAGGTAGGCTGAGGCCCAGGAAGTGAAGGGGTTCTATTTAATTCTCAGGGCAAATGTGAGGACAACGCAAAAAACCTCGATCTAACTCCTGACTTAGGGTTCTTGTCCCACACCACAAAACTCCTTTTATCTTCAAACTCTTTTATGAATTTCACAAAGCAGCTGGTCACTTATTTTTTCTCTCTAAAAAAGTGTGCCAACTTTGTTATTTGAGGATGTTAGAATTACTTCAGATGTTTAAAATTATTACTCTACACACAAAGCTCCATCTCATAAATGCTGTGCTGTAGTACTGTGAATGATCACCCCGCTAATAAGTGACATTAGTACAAATAACTTACCAAGAACCGTCAGCTGGATCTTCTTGTTTGCAACACCAGGAGCTTTTTTCACTTTGCATTGATACGTGCCAATATCTGACAACTGTAAATTCGTGACATTTATTGATGCATCACCAGCTTTGAGATCACTACTTGTAAAATGTACTCGTCCTTTCAGATCCTGATAGTAGTCATCATAAATTTTGTCTCCAGAATATAAAATAATCTAAAAGAAAATCAAAATAAGACAGGGAAAAAACAGACAAACAAGCAAACCCTCGGTCTCATTCGAGGAGCTGTGGATATACCATGGTCATGTGGGATCCAAAAAGAGAGTAAGAACACAGTATTACAAGGAAACCTACCATTATTCAAATCACAGATTAAGAAACTGGAAAGAGATCAACATGGTCCTCAAGTATGGTCACACACTCCCATTTTAAACAGAGAAGCCAAGCCCCAACGTGATGCAGTAACATAGCCCTATATGAGAGAGTGCATTAGTGAGGCTGGACAAGAACACAGACTTGTGAATTCCTATACACTCTTTCTCAGCTGCCCCAGAGCTACAGTATGCCAATCGAAGGTACAAAATCAGTTAACGCATTTGTACATACCACCACCATTCCCCCAAAAAGTCTTAAAATAATTTACCTGTGGAATCTGACGCAAAAGACCTTTTGACTTAGTACTAACTTGGAGGCACTTGAGTTCTAAACTCTAACACCCTCATGTGTCCATCAGCAACAGAGACAAGTTCTGAGGAACGCGACATTGGCAATTCCATTGTGCAAACATCATAGAGTGTAGTGGCACAAACCTAGATGGTACAGTCTACTGCACACCTAGGCTATGTGGTACTAATCTTATGGGACCATGAGAGGGGGTGGCCTTAGTCATTCAAGACTTGGGTAAGCACCTTAGTCATTTCCTTCACAAACACATCAAGGGAAAACTGCCTGGATTTACCAAAAATAGTAATTACCTAACTGCACTGATTCAGCCATTAACCCCTTCTTTTATATGGACCATAAGTAAAAATAAAATTTCTCTTCCAAATATATATATTACCACATTCCTCTAAATATCTGGCGTTGTTTCTCTCTCCCTAGTCTAACATAATTCATTAATATCGATTTTTTTTTAACTAAATGTGTCAGACAAAGCCAATATGCAACATTCTAAATTAAGTGAAATAAACTGGCACCACTAAAAGGCAAAGTGTGAGACATGTATTTGGAGATGCGACTACTGGGCAAGTGTCCTCCTTTGTGCGTCTCTTGGCTTTATAGTTTTCTACATTAGGCTCTCATTACTTTGTAATTAGAAAAAATTCTATAACAATATTTTGATAATTTTTTAAAATTTAAGATTAAACGTTTTATAAACTGCTTTTTTGCTATAAAGACTTTGTTTAGCTTTTTAAGAAAATCATTGTACAAGATATTTAACTTGAAGAAATAGGAAAAATAGACTAACAATATGTACCTGGTTACACTAGGTCACACTTGATGATCCTTACACTGGAAACAGAATCTTTGAGTAAAACTTAAAAATTCAATTCTATCTAACTTTTCACAAAGCCTAGCTTACTCGCCGTCCCCTAACGCATTATGCATGTTCCTGCCATGCTCTCATGCCTGCTCCACATAGCCCTCCACTACTCCCTGTTTCGAATATACTGCCAAATCTGGATTTTCTGAACGTCCACAAGTTCTTCTTCCTCCTTGCGGCCTTCTCTAGGAAGTTTAGTGACCCTTTCTTCCTCTGAAATCTTAGGTCACTTTATGATCCGTTTCACTCCATTACATATGTGTCCTCACTTTCCACCAGGGCAACTGCCTTTCCTCACCCAGACCACAGGCTGGAGAAGCCTGGGGCTTCCTTCACAGCTCCCCGTGCTCCCCCACCAATGTGATCAGCACAGTGATGGACACCTAAGACAAGTCCAAGGACATCTGCTGAGCGAGCAGGTACTTATCTAACTTACCACTTGATCCACCTTCTGATTATCAGCTGGTGACAGTAGCCACTCGATGTCCAGCGGTCCCTGGTCATCCGGACTAAGGGTAAACTTGCAGGGCAAATAGGCAGTTTCTCCTTTGGCCTTTTCAATCATCTGGTCAGGAGTAGTAATACTCAAACTTCTGGTGAACTCTGGAGAAAGAAACATGTACGTGGACTAAGCATCTGCTATTAGGCTGGCAGCATGCTTAGCACAGCGCCGTTCAGAGAAGGCGCACAGGATGCGGTGGAAACACGATGTGATTTGGGGCCACGGTCATGGAGCTCAAACTCAACGGTGCCTGGTTTTTAGCTTGTGCCTCTGTATAACTGGAATAACAGCATTAGTATCTATCTTATTCAATACATTCCTTCAAGAGCCCTGTGAACCTCCCAACATTTTATGAAATACAAATTTCTATTAGCAGAGGGTGTTTTATATCGAAGCAGATGTTTAGAACTGAACTTAGCCAGAGTCTCTGAAAGGTCAGTTGTGTCATACATAAGGCTGTATTAATTCACGTCTGCCACAGTGCCACAAACACACTGGGAATTCTTTGTCGCTAGGGCACGTGCTGATGAATTTTGACACATTTCCTGCCAAAACTTCAATTCTAACTTTTTATTAAATTTGATTCCAGAACTTTCATTGAATGCTTAAAAATATTTCTAAGCTAAGAGAGTAGACCCCAAGAGTTCTCACCACAAGGAAAAAAAATTTTTTTGGCGTGTCCATATGAGATAATGGATGCTAACTAACTTACTGTGGTGATTATTTCAAAATATACGTAAGTCAAATCATTACACTGTACACAAACTTACACAGTGCTGTCAATTATATCGCAGTAAAACTGGGAAAAAGGAGAAGAAATTGTTTAAAAAATATTTCAAAGCAATAAATTTTGATGACAATTCAAAAAGAGAGATTTACATACTTTTAAATTTACCAAATAGTTGACCTCAATATTATCTTTAAGACATTTCTTACTGTTCATTCATCCTTCTGAAAAATAATCAGTCATATTTACTATATTATTTTTTAAAAGGCATCTTAAAATTCCACAACTTATTCTGAAATTCATATCCAAAAAACTTCCATTTATATTACACTTAAAGAGAGAATTAATGCAGAATGGCAATACTTGAAAAGTACGTAAAAGCCAAAATAAGATGTCCTGAGCCACAAGCAAACAAAATTCCATCAGAGACTCTTCTGAGTTTGTTAACAAGAGGCTTAAACCCACTACAACTTTATAAGAACTGAAAAAAGTTTCCTCTTTGCTCCTAAAGGTTTACACAAAGCTATTAATATGTTAATAATATATTTTATATATTCTATATAATATATAAATTTTATTATATGTGTACATATTATATAAACATAATGTTTCAATATGCATAAAAGGTGGAAATAAGCTATGAGCAAAACGGCATGATTTCTTGATCTATATAAAAAGAAAATATATCACAATCAATTCATATCTTGTTTTTTTTAAAAAAGCAATTTTGTTCTTATCAATTCACACATAAAATAGGTCTGTTCACTACTTATGTCTTATAATAAGATCGAAGCTTGAAGAAGCCAACAGCTTGATATAAAATGTAAATTTACTCTGTAAATCAACTATCACACAAAACTTAATTTTTTTTACTATTTACGCTATAAAAGTTCGCACAGCATTAGTTTGCAACATCTATGTTTTCCTCATGATAACTCAATATTTTCTTAGGTATAAATTCAAACATCTGGCGTACGCAGAACCGAAGTTTCAAATAAACAGCAAATTTCAGCAGCTCTACCATTTGGACCTCTACCTCACCCAACGCTGACTTTCAGGGCTGGAGGATGAGCGGGCAGAGGCTCTGGGCACTTATATTATGGAACATGGGGCCTGCTCCTCTCCCTTTGCCTCCCCCTACTCCCACCATAAAACCAAACACATTAGAGCAAAATTAAGAGTAAGAAAATCCAAGCCCTAATTCTCCATAATGACTACTTTGATGTTTTTCAAATAATAAATTCCAAAAGAACAAAACAAAGAATGAAATTATTAGCCATCCCATGATTCTTTCCAATAACCCTAAAAGCAGTTTAATACACATGGACTATTAGTTGTAATACAATGTTAATAAAGCTGAAGCCAAGAGACCAAGAATGAAACAAAAGCCAGTTTACATTCAAGACCACTGATATTCAGGCACCATCCTGAGCTTGTATCACATTTAAGTGCACTTCTCAAACAGCAGATTAAAGCTGGACACAGAAGCTGCACCGCCTCCCTCAAATCTGAGGCTGGCCCTGCTTGTTATTAGCAACAGAATGCAGCATGAGTGCTGCTGTGCGAGTTCCCAGGTTAGGTCTCAAGGGGCCTTGCTGCTTCCTCTCTCACCCTCTCTGACCCGATACCTGCCACCTGCCACCATGTGAACAAACCACGTAAGAGAGAACTGAGGTGTCTGACCCACAGCTGCCAACTGCCCAACACACAGCCACCCAAGAACACCCGCCCCAGCCCAGCCAGAGGTCTGCAGCCCCACGTGTGAGCCCAGAACTCCCCACCTCAGCCGAGCCCAAAGTGGCCACCCACAGGAGCAAGAACTAATACATGATTTTCATTTTAACACCTCTAAAGTTTGGTTTGGTTTGTTACACAACAAAGATTGATGATCCACCATCCAAAACCACTGATTCAGCCCAAATGGACTATTTAAAACCCCGCCAAAGTCCACACCACTCCAATCTCTATTTCATGTCCACACTTCTATTTAAAATTATATTTGACATTTATGTGTATAATCTCAAGTGCTTCTCCTGAATTAATAGTCAACCTTCCAAATAAATACTTTCTATCATTTCTAATACCCTCAACCCCATTCCTACCTCATTCCCTAACGCATTCTTCTACCTCTCCTGCCTACAAGGACTTTGCTCTCTGCCTTCCACGAATGCTCACAGGACTTCTCTTTCTGCGATCCACATCAGCTTTCGGCACTTCACAAACACTAGCGTGGGTGTTTTCTCCCTCTTAAACTTTACTGTGAAGTTACTCAGGCACGCTCCACAGTTCTGTCATGTCTTCTCAGTGCTGATGAACTTGTCTTCCCCACTCCCTCATAGTTTCAAATGAATTTTTAAAATGCATGTCCCAACTTACCAATAAATTGTCAGCTCCACTGGGGTTGGGAGAAACTGTGAGTCCCTCTATCTCCTGTTGTGGCTGCTTGCACGTTACTAGAAAAGAACTGGTGACTGGATTCTAAGTTTGATCAATTTTAGAAATGTTGAAAACGAGCATTCAGCTGCCAGAAGTTGTTCCTGAAATGTAAAGATCGCCTTTCTACAGCTACCACAGTTGGTTGCCTGCATTTATTTTGTCCACGCATTAATATTTTATGCATGAAGTAAGATAAGAAAAATCCAAGTACGCTCCAGAATGAAAATTTCACTTCAAAATGAATCAAGACATAGCCCAAAAATATGGAGGCAAGAACATATAAGTGAGAATGGACATTTGCTTCAAATAGAATTAATTCACACTTTCAGTATTTATACTACACAGTCATTAGAATAAAATGCAACTTAGTCTTCATGACAGTATCCTTCATTCTTTCTTGTTTGATACATAAAGATTAATTTTCTCTAAGAGTACCTTAGAAAATAGTTAAATGAGTATAAAATCTAGAAAGATATTTATCAAACTGTTAGCAGTTATTTTTAAGAACTGATATGTTTAACAGGGTGATTGCCCATTTCTGCTTTATATTGAGACGTTCTTAACGTGTATACTAAAGAAATCTTAGACTTTTAAATGGCTTTCAGTATTTCTCTTTCAAAAAACGTTTAAAACATTCAACTGCTCTTCATCGTTTGGCACTAGAAATGAATCTAGATCATATAAAACAGTTATTGGTTCCCTAGCAACACTGAAGGGGCCTCTTGGCACAGAGGCATAGTTTTTCAAGTGCTGATGTGAGGAACAGTCACAAATTGCAGAAGACAAAAGGCAGACACTTGGTCTCATGCAGTGTCTCCGGATTCTTTCCTACTACTGCCCAGTTCTGCTCATGTGGCAAATCAAGTGACAGTTTAACTTGCAAACTACTTGAAGGTTCAAACATGGTCTCAAAACTAAATCAGATAACAAATCTTACAATTTTATTCAAACTTATATCCAGAGTGTGATGGAATAGGTAGCACATTATCAACCACAAGTATTTGAATCTCATCCCATTTTAGCAGTGACAAAAATAACACCTCTCAGTTTAATGCTTGCTTTTTTTAATCTCCAAATTCCAAATCACTTGGATCTTTATGGAGCTTCTCTTCTGCCCAGTCTGACTTCTGTCTGGGCATCAAAATGACATGAGTTCAGCAGAACATTTGGTAGCCCTTGATGCTGTCCTCTCCTGCTGGGGCCTCAGGTCTGTTTCTACCCTAAGAACGGAGCAGAACTGGGCACGATGGAAGCGGCTGTTCCACTAGGAGGAAGGCAATGTTCGGAACTGATGACCTGCCCTGACTTTTTTTTTTTTTTTCAAGTTTAAGCTACATATTAACCTGGATAGTCTGCAGCTATCCTTTTTTTCCTTCTGGCAATCCTGAAGTCATATAAAGTTGGAAAGTGCTCATGAAACTTTATGGTGGGTTAAAAAAAAGAAGTAAACATGCGAGAATTTTTAATAGTGTTTTGATGGAGGAAAGCCTTAGAGAAAAACAGAGAAGAAACACAACAGCTATGAAGGGAAAGACAAATTTAACTACACTGAAAATTTTAGGTTAGAGAGTCACTAGCTGGCATTCAACAAACACTCCCTGAATGAAGGACGGTATTCTGCTGTTCTATCACTGGGCAAACAAACAAAAGGAACGGTTGGAAACATGTTTTCCACAGATTCACCTATACCAGCAAGACAGCAAATGTGAAATCTGAGCAGGGATGGCATAAGCACAGGGATGCTAAAGATCATGTCTGAGTGCAGAATTCAAGCAGTGACGGGAGAGGTCTTTTCATCTGGGTGCAGAGAGAGGAGCTGTGAATTGTGAGACAGGTAATTACATCAACTGTCTAGAGACCTAAGCAATTAGCAAAGAGCTTTAATACAACAGAATAAAAGAGCAGTCAAGAACTCTGGGTGCCTAGACATAAGCAGGTCACAATTCTAGGATACGTTGAGGGAAGAGCCGGCAAAGCAAAGCTCACAGGCACAAACACAGACCTTCACACAAGAGAACGGAACCAGAAAAGGCCAAGCTGGGCACAAGTGCTGAAGGCTGATGATGGCACACGTGGAGAGGGTCTGAGCACAACCTACTGTCCACATGACAGCGGGCCTGTGAAACAGAAACATGCAACCACAACAGCTGACTTGCAAAATTTAAGTATGCAAACCCACTTTAAGGAATTGAGGCTGAACTCACGAGAGCCACTATGTGCAAGAATATTATTCACTGAAGCACTTCGCGATAGGAAAACATCTGAGAACAACCTAAATGCTTTAATAACAGGCAGGAAAACGAGGGGCCGCAATCCAAGCTCATCAACCTGAGACAAAGAGCTGGGACAAACACATGAGGCCAGACCCAGTCCCTCCAGCAAAGACCTTACTAAAGTACGGCTCTGCGGGGGTAAAATCGACTTCCACTCCCATTAGTAGATGTTTGACTGACTACTGTCACCTCCAGGTTTAATTCCATTTACCTGGCAGCAAAGATAATCATCTAATCATACCAGATCTTTCAAAAAGACCATGACTTTAAATATATATGTTTAATACGAAATATACAAATATAATATAATACTACTTTTCTTTGGACTATGCTACAGAGTGAATTGTCCCCCAAAAAAACGCATGTTGAAGCCCTAACCCCGCCTCCCCAATCCCACGTGACTGTACTGGAGACAGGGCCTTCAGGGGGTGATTATCGTTAAATGAGGCCATAAAGGTGGAGCCTTAATCTGCTAGAACTGATGTTTCTTATTATATCTGTAATATTATGATTTATAGTAAGAAATATATATTTGGTCTTAATCCCAGTTCCTGGCACAGAGCTACTAAGAGTGATAAAGCTGTCTTTTGTTATGTTAATGAGGTAACTTTTGGGAACCCCCCTAGGTAACCTAAGGATGGGCTGGTTGCCAGGGGAAACCAACCTTGTGAGTAGAGGATGGGAATTTTCGGTACCATCCCACCTCCCAACTCTGGGAGGGGAGAGGGGCTGGAGTTTGGGCTCCAATGAGCTCACTTAAGATGGCCTCAGTCACCAACAGCCAGTGATTTAATCCATCGTGCCTTTGTAACGAAGCCTCCATAAAAAACCCAAAAGGACAGTGTTCAGAGAGCTTCTGGGTTGGTGAACATGTAGAGATGAGGGGAAACTGGCACACTTGGCAAAAGCATGGAAGCACCTCTCTTCCATCTGGCTGTTGAAGTTATATCTTTTTTATAATAAACTGGTGATCTAGTAAGCAAAATTTTTCTCTGAGTTCTGTGAGCCACTCTAGCAAATTAACCGAACCCAAGGAGGGGATTGTGGGAACCTTAGATCTGAAGCTGATAGGTCAGAAGCACAGGCGACAACCTGGACTTGCAATCGGCAACTGAAGAGTGTTTGTAGGGGGCAGTCTTGTGGGACCGAGCTCCCTCTTAACCTGTGGGATCTGATGCTATCTCCAGGTAGACAGTGTCAGAATCACGTTGAATTGGAGGACACCCAGCTGGGGTGGGACCATTGCTTGGTGGAGTGGGAAAAAATAAAACATCAGAAATGGTGTCAGATTTGGAATATCCCAACCAAACCCAACCATTTTTATCTACACCCAGGCCACTATTATCTCTCACAGCCTGCTAACCGGCTTGCCTGCATCATCCACTCTTCCTCATTCTAACCCATCTCCATACTTCACCCAGAGTGTTCTCCATACAATTGTTTTTTAAATGATGTCACTGCCACGTTTGAAAACCTCTGGTGGCTCCACATGGACTCAAACACCTCAATTCTACAAGGTCCTTTGATCAGGTACTTCCCTACCTCTAGTTTCTTAGCACTCCCCATTCCCACTGTAAGCTTCAGCCAGTTCTTCATCCTCTCTTCCCACTGAGCCCCTGCATGTATGATACTGCCTCCCTGCTCCATGCCACCTCTTAAGATAACTCCAACTACTTTGGTCTCGGTTCAGGCACTTCTTCCAGAAAGCTTTCTCTGTGCCCAAATATGGATTGAATCAGAAGCCCTCTGTGTGCTCCCAGCGCAGCTGATAAGGCCTCCATCAGAAGCACTTATCCTGCTCTCCTGAAGCTGCTGCTTTACTGCGTGTCCTTCCTACTCTGCACCCCCAGGGGATATTTCACATTTGATTCTGAAGCCAAAGACCATGCTTCTGGATGGTCATTGGTCTCCTTCAGCATAGCAAAATTTCAAGTACTCAGCAGGGGGAAAAACTCACAGGCACAAGTGCCAGAGATGATAGTCCATTTCAAAATACTGGAGAAAAATTAACAAGTTGTATTGTGGCTAAAAGTAGGTGAAATAACTTAAGACCTTTCTCTATTAAAGAGGAAACTGTAACAGCAAAAGTGTTGTAGTCTGTGGCCAATCATAGAAGGAAATCTAAGAAATTCAAGGAAGCACTAAGGGGAAAAGGATGAGTAAGCCCCTGTTTGTGGCACATGCTTTCCCTTGCTGAAATGTCCGCTTTCCCCCTTGCTCCACCTTCTCCCACAGAGAGTACCTCCAGCCATTTATCCAGCACCTCTGACCTCATCTCCTCTCTGAAGTTTTTCCTGTTCCCCACAGGCAGTCTTAATTGCTTCCTCCTCTATATTACACAATGTGTTCCTCTATTGTAGGTAATTGTTTACACGTCCCTACCCTGAAGCACTTACTTTCACTCACATTAACAGGGTCTCAGGGCTTCATCCCTGGAGGGTATATCCCAAGCCTATCTAATAAACTGCAAGTGGAGGGCTGGACTCAGAGCAGAGGGAAGGTGAAGGAACCATTTGAAAGAAGGTTAGTGATGGGAGACAAGACAGACAGACCTTGTGGGGAGGCCAGAGAAAGACCATGTATGTATCCAGGGAAGCAAAGAAATGGAAGCAGAGGAATGGAACAGTAAAGCCGAGACAGGAGCTCAAGCTCAGAGGGAGCTGAACAAGCCTGGTCATGTGCTGAGAGGAGCAAAGACCGATGCTTATTACTTTAATATCCATACTATAGGGCCAGCCCCAATGGCACAGTGGTTAAGTGTGGTGCACTCCGCTTCGGTGGCCCAGGTTTGGTTCCCGGCACCAGACCTACATCACTCACCTATCAGTGGCCATGCTGTGGTGGCAGCTCACATACAAAAAGAG
Organism: Equus caballus; assembly: GCF_041296265.1. Taxonomy (NCBI): domain Eukaryota; kingdom Metazoa; phylum Chordata; class Mammalia; order Perissodactyla; family Equidae; genus Equus; species Equus caballus. The sequence goes on along the minus strand of NC_091709.1, from coordinate 23,200,657 downwards.
GAAAATTGGGGCTAGCCCGATGGCACAGCGGTTAAGTTCACATGTTTCGCTTCAGTGGCCCGGGGTTCACTGGTTCAGATCCTGGGTGCAGACGTGGCACCGCTTGTCAAGTCATGCTGTGGCAGGCATCCCACATATAAAGTAGAAGAAAATGGGCATGGACGTTAGCCCTGGGCCAGTCTTCCTCAGCAAAAAGAGGAGAATTGGCAGCAGATGTTAGCTCAGGGCTAATCTTCCTCAAAAGAAAGAAGGAAAGAAAGAAAGAACAAAAAAGAGGAAAATTGGCAGTGAATGTTAGCTCAGGGCAAATCTTCCTCCACCAAAAAAAAAAAAAAGACAATACTATAAAAAAATGCCAGCAAATCTGGTAAGAAATTAACATATATGCAATTTTATATATAGTTATGTTAACGTGAGAAATATGACATTAAGAAAAACTCTTATTTGTGAATATCCTAAAATCACAACTACGAATGAAGAATCTTTCAACTATCTCTAGAACAACACGAAGCAAAAAGAGAAAAATACTACACAGTGATGTGTGGTTTCTCAAAATACCTGGAGTCATTTCAAAGATATTAACAACAACAATAACCAAAAAACTAGAAATAAAAATAAGAAGAATCTAAATTTACATTCCCAAAGTCTTGCCTATTTCTTTGGTTTCTTGGAAAGGGTTGTGATGACCTTAATGTCAACTGTTCTACAGAATTTCTCTGATACAGATTTTTTTGAGAAATGTCAAAGAATGTCCTAAGGGTTACTATTTCAAACAGAAAGGACACATTCAATCATATTGCTGCTGAGTTCAGATCATGGAATTCAGGAACCTTATGTAAAAAAAAAAAAAATAGTCAAAAATGAGTCACTGGGGCCAGCCTGGTGGCCCAGTAGTTAAGTGCGCAGGTTCCGCTTTGGCGGCCCAGGGTTCACCAGTTCAGATCCCAGGTGTGGACATGGCACCGCTCGGCAAGCCATGCTGTGGTAGGCGTCCCACATATAAAGTAGAGGAAGATGGGCACGATGTTAGCTCAGGGCCAGTCTTCCTCAGAGAAAAGAGGAGGATTGGCAGCAGTTAGCTCAGGGCCAATCTTCCTCAAAAAAAAAAAAAAGAGAAAAAAGAGTCACCATAGCAATGTTAAGAAATAAACCAGACAAATCACAAAGTGGTATGTTTACAGGACGATCAGGACAAGCACAATTTTGTTGTGTGTTTGCTAACAAATACTACAGATGTCTTGGTGAGCAAGCAAGTCACCGGGCTATTCCAAACCCCATGCAAAAATGCGCCCACCATGCTATTACAACATTTCCTTGACCCTAACTCCAACCTATGCTAACTTTCCTCACCAGGAAGGTGCTTAGGGATTAGCAATATTTAAAAGTCACCTAAACAGTGTTTCCAGAAAGGAAAAAGAAAAACATTTCCAATATGTGAATACTAGTTAACTACTCCAACCAGGCCTTTAAATATTGCTGGGGGAGAGAAGAAAACACCCACAGGAAGGCAGAAATTGTACTCTTTGCTGTCCCGGAGTTTTAGTTGTTTAACTCCCACGTGTGCTACTCAGTACAGTATGTTAAGACCTACTTAGAGCTAAGAAAGTAATCCTTACAGTCAGATAAATTACCAACGATGAGAAGTGACAAAGTATACTTATTTGTTTTTCTCTGTGTTTTTCTTGTATAAATTCCCAGCTCCCCACCTCCAATGAGAAATCAAAAAGTAGGCGCCCAGGAAATAAACTGAGATGGAAACGGGGAAATCATCATCTTAACAATAATAGCACATTTTATACATGTTAACTCTCAATCCTCAGAACTCTGAGGGAGGCGGTTCTATTAGGCCCACTTTACAGTGAAGAATCAGACACCGAGAGGGATCTAAGCCACTAAGGCAGCAAGCCCAGCTCCCAGCCACACTCGTCCTGTGGGCAGAAGTCCAGTGGTAAACACCCCTGGACATAGAGATTTTGCTTTAAAAATCACTATAAAATACAGTGAGTACTTTACCAGACCCCAATCCAAACAGCGTGGTGGAGGAGAGTTGGGAATTGACACTGTTTCTCTCCCATACTCATTTTCTAAGGAGACAGCATTTTAGGGAGCACATGATTCAAGAGTTCGGGTGAACCTTTTTGCTTAACAGGGAAATAAATATCAGACTAGGAATCTGTTGTCAAGTCTGTCACAAAAAAAGCTCTATCATTTTGGACACGTTGCCTCTCTAGGGCTCAAACAAATTAAAGACGTCGAACTTAACTGTCTCTTCAGATCTAACATGTCCTAATTCTAGACCATCATTCAATTAACCATCAAGAGGCCTTCCCCTGACACCCATCGACCCCCCCTCCGCCTGCAACTCAAAAGGCAGTCGCAGCGGTTCTCCGAGTCCCCCTCACAAGGGCAGACATTTCTGAAACATCAGCCTTCTGGATTATGGAAGTTCTGCCCATTAATAGCATGGGCTCTAAAGTCAGATCTGGGTTCAAATTCAAACTGAGCTTACTAAATGCTTGGCCTGGCTGCAGGCAAGTTGCTAGCCTTTTTAAGTCTTATTGTTTTCTTCTTTAAAGTGGGCATTAAAGTACTAATGCCTACTTCATCGTAGGGATTAAATAAAATAACACTCGTAAAGCTCTTAACAGTTCCAGCACAACCTGGTATCATTCTTTCAATAAACAGTAGCTAGTCTGACAATTCAGTCATTTTATAAGCCTGTCACTCCCACCAGGATATAAATTCCTGTAGTGTGGGGAAAGTATCTTTTAATCTTTTATCCCTAACACTTTAGCAGTGCCTTCCATGTTGGAAGAACTCAAAATTTGATATGTAAATAAATGATACTGAAATCTATCTACCAGGTTTGGCAAGCAGAATATCACTGGTGACCTAGGCCAAATCGGATTTAGTGAAGTCTTTGGGGAGATGCATACATCTAACTACAGAGGCTGAGATCATGTGAGCAGAGACAGAAGTGACCACTATTTTGAGGAACCTGGTTCTCAGGGGTAGGAGAAAAAGAGTAGAGTGTGATGTGTGGTAAGGAAAGGTTGTTTGGAAATGAGGAACGTAGAGCATGTTTATACATCAAAAAGAAGGAGCAAATAGAATGGGAGAGGTTAAAAATACATACAGCAGAACACTCAGAGACTGAAGGATCAAGTCCTGAGAAAAGAACGATGCCTAGAAAACGGGGATAAGGCACTTTTAAATAGGCATGGAGGGAAGGACAGAAGAGGACCACTATAATTAGGGATAAGTTCATACACGGGGGTACAAGAAATGAAGGAAATTTGTACCTGAGTGCCTCATTTCCTCTGTGACAAAGGAGGAACACAGCACCGACTTAGAATAAAAGAGGCAGAGAATGTGTGGGGAGAGGGGTTTCGGAGACTGGTTCACGTCTGAAATGGCCGTGAAGAGGACGGGGAAAGAAGCGAAGGACTCCAGAATGGAACCGACTGAAACCAGCTGAGAGGTGACGAAGCTGGGCAAAGATATACTGAGGTTTACCCTATCATTTTTTCTAGTTTTATATATATTTGAAATTTTCCGTAATTAAAATGTTTTAAAAAAAGAGAGAACCACAATGATGCGGCACTACAAACCCACCAGGACAGCTGAAACGAAAGAAGGCTACAATGAGGATGTGGCACAACTGGAACTTTCATACTCTATCGGTGGGGGTGTCAACTGGTACAACTAACTTCGGAAAACTGTTTGGCAGTATCAACGAAGCTAAAAATAAGCAGGAGCTACGTGCACCAGAAATTCCACTCATAGGTAGAAAAATGTACACGTGTGCACTAAAACGTGTATGAGAATGTCATAGCAGCAGCTTCCACAATAGCGAAAACTGGAGGAAAAAAGGTAAATCAACAGCAGAATGGGCAAACCAGTTGTGGTACAGTCACATGACAGCATAGCATATAGCAATGCAAACGAATAATCTCCAGCTACACAACATGAATAATCTTACGAACATGGTAATAAGTGAAAGTTAGAAAAAAACATACACGGTGCAATCACATTTATATAAACTGTTAACACTAATGTATATTGTTAGAAATCAGAAGAGAGTGAAGAAAGTTACTGGAGGGGCCATAGGCAGACTTCTGAGATGCAGGTTACGTTCTATTTCTTGATCTGGGTGATAATTACATAGATGTGTCCCTTCTGTGATAATGTTCTGAACTGTCCTCTTATAAATAATGCTCTAAACTGTGCTTTTCTATGTATGAATGCCATACTTCAAATAAAAGGTTTATTTAAAAATAAATTTAAAAAGAATAGAAGGAGTTAGAGACAGAAAAGTTATTTTTATTTTGTCTTTGTTAAAAATATAATGTTCTGATGCTTTATAAATATACTTTAAAAAAAGTCTAGCCAAATTGGACAATAAACAGTCTCCCCAGGGCACCCAGCTGTGCATTCCCACTTTCTCCCCGGCTGTGCGCCACAGTCCATGAGCAGGAGCAAAGAAATCAGCCTGCAGGAGTGACCCATATCAGGGAGGAAAGGTGGGGTCTGACCCTGCGACTCAGGAATATAGAAGAAATTCTGGTTTTAAAGTAACCAGAAGACCAGAGTGGGGTGGACAGGGGTAAAGCCTGGAGATCTCAATGATAGCAAGGAGGTACGATGGAAGTTCGAGAAAGCTGGGAGACAGTGACAACAGAACTCAAGATTTCAGAGCTGAAGAACTAAGTATAAGAAGAGGGTTGCCGAAGTGAAATGGATAGAAAATCACTGTATTTGAGAAGTCAAGGAACTGTGGTGTAGGGATGTTATAAAAAGTGAACCATGAAATGTAAATACTAAAACCCCAAGGTAATGCTATATGGGGGTTGGAGAGGAGGGGATGGGAGGACGAGACAGGGCATTTCCTGGTCAACGTGGAGAAGCAACCAGAAGTTTGGTAAAAGCAGAGGGCAGAAGTTTCAAGGCCTGAAGGGCTGGCACACAGGTAGAGAGGAAATGGTCTGGAGAAGCCAATGAGGCCCCAAGAGAATAATCAGAAAACCGTGAATTTGTACATCACACAGCATATCTACTCTGACCCCCACCCTGCTCTGCTGGGTGCTCTGCTTGGTAACCCAGCTGAGGGAATAAGTGCCTCACTCCCTCCTCCCAGATGAAGCTCGAGGAAAGTATTGGCATGGTAACTTCCGCATTCATACTCCCGAAGCACCTAATAAAACACCTTGCCCATATGTACACATGGTATTATTTATTTACACCCCGACTTCTTCCACAGGGATTGAGGATCTGCCTAAGAAATATTTAAAATATAATTTCTAAGTCAGGAACAGAGAAAACGTAAATTATAATGGAAAGCCAGACAGGGGGAGTTAAGAATGTGAACATGCAGATTTTCTACAAGTATTTCTTGAATCGGACTGTGACCCACCCCTTCCCCACTCCCCTCACGTACGCAGACACACTCATCTCAGGGAAGCATTCACATTTCAATTCCAATCGAAATTAAGTCTTAGCCTTTTTCAATCTACGTAGAATATTGCCTTCCCCATGTTCTCTCTAATACACAGATGCTAATTTCAGAATTCTCTGGCAAAACAAATGTAAATGGGGTATTTTGCATTATGGGTAAAGCAGATCTGTTGCCATGGTGAATATTTTCATCACCTTCACAGAATACTATATGTATCATTCCATTTTAAGAAATCTGCCTTTGCCCCTTGCTCATAAAAACCTCAGGCTCTCTTCCTTTAATTAACATAAAACAGGGAAAGAGATTGAGTGCTTGGCAAAAAAAAAAAAACACCAAAGAACAAAAAACTCAGGTGAAGTGTCTTATAAAGATGAGAGCATAGAAAGTAAGAAAGCAAAGAAATACACAGAACAGCAAAATGAGTAAATAATGTTATTTCTTTATGGAAAATCCTAAAATTAATAAAGGAAGCGTTAATTACAATACGAAAATCATTCCTGTTGTAAGCATGTCTAACGTGATTGTCTTCGCATAAATTCCTTTGTAATATCCCAAAGTGAACTCAAATTTCCCTAGCAACCATCACTAGGGGCCATTCTTTCCTTATTTGCCATCTCTCCAGAAACACATTTATTTCCCCCATAGGCAAGTTAAAAATATTATTTTGGTGCATATATTTGTTTTTTCTGCCTTATATCTAAAATGGAAATGCACATAACTATCAAATAAGGACAGCTGATATAATTTTGTGTGTGTGTAACAAATGCTCTGATGATTACAAGAAACTAAATAAGAAACAAGAGACTTTATTTAGCTTGTTGCCAACAGGAATGCTATGTGACACAAATAATTATTTTAGAGGTAAAATCTCAAGAGAGCAACTCCAAAGGCATGTTCCATTTGACAAAGCTGTTTTGACGGCACACCACACCCATGCTATTTTAGTTAGTAGGATGTTCTGAAACTAGATATGGTAGGTGACTGGAAAAAAAGCTCCAAGTACTGACCCGTGCTGACCAATAGGGTAGCTGCTAGCCATATATGGCTACGGAGCACTTGAAATGTGGCTAGTGCAAACTGTGATGTGCTATAGGTCAAATGCTGACTAGATTTTGAAGACTTAGTATGAAAAAAAATTTAAATCTCACTAATGTCCAATTTAACCACATATGGAATATTTTGTATATATTGGGTTAAGCAAAATATATTCAAATTAATTTCACCTTTTTGTTTTTACTTTTAAATGTGGCTACCAGAAAATTATAAATTACACATGTGGTTTGCATCATATTTCTATAGGACAGCACTGTATGGACCAATGCCACAATATATCAGACTTGGGCCTTGGTTTTACAACTTGATTCCTATAAACAAAAATATAATGTGTACTTCCTACCCCAAAGTTGTCAGGAGAGTAGATTCAAATGACCTGTGTGTGAAATTGTCTTAAAAAATAAAGTACCATCACTTTTCTGGCCCAGATTCACCAGTTCATTCTAAAAGTATCAGATTTCACATTGCACAACCAAGTAGGTTAAAAAGGCTTCTCAGTTCTTACTATAGAATTACCAGGGCCACAGAACGCTCAAAAGTCTTTGTCTAGCCCATTACAGAAAACCCCCAGGGGAATCTTCCGGTACTCAAAAGTTCAAAGCACTCTTCACTGGAGAATCTGAGAGAGACGGAAGAAGGTCAGCTAGAGTCCCTCTAAGGATCCAACAAAGATGTGGCCCAACACATCTGGTTCACTGTATCCGCAGTTCCTTGAGATTCCTTGAGAGCATTTTACCTGTGCAGCCAAACCATCCTTCCTTTGCAGAAACCTGTAAACTCACACAGAATACACGCCTACACTAGGGAAAAAGTAACCGTGATTAGTTATGTCGTTTCTTCTTGAAAGCTAAACACATCTGTATTTCTTAGAAGTAAATGAAATCAAAGTCATTCTCATTCCAACTGGTAAAATATCTCTGAAAGAAAGAAAGTGATTTAATAGTTTCTAAAGAAATCTGCATTATCTCAGAATGTACAAACCTTGGTTAATTTGACTGTTAATCCTTTTTCTCACCAACTGTCAAAGGACAAACTGAAGCACCCCACTGATCTCACACCTACCCTAAAAACAGACTGTCATCATCTCCCTCCCTTACCCTACCTCCCCTTTGTCTACAGAGCAGGCATTGTCATTTCTTCTAAGAGCATCCAGCCAATTAAAACAAATTGCAAATACTGCTGAGTCAAGTTATGGCCTTTAAGGCTTGAACTCTAATTGGCTAACTCTTTATTAGAAACCACAATGGGTGAGTCAATGAGATGAAGGAAGAAAGGCTACAGAAAAGACTAGTGGGAAAGCACAAAAGAGACAAAATGTCTAAGTCACCATCTTGCCACTGAATGCAGAAACATTTTGAGCTTCCTCCCCTTCTTCTTTTATGTGGAGATAGTAACAGATTCAACAAAGTGAACAACTTACAAAGAAAAAAATACCAATAATAGAGCCCCAAGAGATCACTCTACCAGCACTCCACCAGCTTGCTGAACAGATCACTCCACCATGCCAGGCGCTGGTCTCCCATCCCCCTCACCCTCCACCATTTGTAATTTCAGCCCCACGGAAGAAATCAAGTGGAAGATAAGCAACCAGAGCTAGAAAGGTTACTGCTCTTCACTTCTACTTAGTGCTATCCTCTTAATAGAAACCAATCTAATTCCAACACCAATCTAACAATTACTCTAGAATATTAGATTTGTTTTCTTAAAAAACACAAGACAGATGAAAGACAGTAAGATAAGGCCTTAACCTCATTTCAATTAGACCATTTTTAATTACTTTTTGGGTTACATTAATAATTATTGTAGGGCTGGCCCCATGGCCGAGTGGTTAAGTTCGCGCGCTCCGCTGCAGGCGGCCCAGTGTTTCGTCAGTTCGAATCCTGGGCGCGGACATGGCACTGCTCATCAAGCCACGCTGAGGCAGCGTCCCACATGCCACAACTAGAAGGACCCACAGCTAGGAATATGCAACTATGTACCTGGGGGCTTTGGGGAGAAAAAGGAAAAAAATAAAATCTTTAAAAAAATAATAATAATAATAATAATTGTAAAGTTCATATCCATTGCTTGCTGGCCACCAAACGAACCAAAGAAAAAGCCACCAGTCTCAATTCCTGCCTTTATTTAATTATAGCTGATAATGATTTGTGTATGATAGAGGAAAGGTGGAAAAGAGGCTGCAAACAGGAGATTAAAATGAGATTGGAGTGGAAATATAAATTGACTCCACTCCTGAACATATGGCAAAACTGAGCTGTGCCGCATACCAAGCTCAGGCCTGCTCGCCTCTTCCACGAGGTATCTATTTTTGATCTGCAAATGCTCTTTCCCCTCTAGGTCTAGACAAACATGAATTCCTGTCTAGCACACCCTTCCCTATTACTCAATTAACATGCACTGTGCCATACACTGGGAATGAAATGAAAAATAAACAGACAATCCCTGACCTCATGAAAAGTATGGTCTGGTGAGGGAAAACAATTACAATAAAGGCACACTTGGTAAGTGTCAGAACATGCTCCAGTAGTGGGATGTGCCGGGAGCACAGGGGAAAGCTCACTTAATCAGATGCCAAGTATGAAGCTATTTCAACCATCTTAAGAGTTGCTGGTATAACCTGGACTATGAGTATTGGCTGGAGGGATTCAAGCGACTAAGAAACTGACTAGATGTAAGCAGGTGAGAGAATAGGAAGTGTCAAGTAAGATACCCAGATTTCTGCATTGGCATTTTGGTGGCTGAAAATGCCATTTAACATGAGAGGGAATAGTGGTATGTAGACAGGTTCAATTGGAGGCGCCTGTGGGAAGTCTAAGCAGAGATGTTAAGTGGGTGGTTTGAAATTATGGGCAAAGCTTGGGAGACAGAGAGACTAGAAATAGACTAGAGGCTGTAAGGACATAAATGGTAACTGAAGCCATAAACTGAGGAATCTCAACATTTATGTACAAGGAAGAAACTGGGCCCATAACGGAAAATGAGGAAAAGCTTCTAGGTCTGGGTGGCTGGAAGGTAAGGGAGTCCTCACCTGCTGGCTTCTACCTTCTCCCCTGGCTCTGCTACTGTCCCCTGGAGTTAAGGCCCTATGGGCAACTCTTCACTGTCAAACCAACTGCAAGTGCCAAGTACATTTCTCATTCTCCACTTACCTATGCCCACTCCTCAATCTATTAAAATCTAGCTTTACTCTCACCATACAGAAACTGTGCTTCCTGTGGAACAGATAATGTCCTGAACGTTCTCAATAATCTCCTAATGGTGAGACTCACTGGCCTCACCTCTGGGACCCCCTGTCCTCTAGGTCTCCTGCATTCCCTATCACTCCCTACCGCTCACCTTCTGTCTACTATTAGATGCTGACGGTCCCCCGTGTCACATTTCACCTTCTCTTCTAGTCCTACCTGCTTTTCCTGGTTAACCTTACACGGATGCCACCTTTCAGCAGTGGTTCTCAATTCTGCACCACCCATCCTTGCCTCTCTCCTGAGAGCAGTCCTTTATTTAAATCCTCCTACTGGCTATTTTTCACCTCCATTCCCCTCAGACACCTCAAATGCAACCTGTCCAAACTTAAGCTCATTGTCGCCCTCTCTAAAACTTGCCCCTCTTTTCTTTATCCCTGTAGATTAGTGACATAACCATTCACTCAAGCCAGAAATCTTATTGCTTCTCTCCAACTTCTTCTTGCCATTCATTCAACTAACCAGATGTCAGATTCCACTGCAGCTCCCTCAAAGCAACTTTCCAGATCAAAGAGGAAGCCCAACACCACTCTGCTGTGTTTCAGCAGGGACTGCTTATGTCCAGGTCATCCCAGGTGGATTCCTGCCTTGGATCTATCTGTTCTCCCCGCCTGCAGAACTGCTGCAGAGCTCTGCGTCATTCTAGAGAATAATCTCAGCGCATATGCTCACTTCTTCCAGGCCTTGGCATGCTTCTCAGCGCCACTGCAGGGGGCGGGATAACTCGACAGACGTCTATCATCGCTCGTCTCCTACTACGCTGTTGGCATAGCCTTCAGATCTTCACCCACCCAAAGGGTGGTCAGCAGTGACATCATGGGAAATTTGTTAAAATGCAAAATCTCAGGCTTCACCTCACACTTTCTCATAAGAATGACTCCGGCACACATCAAAAGTTTGAGAAGTGCTGATTAAATGCTTTATATGCACTGAATTTCTCAACTCCCAAGCCACATCACACCCTTTCAGATCTCCAGGTCTTTGCAAAAGCTGTACCATCTGCTGGGAATGTCCTATCAAACCTTCTGCACCTTGCAAAGTCCTATAGTACTGTACGGGCACCTAGCACAGGCACAGTCCATAGTAGGCCATAAATATCTGAATGACTAGATCATTTAATCAATTAATTCAAGGATGAGCTCAGCTCGGGGCTTGCAGAATCTGAGGTACTAAAGTGCATTCAGGTGGAAGGTGAACGTTAGGCAGCTGGAAATATTGGCCCAGAATTCAAAGGAGAGGTGGGCTGAGCTGGCAATATTTTTAAGTCACTAGCAAGTATTTGGACATTACAGAAATGGATAAATGAAGTCACCCAGGTTTAAGACGGAGTCTGAGAAGAGGACTATGAGCCAAATCACTGGGAAGCCTGACACTTAAAGGAGCTATTGTAGAAGACAGTGAAGAGCAGGTTAATAGGGTGGGAAAGAACCAAAATAGTTGTCAAGTTGCTCCAAGTGGGGCTGGCCCGTGGTGTAGCCGTTAAGTTCGGCACGTTTCACTTTCGCAGCCCAGGCTCTTGGGCTTCCCCACTTGTCAGCCACACTGTGGCCGCAACCCATGTACACAGTAGAGGAAGATTGGCACATAATGTTAGTTCAGGAATAATCTTCCTCAGCAAAAAAATTGAGCTCCAAAAAAGATAAATGGATTTGCCATATGGTTATTGTTACCTTTGTCAACAGAAGCAGGGGAGTGGAACAGAACAATGACATCAGATATAAAGCGGAAGCTTAACTTCTCTAGACTAACAACTGAATGAGACAAAGCTAATGGAATGATCCCTGCAAGGGACATCTTTATTGGACGAGAAGGGAAAGACAGACGCAACTGATAAAAGTTGTATCATATAAACAGCCCTAGTGGTAAAGAAGTTGAAAACTTTCAGCTACACAACATTTACTAACACTTGCTATCTACCCGGTGCCACAAGCTAACACTGGGACTAGAACAATGAACAATGCAGGTAATGCCCCTGCCCTCTGACCTGGTGCAATGAGATAAACTGAGTAATTGATGGACACCACTAAACAGATAGGGTAGGGAGTCAATGGAGGGTGGCATGCCTTGGAAGAGAAGCAAGCTTTGCTCTGATGGTTGGTATAATGGCAGGACTGTACATAGTAAGAGAGAGGTATATCGAGTGGATAAAGTTCACATCAAATAATCTTCATTTTTTTATGTAAAGGAAAAGACTCCAAGAAAGCAAAATGATAAACATTTCACTTTGTTCCTCAACAACTCCAAGACACTAGGATCCCCATTCTTAACACATAAAACACCTGATGCACACTGAGAAGACAGGTCTGCTGCCATCAAACGGCTAACAAGAGGCCAGGAGACCAGAATCACTGGCCAGCACTTTTTTAGTTCTGCTCATGTTGACAGCGTGAAAAACAGCAGCATCACAAACTCTGACAAGATCCCCAGGTGATGCTGATGCTTCTGGTCCATGGGCCACATTAGTTTACAACACCAGACAATGCCCTGGATCCTCGCATTCTCACAGTAGTGCCTGAAAGTATTCGACTAAGATCAAGACATGAAAGGGCTAATAATAAAAGCCTTCAGTACTTGGCATACAGTCAAACCAAGAGCAGGTTCTTTATAAATGACAGATAACTAGTGATAGAAATTTGGGATGTGATTAGAGGTAATCAGAGGAAAGTGGCTGCGGTAAGAGGTAGAATAGTACAGTGGTAAGACCAAGGATGAAGGAGCAAATCGGTGACCTCGGAAAGTTATAGTACCACTCTGTGCCTCAGTTTCCCCACTTGTACAACAGGCTTATCATAACACACACCCTCTAGGGTTGCTGGGTAAATTGAGTCAGTACACACAAAGCACGCAGAGCAGTGTCTGGCATTTAATAACCACTCAAGCAAGGCTTTAATTTTACTACTATTCCTACTGCTCTACTACTCCTCCCACTACTACTCGGAGTAGCATGACTTGTTATGTTGGCAAGAAAAACGCATCAAAAGGAGTTCCCCCAGCAACCCAGAGTATACCACAGAACTCTTTACAACACATATGGACAGATGGAGAAAGATCTACCACTGACAGCACTGCAATTTTTAATACGTAAGCCTCCGCCCCGTTTTGCGAATTGAGTTACCACTCAAGTTCACAGCAATGAGTTTCGAAAATGGCAACAAGTATCTAAAGAAATACTCCAAGCCATACATCAGTTACATAGTTTTTGAGTTGTGTCCTAAACTGGAATATTGGAATTACAAATAGTTTTCTTGCTTACCCGGCCAGGAGACAACTGTTCTTTAATGAGATGCTCACTGTAACCTAGTGTACACTTTATGAACAGAATGACTCTAGATGTATCAAAATATTCTTGATTGAGATGGTGCCTACCAAAGTGAGGCATCCAAAAAAAGTGAAATCCAGACAATTATCCAGATATCCCCAGAAAAAAAATTCCTCTACATAGTTTATGTTCTTCCACTTTTCTGCTTCGGATGTAAGCTAAAACATCTTTTTCCACAGACAACACAAATAATGCCTTCTCAACTTCAACTTCAGTTTAGTCTCTGACAAAACAAAGGTGGGAACCTGTCACGTAAACTGGTTACCAACCCTTCATCTTTTCCAGAAGCTCTACTTGGGAAATTTCAGCCAAATCTAAATGATATGTATCAAAAAGGTGGAGACAGTGCTATAGACTGAGATCGAAATTAGACTTGTTAATAGAATGTTGATCCCATGAGTAATGCTCACAGCTGTGGCATCCAACAATGGAATTAACATTTCCACAGGAAGCAGAGAGCCATCCCAACAGAAAGGACCACCCGATCCTGCTTTGGAGCACTTAAAAAAAAATTATCCTTCCGGAGGCTACAAGAAGTGTGCCTCCTAGGGTCCCACCTATGGACTTTTTTTTTCTTAATGAATCATATGGTTCCAAAATGCGACAAGTGCTTACTCTGACCAACAAGATCAGCTGGTTGAAACACTGACATGAAAACACATCAGTTTTGCTAAATGTCAAACGATTACGCCTTCTAATGGTCCACGCATTTTTCAAATGCCTTTTTTTCCCTCCCGAGAAAGGCGCAGTCGAAAAATGTACTCGGCAATTCCTTTAGGAATTACCCTGTACAAGTCAGCCTGTCTTATCTTCAAAATGAACCAACTCATTATAAACTCAAAACCGAGATTACTAATTACTCCTTTGCACTTTGCTCCGGGACTGCGGAAACCAATATCGCATTTTTGCAGGAACCTACTTTGGATTTTCCACGGTCTGCTCGATCGAGTTACCATCCAGTTAACAGCTCGTGCCTGGGCTCGCCTCCCCTACCCGATCAAGCTTGGACGATCCGAGGCACCGAAAACCTCAGTGTCCATTTAATCATGGCGTTTGTAATTCAGCCTCCCCGCCTGGACTGCTCGACACCTGAAAACTTGCCCGCCCAAGGCTTTTGAAATCGGGTAACCCTGCACAGACTCGACACCGCGGCGAACAAGGGAAAGGGCAAGGCAAATAAAGCAGAGCCCGCACGCGCGGCAAAGAATAGCCTGGGAGGGACGCCAGGCGCACCGGGCACGTCGCGCCCACCCACCCGCGCCCCGGGAGCCCCTCCACCAAAGCCCGCAGCCCGGGGCTCGCCCGCCCGCTCCGCCGACGCCCCCCGGACACCCCACGCCCCCGCAGGGGTCCCCTCGGAGGCGCTCCACCTTCCCGGCTGGCGCGCTCGGCCGCGCAAAACCAGCCGGGCGCAATCCCTGCCGCACCGCCACCCCCGCCGCAGCGCCCCCAAGGCGCGCCCGCCCCCTCCCCCACGCTCATTGTTCCCGGGTGGCCGCGGGCTGCCAGCGCCCCAGGGCTCCGCCCGCAATGGGGACCCTAGGGACCGCAATGCCTCCCACTCACCCGCGACTCCGCACAGGAGCACGAAGCGCAGCAGAAGCGCCATGGTGGCGGCCCGGCCGTGGGCGGCGATGGCAGGTAGGCGGCTCTCACCCGCGGTCTCAGTCACTCTCCGGCTCGCGCGCTCCCGACTGGCTGGCGGCGGCTGCACCTCGGCACCCGCGTCCACCCCGCCCTCGCTTGGCAGGTGAAACACGTCACTTCCGGCAGTGGTAGCCCCCGCGGCGCGCGCCGCTCCGCCAGGCGCGTGGGGTTGCCGTGGCAACCGAGCGCAGAGCGCCCGCTGCTCCCAGGAGGGTTCTGAGCAGGGAACTCCCGGCCGCAGCGCTCGGCTTGGGGGCGGTCGGCAGCAGCTCGCTGAAAGCGTGACCCGGGCTCCTCGCCTCCGTGTCTTTAGGCAAATCCACGTTTGTGCGCGGGCCACCCCTCTCCCCAGACTGAAACTGAACTGCAGTCGCGCCCGCCTGCCCCGGACCCTGGAGAGCGCTCATGCAGAGCGCCCGCCTGCACTCACCCCACCTTCGTCTCGAGGTACAGCGGGGTGCAGGCCCCCAGCCACGCGTCCCACCGCTGGCGATTTGCTGCTGCAGGGGCGGGGTCTCCCACCTAAGGCTCTGGAGGAAGGCAACCGGGCAGCCTCCAGGATTGGCTCCCATCTCATTGAGTCGGATGGCCTCATGTAGAAGGCTTGAGAAGGCTTTTCCCCATCTCCAGTAATGACTGAAACCCTAAAGTGCAGCTGCGGATTTGGGAAATACCTGGATTGGGTTTTCCCCCCTTGTATTTAAGGTTATTCTAGCCGTGAAATTGATCAATAAGACCAGCGAGCTTGAAAAGTGGGGCTAGGTAGGGGTGGTTAAAGGCCTGGGGGGAGGAGCTTAGGGGGCGGGGCATTAGGGATCTTGAATCGCCCGGTCAACTCTGCAGAGTCGCTTCTGCCTCCTGGGGCCCTCCATACTTGTTCTTGTGTGATTTTGCTGCTTGTTCTCCGTTGTTCTTTCTAGATAACGTTTATTTATAACTGCTGAGAGACGGGTGTTCCCGACAGTTCCGTGTCAGAGTGAATTAAAAGAGAGCGGTGTACAAGAGCGACAAATGTTGGAGAGGTTGTGGAGAAAAAGGAACCCTCATACACTGTTGGTGGGAATGCAAACTGGTACAGCCACTATGGAAAACAGTATGGAGATTTCTCAAAAAGTTAAAAATTGAAATACCCTATGACCCAGCCATCCCATTACTAGGTATCTATCCTAAGAACCTGAAATCAGAAATCCCAAGAGTCCCTTGCACCCCTATGTTCATCGCAGCATTATTTACAATAGCCAAGACGTGGAACCAACCTACATGCCCAGAAACTGATGACTGGATAAAGAAGATGTGGTATATATACACAATGGAATACTACTCAGCCATAAAAAAAGACAAAATTGGCCCATTCACAGCAACGTGGATGGACCTCGAGAGTATCATGTTAAGCGAAATAAGCCAGTCAGAGAAAGATGAACTCTATGTGACTCCACTCATAGGTGGAAGTTAGTATATTGACAAGGAGATCTGATCGGTGGTTACCAGGGAAAAGGGGGGGGTGGGGGGAGGGCACAAAGGGGGAAGTGGTGTACCCACAACATGACTAACAAAAATGTACAACTGAAATCTCACAAGGTTGTAATCTATCATAACATTAATAAAAAAATTTTAAAAAAATAGAGCTAAAAAAAAAAAGAGAGAGAGCAGTGTAGCGCAGTGGGTAAGCTCTCCGGCTCCGGGATGGGGCAGGAACTGGGCAAGTAGCTTAGAAACAGCACCTACTTCAGGGGTAGGTATGAAAATTAAATGAGATAATGCACAAAAAAGTGCTTGGCACCGTGCCTGGCACAAAGTAAGTGCTCAGTGAGGTGAAAGCTAACAAAAAATAATATTGGAAAATTATTATTATTTCTTAAGCCAGCAAAGAGAAAGTAAATCAGTTGTCAGGATGACTAAAATTGCGCGCCCGCGGTTTAGCCTTGTGGTTTACAGCCCTGGCTGCATAGTAGAATGATCTGGAGAACTTTTACACAATACCAACACCTGAGCCCCGACTCCGGCGATCCTGATGTAACTTGCCTCCCGTGGAGTCCTGGCTGATCTAAAGAGAATCCCGAGTAACTGCTGGGGCTTCCTATTAGTTAAGGAAACAGGAATCCTACTGGATGGAATTGAAGATATAAAATATTTGGAACTTAAATTTTTACTCATCACATTGTACTGTATGACATTAGAAAAGATTAAGCCCTGAAGTTGTTCATATCGATTTCAGACTGTTTTAAGAGAATGTTTCTAGTATTAATCAGTTCAAAGAAGCATTTGTTAGAAAGTTGCTACCCTGTCTCCTCCAGTAGACACGAAAATCACCCTTCTGGAGTCATCTCAGCCACTTCCTAGAGGAAATCTTAAGATGAAAAGGATTTTCATCTCAATCCTCTTTTTTTTTTTATAATCCTTACCTTTTGCCTCTGTCTGTGGTAGGCATTTTCATACCTATCAATCACTTCTTTTACTTGGAATATTTCTGGAAAGCCAAAAAGGCACATTATTCATGTCTTTCTTGGAAGCACAGCCCATAGTAGGTTCTCTGGTATTTGTTGAATTGAATATACTCAATTGATGTATTAATTAATATATTGACTGTATTAATAAAAAATATTTAAATATCCATGCAGTAACTCACAAATCATTACATCTTAATATATCTTTTTAGAATGTACTTTTAAAAATGTAAATTTTACAGAATTAATGTTATATACTTTTTTAGATTACTGAACACAAATTTTTCCAAATGTATTATCACTGAGATTAAGTAACTTTGAAAGGATCAGTCTATCTTATTTAGGGAACTATTGCTCTTTAAAAATTTATATTAAAAGGGCTGGCCCAGTGGTGTAGTGGTTAAGTTCCTTTGCTCTGCTTTGGTAACCCAGGGTTCAGATGTTCGGATCCCAGGCACGGACCTGTGCACCGCATGTCAAGCCATGCTGTGGCAGGTGTCCCACATTTAAAGTAGAGGAAGATGAGCACAGATGTTAGCCCAGGGCCAGTCTTCCTCAGCAGAAAGAGGAGGATTGGCCGCAGATGTTAGCTCAGAGCTGATCTTATCAAAAAAAAAATTACATTAAAGATGAGAAAAAAGGGAAAAAAGTTACATGAAGTCATCTTTAGACTTTTCTTTGTGACTACATTATTTCATATAAGCAATAGCTAAAATTACACAGTTACCTGAAACTTCTTAATGACACCTTAAAAAGCCTTTGTGGCTATTGTCAGCTTGGAAATTATGTCTCCTGGAAGCTATCCTGAGATGATCTCATTAATTCTGGAACGTACAAATTATTGATTGTTTGGTGTCCTCAAACCTAGCTAATAAGTAGTGCATAGCCATTAAATGAATTGCCCTGTCTTCATAAATCACCAAGCCCTCCCCGTTGTATAGCCTCTAAACCAGCAGAAAGGTGGTTCCTGGTCCATAGAGAAGGTGGTAATTATAGAGACATAAATAACTCTGTGGTTAACATAGCATCTGTCCTTACAAAGATTTCTTGGCAGTAATGGGTTTGTCAGCCCACCTACAGATTGTTAAAATTCTGTGACCACGTTCAGAGATTGACTTATACTTAAGAAGTAAAGGATTTTCACCTCTTTCCAGCCTAGAATATGAAGGCATGTGAAGCAAGAAACTTTCTTTCATATACAACACTGCTGATTTTTATATTTTCTGGAAAATGATTATGCTGTTCTTTTTATTGTTTTTGCTGAGGAAGATTTACCTTGATCTAACATCCGTGCCAATCTTCCTCTAATTTTTAGTATGTGGGCCACCAGCACAGTGTGGCCGCTAACGGAGCGGTATAGGTTGGCGCCCAGAAACAAGGCCCAGGCCGCTGAAGTAGAGCGCCCAAACTTAACCACTAGACCACCGGGGCTCGCCCTGTTAATGCTCTTCTTAATAAGAAATGAAGCTTCCTCATAAGTGTGTTCTGCTTAGCTTACCCAAATATTGATTTTATGGTTTAATACCATCCAAATCAACTATTTACTGCTAAGCAAATGAATTATAAATACATGCATTTTAAGGTTTATGACATCTATATAATATTTACGTCAACCCTTAGCCAGTGACCCAGAATTTTTTGTAAGATTCCTAATAATGCAGATTACAAAATGAGTCCACAAAAGTGCTAAGTTTATGCAGACCAAAACTGAGGATTTTATTGATGGCCTTTTTAAGTGTTCTCATCCAAGAATAATGTGTTTTGTCCAATTGCTTTCTTCTCATTGTTTTGGTCTCTGTCACTCCATACTAGTTGCTTTCCTTCAATTTCCACTGATTCATGGTTTTCTGCTCAAAAGTTAAAGGAGGGCAGAAAAAAGAAGCATATTGAAAGTTTTTGGCTTGTAGGTGATACTTTTCTATGGGGTCAATTTGAGGAGACACCCAGGAAAATTACTTTTATGGGGCCAGCCCTGTGGCGCAGCAAAGTTCATGCATTCTGCTTTTCCGCTGCCCAGGGTTCGCCGGTTCGGATCCCGGGTGCAGACATGGCACCGTCAAACCATGCCATGGTAGGCGTCCCACATATAAAGTGGAGGAAGGTGGGCACGGATGTTAGCTCAGGGCCAGGCTTCCTCAGCAAAAAGAGGAGGACTGGCAGTAGTTAGCTCAGGGCTAAGCATCCTCAAAAAAAAAAAAAAAAAAAATACTTTTAGAAAAGACCACTAATATCCAGCCTCAGCTTTCTGAAAGGATGGCTGGAAGAGTACTGGGGGCATCAACTTCAGTATATAAATCCCTGTATAGACAATACAGTCTCCCCACCGTAACCCTGCTTGATATCCTCTGTCCAAATGCCTTCTTTTTATGCACCGAGTCTTACACCGGCTCACCAAAGGGGTAAAGGTGGGATCTCAGTGTTTAACTTCTTTTTAAACTCACTTTGAACCAATTCCCCTGTTTTAGCCCCACCTTCATCCTACTCTTAAATGTGCCTGAAGCCACCAAATCCTCTTTGAAAGTTTACTTTGACCACAGCTGGCTTAGAAGTCAATTTTCTTGAGCGCGGAAAACTTTGACCCCTCTGCTTTCCAGTTTCCAAAGATTTGGTATTGTTATCTTCTGTCCTGTTGTCATTTTTCTTGTACCTGGAGGCCTTTTAAAAAAAGATCCAATCAAGTCTGAAGAGAATTAACATCTTTACTCTTCTCATGAATAATACAAGGGTCTTAGACTGATTTAACTCCTATCAAATCCCCCTCCTAATTTACATTGTAATCCAGTGTTTTTGTTCTGTCCCCCTTACAAATTATACATTGTCATTTAATTATATACCCAGTGTTTAAATAGAATTGTCTACATATCTTTGTTCACTCTTTCTTCTTGCATCTCACACCACTTCTAGGGTAATTTTCCTTCTTCCAGAAGTATGTCCTTTTTCAAATTCCTTTACTGAGTATCTCTTTAAGGTAAACTTGGTTTCTGTTTGTCTTAAAATATCTATCTTTAGTTTGCCCTCATTCTTAAAAGCTCCAGTTTTGGGTATATAATTTGGAGCTTACTGGTCTTTTCTGTCAATGCTTTCAAATACTATTCCACTATATTCTGGCTATCTTTGCCATTCTATTGGAATCAATCTAATAGTCCTTGTCATTAATCTGGCTGTTTTTAAGATCTTCTCTTTGATTTGTTGTTCCATTTCATTTCAATGTGTCTAGTTTGGGATTTCTTTTTATTTATCCAGCCATGGATTTCCTGAACCTGCAAGAATTCCTGTCATCCCTCAATTCTGGAAAAATCTCAATATTTAAATTCTTGTTGAATATTGGTTTTCCCACATTCTATTGTCGTCCTCTGAGACATCAATTACATGTATGTTACACTTTCTCATTCTACCCTTCACATCTTGTTCTCTTATATTTTTCATCTATTTGATATTCCAAGCTAAATTCCTGGGAATTTTTCAGTTTCATCAGCCAGTTAACAGCTTTGCTCTTCAGTTGTGTTGAATCTACTATTCAGTTCTTCGAATGAGTTTTAATTTATTTATATTTTTCATTTATAGATATTTAATCTTTTTTCATATCTGTTTGGTTTCTTATTCCCTACTTATACTTCCAAATTTCTCTTTTATTTCTTTAAACATATTAGACACACTTACTATATCTTATGTGTGGAGTAATTATGTGATATGAAATTTTTGCGTGTCATTGTTTTTTGTTGTGTGTGCAGATTCTTGCTTATGTTAGGCTTCTTTTTTCATGTTTTATGGTTATTTTTTCTTGTAAGCTCATGTTTGCAGAACTTTATCTGTATGAATTATTTGAGGTTTTTAAGTACTATCCTTGGAAGAGGGTTTGTATTAGCTTCTGCTGGGATCCTAGGGCACTGCCGATCCAGGAAAACTTCTAATAATTTTTGGCATTAAGTTTCTCAGGGAACACAGTTAATGTAAATTTGGATCAGAAAGCAGCATGAAGGCGGGCTTGTAGTTATAAATTCTCAGATGAGGTTCATCACTCTCATCTCTTCAATAGCCCTTTTAAATAAAGTAATACCCATGTGCTCTGTAGATTAGCTGCCTGGACAAATCAAAGCACATCTTCCTCTGTCGATAACCCTCCAGGATTTTCACTTCGTTTGCTCCATTCAGTTTGCTGAATCACTTGAAAAACATTATGTTTAGTTGCTTATGTGAGATTCTCTAGTGTCTGGGGAGAATAAATAGGTCCTGGTCAAGGATTTTCTCAGCAAGTTTTCCCCAAAATATCGAAGTTAGGGATTTCCAGGGCCACATTCTGACTTTCAGGGGCCCTAGGTATTTTGCTTTTGTGGACCCCTCCCACCATAAAAAATATTTAAAATGGTCTTTTACGACTGTGTTGGTATAGAGACAAATTTAAGCCAGGCTGGATCATATCGTTACTTCTTCTGACTTTAAAAGAAATGAAAACATTTTCACAGCCTCTGGATAAGTTGGCTCTGGGCATTGCTTATCTCTCCCTCTCTCTCTCCACCCCTAATATAAGCTCTTCTGCTGATACCAATAACATTAAAGATTTCCTTTGAAAGGGAAGGAAGGCGGTGAACTTACAAATTTCCCTCTCATCTCTGTCTCTATTTCACCTCTTTTGCCCAAACTCCCTGTCCTTATGGTGTCTTCACCTCCAGTCTCCTTTCTCTACTTTTCTTCTTAGGCCAAAACAATCCACAAAGTATTTTTTTGCCCTGTGCTAAAGATAAGAAAGAGATATTTACCTAGGAATAGAAGTCTGTTGATTGTTTTATTTAAGCTCTTCCTTCATCTCCACCCTTCTGTAGTTTGGATTTTGGCTTTGAGGTATTTTTGTTTGCTTGTTTGGGTGAAAAAACATCAGACTAAGAGAATAAACCAGGAGCTTATTTCCTCTTCCTGGGATTGTACACTAACTTTGGTGGTGACTTTTGGAACGAAAATTAAACTCTGAACTCTATCATGTCCTCGGGAAGAAAGAATTGCAGTGGCTGGTGTTTGTGACATACACCTGGGGCAGTTTGAGAATGGATGGCTTAATGTTTGCACAGTGCTCTGGGCATTTTAGATCAGAGATACTGTGCTTACCCAGCATTAAACACATTTAATTTATAACCGCATTATAAATTTAAATATTATAGAAGTGGATGGAGCCTCATATACTTTGTATCTTGCTGGTTTCTTTTTGGCTGGAGACAGCTTTCTGTCTGATAGGTAATAACAATGCTTTACATTTATAGGCCTTATAGTATCTTTCATCCAAGGAGTTCAAAGAACTCGGCAATTATGACTCATTGTTCCTTAAAATATCTCTACAAAACTCAACATGACACACACTGAGGTAAACTATAGGCAAAGAAACTAGAGTTATGGAGGCGTTAATGTGTTAACAAGGCATTTCAGGCCTCAGAGATGGAATTCAGATTAAGTCTCCCTTTCTTTGATTAGATGTTAACCAATAGCCTACATTCCTTCCCCATAAAGGCAAGCTCTCCCAGGGCTTCAGTTGTGTTTATGATAAAGATAATACTTCTTGACTATGAAGAGTTAAGCTCTCACCTACTTCTCGAAGCTCATCTCATATTCCCTGTCCCCTCTGTAGCTAAGCCACTTGCAGATGCTGTTCCCTCTGCCTAGAATACGTGGCCTTCTCAGGTGGATATCTCTTAGTTATCCTTCCCATTTCAGGTCAAGTGTCCCCTCCTAAGAGAATCCCTGATTAAGTCAAATTCCAGCATTATAGTTTCTCAAAGACACTTCTCTCTTAGAGCACTCGTCACAGTTGCATTTTTATACTTGCGTGTGTTAGTTGTTTGATTACCTGTCCCACTCACCCAACTGTAGGCTCCATGAGGGCAAGAAGCATGTCTGTTTTTCTTTACTGATGTAGCCCCAGCATCTAGTTTAGTGCTTAGTGCTAAATATGGATGCAAAATATATTTGCTGACTGAATTAATTTAGATTTTATGAAAAATGTTCTTTCAGAATTTGAAGCCAAATCCTGAAACTTCAACTTGGAATTATAATCAGGAAGAAGATGGTTGGCATTCTAAATTATTATTCTAACATATTTGAACAGGAAAATATGTAGAATACCTTAACAACTTCATTCAAACTGCAACTGTTAAAATTCTAGTAAAATGACAAGAGACAAATTAGGAAAATAGTGAAAGGAGGAGAGCTCAGAAAAACTGTGATTAAGGGGAGCTGCCACAATTTAATTCAAAATTTATCTCTGGTATTCAGAAATCTGAGATTAGACAGGAAAGCCAGTGGATTATTTCTGTAGCAGGAGTCCCCATTTGAACCCAAGAAGTGGACTTCTCTGTGTATTTCCCTTTGGCTCTTTGGCTTCCAGTCATCTTCACATGTTAATTTGAACGGTCAGGAGGGGCTCACTGTAGATTTTTCTAGGGCACCTGAAGAAGACTGAGAGAATACTGGATGCATTTGAGCTGTGTATTCCCTGGCCTTTTGAGGGCTCACATCTGAGACTTCTGGACAGTTGCTGCCAGCAAAAGCGTTAGATATTCTGACCCGTTGCTTAAATGTGACATAGAGTGGGCAAGAATCTTCTTCTGAAGTCAGGTTTTTTGATTTAGCAGAAAGAGCAATCTAAGTGTGCATGCGTGTGTGTGTGTGTATAGTGGTGTTTCTTTTTGTTTTAAACAGGGCCTGTCATGATCCTACCTGCGTTTTGGAAAGGAAACTCTAGAGGCAGTACAAAGGATCGATGTAAAGAGAGTAGGAAGGAGATCATTGAAGAAATTGTCACAGTTACAGTAAAAGCTGGTGGGGTCTGAACTTAACTTGGGGCAGTGAGAGGGGTTTGGGAGAAATTTCAGAGAAAGAACTAGCAGGACTTGAGGCCAGTTGGATTTGGGCAGTGGGAACAGGAAACAATCAAAGCCATCTCAGGTTCCTAGGTTTGGGCAATCAGTTCAAAAGGGTGCTATTAACTAAACAGGGACTAGAGGACAAGCAGGTTTAGTGGAGTATAAATGTCAGGTTTTTGGCGCCTGGGGATATCCAAGTGGAGACGCCAGAAAGAGAGACGACCTGGCTGGAGATGCAGATTTTGGAACCTAGATTACACTCCTTTGAGGAATTAGTTTGTTTTTTGTATTGGTTGTAAATTTCTTAGCAGCCATGCTGCTAATGTGGTTAATTTCCCAAGGAAGCCCAATAACTCGTTTAGCCTAGTGTTCCTGATACAGCGTAATGAAATGTCATTCACAAGAGTTTCCGTGGGAACTTGCATTCACAGGGCCAACTCAGCGCTCCAGTAAAGCAACTTCTCTTACGCAGACGCAGAATGGAGAGCTGACACTTCTTTGCCAAACCTTATTCTCTTCCAGGAACAATGGAGCATAGAATGGTAAAGGGCAAGTTGCATATATTATGATGTGGGACTAGTGTTGTTTGCAATTTTAGGGAGAAGGGACTACATTTGCATTTAAAGAAATGAGAGGGAGAATTGGCAGATCTTTCAGAAAAGGATAAGTGATCTATTATAGATCAATGCTGGTGCGAATGTGGTCGAAAGTGGGAGTGAAGGACTCTGTTTAGAGTTGAAAGAGTGAGTAGCAAGAATGGTGACTCAGAACAAAAGAAAGCCCTGGACCACAGATCCCAGGCACCTTTGGCGACCTTATTAATGAGTTTGGGGCGATATGAGCTGCAATATTGTGATTTATAAGAAATATATAAATTTGGTTATTCAGATGACTAAAATATATTTCTCCTATATATTTGGTCTTCATCCTCAGTTCCTGGCTCACTGCTCCCAAAACCCTTGGAGTTTCCTGAGTGATAAGAGCAATGGAAACATCTTTTGCTATAATGTTTGGTCTCTTGTTCCCACTTCCTGAAAACATTTCAGAGCCATAAATGTGAAATAGGTGTCTTGTTATTCATAACAAGCTCCTTTCCACTACACGGGTTTTATGTCAATGAGATGACTTGGAAATCCCTTAAACATGGGGACTGGTTGCCAGGGGAACCAACCATAAATAGAGGGATGGGACTAAAACCTCCAGGGAGAGGTTGAATCAATCACCAATGACCAGTGATTTAGTCAATCATGCCTATGTAATGAAGCCTTTATACAAATCCCAAAGGGTAGGGTTTGAAGAGCTTCCAGGTTGGTAAACCAGAACTCTTCCATGTCCCACTGTGCTGGGCCACAAACTCCACAAGAACAGAAGCTCCCTTTGTTTGGGACCTTGCCTTATGTATCTCTTCATCTGGCTGTTGATTCATATCCTTTAATATCCTTTGTAGTAAACCCATAATCTAGTGAGTAAATGGGTTTCCTGAGTTCTGTGAACTGCTCTAGCAAATTAATCAAACCCAAGGAGGGGATTGTGAAAACCTCTTATTTATAGCCAGTCAGTCAGAAGCACAGGTAACAACCTGAACTTGTGATTGGTGTCTGAAGTCCACTCTAGCAAATTAAAGGAACCCAAGGAGGGGGTCATTGGAACCTCCAGTCTATAGCCGGTTGGTCAGATAACCTGGGCTTCCCACTGGCCTCTTAAGTAGGGGTGGGGGAGGGGAGGTGTCTTGTAGGACTGAACCGTCAACCTGTGGATTCTGATGTGACCCTGTGGTAGATATTCTCAGAATTGAGTTAAATTTTAGGACACCCAGCTGGTGTCAGAGAATTTCTTGGTGGTATGGGGACGCCCCCGTAACACACACATTGGAACTTGGGAGCAGAACCTTTATCTTCCATGCATTCTGCTAATCAGTAGCGAAGAAGAGAAGGAAGGTGAAGTGTAGGGGGGTGCCCAGGGGCAGTGGGAGTGGGCAGAGAAAGGCTATTCTTTGGACCACCAGGTGACCACTTGGCTAGGGCAGCCATTCAGAGGTATATTGGATATTTCTAATTTCCGATTGCTGGTAGCAAGAACATATTATCCCAATTCACAACTCAAGCTCTAAAGGACTAGAAAATGTGCAAATTGCTGGCAAAGGAGGAACTCCACTATTGTGTAGATGGGTGTGTTGTCACGGTCATCTTACCTGTCCCTCTTTTTATAGGTTTAAAAGTCAGTTAAGTATTTCTGATTTAAAAGCACTGGAAAGATTTAAGAAGTCTCCTTTATCATTAAAAAGTGTTCTTGTCACCGCTGAGCATTATGATTTTACTTCTATGTAAGCCTTATTGCGTATAAAAATAAACTTCAGATTTGGCAGAGACGCTGGGTGGGGATGGCAGATGACCCTTTGTAGAAACAAGAAAACTGAGGAAAGAACGTTTAAACATATTTAATATATATTTATTCAAAAAGTGTTTAGGTAGCTCCAATTTATAGCATTTTAGTTTTTGTGCTATTCCAATAGAGATCAAGTACACTCCAGCTTGACACAGTAGAAATACATTCAGTGCGTATGTTGGACCCTGTTAACATGGCAGGAACTATCCAGACTGAACCCTGTAGATGTGTTCTTTATTCCAATATTATACGTCTCCCACTTGTTTGATAAGGGAAGAAATAGACTTCTGGTGAATAGTCTCAGCATATCCTGTATGGCTCTCAACAAATGGCAGTTGGCTTCCTGACTTTCTTTTTGTGTAGATGCTCTTTCATGCACTAAAATTGCTTAATGGACAGGAGAAGAATCAAATGGACAAACACTGGCAACTCAAATAGAAACTCAGATGACAACTCAAAGTGGATAATTAGATTTGGTCTGCAGAATCGCAAAAAGCCATCTGCCAAAAGACATGCTACAGATTCCAGGGGCCGACTTTGGAGAACATTACTAAGGCTCCAGTTAACCTCTTAAGAAGAATGAGAGCCAAGTAAAGGCAGAAAGAAAGACGAGTCTCACTTCAAATCAAGAACAAATAAACCAAGTAGGTTGTAATCTTCAACAGAATGAGGAAATAAACATTTAGCCTCCTGACATCCTAGGTCAGCTCCTTTTTCATTCCTTTTATTTTTCCCCTCGGGGCCCAAAGGGCTGCTGAGAATTTTTAAGCAGTGATGCTGGGCATAGAGACCTAAAATATTAGGAAGAGTAAGATATTTTCTCCATAAGCTACCTCTAGTGTGGTATGGAGAGTAGTGAGGTTGAATACAAAGTAGGGCCTGTGTCACCATTACAGGAGGTATCAGTGAAACACAGGTAGGTTTCCAATGATAGGTTTTCTATATTCAAATGGATATAGAACTGGGCCCATTTAGCAGGCAGTCTGATTTTCTTATTGCTTGGTTAGAATATAGATGACCTGAGTCATAGCCAGAACGGATTGTCTCTACGGAAACCACTGGGGTAATGGTTTGACTGGGCTGACTCTGAGATACAGATTTGACTGCAGGTTTCTATTCAGAGGGTGATCTCAGTAAGCACAAGTAGTGAAATGGGGAAGTGAGACAACCACAGAAGAAAGTCAATAGAAGGCATGTTGATGAGCAGACTGACTGTGGATAATGAGTCAATCCCAATGGGAGATCCCGGAAGATTATGTAGAGTAAGTCTTGGAGTTGTCCCATCCGAGGGGTGAGGAGCTGGGGTGTTTATTCACCAAGTCCCATCTGTCAATGGCTAAAGGCTGCTCCTGGGGACATTAACTCCCCAGCATTCCCCATCTGTCCTTTAGGGGTCTAGCACCTCCTGCAGTTGGAGAAAGGCCTCTAGCAGGCAGGCAGGCAGTGGTTCTCACCCATAGGAAGTATGGGAACAGTAAATGCTGAGTGAATACAGGCCAGGCACCTACAGCATCTGCTACATGGTTCCTAAGGTTTTTTTGGTGGTTATCAATCACTTGGAGAATTTGATTCAAGTTATGAACCCTCGCTAGAAAAAATAATAAATGCATATATGCATGTGATTTTGCATTCAATGTATGGGGATTTAAAAGTTCACCCGAAGTGTCGAAGAGTCTCTGTCCTTAGGAATTTTTGTTGATCTATAGGAAATTTTTACATTGTCTCAGCTTCCTGTAAGGTGAATACAGGGTGATTGGGTTCAGCTAGGGAATTATCAATCTTGGACAGCCTTGTGGAAGAAAGCATTCTGAGACATGAATGATAGACTCCATAGTTTTATTGAAACACCATGTTCTTGATGGAGGAATGGATGGCATTATTAGCAGCACTCAGAGATATGAAGGAGGGAGGGAGACCCAGGTGTTTTGGGAGCAGGTATAACTAAGACATCATTGTAAGTGTTATACTGGAGAGATACCTAGAGACGAAGAATAGTATTGCTGTAGACTGAATGTTTGTGTTCCCCCAAAATTCATCTGTTGAAACCCTAACCCCCAATGTGATGGCATTAGGAGGTGGGGCATTGGGAGGTGATTAGGTCACAGGAGTTGAGCCCTCATGAATGGGATTAGTGCCTCTATGAAGGGAACCACAGAGAGCTCTTTAGCCTCTTGCACCATGTGAAGATGCAGTGAGAAGGCCATCTATGAACTACGAAGCTAACCCTCCCCAGACAGCTGAATCTGCTGGTGCTTCATCTTGGACTCCCCAAACTCCAGAACT
Source organism: Equus caballus (assembly GCF_041296265.1). Lineage (NCBI taxonomy): Eukaryota > Metazoa > Chordata > Mammalia > Perissodactyla > Equidae > Equus > Equus caballus. Next base: position 23,171,981 of record NC_091709.1, on the reverse strand, counting down.
GTGAGAAATAAAGGTCTGTTGATGAAGCCACCCAGTCTACTTTATTTTTGTTGTAGCAGCCCAAACAGACTGACATGAGTCTCTTCCCAATTTGGGTGAATTGTGACCCTTGATTTGATTCTGGTAAGATCATCTAAAATTTCTATAGGAACAGCATAGTAATCTGTCTTATTTTACATTTTGTTTGTTTATTGAATGGGTAATGTAATTATATGGCTTTAACTTCAGTAGCTATAAAAGGATATAAAAATAAAATATTTTCCCTTAGGCCCTGTCAGTCATCTAGAATTACTCCAGAAGCAGTAATTGTTAGCTTCTGGCATAGTAGTATGGATGGCTATGGGAGGGACTTTCCTAGTACCTAGGAAAATGAACTATTATTGAAACAGTATCCACAATTGCTATGATGTCATCATTACCTTGGAACAAAGGCAACATCATCAAACCAGTAAATACAGTCCCCCATGCCTGCTCCAGGTTATGAAGGAGGCTTTTGGGTTTACTGGTAAGATTTCTGGCATGGCACAGACTTTGCGTATTGTGACGTGCAAACTTTCTCTCATTGTGGCAGGTCAGGAATCGCTGGATATCTCTTGTGGGTGGGTTATGTCTTGAAGAATGCCTGGTGACCCACTGGTGGAGAAGTGGCGTGAAGTTCCTGGGTTATCATACACCCTGGGGGACTCAACAGGCAACAGTCTGGCTCACTGTCAAGATGGAGCCTTTCTCTTAAATGGGAGCTGGTCAGTGTAGATACTGTAAAACAACTCTTAAAGACGTAAGAATTCTGTGTTTTTGTTTTCCAAGGGGACCTGCTGATCCAAAGGAGAGTAAGTGGTGGCAACATGTTTGACCTACATGGTTCTCATGTGATGCCTGAGCAACTGGGGATGAGTGTTGGGGAACAGGAACTGTGGCTTATGGGCCAGAAGCTCCAATTTTCAGGTGCCAGGAATATAGGTGTTCCAGAAAATTAAGCTGGAAATTACCGGAATCATTCCTATTTCTCAAGTAATTTGAATAAATAAATTATGGCCAAAAAAAGAAAAAAAAAGGAGGAGCAATTGTCCATGATTCAGGTTCTTGATCATCTGCCTGTGCTTGTGGTTTCAGTTGTATGCTGTTTTAGCCACAGACTGACTTCCACTAAGTCATATCGCCAAGTCTCTAAGGCCAACCTGATGGCCAAGGAGTTTTGGCCTTTGGTTCTGAAAGAGTGTGTGTGTGTGTGTGTGTGTGTTTAACAAGTCTGATAGTTCTGCTTGGCCTGAGTCATTTAGGGAGAAACGCACCCACAGGAATGAAAAGACAGATTATGACCTGTGTTAGTTCAGGTCCTTCGAGAAGCCAATGTCAAGATGGGATCAGAAATGCAAGAAGTTTCTTGGGGAAAATGCCTCTGAGGGAAAATGGAGACAGAGGGAACAGAGGAGGCTGAGAGAACCTCAGACCACAATACCTTTCTGACCCCTGTGAAGGAGAGGGAAGGAAGAGAGGTGGGTAGGAAGAGTCCTAGACTGCAGTGCAGTTCTAAAAGTTTCGGCAAGCCAATGGGGAGTCCTCAAGGCAACGTCCCCAGGTGAGGAATGAGCCCGCCTTGGTTTCGCTCCCGTACTTGGTCATTGGCTGGGAGCAGCTCTTGAGCAGCATCACTTTGGTACCCACACTGTGGTGGATTCAGAGCACAGTACCTGGGGTCATCCCCCAGGACCCATGTAGACAGGGCTGTTTTTACAATTTTGAAGACATCTGCAATAGAATTGTGTTAGAGTTTGGAGTATTTCAGGATGGGAGTGGAGGGGAGGTGACATTTCAGTGAATAACAACAGCCCCCAAACCAACACTTATATATGCACCAAGCATTTGCTAAGCGCTGCACATGTGTTTATCATGCAGGGCTTACAGTAGCACTGTGAAGTGAGGTCTTAGGACTCTTTTAGTTGGAAATGACAGAACTAAAATTAACTTGAGTGAAAAAATTAATTTATAGAATTTATCTTCTCATGTAACCAGGATGTCTCAGAGCTGGGATTAGAGGGAGGTGAGGGAGGGAGGTCATGCAAGTACAGAGTAAGATAGAATATTTTTGTTATAAAAACTGACGTTTTTTTCATCATGGGTTTTTTTAATATTAATGTTGAGTTTTAAAAGTATTATTTAAAATACTATTTTCTTGATTACTGAGTTTTTTTACATCCTTTTAAATTCTTCTCCCAAGATGAGTGCCTCACTTGCCTCGCCCTAATCCCAAGTCTGCTTCAGGTGTAGCTGAATCCAGAGGTTCACATGATCACGTCAGGACTTGAGTAGCCCATTTGGCTCTGCTTTTTCTCAGTTTGGCTTTATTTTAGGAAGGTGCTTTCTACATGGGGCTTTCTATTTGTATCACTCACAGCTTCAGAGACCTTCTCTCTGTTACACGCTCTTGGATCTTTGAAAGGACTCTGCTTGGATCCATCTGAAACCTAGGGCCTCCTGGAAGAATTTTGAAATATAGGGTACACTTTAATCCAGGAAGACATTGAATTTCTGGATTAATTCTTATTGCCTTCTTCTTTTAAAAAACTCAATTAAAAAAACTCAATCTTTTTTAAAAACCATATTTATAATTAAAAAAATTCTTATTGGAAGGCAAAAACAGTTTTAATTTAGTTCTCTTATGACCGGGTGAGAAAACCAAAATCTCTCTCATTGAGGCAGTTCTTTGTTTGTTTTTGTGAGGAAGATTTGCTCTGAGCTAACATCTGTGCCAAACTTCCTCTATTTCATATGTGGGATACCACCACAGCATGGCTTGATGAGCAGCATGTAGGTCCGTGCCCAGGATCCAAACCTGCAAAATCCAGACTGCTGAAGCAGAGCACCTGAACATAACCATTATGCCACCAGGCCAGCCCCATAAATTTTAAAATACTCTTTTTTTCCCATAAATATGTGATCAATACTATTATAGACATTAGGGATAAATTAGAGAACAAGACAGACAAATTTTCTGTGCTCCTGGAGTAGATTACCAGTCCTTGATTTAGTAGAAAATGAAATTCATTTTCAGTCTAGGGACTATGTATATATAGGCTAGAAAAGATCTTTGCTATTTTTAGTAAATTTTATTGAAATATGATATACCTATGGAAAAATGCACAGATCATATGGGTGCTGGATGAATTTTCACTGAGTGAACACTCCTGTGTAATTACATAAAACATAAGGAAAATGACTGATAAGCTTGACAACATAAATAATTTAAAACATCTGAGTGTCAAAGAAAGTCAAACAAAATTACAGGGGAAAATCACAAACTGGGAAAATGTTTGCAAATATATGACAAGGATAATTATCTTAATAGTTATTTTATCAAAGGTAAAAAAAATCATTGAGAAATTTGAATAGCTCAATTAAAAAATGGGTAGAGTACACAACAGGCAATTAAATTTATGGAGAAAACATCTTCTCTAGTAATTAAAGAAATTGGCAATACTGGCAAACCTATAAGGCCCTATGACAGAAGGAACAGGCTGCTGTGTGCATTTCTGGTGAGTGTGTGTATGGTGTGACTGTGGGGTGGGAGGTGGGGTGGTGGCTGTCTGCACTTTGCAGTAGGTGTCATGAGCCTGCAACATGTGTAGACACTTTTACCCAAAAATTCTAGTTCTAGAAGTGTGCTTGAAGTAAGTAATAGTAAAACAGAAGAAATAACTTAAAATGTCTAAAAACAGGAGTTTGGTTAGAGTATAGCCATATGGTATGATTTTTCTCTAGCCATTAAAAAAACCACAGAAGAATATTGAATAATGTCAAGAAAACTCACAATGTGGCAAATGAAGACATCAAACTATAAAACTGAATGCATGCTAAGAACCCCATTTTTAAATTAAATGATACACATACCTATGTGCCGAAAAAATACTGGTAGATCTTACCAAAATGTGAACAGGTTTATATCTGGGTGAAGGGATATGGGTGATTTTTATTTTTCTCTTTGTGCTTTTCTATAGTTTTCTGTAGGTAGTATTAATTTTGTAATCAGAAAAAATAAACGTTATAGGTAATAAAAAGAATTTTAATGTTTTCTATAGTGTGATTGCATAAAGCCCATATCCTAAGCAGTGAAAATTTCCTTTTTACATGTGCTAGCTCCACATAAATAAAAACACTGACGTTAAACACTGACTTATCTTCTCTGTCTAAAAGTGTTAAGAAATTTTATACTCATCTTTAAAGATGTGCACATTATGTTTGCCTCTCTGTGGTGAAATCTAGAATCTTGACAAGCATTCAACGTACAACACTGGAATTAATCGAGAATAATCACTAATAAACTACCAAGGTAATACTCTTGACAAGCAACAGAGATGCATATTCTCCTGGAACACCAGCTAGATAAAACGTATTAAATTACTAGTGTATCAAATTGCTGTGACAATATCTCAACACTATTTGAAGACTTCTGCTGACTTCCAAGTACATAAATATTAGGCTTTTATTGACTTGCCTAATGAGATTATCTGCCAAATTTGTCATAGGGATAACATGAATATTTTCTGTCTCTTCTTTTGCAGATGTTGCCACGTCCTTCTTGCACTGGTCGAGTAGTAGACCTTTGAGACTATCACTACGCCTTTTGTATACTAGGAGAGCCTGGCCCTTGCCCAGGAGAGAGGTAAAAAGAGGCAGTTAGTTTAAAGCCAGCTTCTGAGCTGAGAGGTTGAGGGAAAACATTTATATCAGGAGCCCAGGGGGCTTCTGGGAAGGGAGACAGAAATACTTCAATCCTTGCTTCCCAAGTTTTCTACCTGAGGTTAAGGTTTCAGGTGGATTCATAGATTTGGACTAGGGTGTCCTAATCAAGGCCCAAGTGCAAGCAATGTAACAGGGCCCCTGAAATAAGATGTGAGAACAAGAAGCTGGCTCTGACCCTAAATCAAAAGGGGAAGTAGGGCCTTTGAGCAGTTGGCCCTGTAGCCTGTCCTGAACCAGCCCTCAAGGGGCCCTCTGCTCCTTGAGTTGCTGTTATTCTGAATGGAAGAGCCAGCCCCTTCGAAATCTCACTTGGGATTCTGGCCTCTGAGGGAACGCCTGCCCTTGAGGACCTATTGCGAACTTTAAAGGGCTCTGTGCCAGCAACTCTAGTGGTAGGAACCTCAACTCGGGTGTTCTTGACGGCGACTCTGAAGATGGGAGCAATACTTACTTCCTCACAGTATTTCTGCTCCTCAAGCTGAGCAAGAGGGAGGACTGTTCTGGGCCCCACACTGTAGAGGGCTACACATATCACAGAAACATCCACAAAATAAATATATTAAAGAACACATGGATACCTGCTGTGGACCAAATGTTTGTGTCCCTCCCAAATTCCTATGTTGCAGCCCTAACCCCCAATGTGATGGTATTGGGAGGGGAGGCCCTTGGTCGGGTAATTAGGGTTAGATTAGGTCTTGAAAGTGGGACTCTCATGATGGAATTAATGTCCTTATACATTACACAGGCTCTCTCTCCTTCCCTCGCTCTGTCTCTCTCTCTTTGTCTCTGCATGCATGCACAAAGGAAGGCATTGCGCGGATATAACCAGGAAGAAGGCGTCACCAAGAACCTGACCATTCTAGAACCCTGATCTTGGGTCGCCAGCCTCTAGAACTGTGAAAAATGTTTCTTGTTGAAGCCCCCCAGTTTATGGTATTCTGTGATAGCAGCCTGACTGCCTGAGACAGCACCTTTATCGTTATGATGCGCACACTGGCACAGAGTGACCTGTGACCCCAGATGCTCACTCCTGTGGCTCACATTCAGGCCCCAGGGAAGTGCTTCTCCACATCTCCTGCCTCATTTCATTGAAACTAAAGGCCACCTATGACCAAATGTGAAGGTTTGGGGCCATGCTGCTGCCAATGTCAGAAAATCACATTGCCTTACAGCGCGCGGAGGGTTTGCAGGGCAGGAGTGCCTAGGTAAGAGGAGGGACAGGTTGGCAAAGCCCTCCCCTGAGAGAGCGTGAATGCAGCAGATCCTTGCTTAATGGAAGGGTCACTCTCCAGTTAGCAGGGAGCTTCCATTTTCTTGCATCTCTTCGTGTTCCAAATTGTGAGCGCCTCTGAAGATGCTCAGGAATAACATGGTATTAGAACAGTGGCAAACGAGGTTGAACAATCCATCACTCTTAAATGTGCATATATATATGTCTGAACATACTGAAGTGGGATGATTTTTTATGTTGACAACTAGATGGACAGTGAATGCTAGAATTATGCTTAATTTGAAAAAGTAATGCAATGTAATTGTTTTCAAAAAATTTTTAAAAATTAAACTTTAAAAATAATTTTGATTTAAAATTTGTGATTCTTTTCTAGTTTGTATTTTGCCTTTAATTTCAATAAATCTTTGACTATTTTAAAAGAAAAATAACATTTTTTGAAAAACAAAAATTTTTATTGATTTTTACCTTTATTTTAATTTCCATATTTTGATAAAAATATTCATCCAATTTTCTATACCTTGTACACTTTCGCCGTAAAGTTTTGTACACTTTGAATGTAATTACGTTTTTTGAATTCTTGAGATCCTTGTTGTCAATTGATCGTAAATTATGAGATTATTTTGCTTATAACAACAAAATACGTGGTTTTACTGCAGTAAGGATGAGAAAAATTGAAAGAGATAAAAAATAACATAAATTAAATGTTTCTACTTTATTAGTGATTCAAACATCAAGCAGAGTCTCAAGAGTACCCAGTTATTTCTCTTTTCTTTTCCTCTAGCTTCTTGGATGCATAGAAAAAAAAAATAAAGGCTAATGATGAAATTATCTATAATTTCAAACAACCTCAGTTTTGCCTCATTAACCAGAGGTTTCATATCAAATTAATTTTAATAATTTGATTTACCAAATTATTCTGTCAAATTCTCCACCTTGTTTATTTACATTCCTCTTTCCAAAATGAAAATCATGGCAAAGCCTAGAGAGGAAGCTTAGTGTCAAAAATCCAGAAAACACCTGTAGGATGCGTATGTGATGTGTAAGCAACAGGAAGCGGGTTCTGCTGTATGTAGGTCATCTTTTTGGTCTACTGTTTTTCTTGGCAGTCTTGGAACCCAGCATAATCTGCAGCTACATAAATCTGTCGACAACATTCCTGGTGGGGATGTAGCGTGTAAGGGTTTTATAGAAAATATGCAAGGTATATTCAGAGCTTCATAAATATCAAGATAGCAACTGGGTAGCTAACTGATGTTGATCTATTCTTATGTGTCAGCACTAGTAAGAGTTTTATTTACATTATCTCATTTAATTCTCACTATAGAAGATACTGTTATTAACTCCATTTTACAGAAAACAAAAGCCAAAGAGGTTAAGTAATTGCACAGATCCCACAGCTAGTAAATGGTCGAAGTGAGTTACAAACCCAAACAAACTTATTCCCAAACTTTTACTTTTGAGGATGGAGTTAGGCCCTGGGGTGGTCTTGCCATAGTTCCAATCCTCCCTCCACCACTTACTAATTGTGTGACTGTAGGAAAGTTACTCTTTCGGCCTGGGTTTTCTTGTCTGAAAAATGGCAACAACAATAGTACTCACCTTGTAGGGTCACTGGGATAGCTCAGAGACAAGATAGCTGAAGTTGTTAGTCAAATGTGTGCTACAGAGCAAGCGCTCAATAAATGTTAGTTGTAAGTATGTTGTCACTATTATAAATTGCTAAATCATACTACTCTAAAAATATTCATGCTTGTCGATCTAGTAATTCTGCATTTTAGAATCTGTGCTGAGGAAATAATCAGACATGGATATACAGACAAATTTATATTTAAGGCAGTTCCTTGAACTTCTATAAAAGTGAGATTTTAGGGGGCCGGCACAGTGGTGAATTGGTTAAGTTGGTGCGCTCTGCTTCAGCAGCCTGGGGTTTGCAGGTTCAGATCCAGAGCATGGACCTAGCTCTACTTGTCAAGCCACACTGTGGCGGCATCCCACATAAAACAGAGGAAGATTGGCACAGATGTTAGCCCAGTGACAATCTTCCTCACACACACACACACAAAAGTGAGATTTTAGAAAATTAACTGTGCAAGAAGAGGGAAATAGTTAAATAAAGCCTCCATATGATGGACTTTTAGCAGACCTGAAATGTTTGAGAAAAATATTTAGTCAGGTGGGGAATAGTTTATTATATGAAATAAGTGTATAAAGGGAAACACAAATCCATAACTACTACATTATCTCAACTTAAAACCATTTGTTAATCAGTGTAAGAAGTGTTAGTTGAGTGCAAGATCTGTGCAGGTGCTGTTCTGGGCATGGAAGATACAGCAGGGAACAAATAGTCACTGTGCTTTTCAAGGAGGACGTTCATCCTCGTGGATTATATATATGATACTGGCCCTGATATCTGTTTCCCTACATTAAACACAGCATATATGGATTTAAAACCAAAGCACTCATTCCCAGCTTACTCCCTGGCTTCCTGGCTCCAGAATCTACTACCTGCCATGGAGCCATGGAGACAAATGGCCGAGGACAACCACCTGGATTCGTTATCTCTTCCTCCTCTCTGAAAGCAGCTACAGGCTGGTGGGGAAGCTGCTGACCAGCAAGGTCAAGGGCTTCCTGCTTTCTGCAAGGAGTCTCAAGGCCAAACACAGGCTGGTGGAAAAGCTCTGACCAGCAAGGCCATATGCTCCCCCTCCTCTACCTAAAACCCCAAATAAAAACCCTTACGTTAAGGTTTTTTGGGAGTTTGAGATTTCAGCATTAGCTGCCCTTTCTCCTTGCTCAGTGCTGTGCAATAATAAAATTCCTACTTTCTTCCACTACACCCAGTGTCAGAGATTGGCTTGCTGCACAACAGGTGAGCAAACTCACTTCAGGTTTGATATCATATACAATGAGAAACCAGAAGAAAATGCTTATTCACAGGGCCCACCACTGTGTACTGAAATGTAGACCATTGTGATTGTTTACATCTTTTCTTTACATTAAAAAAAATTTTTTACATATTTACATTTTATATCATTTATATTTTTTTAAGAATGAGCATGTGTTGCTTCTATACTCAATGAAGCAATAAAATGTATGTAATAAAATAAATATATCAATAATTGCATGTATTTTATGGAAAATGTTTTGGAAACTTGTTGCTCTTTAAAATTTTTTTTGTTTTTTTTGGGTGAGGAAGATTAACCTTGAGCTAACGTCTGTGCCAATCTTCCTCTATCTTTTGTATGTGGGATGCCTCAACAGTGTGGCTGATGAGTGGAGTAGGTTTGTGCCTGGGATCTGAACCCACAAATCTCAGCAGCTGAATCAGAGCATGTGGAATTTTAACCACTTGGCCATGGGCTGGCCCCTAAAAAAAAAGAAAATCATTTTTTATTCATTCATATCTTGAAATACAGAAAGGTACAAAGAAGAAAATCACAACCATACATATTCCCACTATCTAGAATAAATCACTAAACATATTGTCCTATTTGCTTTTAATATTTTATCTTAATTACTTTTAAAAATTACTCAATTATTATTATAAAATCAATATTTGCAGATGACAAAGAATTTATGCAATGCAGAAAAGTACAAAAACAAAAATGAAAAAATCATCAAATTCTATCATTAAGAAATAATGCAGGGGCCGGCCCCGTCGCCGAGTGGTCAAGTTCACACTCTCCGCTTTGACAGTCCAGGGTTTTGAGGGTTCGGATCCTGGGCTCAGACATGGCACTGCTCATCAGGCCATGGTGAGGCAGCATCCCACATGCCACAACCAGAAGGACCCACAACTAAATTATACAACTATTTACTGGGGGGTTCTGGGGAGAAAAAAAGCAGAAAAAAACAAAAAAGAAAGAACACAGCAGTGAATCTCACTTGAGACATTTTCAGTGAAAGGAAGAGTGAAAGATAAGTTTCTCTACAAATGGGATAATAATACAAATCCAATTTCTAACTACAATTTAATTCAAATATATAATATAAGAAAAGAAACAAGTGAAACTAAAGAAACTAAAGGAATTGTTGAAATTCAAAATCAGGAGATAGTTCTTCACCACAGATAATATTTTCTAAAAGGTTCCTCTTAACAAAGAATTTACGAAAAATACAAAGAGGTTGGAGTTGTGTTTATTTTTTAATAAAATATTTACATCTTAGCTGGTAGTAATTAACATCTTGCTAGGAAAAGATGAAAGACAATTCCTCCCCCTGTGGTTTGTTATTTACATTATTATTATAGTTTATTATTGTATGATTTTTAACATTTATTTTCCAGTCCAGAGCAAAATTTTCATAGTAACTTGGTGTCATTTCTCCATTTTAACAGAGTCAATACTCACTGTCAGTTTTTTCACCACAATTTCTGTTTTTGAATTCTTTAATCTTTTAATTGGCTGATTTTTCTTAACAAGTAGTGCTTTTAGTGGATCTTGCATTGCCTAACATTTTTCCTTTATGAAAGTAGCTACTTGTTACTTTTATTCTTGGATAACATCTTGTGTGAATCTATTATTCTTGGGTTACACTGTGTATTATTCTTGGGTCACATTCTATTTCCCTTTTTGAGGATTGTTTTAATTATCTATTGCTGGGTAACAAACTACTCGAAATTTTAGCCACTTACAACAAAGCTTTGTTATCATACACAGCTTCTGAGGGTCAGGAATCTGGGAGCGGCTCAGCTGTGTGCTTCTGGCTCAAGCTCTCTCATGCTATTGCCTCAAGCTGTGGGCTAGGGTTGTAGTCATCTCAGGGGTTGACACAGCCTGGAGGATTTACTTCCGCAATGGCTCACTCGTGTTTCTGGCTGGGAACCTCTTCCTCACTGTCATTGGCAAAAAACTTTGGTTCCTCATAGAGCTGGCCTTTGTACAGCTGCTGGCTTACCCCAGAATGCATGATCCAAGAGAGAATGCAACCAGGACAGGCGCTGCAGTGCCTTTTGGAACCAAATCTTGGAAGTTTCATAGCATCACTTCTGCAGGAGTCTATTGGTCACACAGACCAACCCTGTTGAAATGAGCAGGAAACCACACAAGTGTGTGCACACTAGGAGGCAAGATCATTGAAGGTCACCTTGGAGGCTGGCTACTGTTGCTCTTTTTCTCTCTGGTGCTGAGTATTGCCATGGAGAAGTCAGAAGCCAGTCTCAATTCTCTCCCTTGCAAGTATTTTACCTATAAAACCTAGGCATCTGAAAAAGAAACAAACTTTATTTCTGAAGCTCATTCGTTTGCGAATCGAATGTTCTATATCAAATTTTCTTGGACATGATATTTTGTTCTGCAGATTCAGTTTTTGATTTATTTCAGGGATATTTCTTGAATTATGTCTTTAAATAAAACTTTTCTTGCATTTTTGGATTCTCTTCTTCAAGAAAATCAGTTATACTTAGATTCTCTTTATCTTCCTTATCTGTTAGCTCCTCTCTAATTGCTCCAATGTTTGGCTTTTTCGTTGTGTTTCATTGTGATTATCTCTTTTAGTAATGTAGTTTCTACCCGCATTATCACATCGTATACCACTTATTATCAATTTGTTAGTTGTATTTTAATATTGTTTTGATCCTCATTTTTTCCTTTAGGACTGCAATATTTCTCTCTTTTCAAAATATCATTGTGTTATTTGATCATTTTATCTGAGAGTTCTTGATTTATTCCATTCAGGTTTTTATTAAGCTGTTTTATGGTATAAAATAATTGTAAGACATTTTATTCTGTTCCATTTTTTTATAACATGTGACCCTAAATATCTCCCAGTATGATTTGGTCAGACCAACAAAAGTGAGAGAATATAGAAATAATATGAAATACCCCATTGCAGCTTTTAGTTCTCTCAGGTTGGAGGCATCACGCATGAGTGATGTTTTTCTCTGCTCAGGTGAACATGAAGAGCGAATGGAAGATGCTGAAATAACTACGTGGCCCTACCAGTTCTGAGATGTCAGTAAGGATCCAGAAAATTCAACCTGAGTGCAGGTTTAGTAAAAGAAAATTGCCAGGTGTGTACACCACTTTTTTCTCCCTAAAATTATATAATCATTGATCCTTCTTACAACAAACTCCTAAAGCTCGTCCAAACTCTTTCACTGGAATTCTGCCGTAGTAAATCTTGTTTAAAATAAGGAAACCATCGGAAGGGAGGGGTTTGGGGTATCATTTTGACTCCTAAGCATTATAGATGTAATTAATTTGTCCTTTGTCCATTTTATGTCCATTCACAATTTTATGAAAATCGAAGTTAGCAGTGTGTTTAGTCAAAACACTTGAAACAGCTGTTGCCATCCACCCTCCATCAGTAATTTATAATATGTATTTCCAGAATTGTTTTGTGTATATAACCCAAATATGTATATATCTTTTAAAACTCACTTGCACATAAATGAAGACATGCTAAAGAATTTTTTTTTTTTTTTTTTTGCTGAGGAAGATTTGTCCTGAGCTAACATCTCTGCCAGTCTTCCTCTATCTTGTATGTGGGTTGCCACAAAAGCATAGCTGCTGAAAGTGGTGTAGGTCCGTGTGTGGAACTGAACCCAGGCCACCAAAACAAAGCGTGCCAAACTTAACCACTAGGCCACAGGACTGGCCCCCCCAAATTTTTGGCACCTACTTTTTTTACTTATTGATATTGGAAATTTTTTCATAACAGAATATAGAGATTTAATTCAATTTTTTTGAAAAGTGCCATGATTTAGTTACCCTCTTTTCTGCAGATAAATATTTATTTCCTTTTATGCATTTATAAACACTGCTGCAATAAGCATCTTTGTTCATGTACCTATGTGCGTATATATGAAAGTATGTTCATGGGAAAAATTCCCAGGAAGAATTAATGAAATTCCTAATGTAGGTTAGATACGACCTACTAGGCCCCATTCTGTAAGAGATACTTCTCTTTACCTGTATCTTTTGAGCCTGAGCAACTCAAATTTTAGAGGAGTTTATCATATTTGAGGTCCTCCTTAACAAAGTCTGAAACTCCCTGAAAATTGTGGGTTTTTTCACCTTTTTATCTGATAATTTTTAATTGGTACTTTAAACAGAAACAAAAATTATCATTGTATTGGAATTATGAAATTAATGAACTAGGTACAATTTATGAAAGCTCCTGGATACTTGGGTCCCCCGAGAGAGAGTCACATCTGGGCCTGTGCTGAGGCTGTTTCTGAGTGTAGCTCCGTGTCTGCCATTCGTGGTGTTCCAGACCAGCCTAGTTTCTAAAGTGAGGGGCTGTAATGAAATACTAGGTTAAGATGGGCAGAGCTATTTATCGCGTGGAATATGGAGAGTGGCATCTTCCTCTTGCTTCTTACCAATAATAGCAACGTTAGGACATTGCTTAGCTCATGCTGTGGACTGAGTGCTTGTGTCCTCTCAAAATTCCTATGGTGAAACCTTAACCTCCAATGTGATGGTTTTAGGAGGCTGGCCCTCTGAGCAGAGATTAGATCATGAGGGTGGAGCCCTCACGAATGGGACTAATGCCCTTATAGAAGAGACCCCAGAGAGCCCCCACACCTCTCTTACCCCATGAGAACACAGTGAGAAGATGGCTCTCTATGAACCAGGAAGCAGGCTCTCACCCAACACTGAATCTGCCAGCATCTTGATCTTGGTCTTCTCAGCCTTGAGAACTGTGAGAAATAAATTCACGTTGTTGCCTCTCTCTGTGGTATTCTGTTATAGCAGCCTGAATAAGACAGGTCATAATAAGCCCTCGATACATATTAACTAAGTGCTTTTTTTCTTTTCATTTTGGTGGGGAAGATTGGACCTGAGCTAACATCCGTTGCCAATCTTCCTCTATTTTGTATGTGGGACACAGCCACAGCATGGCTTGATGAGTGGTATGTAGGTCCATGCCCAGGGTCCAAACCAGTGAATCCTGGACCACCAAAGCAGAGTGTGCAAACTTTACCACTATGCCAGCAGGCTAACCCAACTAAGTGCTTTATATGCATTATGTTGTGTGGTATGAATCATTACCACAATCGTATCAAGGAAGGGCTATTAAAAGTCCCATTTGATAAATGCACAACTGTATGTCAGTGTTGACATACCTAGTTAATGGTAAAGTTGGAACTTGAACTCAGGCCATCTGACTTCATAGATTAGACAAAAGAGATGTCGCCTTCTACATCATACATGGACCCCCAAGTGGCACACCTCTGCATGTTCAACGGTGGTAGCAGCAACTTCAGCAAACGTTGGCATCCCAGTTGCTACTCAGCAGATTGGGAGCGACCAGAGTCTTCTCTAATAACTGCAGTGAGTTGGAGTAGGAGAAGGAAAAATGGTTCCAAGCACTAGACCAAGTTGCTCATGTTCTGGAGGAACATGAGAAAACTGGAGTTCCCAAAGGAAAGAAGGAGCAAATCTCAGGAAACACAAATTTGTGGCTACCTCTGTGCATCCTTTTACCCTAGGCCCGGCTTACCTAAATGTAAATACATATACATGCACAGTTCCTGTTACACGTAAGAACCAAGGTGTTTAGACCAGATATGACAACAAGGATGTTGACTCTCAACACTTTCTCAGTAGAGTGTTGGAAAAACCTGTAACTGGAAGTAAGCTAAACAGCTCTGTACTTGTTCTCCTGCTTGTTCTGGCTCTGATTCACCTGCTGATCCTTTCGAAACTTCATGCCAGTCTTTATCCTAGGTTGTCCCATACAGATTCACGCCAGCTGGGAACTTCCTGGTATGGGGCTACATGTGGAGCTGTCTGGAATTCTCAGTCTCTGTCTACAGTTGTTCAAAGTTCACACTGAAATGCTCAGACTTTTCATCTACGTCATGCTAATTTTTCTAGATATTTCTGTTTCTGTTTGCTACAGTCAGCTCTGGGTATGTGGTATGATTCTCCTTTTACACTCCACAAAATGGCTTTCTTTTTGCTTCCAGTGCTGTGGTGGGAGGGTTTGATTGATGGGCTGCTTTTGGAGGGAAGTTCCAGGTGGAGCGCTTTATGAGGACTCTCCCACTATTTACAGGCAATTTACTTTGGTTATTTGGGGCATTACTCAATGCCATTGCCTTACTCCCATCCCTACCCCCTTATTTATGGTTATTACACAGCCTGAAGCAAGAAATATATTTGCATAGAAAGAGCAAATTGTTAACAGGGAGGGTTTGGAGTCTGATTGCTTTAGAGGCTCGTCTGGACTTTGTTCTTCCAAACTGGACCTTGGGCAAGATACTTAACCTCTCTAATCCTCAATTTCCTTGGCTGTAAAATGGCAATTAAATGACATCTAGCAATAATTCAAAAGCTCCCCCTGCCCTTTCTTTTGCATGTTTTAAACACTTACAAAGAGGTAGTTCTCTTTCTGTTAGTTATTTTTAAAGATCTTTTAAAAAAATTATATTATTGGGGCCATGTTGGCTTATAATATTGTGTAAATTTCAGGTGTACATTATTACATATCAGTTTCTGTATAGACTGCATCATGTTCACCACCAATAGTCTAGTTTTCATCCGTCACCATACATATGTGCCCCTTTACACCTTTCACCCTCCCCCTACTCTCTTTTTCTCTGGTAACTGCCAATCTGTTCTCCTTATCCATGTGTTTGTCATCCACATATGAGTGAAATCATTTGATATTTGTCTGTCTTTGTCTCACTTATTTTGCTTAGCATAATACCCTCAAGGGCCATCTTTGTTGCTGCTAATGGCACGATTTTGCCTTTTTTATGGCTGAGTAGTATTCCATTGTGTATATATATATATATACACATATATATATATGTGTATATATATATATACCACATCTTTTTTATCCATTCATCTGTTGATGGGCACTTGGGTTGCTTCCACATCTTGGCTGTTGTGAATAATGCTGCAGTGAACAACGAGTGCATAAATCTTAAAGATCTTTTATATTTTGAGAAAGTAGTATGGGAACTAACATTTTTATTTGGGATTGTGAGAAAACTTTAGCTTCTCTGAAATTTAAAGTTCTTTTTGTTCTGTGTTTACCAACTGCTTCTGACAAAGTTAAAAACAATTAAATTTGCTCAGAGATTTCACGGTCTGTCAAGTGATCTTCAGTCTGGTAATGATTTTCTCAAACTAGAATTCTTGAATTTTTTTGGAGATTTTTTTTTTAACAAATGAGAATGAGAAATCTATTCAAAAGGGAGAAGATGTTAGTGAATTAAGAACTAATGGCAGATTTTTCTTTTGTATTGTGGTAAAATATACATAACATGAAGTTCACCATTTTTAACCATTTTTAAGTGTACAGTGCAGGGACAGTAAGTACATTCACAGTGTCATGCAACCATCACCATCATCCATCTCTAGAACTTTTTCATCTTCCCCAACTAAAACTGTACTGGTTAAACTATAATTTCCATTCTCCCCTCCCCCCAGCTCCTGGCAACCACCATTCTATTTTGTAATGGGAGATTTTTTTTTTATCCTTTTGTGAGGAAGATTGTCACTGAACTAACATCTGTGCCAATCTTCCTCTGTTTTACGTGGGATGCTGCCACAGCATGGTTTGACAAGCGGTGCTAGATCTGTGCCAGGATCTGAACCCGTGAACCCTGGGTTGCCGAAGCAGAGCGTGTGAACTCAATTACTACGCCACCAAGCTGGCCCGGAAGGCAGATATTTTTAGGGAGAAAGGAAGCAGGGTGGTGCTTCTATCACCTGTGGCAGGCACTGAATTTCTGCTGCAGGTTTGTGTCATTTCTAAACTATCCCACTGAGATTTGAAACCAGCTGCTCCACATGGACGTCGAAGAGGAACGCCCGGTTTGACCCGAGCACCTGGCTCTATGGAGCCCCAAGTCCTGGCGTCTGACAGCAGCCCCATCCTCTCCTACTGCTTTAGAAAGATGAGTCCTAGTCTCGATATCCTGTCTTAGGCCCTGCTCAGCCTCTGACTCTTCCTTCCAAGCCTTGAATTTCAGGCCAGAGACTCCAGCTGGTTTGACACCTGCCTGCCAACACCAGCTCAGTTTCCACCCCACCAGGAATTTGCCATTCAGCAACCCAACCCTGTTTCCTCCAGCCCCAATACCTGACCTAGTAAAGGCACGCTAGGCCTCCCTCGGGTGCTTATCTGTAAATTGAACAGGGTGAATTAGGTAATCTCAAAGGTATTTCGCCACTCTAAAGTTGTTACTCTCTGTTTAAGACAAACAAAAAGTAGTCCTGACTAATAGGCTAGATAAATTTCTCCCATAGAAATTCCCTCGCCTTTTGGTGTCTGCTTTATTTTGATATAAACACAAATCTTGAAAGCATTATGTTTCCTTTGAAAGTTAGGCCAATGGTCAGCAAGGGGTCAATGAATTTAAGAGAAAGGATAATCTGTTAGTCAGTACAAAGCATTTCATATCCTGAATATAATCCTGAAAATATTGGAGATCTCCTAGGGGCCTCTGGAGGGACTACGTTGTCCTTGCATAAAATGGTTTTGACTTTCAGGCTAATAGAGCCTCCATCCAGGCAAGGCAAGGACCCTGCTATTTGATAGGGCTATTTGCATTTCAAAGCTAATCAGTATTAAATAATCGGCTGGTAAGAGAAGAGTGAGAGGGTCATTGTGTGTATTTTATTATTGTGTAAACTTGGGAAAACAAGCTGAGAGGCTGAGAGAGCTCACTCAAATTCCAGCTGATAAGAAAGGAGCTGCTGTAGAAGGTCTCTTAATGGGTGAGTTTCTCATTTCTTCCAGCAGAGACAGCCGGGAGGGTCACATGACTGCCAGGCTTTAAAAGGAAGCAACAACGAACTGTGGAGAGAACAACTGTATTTATTTCCAATATAGACCTTACACTTAAGGTAAAAGCACTTTTTAAATCTTCAGTTTTCATTTCCCTGTAACTAGATGGTTACTTTTCAGGATTTAACAGTTTGAATTAATAATTGTAGTGTTTCGTTGGTCAGTTCAGATCAAACTTGATTGTAACTCTAATTCAGTGGTTCCTAACCCGGCACATTAGAATCACCAAGGGAAAAGAAAAATATTGTTGCTGATTCCCACCCCAGAGAGTTGATATCATGGATTTGGGGTGGGGCCGGGTCATCAATATTTTTTAGTAGTTCCCAGGTGGTTCTCCTGGGTTGTAGTTTGAGAACCACTGTTCTAATTTCTATCCTGAGCGTGTCTTTCTTCTCTGCAAAAAAGACTTCCTTAACTTTCCCAGTGTCTGT
Organism: Equus caballus; assembly: GCF_041296265.1. NCBI lineage: Eukaryota > Metazoa > Chordata > Mammalia > Perissodactyla > Equidae > Equus > Equus caballus. The sequence continues at coordinate 23,153,825 of NC_091709.1, read as the reverse complement.
AGCTGTGGTCTCAATTTTTGACTGCACGTCTATTAGTTAAAAAAATTGCAGCGCATGCCAAAGTATCTGTGTATGTGTGTATGTGTTATTTTACTAATATATTATCTATATTGTGAAATGGAGAAAAGGAGACATTTATAGAACTATGAATAATAATCAATATTTTCTTCCCACACCCCTGAGCATCCTTTCAGCCACTCCACCTTTGGAAACTATTGTTTCACAGGATAGAGTCCACAATTCCCTAGCATGGCATTCAAGGTTTTCTCCAAACAGAGTTTTATCTCTCTTATCATTGTTATATACCATACTCTCTCAGGAGTTAATTGATTGATTGATTGATTGTTAATTCCCTACTGTCTTCAGTCCACTTTCCTGGGAAATAGATTCTGAGAAGGAGACTTGCATGTTGAAAGTTTATCAAAGGGTGAAGAAAGTTGGATTGGGCAGAAGATGGAGGAGATGCAGTTGCAACAAAGAGTTTTGGAACTGGGTTGACCCTTCAGAGTTGCCCCACCTTGAGGCAAAGGGGTTAGGTCTCATCTCACATTTCCATCCTCTGTCCAGCATTAAGCATTTATCTGTGTGGGCTGCCACTGGGTAAGGTGGTTCATTTTGAGAGCTAATCCCAGAGAGTGAACCAGTAATGCTGCCATGTGTTGGGGGAATGAATGCCTCAGTCCCGAGACGGGGTCTGGGATGCTTACCTTGGCATCCGCTCTATTCCCTGCATCACGACTTAGCACAGTTGTTCCTCACACTGGAGTATTTTACCGCAGTCTCTGCCCTCAGAAACCTATCATTCCAAGGATGCTCAACATCATTAGCTATCAGGGAAATGCAAATCAAAACTACAATGAGATATCACCTCACTCCCATCAGAATGGCTATGACTAACAAGACAGGAAACAACAAATGTTGGAGAGGATATGGAGAGAAGGGAACCCTCATACACTGCTGGTGGGAGTGCAAACTGGTGCAGCCACTATGGAAAACAGTATGGAGATTCCTCAGAAAATTAAGGACAGAAATGACGCGGGGTCAGTGAGCCGAGGAGTCGAAAGAAAGATTTCTTGGACTCTCAAGATCTGGCAGTAGTGCTCTTTTATTTAGGGAATAGTGTGGAATAGCGTGGGGACAGGACCCGTGGGCAGTCAGGCTGCTGCGTGGGGACAGGACCCACGGGCAGGAGGAGCTGCTGCTGCCCCCGCTCCTGCTGCAAACATGGGTGGAGAGTCAGGCTAAATTTAAGGCATAGGCATGTGAGCCATCTCTTGACAAGACAAAGGAAAGAACATGTAAAAAAGTTAAAATGGTATCAGTGCAGGTGGGGTCTGGCCATTGGGTGGTCCCACAACTTTTAGATAAGAATCAAATCGGATTAAGTAAAACCCAGAAGCCACCACCCTAAATCAGTTACATGAGATTGCCAGACAGTAACCAGCTTAAGTCCTTGCCTTCCCCATTGAGAGTTTCCAGAGATAAGGCCATCCCCGCTTCCTCCTGGTGCAGAGGGGGAGGCATGGAGATTTCCTTCACAAATGCAAATGTCTCTCAAAGGGCAAGCAAATTCTGCTCGTCGGAGCCTGCTTCTCATCTGCAGTTTTAAAAGTAACCAGCCTAAAATCCTCATCAATATGATCTCAATCATAAGTAGAAGACAACAGCAGGCAAACACATGGAGACAGAGATTGGATTGGTGGTTACCAGAGGGGAAGGGAGGGAGGGGGAAGGGTGAAAGGGGTGATCAGGCATGTGTGTGAGGTGATGGATGGTAATTAGTCTTTGGGTGGTGACCATGATGTAATCTACACAAAATCAAAATATAATGATGTACACCTGAAATTTATATAATGCTATAAAACCAATGTTACTACAAAAACAGCAACAAAAAGAAACATATCATTCCCTGGAGGCCCAACACAAAATATCACCAGCTCCTAGAAGTTTCTCTATACTCTCCTGCTAGGAGTAGCACCAGGAGACACAGTGGGGAGAGCAAGGCCTGTGGTGTCACAGACACCTGAGTTTGAATACTGGGTTTTAGGGACCTTGCCCGGGTGTATTATTTAACCTCTCTGACTGGAGCTATTAAGACCTACTCTACAGGATTCTTATAATGATTAATTGAAATAATCACTCAACCAATGATATTTTGACATTTTCTTTGTAGCTTTTACTTTCTCATCTCGAAATTTCTGTACTTTACTTCAATGATTTAAATGGCAAAATAAAAATAATTAGGATGCTGTGGTGATTTTTCATATAAGTTTATTCAGTTAAAAATCCTAGGCTTTATTCTGAGGTAATATTTTCTACTTTTATAAAAAATTGATTTTTTTTCAGCTTTATGAAAATCTGATAACAGATTAACAGATTTTTTGTATAACAAATTCGTGGTGGTGATGAGGATTTTAGGCTGGTTACTTTTAAAACTGCACATGAGAAGCGGGCTCTGAGGACTGGAATTTTGCTTGCCCTTTTGAGAGACATTTGCGTTTGTGAAGGAAGGGGGGATGACCTTGTAGGGACCTGAAATTGGCCACCCCAGGATATGTCTCTTTGGCATCGGGATTGTTTGGGGCTGATTGCTTTTGATAAACTGGGACAGGGAAGGAGGCTCTTGGGAATGGAACTTGCCCTTGTTGGGACACATTTACATGTGTAAGGTAAATCTCTATCTGTAAAAGGTGCCTCCCTCTCTGTACCAGGAAGAAGAGAGATGACCTTGTCCTTAGAAACTCTTAATGGGGAAGGCAAGAACTTAAGTTGGTTGCTGTCTGGCAATCTCATGAAACTGATTTAGGGGGTGGCTTCTAACCTTTCTAACCTTTACTTAATCCAATTTGATTCTTGTCTAAAAGTCATGGGATCACCCAATGACCAGACCCCACCTGCACTGATACCATTTTAACTTTTTTTTCATGTTCTTTCCTTTGTCTTGTAAAGAGATGACTCACATACCCATGCCTTATAAAATTAGCCCTAACCGTCAACTCGAGGCAGCAGCAGGAGCTCTGACTGCCTGTGGGTCTTGTCCCCATGCACCAGCTCTGCCTGCCCATGGGTCCTGTCCCCATGCTATTCCATACTATTCTCTAAATAAAAGAGCACTACTGCCAGATCTTGAGAGTCCAAGAAATCTTTCTTTCGACTCCTCGGCTCACCGACCCCGCATCAGTGGTATAATTTATGTAAAAATAGATTTTGAAGTAATTTTAATTAGGAAAATAAGCTTTTGTCATATATATATACATATATATATTATTAACTTTTTAAAAATTATCGGTTCATGAAATTAAAAAATGTGCACTGCATCTTAACACTGGCCCCTTATGCTAATATATATTCTTATGTATATTAGCATATATAATATATATGTTATTAATAATATATGCTATTAATAATAGCATAATATATATGCTAATATAATATGTATGTTCATTAACTTCTTTCATAAAGATCAGTTATTTCTTGGGCACCTATAATATAGAAAACATTTTTTTTTTTTTGAGGAAGACTAGCCTGGAGCTAACATCTGCCAATCCTCCTCTTTTTGCTGAGGAAGACTGGCCCTGAGCTAACATCCATGCTCATCTTCCTCTATTTTATATGTGGGACACCTGCCACAGCATGGCTTGACTAGCAGTGCCATATCCACACCTGGGATTTGAGCCAGCAAACCCCAGGCTGCCGAAGTGGAATGTGCTCACTTAACCTCTGCACCACTGGGCCGGCCCCTAGAAAACATTTTAATCAGTGTTACTCTTAGCGCCGCTTAAATAGCTTAGATAAATACAGCCAGTGGTTAACATAGGTTAGCATAAGGGAAGCCATCTTATAGAGGGGAACTATGCTGGGACTATAACAAGACACCCCCCTTTCCTTGTTAGCAAAGCTGTAGTTTGCATGTAGCTTAGAGAAGTACACGTCTACTTGCTCTGCTATTTTTGTAGCCTTGGCTTATACATAGACCTCCTTATTCCCATAAGGCAATAACTGTGTTCTTTCAGCCTTTCTAGGGATGTAACGACCTTCGGGAAAAACCTCTGCTGACATCTGTCACCGGTGAAGAGAGAAAGGGATGCTCTGTAGTCTCAAGGACTGCAGCTCCAGATGCTCAACATCCCGAGACCCCCTTTTCAGGCCATTTGCCCTATACAACTGCTTCACAATTTTGTAGTTTTAAGATGGTTCTTTAAGACACCAGTCCACCATCTTCCCCCTTGCTGGCAGGCTGTAATAAAAAGCCCCTTTCTCTCCTACCACCTTGCCTCCTGACTGTTGGCTTGTCTTGCCGCGAGTAGAAGACCCCCTAGAGAAACAAAGATAGATGAAATGGGATCCCTATTCTCGAGGAGCTTAAAATTATTTAACTGATGAATAACTAAACAATCATAAATATTTCAAATAACATTTAAAAGGAAAAATAGAGATCTGTAGGAAACAGTTTAGATCATTTATGTAATTGGTACTGACATTTCTGAATGTACCAAAGAATTTAACAGGCCCGGCTGGTCTAGAGAACGTCTCTCAAAGGATGGATAGGATTAGGGCTATAAACTCCCTGATTAGTAGAGACGGATCTGGTATAACTTCGTATCTCTCACATTGCTTAATATATACTAGGCCCTCAGTTAAAAGAAGAGTGATACACCCACACATGTATATAATTTAAATACGTGCTGAGTGTATAGATTGGGTAGCTGGAGAAGAATGGGGAAGGCTCCCAGGCCAGTGCTAGGGTTTGAGGGAAACTGCAGAGGTGACAGAGTTCAAGACATGCTGGGAGGTCAGAGAGAAAGTATTTGGTGGGAGTGGAGCAATTTTACTGGAACAGAATGGGCGAGAGGATCGGCAACAGAAGGTAGGTTGAGGGAGACTTTGTAGACCTTAAATAATACATCTTAGGTTTTCCCCTGTATGAAACAGGGAGGGTGCATGAGACCTTGTGAAGGGAACACAAATCTGAGCATGAGTAACTTCCACGTCCCAAGACTTACATGGGTTAAGTCTGAATTCCTCAACCAGACTTCCATTCTTCCATTCTTCAATGCTCAAGTGTCTCTTCCTTCCTTATTCTCCATGTTTTCCCATTCCTCTGACATTCCCATGGTCACTATACACGCTTGCAAATCCCCCACTTGGAATTAATCTTCCCATAGTCTCAAAGCTCTCCATGTAATCCATGGTTAGAGCTGTTGCTAGTTTGCCATTTGAGTCAACGTGGTCTCAGGAACACGACTGTATGCATACACAAAGGAGCACAGATAACGCATTGTTCGTCTTCGGATCTGCCTCCCTCTGGCACTCAGTACAGACTAGGACTGAAGGAAGGTTATTTGAAATAGTGATCTCTTATTATTGACTAGTGAAAATTCTAAATGTCATTTCCTCTTACAAGCTGACATTAGTACACATTACAAGGAAGCCCAACATAAAAAGCTGCTTAATGGATGGTAAGAGGCACCGTGATATAAATTCCTCTACTGGAAGTATTATTTCTACCTGAATCACAAGGTCTTTTTGAACCAACTAACATAAGTAGTTATGTCAAGTCTCATGAATGTTTGCTAGAGGTGAAAAAGAATGAAGACACAAGTCAGTTACTATTAGGAACAAAGTTTTCTTACTGAAAGAACGTTTTCACAAATGTTAAGTAAATAAACCTCTCATGATTGGATTTTATGATCTCCCTGACTTGGTTGTATTAAAGAGAAGCAATTTTTCTGTTGTTATAGCTCGATAAAAACATTAGAAGAGGGGCTGGCCTGGTGGCACAGCGGTTAAGTTCTCAAGTTCCGCTTCTTGGTGGCCCGGGGTTCGCCGGTTCGGATCCCGGGTGCGGACATGGCACCGCTTGGCAAAAGCCATGCTGTGGTAGGCATCCCACATAGAAAGTAGAGGAAGATGGGCGTGGATGTTAGCTCAGGGCCAGTCTTCCTCAGAAAAAAGAGGAGGATTGGCAGATGTTAGCTCAGGGCTACTCTTCCTCAAAATAAAAAAATCAAAGATATGGTCATGATAATTGAACTTGACTTTTTGTCATTTATGAAGGTTGGGTTGTCAGCTGTGTTAGGAACAGGGCTGGACTTTATTCCACTGGTTGATAAGCGTTATCAACATTTTACAAGATAGAAACTTTATCTGAAAGCCAGCATTTTTATTGCCTCGTTCATAGTTGGTTTTGAATCTCTTCCTGTTTTGTGTTTACGCTGATTACTAAGTGTACTTTCATGTCAGGGATAGAGAGAATCATTGGATGTTGAGAAAGCCACCAGACAGAGGCCAAGAAAAACAGAAACCCGGGCTATTCATTAACAAAAAACCAGCAGCTATGAATGAATAATACAATGAATGCACAATAATCTACTTGTTTTGAAAAATGTTTATTAATCATTCCCAGAGGCCCTGGGCTAGATGACTATGTCATAGATTTTTTTTATCCCCTTAGGCAAATATACACCCACGTGGAATGCCCTGCTAGAGCTCAACTCCAGAGAGTATAAAGAGAATAGTGCCCTCTGATGTTGGGCATCATGGCAGAACTGACCACCATAGAAGGTAGTCAATAATGACACTTGAATGAAGGAACGAACGAATCAAAAGTTTCATTCAGAATGCTAAGGCAGAAGACAGTTTGACAAAAGCCATTTTTGAAACCAGGGCTGTTATTAGATTAGTCTAAACAGTGACACCTGAATAAATATGACAGTGCCATATTAGCCATACCAGACACTTAAGAAAATGTGCCTCTCCAGGAAAATCAGTTAAAAAAAGAATAATTCCACATAAAATCACTTACAGATGTGCTTCCTGCTGGAAATACCGGGGACAAATTCGACATCAATGAGAAGTTTAGAGAATTCTTTCTGAATATCGGTGCTCTCTTCACACACTGCCCTCCTCCACACTCCCATCCTTGGGGCACAAGAGCTGCCCTTCAGTCTGAGTAAGTAAGGAGTGTTAGTGAGTCATATTAGCTATTTTTAATACACAGACATGTGACAGAGCTATCTGATAGAAGATTTACTTGCCAGCCTTTGGATTCAAGAAAGTCCAGGTTTTGAGCCAGATTCTGGAGTGAGGCAGAAATGGGGACTAGAAAGAAAAGCTTGTAGGCTTTTCAGACTAGAACAGAGAGAATGCAGATATAAAACTAGGGTTTAATTTGAGTAGTAATTTGTTGATTTAGGAAGATCCAAAAGATAGAGAATTAATGAAAAGATTAATCATGGGCCTCTTTTTTTTTTTTTTGTGAGGAAGATTAGAACAGCTTGATAAGTGGTGGGTAGGTCCACACTTAGGATCAGAACCAGTGAATCCAGGGCTGCTGAAGTGGAGCGCAAGAACTGAAGTGGAGCGCATGAACTTAACTGCTGGGCCACCAGGCCAGCCTTATGAACCTAATTTTAAAAGTAAAGAAACTTTATTTTGGAGAGGATGTGGAGAAAAGGGAACCCTCATACACTGGTAATGGGAATTCAAACTGGTGCAGCCGCTATGGTGTACAGAGTTCATTGACTACCCCCACATCTTCCAAGGACACTGGGCCTGGGCCCCACACAAAGGAATGTGTCTGGACTTGGGTCCAAAGATGGCCACTTCGGCCTTGACTCTAAGGCACAAGTTACAAAGAATATGTCCTGTGTCATGTTCCTTGTCTGGGCTGGCCACCCCAACAGGCACCTGACAGGACTTTAAAAAACATCCCATCCATGTGAACAAAAAAGATAAAAACACCCCATGCATGGGAACAAGAAGAAATAACTCGAAATATCCAAATGTCTAAAACCCTGAATCAGAACCCAGAGAAAGCTTGGGATAAAAGGGAGTCACAGGCATAGAATAATTGGAAGTCTCGCTAAGGAAAGGACGCTTTGCCTCAGACCTCCCGCCCACCGTACAAACTATTGGGACTTCCCCGGCTGATTGTGGGGTGGGTGTTGTAAGTACCGATTTGTTGTTCCCCTTTTATCCCTGCTCCTTGTTGTGTTTCCCTTCATCAATAAACTTTGATTGCTTAAACAACCAAGTAGCCTTGGCGGTACCTGTCATTCCTTGCCCTTTGCTGCTGTGGGCAACACAGGGAAAACAGTATGGATATTTCTCAAAAAATTCAAAATAGAAATACCATACAATCCAGCTATCCCACTACTGAGCATTTATCCAAAGAACATGAAATCAATGATCCAAAGAGATTTATGTACCCCATGTTCGTTGCAGCGTTATTCACAATAACCAAGATGTGGAAGCAACCCAAGTGCCCTGCTACAGATGATTTGATAAAGAAGATGTGGTATTATATATATATATATATATATATATATACACAGTGGAATACTACTCAGCCATAAAAAAAGACAGAATCGTCCCATTTGCAACAACGTGGGTGGACCTTGAGGGTATGATGTTTAGCGAAATAAGCCAAACAGAAAAAGACAAATACTGCACAATTTCACTCATATGCGGAAGATAAAAAAATACACAGATAAAGAGAAGAGATTAGTGGTTACCAGAAGGGAAAGGGGTTGAGGAGTGGGCAAAAGGGGTAAAGGGGCACATACGTATGGTGATGGATTAAAAACTAGACTACTGAGGGTAAGCACAATGAAGTGTATTCAGAAACTGATAAATAATAATGTACATCCGAAATTACACAGTGTTATACACCACTGTGACCTCAATAAAACTACTTGAAAAAAAAAGTAATGAAACTTTGTGCTAAGAAGCAAAGCCATGAGACTATATTAATCCTTCAGTGTGTGAGCAGAGAAGTGCCTATGGAGACTGGATAACTATTATTTCTGTGCTTAGTTCTGGGAATTTATTTGTGTATTTGGTGCCTTGTTCCACTGATAATTTAGGCAGAAATGGTAGGTAACTTAGAACAACACCAACCTGATGCAAACGCACCCCCTCAGCCATCTCACACCTCTAGAACCCAGATAGGAAGCTAGAAAAAACCCCAAGTTTCTCAGCATGTAAATAGAAGTTACAAGATTCATGCGTTAAGTCAGCACTTTCAAAAAGCCACTCAGGCCCTCCCTCATTATTTATTTACGTTAGTTTTAGACATAATTATAATAAGCTCGGCTTTATGGGTTTATCTAGCCCACAGGAGACCAGCGTGGCACACTGCTGCACATTTCTTTGGCATGAACAAGTATACAAAGGGCTTTCATATCCATTATTAGCCGCTCGAGGGAGAAACAGCAATAACATCAAGAAGTGGCAGTTGACTGCCTGACAGCTCCAAGCCGACAGAGGAATTCTAAATGGCAGGCACGTAAACCACAAGAATACACTAGTCTGCAGCTGTGATTAGAGAGAGAGAGAAAGGCAGGCATCACACTTCCCAGGAGGAATCGCCATAGTCCAGACTCGGAGCCCCAAACGAATACACAGGTCATCCAGCCCAGCCTCCCAGTCAGCACACGGCTCACCCCCGTCGTTTTCCTCTTACGTAGTCGGATGGCCTCTGCTTATGTGTTGCCAGTGATGAGATTCACTCCAGTTAACAAGGAATCTGTTGTTGATTAATTTCATGTGTCATCTTGGCTGGGTCATGGTACACAGATATGTGGTCAAACATTATTCTGGATGTTTCTGTCAGGGTTTTTATGGATGTATTAACATGTAAATTGGTGGACTTTGAGGAAAGCAGATTGCCCTCCACAATGTGGGTGGGCCTCATCTAATCAGTTGAAGGCCTGAATTGAACAAAAGACTCACCTCCCTTGAGCAAAAAGGGATTCCACAGCCAATGGCGTTCACACTTGAACTGCAACACTGGCTCTTCTCTGAGTCTCTAGCCTGCTGGCCCGCTGCAGATTTTGGAGTTGCCAGCCTCCATAATCACGTGAACCAATTTGTTACAGTAAATCTGTTTCTATCTATCTATCTATCTATCTATCTATCTATCTATCTATCTATCTCCTCTTGGTTCTGTTTATTTAGAGACTCCTGAAGACAAATCTCTTTTAAAATTAGGACACTATACATTGCGTAGCTCTGATTGTGTCATTACTTTGTTAAAACTTCTTTTTTTAGAAAAAAATAGGCTATTTTTTGGGGGGTGGGGTGGGGAAAATTTGCTCTGAGCTAACATCTTGCCAGTCTTGCTTTCTCTCTCTCTCTTTTTCCTCCCCAAAGCCCAGGGCATAGTTGTATGTTCTAGGTGTAAGTTCTTCTATTTGAGCCTCCACAACAATGTGGCTACTGACAGAGGAGTCGTGTGGTTCTGCTCCTGGGAGCTGAACCCCGTCTGCTGAAGTGGAGCACACTGAACTTTAACCACTAGGCCAGCAGGGATGGCTCAAAAATTCTCGATAGAAAATGCATTTTTTATATAGCATTATTTAAACCAGGCCACCAAAGCAGAGTACACAAACTTAACAGCTATTCCACTGGGCCAGTCCCCCCAATTGCCTGTTTAAAACAACCTAATATCCTGAGCATAGCTCTCCAGGTCTACCATGGTCAGGTTCCATTTGCTGTTCCACCTCTCTTTGCTTCCCACCTCACACACTCTACATTCCAGCTGCAGTCAGTTAATATCTCTTTTGGGAGGCCTGTGCTTCGGTTTGCTCATCTTTCTATTACCTGTGAAACTAAAGAGGATCTTGCAAGTAAATTGTGAACCAAAGTGAATTATAGAGACGAGTTCCTTTTGCATTGAACCAAAATCTGCTTCCCTATAACAATTTTTACCCACTGGTCCTGGTTCTCTGCTCTAGGTATTCATAATTTATATCTAAGGCGTCTTACCAAGAGAACACTACCAACATTTAACTATTTATCTTCTCTAAGTTTTCTCTTTGTAAGTAGAGCCTCTCTAATTCACTCAGTCACTTCCCTGACTGGACCTTATTTCAAGACCATTTACCGTCCTAGCTGTCCTGGAATGCTCTGCTTCGCCAATATTCTTCCTAAAGTGGGACGTGCAGTGGTACATCAGAGTTCGGGAATGAGATGAGTAGTCAGAAAGCAAGCAGCCTCGTACTCTGTGTCTTTTCTGAGTTTTGTATTTGCATGTGGCCCTTCATTGCCTTCACTTCCTCGGTGGTTGAGTCACAGCTCATCGTGATAATGAGAGATATTTATCATGGTGCCGAGTCATCAATAAGGCATTGCGTCATATTCAGCACACCCTGCTTAAGAGGACAGGGAAGCATTTAATGAAATTTATATTTTTATGTAAAATAGGTACAAATTCTTTCTAAAATGGATGTTTCTTAAAGAGGTGCTCACACAAGAATCTGGAGCACTAAATTCCAGGAAAAAAAACCCAATTCCCCCAAAGATCTGGTGAGACAACGTTTCTTTGTGCTATGAATCAGAATGAATCCAGAGAAAGCTTTTTAGAGCACAGCAGAAATCCTGAAGATGAGAGATAGACTGTGTGTGCCAGTGATTTCAAAGCTTGTTTTTGAAATACCCTGGAAGATTTAGAATAAAAAACGTTGTGTGGTTTGCCAAAGGTCATTCAAGAAGTCAGTGACACAGTCTCAAATCCCAGGGCAGGGTCTGAAATGTTCAAAATACAATGAAATGTAAGTATTTTACCTCTAAAAAATTGTGCATTTAGGAGACGGTGTGTTTGTGTGAACAAATGATTGGTGTGTACTGAGTTTGGTGTTATGTCTCTGCAAATTCTTTTTTATTTCTTTAGTTGACTTACCTATGTAACAATTCATTTTCTATTTCCTACCAGAAGCTGTTCTTTCTACAACAATTTGAAATGAACAATAGCTACCAGTGAGCACCTTTAGCAGTAGTTCAAGTGACCACAATTTTATCCTTTACCTTCTCCGTCATCTGTTCTCTTCCAAGCAACAAAGCTGCTCTCTTCTAGTAGTATTCTGATCGCGTTACTGCCCTTCTCAAAAGCCTCAGGAGCTCCCAAATGTTTCTGAAATTAAATGAAGATTTGAGTAATGGACTTTGAGACCCGCTTACTAATTGACCTTCCTTTGTCACACAAGGCTCTAATTTTCCTCTGGTGTGGTGTTTCCACCCCAGTCAACAGAGGCTGTCTACTTTCCCCCAACAAGACTCACCACCTCTAGAGTTTAAGGATGTGCTGCTTTCTAAGAGCTCTCTCTGCGGCTACGAATTTTCCCAAATGGATTAAGTTTGACAGCTGAAGTGGGCTCATTTACTTGATTGCACTGCATTCCACTAAAAATGCAGTGGAATCAAGCTTCAGAGAAGGTGGCTTGAGGACCCTGCTTTATTGGAAAGCAAGTTCTGGAATGAACACCTGTGTTTTTTGATGGGGATTTTTAGGCTGCTTAATTTTAAAATGGCTTATGATGAGGATTTTTAGGCTGGTTAGTTTTAAAACTACAGATGAGATTCAGGCTCCAAGGAGTGGAATTTGTTTGCCCCTTTGTTGGGAAACATTTACATTTCTAAGGGAAACCTCCATCTGTGAAGATGCCTCCCTCTCTGTGCCAGGAAGGGGGGGGGGATGGTCTTATCTCTAGAGGCTCTTGGTCAATGCCAGAGGCAAGAACTTAAGTTGGTTACTGTCTGGCAACCTCATGTAACTGACCCTCCCCCCCACAAATCCTCCTTTGTCTTTAGCCGAGGATAAAATTCAAGCGGTGACTTCTGCCTGCCATTTACTCAGTCCGGTTTGATTCTTATCTAAAAGTTGTGGGACCGCCAAATGGCCAGACCAAACGGGCACTAATAAAGAGATAACTCACATACCTATGCCTTAAATTTGGCCCTAACCCTCAGTTCGGGGCAGCAGCAGAAGCTCTGACTGCCCATGGGTCCTGTCCCCATGCTACTCTATCTCTGTTCTCTAAATAAAAGAGCACTACTGCCAGATCTTGAGAGTCTAAGAAATCTTTCTTTCGACTCCTCGGCTCACCTACCCCGCATCATTTCTGGTGGCCCGTACGGGGATCTCGCTTCATCGGCTTGTGAGCTCAAGTTCTGGTAAGTGCCCTTTTCTTCCTTGTGCCTTTCTCTTTTTCGAGGGTGGATCTAAATTCACTTCTCCATCGGGAACTTTCTTGGATGGCTGTATGAATCCACGTTTGCTGCCCATGGCTACTCTATGGGGCAAATTGTGGCATTCAGCTTGAAGAGAATCAGTACCTTAAGCCTCAGGGTGATGGAGAATGAATTCATCCATTCCTTCCTGACTCTATCTCTAATAGACAAATTTTACGTGGGCGCGGGTCGGCCACTTAAGTCATTAGGACGGCCGCCAATCTCCAAGACTCCCGTGGAAGGTTTCTTTTCCTAAGGCTGGATTGGGATCCCTCCCTCTGGCACCTGAGCACGCTCTGAACTGTGAGGAAAGTCCCACTCGGGACTCCAGTTCAAGGAAAGTACCAAACTCTAACCTTTGGTGGAGTATGGAAACCCCTTCTTGGGAGAATGGCTCCAGGCTGCAATTGGGTAGAATGTCCCCCAGACTGGCGGAAAATTCCTCACTGTCTTTTTCTCTATCCTTTTATCCTGGGGACCATTCACCAGGCACCTATTCCTGCCAGGCAGAATAGGGAAGATGTTCAAGGGATGCCCCCATCATCCCTTGCTACAGGAACCCCAATGGGGGGATTTTCAAGGTAATGGCTCCTTTTCTTTCTCTCTCCTTTTCTCTCGGGGACCATTCACCAGGCCTATGCTGCCAGGCAGAATAGGAAAGATGTCCACCAGGCACCTGTTACTGCCAGGCATAACAGGGAAGGTATACAAGGGATGCAATGCCGGGGGACGCCCCCATCACCCCTTGCTATAGGAACCCCACAGTAGGAACGACGGGTAGGACGCTGCCCTAGGTTCAGGGGGGATTTTTCATGGTAATGGACCCGTTTCTTTCGTCTCTCTTAAGAGTTACAATGGCCATTTTCGTCTCCATTTGAGCTTTGCAACTGGGAAACAAAGAAATCTTTAAAGAGTAAAAGGCTCCACCCCTGGGAGCCCCAACTTTGGGTTTCTGGGCCTGATCACCCCAGCAACCCTAAGTGGGGGTGCCCTTTCTTCCTTCGGGAAGAAAGGCCCCGGGCCATGGTTCCTCATAAAGCTTTGTTTAATTTTCTCTTGCTATTCTGTCTCATGTGAATTTAATTCGTTCTCCAGCCAGATGAACCCCCATTTGGGAAGAGGAAATGTCTTCCTCCCCTACAGTTTTAGTGCAGTCGGCAGAATAAAATTTCACTGGCTGGTAACTGCTTGCTCCTGGACTGCTGCGGCCGAGAGATCCCGGACCCCTGACGAGAGCCGGCAAGAGGTAAGAGTTCTTACCACGTCAGTCTCCCGGATCTCTGCCTGCAGGCTCCAATGGAAGCAAGAGTGGTGAGTTTTTGCTTTTCTAAATTTAGAATAGCAGGAGAAAATGTTGGTGAGGCTAGCTTCTCGGATTTAGCGACTCTAGGATTTGAGTACTCACTGGTTGTAGATCCTTTTCCTCCCAGAGATAGACTTTTCCTTGTCTCTGTCTTTTTGTTTGTCATAAGACACAGGCATCTCTATAAGCCTGTTGTCTGGGCTTTTTGTCTTGTTCTATGTCTTGAGAGCTTGGTTTTGTGACCTTTCTGGTCTCCGCCATCAGAGGATGCATGTACCGGCACGTATCTTGGCAGCCAGTCACATAGACTGGGGCTCTGGGAAAGTTTGTCTTGAGAGCTTGGCTCTCTTTGTCCGGCTGTGTAAGCTCTCGGGGAAGTTTGTCATAAGAGGTCCCAATTGATTTCATAAGGGGCCTTTGTCGTCTCAACCTTTGTTGCTTGCCTTTACTTTCTTAGGCTATTTTTGGGAGTGAATTTTCTGGATCTCTTTTGGGGACGCCTCTTTGTCCTTGGTTAAGCTTTGGTTGAGTCACTGTTAAGATCCTACTCGTCAATTCGGCCTGATCACCCCAGCAACCCTAAGTGGGGGTACCCTCTCTTGACGGTTGACTCATTGAGTGTTTTAGTCACCTACTGAGTCAGTTATGAGGATAGGAGACCTGTGAGTCATTCTGTGAACTGTCGTGCTAGGGTAGTGTGTCCCAGCACGGGAACTGTTGTGTGACTCTTATCTTGATAACCCTCTGGAAGAGGCCAGGAGGGCGAGGTCTGATCTCTTCTTTTCCTTTCTTTGTCTGTCTTGTTCATCACCTCCTTTGTTGTCACCAAGTCGAGGTTAAAGTTCAGGCTGGACCTGAGCAGAACCTTGACCTTCTGTAAAATCAAAACTTAAGACTTTTGCCAGGGACTTAACTCTCAACCTTGGCACTGGGAGTGCCTCCAGCCAGTTCCAGGCCTTTGCCTCTTGCTTCCCTACCTCAACTGTGCTGGCTCGGAGACAAAAGTGCCCAGGCTGAGCGGGACTTGACTAAATCTTATAGCTATGTCAACACCCGCAATCGGCTTCTGCACCCTTTCTCCAGCTGCTGTCAGTCAGACACTGGCTTTACCGCCACAGGGAAGGCTCCTGAGCATCCCCAGAGACCCGCCCTGCGGATGCATTCTAACTCCATCTGGGAGAAAACTTGAGGGGTTTCTCTGTGCCTTTGTGATGCAGCTGGACAGGTAGATCAACCTGGAATGTAATTTGAGTTACAATCCAGTTTCTGGGAAATCAAGACCAACTGTCCTTAGGAAATCCTTGCAAGACTGGAAATACAGCTCTAGAGGCAGTTCAGATTCCACCTAGTTCCTTTATCACGAAAAGGATTATCATCTCCCCTCTCCAGGAACTACTACCTAGCCTATCACTAATTCCTAAGACTGAAGCCAAAAAAAAAAAGGAAAAAAGAGAGGAGGGGAGAGGCAAAACGGCCATAAGTGTGCCCTTGCAAAAAAATCTAGCATCTTGAGTATCTTCTCCACAAATACTGGTAAAAAACAATAGCTGTAACAATAGCTGTGCAGTCTCTGTGTATGTGTGTCTATGTGTACGTTGTATGTGTGATATTTTACCTCCGGATGGTATTACCAAAATTAAGAGCTCTGTTTAATTGGCTTAAAGTAAGCGCTTACATAAATTCTAAATGTAGTAGAAATTAATCCAATGTCTTTCAAGTTAACGTGATGTGAATTAACCTTTGGTAAATGAAAGCTTGTTTAAGTTTGTTGGTTTGATTGAAAAGGCATGCCCTCAAGAGTTGTTGGTATTTGCATATGATGCAGGCGTACAGCCTGGGTTTACTAGTCAAATAAGTTCACGTTGTCTGTTAAATTCGTCAGTAAAATAATAGCTTTAAATGATGACCAGTTTTGTCTAATGTCTCACAAGGTTTTCGTAGGTAATCTGAACATAATTGTTGGAAACAAACGGATTAAATAGATAAAAGTGGGTACAATAACTTTTATGGTCTGTATACTTGGGAAAAAACTGCTTTGAAATTCTTTTTGGTAACAATCTTGAGTTTTGCCAAGTTAAGTTAAATGATAAAAACCTGAGTATCTGGGTCGTTTTTGAATTGGATAGAACACTGAAACATCATTGCTAAACATATCTAAGTTAGTTACTTTTGGCTTCTTATGGCAGAGGGGCTAAAAGTCTTTAGGTCTGTTACTGTAAAGCGGCGTGTTTCTGAAATAATGAAGTGTTTAGAATGCTGATATAAAAGATTGCTTACCTTTTCAGTGTTTACTAGGGTCTGTTAAGGGTTAAAAGTTCTAAGTAACCTATATAATTAAAGCTACTGGGAATTAATAAGGAAAACAGCTCTGTATTCAAGGAAAGTAAGGTGTAAGTTTTCAGTAAAGAAGGTACAAAGAATGGAAGTATTTTGTTTGATGGGTTAAGAAAGATAAATTTGTCCTAATGTACTAGAAAGGAAAAAAGAAAGACTGGGACAAATTCTGAAGGCAAAAAGAAAGTTGTAGAAGGTTTGTGAAGGAGAAACTCTGAAAGGAGTTTTATGACTGGTGAAGCAGACTAAGCAATTAAGTGAATGAGTTTTAATGTTAAAAATAAGCTGGTACAGAAATTAAAATTTGGTTTTCTCTCAAAGGATAATTTTCTTGAACTTTTGGCCTGCTCTAACTCTACCTAAAAGACAAAAATCTATGTTTTGTTAAAACAATTTCTTATATTCAGAAACAAAGAGATCTCTTCTAAAATTTTTTGACTGTGTTGTTTGCTCTTGGCCGTCTCTGTTGTCACTTTGAATGGATACCTGAGCATTGTTTAACAGTGAGCGTTGTTTCCTATTTGAACAAGTATTTTAAAAACTTTTGATATTTTTGACAAGCTTCTGCCTCAAAAATACTCAAATCCTGAAAGAAGGAAGGCTTTCTTTTAACCTGGTAGAAGGAAGGGAATTTCTCTGGGAATTTTCAGAGAGCCCCTGGGACTTCACAGAGAAATTTGCTCTATCTTCCTATAAGGTGGAAGATTCTAAACTAATTAGGCTTATTTGTAATGTTAAACTACATGGGAAGCATTGTCAAATAAGCGATGATAAACTTTCTTAGGTGGTATTATGTGGGTAAATGCTATTAATATAGGTATCTTAAAATTATGTAGCATTCCTAAAATTTTGATCTGTCCTGGTTATCGGTTCTAATTCCAATTGTTATCTTGAAGTGTTGTATGTCACAGAAGTAGTCAAGTTTCTTTATCAATTGCCCTTTTGAGTCTTTTGTCCATTTGCAGATAGTTGCTGTTTTACTCTGATGCTTTTTTTTTGCTTTTGCAAATATGTTTCATCTTCAGAGAAAATCCTGGAAAAGATTATGACACAAGATTCTAAACTACAGGTTTCTGATAAACTTTCAGAGTGTAAAACTGAACTGGGTAAGAAATTACAGAATTCTAACAGAAACTGTGCTCATGGATCTGCTAACAGAAGATTAAACTCAATAATCAATTATACAGGACTGTGTGAACTGATGAGGATGATTATAATTTTTTATGACTTCTGTTTGAAATATTCTTGAGTTTTGATGTGTTTTGTTTTCTCATATTTAAGGAAATCTTTTTCTCTTTTATCTTATGCTAACTATGACTTATAGCAATTTGGTGAAATTATACCTTTATGAGCAAAACTGAAACATTTATCTTTTTCTCCCTACCTGATCCCTCCAGAATTTAGAAACTTTGTGAGTGAGTATGGTTATTTCGTGGCAATATAGTTATTTGCATAAGTTCAATAAGAATCTGTTCTCCTTATAACAGGACACGTTGATTATATTACCAAGGCTTTGACTGGAATGTCATATTTGAAACATACAGGCTCAGATATGACAAGACAGCTTTTCAGGAACAAAGATTGGACTTTCTGGGATACAGCCACTTGGAATCATGGGCCTGGTACCTTGTTTACAGAGATTCTGGCAATCTTACCTGGTAAGTAAGGAAGCTTGCTTATCTGGCAGGTGCAAGGAAACTCAGAATATTTTGGAGGACCTCGAGGAGAGAGGAGTCCACCCAAATCTGGAGGTACTGCAGGCAAAATCTGACAGCATGTCCTTGGCTTGGCTTTTCTGGCCTCGAGAGGCCTTTACAGTTCAATCTGAGATTCCTCATAAAAAATTCCAGCAAAGCAGATTTAAAAAGCCAGTATAATCAATTGCCATTCTTGCTGCACTTATGTAAATAATTGGACCAAGTTTTATTGAAACTACACTTTATTTGCAAACCAGTTCATCTTAATTTGGCTATCTTTTGTGAAAATGAGGGTGATTTTACAGAGAAAAAAATTATGTTTCATTAGAAACTATAGTACGCATTCATGGATATTAGATTCTAGCTCTTCTCTTTTACAAGGTTCATCTATTACTCTCCTTGTGGCCATCCGTCTCTGACACCTGGGAGTACCCTGGCCACAATCAAACCTTTTCCTTCAATACTACTGCCCAAATACTAACTAGATTTGCCTTGTCACAGGTGGATGATAAACACAAACCAATCACACCTGTGACACATGGCCTAATAGCACCCGACCTATGGGAAAAATTCCCCGTTATATGTGTTCTCATATCATAGCCTTAAGAAATACTGATTGGTTTGGGACTGACTGGGATAGACGGCCAAGCACACGTTGGCTAGCCCCTAATGGCACTCAGTGGTTATGTGGCTCCAACTTATGGCCTTAGCTACCACCTGGATGGATTGGACGATGCACCCTAGGTTTCGTCTGGATGCAGGGCAGAACTACATTTAGTATATCTCCCCCTGCTAACCTACCCAACCTGCAACAGCGCTGGACCCGCTCTGTCTTCCACTGGTATGATCATGTTGCCTCAATTTTCCTTCCCCAATTAGGAATCGAAAGTGTCATCTGGCACATGGAAGCTCTAAACAAATTTACTATGAAAGCTTTAAATGATACACAACATAGCCTTTCGCTGCTCGATTTAGAAGTGTCCCAAATGCGTAAGGCAGTCCTCCAAAACCGAATGGCACTGGATGTCTTGACAGCAGCGCAAGGGGGTACTTGTGCCATTATAAAAACTGAATGTTGTGTTTATATTCCTGACTACCATCGGAATATCTCTGGCTTCCTATCTGATATGAGCCACCAAATTAAGTCCATGTCTGACCCCACCCTATCTCTAAATGATTGGTTGAACTCTTGGTCAGGTCCAGGTTTCTGGACTACTATCAAAACCTTATTCATTGGGTTAATCATCTTGCTTGTATTTCTTATTATAATTTGTTGTCTATTTCGTTGTTTGTCTTCCACATGTCAACAAAGTTTCACCTCCTGGACCACCTCTCATCAAATGATTCTCTCATCGCCAGAGGATCTGTACACTTTGTCAGCCTTGGACGCCACAGGCGCAGCCTTCCGGTCCGCTGAGCCTCCTACCTGTACCCACGGCCCCATTTAGGGACAGCTCTACGACCTTGTACAGCCGGAAGTAGTTACAGAAGACTGACCATCGTCCATATCCCCAAAAGATTTCGGGGCCAAAATGGGTTCAGGGGGGGTTTATGATGGGGATTTTTAGGCTGCTTAATTTTAAAATGGCTTATGATGAGGATTTTTAGGCTGGTTAGTTTTAAAACTACAGATGAGATTCAGGCTCCAAGGAGTGGAATTTGTTTGCCCCTTTGTTGGGAAACATTTACATTTCTAAGGGAAACCTCTATCTGTGAAGATGCCTCCCTCTCTGTGCCAGGAAGGGGGGGGGGATGGTCTTATCTCTAGAGGCTCTTGGTCAATGCCAGAGGCAAGAACTTAAGTTGGTTACTGTCTGGCAACCTCATGTAACTGACCCTCCCCCCCACAAATCCTCCTTTGTCTTCAGCCGAGGATAAAATTCAAGCGGTGACTTCTGCCTGCCATTTACTCAGTCCGGTTTGATTCTTATCTAAAAGTTGTGGGACCGCCAAATGGCCAGACCAAACGGGCACTAATAAAGAGATAACTCACATACCTATGCCTTAAATTTGGCCCTAACCCTCAGTTCGGGGCAGCAGCAGAAGCTCTGACTGCCCATGGGTCCTGTCCCCATGCTACTCTATCTCTATTCTCTAAATAAAAGAGCACTACTGCCAGATCTTGAGAGTCTAAGAAATCTTTCTTTCGACTCCTCGGCTCACCGACCCCGCATCATTTTTGACTACTTTTATCAATCTATTTTTATTATTTGTTACTTCATTCTTCATTATGTCTTCCTTCTGAACTTCTTCCTGCAGGAGACAGAATAAAGAGGACATAAGAGAAAATAGTACAAATAATCGTTAACTTTTGATGAGTGCTTCAGATAAGTTGGGCTCTTTACCTACTTTATCCCTAATGTTCACAATACTTGTACAAGGCAGAGATGGACACACTTATTCTAAAGTTGTAAAATTGTCTGGGAGAAGTTTAGTGATTGCTAAGGATTCCACAAGTACTAAGTGCTTAAAAGGGGAAACAAAATGAAATTTGTGACTCATTATACATTATTGTGCACCTTGTGGGGTGGGTGGAAGAGGGAGATTGGTGGGGAGATTGTGTAAAACAATCCAAGAGTCATCCATAGATTCTGTTAGGATAAGATGGAAGGATTATGGACTAAGGTGCTGAGGTGAAGGAATGGGTGTTGGGGGTGACTTTCCCTGACGAACACAGAGCCAGAGTTACTTTGAAATGGGAACCATTTGCATTTTTGAAACAAACTGATAGGAAAGGGAGTGGTTGGTAGACAGAGAGCTAGATAGTCTTTTATACTTTTATTTTCTCATGGGCTTACCTTTAAGGATTATGGGAAGTCACATTTGGGTGGGGGTATTTCTATGTGGCCGACGTTTAAACCAGAAACACATGGTTCAATAAAATAAAATCCAGTGATTTGAATATTTCAGCCAACTCACAACTTTCCATTGTGAGAACATGGATGAATAATATCTACAGGTAATTTCTCAGTCTCGAGTCATTTAGTTGTCCTTCATCCAAATCTCCAACAATATCTATCAAAACTACTAATAGGAATTAGTAGGAACCAATACTCAATAGGAACCAGTTGAGATGGGTTGAAGATTTACTTTCTCTTCTTTTCCAGATCTCTGGTGTTTTCTCATGGAGCAACTGGAAGGAGTTAGATACAGAAGATTCTTCACAACCTACGTATTGACCAATCAGCCTTTGAAATAACTAGAAGTTACTTTAATACGGTGAAAATAAAGGTTACAGCTTATCCGTGATGTATGTCACATTTGCCAATAACAGTCCTTATTTTACAGTGTTTTATTTTTCTATTTGTCATATCTAACTATCAGCCTTAACACCAGTTTAGTGCACATGATAAGAAACCAATGGCATTTCTCCCCTTGCTATCCTTTCTGGACTTTAGCCACATTTTTAAAGAGTTTCCTGATATCAACACTAATCCGGGCCTTTTACCATGTATCCTTAGGCACAAAATTCAACTTGAAATGAAAAATGGAAATTCATGTGTATGTGTGTGTGTTAAAAAATGAAGCTAAGACAAATATTCTGAAAGTTAGTATGAGTTGCAAAATTATGTTACTTGCTGTATGATCAGGATCATAAACTGAGACAGGATGACTATATATTGAAAGATGAATCTATATGTTAAAAAAAGTTGAGAAGTAGTATAAAATGACTATTATATAAAAATAAAAGTCAAATGACAAGGGAAGCAGTTTTTATCTTAGATAAGACTGTATTTCTTTAAGTCTTGGAAACTAAAGACCATCTGGAAAGAGTTGACTTGGAGGGAGGATGAAGAGATTGGAGCTGTTGGTAAAACAGAACGACAGAAAATTCTTCCTTCGTCCCTAGTTCCTCTGTCAATGATTATTGATTGACCTACTACGTTGACCTTCCTCATTGTTATCCCCAATTTAATTTTTTAAGTATTCTGAATTTGCAAGATAAATCTGAGAAAAATTTTACCTCTTTCACCGGGGTAATTTCCATCCTCAGTGCCTGTGAACTGTCCTCTCTTGTAGTCTCTTTCTCAGGGATAAGGCTTGAAGAGGGTCTTAAATGCGTGCTCATCACCAGTGTTTATACATCTCGGAAATTATCAGTAGATAGTTTTGCTACATTGTCCAGCTTTGTCTGACTTAGAGATAAATCTCATGTTTGAATAATCTAGTCTTAGCTAGTTCTGTTTATTCAGTCAAGTTATTTCCTGCATAAATCCTTCCTTGCTGGCAATTGGAATCATTTTTTTTTTTTTTTTGGTTCACCTTGCTTCTCACTATGCCTATTTGGAAGTGCGGATGCACGCAGCTTGTGGTTGCTTTACTTTCTGCCCGTAGTGGTCATCTCATCCGTGGTGGTCATCTTAAGTAAGATTCTTCCAAATTCATTGATTTCTTGATCATTCTTTCTATAATGAAGCACACATTTCATTAGACTTTACAAAATTTCTCTCCTCACCTTTACAGAAATAATTTGTTCTTAGTTGAGTGTGATTTGACAAAAAAAAAACTACTATGTATGTCGAAGAACCTTGGTTATTCTCAGTGTGTCTCCTATCCACCCACCCAAGTGACTTCGCCTCCCAGGTTTGCTTCATTAGGAACACGAGGGAGAAAGATTATATTAGTTTCAATTCTGGGTGCATATTAGAAGCATCAAGGGAACTTTGAAAAATACTATTGCTTGGTCATACCATACAAGCTAAATCAGATTCACTTGAGGTAAGACCTGGGTATCGGCATTTTATTAAAAGCTCGTCAGGGTTGGAAACCACTGGATAAACGATTTCCATGGGCCTTTCCAACTTTATGATTCCCTTATTCTTATACTTACTCACTTGGACTGCTTCTTCTCCCTAATCTTTATAGACAATGAAGGAGGAAGGCTTCCTTGATTTGACTAATTAATATGAGCTGTGCAGTCATGATATGACGTTTTAACCACACTGGGTTGAGAAAAATAAGTACAGTAGAGAGAAGAGTTTGTGTCCCAAATCTCTTAAGACTTTCTTAAAAGGGTTCATTTTGATTTCCATAATTTTTAAAAATACCCCCATATGATAAATGCTAAATGTACAATTCACATGCCTTCCATGGTGTCTCTACTGAGGGAGACGGTCAAGAAAAGCAGGGATTCAGAGAAGTGAGCCTGAGCTGCAATGGGAGCCAAGAGAAAGGCTTCCTGTCCCAGACTGGAGTACAGGGGAGACTTCGGTACCATCCTGTGTCTGAAGCTGTGAGTACAAATATCTAGAGGAAAAGGAGGTGGACGTCGGAGGGCAGGGTGACAGGGAAGATGTGATGTCTTCTGAGAAGTCAAGGAGTTCAATGTAATGTGGGCAGTTTGGGATGACAAGGATAGAAAGGTTATGGGGAAGCATATTGTGACGACCTTATTTGAACTTTGTCCCTATAATTCTCTTGCCTCACTTGCCTAGAGCTTAATGGAATTGCTCAACTTCTTTCCACAACTATGACGTTAATTCAATGCTTTCAGAAATACTAGTTTATCTTCTTATCTTAGATTATAAATTCTGTTTATAATTATAATTATATATATATTTTATTATTATATATTATATTATATATAAATATAATTATAAGTATAATTATAAATTATAATTCCTGTTCTAGTAACTATTTGGCTAAATGGTAAATTGTTTTTCTTCACCCAAATAATTCTTAGAAGTAGAATAAGGGTGCTTGCCTACATATATATATTTCAGCCTAAATTAAATAACCCTTAATCAGAATGCCTTCTCCATCATTCTGTAATTTCTCTCCCCCTTCTCATATCCTCTTCCTTAGCTGGAAAAAATAAATCTTCTATGAAACGTTCCATCACTCATAAAGCACATATTGATTTCTGCCTGCCCTGAATTTGTGATATTTGATTTGTTTTTAAATCAAAGTACCCCAAATTATTTTGAGTTATTTCTATTTTATTAATTTTGACTATCTACATGATAGCAGTATAAGTAATGATTAGGATGCTGAGCCACATTAGCCAAGAAAAATCTTAAAAATTAGGGAAATAAAGACACTTGTATCACTAGCTATTATAATACGTCAAAATGCTCAATAAATAAATCTTCACGTACTGGCATTGGAAATGACTTATAGATCAGTGGAATAGAATTAACAGTCCATAAATATGTCTAAGAATATTTAAGTGTTTAAAAAAGATGATAATTCAAATTGAGCATGGATTAATGGACTGGTATCTAAAAGGCCTTTGACAAATCCTGGACTGGTATCTAAAACAGCTTGACACATCCAAAATTCTTTTCTAATTAAAAAAAACCAAAAGAAAACAAACGTACCAATAAGAAACCCAAACCATGAGTGTAATAGGAAAAGATGTAAACTTCTTTGACATTAAAACTTTATATATATATGTGTGTGTGTGTGTGTGTGTGTGTGTGTATACACCATATACCAAAGCCAGCATTATTTTTATTTTATTTTATTATTTTTTTTTTGAGGAAGATTAGCCCTGAGTTAACATCTGCTGCCAATCCTCCTCTTTTTGCTGAGGAAGCCTGGCCCTGAGCTAACATCCGTGCCCATCTTCCTCTACTTTCTATGTGGGACGCCTACCACAGCATGGCTTGCCAAGCGCTGCCATGTCCACACCCGGGATCCAAACCGGCAAACCCCGGGCCGCCGAAGCGGAACGTGTGCACTTAACAGCTGCGCCACCGGGCCGGCCCCCAGCATTATTTTTAAAGGAAGTTTTAGAGGTTTTTGTAATGAACAATGAAGAACCCCATCATCACTACTAATACGCTTAGTTTAGAAGTACTGACCAATGTAATTAGATGTGAGAAAGTACCAAAAGATGTGAATATTTGAAAGAAGGAGATACGATTGTCATTATTTGCATAAGATGATCATAGATTAAGAAAAACAGAGAAGTACAAAACTATTATTATAAAAATTTTAATTCTATTAAATGAAATGAGATAAATCAGTAAGGTGATTGATTTCACACACACAAAAAGGTATCCAAATCAATAGTTTTCCTATATATAAAGAATAGTTGGGTAGATAATATAGTGGAGCAAAGTTACTAATTGCAGCAGCAACCAAAGAAGAAAAGATACCTAAAAATAAAATGGACAAGAAATGGGCAGAAACTAGGTGAAGATAAGTTAACACTCTTGAGAGATTTAACAGAAAAAAATAAGAAGAAATACTCTGATAAACTGTTGGAGTTAGGCAGGATATCCCAAGGGGCATGTTCAAAATCAGTTAAGATGATTGTTCCAGTGTTTTCTAAGGAGGACAATTTTGGTAACTGCAGGGCCCTTTGTCTGGCTGAGCAGCAAGACAAGTTTGAAGAAGCAAGTTGAGGAGAACCGGCCTGTTTGTAAGCCACTCCTTATTTCAGTCCCAGATGTAGCTGATAATAAGAACAGACATGTCCACTAGATATTTTTCTGTAGGGTGTGTTTTGCAAAACCTGTTCTCCATCTGCCCTATGAAAACTCCAGTTATGTTTACATGTTCACTAAGGTTTTTGCATGAGAAGATCTTTTAAGAGCATCAGAGACATGCTGAGTTCACGTATCCTGGTAGTCTCGGGCATGGGACTGACACAAAGGCAGCCATGTGGACACTGTGTCCCCTCCCCATCTCAAATTAGGGGACATCTGAAATCTGGGTTATCTTGGAAAAACGTCTGCAATAGTTTTGACAAAGTTCTAATAATCTATATACTAGGAATTCAGTTAGGAAGAGACAAATCAAAAAATAAAAGGGCAAAGGCAATTCGGAAAATAAAAGATGCAAATGGTCAATGAGTATAAAGAAAGCATACAACTCTGCTAATAATCAAAGTAAAGCACCTCGAGAGTAACAGAGATATAAATTATCACCTAGCAGATTGAAAACACCTATGCATCTATTTTTCATCTATCTGAAAATGATCTTCAAAGATGGCAAAGTTGCGAGAAAAAGAGTTATTATACATTGATGGTGGGATATGAATTGGTACTATTCTACAGGGTAATTAAGACTTTTACTTATTTAAAAAGCAAAATAAATAAATAATAATGCATCATTTTTAACCTATCAATGACAATTCTGAGAATTTACCTTAAAATATAATCAGACACATGCACAAAAACGTATGTAAAATGATGTTTATTGCAGAATTGTTTATACTTATAAAAGTTGGAATGAATTTAAACAATTAACCATAGGGAATTTGTTACATAACTTATGGTACAGCCATGTGAAAGAATACTATACACCCGTTAACAATGATGTGGTAGATATTTATTGACATGGTTGGTTTTCCAGATCTGTTGTTTGGTACGAAAGCAATTTATACAATAAAATACAATTTATAGTATCATTTGGCTATGAAAAATTTCTTGATTTGCTTGTATCAGAATCCATATTGTATATGTCTGCAAACACACACACATGCATGGTCTACATGTCTAGGAGGTAGAATTGGGGAGGATCTTAATGATTTCTGTGCTTCCCTGGGTTTTCTATTTTTTTATGAAATAAGCATGATTAACTTGTATGACGATGATAAAGATTTATGTCCCCATCAGATCTCTTAGTCTTTTAGTGTTCCCTGAAAAACATTTGTTTTGTGTTCATTTTCACTGTAGTTTGTAACTTTAAACCCTACTCATTTAAAGTGAAGCAACAGCTTCTCTCTCTCCCCCTCAGGGAGCTACAGCTTTCCCTGTGTGTGCTGGCACGAAAGAGCTGGGAGGAGGGTGCGTCAGTGTCTTCTCACTAGCCCAGGCAGTGTTTACAGGTAAGAACGTTACTATTTTGGCACCTGTTCCAACACAATCACCCTAGGCGATTCTACTGGACCAGGAACTATCTATTTCTGTGTGTGTGTGTGTTTAACATTCCGAGAAATGAGCTAGTAAAATAATCAAAGAAGAGCTAGTGAGAGCTGCTGGGAATGTGTGCGGATACACTTTCAGACAGAAGACCCGGAACGAAGCCAGTACCAGACCACAGGGACAACCAGACCATTTTTCTTGTCACTTTTTTCTACGCATTTCATAAACCAAACTAATGTTGGCAGACTCTCTTGTGTTTAAACCCAAGGAAGATACCTTTTAACGTGCCTGCTGAAAAGACAGAATCAATGCTGCTGGGCATATGGGGATGGAGGAAGGTAGAGCCCTTGGGTCAGTTAGGCCAGTTCTCCAGCCACGTAATTGGATGTTTTAAATGTTAACACATCTTTTTTTTTTTTAAAGATTGGTACCTGAGCTAACAACTGTTGCCAATCTTCTCCTTCTTTTTTTTATTCTTCTCCCCAAAGCCCCCCAGTACACAGTCGTATATTCTGCTTCTAAGTGCCTCTGGCCGTGCTATGTTGGATGCCGCCTCAACATGGTCTGATGAGCGGTGCCATGTCCGCACCTGGGATCCAAACCAGTGAAACCCTGGGCCGCTCAAGTGGACTGTGTGAACTTAACCACTCGGCCATGGGGCCAGCCCCTGTTATATCTTTTAACCAGCAAAGAAGTTATGGGCTAGCTTAGGAAGAAAGATCACTCAAGTCTTAAGTGTAGGATACAGAAAGGAGGACAGAATCTTACCAGTGAGCTATCTTAGCAGCATCTGGGCCTTTGAGCTACTTTTAGTGTACGGTAGAATTTATACTATAAAGAATGTAACCCGTCATAACTGTCTGTTCTCTCATGTGTGAAACTTGTGCAGATGATGATGGAACAAAGGTGTATTTGCTCCAATATGTGTTCCTTTGAATCAGACTGTTTTTAGTAACATTAACCCAAAACTGCTAATAAACCTCACCTACTTTCCTGATTTGCTAGTAAATTATTAGGCTAAAAATTTACTTAAAAAAAAAGTCTAGGGGCTGGCCTAGAGGCGTAGTGGTTAAGTTTGCTCACTCTACTTCTGTGGCCCGGGGTTCACAGGTTCAGATCCTGGGCACGGACCTGCTGTGCTGTGGCGGCATCCCACGTATAAAATAGAAGAGGACTGGCACAGATGTTAGCTCAGGGACATTCTTCCTCAAGCAAAAAGAGGGAGATTGACAATGGATGTTAGCTCAGGGCCAATCTTCTTCACCAAAACCAAAAAAGTCGACAGAAAGATAGTTAAACTACTTGAGTCAGCCCAGCAGATCAAGTAATTTGGCATATTGAGTGGTTATTAGGTTCAGAGTAGGATTTCTGGAGAGGGAGTTATGGGGAAGGCAGGAATGGAGGATGATAAATTCCTTTATTTAGGCCTTTTACCTCCACTAAGAAAAATGCTGGTTACTGCAAAAGTGTCTGGATATTTTAATATTTTTCTGTGAGTTTTATATTGCTTTTCACTGTGTACTTCCCATTTCCTATGGAGGAAGGAAGGGACAGAACTGAGTGATAAAGCAGACAATGGGAGTGGGTTAGTGGGCCACAGTGTCTTCCTCTCGTGTTTCCAGCGTTGCCTATGCTGAGGAAATCGTTCTATGTGCCATATAAGTGGGGCGAGGAGTTCAGTACTCAGCACTTCAGTCCATGAGTCACCATTATTGGCATCACTGTGGCAGCTGAAAGAAAACTCTGGAAGATTTACTGTGAAGGAGACGAGCTGGACGCGCTGACTCGCAGCTGGAGTTTCTGATTTTGTCCACCCTCTGAGGGCTATTCAAATGACTTTTTTAAGACGCTCTCAGACCATCCCAGTTTCCGTAATGACTCTTGCTCTCTACAACTAGCGAAACTTATTTCCTTATGATTTATCAAAGGTTAACTGAGAGAAGGAATAGTCAAGAACAAAGAAAATAGGTATAAAATGAAAGAGAAGAAACAAATCATATATTTTGAATGAATGCAATTAGTGGCCTAACCAGGAAGCAACATGGCTCTA
Source organism: Equus caballus (assembly GCF_041296265.1). Taxonomy (NCBI): domain Eukaryota; kingdom Metazoa; phylum Chordata; class Mammalia; order Perissodactyla; family Equidae; genus Equus; species Equus caballus. The sequence continues at coordinate 23,124,614 of NC_091709.1, read as the reverse complement.
GAGTGGAATGAAGAGGATAAAAATAGGAACATAGCTGCGTGGAGCAGAGAACACATGAGCAGCTAAAACAGATCAATGCGAATATGGCTCTCGAGGCCATTATGTTTCTAAAATTGAGAGTGATAAACATATTGAATGTCCTTTATTCTAGGGACCTTCTTTCAAGAGACAGAATTCAGAAGCTCATGGAGTGAGCAAACTGTCTTTAGAGTTTGTCCCAGTCTTTTTCACACAGGGTCAGAAGGATGCATCCAAAGCTGATGGTGCCTGTGACTCCCTACATGGCAGTAGTAAAGTCAGATCTTGCTGACCAGAGCAATTCACTTCCAGAGAACTGCCATCTTCTCATAAAACAGCTGGCGTGGCCTGAAAGCGAGGTATTGTCGGTAGGCAAGCCAACGGCCTCGGGGGTGGCACTTAGCCAGCATCTCATATAACAAGCACGCTGCTGATCCACTTTTGTTTGTTTTCCCAGAAAAAAATGATTGCAGCACATTTCAGGGCCAAGGAAAAAACTTTGCTTTGGTAATGTATTAACTTGTTCCTAATGTGAGATGTTCTCAATTGCTAAACTAGACAATATCCGATTAAAAAAATACAAAACCCAGTTAAAAACTCAGTTGGCCAAATGGTCACATATATCACTTTTGTAAAGCAATCTCCAATTTTGTTGTTGTTGTTGTTGTTGGAGGAAGACTTGGGGTGTTGCCAAAAAAGAAAAAAAATCCATACTTCTGTAAATATTTTCTTCACTTCTTTTCACCACGCGGCTCTGGTTTAGTAGGCCACATAGTAGGTTAAGTTTCAAAACACTTGGATACTAACTTTATGCCTTGCTACTTTGGGCAAGTCATATAGTCCTCCTGAGTCTCAGTTCATTCATTTGTAAAATGAGGATAATAATACTTCCATGACTGCTGTGCAGAATGATTCAAATGATTAAATGAGATATCATACATGGAAGCATTTATCAACTGCAAGACATGGGACTGGTGAGGACTTAAGGGTCATCTTTGTTTTCCTTGGAGCGATGCTGGTGCCGGGGCCCCGGAGAAGCAGGGGAAACTCCATCCCAGTTCTGTCTCGTTTCCCCAGTTTGGGAAGGCTGGAAGAAGAAGGGGTGGATCCTGAGTTGGCAACCCCCATTTCTCCATTAATATGCACAGAAAGACAATTTTCAGGTTTTTGCCAACCATGGTATGAGAGGCCCTTCCTCTAAATGTTAGAGAAACTCATTAACTATCTAGGCTTTTCCCAATTCTGGTTCTTTGTCTCGACTTGTGTTGTCCAATCCAGCAGCCACAAGCAACTTGTGGTTATTGAACTCACAAAATATGACTAGTCAGAACTGAGATGAGTTATAAGTGGAAGCTACATGCTAAAGATGGAAGATGACAGTCAAAAAAAAAAAGTAAAATATCTAGTTAATATTTTTCACATTGGTTACATGTTGTAATGATAATATTTTGGATATATTAGGTTAAATAAAATATATTGTTAAAGTAAATTTTTTCCATTTCTCTTGACTTTTAAAAATGTGGCTACTAGAAAATTAATAATTACATCTACGGCTTCCTTTGTATTTCTCTTGGATGACATTGCTCTAGACAGTCAGAGGGAAGGAAAGACATGAGTCCTCATGGCCTTGTTGACCTGCCTGTTGTGTTTCTCAGTCTCCATCCACCGTAGGGCAGGGCTGTCTTTCCTTATCAGTCCAGTTCTTGGGCAGCCAGTTCATGTGTGAAGTACATGAAGAAACCAAAGAAAGGTCAGTAGGAAGGTGTTGTCCGCAGCCACAAAGGGCAAAGAATGACAGGTACTGCCAAGGCTACTTGGTTGCTTAAGCAATCAAAATTTATTGATAAAGGGAAACAGAATGAGGAGCAGGGATAAAGGGGAACAACAAATCGGTACTTACAACATCCACACCACAATCATCCGGGGAAGTCCCAATAGTTTGTACGGCGGGCTAGAGTGCCGATTGTCTGGGTCTGTGGCAAAGCGTCCTCTCCTCAGTGAGGCTCCCAATTATTCTATGCCTGTGACTCCCTTTTATACTAAGGCTTCTCTAGGTTCTGACTCAGGGTTTCAGACATTTGGATACTTTGAGTTATTTCTTCTTGTTCCCACGGATGGGATGTTTCTAAAGTTCAGTCAGGTACCCGTCGGGGTGGCCAGCCCAGACAAGGAACATGACGCAAGACATATTCTTTGTAACTTGTGCCTTAGAGTCAAGGCCGAAGTGTCCATCTTTGGCCCTGAGCCCAGACACATTCATTCGTGTAGGGCCCAGGCCCGGTGTCCTTGGAAGGCGGGGAGGTCAATGAACTCCATACAGAAGGCCATTCTACTGCCCTCCCAGCACATGGCACAAAGTGTATGTGTATTCAGTTGTTCATTCATTCAATCATGCATTTAATCAAAATGGGGAATGGAGAAATTTGGCAATCTCATATTTGAAAAGACAGAACAGGAACGAATGATATCTTTCTTTGCACTCATGAATTCTGTAAAGAGAGATGCTACAATTGGGTTTTGTACTGTATTGTGTGCAAGTCACTTATTAAAATCTTCTTTTACAATATGGTTGTTTGCATGCATTTCTTCTCTCTCTCCTGAAGGCCTAGATGTCTCGAAGTCAGGGGATATGTTTTACATATCTTGCTTTGTACCTGCTTTAGGTGCTCAGTAAATGTTGAATATTGTGGGTAAAATAAATAATATAATCAGTCTATTAATTTATCTTTCTGACCAAAATTAAAATTTGAACCTAAAATGCTGTACAATTGATTTGATGATGATATACGCTTTTGAAAAAATGTGGCTTGTGGCTTAAGATACATTGCGGTGTCTTTTATCTGTCAAAAAACATCTTATTTTTAAATCACCTCCAGAAGTACTTCATTTGAGAGCGGGTAAATTCTTCCCAGATTAAATCCTGGCTGATGAAGAAACATTTATTCCTAATATACAATCCTCACTCACTTTTGTCATCTCAGCAACAAACTAAAAATTGTCCCAGGAACAAAGTGATAGGCCCTGTATGAAATACCGGAGGAACAATAAGAGAAGAACAATAATCCCATTAACCTGGCAGATCCGGAATGAAAGCTCAGCGGGGAGTGGAGCAGGTTGGGGGTGGGGACAGGGAAATAGCTCAGTAAACCTCCGCAGGCTCCCGGCCCAGCAAACCCCCAGAGTCTAACAACCCAACCAGTGTAGGGGGCAGGGCTTGGGGGGAGGGCCCAGCGGGCTCCAGGGATCAAAGAGAAGCGGGGGAAACAGCCAGAGCTGTGTCTGCTCTTTGAGCAAAGATAATGGAGTCCTCTCTGGGGTGAAGAGAATGAACACACAGAGAGATTTAAAAACACAACAAACCCTGAGCTGATCAGATTCCTTTATTCCATACCTCAAACTCATCAGGCTTGCCCTCAGTTCAAAATCGCTCTATATTGAATTACAGGGTTAGAAAAAAATAAAAGGGCATCCTGTTGAGAGTTTTTCAAACCGTGGGCTGCAACTCTTAGTGTGTAAAATCAATTCAGTGGGTGGAGATTTGCATTTAAAAAATGAAATGAAATAGAATGGAGAGTAGAAGGATTTGCAAGAACTAGGGATAAATATTGTTTTACAAAATTTTTGTTGTGTGTGTATGTGTGTGTGTGTGTGTGTGTGTGTGTGTGTTTGGTTGGGTAAAATGTATTTCTTATTACCGGTCACAGTTAAACTGACACTCAGTGAAAACTGATCTAGTTTATGCCCCTGCCTTATTATTGAGGTATACTAAAATCAGTTCTAGAAAATGAAACCTTTGGGAACAGGGATTTTGTTTTCATAGCCTCTGGAACTCATCCTCAGTCGAGGTCTTCCTCCTGCATTCTACAAACATAGAGAATGTCACAGATTCGATGCAGCCCCTCAACAAAGCAGCCAGGTCTTCAGGAAAGGGTCCAGGATCAGACATTTCATTCTGATGAAGCTAATGCTGTTTGTCAGAAACTGTGGGCTACCTCCCTTTAAAGCCCCTAATTAAGGAGAGAGAATAAAAAAAAAAATGGTAATAGCATACCTCAAACGTGAGGCTGCCACTTGGCCACTATTCATTAGAGAGCCCACAAACTGTGGGCTGTATTTAAGGAAAGTCTGAGATGGTTTGAGGGAACAATGAAACAGAACCATTCAAATGCATCTCTCCTTACTCCCAACCCTGCTCAGCTTACTTATCTCTCTTGATTTATTTCTGGAAATTTTAGTCAAATTCCGTTTCCAGTTTGCTTTATGATTTAAAAAGCAGCCAAGAGGGGAGAGAGAGAGGACCAGACAGAGAAGAGGGCAGCAGAAACTGTATGAAAGATTCTGGCAAAATGCGAGAACATCCTTCAACCCACTCTGGATAATCACCTGTGACACAACAACGGATTGATTTCCATTTCTGCATCTCAAGGAATTAAACATAACATTTGAAGTCAACTAGAAGAAGGAATGACCGTTAACGACAGGCTTTGTTATTTTCTGCAAAGCATGAAAGACGAGGAGAGAATTGTGGGGGAAAAATTCCCCAAAAGGAGTCAAGTAAAGTTGTGTAACAATAAAAAAGCAGATCTCTTCCCACCCAGACACGGAAAAATGTGTTAAGGATTTTATGATGATGGGGCCACTACGAATACCATTTAAAGATGAGCAAACTTCTTTTATCGCCCCCAGAAATCAAAGTAAACCATCTGAAGCCCAGGCTGTAGGAAATCCCGCTGCTCAGATCAAGTGTTCAACGTGAAACTGAAAGGGCACTATCGTTTTCAGAGAGCAGGAGGCTGCCCGGCTCAACCTTGAGCGAAACCTTCCCTTGGAGTTCAGTTCAGTGAAACAGACGTTCTCTCAGCTGTATCAGAGACATGGATTGCAACTGTAATTATGGCCTGCTCATCTGGCGTGGCCTTAGTTAAACAAACAGAATCAGCACATTATCATTAGGGTGGTAACACAGTTTCTCTCCCTTGCACAGGGCATTGGTCTAGGAGAGAGGAGACCGTGGAAAACTTTGGCTGCTGTTGCCAGCTTCGCCTCTATCTAATCTTTTAGAAGCTCGGTTTCTCCGCATGAAGAAATGTGTGCCACCCTCCCGTCTCCCAGAGTTGCTGAAAAAACACAAAAAGGCAGTGTTGAAACATGTCATAACTGGGCACTGAATTGCTGCTGATGAGTTTGTAACATTCCACCCTCCCTCTCCCACTCATCCTGGGAAACTGGCACGGAATAGGTCTCCTTCTCTGTTTTCCTGTCCTTTCTTCCCAGGCCCTTCTCCCCTCTCAGTTAACCTAGTCTGAAGCCTTGGGGACATGCTGTCATATTTTAGATGTACAGGAGTATTTCAGTTTAAATGGTTACTTTCTCCTAATCCTTAACCTGAAAAATGAATCTCTAATGGTGGGAATTTCAGATTAGATGAAAGCTGATGTTAGAGATAATTTTGAGCAAAGAGCTCAAGTCTTTGATTTCCTTCAAATCATACCATAACTGCAACACTTGCCTCACTTATAGCCCCTTAATATGCACTTGTATTCTTCCTTTCTTTCCTCCCTCCCCCTCCACCATCATCCTTCCTTCCTTCCTTTTTTTTTTTAAAAAAATTAGTTTTTTAGAGCAGTTTTAGGTTTACAACAAAATTGAGAGGAATATAACCCCTGCCCCCACACATGCATAGCCTCCCCTTTATCAACATCACTCATCAGACTGGTACCTTTTTTTTTTTTTCAAGGATGAACCTGTGTTGACACATCATAATCACCCCAAATCCACGGTTTACCTTAGGATTCACTCTTGGTGTTATATATTCTATAGGTTTGGACAAATGTATAATGACATGTATCCATCATTATAGTATCATACAGAAGATTTTCACGGCCCCAAAAATCCTCTGTGCTCTGCCTGTTCATCTCTCCCCTGCCCCCACCCCTGGCAACCTCTGATCTTTTTATTGTCTTCGTTTTTGCCTTTTCCAGAACGTCATATAGTTGGAATCATACAGTATGTAGCCTTTTCAGATTGGCGTCTTTCACTTAGTCATATGAGTTAAAGCTTCCTCCGTGTCTTTTCACGGCTTGATAGCTCATTTCTTTTTAGCCCTGAATAACATTCCATTGTTTGGATGTACCACAGTTTATTTATCCATTTACCTTCCTTCTTTATCAAATATTTCTGAGTGTCTACCACGTGCTAGGCAGTCTCTAGCACCATCCCTCCTCTAGGAGCTCAGAGCTTAGTGAGCAAAGTAGATAAATACCTATAAAAATTGAAAACATATGTTATTGTAAGGGATGTACGAACGAGGTCCTCCTAACCGGGCTTTGGTGGCCAAGGAAAGGCTTTTCAGAGAAGTGTGAAGTGAGTCTTAAAAGATGAGCCTTACATGGGGTGAAGGAGCAAGCACATTGTAGACGAAAGAAGACAGAAGGAGAAACAGATGAGCAGCAAGATGGCTTTTCAGGGCTCCATGAGTGACTGAAGAGCAAGAGACGGGGGTGAGGAGGTGAGCGGGGTCATGCTATTGTGTCCCTCATTAAGGACCTTGCTTTTTGTTCTACTGATCAATGATTTTTTTAAAGTGGTTTTAGCAGCAGAATTTTTTTCCAAATTAAATCTTGTATGATACACCAATATAAAAATTATATTGGAAATTTAATTAGGGTGTATTTATTTTATAAATTAAAACAATGAAACTACCGACATTTGTTTGAATATAAAATTGATAGAGATTGTGGATGACGGTTGTGTCTTCTATTAGCCTCAGCTATGCAATTCTTTTATGCCTAGTTTTGTTTGTTGTACCGTGGCAACATAATTTTGCTTCACAGAGATAAGTAGTTGCAAATGGTGACAGTTTAAAAATGTTATCTGGAAATCTCAGGATGCTGTTCTATGGAAAGCGATGGAAGAGTGGTTTTGGTTCTTAGGTCTATTCAAAAATGAAAATTTAGTTTGGATGATTATGAGGATGATGGTACCAACAACTAAAACTGAATATACCGAAGGGTAATTTCTAGAAAAAAGAATGAGTCCAGCTTTTGACCTTCGGTGTTCAAAGTATTGTATATCAGAACATAGGAAGCTTCCTATAACCATGGAAATAATTGGTTCATTAAAAATCAAACATGAAATATATATATATTTTTAGAGTTGTATAACCTCATTTTCATCCGACCTCCTATGGCCTGCTTTTGATAAAATTTTAATGGTTCATTTAGGAAACTCTTCCCTTTTGGAAATTCATGTAGCTGCTCAGCCTGTGGTTCAGAATTCTGCTGCTTCATCATTTCAGATGTCTTGACTTAGTTACAGATGCCTCCAGACCAATGTCATTTTATATTTAGCAAAGCTGGACTAGTTCACAGAGACTCTTGTGTCCTTTTTGTTCCTACACATATCTAAGCTAGGTTCTCTGCCACTCTTCTCCCTCAGTCAAGCTGAATTAAAACGTATTTATTTAATGAATGGCTTGTTATGGAGCAAAATGTTCTTTATGTTTCCCAGCACAATGGCACCATTACCACTCATTTATTCCTCTACTTAGTTACTCATCCGGTGGAAATAGATGCTAGAGTCTCCCTTGATTTTGAAGGTAAAAAACTGTATTAATTTGCTAGGGCTGCCAGAACAAAATACCATAGGCTGGGTGGCTTAAATAGCAGAAATTTATTTCTCACAGTTCTGGAGGTTGGAAGTCCAAGATCGAGGTGTCTTGGTTTGGTTTTCTCTGAGGCCAGTCTCTTCGGATTGCAGATGGCTGCTCTCTTGCTGCCTCTTCATATGGTCTTTCCTCTGTGAGTGCATCTCCCTGGTCTCTCTTTGTGCCTCCAAATTTCATCTCCTTCTAAGGACACCAGTTAAACTGGATTAGAGCCACCCTAATGACCTTATTTTAACTTGATCATCTCTTTAAAGACCTTATCTCCAAATATAGCTACATTCTGAGGCATTGGGGGTTAGGGCTTCAACATATGGGTTTTGGGGGGCACCTTTTAGCCTATAACAGTGATTAAATATTTTGCCTTGGGTCTTATAAAAAAGATGAAACTCACCTCAATAGATTCAAGTTTTCTCCAGAGCTTCACGATTTCTATTTTCATTTGTATTTTGATGGGACTCAGAACCAGTCTTTCCCTCCATCATGGGAAAAAAGATAGGTAAATTTCTTCTGGAAGGTGTCATAGATAAAGCAATATTTCTCAGCCTGTTTACTGCCCCAAGACACAGGAAGGACGTCACTCATCCACAACAAATAAATGGCTTACTAAGAGCTTGGGCTGTGGAATCTTTTATTCAAAAGCTGTGTGGCTTTGTCCAAAGTCTTTTCCTCCCTGAGGATACTGTCTCAGCTTCTTTAACAGAGATCTCAAAAATACCATGGCTTAAGAAGAGAGAAGTTTGTTTATTTTTCCTGTAACAGCCCAGAGTGCAGCAGTATAGGGTGGCATGGAAGCTCAGTCCATCCTCAAAATACAGCTTCTATCTCTGGGTCCATGATGACTGCTCTAGCTCTTGCCATCACATCTACATCTCACCTGTCATAAACAGAAAAAATAATTTTAAAAAATGCACTCTTATTTCTTTTAAAGGTAAGGTTTGGCATATAAGATCAATTATAATTATATCCATCCCATTGGTAGAAACTCATGTAGATATACCTAGTTGGAAAGATGGTAGAGAAATGGAACTTAATGAGTAAATGGCTATAGATGCAGCTAAAACATGGGATTTTATCATTAAAGGAAGAGAAGAATAATGAATGTTGTTGTATGTCTTAGTTTGGGTTCCTGCAAAAGCAGAGCCTAAAGTAAAGAATTGGATGCAGGTAGATTATTGCATTTACCTAACGCCTGGTGATATTGAGCCTAGGAAGCACAAGTGAGGAAGTAGGTAAAGTGAGACAAGGAAAAGAGAAGGCCATTAAAGAGTATGCTATCCAGGTGGAAACTATTGTGGAAGAATGAGGCCCATTTACTCTGGGGATCCTCTGTAGAATCACATGGAATGTGGCTCAGAAATGTCTCAGTGAGGGACAAGGAGGCTGGGGCATTGATCCACTCACACACATCCCCCATCATTTATTAACTCCTTTGTCCTTCCAGGCTGTGCCCCCACGAAGACTGTGTAAGTTTCCATGGTGTAGGAGGATACCCCAAGGGACACCGCAGGACTCCCTGAAGGCAGAGCACTTGCAACATGCGTGAAACTGTTCACATTAGTGGCCCCAATGTCAGGTGGGCCAAGGGGATGTGGCACAGGGCATCTTCGGCATCTCAGAGCAGCTGAGAGAGTCAGAGACTGGGTAAGACAGAGTAGTCTTCTTGAAAACTGATATTGGAAGTGGCACCAGCACTTTTGCTGTATTCTATTTATTGGAACTGAGTCAGCAGATCCAGTCCACAATCTGGGGGAGGGGACTACGAAAGGGTATGAATATCAAGGGGCAGGGATCATTTGGGGCCATTTTAGAGGCTACCATGGTCTTCTTTATTCTGTAGCGACTTTTCTTTCTTTCATTACACTGGAGAGTACGGGTCAGTTATTTTGTAGAATACAAATATGTTTGTCTTGTGTTTCCTCAGGATTAAATTCAGCTTATGCATTTTTGGCAGAAATATTATGAAATTAATGCCGTGTCCTTCTCAGTGCATCTTACCAGAAGTCACTTGAGACCAGATTATCCCATTATTTGGGATGTAAAATTTGACCACTTCATTTGGATGGTGAATATCAAGTGTCTCAATAGCAAATTTCCTATTTTTCTCTTCATAATTTCTGATACTGTGTTTTTCAGTTCTAAAATTTCCACTTAGTTTTAAAAACTATTTACTATTTCTCAGTTGAGATTTCCTTTCCTTTCCTCCATTTAGAGTATTTTTCCTTTACTTCTTGGAGTGTAGTTAGAATAGCTGTTTAAGTTTTTGTCTGATGATTTCAACATCTTGGTCATTTTAGAGTTGAGGCTGTTGATTTTTTTCCGCTTGGGAATTTTCCTGGTTCTTCATATGTTAAAATTTTGAACTGTTTCTGGACATTCACGATTGTGGTTGTGAAGTTTTTGGATTCACTATATTCATTCTAAGAGTGTTGATATTTTGTTTTAGTAGGGTATTAATTTGATTAGACTCAAACTACAAATTCTGTCTCACTTGTGAGGGTTGGAAGTTAAAATCTTCAACTATTTTTTTTTATTTTTAATTTTTTTTTAGCCTTAGCTTCTAGCTTCTTGGAGTCTGAACCAAGACGTCAGCCCTGTATTTGGATAAGGATAATATCAGAATTGCCTTGCCACTTCCCTCGCTTTCTCCGCTTTGGAATGTCCCTGTCACTCTCCCTGGGTTATCCTGGGCTTCACCATCGGATCTTCAGGCCAGAAATGCACTCTGTGGGCAGATAGTTTGAAAAGATGCAAATAATTGCGTTCTCTTCAAGTTCTACTCAAATTCTTATTCATCGATGATCCCTTGGTCTCCATCGGTGATTCTTTTTTTTTGAGGAAGATTAGCCCTGAGCTAACTCCTGCTGCCAATCCTCCTCTTTTTGCTGAGGAAGACTGGCCTTGAGCTAACATCTGTGCCCATCTTCCTCTACTTTATATGTGGGACGCCTACTATAGCACGGCTTGTCAAGCAGTGCCATGTCCGCACCTGGGATCCGAACCGGCAAACCCCGGGCCACAGAAGTGGAATGTGTGAACTTAACCGCTGCCCCACGGGGCCGACCACTCCATTGATGATTCTTGCATGAATCAAGTATTATTGTGATGGTCACAATATCTATCTTTATTATTCCTTCTATGTCTATCTTTCTTATTCCATCAATATTTATTAGTTGTCATTTAGGTTAAGGAATGGCTTCCCTTTCACCCTCATTTATTTATTTGCTTTTTATTACCAATAAGAATTCATAGATTTAACTGTGTGTTGAGTGATTTTATTCACGAAACTATCTTATTCTGTAATTTGACATCTTCATTGAATTTAGTCCTGTAATCTATCTTAAATGATTTTGAAGAGGTGAAAGGATTAATCATGTAACCTAAGGTTCCCAAGATTATAAGAGAATACAATCAGTAATGTTTAGGTTTTTTATTCTTTCTTATTCTCTGCATTTATTATTTAATAACTGGCTGTCCCCACAAAATAAACTCTCATGAGTTTTCCATTGAGTCGAGCATGATATAACTTAGCAAGTTTTCTCTGTAACAGTTGTACTTTTGAACTAAAAACTTATTCTGAGAGTTGATAATTTTAATACTAGACAATAAGGTGACATAATCTATAATAAGAGAATCATGTGGTTTACCTAGTCTTTTTATTGTATTTAAATGCTCACTAAAATGATCTTAGGTTATGCTAATTATGAACTACTGTTTTCAAAGTAGCATTTACTAAATATTGACCACATCATACTTCTACACTGACGTGATTTATAAACCACAAACTGTGGTTTCGAAAGTATTATTATAAAAGGGTCACAGTCAATTCTATAGTCACCCACACACGTCTTTGGGTATGATTTATAGAAATGAGCCTTCTTGTACAGCTGCTAAAACATATATAAAAGCAATTCTAGAAAATGTTTTGAGTAAGGTCACTATTATTAGGACAAATATATAGCTTCTGTGGCAGGATAATTTATTGAGATATTAATTTATTTGTTCTTCTTGCTGCAGGTATTTTATCCCCAGCCTCCGAAGACGGTAACCCAACTGGAGTTTGCGTTGCTGGGTCAACAGCCAAAGTTGCCTGTCATCCAGAAGACAATTCCCTTCCAGGTTAGTTTGTTGCAAGTTGGGCTTGGAGCTGGATTGTGCCAGTGGTGAAGTTACCAGGGTTAGGAGAGGTGGTGACGGGCTGATCTAGGGAGGCATTTGGAAATTTGGCCGGTTCTGTGAATAGACCTCTCCCATTGGGTGCTCCCAGGTGGTGGCAAGACTGCTGATAGCAAGGTGTGCTGATGCTTCTGGGAGACTGGACCCTACGTGAGGCTCTCAGGCTCATCACAGAGCTGCCCCCCTCAAGGGACTGGGGGATTTAGACAATGGCCTTATCAACTGTGACTACAGAGATTTAAAAGATGAGAAAAATGTCCCCTGAATCTGGACTATACCAGATCCTCTGGGATTTTCACAGAACCCAAAGGATAATAGAGAACTTTGACCACAAGATAAGGAATTAGATTTTATTAGGTTGGAAGAATATAGTTATGTTACGATCTTACACCTGAGGGCCTTGTAGCAAAATTAACTGTTATACCTTCGCGATAACTATATGGAAGTTCTAATAGTTATTTACTTGCACTTATTATTCAAGACCAATTCCTTCAAGTTCCAAGGCTTATGACACAGCGATATAAAAAGGAGCTGGATACACCACCGACGAGGTGAGAAGAATCGCTCTGTCTGTCTGTAGCTTCAGGTCTATGATTTACTGAGATTGCTGTAATCTTGTAATAACATGTAACCTTAGTTAACTGGTTAGTAAATTCTTCCCTAGTGGGCAGGAAGCTTCAGTTAACTGCGGAGCTTTAGTCTTTGGAAGCCTTGAAGTGAATTATAGAAATTTTTTTTTTAAAAGATTTTATTTTTTTCCTTTTTCTTCCCAAAACCCCCCGGTACATAGTTGTATATTCTTCATTGTGGGTCCTTCTAGTTGCGGTATGTGGGATGCCACCTCAGCATGGTTTGATGAGCAGTGCCATGTCCATGCCCAGGATTCAAACCAACGAAACACTGGGCCGCCTGCAGCGGAGCGCGTGAGCTTAACCACTCGGCCATGGGGCCAGCCCCCGAATTATAGAAATTTTAAGAGACTGAAAGCCATAGTATTAATATTTTGTATGAAAAGGAATCCAATATTTGTTATTTTTTGTTTTTTTAAAAAGTTTATTGTGCATTTATAACATTTCAGAGAACTTGAGAATCACACCATTAATAAACTTATTAGATTAATAAGAATACCAATTAATAGTTAGGAAGGTTTTGCTTGTTAAGTCAGACTATTGAAATATTTTTAAAAGATAGAGAATATATTAATATTTTTTTGAAGATTGGCACCTGAGCTAACATTTGTTGCCAATCCAATCTTCTTTTTTTTTTTCTTCTTCTTCTTCTTCTTCTTCTCCCCAAAGCCCCCCAGTATATAATTGTATATTCTGGTTGTGAGTGCCTCTGGTTGTGCTATTAAATTTATTAATGCTGTTCAACATGTTTGAAGCTATTTGCTTATTCAAGAGTGTCTGTGGGATCAAACATAACTCAAAGAACTCTTAAAAGTTCCTGTTAAAACTTGCTAGACTTATAAATAGGGAAATAATATACATATATATTTTTAAAGATTTTATTTTTTTCCTTTTTCTCCCCAAAGTCCCCTGGCACATAGTTGTATATTTTTAGTTATGGGTCCTTCTAGCTGTGGCATGTGGGATGCTGCCTCAGCATGGCCTGATGAGCAATGCCATGTCCGTGACCAGGATCTGAACTGGTGAAACCCTGGGCCGCCGAAGCGGAGTGCGCGAACTTAACCACTTGGCCACTGGGCTGGCTCTCGGGAAATAATATTTGCAAGCTGAACTTAAAAGTCTTATAAAGAAGCAGGCTTTGGGGGCCAGCCTGGTGGCTGAGTGGTTAAGTTTGTACACTCTGCTTTGGTGGCCCCGGGTTTGCAGGTTCGGATCCTGGGCACGGACCTACACACCCTCATGAAGACATGCTGTGGCAGCATCCCACAGAGAAGAACTAGAAGGACTTACAACTAGGATATACAACTATGTACTGGGGCTTTGGGGAGAAAAAAAGAAGAAGTAGGCTTTTGAATTTGTAGCTTTACTAGATTGGATTAATTTCAGTAAATAACCATTTAAATAATTTTTTTAATATACAAAATTCACTCTAGAATACCAAAAAACTCAAGTCAACACAGAGGAAGCATTTTGGAAGGCTCATTGCTGGGTGAATAAATTCTTTCTATGGAAGAGAAACCTTGATTTAATGACTTGTGGAAGGTTCTTCAGTCCTTATCTACACTCCCCTTTGAAACTCATCCATAAACATGCTACTATCTTTGGAAATGTCACTAAGCAAGATAATTAAAACAGGCCAAATAACATCCTTGATAGCTGTTTCTTCTCTCCACCCTTGGAAGTTTTTACATCATGTTCATATTTTCTCCACCTGTCAGAGTCATTTTTCAAGCTCTCTCCACCGTACATGTAGGCATCCTTATGTTTACCAGCAGTCGTACAGTACAGTTCTGCTAGGTGATGGGCACATGAGACCCTTATCTGGGAGATCGAGAAGTTCCCTGAATCTGTCTTGTCCCTCGGGTTTCTCAGCATTCACTGGTATAACCCTCTGTCCCTTCATCTCCTGGTGTCCCCCAGCTGTGTCGTTTACTTATGGAAATCCCAATCACCCACTTGACACCTGTCATCCGAGGGAGAAGCTATGGGCTGTCTACTCACCCTTGGCTTCCCATGAACAACGCAGGACTGTAAAGAATAAAGCATTTTTTTAAATCAATAGAAGTTGTGGTAGTTCAGAGTTTCCTAAACTGTTTCGGTTCGTGGTACCACTAGTGTCTTAAATATTTTTTCCACAACACCCCTGGACCAAAAGAAATGCCTAGTAGTTCCGTTTATTAAGCTATTAGGTTCAGACACCTTAATAAGTGTGTGTGTTTTAGCAACCACCTAGCTATTTGTAAAGCAAATATATAGACATAAAGAAAAAGTAATATTTAGTTTGATTCTCGAGTAAACACATTCTTGAATAAAAACAATATATATTCATAAAGAAAAAGTAATATTTAGTTTTGTTCTTGAATAAACTGGGCTGTGCGTTCCTCTTGGGCACTGTCCAACTTCACCAACTTCAACTGTCTGGACACTGCCACTGTCATTTCCTGTTCCACATTGATTTTCACGTGGTTCTTGCTTTTTATTGCAGCAACCACTGAAAGCCTAGCTTTGCAAAGGAAGGAATGTCATTGAGAGGAATATGGCATGATCTAATGAAGCTGTGAGTCGCCTCGAGGTAGCTGTGGTGTCTGACAAGTGCTGCTGTGCTGTCCTTGGAAATTTAAAATTTTGCTGGGTCTCCTGAGTTCTCTGTGGCACCCAGGGCATCTCAGGGCACAGTTTGGGAACTGCAGTGAAAGGTGAAGGAAGATGAAAGAGACGTATTCCATGTAAGACTCCCAGCTATAGTGCGATATATTGATGTGTGGTAAACTAGGTATTCCATAAGGCAATCAAGATGCAGTGGACATTTTTTTGTCTGTTTAGAATCTGAAACCTGCACCTACATTTAGGACATCTGTACTGTACGGTTCTTGGGTGGCAGAGCTCATCTTCCGCTATAGAATCTGAATAGACCTGAAGCCTGGTTTCCAACCTCCTTTGAATGAAAGCCTTGGTTCTTTTTTTTTTAAAAGATTGGCACCTGAGCTAACAACTGTTGCCAATCTTTTTTTTTTTCTGCTTTTTCTCCCCCAATCCCCCGAGTATATAGTTGTGTATTTTAGTTGTGGGTCCTTCTAGTTGTGGCATGTGGGATGCCGCCTCAGCATGGCCTGAATGAGCGGTGTCCACGCCAGGATCCAAACTGGCGAAACCCTGGGCCGCAGAAGCAGAGTGTGCAAACTTAACCACTCAGCCACGGGGCCGGCCCCAGCCTTGGTTCTTAAATTGACAATTAAACCCAAGTGTCTCAGGTTTCAAGTCAGAAGCTATTGATGCAAAGAGTCAGGAACATTGGGGAGATCTTTCTGGCTGTATGGTGTTAGCGTGCACACTGGCAACCAAAGCAATGGGAGGGCCAATGTTGAGCTGGCAGGGGGGATGGTCTTGGCAGTGGCCCTGATATGTGGTTGCGTCCCCACTGGAGTGGTTCTGTGGCATGATTTTGGCTGTGGTTTTGTTGGGGTAGCCTCTCTTTTTATTTTCCCCTTCTGAACATATTTTTCTAGTCTTCCCGAGGATGTGGACAAGCAGATGTCCTTCCAATAAATTTCTTTCTCTGTTTAGATAGCCCAACTACTCTTAAAGATGGGACAAATAAAAAGGAATGTGACCACAGATTTCCAATACCAGAAGAGAGGCAAGATTCTAGAGAGCATATTGCACTGACCTCACCAGGTAGAACAAGGATCCAAGGAAGTACAGATCGTCCTTGACTTACAAGGGGCTTGCATCCTGATAAACCCATCACAAGTTGAAAATATCATGAGTTGAAAATGCATTTAATACATCGAACCTACTGAACATTATAGTTTATCCCAGCCCTCCTTAAATGTCCTCAGAACACTTACATTAGCCTACAGCTGGGCAAAGTCATCTAACACAAAGCCTATTTTATAATAAAGTGTTGACTATCTCATGTAATTTATTGAATACTGTACTGAAAGTAAAAACAGAATGGCTTATGAGTACAGATGGTTGTAAGTGTATCGGTTGTTTACTCTCGTGATCGAATGGCTGACTGGGAGCTGTGGCTTGCTGCTGCCGCCCAGTATCATGAGAGAGGATGGTACCGCATGTTGCTATCCTGGGGAAAAGATCAAAATTCAAAATACAAATTCAAAGTTCTACTGAATTCATATCGCTTTCACGCCATTATAAAGTCAAAAAATCATACGTCGAACCATGGTAAGTTGGGGACCATCTGAATTGAGATGCGCCTTCTGAAAGCTCTGGCTAGTAAATGATAACCATAGGAGAACCAGCCCCCAAAGGCTGAAAAAGCTATATATGAGGAGGGTTTAGATAATGTGGACAGATTTGAGAGAGGGGGAGACTTAGAAATTTAGCACAAAAAGCATCTAGCCCTATTAGGAGAGTTTCAAAACGACACATTTGTGGTCAGTAGGGATGTTTGTAAGGTACATGTCATTAGAGATTTTGCTCAGAAAATGTGCAGAGCCCCGGGAAAGGTAGACAATGCATGCTGAAGGGGAGCTGGCCAGGACAACAATAAATAGAAATCAGGTCTAAGGTAAATGTTAGGCTGGTGAGAGGATGGATTTTAGGTAGAATGATCCAAGTAGGAGGAGTAAGAGTGGAAAAGATTTGATGGGATGGGGGATGCTTTTGGCAAACCCAGAAATCGTTAAAATTTATGTCTCACTAGCAGACACTCCGTAAGGCCAAAATAGAGGAGTGTGCTAGGAAACAGAATATCTGGCTCCGAAAGCAAAGGAAAAAGGAAGCAGAGTCTACCTGCATCCACTGAGGAAGCAGGTGAAGTGTTTGAAACGCAGGCGGACCTGCCTTAACGGGGAAAGGAACACCACCAGGAAATGGAATCCTGGAAGCATATCCATGACTGAAGAAAAACTTGTAGCAGAAAAAATCGTTTTGCTGTTTTGAAGTAACACAGGTTCCTCCAGATGCAGAAGCAGGTTGGGAGGTACACTCAGCAGAAGCCATGAGTCTTTTCTTGCTTCAGTAGATTAGAATAGGACATGCATTTTGAGCCTATGAACTCTCTGTAAAATAAACTGAGCCCATATTTTTGAAATTCACAGGTTGTTTGGCTTCCATGAGATGAAGCAATTTCAGATGTGACTCATTTTATCCCTTGAGAAGTGAAATCATGATGTCATGTACACATGCTGTTGTTAGGTACACAGGCTCGTGGGACTTCCATTCTCTTAGGAGAGCTATGTGGTGGAAAGCTGTTTGGCACAAGAGCCTCTCAAACATTAGGCAACATTATAATTTATATCACTTATGCAAAAATAATTACAGATTACTTCAGTGCTCTTAAAGGCACATGAATATCCTTGATGTGAAATCTCACATCATTTCTCAAAACTCAGTTTAAAAACAATTGCTTAAGTTGTCTCAATTATGCTTTAGTGTTCTATCCACCCATCTTGTTGACCTACATGGTTTATGTAAACTGTCCCATATGTATTCTTTTAAATCAAGTCCCTGTGCACCAACTCTTTCTCTCTGTCATAGGAAGAAGGTAGTTTCATCCAGAAGAGGAAACTCTTACCTTCTTGCAACACTAGGGATCTATAGTGCTTTTATACTGTTGAAATTGTGAGTTGTGAGACAATTGGTTGTGATTTTGGATCAAGATTCAATTATTGGGGGGCTGGCCCCATGGTCGAGTGAAGTTCGTGCGCTCCGCTGCAGGCGGCCCAGTGTTTCGTTGGTTTGAATCCTGGGCATGGACATGGCACTGCTCATCAAACCATGCTGAGGCAGCGTCCCACATGCCACAACTAGAAGGACCCACAACGAAGAATATACAGCTATGTAATGGGGGGCTTTGGGGAGAAAAAATAAAAAAATCTTAAAAAAAAAAAAGGATTCAATTATTGGACTAGTTTTCCTTCCGGAAGGTCAAATTCAGAGAAGGGAACCAGCAGATTGGGAAGGAATCCCTGGAAGTTAAAGGGAGATGCCATGGGTCAGCCAACACATACGAGGTTTCCTCTGGGTACTTGTCATGAAATGTGTCAGAGCATCATCCTTATCCTTTCAGCAACAGACGTGCTTAGAACCCTTCAGGTCTGATAACAACCTGCATTTCCAACGTTATATCCCACCATTTCCTCCCACAGACTCTAAGCAACCCCCCTACAGAGTTTCTCATGATTCTCTTTCCACATCGGGACCTTTTGTGACTTTGTCCCTCGCTCCTGCTCTTGTTTCTTTAACAACATCCTTAGTCCTCTTTCTCTTTAGAGCAGAGTTATTTGTTCTGTCATTTGTGCTCCCACAGCACTTGGTTCGTAACTCTGTAAAAGCATAGGCTCTGCTTTATTGTACTATTTCTGTTTCTCTCTTTCATCTTCACTACATGCTGAGATTCTTAAGGGCAGATCTATTGCTTAGTCATCTTTGTTCCTGCCACATTGCAGCCATCCTCAAATGATCTCAAAATGTCAAGGACATCCTATACATTCCCGTATGTATGGTCAAACTCATTGTCCAGAATGTTTTAAGCTTGAATGCGTATGTGTGTCTTGATTTTCACTTCTACAGCAATGTGTTGTATGAGACAGTCACTTAAATTCGCTGGACATTTTGTTTCATCTATCTTCAAAATTTACATTTTTCTAGCTGACTTCTAAGATGCCTTTTAGTCTTACATCCTCAGTTTGTAATCTAGGCCTTTCAATGTGATGTCGGGCAACTTACTTAATCTTTTTGTTAAATGAATAAAATATTTCCAAATTGTGAGGATTCTGAGGTTGTGAGGATTAAGTGAGATAACATCTGGAATGGATTGAGATTAGCTCAGTAAATAAATGCTTACTGAGCATCTGCCGAGGTTCCAGGAACCGTGTTAGGTATTGGGGCTATAGAGATGACTAAGACATTGTTTCAACCATGGGGAAAGTCAGAATCTGGAAGCTTTGCCTGGTACCTAATATGGACTCAGTAACTCTTTGTTCCCTTCCTCCTTTCACTCCCTGGCCTGTCAGTTATTTAACGCTGGGATTGGGAATGGAATGGGGAGACAACTTTCCATTTTCCATTTATTTCTCTCATGATATTGAAACACAGCGATGACCCTCACTTCAAGACTAAACTAAAGCTCGTGTCATTCCTTAATGGTGAAAGGGGTGATGTAGCTAGGAAAGAACAAGGCCAGACAAGAACAGCCCTAGATCAGATGGGAGTTGTGTCCTCCCAGAAGAAGAATGTGGTGGGAGTAACTGGCCCAATGTTCTCTCAGCCTGGGAACAGCATTTAAAATTTCCTTATCTTATGAAGAAAAAAATCATTTGTTTCATTAGCAGAGGAACAAAGTAAACAGCATGACTAATTTTCTTAATGCAGCAGTTTTAGATATGTGGTACAGACAATAAAACAATTGCTTAAGAAGATTATGATGTTATTTTCAACACAAGCCACCCAGTGGGTTTGGCCTCCAGGAAAACTGCCTACACATTTTACAAATGTACATGGGCCCGTCAGTTTTGACACTTCCATCCTGCCCTGTTGGTTTGCTTCACTTCACCTCATTTAGCACCGTGTGTCTATGTCAATCGTCTACATATTTCTAAAGTTGGGGCCTCATGACACCCGACTTCTTGATGAAAATGAGCAATCCAATGATTTATTCAAAAGTTATACTTAACTACTTACAATTTTTTAAATGCCAAGATAATAAAATCAGAAAATGCTGGACTTTTGTTTTAAGTATCAACTATTTGGCTGTTGTTGTGGAATTTGCTAAGTATGTTAATATAGTGAGTTATAGCCATAATGAATGATAGACAATTAACGATCAAAGTAGGGGTTGGAATACTTGGCAGAGGAAAAAGAATCTTCAAAAGCATAGAGATAAAAAGGAGGGTTCAGGGATGTGAAGAATGTATTTGGAATGCCAGGTGGGCAACGAAGCTGGTACATTGGCTGCTCCTGCTTGTAAATAGTCCTTTATGCAGTTCTAAGGAGTTGGGATGTTGTTCCGTGTGTGGGAGCTGCTGAATGTTTTTAGGCAGGATACTGGAAAGCTTGTATTTGTATTGACATTTGGTCAGTCTGCCCACGTGTCTCTATGCCCGCATTGCCTCTGTGCCTGCTACCGGAGTTCGTAAGGGCTTCTAGACTTCCAGGCCCAAGTACCATTCATGGTTTCCAGTTTCAGCACATAGGACGTGGAGACAATGTGACATTTAGGAGTGTAGTTGGGGGAGAATCTCTGTAGTCCTAATGCAAAGAGCATAAGGACTGTTCTGGAGCCTCAGCAAGAGACCACAAGTTTGTTGTAGTTTTGTAAGACAGAATGAATTTATCTAGCACTTATCTCCATTTGCAATTGTGAGGTTCTGTTCCCATGCAAATGTTATGAATTGAGTAATGTGTCAAGTGACACCAATGCAAACTTGATTCTTTAATAGAAAGTCAAAACTGTGTTTATTCTGAGAATTGAAGTCATTAGTTGTTACCCATTCTAGACCTACCACATTAAGGGAAGAAGCTGAGGAAATGTCACAGATGCAGGTGAGGGATGGAGCTTATGGTGGACTTCCCAACAGCTGTTCCCATTCTACTGAGAAACAACAACGTAATCTGGGTGGTTGATCTCAGCTCAAGAGCTGGGCATGTCTTGTCCAAATAAGTGCTATTGCCCTGCTGGTGATTGATTTAGAAATTGGTATGTGACCCACTTCTAGTCAATGAAATGCAAGAAGAGGTTTCCTGGAGGAATTTTAGAAAGTTCCCTCCTCCTTTTGAATGCGCTAGGTGAGAAACCAGTCTCTATCTCCTGCTGAATTTGAGCAGGGAGCACAGAGCTAGGATTGCTACTGAAAGCCATCTTAAGACTTCAAGGCTAACTTAGGTTAAAGCTCTGGGCTGAGAGTAAACACAGAAAGAACCAAGGTCTTGATGTCATGGTTGAACCACCCTTGAAACCCAACACACCTCTGGTCATCCAGTTATAATAATGAAAACATTTCTTGAAACTAAAATAATTTAAACATTTTTTGCACTCCTTTCTACTTCATTGTGATATGTCATCCATCCTTTTAGAACTATGCATCTCAGTTCTGCTGCTTTCTTCCACGCTCATCCCCTTGACTCTTAGGTCATTGTTCCACAGTCATTTAGGAAATTGACACCCGATACGTGTTTTCTCTAGTCAAATCCTGCCATCATCTTGGCTATCTTCAACATCCTTAGAACGTTGTGTGCGGCATCTTTACATCAGAGACAGTGAACTCCTACCCATATGACCTTTACCTCCACTCCTCCCTAGCTCTCATTTCCGAAGTCGTATTATCTTAAAGTCTGCTATTCCATTTTCTGACCACAAGCACAGTTCCTGTCACTTCTACCACCTGTCCAGCTTCCTTCCTGCCAACTACAGCTGTTTTTCCACCTCATCCTACCCTCTCAGCTCTGGCTCCTGCTTTCCCATTGGTTCAGTTCATCCCTAGTTTCACTTCCCTCCTTGACCCAGCCCAGAACCTGTGTTTCCACATTCGTATTACCCTCTTATCGGCACCCTCACTTCTCTCTCCCCTTTCGCCTGCTAGTTTTTTATAGTTCGTAGATTTTGAGTCATCTGACCATTGTTTTATCTGCTAGTGCTTCTGGGCATGATGTTGCTGGAGAAAAAGCACATAATTAGATGGCATCCATTTAAGTTTGTTATTTTCAATTCATCTGGACCTAAGTACCATTCGGTGTTCTTTACATTCATACTTTTCCCTGATATTGACCACCCAAACCTTTTTTCTGCTCTTCAGACCTCTGTCCATTCTCTCACTCCCTCATTCTTAGCAGATGTCCTGCCCTCCTGCTTCATGTAGAAAATAGGGGCCACTAATAAACAAATGAGACTACACCAAACTAAAAAACTTCTTCACAGCAAAGGAAACCATCAACATAACAAAAAAGACAACCTAAAAATTGGGGGAAGATATTTGCAAATTATATATCTATAAGAGGTTAATATCCAAAATGAATAAAGAACTCATACAACTCAACAACAACAAAATGAACAACTTGATCAAAAAATGGGCAAAGGATCTGAACAGACATTTTTTCAAAGAAGATATACAGATGGCCAACAGGCACATGAAAAGATGTTTAATGTCACTAATTATTAGGGAAATGCAAATCAAAATTATAATGAGATATCATCTCACACCCATCAGAATGGCTATTATGAAAAAGATAAGAAATAGCAAGTGTTAGAGAGGATGAGGAGAAAAGGGAACCCTCATACACTGTTGGTGGGAATGTAAATTGGTGCAGCCACTATGGAAAATAGTTTGGCGATTTCTCCAAAATTTAAAAATAGAGCGATGATATGATCCAGCTATTCCACTTCTGGGTATTTATCCAAAGAACATGAAAACACTAATTTGAAGATTTTTGCACCCTTGTGTTCACTGCAGCATTATTCATGATAGCCAAAACTTGGAAACAACCCAAGTGCCCATTGATGGATGAATACATAAAGAAGATGTGGTGTATATGTACAATGGAATGCTACTCAGCCATAAAAAAGATGAAATCTTGGCATTTGCAACAACACAGACCTTGAGGGTATTATGTTCAGTGAAGTAAGTTCAGACAAAGACAGCCAAATACTACATGATTTTACTCACATGTGGAAGACAAAAACAATAACAGCAAGGCCAGCCCTGGTGGCCTAGAGGTTAAGTTCAGCATGCTCTGCTTCCACAGCCTGGGTTCAGTTCCCAGGCACAGACCTACACTATTCTGTTAGCAGCCATGCTGTGCTGGTGACCCACATACTAAAAAAAAAGAAAAAAATAGAGGAAAATTGGCATGGGTGTTAACTCAGGGCAAACCTTCCTCAGCGAAAAACAAACAAGCAAACAACAATAACAAAGAAACACATAGACCCAGAGATTAAATTGGTGGTTACCAGAGGGAAAGGGGGAGGGTGAAAGCAGTAAAAAGGCCTTTATGTACAGTGATGGCAATTAGGCTTTGGGTGGTGAACATGACGTAGTCTACACAGAAATTGATATAATGATGTACACTTGAAATTTATATATTGTTATAAACCAATGTTACCATAATAAAAATAATAAAATGGAAAATAGAAGCCACTAATATAACTGACTGCACATATTCTTATCTCTAACCTTGTTGGCTCTTTCCCCATCTTTCCAAGTTCTGCTTCTGTCTCAAGGAAGAAGTACCTCCTTACTTAGTGGAGAAAGACCCTTCCATGGGTCTTCTTGACTTTATCAAGTTTTGCCAGCTCTTCAGTTCTAACCAATGGTTGGTCAGATGCACGCATGTTCCCTATGCTCACAGCCTCTCAGGCCTGCTTTCTCTGGTTCTGTTCCCATGGAGACTGGCACATGCAGGCTTAGTCCTGGCACATTCAGTAGCAGCCATTTTCTGTGATGCACTTGACAGAGCAGGGGGTACATGAGGACCCCATCCTCGCCAGCTGATGGCATGGGAATTAGCTGAGCTGTTGAAGCGTTAGTATTCAGCTGCCTGGGGAGAGCCCCAAGCAACTTGTCTGCCCATTGACCTTTATTTTCCTTTCACTCTCTGTGACTGAACTTTGAGCTCAGGTTCCTGTTTAGCTCCCTGACCTCCACTGGGATTAGAATTTCTGCATGACTTTGTTTGCTGGGCTGGTGTCTTCAGTTAGGTTGACTTTTATTGCAAAACTGCTTTTGTAGTAATCTTAAGCAAAAAAGACATCTCGTTAGAAGGATGTTGAGAGCTCCAAGCATCAGTGGGAGACTGCAGGAACAGTTTGATGAACGGACAAGAAGCAGGGAGGTTCAAAATGTCAGGAGGAAGGCAGCACAACAGGTGTTTGAGTAGGAAGCTATGGTGCTACAGACTCTGTCACTACTACTATAGCTGTGAACAGGTTCTAACTGTCTGTTTTCTTTGTCTTATTCATTCAGTATTCAAAGTCCTGAATGAGAGCATCAGATGAGGGGACGTGTGTGTCATGACTGTCATGGTGGGAGTGAAGATGACGGCAGGGAGGGAAGGATAGGTTTCCTTCGTGTTTTGCAGTGGGAGGTGCGATTATTCTAATCCAATCAGGACTATTCTAGTAGCTGCCCTTCTGGCTTTCCAACAGCCACACACACCCTTCTTCCCATACTTACAGTTATGAAAAAGATGTTCATGCTTAAGGTAATACCTGGAAATGACCTCATCCTCTCCCTAATGGGACAAGAATCTGAATTTGTTTCACTTGATTACAAATTCAGTGGTTCAATTTTTTACTTCATTTACCTGAAAAGGGAAATGCTGCCATCTTATTTGTAACACAGGTAATAACATTTTAAAATGGTAGTGCCTCCATTGCCTCTGAAAACAAACCGAAGGAATTTAGAAGCATTACTTTGGAACCATTACTTTGGAATATGGTAAAGTACCTCTGACCTAGTTTGCAACTAATTTGCCTCTTTTTATTTCACCAAGCTTTTTGCCCACAGGAAAAGAGGCACAGTTGGGAGTTCAATGTTGAGGTAAGACCATTTCCTCTATTAAACCATGGGATAACTCAAATATTAGTAAGTTTCTGTGAATATAAATAATGAAGTACAAGGCCACCAACACACAGACACCAGTTCTCTCAATTTCCTCCACTCTTGACCTCATTTATGTGTTGACAGTTTCTAATTTACTCTTAAGTGTGAGTCCTAAACAGCACAATCACGGTATGAGAAACCCAGTGAGGAGATACAATATTTCAGAGAAACTTTCTAAATGGTAGACGTGATGCCTCCCCTTTTCCCACTCGAGCAAAGGGGCTGGTAACCCCTGGAAAGGTTGTTCACACTAGTAGTTTTCTTCACATCCTATCATCACCATTAAATCATGCAGGATTGGGTCAGTTGCTTGTTTACTTTCTGTCACAGTCTGGCAAGCTCAAGTTAAATGCCGTTAATTAAAAGTCACATTTCTCTAGACTGTTCAGACTCTAGACCAGAGCACCAATAAAGACTACACTTCCCCTCTTGCTGGGATTTTCTCTATCATCTTGGTTATCAGTGTTGAAAGACAAGGCCAACCGTTCTTAACAGAAATGGTCAACGGGCTTCTTGGGGCTTTAGGAATAGAAATCGCTTCGTTTCTTAGCTGTTACCCTCAGTATACCTCCCTGGATGTGGAATCTTGTTTCCCTAGTCTTTCGTATAGAGTAATAGTGCTCCATACCATTTCGTAGATATTCAAGGATTTACTGATTAGAAAGATCACAAAACTTATTAGTGTATCAATTATACATATTAACATCGTAAGTTAGTAATTCTGCAATTTGGATTGTTTTGTGTCTTATTTTATTGGCATGGCTGTGTTGGAGTTTTCACAATTACATCTGCTCTAGTAGACGCAGCAGCCATGGAGATGTGCCGCCTAGGTCTCCTGCTGTGGAGAGTGTAATCGGCGGAGAGCCCCAGCTGCTCGCCTCTGAATTTATTATTGTGTTTCCCCAAAGGACATGCTTCCCACAAGCTGCTCTCAGGCAGTGACTGAGATGGCAGGCACACTACGGCAGGTCAATTCCTGCGAGAAGCAGGTTTCCACTGCAGGGCGACTGACTTGAGGACGCCCCACTGCCCTGGCTGAAGCATCTTAGAACGGTCCTGCAGCCCAAGACTCTATTTATCCAGTCCTTCCTCATTTCCTCTCTCCTTCACACAGATCTGCATTGTGCTCTGAAGGCTTGCCTCACCTCCTTGATCTCTCCTGTTTCTTCTCTAACAGGCATTTCAAATACATGTCTTGAGTGTATAATCCCATATTGGTGTCCACTTTTCGAGGACCTGAACTAATGCAAGTGATACTGACAGTTGTTCAAGAAAGCAGTGGTGTCATAACATTGCGTGGTAAACTACCTACCTACGGCCTTCATGTCACATAAGATAATGAAATCTCTTTGTTATTTTTTCTTTAAACATTTTTATTGCGAATTATAACACACCTATAGGAACGTACAGAAAATAAAATTGTGCAGCATAATGAATTATCATTAAGTGAATGATCATGAAACCACCAGCAAGGTCATGAAATAGGACATTTCTAGATTCTAGAAGGTCCCTAAATGCTTGCTCCTAAACATTACTCCCTGTCTCCCACATGAAGGAATCTACTATTATGGTCACATCCTCCTTATGTTTGTTTATCCTGGAAAGATTTTTCCTCTTACTTTGGTTAGTTGGATTATTTTCCTGGATTCATTTTTTCATAAATTAGGAAGCTCTCTGTGGTTCTGACTAGTAACTGGGGGCTTGATTCCAGCTCTTCCACCTCTAACTCCCCTGCAGCCACACCTTCCATTCTCTCATGGGTATTAAAACCTCAGCCTTAGATTCCAACAGCAGATTTATTTTTGGTTTCTGGAAATACCTATTTTCTTCTTTGGAGCAGAGCTCTTTAAAACAAATTAATTTTATTTTGTCCATAATTTCTATGTGTTTGTATCCATGTTTGTTTCCATCTGTGTCAGATCATCTGTCTTGTTTCTGGATGCCTGGGTAGGATTCTGCAGCATTGATTACTATCTGCTCAGTAATTGCTACAAATTCAGTACACATTCAGTATCGCTCCTTTTCTGTCTATTAGCCTCATTCAACTTTTTCAGTTATCTGTCTTATCCTGTCTCCCCTGACTAGTTGATGTACTCCTGGGGGAAGTCATCATGTTTTGTTCTTTTTGTGTTCTGCCTGTCTTCTAAAAGAACTCGCATAATAACTGGTCAATGAATGTTTTTAAAATTCACTTTTAAAGTGTGTAATTCAAAAATAGTCTGTGAGGTGGCTCCAAGGGAAGTTTTAAAAATATGCATTAACTGTCAGAAGAACACTCTCTCTCACCAAAACAGGGTTTAGGAATGGAAGTGATGAGGTTTTGTTTACAGTTCGTGAGAGATGATAAAAAAATTGAAGAATATCTTATTAATGTGAATAATGCCATTGAGATCCCATGAGCATCAAGGTCACCTCTGTGCCCTGCTTTACATTTTCTTAGAGTAAATATTTTTACTCCAGTCATTGCTATGACGACCAGCCATGGCCGGTGAAACCAGACTGTACCTTGTCTTAGGTGCACTGTGAAGCTGTTACTTGCTGTTTGGGCTTCTCTGTCACAGCCCTGCAGAGATGTCTCTGAAAACCTGGTCAGACATTCTGCTTCATGGAAAACCCAAAAGCGAGAAAAGGTTAACATTTCAAGGGGGCAACCTTTGACTGGTGGAGGATGGGAGACTGCACGAATCATCTACTCTTCATCCCTCAGGTGAACAACTCTGAATCACTTTCTACATGGCTTCTTAGAGAGTTTCTAGCAAGATCAAGGCCTGGTGGCCCACAGTCATGGCCAGTTTGATAAAAAAAACCTTGGTTTATCTTTCTCTTTCCAATTTCACTGTACTGAGCCCCTTACTCTTGTTCCTTAGGATTACCTACCCCCAAATTACTTTCACCTTGTCATAGGCTCTACTCTTCATTGGGGAACCTCAGACTAAGACAACTAAACTGACACATCATAGAACAGTTGGTGAAGAGGCCTAACCTCCTTGAAAGGGAGGTTCATCTTTATCAACTAAGATGCCAATCTTATTTAGAAACCAATGTCTGGTTGAGAACATATTGACCAAGATCAAGAGTAGGGTTTTTAGGATCCCAGAGCCTTGGAGAGATCTCCAGAAGGACGACTTCACTGCTAGTGTGGGAACCTTTAAGCCACAGATGCCAAGGAGGGTTGAACTGGTAGGGAGAGGTGGGGAAGTGGACTAGCATGCAGGGCCAGGAAAGCAGAACTTAGGATTTGAAAAGAAACTGCACGTTGTTCTTCTACATTTTGAGCTCCGTGTTCTCAACTATCTTCTTTTTCTTCTCAATTTTAAAAGAAAGCATTTTCCATTGCCTAAAGATGTGTTGTAACCATGTGGATCCAACTGATAACTGAATCAAGATTCTGGTGTCCACAGTGTACAGACTAGATAACTAACAGGTCCTGCAAAATGCTAGTTGAATAGATCCCATTTTTCTTTGACTGATAAAGCAGCATGTGACAATAAGATGCTCAGGAGGTCAGGCCAAAGAGAACAAAATGTTCTCTAGGCATTTTAATGCTGGTTGTTTTTTCTGCCTTGACCAAATTGCTAACAGTGCATATCTCCATAAGCTGGGGAATTTTTTGTGTGTCCCTTTTACAGTGCCCCTGATAAGCCTTACTCATAGTGGAGGACACTGGTTTGATTTTCAACCAGAACATTTTTTTTGGTGAGGAAGATTGTCCCTGAGCTAACGTCTGTGCCAATCTTCCTCTATTTTATGTGAGATGGTGCCACGGCATGGCATGATGAGCCGTGATAGCTCTGTGCCCGGGGATCTGAACCTGTGAACCCCAGGCCACTGAAGCGGAGCACAAGAACTTAACCACTATGCCACCGGGCTGGAACATTCAGCCACAACTTTTTGTGGAGTTATATCTAAGGGAGCTTGAGTAGGGATTTTGAAAAAGAGAAATCTTGTATACTCTTGAGTATAAATTTATCATATCAGGAAGAGCCAACCTTTATATGAAATATGACTTCTTTCAAGTTGAAATAGATTGTAATATAAATAATAGATAGTAGTGTAAACAATAAGAACGACAAATTATCAAGACTCTACCTGTGCTAGGCTAGATACTAAGGCTAGGTACTTTCCACATACCACTTCTGGTCCTCAAAACATCCCTGTGAGCTAAATATTATTCTCCTTATCTTCCAGTGGAAAAAAATGAGGCTCAGAATTCCTCACCCAAGGACATATAATTGGTAAATGGCAGTGTCTGGATTAGAATAATCATCATCAGCATCATAATTATTAAGATTGCTGGCATTTATTGTGTATACACTGATGATCACATCTGAGATGAGCACCTTACTTATGTTATTTGATTTAATTCCCATAATAACTTCTTGAGTTAATATATCATGCCCGTTCTATCTTTGGAGAAGGTGAAGTTTGAAGGTTAAGTGACTTCATCAAGGTCATGTACCAGGTACATACGAGTTCTGAATTTTTAACTGGGATCTCATGCCTTCACCCATTGCACTAAAGCTCTGAAAACAGATTTCTTATGTCCGGCTCTCTGCCTGTCTTAACTGACATGTTTCTATCAAGCATGTGACAGGGTAAGTTCCATTTCTCGCTGTGTCCCCTAAGGGTCTGACTAATGCTGCTCTCTTTAAGGAACTGCTAACGTCTCTAGTTTAAGCAATGTGCAAAACAACTGACGCGAATAGAACCTCTCCCTCCAAGCCTCCTTACACACTGTTCATTTTCTGAACTAAACAGACCTGGAGGTGGCCCTGCAGGGTCAACCAATGGAACACTGGTAACTTCAGTGCCTCGTGAAGCTACAAGCAAGATTTGATGGAAAATGGGCACATTTTATGGTAAATCAGTTCCATTTGTGAGATTTCTTCAAACAGCCTAAGGAGCCATGACAAGCTGGAAAACTAGGTTGATAATTGATTCAGACGTCTACTGTTATATTCTCCTTCCTTCTGACATGGCATGTTTGTTTCTTAAATAGCAGAATTATAGATCCTCAGGGTTAAAGGCGGGGGAGATAATTTCCTACGTAGGCTGCATAACAACTTTCTGGGTTTTAGCAGAGCATCTTTGACATTTCTGCATTCAGAGAAGAACCTAAGAAAGCTAAAAGGAGGGAAGCAGCAGTCTCATTTTTATTTCTAGAGTGAGCAACAAGGTGTCAGTCAGTTTCCTTATTTTATATTTGGATTCTCAAAACACTCAGCCCCTCCTTTTACACTCACCCTTTAAAAAATGTCTCACCGAAACAGAAAGCATGACTTTGTTGAGAGTTCCTTAAAAATAATTGTAAAGCCTATTAGCTAATTCCTAAATAGCAGAACAGTACAGTGGCATAAATCTACAGCACATAAAAATAGTTTTCATGCACATCTGTATATAAACTAAAGAGGAAAGTGCATGGATAGAAATGGAATGTTGGAGAGGCTCTTAACCTCTGTGAACAGTTTCTATATCTGTAAATTGGGGTTATCTCTTTTAAGGATCTCTAGGATTTTTCCAAGCTCTAAGATTTTTGTGTATTCTATTCTACAAAAGTGCAAGATCACTTTACAGATGGAACCCCAGGAGAAAAGATGAGGAATTTCTGATTATAATCTTCTGCTAACTTACGAAAAAAATTTGATCCCCAACTCTTTCCATGTCTCTGATACTGTTTATGGTTTTTCTTCACTGCCTCTTTCCTCCTAATGTTCCTGAAAAGGGACAGCAATGAGTTACCATTATCATGCAACCTCTGTTAAGAGACCCTTCCCTAAGAGGGCAGTCTAGCTGGCCCTGGCTAGCCTTTGATCTGACAATGTTACTAGGAAAAAAGTCTCCACCAATGATTTGAGTCCAGACTCAAGAGTGAAAGAGCAGAACCGAGGATATTGAACTGATTTCCCAAATCCTCTAATGTGAATTGAATGCAAGCATACAAGGTGGTCTTTCACAAGCTAATTTCTTCACTTTCTTTGTGTATCCACATAAGGGGAGAGAGTGTGGAACCCGTTCGTGTAAAAGGAAAAGTAGGCATGACGTCGGCACAGGCTTTCCCTAGGCCCTAAGAAACAAGAGGAAAGGAAGCTCCAATATTTGTTGAATGACTTCCTTACGTAAGGTACTTACCATGGCAGAGCATGTCAAAGAAGGCCTTACCTTCTTTACTGTTCAGATAAAGAGACTGAGGTTCAGAGTGGTTAAATATCTCAAAAATTACACAGCTAGACACTCACAGAGTAGGAATTCAGCTCTAGATGTGTCTCCTTTTCCTGTCCTATTGTGCTGGTTCTGCTGAGTGAGTAGAAGCAAGGGGTGGCTCTCTGAGGAGCCCACTGTCTATAACAAATGTTGACACTAAGTTAGGTTGTTTCTCTATTTTTGAGTTCAAGGATTGGCATTGAATTGGTAAATGTTTTATAATGGAATCCTATAAAAAATAGTGCTATAGACACCCTTATGAGGATTTAATGCCAGTTGAGATTCTTTGTACTTATCAATTTTTCTTGGCTTTGTAAGTAAATGCACTCAGAGAAGATGAGAAAATCTGTACCTATAACAGAGGACCCCAGGAATACACACCTATTAGGAAGCAGCCTCTGATAATAGCCTCCATGTAGGGCTTTGCACAAAATGTATCATTGGTGGAAAGAAAATATGGCCTTTTTCCGGAGTCCTGAGGAGGGTGAGTCAGTGATGACAAGGTGTCTTCTACACCACATTTCCTTTAGGTCTAATTAGAACACGTTGGTTAGGATTTCTGAAAATCAAATTACAGTCAGGCAGTTTGTTTCTTCATAAGGACAATATCTGTTAGGCTGAAGTATTAGCAACCGCAAGAACATAGCAGAGAAAGAAAAGGTGTGGGTGGATGGGTTTTATTTTCCCCATTATTTTTGCAACTTCCTTTTCCAGATTGCTCAACATCTGTTGGTAACTGAAAACTCAGCTAAGAAAATAAAAAAAACCCACTGTTCACAGCTTTGAAAACAAATACTGCTGAATAACTCATTTCTGAATATATGTTTCCAAGGCATGCTACAGCATCATCTCAGCTTGCCCTCATTTCCCATTCCAGAAAAGATTAGGGAGTATTATTTCTTTAATAGACTTCGCCTGCCCCTTTGCCTGCAATTCACCGGAAAGAAATAAATATACTTTGGGAAATCCTGTCAAATATAGTTTGGACTTGACATTTCTGTTAATATTTTTAGTACGTTGCTCTTTCCCTCTCTCCCTTCTTTCTTTCTCTCTTTCATCTTTCCTTTCTTGTTCTCTCTTTTCCTTTTTTTCCCTTTTTATTTATGTTAAAGATAGAAATGTATAAAGCATAAAGATGCAAATAATTGTGAAAAACAGCAATTCCTTGTTCTTCTCTGTCCATCCTCTTGTCCCCGAGGAAACTAACATTCACCCATTTTAGCTGCCGAATTTTCTTTACCTTTTCGTCTCTAAATAAGACGCTTATTTTGCTTCTTCTTGACTTTTCAGTTTTATGCATTATCCATCAGTTTCTCACTGTAGAAGATGAACATTTAGTTCTCTTTCTTCCCCATTCCCATCACACCTGCATACCCTGTCCATGCTCTCATCTTTCCAATATTATTAATTTATAATTTTGTTTGGATTGATATTGTGTTCACGTGGTTATAAGGAATATTCAGAGGTTTGCCATGTGGTAAATTAGGATTACTTTCACATTCTTGCATTTTTTTTGTTCATACCACTGTGACCACGATCCCAGTTTATGCCTATCAGTCTGGTGTGACAAATAATGATGTCCATGCTCACTGTCACTATGTCCTAGTTTTGGAAAACATGCCATTCCATACAAAGTCTTTGCCAATTATCTGGGATATTCTAGCCATTACATTGTACCTGAGGAAATGTCTTCCAGAGCCTTTTGACAGTGATTTGGAAGGGATTGTCATCCTCTCCATGCACTGCTGTCGTTCTGGGATCCCTGTGACATCATCTGGTGGAGTTTCGTCAGGCCTTTCTTTTGCTGATCTCCTTTCCCTGTCTTCCTCTTTCTTGATTCATTCTCTCTTATTAGTGGGCCTGGGAGCTTCCACTTTCTATTTTATACACTTCCATAACTTTTGACTTTTGTTTTTAGTACAATGAACCTATATGTGGAAGAAAAGATTAAATGAGATAACGTAACACTTGACTATAAAATTCCAACACATTAGCTTCTTTCTTTATTCACTACCTTTTCCCCACCCCCACCCCGGCTCCCACCTATATTGTCCGGCACAGTTGGATGAGCTCCTGAGGGTTAACAGCCTGGAGGGCTGCACAAAGTCAAGCTTCCTTTGTTGTGAATACAGTCCCGAGCAGCTGGGAGAGATTATTACAGACACCACACCAGCAGTGAGGTCATATTCTCTCTCCCAAGGTTCTTGGAGAAGGCCATGTAATCGTTGAGCCCCGGGAATGCTAGAGTGGAAATATAATCATACCTACCCAGGCTGGGGGGTTGTCCTATAGACCTCAGGGAGCTGAAGGGAGCTGGCTTTATGCCTCTAAAAGCCACTCTTTCAAAAAATGAGGTGCCTGTATTCCCCTTAGGTTCTTAGAGACATTTGGGGCAGATTAAATTTCCTCAAGCCATAATCTAATGATAATAATAAAACTATTACACTTCAGGATCATGCTCTCTGTCTTTTTAAATTGTATTTTAATTTTTATGAAAATAATCATGTGCATAGTTTAACATGTCAAATAGCTTATGTTAAAAAAAAAAAGCAGTTACTTTTTCCAACTTTCCCATCCCATGAAGTCCGTACCTTTGAGGCAGTATCGCATTCACTTTAGTTATTTCTCTTTTTTAAAAAAATAACACACTTGGGGCCGGCTGTGTTAAGCGGTTCAGTTGGCCCGCTCTGATTTGGAGGCCCAGGGTTTCGCCAGTTTGGATCCTGGGAGCAGACCTAGCACCACTCATCAAGCCATGCTGAGGCGGTGTTCCACACAGCACAGCCAGAAGGACCTACGACTAGAATCTACAATTACGTACTGGGGGGATTTGGGAAGAAGAAGAAGAAGAAGAAAAAAGATTGGCAACAGATGTTAGCCCAGGTGCCAATCTTAAAAAAAAGAAAAAACAAACAAAAACCCCCACACTTTTACTGCTCTTTCTTGACTTTCTGTTTTAGATGTTATCTAATTATTTCCTACTACAGAATATTAGGATTTACTATCTTTACATCATTCCACCTTCCTCAACACATTCTTCCCTTTCCTGCCTGTTGCCAATACATTTAAGTCATAATTTTTGGTTTAAGTCACAATTTCGGTTAAAGTTTCCTCTATTATGACTATGTCCTTATTTTCAGAGGTGAGTCCCATAGTGGTTGCGAGACTATTCTTTGTGGGTCTTGTGTATTTCCGCACATCTTGCGAGCAGAGGCCCTGACAGCTTATGTTCCTCGCTACCATTTCAAGGATGTACATACAACGAATGGCCTTGGAAGACAGCAGTAGTGTCTCCCTCCAGTGCAGAGGACAGGTTTGTTTACTGTCCAAACTTTTCCCTCTGGGGTAGAGATCGTGCGGGTTTTCTTTCAGCCTATCATAAAAGACCCTGAGCTCAGGGTTTCTTAGCTGTGACACAAACCCACTGCAAGTGCAGCATCCGCCAGGGCCACTCTTTGTCATCTCCATGGGACTTGCAGCAAGGATAC
Source organism: Equus caballus (assembly GCF_041296265.1). Lineage (NCBI taxonomy): Eukaryota > Metazoa > Chordata > Mammalia > Perissodactyla > Equidae > Equus > Equus caballus. Next base: position 23,089,879 of record NC_091709.1, on the reverse strand, counting down.
CAGAGCAACCATGAAGCTCATGCTGCTTGCTGTTCTGTGAGTAGCAAAATCCTTTGCCTCTAGTCCAGGAGTCTCGTGTCTTTTGTCAGCATCCACGAAACTGTGGCAGGCTAATTTGTTGGCTTGTAAGTAGGGTGGAGGGTCTGACTCTTTCCAGTTCTTTATGATAGCAAACTCTGGCTTCATTGCCTTTCCTGTACTTAAAAAAAATTTCTCAGACTTAATACTTGCTTTTGTTTTTATTTTTCTTTGATAAGATTGAAAGCCTTGAGGATATGCACTGAGAAAATCACACCACAATTTCCATGGTATTCCTGTCAAGGATATATAACGTGAAACACTGTGAGGGGCATCCTATAGAAGGAAGCCTGTACTCTTTAAAACCGATAAGGACATCGAAGACTGAGAAATACTGTTTTAGGGTGAAAGGGTCTGAAGAGACATTAGAACTAAGTGTAACACGTATTCCTTGGTACAACTCTGGACCAGAAAGGAAAACGAGGCGTTTTGGACAGCTGGCAAAATTTGAATGGGAGAGTGTCCTTGTTTGGGAGAAATATACACTAGATTATTTAGGGGTAATTGGACCTCATGTCTGAAGCTTTCTTTTGAAAGGTTCAGACTACAATTAATGATCATGGGTATAGCACATACACACACACACACACACATACGCACACGGGCAGAGGGGGAGAGAGAACAAGAGAGAGGTGGCAATCATGTATATCCAGTAAAATGTAAATGTTTGGGAAATCTGAATAAAAGGGATACAGGAGATGTTTTTTCTGATCTGGAAATTTTAATGTAAGTCATTTCAAAATAATTAAAAGAGTGGAGCATTAAACTGCCGATTGAAAGCTCGATGTTCAGGTAAAGCATAGCAAGTGTCAAGTTTCCTTGTGGAGTGACCAGGCAGGAGCTGGCAGTCTTGTTGTGGGACTCCTGAATGTTCATATTTATTGGACTGGACAGTTTCCCTGGAGGACTTTTCCACTATCTTGCATGATGGCATGTAAGCCTGACAGCTGTTGCAGGGCCCAGCGTGGGAGGGGACTAGAGATCTCATTTCTGAGAGTGGGCTCACTGAACATCACTGTTACAGTACGGAATTAACTATCTTCTGTGACATGTAGTCATGTGCCTGCATGGACAGGGGAGGGGACTAAAAAGTCTTTATTCAGACTTTTAGCAGATTCTCCTGTTTTCGGCACTACTTTCAAACCCAATGCCTTCAGAAGCCTGTGCTTCCCCTACTGAGGAAATGTTCTGGGTTTCTGTGGCATGACTTAGCTTGCTTCTAGTTGGCTTTTTTCTTCTTCTGGTACTTAGCAGAGCAGAGCAAGCTGAAATATAAGTTATTTACCACTAGGTTCTCAGCGTTCCATCTTCCAGGCTTTTGTGGACAAGAATTGTCAGCTATCATCACCTCTGCTTTCTCTCCGTTTTTTTTTCTTGTGGGATGATGTTCTTAAAAAAATAATTTTTGTTATTTAGGGGGGTTTCAGGAAGGAGCAAAGGGAAATATGTTATTTTGTTGTGGTTGTGTTTTTCTATCTGCTGCAATTAACAGGAAAATCTTTCATTATCTGAGCTTTCTCTTCTTCGAAGACTAACTTCCTATGAACCAGGAAATAGATATACTATGCAGTCATTTGGCACAGACTCCAGGTCAACACTAAAATGCCATGATGTTAGCACAGGAAAATAAAAAGGTTTCTTTTTAATAAAAAGGAAGGAATTATTTCTTGGACACTGATTTTTTTCCAAACTTTTTTTAAGTTGTATTTTTTCATTCTTCGAGTGCTTTTTCTTTATTTCCAGCTGACGTTTGGGTAAAACGGACAGAAGAAAAATGTTCTGCCCTTAGAATATTTTTACATCCCACGAACATTTATTGCCAGATGAAATCTTTCATTCGCTTTCAATATCATGGATAGAAACAACCTCCTCGTTTTTCCTTCATCATTTCCCCGGAGTATGAAAAATAGAGAAACTGTTGACATATCTAGAAAGTTTTTAAAAACATACACTCAACGTTAATTTTTATCTTTGAGAAAAAGGTCATTAAATTTATGGTTCCGAGCTTGTGCACTGAGGCCATCCAGGGGTTGCAGTAAACTCATAGGGGCTATGGGACATATTGAAAAATTTCGAGGGAAACACAGCAACATCTGTTGGCCACCGCATGAATTACTAGCTCAAGGTAGCTTATAGTTTCAGCCTTAGAAACATGCTTCTACAGAAGACGTATCTTTGTGAAGCTGAGTGTTCAGTGGTTGCTGTGATAAAAAGTAGACAGTACATGAAAATCAATTTGGCACAGGAATGAAAAGTGACTCCAAAGTTTGAGTGCATAGCGTCTATATTAGTCAGCGTTCTCCAGAGAAACAAAATCAGTAGGCTACATATATGTAGATATCTAGAAAGAGATTTCTTATGAGGATTGGTTCACGTGATTAGGGAGGCTGAGAAGTTCCATGACCTACCTGTTGGTAAGCTGGAGGCCCAGGAAAGCCCGTGGTGTAGTTCCAGTCGAAACCTGAAGGCCTGAGAGCCAGGGGAGCGAATGGCATAAGCTCCAGTTTGAGTCTGAAAGCCCAAGAACCAGGAGCGCTGATGTCTGAGGATTGAAGAAGATGGATGTCTCAGCTCAGGTAGAGAGCAGATTCTCCCTCCCTCACTTTTTGTCCTATTCATGCCCTCAGTGGACTGGAGGATGCCCATCGCATTGTGGAGGGTGATCTTCTTTACTCAGTCTACGCATTCAAATGCCAGTTTCTTCCAGAAGCCCCTCAGAGACACACCCAGAAATAGTGTTTTACAGCTGTCTGGACATCCCTTAGCCGGTCAAGCTGACACATACATTAACCACTGCAATGCCCAACAGGTGCATGCAGCTCACTGGTAAGTGTACTGGCTTTAAAATGGGTCCAAAATTACTTGATAATCTTTCTTTTAAGAGATGGTGCCTAGGTCCCCTCCCCTTGAGTATGAGTTGGACTTAGTAACTAGCTTCTAAAAAACAGAACGTGGCAGAAGTGACGGTGTGTGACTTCCAAGTCTATGTCATAGAAGCCATTGCAGCCTCCTCCTTGCTGTCTCCCTGGGATCACACACTTCTGGGGAAGCCAGCTGCCATGTTGTGAAGACACAGCGCTATGGAGGTGCCCGCAGGCCGGGGGACTGAACCTGTTTTCCAGCAGCCAGCAGGGAACTGAGGCCTCCTGCCAATAGCCGTGTGAATGAGCCAGCTGGTAGGTGGATCCTTCAGCCCCAGTCAAACCTCCAGGTGGCGGGAGCCCCAGCTGACATCTCGACTACAACCTCAGGAGAGACCCTGAGCCACAGCGACCCAGCCAAGCCCCTCCTGGATTCCCAACCCACAGAAATGATGAGACAATAAATACGTGTTTAAGCCACTAAATTTTGAGGGTCATTTGTTAGGTAGCAATAGAAAACTAACAGAGTAAGTGTGAAGTAATGAAATAAAATATGATTTTTTCTTTCTGTTTGTGTGTCTATTTTTTTCCAACAGCTATTAAGTTGTTAAAACTTAAATACTTCTTACGTTGTTAAACCTGACTACTTAACAAACACAACTTTGGATAATTCTTTTTTTTTTTTGGATCTGGGACATCATAGAAAAGTTCCTGAGACACCCGGTGCTTCATGCTTTGACAAAGTTCAGGGAACTCATCAATAAGTTAAAAATAGTTGATGAGTCTTTTTTTTCTTTAATTTCTTTAGGCATATACATAATTATTATGGAAAAGTTTATTACTTTTGATATTGGACACTTTTTTCTTATTATGTCAGTGGAGCCATGAAAATAGAAAAAAAATTTACATGTGGAATTAATTTCCATCCAGGAAAATTATCATTTGAGAGTAAATTGACTAGCATTTAGTAAACATGAATGAAAATATTGGCTTATAGATATCAAATATGTAAGGGCTAATATAAAATTTGAGAATAAATTAATTTGCACATACAATGAAGAAAGGAAATACCAGCTTATGGATATGGCAATACGTGCCTTCAAATGCTGCCTCCTGTTTACTGGCCATAAGAAGAGATGAAGCACCCCCTAGTGGTAGCTGTTGATATCATTCAATAGCAGAAAAACTGTAACGCAGGTTCCTTCCTTTACCTTGAGACAATGTTAAAAGATACTTAACCTGTATTTTAGTTTCATTGATACTATTAAATCCTTGGTTACGACTTTGGATTTGATGTTTTTTGAATGACAGCACAACACCCATGACTTTTTTTTTTTTTAGATTTTTTTTTTTTTATTTTTTCCTTTTTCTCCCCAAAACCCCCCGGTACATAGTTGTATATTCTTTGTTGGGGTGCTTCTAGTTGTGGCATGTGGGACGCTGCCTCAGCGTGGTTTTTTGATGAGCAGTGCCATGTCCGCGCCCAGGATTCGAACCAAAGAAACACTGGGCGCCTGCAGTGGACCGCGCGAACTTAACCACTCGGCCACGGGGCCAGCCCCCACCCATGACTTTTTAAGTCAAATTCAGGAGCATTAGGTAGCTTTATTTTATAAAGGAAAAACAAACCTTTTCATGTTAATACCTTCAAAAAAAAGAACACGATGAAGTATGAAATTTTCTCAAAGCAGGCTACATCAGCACTACACAAGCAACTTACAAGCATAACGTGCCCCTTGCATTATAAATTAAACTGGTTGTAATGTAGCAACTTCCTACTTTCTTGTCCATTTGGTAACCAAACATTTAAAACACTAGTTTTGTGTTAAACACTTAACCATGCAGAGGGGTGTGGCATTCAGAAAAGTGAACAAGTGTGGTGTGGTGATGGAGAAAGTAGAGGATGCCGTGGGAGCATGCGCAAAGCACAGCACCTGGGCTCAAGGGACCAGAAGGGCCTCCAGCAGAAAGGCTGTGAGTTAGAGCCGCAAGCTAAAGTAGTTTTGCTGTCTTGATTTATCCTAGTCTCACAAAATAAACTGTCACTTGGACTAAGAATAAATTGCTCTAACAAAAGGATAACAACTATGCTTTGTGAATTTGCTAATTACTCTACTGTTTGTACTTATAATGGGAATATCTATTCTATTTATCTCAGAGAACTGTGACATTGTCACCTCTCAGAACAATGAGTCATTTTCCACTAGGAAGACTTCTCCGAGTGTTTACTTAACCTTGTCTTCAGAATTGCCGCCCATCTATTCTCCATGGGTGATTAATAATTTATGCAATGTGAATAGAGGACTAATTTAATCCACCATGCAGTTAACAGAGAGCCTAATGTTAAAGATTTTATTTTTCCTTTTTCTCCCCAAAGCCCTCTGGTTCATAGTTGTGTATTTTGAGTTGTGGGTCCTTCTAGTTGTGGCATGTGGGACGCTGCGTCAGCGTGGCTTGATGAGTGGTGCCATGTCTGCAGCCAGGATTTGAACCAGCGAAACCCTGGGCCGCCGAAGCGGAGCTCGCGAATTAAACCACTCGGCCACAGGGCCAGCCCCAGAGAGCCTAATTTTAAAAATGCAAAATGATCTCAATTTATCTTTCATGTGAATTAAAAACAATTAGTTTACACTTTTATGAATAAGTGTAGTTGGTAGACACATAGGAACTTGGTGGGATTTTAGGACCCAACAGCGTGTTGTTTAGAATACTAGTTTGGCTCTAAATGTCTATACCTCACGTCAGACTGGAGCTGTATTGTACCCCTTTTCCTGGTTCCAGAGGGATAATCACCTACGGAGAAGGTAATAGAGAAACACTTATAGGAAGTCAATAGAGTGGGAATTAACATTTTCCATGCTGCTATGAAATGTTTATGAAAAATGAACGTTTTTTCGCTCAATTAATCACAGAGAAGCCTTAAAAGATATTGTATTAGCTTAACTTAGATAATGACTAATGTAATAGAAAAACAAGTGAATTCCCAACATGTAACAAGTAATTTGGCAATTATATATTTGTTCCTACTTATTTCTTATAATCACACATCAGAATTCATCATTCTTTAAGGTAGGTAGGTAGGTTGCAAAGGTAGCTTTGTTCAGGACAGCTTGGACACTGTTAGATTGTATCTAAAGAAACTTTATATTCTATGTGGTATCCTTTTGGTTGTAAGTGAAGAAATTCAACTCCATGCTATTTAAACAAAAAGTGGATTTATCGGCCCATGTAACCAGAGTGAGGAGGAACTGGCACCAGATATAACTAGCTGGAAGATGGAACAAAATGATGACTCCCTCTCTTCCCACCCCTGCTCGCCCATCCCTTGGCCTTCTCTGTGTTCACTAACTGGCCTGGTTTGGTTAGAGTGCACAAGAATCCCGGCAGATATCTAGGTCCTAGCTGCTCCCAGTGTGGTCCACAGATCAGCAGCAGAGGCATCCTCTGTGAGCTTGTTAGAAACGTAGACTCTCAGGGGTACCCACATGTACTGAATCAGAATCTCCATGTTAAAACGTCCCTAGTTGATCAGTGTGCACAATTAATGTTTGCGAGTGTCCGTATCAAACCACTGTGGCTAGGAAAAGGGGTATTTATAAGTTGACTGGGCCTGGGTCTCATTGGCATTAAAATGATACTGAAGTATGGGAGAGTGATGGCCAGCCCCATCAGAATCACATGATTGGGTTGAGAGAAGGTAATCCAGAAGAAGTGATGGGTGGACAGTGAAAAAAGTGCGTTATCGCTGCAACTGACAAATGATGATTTGGGGCAGAAGAAGGGAATGGTTTGAGATCATCTTATTTCTGAGAAAATATTGAAAACAAATTGGGGACTTCTAACATAGTTTCTAATGGAAAGATGCAGGAAAGAAGAGAGCTCCTGTGCATTTATTTTATATGTTATACATATGTCTTACTATCAGCATCTTTACAAGATAAACTTGTGAGTTTCAGAATAAAATAAGCAAGTATACCAACCTTCATAACTTTGATTGTCTGCCTGAGAAGATTATTTTATTTCTCTAATGGACTTCTGTCGTCTTTATTGGCTGCCTAGAACATGAGCTCTCCTCCTTGCGTTTGAGGAATTCCCCATTTTATGTGACCTGCTAGAAGCCATAGCCCACCTTCCGCTATGTGAGGAAAACACTAGTTTACATGCTTTCCCAGTATTCCTGCAGCTTGAAGGATGCGCACACGGCTTAGGCTCTGTCAGGTGGAAGTTTCTACCCTGGACACTGAATCAGGAACTAGTGACCCACAAAAATTCTTTAGCATTGATAGTGGTTGCTATAAAACTAAGTTCTCCAGGCGATGGTAGTAGCAACACAAGCTACTCATGGCAATGACAAAGATATCTTCAACAGACTAATATGCAGTTGTCATTTCATGTGATGGTTCTTTCTGTGAAGCTTTGAGCCTTGTCTGCAATCTTCTTAGCAATTTAATAATTGCTGCTGCAATTAGCCAGAGTCAATTTCTGGCTTGCACTCAGCACCAGCTTTATAGGCTTTTGATCTGTGCAATCGCACAGGGCTCTGCGCTTAGGATGGCCCCCGGCCTTGGCTTAATGCTCAGCTGTGACTGTTTTGAAATTCCTAATAATTTTAACAAGGAGATCTGCTTTTTTATTTCATACTGGGCCCCGCAAATTGTCTAGGTGGTCCTGCTGTACCTAACAATGCTGACTAATAAAGTTTTCTTTTTCTAAAACACAAGTTAGTCAGACCAGGATGCCTGAATGGGCTAAGAAGTAATCAGGAACAAAGAGAAGTATGCCCATATGCTACTTTTTTGGGTGGTTATAAACTTCCCATGTGCTACAGTTATTTGTGAATCAATATTGCGTCTTCCATGACAATGGGACATTCTGAGAGTACAAATCATGGTCCTATAGCATCATATCCCTCTCTATCTTCTGTCTATCTGTCTATCCATCATCTATTTATCTACCTATTTACTTACAGTTGAGCAACATGTTTTCAACAATATAATCTTATTTGATCCTCATCTAAGCTCTGTAGGTTTTGTTGTTATTATTATTGTGTACTTATTATTGCTGAAGGACTGTGGCTCAGGAAGGTCACATGTCCGCGTCCACTCCCTTCATTATAATAAAGCTAGGGTTAAGACACAGGTGAGGTGATTCGCTCGTCTTTCTATAAGCTTCACACTTTCTAGGGTGCTTCCAGAATCATTTCAGGAATGAGAATTTTCATTGCACAGATGAAGCAACAGAGGCAGAGATTTTGATAGACTGCTCCAAGGATAGACATAATCGCTAGCAGACTCAAAGTGTGATCTAAGCCTGACTCCATGGAATTTTCTACAGTGGTAGTCAAAAAAGAAATTGAGGTACATGTATAACCAAACCATTATAGTTTACATTCCTAGAGCTTTTTGAAAATGGTATAATTATACTAGCATATTTTCTTAAGACAGGAGGGAGGACTAGAAGATAGTCCTTGCTTCTTTTTATCTCTACAATTTTATTTATTTTGAAAATGTTTCTTAATGTGCGCTGTGGCTGCCACGAAATCTCTACAAACACAGTTAAAATAGTTTCAGCTAGTCCGATAATACAAATGTTTTTGAAAACATAGCCAGCAGGTATGTTCAGAATTTTGAGTTTATGGGAACAAAAGTAATTGTAAGAGTTATACACACAAGTCAGGTTGCTCAAGTATTTAAACAAATATTTGACTATCTCATTAACTCTAAAACAAATATTTCTAACTAATGATAGAAAAAAATTGTATTTGGAAAAACACTAATTTTTTTAAAGAAAGTGAGATTTACATTGGAAGGAAACACTCAGATGAAATATCAATTTTCTGAAATTAAATGTAATTTGAGACCTACTAGGTAATGTTTATATAATACGACTTGTAACTCATTTAGCCTCTACATGGATTTAGGAAATTGACTAGTCTCAAATTTCCTTCAAAGAAATATCTTTTTTCTGTGCCCCATGATCATAGTGTCTAATATCTTGAAATTAAATAATTTTGTTCTGTTAAAAAATGTGTTCTCTGTTTTGAGAAATATAGTCACTTGTTTTGAAACTTAAACATTTATTAGACATTTAATGATATTAAGGAATTGATCATTTTTTTAAGTGTGAAAGTCACTTTTTAAGCTGATAATTTATCTGATGCTATTACTACAGAGCAATTTAGCAAAAGACTTTGGGATAATAAGCAAGACTTGCTCCCAAATAAAAATCAACACCCTCCCTTATGGAAAGAGGAGAGTAACTGAGTCGGTTACAAAAGCAAGCGATGGAAAACTGCCTGTGAGCAGAGGGAATTTAATCACCTCCTGTCTCCCTTCTTCTTCCTCATGGAAAGAGTTTTGGTTAGAAGTAGTGGAGTGAATCAGAATCTGGTCTGTAAATTCAGGCTGATGTCAGCATAGAATCCTTTCACCCGTGACCTCTGATCAGGCTTCACCGGCGCCTGACCTGTGCAGTCTCTCGGGGCCTCACACCCAGCAGGACCTGTGCTTCTGCTTGTTTCAATGCTTTGCTTTTGTTGTCTTGAAATTCTTAACAATTTTGGACAAGGGAACCCTTCTTTTCATTTTGCACTGGGCTCTACCCTATGTAGCCACAAGCTGTGTGGCCGCTCCTGCCTCTGATGCTGCTAAACCTGCTTAGCAACATCCAAGTGGAAACTCCCGACTGTCAACATCCCAAACCACTCCCTACTTTTCACTCTAAGCCCAGGTTTTGCTTCCGGCTTCATCAGGTATGAACCACCTCAGTTCCCAAGATGTGTCTAGAAAGTTACCTGCTTTCTTACCTCTTGTCCTTGTAGAAGGTAATCCTTTCATCTGGGCTTGGGAAGCCTCATCTTGTTTCGCCTTCCCCAGAACCCTGTTCCATCAATTGTTCCTGTCTTCTAGGTCTTCAACCTTTCTCTCTTCATTGGTTCATTCTCCTAAACATACAAACACAGGCTTTATGAGTAGTGCTCTTGCTGGACAAACTGGTTTAATTCCCAGGCAACTTCCACAGTGTCCACCCGTTGGACGGAAACAAATCCTTGCTGGACTGAAAGGACCAGGTGTAGTACTTCTTGGTACTGGTGAGGAGAGCTGACTCAGTGGGCCCCAGCTGTATTCCCTAGGCCAGCTCTGACATTCACTAGCTGTGTGGCCTTGAGCGAGTTACTGAACCTCTCTATGCCTCTGTTTTCCTATGAAAAATGAGGATAATAATAGTATCCACTTCAGCGGGTTGTTAGGAGAATAAAATTAAATGTGTCTAGAACAGTGCACTGCACAGAGTAAGCAATATCTGTTTCTAATTATTACTCTCTCTTCCTTCAGCTCCCTCTCTTTCCTCTACCCCTTTCTTCACCCAGGAGAATGATGTGCAGGGGAAAACAGAATACTGTTCTGCTTGTCAAAGAAATTACTAGACATTTAGAAATAAACGGAAAAGACAGGCATTGTGTCCTTTCAAAATCAGAACTTTGGTACTCAACTGTGGTTTTTTAGTTGACAAATCTGGAAAACAGGAAAGGTACCGGTTCAGCGTCCTGCACCCTCCTCTTGCAACTTGTTACAAAGTAAAAACTAAAGCATTCTGTTATTAACACTGCCAAATAAACGCATAACGTTTCAGTCTGTAGCATCTTGTTCAGAGGAGTGTTTGGAAATTGCTTTATGTGTGTATCCCCCTGCCCCTTAAAAAAAGAGACTATGGAGGTAATGAATCCTTAACATCCAAAACTGAAAATGTCAGCATCTTCCAAATTCCTGTTCTACCATGAAAGAAAGTCTGGTTTTTTAGGGTATCTTGTTAAAGTAGTACTTACATCTTGTTCCCTGGGTGAGCTCTTCTGAAACATTATCTGATACAATTTAATGTCGTCAAAATCAACCCAGTAGCCCACGCCAGAAAACTAGGATTTATCTAAATTCTACACGCACGTACCTCACCCCTTAACCATCTATCCTATCACCTGATTTTTACCTCTGATTACTCACACCTACCCCCTTTTCCTGATTCTGGTTTAAGAACTTTCCTATCTCAGTGGCTCTCAACCTTAATAGTGCATTAGAATCTGTCTGAACCTGATATATACAAATATATATATTACATATGTATATATGACATATATATGCTGATTTCTAGGCTCACCCCAGGCCAACTGAACCAGAACCTCTGGGAATGAGGCCCAATATCAGTATTTTTACAAAGTTTCCAGGTTGTTCTGATGCTTCTCCAGGGCTGAGGACTGCTCTGGACAATGCAGCGACTGCCTGGCAGTTCTCACTGGATCTGTACTCCCTCCTTTAATGGATTCCAGTACTGACCCAGAGTGAACTTCTGGAAGACAAATCAAATCATGCCCCGCTCTGCTGAAATGCCTCCACGGCTTCCTTTCCATGTAGGTTGAAATCTAAACCACCTTGTTTGGCAAACAAAACCCTTCATGATTCCCCCCAGTGCCTTCCTGTCCATTTCCACCCTCACTATCCCAGCGGCAGCACTGTATATTCTTACATCAAAATGCTCTAGTTTTCCTCATCACCAAATTTTCAAGTCTCTGGAACTTTTTATGTTGTTTTTTCTGCCTGGAATGCCTAGAGGGTTGGTTGTTATTTTAGGAGCTACACCCTCTTTAAAGCTTCTATTATTCCATTAGATTTTTTTTAGGCACTCCTTCGCACTTGCTATCCCTTTACCTGTAAACACATTTCCTAAACCCCATTTGTATAATGAGGCCAACACTGATTTGAGAATATCATGAAGGCTCGTGTTTAAATCGATCTCTTCTATTTTTTGCCACTTCTTAAAAATTCTTATTCATCCCTAAATGTACCCAGCACATAATAGATGCTAAAGTAAAGTTTGTTGAATGATAAATGTGCCTGAAGTTATGTCAGAAAGGGAGTGTAGAAGGAGATAACCATGAGAATGGGAAGGATGACAATGAATATCTAAAAGCTTCTGGTTCTTTCTTGTGTGTTCTAAGTTACCCAGAAATCCAGAGAGCCAAGCAACTCCTTAAAGAACACTTTGACCCCAGCAAAGGCGGCGGTAAGAAGAGAGGCGGATTCAGCTTTAAAATGGTGTAGTGCTAGCTCCTTTTCCCTCCTCCTCTGGCTGCCTCCACCCAGGGTAACACCACATCCACTCAAATAACCATGACCGCATTGACCCGTGTTCGGGTTGTCCAGGACAGTCCCAGTTTACATCTGTTTTCTGACACAGCTCCTAAAAGTGCCCCCTATTACACCCAAAAGTGTCCTGGTTTGGTTGACAAAGTATATATGCACTCTAATTCAAATTTAGTCCATTGAAAACAAATTTCCTGTGTTGACTAACTCATTTGATGTGAATAAGTACAAATATAAACATTGTAAGCCTTCTACTTAAAATAGAAAATGCATTATTTCCAAGTAAGTTGTATGTATGGTGACAATGGCGGTGATGTTCATGAATATATTTTCTGAAGAAAATGTCATGGAAATCAGAAATTAATTCCCTCTATTTTTTAGACTTCTTATTTTCCAAGTGCTTAAAAATTATTAATGTCATGTCTATGCATGTTGAACACTTTGATTTATATTTCCTATTATGTTTTATTTTCAATTGTAACTAAAAGTTTATAAGTCTATGAGGGATACTGAAACAAGGGCTGTCTAAAACATCCTTGATGATTTATGTGAACAAAATGAAAGAAATTTATTTGTGCTTATGAAATGTGAGCAATAGAATATATATTTTAAACTACATAAAGGTCAGGAAGAAATGCTTGTCTATAAGACTAGCAGAGAATAAGCTGGTAAAGACATGGTGAGGACAAGAAAGAGAAATGTAATTGTATCTTAAGGGTTTGGTTTACTAAAGCTAAAAACATTATTGGTTTTAGTATTTGTTAATGTTTTCTGAAAACTAGCTGAGTTATTTTGATAAAGAGATTCTTTTCTTTTTGAAAGAAAATCAGAGAATGGAATGGAGGAATTAACGGTTAAGGTTAAATCTGGGTGAGCCCAGGATAGCACTAGCATTTTAAGCCCCAGGCCAACTTCAGTCTTTGAAGTTCAGACTGAGTGACTGTGGCAAGATATAGTTATCTGGTGGCAGGAAATTACAGGGACATCTTTTTAAATTACAGAGATCATTTTTGAATGCTTCAGTGGTTAAATTGCAAAAACAGCCAGTAGGAAGAGCCAACGTTATTGTTGTAGCCACCATTATTATGCACTAATCTGAGTCAGGCATGCAACTTGGTATTTTATATGCAATATTTCAATTAATCCTCACAACAGTCTTATGATTTGAGCCTATCCTTAACTCTACTTTACAAATGAAGAAACCTAGAGTTGGTCAATGGTAGAGCGTGGAAAGGAATACCCTTCAGTCTGACTCGAGAGTCTAGGCTTTTAGTCAATATGCTTGACTGCACCTCTGGCAATAGAATGCGTGTCATTAACAGCTGCCACTTGTTGAGTATTTACTGTGTGCTGAGTGCTTTAAAACTATTTTTAATTCTCACTGTACTAATGTATCTTCATTTTTTACCCCAGAAGGAAACTAAGGCTCAGAGTACCTGGATTAGTTTTCAATTGTGCAAGTTACCACAATTTTAATAGTTTAAAACAACACAAATTTATCTTCTTACAGTTCTGGAGGTCAGAAGTCCTAAAATCAAGGTTTCAGCAGGGCTGTGCTCCTCCAGTCTCTGTTTCCCGTATCACAGCTCCTTCTCTGACTCTGACCTTCTGGTCTTCCTCTTCTAAGGACACCTGTAATGCCATTGGGCCCACCCAGATAATTCAAGATAATCTTTCCACCTCAAGATACTTGATCACACCTACAAAGTCCCTTTTGCTGTGTAAGGTGACATATTCACAGGTTCCATTGACTAGGATGTGGACATCTTTGGAGCGGCCATTTTTCAACCTAATTTCTCCCAGATCACAAAGTTGATAAGCATTAGAGATGAGATTTGGATCTTGATATTTTTAGGCTCCAAAGTTTGCACTATTTCTGCTCTGTCACATTAGTAATGCTCGCTTCATTCATTCAAAGAAGCATTCACTGAGATTATAAAAAGAGCCAGACACAGTGGTAGGTGCTGGGAAAATATGACACACTTTACGAGTTTGAGTCATCTTTGTGCAGGTGCCTTATTAGTCTCTGCAGTTTTCAAAAGTGCAGGAAATTAAAGATTAATAAGCTTAAATAATTAATAAATAAGATAAAATAACTCCCAGAATAGGTATTATTAGGCTTTACTTTTTTACTGTAAAATATTTCTTTACTTATTTCTCCCTTCCAGCGATTAACACCAGGTTAAAGTTTCAGATGGTGTACTTTTTAACATTTGGTTTTTTTCTCAGGTCTGTTGAATGGAAATCTTTCCCGGGCAGAGTAGAAATATGAGCAAAATGTTTGTTTCTTAACATTTGTGAGATTTGATTCCTTTACTACTAAAAACACAGCCCAAGTGTTGGTGGTCTTCTTTGTGTTTTAGAAGGGGCATATATACCTACTCTAAACTTTAGCTCAGTGGTCTGAAAAACTGCCTGTCAGCTTGCAGTGGGTTCCACAGCAAAAGAAGGCTCTTTAGCTGGGTCAGTACATCCACTGTGTATCTTTGAAGACACAAGGGATCCAAATATCCTTGGCAGATCCGTATAAATGAAGTCTATGGCAGTCCCTAGTAGGGGAATTGCAATGCTCCCTTGGACAGATAGCAATTCTCTTTGAGAAGCAGCTCTTGGTTTTCTGCTTGTTCCTAATAGAGACTAAATCCCCAGCCGTGGCACTGTAGGCATTCCTAGCACCTGCACTGCCCATTGAGGACTGGGTGATATCTGAACCCAAGCTGTACACTTAGGTGGCTTAGCAGCCCTTTAACATCAAGTTGAAATGGTGCATTTCAGTTCCAAAAGACCAAATTAAATTGAATAAGCAGGTGGTTCATACTTCCAATATGCTACCTCTTGCTACATGGCCACATCTCCCCTCCACTCTTGCCTCTGATTGCAGAGGGGGTTTCCTTTAGATGAGTTGATTGAGACGAAAAAGAATGAGCCTGTTTACTGATGGCTATGCACCAGCCAGAACTGGATTCTGGCCCAACTATAGACTTAGAAGTGGCCCTGAAGGAGAGTGAGGAAGAGAAATCCTCCTGGTTGGAAAATCTTGGACCAGGACATCTCATTGTTTAATTTGCTTGGAAGAAGAGATGGCCTGAGAAAATGGATCTATATTCAGAAAATTTTCAGAGAATTGTATGGAATAATACTCGAGGATTGGTGACCAGGACACTTGAGGAAGTGATAAGGAGATGCGACTTTTGGGATGTGAGAATATATATGCCCCAAGTGTGTATGCATATAAGAGATGACCCACTGCAGAGATGATCTCAATGATCACGCAGACAAGAGGACTTGTCATTCTAGTTTTTTTCTGGTTGCCCTAGTACTTGCTTAATGTGTTTATTACAAGGTAGCATAGTGAGTATAACCAAGACTCAGGTTACACACAGCTTCAACAAAATAGACTTTCTCATGCCATAGCTGACATTAGTAAAGATTAATGATAGACTGCAGTATTCCTATGCACTAAAGCACAAAGGACTCCAATCCATTAGGAATAAAAGTTTGGGTCATTTCACCAGACAAATAACGCAAACCAGCTGAGCTGCTGGTTTAGAAGAAAGGAACATGGAAGATGTGGTGGGGGAAGTAAGTCTTGTCAGCTATAAGCTTATGACCACTTGCAGAACTGTATTATCTATTTCTGCTTCCACTCTTACTCTCTTAATTATTTATTTTAACAAATATTCTACTATTATATACTGGGTGTGCTGGTAGCATTTAACTTTACAATTTAGTCCACAGATTATAGAATGCCATGATGGGGACATTATTATGATATGGATATTATCCTTAGATCATGGATATTGTAGACAAGTCATGGTTTATATTATTACGGAATAGTATAATAAGTTGCAATATAAGTTATAAGTTAGATTATATTAAAGATCACGGTTTGTTGCTGCTGTTTGCAAATTTAAACATAGAAGAGGGCATTTGTTGATTTTGCAAAGCTAAGTGGAGAAGGGGAGTAGACCCTTCTAGACTTTATTATTGTCCAGTATCTTTGGAATACACTACTTTAGGAAATTTCCCATATTATATTGGAAAGTTATCTTCCCCAAGACAGAAACCAGAAGTTAATTTTCCCGGTCTCCTTTTGCTCTTAGGGCATAGGCACTGGCTTTACCAGTGAAGTGCTTAAGATTTGATATTAAAGAGTGGAATTTGAGGACCATGTGCCATACAGAATCCATTCTTTTCTAGCAAGAGAAATATGGCTTTTAGGGGAATCAGTGGTGCAGATTCTGTTTTTCAGTATCAGTGATTTGAACTACAGTGTCTCTAACCAGTGATGCCATCTGAGATAGCTCCACTGGTCCTACTGGTTTGGGTGCTGTTTTTGCTTGCAGAATCCTCAAGACTGACCCTCTGGTCCTCCCAGAGATTGTGAGAGCCACATAATATATTTTTACACATTTTTTTGGTCAGGAGAGGGCGGGTAGTTGCTCTCTCTCTCTCTCTCAGATCACTTACTCTGGGCCAGCTGCCATGCTGTCTTAGCTCATGTGGCAAGGAACTGAGTCTTCTGGCCAACAGCAATATGAATGATGAGTGAGCTCGGAAGTGACTCCACCAGTCACAGTCAAGCCTTCAGATGACAGTTCTGGCTGACAACATTTTTTAAAACATTATGTATTTATTTATATTGAGGTAACATTGGTTTATGTCATTATATAAATTTCTGGTTTATATCATTATATTTTGGCATCTGTATAGACTGTGTTCACCACCAAAAGTCTAGTTGCCATCCAAACTGTAGGCTTGTCTGGCCAACCTCTTGACTGCAACCTCAGGAGAGAGCCTGTACCAGAATCATCTGACTAACTGCTCCCAAATTCCTGACCCACTGAGGTAATAAATGCTTGATTTTTTTGGTGAGGAAGATTGGCCCTGAGTTAACATCTGTTGCCAATCTTCCTCATTTTGCTTGAGGAAGATTGTCACTGAGCTAATATCTGTGCCAGTCTTCCTCTATTTTATGTGGCATTCCTCCACAACATGGTTTGACAAGTGGTGCTAGGTCTGTGCTGGGATCTGAACCCATGAACCCTCGGCCAGCTGCTGAAGTGGAGCGTGCAAACTTAACCCTACGCCACTGGGCAGGTCCCAATGTTTGTTGTTTTAAGACACTAAATTTTCAGGTAATTTATTACACAGCAATAGATAACAAATACAGGCAGATGTAATGAAACGAGAAATTCCAGGATGATTAAGGAGGCACAGTGCAATGAATTGTTAGAATAGCTGAGTTCCCAGCTTCTCTGAATGTCAAGATCTTTGCATGTGGTGCTTGATTTACTACTTATCTATATCTCTTTTCTGCTGCCTGAATTGGATGCCAGCACCAGAGAAGCAGAATCCGTGAAGTTGACTGTATGTATCTGCCTCCCTAGGAAGCTCCCAGGCAGAGCAGCTATGCGTGCTGCACTCTATTGAGACAGTCTACACTGATACTGGATATGCTGGACCCTCAGGCACCACAACACTGCTGGAGGCCTATAGACCTGGTGGCATACAAGGAACTCATCAAACATTATCAAGAACAAAGGTATTATTCCATGTTGCTGTACAGCTAAGGGTGTTGAGCTTTTGCCCAGGACATGGACGAGTCAATGGCAGTAGACTGCCTTATGGACTAAGTCCCATATCAAGAGATGAAGAGAGGAGCTATGATCAGATTTATGCCTTGAAAACATCAACTGATCACACTGGCTGCATTCTCTGTTCCTCATACCCCTTTCCTTCCATCTTTCCCTAGATAGCCCAGAAAACAGACTCCCTAAAATATTGTTCTGGGAGGCTAAGTTGTCATTACCTTTAGAAGAGCCACTTGCCAATTTACCAATGACCTTGTCTCAGTTCTCTTTCATCTTGAGTTGTGTGTAGAATTCAGCACTGCTGAGGCAACCTGGTTCACGTTCAGATACCACACGATCAAATTCCTCACCTCCGTTAATTTCTGAGACATTCCACCAACACATTCTTGTCCTACCTTCTTTGTGTTCTGTCTCTTCAACTCTTTAAATACAGTAATTATAATGATAATGAAGTTGATGACCAAAGTTTTTGATATTTTGAGTTTGAGTTAACGAAGAGTGTTCAAACACAGCTTTGTTAGGAATGGGAAAATGGGCCATTGGAGAGTGTGGCAACACAGACTTGACAGTCACCTGCATAGACATGTTATTTGAAGCTGGTTGTGCACAACATTATGGAGAAGAAGGATAGAAAAAAAGGCACAGAGTTTAGACTCAGTAGACCTTTTCAGAGAGTTGAAGAAAAAGCTAAAAGAAATAGATGTTTCATTTAAGCCACATATATTAACTGAATATCCATCCTTTACCAGAGCTACTAAAAAAGAATTACAATAATACCAGTTGATTTTCAACTGCACCTCTTATTTCTTCCCACCCTTTTAATATAGGAGCTAAGTTGCTAAGTATTGACAGAGAAAAGGAGAACCAGAAATTTGTATAATGCATTTGCTGGGTAATTGGTCACTGGAAAAGTCAGTTTTTTGTTAATTAAGCAGTATTTTTTGTGTTTGTGTGAGGATGATTGGCCTTGAGCTAAGGTCTGTTGCCCATCTTCCTCTTTTCCTTGAGGAAGATTGTTGGTGAGGTAACATCTGTGTCAATCAATCTTCTCCTTTATGTGGGATGCCACCACAGTGTGGCTTGACAAGTGGTGCTAGGTCTGTGCCTGGGATCTGAACCTGTGAACCTCAGGCTGCTGAAGCAGAACATGTGAACTTAACCACTACACCACTGGGCTGGCCCCAATTAAGTGAGTAGGAGACAGATATTATTATTGAAAGTTAACTAGTCATTGATCAAAGATGGAATAATCTCTGGTAAAATTGAAAATGTTAATTTTCTCATATGAGAAAGAGCACAAGTAAGTCTTATTCTGCAGGAAATCTATCTGCTGTGAAACTGTCCTTTCAGCACTCAAGAAGAGAGAAAGTAACCTTAAACCCCTCTGAAATCAAATTAAGTCAGTTGTATGAGGAAATAAAAAGAAGGCAAACAGAACTTGTCAAATGTGTTGTTCATGAAAATGGCTTGGAAAATTTAATATGAATGAAATTCTTGTATAAATTCATTTGGTGAATTTTATGAACATGGCATAAATTTCTCTTGGGAAGAAAAATTAAGGAAAACTTCAAAATGAAAAGAGTTTAAAATGTTTTTTTTTATTCTAATGCAGCAAATGAATGTGAGGAGTTTAAATTACTGTAAAAGTCTACATGGCTCAAAGTTATAGTGATTTGGCAGCTGCAGTAGGCAAAATAAGGGCCCCCCAAACGCCCACACCCTAATGCGCGGAACCTGTGAATATGTTACCTTACACGGCAAAAAGGACTTTACAGATGTGGTTAAAAGAAGAGACCTTGAAATGGGGAGGTTATCCTGGATCACCTGTGTGGACTCAGCCTAATCATGAGTCCATAAAAGAGGAGAAGCTTTCCTAGCTGGGTCAGAGAGATGCGACAGGAGAAGGAGGAGAGATTTGAAGCTGGGGAGGGACTCGACCCACCATTGGTAGTTTTGAAAATGGAGGATGGGGGCCAAGAGCCAAGGAATGTAGTGCCCTCAGCTGATAGCCAGCAAAGAAATAGGGACCTTAGTCTTACAAATGCAGGGAACTGAATTCTACTAACAACCTGAATGAGCAAGGAAACGGATCCTCTCCCAGTGACTCTAGAAAGGAACACAGCACTGGATTTCAGGCCTGTGAGACCCGCGTCAGACTTCTGACCTACAGAACTGTAAGATAATACATTTGTGTTGTTCTAAGCCACTAAATTTGTAGTAATTTGTTAGAGCAGCAATGGAAAATTAATACAGCAACTTTATTTGAAATATGCATAACTATTAAATAAATGGCCTCCAGTAAATCTCTCAGTCTAGACAAGTTTGTACTGAAGCCCTTAATATACCTTTTAGATGGAGCTGGCTTTTAGCTTCCAATTAAAAACAAAATCCAAACCAATTCCTAAAATACCTATCATTGTTTTGAGTTACAGTTTAACTCAAGAAGATGAAGTTGGACGTGTTTTCGGCTGTTGTTACAAATCATTAACGATAATAAATCAGACTGCTCCTTTAACTTTTTCATACCTCCTACAATATATTTGTGAAAGGAAGAATTCACTCTCACTGTTTCTGTCAAATGATGATTTACATGGACATGACGTTGGTTATACGTGCAGATCTAATGGTTTTCTTGGTTATGTTGGAAGACTGACACATAAGGTCTCTACATATTCCCTTCAACCAAAGAATAAGAATTCAGCTTAACTCAGTAATCTTTTTCCTTTTTAAAAGATTGGCCCTTGAACTAACATCTGTTGCCAGTCTTTATTTTTTCTTCTTCTTCTCCCCAAAGCCCCCCAGTACATAGTTGTATACTCTAGTTGTAGGTCCTTCTGGTTGGCTATATGGGATGCTGCCTCAGCATGGTCTGATGAGCAGTGCCATGTCCATGCCCAGTATCTGAACGGGCGAAATCCCACTGAAGCAGAGCACGTGAACTTAACCACTCAGCCATGGGCTGGCCACCTCAGTAATCTTTTAATGAACGTAGTATGGTATTGTAGAATGAGTGTGGTTCTTGGAATCAAAAGACTTTGGTTGAATGCCAGCTTCACCATATATTGTGTCAGATGAGTCAACAAATCTTTCTGAATGACAATTTTCTAATCTGTGATATAGGAATAATATCTACCTTAAATTTTGTTCTTGAAGTAGAACAAAATTTCTCCTCAAATCTTGTATTGTCATTATAATGTTTAGTGTAATATGCAAACACTGAGTACTAATGTGATAGTTTGGGACTTTCTGCCAGAGATTGAAACAAGTGGGACCAAATATGTTATAGAAAAGAACAAGTTGGGTGGAGTCGGGGAGGCAAGGTGGAGGTAGAAGGAATGTTTCCAGTAAAACTGACCAAAGCAGGAGAAGAGGCGTTGGCAGGCCAGCAGATTGCGATAAAAGTGAAGAGGCAATCTTAAATTCTGCCAGATTAGCATCAAAGGTTCTGAGTTATCTAGCAGACAGGGACTCATGCTACGAGTCCTTTGGGTGGTGCTGGTCTCCAGTGTCAGCTTGGGAAGCTTCTGGCAAGGGCTTGTTTAGGCTCCAGGGGCTCTCAATTCAATTTAGAGGTGAAGGACTCCTGACATACCACTTGGTCTGGATCTTATTGATTCCGAGGGTGGGCAGAGCTGAAGATGTTGGTCGCGCTCATCATCAGAGGCCTTTGCGGCAGGACTGAGGATGGCAGATGAGATGGAAACTGAGGAAAACACAACTGAAACCTGGGCCTCTAGGTATCAAGAGGATCATATTAATGACCATCACTCGAAATTACTTCACCTGTGCCCTCTCCTTTATAATGCTGTACCTTTCTGCAGCTAACTCTTTAGGTTGAAGAAATAGATCTAACTTAAACAAAAAGAGGGATTTTGTTTGCGGAAACTGGAATGGCACTCAAACCTCAGGATGGGATAACAGGGCCTCAGGATGTAGATCTAACAAGAGAAGTGAGGACACAAAGGTATCTGCTTTTGGCTCTTTTCTGTTTTTTATTCTATATTTTGCCTAATTCTTTCCTTTCTGTCTGTACATTTGATTCCATCACTTCTCTACTCTGGCAGAAAAATCTGGCTTCCAATAACTTTTGCGTTTTATATAAAATATGTTCAGCCATCCCAGAAAGAGTCTTTTATTACCAGATCAAAAATCCCTGGGGCAAGCGCTGCCAATGGCCAAAAGGAGAGCAATTTGAGCAACCAAAGAAGTAGTATTGAATTATAGCTCAAAGTGTAGAATAAATATCTTTGAATTCACACTAATATAAATAAATGATTAAATAAATACATACATAAATAAATAGACAGGGAAGAAGATACAAATCTCTTGTGCAGAAAAATTCCAAATAATTTATGTAGATACTACGTCTATAAGGAAGCGGAACATGACTCCCTGCTCCTTAAGTGTGAGTTTCACATGGTGACTTCCCTCCAAATACGACAGTATGGAAAGGGGGGAAAAGAGCAACTTCACAGTGGAGAAAACCGACAAATACACCTTAGCCAGTTGATCAAGATTAATATGAACAGTGTTAAGTCATGTTGATAGTAGCCACCCTTAATATGACGTGATAAGAATGACAATTTATCTCCGTGGTCTTTCTCCTCAAAACCCATCACTCCAGTCTAAATATAAGAAAAACATCGGATAAATTTCAATAGAGGAACATTTTACAAAATACCTGACCAGTACTCAAAATTGTCAAGGTCGTCAAAAATAAGGAAAGCCTTCGTATAATGTATCTATATGAGTTCACTAATTGCCAAAAAAGGTACCATACTAATGTGAGATGTTAATAATAGTGGAAACAGGGTGTTGGGGTGGGTTATACTATCTTCACAACTTTTTTGTAAGTCTAAAACTATTGTAAAATAAAAAGTTTGTTTAAAAAAAATCCTTGGAGAAGGGACTGATGAACTCGTCATGGCTCAGATATCCACCTTGAACCAATCAAGTGAGGACATCAGGGATGAGGCAAAGCTCCAGAACATGGCAGCTTACTGTAGACATATTCATGTTGGGGGGTGTGTGTGTGTGTCTAGCGGAGCAGGGATATTAGTGGAGAAATTCAAGATAACAGTGCTGGGCAGATAATTTAGGGGATGCCCATTAAATTTGATTTCCTTCGTTACCCACATACCTGGCATCGTTATTTTGGAAGTCTGTGGGATTCTTTCATTTTTCGACTCCATCTCCCTCTTCTCTTTCATTCTAGGTTGACGTCTGTTGCCCTCACCATGCCAATGCCCCTGGTGCCCTCCGTGACATCACTGCCAAGGGAATTGTCCAAGGCTCTGACCCTGAGGGTACCAAAATATTGCTAGAAAAAAATTTAATAGAAAATTTTGGAGACAAAGATGAGAAATTAAGCAGAAAGTAGAACAAAGATAAAAAAGATGCATAATTTGAGAGACAAGAGATAAGAGACCTGAAAGAAAGGACAAAGAAAATGGAATGGAGAACAGTGTCAAATAAAAAGTGCAAAGTGATTCCCTGGTGCTGAAACTTGCAGTTAAACCCTGCAGAATCCTCAGCACAATGAATGAAGACACATCCTTAGACACGTCACTGTGAAAATTCAAATTACTAAGGATAAAGAGAAGACTCTAAAATTTTTCTTGAGAACAAAAATGTGACCTACAGAAAAATGGCATGTCTGATATCACATTTTCCATCAACAGTGTTGAATGTTAGAAGAGAGTGAAGAAATAGCTTTAAAGTTCTAATGGATAATGTCACAAGAGTCATAAAATATTTCCTGCACCCTTGAAAGGGACGTTATTTGAGGTTGGACTATATCCAAAAAGGGAAGATAATTAAGACAGAAAAATTCTTGGCATCCTTGAAATAGTGGAGCCAACTTGTCTGTATAAGAGCAGTGAAAGGAAACTTCAGAATTGCAGTAAGGCAGCAGGCCTGGCGTTCAGCCAGTCCAAAGTGAGGCAGCAGGAGAAATGGTGATTCCGTAGAACACCTGTTATTGTTTTATATCTCTTGGTACTGGAATACAGGCAGAAATCACTACACTTAGAAAATTGATGACAAAAGCTCTTAAAAACATGTCATGGTAATCCATCTATACTGCTTGGATGAGCAGAAAGTCATGTTTGCATTCTCAATAGTCCAGGGGCTAGCCTGGTGGTGTAGTGGTTAAGTTCATGCACTCTGCTTTGGCAACCTGGGGTTCATGGGTTCAGATCCTGGGCACGGACATAGCACCACTTGTCAAGACATGCTGTGGTGGCGTCCCACATAAAATAGAGGAAGATTGGTGTAGATGTTAGCTCAGTGACTATCATCCTTAAGCAAAAAGAGGAAGATTGGCAACAGATATTAGCTCAGGGCCAGTCTTCCTCACACACACACACAAACACAAAATAAATAAATGAAAACATTCGTAATAGCCTTATTGACTTTCATCTTTTACATACATCTACAGATAAAGCATTAAAGAACTAATCATACATATATACTATTAAGCTTGACATTGCAAAAGTTATGATGCAGATGATAGAAGCTGTAGGAGAAAAGAACAGAGTGATGCTGAAACGAAAACTATGGTCATTAATATCATCTTAAAAAGTGGGAAGAAAAATTATAGATGCAGTACGTTTGGGTTTGCCTTGGTATTTGGTCAAAGTATGCGTTTGGTTTACTGCTGTAAAATATACTGTCAACAGCTGTAGAAATAAGGAATAGAGCTGTTACTATTTTATTAAAGATACAAAATAACTACATGAGGAACTCAAAATAGAAATACAACAACTGGTTGGAAGGGTGTTGGTGGTATGCCAGCTCATTTCTCGCTTATTACAATAAATTAGATCATATCTAAAATCTTTAAATCAGGAAATAGGATGAGAAGCATATCATTAAAAGATATAGAAGTCAAAATCAAGCAAAAATGATATAGGAGTAGAACAGTTGTTTCTGGGAAATGGGCTTATAGATTGGAAAGACGGAATAGTACGTGCATTAATTTAATAAAGTGGAAAAAGATCTTTAAAAGAGATGAAGTAGTAAAAATATGTTTGGTGGAGGTGAAAGAATTATATTAATAGATTTTACTATAATTCGTCTCAGAGGGGCAACTGTGTTTATTTAGAAAACTCTTTTGATAAATTCCTTAGAGCTGAAGTTCTTTTTGGCTTCTTCTGGTAATTGTGCAAAATATTTACAATTATCTAATATTTCACAGTATTTATTTTGATTTTAAAAATATTATACAAATAAAATGTGGCTCTTATCAGTCTTGGTCTCAGTAAGAATAGTACATTCAAGATAGGAAATTCAAGGAGGGTTTGTTTACAAAGGGACTGTTTACAAAGGTGCAGGGAGGGGGGCCATAAGGATGGTGCACTGACCTGGAGCTCGGGAACAATCGAGATGTCGTCACCCTCTAGGTCTAAAGTAAAAAGAAGATGAAATGGTTGTGGGAGTGTCACCATGAATAGGGTATTGTCTTTTGTATGGAGGATACAGCCTGCTTAAAGGGACCTTGCAAGAAGAGATATAGGGGAATAAATACATTGACTCCACTCTACCACCTTCGTAAACTCTTCTGCCAGGGATTTCTGTTGGTTGAAGTCAACTGGAAGACGAAAGTCATGGGATCTTGATATAGGTCAGCTCCCTGGGGCCGAGAGAAGGGTGGAGAGTAGATCTACAGGGGAAAATGGAGGGTTTTTGGTATAGTTCAACCCTTGGGTCCCTCAGCATTCACTTTTTTTCTTTTTACTTCTTTTTGTCTAGGTGATAAGCTTGTGTTTCCAACCCAAGGGGACAAAGAGACACAACATTTCACATTATACAAACATAATCATTATTTGAAATGGTTCAAGATATGGAAAAAAAGGTGCATTTGCCTGCCCATTAATGTTTTCGTTTTTGGTGTTAAGTTTGTTAGATTAAAAAAAGTTCTCAATAAAGGCTGTCACTTAGAAATGAAAAACCATAACTAAAGGCTGTAAGACTGTTGGTCTATAATGTCAAATAAGAATTACACAATCTTTATTTTAGACATTCAGAACTAAGTCCTTTTTGATAATTTATTGCTTAGATTGAAATTAGCGTTAGAAATAGACACAGACAACATTAAAAACTTTTTAAAAAACTTTAAAAGAAGAAATATCGTAGTGTAGTGCAGATTTCCTCAAACTGTGTCCCTTCATTTCATGAAGAATAAGTTCTAGGATCCACGAGAAATTGGTGTGGACACAAGATTTGGCATCAGGCACCTTTGTCACTTTGTGTTTACTCTTTTTTTTTTTTGGTGAGGAAGATTGGCCCTGAGCTGACATCTGTTGCTAATTTTCTTCTTTTTTACTTGAGGAAGATTTTTGTTGAGCTAATATCTGTGCCAATCTTCCTCTATTTTTTTGTGTGGGACATCACCACAGAGTGGCTTGACAAGTGGTGCTAGGTCCAAGCCTGGGATGTGAACTCACAAACCCTAGGCCACCAAAGTGGAGCATGTGAATTTAACCACTATGCCACCAGGCTGGTCCTCTGTCTATTTACTCTTAAGAGAGTCATTTCAGCGCTCTTTATCTCACATTTTCTAATTTCTAAAATGACGCTAGTCAGCATTTCAAATGCCTACAAAACCCAAACATACTTAGATGAGTAAAGAATGTGGTGAGAGACAGCACAGCTTGGTGAGGACTATGGTAAAGGGAAGAAAGTACGTCTTGTCCACAGACATCATCGACTTCCAGGCTCCAGTTCATCATTACTACATAGGAGGACCAGCCTAGTGTTGCCAGATGTTTAAATATCGATGTGCAATCTCCACATTTTAAAATGTGGTAAATAATTCCAAAGGTTTAAAAAGATTGTATGTACTAAACAATGAATCTCTGCAAACCACATTCACCTTATGGATAAGCAATTTGCAACCCTTGGATTGGCTGAATTTTAACCAATCTTCAACTACTGATATTTTGTGATTTTATAGGACGAGATAAGAATTAAGAATGTTAAGTCAGGATCACCTATTAATAACTTTGGTATATTTTTGCCGCCTGAATAACATATGGTGGAATTTTAGCATGGAATAGAAGTTACTCATCTTTTGTTTTTGAATTATTATTAAGGTATAACAACTATTTTCAGTTATTGAGAAAGAAAAAGGTCTTCAAAGACTCTAGTCTAGATATGAGAAAGCTTTTAGGAGACCTGTAAGGAGAGCTTTTAGGAAATGTTAATGCACACATGTGGTAGAAGGTTGTGAATCAACAGGATAAACCCCAGTGGGGTCGTAACTCTGGACTAGATTTATGGGACTCACTCAATCACCACGTGTATTACTAAAAGGATGGTAAAAGCCCATGTAAGGATTCAGCTATTGGTCACATGATCTGATCTAGGGAAGAGATAAAAGCTTATATGGATCTTGTGGAAGCCTGCCAATACTCGTCTCCATAATACATGATAAAACTCTGACAGTAAACTCCTCCTGGGAGTGGGGTATTAAATTAGAGAGGCGGCAGTTCTCCTTTTCTGCTGTTTTCAGATATCCAGGCATGGTTTTCTAATACACTGCTAATTTAGAAGCCAGAAGATGAAAGTTCTATTTTAATATCTCCCCAACACCTCTTGTTTTCTGTCTCTGCTATAACATTTCAGAGCTGTGGAAATATTACTGTGTGAGATGGCCCATTCACTATGTACAATTTTCTTAGGCTTATATGACACATGCATCAATTAGATGGTCTTAGAAAGAACATCTCACTCTTCCTAGAAAACGTGCATGTACTTGTGCTTTAGACGGAGATAATTTTTCTTCTAAGAAGTCAGAAAGTCAGTTAGTCTAACTTAGGTTTAATAAGGAGGAGACAATTTTATTTTTCAAATAGCGATCTCCAGAATTATTTCTGCATAGACCTGTCTTTATTCAGAAAAATAGTTATTTTTGTAATAGAGGAGGTGGAACTTGGTATGTCCAGGGCAATGGAAGAAGAGGGTGAGAGAGGTGGAAGTGGAAGAGGGAGAGAGAGGAGGGTAGAAGACTATTTGCATATTGTGAGTCCTCCTTGAAACCTCCCCAAATCTTCAATAAAACCCATTGAACTCACAATTGTTTTTCAATACTAATTTTAGAAATTGTGGTAAAATACACATAACACAAAATTTACCATTTTAATCATTTTTAAGTGTACGGTTCAGTGGCATCAAGTACATTCATACTGTTAGGCAACCATCACCATCATTCATCTCTAGAATTTTTTTCTTCATGCCCAACTGAAACTCTGCACGCCTTAAACAATAACTCCCTTCCCCCTAGCCCATGACAATCACCGTTCTCCTTTCTGTCTCTACAAATTTGATTTCTCTAGGAACCTCATATGAGTGGAATTATACAGTATTTGTTCTTTTGTGAGAAATTCTTGTTGAGATGGTTTTGTGTTGTGGAAATCATTGAGAGGGCAGGATTTCACATGAGGAACAAGATTCTGAAGCAAGCACAAGATCTGGAGGCAGGGATGGCGCCAGGAATATGACAGCAGTTGGAACCAGAGCACAAGGCCAGATCTGGAACACAAATGTGATTAGTCTGTAGAGAGCTTTAAAACATTTTAATGATAGGACATCATTTAAAGTGGGGGAGATTTTAATAAAGATTCAGATATCTTGCCCATCTTATAAAATCTGGCAATAAGGGGCATGCGTTTCCCTAGCTATGATCAGATAGGCAGCTATGGACCCTCCAGTTTTTTCCTTATACTCATAATGCTTTATTTATTCATCCTTAATTTATTCACAGGATGAATAATATTCATAGTGTTCTGAATATTCATAGTAATTCTGGAATTGGTGTTTAGATCTCTATATACATATAGCGATGGATCCAAATTTATCCATATCTTGAGTGGCAGGAAGGCTTCATCTGGGCTACAAACCAAAAACACATTTATTGGGAGGATATGCAGTTGTCCTGTGGAGGCCAAGAGAGGTGGATCAGTGGGTTTTGTGGGAAGCCTGAAATGGGAGAGAAGTCAGGCAGCCAAGCAGACGCCTTGTCTAGCTCTCATTCATCTGGGAAGGCACATGTTCTTCTCTTTGCATCTTCTTTGTGTCTGCTTTATTCATCTATATTTATTAGGACAAAATTGTACTTCTACTATGGCTCTCTTAGGATCCTACAATTCCAGCCTGTTCAAGTGCCATCAACCAACTAATTCTAGATTCTGAATCCCAATCCCAAACCCCAGGAGAGAGCATCTGGTGGCCTGGTTCATGTCTGCTCAGCCACACCTCTGATTTACCTGTGGCTAGAGTGGAAAATTCTGAGCAGGCTTTCATTCACTTCAGGTTGACAGTGCCTTGCCCACAGATCTTTCCTTTCTGCCCTGGAGCTGCTCTGATGCTGGTGAGCTGTGATGCCTGGCGGCTCACTTTGTCCAAGGCATTGGCTTATAAGGGTGAGGGAGCCAACCTCCCTGGGAATTAACACCGCCTCAAACAGTGAGGAGTGAGAGCTGCTGCAAAAATCCTCCTGCTTTTCATCCTTCTAGCATGTGATTCTGGGATGCTGTTCTGTGCACTTTTCTGGAAGTCCAAGCAGAATGGAGCCCCTTCTGTCCACAGTGGAAATCTCAATAATATACCCTTACGTTGCCTCTTCCTTCTTCCTTGTCTCACTTTTCTCATCCTCTCAGTCCTGCTCACAGGAATCATTTCCCCAAAAATGTTAAGGCATTTAATCCCCTTCTGATATCTAAGCCAACCTGCTCACAAGTCTTGTCACAGGCTCCGCTTTTCCGAGAAGCCACGTGAGACAGCCTGGTTTATGTCAGGTGTTTATCCATTTGTAATGGGTTAAATTGTGTCCTCCAAAAAGATGTGTTAAAGTCCTAACCCCTCGGACCTCAGAATGTGACCTTATTTGGAAATGGGGCTGTTGCAGATGTAATTAATTAAGATGAGGTCATACCGTAATGGGGGGGTCCTTCATCCAATAAGACTCGTGTTCTTAGAAGAGGAGAGACACCAACACAATGAGGGGAGAACACCGTGTGATGATGGAGGCGGAGATGAAGTGCTATAGTTGCAAGCCAAGGAACTTCAAGGATCGCTAGCAAGCACCAGAAGCTAGGAAGAGGCAAGGAAGAATTCTTCCTTGCGGGTTTCAGACAGAAGATGGCTGTCTTGACACCTTGATTTCAGACTTCAAGCCTCTAGAACTGTGAGACAATAAACGTCTGTTGTTTTAAGCCACTTGATTTACGGGTCTTTGTTACAGCAATCCTAGGAAATGAATACACCATTATTGTGGCCTCTGTTGTCAGATAGTGGGTGCATATGTGTGGCCTGCTATCCACTTCTTAGGGACCAGACTATGGGAGAAGTGGTTAGGGCCAGTGTGGGAATGATGGGCATCTATAACATAAGTGGAAATGTTTGTGAAAAGGTAAAATGATAATAACTGAAAAAATAAAATGGAGAATTGATTTAAAGTCTATCAAAAAATCCCAGAAACAGTAGAGTGAAATTTTCTATTAACATTGTACTAGCAATACTGCTATATTTCCCCCACTCTTTCTTTTGTTTTCCTCCTGGACACACAATTAGACTGTGTTTCTCAGGCTCCTGTCTAGTTAGATGAGGTTATGTGACAAAATTCTGGCCATAAATCAATTTAAATCAATAATTTGATAAGCATGTTTCTGATGCAAGGGATATAGGTCAACATTGCTTGGTAAGAAATATGATACGAAAAGAGGAATAAAATATCTTTAAGTTAAAAATAGAGGTTTTTCAATCAGTACAATATCTCAGATCTCCTAAGGCATTTAACTTTTTTCTGATATATACATCAATTCGTCCTCAACGAATCTTAGGATCAGACCAAGGCTTGCAGACAAGGGCATGTCTGGCACTTATTGATATGAGGTGTCTGAAGATTATGATGTCTGTGGGAAGTGATGAGGCCTTTCATGTGCAGGAAGAAGCTTAAGGTGGTTGTTGCTGTGTCTTTCTAGAATCAACTGTTGTTCATTGTTTCTCCAAGATTCTTTGGATAATACACTGTTTGTGTCCATTTAAAATTTCTTCACTATAAAAATCATCAGCTATGGACATAGCAGCAGAAGCAGTCAATACCTGCTTAATAATTGGGTAGGATACTGTGCTAAGAATATCATTATGTAAAAACTATTGCCTTTGAGAAGCTTATAATCTCATAAACTCTGCCTGCAGAATGGAGAAAAATTAGAGAAAACCAACAATAGCTGTGAGGAGAACAAACAGGAATTTACTGCAATTTGAAAAAGAACAGAGTTTGACTAGGGCCATGGTGGAGGGAATGGAAAGAATTAGTGGGTTTGAGAAATATTTAGGAGAGAAAATCCATGAGAATCAATGAGGAATTGAGTGAGTTGGAGGTAGGTATTGAAGATGACTCTTAGGATTGGAATTGTCTTAGAAGGCTAGATGGTGGTGCCTTCTGCTGTGATGTGGAGCCCTGGAATGGGGATGCGTTTGGTTTCCGACTCGTTGACTCTGATGTATATTTTGGTCGGCACCCATATAGGCAGTCTGCAGCTCAGAGGAGTGGTCTCAAGTGGAGACAGAAAAGAAGGCATTTGATTATGGGTAGTAATTGAAGCCACAGGGTGGATGAATTTTATTGTGGTGAGAGTTTAGAGGGAGAAGACAAGACACCCTAGGGATGATAGTGAAGAGTCTATGGAGCTTAGTGATTGAGAAAACAAGAATAGTCCTGCAATTAATTTCCAGACTTGAACAAGTTCATACGCGCAGTGCCCCTGCATGAATGGGGGAAGGCTGAGCACCTTGAGAAAGGACCTTGTCACATAGCAAAAAGCGTATGATATAAATATTCCTCCTATCCTTCCCAACAGAGGCCCATGACCACTTCCCAGGACGACTGTGCTTTGGGAAAGAGTAAATAATCAGGTTTTTCAGAGATTTCTGGACACTGACTTCAAACTGACACTAATTTATGGTGACCCTAAATGCCATTATGGTTCACCAATCAGAGTTGGGGCTTAGTAAGATCAGGTGACCAATGGAGTTTTGACTTGAGTCAACTGAACAGTAGGCCTAGTGGGTTTCTGAACCCACTGTGTGGTTATTCCTCAGTTCCAGAAGGCATAAGTGGCGTGGACACACTTAGAAAATGGCAAAATTCCCACGTAGGTTCCCTCGCCCGTGGTAGGAAAGCCCAGTTTAGTCCCTTGAGCTGCCTCTATCTATCAAAATAGTAAATCAAAAGTAATATCATATTCCTGGAGGGACTGCAAAGATTCACGTCCTCGTCAAAGACTTGAAAGATGCAGGGGTGGTGGATGCCTTCACTCAACTTGCCTCTTTGGCCTGTGCAGAGAACAGATGAATCCTGGAGAATGACAGCGATTGTCGAAAACTTAATCAGGTGGTGATTTCAATTACAGCTGCTGTTCCAGATGTGTTTTACTGCTCATACAAATCAACCCATACCCTGGCACCTAGTATGCAGCTATTAGCATGGCAAATGATTGTTTCTCTATACCTATCATTAAAGCCCATCAGAAACAGTGTATTTTCAGCTGACAGAGTAGCAATGCACCTTCATTGTCCTTTTTCAGGGCTGTTTCAGCAATCCAGCCTGGTGTCATAATTTAGTCTTCAGGGACCTTGATTACGTCTCCATCCCACAAGACATCACACTGAATCATGACATTGATGATAGTTTGCTGACTGGATAAGGTGATGAGAAGTAATAATGATTCTAGATACCTTGTTAAGACACATTCATGCCAGAGGGCGGGAAATTAATCCCACAACATTTAGTGATCTGCCACTACAGTGAAATTTCTAGGGGTCCAGGATCTAGAGTATCTCCATATATCTTTTCCAGGCCTGAGGGCAAGTTTCTGCGTTTTGCCTTTTCTACTACAAAGAAAGAGGTATAATGCCTAGTAAACCTTTTCGGACTTTAGAGGTAACATAGACTTCACTCAGGGGTGCTATTCTGACCCATTTACCAGGTGACTTGAAAAGCTCCCAGTGTTGAAATATGCCAAGATAAGAGGAGATCCTATAACAAGCCCAGATGTCTCTGCAAGTTGTTCTGCCACTTGTGCAAACATGGGATAGATGATGGTGCTCGAAGCGTCAGTGATTGGTGGGGGGGGGTTGCTGTACAGAGTCTTTGGCAGGATCCTATGGGTAAATCACCGTGACCTTTAGAATTTTGGAGCAAAACTACACTATCCTCTGTAAATAACTGTTTTCATTTTGAGAAATAGCTTGACTATGGGTCTCCAAGTTACCATGGAATCTGAGCTGCCTATCATAAACTGGGTGTTTATCGATATCTGACCAAACTTTTGATAAGAAGCTCACATTGCATGGTAATTTGATGGCCTATGGGCAAGTTATTTCTCAAAAGGAGAAAAGACGCAAATTAGTGAGCACAGTAACATTCCATCATTAAACATCAGTTGTATGTATTAAGATTAGGCTTAAGCAAGTACTGAAGGCAAAAGAAAGTAGCATACGCAAATGGCTTAGATGGCCATGGCCCAAACTCTTTCTTGCCTTGACTGCTTCCTCTCCACCTGCATTGAGGATCTAATGGGAATTTTCTCATGACCAGTTGACCGAGGAAGACAGTTCTTCATGTTATGCTGACATGATACTATGCTGACCAAAATGTGGATGGCTGCAGCACTATAACCCACTCTGGAGTGTCCCTGAATGTTGTGAAGAAGGAAAATCTTCCCAGTTGACAGAACTTTAAGCAGTTCTGTGGACCTTGTTGTTCATTTTGCCTAGAAAGAAAGATGAATGGAAGTACAGATCTATATTATTTCATGGAAAGCTAATAATTTGGCTTGATGCGGTTTGGGGCTTGGAAACAACATGATTGGAAAATCAGTGACTCAGAGGTTAGGGGATAAAGTATATCAGCAGACCTCTCAGAATGGGCACAAAATGTTTTTATTTGTGTCCCGTGTGAATGATCACCAAAGAGCAATTTCTGCAGAGGAAAATCGTAGTAATAGGTGGACTAGATGACCTGCTCTCTGAACATGTCAGCCTCTTAAACCAAACACCCCTGTTCTTGCTCAACGAGCCCATGAACAGAGTAACCACTGTCACATGAGAGGAGACTATACATGGGCTCAGCAACTTGGATTTTCACTCACTAAAGCTCATCTGCCTTCAAATACCATTGAGTATCCAACCTGCCAACAGTGGAGATCAACACCGAGGCCTCAATATGGCAGCCTTCCTCAAGCGCACTAGCCAATAGCTGGTGGCAGGTGGGTTACACAGGACTATTTGTATCATGGAAGAGGTAGCTTTTGTTCTCACTGGAATAGACCTTTAAAATGGACACAGATTTAATTTTTTTTTCCTGCAATACTTCTGCCAAAATGCCATCAATCAACTTAATGAGTACCTTATTAATAGTCATGGCATTGCATACAATATTGCTTCTGACCATGGAAGTCATTCTACAGTAAATGAAGTTCAGCAATGGGCTGTGCTCATGTAATTCACTGTTCTTACTGCATTCCTTTTATCCTGATAGAATAATGGAATGGCTTTTTCAAGCTCTGTTCTAGTGCCAGCTAGGTGGCAATACCTTGCAGGTCTATGATAATTTTCTCTAGCATCCAGTATATGTTCTCAATCAGTGACCAATTTATCGTGCTGTTTCTCTGAAGCCAGTATTCACAGTTCTGGGAATCAAAGGGTGGAAATGGGAGTGGATCCTCTCACTGTTAACCATAGAGATCCCCTAGAAATATTTTTTGTTTCTCTTTCCCACAATTTTGGGCTGTAATGGTTTGGAAATTTTTGTTCCTCAGGGATGAATGCCGTCAACAGAGAAAACAGCAACGGTTCCACTAAATTGGAAGTTGAGTCTGCCAGTTGACCACTTTGGATTCCTCAGGCCAATAAACAAATAAGCAAAGAAGGACATCACTCTACTTATTGCAGTGACTGATCCTGACTGTAAAGAGGAAATTAGGTTGCTTCCATCTAATGGGGTTAAGGAGGAGTATTTCTGGAATTCAGGCGACCCCCTTAGTGAGGTGCTACTTATTTCTCCCATATCCTCTAATTAAAGTCAATGGGAAAATACAACCTAAAACAGACAGGATGCCAATGCTCCAGATCTCTTAGCAAAGATTTGGGTGACCCTTCCAGGCAAAGAACCATGACTAGCTGAGGAACTTCCTAAGGCAAAGGGTCTATGGAATGGGTAGCAGAAGAAGGCAGTTCATTGTAAATACTAACTTTGACCACATGAACAGTTTCAGAAACAAGGATTATAATAATTAAGAGAATCTTTTCTTGATCTTGATATGAATATATTATGTGTATATATTAACAATTTCTCTCTTCCTCTAAAATCAGAAGAAATATTGATGCTCAAAAAATAGCATGCAAATAGGACAAGGTGTAGATTTTTTTTTAAAAAAAGAGTAGCTATTTGAAGTGTTTTTCCAGGATATAAGTGGATAATTTGAGGCATCCTCTTTTTACAATTGGAAGCTAATTAACTTAATGAGGAGGACATAAATATTAACACTCCCATAGTTATTGTATGGCTTATGAGAACAGAACCTGATGGAGCAGAATAGAACTCTTCTTTCAATGATTTGCAGGTGTTCGGGACTTTGCTGCATTCTTGTTTACAGCAGTAAAAACAGTTTACTTTTTCTAACGAAAGAAAAAAAGAATGAGAGGGTGAATGCGTTCATCATACAATGAAAGAATAAAACATTATTATGGGATAGATGGATAGATAGCTCTATCCATAGACTTACTACATAGACTTGTTATAACTGATTATAGTAACACAACTTTTAAAAAGAAATACTCATGAAGATTTTCTTTCTCCTCCTAGTTAGAGTTTCTTACGAGACATTGTTCCAAACAAAAAAGACAATTTTGATCAAATGATCTTACTGTTTTCTTTTAATTCAAAGGAGCCTATCAATGATACAATAGGCAACTCGCCAGGAATAATTCGACCACATGGTTACATCCATAGTAAGCAAAATAGCCTTTAAAAAGAACTTTACAAGTGATCTGAGAAATTATGTCTATCCTGGATATCTTTTAGAATTTTAAAAATAGGTAAGTTCCCAACTTTGGGGATTTAGCCATGGGGTAACTAGAGATGCTCCATTTTTAATCTCTTTTTAGTAAATAGCCCCAAGTGAAATAG
Source organism: Equus caballus (assembly GCF_041296265.1). Classification (NCBI taxonomy): domain Eukaryota; kingdom Metazoa; phylum Chordata; class Mammalia; order Perissodactyla; family Equidae; genus Equus; species Equus caballus. The sequence continues at coordinate 23,054,016 of NC_091709.1, read as the reverse complement.
TCGAATAGTTATTGGACCAGAGAACTGCAATGGGTTACAGACAATGATCTATCTAATTTTACTTCAAGAATTGAGAGCTAACAGGGAAAAACTCAAACATGTTTTAGGTAGCACAAGAATATAACTAAAATATTTCATCCTGAATATAGACCAGGGACTCAGTTATTGAAAATCAAGTCCAGGCATGTTAGATTCTGTCCTTTTCTTCTCCATGACAGGTTTTGAATGTTTGGTTACAATAAACACTTTCCCCAAGTTGGCTTTGACTCCCTAAAATGTGTAGGTAGCTAAGTGGATATAAGATTGGCTTTTTTGTAGGCCTACTATGCTGTCTGTATCAGAGACTCCAGAACAAAGAGGGTAGAAATGGCCCAGAGAGTTTTTACAAGTATAAAGTGCTCCCTAAAGTTTTCATATATTGAAGGGAATGAAAGATTAGATAGGAAAAAAAAATTTAACCAAACATTTTACAGTGTTGGCCCCACATCAATCCACATTAAATTTGAGCTTGCCGTAAATTTTTCAGATGATAGCACAATAACATCCATTCATTCACCCAACAAAAATATATTTGGCAGTGATTGCAGGATAGATCCTCTGTAAACCCTGGAAATTTAGTGGTGAACAGAGCCCATCTTTCTTAGATCTTACATTTTAATGGAGGTAGAGAGAAGAAAGTAAGATCTTGTTTGTGGAGAAGTACTAAAGAATACGGTAGTACTCATGAAGGACACATGATTTGGGGATAGTCGGATGGTTGCCAGGAGAAAGGAAAGTGAATTCAAAGCTGAAAGCTAAAGGATGAATAGGAATTAGCTAGATGATAAAGAGAGAGGAAGTATTCAAGTAACAGGTGCACTGCATGCAATAGTCTAGAGGCAAGAAGGAACATGGGGCATTTAAGGAACTGAAAGAACTTAAGTACACCTGGAGCTGAGTAGCATGCGTGTGTGTGTTTGTGAGATAGTGATATGCAGGCTGAGGACAAAAGAATAGGCCAGGCCATGAAGGGATTTGTATACCATGCGAAGGGATTTGAATGTTATCTTTAGGTCGTTGAGGACTTGCTGATGCATTTTAGGCAGAAGACTGGATAGAACTACGTTTTTACATGGATCATTTCAGCTTTATTGTGAAGGAAGGATTGGATGGATGATAAAACTCCACATGGAAAGAAAGCCTGTGATTTGTGTGCTGCAAGATAAGAGACTATGAAGTCATAGATGATAATAAAGAGGATGAAGAGGGAATTGGTGTTACAGCCAACGGCAGGCTCTAGCCTATGTGGTGGCCAAATGGCATGAACCTCAAGGCAGTAGTGTTTTTGTTTTGTTATAAACAAAAGAGGTGGAGAAGAAATGATGTGGAAGCAGGAGGAAAAAGTGAAGGACATGCCGGCCCCACCTCTCAATACTGAGTAAGCAAGCTCAGTTTAAGAGGATGGTAGAAGTACGGTCTAAGGGGAGTTGGGACTTTCACTCAAATCACAGAAATGATGAGAACTTTCATTACAGAGGTACAGAATGCTCATGTAGTTAAAGAGGGTCCAGAGAAGATAGGGTTAAACACTTAGAAGGAAAGAAGGGACAAAATTAGATTATGGTTACAAACAAAAAACAACTTTCCATGCACTCCCAGAAAGGACTAAGCAAGAGAGTCTAGTCCAGTGGTTCTCATCTGGAGGTAGTTTTGCCCACTGAGGACATTTGACAACGTCTGGAGACATTTTTGGTTGCCACAACTCGATGGGGTGGGGTGGGCTGGAGTGGGAGTGTGTTGCTACTGGCATCTAGTGGGTAGAGGTCAAGGATGCTGTCACACATCCTACAATGCACAAGCGAGTGCCTCGCGACAAGGATTTTAGGGCTAAAATTTTCTTCATGCCAAGAATGAGCAAGTGACATAGATTTAAACAAAAGCTGAGTAGTTACTGGTCTTACAATGTATTACACAGCCATTCTTCAATAATTTTTATTGTATCAGTTGTAGATTTTAAAATATGAATTTAATATTTGCTACCATTTAGCTCTTTTTCATTGCTCAGGTGAGAATGGGAAAAAAATCTCAATTTGAGCTACGTATCTATTTAATAAAATAAGATAATAGTCTTCATATCTGTAGTCTTTAAATGCAGTAATCTTTAAACTGAAGTATGCATATTCCTGGAATCCGTGAAGATTTTCCAGAGGATATGTCATCATGGACATCATAAGGAAATTAATTATTGTCTCCACAACTTCTATAAGCACTTTTATGGAATTATTCTGTGGTCTTCCAGGTCCTAACTTTCCTTTCACAATCTTCTTTTGTTTAGTTTATTACAGAATGACATATCTCTCACCCTTTTTAAATGGTATTATAGCTCCTTACAGTTGTAAAAGCCTCTGGACACCCTTGATGGGATTGTTGGAGAACGTAGCCCTCTTGAGAGAGAACAAAGCAAAAGGTTTCAGTATGAAACGTTGAAGGCAGTGGTGGTGACAAACCTGATTTAGGATCCGAACCCAAGGCAAATCTCCTTGCCTCTGCTTACCTACCTTCCTGTCTGTCTACTTTAAAAAGTGTCTTAGAAGTGAGGCAGTTCTCACATAAATGCATATTAATTATTTGAGTTTGAAAAACTAAGTTAGATTTTTTGGGGTTAGGTTTTTCATTATGAAATCCAGTTACTGTACGGTCTTAAATTCAAGGATGCCACCACAGACAAATTTGAAGAAGTAGTGTTGTTTATGTCTAAACTAAATAGCCACAATCACACTTTTGAAGATCACGTGCGGGCTTCCCTATGCTGTCTGCTGTCTATCAGTTGTCATTCTTGTTCTCCGAGTTCCCAAATATAGTAGCAATCTTCATCCTATTTCTTTTTTCTTAATCAAGAAATGGCTGGGAATGACAATTTGTTAGAACTTTGGAGACAAAAAGAATCAAATTTTGGGGCTGGCCCGGTGGCGCAGTGCTTAAGTGCACACATTCCACTTTGGCGTCCTGGGGTTCGCCGGTTCGGATCCCCGGTACAGACATGGCACTGCTTGGCAAGCCATGCTGTGGTAGGCATCCCACATATAAACTAGAGGAGGATGGGAACGGATGCTAGCTCAAGGCCAGTCTTCCTCAGAAAAAAAGAGGAGGATTGGCAGCAGATGTTAGCTCAGGGCTAATCTTCCTCAAAAAAAAGAATTAATTTTTATACGAGGGTCCATGGAGGCTCTTTTTGAGTAAAATTTGTGATATTTAGCATATGGATTTCTCAATGTTGAATTTTCCGACTTCATTGAAGTTTAATTTACTCATTCTAAAATTCACTAATTGTAAATGTGAACTTCAATGATTTTTAGTAAATTCATAGAGATTTCCCACAACCTTCATAACCCAGGTTTAAAACATTTCTATTCCTTCAAAAAGAATCCTTGTTCTCTTTTGGGGCCCAGCTCCACCCTCATTCCCAACCCCAGACAATCATGGTTCTGCTCTGTTCCATAGGTTTATCTTTTCTGGGCATTTCAAATAAATGGGATCATGCAATATCCTCCAGGCTTTTTGCTCTGGGTTCTTCCACTTAGCATAATGCTTCTGAGGCTTGTGCTTGTTATAACATACGTTAATAGTTTATTCCTTTTATTGCTGACCAGTATTCCATTTTGTTCCTTCACCAGTTAATGGACATTTAGATTGTTTCCAGTTTTTGGCTACTACAAATAATGCTGCTGTGAACATTCACACACAAGTCTTCGTATGGGCATGTTTCCTTTTTTTTCTTTCAGGAAGATTAACCCTGAGCTAACATCCGCTGCCAATCCTCCTCTTTTTTCTGAGGACGATTGGCCCTGAGCTAACATCTATGCACATCTTCCTCTAGTTTATATGTGGGACGCCTGCCCCAGCATGGCTTGACCAGAGGTGCATAGGTCCATGCCAGGGACCCGAACCGGTGAACCCTGAGCCTCTGAAGTGGAGTGTGTGAACTTAACCACTGTGCCACCAGGCCGGCCCCCATATTTCCTTTTTGTTGAGTAATTTTCTAGAAGAGAAATTGCTGGGTTGTCTGATATGTTTATCTTTAACTTTTTAAATAAATTGCCAAAATCTTTTGAAAATGGCCATACCACTTTATATTCTCAGCAGCAATCTATGAAGGTTCCAATTTCTCTACATCCTTATCAATACTTGTTATTGTCTATCTTTTTTATTATAGCCATTCTAGTGAGTGTAAAGTAGTATCTTGTTTTGGTTTTAATTTGTATTTCCCTAATGACAAATTTTCACATGCCTGTTTGCCATTTGTACGTCATCTTCGATTTAGTGTCTGTTCAAATCCTTTGCCCATTTTTACATTGGGATTTTTGTTTGCTTCTTGTTGAGTTGTAAATGTTCTTTATATATTTTGGATATATTCCTGTATCAGATATATAATTTCAGATATATGTCTCCCAGTATGTGACTTGTCTTTCCATTTTTTTAATGGTGACTTTGATGTGCAAAAAGTTTTACTTGGATATAGTCCAATTTATCATTTTTTTCTTTGCTGTAGATTGTGCTTTTGGAATTATATCTAATAACTTTTGCCTAATCCAAGATCATAAAGATTTTCTTATATGTTTTCTTCTAGAAGTTTTATAGCTTTTATTCTTACATTTAAGTCTTTGTTCCATTTTGAGTTAATCTTTTTTAAAAACTATTATGTGAAGTGAGAGTCTAAATTCATATTTTTGCATATGAATAACCAATTTTCCCAGCATTATTTCTTGAAAAGACTATCTTTAACTCTTTGAATTTTGTCTAAAGTCAATTGACCATAAATGTAAGGTTCATTTTGCATTCTAACTTCATCCTGTTGTGGTCAGAGAAGATACCTTGTATGATGACTATGTTTTTAATTTTTTTTAAAGATTTTATTTTTCCTTTTTTTCCCAAAGCCCCCTGATACATAGTTGTGTATTTTCAGTTGTAGGTCCTTCTAGTTGTGGCATGTGGGATGCCGCCTCAGCATGGCTTGATGAGTGGTGCCGTGTCCGTGTCCAGGATCCAAACCAGTGAAACCCTGGGCCGCCAAAGCAGAGTGCGCAAACTTAAACACTTGGCCACTGGGCCGGCCCTGATGACTATCTTTTTAAATCTACTGAGGCTTAATTTGTGGCCCAACATATGCTCCATCCCAGAGAATGCCCCCTGTGCCCTTGAGAAAAGTGTGTATTTTGTCATTCAGTAGAGTGTTCTGCATATGTCTCTTAAATCTAGTTGGCTTATTGTGTTGTTCAAGTCCTCTATTTTCTTGCTTATCTTTTTTCTCGTTGTTCTGTTCATTACCAAGAGTGGAGCATTAAAGTGTCCAGCTGTTCTCCCTTCATTTCTGCCAATGTTGGCTTCATACATTTTGATGGTTTGTTACTAGAAGGGTAAATGTTTATAATTGTTGTATCTTGCAGTATTGAATCTTTCATTAATAAATAATGTCTTCCTTTGTCTCTTGTAAACTTTTTTGATTTAAAGTCTGTTTTGTCTGATATTAGTATAGCCACTCCTGCTTTCTTTTGGTTACTATTTGCATGGAATATCTTTTCCTATCCCTTACTTCCAAACTATTTGTGTCCTTTTTTTTTTCTTTTGTGAGGAAGATTGGCCCTGAGCAAACATCTGCTGCCAATCTTCCTCTTTTTGCTTGAGGAAGATTATTGCTGAGCTAACATCTCTGCCAAGCCATCTGCATGGCTTGATGAGTGGTGCCAGGTTCGCACCTGGGATTTGAAGGTGTGAACCCTGGGCTGCAGAAGTGGAGCATGAGAACTTAAACACTATGCCACCAGGCTGGCCCCTATTTGTATCTTTTTATCTATAGTGAGTCTCTGTGGATAGCATGTATTTTTATCTGGTCTTCCAACTTTTTTCTTTTGATTGGATAGTTTAATCCATTTACATTTAAAGTAATTATTGATAAGAAGGGATCTACTTCTCTTATTTCCCTCTGGAAGTTGGTTCAGCTAGAGAGCAAGGGGCTTGCAATAATAGGTAGGCAGCAACAATGGCTGCCCAGTTCTGTGTTTGCATCCCCATGTTCAGAAGCAGCAATCAATGATCAAAGCACCCATACCTGATATTTGGAGGACAGCGCCCTTATTGCCCACCCTGGTTCCCTCAAGCTGCTCCAAGAGACTGCCATGTGCCTGGTGGGGTAGGAGATGAGTAGCTGCTACTGTGCTAAGAGCTGAAATTGACTGAAATTAACCACAATTTATCCCCTAAGCCTTACCTTGGAAGCTGCAGGTCTTCAACATTCTCCAGAGCTCCAAAATACAGTCATGTGCTGCATAACAATGTTTTGGTCAATGATGGACTGCTTATATGACAGTGGTCCCATGAGACTATGATAAAGCTGAAAAATTCCTATCACCTGGTGACATCATAGAACAATGCATTACTTATGTGTTTGTGGTGATGTAGGTGTAAATAAACCTACCGCACTGCCAGTTGTATAAAAGTGTAGCACACAAAATTATGTACAGAATATAATGATTGATAATGATAATAAGAGACTATGTTACTGATTTATATTATACTTTTAATCATTATTTTAGAGTGTACTCTTTCCACTTATTACAAAAAGTTTACTGTAGAACAGTATGCCATGTTACACTGGCAGCAGACTCATACATCTCGTGTTTAGCACATCTCTTGATTGCATCATTTTCTCTTGTGCTTGATTTACTCTCATGTCATTTTCTTCATCATGGCCCCATCACATCAGACATGGTAATGTTGCCAGTAAGAGGCCACATTGAAGGATTGACCTGGAAAAAAAATTAAAAGTGATTAAGGACTACGAAGGTGGAAAATCAGAGATGGTTATTTCTCACTGGTCAGGTATGTTCCATTCCACCACAGCTATGATCCCGGAGAACAAGAACAAAGCGATGGAAGCTGCTAAAGGATCTGCTTCATTGTAGGCAAGGAGACTAACAAAAATTCGAGAAGGGCCTATATCAGACACGGAGAAACTTCTAATAACCTGGATTAAAGACCAGACACAGAAGCACATCCCTCTCAGCATCATGAGGATCATGGCCAAAGCAAAAATTTGTCTTCAATGTTGAAAGAAAAGAGTAGACCCAACTATAATGTTGAATTTACTGCTACCTCTGGGTGGTTTAAATGATTCAAGAATCATTATTCATTACGTAAAGTGAAAGTGAGTGGTGAGTCTGTGAGCGCTGATGTGAAGGCAGCTGAAGAATTTTTGGAAAGTCTAGAAAAGCTGATTTTGGAGCAAAATTACTTGCCAGAGCAACTATTCAACATGGATAAAACCTCCGCATTCTGGAAATGGATGCCTGAAAGGACTTTCATCCATAAGGAGGCCAAGTCAGTGCTTGGTTTCAAGGCTCTTAAGGACAGGATAATGGTCTTGCTTGGGGGCAGTGTTGTAGACTACAAATTGAAACCCTTTGTGATCTGGCACAGTGAGAACCCCAGGGCCTTCAAGCATATCAATAAGCACACACTGCCAGCATACTACAGGAGCAATAAGAAGTCATGGATGACCCAGCTCCTTTTCCAAGATGCCCTCCTGAATCACAATGCCAGTGAAATGGAGAAGCAGTGTTTGGAGAATAACATCACTTTCAAGATTTTGCTTATGGTTGATAATGCTCCTGGACATCTTCCTTTTATTGATGATCTTCATCCCAATATCAAAGTGATGTTTCTCCCTCCTAATACCACCTCTTTGATCCAAACAATGGATCAAGGAATTACAGTAGCATTTAAGGCCTGCTACTTGAGGAGGACCTTTGCTCAGGCTATTGCTGCAACAGAGGAAGACACTGATGCAATTCTGGAAGGATTACAACATCTGTGACTGCATCAAGAACCTTGTTTTGGCTTGGGTTGATGTCACCAAGGAGTGTATGAATGGCAACTGGAAGAAGACACTCAAGAGGTTCATCCATGACTTCAAAGGATTTGCCAAGGATGAGGAGGTTGCAAAATTCAATAAGGCTGTGGTTGAGATGGCAAAAAAAATTTAACCTGGGTGTGGATGAGGATGACATTGGGGAGCTCCTAGAGGTGGTTCCTGAGGAACTGACAAATGAGGAGTTGTTGGAACTGGAACAAGAATGCATGGCGGAAGACGAAGCAAAAGAAAAAGTAACTTCAGGAGAAGATAGAGAACTCCCAAGAAATCACAGTGAAAGCTTTAGCAGAAGCTTTTGCAGATCTCAACAAGCTCCTTAAAAAGTTGAAAACATGAACCCAAACACTGAAAGCTTTCATTAATAGAGAGGAATGCTCATGGTGCATTATCTGCTTATAAGCAAATTTATGATTAAAAAAAAAAGAAACAAACCAAGCAAACTATCATGGACATATTTCTGAAAAGAGTGGCACCTCCTCAAGAGCCTCAGGCAGGTCCTTCAGGAGGTGTTCCAGAAGAAGGCATTGTTATCATAGGAGTTGACAGCTCCATGTGTGTTATCGCCCCTGAAGACCTTCCAGTGGGACAGGATGTAGAGGTGGAAGACAGTGATATTGATGATCCTGACTCTATGTAGGCCTAGGCTAATGTGTGGGTTTGTGTCTTAGTTTTTAATAAAAAAGTTGAAATTTAAAAAAATGAAATTTTTAAAAATAGAAAAAAGCTTATAGAATAAAGATAAAAAGAAAGAATGTTTTTTTATGGCTGTACAATGTGTTTGTGTTTTAGGCTTAGCGTGATTACAAAAAGTAAAAAATTAAAAAACCCAAAAATTTGCAAAGTAAAAAAAATTACAATAAGCTAGGGATAATTTATTATTGAAGAAAGAAAAATATTTTTCTATAAATTTAGTGTAGCCTTAGTGTACGGTGTTTATAAGGTCTACAGTAGTGTCCGGTAATGTCCCAGTGCTTCACATTCACTCACCATTCACTCACTGACTCACCCAGAGCAACTTCCAGTCCTGGGAGCTCCATTCATGGTCAATGCCCTGTACAGGCTCACCATTTTTCACACGGTATTTTTACTGTATCTTCTCTGTTTAGATACACAAATACTTAGCATTGTGTAACAGTTGCCTACAGTATTGGATATAGTAAAGTGCTGTACAAGTTTGTAGCCCAGGAGCAATAGGCTATACCGCAGAGCCTAGGTGTGTAGTAGGCGATACTATCTAGGTTTGTGTAAGTACATGCTATGATGTTCGCACAACGACGAAATCGCCCAACGACGCATTTCTCAGAATATGTCCCCATTCTCAAGCAACGCATGACTACAGTTACATCAGACAGATCCTGTGCTAGTGCTGTCGAGGTGGGGAGACAGATTTCTGGTGCTTCCTACTCTACAATCTTTCCAGAATTCTAAGCAGTGCAGTTTTATAATGATTGTTTCATGCAATCTTATTCTTTTTAGATCAGTTAGGAGAAGAAATAAGAAAAGTATATTTAGAGATTCTCTTATAATTTCTACATACTTCACCTTTTTTGCTCCTCTCTATTGTTTTATGTGGATTTAAGTTACTGAATATTGTATTTCACCTCGAAGGACATTCTTATTTGTTGGGTGTCATGTCTGCTAGTAACATATTTGCTTAATCTTTTTTAAAAAAAATCTGGGAACGTCTTTATTTCAACTTCATTTTTGAAGAATTGTTTTTTCTGGATATAGAATCCATATTTTTTGTTTTTTTTTTCTTTCAGACTTTAAATATGATATCCCATTGCCTTTTGGCTTTTTCTGTTTCTTATGAGAAGCCAGCTGTAAATTTTATCTTTTTTCCTTTGTACATAATTTGTTGAATTTCTCTTGCTGATTTCAAAAGTTCCTCTTTGTCTTTGGCATTCAACAGTTTGACTACAATGTGCGTAAGTATGGATCACTTCGTATTTATCCTACTTGAGTTTTACTGATGTTCTTTTTTCTGTGTATTAATATTTTTCACTAAAATTGTGAAGTTTTGGGCTATTATTTCTTCAGTTTCTTTTTGACCCTTTCTCTCCTCTCTTTCTGGGACTCTAATGGTGCATATGCTTTATGTTGTCCCACAAGTCTCTGAGCTTCTGTTCATTTTCTTTATCTTTTTCCCTCTCAGTTCTTCAGATTAGATAATTTCCATTGATCGATTTTCAAGCTTACTGATTATTTTTGCTGCCATCTCTAACCGACTGTTGAATCACTCTAGTGAATTTCTCGCTTCAGATTTTGTACTTGTCAACTCCACAATTTCTATTTGGTTCATTTTTGTAATTTCAGTTTTTAAATTGAGACTCTTATTTGATAATTCATTATCATGTTTCCCTGTAATTTTTAAACATGATTTGCTTTGTTCTTTGAACATATTTATAATGTCTGCTTTGAATTCTTTGTCTATCAAGCCTAACTTAGATCCAGGCACCTTCAAAGACATTTTCTGCTGACTACTTCCCCCTCTCCCTTTGCGTAGGTCACCTTTTCCTGTTTCTTTACGTGAATTGATTTCGCTGTTGTTGTTGACAAGTAAACCTTTTAGATAATATATTGTAGCAACTCTGGATTCTGATGTTTTCCCCTGTGGATTGTTGTTTGTGTATGTATGTGTTTAGTAACTTGTCTAGACTAAGTATGTGGAATCTTCTTCTACAATATGCATTGTCTGATATTTCTGCTCAATTTTTAAAAAATTATTGCTCCTATTTTGAAGCCTGGCCTCCTCCCTAGAAGGCCCTGTGACAACATAGCTTAGCGGTCAGCCAATGAGTCTTCAGAAATTGTGCTCAAACACTTTAACCCAGTCAGATGCCTACTTTCTTCCCATTGGTCTGACGGTGTGTTTGGGAACATATTCAAAGCGCAGGCGGTTTAAAAGTCTGTTCTAGCTTTTGCTTTCTTCCAGGCCCTCTCACTTTTCTTCTCTGCATGCATGAGCCCTCTTGTTCGCCAGGGATGAATGGATAGCTGGAGCCCTTTTAGGTCTCTCTTGCACGTGTGCAGCCTTGCAGCCTTCCAAATTTCCAGAGACTTGTGAAAACTTACCAAGTCCCACTTGAATGAGACTATGGTTGTCTCATTCCTCAATATTCTTGTTAATTTTTTAGCTAGTCTGCCATTTTGTTGCTTGCTCTGATCAGGACTATGATCTCAGGATAGTTTTGTCATTGGCCTTCCTTGTTTGTTTGCCACAGAGATTGCTACTATTTTGGACAGTTCCCTCAGATACGGAGTTGTTCAGTGCTCTACTCCACGCCCACTGAGTCTCATCCAACAACAAAGCTCCTGTTTTTCTCAGCTTGCCCTGCGCTGGTGTATCTACCATGCTAGCAAAGCTGGAGGACAATGGGGACAGGAGCAGCCCCAGACAAAAACAATGAGGATGCCCACTGTTCTTCCTGGAAGCTTTTCTCCAATAAATGCATCTCAATTTGTTGTATGCCTGGTGTCAATTTCCGGAGTTCTGAAATCATTGTTTTTTTGACACTTTTCTTTAGTTTTATCGTTGCTTTTTAGGGAGAGTATTGGCTGAGCTTCTGGTTCTGCCACTTTGGAAGTCCTCTGAGCTGAAATATTTAATTGTTGATAGGCATTATTTACTTCCTTCCTAGTTTTAGTCATATGGCAGATAGTTGAGATGCTTAGATAAACAAATGTAGTTTACTTATGGCTCCATAAATATTATAATCTGATTTCTAGAAATACATGTATAAATGGAGGTGTAGACAAACAGGGATAATTTTCTCCATGTTTTGGAATGAATGTTTTCTTCTACTTATTTTTGATTCCTTTGAGATGGTGGATGATGGAATTGAAAGCTCTTGAAATTGTGTGGAATAGATTTTATGATGTCTTTTCTTCTCTCTTTTTCTTGATGACATTTTACTAGTATGAAGTAAAGAGGGTCAGCCGTTAATGGTAGAACATGTACAACCTATTTGAAACCAAGTCTTTGAAGCATCCCAAGAGCTGACCTGACAAGCTTTTACAGGTCAAACGCACAGCAATCGTTTTACAAGAAAACTCTGACACTTTACACTTGACCATGACGGCAAATAAAATGGAATTGCTCTTAATTTGATAGCTTTAAGGAGGTTGTACAGATATTTGTGGATATTCTGAAAGGAAATAATGATTTCTACTTTTAGAAATTCATGATCCAATTTATCTTCTCATCTGTGAAGAGTCTGGGGAAGAAACACATCAATTAAGAAAAAAAAAAAAACAAACCCAAGAGCCTTAACAAGCTCTCTTTATTTAGGTGAAATGGAATTTCACTAAAACAATGGAATCTAAAATTTAAATGTCTTCAAAGCAGTTGTAGTTATAATTGTTTCCACTAAGGTGTGCTAGATCTCCAAACATGATTCATGCTCTCCTTGTGTTACCAAACGCGCTGCGATGAATTCAACAGCGTTCACTGCCTTTCTCTGGCTGCCAAGCCCTCTGCCACACAGGAAGTTTTTGAACTAGAACAACAGTGCACAGCACACAAATTCAGCTAAAACACAAAAGAGGGCAAGAGAGCATATTTAAATTTTAAATGAGAAGGACCAATAGTAGCATTTTGAACTGTTGGTTTTTATAAACAGTCTTGAATATTGGCTTCAGTTTTACAGAATAATTTGGTTTGAGAAATTCTAAAAGGTTAACTTGATAGAAGGGAGTCTTTCAGGCAATTTTTCTTCTAATAAAACTCTTTAATGTCGTATTATTATTTATAACCAGTGTTACAAATGTAAGTTATCTTTCCTTTAACAGCACATCTATCCTACTCTATCGTTATTCATGATCCAAATCCCTATCCATTTCTGAGATCGTGGAGTGAAATTGGAAAAATAACACAAAAGAGCAGTTCTAAATAAGCATTTCAGGCAAGAAGTGGCAGAGATTCGGAAGAATAGCAAAAATTTTTTGTGGGTAGAAAGAACAAATAATTCTTTTTAGTTGCAGGACTGAATTTAATTTTTTCCAAGTCTTAAAGTAACTAACCAGAAATTTAGCCATCTTGTTAAAAGCCTTCTCTATAGTTGGTCCTTTAATCGTGGACTCTGAAAGCTTCGTCAGGGGACTATGCCAACTTTCCCCATAAACCTACAAGGTTTTACACATACATCTTAGTCTGCAAGCACTTTTGTATATGTAATGAACTTTTTTGGTCATATAATTCTCTCTGGAATATGCTTCGGAGCTCCTTTCCTTTCTTTACCTTACAGCGGTTTCGGTTAAAAAAGACAATTTGTGCTTCCCCATCTCCAAACCAATGTTATTCTTAGCTTCAACAGCTTATCTGCTTGTATAATTTGGTTTCGTAATTTTGATTATATCGACTAATGTTGTGATCAATGACCATTTTAATAAGACTTTTAAAAATGTTAGCTCTAAACTTAAATTAATCTTAAAGAAAATCTCAAACACGATAGCAATTAATCTTAAATTGTTGGCATGGTTTATCTGTGTAGGCAAAAAGTACTTCATGTTCAGTTAAACAGTTAAGAATCAATTGGTAGATAACTGCTTAGTTATAGGTAGTTTTAAAAATAACAATTTTTTTGAACTGAACTGAAAGCTGTCCACCAAAATATTTCTTCATAGATAAAAACTATGGTTATAGTTCAATAGTTTATATCATTATAAAATATTGGCTTCTATACCGAGACCAAATTTCATAATATTTAAAAAAATTTTTGGCTATGGTAAGACTCCTTTTGTTTCGATGAATTTTCAAAATAATGGTAGGGTACATAATCAAGTACATGAGTTTTCATGTATATAAATAAGTTTCTGAAAATTTTCATTTAAGTACTGGGGAAAATGACATGTTTTTCATTCTACTGCCGTCTCATCTGGTTAAGTAAATGAGTTGGACAAATGTCAAATTACATCTGTATTTTTGCTGAGATACGTTGTTTAAATAATAGAATAATCAGGAAACAATGCAGGACTGTAAAGTTTTTACAGTGTTAATCCAGAAAACCCTTTCATTTGTGAGATCCTTTGAGTTGATTTATTGAAACAATTGTTTCCCTAATTATTGCGTGCTAAACTATGGTGATTAATTACTATTTCCTAAAACTTTAAATAAGGGAATAAGATTCATTAAACTCATTTTGAATGTTTCCAGAGATAGAAGGGAGTAGTATGTTTTCCAACATAGACGTTTAGAGAGATTATTCTTCAACGTATCACAAATATAAAACAAACAGAACTTTTATGCCTGACGTTAACTTCAAGTTGTTTAAAAATACTTTCTAAAAGCAAAGAGGAATGAACGTTGAATATCACAGAGCTAAAAGCTAATGAGAGAAAATTAGGATCATGCAGAAAGGAATCTAAGCACGCTAATTACTTGTTAAAATGATGCAAAGGGCAAAATGAAAATCTTCAGCACTTAGAACGCCAGCAACTCCTGAGGAGTGGAAACCACTGTGCGACCTGAGGGTGGAATGACTCGAAATTTAGGAAAGCATGTCAATGGTGCTGGACTTTCATTAAAATGCAGTACTTCATCTGGTTTTGTTTAGATTTGGGGCATTAATACGTGTGTTTTCTAAGAAGTGATGCCTGTTTGGAATTTAATTAGAAGTGTGGAAACTCCACCAGGAATATTTAGGCTGATTAATGTTCTACATTTCCTATGGAAAAAATATTGAAGAAAAAACACCCCATTTCTTATTTGATAAGAAATGAGACTAGAAGCTTCCCTCAGAATGCTTTTTCAGAAATATTTAAAATAAATACAACTAAGGTGAATTCTACATATAATGCTTTTTGAGACACGTGCACGTATTAGATGTATTACAGTATTTTTTTTTTTTTTTTTTTGCTTGAGTAGATGAGACAGAGTGCAAGCCCTATGGAAATGAGAAAACACCATCCATCTGCACTTGAAGAGAAATTTGGCTCATCAATGTCAAGGTCACATTAAGAGACCAACACTAACTACATGAAGCCACTTCAAGCTTTGCTACAAAGCTGTTTTATCATTGAAATGAGCAATTCCAAACATGTTTTGGAGCGGGAATGGAGAATTTTGGTGAAATAGAGGCAGCGAAGCGAAAGAGAGGCAGGGGCTGAGTAGAGGCTCGAGGACCCTATGGCGGGGGTCCTGGAAGCCTGAAACCAGGAGGATGCTAAGCAGACAGAGGAAAAGACCCTAGACTAATCTTATTTCACAATTTCATAAGGATCACTCTGAATTAATTTTTCTTCAGGTAGGAGAAGAAAAATATTGTACATATGCAAACTTAAGTATGAAAGGAAAAAAAGCTAAAAAGGAGAAACTTCCAAATTGCTTGTGGGCAGGTGGGATTGGCTGGTGGTGAAGGTGGGCACCAAATCTTGGAAGACACGGCAGTGCTGGTATTATCATGTGGCTTTATTTTCCAGAGAGTGAGGCAGCTTGTACAAATTCAAGACCAGAGAAAATATAAGTTATAATAAGAGGTCAGGAATGAGAAAAATATAGGCCTAGGATCTGAAAAAATTAATAAAAGTGGTCTGTAAATTTGGTTGTATATTTCTTGGTAGTCAAAGCAAATTATTTTCATCATCCACATAGAGAAATTATACCAGTTTCTCAAGAGAAGCAAATAATTTCCTTTCATTGTGTTCCGAAGGAATACAGGAGAGAATTTTTATCATTAACAGTTTATTACTTTGCATAAGCTTTGTGTCCTTAATTTTTCTTTTAAAATGCAAACTCCTAGGAGAATACATGTTATTTTAGGTCACTAATACCTGGAAATTGCAAGTAATTCTCTTGTAGACTGTAGTGGGAGTCATCTAATCCAGTAAGAGAATTGTTTATAATTTAGATTTCCCTTCTCTAGATTTTATTAGTTCCAATTCTCTGAGTTCAAGGCTACCTACATTGGAAAAGAAATGGAACACATGATTACTTATATAGAAAATTATTTAATGAAGCTACTAAATCATAATAACTAAATTACAGTTTTAGACATTAGGCACACTGGAACATCAGTATGGTTGCTGGCTTAATCCATATGATCCTTGTTGTCAATAGACAGTCACTTTTTAACAAGTGAAGACTGTGGATAATTTTTGAGGACATACTTTCTAACTGGATCGTGTGCATTATTAGCTGAATCAGGGAAACCATTTTTTAAGAGAAGAGATATCCATAGAGCAGTGTCCAATTTGACCATCGGCTGACTCCAGGTGAGGAAGGCAGTCGCTGTTTATTTAAGGTATGGGCTATAATACATCCACAGTGAGTAATCCTTAGTTTTGGTAACAAGTACTCAGTATTTCACCTTGACAGGTCACATCACTCTATGTTTTTACTTTCTTCTTCCCTCATCTTTATCGTCTCATATTCTTGAAAGTGCGTCTTTTCCCCTTTATTAACATTTTAGTCATTAGAGCCAAAAAAAGCATTCCATCTCAGAATATTTCTTCGTGTGTGTTGATTTTCTTTAATATTTTTTCATTTTTTAATAAAGTACAAATAAAGAAAAAATAAATTGCATTTAAAAAGTCAAATAAACCCTACAACTCAATAGCAAATTAAAGGGTGAGACTGAGAAATAAAGACCTCTGACAACACCAAAACCATGAGTAAAAATACAATCCATACTCACTTTTAGCTGTAAATATTACTTTTGTAATTAATTTTTAACATTGGGGTCATGTGATACATATAAAAGAAGGGAAATGGCTTTAATGGGCTATGCATTTTGTATACTTTTCATTTCTTTCCTGAGGTGGGTTTGAAATGGTTGAATATATGATTTTTTACTGGTATCTCAATGGACAAAATTGCTAGTTCCTCCCTAAGATGTTTAAATATTCTAAAAGGACATGAAACATGTCAGTGTCTTTCTTCTGTCTGGTCTTTGTTTAAAGTCCCTGTGAAGCCCTGAGAAGCTCATCAGTTTGTCTATATTTTGTCTGCTGCTCAAAAATCCTTTGTTGTGACCATCTTCCAGTTAAAGAAGAGAAGATGGGGTTTCTTATTTTAATTGGTCAATGGAGAAATACCTGCCGTGTGACAAATCTTCTCTCTTTCACTGTTGAACACAGTGTCTCAGTTTCCTATGTTTCCCGTCCTCCCAGTCTGCAGTATGAGATGTTTTATCCAGCACAGCATAGTAAAGGAGCTTCTAACTGTCTATGAGACAGGGCATTGATTTAATACATATTAATTTTTCTAACTATCTTTTTGGCAATGCAAAAGCCACAGACTCAGTCTCTCAAACATGGATTGGAAATATTGCTTGTGCACAAAAGATTTCTACCTCTCAAAATGTTTATCCAAAATAACTGTAAAAATAAGAAAAGGGGAGAGAGAGCCCTGAGTGTGTGGAATGGAAAGATCTAGAAGCCTGCTATGTGAAGAGAAATGATATCATGGGATGCCAATGCGATAATTCACTTCAGTTAATAAAGAAGAAACTGAAATTTCATTTTATATGTAACAGAGGGCTGGTCCCTCTTAGGTAAATGTATTTCAGCATGTAAATAAGCCAGAGGAGCTACCACCCATATATACTTAGAATAGATAACAGTTATAATGTTATCTGTTCTCCTTATCATTTTTTTAGGCAGAAAATTTTCCTCTGATATTTTGTCAGTTATGTAATATATGACAACAGAGTTTTCCTTTTCTTAAAAAGTCCCAAGCATGAATGTCAACTGTTTCTAATACTTTAACATAAAGTTAAATGTAATATTTTTGTAGCTAGTTTAAATGAATGCTGTATTTTTGTAGCAACTGCTGATTTTGGTAATTGAAAAACAACTTGTATTCTAACATATAAACATATATAACTCAAGCTTTAATCTTCTAGGTGTAACAAGCAAATTCTTATTCATGACTATAACATTCAAAGTCAATTTAAAATAGACATCACTTATTTTTATTTTTATTTTTTTCAGTAGAAGATTGGTTATTTTAGGCTTTAGTATATTTTTGGTAACTACATGTACATTTAAAACATTTATTATCATTTGTTTCTTTTCTTCCTGAATGGTAAGGATTCTCTTTTAAGTTTTCTGAATACTGTATCTGGAGAAATATACTCCTCAACCTTTCCCTCTGCAGATATGGATTACAGTGTTTATCCTCAATGCATTCTCAGCTGGAAAACAGAAAGTCACACAGACAAATGTACACGAAATAAAAGTCTGCTTTTTTCCCTCAAGACTATAAAGGATTTGTGTCAAATAGTAAAAACCTAAAATTGGAATTTATTGGACAGAGGGTGGAGGGCAATTTGTGGTTATGTTGGGATTTTAACAATTTTTTTATTTAAAAATTTACCACAGATTTTCTGTGGCATTTATAAAGGAAAATATCATCCTTACTGTATGAAGTCATGAATACTATTTTATAGAGTGTTTTAGGGGGAATCATGGGTTGAATTTTGAATTAGTGTAGAAAAACTAAGGAGACCAACATAAAAGTCTTATGTTTATGCAGACTTATTTAGTCAAAATACGGCATTTGTCTGAGGTAATATTTACACAGCACAAGCAGTCAGAAGAAAATTTCTTTTCCGCAGGATCTTCATGAAATAGTGTCCTAAGAGACAAGTATTAAACTAAGTACAAATGCTGTTTACTTTTAACTTTCTTCCTTATTGACTCCTTCCTCAACACTGCTTAGCACTCCGGAGAAGGTCAGAAAATATTTTGCTCTCATTTTCATTTAGTTTATTATAAACCACTTATTTATAGAAGTGAGTAATGTATTCTTTAACTCTTTTTGTGTGTAAGTCTGGTCATAACTTTCTTTCAGGAAACTAGAAAGGTGATGTTAGATAAGACCACTAAATAAATAATACTATATTTTTTATTAGCTATGTGACAGATGGAAAAAAATGGCCAGCTGATGTTATTAATGACCTTAGGACTCTATTTAGTGAAAGATTTTAAACACATGAAGTAAATATAGAAGTCCAAAGACTTGAATGCAATAAAATCATATGCTGCATGCATCACTTAATTTGTATGTCATACTGTTTGAAAACTTTAAAGTTTAGAGGCAGTCTAAAAAGTTAGATGAAATTATATTTGCTAGGGTATACACGCACCTTCTAAATTCATGTCTTTTTTAAGGAGGTTAGTGGAAATTGATAGTTGTGGGAGCTTCAGGCATGTAACACAGCACTTTTATTGTTATGCTCAAAAAAGGTCTGCATTTTACTACTAAAACTAGTTTCTATTTCATGTGCAACATTTTTGTTTTATGCCAAGTCCTCAAAATATTCACCAAAGCCTATCGTTGCAGATAGCAAACAGCCACTAAAAACGGGGTTGTTGTTGAAGGTCACCTACAGGGCAACAGGTACTTAAAAGTAACAAAATTGTATCTTTAGACCTATAAAGATTTTTGCTTTACAAAACAAAATCTTGAATCTATAGGTTAAGACATTGATCTTACCTACACGCAGACTGATTTAGTTTGGTAGAAATGCCATTCTGCCTATTTAGTTTAGATATTTAGAATGTCATAAAATAGAAATGATAACGTTGTTCTTAAGCATTTTCAAAGATCTTAGATAGGGGAAGAAAAGATTCAGGTATTAAGAGGGCAATCAATTAAAATTCAGCAATGCAGCCTAATTTGGACTTATCTAAATTAAAAGATAGTCTACAGGCTTTAATAACAGTTTTATTATTTTTATGTGCACAGCCAGGCAAACCAAGTAAACCAAATGTTGCTTTTGTAGTTACTTTAATTACTAGCTAAGAATCATTTGTAATTAGTCAGTGTACAAACATAACAATACATGCCCTTGCTTATATAGCAATTACTTGCACGAAAATAGAGACTTGCAAATTTGTAAAATCATGTTTTTCTTTAAGAAGAAAAGTTTTTTCTTTGGAATTAACTTACGAAGCTTCCTTTTCTATAAATAGTGCAAAGGTAATTTCACCCACCTTCTGATTGAATATTAAAATAAATTCTATGTAAATCAGCTTTGAACTAATAAACTGTAGAGTCAGTGCATTTTCAAATAAGAGCAACTTACGTGTTGTTTGTCTGATATTTTCCTTTGAGAGCATTTTATTTCTTCATATGTCTACTTTCGTGATTCCTCAATTGGCCTCATCTTGTGCAATATGAAGTTCAGATACAGAAATTCCTTATTGACACCTAAGGTAAATTGGAGATAAATTGTTTTGAAAGGCGTTCTTCACTTTATGAAAATATTCACCAGACTCACTTTGACTAAGAGGATACTCTTGATGTCATTTAAACACACAAATTTTAAGTCACACATTTTTAAGATTAGAAGTTATTTCCAAGATCATTTAGAACAGAGCTTTTCAAACTCCAGTGCATACACACATCACCTGGGGCTATTGTTAAAATGCAGACATATTTCAGTACTCCTGGATGGAGCCTGAGATCCTGTGTGTCTAACATGCCCCCAGGTGCTGCGGATTTGAGAACCATAATTTGAGTTGCAAGAATCTAAAACATCTTTCTAGATGCAGTGATTCTTGGGGTGATCTGATTGTTTTATAAAGTTCTTTATTGCATCAAGGTACACATTGCATGGCTGTAATAGCAGATTTTTTTCTACATCAATATTTCCTGAAAGGCTCAGCAGAAGGAAACCAAATATATTAATAACTGGATTTCAACTGAATTAATTTTCATAGACTCGTCCTACTTCTGCCTTTCAAAACAAATTTGTCCTGATTTATGAACTTGGTGAAGACATTTTAAATCTTTGGGTTTTAGTTTTCTCATCTGTGAAATGAAGGTGTGGAAGAAAAGCCTGAGCCTGAAATAGACAGGCAAAGATTTTTTTTTTTGTATGAATAAAAGAATTACTTCCAGCTTTGTATTTTGTGATTTTATAAATCAAGGGTAGAGAGCTTTCCTTGAAAAAATGAAATGTAGGTCTAGATATTAATAAAAGCAATTAATTGCATTTGGGTTTAAAAAATACCAGGCTGAGATTGCAGATAGCAGTTGAGAAAAAATTGGGGTGGGAATGTATTAAAATTGTATTTTCAAGTGACAACGCTCTCTCAGTGACTCAGTCCCCAAAGTTCTGAGGAGTGGCCACACATTTATTGGCTTTTTCTCAACCAATTTATCTCAGGAAAAAAATATACATTCTTTTACGTGGTCTGCTTGAAGGACTGGTTATTTAGAGCTGAAAAATTGTCTCCAAGCCCTTTCTTTCAATTAATCTTTCCAGATTAATTTACAAAGCGCAAAGAAAATATCTTAACCCAGTAGATACCACATTTCTCTACCCCTTTCCATGTATTTATTTCTTATATTTGGCTTTCTTATTTTCTCAGCACATAAATACTTTCATGCTTTACATAAGATTTGCTATATGCACTATGGTTATAGACTACAGTGACTAAACCAAAAAATGAACATGATATTTATAAAAAAATAGCACAAGCTATTTGAAATTATAATATCCAGGATGTATGTTCATGCTTACCATAACGAAAAATAAATCGTTCTTCCTTTTCATACCAACTCTATATCTCTATACCTTCAACTTATGTTCACAAGAAATTTCTGAGTTATTTAATTCGAGAGCTTCTGAGGACAAATTTTCTGGTTGACTTTTTTTGTGTAGATACAGTTTGTGAACAATGGGGGAGGGAAAAGTGTTAGGGAAGGCAGAGTAATCAGTGATGGAAAATAACACCTCATGCTTGCTCCAGTCCCCTTTTTCTAACTGGCCAGAGCTGAGGCATGGATTATGGATAGGCCATCTTCAGTAGGTTTAACCTGGCAAGTAAGAAGAGGATATGGAAAGCCTTTCTTGTGTTTTAACAAATAAGAGTTTGGATTTAAGGAGCTGGCCCCATGGCCTAGTGGTTAAATTTGGTATGCTCCACTTTGGCGGCCTGGGTTCTGTTCCTGGGTGCGGACATACACCACTCATCAGCAGCCATGCTGTGGCAGTGACCTGCGTACAAAATAGAGGAAGATTGGCACAGATGTTAGCTCAGGGCAAATCTTCCTCAGCAATAAAACAAACAAACAACAAAGAATTTGGATTTAAGAGAAATCATTAAAAAAAAAGTTTGCTCAAGGTAGAAATTCAGCTAGTAGGAACTCATATGACCATACTAGTTGTTAAAAAAAATGCTGAAATACCTCTCTTCTCTCCATTGTTAAGTGGCCATCTTTTGTGTATTCCTCACACATAAACACACACAACCTCCCTTAAGAGCCTTTCCACATTCCATAGCTGCCTTGGCTTCTCTCCCAGGCTCTAGTTATTTGACTAATATATTTTAATATCATCTTTGAATTTTCCCAATTTAAATAACATCTATCTTCACATTCTAGAAAAAAAGAAACAGCAATTGAGAAGGGAAAAGATGGTCAAGTACTTTGAAAGAAGAAAATGTAATGCACATGTAATTTAACCAGCTGTGTGCATGAGAGGAAGATTTTTCTGTGCTGCTACTAATGAAAGTAGACCACTAGGAAAAATTGGTAACAGAAATTTCCTTGCCAATGTCAAATAAAAAGCTCTTTGAAATGCAAAGGGAAGAGACCAGGAGAGGCTACTGCTTCACCTTCCAAATCTTTGATGCCCTCTCGAGAGAGAAGAGTCTGGAACTGAAATAATAGCATCATGGTATGGCTTTATAAAATTCACAGAATAATCTTAATCAAACTTGTCCACTTACAATGTCAGTTTTAGGATAAGTTTAATTAGCAGTTACCTGCATGATGTTATTTTAAGGGGTGCTTCTCACTATATCTCCTCAAGCAAGTGCCATGATCTTTAGAAACTCATTCCTATGGATTTTTATTTTCTTTTCCAGTTGATTTTGATGTTCAGTGCAAATGCTGCTCAGAACATTTGCAGCTATGGCCCACAACTCTGGCTCTCATCCCTTTCTCCAACTGTTATGGGATGTTGAGTGGCTTGTAAGGGAGGATGAACTATTTCTCTACCCTCCAGGTCCTTCTGACTGGTCTAAGAATGAAATTAACATGAGACAGAGTAACAGGAGAAAATCAAACAAAGTTTAATAATGTGTATACGTGGGAGAAACCCAGGAAAACTGAGTAAAATGCCAAAATGGCTGGAGCCACCACCTTAAATACCATCTTCAGCTAAAGACAAAGGAGGATGTTGGGCGTAGTGGTTTGTGACTTCAAAGGGGAGGCAGGCAATTCACATGGAAGTGGAAATGCCAATATTTAGCAAACAAATGTTTGCCACGCCTTGGGGAAAAAAGCAATGGGACATGGGGATGACTTTGATTAGGTGGGCCTTGCTACATTCCTGCCTGTCTGCTATACCTAGTTTATATTAGACTATAGTTCTCTTATGGCATTAGCTCCTTTCTGGTATAGGCCTTCTATCAAATTCTTTTAGGCAGTTAGGTGGAAGGTCAAACTTTCTTTCTGAGTCTTTTGTTCTTAAGAATAATCATACTAGAGAGACATATTTGGGGGGGGAGGGGAAAATTCTGATCCCCTACAGACTAAAGCTGAAGAATGAGACAGAGTTCTAGTGGACACTGAATTAAGAGAAGAGCTCTGAGACCGGTGACACTTCTTTGGAAATGATGGTTAGAAAAGGGTGTGTAACACTGATGGCAAAAGTAGGCATCACCTCTGGGGACACCTGCAAATCCTTGCCTAGTAAAGAAGAAACTCAACTCAGACAAGTTTAGAGACATCATTTTTATGGGTGTGTTTTTGTCTCAAACTTGAAAAGAGTATTAAAATATAATTATTAGTTTGAAAATTAATTAATGCTGATAGCTCTTATTAGGAGTAACATGCTCTGTATTCCCCAGATTAACAATACTGAGTGATTTTGGAAATAAATCATTTCCAGAATCTCTGTGGCATTTGACAGAGTTGATCACACTATTCATAATGAGAACTTTCTCTCTTCTGATTTCTTTGATATTATCTTGGCACTTGGGCTATCTCTGAATACTAATTTTGTGTTTATCCGTTTGCTGTCTCCTACTGACGTGTCTTTTTCTTCTTCCTACAATACCACAAATTTCTTTTTATACCACCCTCCAATACACAATTTGTTTTTATCCAATTCATACCATTCAAGATTGTAGCTGCTTTTTATTGTTTCATGCAAACCACTCCCAGTTCTACAGCTCTGCTCTCTGATTTTGCTGTAAAACTAGCTACACATTTCCAATTCCAGCTAGACATCATTATTTGCATGTTCTACAGTTTCCTTGAACTAAAAATTTCTCAAATCAGATTTCTCACCTTCCTCCACGAAACAACTCATTATTACTAAATTTCCAATTTCTGCCAATTATAATACTTTTCACTCATTGACTCAACGTGAAAAACATGGAGTTGGGTTGGAATCTTTCACCTCTGTCTAATCTGATATCTCCTCTTCCTTCCCATTTTTTAATTCTGCTAAAGGGTAACAGAGTATGCCACCCCAAAATATGCCTCTTTGGCATAAAGATTATTTTGAGTTGATTATTTTTTGAGAAAAAGCAGACATAAGAGAAGCTCTAAAAACATATTCGACAGCTTATCAAAGGAGAGGGCTCTGACTTAAATCTGTATAACAGCCTTACCCTGTTTACTGTGCTTTTCCTGGTAACCTCCCATAATTGACTCCCCACCCCCCAACATCTTTCTTTTGTCTTTAGCTGAGATAGTATTTAAGGTGGGGACTCAGGCCATTTTGAGGAGTGTTACTCAGCTTCCCTGGGTACCTCCCATGTACACAGGAGGTGTACATGTTATTAAACTTCTCTTTGCTTTTTTTTCTTGTTAATCTGCTTTTATTACAGGGAATCTCAGCCAAGAGCAATGAAGGGTAGAAGGAAAATTATGTTTCCTCCCTTACACTGCCTATCATTGCTTTAGTTCACAGCTCAATACTCCCTCCCTACTTTAGCTCAAGTGCTATCGTAAGATCTACTTATGTACTTGATCTACCCACCTCAGAATCTATGTAGCAAGAGCTGTGACTTCCTGCTTCTTAAGTCTGGGACACACAGCATAGTGTCTTAAGGCTGGTAGATACTCAATAGATACTTGTTTAATGAATTATTTTATTATGAATTCCATATTATAAGATTAATAAAAATATTAAAACATGAAAATAAGGCCCCAATTTGGTCATTGAAACAAATATCAAAACATAACAAATATTATTTTACTGGCTTGATTTGGGAAAGGGCCTTGGTTAGCCAATATAAGTTCAAATTTACATTGGAAATTCTTTAAATTACTTGCCTACAGTGTGACAAATCCTGTCTCACAAGATTGACTTTAATAATTTAAATGTTTCTTTGGATTTTAGACTTGAAAGCTAAGTGTATGTGGGTGGAAAAGGATGATTCTGACTTGAGTTGATAGGATTAAGAAACAACCCAGCTGAGTAAGCTTTTGTAGCTGCTATTTGCTTAAAATGCAAAAGATAAGCAGTTGTATAACTAATGCCAGAGACAGAGACTAATTTTAAGTATAGCAGAGGGATATAGATGACTAAATAGCACCTTGCTTATGCAGTCAGAAATAATTTCACTTTTTTTCTAAACAAGAATTGAAAGCAGCCAATAAAACTAGTACAATGATCAAGTATCTTTATTCTCCATCTAAATAAAAATCATATGACAAAACTGGGATGGAAAAAAAATAGATGGAAAGGCCCCTGGGTGTTACAATTGCCAAGACATGGGCTTCTTAATATTCTGATCAGCTTTTGCCTCTGGCAGTAGCTTAATGTCAGCCCCTGCCTTTCCCAGTATTAATCATCTGGAGTCAGAGAGTTCCAGAACCTTCAGGCCCAGTGTTATCCAGTTTGGGAGCCAATTCTAGATGAAGCTGGATGAACATTCATAGTCCATAATCATCCATAGGTGGAAGTTGCTTGAGACCCGCTTGTCTTGTGTCATCTTCGTAATCATTATGCTTCTCCAGCCTTTGCTTTTCTTCCTATCCAGCTTAGATTCCACATGGTGATAATTTTTTTAAATAATTTTTTTCTGCCTCTGGGCTAAAGGGAGATCAAGAGTGAAATCAAGTTTAGTTACAGAAAAATAGAATGTTACATTGTTTTTCACAAATACCATATCTACATCAATTTTAATACCTCTCTAAAAATAGCAAAATTGCCTTGCTCTTCTGTGTGTCATCACATCTCTCTTAGCAAAACACCAACCCTGCATCAACTCAGATACCTGCTTTCTCTAATCATGCACGTTAGCAAAGGAGCGTTACTAGAGAAAATCACAAACTCAGCAGATTGTTTCTAATTTAAATTCATTAGCTGCTTACTTGGATCCTAAACACTGACCAGCAAGCCTGCTACATTTTACTGCCCAACTGCCTCCCACTTGTTGCAGAAACAATTTCAAAACTTTTTTACCCTCCTTAAACTTTCGGATGCAACCTTGTTACGTTTCTTCATAGAGTATATAGAAACCACTAGAAGAATTTTATCAACTTTTCTCCCCCAAAGCTATGCATTTCCCCTTGCATTGCCATTCAACCTCTCTTCAGTTCTCCTCTACAGACAATGAATTTCCTTCTTCCTAGCAAAGGTTCAGTCCTTTACCTCTTGGTTTCTAATCATACTCCTTCTAGCCTTTTGTATTAGTCGAGGTTCTCCAGAGAAACACAATACATCGACATACGTATATGTATATATATGTATATATAAAAGGAGATTTATTAAGAGGAATTGGTTCACATGATTATGGAGGCTGAGAAGTCCCATGATATGCCATCTGCAAGCTGGAGACCCAAGACAGCTGTTGGTGGTGTAAATTCCAGTTTGATTTCCAAGGCTTAAGAACCAGGGGACCTGCTGGTGTATATCTGAGCCAAGGCAGGAGAAAACCGATGTCCCAGCTCATGCAGGCAGGAAGGGAACAAATTCTCACTTCTTTTGTTTTTTGTTTTTTTCAGTCCCTCAATGGAATATACGATGCCCACCCACACTGGGCAAGGCAATCTTCTCTACCGAGTTCACTGATCCAAATGCCAATCTCATCTGGAAACACCCTAACAGATACACCCAGAAATAACGTTTACTCTGGGCACCCTCTGGCCCAGTCAAGTTGCCACATAAAATTAACCTTATACCTTCTCAGGAAGTTTATTTTGAGCACCTTTTCTTTCCCAAATTATTCAACCCTGCTTTCTCTGCCTGATCCTTCCCATCTACTTTTGGATGTGTTTAAGTGTCTCTCATCTTAAAATAGCAATGACAAAAATCAAAGACATTTAAATTTTCTTTCTTATTAAATGTCTTTTCCTTATCTTTTTTACCTTTTGTGTTCTTGGATATGAGCTCAATTTTTTTTTCTAGGTCATCTGGTATTCATCCCACACTCTTTTTATTCCCAATTCCTCAAACAGTAGGACTAGTACAAACTTAGTGAATGAGTTAAGTAAACTGGAAATTTACTCTCTGTGCATACCTGGAACCATGGTGCATGGAAAAATGCTCATAAGTTATAATACTAGAATTAACTTTTCATTGACTAAGTGTTAACTATGTGCTGGGCATTGTTATTGGAGCTGAGGACACACTGGTTAATAGAACAGAAAAGCTCCCTGCTCTTACAAACTTAAATTCTCTGTAGTATGTGGAGGGAGAGAAAGATAAACAAATACATACTAAATATGTACTAACATGCATACATACATTCAAAAATAGATGTATGAAAAAATGATTGAATACATAAATAAGAAAGCATCATATCATGATAGTGCTGGGCAGAGAATGAAAATAGCAGTGACGTGCTGGAGATTGGCTGGGCAGTCACTTTAGACTGGGTTGTCAGGTACAGCCTGTCTGAACAGGTGACATTTAACTTGAAATCTGAATGACTGTGCAGAGAAAGTGTTTGAGGCAGATGGAACAGCTTGTGTAAAGCCCCAAGACAGGAACACAAAGAAGGCCACAGTGGTCAAAGTGTGGTGCACAGGAGAGTGGTGTGATTGAGATCAGAAACAGAGGCAAATCTCTAGGGCTTTGTAAGCCATGGAAGGAATTTGGATTTTCTCCCAAGAATGATGAGAAGCCAATGGTAGATTTTAAGGAGGGTAGAGAAACAATCTGATTTATGTTTTAGGATGATTGCTCCAGTTGCTGCATGAAGAATAGGTGGTAGTAGGACTGGAGTGGAAGCAGGGGGATCAATAAGAAGGCTGTGGTAGGAGTCCAGGCAAGACATGATGGCGGCTCTGCTCACTGCTGATAGTAGAGATGGAAAGAAGTGGACCTATAGTAGATGGAAAGAAGTGGATATGGCTGGGTCAACGTGTGTGTGGTTTTTCAATTTTGCAAGTTGTTCCCCCAAAAGATTTTATTAATTTACTCTCCTCTAGTGGTGTATGAGAGTATATAATAATAAAATAAAGCTGGAAATTATCTTAGAGATCCACACTTCAGTTTTATATAAGACGAAAACTAGGCCCACCGACCTTACATGCATTAGCTCAAGATGACAAGTTTCTTTCCTAGGAAGGAGCCCCAGGCATCTGCCAAGTCTGCTAATCTATTATATACCGCAATGTTTTCTCAGCATTTCTCTTCTCTATGCTGCATGTTCTTTTGTTTGACACTCCTCTGCAGCACCTCTCCAAGTTATGTGTGCACATGTATGTGTTCTATTTCTTCTTTTAGATTATGAACTCTGAGGGCAGGCAGAATCTGTCAACCTATGTTGTAGTACTCGGCAAGACTGGTGTGTAAGAATCACCCATGATCGCATGGGCAAATCACTGAAAAAAGAAACTGATCCTTCTTTATGCTTATTTTTCTACTACAATTTGGTCACTGAGAGTAGTCAATCCTAACAGTTCTACCACGATTATTCAATATCTGTACTCACATTTCAGATACTATTAGGGGAGGAATCCAAAGAATACCTTCCCAGCAGTATTTAGTGGAAAAGATTTGGAGTTCGGGTTCAGAGACTTTGGATTCAGGTTTTGGCTTTGCTCCTTTCTCATTGTGTGACCTGACCTTGGGCCTTTGTTTTTTCAACTGTAAACCAGGTTAATAATAGGTACTTGTCTTACCTATGTCAGAAGATTTTGTGAGATTCTGAATGTGATATGTGAAAAAAACTTGCAAACTCTAAAGTACACTTAAGCGCTACTATTTAAGGAAAGCTATAGTTGACTGAGCTCTTAACTATGCCGCAGCTATGGTTCTAAAAGTTTCACATGAATCAAGTTATTATTCCTCATGACACTCTTATGAGGCCAGGGCTATTACTGTACCGATTTTTCAGATGAAAAAATGAAGGAGAGGTTAAATAACTTGTCTAAGGTCACACACCCAGTAAATGACAGAGGTAGGACTTGAACTCAGGTAATTTCACTGTACAGTCCCTGCTTTTAGCCACTATGCTATGTTAGTGCTCTGTAAAGTTGACACTATTAAATTATTCAGATCAGATGTATTAATACAAAATATATACCAGGCACTGTGCTAAACACCGAGGGTACAGTAAAGAAAGGTCAGAGTTAGTTATAGCCTTTTAAACATCTGTCTAGGTGAAAAATTGTTTCCCTTTAAACAAAGAAAAAAATTCATGCTTGAACAACTGTAATGGCCCTTTACTCAATTAATATATGTGAATTAACAGATAATGAGTCAACATAATATAGGCCAGCACACATTTTGTTTACATAATCCTTCTATCAGTAAATATTCTTTATTAATTGGGCCATATATTTTTTTTTCAGGAAATAACTGTTTCAAAATTCCAAGGAGATTCATTTTCTTTCAAATAGACAAACAATTATTTGAGTTTTCTTTCCTAGTATTTGCGGATTTTCAAATACATTCAAGACTTCAATCCTGTTTGAAGACCTCAGCTAATGGGACACAATTTTCATTTTCAATTTAGTGGTCAGAGCGACTTTTGCTTAAAGAATTCTAAAATAAACATGTGCAGGTGGGTTTACTAACTCTATACTTTTATACCTATAGTACCATGGAAACTGAATTGCTACAGCTTGATAGAAGATTTCATCTTAACTGCCTAATGGAAGCATGGTTTTCAGAATATTTAAAAGAATTTTCTTCAGTTCATGTCATACAAATTCAATCTTTTCTTGCACAAATTTTTCTGTGACACAACAGATGATTATGCAAGGCCATTTATGTAAGTGAATTTCTCAGTGATATTATCAGCCAAAATTGTAGGTTGAGGTCAAGAGATGTCAAGTCATTATTTAAAGAAACAAAGACAAAGGGAAAAAGACAAATTGTAGAGGAGAAATTTAATACATTTTGGCAACATAAGTAGGAAGGTCAGTAAAGGACATGAAGCTAGAGTGATGTCATTATAATTGGCTTTAGTTCAAAAGTGGCAGGGTGGCAGTTAGCCAAAAAGGCACTTTGATGTTGTTTGTTTATATATTGCTATTTAGCTATCCATATCCAGAAGTGGAGATTACAACAGATAATTTTATGGTAGATGACTGAATATTGTGGTTACTGCCTTATTTTAAACTTTGTTTCCGAAATGCAATGACCAAGTCTCATTTAGAGCTTTCATTCTTAAGCTGCATTTTCTCCACACTTGCAGATCTGTAGCGTCCTCTCCAATCTAGACGGGTCCAATTGCTGCAGAGGTATTTATCTGAGGTCGTGATATGGATATAGATTTTGAGTTCAGACAAAGCATTTAGGGAAGATTCCCACGATGTTTTTAGATTATGAAACTCAGTTCTCTGCAGCATCCTGTCCAGCTTCACGGGTGGTATTTTTGCCATGCCTATAAAGGGGGAGAAGGGAGGCAGCCGGAAAGATGTTTGCCTTTTTCAGTTTCTCATTAGACTGCATTATGCACTTTCACCTTGCAGACCCTGGCCACCTAAATAGCTCTTACTCTATCGGCTAAATCACATGTCTTTAGCAACTGATGGCTTCCTATTGGTCAAAAGTTTTAGGTGGAATTTTTGTTGCATGTAGATATTATAAAGCAAACTTGTCTAACAGAAATATAATTCAAGCCACAAATATGAGCCACATATGTTATTTTAAATTTTCAAGTAACCACATTAAAAAAGTTAAAATTAATTTAATGATATATTTTCTTTAATGCAACATATCCAAAGTATTTTCATTTAAAAATGTAATCAGAGGCCAGCCCTGTGGCCTAATGGTTAAGTTTGGCACACTCCACCTTGGCAGCCCAGGTTCGGTTCCCAGGTCTGGACCTACACTGCTCATTGGTGGCCATGAGGAGATGGCATCCCAAATAGAAAATAGAGGAAGAAGGGCACAGATGTTAGCTCAGGGTAAATCTTCCCTAGCAAAAAAAAAAAAAAAAAAAGAAAGAAAAGAAGTCATTAAAACAGCCCCAATGCTACTTCTGGTCTTGAGACTACAACTGATACTCCTTGTCTTACTCCTTTTCTACCCATTCTAGATTCTCTTCACCCTTGGTTAACACTTTTGGTAGTCTAGGTGGCTTACCTAGTAGGTGATCCTGACCACATCCTTCTCAGGCCATGCAGCAGCCACCTACTTACTGTCAAATCTGGACAGAGGCATCTACTTGGTCTTTCCCACTGACACCTCTTACCTCCAAAGGCCAAGCCACCAAACTGGGGTGGGATAGGAGTCTGCTAAATGCCAACTATTTCTATTCCAATATAACATAAAGAATAGAGGAAATGATTATTGGATTGTTCTGTTACTGCCTAAACATAGGTTCTTTACTGGCCACACAAGAGGGGCCAAATAAAAACTGGAATGCGAGGCTTATGGCAAGGAAAGTGTTTTTATTTTGGATGATATCAGCTGCGAGATGAGAGTGAGCCCTCAGATCTGTCATTTCATCTTGTCTCTCCGAAACAGGGGAGGTGAGGGATTTTAAAGGTTTGTGAGGAGTGTGGCTACTTACAGATGGGGTGGAGGTGAGTCAGTGGCCTGCTGCTTGGAGCTTTCCCACCACCTGCATTTGGCCTTAGGACACTGTTTGCAGGGAAGAGGAGGAGATGATAAGGAACCCAGGTGGGTGACCTTGGCCGTTTGTCTCCATGGTGTATAGTGGATTCTGGAGCCAAGGAGCTGGAGAGTAAGCAGGGAAAGAGTGCTTTGGTTTTAACCCCACATATGCTGGGTTTAATGTAGGAGAACTGATATCAGGGCCAGCATCAGTTCCACGGTCCTGTTGCACCCACTGTAAACTGGACCTAGTGAATCTATCTATTACCACGTTCCCTTACTCTGACATGGTGCCCTGGATGACTTTGGGTTCCTGAATAATAAATACAACCTTGAAATTTCTGAGTATTCTCTTTTTCCAGTGTATAGTTAACTGAGTAAATGGTCATAAGTTTCTGTGAAGAAGGACTGGTTGAATCATTAACATATGATATTGCCTTGGTTTTGCATGGTCATTCCTCATGAATTCTTGACTTCTTCAGTTACTGGAAGCCCATAGGGAGGTTGGGACAGATCTTGAGAGGGACACATGTTGTCTTGAAAGGCAGAAGTCTCTGCATTGTCCTCAAGTAAGGGGGGAATGCTAGTTTTTAATGAAGAGGAATGGACCACATCTGATGGGCCCAGAAGTGTCAAGAGAATCTGAGTATTCAAGATCTTTGAGCACAAAGACCTAGACATTCCCATTCCAGGTTTACTAACCTAGATCCTGGAATCCAGGAAACGACTATTTTAGGATCTAACCTTCTGCTAACTTTATAATTCAGTTCTGGGAAAGAACCTCAGCTTTCTTTGCCTTTCAGCTGCAGTAGAACAGAGATTCTTTATGTGCTGCCAGGGGATGTCTCTGGTTTTTACACTTTAGCTTAAATTAGTGATTAATTATCTCCAGCTTTTTATTGTTTTTCTCCAATGAATTAATAGCCCTCAGCAACAGCCATTCCTTCCACAGTCTCTACAATTACTACTTCCCCCAAACCTGTCAAACCCTTGAGATGCTGCCTGCAGCCAGTCCTTTCCCTTCCTATCCTGTTCACCCCAGGTGAAGTCTTAACAATTGCATTCCTACAGTATACCAGGGGCTATCAGCACTCCACCTATCACCAGTGTTGGGGTCCTCACTGCCAGCCATCAGGAGATGACTCAGCATCAAGATCCCATTTTAGAATTGGCTTCTTAGGACCTTTTCTACTTCTACTGCTTTAGGTCAGTATTCTTGGAAGCAGACTTTGAGACGGAGATTTGCAGGTGGGGATTTTATTGGTGAATGCTCTCAGGAATCGAACTTGAAAGCATTGAAAGAAGCGGGATTAGGAAAAGTGAGAGACTGAAATTGTCTTGCAGTTGCACTAAAGAAGCTCTGGAGTTTATATACCTCTTTAGAATTTTCTCTAATTAACGCATGGGGGACTGGTCCTTTTTATCCCCCAGCCCCGGCCCCCCCCCAACCCCCCCCCCCCCCCCCGCCCCAGTTAACCAGTCTTTGGATGTGGACTGCCCCTGGTGAGTGGCATAACCTTTGGTTACGTGGCTCCCAAATTCCAGGAGAGGAACTCAGCTAGGAGCTATCAGCAGCCTATACTCCCAGAAGCTGGGGTGTGAGTGCCTTGGTCCAGAAGGGTGCTTGTGAGTTGCATACCCCAGACCCACTCCATTAGATCCCAGGCATAAAGAGATCAGCTTTTACGTAAAACATTTATATGTGAAACATTAGTGTGCACAGAACAACACTCTCAGCCCTTGTTCTCAAGGTCACAGGTAGGAGAGTCCTCTGGTGGCAACATCTGGGAATTTAAGTCCCAGACTTTATGTCTTGCACTCCTTTCCCCAACCTGGATGTTAAGGGTGAAACTCCCTAACAATTACTAAAACTCTCTTCTAATCTCAGGGAAAGTTTTGTTTCTGCAAATTTGCACTTTCATCACCTTAAGGCCCTTTCTCACTACACTACTTGAAGGCTGGCATAGTTCATGCTGAGCAGGTGGGCAATCGCTGATATATTTGTCAATAAATTGTGAAAATATCTCAGTGGAAACTAAGTATTCAAATATATGTGCACAACTGATGGTGGGGGCATCACTCAGAGAAGAGAAGTCTTGTAGACCAGGCACCCCATTGGGTATAAGACTTGTACAAAAATGACTTAATCAAGAACACAACATAGTGTTTACCGAAACAGATAGACTGCATGCCCATTAGATCATCTATGCAAACATAATATCTCTCTGGGCAAACAATTTTGACTCCTTAAGTTCAAAGAAAAATTAGCTCACGGGTCAGAAAAAGTAGGTCATGAACCTAATTGAAAAATTAGCTCACAGGCCAGTACATCAAATACAAGACCAAATATTTCCATTTATTGCGTGATTAATATTGCTATCTCATTTTGTGATATATTTATGTGTAATCTTCTGTCACAGACTTTAGTCATTTATATAACTTAAGCACAATTTCTTTTGGGCACTAAGCCACATCAACCATCAAGTTCTGGAATTTCTGATGAAGTTTTCCTGACAGTGAGAAGTTTCAACTTTAGAAATAAGTAATTACTTGATATAAAATCTTGGTACCAAAGTGTTCCTTTTTTTTTTTCTCATCAGTTTCTTCTGTCGTTTCTTCCTGCCTCATGTATTGCATACAAAGTAGAGAGCGTGGACAAGTGTACAATTAACTGTAACACAAATGGGCCCTGTCTTATTCGTAACTTTTTGATGAGAGTGAAGAACTGAGGACTGAAGAGTTATGTATTTAAACCCAGAGAGAGATATTTCTGTTCATAAAATGCCAATCTTAATTTACTACATAGCTGTCTCATACTTTTTAATAGCTGTATGAATATATTTGATGTTATTCAAATATGCATAACATAGAAGAAATAAGCTCTACATTAAGTTCCTAGGATGTTTAGACACAGCATCTCCTTTAGCCATTATTACGCAAGGTCTCAAGTTACCGACAGCACAACAGACCTGTAGACTTAAGATTTCCCGCTTCTCTTTTTTGCCTTTGGGGAACATACTCTAACAGCCTCTTTTCTGTGCTTATCCTATTTTTTCTCCTCTGAAGAATTCCGTATCACTGATTGTCGTCTCTTTAGAATTATTTCCTCCTCTCCTAGTTTTTCTGCAACCCTGGTATCTGCATTATCTTTCAATCTGTTTAGTCCTTGTTTCTTCTAGTAATGTCTCCCTCTCTATCCTTTAAAGATGGTTGTTACCCACGGTTCTGCCTTTTCCCCCATTTTATGCTACTCTCCACTTTCTGCCTTGACTGCTTCATCCACTTCCATGACTCCGGTGTGATCCATATGCCCATGACTTCCAAATCTGTCTTTAGATATAGTGGGCCATCTCGACAAGAATGTCCTACAGGCTTCTCACATTCTACCCCAAATTGGGTCACTTTGTATATGGTGATGTTCAGTTTGAGTAGTCACAAACTGGGAAGCAGAAATATGTAACTTTATGTTCTATAATACCTCATCTTTTCCTAAAAGATAGCATATTTGTTTGGAAGACAATTATTTCAAAATTATCTCCCAAACTCAGACTCTATGGGCCAGAGTACACACCGGAAGTAAATGAGCAAGGCCTTAATTAACTGTTCACTTATTAAATAAAATTTTTAATTAACTGATTATGTGGAGTAGTTTTTTTCCACATTTCTGTAATAACCATTTGGAGTACCGTAGGCTGTCTCCACTAATTAATAGAGTGGGCCTGGTGTGGGCCAGTAACTTGGAAATTTTTATTTGTACGAATATCTCCAGATGATTTTCCTGGTCAAGCAAATTTGGGAAACACTGATTTGAAACATACTCTTCAGCTTCCTTTGCAGATTTTAAGTCTTGAATGAGCCGTGGAAAAGTCTTATCCAGTCCAGTTTTAGGAAAGTCAAGTCAGTTTTCTGAACATTTGGTTTGATAAATTCTCTTTGGAAGCGTCACAAATACTTTACTCTGGTTTCTTCACTTTCTGGCCCTGCTCTTCTAGATCACGTTTTCCTTGGAGGATCCATCTTCCTTGAGTTGACCACAGCAATCTAATCAAATCTCTTAAAAAAACTGGTTTCTCATCAAAGGATTGTCATATTAAATAACCTTTGTTTGCTTCTGTCTTGCTCCCTTCGCTCTTGAAACAAGAATTGGAATGCTTTGTATAGACTCAATACTCCGGCCTTTCCACCCTAAGTCTCATATTGATGACCCCGGTGTATGCCAGCCTGAATCTCCTGGCTTTCTTTAACAGGTCCAACTCCCTTTGGCATCCAAGTTAAGATAAGATCTCCTTCTTTCAAGGTCATTATCTTACAAACGTAGCTAATGATGTAGGGGATGGAAAAAATCGTGGAGGATGTCACACCCTCCTGTCTGAGTTGGTGTTGACCTCTAGCCAGAGCTTCAGGCCTCTTCAGTTTGGGCACGAATGCGCCACAGGGCAGAAGACCATGAAGCTCTTGGCAAGAGTCCAGGCCAGTCCCTTCTTGCACTCGTCCTGCACGTCTCCGGCGTTCATGTCCACGCATAGGGCATATCTGGCCACCTAGTCCATGGCCACGGCTTCTGGGAAGGCGTGGCTGCACTTGCCTATCAGCAAGCTGGAGCTCGCGGTGCAGGAGGCTGCTGTAGATGAGCCCTCAGGCGCGCACACGACGGACAGCTTCAAGAAGATCACCCACTAACCTCACCACTGCTCCCAGCAACTCCCTGGCGTGGTCTGCGTAGTTGTTGCCCACGCACGCGCACGCACACACGCACACGCATGCGCACACGATATTCTTCGCCCACTCCCAGATGCCTTACAGCGGCCTGGGGCCCGCCAGGGAGCTAGCCAGCGGCTGCTGGCGTCATGCGGTGTTTGCCGGCCTGGTCACCAGACGCCTACGGCTGCCCGGAGAGGACGAACTACCTTGGAGCGCTGTCTCCACAGCAACGGCCCTTTCCGCTTTGTGCCTCTGTGCTCAGCCAGGTGTGAGGGAGTCGGCTGGAAGCTGCCTGGGGACTGCTGGCCTGGTCCCAGGAGAGGGGCACAGGCTCTGTAATAGCTCGTTTTGTTCTCAGGTTTGCTAAGTAGATATCAAGATCTGCTCCCTCTTAAACATGTACATGGGTCTGTTCTGAATCTTAGTCTTATATTTTTCTCATAATTTCTCAGTCTCTCAAATTTTCCTTTCACTCTCAAGGATTGTCTTCTCTCCTGCCTCCTTCCCCAGAGGGCACTTGGGTGCAGAAAGAAGATTTTATAGCTTGGTGGCCTTGGGGGAGGGGCATCTGGCCCGTGGCTGTTCTCCACTCCGTCTCCCTGGTGTCCAGCCCACCTCACCTGGTCTTTGGCACCAGTCTCTGCCTTTGGCAGGGTAGACTGGCCCACCTGGGCTATCAAGTGTCCTGAGCTGGCCTGTACTGAGGTATGAATTGTCCTGCTATGTTTTTTGTTTGTTTGTTTGTTTTGCTTGAGGAAGATTAGCCCTGAGCTAAGTCCTGCCAATCTTCCTCTATGTTGTATGTAGGTCACCCATGCAGCATGGCTGATGAGTGGTGTAGGTCTGCACCCTGGATCTGAGCCTGAATCCCCGCCGCATAAGCAGAGCACCAAACTTAACCACTACTCAACAGCAATGCCCCTGCCCCAATTATGTTTTTAGAGTGTGTTCTCTTGATGACTTCTTTTCTCACCACTGCCTCTAATTACGTAGTTGCCTTTGCAAAATTCTAAGCTTCTTCAGTGGCCTACCTTTCTGTACATGTCCTGCAGGGCCATACTCACCTTGTGTGGCTGCCCACAGGCTCTTCTGCATAGGCACCTCCCTCCCTAATTGTCACTTTACAGTACTCATGTCACGCTGGAAATTGCACCACTCTCTCTATCGAGTTTCTTTAACTGGTCGAAGATTCCTCAGAATAGAGCCAGGGAAGAATCAGCTCCAAGACTTTTAGATCTGCCTTTACCCTCCCCACCCCCAATGTATCCAAGTGTGTTTCTATCACTCCCACTCTCCCCAGCGGTCTCAATTCCAGGATACCTGTCTTGGTATGTTAGTCAGGGTCTTGGAAGAACCAGAGATACCATATTCAAATTGGGTGACTTCAGAAGAGTTTAATAGAGGGACTGTTTACTAAGGCCTGGGGAAACTCCAAGGGACACTGTGGGACTCCAACCAGAAACAGCAGGATGGCCAGCGACAGTTGGGGGTCTTTGGTGGATGCAGACAGCCTGTGACAATCCCACAATAAAAGAGAGAGTAAGTATCTTGAACCCCTCTCCTCCGTTTGATCTTTTCTAGGTGCTCCTCACTGGCTGGATTGAACAAGAAGCCAGAGGGAGAGGAGCCTGTTAACACAGCCCATCCATTGATAGAATCCACCCAGTCTCCTGGGCCGTGGAGCAGGTGGAGAAGGGATCTGAATGGGCAAGTGGAAGATACCCAGCAGCCTCAGCTTCCTGGCAATTTGGGAAAAGGTACAGAGAAAATTCTGCGTATACGTATGTGTGTGTGTGTAAGAGAGAGAGAAACAACTACATTTTTTAAAAAACTTTTTTCTTCCAACATTATCTAGGTGCTTCATTACTCAGGTAAGATGTCCTTGATTTCTCCCTCCTTTCCTCTCTCTCATTTTATGATAGCCGGTAATGACACTTAACAGTTAGTGAGTTCTTCCTGTGTTCCAGAATGGTGCTGAGTACTTTACATGCATTATGTCAAGTACAGTCTTATGTGGGAGATGCTATTTAACTGACAGGCAACTGAGGCTTAGAGGAGTCAGTTTCCCTGTGGTACTACAATGGTAGAACAAGATAGAAACCCTGGAAGTCTAGTTTCAAAGCCTGCTTTATTGACCTCCACTGTGTATTGCAGTCAGCCAAATTGCCAAGTCCATGTTTTGACTTTGTCACCCTTTCTTATTATCACCTGGGCTTAAGCAA
The DNA here is from genome assembly GCF_041296265.1 of Equus caballus. NCBI lineage: Eukaryota > Metazoa > Chordata > Mammalia > Perissodactyla > Equidae > Equus > Equus caballus. Next base: position 23,015,257 of record NC_091709.1, on the reverse strand, counting down.
AGTCTTCCTAATGGATGTTCATATTCCTTCTTTTTTATGTCCCTAATCCATACTCCTTATTGCTGTTGAGTTTTACGCTTCTAAAACAAGCAAGCAAAAAACTAATCATGTTACTCTTTGCTTCAATCCTCTTTTTAGTTACCTTTTGATAATAGGATAAGGGTATATGCCATATGAAACTCACCATCATCTGGGACTATTCTTTATTGGTTCCATTGGTACCTTATTGGTTCCACTTTTTTTTTTTGGCAAACTTTCTCTCTGTCTATGCTCACCAGCATCCTTTTCTTTAATGATTTGGACTTTTTGTAATTTCCTGAAAATATTGTATTATTTTGTGTCTCTTTTATTCATTTATATTTTTGCCTGAATACTCAATCTATCACCACCATCTTTCACGGTTAGTTTCCTATACATTCTTCAGGACTCTGAATGTTATCCCCGTGGTGATGCTTTTCCTAATTTTTCCCCCTGAGAGAGTTAGTGGCTTTTTCCTCAGTGCATCTGTAGCACATTTGACATGCTTTTGCTCTAAGTTCTATTAATTCATTTTGTAATTACAGTGGAATTGCGTCAGATGGGCATTTAACTTACACAAATTCAACAACGTCTATTTGCCATTGAGAGGAATAACTTAAAAGGTGAGGCAAAAGTGTAGACTTCAGGCCGCGGGTGTACTGGAATCTGAAACAGGCTATACATGCCTAAAGAAAAAGAGTTTTAAATTATGTTGAGGATTTTCTCTTTTCCGTCTTTGGCAAAGAAGGGAAAAGCATTTATGCTGCTGGGCAGGTGGATGATGATGGCTTCGTAAAAGTAGTGTAGGAATAATTATTGTACTGAGAACAATTCAGAAATTTTGATTGGAAGAGTTATAGAAAGAGTTAAAAATTGTCTCCCTAAGATGAAAATGATTCTAAGAAATAGGAGAGCTAGCAAGTCGATATTTTCATAAATTTGTTAAAGCTTTTCAAGTTGTAAAACATGCTGTAGTTTCTGAATATGATCTCTCTAAGGAGATAGATGCTTTACATGATTGAATATATAGCACACTTATATACACGTTACAGAATAAGGTTGTATATATAAAACCATGTGTGCTGTATTTTACAGAGAATTGAGGGATTTTTATGGGTTACTTTGTAGTACACAATTTTGACTTATGCTGTAACTTTAGAATTAATAAATCTAGTATACAAGTTGATATGTTAGTCTCTACTTTCTCTATTTCCCAATCTCCAAGCCCCACTAAACCTACTGTTCTCAACTGGGGAATAGCATATCCTTGGCTGGGGGGAGCATATATCAGAATCTCAAAGTGGAGACTTTTCAGATACAAGGACCATGATTTCTCAAATATTCTAATAGATATACCCTTGGAGAGTGGGAGAATGTTCACAGAATTCATCGACTGTAAAGAGACGTGTTACTGATGGAATAGTTGTTTTACGTGTAAATTGTATATTGTAAGAAAGAAAAAACTGATGCTACCACTCAGGATCATGCGACTGTGTGGGGACTGTAGCTTGTCCTTTGTAATTCTTTTTCTCAGCACCAATCATGGTACCTAGCACAGAAGAAATATTCAATAAGTCTTTATTAATCGATATTCTTTGGATCTATTTTTGTATTAGGGAAACAAACCCAAAGTTAGGATGTGTTTCCACAGTGTGATGGTTAATTTTATGTGTCAACTCGACTAGCTAAGGGATGCCCAAATAGCTGGTAAAACGTTATTTCTGGTTGTATCTGTGAGTGTGCTTCTGGAAGAGATGAGCATTTCAATTAGTAGATTGAGTAAAGATCCTCCCTCACCAATGTGAGGGCTCAATCTGTAGATGGCTGACTAGAACAAAAAGATGGAGGAAGAGCGAATTCTCTCTCTGTCTTTTGGAGCTGGGACTTCCATCTTCTCCTGCGCTTGGACATGGGAGCCCCTGGTTCTCAGGTCTTTGGACTCTGGGACTTACACTAGTCGTGCCCCCCCGCCCCCATCCCTGGCTCCCTTGGGCCTTTGGTCTCAGACTAAATTACATCACAGGCTTTCTTGGTTCTCTAGCTTACAGATGGCCGATTTTGGGACTTATTGGCTTCCATAGCTGCTGTAGTCAATTCCTGTAATAAATGTCCTCTTACATATCTATGTCCTATTGGTTCTGTTTCTTTGGAGGACTCTAATAAACACAGTTTGCTTAGTTGAACGTGTTCTCTAAATTGGGCTCATGACTATTGGAACTCCTCTCTCAGCAGATTATCCTTACTTAAAGAATCTGATTGCTTATTTAATTGGAGAAGAGGAGTGTCTTCAGAATGTTGGCTAAAACTTGCCTTTTCTTTGCTCTTTCTTTTGCAGAATTTGTCTATTTACAACTCTTTTTTTAAAGAAAATTTGTTTACTTTCCTTTTAAAATTGCTTTCCCCTCCTGTTTCCAGAGCTCTGGCTGGCTGACTAAAAGGAATGGTGGCCCTGCTTCTGCTCATCCTTTCCCATTCTTTAGAAACAGCTACATGATGTGATTCTCTAGTCTTCTTTGGGGGTAATCTCCATGATCAGGCTTTCTCTTCTAATCTCTAATGATTTTGGTGGTCATCCTGGGAACCCTGTCCACATTTTCCATGTCAGCCTTTGGTTCTGGTCTAGATGGGTATTAAGGTTGTGGGGCAATTATACACTCTAATGGCTACTCTGTAGCTATCATGTTGTAGAACTTGCTTTAAAAATCTATCAAGTTCTATCATTTCTAATCGATTTTTCTCACTTATTTTCCCACCTACAAATCATCTATTTCTGTTGAAATACATCTTATTTCAATCGATATATACAACTTATTTTATACCTGTAAACATGCATATCAGAAATGAATATCATTTCTCATATGATATGCAGTCCAAAAGCAGCAAACTCAATTACTCTGACGGTCAGTCAGGGAACAATAGTGTGCGAAGCTGCCAGACATGAGAAAATAGAGTGACGTTGGGTCTTTGGAAAGAAGAGTGTGTGCTTTGCCTTAAGGTATTAAAATTTAACTTAAAAACCAAAACACTTTGGCAAAAATCAGTTTAAAAATGGTCTACAGGCCCGATTCAGTCCTTGATTTAAGCAACTGATGAAACCATCAATAACATGGACCCTGTGTTGATCCTTTTGTTCATTTATTCATTTATCAAACGTTGAGTGCTGCAGAGTTCCTAGTGCACATTTAAAATGCTGTGCCTCCGAATACGAATACTAACAGTAATGCTGATACTAAGAATTTGTCTCTGGCTCTCAGGTTCTCTGGATCTAGTAAAACAGGCAAAAAAATAAGTGCCTGATTATAGCACTATGTGACCCAATCAATGAACTGGTGAGTTTCCAGGGAGCTTGGGAACTTAGGATCGGGGGTGGATGACACTTGAGGAGTCAATGCTTAGCAGGAGAGGTAACCTCTTGCTTAAATCTCAGAAAATAAATTTCTGGATGTGGGAATGTGGGGAAGAGAAGTTTGGGAAAGATAGGCAGGAAACAGATTTTGAAAATCAATAGGTCAACCAGTGTTTTCTTTTTTTTTCTAGAGGTTTATATGTTTAGAAACATTTGTTACATCCATTAAGGTTGGTAAAATTTAAAAAGTATTCCTCATAATACTGAGGATAGTTCATTCTAGGTCACATTATTCTAAGGATTTTTAAAACAGAATTGTTGTTCTATAACTATTCATAATTAAGGTTAAAGACTGGTCTTTCTGGAATACCAGGAAATGCTGACTAGTGGGCTAAGGGAAAAAAAGTGGAGTGATGCATCCCGCATGCTTTTTTGGAGTTTCAGAATGCACATTTACACGCTAAATGCCCTTTTCTGTTCTTAGAACTATTAACATTCTGTGAACAGTGTTCTGTGGCACAGCAACTTATAAGGTGCTGATCTGCCCTATAACAATGCAATTATTGAAAAGTTAAGGCCGTTCAGTGATATTTGGGCTGTCCTGGCCCGAACAATAGTCCACTTGTAATGCTTTCTTTTTCTTCTGCTATTAACAAAAACTTATTGAGCACTTTACCAGTTCATTCTACCACTGAATTAACCTTTTATTGCAGAGGTTTAATTCAATAGTTTTTGAAATGATACAGCCCTCATATGTTATAAATAAAGGCAAATGAAAGGTATTTGCAAAGATTACATAATAGTACTACAATAATGATCAATTGTGTTCCAGCGGTACTTGAAGGCAGGTTCAGGTGATATCTTAGTGTTCCAAAAAATATAAATAAAAAGAGAGATATTGTTGAGTATTGTTCAGTTTCCATTCGGTAAAATGAAAATTAGGTCTCTGCTTGCCAAGTGAAAATGTGTATAGAGGCTAGGGAATCACTAAGAAAATAATATATGAATCTTCAGGCTGGTAGGGGCTTCCAAATAGAGCTCAATGAAATTTTAAGAAGAATAATGAAAAATGACTGCTTTCTTTTAACTTTGATAAGCGCTTTTCAGTCTCATTGCCATGTTATTTGTTACAGCATTTTATGGATGATTGAGGTTGAAAGTTAACCTGTAAAGAGTCTGTTTTCAATAAGAGCATCTAATTCACAAGACACTTGCTACTCATATTGTTCTTGAAGCTCTGTAGAGGAAGCAAGCAGCACTCCTTCGATACTTTTTTCTTTTGTGAAGGAGTTGCTGATCTGTGCAGGAGTGGTAGACAGCAAACACCAAGGTCTCTGTATCACAGATACCAGCAGTCAGGCTGGAGAAGAATGCGAGCAAAAGAAACCAAAGCTCAGATGTGTGAGAAAGTCGCATTCAGCTTTTTTTGAATATAAAAAAGTGAAAAAACCCTAAAAGCCCATTAAGAGAACTAGTTAAATGTATTAATGCATAGACATGAAATAAACTACAGAGCTCAACTACTCATCAAAATGAATGAGGTAGATGTTTATGTACTGTGGAAAAATAGTATATTGATTAGGGAAAGAAAAGAGAAAGAACAAGAAAAGAGAAAGAAAACAAGCTGCAGAAGAAAGTGTCAAGTATGTTCCTCATTTTGTCTTTAAAAAGATGTGGAAGAATATAGGTCTGGGAAATTTCTAAAAAGATACATAGGAGATGTTGATGATAGTTATCCATGAGGAGTGAGACATGTATCTGGGTTGGGAATAAAACTCACTTTTTAGTGTATAAACCTTTCTTATGGTGTGCGTGTGTTTGTGTGTATGCAATATGGAGTTATTATTTTGTAAAAAAACGACAACAGCTAGACGATGACAAAGTCAATTTGGTGGTGTTCTTGAGCTGGGCATCAGGAAGAGGTTTCCTTTCGTGTGCACTGAATGTCCCTTCCCATAAACATTGTGAGCATTCCTGTGAGAGGCTGTTGGCAGCAGTAGAGAATGAATGGACTGTAGAATCAAGTAGATTCTAAGTAGAGCATGTTTGAATCTTATCTTTTATAAGCAGTAGTTAACTTAATATAGCTGAGCCTTGGTTTCCTCATCTGTAAAATGGAAATAATTCTTGCCTTCTGGATTATCATGAAGCACATGTCTAGCACAATGCTTGTTGTTATGGTTTCTGTGTAATGGATTGCCATCTTGCTTTTAACTATTTTAAATTTTGCTTATTATATTGCTCTCATGTAATTTTTTTCTGGATGTCTGAAACTTAGGGTAGTATCTAGTATATGGTAAACTCTTTTTTTTTTTTGTAAACTCTTAACATATAATATTTTCTCTAGAATTTTCCTCCAAGTGAAGAATAAATCTATTATCTTTGCTCTACTTTGTCCCTGGATTATGCCTCTATGCCCAAGAATATCTTTTGATAGCTAATCATCCAAATTATGAGTTCTAGGACAACTCTTCTTTCCTTCTTTTTGTCTTTCCTCCCTCTTTCTTCCTTCATTCTTTTATTTATTCCTATCCTCTGCTTTGGCAGAAATACGCCCTGGAAAGCCATTTTCATTTGAGATTTCTGCTCTGAGAAACTCTATGTGAAAATAATCTATTCCTGAGATATATTTTTTATTACTTTTTGTATTCTAGAAAAACCATCCCCAATACCTTGGGAAAACATATTTCCCAAGAACACACTCATTGGTTTCTCTGTTTTTTTCCAAATGTGCTTCCATCTCATAACCTGAAAAATGAATTTATCACTTTAGGCATTTTACTATAATCTTATTGTATAGGATGCATGTGATGATTAGGTTTGTCAATTTGGCTAGGCTATAGTATCCAGGTATTCAATAAAACACTAATCTAGGTATTGCTGTGAAGATATTTTGTAAATGTAGTTAATATTTACAATAAGTTGACTTTAAGTAAAGGAGATTATCCTGATAATGTGGATGGGTCTCATACAGTCAGTTGAAAGGCCTTAAGAGTAAAACTGGAGTTTCTCTGAGGAAGAAGAAATTCTGCCTGTGGACTGCAGCCTCAGCTCCTGCCTGAGAGTTTCCAGCCCACTAGCTTGCCCTAGAGACTCCAGACCCCTGACTTTCCCAGCCAGACCTCACAATTACAGAAACCATTTCCTTTAAATAAATCTCTTAGTGTGTGTGTGTGTTTGTGTGTATATATCCTGTATATCTCCACTGGTTCTGTTTCTTTGGTGGAAACTTGACTAATACAGATTCTGGTCCAAGAATGGAGTCTGCTCTAACAGATACCTAACAATGTGGAAGTAGTTTTGGAATTGGATAATTGGTAGAGGTTGGAAGAATTTTGAGGTGCGTGATAGAAAAAGTCCAGATTTTCTTGAAGAGACTGTTGATAGAAATATGAATATTAAAGATATTTCTGGTGAAATCTCAGAAGGAAATGAGAAACGTGTTCCTGGAAACTGGAAGAAAGATGATCCTTGTTTTAAAGTGGCAGAAAACTTGTCTGAGTTGTGATCTACTATTGGTTGGAAAATAGAACTTATAAGCTAGAACTTGGATATTTAGCTGAGGGGATTTCCAAGCAAAGTTTTGAAGGTGAAGATTATAGTACATTTCAAGAAGAAAGAGATAAATTGAGGAAGGAACTCTTAAGCAAAAAGCAACAAGCACTTGATGATTTGGAAGGCTCTTGGTCTATCCACATCACAAGAGATGCTAAAGTTAGGAAATTTACTGTTACAAAAGCATGTTCTGGGGCTGGCCCTGTGGCCCAGTGGTTAAGTTCACGCGCTCTGCTTCGGTGGCCCAGGGTTTCGCCAGTTTGGAACCTGGGCGCTGACGTGGCACTCTCTTTAGGCCACGCTGAGGCGGCGTCCCACATACCACAACTAGAAGGACCCATAACTGAAATATACAACTATGTACTTGGGGGATTTGGGGAGAAAAAGCAGGGAAAAAAAAAAGAAGATTGGCAACAGTTGTTAGCTCAGGTGCCAATCTTTAAAAAAAAAAAAAAGAAAAGCGTGTTCTGGAGACAGGGCCAAGGGTGTGGCTGGATGTCTTTTGCTGAAGAGACTGGGTATGTGACTCATGGAACCAATCAAGCATTTTAGCAGAAGCCTGGAATACGGATGGAGTTCTCCAGGAAGGTTCTGTTGGAAACTCTCTTGTCTAATTGTGTGGAGCCCCATGAATCACACAGAAGACTGACAAGGATTTTAGAATTTTATACCAGTAGAAATGCTACTGGCTTGGACTGAGATTGGACAAAATGAAAGACTGATGGACTCCCAAAGTTCTACAAACAGGAAACAGGCTGCTAGAGCTACTCAGCTGCAAACATATACCAGTCTTGAAGGAAAAGGGAAGAATGACTCTAAGGGCAGTGCTGCAAGTGCAGAGACAGGGCTGACAGAACCTCTACAGATCCAGAGGCAGAGGCCAATGGAGACTCCTTGGGCCCAGAGGGCAGAGCTTTGAGCTACAGAGGATTTTCTCAGGCCTTGAAAACTAATAGAGTTTTCCATGTTGAATTTCAAACCTGCTTGGGACCAATTATTCCTTTATATTTTCCATTTTCTCCCTTTTGGAATAGGAATATGTATCCTGTATGTGTCCCACTATTGTATTTTGGAAGCAGATAACTTATTTTCTAGTTTTATAGATCCACAAATGGAGACAAATTTTGCCTTAGGATGGATCATACAGAGAGTCTCACCTGTACCTGATTTAGATGATTTAGAAGGTGAGATTTAGGACTTTTTTGAGCTGGTGATATTTAGATGAGACTTTAGATTTAGAGATGATGCTGTAATAGGTGAGACTTTGGGAGATGCTGGGATGGGGTTAATGTACTTTGCATGTGGGACTGACATGAATTTTGGGGAGCCAGAGGGCAGACTGTAGTGGTTGAATAGTGTCCTTCAAAAAGATATGTCCAAGTCCTAACCTTTGGTGTCTCTGAGTATGACCTTATTTGGAAATAGAGTCTTTGTAGATATAATTAAATTAAGGACCTTAGGATGAGATTATTCTGGATTTAGAGTGGACATTAATCTGATGACTATTGCCCTTATAAGAGAGAGGAGGGGAAGATGTGAGACATATAGAAACACAGGGAGAACACGCAGAGGGGAAGGCCATGTGAAGATAGAGGCAAAGACTGGAGCATGTGTCTGCGAGCCAAGGAACATCAAGGACTCTGACGGCCGCCGGAAGCTGAGAGAGGCATGAAACAGATTCTCCCTTAGAGGCTCCCGAAGGAACCAACCAGCTGACACCTTGATTTCTGACTTTTGGCCTCCAACCTTGTGAGAGAATAAATTTTGATTGTTTTAAGCTAGTTTGTGGTATTTGTTAAGCCACCTTAGGATATTAATACAGTGTTTATTCCAGAAAGATAAAATACTCATATTTTGCTCCCAAGGTATATACTATTATGTTCCTGATTGACATTTCAAGTAGGTTGAGCATGGAATTAAAATATTGCCTTATTTTACCAGGAGTACTATACTTTCCATTCATCAGTGATATTGGCCTGTAATTTTCTTTTTCTGTGTTGTCCTTGTCTGGTTTTGGTATCAGGATAATGTTTGCTTCGTAGAAGGAGTTAGGAAGCCTCCCCTCCTCTTCAATTTTTTGGAAGAGTTTGAGAAGGATAGGTATTAAGTCTTCTTTGAATGTTTGGTAGAATTCACCAGGGAAGCCATCTGTCCTGGACTTTTATTTTTTGGGAGGTTTTTAATTGCTGTTTCGATCTCCTTACTGGTGATCGGTCTATTCAAATTTTCCACATTTTCTTGGTCCAGGTTTGGAAGGTTGTATGTTTCTGAGAATTTATCCATTTCTTCTAGATTATCCAGTTGGTTGGCATATAGCTTTTCATAGTATTCTCTTATTATCTTTTGTATTTCTGAGGTGTCCGCTGTAATCTCTCCTCTTTCGTTTCTGGTTTTATTTATTTGAGCCTTCTCTCTTTTTTTCTTGGTGAGTCTAGCTAAGGGTTTGTCAATTTTGTTTATCTTTTCGAAGAACCAGCTGTTGGTTTCATTAATTTTTTCTATTGTTTTTTTAGTCTCTATTTCGTTTATTTCTGCTCTGATTTTTATTATTTCCTTCCTTCTGCTGATTTTGGGCTTTGTTTGTTGTTCTTTTTCCAGTACCTTTAGGTGCACTGAAAAGATCTTCAGAGATGATGTCATCCAGTGATCCCCAACATTTTCTCCACTGGAACAAACATCAAGGATGATTATGTTTATACTTAAGAACATTCTTATGAGTGTACCCTGACTTGGCAAGTGCCGAAGAGTTTTACAGGGAAGAAAAACGTGTACAACTACGGACTTTATTTATTTTTTTACCCCAACTAGCTTTATCTTTTTCCTTTTAAAAATATATGCTTGGATAAAATCACTCAGAAATTTTCAGGTACATATAATTTATGAGAATTATTATAATTCATAATCACCAAACTGTTGAGGATACATAAAAGCTGTTACGTGAGATAAAGTAGCTGGTGCCTTATGAGCAATTCCATCTTAGTTGTCTCAAACTCTGCTTCATTTATTCCACCTCAAAAGTAAGTGAAAGTGCCACTGACATTTTGTTATTATAATGGGGCTAACCTTGGAGCAGCTGTACATTTTTAAAAGAAAAGTATCTGTAAATCATAGTAATTTAATTATTATTTGGTTGAACTTCTTGTGACACATTGCCCAGCTGCTCATGACATAGCAGTGTGTCATGACATTGGGTTGTCAATTGTTGCACTGGTTCAGCTCTGTGTTTTTACAGAGAGTGAAACTGAGACTTAAAGAGTGAGTTACTGAAAATCTCTTGGTGCTCTAATAACAGGACTGGGGCCATGGAAGGGGAGGAAATCAATACAGCGAGGACATACTATGCCCCTGATGATGTCCTAGTCATTTCCTGCACATTCTTCCAAATGTTCACAACTCTTCAAGGTAGATGTTAATTTTTCCACTGTACAGAAGAGATGATAGATTTCAGATAGTTTAACAGCTTGTTTAATAACATGCAGCAAATAAGTCACCCGCTGGAATTTAACACGGGTCTAAAGCTCTTATTACTTTGCTGTGCTTAAAAATAGAACCCATGCCTCTTAACTTCAGTTGTGTGCCATAAGCCACTTTAAATTTTTTCTCTAGTAAAAAAGTTATAGCTGGGCAAATATGTACACTATTTTGGTATATTCAGGATGTATTCATACACACATAGACTTGCATTTGTCTCCACAACTTGTTACATATTTTGCTTATTATATTCAGAGCAAAGTTGTACTTCCCCTACATGTTTGGGTCAACTATTGATAACTACTGACAAAAAATACTTGGACTTATCAATAAGGGTCAGAAATGTTAGCAAAAATCACTGAAAATGATTGATCATATCTCCAAACACACCTAGTTTACCATTTTTTCCGTTTAACCCTAGCTGAACTATTTTGGCACTATGTTGTATTAACCTTGATTTAATCGTTGAAAAACTGATTAGTGAGATAATTTAGGTAAAACTGCCTTTAGTGAATGGCATGAGGCTTAAGTGAAATCTTAAAAAACCTAATACTTTACTCCATTGATACAGTCCATCAGACAATTATTCAACCATAGACATTGTTTTGTCTGTACAGATAGTCTTTATAATGAACATGAATTATAACAACAGTGATAATAGATTTCTTTCTTCTGTCATATCCCCATATAAACAGCCATTAACTAATTTATTTGGAAAGATGAATGGTAAGCTATGAAATTTCTAGTTCAAAGTTCTGTTCAATTACATTGTTTCCACAATAATAAGAGTTATGGTCAGAGGTGTCAGAATAATTTTAACTGTGCTTATTTCATTTATAAACCTCCCTTTGTGCTATTACCATCTAATTTTTTTTTCACCACCAATGACTTTATCATATTATTTTATAAAGGATTCATCTTTCATCTGGGAGTCTGAATTTGCTTAGTTGCTCTTACCATCAAATTTTTTCCTTCTGAATATGTTAATCTGTCATCTGTCTATTCATCCATCCGTCTCTCTATCCTTTTACCTCTTCTATAAATACATCTGTAAATAATAATTTGTTGAAATAAACCATTTTTTACTCTTTAAAATTCACTTTAGAAAGTTAAGTGAATTTGAAATCTTAGGAGGCTTCAGTATATCTCAATATAAAATGGAGGAGAAGTTATATTCTAATAGAAAATTCAAATTTTCCTTGGGAATTAAGTTGATATTACTGAGCTAACAGAAACTTTTTAAGTCAAAATTCTGAGTCCAACTGCCATAGACAATGCCAATGATGATAAAAATATTTTGAATGATCAAAACTTAAGTAGAATTTCAATTCTTTGTTCTTCAGAATGGCGTAGGGCTAAGTGGCTTGCTTTGGCCAAGAGCAGTTCCTGGAAAGGGACTCATCTGCAAGCTGTCAGCAGTCAACACTCCCAAGAGCTGGGGGATTGAATGGGTTCTGAGAGTCAGATCTGGGCAGCACACGTTATCTACTGGAATGGAAGAGCCTCTTGACATAAGTGAGCCTTGGACTTTTAAAAAAATCTCTAATATAAATATCCTATTAGAGATAATTCAGCAGTTCCCTTGGTCTCCTCTACAGTGAGGGCCCTTCCTAAATTGCTGTTGGGTCTTTTGGCTGGGAACCTGCTTAGATCTTTTGGGTCTCTGCCCCCAGTCAGTGCCCCCCACCTCTCCTTATAGGCTAGTCCTATAAGGACTGTGGTGGCTGGTCCGGCTAAACATGGAATGATATCTGGCTACTCACCCAACTTCCAATCATTGTCAGTATCTGTTTCTGTGTACTCTTGGATTCCCTGTTGCTGGGTCCCACACGTGTGAGTGGATACATTAGTAAGGTATAAAAGGGAAAAGGGGTGTGATACTGTCATGCCTTCAGAACACTGCTAGGCCTTTGAGTGCCTGCTTCACTCTCAGCTGGTCATTCACCAGCCCTGGCCCTGCTACAGATACAGAACTTATTTCTTTGGGGCCTTAGTTTACTCCCCCAGTCGGAACCAGTATTCATACGCTTTCCGACTTAGCCCTAGACTTACTCCACAAAAATAAAACAGCAGGAACATCCTCTGCACTGATCATGCTATTCATCTGTAGTTTCAAGTTGCCAAATTTTGCAAGGCAAATTTCGAGCAGTGGAAAATTTGTACAGCCAGATGTAAAACTGGATGAAGTTTTGTGAGTTTTTTAACAGTTGAAAGGTCGCGCAACTTTAGCCAAGCTGAACTTAATAGAGGTTGGGGCCTTTGTTTCTAAAGCCCATACTGTACACAATTAATTTTGCATACATTGAGAGTTTACAGCTGTATTGGTGAATGTTTCGTTGGATTTAACACACTATGGTTCTGAGCCAAAACAAGAGAACTACTTTGATTCATTAAATCACTCTGCTTGTCACTGTCTTTCTCCTCAACTACGTCATTCGCAGAAAAAGGGAAAGGAGATGTGATAGTTTGTGTATTCTCTTCTCTGTTGTATTCCCAGATGGATTATGTTTACATATCCTTTAATTTTTTTGTTCTAGGTTTAAACTCAGTCTACCACTTACAGGGCAATAAGTGCAAGACAAAAGACAATGGGTCGTATTCCCAATCAGATAAGCAATAAAGGAAAAAAATCATTTCCATAATAATAAAGATACGCTTTACGGGAACAAAACTATATTCCATGTGTAAAATAAGAGTTATTTGGTTGAATTTACATGAAAAAGCTGGGATTACACCAGAAAGTGTTACCTTTTAGTGATAGCTGGTGAGACTGTAAGTACTTGAAGTGTATAAAAAATTCAATCAAACCAGCTAAAGTGCAAAAAGAAAGCCATATTATCAAAGCCTTGAATTCTGAGGTCTTACATACATGAGTATACTTGCCAGAACTATACCCTAAATTTATTCACTCAACAAACATTTAATGAACATCTAATATGGATGACCATCAAATTAGAAATGGTGTGTTCTTAAAAGTGGCATCAGCAACATGACTGAATAGGACATCCTTTGTCATGCCCATCCCCACCCCCCAACAGAAGCAATTTGGCGTCCATCCATGGAAAGAGTGTCTTTGTGGGTGCTGTGGGATCCAGTACCATATGCCAAGAGACCCAGGAGGAGTCTTGCCCGCCTGTGTGTTGGGTATTAGGCATACAGACCTTGATTTCAGCTGTGGACCCTGCAGTAGCCTGTGAACCAGCTTCAGCACTTCTTGGCTGTGGTCCAGGATCCTCTGGCGAACACTGTCTTAGACACTCACCCACAGATGAGAAAAAGAGAAAGAAAACTATTTTATGCCCTTTATATGACTTGCGTCACTTTTCTTTATTAATTTTTTAAACAAATTCTGTAATCCCTATAGCTTCTGCCAAAACTTGATTAATACTTGAGAATTTCTTACCATGTTACAGTTGTGTGACACAAAAAGAATTCTGTCTTTTGTTTGTCTCTCTCTTTTCTTCTCCTTCTTGATCTTCCCCTTCTCCTTTATGATTTTCTTCTTTTTTGCCTCCTCCTTTCCTCTCCTTTTTATTTATTCATAAGCTTACCTTTATTTTTATGCTTCTCCATTTTTCATTATGGAAATATATGCTTTTTATGCTTTAAAAACATATTTTGTTTTCTTTTTCTTCCATCCTTTTTTCTTTATTGAGAGTGCATCGTATGTAGGACACTGTCATGTACTGAAAGGTACACGAAGATCATAAGAAAGGAAGGGTTATTGGCCTCAACCAACCCATATTCTTGAATGGTAATATTTCTTACCAGTAGGTTTCCTGGGAATTAAAAAGTCAAAAGAAAATTTCTAATATTTCTACCTAGACAACAAATAATAGTATTTTGAATAATGTTAAATACTTTCTAGAAAACCAAAATCATTTGTGTTCATTTTTATATTATATCTACACATACAAATGGTTTAAATTCATTAAAAAAAAATCTGAATTATGTCACCAACTCCCTGTTTGACATTCTGTGGACTGCTTAAAATGAAATATCCAACTCAGGAGAAGTTAAGCTTAATGGATTTTTGTCAATTCCATTTTCTATTTTGTCCTTTCATATAGAAGAACCACTTAAGAGTGTTATCATTCACATGTTATTATCTAGAAATCCTTTTTTCCTATTTTCTAATATAACAGGTTGTCAAGAACTATGAGGATTTTAAGATTTTACCCTGCTTGCAAGGTGAAACATTAGCCTGCCACAGATTTGTGGCTCCTGTCAGAAGATAGAAGACCCCAGGGTCAGAATCAAAGTTTATTATTCACAGAAATAGCAGTAGCCAGAGGATCATCAGCATCCCATATCAGAATCATTTCTGTGAGCCTAGGTCAAACTGGTTAGATGGGAGGGGCCACCCTTACCTGAATCTCACAGGAAGAAAAGGTTCAGTGGCTATTATTGATGGTCAACTTCCTAAAAAGTTGAAATAATATGTTGCCTAAGCAAATCGAGGTTTGTTATTGTCCAGTAAGGGAGACCACCCTCTTGACAGATCTTAGTAGTAACTTGGAAAATGAGAGATCCAGGGCAGATATTTGTCAGAATTTGAGGTTTGGTTTTCGGGAGTCTTTCAATGATGGGAGCTGATTGAGATTGAACAATCCTCGTGGTATAATAGTCTAGGATTAGTGAACACAGCAAGATGGGGGTTTTGAATTAAGTTTTGATAATTAAACAGTCATTTGGTAAGCAAGTAATTTGCCCTTTCGAGTTGTGTATTATCCACAGGAGGAGCTATTTACTCTGATGAGCAATCTGTTGTTTCGAGAGGGGGTAGTTGAATAGTTGATTATTTGGATAAATTTTCAGGATTTCTGCAACTTTATCTTACTGGGCAAAAATTTCCTGCAGTAGTCAAGTCGTGTCCCTATACACAGTCTTAGTTCTTGATCCTGTTAAGGTGTTTAGTTGTAAGCAGCTTGTTCTCTCAAGGTGTTAATTTGTTAATCCAAGGATGCTATTTAATTGATTAAATGGAAGAAAATTTGTGTGCAGAAGAGATGAAGATGTAATCTGGAAGAAGTGGAGATATGGGCTAAGCTGAGAGGTGGAGGCAAGGGTGTGATGATGGAATGACCAACCTATTTGGTGAATCACAAGGAGAAGTTGGGCAAATGGAGTAGCATCAAACCCAGAACAAGTGAGATAGGATAGTTCTAGTCTTTGCACCCTAACAGCATGGGAGTAGCTTGTGTGGCTACTCAAAGGCACCAGAACCAGCTAGACATATGTGGTATAATAAAGAATTTGTCTGGTTTTTGTCCTGTGTCCTGGCATGGAGTTCCTAAAACCCCTTGGAATCTCCTGAGTGATAGGACTATCTTTATTAGGCTAATGAGGTGACTCATGGTGGGCCCCTAGATAGCTTTAGGATGGAGGCTGGTCACCAGAAAGATCAACCAAGTGATTAGAATGTTATAACTTTGGGCCAGCCTAACCTCAGGGGCATGAGAGGAGGACTGGAGATTGGGTTCAATCGTGTGGCCAATATTTAAGCAATCATGCCCATGTAAAGAAACCCCAGTAAAAACTCTGGATACCGAAGCCTGGTTGGTGAACACATAAATGGACCAGGAGGGTGACATGCCCTGACTCCATGGGAGATGGTGTGGGAGTTCTTCATTCCCTTCTAGACCTTGCTCCACAAGTCTCTTCATTTGTCTTGTCCTTATATGTGTCTCCTTTTTAATAAAATTGTATCATACGTATACACGTATTCCTGAGTTCTGTGAGTTATTCTTGTGAATTATTGAACCTGAAGGGAGTCATGGGGACCTCCTAGATTGGTAGCCAGTTGGTCAGAAGTGCAGGTGGCCTGGGGGACCCTCTGAGACTTGCAGCTGGCTTTTGAAGTGAGAGCAGTCTCATGGAAGACTGAACCCTTAAACTGTGGAGTCTGATGCTTAGTGCCATAATTGAATTGCAGTACACCCAAATGGTGTTAGACCATTTGGGTTGGAAACAGAATAGTATACCACTGAATAAATAAATAATTTCCCTTTATTAAAGTAGAAGGAAACTTTCAGCTGCCTTGGGTAGACGTAGGAAACAGGAACTTAGAAATATATTCCTAGTAAAAATAGGAAAAATAAAGAAAGGAGAAATATAAATATGTTTTCTTTTTTTTATAATTTCCTTTAAAATATCATTAAAGTTTACCTTGTTTCCTTGAGTTATCATGCTACTTTCAAATTCAGAAATAGATAATATGATCTTAGTTTTTTTGTGGTTTTCTTGTCTGTGTCAGCCTTTTAATAATGACTAATATAACTTTCTAGTAGTGTAAAGCTTAACTTTTTTTTTTTTAACTAAAGATGTATTCTAAGAGGATACTTCATAATTGACTTAATTTCCCCAGGTATTTTGATGCTTAAAGGGAAGAGGAAAATATGTATATTCAAAATTCCTACCAGAATACTGGCAGCAGCTTCAATCACTGGAGAAATTTTACTCCTTTTCACACCTGCAGCTATATAAAGCAGGAGTCCCTAGCTAATTGAAATAAAATAATATTGAAATTGCTGGAGGTTAAATGTTCCAATTGCATACTTTGCTTCTAGAAACATATCAGTAACATTTGGGTTTTTTTCTACTTTATTTTTGTTCCATAGAAAGGAAAAATATCACCTATCACAGATAGCAAGAAGAAAGGAAGGTAAACGTAACTAAGTCTCTTGGCTTCAATCTCATACATAAAATATACAGAAATTGAATCCTTTTCCTTGTCGTTATCACAAAAAGCTCAGAAAACATAGTAAAAAAAAGCATCTTGTGAATATGTATCTCTATTGTTTGTGAGAATGACTTGAAATGGAGATCTAAGTTGTTTTCCACACTAGAACAGGACTTGTAAATAACTTCTGTACTGTTGCCAGAATTAATCATTCGTATCAAAGAAAGTCTCCCCTGGAGAATATTGCGGTGACTTTATCAACATACCTTTCTCAGAATTGCTGCCCATTACAAGAGAAGCTCATCAGGCTGAGTTCATGAGAAGGAAATGGCTGAGTAATATCAGCAAGCATAAACTTGTTAGATTAAGAAGGCTAGTTGCTTTAATAAAGTGTGAAATATGTAACATGCGCAGAAGAGTGCACCATGTTTAAGCATCAATGGCTGATTTTCACCTGATGAAGTTATTTTAGTGGGGGTGCAAAATGGTCATCTTTCTGATTATCACATTCATTTTATATTTATTTTCTGGCATTCTTCTCCAAAGGAGAGTCTTCTCTATTTTCTTTCTCTCCTTTTTAGATGAACTCGTGTTTAAAAAATTCAATGTATTATGATACATTGCTATCGTTATTTACTGTGGTGCTCAGATTTGCCCCAATTTGTGTTCCAGTCATGTTAAAAGCTTTATTGAGGTAATTGACATATGGTACAGTGCATGTTTTAAGGCATGTAATTTGATAAGTTTTGACATATATCCACACTTGTGAAACCATCACCAAGGCAAGATAATGAACATATCTATCATTCTAAAAGGTGTCCTTGTGCCCCTCTGTAATCCCTCACACATGCCTAACTTCACCCCCTTCATCCCTGGGCAACTACTGACCTAATTTATGTTACTATAAAATTACTTTACATTCCCTAGAATTTATATAAAAGGAATCATACAGTATGTATTTTTTTCATCTGACTTATTTTACTCAGCATATTTTGAGAGGCATGCATGTAATGTTTATGAATAGGTCATTCCTTTTTATTGCTTAGTATTCTGTTGTAGGATATGCCAGAGTTTGTTTATCCATTTAACTGATGGTGCGTGTCGATTGTTTCTAGATTTTGGCTGTTACAAATAAAGCTGCGGGAACATTCATGTAGAACTCTTTGTATGGATATGTTATTTTTCTTGGGTAAATATCTGGGAATAGAATGGTTGGTGGGTGTGCTTTTAACTATTTGAGAAGCCACCAAAATACCTTCCAGAGCAGTCCTACCATTTTGCATTCTCACCAGCAACAAATGAGCACTCCAGTTCTTTCACATCCTTCCCATCACTTGATCAGGTCAGTCTTTTTAAATTGTGGCCATTCTAATAAGTGTGGTTTATCTAATTGTGATTTTAAATTGTATTATTCTAGTGACTAACCTTATTGAGGGTCTTTTTAATGTTCTTATTTGCCCATCTGTATATCTTCCTTGGTTAAATGTCTGCTTAAATCTTTTGCCCATATCTTTTTATTGGGTTATTGTTTTCTTATTATTGAATTTTAGTGTTCTTTATATCTTCTTGGCACACTTCCTCTGTCAGCTATGTGATTTGTAAATACTTCATTTCATTCTGTTGATTGTCTTTTCCTTCTTTTAATAGTGTCTTTTCAAAAGCAGATTTTAATTTAGATGTAGGAAAAGTTATCAATTTGTTCTTTTATGGATTGGGCTTTTGGTATTGTATATAGGAAATATTTGCTAAAATCAAAGTCATGTAAGTTTTCTCCTAGAAGTTTTTTTTTTTTTTTTTTGAGGAAGGTTAGTCCTGAGCTAATATCCGCTGCCAACCCTCCTCTTTTTGCTGAGGAAGACTGGCCCTGAGCTAACATCCGTGCCCATCTTCCTCTACTTTTTATGTGGGATGCCTGCCACAACATGGCTTGACAAGTGGTGCCATGTCTGCACCCGGGATCCGAACAGGTGAACCCCGGGCCACCAAAGCAGAACGTTCGCACTTAACTGCTGCGCTACCAGCCTGGCCCCTCTCCTAGAAGTTTCTATGATTGTAGATTTCACATTTGAGTATATAATTCATTTTGAGTTAAATTTTTTATATTGTGCAAGAGATGGATCAGAGTTCATTGTTTTTCCATATGGATTTCTAATCCCAGCATCATTTTTGAAAAGTCTATCATTCCTCCTCTGATTTTGCCTTTGCATCGTTGTTGAAACTTGTCCGTGTGTGAAGGTTTATTCCTGCACTCCTTTTATTTGTTCTGTAAGTCTGTCTATCTTGATGCCAATATGGCATTGTCTTGATTACTGTAGCTTTGTAATAAGTGTTTATATCATGTAGCGTTAGTCCTATGTTCTTTTCTTCAAAGTTGTTTTGACTCAGCTTCTTTGCATTTCCATGTGAATTTTAGAATCAGCTTGTAAATTTCTATAAAATAGCTTGTTAGGATTTATATTGGGATTGTGTTAAACTTATAGATAAATTTGGGGACAATTCAGATCTTAACAACAGTAACTCTTCTGAGCCGTGAACAAAATATAACTCCCTGCTTATTTAGGCCTTCTTTAAATTCTTACAACATCTAAAAAATATTCTGTGCACAGATCATTCATATACCTTTTCAGATATATCCCCAAGAACTTCACATATTCTGGTGCTATTGTAAATGGTATTTCTAAAGCGTACTATTTCAGATTTTTTGTTGATAGTAGTTAGAAATACAGTTGATATTTTATAGTGATCTTGTATCCTACTAATTTTCTAAACCCATTTATTAGTTCTAAAAGCTTTTATGTATATATATTCCAAAGGATTTTCTAAACAGACAATCATGCTATCTGTGAATAAAGATAGTTTTTCTTCCTCCATTCCAATCTGGATGGCTTTTGTTTCCTTTTCTGGCCTAATTGCCATGGCTACGAACTCTATTACAATATTGAATAGAAAAGGTGAGAGTGGACATCCTTGCCCTGTTCCTAATTTTAGAGGGTTAGCATTCAGTTTGCTACCATTAAGTATGATGTTAGATGTAGTTTTTTCGTAGATGCTCTTTATCAAGTTGAGAAAGTTCCCTTCTATTATTTGTTTTCTGCAAATTTTTATTAGGAATGGAGGTGGGATTGATTCAAGTGATTTTTCTGCATATATTGAGATGAACATATTCTTTGTCTTTTTTAGTTTGTTAATATGGTGCATTACATTGATTTTCAAATGTTAAACTAACCTTGCATTTCTTGGATGAACCCTACTTGATCATAGTGTATTTCCCTTTTTATATAGTGACAGATTTTTTTTCCAGAATCTGATTAGATTTTTTTAATCCATGTTAATAAGGGCTATTAGTTAGTTTCATTTTCTTGTAATGTCTTTGGTTTTTTTTAAGATTGGCCCTGAGCTACCATCTGTTACCAATCTATTTTTTTTTCTTCTCCTCCCCAAAGCCCCCAAGTACCTAGTTATATATTCTAGTTGTAGGTCCTTCTAGTTCTTCTATGTGGGACACCACCTCAGCATGGCTTGGCGAGTGATGTTAGGTCTGCACCCAGGATCCAAACCAGCAAAACCCTGGGCTGCTGAATTGGAGCATGTGAACTTAACCACTTGGCCATGGAGCTGGCCCCTGTCTTTGGTTTTGATGTCAGGGTAGTTCTGGCATTATAGAATTATTTGGGAATTATTCATTTCTTTTTAGTTTTTTAGAAGCAGATGCATAGAATTGGTATTGTGTTTTTCTTGAATGTATGGGAGAAATGATTATAAAACTATTTGTGCCTGGAATTTTCTTTGTGGGAAAGTTAACTACAATTTAACATTTTTAATAGGTAAAATTTTTGTTTCTTCTTGAGTGGGCTTAGTAGTTGTATCTTGCAAAAATTTGTCCATTTCATCAAAGTTGCTCAATTTATTGCCATAAATATGTTCACAATGTTCCCTTACTATGTTTAAAATATTCATAGGGTCTACAGTGATGTTACCTTTCTCATTCCTGATGTTGGTAACTGGTGTCTTCTCTTATTTTTTTTCTGGTCAGTTGAGCTGGAAGAATGTCAGTTTTATTGATATTCTCAAAGAAGACATTTTTGGTTCTATTGATTTTTAAAAATTGTTTTCTGCTCTGGTATTTATTTTATTTCTTTCTTCTTTCTACTCCGGAAGCTGATGTCATTGACTTGAGATGATTCTTGTTTTTCAATATAAGCATTAAGTGTTTTAAATTTCTCCCTAAGTACTATTTTAGTGCCATCCCACACATTTTGGTATGTTGTGTTACTTTCCTAGGGCTGCCATAAAAAAGTACCATAAACTGAGTGGCTTGAGACAACGATTCTCTTGCAGTTCTGGAGGCTAGAAGTCTGGAATCAGGGTGTCAGCAGGGCTGTGCTCTCTCTGAGACCTTGGGTATAATCCTTCCTTACACCTTCCCGGCTTCTGGTGGTGGCAGTAATCCTTAGTGTATCTTAGCTTTCAAGTGTATTACTCCAATATCTGCCTCTGTCATCATGTGATGTTCTTCCTGTGTGTGTCTCTTCTCTTCTTGAAAGGACAGCAGTCATATGGGATTAAGAGCCTACCCTATCCGGTATTACCTCATCTTAACTAGTTACACTTGTAATGACTATATTTTCAAATATGGTCACATTCTGAGATACTTGGGGTTTAGAACTTGAACATAATTTTTGGGGGACACACTTTAACCTGTAATAATTGTGTTTTTATTTTCTTCCTGTTCAGAATACATTCTAATTTGTCTTTTGACCTCCTTTGAGACCCATGGATTATTTAGAAGTAGGTTTTTATTTTTTAAATATTGGGGATTTTTTCAATTTAATTTTTCGTAAGTATGCTGGTGATGAATTCTTTGGCTTTTGTACATCTGAAAAAGATCTTTATTTTGACTTCATTTTTCAAAGTTGTTTTCTTGAGATATAGAATTCTAGGTTGGCAATTTTTTCCCCTCAGTACTTTAGACATATTGCTCCACCATCTTCTCTCTTGCATTGTTTCCAACAGGAAATCTGCTGTCATTTTTGTGTCTTTTTATCTGTATATTGCATGTCTTTTTTCATTAGCTGCTTTTAAGATTTTCTCTTTATCACCAGTTTTGAGCAATTTTCTTATGATGTACCCTGGTGTAGTTTTCTTCATGTTTCTTGTGCTTAGGGTGCATTGAGCTTTTTGGATGGCAGGTTTATAGTTTCCATCAAATTTGGAAAGTTTTGGAGGTTATTTCTTCAGATATTTTTTGCTTCCCCTCCTCTTTCTTCTTTCCATGGAAGACTCTTCTGTACACACATCATAGGTTGCTTGAAGTTGTCTCATCACTCACTGACGCTATGTTCAGTTTTTGCTAGGGGGAGGCTCATTTCCTCTTTCTCTCCATGTTTCCTTTTGAATAGTTTCTATTATTATATCTTTAAGTTCACTGTTCTTTTCTTCTGCAGTGTCTTATCACCATTAATCTCATCCAGAGAATTTTTCACTCTAGACAATGTAGTTTTTATCTCTTGAAGTTTGATTTGGATTAAAAGAAAATCTTCCATGTCTTTTCTTAACTTTTTGGACTATAGAATATAGTTATAACAACATTTTAAATGTACTTTCCTGCTACTTCTAACATCTGTATCAGTTCTGGGTCAGTTTATATTGTTTGACCTGTTGTCTTATTATGAGTCATATTTTCCTGCTTTTTGCATACCAGGTAATTTTTTCCAGCTTTGTTGAGGTACTATTGACCCATAAAAATTATATATATTTAAGATGTACAATGTGATGTTTTGATATACATATACACTGTGAAATGATTACTGTAATCAAGCTAATTAACATATCCATCACCTGATATAGTTAACTTTTTTTGGTGAGAACTCTTAGCACATTTCATATATATTATACATTATTACTAACTATAGTCTCCATGCTGTACATTAGGTCTCCAGAACTTATTCATCTTATAACTGAAAGCTTGTACCCTTTGACCAACATCTCCCTGTTTTACCCACACCCCTAGCTCCTGGTAGACACCAATCTATTCTCTGCTTCTATGAGTTTTAGATTCCACATGTAAGTGAGATCATGCAGTATTTGTCTTTCTCTGTCTGGCTTATTTTACTTAGCATAATGTCCCCAAGGTTATTCCATATTTTCACAAATGGTGGGATTTTCTTCTGTTTTAAGGCAGAATAATATTCCATTGTATAAATATATCACATTTCCTTTACCTGTTCATCCATTGGTGGATACTTAGCAGGCTTCCATATCTTGGCTACTGTGAATAATACTGCAGTGAACATGGAAGTGCAGATATCTCTTGAAGATAGTGATTTTATTTTCTTTGGCTATATACACAGAAGTGGGATTGATGGATCCTATGGTGGTTCTATTTTTAATTTTTCTGAGGAAACTCCATACTGGTTTCCATAAAGGCTGTTCCAATTTGCATTCGCATCAACAGTGTACAAGAGTTCTTTTTTCTCCATATCCTCACCAACACTTGTTATCTTTTATTATTTTGATGATGGCTATCCAGTGGATGTGAGATGATATCTCATTGTGGTTTTAATTTTCATTTCCCTGATGTTAAGTTTTCTTCTCTCTCTCTCTCTCTCTCACACACACACACACACACATATAAATAAATAGGGTGGGAGGAAATTTTTGTAAGTGATGGATATGTTTATGAGATTGATTATGGTGATTATTTCATGGATGTATGCTTATTTTCAAACTCAAGAAGTGTGTATGTTAAATATGTGCAGCTTTTGTAAGTCAATCATGGCTCACTAAAGTGTTTTTTAAATACTTTACTGTAGTTTTAATAGGATTTCAGAAAATACTGCAATTAGATACATGTGCTCAATCTACTGTATTGAAGCTGAGTTAATGTCAGGAACTGTTAACCCTTGGCATTATTCTAAATATTCTCAGGATGAAAAGATATCCTCAAAATGTAGACTTGTAAAACTTCAAACAAAAGGTTAAATCTTTGCCCTTTTTCACTTGAAAATAAGGAAAAGTCATAATCATTGAAATTAGGTTTCTCACTTTCTGGAGAAACTTAATTCTTACACTATTCTGGAACAGAAGCACATTTAAAGAAGATTGATTATTTTGGAGCTTTCCTGTGCATTATCATCTTGAAGATGGTTTGGCTTATGGAGTTCTTTAACTTATTCAAGAACTCAAAAAATATAAGGAAAATGTTGAAAATAAATAGCTGTAGTTCTTTAGAACATTAATATGTAATACCTGGACTTATTTCTTTGTTGGCTCAAATCCCTGTTCAATCCACTCAGCCCTATTTTGTTCCAGTACAGGTAGACTAAATACTACGTAGTTCATTCCTGCCAATGACCTTTCTAGTGTGAGCTTTAAATGCTCCCTCTTTTAGTGCATCAGTTTCCGTGGAATTTTTCATTTAAAAACAAGGCTTATCCATTTGTGCTAACCTGGATAAAATGTTCTCATCCTTATTTTATAGTGTTGTTTACATTTTCCAGTACCAGTCCAATCAAGTTTACAAAGTTTTGGCATTCTTTGGAGGGAAAGCCACTTAAGAAAGGAAACGAGTAATGTGTTACAAATTCTCCATTTTAAATATTCCTTTTCTTGCTTCTGACTGAACTGCAATCAAGCAAAATAAGATTGCTCTTAAGAGGTAGAGAGATTAGAACAGTGGAAATTTGTAACTCTTCAAAGTTGTGTCAATTGTAGTTTTGTTTTGATTGATCTTGTAGGAAAGTGCTCAAATTGTGCTTTGATGCAAAGGTTCATTTGGAAAGTAGCCTAGATGAATTTTCTACTTTGTCTTCTGGCAGCAGTTTGGCTATTTTCCTTGAAATGATGTTGGCATTTTTTTTTTTTAACTCTTGTGGATATTTTTACTGTGTGTTTCCAGGTACCAAAAAGATAGACCCTTTCTCATTCTATGTTGATGTATGCTCACTATGCAAATGAGTTTTTTCTCGAACCTTCACCCTATTCAGTGGACTTAAACCTCTTTTGTTACTTTTGGGAGAAATAACTCCTACGTTCTTTGTGAGTCTGCTTTAGGGAAAAAAACATTTTATTTTTCCCTTTAATTAAAAAAATACAACTGGCCTTTCAAAACAAATCTGAATCTAATATAATTTTATAATAAAAAGGAGAGGCTGTGAGGGAGATTTTATTTATGGTTTCTAAAACTACACTTAGATACAAAAAGCAAATACTGCCTTTTTTGAGCACTTAGTTCATGAAACTTTGTGAATGTAGGAGAGAGTAAAGAATCAGCACAAATTAAAAAATAAATGTGGGAGTGGAGCTATGTTTTGAAGCACTGCCATGAGTTTTCTGGCTCGGCTAGTGAGAGATGTCAAACAATAAACTGAAATAAGTGAACACTGAAACCAAATAAGAACCAGGACTTACTCGCTCAAGGGTATGTTTTAATTTTGGGAGAAATAGTTGTTGCTGTGGCTGACAAGGCCCTGTTGTTCAGTTTTCCTTACTAAATCAGAGCAAATATATTGACATGCACTCCGACATACATATATAGCTTTTCAAAGTGATTCTCCCTAATATTAAAAATTCTTGACTACTTTCCAATCTGAAGAGAGGTTAGCAAAAGACTAAAGCTTTACTAAGACCACCCAAAATATCAGACTCCACCCTTTCTCTGAATCTGTGCCACTGTAATACAAATGGAGGAAACTTACGGGGGAGGGGAGTGGCGTGGAGGGCAGATGGGGGACAGGAAGGAAAAAGGAGACAAAAGAAAACGCAACTTTTCATCAGATGAAATTAAACTCTCCTTTCTTTCTTTCTGATCTCTGGAAGGATGAAAAGATACAAAACAATTAAATCAGTCATTTCTTAGTATAGATTTTTTGTGTTTGCTGCTTTTAGCCGGAAGTATACATTGTGATTTCTATAATACTCATATGTTGCCAACTGTAATGGGTGTATTGGGTCTTTCTCAATTTCAATTTAAACCATGTACAGTATTTTGACAACATCTGTCCTAAAAGATTAGTCTAGTTCCAATATTAGCTCTAAATTTGTACCACAATATGCTGCATGGGAGGGAACTGGAGAAATTCATTCCATGATAATTTTGAAGACAACTTGGAAAATTCTCACTCATTTTAGTGAGTCTTTTTGTTTGGAGGTTTTTGGGTCAAGACACTGAGATCTAGCTGAACTAAGATGCTTTCAAAGATCCCACAGATGTTTATTAGAATCAGTCAGTGATTGTATGCTTATCAGCAAAACTATCTTAACTGTCGTTCCCAAAGTTGTGTCAGTTCCTTTTCTGTGAGTCTCCTCAAACTTTTTAAAAAAATTAACTGTGAGCACAGTGAACAGAGATGGTAAGCAGTTTCACATGCTGTGTAGGAATTCACAGTTATTTTTTAACTAGCCCTGAAATGCGTAGTTTTACTTCAGAGCATCAGAAAATATTCCAGAAGATCAAGGCAGCTCAAATTTAAGAGAAAACGATCAAAGGAAACAATTAAATGGGAGACAATGTGAAGAAAGTATGATGGGACATCAAAAGAAAAGAATGGTGAAGGGAGGGCAGGCATGAAGTGTGAAAATTTGTGCGAGAGAAATGGATGACTGTCTGCTCTGGAAGGCACGCGAGATCCACCACTAGGTTAAAGAGGGATGGGTGGAAGTTGTGAGGCTAATGACAAGAAGAAAGAGTTTGAACATAAGGATTGTGTCCTGCGCGTGGTTCTCTCATAACTCTCCATGTGTGTGCTCCCAGGCTCTTAGACTGCAACATGCACAGAATTGGTTTATTCACTCCTGTGAGTATTGCTCTCTTCATATAAACATTTCCCTAGTGGTTTAAACATTTCTGGAAGCAATTATGTTTCTTAGAAGTAACTCTGTGCTTTCCAATTAAGATGCTATGAAAAATGTTGCCAGTCTTAAAAGTCAGACATTTTCTATTACTCTGAAAGATCCTTAAAATTCTCATGAAGCAATCTCTGTCAGTGACCTAGGATCTTGGAACCTTCTACATGCACGTATCTAAATATCTATCTAGTTATCTATCTAAATACATACGTACATGTGATTTTAGATGCCCACATTCTTTTACAAATATGTACATGCTCACAAAAACTGGCCACTGATACTCTTCATAGATTCATGTTTCAACATCCTGAACTTGGGAAAAAAATTTAGAAAAGTTTGATTCCTTTCAAGCAAAACAGGTTTGAATTAGAATATTCTACAAATAGCAAACATTTCAAGTCTCTATTTCTCAAAATTAAAAGAAAGAAAAATCCACTACTTTGAAGATGTATCACTTTAAATTGTGCATCTTGCAACTACGCAGTTAAGGTCAAAATTTTAATCCTCAATTCATTGACGATGCAAATTATTTGCCAGCATTTGGAAGTCAAACAGGGTGAGAGGGGAGAGCCTTTACATATTCCAGGTTTAATATCTAAGCACCAGATGGAAACAATTCTACTATGAAAGAAAGAAATCTGTTAGGATATTTTGGAGATCTGTTCAGTTCAGCAGCACGTCACTGGTTATGGAGGCCAATTTCTCAGAGGACTTATTTGAATTGCAGATATTGAAGTAGTGCACTAATTTAACCCAGAAAATGCTGAATTTTGGGGTTAAGTTTTAATAGTTCTTAGGTTGAAAAAGTACCCATTTTTCTTTCAATAATGACTCTTATACCTGAAACAAAGACTTTTGAGGCAGATAAGCTTGAAGGGAAGGAGTAATGTTTTTGGTAAAATTTAAATAATGATAAAAGTTTCACTGTTAATATCTACAACTATGACCATTCTAAGGGAATTGTAAAATTGTCTACATTTATTTTTGCTATGAAAATCTTTTATTCAAGACAGTTTACGGCATTTAATTTTGAGGGATTGGCAACAGTTAACAACAATTAGAATAAATAAATTAGCTTATGGATATTTCAAAGGGTGATTTTTAAGTGAATTTGAGCAGAAACAAAGGGCAACAAAATCTGCTTGGTAAATAATAGATGGTTGAGCTTTGAAAATGAAAGACAGGGGACACTAGTGGGATACTAAGCAATCAATCTCAGAGGGGGCCTCTTTCATATTCATACCTGTGTTTTCTGGCAAAATAAGTGTCAAAATTTGCAGCCATATGACAGCAAAATTGTGCAGTACATGGTGAGTTATAGATTTTGGATGAAATCCAACTCAAATACTTTCCTTAGAACTTGACATGATAAACAAAATACATTGCTTTTCCAAACTGCAGTTTGTTTAAAACAAAAAACCAAAATACTGCTATTATAGTAGATGATCAGAATGTCAATCCTCCCCATCCCCATTGCTAGATTTTTATCTCATAAAAATTTGTGAATGGATGGTATCTATATACAATGTGCTAGGAGCCCAAAATAAACGAGGATGGAACTAATGGAAAGCAGGCAGTGAGTGAGCCTTGTTCGTGTATTTTGGGTGGGGAGAATAGAGGGAGTCTTTGTGGGGAGCAAAGAGAAGAGAATATTCAGTCTTCAACCCTCTGACTTGATCCTACCCTTTCTGCTGTGTATTTGGAAATAAGGCAAGGGGGAAGTGAAAAGGAGTTTAAAAGCAACAAAGAGAAACAGAAGAGAAAAGTAGGAGGGAATAATGGTGAGGAAACCATTCTCTTGAGTGCATCTATAAGGATGAGTTCTTGGTTTCTAGGTAAAGGACATTACTCAGCGACCCTTGCTGTCTTCTAATGGGTCATGTCTTGGAGACAGTTAACCTGCCCTCACAGTATTAAATCAGGAGATGATCTGAGACTAACTCGAAAATAGATTTCATGGTTCTGGGGCTGTCTCTGAGCAATTTAGGGGTTCAAGAGGAGTAATTTAAACTTCCTTATGGACTTTACCTATAGGTTGCACACTTTGTATTGTTAAAAAAATGGGACAACTTTCTCAAACAATTTGCGATTGCTTTAAAGAGGTGGAACTAAAACTGCCAAAGGACAATTGGTCCATGAATCAAGAAGCCTGCATTCAAGTCCTACATCTGCGGCTAACTGTGTGAGCTAATCATATCTGTTTCTCAGCTTTCTCAGCATCCTGAGTGTGATAAATATGTAGTAAATATCTGGCAAAGGCCTGTGAATATTTGAGTGTTCTTCCCCACTTACCTCTATCTTATCTCTGTTTTCTGTTCTGTAAAATTGTAGAAATCTGTGCCTTACAAAGTTAACATTTGGAAAACATTGATTGAACAACTCACTTTATACTGCTTGACTTATTGATTGACTGGATTATTGAACATAATCAGTCCTTTTAGAATCATTGAGCTACTTTTATGAGGCAGGTTGTAGAAGTGTTTGATGATGGGGGACTTAGTTTGCTAAGGCTTATAATACGCGGAGTGTTGAAAAGTGGGGTACTGGTGATTAACGTAGGGACAGAGGAGCTGGGTCAATAATGGCCAGTCTTACATACTGGAGGAAATATATATATTTCAAAGCTGAGAACTACTTGCCTATGTGCTCTGGAGTCATAATCTTCACGTTGCGAGTTTAGAGAGTTAGCTCTTAATTCTGCTTTCACGTTAAAGTCACTGGGGTCTGTACTTCCTGGTACCCAATATGTTCTGTATTAATAAGGATAAACCTACTCAAGCTCCCTGCACTAAATCATTGAATTGAGGAATTTCAGGGATGCCGTACATCTTATTGGTGATCTTTTCCAACATACTACTTAGAGAAGGCTACGGCATAGTAAAATGACTATTAAAGTGGGGTGAGAATAAGAATAGTGTATTTCCCAGCTTCTTAGCCTTTTAGCTGATCACTTTGGGCATTTACTTTTTGGGAATCCAGCTGTGATTTATTTCTTAAAAACATTTTTATAGTACTTTATTGAGATATAATTTACATATAAAATTCACCCTTTTCAAGTGTATATTCCCATAGCTGTGCAAGCATCATCACTGTCTAATTTTAGAATATTTCCATCACCTCAAAGAGAAAGCCCATGCCCATTAGCCATTTATGCTTCCCCCACCCCGCAGACCTGGCAGCCGTTAATGTACTTTCTGTCTGTATGGATTTACCTACTCTGTACGTTTCATATAAATGGAATCATGCAGTTCTTGGCCTTTCGTGTCTGGCTTATTTCACTTAGCGCCAAATTTTCAAGGTCATTCATGTAGCATGTGTCAACATTTCATTCTTTTTTGTTGCTGAATAATATTCTATTCTGTGGATATGACACTATTTATTTATCCATTCATCGATTGATGGACATTTGGATTGTTTGTGCTTTCTGACTATTATGAATAACGCCCCTGTGACATTCCCGGCAATGTTTTTATGTAGACGTATGATTTCAGTTCTCTTGGTTATATACTTAGGAGTGGAATTACTGGGTTAAATGGTAACTTTGTTCAGCTTTTTGAGGAATTTCTTAACTGTTTTCCATAGTGGTAATTTTAGATTTCCACCAGCATTGTTTGAGGGTTTTAATTATCCTTATCCTCATTAACAGTCGTTACTGTCCATCTCTTTTGTTATAACCATCCTGTTGTGTATGAATTGATATCTCCTTGTGCTTTTGATTTGCATTTCTCTAATGACTAACGATGTTGAGTATGTTTTCACGTGATTATTGGCTATTTGTATGTTGAGAAGAAACTTTTGAAATTCGTCTATTTTTAAATTTTGTTAATTGTCTTTTGTTGTTGAGTTGTAAGAATTCTTTAAGTATTCTGGATAAAAATTTCTTATGAGATATATGATTTACAAATATTTCTCTAATTTTGTGAGTTTTTTCACTTTTTTGATGGTGGCCTTTGAAGCACAAAAGTTTTAATTTTGATGAAGTGTGATTTATTTCTTTTGCTTGTGCTTCTGGTATCATATCTAGAAAATTACTGCCCACACCAAGGTCACAAAGATTTACTCCTATGTTTACTTCTAAGAGTTTTAAACTTTTATTTCTCACATTTAATTCTATGATCCATTTTGTGTATAGTATGAGTAGGAGTTCAATTTTATTCTTATGCATGTGGATATCCAATTGGCCCAGCATTATTATCATTATCATTATTGTTATTATTATTATTATTATTATTTGTGAGGAGATTGGCTCTGAGCTAACATCTGTTGCCAATCCTCCTCTTTTTGCTTGAGGAGGATTGTCCTTGAGCTAACACCTGTGCCAGTCTTCCTCTGTTTTGTGTGTGGGATGCTGCCACAGCATGGCTTGCTGAGTGGTGTGTAGAGCCATGCCTGGGATCCGAACCCGTGGACCCTGGGCCGCCGAAGCAGAGTGCACAAGTTGAACCATTATGCCACTGGGTGGACCCCCCAGCATTATTTTTTAAAAGGACTACTTTTTTTGCCTATTGAATTACTTTGGCATCCTTGTGAAAATCAATTGACCGTAAGTGAAAAGGTGTATTCCTGGATTCACAATTCCGTTCCATTAATCTATATGTCTATCCTTATGCCAGAACCACACTGTATCAATTACTGGAACTTTGTAGTAAAATTTTGAAATCATAAGTGTGAGTCCTCCAACTTTGTCCTTCCTTTTAGAGATTGTTCCGGCTGTTCTGGGTTGCTTGCATCATGTGAGTTTTAAGATTATTTTCCCAAGTTTTAGAAAAAGGGCAGCTGACATTTTGATAGGGATTGCATTGACTCTGTAGATCAGTTTGGGGAGTATTGCTATCTTAAGTCTTTCAATTCATGAACATATAATGCCTTTCCATTTATTTAACTCTTCTTTAATTTTTTCAGTGATATTTCGCAGTTTGCAGTGTATAAGTCTTGTGCTTCTTTTGTTAAATTTATTCCTATTTTTTTATGTAAATAATTTCTTTTTCAGATTGTGTATTTCTTAATTCTTTTTCAGATTATATATTGCTAGCATTTAGAAATATAATTGACTTTTGTATATTGATTTTACCCTACAACCTTGCTGTATTTGTTAGTTTTAACAGTTTTTTTTGTGTGGATTCCTTAGGATTTTCTAAACGTAAGATTATGCCATCTGTGAATAGAGATCATTTTACTTCTATTTCAATATGAATGCCTTTTATTTCTTTTTCTTGCCTAATTGCCATAGCTAGAACCTCCAGTACAATGTAGAATAGAAGTGTGAGAGTGGACACCCTTATCTTGTTCTTGATCTTAGAAGGAAAACATTTAGTCTTTCACAATTAAGTATGATGTTAACTGTTGGCATTTTGTAGATGGCCATTATTCAGTTAAGGAACTTCCCTTCTATATCTCGTTTGTTAAGTGTTTTTATCATGAAAGGGTGTTGAATTGTGTCAAATGCTTTTTCTTCATCTATTGAGATGATCATATGCTTTTTGTTCTTTATTGTATTAATATGGTATATCACATTCATCGATTTTTGTTTGTTGAATCAACTTTGCACTCCTGTGATAAATACCACTTAGTCATGGTGTATAATCCTTTTTTTATGTTACTGGATTTGGTTTGCTATAGTTTGTTGAGGATTTTGTATTTACAGATGGTCTCCAACTTACAATGACTCAACTTAATGATTTTTCTCCTTTATGATGGTACAAAAGTGATGTGCGTGTAGTAGAAACCACGCTTCAAATTTTGAATTTTGATCTTTTCCCAGGTTAGCCATATGCAGTATGCAGATACTCTCCTCTGATGCCAGGCAGCGGCAGTGAGACACAGCTCCCAGTCAGCCAGGTGATCACGAGGATAAACAACCGATGCACTTACAAGCATTCTGCACCGAAACACCCATTCTGTATTTCACTTTCAGTACAGTATTCAATAAATTACATGAAATATTCAACACTTTATTATAAAACACGCTTTGTGTTAGATGATTTTGCCCAACTGTAGGCTAATGTAAGAGTGCCGAGCATGTTTAAGGTAGGCTAGGCAAACCCTTGATGTTGTAGGTTAGGTGTATTAAATGCATTTTTGACTTCTGACGTTTTGAACTTACGGTGGGTTTATCGGGACATAATCCCAACATAGCTCAAGGAAAATCTGTATATTCCTAAGGGACATTGATCTTTCTTTTGCAGTTTCTTTAGTTTTGGTATCATGGTGATATGATCCAGTAGAACGAACTGGGAAGTGTCACTTTTTTGGGAAGAGTTTGTGAAGGATGGATATTTTTCTTTAAACACCTTAACCAGTGAAGCCATGGGAACCTGGCCTTTTCAGGAACTTTTTAAAATTGCTAATTCAATCTTTTTTCTTGACATAAGTCTATTACGATTTTCTGTTTCTTCCAGAGTCAGTTTTCGTAGTTTGTGTCTTTCCAGGAATTTGTCTATTTGATCTAGGTTATCCAATTTGTTAGTGTACAATTGTTCATAGCATTCCCTTTTAATAACTTTTAAAAACATTTCTTTAAGTTTGGAAATGATATCTCTTCTTTCATTACTGATTTTAGTAATTTTAACTTCTCTCTCTGTTTCTTGGTCAGTCTAGCTAAAGGTTTGCCGCTTTTGTTGATTTCATCAGAAGATTTGGTTTTGTTGTTTTTTTAGTTGTTTTTTTCCTATCTGTTTCATTTGTTTCTCCTTAATCTTTGTTATTTCCTTCCTTCTGCTTGGTTTGGGTTTTAGTTTGCTCTTCTCTTTCCAGTTTTTTTAAGGTGAAAGGCTGTTTTAATTACTTGAGAACTTTCTTTTTTTTAATATAGGCATTTACAGCTATAAATTTTCCTCTAAGCACTGAGTTAAGCAGCATTCACAAATTTTGGTAATATTTGTTTTTGTTTTCATTCATCTCAAAGTATTTTCTAATTTGCCTTGTGATTTCTTCTTTGACCCATTGTTTTCTTAGGGGAGTGTTGTTTAATTTCTACATATTTGTGAATTTTGCAAATTTCCTCCTGTTGATTTCTAATTTCATTCCATCATGGTTGAAGAATGTACTTTGTATGATTTCAATTCTTTTAAATTTATTGAAGCTTCATTATGACCTAATATATAGTCTATCATGGAGAATGTTCCATCTACCCTTGAGTAGAATGTATATTCTGCTTTTGTTGGGTAGTATTCTATAGATTTGTTAGATTTAGTTGTTTTATAGTGTAGTGCAAGTCTTCATTTCCTTCCTGATGTTCTGCCTAGTTGTTCTACCTCTTATTGAAAGTGGGATATTGAAGTCTCTTTTTTTGTTGAATTGTCCATTTCTTCATTCAGTACTTTTTTTTTGCTTCATGTATTTTGGGGCTGTTTTTCAAGTGCGTGTATGTTTATAATTTTTATATCTTCCTAATGAATTGCCCCTTTTATCATTATAATAATAATATCCTTCTTTGTCTCATTTCACTTTTTTCTCTTAAAGTCTATTTTGTCTTATATTAATATAGCCACTCGAGCTCTCTTTTTGTTTACTATTTGCATATCTTTTTACATCCTTTACTTTCAACTTAGTTGTCTTGAATCTAAAGTGCGTCTCTTGTAGACAGCATATAGTTGGGTTATTGTTCTTTTTATTCATTTGCCAATCTCTGTCTTTTGATTGGAGTGTTTAGTCCATTTGCATTTAATATCATTACTGATAAGGTTGGATTTATGTCTGCCATCTTGGTATTTGTTTTCTTTATGTCTTATGTTTTATTTTGTTCCTCTATTTTTCCATTACTACTTTCTTTTTTAAAAGTAGATATTTTCTTATATATCATTTAAATTTCCTTATCGTTTCTTTTACTATATTTTTTGAGTTATTTTTTTACTAGTTGCTCTGGAGATTACACTTAATATCTTAACTTTGAAAAGCCTACTTTGGGCTTTTCAAGCCAACTTGATTTCAATATTATTCAGAAGCTTTGTTCCATGATAGCTCTATTCCTTCACCGTTTTTTGGTGCTAATATTGTCATAAAAATTATAAAAAATATAGGGAGAGACTGAGCATTTAAAAAATATTTTTAAACTTTGCTTTCCTTACCTGAAGAAATGGATGTAATAATAGTTCTGATCTCAAAACATTATTGTCAATACTAAATGACACCATCCATATGATACTAACATAGCCCTTGTCTGGATTCAACAAAAATGAGTCATAAAGTTGGTGAGGTGTGCACCACTGTTTAAAATACTCAAAGGGAAGGGAAATTCCTTGCCTAACAGGGATTTTTTTCCATTGTTAAACAGCCTTGTTTTCACATTGTTATTCACATCCTTGTTTCCTTGTATTTTCTATGTATTGATTCCAGACTAATCTCCTGGAAAAATATAGATGAAGTTTTTCTGCGCCTTCTTCCTGGCAACCCTTCATTTGGCTTCTCTAAACACTAATGATATTCAGTTCATCAGCTCTTCCACAATGGACATAGTGCTTGGACCTCTCCCTCTCCTGATTGTTTTCTTTTATATTGATCACAATTTTCAATGTCTCCTATGACCATGAAGCTTAAAACCAGTCCTATTATAAATATGGTTTAAGTAAGAACAATCAAAAGGTGCTTATGAGATTTTGTGGCCACCCAACCCCATTTATAACTTTATAAATAGACACTTGATATAGCCTGCTTCATTTTGTAACCCTTGAACCTCCATGTGCTTGTTCTTTCTCTGTCCCCACTTTATTCCACTAGTTTTTAAAAAAACCCCAAAGACCTCAGAGAATGTTGAAAATGTGTTCTGAGAACCTTGAGAGAAAGTCATATACTAGACATCCATAATAAAATAGGTGAGTCATATTTCACTGAGGTGTAAAATTTATTAGTTCTCCTCCTGCAGACATAACTCATATTAATTCTGTTTGAAAGTTATTACTATTCTCTCTCATGATTTTTTTTAGACACAAAACGTATCTCTACAATTTTCTTTTTAGCTATGGAAAGCCACACTGAAGAGCTCCCAGTGCTCTCCCCTTTATAAATAGGAAAGATGTTTATATTCAGGTATGTATTAGGAGTCAAACCTCGTAGACTTTCACCTGCAAGTGTAAGTTTACATCCTACCCTCCACTTACACTCTCTCTACCACATCTTCTCCATGGTTTATGAGAATCCTGGCATCTTAGAATTTCAGCCAATATTGGTGAATTTCCCTACCTGGTCCCCTAGCTCTGAGAGACTTTAGTGGTCTCGTGGTTTTATGAAAATGAAAGTAGATACTCCTAACAATCACACATATTCAGAAAATAGTGAAGGAAGCCTGTATTTTAGCTTTACCAGATAGAGAATTTTTTCACCATATTCTGAAGTCATTGAGGCCAGGGACCATTTTTGAGTCTCCAGAGGTTAAAGTGTCTGGCCTAAAAAGGATATTTAAAAAATTATTGACTAAACCAAGAATGAAAGGCTGTGAGTAAAAAGCATAAAATCGAGGACATAAAAACCAAATTTCTGCAACAGTTAGAATCGGCTAAGAATAAGGGAAGGAATATGAAAGACAAATCTTTTGAAAGATTGTGAAACAATCTTTTAATGACTCTTGCTTAATTAAATAGAGGCAGTGTGGTTTAAAGAACAGAATACAGTCTGTTGTTAAAAAGTCTTTAAATTTCAACCTTGTCATTTTCTAGCCATTTTAACATGGACATAGTTATACGCTTAGTAAGGGATAGCAATTATTATGAATAAAAAAGAATGATGACCCTCTTCTAGACAAGTACTGGTAGTCATGGATTTTCAAAATCCCATATAACAGAATTCTAAATTTATTTCTGAAGTAGAGTTCACTGAAATCGTTCTGTGTCATGATATACCACTACTTTTTATAATTATAAGCCTGGCATTTCAAGTGAATACAGAGCTTTGAGGTCAGCAGACAGAATATAATAACCAACATGGTATTAGACAATAGGTCAAACTAAAGCAATCATAAATATATATCTAGGAGGTGAGACTCCTAATGTAGTTAGCTTCAGGAATAGTTCATTAGTGATATCTAGATTCATCCTACTTTAAATTTGACAAGTGCTTTATAGGCCATCTATTTTGTGAAATATATCACACAAACAGAAATAAGGCTGGGTAGAGCAATATTAGGTACGTGGTTCTGTATTTCTGGTCCCACCATAACCTTGACTTAACCATTGGAAAATATGCATATCCCATTCAAGGTAGGCTTCTGATAGTATTTATAGTAACTACAGGGTTTCCTTAATTTGTGACTTTTTAAAGATGGTGAAAGAAATCCACCATGTGTGATGGCGTGAAGCCTATTTGTAAACAGCTATAATTAATATAGCTTAGAGTTCTAATAAAATTTGTAATTTATTTTATTAGGAGACACAAAAACCTTTTTCTAAAATTTGATTCTGGTCTTGTTTGAAAACCTGTTCTTTTTCTTTTCTTGATTCCCTTCTGCTGTCTGCCCTGGTCTTGTTCTGCTCCCTTCTGTACTGTGATGCCACATTTTTGTACGTGGACTCTAATTCTCAGCCTCTACTAATGGACTTACTCAAAGTCTTTATCACTTTTGTGAATTGTTAGAGATGATTGTTTTCCCCTCTAAGGTTTCTAGAATTCTTCCTGTCTATTTTACATGTTATTAAAGTGGATTTCCTCTCTTTGCTCACATGGCATCCTCTTTCTCTCTGCTCTGATGAGTGTGAACATTTGATAGAGAAAATATCTTCCTGATCAGGGTCCAAGCTGCAAATGCATTCCTTTCTTTTTCTCAGAATTAAGTCACATTGAGTAAGCCACCAAAGGCTGGACTGTGGTGCATTGCAAACAAACCCCAAATCTCAGGGCTTAAAATAATAAGTGCTACATGTCCATTCGTATTGACTAGGGGCTCTGCTCATTCTAGTCAGAGATACAGGCTGCCAGAGGCTCCATTTCAGTATATGCTTTCATGATTAGGAAAGAAACATGGCAAATTGCACACTGACACTTAAAATTTCGGCTCTAAAGTATCGCATGCCACTTCTACTCATATTTCATTGGCTAAAACCATTCACCTGGCTACACCTGATATAAAGAGGGAAAGAAGTAGGATCCACCATGTGTGCAACAGTGGAGAGAATCAGACACAGCAAAAATTACAACCTTCATACCAGATGAGAGATCTAACACCTAGTGAGGGTAAGCAACATATTCAAGATCATTTAATCTTGTTAGGTAACTCAGCAACAATGACAAGACAGGATCTTGAATGAAAATTCATCATGGTGCTACTCACTACTTCTTTACTGAAATGGGCCTGATGAAGGATCAGGGCCAAATAAACACATGCTTCTTGAATGGTGAGCTGAAGGAGAGCGATAGCAACCTGAAACAATGGTTTAAGGATGCAGCGATGCACATATTCAGATGACATGCTGTAACCATGGTTTTATGGGAAACCAGTAGCAGCTAGGCTGACTTGCACACAATATCCAAAGATGAGTGGATCTTTTGGAGCAAAACTTTGAACTGTCCATTAATTCTAAAAGGGAGAAGCCAAGATACAACATGTGCTGCAAAAAGAAGGTGGAGTGAACCATCACACAATTATTCTTGCATGAGTACCAAACAGGGAGTGACTCTTGGTCATGCCTCTTCCTTCCACAGCCCCCAATAGTCCTTCCGTGGTAATCACGAACAGTGGCATTTTCCCTCAGGAAGAAGAATCACAATTTAGAGAGATTCTCTTTAACATGCTGTCAGGAGCACATATTCCTCATAACAATAAAGCAATAGAAAATATAATGGGAAATGAGTTAACCTTAATTAAAATGCTCTCCTGTTGCTAATTCTATAGTCAAAATGTAAAATTAATAGCATTTTTTTCTGTCACTTTTAATGATCTTTGGAATCTTTCCAAACTATTCCGTGTTTTTCGTACTTACTGAGGATGATGAATCAGATTAGACTTGCTAAAGTAGAAGTGTTTACACTTCCTAAGAAGCCCCATGTTTCCCTCAATATTGGATGTGACATACTTGCCCCGTAATATATTCAGGTGGAATTGAATTCAAACTTGAAATGTGTTTACTTTTACATTCATTACACAAGCTTTAAAGAAGTTTGGCATCCATGAGTGCATTTTCATTTCACTAAGATGGAAAAAAAGTATTCCTAAAAAATGTTATGTCTTCTGCTTGATTTGAAATCACACCTTTCAGAAGATCAGTTTATATTATCAGTGGACCTTTTTCAAAAATAGCCAGTTGAATTTTGCTAGGAATTAGGTCTTTCTAATTTACTTACTTACTGATTACTATTTTTACATGAGCCTGAGTGTTTAATTTTTAAGTGTTTATAGAAACTGGAGAATTTTTTAATGCTACAAAGATTATTTAGATAATTTGAGATTTAAAATTGTAATATACTCAAGTATATCATTTTATCACACTAATGTTTAAAATGCTCTGACATCTTGCTGATTTTTCTAACAAAGTTAATCTGAATAATATTTATATCCATACATTCAAGTTTACACAAGAAATAGTGGGAGGTCTGCTTTCCTTTTGTCTGAAAATTCCTGTGCTTATTTTCTTTATATGTTAATACAAAAGGTACTTTACTTCAGATGAAGCACTTTTATAATAATTATTTGTAAAATGATTCCAGTGATCTATTTCAGAGTTCATAGCATCAATTTTCTCCATTCTTTCAAGAGCAGTTTTGAACACTCTTTTAGTTATCTGTTGCTGTGCTACACACCACCCTAAAACAATCATTAAAACAAGAACCATTTTATTACTCATGATTCTGTGGCTCAGGAATTCAGTAGAACTCAGCGGGGATGGCTTGTCTCTGTTTCATCTGGTGTTAGCTGGGGTGGTTCACCTGGGGCTGAAGGATCCAATATGGCCTCACTCATATCTGGGATGTTGGTGCTAAATGTTGGCAGGGCATCTCGGTTATTTCCCAAGTGTCTTGCCTCACTTCACATGGTCTTTAGTTGTCTTGCCTGAATTTCTTCACTTGGAAGGTGAATTTTGAAGGAAAAAACCAAAAATTGTAAGATGTTTTAAGACATAGGCTCATAATTGGCCAGGGTCGCTTCCACCATATTCTACTGTCGAGCAAGTTGTGAGGATATCCTAGGTCCAAGGAGAGTGGAAATAGACTCATTGGAAGAGGAGTGGTATAGTCACATTGCAAAGGGGCACATGGAAAAGGAGGGGTTGTTGTAGCCATTTTGGAAAACAGTATACCACAAACACAGATGAATGGGTTACATTTCTAAAGTTACTACTATATGCTCCTTTGCCCAGATTTTAACCTGGCAGTTTACTGTATGAAAGTCTATCTTTGTATTTCCATTGGGAGCTATTGAATGTCTCATGGCTCAGTAAATTGAAGTGAACAGTTCATCATCCTCTCTTTCACCTCTTTGGCAGTTTTATGTGATTTGGAGTATGCTTCACAAAATGGATGAGTGTGGGGACACCATTAGCAGTATCACAGACAGTCATTCTTCAAACGTGTCTTGAGTAGTCTGTATTGTTCACTAAAATTCTGGGCATTGGATATATGAACAAATAAAGATGAATAAGAGAGAGTTTTTGTTTCATAGTATTTGACTTATTGGTTAACAACTTTTCACTCCCTTGAATTGATTCTGTGCATTCATAGCCTTGTCATGGGA
Organism: Equus caballus; assembly: GCF_041296265.1. Lineage (NCBI taxonomy): Eukaryota > Metazoa > Chordata > Mammalia > Perissodactyla > Equidae > Equus > Equus caballus. The sequence goes on along the minus strand of NC_091709.1, from coordinate 22,974,685 downwards.
TTATAAGGGTCATAGGAGTGTATTTCCCTGCCCCTCTGAGTTTGGGTTTGTCCATATGGCTTGCTTTTGCTAAAAAGATGTTAGCAGATGTGGTGAAAGGAGTAGCACAAAGTGCGCTCGTGCAGTGGAGCTTGATTTATTTATTTCTTCTCCATTACCATGAGTAGAAACTTGGCCTCAGAAATAATACACATACAGACCTAAGAAAGAAGTCAAGGCCAGCTGGATCCACAGCTTGAAGCAGAACTGGCCAGTAGAGCTGGTCTAGATCAGCCAACTATCAGGTGACCCATGGATCTGTGAGAAACGTGGTTATTGTTCCATACCAATGAGATTTTATGATTCTTTTTTGTATACAAAAGCTCTTTGAAACAAGTAATGTGCTATCTTATAGGGAAGAAAGACACATAAGCAGACAGTTGTGTGGTAATGCAGTACATGCAGTGGTAGAGATCTCCACAGGAGGTCTTTGCCCACCATAGAAGGATGCCGACTATAGAAGGGCACCTACTCTGTTTTTTTCTGGTTATGTGTTGGTTTTAGTGAGGCATGAGGAAGGTGTTCTAGAAGGAGGTGACAATAAACCTGAGTCTTAAAGAATAGAAGAAGGGCTATGCAAGAGTTTTCCAGGGAGGAGAAAATATTACAAGCCAAAATTCAGTGTGAACAAAGACATTGATGTGAAGAAAACTATAAAAGCAGTTTATTGTTCCTGGAAGTTTAGTAAGTGGGAGAGTCCTGATTTACCAAGAGACTCAAACCCTTAAATTGGCTTTGCAATGGATTCTAATTCTAAGAGATTTCTAGGCTGATAATAACTAAGATTGACTTGAACTTTGTTACTCTGGCTAAACGTTTTAGAGTACATGCTCTACTAAAATTAATATGAGCACAGATTCATTGTTTCTGCTTTTACCCGTAATGAAATTACATTTCACTCAAAGATTTCAATTGCACGGCCAAAAAAGGCACAGATGGTAATTGTAGACATGACTTAAAAGAGGAAAATGGTCAATTGAAAATTAACAAGAAGTAATACTACACTGCCTGCTTTTTTATATAAAAATTACAGGTAGTCCTTTCAAATAGTAGCTTTTTTAAAAAAGTGTATAAATAAATTATATTAGATATTATAAAGTTATTCCAACGGGGAATAATTTTTAGAACTATGGGTAATATGTTTATTTCATAGGTATAATTTTCATATAATTCTTTCTTTTAAAACCAGCCTTTATGCAAAGCTGTAATTCAGCAGATGATTCCTATTTTAATCTGAATTTAAGAACGGAAGGGGCATTTCAACACCTTTTATTGCTAATTTAGACCTTAGTTAATTTTCTGGCCCTGTCCTTTACTAGCTCTGAGAACTTGGGCAACTTTCTAACCCTCTCTGAACCTCAGTGTCCTCATCAGTAAAATGGGGAAATAATTCTTACTGTACATGGAGCCCATGTGGTGGTTAAATGAGATCTTATAGCATGCTATGTGACAGTTGGCAAACATCCAACAGATGTAAGCTACTGTTCTTTTCATAATAGTAATAACATAATTAATAATTATCCTTGTTACTTAATGTTATGGTTGAAGAACAAGAAGCCTGGAAAGGTTAAAGGACTTGGACAAAGACGTGTTGCTTAGAAGATCCAGAACGTGAAAGAGATCTTGGTCACTGGCAGCCACGCCCGTGCTGTTTCCTGAACAAGGCTGCCCTCACACAGAGTTTTCAAGAAGTTTTCAAAAGTGAAGAGTGAGTTTGGAAACTACCGCACTGGTGAAACTGCCTTTAAACAGAAAGGATGCGAATTGCTACATGTAAATATAAAAAAAAAAAAAGTGGATAATTGTCCTCAAATATGTCTATCATCAAGTACAAACACATTAATTCAAATAATTGCATTGATATTAAATTTTCTTTCTGGGAATTCTCCATTTATGATAAGTAATTTCACAGCTTTTGGTCAAATTCCAACAAAAGAGGTAGAAAATTTTCACATAAAACTGTTGGACCGCTTACTCACGTTAAACAGAAAGGCTGCTATTTAGCTTAAAGAGTATAGCTGTTGGCACTTCGTTTCAGCTGAACGGCTACACACAGCCCTCTTCAATTTCATTATAAAGGTAAAATTAGAAAAGCTAAACATTAAATCTTATAAAGAAATATAATTTGATTTAATGTCATTAGAAACCGGCGCAAAATAGAGAATATGGAGCTGGCTTAACTGCTTCGGTGCTGAATAAAACATCAGCCCTTTGCCCGTTCACCTGCGTGCTCCCAGCTGTACCTGTTGATGCTCACGTTTCCTCATTAGCTCAGTCATTTCATGGTATGCCATTTTAGGGGCACATATGTTTCCTATTAGCAATAATGAATTAATGGGGGATGTGTGGTAATATGATAGCAAAATTCAGTAAAAATTCTATTTGAACTTAATTCTGTGGGATATGAATATAACCCACAAAGGAGTACTCTGATCTACAGTGAAGAATAATTTGCCTACCGCTCTGGTTTGCAATTAATGAGAAGTCCTCAGGAAATCCCAATTTCTGATTAAAGAGAGTTGATTATGATTAATGTATCCAAATTAACTGCCAGAAAGGAAGCCACCTCATAATTATCGACATTGTTCCTTCAGTTTTAAATTCCTAAGGCTACTCATATCTGTGCCCTTTTCTCTAATCCTTAAAGATGTATATTTGGTTTTTAACTTTTGATTGGCAAGACAATGATTGTCCTTTGTTTCTGAGTGTAGAAAATATTCAAGGTCTTATGACTTTTCTTTTTACCCCTCTCTATCCTTCTGTGAAAATAGTATCACTGGGGATTCCAGCAAGTTGCCATGAACCCAGTATGTCAACTTCAAATGCACTTGGTCTAACTTGATAAGCACTGCGTCACCAGAGTACTCGCTCTTGGCCATTGTGCTGTGCTGCCTTCCATGGCACTTGGTTGAACTTTTGAAGAACAGAAGATGTGTTTCCAGGCAGATATGGTATGGAGGGCTACTAATTCATTTTTCAATCTAGTTCTTTAAGTAAGTAAATAAGTCAATTCTTGCAACCAAATTTTTGTAACATTATAAGTTTTTGCATTTTTCAAGGTCCTTGCAAATATTTTTGTGGGAAATTTAGAAATGTTACATCAAGTTCTGTTAACTGGATGCCATTTTAAACTGGAAGTGCCCCAAGTACAGTATTTTTGTTAGAAAGTATCTCCTTCTATTGAAATCGCATATGTATTTTAAAAGCAATAAGAGGTTATTATAATTTGTAAACTGGAATAGTTAGGAGTTAGTCAAAAGAATTAATATTTACTTCTCCAAATACCTCAGTTAGCTTACAGAATGTTTTTTCTCCTACAGGAATTTCTTCCAATATTTCAGTTATATTTTTGTATTAATATTTTCATGAGTTATCCAGGATTACAGTAGGAAATTTGAAAACACGGATAAACAAAAAGAAAATTCAATCAAAATTTCATTATCTAGACAAAGCACTGTTAACAATTTGACATTTGTTACATACACTTTTGTATTTAAAAAAATGCATACATACATCTTTTATTCTAAAATAGCATTATATTGTAACCTTCCTTTGTAAGACTACACTTGAAAATTTAGCAGTATATACTGAATTTTTTCATAGCAATTAAAATATATCTATTTATTATAGTGGCTGTATAGTATCTTGTTGCGTAAAAGTACCATTATCTACATTGATTTCGTTGTTTTTGCAATTATAAGTAGAATTGAAAAGAACATCGATGCAGCTAAACTTTCATGTAATTAAGTAATTATTTCCTTAGGAAATGTTTCCAAAATTGAATTTCTAGGTCACAAGATGTACTTTTGAAGTATTTGTAGTGCAAAATGCTTTTGAAAAAGGATATTCCAATGGGTACTGCCAACAGTAGTATATGAGAGTCTCCATTTCTTAATAGCCTCAATAATAATGGAGACTATTTCAAGTACTGGACAATTTTATAGGCTCGACATCTCATTGTTTTAATTATTCATTTGATTACAGGTTTTAAAAAGTGTATCAATCATTTATATTTATTCTCTAAATTTCCTTTGACATTATTTTTCCATTGTAGTATTTATCATTCTCTTATTATTTTGCAAGAGATCTTCACTTTCTTTTATAAATATCATAAATAGATTTTAAAGTAAGTTGATGTTTATTTTTTGAACGTCAGTTTTGGTTGTTTCTGCCACCAGTATATAAAAATAGTTACATACTTGAAATCTGCCAACTGTTCCCAGTTATCTTCAAATGATTATTCCCAAATATACTTCCAAACTCAGTTTTATCTACTTCCTTCCAAAACTCAACCCGAACCACAGTGCAGAGTATGCAACTTGCAAATGTAAGTAGTCAGAAAGATGCTGCCCTTGAAGGGCACAGAGAAGTGTTAGCAGTGATAAGGCGTGTGGGGGGAAAGGTGTCATTTCTTTGTAATTGCATCATCTTTACAGAACATATTTCAAGAATAGGAAATCAAAATTTTAGCATTAGTCAGTTGATGAAAACTGTAAACTTAAATGTAAACTCTAAGCACTCATAACTAGGGAAACTCAAAAGTTATGTCATTTGAAATAGAAGCTCTGACCCCAGAAATCGTTACCGTGGAAATTGTATAGCATGCAAGCAGCGTGGCACATTGAGGAAGAGCAGAGAGGAAGAAAGCAGATCTGAACAAGAGCAGGATAGAAGCATAGACTTAACTATTCTTGGCAGGCTTTTCACCCCTTCCCTGAAGTGGGCCTGAGTAAAGAATTAGCAACAGGCCTACAGAATATAATATGTTAAACTGTATTTATAATAATATATCTATTTATAGTTTATAGTTCATAAACTATATATTTTTATTCCAGAACAAATATCTGGTGGTTCTTAACAAATTATTTTATCTTCTTTAATCCTGGCTTAAAGAATGTTTCTGAGTATTGTTATACTATAAATACCTAAGAGGACCCTACCTGTTATTATAACCTGGATTCTGGTGCCCAGAGTTTGCAAAATCGCTAAGAAGCACCAATTACAGAAAAGTGACTTGATGAAGTATATTCTTATCTGTATGTGCTGTATCTGGTACAAGCATGAAATTAAGTACCTCAGGGAGAAATGTAAGCAGTATTTCATGCATGTTTATTCACTTCTGTGTTTTCCATATTATGATTTGGAGATGCGTCATTAAAATATTCCTAAAATGCTGAAGACTGTCAGAAACAGCTAATGTATACCCTGAAGACATGACTTTGTCACCCAACAAGGTGCTTGCTATTCTGTCCCCAGAATTACCATTATTTCTAAAATTTTAGAAGTCAATCTAGTATTGATGATGACTTCTCTGCTAAAAAAGTGGATAGTCATAAATAAATAAGTTATTCTACTAGAATTAATGAAATGATAGTGAAAAATGGATGATTTCAAAGTCTACTTTGTAAGGTGTTCACTGAATCAGTGTTACATCTCTTACCAAAAAAATTAGAAATATCTACTTAACTTAGTCATGTATTTTCCCCATGTTTTCCCCCTGTTTGTTTGGAGAGGGAAAATGTTAATGAATAAGCATCTGTAGCCTCATCGACAAGTCGTTGTCACCAGTACTTATCAAGGAGGAAATTCAGGAGTCTTTCTGCCTTAGTTTCTTCATCTGTAAAAATGAGAACAATAATACCAAGCTTGTAAGATTGTAATAAGGATGAGATTGCTTGCAAGGTGACTGACACTTACTAAGTATCAACAATCTTAGCTATTATTGTCGTCATCATCATCATCATTACCTTTACCTGGGTTCTTCATAAAGCAGACCTGAAACAGAGTTAAGGGCAAGTGTGTGACCCCAGAGATCCAGGTAGAGTGACGAGGAAGGAAGCAGAAAGAAAGAGGCAATGCAAGGATGCCTTATCAAGTTGGCCACTACTACTGGTGATTGGCTTCTTGATCCTGCAGGACCACCTGGGAAGCAGTATAAACTATGCCTTGGGATCTCCTGTAGGCAGGGGAGGGGAGAGACAGCATATATTTACGGGCTTCCATTCTTGATTGGTTAATATGTGCTGCCATGGAATGTTATTAACACCCATGTACTTCCAGGTTGTATGAATACGGTCATCAAGCAGATTGCAATGGGATCCCATGCAGCAAAGCCCCGGTAAGGAGGGCTTTTTTTTGTTTGTTTTAATCTACATACAGGATAGACCTGAGACAAGGAGCTGTCAGGTGGCACTTATAGGAAGCAAATGCCTTTTCTGTCCTTAATCTTCCACACAAGATTGAATGGTTGTCATTTTCATGCTTTCCACGGGTCCTCTTTCTCTCTGGATCACCTAAGTTTTCTTCATCAAGCTGTTTCATCCTGATTAAAACTCCCTATCACCTGCACAAAGCTGTTCACTAGCAGCTGTTGTTAGAAATGGATTGGAAAGGAATATAAAACCAATGTCTAGTAGTATGTGTTAGGTTATCTGTCATCCATCACATCTAATCAATCACCAGGTTCTAGCAGTTTTATTTCCTAAATATCTTTTACATCTTTTGACTTAACTCCATCCTTATCCAATTGCTCTATTTCAGTCCATTGTCATCTCACTGAGATTGTTGCCCTACTGGTTGGCCATGGTACTTCTATATGGAAGCAATAACCAGGTATGATCTTTCAGGAAAGAAGAGGTATCTGGGGGACTTGTCTTAAAGCTGCATTGTCTTTTTTGGTGAGGAAGATTAGCCCTGAGCTAACATCCATGCCAGTCTTCCTCCATTTTGTATGTGGAGGATCATCATCATGGCTTATGGGTAGAGTAGGTCCACGGCCAGGATCCAAACCTGTGAGCTCTGGGCTGCCAAAGCAGAGTGCATGGTACTTTAACCACTCCGCCACGGGCTGGTCTCAAAGATGCATTTTATTAAGATTTTATTTATACTTTAAGTTAGGGATAAAAAAAAAAAGTAGAAATATTTTCCGAAGAGGTTTTTACTAAAAATTTATTAAGAAAAATGTCAATTGTCCATGTAAAAGATTATTATTAGTAGTAGTAGTATCACAGATAGTAGTAGTAGGTTTATTTGAGCTGGATAGTGGGAATGAGTGGTTGATGGAAATCAGCTAACTCCTTTGATGTCACTATGGCTGCCCAGCCTTTCAGCTGCCATTTGGGTGTCCACAACCGCTCTCATCATCCATTCTCCGCTCCTCACTTCTGGGCTTATGGAGGGTTCAGGGTGGATTGGAATAATAAGGTCATTTTTCCTGCGAGACACACACAAAGACACGTGCAAGTGAAAGTAGATATTCACCACACAGCTTTAAATTTGTGTCTTGTGTCTTATTACCAGACACAGTCACCTATGTTACTCTGAATTTTTTCTGAGTTCTATAATATATTTTGAATAGCAATATTTTATGCAGTTGATCTTTGTGTGTTAAAATGTTAGTATTTTAAATGGAAATATTTAAAAGTATGTCCCTACTTTTCTAAAAGTGATTGGCATTTTTTTGTTTTAAAAATATTCACTCATATATTGTTAGCATGGGATGTGCTTGCAGGAATGGATGCATTGAATAGGTTGTTAGAGATATTTTTCTATAAAGGTATGTTGTTGCCTGTCTTTTCACATCTCTGAAATCATGATGTGCCTCCATCTCTATTGCCTTCCATCTGCTCTTCCTATAATTGTTGGTCACCCTTCCAGTCTCTTTTAGCCATGGTGCCCCCCAAAGCAGAGCTTCATATGAGAACTTGCATATAGGCAATTTATTTTGGGAAGCAGTCTCAAGAAAAAGTCCTAAGGACTGAGAGGAGTGAAACAGGGGAAGAGAGAAAGCCCATCTAAGGATACTTCATTGATCTAGTCACCTCTGTGAGCAACTGGAGCTCAGTCCTACTGGAGACCCTTGAGACCTGTGTCAAATGAACCTCAGACCTGGTCAGCTGAAACCTGACGGAGGGGAGCATCTGTCCACTAGTTCTCCCCTTTCCTCACTGGGGAGGATTGCCCTTGTGCTGTTGGTCCCTCACACCTCAGGTTTGTGCATAGTCAGAATGGCTTTGAGAGTTCTTAAAGGAGTCCCATGAGGTGACAGCAGAGGAGCCCCAGGGATGGAAAAGAGAGATACAAGAGGCAGCTGAAGCATCAGTTGTCAGGTTACAAATGTGTGCAGCTGATTGTATAGCAATGACTGGAGTAAAAAGATGGGTTGTGAGAACGTGAAATGGGGCCCCATGGGTATCCATTACACAGGTTTTAGCCGCCATCATGACCTTCATAATGTCAAAGGAGTGAACAGATTGACCGTTGTCATTCACACTTGGAAATCAGTGACTTAACTATAACTTGTTGATGATCCCTAAAGGGAAAAATTTTGACCACACTGCCCACAGTAGGGGATTTATAAATGTGTGTAAATATATAGTTTAATATGATAGTTTGTTAGATAATCAGGGCTGTAATAATCTGGCATTGTTTAGAGCTTTACTAAGTGAAGAATGCAATACTCTAGGGAACCTCCCCTAAACAGAAAAAAATGGAAGTAGGGAGTTTTACTCTTAGTTTGTAGTAAGCCAGGAAAGACCATTGCTCTTGCTGTAGCAATGAGGCAACATTGACTAAAGTGAAAAGTTGTATTTATCCTTAAACCTATCAAAGAACTGTGGAAGCAAAAATGTCTAAATGCCATAAAGTACAGAGCAGGCCGACCCCTCTTAAGTGGGCTGAGAATGGAAACTACTTTTATCCCTGAGCATATTTATTACATCTGGGTACCCAGGCAGTCAGAGGAACACACTTGACATAGGCAGAGAAACTGCTGGAAGGAGGAAGAATCCAGCCAGGCTTTTATTAGCTGCTCATGGGCTGTCATGGTGACTTGGAATCTGGAAGAGCCCCAGACACAGGGAGCCCCAGACACGGGAAGAGTCCCTGCAAAATGGTGATATGATTAAGGTTTTTTTTCCTGCATAAAATACTTCAACTCAAACTCCAACACTTAGATTATAATGTCCTTTTATATTTGATCCCTTCTTACTTCTCCATGTCCACGTTCACTCTTCTTAACCCAATCATAATGAGTTAAATCTAGAAGAGATGTGTTCCATGCCACATGTACTGTGCACTGCCCAACTCAAGGGAGGGCCACATGGCCTATGATGTCGGAGATTCTCCCCAGAGACGCGTACATGGCAGTCCTGACTTTAGATTTTTGCTCTGTATGGTGCCAATGCCTTCTCTTCATCTGGACCTCATCACCCTTCTTTGCCTGGCCCGTTCATATTCACATTTTAGGTGACTTATAAGTCACTTCTCTCAGGAAGTTTTTAACCCTTTAAATCGGGATTAAATATTCCTCTGTGTTTTTCTACACACACTGAATGTCCCCATTATAGTCCTTAGCACATTGCTTGTATGAATTGCTGCCCGTCTGTTTTTTCTACCAGCTCCTAAGCTCTGTAAGTACAGGAAAGATATCTTTCTAATCACTGTTAGAGGTGAAGCACTTAGCACGGTATCTGACAGATCTTAGGAGATCAACAAATACTTTCTGAATGAACGTATGAAGAATTTTATGATCACATTTGGTACATGCAGTTCATAGATGAAATAATATAATAGATTACAGAGATTTACATGCTGTACAAGTTTTCCCCAGTATTCACATTTCAAATTACTATGATGAAACAACATAGGATGATAGACAATTAGAGCTAAGAGTTTAGAAATCAGTGAGGACAACATTAGGTTCTACAGACAGGTAAACAACCCCAGCTTTCCAAAGGTAACGCGTTGTTAAGGTTATACTATGACAGAAATAGTTCTAGAGTCCAAATTTTCTGTATCAGGTTGTGCAATTTCCGGTTCCCAGAAAGAAGTAGGATCCATAGCGGCTTGTTGCCTCCTTCTTCAGCTCAGAGACTGCACAGAACTGGAGGCAGGTTAACAACGTGGCAGAAAATACATGGATAGCAGTTTTACTCTTTTTATTTTCAAACTAGAGAAAACTTGCTTTAATACCACTTTGCACCTGAATTTTCTGGAGTGTCTCCAGCTGAGGGAACCAAAAAAGATGGTTTGCCAAAGTTGAGGTTTCAAAACAGTATATCAGCCACGAAACTCTTTTCTTTTTGTCATTGTCAGTTAATAGTAAACTACTAACCTTTAGTCCCATGGGATTTCCACTTCCTCTTCCAGAAAATTTTCCTCCTCCCTTCTTTCTTTCCTCCCTCCCTTCCTTCCTTCTTTCTTTCTCATTTTACTCGTAGTTACCTTCACCCATTTTAAGTAACAGTGAATTAAATCCATGGGTCATTTCCTGGTTTTAAAATAGTTACGTAATGTAGTTTTGTTAAAAGACTTTCCTCTGTGGACTCCTGTTATCTTAAGAAGCTGCTGGAGTATCTTCTGGAGAGAATGTAACCTACAGTAAAATTTCCCGTATTGTCTAAATCTGTTCTTCTCTAAAATTTTTGATTTGTATTTCTATCAATAAGAAATATTTGAGCAATCATGCACCCTGCAATATAAATATATTTATTTATAAGTTCGTAACATGTACCTTGTAAGTCTAAATATTAAACATTAATAAAGTGTGATCACTGACTTTTGGATAAATATTAGAAGTTCTAGTGTGTTCTTCACATGCCTCTATGGCCCCTCTTGCATATCTTCTGGGGTGTGTGTACCCCACTTTAGAGCCCACTGGCAGAAAAACAGCTCTGATTTATTTATAAGCTGGTGTACTTTCACCATTGACAGTTTAGTTAATTTTTTTCCCCAAGAATACTGTGTCTAGAAAGATAAGGAGACTTCCCATGTAACGTCCTGTTTTCACTTCTTTATTGCGTATTAAAGTAATTGATATCACTTATCAGATGATTCTAGCATTGAGGGGAAATTACATAGAGGATTTGAGTAAAATCTTTTCTTACCGCTCTGAGTTGCTTCGAAATAAACTCACGATTTTTCTTAAACATCCATGAACCAATTAGAAACAGCAGAACTTTTTAAATGTTCATAACAGTATTTTAGAACCTCTGCTCCCATTAATACCATTAGGGAGTTGCAGCAACAAACAGTCTTGCTTGATAGACACATTTTTGTGGCTGGGAGGGCTGGAATTATTCCAGCATAATGATTTTCAGATATGTAGCATCCATCACTCAAGAATTCTAAAAAAAAGAGAGATACAAAAGGATAATTACTACAACATGTGTTTCATATTTTAAAGACAATTTGCCAGAGACCTCAGACTTTCCTTTCTCATTCAGCACACACAATAAAAATAATGCTTCATATCGCGTAAGCATTTTATGCTTTATGAAGAACATGAAGATTCATTGTTTCATTTGATATCTGTAGCAATCCTGTGAGGTAGCTAGGAATTGTTATCTCGTTTTTTCTCTTGAAAGAATTGATAGAGAGGAGATAAGTGGCTTAAAGGTCATTCAGTAAACCTGGGTGAAACATCCTAAGTCTAGGTCTCTAGTGCTGAGCTTGCCTTTCTTTAAAAAAACTTTTGTTTGGTATTTAATGATTTATTTGCCTATTTATGTAAATAAGATTTTCGTAATGTTAATTATAATCGTGACAAAATTCTTAACATAAAACTACTCTTTGAAACGCAAGTGTAATAAATATTATTTGTAAGTGTAGGGGTTCAGCTGATTTTTCCATTCTGAGGATTAAAAATTGGAAGGAAACCTACACTATTGTTTCTTTGAGTTCTCTTAGACTCTGGTTATACCTACTTGCCTATCCAGTTCTTAAAGCTCTTTTGGGATGAAAACTCCATGCAGCTTTGCTTTGATAATCTTTTTGCATTTTATAACAATAGAATGTAAATTTAAATGGACCAATTTGGCAGAGTTTTTTTCAATGGAACGATGACATTAATAGTATATAGCAAATAATATTACAGCGTGAAATTGAATAGAAAGGTCTTACATTACCAAAAACTCAAGTTAGTATTCTACCTGGCATCCTAGTGAACTTAACCACTTGGTCATGGGGCTGGCCCCCCAACTCTAGTTTTCTAACCACACTTTCACAGAGTTCCTTTGTGTTATCATTCTGAGCTATTCAGTATGTAAACTATCACTCTTAGTCCTTAAGGGGAGAAAATATGAACAGTCCCCCTTATTAGGGAGAGTCATGGGGCTGCCACAAAGCCCCACAAGTCTATGTTCCTCTGCAAACCTGGCAAGTATTCCCACTGAAGGAAAATGTCCATTTCTACTTAACTCCCTTCTGGTTTTACTGGTGCCACGACTTTTTGAGATGCCTGGTCATTTGGTTGCAAATACATTTGGTTGCTTAAGTGTTTTCAGATATCATTCCTATAAGCTAAAATCCATGTTACGTTTTACAAGCTAGTTTTTCTGTATGGTACCATATAATTATGCTAAAGTTCTACAATTATTTCTTTTGACAGGGGATCCCGAAACTGTTGAATACAATATGTTCTGCTTCCCTTTGGCAGAAATTGTTATTTTCGATCACAAATACATTTCCACTATTAAAAATATGAAAGGAACCAGATTTATTGTCTAGATTTTATTGGAGAAATGTGAAAACAACAGCTTTACAATATGCTGGATCATGGGGTGGATAGGACATTCTTGAGAGTTATTGCTATGTGGCCACTATGGGGATTCTCAGGATGCTGCCGAGTCACCGCCTGGTCACGGCGTGCCCTTGAGAGGTGGCAAGCTTCCTCAATGAGGCTTCAACCAAGGGAATTAGTGATTAGAGAAGGGTTTGAAGTTCTAAACTTTTTGGGTTTAGGTAACATTAGGGAACAGGAGGATGGGAGAATTGCAGAAAGATGGATGAATAGGTCCTTGCTGTATCTGAACGCCTGCCATAAGAGCGCTAGGATATGGTCTGAGAGAGTCCAGCCCAGGGAAGCATCTTCCTCTATGTTTTATGTGTGGCCTACTCATAGGCAGGCCCTGGAGGTAGCGTATCTCATTTTATCACCCATGAAATGTGGTTTGTTAGTAATAACTAACTTCTATAATTATGATGTGGATTTTGCAGAAAGACTATTTGCAGTCTTTAGTAAACCATATACAACACCGGTCTTCTGTGAATGCAAAGCATCTTCCTTTAGGTTCCTCTGCATGAGTCTGTTTTACAATTGCCTTATGATTACATTGAAAATTGATCCCTGGGTAAGGAGGGTGGTGAGGAGAAAATGAGGAGAACCTTTGATTCTCTTTTCCGGGCCCCAACCTGAAGGAGGAGAAACGTTTTGGTAGTTGTGGTCTGCTTTCCTTTTGATTTGAAGTCCATATCTGAAGAACAATGTATCCAGTGGGTTTTTGTGGTGTTCATTTAGGGTCAGGGTGACCTTGTTCTCAGATGGCTTCTGACCTATTCCATTTGACTCTTCTTCCTCTGCTTAGCAGTCTTTCACCTGGCAAGAAAAGTTCTGCTTCCACACCAAAGCAGGACCTTGAGTTTGAAACTGAGGGGATGACAGCCGGCAGCTGCTGTTGAGACAAGCCAATTGTCTGCTTTGCAGAGGCTTGTCAAGAACCCTGATGACTAAGGACTGGTCTGGAAACGACTGGAGTGGGCATGGGCTGATTATAGGAGTCACAACGTTGGAGGATTTCAGTGACTTTGAAGTTCCCCACAAGCATGATTTTTCCTTCATAGAGCAAAACAAGTCAGAAGATATGAGCAAAGCACATGTGATTAATACTCAGAAAGCAAAACAGGTTAATGCGTAAAACACTCCTGGAAAAAAAAGCTCTTTATCTTTTACAGCACATAAAAACATTTTCCACTTGGCAAATTGTGTTTCTTTAAAAATAGCATGGAATCATGTGGTATGAAATGAGGAAAAAGAGAGGAAAGTAGTCTAGCATGCTTTCTGAAGGTTATGAAGTGAAATTTACCTGTCTGCTGAATCTGCAGATGGTTGGTTTTTACTAATGAAAAGTCATTATAATTGTCTGTCCTAACAATGTTTTTTTAAATTGTAATAAAGAAAGCTATCTCTAAAATAAATTCAAATACAGTTTTGGCAAGAAGCAGTTACTCCACTTCATTGTTCTGTTTCTGAGAATGTATTGTTTTTCTGTTAGAATAATGTCAATGAAAAGGTTTTTAGTACTTTAAGTAAGTCTTTTCTTGCCATCTCTGTAAAAGTTTGTTTTCACTGCCATTTGTAGTTATCATGGTAGTAAATTTTAATAGAGTTAAAAAGCTTTTCATTATGGGAAATTTCAAACAGAAATAAAAGTAGACAGGGCCATAGATGAATCCGCATCGCCCACCTTCAAAGTTCTCCAGTCACCATTGACCAGTTTTCATCTGTGCTCATCCCTTCCACCTTTCTCTATTGACTATTTTGAAACAATCACCAGGTGTAATATTATTTATTCTTTATTTGTTTCAGTATATATCCATAAAAGATAAATACTGTTTAAAAATGCAACTGCAATATAATTATCACACTTACAATATTAATTATATTCTAAATATCAAACATCCCTTCAGAGTAAATTTCCCCAGTTGTCTTGTAATTTTTTGATTGGTGGGTTTGAGTCAGTATTCAGACAAGCTCTACCCATTGTATTTGTGGAGATGCACATTGCTACGTACCTTAAATATTTTATTTTTTAGGTTTGCTTGTGCTCTCTCTGTCCCTGTCTCTGTCTCTTTCTTTTGCCCTTAGAGTTTATGTTTTGAAGGCACTAGATCGCTTTGTCCTTTGGAGTTTACCACATTCTAGATAGTGTTAATTGTATCCCTGTTGGGTCACATAGTAAAGTCCCCTGTCTCCTATAATTCCTGAAAATTTGTGGTTCTATCTAGGGCCTGATTCAGTTAAAGTTTGATTTTTCTGGCAAGACTACTTCAGAGATGGTGTTGTAAACTTAGATCATACAAAGGAGGCATGTAATTCTGATCGTTTCTCTCTGTGTTATTTTCAGCCATCAATAATCATTTCTTAGACTCATTATAGACGGATAATCTAATTCCATCAGTTCTTCTTCATTTCTGGTTAGGTATTGAAGGTAGACACAATCACATTTCCAATTGTTTGGATGTGTGAGCTCGGAGAAAAAATATGAATCAATGATTACCTCCAGGATTGGGCCTGAGCAACTGGAAGAACGAGGTGCCATCAACTGAGACATGAAAGGTTGTAGGTTGAACAAGTTTTATGGAGAGCAAGAGTGGAGTCTGAAGTTTAGTCTTGGACTTGTTGACTTGGTGATGTCTGTTAGACATCTGTATCAGTCAGGGTTCAAGCAGAGAAGCAGAAACCGTATATTCATATATATATATACAAATATATATAAAAATATGTTCATATATATAAAAATGTATATTAAAATCCCTTTATATATCTCTGTCTCTCTCTATACTGGACACATATCCAGTGTAATGAGATATATTCTTCCTCATTTCTGGATATGTAGTGAAGGTAGACACATAAGATAGTGATATACAAGATAGAGATATACAAATCCCTTCATATATCTCATTATGCTGAATGTATATATCCTGTATATACAGAGATAGGTAGGAATAATATGAAGGGACTTATTAGAGATATTTGATCTTACACAATTGTAGGAAGTGTTTAAATAGTCTCTATAAGTTGTTGTCTTTTTGTCTGATACTGAAGCTCAGAGTTCACGGGGCAGGCAGTTGGGAAGGATAGAAGGATGCAAAGTGTGGGGAGAGCAAGAACAGCATATACTGGCATATACAAGCAAGGTAGTTCATGCTGCCTTTGACTTTGATGGTATAGGTCTCCTGAAGAAGCCTGGGGCCTTTGTCAGAGAGGTAAAAACATACACTTGGCTCTGGGATCAAAAAAGCTAAAGGATATTCCAGGAGGAAGTGGAGCAATTGGAGGTCTGACCTCTGCCTCATGACAGTGAGGAGAACCAGCTGATAAATGAAAACAGGTGGGAATTACAAAATGACTGCTGCTTTACTTTTGTCCTCCAACTGTTTTATGAGAATCTCTCTTGAGACCCAACCTAATGAGAACCATATAGGAAAGGAACTCTGGGAAATGTAGTTTAGTCTTGCCAAATTGATAAATGACAAAACCACCACAACATACAAATAGAAATGTTCGATAGATAGCTGGGTATACGAGTCTGGAGTTTGGGAAAAATAAATATGGGAGTTGTTAGTATATAGATGGTTTTTAAAGGCTTGATACCAAATCCAATCACCACGGGAATGAGAGTAGGAAGAGAAGGAATAGGTCTAATGACTTATGTCCAGTGCTTTCCAATTTTGGGGAGATTGAGGAGAAGAGGAAGTATGAGAATAAGCCCTGAGAAACATGAGTGATGTAGTGGAAAACCAGGACAGCAGGATATCCTGGTAGCTTCGTGATAAATTTTATCAAAGAGTAAGAAGAGATTAATTGCATCAAATCCTGCTGATAGAACATTTATGATGGAGACTGAGCATTGATTTTCTGATGATCCAAGGAGAGTATATAGAAACATCCATGACTGATCAAGTGGATCCAAGTGGTCACTTCCACAGTAAGAGGTTGAGCAGAAGAGGAAGAAGCCTGGGAAAGTGTAAGTGAAGTAAGAGGAAAACCAGATGTGTGGTGTTGAAAAAGGCAAGAGAAGAAAGTGACTCAGGAGGAACTGGCAGTACACATAACTGTGGTGTGCTAGTTTTGATTCCCCTGAAAACAGAACCCAAGACAGGAACTTGGATGCAGGTAGTCTATTTTTAGAAGGTGATCCCAAGAGGCTGGATTGATAGAGTGAGGAAAAAGACAAGAAATGGGGAAAATCAATAAAATGTGTGTTATTGAACTGGGTTATCACTCCAGAGCTCCATGTAGAAGGTTCTTTAGAATTATGCCTCCAAAGAAATGGAGACTATCTAGAACTTTGCCCTGCCTAGTTAAGAATTGTCACAGATGGAGTATTACTTTGCTAGGGCTGCTTGTAACAAAGTACCACAGCCTGGATGGCTTAAGCAACAGAGATTTATTTTTTCGTGGTTCTGGAGGTTGAAATCTGAGAGCAAGGTTTTGGCAGCATTAATTTCTTCTGAGGGCCGTGAGGGAAGGATCTGTCCTGGCCTCCTCCTGGGTTTGTAGTTGGCCCTCTGCTCCCTGTGTCCTCACATCATCTCTTTGTACATGTCTCTGTGTAAATTCTCTCTTTAGGTAAGGACACTAGTCATATTGGACTAGGGCTCATCCTAATGACTTCATTTTAACTTAAGTACCTCTGTAAAGATCCCAGTTCCAGATACAGTCACATCCTGAGGTACTGAGGGGTAGGACTTCAACATATGCATTTTTGGTGGACATAATACAGCCCTTAAACAGTGGTATTAACCTTCTCATCCTTCTAGGATACCTTATCCTAGGGCAGAGCAAATTTTCATGAATTCGTGAAAGACTTCTTGAAGAACATCTGAGTGACTCACTAGGAGCTTGAGGTAGACTTCTGTGAGGGTGTGTGAGAATTGTTCACCACAAATGTAGCTGAACAGAAGCAGGCCAAGGCGATATGGTACAAGGTACCCAGAGCATCTACAAGATGTACTGGTATCACCTTAAGTCGTGATCACTAACCTGCAGTGGACTCTTACTGCCTGGCATAGTTGGCTAGTAATTGTACGGTTTCTCATCAAGTCACTTTCTGCCTCTGCTGAGCATGTTTCTCATATCTTCTCTTCTCTCTTCTAACCTCCAACCCTTATTTCTCCAGTTTTAATGCCGATTGATGAACACTGCTACCGATTTCACTAAGAAGATCAAGCAATCCAAAAAGGACTTTCACAAGTCCATCTACTCCCTGTCGTGATGCCCATGTGCTCTAACTTCTCTCCTGTTAAATGGATGTCTGTGCTGCTAGTTAAGACCAGCCCCTCCTCTATCTCCCAGGTCCTCTTCCTCAGTCAAAGATATTTCTTTAGTCCCTCATACTCTCACCCTCACTTCTTTGACATTAGTCTTTCCCTGACTATTTAACCTATTCCATCAGCACACAACAAGCTATTATTTCCCCTGAGTTCAACTTTTCCATCCCACTATTATCTTTCTCTCTTTTTACAGAAAACCTGCTTGGAATTTTTGTCTGTACTTTCTGTGTGTACTTTCTCCCCAATAAGCCTTTTTAACCCCTTGCCAATCAAGCTTTCCCCAGCCTACCCATAGTCTCCAGTCCACCAGTGCGTGTTGCTGAATCCATGTTCAGTGCTCACTCCTCATTTCTCTTGATGTATCTGTAGCATCTGATGTACTCATGACTCTCTCCCATGAACACTTTCCTCACTTTGATTTCAGTTGACCACACTCACCTGTTCTCCTCCTACCTGAGTGGCTGCTCTTTCTCAGTCTCTGTTGCTCATTCCTCATTATCTTCCCAAATTTATATTCAGCTCAACCCTCTCTCCCAAACTCCAGACTCATATATATATCTCTCCACTTGGATAAATAATAGGCATCTCAAACTTAACATGGTCAACATGAAGATCCAGATAATTACCCAGCAAACCTCTTTTGCAGTTCTTTCCACTTTAGTAAATCATCTTAGTTTCCCATGTCAGAAACCTTGGAGTAATCTTTAACTCAATTTCTCTCACACTCCACAATCCAGTCTTTCAGCAAATCCTGTTAATTCTACCTCTAAAAATATATCTAGAATCTGTCTTACCACCACTTCGTACCACTTCTACTCTACCGTGCTTTCCATGCCAGCATCCTCTCTTTCTTGGATTATTGTGATAATATCCTCATGATCTCCCTACTCTTGCAATCACCGCTTTACAGCTTATGCACAACAAAGCAGCTGGGGGGATTCTGTTAAATAAGATCAGATCCAGTCTCTCTACTGCTTAAAGTCTTCCGGTTGCTTCTCATCTCACTTAGAATAAAAGGCAAGAAGTACTTACTATGGCCTGGCCCTCAGTTTCCTCACTGACCTCATCTCTTACATCCTCTTTCCATCTTGGCCCACCCTTCTACAATGGCATTCTTGCTTTTTCTTAAACACACCAGTCACATTTATGCCTCAGGGCCTTTGCGCTTCCTTCTCCCCTGCCCCCGTTTTCCTGCAATTATCTTTCCCTGCATAAGGCAAACTCTTCCTTCAAGCCTTTGCTCTAATGTCACCTTTCAGGAAGGCCTTTCCTGATCTTCCTATCTAACATTTCAAGCCCCCTTCCCATATTTCTTAGTCCTCTTTTCTATTTTATGTTTCTTCTTACTCTTATCATTATCTGGTATCACATATATTTTGATATTTATATTGCTTATTTTTGGTTTTCTATTAGAGTGAAAACTCCATGAGGGCAGGAGTATTTGTCTGTTTTTTTCACCTCTGCATCCCCAGCACTTAGACCAAGGCTCACAGGTAGTAAGTAATCTATATTTGCTAAGAGATGTGTGAAGATGAGTGGTCACCTATGTCAAATACTGCTGAGAGGTAGAGTGATGTGAGGGCTTAGATTTTGTAAGATAGTGGTTGTAGCTGACTTTGGCAAGATCATCTAGAGTGGTATGGTGGAGAAAATGCCAATTGGAATGAGTTGAGGAAATAGAGGTCATGAATTACCAACTCTGATTATATGTGAAGGAAAGAGAGAAATAGTGCTGTAACTGGAGGAGGCATGGGTCCAGAGAGACAGACCGTAGCAATGCATATTGAAATACCATTGGGAGTGTTTCCACAGGTGAGAAGAAGTTGATGATGGAGGACAAAGAAGGCTGACGTCTGTGTAGGCAAGAGCAGGCACAAGTGTTGACAAAACCCTTAGATAGAGAACAGAGACTTTGTTAGTTGTAACAAGAGAGAGCAGGATATTTAGTACAGATGGCAGGAAAGTTGATAGATTTTTGTGGCAGCAAAATAAAATAGTTCTCATTCAATTGTCTCTTTTCCTTAATTTTGAGGAAAATTCATCAGAGGCGAGATGAGAGTTCTGAGCTGGGTGTTTAGACCACATTTGTGAGAGGAGGTGGATTATGGAGAAAGAGAAGAGATGGGTGAAAAGTAGGACCTGATGATGTTGTGACTGTCCCCTTAGTTGGTTCACAGATGTGTATTGAGTGCCTGTTATTTGCAAGGCATCTCCCTCTAAGGGTGGAGTAACTGGTGGGTGCAGGCAAAGCAGTCATCGGAGAACTGTTACATGGACTTATCTTCTGTTTTCTATGTATCTCAGTTAATTCAGTTGTAGGCAGCTACAATTATTTGAGTTTCTAAGAGCCTATTTATTTTATTTTCAAGATCATCAAAAGAAAAGTGGGTTAAGTTTGCCAAACATGCGTGCCATATCTATCGTCTGTCCTCCAATCCTTGAATCCCAAGACAGACACCAGTCTGTCACTGTCCTTTCTCATGCATAGATCTGGCATTATTTTGAGCCCCAGAATCCTGGAGAAAATGGTGGGTGAATACAGAACAGAGAAGAACATCTCATCATCATGTTCTTTCAATATTTGCTTTTATTATTTTGTTAACTTCCTCATGTTCTTTACAGGAAAATGAATAGAAAAGAGCAATTTCAAATCAAGGCTTCCAGAGTAACAGGACGTAATATACATACATAAGTGATTACATTTTTTTCTAATTTTCTATCCTTTCACAGATTTTAACCTGTGGTCATTTCAAATAGTTTGTTGACTTGACATATAGCTAGACACGGGGAACCAGCTTAATTAGGCAAATTCTACTGGTCAAAATAATTATTTTTTTTATATTTTAAAATAGAAAAAAGGGAAATTTACATGATTCAAGCTGAAAGGGCTCTTGTTCTGGGTGATACACTTTTCTTGACCTGTTGACTCTCAGGTCAAGTCAATGTGCTCAATTTTATTATTTTTACTATGACATGGGGGAGAACAAAGCCCACATGGAAAAAGGAATGTCCTTAAGAATTTAATTAACACAAGTTCAGGGGACTGGGAAACCAGATAAATAAATCAAGACATTGGCTTTGAACCATGCCAGTTGAGCATTTTCTGGGTCACTTAACATGAATTAGTGACATTTTTAGGGTCAAATAATGTATTTAGGAGTTAAAATTTATGGACTTTTAGCTTGCTGCCTAGCCTTGGCTTATGTTTGTGAAAAATGTGTAAATCCACAAATTAAGTAATAGGTAGTAGATACCCTTTGCCAAATGGTAAAAGGAAATGATGGAGAGGTTAGTTTTTATGAAGATGGGAAAAAAATTGAGGTAAATAGTAGAATGTAAGCAGGGAAAGGATTGCCATATCTTTGAAAGAACTTTCACAACAACTAAGAAAAAAGGTATGCTAATGAAAAGTTGGCAAAGAATGAGAATAAACAATAAAGCTGAATTATCAATGGCTAATTCTGAAAAAAAAAAAAAAAAGACCACAATCTCTAATTTTGCTGTTATGAACTGACTCTCCAATTCAAACTGCCTACCACTCCTTTCTTTCTTTCCAGTTGATTATTTGGGACCCCAACCTGCCCTTATTGGTAGCAATCATTTTTTTCTTGAGACTTCTTTACCCCAAATTGTCCAAGAACCCTGAGGATTTACTCAATTCCAAAGGCATAAATCCTGCTTTTAAAGGCCAGTGGGAAGGAATTGGTAATTTTCTATGTCCACTGATACCATTTCTGCTCAGGCTGCCGTCTGAAGCTGCCTTTGAAGACTGGTTCTGCTCATTCTGATGGATACATCTGAGTTCCTGGCTCTTCTACCTCTCTCACCAATTTTATTATGCCCTTCACTTGGGTTGCATAAGAATGTGTATTTCTGTTCTAATTCACAGGCTCAGCTTCTGATCTTCAATAAGATATCCTGCCTGGGCAACTGGACTTGGAGAAATGTCAGACTTCCATCACAAGTGAGGCCAGATCAACTCTTTTCCTATTATCATCAATTTGTAATGCCTTGCATTGAGCTTAGATTCCCAGCCTAAACTCCTCTTTGCTTCTTTTAAATTCTAATTTGGGAATTTCTCCTGTGATTTGTTTTCTCACTGCCTGATGTTGGGTAGAACAATTCTTGTCCATTCTAGCGGTTTTCCTTTATTTTGAATCTTGGAGAACAGAGTTCATGTTCTTGTGTTCTTTTTCCTCCTCTGTGTCCCTTTGCTTCTATGGAAATTGACCCATAACTCCTACTGGGATGTGGGAGTCTGTGTGTGTGTAGGTGCTGGGATTGTGGTCTGAGCCCAACTTTTTATATTAAAAGCTAAAGCAGACTTACAAAATCAAATAAAAATTTATATCTCTTTGCCTTAACCTTGTGTAACTAACATGGTTCACTCAAGTGATAACGCTTCTGAACAAAGAAAATCTATGCCAGTGTTCTGTACCTGCCTATCAGTGATCGATTTACATTAGTACTAAAAAAGAAACAATAAAGCAAGCAAGAGGAAGAATACCCTAGAAAATGATATTTCCCAGAAGTAGCAAGGATATGGGCCTGTAGATATTCTACTATACTACTGGTGTGAGTGCAAATTGATACAAACATTTGTGTAGGTATAAACAGTATATCATTTAGCTATTGCTGCCTAACAAACTACCCCAAAATTCAGTGCTTAAAATAATAAGCCTTTCTCCTTCCTCACAAGTCTACAAGTAAGCTGAGAAGTTCTGCTGATCTTGGCTTGTCTTAGTCATGGACCTGCGGTCAGCTGTGTGTCAGGTAGGTAGCTCTGTTGCATGTGGCTGGGCTCTCTCACATAGCTGAGATCAGCTGACCCCTGGCTTGTCCAGGATGGCTTTGCATGGAGAAGTGGGCTCTCCTCTCTGGACTCAGCAAGCTAGAACAAGCTTGTTCACATGTGGTGGCAGGATTCTAAGAGAGTGAGAAAAAACATGCAAGGCCTCTTGAGACCCAGGCTTGGAACTTACAGAGTCTCTTCTACGTAACTGTATTGGCCAAACAAGTCACACGTCCAACCCAAATTCAAGGAGTGGAGAAACAGATTTCACTTTTCAGTGTGAGGAGCTGTGTAGTCACACGCAAAAGCATGTGTAATAGGAGTCTGACTCATTTTCTGATGTTGGACTGCTGGCGGCTTTTAAGCCTCAACCCTCCCCCTTCCCCTTCTGCCCCATGTCTGGGCCAGCTGATAAGAAAGCCTGGATACACCCTCCTTTAGAGCTGGTGGGAAGTTCAAACCACTCAAGCCCCTGTCCACACAGGAACCTCTTACCTCTTAGCCATCCTAAAAACTCCAGGCCAGGTCGTTTCCCTGCTCTCTCAAGCCGTGTTAGGATCTGCGTGGGAGACATGCTCTGCTCTCCTTAAAAGTCTCATTATCTAAGTATCACATCTTTTCATGCCCTCTTCGTGTGTGTGACATCATTAGTCTTAACACCAAAACCAAATTTTGGGGTTCATCCTGAGTGGCACAACAGTGTGGATACAGGGTAAGCATGAAGAAATGCAGCCATTTGTGTGATCTATCACAATCAGTGTGTGCTGTAGTATAGCAGTCACAAACAACCCCCAAATCTCAGTAGCTTATAAAGACAAAGGTATATTTCTTGCTCATGTTACATGCCTTTTTTTTGTGGTGGGCTTCATTCTATTCCTGTTGGCTGTGGTTGGGGCTATGCCTCCGATGTCACTACAGTAGGCTGGTGGCTATTATCCACATGGTTCTTTGCTCCTTTTTATTCTATAATCCAAGCTGATGAAACAGCTCTCATCTGGAATACCCATTTCTAATGTCAGAGAAAAAAGAGAGAAAGAGCTGTGGCAAAAACACAGTGGTTCTTAAAGGTTCTACTTGGATGTGGTATAGGTCACACCTTTTATATGCCCTTGGTCAAAGTAAGTCGTATATCCATACTCAATAGCAATGGGACAAGAATAAATTCTCCTTCCACAAAGGGCATTGTAAGTCACATGGCAATAGATGAATAATCCTCTTAATGGAAGGAGGAGGTTAATTTGGAACAATAATGTAATCTACTGAGAAACTTTTACAGAAAGGTCAAAAGCTTTAAATTTTTCCTTAGCTTTTGATCTAATAATTCTCTGGCTAGAATTTAACCTAACAAACAAGATATTTGAAAATATGGAGCTATGAGGAAGATCATCTCAGCTTTGTGCAAGAGAAACTCCTATTGATAGGGGATTTGTTAATGTATTGTAATACATTATTATGATACAATATTATTTATACATTAAAATGATATTACAGAATAATACCATAATATAGAAAAATGTTCACAATATTATTATGATAAAATTTTATATAGAGAATATATACCAAAAACTTATTCATTAAAAAAATTTTAATTGTGATCAAAAACATATAATTACCATCTTAACCATTTTTAAATATATTAGCTTATTCATTTTTTAAGAAAAAAATTATATAACTATGTGTTGGGAAAATGCTGGAAGGAAACAAACTTTTAATAGAGATATCTCTGGGGGTTAGGTAATCTTTATTTTCTACGCCTTATTTACTAAAATCTTAAAAGAATGTGTGGCTTTTGCAATAGAAAACAATATAAAAATTAAGTGGTGAAATCTTGGAGATCTTTGATGGAGAGAAATATTGAAATGCAAATTTTTATTTATGAACTCAAAGGGATGATAAATAATAGAGTATGAAGCATCCAATGTTTGTTCGGGTTACATTTGACACCCAGATTGTGATCTTTTAAAAACGTTAGTGGATTAGTGATTTTTTTCTCAGTTTGCGTTGCTTTGGATAACACTAATCAAAATGTCTCAAAGCATGCTGTTGGAATCCTTCCAACTCAGAGTACAGTCTGTCAGCATCCTGTGATATGAGAAGGAATGTATAGCCATTCTCTGTCCTAGCTTTTAGTAATATAGAGTATTTTCCCCAAAAAGTAGAAGACAAAAGATCTGTAAAAACACTTTTGGCTTATTGGCATTTGGTTGGTTTATGAAACCTAACAGATTGGAAAGCCCTCCTTTGGTGTGTCAGCGACTGCGGAGCAGGAGCTTTGTCTTGCATGTGTTGCGTCAGAAGCCTGAATGGATCTGCGTCCCCAAAGTATGGATGCTGGTGACTGACGACCGAGAGCTCTGCCAGGCTATTGTGAAAGAGACCGTCTACTGTCTTAAAAAGTATGCCTCTTCAAAAGAGCTTACTCTCGTTTTTCAACTGCTTTGTCAACAGTTGGGGGCTCGTCAAGTTAATTCACACATTCATTCCATATCCCCTACATGGTTTGACTACATCTAATACCTGGGGCACAGCGTAATTAAGTGAGATGTTGGATTGAAATTGCAGGGACTTTGCAAATTATCTTTCTCTCTGTCTTAAATGCCAAATCAATGTAGTTTTAAATTAGTAAACTAAATATGTAGTAAATTTATAATAAATTAGATGATGTATAATGCTATTCCACTAAATTGATGGGAGGAATAGGCCCAATATAGACACTAACTCCATATTACAGATTATGCTATTGTGGGTCTCTTTAGTGTAGGGGCCAGATGGCCTGCAATGTACAATGTTTCCTGGGGCATCAATATGTTATATTTCATTCCAGTGATTCTAATTTTTAAGACCAGTTAAGTGTCTTCATTAAAGAAAGAAAGGAGTATAAAATGCATAACTTTTATTCATCTATCAGTGGTGATCTTATAAAAAATCATTGCTAAAAGAAGAAACTTCTTTTACTGAGAAAATCCTTCACATTCTTTTTATCTTTGATTCCTTTTGTCTTATAAAGATCAAGTTATTCTGTGAAGTGGTGGGGAGAGTTTTCCTATTTGCTGTGTTTTCCTTTAAGCCTCAGCATGGTTTCATCAAACAAAAGCTTTATATGAGAGTCTAGTTTATTACTTGGAGCTGCAATGGCTGGAGCAGTGGTGTAGGAAAGGAGCCTGGAATCCTGTCCAGTTGGCATCCTTGGTCCAGTTCCTTTGATGGTTCCTGATACAGCTTTGAAGATCTCTGGGCTCCAGGATGAGCCATTTTTAACCACTAATTTGAAGTGTAAAGCAACACAGCTTTGCTTTCAGAAGTAAATCCATATATCGTCCCTCCCACCATCAACACTTTTAAAAATAGCTCCAGTAAAACACTGCAAGCTTATAAACTGTGGTCAGCTTTCAGGAGTTTACAATTTCTAACAAGGAAATGTTTGAATTTCAACATTTCCCTTAAAATGATTGAGCTATCACATATTCATAGGTAACATTTGTCGCATGGTCTTAATGTGGTCTTACCTGTAATTAAGGCCACAAAAGATTTATTCGGACCCTTGCACACAGAGTTCAGCATGCCACATGCACACCAGCCTCTTATTTTAATATGAGAGAGGGTAATCTGTGGCTTGGTAACATGGTACCAAAGATTACAGAGTCAGGGAACATGAGGAATAGAGGATATATATTTTTTATGTATGGAAAGAGGCAGGTTACCTAAGTTTTAAGGCAAAACAAAGAAAGCTTTGAGACTAGCATGATGCACTTATTACAGGAAGCAGTGAACATTTAGAACTAAGCCATGTTCAGGAAAGGACAGCAGAAATGTGATTGAATTCCTTCAAGGTTTTGATCTTCATGCAACTCAATTCTGTATCAATTATGTTATGCTCAAACCAATCGGCTAGTAGGTGTGCAGGTCCATACATATTTGTGGGGTCAAGTGCAAAATGAAAATGTGAGGCCCTTGTTCCAAAAGCAGGAAAAAAGTCCTACTAAAGGTACTAACATATGAAGATTTTTCCTTCCTTTCATGATTTCTCTCTGACTTACCATGATGTATTTTATTTGCTATTTAATATCATTCTAAGTAAAGAAAAATTAAAATTTTAAATCATTAGCATGAATTTTACTGTTCATCTATATCTCGTGCAATACCAGTTTGAATGCAAATTTAAGCATTTGATTCTTATGCAGAATCACCAAAATTACGTAATTTGTTTTGGGGGTTGGCTATGTACTCAGACACTTTTCGTGATGGATTTGTCCATGCCTTTGGTTTCTCCTTTGCTCAGCACTACCTGTTTTGTTCATCATGTCCAGTGCTTCTCATCCTGGCTAACTTAGTGGCCTAAGAAGAGAGCAGAATTGGTGGCAAGTGGTAGAATGCAGCATGCCTGGAAATGTCACTCCCCAGTCCCTTATCCTGGTTTTCTTTTTTGTGAATCTTGCCACTTGCTCATATTTAGGTCTTTCCTAAATCCTGTTTAGAGATCTTCTATCACCTAGAGACCATGTCATTCTGGAAATGTGGCTCTAATAGTTGTGATTAAGCTTTTTGTTTTCTCAGGATTTTAGATTTTAATGTTCTTTGGGTTAACCTCTTATAGTAGATTGGATAATGATCCCCACAAAGATGTCCATGTCCTAATCCCTGGGACCTGTGAATATGTTACCTTACATGTAAAAGGAACTTTGTAGATATGCTCAAATTAAGACTTGGGGAGATGATCCTGGATTATCTGGGTGGGGCCAATGTATCACAAGGGTCCTCGTAAGAGGGAGGCAGCAGTAGCAGAGTGAGAGAAAGAAGAGAGAAGATGGAAGCAGAGATCAGAGAGGAGGGAAATGATACACTGCTACCTTTGAAAATGAAGGAAGGAGCCAAGGATGTAGATTGCCTCTAGAAACTGGAAAGGCCAGTGAAAGAGATTCTCTCCCAGAGAATTCAGAAGGAACCAGCCCTGCTGATACCTTGGTTTTAGCCAATGAAACAGATACTGCACTTCTGACCTCTAGAACTATAAGATAAATTTGTATTGTTTTAAGCCACTAAGTTTGTGGTAATATATTGCAGCAGCAGTGGGAAAATGATACATCTTTCTTCTTATTAGATTTGATAATTAAAATATTTCCCCTCAATAGATGGATTATTCTACCTAATGAAACAAGTCCTAATCTTATGATACTAATAGGAAAATTTTGATCTTGGTATAGGTTGAATATCTCTAGAAGGGTCTGAAGATTCTGCTTTTATTAACCTGGTCTAATGGAAATTATATGAAATAAGATCAATTTCATTGAATACTTAAAAAATTTTCAGAAGGTAGTCATTGATGAAAGCAAGGAATTCATTTTAGTCTCTCACCTAATATTGACATACTTAATTATAAACTATGATCAAGAAGATGTGTATCATATAAAGAGGAATACTTGACCTCATGGAGTTTATAATCTACTAGTGAAATAAAACAAACACCCAAATAACTGTCAAATACAAGTCAAAATAGAAGTGCCGAGAGAGATATGAAGTGATATTGGAGCTTAACATAGGAAAATAAAATGTTCTGGATGAAAGAATGGGAGGTCATCAGATTGGACACCATGATATAGTTGTTGCTTGCATTGAACTTTAGGTAATGGGTAGGAATTTATTAGGTGGAGATGGAAAGGGTAGTGAGAGAAAAGGATGTTTCAGTTGAGAGGAGTAATGTGAATTAAAAGATGGAAGCAAAGTAAAACAGATCTTAATTTAGGAACAGGGCAATAGACTAGTTTGTTTGGAATATAGTACGTATAAAAGGATCTAACAGGAGACAGGATGGAGAGGTGGATAGTAGTGAGTTCAGAGAACACTGAATGCTTTGGTGTTTAGAAGTTTTGGACTTGCGTCTATAGGCAAAGGAGGTTGATGAGTTTGCAGAGCTGGTGGGATTCATAGGTAGAGAATTTCCACAGAAAGCTTAAACATGTATGCTTGAAGAGTAGGATAAAAGTCAAATTTAGAGTCAAAACCTAAATTTTATTTCCGATTATGCCCCTAACTTGGATCAATCCTTTCTTGGTTTGCTCATTTGTAAAGCTATTGCTTTGAAACGGATTGTGGATGAAATTAGTAATAGGTTTAATAATCTGTGATTCTGTGGTACCAGGATTAATTTTGGGGTCATTTGCATAGAGGTCATGGTTTAAATTTTGGGAATAATCGAGACTGCAAACGGAGTAAGTGTAGAAATTAAACAGAAGAACGCCAAGGATAGAGCATCATGGAATATGCAGGTATATGGGAATTACAGAAAATGGAACAGAGAAGGATACCAATGAGGTATCAGAGAGGCAAGAGAAGAACTCAGGGTCAGGGAGGCCTTCAGAGAGGAGGATGCCAAAAAAAAGGGCTAGGGTAGGGAAATTTTAGCTTGTTTATGGGCTGAAAGAAAGGTAAATTCCAAAATTAAAAAGAAAAAAAGACTGGGGAAAGATTTCAGATGGGGCAAGACTTTCTAAAGAGATGGAAGAAGGAAAACCAAAGCATGCTGTGGTGAAGTTAGATACAGAAAGAGGAGGTACTCTCCTTCATATGGAAGAGGAGAAAGAGACAGCGTTAGGATTTAGAGACACGTTGAAAGCGAGCCTGGGAAGGTGAAGAATTTCAGGATGAACAACTTCCACGTTCTTCTTATGTTGAGGTGACTGAACTTGCTGAGTGGAACAAAGTTGTTGAATGGTAGAGGGGTTGAAGGGAGAGGAAAACTGAATGATCACTGCAGCAAGTCCAAAAAGGAGTTAAGGAAATTAAAAATAATTTTAATTAATTGGCATTAAAATAAAATCAAATAATAAGTAATAAAACTTTAAAGAGTGGTTTGCAAAGAAGAATAATGGGGGAAAATGTGCTTGGTAAAATATTAAAATATATAACAAGGTTGCAGTAATTAAACCATCATGGATTTGCAACTTGACCAGGCTTATTGATAGGTGGGTCAAAATTCATAGTCCAGAAATAGATTTGAGTAAATATAATGAGTTAGCATATGATGAGGAGGATATGAGGGATTAGCAAAAGGAGGGATGGATTTTTCAATCTATAATGTTGGATCAACCTTGTAAAATTGTTAACATTTTATAATTGTTAAAAACCAGCCTAAACTTGTAAAAATAATAAAGTCCAATCTTCTCCTTACTCAACATACCAAAAATTGCAAATGACCCAGAGATTTAAAAGTAAAAACACAATTTTAAAAATGAAGGAAAGAAAAATGGTGAATATTTTGGTAACTCTTGAGGTAGATGGTGATTCTTTATCAGTGTGAAGACAAATTTAAAACTTAAGAGAGTGATAGATTTGATTCTCTCTAAAATGTTTTCTAAAAGGTAGAGAGTGAAAGAGATGGAAGGATGTCAACCAAAATGTTGATAATAATTCTCTCTGGAGAGTGGGATTTTGACTGATTTTTACTCTCACTTGTATACTTTTCTGTATTTTTCTCAAGAGAAGGAATTCTTATGAGTAAGCTAATTTTTAAATTTTTTTTTTTAAAGATTCACACCTGAGCTAACAACCGTTGCCAATCTTCTCTCTTTTTTTTTTCTACTTTTTCTCTCCAAGTCCCCCCAGTACATAGTCGTGTATTTTTAGTTGTGGGTCCTTCTAGTTGTGACATGTGGGATGCCGCCTCAACGTGACCTGACAAGCGGTGCCATGTCTGCACCCAGGATCTGAACCAGTGAAACCCTGGGCCACCCAAGCGGAGCGTGTGAACCCAACCACTCGGCCACGGGGCCGGCCCCTAATTTTTTAATTTCGATGAAAGATAAATTACAAAATGTTCATTATTTGGAGGTGTTAAGAATGCAAGAATCTGAGGTGAAATGAGTCATTATTTGGCACTGCTTTGGCAGCCTATGAGTTAAAGTGGGAAAATAAGTTGTGAAATATACTAAATATTAGGGAATGAATAAAATGGGTGGTGGTAAGTAGGCTTTTAAGATGCTGGTGAGAAACTGCTTAAAGGGACCCTCTGTGGCGTCAGGGCACACTGAGAGACAGAGCAGTACAGAGACAGATTGACTAGGGGGCCCAGGGAGTGGAGGACGTGGAGCCTGCGAGGACAAAGGACAATAGACTCATTAGGATGAACCTGAAGGCAGGACAGGGGATATTCTGAATTCTAGATTTCAGAAATTAACAAATTCAGAGTGATACTCAGGGTCAAGAAATAAATGTTTCTGGTAAGGAGATGAAGCAGGTTGAAAATAAGTGTCATCTGAGTTGTCCAGGGTGAGCAATTCTCACCCATTATTTTCATAGAAAGGATTGTTTGAAGAAAAAACTAAGAATGCTCTTAAAAGTGTAAAGAATTGGAACACTGTGTTTTATATATTATTTGTTAATATCAATGATATAATTATTTTTAAAAAGTAATGACAATAAAATTTAAACCATTGCACAAACCCTTATTTACACAATTTGTACGATTTGTAAACTGTCCTTTAATCTTGCATTGTGCTATGCTATCTCCTCCCCATTTTTTTTCCCTATTTCTTAAATAGCACTTAATGTTACTTCTGGACTCCTACTGGCAATATTGCTTTCTTTGCAGAAACATCTGTGCAGCCAAAAAAAATTAAAGTTATTCAGCCTTGGCATGTGTACAATGTATTTTATATTGATTAGTTTTAATGTGATCAGCACTATCCTTTGTATTAGGTGACCTCTGTGATTTATATTAGTTGAAATTTAGTTCTATGATTTAATAGAGGATCCACTGAAAGAAACTTGAATTGAATTATTGAATCTGTTTATATTTCTACAATAGAGAAGACTCTAAATGAATCTTACAAAAATTAACAACCTTTCTCTGTTGATAGTTCACCATCCCTGCCAAACCCTCATAAAACTTAATTTTTATATCTTACGGATCTTTATCTTCTGAAGTTGGCTTTCATTACATTTTATATGATTGCTATTTACAACCCACTTTCAAATATTATCCTCTGTTAAAGGCGAAAATTCGGTCTTATTATCTTCTTTTATGCATGTAATGAAATTGAAGCTCGGTGAGGTTAGCTGATTAGAATAAAGATACACAAAAAATTATAAATAGTTATGTGCTTAGAGTTAAAAGCACACCATAGGTTCCTTCCACAGAACCACATTTTGAAAATGCTTCGCATGAATATGTAAATATAGTTTATCCTAATTCTGCTGAATCAAGATGCTTAATGAAAGGTCAGATGAAAAACAAGCCACAGACCTTTAAAGGCAAATAATTTTATTACCATAATTTCTTCAGTTTGATGAGGAGTAAATTCTAATTCTTAATATCAGATAGTTTTTACTTGGAATTTTCCTCCCTTTTAAATTTAATGGTAATTGATACAGCATGTTCTGCAAAAATGAAAATGTGAATTGGAACAATATAAGCAATGTTCTAAATTTCCTATTCAAAGTTTTCTATTAATATCCCAAAATAAACTCAAATTAAAGATTTTCTATAGTTAGACAATTTTCTCATACTTGAGACTCTTTAAATGCCGTATGTAGGCTTTACAATATTGTTCAGCCTTACTTTTTGCTTGCAAATTATTATTATCATTTTGGTAAGGAAGATTGGCTGTGAGCTAATGTCTGTTGTCAATCTTCCTCTTTTTGTTTTCGCTTGAGCAAGATTGTCTCTGAGCTAACGTCTGTGCCAGTCTTCCTCTATTTTGTATGTGGGAGGCCGCCACAGCATCCCTTGATGAGTGGTGTGTAGGTCCATGCCGGGGGTCTGAACCTGTGGACCCTAGGCTGCTGAAGCAGAGTGTGCAAACTCAACCACTAGGCCACAGGCCAGCCTCAACTTGCAAATTATTTTTGACTTGTAAGTCTGAACTGCAAAGACACACTGACAGGACTGTGATGGGTCACTGTCATGGGCTGAAGTGTATCCCCCAAAAAACTCATGTTGAAATCCTAACCTCCAGTACTTCAGAATGTAACTGTATTTGGAGAAAAGACCTTATAAAGGGGTAATTAACATTAAATGAGGTCATATGGTTGGGTCTCAATCTATGTGACTGCATTTGGAGATTGGGCCTTCACAGAGGTGA
The DNA here is from genome assembly GCF_041296265.1 of Equus caballus. Taxonomy (NCBI): domain Eukaryota; kingdom Metazoa; phylum Chordata; class Mammalia; order Perissodactyla; family Equidae; genus Equus; species Equus caballus. The sequence continues at coordinate 22,941,943 of NC_091709.1, read as the reverse complement.
TTAAGTTAAAATGAGGCCAATAGGGTTGAGCCCTAATCCACTATGACCTGTGTCCTTTTAAGAAGAGAAGGAGACAGTAGGGATGCATGTGCACAGAGAAAAGACCATGTGAGGACACAGTGAGAAGGTGGCCATCTGCGAGCCAAAGAGAGAGGCTTCTGGAGAAACCAAACCTACTGACACCTTGATCATGGACTTCCAGCCTTCCGATATGTAAAAAATAAATTTCTGGGGCTGGCCCCGTGGCCGAGTGGTTAAAGTTCGTGCGCTCCGCTGCAGGCGGCCCAGTGTTTCGTTGGTTCGGATCCTGGGCGCGGACATGGCACCGCTCATCAAACCACGCTGAGGCAGCGTCCCACATGCCACAACTAGAAGGACCCACAACGAAGAATATACAACTATGTTCTGGCGGGCTTTGGGGAGAAAAAGGAAAAAAATAAAAATAAAAAAAAAATCTTTAAAAATAAAAAAAATAAATTTCTGTTGTTTAAGCCTCCCAGACTTGGGTATTTTGTTATGGAAGCCCTAGCTGACTAATATTGTCATCAAAAAAAAGAGACGACTCTTTTTTAGAACATTCTATAAGATTGAAACGTCAGGTTCTGTAAATGAACCGATGCCTTACTATGTCACTGCTCTCAGGCAAATGGAAGGTTGAATTTCCTGGACTTCTTGTGGATGGAGTGCCTGTGTTAGTAGTTCTGGAGCATTTATTTGTTAGTGCAATAGTCTCCAGAATTTCCTCTGCCTAGGTGATCATGGAAACGTGAGGTAGGATTGCTTCCTGACTGTGTACTTTGTTTATATGTAAACTTTTATTCTGTGAAAGTACGTGATTGGGAAGGGGGGGGTGTCACTCTTTGTTACCACAAATTTATCCTTTAATTTATCCTTTCTGATATAGCTGTGTTATATTTGTTAAAAATGAGTGACAGCTAACTTTTTCCTACAATTAAAGAAGCCATACAAAAAAAGTATCAGCTTGTGGATACATGACCAGCAAAAACATTCCAATACCTTGTTTATGCAAATAGTTGTTGAATCCACAGATAATGTGCTCATTCCTATTCATCTCCATGGAACAAGGGTAAAAATATTTTATCCATATCAGGGGAAGAATATTTGGGTGATTAAAGGCCTAGAGCTGGCAAATGTGACTCTTCACTGTTTATAGAACAGTGTTGGCAAGATTCCTAAACATCACCATTTATAAAATCATAAAAACCCCCTATTCAACATGAAACAAAGCCAAAGTTCATTTGCACAGTTTTGCTGCTGGAACTGAAACCACTTAGGGCTGTTTATTGTTCTAAGACCAGAAACAATAAAGATAGCATAAACAAGAAACTGACCCAGCGTGATGCTATCGGGTGAATCAAAGAAAAACAACCAAGTTTTTATATACACAGTTGAGCTCATTCTCTTCCTGACTGTGGTTAACATGCCAGCATGAAGCTTTATGTTGTCTTTTTTGAAACCGGGGATGAGGGAAAGGGCAAGTCGGCAGTGATTATAAAGATAGCTCTGTCTCAGTATGTTTCTCTTACTTCTCTTCTTCTTTTTAATGTATGCGCTATAACATAAATTTGCTTAGGGAGAAAGTAAAGCTAATATTTTAGTGCAGCCAGAAATTCTGCACCTCATGAAAAACAAAAGTCAAAACATTTTTCTCTCTATTAAAAAAGTTTAAAGAATTGAATGTGCTTAATAGAAATATTAAGCAAATATAGCAAAGACCAAAAGTTAAAGTGAACTGATTCCCAAATGTTCAAACTATTAGGAGATACTAGCAAACTGGAACAGGACTCGTTAGTTGAGATGGCACTGGGGGGCAACTGAGTGGTTTTAGTCTTTTAAAGGAGACACTGGGCCATTCCGTTTGCTTGCTCTTCAATGTTTATGCTGGCAGATTTTCAGACTCAACTGTTGGTTTATGTGCATGAGACTGAATGAAGAGATATAGGATGATGGAGGGAGAGAGTGGTTTTAGGTCCACGTCTAGACACCCAGATGCTGCTGACTGTGCTGCTTGGATAGAGCCATGAGCTGAATTCATGGAGAGCCAACGTTAGACATTAGGCATGAGGACACTGGTAGTTTGATTCAGGAGAGAGGAAACCAAGGGTTCCACCAGCAACAACTTCATATGGGGGTAGCCAGCTGTCCAGGGCCCTGACCAGAGCAGCCACCTAGCATCAGACAACTGTGAAGTCCTGGGGGACAGTGAGTGATGAGGGGCTCCTTGTCCATCTGGACACTCTATTTCTTTTTTTGTTTTGTTTTGTTTTTCTGCTGAGGAAGATTTGCCCTGAGCTAACACCTGTTGCCAATCTTCCCCTGTTTTGCTTGAGGAAGATTAGCCCTCAGCTAACATCTGTGCCAGTCTTCCTCTATTTTATATGTGGGTCACCACCAAAGCATGGCTGATGAGTGGTATAGGTCCACGCCCAGGATCCAAATTCGTGAACCTGGGCCACAGAAGTGAAGCATGCTGAACTTAACCACTATGCCATGGGGCTGGCCCCTCCTTTGTTTTTTTTTTTTTTTTGGTGTTTGTAGAGTAAGGTTGGGGAAATTACTGACAGCCTAGAATTAAGAGGCTGGGTTTACCTGAAAGAGAATGTTTTATAATGAAAAGAGTAAGTTAATTACTTATATTTTTCATATTATTACTACTATTATTGTTATGTAATTTTCCTCTGATGCCTAGTGGAAGGTGGGCTCATGGATGATAGGTTCAGATCCATTATATAAATCAAAGAAACAACAGACTTTGGCACAAGTGGAGTTGTATTATGTACATTATTGCTCCTTCTACAAGTATTTATTGATATTTGCTGTAAGTAAGGCGCTGGGCTATTTTATTCATCAGTCATGCTAACTAAGAAATTTTCATTGTTAACTTTTTATAGTATACAATTTGCTATGGCTGTAGGTTACTCTTTTTACTGCTCTAATTCTTGTAAGGACATATGTTTACTCAGGTTTAATTTAAGGTTAAAAGTATAGCTTGCTATCTTTATTTGGGAATATGTCCTATTTATGGTGTTTTTCTCAGTGTTATATGTTTTCACTTCTTCTTTCATCTCCACTAACTGTGCTCCAGGGCAGGATACCTATTTATTTGATACCCCTCTCTCTCTCTTAAATATATCACACTTATTTCAATGCCTACAATATCATAGGTATCCCATAAGGATTTGGAGAGTGAATATGTAATTTTTTAGACTGTGTCCAACTTGAAAAAAGATGCAGATACCATATAACTAAAACATACACTACAATTCAGAGCAATCTGTTTAAAAATAAATAATTTTTGATGACATATTGATAAATGTGAATTGTAGAAAATCAGAAAGTAGAAGTGTCTACTTTAGACAAGTGAAATATATCTAAGTGTTCACTTTGTATTGTCATGTAACTTTCACTTATTCTTTTTACGGTAATAAGATGTCCATACAATGTTAGCTGACAATAGCTAAAATATAACTCTCCCTGGGAATACCTGTATTGTAAAAAGCAGTTGTTGGAGTCAAAATGTCTCCAAGAGCCCATGAAATGACAGTGGGAGAATGGCAGGCTGTTTGATTCGTATTTTGAGTTGGGATTAAATAGAGAAGATGGAATGTCTACTGAATTGTATTGTCACAGCATAAGAAAAAGTCATTTAAATATGCTTTCTCCTGACCCTGATTTGACTTTTGGTTTTCCATAAATATGCTCATATTGTGAATAAAGGAAATAATAGTTCAAATTTAATCTAAAAGGGGAGCTGTTATGAGAGACATTGTGGCATAGGGGTTAACGCATGGGCTCTAGAACCGGAAGGACAGAATTCCAGTCCTCGTTCTGCTACTTACTAGATGAATAAGCGTAGGCAAATTATTTAAGTTTTCCATGCTCATCAGTAAAATTGCTAAAATACTAAGCTCGGCTTTGACTGCATAGAGCTGTTGTGAGGATTAAATGGTTAACAAATATTAACATAGTTCAGAATAGTGACGGCACAGGGTTGACTAATATTGGGACATCTAATCCCTTCAAATTTGGAAATAGTCTTGGAGGAGAAGGATTCAGTGAAGAGAAACTGCAATAATTTACAAAATAGAATAATTAATCTCATGAGGGAAAATAAAGGGTATGAAAAAATATGCATTACCTGGCAAAAGGCTAAGGAGGGGAGCGTCATAACCACTTACTCATCTTTCAAGTGGCAGAGAGAATTATTGAATGTGGTACAAAGGAATAAAACTATAATTAATAAGACTAAGTGTACAAGGAAAAACATTTTGACTAAACATGAGGAAAGCAAAAAAGAGATAATTCAAAACAAGAATGTTGTAATTGTGGGAATCCTCCCCAGAAAAGTGAGTGAAGCCTTGCTCGTGAAAGCATTTTTAACACTCCAGTGTGTCAGATACTGTAAAAGTTCACTGTCCTGTTCACTTTGGAAGGCAAACTAGCAGCTTTCAGCGTGCCGCATATAAACCTAGTCTTCTCACTTTCTCCTATGTCAGAGAGAAAATAGTTCTTCAGTAGGAGTTTTAGACTTTTGTGATATTTATTTTATCTGCAGGGCCCAAATATTCAGTTCATGGCAGGAATAGACATGCTTATATAAAGTAGAAAATGAAAATACATTTTCTTCCTATACAATATTACAGTAACTCCAATTTCATAGGCCAGAGGAAAGCTGGATCGCCATCCTCTGTTCCTGAGTGTTGCTGTGGGTCTCATCCATCTGGGCCTGCTGGTATCCTGACCTCCTTCACACAGATAGGACATTTGTTGGCCTGCCTTCGTCTGGTCTGGCCTGTCCAAGTTTGTGTTGATGTGCTGAGCATGTGTAATGGGAGAGACCAAGCTTTCTTCTTGGATACTTGCAATTCTTTTACATCTTTAGAAAAAGTGAAGCTAAATTTCCATGCCACGTGACAAAGTTCAATAAGCAAAACCAGAGACCCAAGTCAATATATATGGTTTCTAGAAAATGAGGAGAATGGGAAGCATAATTCCAATATACAGTATATCAGGAGAAAATGCAAAATAAAAAGGAATGTCAGAACTGAAAATGAAATAGAGCCCACATTACTTGCTATAATAATTTTTTGTTATTTTTTAAGGAAGATTAGCCCTGAGCTAACATCTGCCGCCAATCCTCCTCTTTTCGCTGAGGAAGACTGGCCCTGAGCTAACATCCATGCTCATCTTCCTCTACTTTTTTAAATACGTGGGATGCCTGCCATAGCACGGATTGATAAGCAGTGTGTAGGTCTGCAGCTGGGATCTGAACCAGCCAACCCTAGGCTGCCGAAGCAGAACGTGCGAACTTAACCACTGTACCACTGGGCTGGCCCCCGCTATAAGAATTCTCTTAAACGGATTCAAATACCTCTTTGGAAGTATCCATAAGAATTTGCCTCTAATACTCAGGGAGAAAAATATTTTAGACTTGTTTGCTCTTATTCCTAGAGTTGACTGTGTAGAGGTTCTAACAAAGGCAGTGTAATCCAATGGTTAGCATGGAACTATGACAAGAAAAAGCTGGATGACAGATTGTTAATCTTCAGATGGTTTAGTTTAGTGCAGTCGAATAGTAACAATGTTTTACATGCTTATAGCACTTTTTAATTTTCAAGTGGTTTCATTATGTTTTCTCTTTTGATCAGTTTGGATTTATCATTTAAAGAGATCAATCAGGGAGGGAGGCCCAACCCATGGTTAAGAAATATATAGACTGCTTTGTTTCTACATCATTTTAATGTACAAAGAATTCTGTGTCTTCATCAGAAGAGTTTCCAGAGAAGAAGAATATTAGCAAATTCATTTCTTTTAATGCTTGTATTCCCAAAGCTAATTCAGTTTTAGCCATTTGAAATTGGAGGCAAAGAGATACTATTTTATATTTATAAATCTTGACTTCGCACTATAAGTCAGAGTTCTCAAATATTTATATGTGCTAAAATCTGACCAGAGCCTTAATTATGTATTGCGATTAGTAAAAACAATCCAATGTCTTCGCAAAATACAATTACTTTTTTTGAAATTGATTTTAGTTATACCATGGCTTTATGAATGAAGACAAAAGCAAAAACTCCATCCAAAATGGCTGAATCTAGTCCAGGTGCAATTGTACTTGGTAAGTAAAAATAAACGGTTACTTTTAATAATATTGGTAATATTAAGGTAAGACATTAGTTCACCCAAATAATTCTTTGAAGATAATATGAATGTTATATAGAATTTGAAGTAGTAATTTTGCTAATTGATCTTCCCTGCCACAGTTTGGCTTATAGTTGGACATGAAAATTACAAGATACTAAAAAGAGATTCTGTATCATTGGAACACTCTTCTCGCCTCCCATGCTGGAGTTAGCCTCTTAATTTTACCTCTTAAATAAAGGGATCCATGGGCACTGAAATTTCCTGTTTGAACATAGGGCTATGATGCTTCAGTGAAATAGCTTATGCAAGTAATGTCAAACCAGAATAGTGTTGTTCTTTTTTTGCAAGTGCTTCGGTGTTACAATTCCTCCGAAGACCAGCTACCCACAGCACAGACCTTGTCTCACCCTGTAATGATTGAGGGCAGTGGAAGGTGCAGTGGCAGTCTAAAGCAGGGAGTGATTTATCCCTGTCATCTGGCCTGCGGTGAGAGTCAGAGAAGCTTTACGGGAAAGTGACACTTGGTCTGTGTCTTGAAGGAAAAGGAGAACTTAGTTCTGCAGGAGGACGAAGAAGGAAAGGAATGCTGGTATAAAGGCATAAAGAAAAAGCAGAGTGTTCGTGGTCCTGCTTTGCCAAATAAGTCATTTCATGAGCTCTAGGCACAAGTGGTAGGTCCTTATGGTGTGTAGACTTGTGCAAACTTGTTGGGTCAGTGGGTCATAGCAGAGGGGAGGTCCATTGGAATTCAGAGTTGAATTTAAATAAATGTGTGTTTATGTGTGTATATATATATATGTATGTATATATATGTATGTATATAATTTCTGTATGCAGTAGGCATTATACCGGGCACTAGGGACACAGAGAAGAGTAAGAGAGCTTTACCTTCAAGAGCCCTGCAGTCTACTAGCTGCGAACTGCCTCTTGCCCACGTCACACCCCTTAGCGTCCTAACAGATTGAATGAGAGCATTCAGAGAAGAAAAGCAATAGTAATTGTTTCAAAACATCACAACTTTGGAGAAATCAAATAGCAAGCATCTTATTTTGGTGGCTGACTAGCAAAATCAACTTTTCTATGAAGAACAGTTCATTAAAGCTAACTAATTATCCATAAAGAAATTCCTTTAAACCTGACCTGTGTCCATGTGTTTTTAGTTTTTTTCCTGGAGCAGCTTCCGCTTAGTCCATTGTGGTTCTTGTCCAACACAGTGTGGTAGAAGGCCAGTGCACCTGGGATCAAGGGCCCAGGGCCTGATTCCAATTCTGTTACTCTCTAGACATCTGCGCACGAGGTCACGGAGTTCTATTTTCCCATTGGTAAGAGCAATATCTCTATTCTTTCCTGCTCCATAGGGTTGTGAGGACAAAATAGGATGATTGGTTTAAAACTTTAAAAATCTATTAGATGCAATGAGTTAGGGTGCAGCTCAGAGGTAGGACATTTGCTGCAAAAAGTGGCAGCTAACTGTAGTCATTGCCTTCATTGTGGTGGACAGACATTTAAAAACCAGCCTAACAGTGACTTGCTTAGCTCCATCAGATCATTGAGTAAACAGCCTGTACTATCTGAATACAAAAGTATCCAGATTATGAAGAAATACTACGTTGGAATAAGTTATCTCTCTTCAAGTATTTAGATAACATTTTGAAGGCCTTCTATTTTATTAACCTTCTCAGTGGATAAGGAATTGAGAATTACGTTCCTGTATTGTACGAGGAATTTCACTTTATCAACATCTGACATGACTTTAGAAAATGCTTCTTGTTCTGAAACAGTTTGTTGCTCAGTATGTCTCCCATCACTGAAAGCATTAGAGACCCTTATCAAATAAGAATTGATTAAACTTACGGCTTCCCAGAAAGGCTATTAATGCAGATTAATGAGTTTCTGAGAGATTAGAGTTAGAGAGTTTTGATATAAAACATGTACTAAAATTAGTAGAATGCCGTGTCAGGGAAGAACAAAGGAAAAATGACATTCAAAACTTTCTATCTGATCATATAGTGTTTATTTAGTGTCCTGCTACAGGTAGGCATACTTTAAACAATGATGATGTTCAAATATCATAAGTACTGTTTTAAAAACTAATTTTCTAGTGAGTGTAGACATCTAATTTTATCCTTCAAGATGAAAAATATTTGTTTTTTCAAATAGATTAAACTCTATGTATTGAGGATTGCTACAATTCGTACTAGCCTAGGAAACCACTGCCTCTAAATAGCAAACTTCAAATTGTTTCTACATCTGCCTTTGATTGAAATTTTTAGAAATTACCAACCACTCAAAGAATAGGGTAAGATTCCTCGACTAATACCTCACTAAAAACTTTAGAATCGGATTAACCAATTTCCCAAATACTGATGATTTTTAAAATTAGATTATTTAAAAGTTTACTTTAGGAAAGAATCAACAATTCTTATAGTATTAAGTAAATATATCTACAAATATAAAATATCTTTCCATTAATTCAAGTTTTCTTTTAGGCCATTTAAGAGAGTTTAACATTTTCTCCATTAAGTTCCTACAAATGTCTGTTAGGTTAATCCCTAGATACTTTGTAGTCTGTATTGCTGTCGGGAATGGCATCTTCATTTTTATTGTATTTTCTCACTGGTTATTTTGCTGGTGTAGAGCAGGGTTTCTCAGCAGCCTGGCATTTGGGCTGGATAATACTTTGTTGTGGCAGACTTTCCTTGCATGATAGAATGTTTATCAGCCTCTCTGGCTTCTACTCACTGGATGCCAGTAGCACCTTCCCCTCAACGCCCCGCCCCCACACCCCCTGTTGTGACAACCAGAATGTCTCCATGTATTGCCAAAGGTCTGGGGCGGGCACAGTCACTCTCATTTGAGAACCACTGATGTGGAGGAATACTTTGTTTTTTGCCTGTTAATCTTATATTTAACAAGCTTGATGAACACAATAGTTCCAATGGTTTGAGGATTCTGTTGGTTGTTTTGTGTAAAATGTTTTTACCTCTTTCTTTCCAATCCTTAAATTTTTTTTTTTTCCGTATTCTTGCCTTAACTAGGATTTCATGTTCCTTGTAGAGCTGTAGCGGTAGTACTAAGCATCGTTGTCTAATAGCAGATTTTCAAGGGAATTGCCCGCAGCTTTCTCATTCAGTAGGATCTTTGCTGCAGTTTATGATAATCTTTATCAAAGCAGGGAAGTTGTTTGCTTTCAGTTTTCTAAAAGTTTTCCTCATTTTCTCATAATCATAGATATTGAATGTTGTTATATAATTTTTTTGCATTTATTCAGAAGATTGTGTATTTTCTCCTTTATTTCATTTTTGTGGTATATTACATTGCATATATGAGATTAAATCATCCTTGCATTATTGGAAAAATTGCTACATGATCCTCATTATATCTCTTTACATATACTTATATCTCTCTACATTAAATTTGTGGATTTGGATTAATCTTAATGTGATATCTTATTCCATATTTAGTTGAAATATCAAGATTATACCAACTTTATAAATGAGTTGGTGAATTTATTTTCCTATTTTCTTGGAGAAGTTTATTAAATAGCTATTATCTGTCTTATCCGTTTACTTTGCTTTTAGTGGTTTAATATGTGTACTCTGCAGATAGCTTTTATCACGCCTCCCTCAATGTTTTCTTTGAATTACCCGGCACATCCACTAGAAAAGTGTACTTGGTTGTGTGTGGGGGGAGATAGCCGGGCCGTAGTTGGTCCTCTTCCAGGTAGTTTTAGGGGGTTTAGCGGCATGTTTATGACAAAGAGCCTCCAGCGTAGCAAACTGGGCGCAGGTCGACGTAATTTGCGCATCGAGGCACCTCTGGTGTTGAAAGCTGGGTGGGGTTAACAGCTGAACTAGCTGTGTCAGATCTGCTGACTTTTTCCTTGGTGATCACTCTTTGAGGTTCATGGCATGTGGATGTTTTCCTTTCAGTATTTAATTTTATAAACATTTTACTATTTTTGGTTTCTTTCCTCAAGTGACAGGGAGATTCTGATTCATTTCAAAATTTGCTCAAAAGTCTTATTTTTTGTTTATATTGTTGTGGGGAGGGGCAGTTATCAGAAACATTTTCCTAATTCCTGTAGGTCCTAAAGTAGTTTTTCCTGCCATGGGCTTAGATCAGGGTCATGTCCACACCCAGCTTCTGAGTTCTGATTAATTTCTAAGAGTGATAAGCAAGAAACTATGTAACATTAGACAAAATTATGCAACAATAAAAAGTGTCAAATACAAGTTAATGTTATATGTAGCATACAACCCAATTAATATGGTATATATTTATACTATGTATGATAATGATTGTGCACATGAGAATTAACCTAAATGGTAAGACGATAATTATTAATAGATGTCATTAATATAATTTTTGTATAGCCAAACTAGATTTTGAATATCTATTTCATTATTGATCACAGCATTTAAATGGTCAGTTGTCACTGCTGAAGAAAAACATCCAGGTCAAACTCTCCCATTGCCGTGGTTCCCTGTTCTGCCATACCCTCCCCAGCACGCCTCCTTGTCATCTCTGCCAGATACAGGGCTAACTAGAATCCTTCATTGGCTTTCAAAGCAGGCTTTCATTTCATTTTCTGTGCCATCTCTCTCTAAAGGTCCTTCAGGCGGAATATCTAACTCTATATCCATCACATGAAAGGGCCAGGCGCTGTATTGTAGTCACTTTTGATGGCATGAGTTAGCAGAAACCTCAACACTAGGTTCATGGATCCTGCCAAGTGTTCAAAAGCACACTTAGAATCAAGTGAAGATTTTGCGTAGATACAGCCAAAGTCCTATGTACCGAGAGTTCCATGGCAAGATGCCCTTGCCTGGGGGCAAAAATACCTGACTTCCCAGTTTCCTCCAAGTTAGGGGCGGTGCTGAGTATACACCATAGTTTGTAGGAACTGATATTTTTGGCACATGTTCTTACTTTCTATTGACATGAATACTCTCTGGGATTGCTTTGGCACCAAAATAACAGCTAAAGAAGAAGGAAAAACATTCAGTTCTGGTGGAAATCTGAAATTTTATGACTGCTCGTTGTCCTCACGACACCAGCCTCAGTCTTGCCTCTAAGTCCTTGCTTGTGTTTCTTCCTGCCTCTCCAGTCCTACCCACCTTCTTAATCTGTTTTCCCTAATTCACGAAACTTTCCCTCATTACTCCTGGCTAAATGAGTCTCTCTCTTCTCTAGATGTCTTAAAAGACTTTGAGTTCATGCTCCACATTTTAGAGTTAATGTTATCTGTTTATTTTTAGATATGTTTTTCATTTTTTAAATTCTCACTCCTCAAAGAAAATGTTGGTTCCTGAATACAGACTTTGCCTAAACAGTTTTTATAGCTCCCATGACATTTAATAGAAATAAATACAAAGTAAATGTTCAACAAACACTCAGTGACAGACATTACTGATAAACAGATGATTAGTTAAAAGATGGCACTCATTTTCTTGACAATTTCCAAAGCAAACAAATTTTGGGGCAAAGCCTCTTATGTGAGTCTGTTTTTCAATTTAAGAGCATCCAAAACAAAGATACGCTGGTTGCTTTTTGCTTGCTTGTTTGTTTTGTTTTTGCTTTTTAGCTTTATTTATTTGAGATATAATTGACATATAACTTTTAGTTACTTTTTGAAGAGGACTTGTTTCTCAATTAGTAATTTTTGTTCTGTATTTATATACCTCCCTGTGTGCTAATGTTATCTTACTACTCAGTTAACATCTTCCAATCTTCTCCTTTAGTCGACCTTCCTGCGCCTTAAAACAAGTGATTTGACTAAAATTCAGAGGAAGCACAGGGATTTATTCTATCTCTGTTTTATAGATAAATCCTAGAGCAAACCTAAATTCATCCAGGAGAAGAAATTATTTACAAAATAAGTGTATTTTTAAAGATAAAACTACGGAAGATATCAATTCAGCTTTACCATCTTATAGGAGTAGGAACTGAGTCCCAGAGAGGTTGTTATTTGTCTAAAATTGTTGAGTTTGTTAGTGGCAGATTTAGGATTGGAGCCCTAGTCTCCTTTGATTACATCAGAAACAGTAGGCATTACATTTCTGTGCTTCAATATTTCATTTAATTGGCATATGTGTTGGGTAAAAATCTTGATATTATAGTACAGAGAGTATATCACTGAAAGTGAAAATGCCTTAAACTGACTCACACTCATAACGTTTGCTACTTTTGAAAATGTTTCCTTTGATGGCTTTGACCTTGACTTTCTCTTTTCTACATCATCTTCCCTAAGGGAAAAACAGGTAAATGAAAGAGCAGTACTTTTTTTTTTTTAAACATTTGCAAGCCAAGGATGCTAGTATTTAAATATATTTGCTCTTTTTTAAAAAAATAATTGAAGTATAATTGACATAGAATATTATGTTGGTTTCAGGTATGTGACATCATGATTCAACATTTGTATGCATTGTGCAGTGATCACCACAATAAGTCTCGTTACCCTCTGTCACTGTACAGAGTTCATACAGTATTATGCACTACAGTCCTCATGCTGTACATTACACGCCCATGGCATTTATTTTATAACTGGACGTTTGTACCTCTTGATCCCTTTTATCTGTTTTTGCCCATCCCCCAAACCCCTCCCCTCTGGCAACCACTAATCTGTTTTTGTATCTGTGAGTCTGGTTTTGTTTTGTTGCTTGTTTTGTTTCTTAGATTCCACATATAAGAGAAATCATATGGTATTTATCTTTCTCTGTCACTTAGCAGAATATCCTCAAAGTCCGTCTGTGTTGTCACAAATGACAAGATTTCATTATTTTTTGTGGCTGAGTAGTATTCCATTGTGTGTATATATATATATATATATACACCACATCTTCTTTATCCATTCCTCCATTGATGGATACTTAAGTTGTTTCCATATTGTGGCTATTGTAAATAATGCTGCAATGAACATAGGTGTGCATATATCTTTTCAAATTAGTGTTTTCAGTTTTTTTTTGTATAAATACCCAAAAGCTGAATTACTGGATTGTATAGTAGTTCTATTTTTTTTTTCTGATGAGGAAGATTCACCCTGAGCCAACATCTGCTGCCAATCTTCCTCTTTTTGCTTGAAGAAGATGCACCCTGAGCTAACATCTGATGCCAGTCTTCCCCTTTGTTGTATGTGGATTGCCACCACAGCATGGCTGCTGAGTGGTATAGGTCCACACCTGGGAACTAAACCCAGGCCACGGAAGCAAAGCACACCAAACCTTACTGCCAGGACCCCAGGCTTGCCCCCAGTGGTAGTGCTATTTTTAATTTTTAAAGGAAACTTGATATTCTTTTCCACAGTGGTTGCACCAATTTAAATTCCCACCAACAGTGTACAAGGATTTCCTTTTCTCCACATTCTTGCCAACACTTGTTATTTCTTGTCTTTTTGATAATAGTCATTCTGACAGGTGTGAGGTGGTATTTCGTTCTGGTTTTGATTTGCATTTTCCTGATGATTAGTAGTGTTGAGCATCTTTTCCTGGGTATGTTGACAATCTATGTTTTCTTTGGAAAAATGTCTTTTCAAATCCTCTGCCAATTTTTTTAATCTTTGTTGTTGAGTTGTATGAGTTCATTATATATTTTGGATATTAACTTCTTATCAGATATACAATTTGCAAATGTCTTCTCCCATTCAGTAGGTTGCCTTTTTGTTTTGTCAATGGTTTCCTTTGCTGTGCAGAAGACTTTTAGTTTAATGTAGTTCCATTTATTTACTTTTCTTTTGTTTCTCTTGCTTTTGGAGTCAGATTGAAAAAATTGTTGCTAAGACTGAAGTCTGGAAGCTTATCACCTATGTTTTCTTCTAGGAATTTTACGGTTTCAGATCTTACATTCAAGTCTTTAATCCATTTTGAGTTAATTTTTGGACATGGTATAAGATAGTGGCTCAGTTTTATTCTTTTGCATGTGGCTGTCCAGTTTTCCCATCATCATTTTTTGAAGAGACTGTCTTTTCCCTATTGTATATTCTTGCTTCTTTTGTCATAAAGTAATTGATCATATATGTGTGGGATTATTTCTGAGCTGTCTGTTCTGTTTCGTTGAACTATGTGTCTTTTTTTATGCTAATACCACTTTGTTTTGATGACTATAGCTTTGCAATACAGACAGTTTCTGACTTACAATAGTTTGACTTACAATTTTTCAAATGCATGATGGTGCAAAAGTGATATGTATTCAGTAGAAACAGTACTTTGAATTTTGATCTTTTCCTGGGCTAGTGATATGTTATATGATACTCTCTCTTGAGGCTGGGCAGAGGCTGTGGGCCAAGCTTCCAGTCAGCCATGTGGTCACGAGGGTAAACAACCGATACACTTATAACCATTCTGTATCCATACAATGATTGTGTTTTTCACTTTTAGTACAGTATTCAATAAATTACCAAAGATATTCAACACTTTATTATAGAACAGGCTTTGTGTTGGATGACTTTGCCCAACTGCAGGCTAATGTAAGTGTTCTGAGCATGTTTAAGGTAGGCTGGGCTAAGCTATGATGTTCGGTAGGTTAAGTGTATTAAATACACTTCTTTTTTTTTTGAGGAAGATTAGCCCTGAGCTAACATCTGCTGCCAACCCTCCTCTTTTTGCTGAGGAAGACTGCCCCTGAGCTAATATCTGTGCCCATCTTCCTCTACTTTATATGTGGGATGCCTGCCACTGCATGACTTGCTGAGGAGTGCCATGTCTGCACCCGGGATCCAAACCGGCAAACCCTGGGCCACCAAAGCAGAACATGTGAGCTTAACCGCTGTGCCACCAGGCCGGCCCAATACACTTTCAACTTATAATATTTTCAACTTACGTAGCTTTATTGGGCTGTAACCCCATTGTAAGTTGAGGTAGGTCTGTATTGTTTGAAATCAGGGAACATGATGCCTCTAACTTCGTTCTTCTTTCTCAGGATCGCTTTGGCTATTCAAGATCTTTTGTGGTGCCATACAAATTTTACAAATTTACAAAATACAAATTTTAGGATTGTTTGTTCTATTTCTGTGAAAAATGCCTTTGGAATTTTGATAGGGATTGCACTGAATCTGTAGATTGCTTTGGGTAATATGGACATTTTAAAAATATCAATTCTTCCAATTCGTGAGCATGGAATATCTTTTCATTTATTTGTCTTTCTAAATTTCTTTCATCAATGTCTTCTAGTTTTCAGCATAAAGGTCTTTCGCCTTCTTGGTTAAATTTATTCCTTGGTATTTTATTCCTTTTGATGCAATTGTAAATGTGATTGTTTTCTTAATTTCTCTTTTTGCTAGTTCTTTGTTGATGTATAAAAATACAACCAATTTTTTATATTGATTTTATACTCTGCAACTCTCTTGGATTTGTTTGTTAGTTCTCACAGTTTTTTGGTGCAGTCTAGGGTTTTCTGTACATGAAATCATGTCATCTGCATATAGTGACAGTTTTACTTCTTCCTTTTTAATTCCTTTCCTTTTCCTGACTAATTGTTCTATCTAGGACTTCCAATACTGTGTTGAATACAAGTGGCAAAAGTGGGCATTCTTGTCTTGCTCTTGATCTTAAAGGAAAAAGTTTTATTTTTTTGACATTAAGTATGATGTTAGCTGTGAGCTTGTCATATATAGTTTTTGTTATGTTGAAATACGTTCCATCTAGACCCACTTTATTGGAGGGTTTTATCATAAATGCATGTTGAATTTTGTCAAGTGCTTTTTCTGCATCTATTGAGGCAATCATGTAATTTTTATCCTCCATTTTGTTAATGTGGTGTATCATCTTGACTCTTTTGTGGCTTTTGAACCATACCTGCATCCCTGGGATAAATCTCCAGTTTAGGGAAGTTTTGGGCATTATTTCCTCAAATAAGTTTTCTACCCCTTTCTCTCTCTCTCTCTTCTCCTCTGGGACACTTGTAATGAGACTATTATTCTGCTTGATGTTGTCCCATAGGTCCCATAAACCATCTTTGCTTTTTAAAATTTGTTTTCATTTTTGCTGCTCTATTTGGGTGAGTTCCATTGCTCTGTTTTCCAGACCCCTGATTCTTTCTTCTGCTTTATCTAGTCTGCTGTTGAACCCCTCTAGTAATTTTTCAGTTTACTTACTGTATTCTTCAGCTCTGTGACTTCCGATTGCTACTTTCTTAAAATTTGTCTTTGTTGAAGTTCTCACTGTGTTCATTCATTCTTCTCTTGAGTTCCGTGAGCATCTTTATGACATTACTTTGAACTCTTTATCAGGTAAACTACTTATCTCCATTTCATTGGGGTTTCTTTCCTGGGGTTTTATCTTGTTCTTTCACTTGGAACATATTCCTTTGTTTCCTCATTTTGCTTGCTTGACTCTCTTTGTTTGTTTCTATGTATTAGGTGAAACAGCTATCTCTTCCAGTCTTTTTTTTTTTTTTGAGGAAGATTAGCCCTGAGCTAACGTCTGCTGCCAATCCTCCTCTTTTTGCTTAGGAAGACTGGCCCTGAGCTAACACCCATGCCCATCTTCCTCTACCTTATATGTGGGACACCTACACAGCATGGCTTTTTGCCAAGCAGTGCCATGTCTGCACCCGGGATCCAAACCAGTGAACCCCAGGCTGCTGAAGCAGAATGTGTGAACTTAACTGCTGTGCCGCCAGGCCAGCCCTGCTTCCAGTCTTGAAGGAGTGGCTTTGTGTAGGAGATGAATCTTATTGTTTAACCTTGCCCTAGCTCTTAGTTGTCTCTCAAACCTTTCTGATTGTTTAAGCAGCCTGAATTTTTCTTGATGGGTCCCAGTTGTTGACGTTGTGCCAAGACCCCTGAGTGTTCTGGAAGGAGGGATCTCAGTCAGTACCTAGTTTCAGCTGATTGGAAGCTAGACCCTCAGGCAGCAGCTGCTTCTTTTTGTTTTAGTGACCAAGTTTCGCCCTGAGCTAACATCTGCTGCCAATCTTCCTCTTTGTTTGCTTCAGGAATATTAGCCCTCATCTAACATTCATGCCAATATTCCTCTACTTTGTATGTGGGATTACTCCACAGTATGGCTGATGAGTGGAGTAGGTTCATGCCTGGGATCTGAACCCGCAAACCTGGGCTGCCAAAGTGGAGCACATGGAACAGTGGAGCACTGGCTCCCAGGCAGCAGCTTTTAAGGGCTGCAAATATATACAGCCCTGTGGGACTGCAATCACAGACCCTGCTGGCCTCCAGACCAGACTATTTGGAGGTGTCCCCTTAGTGTCTGTTGCAAAAGTTAGCCCTCCAGACAAGTGTATGAGCTCCTTTTTGGGAGGTACTGGAGAACTGTAGTGAGGCCAAGGGAGAGTGCAAAGGCGGCATCTCCCAGCCCACATTCCATAGCCTCTAGTTGTGGGTAAACCTACAGTCTTCCCTTCAGGCTGGAGCTCTAGGACAAGTAAATAGATTGGGGGTGTGTTTCAGTCTGCTGCCTGTGCAGTGCCCTGGGGGTGGTAGCCTGCTAAAAACTCTCTCTTTGATTGTTTCCAACCTGTGGGGCCTGTAAGCACAATTCCCTCTAGCCACCAGAGTGAGGTGCTCAGTGGTCATCCCCTGTGTGGGCTATGTGTGCCTTCTGGCTTTCAGGGTAGGGAGCTCAACTGGCTGGCTCTGGTGGGGCTTTGCCAGCAATGGAGGGGTGCAGGGTACACCCATCAGAGCTACCATGTTAGAGGGAGAGTTCACAAATGGTGTCCACCAATGCCAGCACTAGCCAAGTTTGGGCGATAGAGCAAAAATGGCGCCAGCTAGTGTCTCTGTCCCCAGAGAGAGTCCCAACAGATTTCTGCCCTTCCCGCAGAGGCTTTAAGATTGGCAAGTGCATCTCCTTCACTTCTAGGCCCTTTTCCAATTGCTGCTATTGAGCTGGGTCCCGCACTGAGTAAGTAGGCATGTGAGCCCTTTAAGAGCGGAATCTCGGTTCCCTACAGGCTTACGGTTCTCCTGGACGTGGACCCCACTGGTTTTCAAAGCTAGATGTTTTGGGGCCTCATCTCTCAGGTGGAGGTTCCAAGGGTTGAGGTGCTTCATGTGGGGCACACATGCCTCACTCCTCAGGAAGAAGCACCGTATTTATGAGATCCCTCCCCATTATGGGTTCTCGCATGGGGGGTGGGGTTTTTGGCGAGACCACGTCTTTGCCTCTTTTACTGTTCCAGTGTGGCTGTCTTATCCTTTATTCTGGAGGATCTTTTCAGCTGGTTTTCAGGTCTTTTTTCAGGGGGAATTGTTCCACATATTGCTGTAGATTTGTTGTGTCCATGGGAGGAGCTGAATTCAGGGTCTTCCTACCCTGCTGTCTTGAGCTGTCTCTATTTGCTTTCTTAACAATATTATTTTTATAACAATTATTTTGATATAATAGAATATCCTAAGACAATTCTACACTTAGAAGTTAAACTTTTTCCTAGAAGTTTTAGTTTGAATTCTGGGCTGTTTCTTTTATTCTATTCAGCTCTTTAGCATTGAGCTGTGCAATCAAACTTGTTCAAAACCTCATGGTGGTCTCTCTGTGAGCTGCTGCTTGGGATGAGCGGTGCCCTAGCCTTGAAAGCATCATGTCTTGTGCATGTTTTGAAAGGTACTATTTGTTAAGCATGCAAAGAGATAGTTATTTTAGTAGAGCAAAATATTCCTCAGAACATAAGAATCTAAGTATTCTGATACTTACAAATTTAATGGATTAGCACAGCTTTCTTCCAAATCTTTGAGACTTATCATCTTATTTCTTCTCCTCTCTTAGTAGTTTAATCCTTTGCTAAGTACTGATTATTCTTTCTCAGAGGTCTCTACTATGTATTGTCATTTAGAAGCTGGTCCCCTCCCAGTCCTGAAGTCATATTTCTTTCTCAAAGTTCTTGCCTTGTTGATCTATTCTACTTATATGTATTAGAAAAGTTTGCCTAATATATTCTTTCCATCATGTCACATCCCTGACCAATAATTTGTAGTAGCTTTAAGCTGTCAATCAGTTCAACATCTGCAGTCTGCCCTTCAGGACTCTTAAGAAATTCTCTCTGATTTTCTTAAATGTTTGCCACTTTGAATTTCTGTTCCACCCGTGATCTGACATGCAGCTTCCTTTTCCCTCCCTCTATGTTTTGTGCATGCTCTTTATCCTCAGAAGGCTCATATTCAACCCCTAACACATTTAACAGTTTTTTTACTTTTGTAGTTAAAAAATGTTTCAGGAGAGTGAACTCTGCAGGTTGCTCTTTAGCTCTAGAAATATTTTCTGTAATTTTTATTTTTACTTATTTTTTGAGGCTTTCAAGATTATCTGTTATTTATATGTTGGCTCTTCCTTCTATGCTTTTGAATTCTATGATGTTTTTCTTTTATATTTTCAGCACTTTGTTATTTTATATTTTCATATTTTGGAACAGCATCACAGATATTTACTGTCTGCAGCATCAGCTACGCTCTTACATTATCCGGTGGGAGAGGATCATTTTCTTGGGGCTTTTTCTGAAAATCTTTTGCATATTCCTTATATAATCTATCTTGGTTTCACCTTATCTATTTAATTTCCATCTTTTCCTTGTCCTTTCCTCCTGACTTTAGATATCTGATTTTCAGACAACATATTACTTTCATTCTCTTCAGAATGACAGTTTTCTGAAATTTTCTAGCTCCTTAATTAAATTGCTTTCAGGAAATCTACTTTTCCAAATTTAAATATTCTGAGTGCTGTTCCCTTTCTCTTATTCTGAAGTACCTCACTTGATAGTCCATGTGTCCTTTTTACCTTTTGGTTTATCTTTAATTAAGTTGAGTTCTGTTCCAACATAGTGTTTGCCTATGAATTTGGTTGCATTTCAGTTTAATTATTCAGCAATTGAACCGCAGCCTCAGATATTCAGCAGAGTGCAGCTGGAGATGCAACATGCTCAGTACAATTTCTAATTTTCGTTGAGCTTTTACCAAGCATAGTGGTATTGCTTTCCTGTTGTCACAGTAAGGCACTATTAAAAAACCCCCCACAAAACCATAGTGGCGTACAGCAATAAGCATTTCTTTCTCCTATAGGTGGTCTAAACAGTATCCAGTGTCATTCGGGTTTGCTGTTTGTTGACTTGGAGTCAGCTCTACCCCACGGATCTCTCATCCTCTTTGGATTAGTAAGATCTCTAGGGGTTTTCTTCTCATGGCAATGACAGAAGCTGAAGAGAATGAGTAGAAAACAGACATCCTGACATAGTCACCTCATTTGATTGGCTAAAGCAAGTCACAAGTCAAACCCAAAGACCAAAAGCAGTAAAATATACTTCTCTCCTTTGGTAAGAGAAGCGAAAAAGCCACACGACGAAGGGTGAGCATAAAGAAAGGGATGAAGAATTAAGAGTAATGCAGTTTACCGCAATTGTCTTTCTCCTGCCTACCATATCAAGCCTTGCCTGGCTAAACTAACATAGTAAAAGAGTAACTACTATTACCACAATTAGCTTCTACCAGGAATACTGTTGTCTCTGCTAACACACACAGCGCTTAACCTAAACTAGTCATTTAAAATATTTTCTTGCATTATTTCATTTAATATCACAGCAGTTCTAAGATGTAAGTATTATTGTTTTTGGCAATTTTCCAGATGAGATAGTCCATTCAATTTTTCAGATATTTAAGCAGTACCTACTCTTTCCAGGCATCATTTGGGAATGGAGGTTACAGCAGTGAACAAAATAGACAAGGTCCCTGTTCACACCTTGAGGGTGTAACGGGAAGACATATAAGCAAATTAAGATAATTTCAGGAAAGAATTTGTGTTCTTAGATAATAAGCTATCTTGGCTTTGTTGGTCAAAGAAAACCTTTTTAGGAGTGGATTTTATCCAAGACCTGAATGATTCAAAAGAAGTAAGTAGGCAGAAACATGGAGGCAAGTATTTCCAAGGAAAGGAACTGGCTAGTGCAACGGCTCTAAGGCAGTATGAAACTTAGAAACACAGAGATGACGAGGGTTGCCAGATCACAGCAAGGAAGGCAGAGATTAGTACTAGGTGAAGCTGAAAAGCCAAGCATTACCACACTTACTTCAGATTTGAAATTCATGAATTTGGGGGGACACAATTCATCCCATAACAAACTCCCAAGCACAACATAGTAAGAAAAGATAAATAAAGAAATCTTAAAACAGTTAAAGAAAAGAAAACAGATATTCCTTCAAAGAGCAATTTGATAACAGACTCCTCAGCA
Organism: Equus caballus; assembly: GCF_041296265.1. Classification (NCBI taxonomy): domain Eukaryota; kingdom Metazoa; phylum Chordata; class Mammalia; order Perissodactyla; family Equidae; genus Equus; species Equus caballus. Next base: position 22,920,610 of record NC_091709.1, on the reverse strand, counting down.
GGTAATAATGGCAACCAGAAGTCGGTGGAATAATAGTTAATTGAACCACTTGAAATTGTCATTTTTGTACAGTAAAATGTGTCAAACGTCATCAATTTAATACAGTTTAACTAAATGCATACAAAGTTCAGAAAAGAAATAACTGCCAAGCTAGAATTCTATAACCAATAAACATGTCCTTCAAGAATTGTGGTAAAATAGGGGCCAACCTGGTGGTGTAGTGTTTGAGTTCACACTTTCTGGTTTGGCAGGCTGTGGTTCGCAGCTTTGGATCCTGGGCATAGACCTGCACACTGCTCATCAAACCATGCTCTGGCAGCATCCCCACATAAAATAGAGGAAAATTGGCACAGATGTTGGCTCAGTGACAATCTTCCTCAAGCAAAAAGAGGAAGATTGGCAGCAGTTATTAGCTCAGGGCCAATCTTCCTCACTGAAAAAAAAAAAAGGAAAAGAAAAGAAAAGAAAAAAGAGTTGTGGTAAAATAAAGACATTTTTAAACATTCACCAGTAAAATTCCTCAAGTTTAAGGCAAATGATTCCAGATGAAGTGTGTAATGTGCAAAAAGGATTGAGGAGCAAAGAAAGTGTTAATATGTAAATAAACGTAAATAAACATGATTATATAAGTAGTAATAATATCAAGCTGAGGTTTAAAAACAGATAGAATTAAAATATTAGATGGAAATAATTCATTTAGTTTTGGGAATAGAGTCAATGGAATTAAAATATCGTAAGTTTTTTGTATTATTTAGGAAGAGAATAATGGTTTAAATTAACTGTAAACTTTGACAAAGTGTATAATTTCCATGTTTATTAGTAAGATTGAGCGCCTTCTCATACGTTTTTGACAATTTGGCTTTTCTCTTTGGTGATGTGCTGTTGAAAGTCTCTTGCCCATTTTTAGGTTGGGACATCTGCCGTTTTCTTTTCAATTGTTTAGCTGTCTTTATGTTTTATACAATTTCTATATGTATGTTATATTTCAAAAAAATGTCAGGAGCCAGGAATTAATTAAGGATCTATTTACTTATTTCTTTACTTTTTCGTGCAACCTGGTAAAATAGCTGTCATTGTTCCTGTTTACTAAGAGTGCAGGTGAGTCTCAGGGAGTTCACTTTACTACCCAAGTTCATGCAATGTTTGAAGGCCAATAGGTGGCCTTGAGGTCTTTCTGAATCCAGGTCTGTTTGTCCCTCTGTCCAAATCAAAGAATTAAAACTTCCTCATCTGATTAAAATACATCTGGAATATTATGTATAATTCTAAGTGTTGCCCATTAAAGAACATTTGAGGAGTTGGCATAATTTGTAAAATGATAGTCAATATTTTAACATTGCAGCCTTTAAACTAAATTGTGTAAGTTCTAAGAGTGCTTTTCATATAAGAAAAAGTAGAGGAATGGGGGAGAGGGAGAGAGAGAAGAGTGCTCTTAATGACATATCTTCAAAAATTTGGAGGACTAGCATATGAAAGAAAGAATGGATATATACTGTATTTACAAGAGCAGGTCACTCTATTTAATAGGCAAGATAAATACAATGCCTAGTCTAGAACCATGAGCTTTAAGGGCCTATGAATATGTTTGGATTTGGAAAAAACGTATTAGTCCCAAAACATGAGCAGAAAATTGAAAAATCAAAGTTAACGAATGTCAATTAAAAAGAATTCCACAAAATCTAAAATTATCAAGATCACAGGTTGACAAAATTTTATTAACATTAAAATTTTATTTGTATACATATAGTTTAAATCAGGGAAGATCTAGATTTATTTTATGTATGAACATGTGTACTTGCTGTTTATGTACCACAAGTTTGCGTCCCAAAACACAGAAATTCCAGTAAATTTTATTTTGTATGATTTCCATTAAGAAAGAAAAAATATATAATTGGTGGGTTTATGATGTAATATGCTGCCTTATCAAATATGTTCTCAATAGAAGGGAACTTCCAGTTGACCAGGTATTAAAATAAGAATCAAAGCCTTTTAAGAAATTTTACATGTCTGGTGATTGGAAGAATTTTCCATACAGTGGATTCTGGCTCTGTAAGTCCAAGACTCATTTGTCCTCCTCTACTGCATGCATCCAGTGCTCATGCTCATGACACGTTCATTATCATTCTAGAGCCTCTGACCCTGATCACTCGTACACCAATGCTAGGTGAGTTTGCTTGTGAGATGCATGTGTTCTCCTAGAAGGTGTCTGTGCAGTAGGGTTAGCTCTGTAGGCTTAGGGTGTTCAAAACCCTGCAGGTTCCCAAAAAAGACTTCCTCTTGATCAGCTTAGAGATAACCTCTAAGTCCTGGGAACATCCTGCCTGAGAAGAGTGTCTTTGTGTACCCGGGGCTTGGGCCACACCAGATAGGTCATGCTAACACTGTGATTTATGGTGGATGCCTGCTTTTGTTCACCTGGACCCTGGGACTGGGTGTATCCTTGTCATCTCTGGAAAGTCTGGAGACTGAGTACTTAAGGTCAGTCATGTGGACACTCCATGGGTATGTGACTATCCCCCAGTAATTACTCTGGATGCCAAGGCTTGGGCAAGTTTTACTGGTTGGCAGTATTTCATATGTGTGTTAAACATCTTGAGAATGGGGACAGTAATTGTATCTAGTTTATGGGTTGTTATAAGGATTAAATGAGGTAGTATGTGTCATATGCTTAGAGCAGTGACTGATACTGTTCTAATAATAAAAGCTATCTATATAAGGGCTTGTTAAATAAAACTAATGAGTGGGTATAGGACAGCCAGAGTTTAGAACCTGAAAACATACAGCAAGCATCAGATTTGGGGTGATGAGTTAAAGCAAACAACCAAGGGGTCAAGAGGCAAAGAGATCTGGAGCTAAAAATAAATTAAAAATCACACACACACACACACACACACAGTATGAAGTAGACTGAGGAAAACTGGTTTGGTTCTGGCATTGACCCCAGCCTAAGCAAAAGTGCTAGAAGGCCATCCTGTTGGATTCTGGCCTATAGAGAAGTAGGATTACAAGTATAGGGCCTAGCAAATAAATTCCTCCTGCCTTTTTCTTACACTTTATTCTGCAGAAAATTTTTATGAAGCAGTGGCAGTACCAGTGATGGCTTTGGTGCAGAGAGAGTGTCGTCTTACCCAAAGCCATATTAAATGCCTATGAAATCTATGTAAATACAATGATCTAGTTATACAAAAGCAGCTTCAAAAGAAACTCCCTATTTTCACACACCCACCACCCACCTCCCCAACCTAGTCATCTTTCCTACTCCAGCCCCTCCTGTAAGTTCTGGAGCTGCCACTATTTTGGAACATAGTAGGATGAGACATGATGGTCCTTAAGTTTGCCGTGGAGTTTATTTCACCATTGAGTCTTCTGCTGAAGCAGGAACAGCCTTAGAATTTAAGGGAAGCATGATTTCTTTTGTGGATCAATTGAGAGAGGTAACTCTACAAGTTTCAGTGTCATTCAAAGTGTCTAAGAAATTGTTAGACATTAAAATTGTCCTTTGGCCCGTGGTTATTATTACCTTATTGGGTAGCAGCTATGATCATTTTGCAGGGTAAGCCACGTATCTAGTTGATCACTGGCTCCTCTTCTACCTTATTGCATACATATTTACCCTTTTTACTTGCTAAATATTTCTTACAATGTTATATATTAGTTGCTGTTTCCTCTTGCTTAGGTCTTTTGGTTTCTCATTTCCTTGGGGTGGATAAATCACACTTCTTCCTTAATCCCTGGGGCTTTCCTGTGAGAAGGAGAGGAGAAAAAAGAGGAAGTTCAAAGTAAAATTGACAATTACATCTATTCAGCTACCAAAAGTAGGGAAAAGAGTGGAGAATATTTGAACACTTCACCCCATAGTAAGAGTGAGAACAAGGACTGTGTCTTTTGGGTGTTCTGTCCATGCCCTTCCCAAACATCAAGTGATCTGAAACTGTTTCTGCATGGAAAACGTTCACTCTCTCAAGACCAGGAAAGGGACACGAAGACCCACAGTCTAGTAAAGTACAGGAACTGAACAGATGGAAATCTCTTTCATTTCATTGGATTAACAGGCTTTGAGGGGAGGGAGAAAAAGTAATTTGAAGGTCAAACTGGGAGGAAAGCAGTTTCATGGTTAGTGGGAATGAATTTACCACGTAAGAAACATAATGAATAAGAGAAAGATACCCTAAGAGATACTATCTAGTCAGTAACATGAGTTATGTCTCATAGCATCCAAGTGGAACAAAAAATCCCTTGAATTCAGGAAGTATTCCTAGTTTGAGATTCTGTTCTTTAAATCAGTGAGGTTATAGTTCAGATGGGATCTGTGGTAGCCATAAACTGTGTACCACATAAGAAGACATCTACGTAGGGTGATAGATTATGATGTGGAACTTGAAGAGCATGGATTTCCAATCTCTCTCTTACAGGTCTTGTTTGTGGGAATCAGATTATAGAAAAAAAAACCTATGTGTCTTGGAATGGCAGATGTAGGGATTATGAATTAGAGTCCCATTCTTTAGAAATAAGTTGCTCTGTGTCTTTGGACGGGCTGGCTAATTGTGAATGCCCTCCACTTTCTCACCTATGAAATCTGAGATCCACATTCATCCAACATAGCAAATCTTAGAAACCTAACAATAAAATGGTCCTTGCATGGCTATTGAGCTTTGGGATGAGAATCACTCACTCACTGTCATGGAAATCACTAAAAATTATAAAGGGGAGGATAAATAAGAATAAAATTCCATCCTCTAAGTATACTAGTACATAACACCTTCATCGGGTCACTTTTAGGATTTCCCTTGAAAACAGTTTTGATTCTAGGTGGAAATGAAACATTTCCCCAATTCGTTTCTTTAATATTTTAATTTTGAAAGTTGGATTTTCTAGTGAAAATACTTGACAAAAAGTTTAAAAATGAATTTTTTTTTGAGGAAGATTAGCCCTGAGCTAACTGCTGCCAATCCTCCTCTTTTCGCTGAGGAAGACTGGACCTGAGCTAACATCCATGCCCATCTTCCTCTACTTTATATGTGGGACACCTACCACACCATGGCAGGCCAAGTGGTGCCATGTCTGCACCCGGGATCTGAACTGGCCAACCCTGGGCTACTGAGAAGCGGAACGTGCAAACTTAACCGCTGTGCCAACTGGCTGGCCCCTAAAAATGATTTGTAAAGAATGTTTGAAATAATAGATATCTCACAAAAGGAAGTGAATAGATGGTTAAAATGCCAATTTAAGGGATGATTAAAAGTACAGTAACAATCTTTAATCCATCATTGGTTAAAAATGAATTTTAGCTGGTTTTTAAAATAACTGAAGCTATATTTAAATTTTTAAGTGCGTCTCATTTTAATTATTTTAAAACAAATATGTTTGAAATGAATATCACTTTCTGTCTTCTATATTGAACTACACTGGACATTATTTAATTTCTTCTTGATGACTCATAGTTATTGCTATGATCTTGTTATTTTCATACTCTAATGCAGACATGCTCTAAGACTTCTGGAGAGTTCCTTGTTCTTATTTAAGTGGCCAGGCTCTTAAGCTTACTGCCTTAAATCTGCTTTTCATCACTTTCTGTCTCTCCCCTTGAAACTGGTTATCATCGTTAGATGTTACTGCACTAGAGTACTTTCATGTATTCTCATTCCTTCCCAATTTATCGTTTCTAGACTTCTATAGACCAGGAATCCCAAAGTCAGTGAAACCAGCTGAATAAGATAAACTTTTAAAATATTTTGGGCTTAAAATTCAAGATGAGAAAGGTAAGCTAGTAAGGAATGTACCATGGTGAGTTGGATTCTGATACATAGAAACCAGGAATAGCATGCTGCCTCAAAGTGGTGATGGCATAAATAAAGGGGTAAAGAATCTTTCACAAATAACATGCTAAGTTACCTGCTTCAGGGGCAGCATACGGATAAGCAAAATGCAGAATAGTTTGTGTTTGAGGAACACAGCAGTTGCGCTCAAGGTGCATAGTTTCTGCAACTTGAGTTGTAGTTTCTTGTTTCTCACTTTCATAAATTAAAAAGATTACTAGTCCCTGTCCTGTGTAAGTAGCCTGGCATCTTCTTCAAATATAAGTAAATACAGAAGAAGTAATGAGGAGGAGCTGGGGTGAGTTCACCATGCATGCATCAACCACTATTTGGTGAGCATCTGCTGTGAGTGAGGCAGTATGCTAAGCTTAGGAATATGGCAGCAAACGAGGCAGAGCTATTTCCTGCCTTCCTGAAACTTACGGCTCTCTTCAGCACCTTGAACAATGTTTAAAAATGCGAACATTAGCAGGAGCTAAATGAGGAACATATGACAACTCTCTGAACTTTGAAACTTTTACGGAAGTCTAAAATTTGTTCAAAAGAAAAAAATTTAAAAAGTATAATGACATATGACATGACAAGTTCAGGATGTATGGGAACATTTGATGAATGAAGAAGATCTGGTGGTCCAGGAGAGAAGGGGGTTGATTAAATCCAGGCAGAGAAACTAGTATATGGTATAGATCCGTGGTAGGAGATAGCACTGGTGTGTAAGTGAAAATGAATGACATTTAGGGTGGCCAAGCACCCGGAGTGAGAGGTGAAGGAATTCCAGTCCACTTGACCATCCCCATCATGGATCACTGTTCTGATGACAAGGATGCTGGTGACAAGATTTTTGGAAAGCCAGAGTTGCTAATTCTTAACGTGTAATTTTAGTCTCACCTTTTTTCCCTTTCACAGTATTGAGTTATTGATGCAAAGACAGCTGCCCAGTCAAGGTCTGCATTCACTTTGCCTGCTTCCCTTCTCATATAGCCAAGCAACGAGATTTTGCCAGGGGAATGTGAGGCTGTAGGAAATTGGAGTTACGAGATAGAAGAAGGCAGAGTCTCTAAATTACCACATGGAAGATACTCTCCTATCAACAAGGAAACTTACATTCAACTTCTGCTGTGTTAGGTCACTAAGATTTTGCTTTTATCTATTACAGTAACTAGGGTTGCCTTAACAACAGACATATTAGCTTAAAAATTTTCAGGCTGAGAGTCCTGGTTTCAAGATCATTAAACAACCCTGCTATATGAATCTTGGTCCTTACTCCTTCAGACATACTTTAGCCTTTGTCTTAATTTAAGAGTTATGTGTTGATATCAGCTATCTGCAAGAAGCACAGCAAAATAAAGTAGAAAGAGCCCTGAATTTGGAATGGCCTGAGCAGCATTCAGGCCCTGCGCTCCCTGCTGGCTGACCGACAATAGATTGTGTCTTATCCTGACCCCCAGTTTCTCTTGGTACGTTGTGAATAGTAAGTAGACTTAGTTCAGTTCTTGAGGTTTTTCAAATATTTCTGTTTACATTATTTCATTTATTTCTTTAAAGAACTCTATTTGATATAAGTATTATCAACCCATACTTGCTTTCCTTGACACCAACATTTTATAAATAAGGAAATTGATGATATCAAGCAATTTTAGCTAAGTCATAGTGCTGATAAATATTGGAGCCAGGATCTGTAGATAGGTTATTTGACTCAAAACGCGAGGTTCATTCCCCTTTCCCATAGCATCTCATCACTACAGAATGTGGCAATAACATCAGGAAAAAATAAAAATAAATTCCTGAAAATTGACCTGATATTCATTATCTATTTTCCTTTCTGAATTTTTAGCCTCAGTTTCTTTTGGCCTTCACCTCATATGATTATGCTCAAGACTCTGTATTTAAAAACAAATGTGTTCCCAAGCCTCTTGATGTGCCTTCAGTTTATAGGAAATGCAGTTGCATGAGCGACAAGAATTTGGGTGATGGGTACACGAGGTTCACTATATGAGTCTCTACTTATTGCTTCATCAAAAACTTTGTAATCAAAAGTTAAGAAAAAAAACAAATGTGAAAAGGAGCAAAACCTTTATATATGCCTTTATATATAGATCCATCTCTCTCCTTTGCTTCTCAGGCAAATTTCTTCCAAGGACAATTGTCTCACTTCCTTATTCTCCACTCACTATGCCCACATCTGCAGTCTGTCTCCTCTCTCCTCCAGACCTTTGAAACTGCACAGTGGTCACCGGTCAACTCCATATTGACAGTTATACAAGATGAGTAAGTTCCGGAGAGCTGCTGTACACCATGGTGCCTAAAGTTAGCAATAAGGTAATTGTGCACTTAAAATTTAAGAGAGTAGATCTCACGTTAAATGTTCTTACCACAGAAACAAACAAATAAACAAAAAAGAACAATGAAGGGACACAAGAAAACTTTCAGAAGTGGTGGATGTGTTTATTACCTTGATTACAGTGATGGTAACATGGATATATATATGTGTCCAGACTCACCGAATTATATACGTTAATTTTGTGCAGTTTTTTGTATACCAATTATACCTCGAGAAAGTGCATGGAGATTCAGCAAGGATGAAATATCTTAGAAGAAGAAGAGTTTGGAAGACCTTTTCACTTTTCATTTTGAGGGGGGGGGAGAGAAAGAAAAAGAGAGATGATAAACAGTTGCCGTGAGATATGGGACTTAAGGAGAGAAATGAATTAAGAGGAATTTTAGGAAGTTTTCTGTGTGTTGTAATTTCTCCTTTGCTCCCTCCTCATGAGAGGTATTCAGTAAAGATTTATCTTACTTAAAAAAAAAATTCAAGGATAACCCTAAATCCTTATTTCACCATATATTTCTTTGGCATTTATTGTTGTTGCTCAGTGTTGAGGCACACAGTATTTTCTGAATAAAACAATTTTTTTTCTTGGATTTTATGATAGGGAATGAAAAAATATTCTTTCTTTGTATTTTATCTTAGCCTGATTGGTGGGCTCTTTCACTGATTTTGTGTGTGTGTGTGTGTGTGAAGAAGATTGGCTTGAGCTAACATCTGTTGCCTATCTTCCTCTTTTTGCTTGAGGAAGATTGTTGCTGAACTAATGTCTGTGCCAATCTTCCTCTATTTTTGTATGTGGGACACCACCACAACATGGCTTGATGAGCAGTGTGTAGGTCTGTGCCCCGGATCTAAACCCATGAAGCCTGGGTCGCCGAAGTGGAGTGCAAGAACTTAACCACTATGCCACCAAGCTGGCCCATCACTGTTTTCGCCTTTAATTTAGATATCCCCTGTATGTCCACAGTTGACCGTCTTCTCTTATAACCTTCACACAGAATGATCTCAGTCTTGTCCACTACCTGCACCATTCACAACCTCCAGTTCCACAAATAGCTTATGATTCCCAAGTGAGTATTCTCATTTCTAGATCTTGATTCTGAGCTTTAGACTAGCTGCTGGGTATCTCCAGCTGTGTGTCTGTTAGGAAACTCAAATTCAACATGTCTGTGATGGTTTTAAAATGTGTCCGTACATTCTTTGATATTCCTTCCTTCAAGAGTTGGAACTTAATTTCCCACCCTTTGAGCGTGGGCTAGATTTAGTAAGTTGCTTCTAATGAATATAGTATGGTAGAAAGGATTGTGTGTGATTTCTGAGACTAGGTCCTAATAGGCATAGCCACTTTCTCCTTGCTCTCTATCTTGTATCACTCTCTTTGGGACAAGCTAGTTGTCATGTTGTCAGGACACTCAACCTGATGGAGAGGCCCAGGAGGTGAGGAACTGAGGCCTCCTGCCCATAGCCGCATGACTGAGTTTAGAAGTTGATGCTTCAGTCCCAGTCAATCCTTCGGATTCCTTTAGCCCTGGCCAGCATCTTTTTTTAAATTTTATTTTTTAATTTTTTTATTTTATTGCAGTAACATTGGATTATAACATTATATAGCTCTCAGATGTACATTGTAATATATTTCGAATTCTGTGTAGATTACATCATGTTCACCACCCAAAAACTAATTATAGTCCAGCCCCTCACATGTGAGCCTAATCACCCCTTTTGCCCTTCCACCCCTTCCCCTATGGTAACCACCAATCCAATCTCCATCGCTGTGTGTTTGTTTGTGGTTGTTTTTATCTTCTACTTATGAGTGAGATCATACCATATTTGACTTTCTCCCTCTGACTTATTTCACTTCGCGTAATACCCTCAGGGTCCATCCATGTTGTCAATATGGCTGGATTTCATAATTTCTTATGACTGAGTAGTATTCCATTGTGTATATATACCACATCTTCTTTATCCATTCGTCTCCTGATGGGCAGCTAGTTTGCTTCCAAGTCTTGGCTATTGTGTATAATGCTGCAATATGCAGTACACTATGTATCTTTATGCATTTGTGTTTTCAAGTTCTTTGGATAAATACTCAGCACTGGGTTAGCTGGATCATATGGTAGATCTATTCTTAATTTTCTAAGGATACTCCATACTGCTTTCCATAGTGGCTGCACCAGTTTGCACTCCCACCAGCTGTGTACGAGTGTTCCCTTCTCTCCACATCGTCTCCAACACTTCTTGTTTTCTGTCTTGTTAATTGTAGCCATTCTGACCAGAGTGAGGTAATACCTCATTGTAGTTTTGATTTGCATTTCCCTGATAGCTAATGATGTTGAATATCTTTTCATATGCCTGTTGGCCATCCGTATATCTTCTTTGGAGAAATCTCTGTTCAGATCTTTTGCCCATTTTTTAATTTGGTTGTTGGTTTTTTGGTTGTTGAACTGTATGAATTCTTTGTATATTTTGGATATTAACCCCTTATCTGATATATGGTTTGCAAATATCTTCTCCCAATTCTTAGGCTGTCTTTTTGTTTTGTTGATGGTTTCCTTTGCTGTGCAGAAGCTTTTTAGTTTGATGTAGTCCCATTTGTTAATTTTTTCTTTTGTTTCCCTTGCCTGGTCGGACATGGTCCTTGAAAATATGCTGCTCAGACCGATGTCAAAGAGCGTACTGCCTATGTTTTCTTCTAGAAGTTTCATGATTTTGGGTCTTACATTCAAGTCTTTAATCCATTTTGAGTTGATTTTTGTGCATGGTGTAAGGCAATGGTCTACTTTCATTCTTTTGCATGTGGCTGTCAAGTTTTCCCAACACCATTTATTGAAGAGACTCTCCTTTCTCCATTGTATGCTCTTGGCTCCCTTGTCGAATATTAGCTGACCATAAATGTGTGGCTTTATTTTTGGGCTCTCTATTCTGTTCCATTGATCTGTGTGTCTGTTTTTGTAGCCCTGGCCAACATCTTGATTGTAACCTAATGAGAGGCTCTGACCTAGAATCACCCTGGGAAGCACTTCTGAATTCCTTACCCACAGAAACCACGAGATAAGAAATGTTTACTGTGTGAAGTCACTATGTTTTGAGGTAACTTGTTATGAAACAATAGATGATTCAATATGGTGTCTGAAACTGAACTCATTGTTTCCGTATCACACACCTGTCTCTTTTTTCTTGATTCTTTACATACCAAAGCCAGAAACATCCATTTTCCTTACTTTCCTTGGGCAGCCAGTAGATCTTGCCAATTTAGCATTCATAATATGGATGCTTCTGTGCTGCTGCTACTACTTAGTACCATGTTACAGACCTTCGTCATCCATCATTTGTCATCTGGACCTTTCCAACATTAGTGTCTTCAACATTGGTCATCTTACTCCTTACCAAAATAGTCTACATGTTGGCCTCTGAGGATTCTTGCCTAAATGTAATATAGGCTTACTTCCTTGCTTAAAATTCTTCAATATCTACCCCTATTTTCATCACTTATAATAATGTTTCCTAAACAGTGTGAACAAATGGCATGAGAAAATTTGGTATATTGTGTTGAGTTTTATTCTGAAATGCAAATTCAGTATAAGGACCATTTTTTAAAAGGACATAATCTCAAAATATGTTTTTAGTATTCTAAGGAGTATATGAGTAGGTGTTCATTGTTTTTATTGTTGTTGTTTTCAGTGTCTTCATGTGGCAATGTGAAGGGTAACTTCAATTTAAGAAATCAGTTTTTTGGTTTATGAAATCCAATAAAGTTAAATTATGTACCTGATCTGTCACCACTCCCACAAATGATCGTTATATAGAAGAGAGCAAAAACAGTTCTAGTCTCCAAACATATGGAGCTATTCCATGCCTCTATGCCTTTGAATGCTTTCGTTCCTATATCTGGAATGGTTTTCCCCTGGACTACTTGGCAAACTTCTATTTATTCCTCAACACCCAGCCCAATTGACCTCTACTGTGTGAGACTCTTTTTGTTCTACCCAAGTGGAATTGATGACTCTCTGCATAATTGTACCTAGCGTATTCTATTATGACAATTATCTTGTTCTTTTAATATTTATTTATTTTTCTGCCTCTCACCCTAGACTGGTAGCTCTTTAATTGGCAGAATTGTGTGCATGTGCAGTGTTAAACATTATGGGGAAGATGGGGTTGAATCAGACTTGTCACTTTATTCAGGGAAATATCACCTCTTAAGGAAAATAAAATATGTATTTAAATAGCTGTAACACAAATGAATATCCTGTTGGGGGAAGAAACCTTAACGTAATTTAGAGAAGGACAGTTTCTAGCTAGCATGATTGGGAAAGGCTTCATGTAGGACTTAGCTTATGAACTAGATGTGGAAAGACATTTGGGATCTTTGCGATCAGGGAAGATATTACATGTGGTAGGAAAGACTAAATGTGTCTTGGAGTTTGAAAGAATGTTGAGTCTTCCATTTTGACTGATGTACAGTGTTTATGCTATAGAACAGTGAGAAACAATAGCTTAGAAATATAAATGAGGTCAAGTGCGGAAAACTATCAATGCCAGGCTGAGAAATTCAGGTGACAGTGGGGAGCCTTAGACTCCTTTGTGCAAAAGGCAATGGCCTGATCAGGACTCTGAGTTTAGAAGATTAATGTGGAGTCAGTAGTGGGATTGTGAAGAGCAAACCTGAGTGCAATGAGACTGTGGAGGGACATGTTACAGTAGGCGAGGCAAGAAGCAAGTAGGGTCTGAGATACGGTGAAAGCAGTGGGAATAGAAAGGGAGCAAGGATGCTGAAGATAGAAAAAATTGGCAACTAATCAGATATGGAAAGTGAAGAAGAAAAGGAAAGGAAAGAGGGAAATCATAACTGGAAATTTTGAAACTGTGCTGTTTGAAAAAAATAAAGAGAAATGAAGTGTTGGGAGAGTTTAAAGGGGTCTATTAATCTGAACTTATATCTTGCATAATTAAAAAAAAGCTATTTGAGGCAACAGTAAGATCATCAAGATGGGATGAAATTAACCAGTGTAGAAATATATCACTTAAAAATAAATTAATTTAACCATGGTTTATAATAGTGTAAGCTTTAAATCCAAAATGCATGTTCTTTTTATTTCTAAAGTGGCTATCACATCCTTCCTACTTCCTCCCTAACCATCCTAGTTTCGGCAGGAATTATTATTATCATTGGCCAAATCGCAAAACATGTGCATGAGGCCATATGGGACTAGGCAGCTGACCTTCCAAATGCCACAGATGCATGATCAAGCCCAGGCCAGCTTAGCTAAGCCTGACCCAGACCAGCAATTGCCCATCGGAATTGTGAGGGAAATAACTGGTTGTTGTTTAAACTACTAAGTGTTTGGCTAGATAACAGATACAGTCATCTTATTCCTTCTCATATTATAAGACTTGCCTAATTTTATCTGTAAGATTGCACCAAGGACAGGGATTGTCTTGTCTTTTTTTTTTTAAGGAAGATTATCCCTGAGCTAACATCTGCCACCAATTCTCTTTTTGCTAAGGAAGATTGACCCTGAGCTAACATTTGTGCCCATCTTCCTCTGTTTTATATGTGGGATGCCTACTACCGCATAGGTTGATGAGTGATGCATAGGTCCATGCCGGGCATCTGAACCGGTGAAACCTGGACTGCCAAAGTGGAGCGCGTGAACTTAACCGCTGCACCACTGGGCCAGCCCCAGGGATTGTCTTTTCTTAGTTATCTTTATACAGTGCCTATTGCAATACTTTCCAATAAATATTTGTTGAATTTAATCCTAATGTTATCAGAAAATGTTGGCATTTCCCCCCAAACTTGAATTAAATCAAAGAGAAACATTTGAAAACTTCTGGGTAGTCATGAGCTTTGCCCAGTTGTTGTCTAACTGTGACTGATGGTTGACAGACACTGGCGGACATTTTTTGTCACCTAATTTTTCCTAAAAGATTCTCATTTATCAGAATTTGAGTTAATATATTTTTCCATTTCAAAATCATATTTCCTAGTCCAATTTTGCACAGATTTACCTTTCAGCTTTCATGTAAAGTAAAAGTTTTCTAAAAGGCACAACACTATATTTAATAGCTAGTGCTAGGCAGAGGCAACCAGAACATTACAGAAATCAAATTAATTGGCCAGAAGGGACTGAGCCTGGAAGCATTTTGGATTAAAGCGTTCTCTTTGCTGCTGTCTGGGACAATATATTTCAAATAAAACTGCTTTACATAAAAGTTCTGTTGCAATTCAATCCTATAGAGATTTTTTTCTTCTCACAAAACATCTAGAGTGTTTTTCCAATAAAAAACAGTGAGTTGGGATTCTGTTTTATCTTCTTTCACATTAACTTCATGTATTTCCCATGAGAAAATTAAAAATAGCTCACCTGTTTTATGCATTGTGTTGGAGTGCCTTTATATAAATACATTATAAGGGCTTATGGGTATATATGTGCATATATTTGAGTCTATAGCTGCCAGGGCATTTGTGAGATGAGAGAGAGCCTTAAATAGCAGGGAAAGAAAAATCTTAGAGGAATACGTATTTGTTAAAATTTACTTGAGCGCTATTGAAGTGTTATTATTTCAGAAAATGCACTAGAGAAGACAAATGTTCACTTTTGAAATAATTGAAAACCTGAAATTAAGAGAGGATGTTTCAAAGATTGCATACATATCTAGGCAATTTAAGCTTTATCAATATGTGTATAGTATTTTGGCATATTTTGTCGGTAAGAATTACAGTGAAGCCTGTAAATGTAGGAAATGAGAGACATATTCCCTATGTTACTGTACCATAGCTCTTTAAAAAGTGATAGGACAGAAGGTTACTGCTCCTTTTTGAACTAGGCATTAAAGAGTTTCTTTAGGTCCTACTAGACATACTTTGAGATACCTTTGCATTCTCGACTTCCGGTTTCCCTTAATTCTTCTGAAGATGGCTAGTATAGAACTTTAATTTTACTGTCTATGCTCTTCAAAAACAGGTTTGACATGTGATTCTGATGGAATGAGAAAGGAGAAAATAATGCTCAGAAAAGGGAAGTTTAAACAAAGCTTCTTTTTTTATTTTTTTGCGGAAGTTAGAGGCTCCCCCTTCACCTCAGTCAAGGAGAATCGTCTCTTGAAAACTAAGGAATGTCGAAAGGAAACATTTAGTGAAAATTACAAGGGTCGAGATTTCACTTTGACAGTTGTAGGAATTTGTCAGGGTGAAATGACGGTTAAGAAAAAAGACCTGGATGGGAGTCGTGGAAATGTAGTTAAAATAAGTGTAGTATTGTGTGTATTTTGTTGTAAAAATCACTTTGCTTTTTATTGCTGGAAAGAAAAGGTTGGTGTGAGGAAGGTCGTAATCAGAATTCAAAACACAGTTTAATTTCATGAACACAGACTTTATTAATAGGGGCTTTGTGGAAATTAGATCAATCAGGACTTGGGTTAAACTAGAATTTCATCTTATATTATTTCAAAAAAGTTGAAACCAATAGAAAAATTGAAAGTACAATGTTACAAATACCTGTATAACTTTTACTTTGACTCACCAATTATTAACATTTTGTCGTATCTCTCTTTCCATATCCTTTTTAAAAAAAACCTTTCAAAAGTACATTGACAATATCAAGACATTTGACTCCTAAGTATTTCAGCAGGTAACTCCAACATAATCACAGTTGTATTATCACACTCAAAGAATTTAATATTGACATAGTAGTAATATCTAACACATAATCCATACTCATGTTTACCCAATGAACCCAAAATGTTCTGTTTAGCTTTTTTATTTTGAGTTCAGGATCTGATTAATGATCTTATTATATATTTGTTTATTGTATTTCTTTAAATTACTTTCATTTAGTATAGTCCTCTTACACTTTTTATTTTTCATAATTATGATTATGATTTTGTTTTTCATGACTTGTGGTTTAGAAGAACCCAGGCTAGTGGTCTCATAAGCTTCTCACAATCTGAATTTTTCCCATTGCTTCTTTATGACTAGATTCAAGTTAAACATTTTGTCAAGAATAATACATAGAAGATGTTTTGTACTTCCCAATGCATCAAACCTCAAGCTAATGATGTTTGTTTGTTTGTTTTCTCTTATTGGTGATGTTAAATTGGATCACTTGGTTCAGGTGGTATCTACAAGATCTCTCCATTTTGAAGGTGCTTTTTCCTCTTGGAAATTAATGTGTATTCTATATATTGATACTTTGAAATGATGTGAATATCCTGATCCTCAACAAGTTCTCAGCCAATAGTTTTAGTAACTATTGATAACTAAATCATGACATTGATGTTTGAAAATGATCTTCTAATTCTTTTAATTATGTAATTCATTAATTAACTGACATTATTCTACAAAGAAGAACTTCTACCCACTCACCTTTTTAATATAGCTATGGACTCTTGAATTCTTTTTCATTCAATGCCTTAAAACGTATTATCATCATTATTATTTTTTTTGGAGATTTACATTAACCCCAAATTAGCTAGTGTAATATCTTTCCGCCTAGGTCTTCTGCCCTTTTGACATGTCCCCATCAATACTTAATCCTTCACTAATAGATGCTAGCGTTCATCACCCACATCCCACTTTGGGACTAAAGGATTTATTACCAGTTTATTACCAGCTGTCCACCCTCTTTGGGAGTTGTCGTTTGCTGAAGATAGCTGCCTTGTTCAAGATCATACTCTCTTTTTGGGGTGGCGTTGTGGGTGTGTGAGGGCGCACTGGGAACCTGCATCCAGTGGCGAGTCGATGAAGGCATACGAAAGCTTTGTCCCCTCTCTTCAATTCAGGAAAACTCTGAAGAGCCATGTCAGTTCCCTGCGAATTTGGCTGAGGGCTTGTTGTGACTCCAACACAGGTCAAATTCTTCCTCCACCCAAGTTTTCTTCTTTTCCCTTCTCCAACGATTATTGATCCAAGAGCATTCCTCAATGAACCTTCAATTTACTGCTTTTCACCTCAGAGTCTACTTCCTGTGGAACCAAATGTGTGACACTTGTTCTGACAATGGTCTGAGAAAACAGATGCTAAAATAGGATTTTGGAGCTGGATGACCCACTGCTTAGTGAACAATGAGGTGGAATATGAAAAGCCCTTGGCACAAGGTGGCAATTATAAAGAGTGCACTGTAGGTAAAAGTGGAATGCTATATTGGTGAAAGAATATGCAATAATCCGCGCACTATATTAAGTATTTGACATGTGTGGGAAATACTGATTATAAGGGCAGAGCTCCAGAGAGAGTTAAACTCCCTGATGACTTAGGCTGGCTGCGAAAAGGCTAGAGTTCTGATTGGCAAAGACTAGGACCCAAAGATATTAGATGAGAACATTTATTTGATGCACTTGAAAATCTTGACTCTTCAGATTCCCCAGGCCCCTCTGAGCCTGCAGACATAGCTTCACCACTCTAACAGAGAAAAAGACATTTCCTCTAAAAATAGGATGTGCCTTATCAAGGTTAAATTAAAAGCTAACTTTGAAATGTAAAAATTGGCTTTGATATAAATTTAATAGCTATGAATGGGAGGAAGCAAGTAACATATTATTGATTCAAACATTTAGAGCAATGTAAAAACAGAAAGTTTCGGTAGAATTTCTATAATCCTCATGAGATAAAGACTTGCTTTGGGTAGGAAAGTGAAGCTATTGCAAAGCATTAAGGAATTATTGGTATTGGATTTTTCACAGTATTTGTGGGGAAGGCTTACCTTGACATTTAAGTTAAGACAGACACCTCCTATTTATTGCTAAAGCAGATGAGTACTCCTGCCTATGGAAGAATCATAAAGGAAGTCGCAAATATTTTACTTAAAGGAAAAATGTGCATGATGCTTACAAGTACATTTTTGGAAAGTAATAATATATACTGATCATTTTGTAATGCTCAACTTTCACTGGAAGGCATTTGGCCTTTACTGAAAAATAAGAAAAAGTCAAGTGAGAGGTTATATATCTGTCTCATTGCCTGGCCAAATTAAACCAGGCACAATTCTTTAAGGCTGCTGGCTCCCAACCAGAATTTTTCAAGATTAAGGTTGACGGTTGTTTTATATCCAGCCAAAATTTATTATCTCTAGGAATGATATGTATGTCTTCTCCAATTATGGAAATGCAACATGATCGTGGCTATGTCACATCATAGAAAGAACTAAATTCATTTGTTAATCGTTACCCTGATCCAGCAAACTGATTAAGAAGAAAAGAGCTTCTCTATTGACTGAAAAAAGGCAACACGTAGGCAGCTGACACCCTGTGCAAAAGCACAGAAACTTAAAAGGGAAAGATTTTGAGCTGTGGCAAGAGTACTAGTAGTCCGCAATTCCATCTAAGTGAGAGCCCTACATTTAGGGTTTCCACTGAAAACCAGCCCCATGTAGAGACAGGACACTCCCCCAGCACATGCACATGCCCACACACGCCTCCCTCCCCCACTCCATTGCATGGGCTTGTATACACCGTGAGCTTGGGTGATCATTTTCTCTCAGGAATTTGAATCAAGAGGCAGAGAGAAAATTTGACTATTTTCCATATTTCCTTGAAAGTAGTGCAAGATTTCGATTTGTGGAAAATGGAATAATTCTTCATGGGGGAAATGGTGGCATCAAAGGTGTAGAGCTTGGAATGAGTATAGAAATTGAGGGCAAAGGGAATGGGAAAGAAAAGAAAGAATGCAAAAAAGGCTGATGTGACTTGAGCAGAGGATTTTATATGGGGCTGAGTAAAGAGGAAGGCCTTGCGGGGATTGGGTGACGCCCGCTGAGGAGGAGGTATTCTGCCCAGTGAGCAGTAATACGAGGATCTCTCTACACCATAAAGCAAGAGAGCGGCATCTTCAGAGCAGTGTGCATGAAATCGAATGCAGCAGTGATGTGCAGGAAAGCTGGGGGCAGTGGTCCCTGCAGGAGACCATCTTGAGGGGGTGATGAGTGTCTGGCTGGGACAACCATAGTACAAAACAGAACCTTAATTTGACTCTGTTATTGTTACCTTCTCATTGTTTCATTTCTACATCCTTCTTCTTGACTTTATTCCACTCTTCCATGTTCCCTTTCTATCTCCTATCCTACTATACTTCTTGCTGCTGTTACTCTGTGGTCATGTTTTAAGCAACGTCCACTGTTGCAAAATTTCCTGAGTCATGATTCCCCTCTCCTGAACTACTGTCTTTCTAATCTCACTAGGTGGGTTTTCAAAAATAATTATCTGGAAATATTGTTTTGCATCAGAATACCTTAAAATGTGGGAGGTTGGTGCTTTTTCTAGGATGTAGAAATTCCATCAATTTTCAAAAATCATTAGGCTGTAAAAAAGTCAATTCAATTTTCCAAGATTGTTTTGGCCGTGCGTACATTTTCTCATCCATAAACATGCTTATCAACTTTGCTGCTTCATGTGTCATTAGACTGAAGAATATAACATCTGCTTTTAATAAGTATAAACTAGTGCTAATGCCAGGGAAGCCCAACCATAAAGATGATAGTAAGATTAATAATAAAATAAAGAAAAGAAAATAAGGATATGTCTAACTCTTGGAAAGCTCACTCTTTGATATGTATATAAGTGAGTCTTAGCATTACAAAGGGGTGATTTTAACAATTCCTCTCCAGGTTCATTTAGGCATAAGGTGTCAAATGATTTTATTTTGGCTGCATGACTAAGAGAAGAAAACCAAAATACTGGAGACCAATTGAAAAATAATAATAAATGAAGACAAAAATCACTGATATTTTAATAAAAGTAAACTGGAAATACAGAAGCAATTCACCAAAATTCTGTCCGCAACGTTTTAGAACTTTTGGGTGAGCTCAGGAACAAACTTTATGTTCATTGCATTTATCCATTGTGTAGGCCCACTTCACTTCCTTGGCTACTGTGCATGTGGGTGGGTCTGATTTTCATGGTGAGGTGGTGAGAGGAGGGAGTTTTTGTGGGATTCAGGGAAAGTTGTTTACCGTTCTCAGTTCATCAATGTCCTAATCAGTAAATTGGAGCTAGCCTTTCTCAGTGATCTCAGCAGCACACTATCATAAAGGGACAGGAGTGTTGTCAGCTGGTGCCTCATCAGTCAGAGAGCTGCAGCTACTGTCATTATGATGCTCACCACTCCCTGCTTCCTCCATATAACTCTGGAGACCTTCGATTCTGTTCCAAGTGGTTCTCCCCTGTGAAACTGCGCATGAGTCTTTGATGTCAGGAATGGTAGTGGAGGGACTGTATTTGGCAGAGATATTACTGGATTCACACCCCCTGAGTCAATACAAAAGCTTGAAACTATATCAACAAATTGTGAGGTTGCACAAGGTTGACTTTATGCCCTTGACATTTTTTTTCCTCTTTGTGCCCTATGATTTTGTCTTAGCACTTATAGACATGCAGGTAATATTGAATTTGCTTTTCTTGTCTGTGCTTTTTTCCATTTTGTACACAAAGACAAGCCTTGTCTTCATCTCTGTCAAAACTCCTCTCAAAATTAATTTCTTACAAGGAGTTATTCATGATTAGCCTGACTTACTAACTTTATTGCTACAGTATTCAGAAATGAATTTTGAGCTATATTCAGCTATATTAAGCTCACTTACCTGTTGTCTCCCCATGTGTACTTCAGTTATTGTTTTGGGGTAGGTTCCTGTGTGTACAAATAGTTCCTTCAAGAGTCCCTGAATTCAGGAACTGTGCTATAGGTGTATTAGACCCTCCGGTGTCTCTGCAATGTCCTTTCATCAATGAAGAAACATTGCTGGCTGATGACCTGGGACCAAGACACAGCAGCATCTTCATAGACATGTCTTTTAACAAGACAAAGGTGCTTTAGAGAATCTGGCGGCTTGCTGGCGATTCCTCTAGATGTCTCCCTCAGTCCGGCTCTTGTTCCTCCTGAATGCCACGCTGGATGCTCACCTGACTCTGTCAGCTGCCAGCATTGAGGACATCCTGGAAATGCCGAGCTCTGGGTGTTTTGCTTTTGCTGCCTTTGCTTCAACAGCAGAGCTCACACACTGCCAACGATTTCCATAATATGACAGTTTGTGAGTGTTAATATTACTCAAATTAAAACGCCTGTCTGTTTTCTTGTGCCTAATCCTCATTGATGGCCTGTAGAGTCCTGCGACTGGGCTGTAAAAGTCCCCCCAGTTGTGCAGCTGTTTAATGGCTGTACTTATTCACTGTGGCACTCAGAAATGACAGATCACAGAAAATCAGAAACCCAAATGTCAAAACAGACATTGCAGGTTCCGTGAAAATCCAGAAGGCCAGAACCTTCCTGACTTTTGTTCTCTTAAGTGCATCATTGAAGAGACAGCACAATTTACCTGGGCCACAACCAAAATGCAAATGAGCATGACCTTGCAAATCCTCAGGAGGGCTTTTCTGAAACTGACTAATGGGAATACTAGGGGAGACTGAGCGTGAATCAAACACTGCTTGATCATCTATTACAACGCACCAGACACTGTACTAGGCACTTTCATAGAATTGTCTAATTGTATTAAATCAACTCTCTCTGTTTTTTCCACTTCCTAAATGGGCCTCGTCTTTTCCTGAGGGAGTAACCAGAGCGGTTTGTTGAGAACAAATGTCTTAGGAGCCTCAGAGAATTTTGCTTCACCACATGTGGGCCCTCAAATACAACTGAGAGTGACAATATTGTACCTTAACCCCCAAGGGGCTGGCCCAGTGGCGTAGTGGTTAAGTTCATGCACTCTGCTTCAGTGGCCCAGGGTTTGGAGGTATGGATCCTGGGCATGGACCTAGCACCACTCGTCAAGCCGTGCTGTGGCAGCATCCCACATCAAATAGAAGAAGATTGGCACAGATGTTTGCTCAGCGACAATCTTCCTCAAGCAAAAACAGGAAGATTGGCAACAGATGTTAGCTCAGGGCCAGTCTTTCTCACACACACACACACACAAAAATAATAACCCTCAAGATAAAGTTCATGACTGACAGTTGGTTAAGAGGAAAGATACCAGACGTTATACCAGATATCAGAGCCTTTTGAGAGATTCTCATGTCATAAATTATATTTTTTACATATATGATTTATTTTTAAAAATTCTCTTTATTACAAAAGTAAACAATATATTTATAGAAATGTGAAGCAAAAACAAGAAAAAGCATTTCAACACAGACACAACCTTGTTTAACAATGTATGGGCAGCTATCGCTACATAACTACCACTCTAAAATTGGGAAGTTTAAAATAAGACTCATTTACGTTCCCTCATATGTCTACCAGCCAGCTTGAGGTGAGATGGTCTAGGCTGGGCGTGGCTGGTTTGGTTCCAGCCTCAGGTCTGTGGGTGGACGGGTGGCTGTCCTCCACACATCTTCCATTCTCCTTGGAAGAGTGGGCAAGTCAGGGCATGCTCTTCTGGCAGAGGTGCAAGACAGCAAGTGGCCAACAAGCAAGCGCATTTCGTCTTTGCTTGCATCGCTTCTAGTATCTTATATGTCACAGTTAATCGTATGGCCAATTCTAAAATCAGTGGAACAGTGAAATACATTATTTCCATAGTGAGAAGGAGCAGGAAAGTGAAGATTTCATGAACATTAATCCAAGGTATCTCTATAGGCTCTTCTCTATTTTACCGATAATATAACTATCCTAGAGCACACTATTTTCTTGGATTTGATAATTTACCTAAATGCTGTTTCCAGGCTCCTGCCCTTTCCCATGCCATTCCCTCTGTCTGAAACATCCTTCCAGCTCTCTCTAAATTCTACCTATATTTCAAAATTTCCTTAGTTTCATCTCCTCTGGGAAGAATGGTCTAAGTTCCTCTCCCCATTTTTAATGAGGATTTTAGCATGTTATTTTGAAATTCTCTAATTACATATTTGTCTCCCATGATTGACAGTAAGTTTCTCTAGGGCAGATTTTGGGTCTTAATTCTAATTACCTAGTAAGTTTTTGGTGAATTGACATGAAAGCACATAGCACATGACCTGTGTATGTTCTTTCCTTCTCTGGTTGTCACCTATAACCATTTTCCAAGTAATTTAAGGGGACACATAGAAATATTCCCAAAATAATAAAGACAGTGCCTCCCATCTGCATAGAGCTTTAGGGTTTATAAGGTGCATCTATAGTCACATAATTTGTTGAGACAAGAAACCTCTCTCTGTCCTCAGTTTCCACATTTTTCCTCATCTCTCTCATTATCCTCTGTTAAATCTGTCCTTTGACTTCATCGTGCTTATCTGTCTCCTGTCTTGGTCTTTGATTCTAGTATTGACAAGTGATGATGGCAAAATCACAAAACCGTGAGAACTTGAGATTTTTAATCTCAGTTGGGCTCTGAAAGAATGTCATTTGAGAATCTTGTATCTTGTCAACAGTTTTTTCCAGTCTTCTCAGCTGCTACTATATTTCCTTATAGCAATTTTAGTCCTCTAACTCATGTCTAACTTGTTTTCTTTTTCCAAATTATTAATAGCTTCTTGGAGAAAAAAGGAATTGTAGGAGTCATCTATGTTGTCCTTATCCAAAAAACGTATGCAGTTGCCAGACACACCATTTTCTCCTTTGCCCTGGTGCTTTGTTTTCCTTGTCCTTGAATCTCCATGCCTTCCATCCCTCTCAGATGCTCTTCATCCGCAATTAGTTCACTGTCTCTTCTTTACGACACTCATTTTATTTTATTTATTTATTTTTTTGAGGAAGATTAGCCCTGAGCTAACTACTGCCAATCCTCCTCTTTTTACTGAGGAAGACTGGCCCTGAGCTAACATCCATGCCCATCTTCCTCTACTTTATACATGGGACGCCTACCACAGCATGGCTTTTGCCATGTGCTGCCATGTCCGCACCCGGGATCCAAACCCGTGAACTCCGGGCCACCGAGAAGCGGAACGTGTGAACTTAACTGCTGCACCACTGGGAAGGCCCACGACACTCATTTTAGCATCTGCGGTACCTGTTACACTATAGTTTTATGTCAGTCCCACAGCAGCCCAGTCACTATTGCCCCAACCAGGATGCGGCCTGGAGTGAGGAGAAGTGATAATCCCTTGCTCAGCATTGGTGCATGGCCAGAGGATGAGATAGAAAGCAAGGACAGAAATACAGAAAGTGTCTATTCAAACTTTTAAGGCAGAGGTGCCTGTGCCAAAGGCCAGATCCAGGGATCAATAGTTGCAAAAGACAAGTACAAACCATGCTAAGGTACACTGGATTATCAGGCCAGCTGTTGGGGAATATTTGGGGGCTATTGCCCATTTGTGGGGTACTCAGCATTTCTTTTATCAAAGTGTATACATGCATTGCACTCATCCATTACAAGACCAGACTCAGAGTGTACGAGGAGTAGTGCATCATAGACACTTGACTGACTGAGTGAATTGAGTATGACAGGTATTATTATTTCCTTTTTTAATGAGTAGAATTAGTACTTTATTCAAAGACTCAAAACAAGGACTTGGAAGGGCCCCACTCAAACCCAAGTCTTTATTCAAGCTAGTTCTTTCCATATCATTTGGAACTAAGTTTTGAATTTACTCCGGAGAAAAACTCTGTCAATGAGATACAACTCTCTATTATCCTCCCTTCCCGCTTTGTACTTTTTCCACCAACATTTTATAATCTTCTTAAATATATCATGGTAGGCGCATCTCAAGAATGGTACGATGTGTTTATGCAAAA
Organism: Equus caballus; assembly: GCF_041296265.1. NCBI lineage: Eukaryota > Metazoa > Chordata > Mammalia > Perissodactyla > Equidae > Equus > Equus caballus. The sequence continues at coordinate 22,895,829 of NC_091709.1, read as the reverse complement.
TCCCAGAGTCTCACAAAAATGTCACAATAGACACGTAAGGACATAGCCACACACTCTGACCTGGATCCGTCTCTTGCTTTAGAGCGCATGTTAGAGCTTTGTCCCATTGGCAGACACGGGCAGGCGATTTCAAAGCCAAGGTGCTTTTGTTTTACTTATTGATTTCTTTCAAGAGAAACTTTTCTTTACCGTCTGCTTTATCTGCCTTTTGTTTCCCTGACTTTCTTTTTTATTTTGAAGTAACTCCACTGGAGTGATTTTTAATTCACTCTACTCAATTTTCAGAAAAGATGTAGTGATATAATTTGACTTACGTTACATTTTAAGAAAGAGGAATTAAACTCCACATTATTTGCTCAAACTTTTCCTTTTGCCTGAAATGATATGTTAGTCTGAGACGTTTGACAACATTTCACTCAATTTTTAAAATCAATTCAAACGATTTCTCCTTTGTCCCACTCAAGTAATCTCTACTCTTTTTGTTCAGACCATCAGTACAATACTTTTTTTTTTTTTTTTTGTGAGGAAGATTGGCCCTGAGCTAACATCTGTTGCCAATCTTCCTCTTTGTGCTTGAGGAGGATTGTAGCTGAGCCAACATCTGTGCCAGTCTTCCTCTGTTTTATGTGGGATGAAGCCACAGTGTGGCTTGATGAGTGGTGACAGGTCCATGCCTGGGATCCGAACCTGCAAACCCTGGGTGGCCAAAGCAGAGCATGCAAACTTAACCACTACACCATCCAGCCAGCCCCAGTTCAGTACTCTTTCTAGTGCATTTGACTAAATCATGTGTTTATCTGTTTCCTATGTAGACTATGTTTTTGTTTAAAATATAGCATTGTGGCTTTGTGTAGCCAGCACTTAGTACATTCATGTTAAATAAATTGATGGGGGCTGAAGTCTAAAGGGAGATATTAAGAAAATACATGCAAGAGGAAGGCGCATTGGTGAAATCCAGTTAACATCCATAGTGAGTTTGTAGGCCACAAGTGATCACAAGCTGTCACTGTTAGGAGCCCGGGAAAAATAAAAAGAACTGGAATGAAGACATTGGTTTTCTTCCTGAAGTGATCACCTGCTGATTGCACCATCCTGGAAAAATGAGTAAAAAAATCAATTTTGAGTTAATGTGTTGAGAGTAGGCCTGGAGAACAATGCTCATTTCTGTCACTAAGGCTGATTGAGAGTGTGATCAGTACTCGGGCAGAAAATCACTCCGAATTACCTGAAAATTTATTATTATCCAAGCCCCAAATAAGGCCTAGTTTAATGCAATAGGAAGTACATTTCAAATAGATTCATTTATCTATCCATCTGCCTCATTCTAATTTACAATTTGCAATTATAAGCATTTCATTAATCAGTTAACAAGGCATATTTATAAGGCACATTAATTTATAGGTTACAACAGTAAACTGACGTATTTTAAAGACAACCTTGGTATTTTAGCAAGGGAAAGCTAATGCTGTTTATCTCAGTGCTTGGTTTTATATTAAAGTGTTGGATTGGGAATTAGATTTAAGATGCAAATCAACCATTATGTTAATAAGTGCGTAGTTTATTATTAACAGTTTAAAGAGGTGAATTGTTGTTGATTGAGTCTGTATGATATATGATAGATGTAACATGAATATCAACATTTAAAAATACACAGGCAATAGAAGAATATGATTAAAGAATTAATCTTTCATGTTAGCATTTGGCTTTCTCCCTTTGTCATCTCTGTAAAATGTGATCATAATATCTTGACTATTGCTAAGAATCAAGTTTTAAAACACGTAATCCGGAGAAATGATTCAATTTTTAAGTTTGTAGAGGCATTTACAGTCAACTATTCTATAGTGTTTAAGTTACTGAAGAAGCATTTTGGAAAAGAGAACGTCATCCTGGTTTCCTGCACCTGTGAATTATAGGTGAACGATTATCCTAAGCAAATGGATACTCTTTCAATTTAATCACCTGTAAGCCTTCTTTTCTTGGTCTGAAAGTCTGCTGCTGCCAGGATAATTTTGAATCACTTTGTATATGAGTTTGCTCTTCAAGTTCTCAGTCATTAAATTGAGCCAAAAGCCAAATCTTAGAACCTTGGATGGTTTCTGTTGTTACATTTTTCACCTTTCTCTGTCTTTCTGAACCAAAACAGAGTTCTCAGTCACTTTTACCAAACGTGACATTGACCATCTCATTAAGCGTAAAAAATATTATCGGTAGCTTAATCAGTGTTTGCTGAAACTCCCATGTCCTAACGGCTAATCCAAAACCTCATGATTCAATGGCAAATCTTACCTGGTTATAACCTGACTACCATTCTAAAGGGGGCCGGAAACATGTAAATCTGATTTTATGTTTTCTGTCGAGCGGTGTTGCATACGATCAGCTTCTAGTGCCAGGAGCTTTAGCAAAAACTATTGATTAGCTTTCGGATAATGCTACGGGTAGTAAAATGTTGAATTTTGCTGCAGGGAAAATGTGTCTTGTCAAATAATAATCAACAGCCAATTCATGTGTGTATTTGAGGAGAGAATTCACATTTAGCAGGTCATAAACCAACATAGACATTAATATTGACTCGAATATTCTTACTAGTTTTGGACACATCGCACACATTCTTAGAAATACCTTGGCTTTGGATATTTACTCACATTAATATTGTTATATGCCTTCCTTCAATTAAAAGCTACTCTAAAGACAACTAATGTTCATGCTGTCCAGTTTCCCACCTGTGAAGGAAAATGGCCAAGGTTTAAAACCATGCTGAATGTACTATCAAGTCAAGCAGTATCCACTGAAGAATGTTAAGACATTATCTCAGAGGCCACAGCTTCAGTGGGAGGTCACTGGGAGACGACCCTCCTTGGAGCTGCATTCAGGCAATGAACGGGCCTGGGACTGCAGGCGTGTCACTCTGCTCTGGATTCCAGTCAGCACAAAGTGAAGAGTCTGTACTAGATTATCTCCAAAGTCATTTCCAGTTCCAGGAAAACAAATAATTTTCCAAACTCATAAATTCTAATTTTCAAGCTATTAGACCCCTCCTCACTTTTTCTCTTAAATTATTTGGTGCATTTTAGGAGTTCCAATGTAGCGATTAGTCATTAAAGTGATTACCGACTTCAGCCCTGGTTGACTTGATTTTGACAACTTATTTCTTTGTGACCTTTTCTTCCTAACTTAAGCAAAGCATAACCAGATTTCATGTGTTACATAAGGGAATGAATATGTGAGTAAACTAAACAAAAAATATCTGGTACTCATAACCAAGACCTCCTCTCAGAAAGGCCATGTTGTGCCTTAAAGCTGTGTTTTGATAATCCAGAAATGTGGAGAGCGATGGGTAGGAGTGGAATATTCAGATAGCTACATAATTAATTCACACACCACAACCAAGCTGGAATCTTTATTTTTCAAAAGCTTTTGAATAAAGGTCTGAATTACTACCATTTTACCTCTAGAGAACAGAACACTCTCTTAATATTATAAGCTATTTCATTAAATAGCACTTAATACCTACAATAAACTATATTGCAAATGGCTAAGCAAAGAATATAGATTTAGGGCAGCTTATGACCTTGTCATTATCTGGTACAAAGGAAGAAGGCAATTTCTTTGTGTATAATTGCATTTAAATTTTATGCCATAACAGTTGAAATGAGAATTGTTAGTCATTTAAAGAGGCACTTTAAAGATTAATTTAATGACACATACTTGAGCTATTTAAGGAGGCCTAAAAAATAATAAAAGGGAGTTTTATTTGGAAAAATCCCTCATTTCTTTGCAGCCCATATCAGAATCTATTACTGCAGCTTTGTGCTGGATGAATAGATTTGTGTGGGTGGAAGAGAGGAGAGAAGGGGGCTGGCATTTACCCAGAGGCCTTTCCATTTTCTAAAATTGAAAATCTTCTCAGTCACCAGAAATTAAGTTTAATTTAAATCATTTGGTATCATATATCTAAAAACAATAACTAAACTGAAAAGGGAAAAAAAGACAAAATGAGAGTAAGAAAAAGTGGCAAAGAGCTGAGAATCTCTTCTAAAACAAATAAACAAAACACTAAACTGAAATCATGAAGCTCTTAAGGCAGTGTGTTAGTAATTTAGGTTGTTACGCATGCACCGGCCAAGCTCCAAATTATAAGGTGCATTTGGACTGCACCCTCCGTCAGGGTTATGGAACTTTCCCCTTTGTTCTGCAGCTGACTTTCTGAGATACCTGGAACAAACTTCAAGGAAATGTAAAAGGGAGACAATTGGTGGGGTTGGTAATTTGAGGAGTAAAGAGGAAGGATGGGAGGCAGTGGAAGGTTGGGGGCAGGGAAAATCTGCATTGTACAGAGACCTGAAAGGAGAGAGAAAAATGGAGAGGTGTGGCATAATTGGGAAAAAGGAAAAGTGATTCAGATGCTTTTGGGTTCTTGACATCTGCACACTCCAGAAGACTTAGAAAAAAAGCAACAGTGGGAGCCTATGAGTTAAACTATTTCTTTCTAGAGAGAATTTACTAAACTTGGAAATTAGGAAATTAGGCTTACTTGGAATCACCATTATTATTTCGTTGGCAATGTGAGACCCTACTTAACTTGTTTATGGTCTATAAATACTATTTTCAACGTCACAGGTTTTGACTACTTCCATTTAGTTAAAACTACCTTTATTAGGACATTGTAAAGTATACGGGAATTGAAATGAAATCATCTGTCATTTCAGTGGGAGTTTTAGTCTGCTTGTGTGTTACTAAATATCTAACTTCAATATCTGAGTTTAACACTCTGAATTAAGTATCATGCTTTATTTTAAAGCAATGTAATAATATAACATTCGTACTCTACTGGCTTTGAATTAGTAAAATATAAATGGTCTGGGCTCAAGCTTACTTTGCAGAGCATATTCTTTCTTATGAATATTACCAATCAATGGGGCAAAAAATTTGCTAAGGAAAAATTTTATATCCTCAGAGAATTTTCTTCAAAGACATCAAAACACTTCAAAAGTGCGCACTCCACTAAGAACAATCATTATACTAATTAGAGATCATTTAAATAGATTCTTCACATAGGTTTGTAAGGGTCTTACTGGGTCCTGTTAGTCTAGTCGAGTTGGTGTATATGACAATAAGGAATGCTTTTGCTGCCTTTTAAATAGGTCACTGTGGCAAATGCTGTAATTTGCTTACTCAATATCTATTTTCCTGTTCTTATTGTTAGCAAAACATGAATTTTGTTTGATGAAGCAATTTCTCTAGGTATATATTCTCTTTCCTAACTTTCTTTGCTGCCAGGCTTGGCCATGTGCATGGTTCTAATGGTTTTAAAGGGTAAAATCTAACTAACGAGATTGAAATGAATGTCTACAAGAGCTTCTGGGAAAGCTTTATCTTTCTTATGAAAGGGTGAAGCAGCTGGTACTACTATTTATGTTTCTATTTTCTTTTCTCTTCTTTTCTTTTGCAGTGTTGATATGATGTCTGGAGCTGGAGCATGAGCTGGAGCATATAACCATGAGATGACAAGCAAAAAGATAAAAGTCAACACTGTTAAAATGGTGGAGAAGAATGGAAAGAGCCTTGGTCCCTGATGGCCTCTCAGAATAGCTAAACTAATGCTGGAAAATGCCTACCTTTGAACTTATTGTTATTTAACAAAAGTAAATTGTATTTGCTTGTCATTTTGTCACTTATAATCAAATCCACTCTTAAGTACAACTTAAATATTAAGAAGTATGTTTTTGTGTGTATGAATGTATATGCCTTTTAGTTTTTCCTCTTCCATTTATTATGAATGATGAGGTTTGCTTCAATATATAAATGTAGATTTCTTCTCATGCCCAGCTACCATTGGAAGTTTTCAGGGAGAAAAATGGAGAAAGAAAAGGTGAAAACAAAAACGACAGAAAAGAAGAGGTTGTGGGAAAGAAGTGTAGGAAGCGTTATCTTGAAAGAAAAACTAGAAGTAAATTTTAAAAAGAGACAAATTTAAAGTACAATAGTAAACTTGAAAATGTAATATAAATATAATGTATATGCCTAATTATCTGCATTAGTCTCTGTGTGTATTAATTTATTCAAAAATATTTTTAAATGACTATGATAACATTGATTTGCAAAGATGTGCATTTCTGGAAGAATGTGATGAAGCTCAGAGGAATGAAGGCACATCTGATGATGTGTGTGCATGTTTCCACAAGATGTGTCTGCCCACTCTATGGAGGCTCTCTTTTGAGAATTCTCAGCCATATCATAGTTTTCTCCAACTTGTCAAAGTGAACTGTGTATGTAAAAGAAAAGTGCTCCTTGGGGTGAGCAGGGTGATACATGAGGCCTCAAAAACTCAGGTGATACCAGCCTGAAAGATGGCGCTGTGTGGGACATGCTTTGCAGACTCTCAGAGCAATGTCTTCCTTCCATGATGCCAGGATGGGACAGGCCTGGTGACCAGTGTGCACCAAACTTTTAAAAGAGAAAAGAACTGAATTGTACATTTGTTGGTGAAAATTAATGTTATTCTTACAGCATTTATAATTTGAAAATAAAGGGGGAGATAAATTGTATTTGAAAAGGCCCTACATAGTCAATCTTGTCACTTCCTTCAGAAAAAAATATGTATTCCTCTAATTCCTTCCCTCCCATATATCCTCACCTCGTCACCTCTAGGAGAAGTGTACTCCGAAAATTCTTTTAATGGATGTATACATAATATACATTTATTGCCAAAAACACAGAAATTTATTTTTTAAAATTTACCTATCCTCAGAGGTATACACTGGGTACATTTTTGTGTATTTCCTTTCAATCATGTGTCTGCATGTCTATTTATCTCTCTTTTCTTATCCTCACAAAATTGTATCCTACTGTATATACTGATTTGTATCAGGCTTATTTCTTATAATTTTGTATCATGATTGTGTGCTTGGAGAAGTGTATTTCCATAGGTTCAGGGGCATTTTCTGGGAAACAAAGTAACGAAGAGTCTTTCACACTCCAGTAACTAAATGAAAGGGGGAGGCAGGTAGAAAGAGGGATGCATGTTAAATATAGAAACCACAAATAATTGAATGATGCTGGTAATAAACAAGTCATTAGTCTCGACTAGGGCTTGCAAACTGATGGCTTGTCAGCCACATCTGGCCTACAGATGTTTTTGGTTTAGTTTATAAAGTGTTGGTTTTTTCAAAAATTGAGTTGGTGGCCAAATTTATAAATTGATAGATTTCATGTATGAAACCTAATGTTACATTTTTGAAAAGCCAGAAGAATTGACAAATCAAGGGCCATATTCCTACATGGCACACATTGGCTGGAAGCAATAGTGAATACTAAGTGAAATGGAGTGTGTGTTCTCTTGTCTACGCATTATGTTATGGTCAACCTGGCTTCTACAGGCCTTTGCAAAACTAGGGGCAAGTCTAGATGCAGTTTCTTCGAAATTGTTTATTAATTATCATTACTGTTTTCATGAGAGCATAACCTCTTCTTGCGTCCAACTAGACAGCAGATCGGGGATGAGTTCTTCTTCTGTGTGGCCATCACGTCTTACTGACTTACATTAGAGGTTCTCAGTAAATACTTGGAAATGGCCATACTCTTTGATGGACAAGAAATTTTAGTCTAAAATATTTTAGCACAGGATATGATAAATTGAAAGTATATTTTAAAATATCATATTCTCAAATGAGCAACATAATAGCAGTAACAAGTTACAGCTTCCATCAATTTTCTTTATGTATTTATTGAACTAATGAGAGGTCTCATTGAAAATGATTTTCATTTAAACAAAAACTCTAGTTTTATAGTCAACTTGCCAAAAGAACAGGTCTTCTTTTCATGCTAGGCGCATATGGGTGGTGGGGGTAAAGAGTATGGCAGGAGGGCTATTAAAAATTGTAATTTGTAAGCAATATAGCAGGGTTGACCTTTGTATCAAATGTTACATCTAGTCCTTCTGAGATGAAGATCATATTCCCAAGTAAATAAAGGTATTCATCAGAATGAACTATAGAGTTTCTGTACTGCTTTATAACATCCAAACAAAGGAGGAATACAAGATATAAGACCAAAGAATGCCCTATGGAGCCTTAGAAATTAAAAACAATCTCATAGGAGTAATGGTTTTTAAAATTCACATATGGATAATGATTTGGAATAGTTGAAAACTTCCTCATGTCTTATGGCCCTCTTGACTCCTTCTAAAGTTTCATGCCCTCACTGTGGAAGAAGAGCGAACTGAGGGAGAAAGGGATTTTCTTTATATTCAGATCATTCATTTTAAATGCACACAATATGTTTCCCATTTCCCGTTTTGTGAAATCTACTTCTTTTTTCAGCTGCCATATTCTTGTAGGCAGAAACATAAAGGGATCTCTTTGGGACCACTGACCTTGACTTATTGGTTATCTAGGTCTCTACTGAGCACCATTTGTTTTTTACTCTTACCAGATGCAGATATCAGAATTTAATGGGAAAAGAAAAACAAGGATTGAGAGGACAAGAGACAAGAGAGGATACGAGAGCAGTATATAGGTGGTAGAGTTAGGCTGGGGGTTGTGTCTTCTTAAGACAATATGGGACTCAGAAATGACCTTTTGCTTCATTAATATGTTGTCAAGAAGGGCTTGGATCTAAAGACCAGACCTTCAGCAATTTGATTTCTCCAAAGCACTTTGCCATATTTAATGGCTTTCAACGAGTCAATAACCTTAGCAGTTCTGTAGTCCTCAAGCGTACGGTATTGTGATGAGGCAAAACACACACTATTCAGCATACCAGTCAGGTATTGTTGACAAAATGCACAGAAATATTTATTAAAATTATAATGGAGTACTTATTCACCTCAAATTATCTATGTATAGGTATATATCTTAGAAGAAAATGCCATCATAAGCAAGATTTCAAGAAATATGCCTTGTGGGCACAGATTGATGCCTTTCTATATGCAGTCTGTATTTTGAGATTAATTTCTGTCCACAAAGTTTACTTCCAAAGCTATATTATGATGGCATTAAATCACCCTCAACTTTCGGTGTTTAGAAGCCTTCAGCTTCTTACAATCATGTCTTCACCAGCATATGCACAACTCTAAGCAACTTCAGTACTTCTTCCAGCAGAAGAATAACTTGAAATGATGTCAAAATTGGTCTCTCAGTCCACACTATTGCAACCAGCTGGCTTCAATCCTTGGCTATCTGGGCAACAAACTGGTTAATCAATTTATCAGAAAGAAAAGCCTTTAACGTCTTCATCGGGAAGATATGTCTACCCTCCTGCCTTGTGGTAAGCTTTCAAAGTTTAAAAATCATTGTTTTTAAAAAATCAGGACATAATTATCTGGGTCCCGCATATTGTGCACCACAAATGTATACCAAGCTTTTGTCAAATCACCAGATAAGACCACAAATGGAGTTCTCCACTCCAGCCTCAGTGATGGTTAGGAGATGCAAATTGGAGCAGAGGTGAGAGAAAGGTAGCAGAAAGCAGAGAGAGAGAGAGAACAACAGAAAGGTGAACTGGGAGGGAATTGGGAATCAAGGCCACCACTAGTGTTCATGGTCCCTCAGGTAAATGTTTTTGTAGTCACCCACCTATATATGCAAATTGATTACAAAAATTGATGATCCCATGTGAAGAATAGTGATTGTCAATGATTTAAAATAATGGAGTTGGGAAGTGGTACTTATTTGTTTATTGTCCAGTCAGTACATGTGAAGATTCATTATTGGGTCCAGCACCATCCCTTTATGTTCAGGCCTAGGAACCATTTTTTATGCTCCTTGTTTTCAAATGCATCACTCTTGACCAGTTTTATTTCTCCCACCATGAGAGAAGGATAGCAATGCTGTTTTACTCAGTGTCTTGGCTCTTTGGATCCTGTTTGTATTGAAGCAATACCCTCACACCACTTATTTGCAGAGTACATCATCACTTACAGTGCTGCATCATCCATCATGGTGCCTGTAAATAGTAGCCTCCATTGCCTGTCTCAGAAGTTGTACTGTGCTTTTTGATGATGACCACAAGTGTAGATCTTACCCAGAGTGTGCACGGAACTGGGAATTGTCATTTGTTTTCTGAAGGTCATGTTATATTTTTCATTTGGAATTTAATAGTGTAATCATGGATCAACATATCTTCCAATCATGTCTTCTCTTGAAGTCTTTAGTCCATAATCACTGAATTTCTAGACTGTAATCTCTTTCATTGTTGACTCCATCCCTGCTTCCCACATATAACCACAAGCAAAGGGGATAGGCAGAGGATCCTCGGTTGGAGGGATAAGAATGATTCCTTTTGTACAAGAAATGTCTGTCCCTTGTCAGCCATGTGTTAAGACCAATCCAGGAGAGCATGGCATCACTACATCCATCAGCAACAAATGAGACCATCAATGGTCCATTAACGTTAAGGAGAAAATAATCTCAAAGTCCTCAGAGGACATGGGGTGGCAACTCCTGGAGGACTACCTGATATGTAGTGTGGAGCCTCACAGGGGTTGAGGTGACTGCTCCAAATGACAGTGGTAGGAGGAACACAGGACAAAGGATGTGTTGTCACCCTTGCTGCCCACGGGTGCTGTAGACTGGAGGCTGCACTACAGTCAGAACAGAGATCTTCGTAAGTCATCACATGGACCCACTTGTGGCTCAAGGCCAAGGACTGGCAATGAACATGGGGAGTCTTAAACCTTAAACTCTTCCTGTGCCAATGTTAGTGACAGTCACTCAAATTCTATCTGTCACACTATTCTGGCTGTCCAATTTCATACAACCACGCAAAAGAAAAACACACCCCAACATTCTGGTCAGTACGAGTGATCCGCTTGCTACGTTGCACTCTTGGAACTAAGGTCTGGGTGGGGCTTGAGGACAGCTCTATCAGCAGAGTCCTAGAGATCCCCATCACATCTGGTCTACCCTACCCACTGGTTAGAGGATTGCAAAGTGCTCTCGAGAAGAATTCAGGCTCAGGTGCCCCAACAGAAAGCACTAAAATACGAAGCACAAGTGGGAGGCTTGGAAAATTTCAAGGATGGAACTCCAAAGCACAGGACTTCCTTAGTCCCAAGCTAGGGCAGGGGCCTGGCTTGCCTGGGTTAAGGATACTACTCTTGGGAATAAAGCTCTAATGTAGAGGGGCTGGTAAACTGACATAGACCTTTGTCAAAGTTAATTCCTTTAAGCTGTGCGTAAGTTTTTCTTTTGGTTAAATTCATGACAATAATAGTATGTATTTGAGTGAGGACAGGCTAATCAAATGTTTCAAGTTCCACAGGACAGACTCGTTTTGCTCCTTTCCACATCATCCCAAGTGACCACAGCTGCAGCTACCCATGGAGATTTTATCACCAGTATTGAAGTATGATGGGGGGCAAAAGTTCCCCCAGAAACCGACACGTCCTTAACCTCAAGGAGTAGTACTAAAAACCTAGTTGGATTTGATGGCAAAACTGTGAATTTAGGAGACTATTTCTGCCAGTAAGAACCTCACATTTAGGCTTCCCTTTCAGAATCTCTCTTATGTTTAACTTATTTTCCTTCAATCCCTCATTTGCCTTCGTTCCACTTCCCATTATCTTAGTGCTATGCATTAGCTCCAAGTTGTAGAAAGAATAGCTAAGGAGAAACTGCAAATATATTTACCTTCCGAATCCTCAGTAAAGGGCAATTGGCAGTGGTGCACAAGAATGTCTAGGGACTCGTTAACCATGCAGATACTTAAGCTGTGACCCAGAATTTTTGATTGAGCAGGTCTGAAATAGGTGCCAAAAGTCTTCAGTTTTAACAACACTCTTCAGTGATTCTGATGAGAAATCACTATTGCATAACTATTAGAAGGCTGCTGAAATTGATACAGACATACAAACTGTGACCTCCTGAAGATGATACCCAATAGCTTGGCGTAGCCCCTTAGTAATTCTTATTAGGGAATAATCAGACTAGATAATAAGAGAATAGACTGGCCAGGGAGAGAGTTATTCTTAGTCATTGTGGAACCTTTGTGTCTTAAATGACACACCTTAGAGAGCAGATATTCTTACTGGTCTGGGTTGAGTATACATGGGTCTGGTGGATATCTTAAATTGGTTTGTGTAACTAAGAAAGGGACATAAGGGATGGAATTAAGTAGCATCTACTGTACTATTTCCCAAATTGTGGTCCGTAGACCAACTTTGATTTAAAAACCTTTGTTCAGGGCCAGCCCTGGTGGCCTAGTGGTTAAGTTTGACGCTCTCTGCTTTGGCAGCTCAGGTTTGGTTCCCAGAAGCGGACCTACACCACTCATCTATCAGTGGCCACGCTGTGGCAGCAGCTCACATACAAAATCGAGGAAGATCAGCAACAGATGTCAGCTCAGGGCAAATCTTCCCTGGCAAAAAAATAATAATAAAATAAATAAATAAACCTTGGTTGGTGATAGGAGCAGCCAGGCAGGGAAAGGGAGCAGTTTAAAAATGTAGATTCCAGGGGCTGGCCCCATGGCCTAGAGATTAAGTTCACTGTGTTCCACTTTGGTGGCCTGGGTTCAGTTCCTGGGTGCAGACCTACACCCCTTGTCAGCAGCCATGCTGTGGCAGAGACCCACATACAAAATAGAGGAAGACTGGCACAGCTGTTAGCTCAAGATAAATCTTCCTCAAGCAAAAAGAGGAAGATTGGCAACGGATGTTAGCTCAGGGAGAATCTTCCTCAGCAAAAGAAAAAAAAAAGATTCCAGGGTCCCAGCTAGACTTTTTAATGAGAATCCCCTTCAGTATGGCCTTGCAGTTTGCATTTCTGAGAAGCTCTCTAGGTAGTTCTCATGCATTTGAGAACCCCTGATCCACAGTGGAAATGGAACGCAAGATCTTAGAAACAAGTTTAAAGTAAAGAGAAATAATAAATGTCTAAGCATTAGTCTTGTGATTGTGTTGACAATAAACAATTGAAAATATATATTATCTGTCATTTGAAGTGTACCATCTTCATTTCTTTGTGGTCTGTACTTTTTCTTTCAAGGACAAATCTTGCCTAGCTAAAACTTTTGATGCCACAAAAGCCCAGATGACATACTATGGGTAACTTAACTAGGTTTAATTCCTCATCCAATGTTTCTATGTATTTTTTATAAAGAAAAAAATGTCTTCAAAGATATGCCCATGTTTTGGCTACTGAGAGACAAACCCCTCTCTGCCTTGGTGATCTCTTTAGTCTCAATCAAACTATGGAGCAAGGAGTCCCAGGGGAGAGATGACCCAACTCAGTCCACTTCGTTTCTGGGACAACCAAGGGCTACTTTGCAACATCAGTGGATAGATAAAATCATTTAAAATTAGTTTTAATTATATGGCATTGCTTTATTTTTCTATTTCCTATGACAAATAAAACATCAGAAATAACTTGCTGGTCTTCATGACTCTCCTTTCTCTGGACCAGGTATTTTGTTATATTCTTGCTTTATCTTGCTAAGGAAGGACCCCATCCCGCTAAGTCTATTGCTGTAATAGTCAACTTTACCTCCAGTTTCACTGCTGGGTCTTCATTTTGTCCATTGGTTTGTAGCACTCCTGCTCTGTTGATGATTAACCAACACAAATCTTTTTAAGTACCTACAGCAACACTTGTACATGACTAATAGCTCAGATTCATTCATTGTTAAATTAAAAATTGCCCAGTGATGGGTGCTTAGGAGGTTTTCGAAACCAATAAATGCTGAGAAATATGGTGTTCTTAATGCCTCGACTGCTGTCATGATGCCACACTCAGTTGCCATGTGGGACACTTGTAGGTTCTGAGCCCACCTGTCTGTCAGTAGTCAGAGGAAAGATCTCAGAAAACAGGGGCTGTGTGCATGAAACTCAGTTATTGCTCAGGGAAATCAATGTAATTTATATTCATATGTCGCACAATCTAATTACTTATAGAGTAATGATGTCTTCTTGAAAAATATTCAAAGAAAGGCAGATAATAAAAGCTCAGGAAATTCTCAAGGAATAACTTTATGGGGAAGAGAAAAAGATTCTGAACTAAAACATAAAATATATGAACGTTTAGACATTCTTCTTAATATTCTGATCTATTCTGTTCTATTCTTCAGTTTCTAAAATGCTGGTTAAAATTAGTTTCATGATTCACCAATAATTTTTTTACCTACCATAGGAAATGCCCTGTTCTGGAGACTAAAGATTCCATGGAGAAGTCGTGGGCCGTAATACTGGAGAACTCTTTGCAAGGAGATCAGGAAAGGCCTTAAAAGGCAGCCAAGGACATATTTAAAAAGCAACCTAAGTGATTCTTGGGCAATTGTTAGGGAACAACTTCGGAGTCACTATAGGTTTTGAGTTGATGTAGCATTGTGATTGCTAAGTTTTAGAAAGATGGATCTGGCAGCAAATGTGTAAGACAGTATTGGAGAGTTTGTTAGCAATCTAGAGTAATAGTCCAGATAAGAAATCTCCATCAGAGTAGACATGAGAGTAGGGAAAAGTGTCCTAGTAGAATGGATACAAAACTCATTTGAATGGAAAGAGGAAGAGAGAGGAGGGAGCCAGAAAGAATTTGAAGTTTTGGGTGAATTCGAATTTTGGGGTAGTTATGCACTTGATTCTGTTCTCCCAAAATTCATATGTCAAGGTCCTAACCTCCAGTATCTCAGAATGTGACCGTATTCAGAGACAGGCCCTTTAAAAATGTAAGTAAGTTAAACTGAGGCCATTAGGGTGGGCTCTATCCAAGCTGACTAGTGTCCTTATAAGAGGAGATTAAGACAGAGAGAGACCTGGCCTGTGTGAGCACAGAGGGAAGACCCTGAGAAGAGGAAGCAAGGGGACAGCCATCCGAAAGCCAAGGAGAGAAGTCTCCTAGGAAACCAGCCCTGCTGGCACCTTGATCTCGGACTTCCAGAAGAAAATAAATTTCTGTTGTTTAAGCCACTTAGTTTGTGGCATTTTGTTACGGCAATCCTAGTAAACTAAGACAAATGTATTAATAGAAATAGAGTCATCGGGAAGAGAGTTAAATTTGGGATTTGGGGCAGGGGAGACAAGGGAAATCTTTTCCTGATTTTATTTTCTCCATGAATGTCACTCATTTATTGAAGTTAACATTACTATGAATACATAAGGGAAAAGTGCTTCCCAGAAGAGGACTGTGAATGTTGACCATCAATAGGACAAAGCTGTCTTCAAAAGGTAAGGCTGTGGGAAACAGTCTAGAAGTGCACTGAAGGCAGAGTTCATCTGTGACTGTGTCTCTGCAGGTGCAAGAGCTTGGGTGCGGAGGCTCAGGAATAGCTCCAGCCGCTTCCTTGATCTGCGTGCAATTAGTTCTCCCTTGCTAGCCCGCTGATCTACTCTAGCAGCGCTTTCCTGTTCCACGTGGTACACCAACTGTGGCAAATCCAGCCCCGGTTCTCAATTTCTTTCTGAGCGTTCTTTTAAGTCTAGCATTCCCCCACCCGTGGCCCTCAGGTTGACGCGAGCAGCACGAGTCCCACTTGAAGGTGGCGTCTTCTGAAAAGACGTGAATGTCAACAAGGCCTAGGGCAACACAAAAGCTTTTGTAAGTAGCCCCAGCCGCCCAGAATATGCGTCTCCACATACGTGTGACAGTGGTGCTCCGATAGTTTCCTTTTTCATTTATAAATAAATACATATATACATACATAAAATAAAAGTAAGTTTAGACTTTTTAATAGAGAGATATTGCAGAAAATTTTCCACATATTTTGGAGGTGTCAAAAAATGCTACTTTCTGGAATTTGAATTTATTATTTTGCATTTGAGGCTTAAAAGTTGTAATTCAGTGTTACAATATGATTTCCTCAAAAATATTAGTTTGATTAAAAAAATGTGATAATCTAATATTTCACAATGTTTCTTAGTTACTGCTGAATCCTTGGAAAGACAGTAGCAGACTGCTCATATACAACATGCATAAGGACGTGAAGGAGAAAATGAGATAATTGTTTAGAACCTGCAAAAGATATATGGCCCTCTTTGTAGGCAATTACATGACTAATTTTAATTTTAGCCCAGTTTTCTTCTCTTGTCCGAGTCTTTTAACTATGGAAAAAAAGAGATTCACGATGAAATTTATGTAACCATTTTTTCAAAAATTTTGATGAAATTAAATCATATTGTACGAAAATTACAAGCCCTTTGTGTATCTTTTATTCTGCTTGAAATATAGTCATTTTAGAAACAAAAAAAGGTTTTATTTCCATTTTTGTTTTTTCACAAAAAAAATATCCCGTAGCATGATATATTATATTTCTCTTCTGTTTCTTACTTTTTTCACTTATCACAAGTCTTGGAGAGAACTCCATATGGGAAAGTAGAGCTCTTCCTCCATTTTTACTTACAATTGAATAATATTCCTTTGTATGAGGTTCCATAATTTATTTAATTAGCTCCCTTTGGTGTATATTTCAGTTGTTCTCATTAATTTTTTACTATTGCAAACAATGCTGCTGTAAGTAGTTCTGAATATACATTATTGTGGTGGGCAGAATTTTACTCCTCATAATGTTTGCCCTCTATAGTATTATGCCTGTGTATGTTATGATACATGGCAAAAGGGACGCTGCAGATGGAATTACGATTATGGAGCTTAAAGTAGGAAGATAATCCCGGATTATTCACATGGGCCTAATGGAATCACATAGGTCCTTGACGTCGGAAGATGTTGTAAGAGCCAGGCAGAGTGAGGCAACAATGGAAGAAGAGGCAGAGGAGATGTGTTTGAAGCATAAGAACCCACCATTTTGGCTCTGGAGACAGAGGAAGGGAGTCAGGATCCAGGGAACCAGGCAGCCTTCAGAAGCTGGTGATGGTTCCCATCTAACAGTCATAAAAAAAGGGGTCTCATTCCTACAACCGCCAGGAACTGAATTCTGCTAACCGTTTAACTGCTGGAATGAGCAGGAAACAGATTCTTCCCTGGAGCCTCAGGAATGGATCACAGCCCTGCCAACATCTTGATTTCAGACTCGGACATTCTAAGCCAGAGAACCAGCCTAACCCATTGCACTTCTGACTTACCGAACTGTGAGATAACACATGTATATGTTTTAGGTTTGTGGTAATTTATTACAGCAGTGATAGAAAACTAATACAATCATTTTCATGTGGACCTGCTAGGTAAGTTTCTGAACTGGAACTATCGAGTCAAACAGTGTGTGCAATGATATTTTTGATAGATTTTTCAAAATTTCCCACAGAAAAGGTTAGAGCAAGTCACCTTCCCATCATCAATGAGAGTCCAGATTTTTCCGTTGTTATCAAACATTTGGATCTTTGTCAGATATGTAGAAAACAGTCTCTCGGTTTTGTTTTAATTTCTATTTTATTATGAATAAAGTTTTCCACCTTCCACTTTTTTTTTTTTTGGTGAGGAAGACTGGCCCTGAGCTAACATCTGTTGCCAAGCCTCCTCTTTTTGTTTGAGGAAGACTGTCCCTGAGCTAAGACCTATGCCAATCTTCCTCCATTTTATACGTGGGACACCACCAAAGGAAGGCTTGATGAGCAGTGAGTAGGTCCGTGCCCAGGATGCGAACCCGCTAACCCCAGGCTGCCCAAGTGGAGCGTGCGAACTTAACCTCTATGCCACCAGGCCAGCCCCCGCATCTTTGACATTTTTTAGAACCACTTTTATTTTCATATCTATGATCTTTTAGTGCATGTCTTTTGCCTATTTTCCAATTGGATTGGCAGGTATATCTTGTTGATTTATGAAATTTTTTATATATTATACAAATGTGTTCTTTGTCTATAAGGTGCATTTTTTCCCTGATTTGACTTTTTCCTTTGGAGTCTGTTCATGGTGATATTTTAACTTTAGTTTTTATAGAGCCAAATGTGTTTGTCTTTTATTCAATGGCTTCCAGATCTCATGTCATGCTTAAAAAGGTCCTTCCTAGGTAAAGGTCTTAAACAGAACATTCACTGATGTGTTTTTAGTACCTTTGGTTTCATTTTTGACACTAAATTTGATTTTCCCGTATATTGAATGATCTGTTTTTTCTATGAATGTGAAATGCCATTTTAATCAAGTTTTAAATTCCCATTTATATTTTACATATTTCTTGTCTTAGTCTGTTTCTTTCATGATTCTGCCTACTCATTCCCTAACACTACACTCTAGATTATGGAAGCTTTGAAAGACGTTTTAAAATCTGGTAGTATTATCTGCCACATTGTTCTTCCTTTGTTGCCTTTTTTTCATAACATGTAGTGTTGCCTTGCTAATTAAAAAAATCCAGCTAGTGAGTTTGCTAGGGTGCTAATAAATTTATAGATTAGCTTGGGAGAATATTCATGTTCATGAGATTAAGGCTTCTTATTCGAGAACAAGGGGTAAAATTTTATTTGTTCAACTTTTCATTTAAGTTCAATAATGCTTTAGTGTCCTAAATATGGATTTTCATATTTAATCTTAAGCTTATTTCTAAATAGTCCATCTTTTCATTGTCGTTATAAACAGGGTCTTCCATCATATCTTCTAACTGGTTGTTGCTTGTGAGTATAATATTGTATTTATGTCTGTACATATGTAATAGATAAATATTTGTTTTTCTGTATATTAACTTTATTCTTGGCCATTTACTAAATTCTCTTACTGTTTTCCTATTGATTCCCTTTGTTTTGTTTTTTAAGTGTAAAATTATAAAATCTGAAAATAATGATAATTTTACCTCCTCCTTTCAAACGTTTAAATGGATAGCATTGTTTCTTGTCTGGGCGTGTTCAAGAAGGTTAAATGACAGCTGTAATAAGGCCCTGTGTGTTAGAGTCCTACTCAGCCACAGGTCCCGCCCCGAGAGCTCCCTCTCCCCTTGAACACCATCATCTAGACCATTCGCTGTGCCCTTCATAGCTGATCCCACAGCCAGGTCTTCTCTCCAGGCCTGGTCTCAGTGGGCCTAGACTTTTTCCTTTTATCTTTTGTCAGAGTTTCAGGCTCCATCCTGACATCAAGACATAATTTACGACAATTTAATGATTCTCAAACATGGTTATGCACCAGAATCACTCAAGGAGCTCTCTGGTGGCAGATTAGTAAGCTTCAAATGGTATCTACTGAACCAGAAATTTGGGAGTAGAGTGTTTCCAAAAGACCCTTAGGTGATTCTAATACTACTACAAAAACCTCATCAGTCCAAGGGCCCCGGGAGACACGGGCAATGTCTGGAGATATTTTCAGTTGTACAGGCTTCTAGTGTGTAGAGGCCACGGGTGTTCTTAAACATTCTGCAAAGCAGAGGACAGCTCCCCACAACAAAGAATTTTCTGACCCAAAATGTTAATAGTTCTGAGGTTGAGAACCCTGGCCCAAGACTTGCACCTGGGAACCATGAAAAGCCTCATCCTTACTGACCACTGCAAGTAACATGTCGTCTAATGATTTTAATAGCAGGGAGTTTATCAAGATACAAAACAATACGCCAAAACCATACGGTCTGGTCCCTATTATGAACTAAGAATAGGTGGATTTTCTCTGAAATTGTAAGAGCAAGAACATTTACTGCAGCAGTCATAGTGTCTGTCAAGTCATAGTCATGATTTTTTTCTCTCTAACCACAGAACTTCAATTCAGGATGAGGGTAGTAATGTGCCTCCTTTGAAGCTGGAGGTGCCCATGTGAAACAGAGCTGGCAAAAGAGATCTAAGTGGAATCCCCTCGTGGTGCTTCTTTGACATCTCTTTAAAAAGCAGACACATTAAGTTGGCACGTGCCTTCTGCCTTTTGTCTCTCCAACTTCCTGCCTGGGACATTGATGTAATGCTCTGGATGAGGCACTCATATTGTGACTATGAGGTGACAAGCATGTGTTAAAGGCATCTGAAAGAAGATTCCTGAGTACACTCAGACTTGCCATATCAGTCTAGCTCTGAGTTGCCTTCAAACGAGAAAAGCAAATGCTCCAATTTGTTTAAATTACCATTTTTTAGCTAAATACCATTTCTTCTATGTGGTTATTTTCAAAATGAAAATATATATAGTCAACAGGGTTACTTAAACATTATTTTGAAGACATTATAAAATGTTAAAAATGTCACATATAATAAAAAAATTTTGATCATAACAGATGACACTACATTTTTTTGCAGGAAGGGAATTGTCTTTGTAAGAAAAATAGCATAAACCACATGGGGCTTGAAAGTGTGATTTTTAGGACTTGAGTTAGTAAGAGACAAAGATTTAAAGATATTGCTAAACCCCTCTGCATAAGAAATTAACTTAGAATTATGGAAAATGGTGAGTGTGTAGCAGGGAGCGGCATCAGGTTAAAGTAGTAAACGAGTCGGGACAAATGACTGAAATATCTTAAGACCAGGAATAAGCAATATTTAATTTTAAGATGTTTGCATTACCTTGATGGAGCACTCTCTCTGACACCAAAATCTCCTGTAAAGTCTACTGTATACTTTGTATGTGCATTTCTATTATTATTTTAGTGAAATTCAAGAAAAAGAGGCCAAATTCCATAGCTGAGTTGGCAAGGAGAAGAGAATGTGAGCAGTCATTGGATGGGAGTTGAAAGTCCCATCGATAATCCAGCAGAAATCAGAAATTATGTATCTCTCTCTCTAGAGAGAAATATATATATATACAAATAATTTTTTTTCCTATTGGTTCTGTTTCTCAGGAGAACCTTGACTATTATAAATTTGGAGCTCACCATGAGAGTAGGAAGTCTGAAAAAAGTAATCTCCCTCTCTTGAATTATTTCAGATGACCTACACACAGCGGTTAAACTGTCAATGAAAGAGAAGAAAAGAAAATCAGTGCCCACTCAGAGGGAAACAGCCATGGGAACTTTGACTTCTGGACTGAGCTGAAGATTGTGTAAAATGTGGAACACAAAGTTAGGATACAAAATGTATTAAAAATAGATGTTATGAATCAGCAATAAAGTTTACCCAAGGCATTCATTTCTTTAATGGTTGCTCAGAAAACACATCTTTTAAAATAATGGCTGTAAAATTGTTGTCCAAGTCTACCATAAAGAAAAGATACAGTTTTGAACATTCATCCTTAAATAAGGAACAGCCAGCCACCACCATGTGGAACCTGAAGGAAAACAAGTGTATGACTCAAGGGTTTTTCTATGGCTGTAGCAAAATCATAATACTTGTCACAGTATCCAAATTTGAATAAATACACCTAATGGGAGACCTCTTATGTGCTGAAACTTAAAAAATTATATTATGCGATCACAGTGAATGTCACAACTGATATAAACAGAGCATAATTAAATAGATAAATCTATTTTAGAAAATTAAGCAGTATATCCACAAACCAAGAATAAGTAGTTTCTAAAACTTGTCTACAATTTTACAAAAAGATATATTTCATAAAAACCAAGTTAAATTTCTCACTAAAATCTTACGCATTCCCACAATGAGTTCCATTCAAGTCTATACACGTGTTATTTTTTACAAAGCAAATGGAAATATGGAAAGGAAATTAGATGGAGTGTATTTTTATCGAACAAAAACAAAATTAAACAAGTAAACACACACACAAATCCACCCTCAGAGAATATTAAGTTAAACAAATTGTAGAAAAATGCTTGAAATTCAAAAAAAATTCAAAGAATAAAATCTAATTGAATTTCAGAGTTAAAGGAATAAACAGAGAACAGTTAAGCAAATTCTCATTTTGTATAAATTTAGATGAGCATGCAGGCCTATTTTGTAAAATTTGGAATGGTTACTCTTTGGGGGAAATAAACCTAATTATAGATTTTATTTCATGACACTTAATGTTCTTCATTTAGGCGAAACCAGCTGAGAAGTTAGATGCTGTTTCCACCTGTGGCTACCTAATATAATTTTTCCCATAAAATTTTGCATCTGTGTTGTTTAGTTCAATGGGCACATTACGCAAGGGAACAAATGACTACAGACTTCTATGAAATCATTATTTCCATAGATTTTGGAGTCCAACTTACCCCATGAATAGGCCTTTAGATTTTAAAGATGTCTAGATAGCTTTAATGTAATTGGCACTTGACTCTGCATGGAAATTCAAATAAATATTCAACGCTGGGAGAAGAGCTCAACTCTAGTTCTTGAGGCAGGAATGAGTTTGCTCTAATTCCTTCCTATGTACTAACTGCCTATCCAAAGTCTGAGGACTAAAAATAAACAAATGAATTACATCTCTTATAATTTATTTAAATATAGGAGGTTATTAAATAATTTAACATCATTAATCTGTCAAGTACAGCTGTCTTCATCAAAGAGAGCACTATTTGTAACAAGAACTGTATGGTTTAAAAGCAACTATATTCACAAATGATTGCACGTAAAGAGAGAGAACGAGAAAATGTGGAATTTCTAGAAATAAATCAACAAAAGAATTTAAAAAAAGATATGCCGGGTTATTCCACATCTTACAGAAAGTAACAGTTTGGTAGTTTGACGTCATGGGTAAAGATCGGTGGTTAAGTAGGTTCTAATCCGTTCTTTTCGTCTAGGAATAATACCTGGCACAAGAGGGGCAAAGGATTAGGGGGCTTAACTTCTCTTACTCCTGGTTCACTCATTTACCAAACAAGTACTTTTTGAGCACTTATTAGGAGAATTTCCTTTGCTTATTACTATGGGGTGCATGGGAGATAAAAAAGAAAAGCTGAATCAGACTTCTGAACTCAAGAGGTTTTCAACGATGTTGAACGTGTGGTAGGTTCAATCTGTACAGAAAAGATCAAGTGGAGGATTTGCAACAACCTCGTGATTTGGCCAGATTATCGGAACCATTCGGGACAAAAATAAAGCGTAGTTGTTTCCGGACCGAACTATTTTGTGAATAATCCAAGAGGAGATGACATCAGTGAAAGAAGATATAATGGTAGAATTCCAAAATTGGTAGAATGCTAACAACCATTCCCGCTTTGATAGTGTCTTCATTTAGCAAAAACCCAATAATTAGTAATATAACAGACTTTAGAGTAGAAGTCAAAAGAAACTCTATTACTTTTAATTGTGTTAACATTGCCTTTATCATTAATGTCATTTCGGTTCCAATTTCTTTCTAACATAAGACGTTATGAGTATACACTTTAAAAGTAAAATATTTGGCAGTAGTTTCTATGTAGAGTTCTTATTTAATTTTAAGTATAACCAAAAGAAAAAAAGTAAAAACAAAGCATTTTGAAGCTATTTGGCTATTGTTGCTTTTGAATTAAAAAAGGTGATTTGGAGAAAATACCATACTTATCTTTGACTTGCCAAGTTTTCCACTTCATATTTTCATTTTTCAGTCCTCTCCTACACATAAGCATGTAGAATATCTTTGATGTCACCTCTATTATTCTGTATATTTTGCTGCTACTAATACTCAAACTTTCCTAATTTACTTTAGGTCTGTTCCTTGAAGCTTTGAAATCTTTCTAGACTATCCAATTGTTAAGTCTAAAGGCTGCCTGAGCCAGGGGTTAATTCTGGCTTGTATAGCTATTCATACATCTCATATTGAATTTGCAGTCATAGCCCCATGATATGTACTCGTTAATTCCCCCTGTTATCCTTCAGTTGCTGACAATTCCTTCCTTAACCATTCTCTGATTGCTTCCAAGGTGTTATTATCAAGCTTGAGTCTTTTGATGTCTTGGAATTTTGGTCCTGTCCATTCACGTGTAGTTCAAACATGGTATTAAGTGATTAACATGACTATTGCAACCTAAAGCAATAGTACTCTCTTGGAAAGTCCTCATTTTAAACCTGGGATACAACGGGTATTCTTTATGAATTTTTCATACACACGGAAACCCAGGCTATTTCTGGGAAAATGTATTAGAATCAAAAGCACTAGGCAAGCAGCGACTCAGTCCAGAGAGGTTTTGTGTTTTTTTCGTGTCTGAGTTTAAATAGATTTTCCATCTTTCCAGTTTTTTCTGAGCTACTTCAACCATTTATCCATGTTTCCATCAATCAGTCAATCCATCTATCAAATATTTTCTGAGTGTCAGTCATTGTCCCAGATATTCTTGATGAGAGAATAAAAAATAATACAGATATTCTCATTACTTTTAGAGAGCTTGGAGTTTAATTAGCAATATGGCTAAGTAGTCAGAAAATTGAAAATATTGCGTGTGTGTATGTGTATTACGGGTTTTGAGAGCAGAAGTAAAAGTTTCTGTGGCAAGGTATTAGAGACGCAACTATCTGGGATTTGAGGATTCGGAGATGGCTTCCTGAACGAAGGACCATTTAGGTTGAACCCTGAAGTTAGAGTAAGTAACAATGAGAGTGGGGTACAGTAATGACATATGCAGAGGGAGCAGCCAAGATGTGTAGGTAAGTAATGAAAGAAGTAGGAAAGTAGACTGGAGTGTTAAGCAGTGTCCTAATTATGAAGGACCCTAAGGGCAAAATTAAATCGTTTGGACCTCAAACCAACAGCAAAGGGGAATCCTTAAAGTGTCTTGAATGAGAGAACAATGAGATAGAGTGGAGAATGGATTGGAGGAAAGAAGCATGAAGATGTGGGGGCCAGTGTGAGGCTACTGTAGGAATCTAGGTAAGAGATGATGATAGCTTGTACTAGGACAGTAATTCTAGGGATGAATAGAAGTTGATGATTTGAGAAATTTTTAGGAGGTGTGTTGAGAAGAATTAAGGAATCATTCAATATTGGAAGTGAATGAACGAAATGATGAGTGAATGAAAATGAGGATGAAGTTGATTATAATGACTATGTTATTATCTTGAGTAGACAGTGAAATAGAGAACATAGGAGAATAAGGAGTTTAGGGAAAAGGAAATGATGGATTTTTCTGGGACAAGTTGACTTTGATATGTGAGTCAAGCTGCCAAGTGGAAATACTAGTGTAAGTAGGACAGTATTTTCCTAAACTCAGGAGAGAGCTCCGGACAGGAGATTGAAATTTGGGATAGATCAGGCAGTTACTAAACCATGGAAGTTAAGGTAAGCGCATAGAGAGAGATGTAGAGTGAAAAGAATTTGCTTAGCTGGACTTTAAGGACAGTAACATTTAAGGACAGGATAGGAATAAAACACACACACATACACACCGCCCCCACCCAAGAAGATGCAAAAGAGGTAGAAAGAAAACCAGCAAAATGAAATGTGGTGAATGCAAAGGAGGAAAGTGTTTTATAAAGGAAGAAACGGATAATGTGTCATATTCTCCCAAAAAATAGAGTAAGATAATGGGTAGGTGCCCACTGGTTTAGATAAACCATTATTGATCTTGGAAGAGTAATTGGAGCAGAAGCCAGATTACTGTAGATTGAAGAATGAGCAGAAAATAAGGAGATAGAGACGAATATAGACAAATCTTCCAAGATTAACCATGAATGGAAAGAAATAGGGTGGTTGCTGGTCTAGGTTGCAGGACTGTGGAGAAAACTTGAATAATTTATATTCTTATAAGAATTGGTTCCATGATGAGTTGTGGTATTGTAGTTTTCATCATAAATGAGTGAGGGTGGCAAGTTCCTTCAGACTGGATCTTCTTGGCACTGCATTTTAGTGGACATAACTAAGGTCCATGGTCTGGTTATCAGTTAGCTGGTGCCAAAAATTAATCTTACTTATATTAGATTATATGTTAATGTGTGTTAGTCAGAATATTAATTTTTTAATTAATGGACTGCTTTTAAAAGAGTTTTAGATTTAAGGGAATATTGGGCAGATAGTGCAGAAAGTTCTCATATATTCTCTTCCCAACCCTCACAGCCTCACATACATTTCCTCTATTGTTAATATCTTACATTAACATTGTCCATTTGTTACAATCAATGAACAAATATTGATACATTATTATTAACTAAAATCCATAATGTATTCAGATTTCCTCAGTTTTTACCTAATGTCCCTTTTCTGTTCTAGGATCAGATTTCCTTTGTCTCCTCTTGGCTTTGATAATTTCTCAGACTTTCCTTATTTTGTTTTGTTTTCTTTTGGTGAGGAAGATTGACCCTGAGCTAACGTCTGTTCCCATCTTCCCATATTTTGTATGTGGGATGCCTCCACAACATGGCTGATGAGTCGTGCAGGTCTGCAACCGGGATCAGAATCTGTGAACCTGGGCCACTGAAGCAGAGTGTGCAGAACTTTAACCACTAGGCCAGGGGCTAGCCCCTGAGTTTCCTTGTTTTTGATGACCTTGGGGACCACTTACCAGATATATTGTAGGATGAACCTCTGCTGGAATTGGATACTTTTCTCATAATTAGACTAGGATTTTGGGCTTTTATCCTTCAATGATATTCCATTGCTTGGGCTTACTACAGTTTATTTATTTATTGAAGAACATCTCGGTTGCTTCCAATTTGGGGTAATTATTTAAATAAAGCAGCCATAGACATTCAAGTACAGGTATTTTTGTGTACTTAAGTTTTCTACTCAATTGGATAAATACCTAGGAGCATGATTGCTAAATCGTTTGGTAACACTATGTTTAGCTTTGTAAGAAAGTGCCAAACTGTTTCCCAAAGTGGCTGTACCATCTTGCATTTCCACCAGCAATGAACAAGAGTTCTTGTTGCCCCACTTCATTGGCAGCAATTCTTGTTGTCAGCTTTTTTTATTTCAGTCATTCTAATAGATATGCAGTGGTATCTCGTTGTTTTAATTTGTAACTCCCTAATGAAAAATGATATTGAACATCTTTCACATGCTTATTTGCTATCCGTGTATCTTCTTTCATGAGGTGTATGTTCAAATCATTTTACCATTTTTTTATTGGATTGCTTGGTTTCTTATTGTTGAGTTTTAAGAGCTCTTTGAATATTTTAGATACAAGTCCTTTATCGGATATGTGTTTTACAAATATTTTCTCACAGTATGTGTCTGGTCTTTTCATTCTCTTACCAACATCTCCTGCAGAGCAAAGGTTTTCAGTTTTATAAAGGCCAAGTTATTAATTTTTTTGTAATCATCAGGCTTTTGGTGTTTTATCTAAAAACTTACCAGACCAAGGTTGCCTAGATTTTCTCCTATGTTTTATCATCTAGAAATTTTTTAGTTTTTCATTTTACATTTAGGTTGTGATCCATTTTGAGTTAATTTTTTGTGAAAAGTATAAGTCTTATATCTAGATTCATTATTTTGCATATGGATGTCCAATTACTCCAGCACCATTTATTGAAAAGACTATCATTTTCCCATTTAATTGCCTTTGCTCCTTTGTCAAGGATCAATTGGCTTTATTTGTATGGGTTTATTTCTGGGTTCTTTGTTCTTGTTTGGTTGATCTATGAGTCTATTCTTTTGCCCAAACCATGCTGTTTTGGTTACTGTAGCTTTATATTAAATCTTGAAGTCAGGCTGTGTCAGTCTTCTCACTTGTTCTGTATCTTTAATACAGTGTGGACTATTCTTGGTTTTTCATCTTCCCATTTAAACTTTGGAATGAGTATATTGATATCTACAAAATAGATATCTTTCTGGGATTTTGATTTGGATTACCTTGAAACTATAGATCAAGTTGGGAAGAATTAACATCTGAACAATGTTGTCTTCCTGTTCATGAACATGGAATACCTCTCCATTTATTTAGATAAATTCTTTGATCAGAGTTTTGTAGTTTTCCTCATATAGATCCTGTACATGTTTTGTTAGATTTATATCTGAGTATTTGATCATTTTTGGTGCTAATGTAAATGGTATTGTGTTTTCAATTTCAAATTCCAATTTTCATTGATGGTATATAGGAAAGCAATTAATTGACTTTTGTATACTAACCTTGTGTTCTGCACTTTTGCTATAATCACTTATTTATTTCAGGAGTTTTTTTTTGTCAATTCTTTGGGATTTTCTACATAGATAGTCATGTCATCTTTACACAAAGACGATTGTATTTCTTACTTCAAAGACTATACATTTTATTTCGGTTTTTTTGTCTTATTGTGTTAGCTAGAACTTCTAGTACAATGTTGAATAAGAGTTGTGAGAAAGGATATCTTTGCCTTGTTCCCAGTCTTAATGGAAAAGCATCTAGTTTCTTACCATTCAGTATGATAACTGTAGGTTCTTTAGAGATGTTCCTCTATCAAGTTGAGGAAATTCTCCTTTCATTCCTAGTTTGCTAAGAGCTTTTATCATGAATTGGTGTTGGATGTTAGGGTGTGTCAAATGCTGTTTGATTTGATCATTTAATATGATCATATGAACTTTGTTCTTTAGCCTGTTTATATGATTGATTGCATTATTTGGTTATCACTTCTTGACCCAGTCTTATATAACAGGGATAAATCTCACTTAGTCATAGTTTATAATTCCTTTTATATATTGTTGGATTTGATTTGCTAATATTGTGGTGAGGATTTTTTGCATCCATGTTCATGAAAGATAATGGTCTGTAGTGTTTCTTTCTTGAAATATCTTCATCTGGTTTTGGTGTTAATTTTTAATGGAGATATTCCTGCTTTCTGAATTAGGATTTTTAGCAATACAATAACATCTAGTCTAGTCTATCCAATTAAATGCAATTTGATTTGTTTCAATTTTATTCAATTTAATTCAATTAAATATAATCATTAAATAATATATAAGGCGCTCTGCTATGTACTTAAGTAGATGATAGATAAAATAGGTTTCAGACTACTCGAGGCTGACAAGCAGATTGAATATGTCCCCTTTAGAGAGCAAACTCTAGGTTACATCAGTAGCTGATGGAAAAAGGAAGTTCTTATAAACTGTTTAACAAAGCTTTGGTAAGCAAATGAATTTATGTATCTATCTTAGAATATCTGCCCCTAAGGAGCATGGATTTTACCTACTTTTGTTTCTGCTGTTTCCTCAGGGCTTAGGAAGGCTCCCGGTATAAACACTAAAGAACTCTTTATTGAATAAAGAAATAAATTGTTGGTATATTTCTGAATGAAGATCTGCAGCTATTATTCTGAATCTGGGCATCTTCAGCTGCCTTAGAAATATTTTTAAGTGTTTAAGTGTTATTCATGGTCATTTTATTTATAATTTTCATTACAACATTTTATTTTCTTGTCACAATTTGTTAACATCATTGCCATTGCCAATTAAAAGATTTTTAAGTTATATTTTGATGTATTTTTGATCACTTAGAGGGGATAGAAAGAAGGTCATTTTATTCTTAAATTAACCTATCTCCAAATCACATGAGAGGTTCAATCTTAATTTAATCATATTCTCACTTCACTGCACACCCACTGCCTGAGATCCTCCCACCCCTTCTCAGTGAAGTTACTGGAGAGCACTCAATACAGTCATTATGCTCATTACCTTGAGTCAGAAAGAATGTGCCTTTGTTGACCCATGCACAAACTTTTCTTCTTTGCATTATGACTCTCCTTTTCTCTTAGCTCCTGTGCTGTGCAATATGGTATACCAGCAACATGTACCTACTGAGCATTGAAGTGTGGCTAGTGCCACAAAGTGAAATTACAATATTTTGAATATATTGGGTTAAATAAAATGTATTTTTAAGTGGATTTTGCCTGTTTCTTCTTACTTTTTTTTAAATGTAGCTACTTGGAAGTTTAAAATTACATATGTTGCTGGTATTATATTCCTACTGCCCCGCATTGGAGACTGTTAAGGATATGTGGGATGGTTATTTATTTGTCATTGGAAATTAACTAGTTGTGATTTTTAAATGGCTTGTCGTCCATCTACTGATCGTTTAGGTACCCAGAGACGAGGAAAAACAGCTTGCCACCCAAACATTAATGTTTCCAACAGGCTTTTCAAGTGGTGGGAAGAGTTGGTAACAAATTGGTTGGGTCCAATATTTATGAAAGAACATGACCCTGATGAGTCAAATGACATATCTAGAAAACGCAGAGGAATTGCTACTGGCTTCCTAGTTGGATGGTTTTATTTCATTTAATGTGAATGTTACATACTGTTACAGGCTTTTCCTAAGTCTTTACCCGGTTTGCATTTTTAGATCACTTTCAGATCAGTGTAGTTTCTCTGCTACTTTTTCAAGGGAGGCAGCTTCTGTTTTACTCTTTGAACATTCTCATTGTCCATCCAACTAAACCCTTGAATCATACAAAATTATTTCTCTAGCCTTGAAGTCTGTGCCTTTCACATTCTGTAGACCATCACACAATTTTCCCAAATCTGTTTTTTTCTCAACAAATTTCTCTTGGGTAATTTATGCTTCATTTATATTTCCACATGAATAAAACAATCTAACTCATTCATCATTTTGATTGCTATCCTCTGGAATATTTCCTATATTTAAACTACTTGGGATTAGAGAAACCTCAGTACTTTTCTTCCCTGAAAATAAATGCAGTCTCCATTTCATGAACAGGTTGTGTTCCAAAAGGGTAGGAATCATGTTATAGCTGGAGTTTCAGTCCCACGGCCGGCTCACCAATCACATTGTATAGCCAAAAGCAGAGTACTGTGTCAATAATGTCATGAAACTTAACACTGCATACTAAAATGTTTCTATGAAAAACCACGTGTTTTCAATTTGAGATAACAACAATGCATCTTCTTTGACTGCGATGGAATAATATAAGTCTCCCCACCACTCTTCTCTTTGAGCAAGAGGAAGAAAGAATCTTCCTAAACTAATGTTGTGGGGTACCTCCAGGGCCACTTTAGAGATTTATGCAGCTCATATGTTGGGGATAAAAATAATGTTTTGGTGCTGGATCCTGTCCTTAATTTCCTTTTTTTGGGCGGGGGGTTCACCTCCTTGTTTCTTTCACAGCTCCACCTATGGCTTAAAAGTAAAGATTTTGCTCATCATGGTCCAATACAGAAAAAAGACTGTGAGTTTTTTCTTTACTTTTTATTTCTCAAGCAAACAAAAATTCTCTCTTTTTTGTTATTTATTTGCCATTTGTAGAAATGAGATAATAGCGGTCTTTCCTATTAACATTGCCCTTCTCCTTTGAGTTAGTGATTTTAGAGGTACACCTGGAAGATGATCTCTGTAGAAAAAAGACTTAAAGAAAATCAATCCACATATCAGTGGAAAACAGTCTTAGGCCACACTGAAGCTTCACCAGAGGCACTGCTCTGGGATGAAGAGAAGCTCTTGTTATGGAAGCCAGGATAAGAGCTGATGAGGATGGTGCCAACGGGAATGACCAGTCTAGGAGAGCAGCAGGGCAGAGGTGGGGCAGCTGCTGAAATTCTAGCATATACTCTTTCTTCCAATTTTTTCTCTTCTGACCTTAAATAAGGGAAAGGCTCAAAAGTGGAGAGAAGATGGATCGATAGGAAAAAGTCTTAGTTAGCTTGCAGCCAAGGACAAAAGGGGAGATAGAAGAATTTGCAAGGTATTGTCCCTATTTTGGATGCGTATCTACCTTATCTCAAATCTGTTTTCCTTGGAAAGCTTGGAATGTGCTTTGTATCAATAACAACTTCCCTCTTTGAAAAGAGATCTTAAATGTGCCATGGTTTGTGCTCACTTAACTCTGCACTTATGGAATTCAACTTTAAATTTATGAAAATAATATTCATTGAGAGGCTATTATATAGTTGGTGCCATTTCAAAATCTGTAAGGTGTTTAAATCAGGGTCCCTGGAGTTCATGAGGTTTTAATCCATGTTGAAAAGCATGTTCGCTGGGACATTCACTTCAGGTAGAAAAAAAAAAGTGACCTGAGGTCACTTGTGATACATGTGACTAAACCAAATTAAAGAAGTTTATTTTCTGCAGAATTCCCCTGATTTCTTAACTTGATACACATATTGTAACTCTCTAAAAGGGAAATTCAGTGTTCATCATTCAAAAATATTATTAACCAGAGAATTCTTTTTAAAACACTACTTCCAAGAACTAGAACTTTTTGGAATACAATATGTGAAATTCTGAAATATATTTCATTTTAGTATCATTTTTCCACATGTTTTAAGGCTAGGCCTCCTCTAAAACATAAATCAAAGAGCTCAAGGAAAAAAAATCTTTATTTTTTGGTATTTGTCATGCTGCCATTTTATCAGCATTACTTGAAATCAACTTAAGAATTTTTTTGGAAAAAGAAGTTCTATAACAAAACAAAATATGATACCACTCATCTAGGCCAAGTGCCTCATTTTTGTAGGTTAGAAAACTCAGGTCCAGACATTCCTTGAAGTAATTTATTATAGATCTTATAACAAGCTAAGGATCAGAGCCCCAGTCCGGTTTTTCTTTTGTATTCCCCAAACGACAGTGAATATGTCCAGTAAAGCTCAGATACAATAAAAACTGGCTATAAAACAGATCCCACTCAGTGGCAACAGAATTTAGTTCTTCCTAACTTGTTACCCAAAAGTATTTGCTTACTTATTTCATGGATATCATTTTTTCTCATGTTAAATTTAGATGTTTCACTAAAACTTTATTTTTATACAAATTGTACTTCATTAGACTAATAAATATTTATGCTGTAATATTTTATTAAATTCTATAATATTTTATGCTTTTTTAAAATTAAACTGTGCTCATGTATGTTAAGTAACTTTTCTGCTACATATTTCTATTGTTCTCTATTTTTTATGGTTCCATTTTCTTATTGCTGGTTTAAAATTTTCATCTGCCAGTCATTGTGATGAAGGATCATGAGGATGGGCTTTGGAGTGGGTCACAGCTGCGCTTGAATTCCAGCTCCGCCATTTGCTACGTGTGTGACCTTGGGCAGGTCACAAAACTTCTGTGAGCCGAAATTTCCTCAACAGTAGTAGGGTGTAATGCCTACTTGGGTTACCAAGAGTTTCACAGACTCTTCTGTTCAGACCTTCGGCAGTCTTAGGTCATTCTTTTTGCTTCTGGTCCTGGAGTCTACTTTTCTTCTTTCTTTCTCTCTTTCTCCCTTTCTTCCTTCCTTTCTTTCTTTCCTCCATCCTTCCTTCCTTCCTTCCTTCCTTCCTTCTCATCCTCCCCTTCCTCCTCCTCCTCCTTCCCTTCCTCTTCTTCTTCTTCTTTCCTTCCTTCCTTCCATCCTTCCTTCCTTCCTTCCGTCCTTCCTTCCTCCCTCCCTCCCTCCCTTCCCTTCCTTTTCTCTTTCTCTTCCTCCTCTTCCTTCCTCTCTTTCCCTCCTTCCTTCCTCTATGTCTTTCTCTCTCTGCCCCCCACCCCCATCTCTCTCTGCCTCTCTCACACACACATGCACACACACACACTCTCTTTCACACACACACTTTCTAGTTGTAGCAAACAAAACCTAAAGCACTAATTGCTGGTACTGTTGGGCTGCCTTTGGGATGTCTTTCCCAACACCCAGTTGAATTAGGCACAGGTTCTCTAACTAATGATCTGTTCTATGACTAAAATGATAAGGCGTCTTTTGCTTTAAAGCCCATCACTTCATAAAACTAAATGAGAAACCACAAAACAGGTCATGAGAACATTAAAAAATTTAAGAAGTGTTATTTTTAAATAGTTTTTGTACCTCTTCTAGAGATCCAAACTTGTTTCCTTTCCTGCTATCTTGAAGTCCATATTAAAATTCTGTTCTCAGCTTTCATTTCTAAAGGCAGCTTTCATCAGATGGCACCCCTCCTCCCCTTAATTCTACTCCAGCAATGAAATGGATCTTCTGACCCATCATCTTAGAAGGATCCAGGTAAATCATTGGTCACTCCTTGCTTCTAATGGGGAATTGGCATTCTTGAGAATCTCTGTACCTCCCACTTCAACAGACCACTTCAAAGCATCCTCACCCTTTATCATCAGGAGAGTTGAACAAGACAGCATGTTGTCCATATGGCACTTTTCCAGACTCATAGTATACCATTGGGAAATGATGGTTTTTTCTTTCTCCTTTCTCTTTCAAAGGATTATTTTAAGGAAGGAAGGAGAACAGAGGGTGTCACCAATTCCAAGTAAAGAAAATTATTAGTGACTAATCTCATGAACTAATTTATATCATAATTTAATTCAGCTTTGTTACCTCTTTCCAATGTGCTTCTGACTCCTCTGACTTAGGTTTTGATTACCTCTACTCTTGAAGGGAAGGCCATTGCCAGCATCACCCCCTTATATGATTTTTTTATCGTTTTTTTTCTTCTTGATTTTCTATTTTTGCTTGAGCTTGTCATTTGACTACACATTTTACTCTCATCTATACATTTTTCCAAGATGTCACTTTGCCTAAAATACCAATTTTGTGGTCTGCAAAGCCACAATCCTTATGTATATATATGGATTCTTCATGACTTTCTACCCTCCTCTTCTCATTACAATCTCCCTTGAGTTTTATAAGCCAGAAACAGTTGAATTGCATCAACCCATGTGAACATCAGAGGTTGCTTTATCAATGCTCCCTCATAGATTCTCTCACAATTGGCCCAGGATGCTCTATGCCAAGCAGGAAGAGTTATAGGACCCAAACAAGAGTAGTAATATTCACATCTTTCATTAAGAAAAAGATGAAAGACTTGTTATATTCGAACACCACTACGTACATTTTCTCGTAAATGGGAAAGCTTGCCTTTGGACACTTGTCTGTGTTTTGCTTCCAGAGAGTGTCCAGATACTTGACTTTTTGTTCATTTCTGAAGACATTCTGTCTTTAAAAAAATTTAGATAGGAAAAGTTTGCTGCAGTTATTACAAAAGTTGAAATTGAAGCCAAAATACTCAAGCCAATATTCAGGCAAGTATATCCTTTGCTGTGCAGTTAGAATTTGGAATAATTTTATCACCCATGAAAGATAGTTTAGTATGTCCCAAATGGCACTGTTGTTTAAATTTCCATTTGTTATTGTGTTAAATCACTAGATGACATAGTTAAACTTGAGTGAGTAAAATTAAGAATAGGGTTACTATCACATTGTTAAAGCATTTTGCCATTTTAAAGTCTAAATTTCTGTGCTCACCTAGCAGCAGAGGTCACTGGCATTATAACATTTTCTTACGTCCCCTTTGCATTGTTGCTGCTGTCAAAATTATGTCATTTTTAAGAGTTATATGTAGCTCAGAAAACCAACAAATAACCTTCAACTTCTTCCACAATTATGACATGTTGAAGTGGAAATCAGTTCTTTGTGTCAAATTTTCCAGTATGAGGAGAAGGGAAAATCTATCTCTTGGTCAAAATAACTAAGACAATCACTAAGGATCCTATATAGCTTTATTCTTACTAGACATTCATTTTGTTGTCTTTTGTGAGGTCCAGAGATAAAGTAACACAAACATTAAGGACCAATTTACATGGCCTCTGATCCCTCCAAAGGAGGTTGGAACTTTAACTTAGGAACAACAGTCTGGCTATCATTGTATGTATTTTTAGAAACTTAAAAATGTAGGATAGGACTACTGAAAGAGTCTTGACATTTTATAACTTGGATAGTAACCAAGATTATAAAAGAAAGTAAAGTATATCTGTGAAGTATCTGGGATTCTTCCAAGTTTGAAAAGTGCCCTAAGGACTAGATGAAGAGAAAGCAATAAAAAATTCAGTGGGGTCTACAGCATTCTGGAATTTATGGTCTTCAGTGTGCCCAATTTCTCTATATTCTACGACCTGTTGTTCTTCAGTGCTTCCATTATCATCAGAATTTTGTCCTACAGATAAAGGCACTAGAATCTTACATAAAAATGAAGCTATCCTAGGTCAAATCTTTTTTTCATGATTTTTCTTTGAGGATAAAACTAAAGTATTGTAGCTGTGCATGGCAACTGATCTTTATAACATAGATGTAAAAGTCTCAGGACTACAGCTAAATATTACTGACTTACCCTCTGTGGCTTGCAATGTATCTTTAATATAATAATTCACAACCATCCAGAGCATAGAATATTTCCTCGTTCTTGGAGTCATGAATATCACAAATTTACTACGCACTTTGAAAAACGTTTCTTCCTTTTATTAACTCTACTTTCTTCAAGTATCAGAATGATATCTAAGTCCAATATTTTAAGACTTGGCTTTTATTCTGTCCACATTCTTCTTTTATTAATTTTAGCTACATTTTCCAAATATAGTCACATTTTTGGATAAAGATATCTAAATTTTTCATTCTGATAAGCTCATCATGTATTCATCGTGAATGCCTTTCTATGAACACATCTGACTTGGTTTCTTTTTTTCTTGAGGTATACATTGCAGAGCTGTCAAAGTCAAGGACATATATTGGTTCACAAAGGAAACTATTAAAAAAATACCCTTCCTCATTAGGCTACTGTCTTGTAGAAGCTCTATATGATTCGTGCATTATTTGTGATTTTTCTGTAAATAGATTATCTTCCATTCTTTCAAGTGGAAGCTCCTCACCACTTTTCTGCCATCTCATTGAACCTGGTAAGAGTTTTTTGCAACTTGTCATTTTCTTGTATGACAGCTTAATGTCAACTGAAAATTGGGATATTTCCTCAGTGTCTTCTCTCTTCCTCATCACCTAAAACTATATTCCCTAAGACAATATCATCACTGATGTCTGGGGAAAAAACCTACTTCTATTATGATTCATCTCTTTCCCTTAAGGCTATTTATGAAACAGAAACGAAAGTATTTTACATTCATACAAAACGTATAATAGAAAATGTAAAAATATGACACCAGCAATAAACTTCTCATGAACATACTTTTAGCCCATGAATCTTAAGGTCAAGATGTATCCTGCAAAATGCTTAATTATGGGAACTTTCTAGCCACAAACACTGGCAAAATGAATTTATTCATGGATCACTTCCTGGTGGTGCTATACAAACTCAACCTGTAAGCCTTTTGAAGTTTCTTTTTTTTTTTTAAGTGGTTGGTTTGTAGTTTTGACAGTTGGTGTGAAAATTCCTGATCTACATGTGAATACTTGATAGATAATGACTATATATACTACAAGAACAGACACAAAGTATGATTCCATCTAAATCTGTCACCCTAGGCCATAATTAGTATAATTCTATATTGTTTTAGTTACCTTACATCATTTGGTTTTAAAGCAAACAAAACATTTCATCAGAAGAAAAATGTGTAACTGTTGAGTCAGCAGGGCCTAAAGCAATTTCCTATGCCTTAAAATCAAGAAAATCTTGCAGAGACAAGTGTTTTAGAAACTTCTAAAATAAAGCTAATATAACAAGGGTGAGCGTCACATTGTTTCATGCAATTGAAATAAAAGGGAAGAGCCCTCGTTATAAACATTGTAGCAAAAAAGAAACATGGCGGTAAGATGTATATATTTCAGTCAATATCTTTAGCATGCCAGACACGTTTGTAGCACGCAATATGTAGCATCAAAGAAGAGGTTAGAAACTACAGGAATTCGACTTTTTGGATTACTTTGCAAGGCTATTCATTTTCAAGAAAGAAACAGACAATGTGTTTCCAGGGAATTCCTGCCTCTCTTGGTTGGTATTTGGTGTGGATCCTCAAGTACGTCATCACTATCCCTTGGTAGAGAAGTATGTCTTTTAAAGCAAAGGGCACACTTGTACAACCAGATAATCATATATTTTTCTTTGAATACTGATTTTGAGGTGGGTGCAAGGATGGCTAGTTTATCTTCTGAGAATTGTTGTGTTCTTTTGGATTCTCCCACACTGGGGGCATTTATCCTTAGGCAACTTTGGATGAATCCATGCTGGGCTTTTGAGGGTTGAACTTTAGCTCAGAAAAGGAAGTTGAAAAACAATTTTTTTTATCTTCAAATGAAAATGCAAAGAGATTTTTTTTTTTTTTTTGAGGAACAGAATGTAATTAGCCAAAGTGGAATTGAGCCAACTAAGAAGCATTAACAGGCGACATATGCCCCCAGTTCTTGGAGCATTCCAAAGACAGCTCATTCCTTGACTGTCGTGAAGAGGAGGTGAAGCATCTACGACATCTAAAATGGGCAAATGGGAGACACAAAAAGAGAGAAACAGTTCAATTTTCTCACAAATTAAAGATGACAACTGAAGTCACCCCCTCCCCAGTCTAAATGTCTATGTGACTAATTTTTCTAAACAGGCACTGGAATGTTGCTGTGGGAACAGGACAGATAATATACGTAGCTGGCAGTGTCACCCGAGAGGAGCCATTGTTCCTTCTGAGGAATGGAGGCCAACTCCTTTCAAGACTTACAGAAAAACTAATTTAGGACACATCTAAAAGCAACTGAAATGAAAAAGGGGGAAAAAAATCTCAAGTTACTGTGCAGTGTGCCAGCTGACCAAATGTAAAACAAAACAAAATAATCTCCCCCCAAACTAAAAAAGAAGAGAGAAGGAAAAGGAACGTTTGTCTTTGTGCTTGCTCTGTGCTCATTTTGGCCTGCTTCAGATACTTTTCCCAGTTTAAATTTGAAATTTGATGACTCCCAGGAGCAGAAATGTTCTTTTTTAGGTGTTGTTTTTATCTATTTCTGTCAAGCCCTTTAATAAGAAATCAAGGAGAACCGTCGTTTAAGGAAAAAAAAAAAAGAAACAAATGATGGTTGGATCCAGAATAAAACGTAGTAGAAATTTAGTAAATTTACCTAAAGAGGGAAGATTTCTTTGGTTAGTAAAAAGACGGCTGAGAACAGTGCCTTTTAAAATATGACATCTGGAACTCACTAGAATTAACTACTTGATGGAAAAAACCTCTCCAGATTTAAAAAAAAAACTTTCTACCCAGAAGTTCTATTTTTTTACCAAATGAAATTTAACCCCGCCTGCTGTTTCATTTTAGAGGTGAAAAGACAATAGTTTTTGAGATAAAGATGTCTTTATATGCTTTTGTAATTCAAAGGCAATTTTTATTTTAATGTCAAACTCTTTCAGATTTTGTCTCATCATGAGAGGCATTTACTCTTGACTTTAACTAAACTGCTTATACATGAAGCTTGAAAGAGA
The DNA here is from genome assembly GCF_041296265.1 of Equus caballus. Taxonomy (NCBI): domain Eukaryota; kingdom Metazoa; phylum Chordata; class Mammalia; order Perissodactyla; family Equidae; genus Equus; species Equus caballus. The sequence goes on along the minus strand of NC_091709.1, from coordinate 22,857,133 downwards.
TCTTGACAGTGTCTTTAGCAAGTACATTTTATACACGCAATGTGGGCTGGTAGAGGTACCCTAGGCTGGAAGTTGAAACAACTGGATTTCAATCCCCGGCTGAGCGATGCTGGACTAACTGCATAACTGTCTGGAAAATGGTGATAATAACATTTGACTTATAGATTTACAGAAAACATGAAATGGAATAATGAATTTTTGTGAAAGCCCAATAAAATCTATAAAAAGTTGCAGGAAGCACGATGACATTTTCCTTGGTGTGTGTTCTTTTCTCAACGCCATTTGCTTTGTATTATGAATTTCTCTTCAAATCTTTATTTCTATCTCATCTCTTCGAATTGTACTTATTTTACTGAAAGTTCACTTAAAAAGAATTAAATGGGCAGTGTTTACAAGGTTGAGTTTTTTCTCTTTGTCTGTTTTTGTCAGTAATTTCTGGAGTTAATTTTAGAGACTTTGACTCAAGTCAGGTGACTAACTTCTCTTTGTCCTGCTTTACCACGATACGTAGGAATCATGGATAGGAATGGAGGCAAGGGAGCCTCAAACGATTTTAAAGCGATTATGAACACAACATTCTCTATAAAAATATGAACATTTATGTTTACATATGGGGAGATTCCAAAGAGGGGGGAAATTTGAGGAAAATACATATATGAAAAGTGGTGGGAACTCCAGTAAAAAATAGGTAATGGCACGGGACTGAGGAATCAGAATCAAAGGATATTTTAGAATTATCTAGTAATACCCAGGGCATGATAAATGAATCTTTTAAACATCTCTGATGACAGATATCTAATTGGTCTTTACTTTTCGTTTGAGCCAAAGCTGTTGTCTCTTGAACAGTGTTTCTCCCACTTCAATGTGCATGTAAGCCACCTGGAGACCTTGTCAAAATGCATAATCTGATGGAAAGTTCCGGGGGTGAAGCTGGGCTAGTGAAAGGACTCAGCATTTCTAACAAGCTCTCAGTCCATGCCAAAGCCACTGCTTCTCATACAGCAATCTGAGAAGCTAGGCTGAATGTCACTGTAATTATTTTTCCCTTACAAATAACTCTCCGGAAATGATATCTATGTTGGAGAAATGGTGGCTATGGAAATATTATTCAAGAAAAGATTCTATTTTTGTACAGCTTTATTGAGGTGAGATCGATGTACAACAAAGTGGCATTTTGAAGTGTAAAATTTGATGAATTTTTACATATATATACACAACTATGAAACCATTACAATAATCAAGATAATGAACATTTCTTTCACTCTCGAAAGTTCTTCATGCCCCTTTGTAATCTTCCATTTATGCCTCCTCCCCTCATCCCAGGTACCCACTAATCTTCTTTCTGTCCTTTTAGATTAATTTCCGTTTTCCAGAATTTCATATAAAAATGTTATACAACATGATATATACTCTTATTATCTAGTTTCTTTAATTTCTTTCACTCAGCCTAAATATTAGGAGATTCACCTACTTGTCCATTTTTGAAAATTGGGTTGTTTGTCTCATACTTGTGTTACACGTATTGAGTTGCATGTATTTTTTTATTGCTGAGTAGTATTCCATTGAACGTATGTACCACAATGTGTTTATCCGTTCAGCTACTGATAGACATTTGTATCCTTTCTGGTTTGGGGCTGTAACGTGTAAGCATGCGTGAACAGGCCTTTGTATGGACCCGTTATTTCACTTCTCTCGGTAAATACTTAGGAGAAGAATAACTGAGTTGTATAGCAGGTGTATGTTTAGCTTTTTAAGAAATTATCAGAATCAAAACACACACACACAAACATGCACACGCATATGCAAACAAAAACCCAAACTCATAGATACAGAGAACAGATTGGTGGTTGCCAGAGTTTGGGAGTGGCGGGTGGGCGAGGGAAAGGAGTGAAGTGGGTCAAAAGGTGTAAACTTCTAGTTATAAAATAGATAACTCCTGGGAATGTAATGTACAGCATGGTGACTATAGTTAATAATATTGTACTGTATATTTGAAAGTTGCTAAGAGCGTAGCTCTTAAAAGTTCTCATCACAAGAAAAGAAAATTTGTAACTATGTGTGGTGACGGATGTTAACTATACTTATTCTGGTGATCATTTCACGATATACACTGAATCATTGTGTTGTATACCTGAAACTAATATAACGTTTTATGTCAGTTACATCTCAATTAAGAATAATTTAAAAAAGGAAATTATCAAAAATGATAGTAATGCTTGAGAATTCCATTTGCTCCCTCCCCTCTTCCTTAGTTGGTAATGAACAGTCTTTAATTTTAGCCATTCTAGTGGATATACAGTAGGTATCTCATTGTGATTTTGATTTGCATTTCCCTAATAATTAATGATATTGAACATCTTTTCATGTCTATTGGCCATTCTTATATCTTCATTTGTGAAGTGTCTGTTGAAATCTTCCACCTATTTTTGAAAATTGGATTGTTTGTCTTATTATTGAGCCACACAAGTTCTTTATATATGCTAGATCAACAATTGGCAAACTTTTTCTCTAAAGGGGCCAGAGAGTGAATATTTTAGTCTTTATGGGCCGTATGGTTTCTGTTGCAACTATTCAGTTCTGCCTTGTATCATGAAAACAGCCACATATAAGACATAAATGGATAGACGTGACCGTATATCAATAAAACTTTATTTACAAGAACAGATGGCAGGCCAGACTTTGCCTGTGGGCCTTGTTTTGCTGATTGTTGTTCTAGACGGAAGTTCTTTGTCAGATATATGTTTTGTAAATATATTTTGCCTGTTTGTAGCTTGTCTTTCCATTTTCTTAATAGTGTCTTACAAGGAACAAAGGTTTTACTTTTTTTTTTTAAAGATTGGTGCCTGAGCTAACATCTGTTGCCAATCTTCTTTCTTCTTCTTCTTCTCTTTCTTCTTCTTCTCCACAAAACCCTCTACTTCCTACTTGTATATTCTAGTTTTAGGTCCTTCTGGTTCTGCTATGTGGGATGCCACCTCAGCACGGCTTGATTAGCAGTGCTAGGTCGGTGCTCAGGATCTGAACTGGTGAAACCCTGGGCCACCTAAGCAAAGTGCACGAACTTAACCACTCAGCCACGGCGCCAGCCCCAAGGTTTTACATTTTGATGAAATCCAATATTGTATTGATGTTTTTTGTAGTTCATAATTTTTGTGTTCATTTTAAGAATCTTTGCCTAACTGAAAATTTACTGCTAAATTTTTTTCCTGAGCTAAGGGCTGATATTGCTTTTTCTTTCTTCTCTTAAATGGTTATCCAATTGTTCTAGCACCATTTGTTGACAGATTATCTTTTCCTTATGGAATTCTCTTGGCATCTTTATCAAAATCGATTGACCACATGTGCATAGATCTTTTTCAGGGCTTCCTTTACAGTTACAATGATTTGCATATTCACCTTTACACTAATCCCACACTAAATTGATTATTGGAGATTGAAAATAAGTCTTTAAATCAGGTAGTATAACTCTTTTAACTTTGTCCCTTTTCAAACTTTACCTATTAGGACCTTTGTATTTCGATAGAAATTTTCATAATAAAAGCCTACTGGGATTTTTATTGGGATTCATTGAATCTATAGCAAGAGTTAGCAAATTATAAGCCCATGTGGCAGATCCAGCTCACAGTCTATTTTTGTACTATTCTCAAGCTAACAATTTTTAAATATTTTTTCTCTCTCTTTCTCTTTCTGACTCTGTCTCTCTCCCTGTCTCTCTTTCTCTATCTCTGTGTCTGTGTCTCTGTCTCTCTCTCTCTTTTTCTCTCTTCTTTATTCTTTCATTGATTTGTGTTCTCTTCTCTATTATTTTCTTTCTTCTGCTTACTTTGAATATTATTTGCTCCCTTTTTTTCCCTAATTTCTTATTGTGGAAGCCTAGTACAGGCATATATCAGAGATGTTGTGGATTTGGTTCGAGACTACAATAAAGTGAACATTGCAATAAAGCAAGTCACACAAATTTTTAGTTTCCAAGTGCGTATAAAAATTATGCTAACACTATACCATAGCCCGTTAACTGTGCAATAGCATTATGTCTAAAAAAAAACATTCATACCTTAATTAAAAAATACTTTATTGTTAAAAAATGCTAGCCATCATCCAAGCCTTCAGTGATTCATAATCTTTTTGCTGATGGAGAGTCTTGCCTCACTGTTGATGGCTGCTGACTGATCGGGGTGGTGGTTGCTGAAGGTGGCTGTGGCAATTTCTTAAAACGAGGCAAAAGTGAGATTTGCAGTATCAATTCACTCTTCTTTTCATGAATGTTTCTACAGCATGAGATGCTATTTGGTAACATTGCACCTATAGTAAAACTTCTTTCAAAATTGGAGTTAATCATCTCAAACCCTGCCACTGCTTTATCAACTAAGTTTATGTAATATTCTAAATCCTTTGTTATCATTTCAACAATCTTCACAGCATCTTCACCAGGAGTAGAGTCCACCACAAGAAACCACTTTCTTTGTTCATCCACAAGAAGCAACTCCTCATCCATTCAAGTTTTCTCATGAGATGGCAGCAATTCAGTCACATCTTTGGGCTTTACTTCTAATTCTAGTTCTCTTGCTGTTTCGACCCCATCTGCAGTGACTTCCTCCACTGACGTCTTAAGCCCATGAAAGTCATCCATGAGGGCTGGAATCACCTTCTTCCAAACTCCTGTTCATGTTGATATTTTGACCTCTTTCCATGAATCATGAATGTTCTTAATGGCATCTAGAATACTGAATCTTTTACAGAAGGTTTTCCATTTACTTTGCCCAGATCCATCAGAGAAATCACTATCTCTGGCAGTTATTGCCTTACAAAATGTATTTCTTAAACAATAAGACTTGAAAGTCAGGATTACTCCTTGATCCACGGGCTGCAGAATGGATGTTGTGTTAGCAGGTGTGAAAACAACATTAATCTGATTGTACATAAGAGCTCTTGGGTGACCAGGTGCATTGTCAATGAGCAGTCATATTTTGAAAGAGATCTTTTTTGTCCTGAGCAGTATGTCTCAACAGTGGACTTAAAATATTCAGTAAACCATGTTGTAAACAGATGTGCTGTCATCCAGGCTTTGTGCTTCTGTTTATAGAACAGAGGCAGAGTAGACTTAGCATAATTCTTAAGGGCATTGGGGTTTTCAGAATGGTAAATGAATGTTGGCTTCAACTTAAAGTCACCACCTGCATTAACCCCAAACAAGAAAGTCAGCCTGGCCTTTGCAGCTCTGAAGCCATGCATTGGCTTTGCTTCCCCAGCTGTGAAAGTCTTAGATGGCATCTTTTTCCGATATAGGGCTGTTTCATCTACATTGAAAATCTGTTGTTTAGTGCAGCTACCTTCATTACTTATCTTAGCTAGATCTTCTGGAGAACTTGCTGCAGCTTCTACATCAGCACTTGCTGCTTCATCTTGCACTTTTATGTTATAGAGATGGCTTCTTTCCTTAAAGCTCGTGAACCAACCTCTCTAGCTTCAAACTTTTCTTCTGCAGCTTCCTCGTCTCTCTCAGCCTTCATAGACTTGAAGAGAGTTAGGGCCATGCTCTGGATTAGGCTTTGGCTTAAGGGAATGTTGTGGCTGGTTTGATCTTCTATCCAGACCACTAAAACTGTCTCCATATCAGCAGTAAAGCTGTTTTGCTTTCTTAACATTCATGTGTTCCCTGGAGCAGCACTTTTAATTTCCTTCAAGAACTTTTCCGTTGCATTCACAACTTGTTTAAGTGTTTGGCACTAAAGGCCTAACTTTCAACTTATCTCAGCCTTCAACATATCTTCCTAACTTAGCTTAATCATTTCTAGCTTTTTGTCTAAAGTGAAAAGTGCCACTCTTCTGTGTACTTCAACACTTAGAGGCCGTTGTAGGGTTATTATTTAGCCTAATTTCAATATTGTTGTGTCTTAGAGAATAAGTAGGCCTGAGGAAAGGGAGAGAGACAGAAGAACACCCAGTATGTGGAGCAGTCAGAATACACACAATACTTTTTGATTAAGCTCACTGTCTTATATGGGCATGGTTCGTGGCACCCCAAAACAATCACAATAGTAACATCAGAGATCACTGATCACAGACCACAGTAACAAATATAATAAATAAAATACTAAAAGAATTACCAAAATGTGACACAGAGACATGAAGTGAGCAACAGCTGTTGGAAAAATGGCACCAATAGATTTGCTTGACACAGGGTATCCACAAACCTTCAATTTGTAAAAAAAACGCAATATCTGTGAAGCATAATGAAACAAGGTATGCCTGTATTGATTTCAAACTCTTCTGTTTTTCTTATATAAGCATTTAAAGCTATAATTATCCCTCTATGAGCTGTTTTACTTGCTTCTTACAAATTTTGACATATTGAGTTTTCATTTTTATTTAATTCATATATTTTCTAATTTCCTTTGTGATTTCTTCTTTGACCTATTAATTGTTTACAAGTGTGTTGTTTTGTTTAAAAATATTTATGAATTTTCCATTTATTTCTCTGTGATTGATTTCTAATTTAGTTTAAGGGATTTTTTTTTTAAGATTGGCACCTGAGCTAACATCTGTTGCCAATCTTCTTTTTTTTCCTTCTTCTTCCTTTCCCCAAATCCCCCCAGTACGTAGTTGTATATTCTAGTTGTAGGTCCTTCTGATTGTGCTATCCGAGATGCCACCTCAACATGGCCTGATGAGCGGTGCCATGTCTGCGCCCAGGATCCAAACTGGCAAAACCCTGGGCCGCTGAAGCAGAGTGCACGAACTTAACCACTGGGCCATGGGCCGGCCCCTCTAATTTAGTTTAATTGTAATCAGACAACATACTTTTCATGTTTTAAAAACTTTTTTATTTATTGAGACTTGTTTCATAGCCCCAAATATTTTCTATTTTGGTAAATGTTCCAAAGAATGTGTATTTGTTGTATTTTTTATCTTTAGAAATTTGATTTCGGTTTTTATAAATTGTTTTGTGTTTTCCATGCCTCTCCTTATTATACCCACTTTCATCTATTTTCCTGGACATATGGAGCATATTTATAATGAGTGTTTTAACATTCTTGTCTACTAATTCTTTCACATGTGTCATTTCTGCGTCTGTTTGTACTGATGGATTTTTCCTCTGCTTCTTTGCATGCCTGCTGTTTTTGTGATTGGATGTCACGTTGTGAATTTTATATGTGATGTGCTGGAGTATTTGCATTCCTTTTAATATTTTTTGGACTTTATTCTGGGAAGCAGTAAGTTACTGGGAAACAAGTCGATCCTTTCTAAGTGTGGCTTAATGCAGTACCCTTCTAATGACTCTACCCAAGCTCCATGTCAGGAAACTTTTTACTCTACAGGTAGTGATTATGCTCACGCTCGTGATGAAGACTCAAGGCAAGACCTCTGCAGACCTTTGGGTTTCTCTTTTGTGTAACTGTCTCTCTTTATCCTGCAAATTTGAGGTGTCTTGGCCTCTCTGATCTCTGAACTTGTCTTTCAACTCAGGAATACCTGTAGGCTCTCTTTGGGTTCCCGTTTCCTATGCTATGTGTTGGAAACATCCCTAGGCAGCAGGATGGGGCAATCTTAGGGCTTATCTTGTTTTTCCACCTTCTCATTTTCTGTAATATCTATTGTCTTATATTTGAAAACTATTGACTTCTTTCTTTTTGAGGAAGATTAGCCCTGAACTAAGTGCTGCCAATTCTCCTCTTTTTGCTGAGGAAGACTGACCCTGAGCTAACATCCATGCCCATCTTCCTCCACTTTATATGTGGGACGCCTACCACAGCATGGCTTGCCAAGCGGTGCCATGTCCCCACCCGGGATCGGAACTGGCGAACCCCGGGCTGCAGAAGTGGAATGTGCTGACTTAACCGCTGCACCACCAGGCCAGCCCCAGAAAACCACTGACTTTTACATTTTGCAATTTTTTTTAGTTGTTTAAAGCAGTGGGGTAAATCTTAGACCTGTTGCTTCATCATTTCTGGAGGCAAAATTAAAAACAGATAACTTTTTAAACGTTGTTCTTACCTTAGACATAATGAGAAGTCTGTTTCAGGTGAGATCAGGTTTAGACAGAGTCAAGTGATCAATCATTTTTAATATTATTGTATGATGAATAAAGGAAAAACAAGAAAATATATTGGAGGTGTGGGGAAACCATTTGGTTTAAAACTAATTCAGCCTGACCTTGATTTTCCGGAAAGGCCTACATGGCCTGTTTAGCATGCATTGTATATCTGCTATAAACATTTACAATGTCCCAAAGACAAGAATGATGCCCTTAAAGTTAGGGGTGTTGCCTCCCTGTATATTACCACTTCTTTAAAGATAGGCATTTCTTCCCAGAAACTAAAGATTAATAATTGATCTACTTTAACTCATCTTGTGACCACTGACCTGCTGACCACCAACTTGCTGTGATCACCTTGTGACCACTGACCTGCTGTGCTAGCAAAGGATCTCATGACCATAGTAAGAGATATTCCTGTCATATGTGATGGATGTTCCTCGTTCCAAGATGGTATATACCACTCTGTACTCCCCACTTCTTCATAGAGCTTCCTTCCTTGGTGGAAAGGTTCTCCTGGGTTATAGTCCTCAAACTGGCTCATATAATTAACTCACCCCAATTTTGCTTTATAGATTGATTTTGGATTATTTGCATCAGCCTGTATACACCTTTGACTCATTTAAAGTGTTTTTCTACTCTACCCATTTTAGGAGACAATAGCCTAGGTTCAATCCAACTCTGCATGTACTTGGTGTCCACACCTGCGCAGTTGAACATCACTGGAGAAAAACACCCAAGTAGGACAACTGTTTTCCCTTAAAGTCTGTAGCCATTAACATGTATCTATTAAGGTAGAAGACTAATATCAAGGTTGTTAAAGAAAATCAAATACTTAACATAGAATAATTTGAAGAGTCTTACATAATCTTTACCTTCATAACTGGTTGTAGTAAACTCTTCAGAAGTGAATCCAATATACAGTTCCTTTCAAACCTATGCATTTGCAAAGGGCCTTAGTGCAGAAGGTGTTTCCCTATTTGTAGAAACTGGCTCAGGCACATGGAGCTGTGAGACAGACAGATAGACCTCATTTTGGCACCTGGGCTCCTGAGGACATCAGAGCAATTACCAGTAGAGGTAAGGACTGAACTGAACTGGTGGGCAACAGTAGATCTGCCTCCACTGGCAGATATTTGTTAGAAATGTGAGATCGCAGCCTATCTACTGGCCCAGCACAAAGTCCCACAGAGCTGTTAACTAATGGAAAAAAATGGAAAATGGACTATGTTAAAAACATACTTGTGGCTGGCCCCATGGCCTAGTGGTTAAGTTCAGGGTGCTCCACTTTGGCAGACTGGGTTCATGGGTTCAGATCATGGGCATGGTCCTACACCACTCATCAGGGATGCTGTGGTAGTGACTCACATATAATATAGAGGAAGACTGATAGAGATGTTAGCTCAGGGCTAATCTTCCTCAGCATAGAAAAAAGACTTTTATTAAATTCTGTCATTTTTATTCATGCTAAGATTTTACCAAGAATGGTAGATAGTGTTTTATGTTAATATATTAGTTGCATTTCATTTCAAGTGGGATTGAGTCAACATTAACTTATACAAAATATTCGTGCACATGCACATCATACACTTTGACTCTTTTCTTCTCTAATTCTGACATTGACAGCTCAGCGAGAATGCTAAAAAATATACCCCCAGCGAAGGTATGAACTTTTGACATCTATTTAAAATGAAACAAAACAAACACTTTATTGAGGGCAAAAATAGACTCTAGATTCAGACTGAAACAACATAAATGGTGACTTTAAAAAAGTGCTTGCTTTTTTTTAGGTTACAGTGTTTCATACAAGCCTAGCTTAACTAAATACAACTATATATTAGAGTTATATTCAGAGCAGAGAATAGAAAATCATTATATTGTAAATTAAGGAAATGTGTTAACATCTTATGAAATATACTTACTGAAAACTGGAAGTTTTAGCACCATTTTCTGTTCCAATTTCTGTTATTATATTAGATAAGATCTTTGATCACTGGTGCCTTAACTCAGGCAATATTGTAAAGTTCTCTTGAGGCAAAGGTTTATTAGAGAATCCAAGGAAATTTTATGGGTCAAGTAACATTAGGGTGGGCCCGGATGGAGCCACAGCAAGAGGTCTCTTTTGTCCACTTAGGAAGATATGAGCTATGATTTGCTACATTTTTACCATGTTAAGAATTTAAATTTATTTACAATATGATCTCATCAGTCACTGTAATGTTTGACAGATAATGCTATTAAAAACCAACTGACCAATAATGTAATTTCTATTAAATAAATGTATTGCAGCTGCAAAGTTTCATGACTCCTTGTCCACAGTCAGTTACTGAGTCAGCATAGAGCCAGGAGTGGAAATAGAAAATTCAATAACTTATATATCTTCAATATTTTTGCAGCACACAGAAAACTCGCCCATGAGATGAATGACATACAACATGCTGAGTCTTCGTTCCTCCCACTAGATTGCATTAGCTTACCTTCATTGGTTTTTGCCCCAAGTTAATTTTACTTATTAGGTCTGTGAGAAACATGGTTATGTCCTCGGGGCTTCTGGACATGCACACTGAAACAAATCAATTATTTGAAATGCCACAAAATAAATACTATCAGAATAAGCTCCTTGGGAGAGGAAAGGTGTCATATAATTCAAAGCAATTTATAAGTATCTACTTTCAGACACAGTGTGAGATCTGATCCAAACTTCTTTGAAGGGGGTTTAAACAGAACTGCCAATATTATGATTACATTTTCTCTTGTTTCATGCCTAGAGTAATGTTAAGGCAGCAGAGTTCAAGTATTTTCTTTAATATTGGTAGAGCAGCATAAAAACAATGTAATTACTTATAAAGCGACTTATATAGAAAATTACTTCGACTCGGATAGCTCTAGCTTGTGAAGTAGAGATTTATTCCCACTGGGAGAGTGGAATCTTTGTTGAGATTTCAGTGCTGTTCTTTGAGTATTGAAAAATACTTATAAAATAAGATTCTAAAGTAAATGAATTTTAGATATGTGGTTATGATCAAACTTCCCATATACTGCTACCAATCATGATGAGGAATGTCAGAGAAGGGAATTCTGAAAGTCAACATAACAGCAATTGCAAAGGAGACTTCCATGAACAATGTATATTAAATAAGTGGAGTAAAAGTATTGATTAAAATAAGTTTACATAGTATTAAGGAAACTGTAATTATGTAGTTCCTGAATTATAGCACAGATCTACACAAACATAAGGAGGAAAAGAAAATAATTTAAACTCTAAGTATGCTGAAAAGCAAAATATTATCAAGATGTCTATAAACCACTTATTACAATGAGAAACTGACATTGATAAAATATCCAACTTTCAGCGCTAACATTGTGCTATGTGCTGGACACATCAAGATCACACATCTCTATTCTAACGGAGATCAGCATTCACAACCTAGTGAGAGAAATACAGACAAGAAAATAATTACAATAAAGTGAAATAAGTGTTTTTTTCTGAGAGAGTTTGCAAAGAATTCTAAGGTGTCTCAGAAGAAGTTATAAAATCTAGATTGGTTTGGAAATGGGTAGGCTTTGGAGAAGCTTTTTCTGGAATGTATCTGGAAAAACATGCAGGAATTACATTTAAAAAGTGTGTCTGGCCTGGCATATTAAAAATAAACCATAGTCTTAATTACATTATCATTATTATTATTATCAGCTAAATGAAATGAGAACAAAGATGTTCTACTGAGGATAAATCACATTTGTAAAGTATGACAAATTAGGATAACATGGCACAGTTGTGAAATGCCAAGTGTTATATATGAAGTGTAGGGTATGAATTAGGGAGGGGCAAAGGATGAGGTTGGAGAGAAACGTGAGGTCAGATTCTGAAGGCAGAGCTTAGATTTTATATCTAAAGCAAGTGAGAAATATTGAAGGAATTCTATGAAGAGCATCATATTTTATTTGCCTATTTGTTATTATTATTTAATTAAAAAAGTAACATATTCATATGATAAAGAATCACCATATCATTCAAAAGGATATGAAATGAAAACTAAATCTCTTCCTCCTCATTCTTATCATAGCTCTTAGCCCAATTTCCCATTTAAAAATATTTTTAGTTGATTCTCTTTTAGGTCATTGGAAAGTTACAAATCGTGTACCAACTCCTCTTGTATAGCACTTCAAACCATCTCAGCCCCACATTTGACTTCAGGTACTGCTCGGGCAATAAGTTCTGTGCAGGTTCCCACCAGCCTCATGCAGGTGTAATCTGAGAGCATCTCACCTCAGCCCTATGCCAAGTAAAACTTCTTGCTTCCTTTGCCAAGCCTTACTGATGCTACAGAGAACCCTCTCAGCACTCACATATGTGGAACACAGATGTGTGGAGACTCCAAGCCCATAGGGCCACCCTGAGCCAACAGTGGTTTGGAGTCAATGCCTAAATGACTCATTTCATAAGACTTGTCAGATGGCCTGGCAGGAAAGAACAGTAGTGGCCTGAAGGGGTAACCAAATCCGTTGTTCATCCTTGTGTTAGCTTTCCCTCCTCTCCTCTTTCACAACTCCCATGCCTAACTCGCACTTCCTGAGCTCCCTTCACAAATAAATTACCTGAACACATACCTCTGCCTCAGGCTTTGATTTATGAAGAACCCATGCTAAGAAAACCGGTTCTAGGAATTGCCTTAAAAGCACATACTCTGGGTGGGATTTTGGGTTGGGATCATTTGCTATGAAAAAGGTAATAATAATCCTGTTCCTGATCTTATGAGGATGTATCTCCTGGCCTGCAGTAGCATGAAAGTACCGAGTCTCACCTGTATTAGTCAGGATTCTCCAGAGAAATAATAAATAGGGTGTGTGTATGCAAATACAAAGAGATTCATTTTGAGGAATTGGCTCACACAATTACGGAGGCTGGCAAGTCTACTTCTTGTAAGGCAGGTCTAGTGGTGATAAACTCCCTCAGTTTTTGTTTATCTGGGAAGATCTTTAGCTCTCCTTCACTTTTAAAGGGGCAGTTTTGCCATGTACGGTATTCTTGGTTGGCAGTTTTTTCTTTCAATACTTTGAATATATCATCCCACTCTTTCCTTGCCTGTGAGATTTCTCCTGAGAAATCTGATAACAGTCTCTTGAGGGTACACTTGAATGTAATGAGTCACTTTTCTCTTGCTGTTTTTGGAATTTTCTCTTTATCTTTGACTTTTGATAATTTAAATATAATGTGTTTTCCTGTAGATCTCTTCCAGTTCAACCTATTTGGAAACTTTTGGGCTTCATGAATCTGGATGTCCATTTCCCTCTCTAGATTTGGGAAATTTTTAGCCATCACTTCTTTGAATAATCTTTCTGCCCTCTGCTCCCTCTCTTTTCCTTTTGGGACTCTCATAATGTGTCCATTGTTTCCTTTGATGGTATCCTGTAAGTCTCATAGGCTATCTTCACTCTTTTTCATTCTTTCTTTTTGCTCCTCTGACTGGATAATTTCAAATGACTTATCTTTGAGTTCGCTAATTCTTTCTTCTACTTGATTGAGTCTGTTGTTGAAGCTCTGTGTGGAATTTTCAGTTCAGTCATTGTATTCTTGAGTTCTAGGATTTCTGTTTGTCCTTTTTTTATGGTTTCTATTTCTTTGTTGAATCTCTTATTTTGTTCATGTATTGTTTTCCTGATTTTGTTTACTTGTTTATCTGTGTCCTCTTGTAGTCCACTGAGCTTCTTTGAAATGATTGTTTTGATGTCAAGTAGTTTATAGATTTCCATCTCTTTAGGGTCGGTTACTGGAGCTTTATTAATTTCCTTTGCTGGTATCATGTTTTCCCTAATTCTTCCTGATCCTTGTATCCTTGCATTGGTGTCTGCACATTTGAAGACATGGTCACCTCTTTTGGTCTTTACAGGCTGACTTTGGCAGGGGAAGGCATTCACCACTCACCTGGCCTGGGATTCACTTAGCATGGTAGCTTCAAGGTTCATCCATGTTGTAGCACGGGACAGATTTTCCTTCCTTTTAAAAGCTGAATAATATCCAGTTGTTTATCCATTCATCTCTTAATGGACATTGGGCTGCTTCCTCCTCTTGGCTATTGTGAATAATGCTGCTGTGAACATGGCTGTACAAATATCTCTTTGAGACCGTACTTTAATTCTTTTGGATATATACCCAGAAGTGCGATTGCTGAAGTATATGGTAGTTTTGTTTTCATTTTTTTGTGGAATCTCCATACTCTTTTCCATGCAGTTGCACTATTTTACAATCCTATCAATAGTGCACAAGGGTTTCAACTTCTCCACATCCTCACGATCACTTATTTTCTTTTATTTTCAATAGTAACCATCCTAACGGGTGTGTAGTGATACTTCATTATGGCTTTGATTTACATTTCTCTGATAATTAGTGACGTTGAGCATCTTTTCATATGCTTCTTGGCCATTTGTATATCATCTTTGGAGAAATGGCTCTTCCTTTGGAGAAATGTCCTTTGCCCATTATTAATTGGGTTATTTTTTGTTCTTGAATTCTAGGACTCCTTTATATATTCTGGATACTAACTCCTTATTAGATATATGATTTCCAAATATTTTCTGCTACTCTGTGGATTGCCTTTTCACTCTGTTGATAGTGTCCTTTGATGTACAAGATTTTAAGTTGGGTATAGTTCCATTTGTCTATTTTTGCTTTTGTTGCCTGTGCTTTTGGTGTCATGTCCAAGAAATCATTGTTAAATCCAGTGCCATGAAGTTTTTCTACTATTTTTCTTTTAGGAGGTTTATAGTTTTAGTTCTTACATTTAGGTCTTTAATCCATTTTGACTTAATTTTTGTTTACAGTGTAAGATAGAGGTCTAACTTTATTCTTTTGCATGTGGATATCCACTTTTCCCAGCACCATTTGTTGACTCTCCTCTCCCTATTGAGTGATCTTGGTATCCCTGTCAAAGATCATTTGACTACATATACAAGTGTTTATTTTGAGCTCTCTATTCTACTCCATTGGTCTATCTGTCTGCCTTAATGTGTGCACCATACTGTTTTGATTACTGTGTTTTGAAGGTATTCATTCCACAAGTTTCATGTATATTTTTACAGTGCTTCTATCCTAAAGAAAATAGCTTTAGTTGTTTGTAAATTTTCATAAATGGTGCTGTGTTATAATATTATTCTGTTTTTACTATATTCATTCAAGTCTATAATTTTAAATCTCTTCATGTTGTTGAATTTTTTGTTTCTTCCTGCTGCATGATGTTCTCAAGTATGCATCTGCCACAATTTAATCAATGATTCTCTTAAGAATAAACAAGTAGTTTATCTCTAATTTCCTATTAATCATCCTAAACAATGTCTGGATGATAATCTTTGTATATGTCCTCTTATAGACTTGAACAACAATTTTTCCTATATATTTGCCTAAGAATGGGATCATTGTATCATAGGTCAAATGCATAACTAATTTTAAAAAATTTTCAGATTGCTTTTGATGATAATTAGGTCATTTAACATTCCCACCAGCTGTGCATGAAAGTTCCCATCTTCTCACGTCTTTGACAGTACTTGGTATTATCCAGGTTTCTAATTGTTGACATTTTTATGGATGTGAAGTGGTATGTCAGTTGTCTTTTAATTTTCATTTTTCTGATTATTAGTGATTTTGAGCATCTTGTAATATATCCTTGGGCATCTCCTTTTATGAATGCCTATTTACATCTCTTGTTTATGATTTCTACTCCATTTTCTATCATTTTTGTTTGTTTCTCAGAAGCTCTTGGTATATTTCAGCTATTAACCCATTGTCAGTTGCAGATATTGCAAATATTTTCCCAAGTCTATAATCTATGTGTTTAACTTGATCTATAGTGCCTTTTTTGAATAGAAAATTTAAATTTTAATATTATCAAATAATATTTTCCTTATCATTTGTGCTTCTTGAAGTCTTTCTTCAGCCATAGGTCACAAAGATGTTCTACTACATTTTCTTCTATTGGTTTTATAAATTTATCTTTTACGTATAGCTCATTAATTCTCCTGAATTTTCCTTTGTATGTAGTAAAAACCATGAGTTAGTTTTATTTTCTCCTTAGAGTGTGCTGGCTCTCTCACTGGCATCTATATAAAATGTATTCTATTCCCCCTGTTCTGCGTTTTTTTTTTTTTACCATATATCAATTTCCTATACATACATGCTCTTATTTCTGACCTCTGCCTTGTATTTCAGTGGTCTGCTTATCTGTTCTGCAGTATCATATTATTTCAATTATTTTGGACCTCAGTTTTATCAATATACATTAAAATCTGTCCTTACTCGTTGCTTTTGTTTTTCAAAGATGATTTAACACTTTACTGATCATGTTTTCATTTAAATATAATTTTTGAAATTCCCCTAAACTTCTTCTGAGATTCTGAATGGAATTGTATTGAACTTGATTTGTGGAGAATTGACTTCCTTACAATATTTATTAATCTCTTTTATAAACATAAATATTTATCCTTATTTATTGATGTTATATTTTATATACTTTATTTTATTTGAAATTCTTCTGTAATGACCTTACACATTTTTTGTTAGGTTAATTCTTAACAAATTTTTTGCTGTAAGAGTAGATTGCTATTTTTTCCTTTATATTTTCTATGTTTATTGGAGGCATAAAGAATGCTATTGATGTGCATGAAACAGCCAGTCTGTTGAATGCTCTTGTTAGTTCTAATACGTTTCTGGTGATTCTTTTGGGTGTTCTACATAGATGATCTTATCTTCCAGAAAGAATGACAGTTTTACAGATTCCTTTCCAACCTTTATAGTGCCTATACCTTTCTCTTTTTCATAGGGTTAGCTGAGTACTGGGTCTGCCACTTACTGGTTGTATCAGTTAGGGTATAACCAGAAGACAGAAACCACAAAGTAATTTGAGAATAAACTATTATAAAAAAGGATTATTAACAGGGGATTGGAGTAACAGAAGATTGATGAGTGAGGAGTAAAATACTCCAAAGAATAGAGGAATAGCAGGTATAAGAGACAGCTGCTCCCTCTAGGGATAAGAAAGAATGCCCAAGGAAGGAAAAAATCTGGAGGATTCCTCCAACCCCAAGACTGAAATCCAGACTTTGTTGGGGAAGGTGCAGCCATGGCTCGCTGGATGACAGAGGTGTTTGCTGAGGCTGTAAGGCCATCCAGGGGGGTTCTGGGTGGGTTCCAGGGGAAGCCACCCACACCCACAGAGAGGCACCATGTTGGCAGCATTTGCTGGGAAGCCACTCTCTAGGATGTGGAGAAAACTGCCCTGGAGAGGTTCTACTCCTTAGAAGTCTCTGTGAAGCTGCCCCTAGGGTGCTCCCGGTGAAACCCTTTATGGGGAAGTACTCGGCGAGCAGCATTCTGCTGTGTAGCTGCACAAGAAGGTACCTGGAGAAGCTGTTCACAGTGGGTGTCATGCTGGTGACTCTTCACTAAAAAGCCCTGAAGAGGAAGCTCATAGAAACTGTCCATGGAGAATTGCTGTGGGCTGCCTGGTGAGTGCTGTTGGAACCATGTACTGCAGAAGCCACACAGGCTTCAGGAGCCTGGTCCTGCAGAAGCTGTGTTACATATGCTATAGGAGCCTATCTAGAGGAGCACACAAGAACCAGGAAGAGAAACCCTCCTCCTCCAGTGTGCCGTCAGCACCTTCTACTGACAAAGCTTCATATCATACAGGCTGCAAAGGAGAAATATTTACAGGGTGTTAGGGGTGGAAATGTGTCTCCTAAAATTCATATGTTGAAGTTCCAACTCCTAGTACCTTAGAACTGACTGTATTTGAAGATAGGCTCTTTAAAAAGGTTATTAAGGTTAAAAGAGGTCATTTGGACGGGCCCTAATTCAGTATTTCTGGCGTCCTTATAAGAAAGCATCTTGATCTCAGACTTCTAGCCTCCAGGACCATGAGAAAATAAATTTCTGCTGTTTAAGCCACCCGGCCTGTGGTACTTTGTTATGGCAGCCCCAGCAGACTAACAAGCAGGGTCTATTTCTATTACTGAATAGCAGGCAGTGAAGAGCAGACTTGAAGCTGAGACGTTACAAATTGATGCGCACCAGGTTTCTAAGCTTGAAAAGTTAAAAACTTCTCTAAACCTGTTTTCTTCTCTATAAAAATGGAATCCTTGCCAAAATTGAAGACTCTTTTTAAACTCTTAAGAGTTACTTCCATTTTCTCCCTGACCATCAACCTCTTAGACAGGGACTCTCTTATTTATGGAAGTAATTTCAGGTAGACCCCAACCTTTGGAATCAGAAAAACCTGCTCATTTTGGCATTTACAGGCTCTGTGACTTCAGCTAAATTACTTAACTCTCTGAATATCACTTTCTTTACACAGGAAAAGTGAGCTATAATACTTACCTCATAGTGATGCTGTGAGGATGAAATGAGAGAAAGAGTATATATCTACGCACTCTTTATATACATGTAAACACTTAGCTCTTTGCTTGGCACACAATCAGTGCTGGGTAAGTTGCCGAATATTACTATGTTTGTAACTCCAATATCTAACAGAATGACTCTCACATAGCCTGTGAAACATGTATTTGTTGCTGAACAAAATGAACTGAACAGATTTTCGAAGGGGAAGCTTCAGCCACAACAAC
This sequence comes from Equus caballus, assembly GCF_041296265.1. Lineage (NCBI taxonomy): Eukaryota > Metazoa > Chordata > Mammalia > Perissodactyla > Equidae > Equus > Equus caballus. The sequence goes on along the minus strand of NC_091709.1, from coordinate 22,838,487 downwards.
TGGCAGTGTGCGTGTGTGTGTGTGTGTGTGTGTGTGTGAGGGTGGGGGAGTATGTTTAGACAGAGTAAGTATCTACTTAGTACCTTTCAAATCATAAGAATGTGTCTGATTACTTGTAGTGAATTAGGTGTGGAAGTTACCATTCTGGTTCTATAGAGGGTAAAAGATCTCACTGAATAGCCAGGAAAGAAAAAAAAACTCCGCCTGAAACAAACACAGAAGTGATTTAAAGACTTCACCCCTAAAAAGTGAAAAGGTAGAGAAAATAGTTACTTTAAATCCCTGAGAAAGGAACTAGCACTGAAAAAACAGGAAATCCATCAAGTCTCAACTTGTTTTCAGAAAGTCCCTAATTAAATTATGAAGGTGAAACCCAGCAGGTACAAAACAAAATCTAATTTTACTGACGATTGACCTCGTAACTTTTATTTGGGGGTAACTGTAATATGGGTTTTCTCACTGTTTTATATTTTAGAATCTTTCTCCTTAAGATAACATGGCAGGAATCGATAAGTTTATTTTTAATCTTACCTCTAAAACAAGGTCAGGCAAGGTCTTGTGTCTTCAATAAAGCGATTGTTTCAAGCTGAACTTGTGTATGACTGCTGAAGCATCAGCAAACACAGGTCCTTTCAACATCAGATCAGGAAGAGAAAACACACAATTAGATGTGAGATTTCTAATGCTAAGTGAACAGAACTGATATTTTTAAAATTAAAAATGTGCCTCCTAATTTTTGCTCTCAAGGTACAGACAGTTACACACATACAATTACAAGATTTACTGCTTAATATCCTCTTAACCACTGAAAGCGATTCTGTTTATGTTAGGAAAAAGAAGCCAAGTAGAAAGGTCATTATGTTGTGTCTGCAGCTCTCACTCCTAATATGTGAGTCTCATTTACAAGTAGAGGAAAAAATCAATAATCCTTTTAAGTCGCCTTGGATTCCAGGTGGAAAATGCTTTAACCCACTGTACCACGGTGACTTAGAGCCACTGTGAGATATTATGTAATATTGTTTCGCCAAGAATCCCAGCTCACTTCAATAGCTTTGAATTGCATTGTTGAGTCTGCCTTGGCTGGTGAAGAAAATGAATGCTGTCACTGCTTCCTGAAAGTTTAACTCTTTTAGCCATCAATTGTTCTTTTTCATCTTCTTGAAAGTTAATTTCGCTTTTATGTAATTTACCTAGAAGACTGACGTAATTTCAGAAACACAGTTCCAGCAGCCCAGGAAGGAAAACTTCCAAGTTTTTAGTTTAATTATGGTCAACTAATGTTTACTAAGCGCCAACTGTGTGTAACATCTTACATACTAGGTGGAGGAGCTGACAAGAAATGAGTAAGACAGTTTCTGTTTTCAAGAAGCTTTAATTAACCAGGGCGAATGAGTTAAGAATATAAATCTGTACGATTTGAAGTTCTATATAAATACCATATGAGAAGAGGAAAAAAGCTTTGTCCAGAGTTCAAAGGTTCAAAGGAGCTCTGTCCCACCTACAAGTTAGAGGAACAAAAGGCTTTATGGGCCTTGAAGAGTGTATGAAAATTTGAAACCAAGAGGCGGGGACATTGCCACGTGGGGGCAAGTGAACTGATGAATAAGGTGAAGGCCAGACAAAAACCAGACCTTTCCCCATAGAAGCCCAGGCAATAGAAGAAGCAGAATTTGGAAAGTAAGCGGAGTCCAGATTGCAAAGGATTTTAAATACGGTGTTTTCCTGAGGAAATTAGTAATATGGTCAAAGTGAGCCGAAAGAAAGAGTATTAGTCTGGTGGTAAAGGAAGATTACACTACTCAATAGGTATTGGGAAGACAGAACAAGGCAAGTAAAGATGCTAAACAGATTAGATTAGACATCAGATGCTTTGGAAGCATACAATAAGTATAGTGTATGTTGATTAATTAAAGCTGTGACTAGTCTCCTGGAACGAGTTCTGAATTTATGCCCCCAAAGCCTGGCTCTCTATGCCATTTCTTCTATGAAATATGTGAGCTTAGTAAGAATAAATAATACATTAATAATAAGTAAGAATAATAAATTATATTAATATAAATAATGAGTGCCAACTATGTGCCAGGCTCTCTGTTGGACACTTAGATGTACCATCTCTAATGCCCATAGCAGTTTTTTAGGTAGGCATCAATAACTTCATTCCACAGATTAAGAACTAAGACACAGGGGACAGCCCCGTGGCCAAGTGGTTAAGTTCGCGTGCTCCACTTCTGTGGCCCAGGGTTTCACAGGTTTGGATCCTGGGTGCGGACATGGCACCACTCATCAGGCCATGCTGAGGTGACGTCCCACATGCCATAACTAGAAGGACCCACAACTCAAATATACACAACTATGTACTGGGGGCTTTCAGGAGAAAAAGAAAAAATAAAATTAAGTAAAAAAAAAGAACTAAGACACAGAGGATGCAGGTAACTTGCCAAATGTCTTAGAAGTGTTAAGTAGCAGAGTTGAGATTTGAGCTGAATATTTCTGATCAAAGTCTGTGCTCATCCAACCCTAGGTTTGAATTAGTTCCTGCCTTGTTTTAGCTCTACAACTTTTTGCATATTATTCAATTATCTTAGTTCTTTATCAACACATTGGGATAATAATTTCAAACCTTCCAGGTTGTTATCAAAATTAAATTAACTGTATCATAGTTAGTGCTCCATAAACTTACTTTTTAAAGGAAAAAGAAATTAAGGAGCTTATACAGAGGAATCTATAACACATGTTTAAATGATGATACTTTCTTGTCTCCAAAGTAAATATTACTATTCATTGGTGATTCAAAAAAAAACTTTCGTTTTAGTCCTTGTGGTCTCTCCATAATCCACTTCTAGTTCATATTATTTTATTCTCCCAGATTCTTTATAATTCCTCAATCTCACACTATATGTTGCATATCAAACAATATCCCCAGAAGATCCCTAGATATGAACATGTGAATGTTCCAAAAGTGTGTAGTATAAGTACTCTCAAAGTACTTCATTAATATAGATAACTTACTTTAATATCCATTGGTGAAAGATTAAGTGACAACGGAATTGACTTCTCTTCTCATTTATTTGTTTTCCATATGCTTTGACAATAGGTTAGATTAGGAACGTAAGAATAGGTGTTTCTGTGTGTTTTCTGGTAGAAAATTAGTACACACTGCAGAACAATGCTTTAAATGTATACGTATCATTCAACATGGATGTATTTTTAAAATGTAGTGTTTATAAAGAAAGAATAAGATATACAACAGAACATAATTTATATAAATTAAGAATATGTGTGCACCAAAAACATGCATTTTGAAAGAACATATACCAACAAAACCATCTTAAACCCATTAGAATGTTTTCCTGTGGTAGGAAGGGGAAGGACATGGGCTGTGGGAATATAATGGAATGATAAATAAAGCAGATGTGGGTTTGTGTGAGCAAATACTGACAAAGTACCATGAAATGAGTGCTAGGTTAGTCGAACCTTTGCACCGGAAGTCCTTTCAAAACTAGTAGAAGAATGGACTTCTGGTGAACTTTCAAAGAGGAGGGAATCCAAGCCTGAGTCAAAGAAATTCTCCTACATCAAAAGGTGGGAAGTATTAGAAAGGTAGTGTTTGACGACACAGGGATAAACAGGAAAAAACAGCAGGGGGTTAAGGATGTAAAGCTATTTCTTGGCAGTCTCGATAGAATCTTACTCTTTTTGAATTCTCTAATCCACATCCCAAGGTTGTCTCTACTCCTTGGAGGCATCAAGGTTTAGGAAGAGAATAATGATCTTTGGAATAAAAAATTACTGGATTTAAATTCCAAACTCCATCACTCAACTGTTGTGAAGACCAGAGCATGGTACTCAAATCTTTTTAAACTTGAGCATCTTCATACAAAAAATTGTCACTTTACTGTGTTGATTTGAGAAATACATGAGTAAAATACTTAAGTGTCTAGCTTAGGGCTAGGTTCATGGTCAGCCCACTATCAATGATAGTTCTTATATGCCTTGTCTTTCCCTGACATTGCCACTCATGTATTCATTTGACAAACACTGAAGGAGACACTACTCTGGATTAAACATTGGATATACAAAAATAGAGAAGACTTATCTATGCCTTCAAAACGCTTGCAGTATAGTGGAGAAAACAGAATTAAACCCAAAAGTGTACTTGAGACCAACCTAAACCAAAAGTATAGGTTGAGAAAGGCAGTGAAGAAGGCATATGCTGGGAGGGCGAGGGACAGAGAGGAGGCACTCAGAATCAGACAGCATTTCTTAGAGGAGTGCTGCCGTGTAGATTTGATAAAAGACAGTTAGGATGCAAAGTTCTGGAAGAATCCATTTGAATGAAGAAAATTGTTAAACTCCAGCTCATGGCCATTCCAAGGACTGGAACTGGTAAATGAATATTTTAGTTGGTTCTCCATTGTATGACTTTATTTTCTAACAAATGAATTTGTAGTTACTGAACTACACAGCCATGTGATAAAACTGCCTACAAGACTTCCCAAATTGACCCGTTTCCACAGTACTTTTATATATTACTTATTTCACTCTGCTTTTCTAGGAAACTCAGTCGGCCAGTGTGGAGATAATTTTGTTTTCCCTAAGGTTAAGACTTCTTTTTAGAGCATTGAAATCCCTGGGAACTGTTTTTCTAAACTCTGATTTAATCCGCATATATTTGCTCAATGTTTGTGTTTCATGCTTCTTTTTGTTAAGTGAATATTATTATAAATACACACTCATATATTTGTGTATATTTATATATTCGTGTGTATGAGATATACATATATATATATCAGCATATAGATCTTTTTTCTTTAAAAGAGAAAATAAGAAAAGTTATGTTTGGACGGGGTGCTATGAACTCAATACGTGATAGTGATGTCAAAAATGTTTTTCCTTTACGACTTCTACTGAAATGGAAAGACTTCCCTGAAACAACACTTAGTGTTTGTTTTTAAAACAAACCCATGGGTTTACTTCGTAAAAACTCATGAATGTTTTTTTATTCATCCCATATCCTTTTCAAGGTTGCTCTGTGCCAAAGGAAATATGATTAAGGCAGCTCAGGAAGAGTTCTGGTTGGCAATAAGACACAATTGACATACCTTGTGTGAGATTCAAAAGGGAGAATGGGAAAATTTGCATGGACCCTTGGGGGCGGCGGCAAGTTATAACTCTTAAACTCTTGTCAAATGATAGACTTTTAAAAATCTCTCCACCCTCAGAGTGATAACAAAACTTAAAATTAGCTCCAAAACTTCTGCGAAAAAAAAGAAGAAAAAAATAAGCCCTAAAAATTTTATAAAGCCCAGTGGCAATATTAAAGCTGGTATTGACAAAACACTTAAATAGATCTATTCCCTGTGTGCTCACTTTCGTGGTTCAAATAGTGTAAGATGTAGTTTACCCTGGGAATTCTTCTCTCCTTGTCTTAAGTATTGACAGTGTTTGAAATAAAATATGTTTATAATGAAATCTATGAGAATGGATTTCTATTGACTCCCACATCTTCACACTGCAGAATGCGTCACAGTTTAGAACTTGCTTTGATGTCGACAGAAATGCTATGTTTTGCAGCAGTACATGGACATAAAATGGGCAAGGTTAGGAAAGGAGAGAGTTGGTGCCAAGAATGGATACTTAGCTTCAAAAGTTCTAAGGTGCACAAAATACACAGAATAAATACCTTCTCCTAAATATATTCAAAACCATTTAAGGGAGCCAGCCTGGGGGCATAGCAGTTAAGTTCCCATGTTCTGCTTTGGTGGCTGGGGGTTCGCTGGTTAGGGTCCCGGGTGCGGACGTACACACTGCTTGTCAAGCTGTGCTGTGGCAGGCGTCCCACAGATAAAGTAGAGGAAGATGGGTACGGATGTTAGCTCAGGGCCGGTCTTCCTTAGCAAAAAGAGGAAGATTGGTGGCAGATGTTAGCTCAGGGCTAATCTTCCTCAAAAAAAAAAAACAACAAAAAAACCGTTTAAGTCACATAGATTCACATTTTCCACCTTCTTTGGAAATCTAACAACTAATAGTTCGGAATTTCCCCACGTGTCCAATGTGGATATAAACAAAGTCCAAACCCAAGCTACACTCTGCAAGTGTCTATTTCCACAGCTCAGTTGATGTGAACCAGTCAATTTCAACAACTAAATGAAATACAGTAAAAAAGGCACTTAATGGAAAAGAGAGAGAAGCTCCATTGACAAGGCTCTGTGGAGTTTGAAGATGTTAGCTCTTCAAGCTGGATTTGTAAGAGAAGGCAGATGTTATTTGCAAATTTTTGTGGCTTTACAAGAAAATAAATATTAATGATGTTGGTTACCTCAAGCACCAAATGTTAAGAATACTTCTCTGTGTGTGTGCGTATTTGTTTCAGACAAACTGTAAAGTTCACAGGTTCTCTGGAATGTCCGGGTGGCCTGGCAAGTTTTCAAAGAACGTGGGGTGACAGGCTTTACTTCAGCTTTGTCTGTACCTTCTTTGGATGTGCCAAAGTTTAACTTTGGCCTTGAGGATTGGCCACAGATATCTCATCAGCTTTGAGTTTGGCTTCAGAATTTCTGATACCAAATAGTGAATGCCTAATACAGTGTCATTTTTCTCTTCTTCAATTAACATATTATTGATCATCATTTGCTTGCATAGGTTATCATCACATTCAAGCACTTTCAGGAGCACAGACATGTATATCATTTGAATTTATTTTTGACATCTGAATATGTGTTACAGATAAATAGAACATTCCAGATGTAAGTTGGAGTGGAAAATCTCCTTAAATGTTTCTGTGTTGAAAATCTATTTATCAGTTGAAATGTATAGATATTATTTCAAAGATAAAATACTTCACCAATTGATAATAAACTTTATATTTACAGAGTGATTAAGAACTCCAAGTAATTAAAGTAAGGAAATAGCATTAAACTACTTTAAAAATATTTTTAAATTTTTTATTTACTTATAAATAGGACATTAGGAGATGAGTCTTTCAAGAAAAAGACTTTCTTGTTAATTTTTCACATCTTGTAAAAATGAATTATAAGCAGAATGTCCAACCAAAACATATTTAGTTCTCACCAATTAAACCTCCATACAATAGACTCTAAATAGATGATTTAGGAAGATAATTCCTCCCAGTTCCGAGTCAATGAAAGCTAAGCACTTAACAAGAGTTTGTCAAAATTATTGCTCTAAACTGCTCAGCATCTTCAAAAGCGAAGATAAAGAATTTCTGAGACTTGCCTGATCTGTGGATCTTAGCTACAAAGTTGCACAAGAAAGCATAAGAGAAAAGGTCTTCTTGAATTATATTCTTTGTACAAAATCATTGATATTATTAACATTACTATGTTTGTACCTTATCTATGAGATATGGAGAAGGGACTGGGTTTTTTGCTGCTGCTGCTTCTTTTTTCTAATTCAACAGCAGAAGGAAATAACGAGGAATTCTACACTTCTGCCTTACTCATTCTTAGGGGTTCCCAAATCTCACACAGCTGACATTACACTGAGTCTGATCGAAAATATATTTCCAGAATGGAAAAGCTGTATGGAAAATATCATAAATTTGTCACTGACAATGTAAGAAGCATGGAGGTTTTTTTTTGCTGAGGAGTGTTCACCCTGAGCTAACATCCATGCCAATCTTCCTCTTTTTTTCGCTATGTGGGCCACCAGCACAGCATGACTGCTAACAGAGAGGTATAGGTCTGTGCCCTGGAACGGAACCCGGGCAGCTGAAGCAGAACATGCTGAACTTAACCACCAGGCTGTGGGGGCTGACCCAGCACGGAGATTGTTTTTGTGTTCACACTCATCAGTTAGATGTTCACAGAGTAATTATAATGTACCATAATATAGCCAGATAACTGGCCTTAAGCCAGAGACAAGCTACATGACACACAGGAGATGTTCAAATACTTTTTTCAAGGACTTTTTTAGATGTATTTTACATATTTAAAAAAACAGGCTGCTTGAACAAAGAAAACTTTAAAAATACATATTGTAGTTAACATTATTGATATAGCAAGACTAATCAATGATTGCCCATGGAGTACAATGACTGGAATTTTCTTGTGAAGTAACAAAGCTGTATGCTATTTTTTACATGTTACCTGCAGTAAGGATCCATTTATTAGTCTTTTAGGACTGATGCTAAAACTGATGTATAGGCAAGGAAAACTGAGCTGCAGAAAGAAATTCAGAGATGGTTTTGTTATCTTGAAATCCAATTAAACTGTTCCATCGCCACCCTGCAAGATTTCAGGGAAGAATTTTCTCAAGGGATCTCATGAGGCTGCATGTTCATTTTAAAAATATTAAAAATAAAAATATGTCAGGGCTATAATTTTTTTGAAAATTTCTTTTGTAAAAGCTCTATTGAGACATAATTCACACATCATGCCATTCAGCCACTTGAAGTACACACTTCAAAGACTTTATTATAATCACAGACTTGTACAACAATCGCCATAGTCATTCTGGAACATTTCATTACCCCAAGAAACACTGTGCCCCTTAGCTGTCACCCTCCAGCACTCCATCCCTACCCCCAGCCCCAGGCAACCACTAATCTACTCTCTGTCTCTATAGATTTGCCTATTCGTGACATTTCATATAAATGGCATCATACAGTAAGTGGCCTTTTGTGACTGACTTCTTTTACTTACCCAATGTTTTTTAGGTTTATCTATGTTGTAGCATGAATCAGTAATTAATTTCTTCTTATTGTCAAATAATATTCCATTGTATGGATATACCACATTTATTTATCCATTATCAGTTGGTGGATATTTCGGTTGTTTCTACTCTTTGGCCATTATGCATAATGCTGCTATGAACATTTGTTTACTAGTTTTTGTGTGGACATATGTTTTCATTTTTCTTGGGTATATACCTAGAAATAGAATTGCTGGTCTTATGGTAATTCTATGTTTAGCATTTTGAGAAGCCGCCAAAACGTTTTGTGAAGTGGCTGCACAATCTTGCATTCTCACCAGCAATTCTCCATACCCTCACCAACACTCATTATGGTCTGTCTTCTTTATTTTAGCCATCCTAGTAGGTGTGAAATGGCATCTCAATGTGGTTTTTAATTGCATAGCAATAGTGACCAATGATGGTGAGCATCTTTTGATGTGCTTATTGGGTATTTGCATGCATTCTTTGGAGAGTTAGCTATCCAAATCCTTTGCCCATTATTCTAATTGGGTCATTCGTTGCTGTATTGTCGAATTGTAAGTGTTCTTTGTATATTCTGGATATAAATCTCTTAGATAGATGATTTGCAAATATTTTCTCACATGTTGTGAGGTAGCTTCACTTTATTAATAATGTCCTTTGAGACACATAAATTTTTAATTTTGATGCTGCTTGTAATTTTGATGTCATATCTAAGAAACTGTTACCTAATACAAGGTAACAAATATTTACTTCTGTGTTCTCTTCTAAGGGTTTTATGGTGTTAGCTCTTACATTTATGTTTATAATTCATTTTGTGTTAATTTTTGCATATGGTTTGAGATAAGGGTCCAACATTCTTCTTTTATAGATGAGTATCCAGTTGTCCCAGCATCAACAATTGAAAATATTCTTTCCTCATTGAACTGTCATGATACCCCATCAAAAATCAATGGACAATAAATGTAAGTTGTTAACTCAACAAAATAGGTTTATTTCTGGATTCTTAATACTACCATATTAATATATATATATATATCCTTATGCCAGTACCACACTATCTTGCTTATTGTAACTTTGTAGTAAGTTTCAAACCAGGAAGAATGAGTGTTCCAACTTTGTTCTTTTTCAAGATTATTTTGCCTATTCTAGAGTCCTTGCCTTTTGATAGGAATTTGAGCCCTAGCCTGTCAATTTCTGCAAAAAAGCAGTTGGGATTTTGACAGGGATTTTGTTGAATCTGCAGATCAATTTAAGCAGTATTGTCATTTTAACACTATCAGCCTTCCAATTTATGAACATGATGTCCTTCCATTTATTTAGATCTTCTTTAATTTATTTCTACAATGTTTTATGGTCTTCAGTGTACAAGTCTTTTTGTTAAAGTGTTTTTTAAGGATTTTGTTCTTTTTGATGCTATTATAAATGGAATTGTTTTTTTAATTTCATGCTTGGAGTATTCATTGCTAATGTATAGAAATTCATTCGATCTTTTTATATTGATCTTGCAACTTAGCTGAATCCACTTATTTGTTCTAAAGCATTTGTGTGTGTTTGTGTATGTGTGTATTTGTAAAATTCTTAGGATTTTCTTCATCCAAGATCATGTCATTAGTGAATAGAGATAGTTTTATTTCTTTCCTTCTAATCTGGATGTCTTTTACTACTTTTAAATTGCCTAATTGCCTGGATTTTCCTCTTATGCTTTTTTGCTCAGTTTTTTATTTGCCCCAACTGGTATTGCAGCCTCAGGCAGCTGTGATGTTAAATAATTGCCCAAATAATTGCTCAAGCTTTTTTTTTTTAATAAGTGCCATGGAAAAAGTAGTTTTCACACTTGACTCTTAGTCAAGTCAAATAAATAGGACTTTTCAGGGAGATACCTGCCAGGTCAAACGCTGACAGCTCTCTGGTGATGAAGATTTTGGGGAGACTCTAAACCCCTTCTGCTTCTGCCCCATTCACTATTATCTGCTGGTTTTCACATCTACCATATTTGAGACGCTAGCTGATTTCCAAGGTTATCAAGGAGCTGGGGAAGGAGAATGGGAAGAGGGAAAGTTAAGGTGCCACAAAGCTCACCACTGTTCTTCTCAAGATTCAGCTTTGTTTCTTGATAAATGCCCTTTGGATTATTGCAAGCCATTGGTATGTTTTTAGATTTCTGAAAAAGTTGATTTTGATAGTTTATCCCGCGTTTTTATTTCTTATATGAAGGAATCAATTTTTGAAGATCTTTACTTTTCCATTCCAGAAGGCTTATCTTTGAGAGCTATCATTTTAAATCTACTTCTGGAAACAATCAGAAGGCATCTTCAATATTGCACAAAGCTTTAATTTGTGGGGTTGCTTTAATGAAATTGCATCATCACCACCAACCAAATCTTTGAGTCCAGAAATTAAAGAGAAGATAAATCTTCACCTTGCTGTTTTGTATTAGAGAGGAAGTAACGCTGAATAACTTGAGGCAACTTTATCATTAGTAGTAACATATACAGTAACAGAGTTAGCTAAAAATTGTCTTGTTTCTTCAGTGACCCCAATGGAACGGGAGCATATATTTAGTTTCACAATGTGCTCTACTGTGCCCATAGGAGCAACCTAACCGTTTACTATGCTAAAATATAATCGTTCTTGCATGGTCATGTCAAAATTTAGAAGTGTGACTAGTAAAACCTTAATAACAAAAATTTAATACCAATTAATTTTGATAAAATTTCTGACTTTTTTTATTCCAGAAGTTTATTCTATGTTATTATTTGGCTTTGGTCTCATCTTAAATGAAATGTTGATTTTAATATTTTCTCATTCAGCATTTTTCCAAATTACTTTTTCAATACCCCTCTACTTTCTAAGAATAGTTGGGACAACTTAGGTAGCACAGAAAATCATAACCAAGTGATTGGTATCTTGATGGATTTTACAGATTTGTCTACTGGTTTTATATAATGGCTAGAACAATGGAAAGTATTCTCCTGCGACAATATGGATCATGTGAGAAGTCTGTGTCTGAATTTTTCATTTTCTTTCCTTACTTCTAAAAGAGCTATGCAGAAGGGTAGAAAGTAAGAGTTGTCTGCAAGTTTTTCCGAAATTTGTTTTACAAACTTGTAAGCCCTTAGGAGAACTAGAGAACAGTGGCACTAGAGGAAGTGAAAGAGAGATTGGGTTTCAAGATATAGCAACAGCATTATTTTGGATTAACTTTTAATTTTGAAATAATTGTAAATTTTTGGAAGAGGTATAAGAACTGTACAAAGAACTCCAGTACAACCTTGTGATGGTCAACTTTATGTGTCAAGTTGACTGGGCTAAGGGATAGCTAGATAGTTGGCAAGAAATTATTTCTAGCTGTGTGTGTGAAGGCCTTTCTGGAAGACTTGAGCATTTGAATCAGTAGAGTAAAGTGATCCACTCTCACCAATGTGGTGGGCATGATCCAAGCTGTTGAGGGCCCAAACAACAAAAAGGAGGAGGAAGGGTGAATTCTCTCTTTCTCTCTCTTTCCTTGAGCTGGGAGGTCCATTTACTCCTGGCCTTGGACATCAGAGCTCTTGGTTCTCAAGCCTTTGTACTCCGACCGGGAGTTACATCATCAGCTCCTGTAGTTCTCAGGCCTTCAGACTTGGACTGAATTATACCACTGGTTTTCCTGGTTCTCTAGCTTGCAGACAGCATACCATGGGATATCTCAGCTTCTATACTCACATGAGTCAATTCCCATAATAAATCTCCTCTTATATCTCTTTATATATCCTATTGGTTCCATTTCTCTTGATAACTCTAATACAAACATTCACCTTTATACCACAATTTTTAGCATTTTACAACATTTCCTTCTTTCTCTCTTTCTATTTTGAGCCTTTTTTCTTTTTTTTTTTTTTGAGGAAGATTAGCCCTCAGCTAACTACTGCCAGTCCTCCTCTTTTTGCTGAGGAAGACTGGCTCTGAGCTAACATCCGTGCCCATCTTCCTCTAGTTTATACGTGAGACGCCTACCACAGCATGGCTGCCAAGCAGTGCCATGTCCGCACCCGGGATCCGAACCAGCAAACCCCGGGCCGCCGGGAAGCGGAACGTGCAAACTTAACCGCTGCGCCACCGGGCCGGCCCCTATTTTGAGCCATTTTTATGTTGCAGATGTGATGACCCAAATTCCCAAATTTTTCAATATGTTTCCTAGAAACAAGGTCATTCTTCTTTATAACTCTAGTACACCTAATAAAATAAGGAAATTAACATGAATACAATACTATCATCTAATCCCCAGACATTCAAATTTTACCATTCTTTCTGATAATGCCCTTTACAGAACAAAATAAGTTTTCTCTTTTTCTCGTTTCTTTTCCAGTTCATAAACCAAACCAGGATCACACATTGCATTTACAGGCCATGTGTCTTTATACTCTTTCAGTCTTTATGTATTTTTATGGCCTTGCCTTTTTCCCTTTTTGTTTTTAAAGATATAGGTGTTCCATGATTTTCCATATAATTTATTTCTGTTGTTCGTTTTTGCAGGAATACCACAAAGAAATGCAGGGTTCTCAGTCCATCCCATTAAGGGCATACGATTTGTCCCACAATTGGTGATATTAACTTTTACCACTTGCTTAAAAAAGTATCATCTGCCGGATTTCTCCCTTCTAAGCTTAATTAATAAGCATCTTCTGACTTTTTAATTAACAAGTAAATAAAAAATATTTTTTTGAATACTGTGAGACTATGTAAACATCCTGTTCCTGATCGAACATTGATCTACTAATTTTAGCATCCATTGATGATTCTCTCCTGAATCAATTATGATGATGATGATTGCCAAATGGTGATTTTCTAATTCCACTATCCCATCTATATTTGTTAGTTGGCACGCTGCTATAAGGTAGAGATTTCTCTTCCATTCCTATTTTTCAATGGACTATGATAAATTATTGTCATTATTTATTTTGATGTTAAATTTTTCCCAGGTTTAGTCAGTGGGGCACCTTCAGATAAACTTCTCTGTTCTTTTGAAATGTCCCTATTGACCTTTGAATAAACTTCTTATTTTCTGTAAGACAGACATGACAGAATGTTCCAGGTTAATCTTATATTTCCTTAGCCCAAGCCCTGGAATCAGCCATTTCCCCAAGAAACTATGGTTTGTTTGGTTTTTTTACATTAGAGAACGGATTTAGAAAACACAATGTGGGAGCCCAGTGTGTATTCATTACTTCCAGGTGCCACTGCTTTTAGGACATCCTAGAGGACAGTTAGAAAATATATGTATCTGTACACAAAACTCACACACATATTTATGTATCTATATTTGTTTATAAGTAAAAACCGTAAGTTCACACTGATTCCGCCAATGTACTCTAGCTTTTCTCCCCTTTCGTATTTGTATCTTCTTTATCCAGCAATAGAAATCTAACTCCTATTATTTTGAATGCATTTATTTATTTGTTTAATTCTCTTGTCTTTAATCATGCAATTCTCTGGGCTGTTTCTTTGGTGTCAGCCTTTAAAATATGCGTGTTATGCTGACTAAATTCCTCTCCACCTCAAAAGCCACTGACTCACGGCGTCGAGCAGCTGAGTTCCCACAGGAAAGGAGAACGGAAGGAACTAGCTCAAGCATTTTGAAAACGCGTTTCTCTCACAGGCTCATAAAAGAAATTACCTTGGTGTGAATGAAGTGAGAAAGAGAGGACTGTGTTTCCTGAAACAGTAGAGATTATCTTCTGCTTCCCACAAAGTGCTTCTGCAGAGGGAGCAAGATAAACAAATCTTAAGGAGAACTGGCTACATGGTGATTCTAGTTAGAAGAACCAAAGACAGTCTTTCAAAGTGACTGGGTCCCAGTCAAGGCATAAAAGCTGGGGAGACTTGAAGATCCTGAAGCAGCCATGTGGTCAGGAATAAGAGATGTCTGTGAAGAGAAAGGATTGGGGAATAGAGAGCGTCCCCTCCCACAATGCCTTGGCACTGAGTCAGTTTACTGGAATCATAGAACGGCCTTGGGGATGGGAGAAAAACTGAGTGACTGAATGGAACGGGACTTGGAACCAGAAATAAGATTGAGTTACAGAAAATAAAGTGCTATTCTGGAGCACTCAAGTCTATGGATTGAGATTCATAGCTACCATATATGGAAATGGTATATGAAAACCACACAAATATAAAATAATATAAAATATTAATACATAACTTGAAATACTCATAAAAATCATATGACTAGATTTCTTATGGTAAACTATAGAGTTAACGAAATCATTACTTACTTATAATAGCCTGGTGAAACTGGAAGATATTTTTTACCCCAAATTCCTTTAAACTTTTTGATATATAACTCCAAAATAGCCTCCTTAAGATAGCTTTTCAAGTTTGATGACAAACTTAAGAAATTCCATTATGATAAAAATTTTTAATGATAGATTTTCTTTTTTGCAATGACCTCTACAGTCACAAGTCTCTCTTTGCCCTTTGTAAATCATAATCCCAGACAGAGTTCCCAGGTGGGAAACACCCTCCTTTGACATCACCTTGATAAATGCTCCATATTATGCACTTCTCCTGTGCCTCTGTCAACATCAGGAACAGGCACCGGACTGTGGAATCTATTTTTGTCAAACAAGCTTCCCATTTGCTTTGCTTGTCACAGCGGGTCATCTTGGACTGCTTTTTGCTGACTCTGCTTTTCCTTCTTGTTCTGCATAATGCACACGCAATATGTCCCAGGCGTTTCAGCAGTTACAGAATTTGAATCACAAAACAATATGAAAAAGTATGTTCGTATCCTATTGCTTTGACCTAACCTTGCATATTGGTTCCTTGCTGTTCTAAGTAGCCACCTGGTTTCCAACAACCTCCTTTCGTTTGCTGATGGAGTTCTCTCACCAGTTCTGAGGTTTTCATTGTCAATGCCCTAAGTGTCCATTAAGGCCCTCCTTAAACCATATTTTCTGAGAGGAAATTCCAAATTCTTTCCACGTGAATTAATCTTTTTTCTTGATTCTCTCATTGCAGTTTGGACAACTAATAGAGCACTTACCTCCTTCTTTGGATTATAATTACTTGGGTAAACACAAATATGTGAAGGCAGATTCCAAAGCTTCAGAGAAAAAGTGGGTGTGGTTTCATGACATAAGACTTTGGAAAGGAAGACTGATTTTTGTGTACTTTCACAAAAGGCTTTGCTGAAGAGGAATTGTCCAGAAAGAACCTAAATAAACAAACATGATAGCAAAAATTCAAGAGTGTACAACAGGGACCAACAAGCTTTTTCTTTAAAGAGCCACATAGTAAATACTTTTGCCTTTGCAGGTCATACAGTCTCTGTTGTAACTACTACATTTTACCATTGTAGTATGAAAGCAGCTATAGATGATACAGAAATGGAATGGGTCTGGCTGTTTCAATAAAACTTTATTTATACAAAAACATATGGTGGGCAAGATTTGACCCTTGGATCTAGTTTCCTGACCTCTGGGCTGGAAGACTTTTTTAAAGAGAAAAGGAAGGCTTAAGTTGACTTTGCCGTAAGAATGATTACAATGTTGGTATAACCAGTTTTTAATCTTTCTTTGACCTCTACATCAGTTTCCAATCTCCCACTAGATAGTTCCGCTGTATGTCCTGTAGGCACTTCATATTCATCATGCTTAAAACTAAACTAATTTTCTTACTTAGGATAAGGGTCCTCATTTATTTACATCAAGGATTTTATAATTTTACCAGCAATTTAACTTCTAAGTCTATATGCTTCTTTGTTTACTTGTGCTTAATAAGGAGCTGAGTCTTCTCAATTCTAAATATCTATTAATTATTATTGGGAGAGAATTCTCCATCGGTCTCTCATTTCTAAACTTCTTGCAAGCAGAAGTGTTTTCTCAGTGTTTTCAGGACTGTCTTTCCCTGAAGGAGAAATGTATAGCAAACATCCTTGCAAGACAGAGAAAGGGTCTTTTCTCTAGAGCAGATGACAGGTTTCTTTGTTGTCCAGTATAATAATGCCTCTCTCCAGGGCAAAGGTTGAGCAGACTTTCTTGCAGTCCATTATAAAAAATTAGAGACTCCTAAAATCGTTTTCTCAGCTATTACTGAATCAAGCATGGGTAATCCATCCTGAGGTAAAATTCCTCTCCAGCTGTGAACCTGTGAAACTAGACAAGTTATGTGCGTACAAACTATGGTAGGGACAGGCATGGGATTGACATTCCCATTCCAAAAGGGGGAAATTAGAAAGAAGAATCTAGTCACGGGTCCCAAGCAAGGCCAAAACCTAGCAGGGCAATTTTCTTTAGATTTTTAAGGCTTGAGATAATCCTCTTTGGCTCAGTGCTCTCTCCTGCAGACCCACTAATGTGGTGGCCTCCTCTTCTGGACCCGGTGGGATGATGTTGTTGCCCTCTTAGCTCTTGGTGACAATCCTACCCCACTGAAACTGAGGAAGTGACAACCTTATCCTCTTGGCCTGTGCCCTTTGTACCCCTGATGGTAGTGGCAACAGTGCTGATCTCTGCATTGCCTTTGGGGTCATTCTTCCGTTTTCTTGAAGGAAAATGTGTTTGTAGGCAGATAGCCCTATTGTCCTGTTCCATGGAACACCAGAAGTCTGACAGCCTTCCTTTGTCTCATTTCCTCTCTGTCCCCGTTAGTCCAAGCTGGCAGTGTTTCTACTGGTATACCCCTATCTTTATTTCTTCCTGCTGAGATGGCTTTTTTGATTCAGCCATATAGAGTCACATATGACTCACACATATGGGTCACACCATAATCTCTTTATCAAATGATTGTCCAACCACAGCTTTGGTGTTCTCTACAGAACACACTTTCTCATTTTTTGCAAGATGAATAGGCTGGGAATTTTCCAAATCTTCAAGTTTTGCTTCTTTTTGTTTCACAATTCCTTCTTCAATTCATCTCTTTCCTCTTGCATTTTACTATCAATGGTAAAGAGAAATCAGAGTACACCTTCAAAATTTTTCTTAGAAATTGCCTCAGCTAAATATCCAATTTCGTGGTTACAAATTCTATCTTCCACAAAACACTAGAACGCAATTCAGACAAGTTCTTTACAACAAGGATCACCTCCATCAGTGTCCAATGACGTGTTCCTCATTTCCATTTGAGGCTTCACTGAAGCATCTCCTATACTTCTACCAATAATATCTTCAAAGCAATCTTGGCTTTTTTTAACATGCACCTCAAAACTCTTCCAGCCTTGACCCATTACCCCTTCCAAAGCCAATCTTACATTTTTAGATTTTTTTTTTACAATAGCACTCCACTTCTCCGTACCAAAATCTGTACTAGCTGCCCTAACAAAATAACATAGACTATGTGGCTTAAACAACAGAAATTTATTTTCTCACTGTTATGGAGGATAGAAGTCCAAGACCAAGGTGTCAACAGAGTTGTTTTCTTCTGAGGCTTCTCTCCCTGCCTTGCAGAGGACTGCCTTTTCACTGTGTCCTCACATGGTCTTTCCTCTCTAGGCACACATCCCTGGTATCTCCTGGTGTCTCCAAATTTTGTCTCTTATAAAGACACCTGCCAAATTAGATTAGGGCCCACCCCAATGACCTCATTTTAACTTAATCAGCTCTTTAAAGGCCCTATCTCTACATACAGTCACATTCTGAAATACTGGATGTTAGAGCATCAACATGTGAATTTTGTGAGGACACAATTCAGCCTGTAACACTTGGTTATTGATATTTAATGAAGACACTCATTTCGAAGAACAGAGTTGTTGAGGCAGTCTGGTATTACTACATGAAAGCATCAACCCCTGCAGTGAACCACTTTTGTTCTTGAACAGGGAGAAAAAGCCAATGGCCCTATCATGTGTAGTTTTCATTTTTACCCCTGTTTTCGGATAACAACACTGCTGATAATTATCTTTGAACATAAAAGACAATGATGTAGATGGTACTTGGGTTCCTTAACTGAATTTTCTCTGGATTATTCTATAAATCATGAATTTTATTTCCATAATGTGAGGTAAGACCTCAGACTATTTGAAAGCTAGGTTGCCTGTTGTTCTTTTTTCATAATTAGCAGAGAATAAAATTTATTTTCTTAATGTGTTTAACATTTTCTTTTCCAACTTTAGACACTAAGCTAATTCGGTTATTTCTTTTTTCCAGTTTTGCTTCCAGCTACTAAGGATTGCTACAGAAAATTAACCACAGGTTGAATGTGTGCACTACTAGGTTATTCTGTTTAATTTTTTTCAACCTCTTCATTTTTGCTCAATAATGTTTCTAGTCCTTATGGATTGAATTACAGATATTCCCTACATAATATGTTTCTAGCTTTTCTAAGTACTTAACTGCTATTCTGCTTTCTTCCTTCATTATTCAGATAATAAGGTTATCTAGCGGGATAACTTTATTTCCACATTGTATTGAGATAATAAAGGCTGTTGTATGGGAAATTCCTCTGTTCTACGTCATATCTCAGAAGTTCTCTGTGTCTTCATCTGCTTGTTCCTTTTTTTTATTTCCTAAAAAAAGATATATAAGGGTTTTTTTTTCTTGTCTGGTTTTTCTCTCATTTCTGTTCATAATTTTTTTCTTCTTTGGGGAACTTCTTTCATATATTCACTTTCTGGCTTATAGTAGTCAATCTCAGCCTTCTAAAAGTTCCTTCCCACTTGGAAGCACTCAGGCTTAATCTCGGTATATCTGTGTATCTCTCCATCTAATGTCTGTCTATAATGTGCATATTCACGAGCCTGATATTTCTCGTGGCACAATCTAATAAGAGTGTAAACATATTTCCTTCCGTTCAGAGGCAAGCTTCCTAAAGAGCAGATCTAGTGCTTTGAATTCTTCCTCATTTAATTTTAACCAAGACCTGAGAATAATAGCAATTAAATCCTAAACCCCAAAGATATTACCTAAGAATAAAATCTGTGAAACATCTTCTTGGGATGACTGACAAAGCTAAGCTATCATTTAAGTAACCGACTCCATGGAAAGAATATATCAATATAGGACTAAGGAGTTCCTGGATATCCATTTTCAGTCAAGGTTACTTAGGAAAATTTGGAAATTGCTTCTAACAGAAAAGTAAACCTAACCCAGTTAGTTAACCACTGTCAAAACGGAGAACATATAAACAAAAGGGCAGTCTTAGCTTGAAGTCAGAAAAGTAGATCCTGGAGCACAAGGATTTGCCAGGACATCTTTACACTATTTAGGAGGAAGAGTGGCTGATTACTGAGTGGATTTCTTTCAGGATTCAGGCTATTCCCAAGCTTTACACTTTTCTATAGCTCCTCAACTAACTCTGGGGTAAAGTAGAAGTTTCTTAGCATGTAAAAGCCTTGGCATGATTTTGTTCCTGGCTACATGGCTAGTCTCATCTTTTGTCATACTCTAAATTACACATAGATCTCAGACATAACAGATTGCAACTTGAAGTTTTCTGTGTAGCCCATTCTACGTTTGCACATAATGTTGTTTATGCTGAATATATTTCTCACTCTTCTTTCCTAGTTAACACCCACTAATCCTTCATATGGCACAGATAATCCCTGCTGAGAAACTTCTTTGATCCATTAGGCTTCGTAAGTGCCCTCATTTGAGGTCTCACGCACTTTGTGCTTACCTCCGACATAGCACTTATTATCATGAACTATACTATCTGTGTCTGTTTTCTCGCTAGACTATGAGCTCCTTGAATATGTGGACAGTGTTTTATCTATCTTTGTGTTCCCAGTATGTGTACATATGTGTAGCATATGGCTTGGTAAATAGTAATTCAAAACCTAATTGATGAAAAAAATGAATGAAGAATGTCACTACAGTGAAGATGAGTACATCAGTTTATTATAACTTGATGTTAATAACCATTAAATTAATCTAACTAACATCCTTGTTCTTTGTTCTCTTTTTGCCAAGCAAATTTCTGACTATAATTTCCCTTCCCATGGTAATTGGCTTCTGTTAGAAAATATTTTGCTAACTTAAGCCTCTCCTACTTTCAGTATTTATATTTCTCATTGTATTCTGGATATTGAATTGTGATGTGCTGGATAGTTATGTTTACCCCTCTGGATGTATTGTCCACCATTTTGTACCCAATTTTTTTCCCCAAGTGACTGACTTAAATGGAGTACATCAATGGGTTTCTTTGTCCATTAGTTTCTTCTTGTATTTGGCCAATGGGAAGCCGGCAAAGTAGATAACAGGGAGGGATGATTGAGGGAACAGAATATTTATTCCTCCTTGTGCGTATGTCTCTTAACTGAAAGTTACTAATTCTTTCAAGGTGGTCTTATATACAACACTCTTCTCTTCTGGATTCTGATAACTCTACCCACTCTCCTTTTTCCTGTCCAGACATGTTAACAGTCCCATTGTTACTAGGCCTTGGGTGATGCAGTGTCCTCTTGTGGTTTCACTTTATTCAGCCTTTTAAAAAATATTCTAGTTAAAGCATGCCTTACTGGGGCTGTATTGTGGATTAGATTTGCCATATTTGGTTTTGACTAATACAGTAACTAGTTCAGGAAATAGCTCCAGGAAACAGATCCTCAAAATGAAATTCTAGAATGGAATTACTCATATATGCAAAGAACACAGGGATAATAACTCCTTGCTAAAGGGAATGGGACATGGGTAATCCATGACATAGAGTGGAATTATAATTAATCAAATTAAATCATTAGAGGAAGCACAGATGGAGGGAGATCAAGTAGCTGTGGCACTTAGTAGTTATGGCAACAATAGTGATTGCAAGATTGTTGGATTCTCTGAATTTGGTTTATTGCCTTACAGATGTGAATATAAGAAAAGCGAAAATATGAACAGACAATTATGAACACCTGTGCAGATCGGCGATCCGGAAGGCCTGTTGGCAGTTTTAAAGTAATCCTTCATCTCATGAATTCATACGGGATAGCAGACTGAGGGGTTTGGTTGTAAACATCATTTAAATACTTAAGTTTGCTAAGTATCTCACACTAAGATAAGAACCACGGTGGGGAAGGAATAGGACTTTTATGTACTAAATGGGAATATTTACATAGTAGGGACAAAAGATGTACTTGTCCTGCTTTTCCTCAAGGCTGTGTCAGATGTACTCTCCTATGTGATATTGTGTTGGGCAGAGTAGTCTCGAGTTTTAAAGTACATGTGAAGCACCTGAGAATCCTATTAAAATAGTATTGCAGTAGGTCTGGATAGTGGGCTGGGATGTGGCCTAAAAATAATCTTAATCTTTTACATTGAAGAAGTTATGTTAAATGAAAATAGTGAACAGGAAGTGACAAGCACCGTAAATGTCCTAGTAAAATATGTGTGTGCCAGAGAAAGGGGGAGAAATGCTGATGAAGTTGAATAGTATGGCACATCAGTGAAATGAATAGGGGTTAATAGTAAGATAGCTCTTCTAAAATATGGGACAAGTTATTCCACCCAACACAGTGAAAGAGACACATAGTTTGATGAGCCTATTTGAATTTTGGAGGCAATATGTGCTACATTTGGTCATCCTTTTCTAACCCATTTACTTATCCAGACCTGGATATTGATTTGGGTCTTGAATAAAAAGGGCTCTGCAACAAGGCTGGTTTTGGTTCCAACCACCTTACCGCTTGGGTCTAATAACCTAACACATTCAATGATTTTTTTAAGTGTTTGTAACAGACACAATGTTGTATGAAACTCTTCCAAACTCAAATAAGAGAAATCACATTTAGGTATCTCGGGTTTAGGAAGAATGCGATGGCTTCCTTATTTTTCCATCAACTGTTTCCATTTTAAAAGCTTCTGGCTTGCTACTGGGTTCTGGTAGAAAGTGGATGCTTGACCTTGTAAAATCCTGTGATTATGTGAATCAGACTGTCCAAGATGAACTGTATGTTCCCTGATCAACTTGACCATAAAATTGGATACACACAGCAGCATTACTTTATAAAATGGAGGTGGTATACATTAGATGGAGCTCAAGCCAAGCTTTTCTGGGAGACACAGTAAACAGCCCAGGTGGACGACTCAGTTTAACATGGTACTTGCTTCATCGCTTTGCTACCATGGAGAAGGAAAAAGAATGAACCTGGTTAACTGGTAGATCTGAGTGTTATACCAGCACCAGTTAGAAGCAGACTGCAGCTCTCAAGATGGCCCTGAAAGACAACAGCTGTACTGGATGTCTTGGTGCACTGCCCAGATTCTATCCTCTAGGACTGAAGCACTCATTTCTCCTGCAGCTGAAAGTCTTGGCAGCTAATTGTTCTCAACTGAGTTCTTGTCCAAGACTTGCTTTTGGCTGAAAGGGAGTCTACTCATCTAAAGTCATTCTCCCTTCCCCAGGACAACCCATTCCAATAATTGGTCATACAGAGGTATTAAGGCCTGCCCCCATGCCACAACATAGAACATCTCTGAAGAACCATCCAGCTCTAAAGTTAGCTATAGAACCAGCTACTGTCTTTGTCATGACTGCATCACTGTTCAAATTCTTCCTTTGCTCAGTTCTGCTTCTCCACTTCATAGCTGTTGATTTTGGATATGTCCAAATAAACTTCTTGCACACAAATCACCATCTCAGAGTCTGTTTCCAAGGGTACTTAATCTGGGACAGTAGGTGTCAAGAGTAGTTTGAGCTGAGGTGCTGGCAGAGTATAAGGGTAAGATGGAATGGGTTGTGAAAGTAAACAACTATGTTTACTAACTCAGGCCTTTAACCAGTCATAGAAGCAGAGTGTTGCAGCTATTTTAATATTAAACTCCCCCTCCATTTCCTGCAATTTTTTAATGAAGAATATGAGTGGTAGATAATATTTCATGTGTCAGTTGGGAGTATGGCCAAATTAATATCACAACAATGATATGGTACCTGATGGTATTTGTAGTCTCTTGTGTGGGGAATAAAACTCCAAATGGATGAAAGGATAAGTGTGGATCCTAAGGAGAGAGAGGATTACAGTAACCCTCTTATCCATGGGGGATACGTTCCAAGACCCCCAGTCGATGCCTGAAACCTCAGATAGTACTGAACCCTATAAATATATATGCAATGATTTTTCCTATACATATATACCTATGATAAATTTTAATTTATAAATCAGGCAGAGTAAGAGATTAACAATAATAACTAATAATAAAGTTGGCTTTGGGGCCATTATTAAGTAAAGTAAGGGTTACCTGAACATAAGCACTGTGATACCGAGATGGTCAATCTGAAAACCCAAATGGCTAGTAAGTGACTAACAGGCAGGTAGCGTGTATGACATCGATATGCTGGACAAAAGGATGCTTCGCTTCCCAGGTGGGCCAGAGTGGGCCTGCTCAAGATTTCATCACACTACTCAGAAGGGCACAGCAATTTAAAACTTATGAATTGGAATTTGTTTATTTCTGGAATTTTCCATTTAATGTTTTCAGATCAAAGTTGACTGCTGGTAACTGAAACCACAGAAAAGAAAACCACGGATAAAGGGAGACTACTGTAGTGCACCAGGTAACAGGGCAGTGACGGGCAGTGATGTTTGGATGAAAATAAAATTAGATATTCATAAATCATAAATTTCATGAAATTGATTTTTCTCACCTTCTTTTTTGGAAATTCACTAATTATGCTTTTATAATCAAGATCTTCAGATAATTTGTGTTCTATGAACAAGGATGCCAAAATAAATAACTTTTTCTGATTAATCTCCTATATTTGCATTTGGAGAAGCTTTATTCTGCTAACTCAGTAGCTAATAGAATTGTTAATAAATTCTTAAAACTAACATTTAGAAATAAACCACAAATTTTGCCCATCATGATAAAACATAATGAGGTCACAAACAACATTATTTCAGGTAATAAACATTTTAATTTCACCATATAAATCTGTATCACTTATATAATGCATCTCACCATCTCTTAAAGTAATTATCTAAATTCATAGAGTATTTGTTAAATTCTTCTTTCCTTAAAAATTTTAATGCTGTCTATTATGAAGAATTCATAAAATAGCAAACTTGAGAATATACACTGATCTATAATGGCCAGAAATTAGTTTCTATTAACATTAGCTTTGAGATTATCTGTATGTGTATTGTCTCCTTTGTAGTCATGCAAAAATTCTCATTTCCTATTCTAATCATCTTATATTATTTTGAAATATCATTTTTGTTATATATTTCAAAGGCAATTTCTTTTGATATGAAAGAACATTCTCTTTAAAACTTTAAAAATATAAATTTTAATCCTTTTAAAAATGAAATGGCCAAACTTACCTACATTTATTTTTGTAACTTTTGTTAAAAATGTTAATAACTTTCAATAGTTAATATCAACTATTTCTGAATTATGCAAATTCAATATTATTATATTTTTTACCAAAGACCAAAATTTGCTTTAGTTTGAGTCTCTTTGGTTGTTTTGCTTATCTTTTCAAAAGCATTTTTTTATTTTGGATATTTTTAACTGTATTTAGTCAGCATTCCCATCATGCCTCCAAGAATGCTTGTAAAATTGATATCTTTCTTCAAGATATTACATCTTTAGGCAGTTCCAGAAAATATCGCATATGGCCCTTGAATTCTTCCAAAGCATTTCATCACTTCTTTGGGTCCGGTTGAGGTCTCCTGATAACAAATTCAAACTATGTGCTGCACATGGCGTAAAGAATGTTTCAGGATTATCGGCCAAATTCTAGCTTGTAAGCCTCCCTAATCAGTCATTCTAATGACATTATCATAGTTTTGTCTTCCATAATCTTTTTATCTGAGGCTTACAAATGCTGGTTGTTTTTTTCAGTTCTTCATTTAAGTCAAAACTTGTAGCTTTTTAAAATAACAAGTATAAAATCAGTGAAACACTCATTAACTTCAACCTTCTTGCTTTCTTCCTCCGCTAAGTCAATGGTATGCACGGTAAATGTCATCTTCAGCTTGGTTTTTTTTTTCTGTACAATCACGCTAAACTGAAAAATAATATTTGCTTTTCAATTTTGTGTAAAATTTCTTCTCGTTTTATCATCCATTAAGTTAATAATCTGATTTGATTTCTCTATTCTAAGTAGTGATAATATTTTATTTTTTAAAATATATCTTACATGT
The DNA here is from genome assembly GCF_041296265.1 of Equus caballus. Classification (NCBI taxonomy): domain Eukaryota; kingdom Metazoa; phylum Chordata; class Mammalia; order Perissodactyla; family Equidae; genus Equus; species Equus caballus. The sequence continues at coordinate 22,812,767 of NC_091709.1, read as the reverse complement.
TAGGCCATTTTGACATCAATTAGAAATGACCTCTACTAAACGAGAAAACTTCTGTTATTTTCTGTGATCACTTTGGTGTTTGTGTTTTGAAAAACATCGTTATGATTTAGCTAATTATTGGCCAAATAACATATTCTTTAAGAACATCACATTTGGCATTAGTGTTTATTTATATATTTTTTAATACTATTGACAATTTGCTGTTTATTCAGCTTCTTTTATTTCAGCTCTAGTAATTGATTGTATGCTTTATTTCTGTGTAAGTGAAGTTACATATTCTTTTTTTTTTTTTTTTTTTTTTGAGGAAAATTAGCCCTGAGCTAACTGCTACCAATCCTCCTCTTTTTTCTGAGGAAGACTGGCCCTGAGTTAACATCCGTGCCCATCTTCCTCTACTTTATATGTGGGATGCCTACCATAGCATGGCTTGCCAAGTGGTGCCATGTCCGCACCCGGGATCCAAACCGGCGAACCCCGGGCTGCCAAAGCAGAACGTGCACATTTAACGGCTGCACCACCGAGCCGACCTCATACATATTCTTTTAATTGAAAACCAAAGTGTTTCCAGTAACAACTTTGGCCAAAGCTGATCTTAAAAACTTGCTGTGAAACATGTAACAATAACCTGAAATAAAACATTCAACTTCTGTATTTCCTTTCCTCCTATGAAATAATTTTGGTGAATAACAAAATATTAAATTTTCTACTGTGTTCATCCAGTGGAAAATCTCAAACTTTAATTTGAGTCAGATTGTGTTTACCTAGACCCATTCTCATACTGTGAGAAGGATGCCATAGCCATTTTCCAGAATCATAATCTAATAAACATAATAAAAGTAGAGGTTTTATTTTTCTTTTCTCAATTTCTTGTTTTTATGTATTTAATTTTTGTTATCTTCTAAATAGAATTGCATTTGTGGCAGATCTGATATAAAAATTCTTTCTCAATCTCATTGTTTTCATTGGTAATAAACTCTTTATTAAATAGTTAGATGTCGCAGCGATTTTGTTTAACCTGTTCCAGTTGTGAATTTGATGAGAATAATTATATTATTCATTCTCATTGCTTTCATTGCTAGTTGTAACTTTTCAAAATAAAAATTTTGTAAGGTTCTGTTTATACATTTTATGTAAATCATGCTCTACAGAAGTCAACTTCCTTTCATTATTTTCTGTTTTTAAAAATTTAAGCAATCTTCCTCTTTGAAGACTTTCTGTTTGTTTTATCTTTTCAGATTTTTATCATTTTTGAGCTCTGCTTTTTAATTTGATATTACTTTCAAGTTATCAACTTGTACTCATTCTCAATATTAAAGAGATTAAAAATTAAATGTAATTATGTACAAAATATATAAAATTTTCACATATTTTAAAAATATAAAACAAATATAATAACGAAAACTGAAATTATTTTAAATGTATATAAAATATATTTTTCTTCGAAAATAAAAAGTTTACTAAACGTAAGGTAAAATTTATAATTAATAAGTATGAGCATTTTAAGGAAAGATATTTAAATCTAAAAATTTTGTTTTCACTTTTTGGAAAATTTAATTGAATCACAAAATTTTTATAAATACACTTCATAAAAATGTAACTATTAGCCATTCTAGAACTCAATGTTTGTCTAGCTGGTAATATAAAAATCATTATCAGAGATTTCTGGGAAGATGGTGGCATGGGAAGACTCTGAATTCACTTCCTCCCACAGACACAACAAATTTACAGCTATCCTTGGAACAATTATCCCTGAGAGAGAACTGAAAACTGGATAAAAAGAACCCCCAAGAGAAGGAACAGTGCTGAATGAGGTTCAAGAGGTAGAAATTCCTTTCTGGAGAGGAAAAAGCCACATTCTAGCTGTACTTCATGGCTGGGAGCAGTATTAAGGTATGAAGCATTACTCTAGGAGCAGGGGATCTGAGTAGGAGAGCTTTGCCACAATAAGCAGCTTTTGGACTCAGCACAACTGATATGAGTGTCATAAAGTCTGGCTTTTCTAGCTGTTAATAACAATGGGGAATACCCCCAGAAAAGCTATCAAACATAAGGGAAAGAAAAGCCTGCTCTTAAAGGGCACGTGCACAAATTCACCCATTTTGGAAAGCAACCTAAGGTCACCAGAAAGAAGGGTGCATAGCCCTTTGGTGAAAAGAGACTCACTTGATAGGCTCTGGGTGCATCATGGTGAGAGGCAAGACCTTCCCAGGCTGGGGCCACCATCCCAGGGACTGAGCCATTGGCAGCAGCCATTATTGTGACCTAATATAGGTGTGCCGATACAGACACCGGCAGACTCCATTGGAGCTCTTCCCCTGGCTTATTAGTGCAAGGGTCTGCCCCATCTACTAGAGCACCAATTTAATCCATGTCCGCCAGGGTAGAAAGCCCACCCTAGGGAATGGCCCCACCCAACAGCAAGTGCTCAGCAACTTGTGGTCCTTCATAGGCAGGGTGTGTGGGCCCTCCCCAGTGGGGCTACTGAATCCACCTCTCTGGCACAGGGTGTGTGTGAGGGGTGGGCTTGTGTTGGTGGAGTGTGTGGGGCCTCTGCAGCAGGGCAAATGGGTCCACTTCAGTTGGTCAGGGCATGTGCACAGGAAAGAACTGTGTTGACAGGGTGTGTGGCCCTGTGTGTGGTGGGGCTTGTCAGCTGCGCAGATTTGTCCTTCTCAAATAGTCACATAGGGGATCGGCCCCACATTCCAAAGCCTGAAACAACTGTGTGCTCCATGCCTGGGGACAGTCCCACCCAGCTGCACTACTGAAAGAGCTGACAACAGCCTTGTGGGCCAAAGGCCCACAGCAATTGTAAGCCCCAGAGCCTAGCAACTAGCCAAGCTGGAGGCCTAGTCACTTAACAGAAAAACTGCAGCAGGAATGTGCTATTAGGCCTTGCAGCCAGCTGTACTGGGATTCCCCATGCCTGATAAAGTGACTGATGGGACCATAGCAGCTGCACACAACTGAGCATTACAACTAACCAGTCAGGGGGACAGCCTAATCTTCTCATGCACCTGCAGCAAGAGCAACACTGCCACAACAGAAGGACACATGTAGCCCACATAGGAGACACTCCTGGAACATTCTGATCTGGTGATGAGAGGGAAGCACGCTGCTGGGCCTCATAAGGCATCTCTTACATAAGGCCACCTCTACAACATTGGGAGACATAGCTGATCTACCTAATACATAGATATGAGCACAAAGAAAAAGGCAAAATGAGGAGCCAAAAGAATATGTTCCAAATAAGGGGCAAGGACAAGTCATCAGAAAAAGAACTAAATGAAACTGAGATAAACAATCTACCTAATAACAAGTACAAACTGATAGTCATAAGGATGCTCACTGATCTTGGGAGAAAAATTGATGAATTCAATGAGAACTTCAACAAAGAATTGGGAAATATAAAAAAGAACCAATTAGAAATGAAGAATACAATACTAGAAATGAAAAATTCACTAGAGGGAATTAATAGCAAAGTAAATGATACAGAAGAATGGATGAGCAAGCTGGATGAAAGACTAGAGGAAATTATCCAAGCTGAACAGATAAAAGGAAAAAGAATTAAAAAGAACAAGGATAGTCTAAGGGACCTGTGGGACAACAACATCACACTACCATATGTATTATAGGTGTCCAAGAAAGAGAAGAGTGAGACAAAGGTGCAGAGAATCTATTTGAAGAAATAATAGCTTAAACCTTCCCTAACCTAAGGAAGGAAACAGACATCCAAGTACAGGAAGCACAGAGAGCACCAAACAGGATAAATCCTAAGAGGCTCACACCAACACACATTATAATTAAGATGTCCAAAATTAAAGATAAAGAGAGAATCCTAAAAGCTGCAAGAGAAGGGTAACAAGTTACAAACAAAGGAAACCCCTGATGGCTATCAGCTGACTTCTCAGCAGAAACCTTACAGGCTAGAAGGGAGTGGCATGATATATTCAAAGTGCTGAAAGGAAAAAAACTACAGCCAAGAATACTCTACCCAGGAAAGTTATCATTCAGAATGGAAGGAGAGATAAAAAGTTTCCCAGAGAAGCAAACTAAAGGAGTTTATCATGAAGAAACCAGCTTTCCAAGAAATGCTTAAGGGACCTATTTAAGTGGGAAAGAGAAGACTACAAATAGAAATAATAAAATTATCCAAAAAAATGGAATAAAATCACTGGTAAAGGCAAAAATATGGTAAAGATACAGATCAACCACCTATGAAGCTAATATGAAGGTCAAAAGACAAAAGTACTAAAATTACCTATTCCATGATAGAAGGGTAATGAATATACATGCACAAAAAATATGTTAGATGTGATATCAAACCATAAAATGTAGGAGTAGGGAAGTAAAAGAGTAGAGCTTTTAGCATCAGGTCAAATTTAAGAGACCATAGACTTAATATAGATTGCTACATGTGTAGGTTATTGTATATGAAGCTCATGGAGATCACAAACCAGAAACCTATGATAAATACACAAAAAAATTAAGAGAAAGTAACCCAAACACAATAGTAAGGAAAGCCATCAAACCACAAGGGAAGAGAGCAAGAGAAGAAGAACAGAGAACTGCTACAACACCCAGGAAAGAAGGAACCAAAGGGCAATACGCACATACTCATCAAGGGCTACTTTAAATGTCAATAGACTAAATGGTTCTATCAAAAGGCACAGAGTGGCTGATTGGATTTTTAAAAAGATATGCATATGCTCTCTGCAAAAGATACACTTGAGACCTAAAGACACTCACAAACCAAAAGTAAAGGGATAGAAAAAGATACTCCATGCAGATGGCGATAGAAAGAAAGATGGGGTAGCAATAGTTCTATCAGACAAAATAGACTTTAAAACAGAAACTGTACCAAGAGACAAAGAAGCCCACTACAGAATGATAAAGGGAACATCCAACAAGAGGATATAACACTTGTAAATATCTATGCACTCAACGTAGGAGCACTAAATAGATAAAGCAATTCTTAACAGACAAAAAACAAGAAATAGAGACTAACACTATAATAGTAGGGGAATTTAACACGCCACTTACCCCAATAGATAGATTATCCAAACAGAAGATCAATACAGAAACATTGGCCTTAAATGACACGTAGACCAGATGGAGTTAGTAGATACACACAGAACATTTCCAAAACCCACAGAATACACATTCTTTTCCAGTGCACATGGAACATTCTCCAGAATAGATCACAAACAAGTCAGAATAAATTTAAGAATATTGAAATACTACCAACCATCTTTTCTGACTACAATGGTATGAAATTACAAATCAACTACAGGAAGAAAATTGGAAAATCCACAAATATGTGGAGATTTAAAAAAATGCTACTGAACAACTATTGGGTCAATGAAGAAATCAAAGAAGAAATAAAAAAAATACCTGGAGACAAAAGAAAATGAAAATGAAAAATAACATGCCAAAATTTATGGGATACAGCAAAAACGGTTCTAAGAGGAAGGTTTATTGCAATACAGGCCTACCTCGAGAAACAAGAAAAACTCACATAAACAATCTAACAGCATGCCTAAAGGAACTGGAAAAAGAAGAACAAACAAATCCCAAAATCAGTAGAAGGAAGGAAGTAATAAAACTCAGATAAGAAATGAATGATTAAAAATAAATAGAAAATATCAATGAAATTAACAACTGGTTCTTTGAAAAGATAAACAAAATTGGCAAGCCATTAGCTAGGCTAACCAGGAAAAAAAGAGAGAAGGCTCAAATAAATAAATCAGAAATGAAAGAGGGAAAATTACAATGGACACCCCAGAAATAAAATGACTATAAGAGAAATACAAATGATTATGAGAAACTACTACAAAAAGATGTATGCTAACAAATTGGATAATCTAGAGGAAATGGATGATTTCTTAGAATCATATGACTTTTGAAAACTGAATCAAGAAGAAATAGAGAATTTGAATAGACCCAATCACCAGTAAGGAGACCAGTAAACAAAAACCCCCCAAAAAATAAAAGTCCAGGACCAGACAGCTTCCCTGGTGAATTCTACCAAACACTCAAAGCCTTAATACCTATCCTTCTCAAACTCCTCCAAAAAATTGAAGAAGAGCGAAGCTTCCTAAATCATTCTCCAAGGCCAACATTACCCTGATACCAAAAGCAGACAAAAACAACACAAAAAATGAAAATTACAAGCCAATATCACTGATGAACATTGATGCAAAAATCTTCACTAAAATATTAGCAAATCGAATAGAAAAAACATTAAAATGAAGATCATACACCATGATGAAGTGGGATTTATTCCAGAGATGCAGGGATAGTTCAGTATCTGCAAATAAATCCACGTGATAAACCAAATTAACAAAATCAAGAATAAAAATCACATGATCACCTCAGGAGATGAAGAGAAAGCATTTGAGAAAATATAGCATCCATTTATGACAAAAACTCTGAATAAAATGGGTATAGAAGGAAAGTACCTCAGGATAATAAAGGCTATATATGACAAACCCACAATTGATGTACTCAATGGAGAAAAACTGAAAGCTATCCCTCTAAGAACAGGAGCAAGACAAGGATGCCCACTTTTGCCACTCTTATTTAGCATAGTATTGGAAGTCCTAGCCAGAGCAATCACACAAGGAAAAGAAATAAAAGGGACCCAAATTGGAAACTAAGAAGTGAAACTCCACTATTTGCACATGACATGATTTTACATACAGAAAACTCTAAGGAATCGACCAAAGAACTTTTAGAAATAATAAATGCATAGTCAAGTTGCAGGATGCAAAATCAACATACAAAAATCAGCTGCATTTCTATACACTAACAATGAAGCAGCAGAAAGAGAAATTAAGAATACGATCCCATTTAGAATTGCAATAGAAAGTATAAAATTCTTAGGAATAAACTTAAACAAAGAGGTCATAATCTGGCCCAAATAATTAAATGTTTTATTATAGCAAACATAAAGGGAAATCTGTATGATAAACCCTGTAAACTGAATATTTTAAAATAGTTGTTGGTAAGTTTTTCAAGTAAAGGGACGAATAGTAAATATTTCAGTCTCTATGGGCCATACAATCTCTGTCATAACTACTGAACTCTGCTGTTATAGTACAAAATCAGCCATAGATCATACCTAAATATTGCACGATTCTATTCCACTAAAACTTTGTTTACGACTATTTTAGATTCCACGTATAAGCGAGATCATAAAGTATTTCTCTTTTTGTGTCTGACTTATTTCAGTTGGCATAATGTACTCCAGGTCCATGCATGTTGTCACAAATGGCAGGCTTTCCTTCTTTTTTGTTTTTAAGGCTGAATAATAGTCCATTGTATGTATATACCAGATTTTCTTTATCTATTCATCCATCAATGAATATTTAGATTGGGTCTACATCTTGGCTGCTGGGAATAATGCTATAATGAACATGGGAGTGCAGGGATCTCTTCGAGATCCTGATTTCAATTCCTTTGGATAAATTCCCAGAAGTAGGACTGCTGGATCATATGGTAGTTCTATTTTTAATTTTTTAGGGAACCTCCATACTGTTTTCCATAATAGCTATACCAATTCACATTGCCACCAACAGTGTATGATCTCACTTACGTGGAATCTAAAATAATCAAACTCCTAGAAGCAGAGAGTAGAAGGATGCTTGTCAGAGGCTGGGGGGAGGAGGAAATGGGAAGGTGATGGTCAAAGTGTACAGTTTCAGTTACATAAGATAAACAAGTTCTGGGGATCTACTACACAGTATAGTGCCTGTAACTAACAATGCTATATTGTATACTTAAAATTTGCTAAGAGAGCGGATCTTATATTGTGTTCTCACCACACACAAACGTAATGATATTAATAATGAAGGAGGCAGGAGGAAACATTGAAGGGTGATGGATATGTTTATGGCGTTGATGGTGGGTGATAGTTTCTCAGGTGTATACTTATTCTCAAACTCATCAAATTGTATACATAAAATATGTACAGCTTTTTAAGTGTCAATCATAACTCAATAAAGTGATTTTTAAAAACATCTTTATTTATGGACATTAAAATTTGAATTTTATATAATCTTCATGTCACAGAATATTATTCCACTTTTAATGTTTTTTCAAACATTGAAAAGTTTGAAAACCATCCTTAGCTTGAAGGCTGTGCAAAACAGAGGGAGGTCCGGATCTGGCCAATGGTTTGCCACCCTGCTTATAAAAGAAGCATTTCTGAAACTCAAGAATCCCAATTCTTATTTCCAGAAGAGTCCTAAAAATTGAACAAGTGACACACATTTTTACTTTCGCAGGAAATTACATATTTACTACACAATTGCATTTTTATTTCAGAAAGAAAAAAGAATTGAATATGCCATTAGGTACTGGGTAAAGTTTTTTGAGAGATGCAAAGAAGAATAAGATGCAATCTTTGCCCTTTTAGAATTCGTACTCTGTTAGAGGCCAAAGACAATGAAGTGAATAGCTGCAAAACAAAACAGTATGTGACAAATTCTAATATTATAGAATTCTTTTAAAAAATCCTATAGAATTCCAGGAGAGTGATTGACTCTGATTGGGAGGAAATAAAAAGCTGTCATGGTGATGTTATTTAAGATAGTCCTTCAGGAGTGTATGGAACCAGACAGGTAGGGATGGGACTGGAATTGGAGAGGAAGCCATGCCATGGAGGCCGAGGATACTAGATGGCTTTAGTTAAGACCAAGGGTGTTGTTGGGCAGACATATTTGGAGGAATATAAGTTTGGAAGTGTTGAGCTGAGGACTTAAAATCCACACTGATAATTTAGATTTTTTCTTTCTGCAATGGGATTCACTAAAGAATATTAAGGAGGGGAAGATGTCAAAGATTCCATTTAAAGTTGGTTTCCTTTATGGTAGTGGTTAGGTCAGGAATCTCATCCTCTTCGGGCAATATTGGAAATTCTCAAAATTAGGTTAGGATGTTACTATAAAATGTGTTTTATTTTTTATTAAAGGTTGGCACCTCAGGTAACATCTGTTGCCAGTCTTCTTTTCTTCTTCCTCTTCTTCTTCTTCGTCTCCCCAAAGCCCCCTAGTACATAGTTGTAGGTAAAATTTCTGTTTTAAAATCCATACAAAAACAAAATGAAGATGGCTAATTGACCTAGGCTTTAAAATATCGATTAGTTTTTACAGTTTTCAAGATCTATTAGAAGATCAACATTTTTCTTGAATTTATTTCACTGCCCATCAAAGCTTATCTAGCTGCAGTTAGCATGTGTGTGTCAGTGCTATACCTTAATTTATGCCATACGGAACAACCGTTTATTCTCCATCCTGCTTATTTTATCACATCTTATACGTATTATAAATTCATAGCTAAAGTTCAATTTCTAGTTTGTGGATACCATACTTTTCTGAAATTTAGTAAAAAATTATAATTCAAATGGATTGTGTATGAACTAAGCATAAATAGATAACTGTGTGTGAAGGAATAATTGTTTCCCACTTCCTTACTGTACTGTGCATTTCCATCTCCTTGTTGTTTCTATTATCTAAGAAAATTTGTCAATTGTACATATGTGAGTTAAGAAACAAAACCAAAAGCTGAAACAAACCAAAGGCCATGGAAAAGAGTCATGACTGGGGTTAAAAACTCAATTGCACTGCTGGATTTGACTATCTCATTAATCCATGGCATTTTGGAATTACATGTTGTACTCTTTTAGAATAGTTGCTTGACAAAGGCATTAGGAAAAAGCGGCACTCCATCCTGATTTAAATAACATTCTTGCTTCACATTTAGAGATTTATACATCTTAAAAATTCTACTGAATAAAAATAGCAAACAACTGCTTTGACATTTATTCATTGCTTGTCCATTATGTGCATTTTTGCAACAGTGCCCAGGTCATGAGAATTAATGTAAACATCCTTCAAATAAATTCTGTTTAATTCCTAGGGTTAGTAACAGAAAAAGCTAAGAAAAGACTATTAATGCTTATATTTCAAGTATCTCATATTAAGTTTAATGGCACATGGTTCATAATTCCAGCAATATTATAAGATATAATGGCAATTCTTTAACTACAAATAGGTCATTTCTTCTAATTTTTCCTATCAACTAACAGGAATTGGTGCTTGTTCCGAGGAAGGAAAAGATAAGAAAATTCAAGGTAGAAGAGACAAGTTCTTTCTTTAAAGCTTAATCCAGATGTTTTTATCAGAAGTTCTCTTGGGGCCAGCCCCATGGCCGAGAGGTTAAGTTCTCGCACTCTGCTTCGGTGGTCCAGGGCCTGCTGGTTTGGATCTTGGGTGTGGACCTACCACTGCTCATCAAGCCATGCTGTGGCAGCATCCCACATAGAAGAACTAGAATGACCTACAACTAGGATATACAACTATGTGCTGGGGCTTTGGGGAGAAAAAAAGAGGAAGATTGGCAATAGATATTAGCTCAGGGCCAATCTTCCCTCCTGGAAAAAAATTTTTTTTAAAAAAAGAAATTTTCTCATTTTATGTTAAAGTTTGCTTACCACCCATTTCACACTCAGAAGAGAAAACTATTCCTTCAAAAAACGTTTTGAAAATGGCTGCTCATAGAGAAGAAACTCACTTGTTTACAGCATGACTTCAATATATCAAGAGCCTACAGTTAAGAATGCAGACACAAAAAAGTATATAAGAAGCAACAGTGCAAATTAGTTCTTGAAAAGAGCTATTTGGTTAGTCTGATTATTTGATATTACCAAACAAAATCCTGTCGTTAAATTCTTGCCACCTTTATTTATTTGCTCATTAAAGATCTGAGTGGATTATGTTGCATACCTTCCAACAAATAAACATAGCATTTCATACTGCTGCTCTTGGCACCAGGTTTATGTGATGAGTCAACAGTTTATAGCCAGTAGTTTCATTAAAATGTTCATAGCTGTAAGTTCAACAAAGGAGAGCTTTAGTGATAAAGCCATTCAATCACAATTCTCAAGTCACCTTTGTATCATTTATTTTTATTTTCAAAGCTGAGCTTACATTGTGCATTAAGAAGTGTGGGGAGTCGGGAAGAGAAAATTAAAATAATGGGAAAATGGAAATAAGAGATTATATTGAGAATTCTTTCTAAAATATTATGAAAAAAAGTTCTTTAGTGAGGTATTTTAATATTCAGATTAACTGGAGCTATTTGTTTATTGAAGACACGATCTCAACTTTAAGCTCAAATCTGTTATTGATGGATATATTGAAGGACAGCGTTTGCTACAGTAAAGTTTATCTCCAATGTTCTAAAGTCTTAGAAGGTAAACCTTTTGATAACTTATTACCTTATTATTTATCGTTGTTATATTCAACTTATATGGATCAAATTTATTATATTAGTGTTATAATTTATACTTTCTATATGTTTACAGTCCTTTGGAGATTTTTCTCTAATAAATATGGCTAGTACATTTTATGTGGCTTCAAGCATAATTTTTAAATCTTAAATCCTTTAAAGGCTTTAGAGATTTATACAATATATCCTTGCTTTATAAGATAATGTTCAATATGGATCAATAATACAATCTATCTCTAAAAGCCTTCATTATTTAAAAATGAAAGAAGGAGAATAAATAAGCACTTGACTCGTGAATTTAGAAAATTAATACTTAGGAGGAAGTAATAAAGATAACAATAGAATTAGAAAACATTGAGGAGTAGAATTATAAATCTAAGTTGTTAATTGTAAGTAAGTTCAAGACTTGGTTCTAAAAAAAAGTCACAGCTGCAATCAAGTAAAAAAGAACAAAAGAAATTCACCATCTCTCTTAATTTTTGAAATGAGAGGCATATATGAAAACTGAAGAGATTAAAAATATACCTGTGATAATTTCCTTAAATTGGATATGTTATGGATAAATATGTATAATTAAAATGAAGCCAAGAAGGAACAATAACTAGATACAACCACCTTGGAAGAAGTTTTAAAAATTTGTCAAAAATCTACCTCCATAAAAGGATCTGGACTCAGACAATGTTGGAGAAAATTATATTCAGACTTTCATTGTGATGCTCTCTAAATTGTTCTATACACACACAAACAGACATGCATGTGCACGCACACACACACACACACCGTAAAGACGCTTCCAAATTGCTTTTACTAAGCCACCATAACCTAATGTCACAACCTGCCAAACACTGTTCAAAGTAAGGAAATTATTCAGTAAACACACTTATAAAGAGTGGAAAAATCCTGACTACTTCTGATCTCAACATAAGTTTCGCTTTCTCTGAAAGCATTCACTGAAATAACTGTTGTGTCTATTTGTAAAAATGTTTTTAAAAAACATTATCCCAAGTATGTAAAAATAAATGTAGTAAATATATATAAAATTAATATATTTTAATGTAAAAATTTAATAAGCTTACAGAGCTTGCAAAATATGTAATGTAGGCATTTCTATGTATGAACAATGAAAATACTAACATTTGATTTGTCTGTACAGTAGGATTACAGGTAATTTCATTTTTCATTCTTGCTTGAAATTCTTTGTAATAGGTGCTTATTTCTGTTGTTATAAAAATACATAAATAACATACTCCAATTATGATTTATGATCTTCATCTTACGGTAAAATGTAATCCAGTGTGTTTCATGATTTCTAGGAACTCACAGTGATAAAAATTATTGCCCACGATTTAAGTTTCGTTTTGTTCTCATTTCGTGTCATGCCTCTCTGAGAAAGACTCACTGTTAACTGTGCCTTCCAAAAACCCTTTTTTTGCTATTTGTGTGCCTCAGGGCTCCTGCAAGGGAGAGGGAAAATCTACCGTTCTCCTGGGGCAAATGGACTCACCAGTCACCCAAAGGGGTGGATGCCAACACAGGAGGTCCTGATCCTGTCGCCCTCTGGCTGTTCATTGACAGTTACAACCAACAGTTCTGTTTTCAGCCTCCACTAAGTGTTTGGGGAATGATTCACTGACAGCTCTTCGACTTCACCCTCCCTTGTTCCTTACCATTTCCATTTAATGTTATATTTTTCAGTTTTCTGTTATTATTGTTTTTCTTTAAATTGCTAACAAGTAGATATAGCAAAACCCAAAAACAATTGAAAGTTACCCAATGGCACATTGTGGAAAGAATGTTGTCCTCCTGGTGCTGTCTCTAAGCCCATCTTAAGTCTTCCCAGAGGTAAGCTTGCTTTCTGGTTTTCTATCTATCATTGCAGAGATGTTCTCTCTACATATAAGTATGTACGTAAGTATATATCTTTCTGAGAAAATTGATGTTGGCATGTTATGCACACTATTTGACATCGTTTTTTAAAAAAAATTAGCAATACATATCAGAGGTTTTCCCATATTAAGTTCTATCGAATCTCCTGACTTTTAGTAATAGTTGCCTATTTATGTTGCGACCTAAAAAAGTAGCTATTTTATTGAATGGCTACACAGTAATGTATTTAACTAGTCCTTTATGACGGACATTTAGGAAAATAGGCAAAGGATGTGAAAAAGAATCCAGTGTCATGAAATAAAGGAAAATAGGTCAAGCACTCATGATGAGAAAAAATATACTGTTAATGTAGGTATGTGAATGTCTGGTGGGTTAACAGACATTCTCATTTATTATGGGTAGAAACAGAAATAGGTAAAATTTTATAGATGTTTTGACCATAATTAAAATGACCTTAACGTTTGACCCAGCACTTCCATTTTTAACACATAGCTTTGAGAAAAACTTACACAAGGAAGTATATAAGTGGTTACTCAGGGTAGTGTAATTTGTAAGACAAAAGATTTAAAACATTTTCAATGGTGTTTAGATTAGATTTTTAGACTAAACGATAGAGCAAGAGAAAGAGAAGCTAAAGAAGACAACACAACTTTCTACTTAGTCACTTTTGATTGGCAAAAGCACTTTTGATAAGACGGCTTGGCAGAACAGAAAGTCAACAATGCAGAAGAAACATTTGGATTACACTGCAGGAGGAATTTTATTGATGCTTTCCTATTTCCTTAAAATCTGTAAGCTGTCAAATGTATATCAACATAGCTAATTTAGGGGCATGTGCCCCTGATTTTATTTCCAACCCAGAGAACTGGAAAGTCTTCCCTTTGGATAGCTTGTAGTCCTATTGGACACAATATTTAGGGAAAAAATGAAGATTATTTAAAAAGAATAAGAAAGAGAATCTACTCTTGAAAATAAACTCATTTTGCTGTTGGTCTGGCCTTGGCAAACTGCCCATCTCCCAGTGACTCCTACCAAGAGGACCCATTCCAAACCTGATGGTTCCTTATTCTAGGCGCCTGAGGTCTACTGGAAAAATCACTCTCCTGGAATTCCCAAGGAATCTTGTTCCTCCTTTGCCTCTCATGTGTTGTGTGACATAGGGCAACTCTCTACAAACTTCTTAGAGTCATAATTTGCTCATCTCTAAAATGAGGCCTACATGACCACTAACTTTTCTTCCAGATCTGACATTCCTTAGTTCTGGTTTCTCATTTGCTTTCAAGGGGATACAAGTTCTAAGGGGATGCTGGCAGTAGTCAGTGCTCTAAAAGCAGGATCTGATCATTATATCTACTGTACAAGCAGAGGTTGGCTGTACTGAAACACACACCCTAGTGATGTTTAAAGCTCTATGCTTCAGAGTCCCTTTTTTTTTCAAAATTTGAGATTATGTATTCTGCATGCCCATGGATTCTAGATCAGAGAGAAATCCTAAAATATGATTACGTCAGTGCACATTTTCACTTCAAAGTCATTAACTAAATGTTTACTATTTACATTATAAATCAACCAATATCCAAAATAAATATTTATCCACGTGTCATAGTTGGATCTAAGAAGCTGTTTTGAGGGAAAGCTGTAACATTTTTGCCAATTACACAGCAGATACCCATCTACTTAAAGACCCAGAACCAGCTCAGGGGCATTCTTTGCCAGTGCAGTCTGAGTCTGTTTTATGTACATCTCTCTATTTCCTTCCATGTTGGTTGTTTGCTGGCCAAACTTCAAATAGATCTCTTGGTTCAAACCAGGTCTCATTTAATTTTCTATGTCCCTGGGCAGTCTAATTGTACTTTCACAGACTCAATCTTCGTGTCCTGAAATTTCAGAATTTACATCACAATAGATCACTATTATGAAACAGTCTATGTTATAGGCAGGACACAGTGTACAGAACACCATGTTAGAGAGAAGTTCTCACTGCTCATGATGATCATAAAAGAGTTCAAAGTGGAAATTAAATTGGGAGCACATATCTAGAAAGAAGATAAGACAGGATAAACAATTTTTTTCTCTTTTTATTTTCCATTGTTTTGAAATGAGCTCAACTTGGAGAATAAGTGAAAAATAACAGATGCCACGTAAAATTAAGCAAAGGGCTTAGAGTTTTTGTAATATACACATCCATTTTCCATAAACATCCTATGAGTTAACGACACAGTCCTTTATTTTGTTCCAATCTTGAGAATTTATTGTTTCTATTCTGTGAAGGAAGTTTGCTGGATCTTTATGTTATCTGAAATCTGAGATTCTAATAAATTTTGCTGCAAGACTAGACACAATATATGTCATCTAGCATGTTCTGCTGACTGTGTGTATTTGGCTCTTTGGGTGCACACGACACCCAAATGTAGACACACAGCTGAGGAGCAGCAGGTGGAACACACGATGTGCAAGTAGGGCTGGAGTGACTTCCGAGCGTTCTTCGCTCATCTGGCAGTGAGAATATTTAAATGTGAAGAATAATATCTATTCTTCAGTGTAAAACCTATGCTTCAGCTAACCTCTTCTTCTGGAACTATGACAATTTCCACTTCCAATTTTTTTATTAATATAATTATTTTCTTACCTAAAGGAACTCTCTGCTTCTTCTTCTTGGCTTCAAATTCCCTCAAGTGCTGGTTCAAATTGTACCTCCTTCTTGAATCTTATTCTTAAATCTCTAAGCTCAGGAATCTCTACTTTCTAAATAAGATACCACATGCCGCTCATTTGTTATAAATTGTCATGATGAAATGCAATGTTACAAGCTTTTATCTATTTTACTCATTGCTATGGAACTGCACACATAAGATTTTGTGTGCATGTATGTGTGTATGTGTCAATGTGTCTAAAAAGAATATAGCTTGCAGAGGGAAGCAACTACAATTTCTACCTATGCATACAATTCCCTAACATTAGTATATGGTATCGAGGAGGAATAGGGGAGAGATTTGTAGCCTCCTCAAAAAAGATTCAGTTATGGGCCCAGTCTGGTGGTGTAGTGGTTAGGTTTGTGTGCTCTGCTTTGGTAGTCTGAAGTCTGTGGGTTCAGATCCAAAGCATAGACCCACACACTGCTTGTCAGGCCATGCTGTAGTGGTGTCCCACATACAAAATGGACAAAGATTGGCATAGATGTTAGCAAAGCCCAGTCTTCCTCACCAAAAAAAAAAAAAAAAAAAAGATTCAATTATTCATGGTGTGATTTTCCAATTCCTGCCTCAAACTTGCAAAACAACACACACCATCATTTATTCAACAACATTTATTTAGTCCTTACTTTGGACCAAGCACTGCCCTAGACGCTAGGGCTATTGCCATGAACCAAACAGAAGCATATATGGAGCATATATTTTAGTGTAATATCACTAATACAAACATCATTTTCTCTACCCTTATCTAAACATCCTTCTAATATTCCTAATATCCCTAGCCAAATGTATTAAATACAACACTTAAAGATCAGTCACTAGTCACAGAATTCTGTGCTTGGTACTTTTCATATTACAAAAGCATAAAAAATAGCCTTTATAATTAAGAACTCACAATCAGGCAAAAAGACATGAGAAATACATGAATAAAAAGTTGAATAACCCCCATTTCAAACTAAATTTGAGAAAATAAAATGATTATCATGACGATGATGATAGTTAACACGTATTGAGCCCTTTCTAAGTGCCAGGCACAGTCTAAATTATTTACATACATAATATCATGGATCACTTACAATAAACTTATGAATGTAAACACTGTTTTTATTCTTATTTTTTTTAGATGAGGCAACTTAGGCACAAAGAAGATATATATAAATTAATAAAGGAGCCATGATGGTGATGAAGCGGGGTGTTCGTAAACTATACCCACAATAAAAGCTGCTGGAATGAAGGAAAAACATAGTTCTTTCCAGACTGGAGGAGTCAGAAAACCAAAGGGTCAGGATGTGAGATGAAACTAAATGTTTACAATTAAAATGGTGCAGAAACATATATACATAGGAATACATTGAAAAGAAACATATAGGACTTGTACGATCATAAGCATAATTTCTTGTCAAACATCCAAAGCATGTTTGAACAAATGGAAAGGCATACTATGTTCTTGGATAGGAAGACTAAGTATAATAAAATTTCAGTTGTCCCTAAATTGACATATAAATCTAATCCCCATAAGAATTATAATAGATTTATTTTAATTGGGTAAAATAATCTTAAAGTTTATATGGAGACTAAACACTTTAGCCAACAAAACTATCATAAATAAGATCAGCAAAAGGAAACTTGCCATTCTACATATCAGATCATACACTTGATGAAAATAAAACACTGTAGTGAAAATAATAGGTATTATACTAACATTAGTATATGGTATCGAGGAGGAATCAATAAATAAATCACAACAGAATAGAGAATGTAGAATGTAGAAATTGACCCAACTATAAACAAACATTTAATACAATATTCTTAATTAATTTTAGTGGCAATTCAATTTAGCAGAAATAAGATAAATTATTTAATAAATAATCCTGTAACAGTCAATACCCATGTGGAAGTTATATAAAAACAGACCCCTTTCTTACCGCATAAACAAAATAATTTTAGATTTATTAAAAAGCTTATGCAAACAAAATCAAACAGTTAAAATATTTCAAAAGAATATATGGTCATACACGTGCAGTCAAGGAGGAGGAATTCTTAACTGGAAAACCAGAAGCTCTATAAGATAAAAGAGTAGGCAAAATTGTTTCTCTTAAAATGTAAAATTTTGATAAAAATTCATTAGGAAAACATAATTAGAGATAGATGGGAACAAAAGATATTTAGAAACAGGTGACAAAAGGATTAATATCTATAATATCCAAAATACTTTAAAAATTGACAAGAAAAAGGTCTATCATGAATAAATCTCAGGCAGAGCACGTAAGTAGATAATTCACAGAAAACAAATCCAAATATTAATTACATGAAAATGCATGATTGAACTAACCAGTAGTCAGACAAATATTAATTAAATTACATTAAACTGGCATCCATCTATTGTTGGAATAGATACAGGAAAAAAGGTGCTTACCCACAGTTCTGATAGAAATGTGAAATGTTACACCTATTTTGAAAAGGTTTTTTGGGCAATAAGTAGTTAAAATAGTACATTATTTTACCCAATAATCCCTTTTTCAAATATATCTGCTAGAACCAAAAGCACCATTTTTGGACATGTCTTCAAGGATATTTATCTGAACAGTGCTTATAGGACAAAACTGAAAATAAAATGAGTAACTATGAATAGGGAAATAACTGAGTCAGGTATGGTATATCCACGTCATGATACGTAATAAAGCCTCTATAAAGAATAAAATGGAGCTATGTGAAGGATATTAGGGATTTCCACAAGATATTCTGGAATGAGAAAAGCATTTGTAGTGTGCCTTGAGGCACAATTAAGTTGCAGGAGCAGTTGGTCCAGATGCCCATGTCCGATAATCCTGCCTTTCTTTTCAATCCATCCTCATACCTAATGGGGGCCTCCCTACCACCAAGAGACTGAGGAAGAAAATTTTAGGCCTTGTTTACCAATTATCATAGTCCATTCGGGCTGCTGTAACAAAATACCATAGACTGGGTGACTTAAATGCAACAAATGTTTATTTTTCACAGTTCTGAAAGGCTGGGAAATGCAAGATCAAGGCACCAGGAGATTCAGTGTTGGGTGAAGCTCCACTTCCTGGTTCATAGGGGGCTGTCTTTTCACTGTGTCCACACATGGTAGAAGGGGTGAGGGATCTCTCTTGGTCCTTTGTAATAAAAGAACTAATTCCATTTCTCTGCCTTCATGACCCAATCACCTCCCATAGGCCTCACCTCCTCATGCCACCACTTTCGGAGTCAGGATTTCGACATATGCATTTGGTGGGAACACAAACATTCACTCTATAGTGCCAGTGGTTCTGCTTTATATTCTGGTACTGCCCAATAGTGTCTGACTAAGCAGTACAACCATACTCTGGGGTGGCTTTGAGGAGCAGCGGTGAAACGAAACCTGGAGGCAGAACTTCAAGTAGGACACTTGCTGTCATTTTTGCCTAGAAGGAGAGATGCTCAGAGACTTCAAAGGAATGTGATTGGAAAACTAGTGACAAGGCTGTCTGAGGAAAAGGCACAGGAATGGAAGCGAGGTATGAAGATATTTGTGTCCCATGTGCATACTCACTGAGGAGACTCAGTGGGTAAGATGACTCATTCTGTGAATGTCGGTGAGTCTCTTTCCCTATGTCGTTTCCTGATGGCTGTAAACAGAATAGACATGTTGGCAAGGATGCTTATTGTGCATGGGCTCAGCAACATGGACTTTCACTTACCAAGATCAATATGGCAACAGCCATTCTGAGTGCCTAACCTTCCAGCAGCAGAGAAGAAAACTGAGTCTCCAGTATGGCACCAATCCCAGAAGATCAGCCAGCCACCTGGGAACAAGTCAATCACACAGGCCCTCTTCCTAAAGGAAGGGGCAGTGCTTTGTTTACACCAAAGGAGACTTTCATTTTACAGCAAATAAAGTGTGACAAAAGGCTAATACTCATACAATTAATTAACTTTACCAGGTTACCTGGTAAAATAATGAAATAGACTTTTGATGATTCAATTATGGCATTAGCTGGATGGCAACACCTTCTGAGGCTGGAGTAATGTCTTCCAGGATGTGTTATAATCCTTTTCTAGGGTACTTTTTTTTCCCCCCAAAGGCAGAATTAATGGTGTCAGGAATCAAGGGATGGAAATGAATCCAAAGATGGATAAAGAAACTTGTGTCTTCTTTTTGGGAGAGATTTAGCATGTGATTAATTGTACAAGGTAGATTTCATCATGTTCACCAGAAGCATGGTTTGAATATTGTCTTTAATCAGGTGTTGAATATGGTTCAAAGAGGTACATATGTAAGAAGAGTATACAAGAGGTTGACTGTGGTGCCTTTTTCCTGTGTCAATTTAGGTTAAGCTGGAACTATGTTTCTCTAAATGTCCTTCTGGTATGATCCCAGGTTAGGGTGGGCCGCAAAAGAACTTTGCGTGAGATTTGGAAGGTGGAAGTGAATCAGCAGGCTCTACTTTCTGAAAGTCAAGGTGGAGCACCAGATACTGCTGCAGCTTTCTCATGTTGCTGTGAGTCTGCTAGCTCGCCCTGTTGATATGTAGTAGCAGCCAGACCGATGAGCCCTCCAGAAACTACTAGATCTTCCACTCCAGTACGTCCAAGTTCTGGAGCAAGTACATTAGGAGCTCTGTGGCAAAGGGCACCAAGTTCTACTGTAGGTGACTTATGCCAGGTTTGAGGCTGTGAAAATCAGATGTGTGTTATAGCTTATCTTCATGGGTTCCAGTTCATCTGAAAGGACTCCAGTTTATCCTGACTCTACCCCACTCTATCCAGGGCAGCTTTCCTTCCCACTGCTGGCCGCGATAACAACGGTGACTTCAGACACAGCATCCAACACAGAAGACAAGCCTTTCCATGGATTTCTTTGCCAGCTCCCATAATTGCGTAAGATCTAATCCTTATAATAAATTCCTCATTCTATGTAGTTCTGCTTCTCTGATCGTAACCGATTCAACTCCCAAAATCATTTTAAGCTGAATTCTTCAAGAACTATTTCTAATAATATATCTATTATTTTGAACATTAATTTAGTTCTCTGCAGTATTTATAAATTTTTATCTTAAATAGTTAGGACCATATTATCATCCTTATAACTTATATACGTAAGACATTAATTATGTTCTGAAGTAATTTCATGTTTTCTACTGCTCCAAACATAGGAGGAATAAATATTGTTTTTCGTAAGTAAAGTAGGGACTATTATTAGTAATAACTAATACAAAAATGAAGGTATTATTGTTTGTCAGACACTTGGCTACAGTGAAACACTAGAAAGGACCGAGTGTGTTAGAGTGCAGGAGAATCAAACGGGGGAGAAAAGAAGAGGAAAAGAAAAGAACACAAAATGCAGCAGCTGGGTAAGGAAAAAAAATCATATTTCCCCAAATCTAAAATAGACTGCCTTTCATTCTCTGGGGAAAGTCCATATAGAATATATGGAGAGAAATCATTTTCTTTATTAAAGTAATTAACTGCAATAAATGAGTATGGATTTTTAAATAAAGCTTAGAGACCTACATGGTTGATCTTTAAACTAGTCACCACCACTTCATCACCTCCCATGCTCTCTAGAATTTCCTGTGATTTCACTACACGCCACGGTCTTCCTCTCCTCGTTTTTCTGATAGCTGTCGTCTGATGCCATCATCAGCATTCTTTACCCTGAGCAACTAATGACTCTTTGCATTGTTCTCCACTAACTTATCCTACCTCAGTCACACACACACACACACACACACACACACACGCTTACATTCAGGGGGATTTTAAAGTTTAGGAAAAATTAAAGGCTATTAGCAGAGTGGTAATTCTCCTTTGCCTCTACTTTTAGCACTTTTATATACTACTTTTAATATATTTGTCCCTAAAGTTGTATTTCAGTGTATGTAGTACTTTAGGGACAAGCTCTTCAAAATAAAATTGCACAGTTATCAAGCTTTGTATACTCCACTGATTCAGCCCAAAAAAGATGCCAATCTTTGCCAGTTCAGATAAAAAACTTTGCAAAAATCACTAAATGACAATGACCTTGGTCATAGGAGAGCTAGGTTAAATGGGTCAATAAAACACAAAAGCAGGACAGCTTGGTTCTCACCACCTATGTAAAACAAATATGTTAAAAAAAGAAAAAAAAACACCCACCCTTGTTTAAAGAGAAGGAATAATAAGAAGGGGATGGATGAGGACGGTTAGAGTTAGAGGAACTGGGAAAACACAGCCATGAGCAGTAAGACTACTAAATCATCTTCATTTATTCATGTATGTAAAATGCTTCATTCATCCTAAGTACCATCATGGGTTGAGGCTACTAATCAAAATAAAATTCATGCAAATATATGTACATGATTTGCAGATGAGCCATGGCCTCCAGGTTTCTGGAAAGTTGCCAGTATTGTCCTTGGTAAAGCAAAGTTTAGACCCTTCCTAAGCTCTGAAATTGTCTTTTCTTTGTTAGAGATGAGGGGAGAGAGTGAGGTAGGAGTGAAGGATGTTAACCCAGCCACAATCTTTCTAAGAAGTATACACCCAGGTCTTCTTTATACTACAGGAGAGTTCTCAGCTCTGGAATATTTAATATTTCCAGATATTAAAATGATCACATTCAGCATGAAATCAGTATGAAAGAGTATGGTATTCTTTCATAAACAGATTTTTAAATTATATCTGTTTAAAGAGTGTGATTTTTAGAATTGCTAAGTATGAAAACAATTTTATAATTTAAAATTTATCTTATCAAATGTTCTATGGGATAACGTTAGTTAGAACTGGGTTATCTTCCTTTTGCTCGATTAAAGGACAGTTACTGCACAGCAGTAATTGTATATCATTGGTTCCATAATGTTCTGGATTATTTGGAGATCTTAAAGGCGGGGATGCTGTCCTAGAGTGTAGTATACTTGTTAGGGAGAGGCTAAGGGAAGTAAGTAGAAGTTGAGAGGGAATTATAAAGCTTATAAAAATTCAGAATTAAAAAAATCATGAATATAGGGTACATTTTTTATTCATTCATTCATTCATCCAACAAGTATCACTAAATAATATGTTGACGTAAGAGTTTTAGGACCATAGTGATAAATGAGACACAATCCCTCCCTTTAAAGCACTAAAGTCCAGTAGAAAAGATAGACAAGTAATAGAATTGTAGGGGCATGAGTGAAAGGCTTAACCAAGGAGCACAGGGTGCTGTGGCTCTTCAAAGAAAAGAGCAAGCCATTTTACAGAGATGGCATTTATCTTAAGTAATCTCCAAAGATGGCTACTTTCATTTTCTTTCCCCCTTGTACACACTTGGTGTTCCATCCTTCAAGAAGTGGAGTCTCTTTCTCCTCCTGCACTAGTCAAGGTTCTCCAGAGAAACGGGACTAATAGGATAGCTCACATGCATATGGTGTTGGGCAATTCTCAAGATCTGCAGGGTGTCAGCAATCTAGAGACCCAGGAGAGCTACTAGTTTCCTTCCAGTATGAAGGCCAGCAGGCTTGAGACCCAGGAAGAGTTGATGTTTCAGTTTGAGTCTGAAAGCAGGAAAAAAAGGTTGATGTCCCATTTTGAAACCTGTTGGGAAAGGAGAATCCTTTCTTACTCATGAGAAGATCAACATTTTGGTTCTATTCAGACCTTTAACTGATAGGATGAAGCCCATCTATGTTGGAAAGCTCAATCTGCTTTTCTCATTTAAGTGTTAATCTCATCCAAAAACACACTCACAAAAACATCAGGAATAATGTTTGACCAAATATCTGGGCATCCAACGGCCCGCTCAGGTTGACACATAAAATTAACCATCACAGCTTCCTTTGAATTTGGGCTGGATTTGATACTTGCATTGACCAACAGAATGTGGCAGAAGTGTCATGATGTCACTTCCATTCTGGATCTAGATTTTAAGAGGCCTGGTATCTTTCATGTTTCTCTTGAAACCAGCTGTCACAGAAGAAGTGCAACTAGCCAGAAACCAGGATGCTGTGAGAAGGCCCTTGCTAGCCACATTGGGGGGCCACCTGAAAATGTGCCAACTCACCAGACATTTGAGTAAAGTCTTATTTGCCCTTTTAGCCCAAGGCCAGCTATCCTAGCTTCCAACCTGAATGATGCTCAGTGACTGACTACACATGGAGCAAAGAATGACTCAGTTAAGCCTAATAAAACCAAGACACTTGAGAAAGAATAAACCATGATTGTTTTAAGCCACTAAGTTTTAGGGTAGTTTGTTATGCAGTAATAGATAATAATTGAAACAAGACTGAAGTCCACCAGTCAGCAAAAGTTTCACAAAGATGATCCTATTTAAATTAAGTGTAAAAACGGCTTTGGAATTGTCTAGACAAGCACAGAAAACAAAAACAGTGAACAGCATCTTCAAAAGGCACAGAGGCAAGAATGAACACGATGTTTCTGAGAACTGCAAGCCATTTGGTATTGCTGAAGCACTCTATTTATTTCCTTCAATAATTATAGAGCTTTTATGTGTACAGGATTCTATTTTAGATTCTGGGGATTCATCAGAGAACAAGTTTGTCTGCAATTCTGTGAGTGTAGATTCAAGTGGGGGTGAGAAATGAAGGTAAATCAATAATTAAATAAGATAACATCAAATAAAAATGAATGCAATAAAAGAATAACAGAGACACAAGGAGAACTGTGTGTGTGTGTGTGTGATATTTACTTTAATAGGATGGTCACAGAGGTCTAATTGTGAAGGTGACTCAACCCATGACTTGAAAAAGGAGAAAGAGCCAGTCTGACAAAGAGCAGAGAGATGAGCACTCTAGACAAAAGAGTGGCAAGTGCAAAGGCCCTGAGGTAGAACTTGGCAACTTCAAAGCAGTGAGAGAATGTCCATGCTGTTGAGCAGAGTAACCAAAGAGAAGAGTGGTAAGATGAGGTGAGAGAGGAAGGAGAGGCATGTTTACGCAATGCCTTTTAGGCCATGGGGAGTAGTTTGGCTTTTATTCTAATGACTGCTAGAAATATGGGAGTGTATTAGTTTTCTATAGCTATGTAACAAATTACCACAAATTTAGCTCTTAAAACAATGCATATTTATCTTACAGTTCTTGAGGTCAGAAGTCTGAAATGGGTCTCAATGGGCTGAAATCAAGAATTCAGGGCTGTAACCCTTTCCAGAGTCTCTTAGAGGGAATCTATTTCCTTGCCTTTTCCAGCTTTTAGAGGCTGCCTGCATTCCTTGGTTTATGGCTGCTCCTTTCACCTTCAAAATCAGCAGTGTAGCATCTTCAAATATCGCCGTGACTCTGGTTCTTCTTCCTCCCACTTGTGATTACGTTGGACCCACTCAGATAACGCAGAAAAACTCCTCATCTTGAGGTCAGCTGATTAGCAACCTTAATTCCATCTACAGCCTGAACTCTCCTTCTCATGTGATCTAATATATTCACAGGATATGGGGACTGGGACATGGACATCTTTGGGGGACCATTATTCTGCCTAAAACAAGGGATAAGATTGGCAGTGGAGATTCATCAGGGCAGAAATGTTGGACTATGTTCATTTTCATATAGTCAGAATTGTACCCATATTTATATTTACGTATACAAACACACCTACAATGAGACACTAACATTATACTAAAATAATCATTTTTACATATTGAAAATAAGAGATCCTCATAGAAAATTCTGATTGCTGAGTGAAGCTTTTAGTAATGAGGTCATGCAAGGGCATCTAGCTTTCAGCTGGGCTTACAGAATAATTGAAGAAGCTGTATGTATAGTTCAAATTATTATTTGACTATCAAAAATTCTGATTAGTGGGAATGGCCCTGTGGCCTAGTGTTTAAGTTAGGCCCATTCCACTTTGGCAGCCTGGGTTTGGTTCCCAAGCATAGACCTACACCATTCATCGGCTGCCATGCTGTGGCAGTGACCCACATACAAAATAGAGGAAGATTGGCACAGATGTTAGCTCGGGGTGAATCTTCCTCAAGCAAAAAGAGGAAGATTGATGACAGATGTTAGCCCAGGGTGAATCTTCCTCAGCAAAAAAAAAATAAAAACGAAAAAAGAGAAAGAAAAAGTTCTGATTAGATAACTTTTGAGTCAATTTTGTCAAAAAAGCAAAACTAGAAATTCCTGCTTTTTAGTATAACAACACTCTTTCTCTCTCATTGGAAGCCTGTCTCAAGAAAGAAGGATTTTAGAATGACCCTGCTGCTCTTAGCTACCTTTGTAGTGTTGGCTGATGAGAGAAAGCTTCTGCTTTCCAAGGTCTATCTCTAAATCAGAAACCATGTCTTGGAAATGATTGAAATTTTTAAAGAAATTTAGGTAGGAAAGAGTCTGGCCAGGTTCTCCTTGTGACCAGATTCTTCCCCTAAGGCACACGTTTGACTAGAAAAGTTTGCTTCCCAATTTTTGGATTTAGTAGTATTAATTTTATGGACTGCTCTATAGAACTGCTTTATTTTGTTAAGTGTAACAAGACTTGAGGATTGATAAGTATTTGAAGACATCTTTGTTATAACGTTCGACATAGCTACAGCCATACAACAGTAAGGTGAGGGAATTTCCTTCTACCTACTAACTTCATAAAACCCATGGTGACATTTTTTAAATTCATATTTATTTGCCAGAAATAATTTTATTACTCCTGTCTCCTTATGTATCCAAGAAGTGGAACCAAGAACGATCCAATTTGCCTCTATGAGATTTCATCCGCAGTACATTTCACTGTAAGGAAATACACCCAAGTTTGCCAATGTTCCTGATTGCCAGGAAGTGATATTCTTTACAATATGCAAGGATAGGACTTCATAAGTCATGGAATGGGTACAGATGAATTTCTTAAAAAGATTTTGTATGCATTATTTTCACACTATCCTTTTTATTTAACTATGGACTTGCTAGAACTCATTAAATAAGATTTGCCTTATATGTGATCTTTCTTACAAATTTTGCTTATTCAATTCTATCCTGTAGAAACTACCTTATATAGTTCTACAGTTATACAAATAACTATATTATACCATGAAAAGTAATCATTAAAGGGATTATTATTATATATGACATATATAATATTGTATATATTATATTATTATATATAATTAATATATTATTATGTATTATCTATATTATTGTATAAATGCATTCTTATTCTACATAATTATCATCCTTTACTGATTATATGGTTATAATCTATGTTAAGATTTTTTATAGACTATCTTTCTTGGATTCTGGGTGGTCAGTTAGAACAAGTTACAATTAAAAAGTGTTTCATTCCAGTTTGTACACATTATTTCATTAAAATGAGTTAGATATAGATGAAAAAGAAAGAAAAGGATTTGTTCTATATGACCACAGAATTTAGAACATTATAAATAATACTATCAATATTTCAATGAAAAAAATCTCAATTAGACTCCCCTTACCAGCGTCATTTAGTCTTGCATAAATAATACCTGTCACATCAGAACTTGGATTAGCAGTCTGCTTACAGGAAATCATTAGCTCCTGGACCAAAGAAACCCTGATGCAGTCGTCTGCTGTGGTCTGCCGGGTATCTGCTTATGGTGGCAATGTCAACTTACACCGAGAATCCTGTAAAGATACATCTATTCCTTGCAGTACCAAGGGTCAATAATAGCTGATACAATCCTTTACTGAGACTATTATCCATACAGTGGTTACAAAGAAAAACATAATTTCTTTCGTACAGCTTATATAGCATGACCTTTAGGCCAAGGTTGGGGCAAAAGCAGAGACCACTTGTTGATGATAAGACTGAATGGTCTTGATTAATTTTATAAGCCACCAAAAATATGAGAACTGAGGAGATCAGAATTTCCTAGTTGGGCATAATTCTAAATTCCTTAGAGAGAATCAAGTAAATGATTACACTGAGTATACAAACGCATTATGAACATTGACAACATTGAAAAACCTGCAGAACCTCTGAGGCATCTAGTGAAATGTGTGTTCTATGTGCTACCAGCTGAGAAGGGTATTATAAATGTAGGAACAAAAATATTTAAAGAATCCCTTTGTTCCAGCAACCTTGTGCCAGGCTTTGCACATGAACAGGAGAATGCTTCAATTTGTCCTGAAAGCATATATGATTGTGGAAACATGTTCATATTAATAATATCTTACTTGTACATAATTGACCCAGACGAGCTCAGCTTCTCTTTTTGACTTGACAGCTCTTCCTGTGCAGTTAGTTCGACAAATAGTGTGGCTCTCTCTTATACCACGGTGTTGATCTAATTAACACATGGAGAATACCAAACCTACCTATTCTTAGCCACTTCTCTTTTAGAAAGTAAGTGAGAAAATGTTATTCTACAAGAGAGTGAGGGTGTAAAAGATGTCTAAACAGTTTTATAATTCTGAATTTAGTACCTGAGTTTGGGAAATGCAATATCAAAAAGATTGATGAGAGAACATTGACCATTATATCAAGATTTGAGCATAAATTATACGTAAATTATTATAGTCCTGATTATTTTTAAAATAATAGCAGAAGACAACATAATCAAGTAACTTTAGTTCTTTCAGAAGTAAGAAACTTTTATTGTTTATTATCAAATAATTCATAAGCATGATGAAAAAATTTAAAATCTCAGGTGAGAGAATCCTGGTGAGTTAAGGAAACTCTGCCACCTAGGAAGAATACAGAGAATAATTCATTATCTCTTTTTTTTCTGTTTTATTATTTTCTTGGGGTCACATTGGTTTATAACATTGTTCATATAAACCAATATATAACAATTTCAGGCGTACATCATTATATTTTGACTTCTGTATAGACTGCATTGTGTTCACCGCAAAAAGTCTAATTTCCATCCATCACCATACATATGTGCCCTTTTATTCCTTTTGCTTGTCCCCTATCTGTTTTCCCTCTGGTAACCACCACTCTGTTCTCCTTATCTATATGTTTGTTTGTTTATCTTCCACATATGAGTAAAATAATACAGTACTTGTCTTTCTCTGCCTGACTTGTTTTGTTTAGCGTAATACCCTCAAGGTCCATCCAGGTTGTCTCAAATGCCACGATTTTGTCTTTTTTAATGGATGAGTAGTATTCAATTATATTTGTGAGTATGAACATATATATATATATCACATCACCTTTATCCGTTCATCCATTGATGGACACTTAGATTGTTCCCAAGCCTTGGCTATTGTGATAATGCTGCAATGAACAAAGGGGTACATATAGCTTTTTGAATTAGTGTTTTCATGTTCTTTGGATAAATATCCAGAAGTGGCATAGCTGGATAATGTGGTAGTTCTATTTTTAATTCTTTGAGAAATTTTCATACTGTTTTCCATAGTGGTTGCACCAGTTTGCACTCCCACCAGCAGTGTATGAGGTTCCTTTCTCTCCACTTCCCCTCCAACACTTATTATTTCTTGCCGTTTTAGTAGTAGCCATTCTGATGGATGTGAGGTGATATCTCATTGTAGTTTTGAATGATTTGCGTTTCCCTAATAATTAGTGATGTTGAACATCTTTTTGTGTGTCTGTTGGCCATCTGTAATCTTCTTTGGAAAAATGTCTGTTCATATCCTCTACGCTTTCTTTTTTTTTGGTGAGGAAGATTGGCCCTGAGCTATCCTCTGTTGCCAATCTTACTCTTTTTGCTTGAGGAAGATTGTCAGTGAGCTAACATCTCACTGTTACCAATCTTCCTCTATTTACTTTTTGTATGTGGGACGCCACCACAGCATGGCTTAATGAGTGGGGTGTAGGTCCACACCCAGGATCCGAACCTGCAAACTCTGGGCTGCTGAAGTGGAGTGTGTGAACTTAACCACTATGCCACTGGGCCAGCCCCACTTTGTTCATTTTTTGATCAGGTTGTTTTTGCTGTTGTTGTTGAATTGTGTGACTTCTTTGTATATTTTGGAAATTAACTCCTTGTCAGATACATGATTTGCAAATATTTTCTCCCCATTAGTGGGTTGTCTTTTCATTTTGTTAATAGTTTCTGTTGCTGTCCAGAAACTTTTCAGTTTGATGTGGTCCCATTTGTTTATTTTTTCTTTTCTTTCCCTTGTGTGACTTGACATGGTATTCAAAAAGATACTGCTAAGACCGATGTCAAAGCGTGTATTGCCTATATTTTCTTTAGGCGTTTTATGATTTCAGGTCTTACATTTAAGTTTTTAATCCATTTTGAGTTAATTTTTGTGTATGGTGTAAGATAATGGTCTACTTTCATTCTTTTGCATGTAGCTTTGGCATTCAGTTTTCCCAACATCATTTATTAAAGAGACTTTTCTTTCTCCATTTGTATGTTCTTGCCTCCTTTGTTTAAAATTAGCTGTCCAGAGACATATGGGTTTATTTCTGGGGTCTTAATTCTGTTCCATTGATCTGTGTGTCTGTTTTTGTGCCAGTACCATGCTGTTTCGATTACTATAGCTTCATAGTGTATTTTAAATTCAGGGAGTGTGATGCCTCTAGCTTTGTTCTTTTTCCTTGGGATTCCTTTAGCTATTTGTGGTCTTTTGTTGTTCCACATAAATTTTAGCATTCTTTGTTCTGTTTCCATGAAGAATGTCATTGGGATTCTGATTGGGATTCATTGAATCTGTAGATTGCTTTAGGTAATATGAACATTTTAACTGTGTTTATTCTTCCAATCCACGAGCATAGAATATCTTTCCATTTCTTTTTGTCTTCTTCAATTTGTTTCAATAATGTCTTATAGTTTTCAGTGTATAGGTCTTCATCTTCTTGGCTAAATTCATTCCTAGGTATTTTATTTTTATTTTGTTATGATTGTAAACAGGATTGTATTCTTGATTTCTCTTTCTGCTAGTTCATTGTTAATATATAGAAATGCTACTGATATGTGTTTGTTGATTTTGTACCCTGCAACTTTACTGTACTCATTAATTATTTCTAATAGTTTTTTGGTAGATTCTTTAGGGTTTTCTATATATAGAATCATGTCATTCACAAATAGTGACAGTTTTACTTCTTCCTTTCCAATTTGCATCCCTTTTATTTCTCTTTCTTGCCTAATTGCTCTGGCTAGGACTTCCAATACTATGTTGAGTAAGAGTGGTGAGAGTGGGCATCCTTGTCTTGTTCCTGTTCTTAGAGGAATAGCTTTTAGTTTTTCACGATTGAGCATGATGGTGGTTGTGTTTTTGTCATATATTGCCTTTATTATGTTGAGGTATTTTCTTTCTATATCCATTTTATTGAGAGTTTTTATCATAAATGGGTGTTGAATCTTGTTGAATGCTTTCTCTGTGCCTATTGAGATGATTATGTGATTTCTATTCTTCATTGTGTTAATGTGGTCTTTCACACTGATTGATTTGAGGGTGTTGAACCATCCCTGTGTCCCTGGAATAGATCTTACTTGATGATAGTGTTTGATCCTTTTAATGTATTGTTGTAAGCAAATTTCTAATATTTTGTTGAGGATTTTGCATCTATGTTCATCAGTGATATTGACCTGTAATTTTCCTGTTTTGTGTTGTCTTCATCTGATTTTGGTATTAGGGTAATGTTGGTCTTGTAAAATGAGCTAGGAAGTGTCCTATCCTCTTTAGGTATTTAGAAGAGTTTGAGAAGGATAGATATTAACTCTTTGAAATGTCTGGTAGAATTGACCAGAGAAGCCATCTGGTCCTGGACTTTCGTTTTGTGGGAGGTTTTTGAGTACTGTTTCAATCTTTTTACCTGTGATGGGTCTATTCAGATTCTCTATTTCTTCTTAGTTCAATTTTGGGTTGGTTGTATGATTCTAAGAATTTATCCATTCCTTCTAGGTTATCCAATTTGTTGGCATATTGTTTTTCATAAAATTCTCTTATAATCCTTTGTATTTCTATGGTATCCATTGTAATTTCTCCTCTTTCATTTCTGATTTTGTTTACGTGAGCCTTATTTCTTTTTTTGTTTGTGAGTCTGGCTAATGTTTTGACCAATTTGTTTCTCTTTTCTGAGAACCAGCTCTTAGTTTCATGGATCATTTCTATTCTTTTTGTCTCTATTTCATTTATTTTTCTTAGGTTTTTATTATTTCCTTTCTTCTACTAACTTAGGGCTTTGTTTGTTCTTCTTTTTCCAGTTCTTTTAGGTATAGTGCTAGATTGTTTATTTGAGCTTTTTCTTGTTCTTTGAGGTAGGCCTGTATTACTATAAACTTCCCTCTTAGTACCCCTTTTGCTGCATCCAATAAGTTTTGGTATGTTGTGTTTTCATTTTCATTTGTCTCCAGGTATTTTTTAATTTCTCCACTGATTTCTTCATTGATCCAACAGTTGTTCAGTAGCATGTTGTTTAATCTCCACATATTTGTGACTTTTCCAGCTTTCTTCTTGTAGTTGTTTTCTAGTTTCATACCATTGTGGTCAGAAAAGATGCATGATATGATTTAAATCTTAAATTTATTGAGGTTTATTTTGTTTTCCAATATATGGTCTCTCTTTGAGAATGTTCCACATGCACTTGTGTGTATTCTGCTGCTTTTGCATAGAATGTTCTGTAGATATCTATTAAGTTCATCTGGTCTGGTGTTTCATTTGAGACCGTTGTTTCCTTGTTGACTTTCTATCTGGATGATTTATCCATTGATGTAAGTGCAGTGTTGAAGTGCCCTACTATTATTGTGTAGGTGTCAGTTTCTCCCTTTAGGCTTGTTAATAATTGATTTCTACACTTTGTTGCTCCTATCTTAGGTGCATATATATTAACAAGTGTTATGTCTTCTTGGTAGAATGTCCCTTTTTTCATTATATAATGTCCATCTTTGTCTTTTGTTTTCTTTTTCAGCTTGAAGTCTATTTTATTTTATATAATTATGGCTACACCTGTTTTCTTTTGGTTGCCATTTTCTTGGAGTATCATCTTCCATCCCTTTATTTTGAGCCTATATTTGTCTTTAGAGCTGAGATAGGTCTACTGGAGGCAGCATATTATTGAGTCTTGCTTTTTAATGTATCCAGCCACTCTGTCTTTTGATTGGTGAATTCAATCCATTAACATTTAAGAGTGATTATTCATATATGAGGGCTTAATACTGTCATTTTATCTTTTGTTTTCTGGTTGTTCTATATTTCCATTGTTTCTTTCCCCTTGTATTTCTGTTGCCATTTTAGTTTGGTGGTTTCCTATGATGTTTTTCTCAGTTTCCTTTTTGTTTATGATTTGTGACTCTGCTCTGATTTTTCGATTTGTGGTTACCGTGAGACAGTCCTTTTTCTAATAGCCTCTTATCTCCATTATCCTATGCAGGTTCTGTCCTTTTCCTTTTCCCCATCTATGCTTTGTTGTCACAAAGTATCCTTTTTTGCGTCATGAGTTTGTGGCCAAATTGAAGTGATTATGGTTATTTTTGATGCTTTCTTTCCCTTTAGCCTTGATGTTATAATTTGTGTTTACTAATCTACTCCGATATAGAGTTGCAATTTTCTGATTATGTCTTTCTGTTTATCTCCTTGCTCAAAGCTTTGTAAACCCTTGCCTTTTTGTCTCTGGTAGGAGGGCTCCTTTCAACATTCTTGTAAGACAGGTCTAGTGGCGATGAACTCTCTCAGCTTTTGTTTGTCTGGGAAAGACTTTGTTTCTCCTTCATATCCGAAGGATAATTTTGCCACATAGAATATTCTTGGCTAGTAGTTTTTGTCTTTCAATATTTTGAATATATCATTGTACTCTCTCCTAGGCTGTAAAGTTTCTGCTGAGAAATCTGCTGATAGCCTGATAGGAATTCCTTTGTAGGTTATTTTCTTCTCTCTTGCATCTTTAATATTTTTTCTTTGTCATTGACTTTTGATAGTTTTAATATAATATGCCTTGGAGAAGGTCTTTTTGCATTGAGATAATTAGAAGTTCTATTATTTTCAGGTACTTATATATCCAGTTACTTCCCTGGGTTTGGGAATTTCTTAGCTATTATTTCTTTGAATAAGCTCTCTGCTCTTTTCTTCCTCTCTTCTCCTTCTGGGATACATATTATCCTTACGTTGCTTTTCCTAATTGAGTGAGATAGTTCTTGCAGAATTTCTTCATTTTTAGAAAAATGTTAGCTCTCTTGCCTCTTCCACCTGAATCACTTCTAGATTTCTATTCTTGAGCTCACTAATTCTCTTTTCCATATGGTCTGCTCTATTTTCAAGACTTTCTACTTCATTTTTCACCTTATTAATTCTGTTCTTCACCTCCAGAATTTATGTTTGGCTTTTTTTTTTTTTTTAATTTTTATAGTGTCAGTCTCTTTGGGGAAGTATTCTTTCTATTCATTAATTTTATTCCTGAGGTCATTGAACTGTCTTTCTGAGTTTTCTTGTAACTCATTAACTTTCTTCATGGCAGCTATTTTGAATTCTCAGTTAGATTGCAATCTCCTGTGACTTCATGTTTGAATTCTGGAGAGTTGCCATTTTCTTTCTGTTCTGCCATGTTACTGTAGCTGTTCATAGTGTTTGATGAGTTGGTCCTCTGCTGGTGGATTTGTGGTAACAAACACCTGTCTTTTTTGGGTAAAGCTTTGGTTACTTTGGTTCTGAGCTGATTTTGGTTGTATTTGAGAACCTGTACCTTTTACCCTCCACTATCTCTGCCAGAGGAGTTGTCAATGCCCACCTTGTGCTGCTTGTGCCACTTATGCCTTTGATGTTGCTGGTGCCTTGCTGCTTCTGATATTGTTGCAATTTCAGGTGTTGCCACCAGCATCACCGGGCTGCAAGCACTTCTGTTGCTTCTGGGGTCACCTGGGTCTCATGTCCCCCCACTGACTCTCTGCAGGCTCTCCACAGGCTTGGGTGCTGCTGCCCTGTGTATCACCTGCACTGCTGCTTCTGGGTTATCTGGGGATGCTGGCAGCACTGCTGTCAGATGTGCTGGGTTCATAGGTGTCACTGTGAATTCCCAGGGCCCAGGGTCTTGTATGCAGCTCCCAATGCTGGTGGAGCCAGTTGGGCGTGCTGCCACTGGAGGCTGAGTCACTGGTTCCACTGTGATTCCTGAGCTTCAGGTCACAGGTGCCACCTGTTACTTCAGATGTATAAGTGCAAGGATGTCTCAGGCATTCTCATGTGCTGTGCAGGGAACCCTTTGTTAGTCAATAGATGTCTGACTCGTCATAACTTAGAGGGGGAGATAAAGGGAACAAGTCACTCTGTTATGATGCTGATGTCACTCTCTTCATTATCCTCTTTAAAGAAAAGTTTATATACTTCAAGACTAATTTTGAATTATCAATCCTTTACTCTTATCATGTCAAAGCTTTATTTATCTAATGATTTAGATATGTGTACATAAATTTAAATAAATATGTGGTTAGATGAAAAATTAAAGCTTTCACCTTTAGCTTTAAAATACTAACATATTAGCATATTATAAAATGATACATATAACTTTTTAAACTTTCCACTTTAGTTAGAAAGATTATTCATTCATTAACTTGATTTAATACTAGCCCAAGGTCTTAAAGTCAATTAAGGATCTTAGAAATTACATTTAAATTGGTCCTACAGAGAAACACAAACAAAATTGATATCAAATCTTTGTAAAAGAGATAACCTTTTATTATTTTATCAAGATAGGGTAGGTGTAGTAACTAAGTTCACATGATTTGCAACGCTGTCTCCAGTTCACAAGAAGATTGTTTAAAAGACATCAATATTTATAATTCAATTTAGTTAACACATGTTTATATTCTCATATCCTTAAATAATTTATGAAAATTATAATAATTGATCTTTCCCATAAACCTAGCATAGGAAATTTAGCAAACTCTAGATAATGAGACTTGTCATAAAAAAATTCTACCTAAGTTTTACATAATATATGCTTGCTGTTATAGAATGCAAAAATAGCCAGAAATTTTTCTACTCCTTTATGCATGCTGCCCTTTGTAATGTGACTTTGCAGCTCTACTCTTGAATCTGGGCTTTGTCATGTGTCTTGCTCCGGGCAAATGGATTTATCACAGATGACATAAGATGAGGTTGGAAAAACATCGCACATTGGGAAGTTCTCTTGCTGCTCTTGAGTGTTCTGCCATGACTGAATGAGTCCATCTTTTAATGTGTTGGATGACGAGAGACATGTGCCAAAGTCACCCCATTACCCCAACTGATATTAAACCTACTGCCAGATATATAAATTAGCCTATCTAAAAAGACTTCTAGCACTAGACAGCTAGCCTAGAGGAGAAGAACCAGGCAGGCAAACCACAGAATCTTAAAAAATAATAAATGTTTATTGTTTAAAGCAAATTTTTTACTTAACACAGTAAAAGCTTACTGATGCAAACCTGGTACCTGAAAGTGAGCGTTGCCCACTTTAGGTTTTGTTGCCATAACAAAATCTAAAATATATGGCATTGGCTTTAGATTCAGGCTATGGATGGAGGCTAAAAAAAAAATTAAACAACTGTTGGTAAAGACTGGAAAACTGGTGAACCAGGTTTGTCATATGGAACATTTGGCAAAAGTTTTATCTACAGGAACTTGAATGATAGAAAATGTACCTAAAGAATTTATGGATCTATCTAAGGAGATTTTCAGACAGAGTGCTGACAGTGTCAACTGATTTCTTTTCACTGCATATGGTAAGATATGGAAAGAGAGAGAGGAGTTTAAAAATGTGCTGTGCTGTTTGCAAGATTTTAGAAGAAATAAAAATCATCCAGGACTTGCTGGGCTAAAAATAAAATTGTGTTTTTCTTCAGTCTCTCAAACTGTTAAAAATTCACAAAGTAGGAAATGGCCTTAATGTAAAGATAAAAATCAAGGGTGTGGTTAGAAGACCCTTTTTAATAACCTCTAAAAGTTCTAAGTTAGACATAAGAGCCCTCAGCAAGATAATAGGCTCCTAATAATCCTAAGGAAATTTTTTTTTTTCACAGCATCCTGCCACATCCAAAGGAGAGAGAGGCCTATCTTGAAAAGAATTGGATGTGAATTCTAGGAGTTGAGAATTTTAGGAATTACATAGCGTAGATGTGAATTAGATTTATAGGTGATCCATGAAGTTTTTAAGACATTTATACTAACAAAAGAAATGTCAACTTGGACTAAAAGGGATTGCAGTAGTTCAAAAAGAAGTAAGATTCTGGGCTTCTCACATTGAAGGGATAGAAATCAGAATGAGAATCACAGCTATTTCCCACGTAAAGAGATGAAAATCCTAGAGGTGGAGCCAAGAGACTCAGAGAATAGTGGACAAGCAAATCACTGTCAGGGAGCAGAAATGGACTCTAATTAAGGAGCATTTTCAGACTCAGATTAGGAGAAGATTTTAACATATGCCTGGATGGATTTCAGAATTGGTACAGACCAATGACTGCTCTATGCCTTCCATCCTCTCCTTTTTGATTAGAGGCAACTATTGCAGTTAACTTGTTCCTATCTCATCCTTTTATATTAGGTTGATGTCAGCAGATAACTTCTGCTTTTAGTTCACAGTTGTCTGGATGAAAAGCAGCTGCATCCAATGAGCCACATCTACATCTAGACTAGAAGCAGATCCTGAGAACCTGAACTTCAAGCCAGATGTCATGAATGGCATAATTGAATGAGATTTTCAGTATCTGGGAAGGGTGAACATATTTTCACACAGGAAGAATAATTTGTGGCCGGAAGGCAATCTATGGTAGATTGCAAATATTGCTACGAATTTTTCATCTCTTTAGCACATCTCTTTGCAATGTGATTTTATAGCTCTTTGCATCAAGAGGTAGAGTCTATTTCTTGAATCCTGTTCTTGGATCTGGGCTTGGTCATGTGACTTGCTTTGGCCAGTGAGATATTAAAAATATGACACAAACAGAGGCTCTTAATGACTTGCATATTGGAACTTGCTCTCATTTGCTGTTCTTGGAACTCTGCAATTACAATGTGAACAATCCCAGGCTAGCCTGTTGGATGATGATAGCCAAATTATCTCCATCACTTCAGGTGACATTGAACCAACTGCCTGAGACCATCCTAGACCAACCAGCTTCAGCTGAGACAGCCCAGACAAGAAAAACCACTCAGCTAATTCATTATTTCATATGAAATAATAAAATTATTGTTAAAAACCACTAAGCTTTGAGGCAGTTTGTGATACCTTAAAAGCTAACTGATATGATATATTCTTTGTTGTGATAAGAGAAGACGCATAATTTCTTTAAGCCAAAATTAACAAACCAATCTAATTCATTGAAAGATTTACTGTGATTAAAAGGAATATTACACAAATGAGGAAGCTTATGATTCTCTCATATTTATTTGCCAAATAATAAATATTTTGAAGAAGCTTTCACTAGCCCAGTTAATGACTATTAGTTATTAGATTAATGATCATTTTAAAGTATTATTTGATGTCCAGAAATCAACCTTAGCTGTATAGTGTGACATTTCCTGAATATGCAGAGAATTCTTTTTCTTTAAGACACAACACATTTAAAGCATAAAAATTCAGTTTTTTACTTATCTCCCATAAATTTAAGAAATCATGTAATATAGTTTGTTAATCCCCTCTCGAGGAAGACAAGGGTATACCAATTTGTTTTCTCAGAAAATATTTAACATCCACACAACGAAAGAATCTTACCAAAGTTTTGGTCAAGCTGGGGAATTTTTATGTTGCCTCTTCCTTCCATATTATTTCACTTTTGCTAACATTAAGCCTTGGATATTTAGACCGGATTAGAGTGTATAAGCTATGGAAGCAGGGGGCATAGAGTTTAAGGTTAAAGAATATTTCTACCTATTTTTTCCATATAAAAGAAAGAAAATTATAGACTTTTACAGATTTATTGAATAGTAGTTAATAGAAGGTCATGAAGCTTCATACCAGCCAGCAGATCATTTCCATTCCATCTATTTTCTTATGTCAATACATTCAGGCTCTTTCAAATAAACATTGATATCAAAGTAAGACCCTTTGCCCTCTAAGCCATGCCAAATCTGCTTCTATTTCTTTAATTATTTGCAAATATTTCCAACCTTTTGACAATAGATCTGCTTACTTAAATTAGATATCCCTATAGTGCATGAAAATAAAATTCTTATCATCTGTAAACTTTTAAGAATACTTCCAAAAGAAAATGACATTAGGTAAAAGGAAGTACAATTACAGACCTTGGACTGTATGACGCTAAATCCCTTCGTTCTGTAAAGATGACAGAGAAGCTTCTCTTAGTAACAAGCAACGACATACAGAAAAGTGATCGCGTTAGACAAC
Source organism: Equus caballus (assembly GCF_041296265.1). NCBI lineage: Eukaryota > Metazoa > Chordata > Mammalia > Perissodactyla > Equidae > Equus > Equus caballus. The sequence goes on along the minus strand of NC_091709.1, from coordinate 22,773,735 downwards.
TTAAGATGGATTGATTATAGGAAGAGAGAAAGGTAGGAACCAAAAGTGATTTCCATGTTCTTGACTTTAGTAACTTAGAGGAAATTTTTGCTGTTATTTATGGGAAGGAAAAATGAAGGAGGAAAAGATTTAAGGGAAGAGGAAAATGAAGAGTCAGTTTTGGACATGTTACATTTTAAAAGCTTATGATTCATCCAAATAGGAATATCAAGAAGGAGGAGATGGATATATGAGTCTGGATCTCAGAAGAAAGTTCAGGGCTGCATATATAAATTTTGGAGACAATAAAACTAATGGAATAGATGTGATCACTCAGGGACAGAGTTTAGGGTGAGACCACAATGACACTTAAAACTGAGCCCTAAGAAATAATTTGATATAAACTGACAGAAGGCCAAGTATTTGAATGCTACTATATTTGTATTTAAGTCCCTGCCATACTCAAAGGAATTCTACAGGAGATGAGAAATATGTATTAGAATCAGTCAACAATGATATGTTTATCACAATAGTAAGAAACCAGGAATAATTTACCTATATAAGCTGGAAAATAATTAAGTAAATTATGAATACTTTCATTATATATTTCAATTAAGAGCATAACAACCTCATCTTAGTAGAATTTCCTGGCATGGAAAATTGTTGATACATTAATAAGAGAGAGAGTCAGACTATAAAATCTTTAAGTATAATAAAATACTATTTAAAAATAAATATAAACATAAAATAAAAATGGCTAGAAGTACACATCAAAATATTGAGTGGTTATTCCTTGGCAGTGTGACTGTAAATATTTCTGTGCTTTTTTTCATTTGCTTTCTGGTAAAGCTTTAGTACATTGGGCATAATCATGCTTGAAAAAATAAGTTATTGAAGATTTAAAATGGAAAATAATAATAATGATACTAATACACTAAACAATTGCAATAAAAGAGATATAGGAGGAAATTTCTGTGAAAATAACATTATAATTGTTGAGTGCTTAATTTTTGCTAGATACTATGCTATGCTAAGTGCTGTATGTGGATTCTCTCATGAAATTCTTAGAAAATCACATAAGATGGGACTATTATTACTTTTTTGGATTAAAAAATATTTTATTGCGACTTTACCTTTTTAGAGCAGTTTCAGATTCACAACAAAGTTGAGGAGAATGTGCAGATTTCCCACATATCTCCTGCCCCCACACCTGCATGGCCTCTCCCATTAACAACATTCCCCCACCAGAGTGGTACATTTGTTACAACTGATGAGCCTACATTGACACATCATAATCACCCAGTCCATAGTTTACATTAAGGTTTACTCTTGGTGTTGTACATTGTGTGGATTCGGTTAAATATATAATGACATGCATCCATCATTATGGTACCATCCAGAGTATTTTCACTGCCTCCCAAATCCTCCATCCTTTGCCTATTCATCCCTCACTGCTCCCAACCTCCAGCAACCTCTGATCTTTTTACTACAGCCATAGTTTTACCTTTTCCAGAGTGTCATGTAGTTGGAATCATACACTATGTAGCCTTTTTCTCTTTTCAGTTAGTAATATCCATTTATAGTTCCTTCATGTCTTTTCATGGCTTGATAGCTCATTTCTTTTTAGCACTGAGTAATATTCCGTTGTCTGTACATATCACAGTTAGTTTATCCACTCACCTACTGAAGGACATCTTGGTTGTTTCCAAGTTTTGGCAATTATGAATAAAGCTACTATAAACATCCATGTGCAGATTTTTGTATGGACATAAGTTTTCAACTACCAAGGAGTGCGATTGCTGGATCATTTGGTAAGAGTACGTTTAGTTTGGTAAGAAACCACTGAACTATCTTCCAAAGTGGCTGTACCATTTTGCATTCCCACCAGCTATTATTACCTTTTAACAGTTGAAAAACATGAAGCTTAGAGAGGTTGTGTTACTTGACTAATAGCACACAACACTAAATAGGAGAGCTGGGATTTGCACACAAGCATGACTAATTCTAGAGAGAGCTCTGCTCATATCCAGGACCCAAGTGCAGGGGGAATGGGAATCATCCACTTCCTGAGGATTGCCTCAGTGGTTTAAGGAGGTAGAGATTACCCACTTGTCTTCACTACTCCAGTAAAACAAGCTGTATCTACACCAGAGTCCAAATAAACATCCACAGAGAAATAATGATGAGTGTATAACATATCAATTTTTACTTAACTTCTTTCTTTACCTTAATCATAATTATAATCTCATATATAAAAATATATTTGTGGGTCTGGATTAACAGGATGATGACAGTGGTTTTTGAGGACAACGAGAGCACTGAAGTGATCTTAGAGATAATCTATCCAATATCTTCATTTTGCAGATGAGCTTTTTCAACCCAAAGTGAAAAATCTGGCTGATGATAGCACCACAAATAGAAGTGAGGTCTGCAACATGCCAGTTTGGGGCTCTCTTCTTCAGCTGCTCTCAAAGTGTTATTTCAGGGTCCAGGAGACCTTTACAGGGATCCACAGGTCAAAACTCTTTCCATAGTGATACCAGCATGTTATCTGCCATTTGACTCTCATTTTCTCGTGAGATTATAGTAGTTTTCCAGAAGCTACTTTATATATGACTTCACAACAGATTGAATACAAAAGCAGATATGCAAATACAGCCAAATAATTAAGCCAGCCGATAAAAATATTTATAAAAATGTAAATGCCTCTCTTCTCAATAATATATTGTTTTGGAACATAGCACTATTTTTAATAAAAATGTATTATTTATGTTAACATAAAATCTGTTATTTTTATTTTAATAAATTAATAAACACTTCAAAATTTTCCCAGTTTTAATTTGTAATACAGTAAAGATCAATAGCTATAATCCACATAAATGTACTTTGGTTCCTCAATAATTTTTAATAATTTAAAGAGGTCTTAAGTTCAAAAGTTTGACAGCTGCTGTATTAAAGAATGTTAAAATATTTTTAAGCTCTGTGTCTGTTAGGAAAATAGCATTAATTTAATATTACATTTCAGTGTTTCAAATTTTTATATGTTCTAACGGCTTTTTAAAACTTTTTTTATATTTGTGGTGGAAGTTGTCTTATATCTACAAATCTCATATTTCAATGTTTTAATCATGCTTTCCAACGATTAAATTAAAATGTACATAAAGGTATTCTTTTCTTATTTTCCTATGGAATATTGCAGCACAGAAAGCAATTTTACAACCTAAGTTAGATTACTTCTCATCTTTATTACTAATTTAAATCATATTTCTCAAAGTTAAAGATGCATATTGTTTTAGGAAAATTAGATGCTTTCCCTGGCTATTACAGCCTGCTTAAAATATATGCTAATATTGCAGTGGGAATCGTTATTGGGTTTCTCTATATAGCGCTGAAAGGAAAAACAATTAAAACTGCTTTAGAATATCAATAATTCATGAGGGAAAAGTCTATCCCTACTAGACTATGTCTTAAAAAAGTCTTGGTGAGACAAGAGGGAGCCTCCTGTATCTTTCCCAGGAGAGAAGCCCTTCCCTCCACTTGATGAGGAAGTTCATTTCAAGCTGCCCTTGGGTTTCTAAAATAGCTATATATCTTCTTATTCTTAATATGTCTTCTCCAGCAACTTAAAAGTAGAAACAAAGCTTTCACAAGAAGCCACTTGTAAAAGTAAATAAAGAAATGCCTAGGGAATACCTTCTGCATCTTTTTGATCAACCACACGATGCCTCCATCTTGAAAGTCAGTCGACTGCCATGTAGACGTTCCATCCCCACCTACGTTTTAGATATTCCATCTCTCCAGCTCTGCTTCTTAAACCTCCCACTTGCTCGAAACCTGGGGTGTCCTAAATGATTTCCAGGCCTGCTGCCATATCCGATTTTTAATAGGAGTCTCTAAAGTGAACTATAATTTGAAAATACGTAATCAAGGACACTGTGGGATTCTCAGCTTTAGGCAATATGTTCTGTTGGGTAAAAGAAAGCTCTGGCAAACAGCAGACCCAGATCCTTTCACCAGCTGTGCCCCCGACTTGTTCTGTAATTTCAATCAAGTTACTGGAGCAGCCATTGTCTGTCTGTTTCACTAGTGGAATCTACAGAAGTCCTAGCCTGCCTGACTCCCTAACAATGATCATGTGAGGATTAACAGATAAAGGCTGTAGACATACTTTGTCCCCTTGGGCAAAGACACTCTGAAAATAAAGGTATTAGAGAAAATCTCTGGATATGGCTTTCAAGAACTCAGATTCCCAAGTCTCATGTTGCATGCATGTTTTCTGGTAATTAGATCATTATTGCTTTTTCTCCTGTAATGAAAACAATACCAAAAACAATCTCTTTTGAAATAGAACAAAGAAAGCACACTTTTCTTTTGTTTTTCTCGTGTATGGTGTATTTTCTGAGTGGAAGCATATTGCCTTATAGCACGAGTTGGCAGCTTTACCCTCAAATACACTAACATCTGCTGACTGGACCTCAGTTTTACACACCCAATTACACATTGTCTAATTGCCCGGCTCTGCCAATAGCATAAATATATTATATGTTTATATTAGCAAGCTCCTGTATATGTTTGTACACACATATAAACATGTATCAACTCAGCTTTTATTGAGTTCTTGTGCTGCAAATTTTAAAAAACATGGTCCTGTCTATGCATTTTAACAGAAATAAACCCCTAAGGTTTTTGTTTAAAATCATGCCCACAGGCATAGACTGAGGGGCATGTCTGCTATGAATTCACCTTCACATACTTCAAAAGAATCTGTGCCTGTTTCTGTTTGCAGAATGGATGATGTACGGAAAGATGGGTTAGGAAGAAAATCCTTTGTGAATAAAATATTCCCTGTGTATTTTTCAGCATCTAAATATCTGAATTCAATGCTTTCATATGGCTCTTCAATTTAAAATGCTGGGCTTCCCCTTTTTTTTTATCATGGCCTAATTTGATATTATCCCATCACCAAATACCCTAGGAACACTTTCTCTCATGCATCAATTTCTCAAAAAATGGATAAATTGCTCTTTACTCCACGTTAAGGCTAACGAAAGCTTTTGAAGAAGTTGCAAAGTATTGAAAAATGGGATTTAGTATGAAAATGCCTTCCAAATAAACCACAAAAATGCCTTCTGTGATGGTCTGTGATGAGGGAACCTGCCGGCTGTGTGGTACTGACACGAGGAATTCCAACAGCTCCTTCTGAACTGGGGAGATAATTGCTTCAATAGAGCCCATAAACTCGCAAGCTCAATTCATCTGGTAAAACATCCTAAATAAACATCACTGGAAAATAAAGTCTCTACACCTGGAGGTTTGCTGCTTTGCAACATGGAGAACTGCTAGTCTGAAGACTGCCAGTTGTGAAATCTGAAGCAATGCATTATCCTGCAGGCGCATCCATGCCCGTTGAAACAGATGGAGCACATTTGTTTCTGGAGTGTGCTCTGCTGAAAAATACCTCTTTTTCCCCCCTTTTCTCATTTTAGGATTGAAGGTTAAGAAAAATAAAACTTGCTTTTCGATTGAGATTTATCCCATTTGAATATTGGATAAATGTACATGACTTCTTTACAGGTGCCGGAAAATAAGGTAGAATATTAACATAGGAACTTTGTCACAACTCATACCACAGTATTACTGCTTTCTACTATTGCAAAGTGGCATTATTTTAATATGAGAAGATATAATGAAAATATAGCATAGTTGGGAAAAAATTAGCTATATCCATCAAGCATTCAACTTATCACTAATGTCTTAGCTGGGAAACAAACTCTAAACATCAAAGTAACTCTGAAATTCCTGTGTTCATAGACTGTGAAATGAAATCCATTGCTGATATTCTGAAGCTGTTAGAGTTTTAAATACACTTCAAAATTGATTAATGGTTACATCCTTTATGTAAATTCATGTCTCTCCCCCCACAAAAAAAGAAAAGAAAAACCTACATGAGCCAAAGTATACATAAATTAAATAAATTGCCTATCCCCCAAACAAAATCAGGATGAAATCATACACATTGATAGAATTTGAGTTCTTAAAAAATTCACATTAATTTCATTAATAGGGCATATTGGATCTAAAAGATGATATTAGTTTGAAACTAATTTCCCCATCCTGTTAGAAAAACTTAGTAACTCATTTAATGTGCAAAACTTTCTTAACGTTTGCGATCTACTTTTTCTTGCCACGATGATGGAAATAAACCAGTGTTGGGAGGGAGGCATTCTGGTGGAAATAATGCAAGAGTGTCAAAAAATAGTGTGATTTGTCTCAAAGGAAATGAAAACCAGGGAAATTTCTATTCTAGAAGCCTAAAAGGAAAATGAGTCTTATTCTCCCAGTTTTACCTGTGGCGGTGGTGGTTAGATAGGCAACTTTGGAAGTTAGCTGCCACGGTAGAATCACATAATCTCTTACTGGATAATACGTTACAGTAAAATGAATGGTAATCTTGGTATTTAAAGAAGTTTCTTTTTTTAAGTTTAAAAGATGGACATCTAATTCTCCACTTCTTTTCTTATTTTAAAAGAAAAACTTGAAGTTGCTATCTGGGTTTCCCATTTTTCTTCTGAAAGGTACTTTCTTGGCATAATGTATACTTGTGATGAAGTTGACTCCTGTGGAAAAAGAAGACAGTGTCTCAGAATTTAGGTATAAGAATTGCATTTCAGGAAGAAAAGAAGGAAGGACTCAACTGTCCATTCCTAAGCCTTTCTACATCCTACTTGGTTTTAATGTATGTATTTTTGTAATACAAGAGTACATCCTAAGACCATCCCCCAAATTGCCTTGTGATTGGCAGGAGAAGTAAGGGCTTGTGACTCTCAGAAAACAGAGAAGGTGAACTTTGTAGTCATAAGTTAGCAAAGATCAAACAAGACAATTTTAGAAGGTTTATAGCACTTGTCAAGTCAATCACGAAGTGAGGGAACATAGAGTTGTGTGCAGCGATATCCTATAATGGAGAGGCTCATTTATGGAAAGGAATTTCATCATTCAAGTGCTTTAAATATGCAGTACATCAAAACATAATGTACTGCTGGTGCTTCTTCTGGATCTTAAGGAATTTTTTTACTAGCTGCTGTGGGTGCTGCTGCTTAGGTCTTGGGTGATTGGAGCCACCTTGTCCCCAACCTTGGGCACCCAGGTGACTGTTGCAGGGACACAAAAGCCCTCCTCTCTTACACAGAAAGTGAAACAGATGTGTGGTGCGGGTTATGTTTCCAAGCCCCCCACAGGATCAGACTAGGGTGAGACTTCACCTCAACCACATCGCTACCTGGTTTCTGCTCCTTTCCTTACTCTGCTTTTCTTACTCCCTTGCACATTTCTCCTGGCAACATTCCTGCAAGAAATCACTTACTTAAGAATTTCCATTATAGGAGCTGCTTCCAGGGCACCCTCTCTAGGACACACAACACAGCAAAATTGTTCTCCATGTATCAAGTGAAAGGAAGAGTTTTCCAACTTCATAGTCCCGTGCAACCCAATCGCACAATGTTAGAGCTGGCAGTGACAACATAATCTGTTTATTGATCAGGAAATTTAGGAAACAAAGACCCCAGAATACTTGTACATGGTCACTCAGCAATTTAGTGAAAGGGTCAGGACCAGCACCCCAAGGCCCTACCTCCCAGTGTGGTGCTCATTTCACTTAAATATGAGAAGTGTATTTTTCTAATGTATTCCCTTTTCTTGACTTCCACTTCACAAAAATATTTGTAGAATCACTATTTTCTCATCTAGCTGTGAAAATTTTTCTTCTCTAATGAAAGACTCAAGCATGTCAGTTCAATAATCAAAAAATATTCCAACTTACAATGGAGAATGTCTGAGCTAGGCCGCTTTTGTAAATAATAAAAATACTAAAAAAAATAAACAAAATAGAAAACTTGTTGAGGTCTTACTATGAACCAAGCCCTCTCGTAATTGTGTTACACGTATTACAATATGTTATACTTAGAACAGCCTAACATGGCAGATACTGTTATAATCCCCACTTTAGCGATGAGGAAGTCAAGGCCCAGAGATGAAAATGGATATGCAGCTATATTTTGTATTAAAGCCAGAGTCAAGGCCAGATCTGATTCATAACTGCCTTTATCACCTCTAGATTGTATTGCCTCTCTGTAGGCCCCAGACGCAGTTTCTGCAACAGAGGAAGCTTGGTAACCCACTAGAGGACTCCCTTTGACCTTCTGTCATTAATGGTAATTCTGCGACGAGATTAACCAAAGAAAGCATGGCAAGCAACGATGAGAAAAAAGGGCCTTTATTTGGACGAAAAGATTCCAGAGAACAATTTTTACCTTTCTTAAGGTAAAACTAATGCATACTATTTCTGCTCTGATCTAGAAGTGATATTACTCTACTTACTAATTTGTTTATTTTGTTTATCAGGGAAATAATCAATGATCAACATTTCAGAACTGTAATAGTTACATTGTGCTGTGAGGGGCTAAAATGTCAATCTGTGTCTTGTAATGTCCCTGGATATTAGCCAATTTTAACTTGGAGCTATGTATGACTTTATAATCCTTTCTGACTGATAATGCAAACATAATTCCCTACTACAAAATATGACATTATCTGAGTGATGGGTAAGGAGAAACTATGGGTCATAAAGGCAGCCATTTACCGTGGTTACACCAGGAGGAACTCATCTCAGAGTGGACACTACACTTGACAGTTAAATAGTTTGATCATTGGATTAGACTTTCTCTAATGGAACATTAATTCATGTTTTGTGAACTTTTTATAACAGGGACTCATTTCATGAACAGAATGGCAATGTGCAAATTTATTCTTTTTTATTTTAAATTAAGAATTAAATTAACTAATGTCACAAAATTGGTTTTTACAAATTCTGTAAAAACAAACCATGGATTTCTTAACTCACTCTGATGGAAAATTCAAGATTAAAGATTTATACTCCAGTGATCTGCACTTTTGGTCTCAGTTTTGACTCAGCAGGTTATGATCCACTGCCATTTATTAATATTTGCATTTCTTTTTCCCCAAGTGAGTCTTAATAGTTTATATTTTATCACTATCCAGTCATTCTAATACTTTTTTCCTGTAGAAAAGAACCAAAAACCTCTTTTACTATTATTTTTAGAAACTACTAATAGAAACTCCATCCTGCTGTGAATTGTAACGATTGACTGACATTTTGGCTAATTTTACAGTGTCCTGAATGTACTCTATGGATGAGCTCCATGTTCACCCCAATACTGCAGTACAATTACACTCCCCTCCATGCAGCCAGGCTTATACTGGGGAAGGGAGAGTCATGGAAGCTCAATGGAGAATCATTGGGATGACAGTCTAGCAGAAATAAATTTATCAAATAGTTTTGCCAGTTTCTTGAGGATTAGGAAAATAGAGAAAATGACAAAATAACATTATCATTCCCAAAGGCCACTAATAGTTAACTCATAGCAAATAGTGTAGAAAGAAAAATCAGGAGAGTGAATTCTGAGGGAAAATATATTTAACCCATGTGGCATATGTATCCACTCCTGTTTGAGAATCAGCTGTTTCCAGAGAAATTATTCTGATTATTTTTACAAGACTATCATTTACATTTTTACAGCAACTATTGATAGTTTTTGCAATCAGTTTTACAGGAATCATATTCTATGATAAATTTACCTATGCTGAATGCCAAGGTCAGCCAGCCACTGAGAATAAACATTTCCTATTAGAATATTAGCATCCTGTGACCCACCATATGTACTGTTCAGCTTGACTTGGCCAGACCTTTAATTTATCTGTATCATTCGTTATACAATTGATTTAAACTTTGCCAAATCTTCTACTCCAATCTTTCTAATTGTAGACCTTTTAAGAAATCTTCTCTCAGGAAGGTTTAATCATAATATGCTAAAAAAGGCACTCTATTTTATTACCTGATAAGGAGACAAGGATTTTATTCCCGATATTGACACATCCAGCCGTCACATTGGGACAAAATCATTTAAACTCTTCAAGCTTCATCTTCCTCATTTGTAAACTAGGTGGACTGAAATGGTTACTCTTTAAGATCTACTACTTTGTGATGACAGATATTTTCCTGTGAGCTCTCAGTTATATAGCAATTAGATCATGGGAGCCCCCACCCTATAAAGCCAAGCAGGAATGAATAGAGGCCCAGAAAAAAATTAGTGAGTTGCAATGTAAAGTGCTTTCTACCCTAAACAAAGTCTTAGTTTCCTTGGTGCCCCGGGCATATTCTTACTGATTTTATTAGCAGTTTATGAGCATTTCTTTGATTTTTTGAAACTTTAACTCCTTAGCCTTCTTTAAAAATATCCTGTGTACATTGAAAATTACAGATATTATAATGTTAATGAAGATGTCCTTGAAAGAAGACCAAGAAAAGCTAATTCATGAGATATTGTTATTTGAGGTCACCATTCCTAATTTCAAACTAAATTAGCATCAAGAGAAAAAAAACTATTCTTGAAATACTGTGCACTCATTTGACTTAGATTTTTAAAATTTTTATCTTGTGAAGCATATTGCTTATGTTTGTGTCAGGGTTGCCCTCATTATGCCCGATCACTTTTCAACTACATTTGGCTGAGGATTACTCCAGAATAACACAGTTCTAAAGTTATCTGTTTGCATATGGTTCCGTCAGGAGAGATTCAGATGATAAATTTGTGAAGTTTGTACAAAAGACAGCCCTCTGTTTCCCCCCAAACCTAAATATGTTTTCTAAATGCGCCCTCAAAATCAGTGCCTGTCTTTACACAAATAAACTGCAGGTCTGTCTTTCTGAATCTAATATTATATTGGAAGAGGAGGCATTGTTTAAACACATAATCATGCTACTCTTGACGGTTGCTATAAAAATCAAGTTTAATCTCTGCACAATTTCCATTGCTTTTCCTTTGAAATCTGGTGTTTATTGCAACAGAACTTCAGATTTTGCAACATGAGAGTCTGAAAGACAGGCCAACACAGGCGGATCTTTGGAAGCAAGAGTCCTGGTTCTTCCAACAGCCAAAAGCCTGGCCAAACACCAGGAAGAGGGGAAAGACACTGCAGGTAGGTTGTATTGGTTCCTCAGGCTTCTTTTGATTCTTTGCTAGAGGACTTCTTCTGACAAAGCATGAACACTTTTTTTTTTTTTGGTTGTTCTATGTTTGTGTTAACCATACCCTCCTGGAAGAGACTTTGACCATCTGGGATGTGGTTTTTGTTTCTGTGGGAAGGAACTTTTGTGTCCTTGACATGCCACTATTATAAATAAATGCTCAGTGAGGAGAACATGGATCAAGGTAGTATATATTTCCAGGTCAGATTAGGACAACTACTAGAAGTTATTTGGTGTATACAATTAATTATGTGAGCATGAAAAAATGCACTTGTTACAAATATATTTCTGGGACATTCCAGAATAATTTGATAGCTAGTTTGGAACAATCATAGTAAATGTAATCTTCTGCATACAACATGGTCATCTGTAGGTTTGAAGGTGACTAAACATGAGTCTATGCACTATATAAACTGATGAAAGTCTTATAATTTTATTGCAAGAGTTCTTGGTGTACTTGTTTCATTAAAAAACAATTATGGATTTAAGGTATAGATTTGAAATTTGCAGCAAACTGTAACAATAGACAAGCTAAAAGCGTAAGTCAAATCAAAGAATAATGTCTGAGAGCCAGCCCCGATGGCCTAGCAGTTAAAGTTTAGCAGCCCAGGTTCACTTTCTGGGTGCAGAAACATACCATTCATCTGTCCATAGCCATGTTGTGGTGGTGGCTCACATAGAAGAACTAGAAGAACTTACAACTATACACAACTATCTACTGGGACTTTTGAGGGGGAAGAAACGAAAAGGAGGAAGACTGGCACAGATGTTAGCATAGGGCAAATCTTCCCCTGCAAAAATAATAATAATAATTTTTTAAAAAAGAATAATGTTTGAGGAGTATGTAATTTAATATTTCTATTTTTACTCTTCGTTACATTAGCAATTCCTTTGCTATAACTCATCTGAAATATTTCTAAAATGCCTTATCTGGGCACTGAGGTATTTTTTCTTTTTCTGAATTTGGAAATTGAACAGCCAATGATGTAAATTCCTTAATTAAATCAAATGATCCATATAGATGCTGACACTAAAAAGTAGTCTTGTTTATTTTATATTTGAAATAAAAGTAAAGATCTTATTTCAAGATTAGGTGTTATTTTTAGTCAGTACTTATTTCTATACCCTCCTTCTAGGGAGCTAAATCCCTGTTGGGATGTGATGAAGTTCTATCTCTTCTAGGTCTGTGCATAAAATGATTGAGTTTTCTGATGCTATAACTTTGGAGACAATGGCCACCAGTCTTCTCTGTCATTAAAGTTTGCATTTCCCTGCCTTGGGTGAGGGGTGAAATATTGTTGTAGCCCTTAAATCTGTTCTCTTTTTTTTTTTTTTTGAGGAAGATTAGCCCTGAGCTAACACCCACCGCCAATCCTCCTCTTTTTGCTGAAGAAAACTGGCCCTGAGGTAACATCCGTGCCCATATTCCTCTACTTTATATGTGGGATGCCTACCACAGCATGGCTTGACAAGTGGTGCTTAGGTCCACATCCAGGATCTGAACCAGTGAACCCCAGGCCACCAAAGCAGAACATGTGAACTTAACTGCTCCGCCACTGGGCCAGCCCCCCTTAACTCTGTTCTTGAGCTATACCTTCCCTTTCTTCATTATTGGGTCTTAGGAGGCATGGAGATGGCATAAAGTTAGCTGTGTCTTTGTCATATTCTGTGACTTATAGTCTCCTTTTAAAGGACACCATCTAAAGCCATAAAAACCTTTTCTTTTTTTCTTTTTTGTTTTTGGTGAGGAAGATTGGCCTTGAGCTAACATCTGTTGCCAATCTCCCTTCACTTTGTACGTGGGAGGCCGCCACAGCATGGCTTGATGAACAGTGTGTGGGTCCACACCTAGGACCTGAACCAGTGAACCCCAGGCAGCAAAAGCAGAGCATGTAAACTTAATCACTATACCACTATGCGAACTTAACTACTATGCCACCGGCTGGCCCTAAAGAACCTTCTCTAAATTCCACCATCCTAACTGGGAATTATTATTTAATTTGTCTAGTTCATGTAGAATACTATGTAAGTGATTTTTTATTACAATGTAGAAATATTCTGGATCAAATAATATCATATAAAATCTAACAGGTATGTACAAAAATTCCTACAAAGGAGTTATTATATTTTCAGAGTTCTGCATATTTAGAGAGTTTGTTTATAATTCTGCAATTCTTGATCATAAACACCATAATTAGTTCTGTCCTCAAATACTAGATCTGTGTAAACATAGCAACAGATCTTTGAAATAGGTATGGAAACAGGGTGTGCTGCATCTGAAGGGAATTCTGGTCTAGTCAATGTGTTTGATCACCTGGTTTGGATAAACAGTCAGGTTATATCTCATTCTAGGAAAGCTTTGGAAATGAGAACAGAAGCTACAATTAGGTTTTACTTTCATGCCATACACTGCGCAATTATAAAACAATGAGCTAGATAAATACGGTTATATTCCTAGTTTTATTCTAAATATCAATATCAGGCATTTATCATCAGACCCTTTAAAAGCCTCCACTTTTAAAATAGACATCATGATGGATGGCTTAAATCCAAACAATAGCAGACCCTAAAAGCAAGATAAACCACAAAGAATTGTTTCCTTTCAGTTTAAGAAAGCTTGGACCTCTTAACAAATAAGTAGATAACATATAATGATTTTTATATTAATATGCTATTTCTACCATTTGAACAAGTTGCATCATCCATAAACTAAATGAATAGATTTACCTAAAGGCAGTTGCCCAATAGCATCTTGTTAATGGAGGATGAGCCAACCGTTTGGTTATTTGGAATGTCAGTTGGGAATTGTTCAGGAATAAGTGTAGCCTTGACGAGCTATGTTGCACATAAACAGTATCATTCATGGCAAGACAATAACATTAGGCCTAGTCTAAATTTAGGCCTTTATTACTCAGAACCAGCCACTGTGAATGTTTTTACTCTTCTTTAATAAGATCTGCTACAAATCATCAGAGTGATTATTATATAATCGCAAGTTGTCTGATATTCTTATACTTTCCTTTCATAATAGAGGCATGAGGAAATTCTACAAGGTAGAAACTAACAAACAAACAAACCACAAAACCAACAAACAAAGAAAATAAGTCTCTGCATATAGGGGTGCTAAGCCTTTGGTGACAGTAAAACAGATTATTTCACTTCACATGGATCTATGATATTATATGGGTATATCAGCATTAATGTATGCAGAGAAACTGGGCCCTACTCACCAGGTACTTTTTATTCAGGAACTTCTGTGTCAAGAGACTTTCACTACGTGGACTTTGGGCTGAATCCAGACAGGCATGAGTGTGGCGGCAGGTGGTTGTGCCAAAAATGCAGTTATATGAAAGTGGGGTGGAGGTTGGCAAGAAGGCTAAGTCCAAAAAGGCAAAGGACCACTTCAACGAGGTGAGCCAAAGGAAAAATAGATTTCCCAATTTCATAGGTCTGAGCAAACGGGAAGTCAATTCTATAAACTTTGAACCTTAAACCAGTAGAAAATATAATAATTTCATCTTAATATATGATTTCTATCATATTAATTAGGAACCTATGCTAAAGAAACAAAAGGGAAGGAATTATAGACAGAGTGTCTAAGTATAAAAAAATGAATACAGCCATACCTTGTTTTATTGTACTTCACTTTATCAGCTTCACAGATGCAGCATTTTTTACAAAGTGAAGGATTGTGGCAACCCTGAATCAAGCAGGTCTCTCGATATCATTTTTCCAACAGCATTTGCTCACATCATGTCTCTGTGTCACACTGTGGTAATTCTTGAAATATTTCAAACTTTTCCATTATCATATTTGTTATGGTAATCTGTGAACAGTGTTCTTTGATGTTACTATTATAATTGTTTTGGAGTGCCAGAAACCATGCCCATATAAGATGGCGAACTTAATCCATAAACGTTATGTGTGTTCTGACTGCTCCACTGCCTGGCAGTTCCTCATCTCTCTCCTTCTCCTTGAGCCTCCCTATTCCCTGAGACACAACAATATTGAAATTAGGCCAATTAATAATCCTACAATGACCTCTAAGTTTTCAAGTGAAAGGAAGAGTCATATGTCTCTCACTTTAAATCAAATCTATAAATGATTAGACTTAGTGAGGAAGACATGTCAAAAGCCAAGACAGGCTGAAAGCTAGGCCTCTTGCACGAAACAGTTAGCTACATAGTGAATGCAAAGGAAAAGTTCTTGGAGGAAATTAAAAGTGCTATTTCAGTGAGTGCACAAATGATAAGAAAGTGAAACAGCCTTATTGTTGGTATGGAGAAAATTTTAGTGGTTTGGATAGAAGATCAAACCAGCCACAACATTCCCTTAAGCCTGAACCTAATCCAGAGCAAGGCCCTAACTCTCTTCAATTCTAGGAAGGCTCAGAGAGGTAGAGAAGCTGCAGAAGAAAAGTTTGAAGCTAGCAGAGGTTGGTTCCTGAGATTTAAGGAAAGAAGCTGTTCTCCTAACATAAAAGTGCAAGGAGAAGCAGTAGTTGCTGACATAGAAGATGCAGCAAGTTATCCAGAGGATCTAGCTAAGAAAATTAATGAAGGTGGCTACACTGAACAACTGATTTTCAATGCAAATGAAACGGCCTTATATTGCAAGAAGATGTCACTTAAGACTTTCATAGCTAGAGAGGAGAAGTCAATGTCTGGCTTCAAATTCAAAAGACAGACTGACTCTCTTGTTACGGGCTAATGCAGGTGGTGACTTTAAGTTGAACCCAATCATTTACCATTCTGAAAATCCTAGAGGCCTTAAGAATTACGCTAAATCTACTCTGCCTGTGTTCTATAAATGGAACAACAAAGCCCAGATGACAGTACATCTGTTTACAACATGATTTATTGAATATTTTAAGCTCAATGTTGAGACCTATTGCTCAGAAAAAGATTCATTTCAAAATACGACTGTTCACTGACAATGTACCTGGTCACCCAAGAGCTCTCGCAGAGATGTACAATGAGATTAACGTTGTTTCTATGGCTGCTAACGAGTCTATTCTGTAGCCTGTGGATTAAGGAGTAATGTGGACTTTCAAGTCTTTTTCGTTAAGAAATACATTTCATAAGGCTTAGCTGCCATAGACAGCACTTTCACCTCTTTAGTTAGATATATATTTAAGTATATTCCTAGGTATTTTATTCTTTTTGTTGCAATTGTAAATGGGATTGTATTCTTAATTTCTCTGTCTGCTACTTCATTGTTAGTGTATAGAAACACATCTGATTTTTGTATGCTGATGTTGTATCCTGCAACTTTACCATATTCAATTATTATTTCTAAAAGTTTTTTAGTGAATACTTTAGGGTTTCCTATATAGAAAATCACATTATCAGCAAATAGTGGCAGTTTCACTTCTTCCTTTCAAATTTGTATCCCTTTTTTTTCTTTCTCTTGCCTGATTGCTCTGGTTAGGACTTCCAATTAGTTAAATAAGAGTGGCAAAAGTGGGCATCCTTGTGTGGCTCTTATTCTTAGAGAGATAGCTTTCAGTTTTTCTCCACTGAGAATGATATTAGCTGTGGGTTTGTCATGTATCACCTTTATTATATTGAGGTACTTTCCCTCTATACCCATTTTATTTAGGGTTTCTATCATAAGTGGATGACTTATCTGGTCAAATGCTTTCTCTGCATCTATTGAGATGATCACATAATTTGTATTCTTCACTTTGTTAATGTAGTGTATCATGTTGATTAATTTGTATTAACAGATGTTAAACCATCCCTGCATCCCTGGAATAAATCCCACTTGATCATGGTGTATGATGTTTTTACTGCTGTTATATTCGATTTGCTAGTATTTTATTGAGGATTTTTGCATTGATGCTCATCAGTGATATTGGCCTGTAATTTTCTTTTTTTGTGTTGTCCTTGTCTGGTTTTGGTATCAAGATAACGTTGGCTTTGTAGAATGAAATAGGAAACTTCCCCTCCTCTTGAATGTTTTGGAAGAGTTTGAGAAGGCTAGGTATTAAGTCTTCTTTGAATGTTTGGTAAGAATTCACCAAGGAAGCCATCTGTCCTGAACTTTTGTTTTTGGGGAAGTTTTTGACTACTGTTTCCATCTGCTTACTGGTGATTGCTCTAATCAAATTCTCTATTTCTTCCTAATCCAGTTTTGAAGGTTGTAAATTTGTGAGAATTTACTCTTTTCTTCTAGATTATCCAATTTGTTGGCGTACATCTTTTTCTAGTATTATCATATAATCTTTTATACTTCTAAGGTGTCTGTTGTAAATTTTCCTCTTTCACATCTGATTTTATTTATTTGAACTTTCTCTCTTTTTTTCTTGATGAGTCTAGCTAAAAGCTTGTCAATTTTATTTGTCTTCTCAAAGAAGCAGCTCTTAGTTTCATTGGTTTTTTTCTCTCTCTTTTTTTTTTGTCTCTATTTCATTTATTTCTCCTCTGGTTTTTATTATTTCCTTCCTTCTACTGATTTTGTGCTTTGTTTGTTCTTCTTTTTCCAGTTTTTTTAGGTGCACTGTTAGATTGCTTATTTGAGATTTTTCTTGTTGCTTGAGGCAGGCCTGTATTGCTATAAACTTCCCCCTTAGAACCACTTTTGCTGTATCCCATTTTGGTATGTTGTATTTTCATTTTCATTTGTGTCCAGGTATTTTTTTATTTCTCCTTTGATTTTGTCATCACCACAATTGTTATTCAGTAGCATTTTGTTTAATTTCCACATATTTGTGGCTTTTCTGATTTTCTTCTTGTAGTTGATTTCTAATTTCATACTGTTTTAGTCAGAAAAGATGCTTGGTATTATTTCAATCTTCTTAAACTTATTGAGACTTGTTTCGTGGCTAATATGTGATCTATCTTGTAGAATGCTCCATGTGCATTTAAAAGCAATGTGTATTCTGCTGTTTTGGGATGGTATGTTCTGTATCTATCTACTAAGTCCATCTGGTCTAATGTGTCATTTAAGGCCAATGTTTCCTTATTGATTTTCTGTCTGAATGATGCATCCATTGGTGTAAGTGGAATATTAAAGTCTCTTACTATTATTGTGTTACTGTCCATTTCTCCTTTTAAGTCTGTTAATAATTGCTCTCTATATTTAGGTGCTCCTATGTTGGGTGCATAGATATTTAAACGTGTTATATCCACTTCTAGGATTGTTTCCTTTATCATTCTGTAGAGCCCTTCTTTGTCTCGTTTACAGCTTTTGTTTTGTCTATTTTGTCTGATAGAAGTATTGCTACCCCAGCTATCTTTCATTTCCGTTTTCATGGAGTATCTTTTTTTCCCCCATCCCTTCACTTTCAGTTTGCAATTGTCTTTAGGTCTGAAGTGCACCTCTAATAGGTATCATATATATAGGTCTTTTTTTTATCCAATCGGCTACCCCATGCCTTTGATTGGAGCATTTAATTCAGTGACATTTAAAGTGGCTATTGATAAGAATGTACTTGTTGCCATTTTGTTACTTTTTTTCTGGGTGTTTTAGTAGTTCTTCTCTGTTCCTACCTTCTCTTGCTCTCTTCCCTTGTGGTTTGATGGCTGTCTTTAGTAGTATGTTTATGTTCCTTTCTCTTAATTTTTTGTGTATTTATTATAGGTTTCTGGTTTGTGATTACCATGAGGTTCATACATAATAACCTACTTATATAGCAATCTATAAGTTGATGATCTCTTTAGTTTGAGCTCTTGCTAAAAACTCTGCTCTTCACTCCCCCTACTCCCACATATTATGTTTTTGATATAATTCCCAACCTCTTTTTTTAATGTGTGCATGTCCATTACCCTCTTATCATGGAAAAAGATAATTTTAGTATTTTTGACTTTCATATTAGCCTCATATGTGGTTGATCTGCTATCTTTATTGTATATTTTCCTTTACCAGTGATTTTATTGCTTTTTTAAATGATTTTCTTATTCTTATTTGTGGCCTTTTCTTTTCCACTTAAAGAAGTCCCTTTAGCATTTCTTGTAAATCTTGTTTCTTGGTTATAAACTCCTTTATATTTTGTTTGTCTGGAAAACTCTTCATCTCTCCTCTCATTCTGAATGATAACCTTGCCAGGTAGAGTATTCTTGGCTGTAGTTTTTTTCCTTTCAGCACTTTGAATATATCATGCCACTCCCTTCTAGCCTTTAAGGTTTCTGCTAAGAAGTCAACTGATAGCCTTATGGGGTTTCCTTTGTATGTAACTTGTTGCTTTTCTCTTGTGGGTTTTAGGATTCTCTATCTTTAATCGTTGACATTTTAATTATAATGTGTTTTGGTGTGGGCCTCTTTGGGTTTATCTTGTTTGGTGCTCTCTGTACTTCTTGTACTTCGATGTCTGTTTCTTTCCTAGGTTAGGAAAATTTTCAGCTATTATTTCTTCAAATAGATTCTCTGCTCCTTTGTCTCTCTGGTCCACTTCTAGGACACCTATAACATTGATGCTAGTGTGCTTGATGTTGTCCTAGAGGTCCCTTAGACTGTCCTTGTTCTTTTTTTTTTAACTTTTTAAATTTAAATTTTTTTTAAGATTGGCACCTGAGCTAACATCTGTTGCCAATCTTTTTTCCTTCTTCTCCTTCTCCCCAAAGCCCCCCCATACATAGTTGTATATTCTAGTTGTAGGTCCTTCTGGTTGTGTTATGTGAGATGCCACCTCAGTATGGCCTGATGAGTGGTGCCATGTCCATGCCCAGAATTCGAACTGGCAAAACCCTGAGCTGCCAAAGCACAGTGCTTGAACCCAACCACTCAGCCATGGGGCCAGCCCTGGTCCTTGTTCTTTTTAATTCTCTTTTCTTTTATCTGTTCAGCTTAGATGATTTCATCTAGTATTTCATCCAGCTCACTGATCCATCCTTCTGTATCATCTACTCTGTTATTGAGTTCCTCTAGTCAATTTTTCATTTCCAGTATTGTATTAATTTCGGATTGGTTCTTTTAAGAATTTTCATCTCTTTTTCTACATTACCATCTGTTCTTGCATGTTGTCTACTTTTATTGTTAGAGCCCTTAGCATATTAATCACAATTATTTTAAATTCCTGTCTGAAAATTCCAACATCCCTGCCATAGCTGAGTCTGGCTCTGATGCTTTCTCAGTCTCTTTAAATAATGTTTTTGCCTTTTAGTATTCCTTGTAATTTTTTTGTTGAAAGCTGTAGGATGTGCTAGGTAAAAGGAACTCTGGTAAAAAGGCCTTTAGAGATGTCGTGATGAGGTGTGGGGGAAGGGATGCATTCTGTAGTTCTGTGAGTAGGCCTTAATAATTTGGTGAGCAAAATATTGGGCTGTGTGTCTGTGAGGTGTGAACTTCAGAAGTTCTTCTCAGTTTCCCCTCACCCTGAACAGCTTAGGTGGGACAGGATGGCTAAACGGGGCTGGAATTGGGTATTTGCCTTCTTCCAGGTCAGTTAGGCTCTGATAAAACTCCAATAGGTTAGGCTCTGGAGAAATAGTTTCTCTTGAGAGCAGACCTTATTATAAAGAACAGAATGTTCTGGCTTATTTCACAATGACTACTTTTCCTCTCCCTTGCCTAAAATATATAGTAATTTTTCTCTCACATTCACTGCGAGAATCTGATAGATCTTCTAGAGGTAAAACTCACAAAAGTGAGATGGCACCTCCAAGACTGAACCACCCCTAGAGATTTTAACTTTCAGACTTGGCCACACTGAGCCTCCAGAAATTCAACATAGTTCAGGTTTTCCTACCCCACAGAGGTTTCTGCTGATGGGTTTCTGTCCCAGTAAGTTGTGATTCTCTAAATCCATCTATCTATCTCTGCAATTTTGGGGACAGCAATTTGCCCTGTGACTTCACATCTCTGATGGATCCAAGAAAAGTTGTTGATTTTTTAGTTTGTTCAGCTTTTTACATTTTATTAGGACAGGATGGCAACTTCCACACTCCTTACATGTCAGACTGGAACCCAGATTTATTTTACTCCTTAGAAATAATAAGGACTGAATTTCTATATTGAGCCCATATTTGAAACTATCAAGAAAGACTTTTCACATTGTTAAATAAATGAGTTTCCACTGGGTTCTATTATTAAATAAACTTTCTACCCCATGGGAGAAAATCAGGCTTAATTCTCAATGGGCAATATACTTATTTCATTGAAAAGCATAAAAATCATATTTTATCTATGGCTTGACTGCTTACCTTAAATTATTTAGGAGCAAACAAGAAAAGAAAAGAGGCACTTCTGAGTGTTTTGTTAAAAGCACTTGTTTCCTTTGGAAAATTATTGCTCCTACTTGGAAGATGGACGTTATGAGACTAAAGCTACACTCATTCCAGAACTCAAGGTATGTAAACACAAAGTTTTGTGGACAATTTTAGTATCTTTAGTATCTTTATAAGTGTGCCAAAATCTATGGGGCCCAGGTGAGAAGTCTTAATTTAAAACTTCCTTCTTCCTGAATCTTACGGATGATCACCACAATTTCTGGTACTTACAGTTGCTATTTTCTTCCTAACATTTTATTCAACTGAATGTTGCTAATTGGTTGTTAGAACTCTTTCGTATATAATTTTCAAAGTTGCTATTTTTTTCTAAGTGTGACTATCTTTTTGAGGAAGATTAGCCCTGAGCTAACATTCACCAGTAATCCTCCTCTTTTTGCTGAGGAAGATTGGCCCTGAGCCAACATGCATGCCCATTTTCTTCTATTTTATATGTGGGATGTCTGCCACAGCATGGCTTGATAAGAAGTGCATAGGTCCACACCCAGGATCCAAGCTGGCAGACCCCAGGCCACTGAAGCAGAATACGTGAACTTAACTGCTCCACCACTGGGCCAGCCCCTCTAAATATAACTTTTACGATGTCTTAAAAAGATTTTCTTAGTTGACATATCTCTAAATCTCTATTTTTAATAGGAAATGCCATGCAATTTATAAAATTTTGTTATATATATCTGCATTTTTCAGTCTAGATAAATTCAATTAAGATACATTTACACATGGGTTCAAATCCTCCCTTTCTTGTTCACTATCTTTCCAAACTTTGGGTAAATTATTTCATCTTTCCTAGTCTTGGTTTCACCTGTACTAATATGGAGATTAGAATGTCTACATCATAAAGTGGTTGCAGGAAGTATGTACTTGGTTTAAGGACTTCTCTTGGGGACTGTTCCAAAGAATGCTCTCAGCAATTTTGAGCTTTTATTTCATTTCCTTTACTTATGGTTATTACAGATTATGTTTTCTGATATGAATATCTGGTGCCCGTCATTGGCAGCATGCAGCAGTGGGTAGAGTTATAGTCTTGTAGAATCTGATTGCAATTGATCCCACAGTGTCAAATAATGTCAAGTTATGCTCATAGCTGACCTGTCTAAAATACTCCTCAAACTGAAGCTGACATTTGTGAATAGTCTCAGGCTCAGAGCTGTAAAAATGTTGAACTCTATGACCTCCCTGAAGATCTTTAGAGTGTCTGAAACTAAACGCTTCAACTAGTAACGGAAAAATTCTATCCACAGAATAGGTGATTAGGGATCAGTGGATTCTTTATAACTGTAGGATTTTTCCAAATCAGGTGTGAAGAAGAAGGTAAGACAGGGAAAAGCCTAGAGAATTTCAGTGTCCTACTTTGTATTAAACAGAGAATGAGATGAAGGTGCTGAAACAATGTGAACATATCACAGTTATCACTTTCAAACACTATCTCCTTTGAACCTCATAAAACCATCATATAACAAAACAGTAGACACCTGTATCTTCCTCTACAGATGAGGAAAGAATCTCAGAATGGATTAGTGACTCATTGAATATATATGACTCACTGATGGGGTTTTCCATTATTCCATTCTTCCTTATACAATTTAGAAATTTCTATTATAATGACATAATTCCTTTATCCAATTTGTTTACTGCCTGTACTCAGTCACTTCTTAGCTTTCAAGTGTTTCTTATTGGTGTTTTCTTGAGAGTTTAAAAAAAAACGTTGCAAGGAAACTTCTCTGTTTCCTTATTAAAGAAATATCTTCATACTTTTCTAGTGAGATGATTTTACTCACTGTAATACTACTTGAAATAGCTCAGGTGGGTAATGTCAACATCAGGCTGTGTTCAATCATTATTGATTTACTAGAAATCCAATTTTTACTACACACTATTCTGCAACTTGGTAAGTGTGATATGATGTCATATGGATATCAAACATTTCTTAGATCTTTCCTATTGAGCTGACTATTGACCAAGTGAGTATTTGGTATAAAAAACAAATGTAAGAGATGAATGTAAAATTTCAACTGTATTATTATTTTCATTTTAAAAAATTACTTATTCAGCCATCTAAAAATAATCAATTTATGTTATAAATTCTAGTTTGTTATAGATATAAAAATGTTTGGGAATTATGGATAAATGAAAGTAATATCCTCTTAATTTGGTTATATATCTCTTCGTATCTAATGACAAGATCTTTCTAATCACATCTAATAGCAAGATAATTCTCAGAGGTATGATATGCAAGTAGACAAGTGCTGACCATGTCTTCTGTGCCTGGACATATCTGAATAATGGGTCACAAAGTTAATATCATCTTATTTTATTTTTTCATGCGTTATAACTTAATGCCAAGAATGATTGTGTTTGGGAGCTCAACATATTAAAACTTATTTTTACATACTAGAACATTAAAGAGATATTTTTTAAAATATTACAAAACAAAATAAAATAAACAAACCACACATATGTGGCCAAGGAAGAAACAGAAATTTGTTTATTTACTCACTTATTTATTTATTATTGAGGTAACATTGGTTTATAATATTATATAAATTTCAGGTGTACATCATTATATTTTGACCTCTGTATAGACTACATCGTGTTTACCACCAAAAGTCTAGCTGCCATCTGTCACTGTACAAATGTTACCCTCTAACCCTTTCGCCCTGCCTCCACCTTTCTCGCTGTCTGGTAACCACAATCTATTCTCTGTATCTATGTGTTCACTTGTTGTTGTTGCTTATCTTCCACATATGAGTGAAATCACGTGGTATTTGACTTTCTCTGTCTGACTTATTTGGCTTAACATAATACCCTCAAGGTCCATCCGTGTTGTTGCAAATGGCGTGAGCTCATCTTTTTTAATGGCTGAGTAGTATTCCATTACATATATATACCACATCTTTTTTATCCATTATCTGTCAATGGGCATTTGGATTATTTCCAAGTCTTGGCTATTGTGAATAATGCTGCAATGAACATGGGAATGCATGTATCTTTTCAAATTAGTGTTTTTGTGTTCTTTGGATAAATACCCAGAAGTGAAATAGCTGGATCATATGTTATTTCTATTTTTAACATTTTGAGGAATCTCCATACTGTTTTCCATACTGGCTGCAACAATTTACATTCCCTTCAGCTGTGTACAAGTGTTCCTTTTTCTCCACATCCTCTCCAGCACTTGTTATTTCTTATCTTAATAAAATCCATTCTGACGTGAGTGAGGTGATATCTCATTGCAGTTTTGATTCTCATTTCCCTTATAGTTAATGATGTTGAACATCTTTTCATGCGCCTGTTGGCCATTTGTGTATCTTCTGTGGGAAAATGTCTGTTCAGATCCTCTGCTCACTTTTTAACCATGTTGTCTGGTTTTTTGTTGTTGAGTTCTTTATAAATTTTGGATACTAACCTCTTATCAGGTATATGATTTGCAAATATCTTCTCCCAATTGGTATGTTGTCTTTTCATTTTGTTGGTATCTTCTGCCATCCTGAGGCTTTTTAGTTTGATGTAGTCTCATTTATTTATTTATTTATTTATTTATTTTCTTTGCCTGATGAGACACATTCAGAAAGATACTGCTAAGACTGATGTCAAAGACTATATTGCCTATGTTTTCTTCTAGGAATTTTGTGGTTTCAGGTCTTACATTCAAGTCTTCAATCCATTTTGAGTTAATTTTTGTGCATGGTGTTAGACAGTGATCTACTTTCATTCTTTAGCATGTCCAGTTTTTCCAATACCATTTATTGAAGAGACTTTCCTTTCTCCATTGTATATCCTTGGCTCCTTTGTCAAAATTAGCTGTTAATAGATGTGTGGGTTTATTTCTGGGCTCTCAATTCTGTTCCATTAATCTGTGTGTCTGTTTTTATGCCAGTGCTGTTTTGATTACTATAGCTTTGTAGCATACTTTGAATTCAGGGAGTGTGATGGTTCCAGCTTTGTCCTTTTTCCTCAGGATTGCTTTGGCTATTCAGGGGCTTTTGTTGTTCCATATGAATTTTAAGATTCTTTGACCTATTTCTGTGAAAAATATCATTGGGACTTTGATAAAGATTGCACTGAATCTGTAGATTGCTTTTGGTAGTATGGACATTTTAACTATTTAATTATTCCAATCCACAGGCACAGAATATCTTTCCATTTCTTTATATCTTCTTTAATTTCTTTCAACAATGTCTTATATTTTTCAGTGTACAGGTCTTTCACCTCCTTGGTTAAATTTATTCTTAGATATTTTATTTTGTGTGATCTGTTGCTTTTTTCTGTAAATGGAATTGTATTCTTGATTTCTGTTTCTGCTATTTCATTGTTACTGTATAGTGTATAGTAACTGATTTTTGTATGTTGGTTCTGTACCCTGAAACTTTACTGTATTCATTAATTATTTCTAATAGTTTTTTGGTGGATTCTTTAGGGTTTTCTATATACAGAATCATGTCATCCACAAATCGTGACAGTTGCTTCTTCCTTTCCGATTTAGATTGCTTTTATTTCTTTTTCTTGCCTGATTGCTCTGGCCAGGACTCCCAATACTATGTTGAATAAGAGTGGCAAAAGTGGGCATATTTGTCTTGTTCCCATTCTTAGAGGGATTCCTTTCAGTTTTTTGTAGTTGAATATGATGTTACCTATGGGTCTGTCATATATGACCTTTATTATGTTGAGGTACTTTCCTTCTCTTTTATTCAGAATTTTTATCAAAAATGGATGTGGTATCTTATCAAATGCTTTCTCTGCATCTGTTGAGACGATCATGTGTATCACATTGATTGACTGGTGGATGGTGATCTGTCTTTGCATCCCTGGAATAAATCCCACTTGATCATGGTATACAAACATTTTAATGTATTGTTGCATTTGATTTGCTAATATTTTGTTGAGGATTTCTGCATTTGTGTTCATCAGTGATATTGATCTGTAATTTTCTTTTTTTTTGTTTTGTCCTTGTCTGATTTTGCTATCAGGGTAATGTTGGCCTCATAAAATGAGTTAGGAAGCATCCTCTTCTCTTCAATTTTTTGGAAGAGTTTGAGAGAGAGAGCTATTAAATCTTCTTTGAGTGTTTGGTAGAATTCACTGAGCAAACTGGTTCTGGACTTCTGTTTTTTTGGGAGATTTTTGATGGCTCTTTCAATCTCCTTACTAGTGATCAGTCTATTCAGATTCTCTATTTCTTCTTGATTCAGTTTTGGAAGGTTGTATGATTTTAAGAATTATCCATTTCTTCTAGGTTATCTAATTTGTTGGTGTATTGCTTTTCATCATGTAGTCTTATTATCCTCTGTATTTCTGTGGTATCTATTGTAATTTCTCCTCTTTTGTTTCTTATTTTATTTATCTGAGCCTTTCTCTTTTTTCTTAGTGAGTCTAGTTAAAGACTTGTCAACTTTGTTTACCTTTTCAAAGGCTAGCTCTTAGTTTCCTTGATCTTTTCTATTGTCTTTTTAGTCTGTATTTCATTTATTTCCACTCTAATTTTTATTATTTCCTTCTATTGATTTTAGGCTTCATTTCTTCTTCTTTCTTCTACTTCCTTTGGGTGTAATGTTAGACTGTTTATTTGTCATTTTTCTTCTTTTTTGAAGTAGGCTTGTGTTGCTATAAACTGCCTTCATTACCACTTTTGCTATATCCCATAGATTTTAGTATATTGTATTTTCATTTCCATTTGTCTCCAGGTATTTTTAATTACCCTGTTAATTTCTTCATTGATACAATCATTTCTCTGTATTATTTTGTTTAATCTCCAGACATTTGTGACTTTTCCAGTTTTCTCCTTGTAGTTGATTTCTAGTTTATACCGTTGTTGTCAGAAAAGATGTGTGATATTATTTCAACCTTCTTAAGTTTGTTGAGGTTTGTTTTGTGTCCTAACATGTGATCTATCCTGGAGAATGTTTTATGTGCACTTGAAAAGAATGTATATTATGCTATTTTTGGATAGAATGTTTCGTATTATCTATTGTCCATCTGGTCTAATGTGTCATTTAAGGCCAATGTTTCTTTTTTGATCTTCTGACTAGATGATCCATCCATTGATGTAAGTGGGCTGTTAAAGTCCCCTACTATTATTGTGTTACTGTCCATTTAACCCCTTTATGTCTGTTAATATATGCTTTATATATTTAAGTTCTCCTATATATTTAGGTGCATGGATATTTATAAGTGTTATATCTTTTTGTTGGATTGTTCCCTTTATCATTATGTAATGCCCTTCTTTATCTCTTGTTACAGTTTTTGTTTTAAAGTCTGTTTTTTCTAAGTATCACTACCCCAGCTTTCTTTTCATTTCCATTTGTATGGAATATCTTTTTCATCCCTTCACTTTCAGTTTGTAAATGTGGTTATATCTAAATTGCATTTCTTATATGCAGCATATATATAGATCTTTTTTTAATCCATTCAGCCACCCTATGTCTTTTGAGTGGATCATTTAGTTCATTTCCATTTAAAGTAATTATTGATAAGTATGCACTTATTGTCATTTTGTTACTTTTTTCTGGATGTTTTAGTGGTTCTTCTCTGTTCCTTTCTTCTTCTCTTACTTTCTTCCTTTGTGATTTGATGACTTTCTTTTGTGTTATGTTTGGGTTTCTTTATATTTTGTGTGTGTTTATTGCAGGTTTTTGGTTTGTCATTACAATGAGGTTTGTATATAACAACCTATGTATAGCAATCTATATTAAGTTGATGTTCTCTTAATTTCAATCTCATACTGGGAGCTCTGTTTTTACTCCCACCAATGTTTTATGTTTTTGGTATCATATTTTACCTTTTTAATTTTGTTTATCCCTTAACTTCTTATTGTAGATATAGATGATTTTAGTACTTTTGTCTTTTGACCTTCATACTAACTTTACAAGTGGTTGACCCACTACATTTACTATATATTTGCCTGTACCAGTGATATTTTCTCTTTCATAATTTTCTTATTTCTATTTGTGGCCTTTTCTTTTCTGCTTAAAGAAGTCCCTTTAATATTTTTTATAAGGCTGCTTTAGTGGTGATAAATTCCTTTAGTTTTTGTTTGTCTGGAAAACTCTTTATCTCTCCTTCCATTCTGAATGAAAACCTTGCTGCGTAGAGTATTCTTGGCTGTAGGGTTTTTTCCTTTGAGTACTTTGAATACATCATGCCTCTCCCTTCTAGCCTATAAAGTTTTTGCTGAAAAGTCAACTGATAGCCTTATGGGGTTTCCCTTGTACAAAATTCATTACTTTTTTCTTGCAGCTTTTAGGATTCTCTCTTTATCTTTAATACTTAAATTTTAATTTTAGTGTATCTTGGTGTGGGCCTCTTTGGGTTCATCTTATTTGGTACTCTCTGTGCTTCCTGTACCTGGATGTTTATTTCCTTCCCCAGGTTAGGGAAGTTTTCAGCTATTATTTCTTCAAATAAGTTCTCTGCTCCCTTGTCTCTCTCTTCTCCTTCTTGGGATGCTTATAATGCAAATGTTAGTATGCTTGATGTTGTCCCAGAGGTCTCTTAAACTGTTTTTGTTCCTTTTAATTTTTTTCTTTTTCTGTCTAGCTTGCCTGATTTCCTCTACTCTGTTGTCCAGATCACTGATTCATTCTTCTGCATCATCTACTCTGCTGTTGATCCCCTCTAGTGAATTTTTCATTTCAATTATTGTATTCTTCAGCTCTGATTGGTTCTTTTCTATATTTTATAATTCTTTGTTGAAGTTCTTACTGTGTTCGTCTATTCTTCTCCTTAGTTCAGTGAGCATCCTTATGGCTATTACTTTGTACTCTTTATAAGGTAAATTTTTCATCTCTATTTCATTTAGTTCTTTTTCTGAGGATTTTTCCTGTTCTTTTATTTGGAAAATATTCCTCTGTCTCTAAATTTTACCTAGTTTTCTGTGCTTATATCTATTTAATAGGTAGATCAGCTACATCTCTCAGTCTTGGAAATGTGGCCTAATGTAGGAGATGTCTTATGGAGCCCAGCAGCATGCTCTCTTCTTGTCCCCTATTCCAAATGTTCCAGGTTTGTCCCCTGTGTGGGCTTCCTGTTATCTTCTTTTGTGATGGGGCTAGGTTTGTGGGTGGGTGGGGGGGTAACATCTAGGTTGACTGGTTGTAAGGTCTGACTACCTGTGGCTGCTGCAAGCATTTTATTGGGCAAGATTGGCCCCCAGAATGGCTGGCTGTGAGTCTTGGTGATGCACAAATGCTGTGAGCTCATTGGTGAGTGAGTCAGACCCCTGATGTGTCCAGTTGTGGGATCCAGTGGGACATGTCTGCTATGAGGTCACTGTTGGGCAGTGTAGGCCCCTGGTGTGGCTGGCTATGCAGCCCATGACTGCTGATAGATCACTGCTGTGTGGGACAGGCCCCTCTTACCCCCGTGGCTGGTTGTGAGGCCTGGCTTGGTGAGTCTGCTGCAGGCTTCCTGTCATGGGCTGCCTGTGCTGCCTGGCTGCACTAGTTTGCCTCAGGTGCTCTAGTGGGTGGGACAAGCCCCTGTCCTAACAAGCTAGAAGAAGGATTCCAAAGTGGTTTCTGCCAGTGTCTGTGTCAGCACAGCTAGACTAGATCACAAAAATGGCTGCTGCCAATGTCTCAGTTCATGGGTGTGTCTCCCAGTCACCTCCTGCCTCTCTAGCAGGTGCTCCAAGCTTGGTAAGTGAATTTCTTTTACCAATGGATTATGCATATTTCTATTTGTTTTGGGGTTGTTTTCTTTTTTTTTTTTTTTTTTTTTTGCTGGTTTCTGGTTTGAGTGTGTCTGTGAGTGGGCCCTTTAAGAGCATGTTTTCCTTTCCTTGAAATTCTGTAGTTTTCCTGGGTGTATTCCACATTGGTTTTCAGCACCAGGTGTTTTGATGTCTCATCTCTCTTGTGCTGAATCTAAGGCTAGTGGTGTCTAATGTGGAGCTTGAATTCCTCACTCCTCCAGGTAAAGCCCTGTACCTTTGAGATCGCTCCTGACCATGAAGTGCTGCAAGGGTGTGGTTTTTCCCTCAGCAGGACTGTATCTCTGCCTCTTCTACCTCTCTCTGTGTTGTTCCTTGCTGTGGAGGTTCTTTTAATCCAGTTTCCAGATCTCTCTTGAGGAGATTATTCCACATGTAGTTGTAGGTTTGTTGTGTCTGTGGGAGGAGGTGAGTTCAGAGTCCTCCTATGGTGCCATCTTCCAACTCTCCCTCCAGAAATGGAAATTTCCACTTTTTCATCTTGGCAGTTTTGGTGGTACGGGTGTTGGGGACTATGGCCTATCTGGATGTATATGAGAGCTTCTTCATCTTTCTTGCAACATTTTGTGAAACCATCTACTCTTTCCTGATCCACTTTCATCCTCTGAGTCACTGCCAAACCCTAGCAAACGGACCCTGCAGTAACTCTCTGCTTTTATGTGTTCTAAGGATGGCCCTGACCATATTTTTTCTGAGATTGGCATGTTTCTTTTAGAAGAATAGCAACTTTTTGCTCCTCTCTTGTAAACTGTTCACTTTTATGTTACACAGGAAATAAATGTCTATACATAAGTGAAAACTCCCAATCTCTTAGTACATATGGTGAAGATTTACAATGCCAGATACACACATTATTGTTAGAAAATAAAAGAGAGTCTTAGGTTTTAATGGCATAATTTAATATACATGCATTAGTAGTCTATTCATTTTTAAACAAAGGATCTTTATCACACTGCCTAAATCCATTTTCTGTTTAAAATTTATATGGTTTCCCAGCTAGACACTATAAATTTCCTTTTATTATCCAATGGTCTAAAGAAGTAGACATAAATAACATGTATCCAATCAGTCTCTTCTAATTGGTTCTAGGCAAGAGAACTAGTGCTCATTGAGTACCTATTATAAGAAGGACTCATTATTCAAATTTTGCTTACTTAAGTGACACAAAATCCCCATAAAGTGTATCATCCTTCACCTTCCAAAAGAAAATGACAATCAAAGAGATAACATAGCTAGTAGGGCCAAGATATAACTTAGATCCCAGGTTTTTCTGATTGTTTCTGAATTCTGAGAAAATCGTTATCTTACCTAGAAATTCCACTGTATAATTTTCTATGTCTCAATGATAATAGTCGAAATGTCTTTCCTTTCAATTTTCCCTTCCTCTTCCTTCCTTCCTTTTTACCTCCCTTCCTTCCTTCATTCCATCTTTCCTTCTTTACTTCCTTCCTTTACCAAGGGAATCAGCTAAACATTTTAATTGTCTAATTTGTAGTTGTGTTCCAAAGTCCACACAGGTTCTTCCACAACTTTATTCTTCTCTGGTCTCAGGCTGCCAAGAGTGTTTGCACAATTCCTATGCTTTTCAGGCTTGGCCAAGTCCTTCACTTGGCCCTGTAGCTGGTACCCTGATGGAATTAGGAGATAAGTACCAATTGGCAAGAACCTTAACCCACTTTTGTCCTCATGCTTAGACCTATTGGTACTGTATCACAAAAGGCACAAGGGAATTCAAACTTGGAATAAGGGTTTGAGAAGGCATGTCAGGGTCACACAAGTAATTTATGTAGCTATGTCCAAAGAGAACGGAAATGTGCAGACCAAAGGAGTAGAGACTGTCTCTTTGTATGATGAAACTTCAAAAGTCCTCTATTTTAGCAGACATTTAGTTTTCTATTTGATATGGGTCACAGGGACATGTAGCCATACCACCACAAAATGCCTTTTACAATTTTCAAGATTCACTATACTCTCTCAGATTTTAGAAAAGTGGTTGCATTTGGCTCATCTGCTACCTTGCTTTGATATTAGATCCCAGTGTAACTGAGTCCAAATTATGTTTATTTCAGGACACTTTCCAGTTGGTCATTTCACAATAATCTGCAGGAATTTATACAGAACATTGTTTTGATAGACCAAGTGGTCCTCTCAACTTATACTAGGTAATACTTCTGATATAGTTCTTGCAAGGGTCAATGAAACTGAGCCCTGCCCATTATTGTAGACATTTGAGTGTTTACTAAGAGGCCAGTGAAACTCAATCTACTCCAAGGCTCATGCATTTTCCTTATATTTTACTTCTACTGTTATTCTCACTTGGTTTGGAAAATGACCTTATGTTTTACTAGACATTTTCAAAAGAGTTATTATTATAAAGGCAATATATACTCAATGTAAAATAAATCAAGCTACACACACACACACACACAAACACGCAAATGTAAAGTCTCCAACTTATATACCAATATAAATTTGGGTATCATCCCATGCACTTTAATTCCATCCAACACAGATGTCTCTCTCTTATTTCCTTTGTCTTCTGTGTTACACGCTAGTCTATACATTTCATAATATTAAACTTTTTTTCTATAGTCTCTTCCAGAAATACACAATGAAACTAAATTACTCTCAGAGCTAATACATCTACTATATTCTATGTATTGCTGTTTGAAAGTCCTTGCTGAGCCTATGGAGCTCACTTTCAATCTCTACAAATAATCTCCAGCTTCTAAATTTTTAAGACATTATCCCTTGGGAAAAATTATTTCTCCCAATTTGGATCTGCTGCTCTGTATTTTCCAGCTGTTCATAGGTTCACCGTGTTTCATATCTCCTAAGCAAATCAACAGGGCCTATGAAATTGAACCTTTCCCAAGACAGATTCTTTGAGCTCACCTCACTATTCGGAGCTCAATTCATATGATCCCTTGCAATTGATCCCTTCTCAAGATCAGGCAGTGTTAGAACAAGAATAGTGGACAATGGCCTCAATTCTTCCTTTTATGACTTGATGGGGCTGGAGAAGAAGAGGGAGGAAAATGAGAGGCACCACCTCAGCTTGTATAATGAGTGTGTACCTTGGGCCTGCTATTCCTTGATTCTCTCAGGAGTAAGCATGCCTTAGTGGGAAATACCAACCCTGATTGTTTGGTGGACAAGTTCCCTTAGGGTATAAATGTTTTATAAATCTTGAAATATATGTTTATACATATAATCATATATAGTATGTTAATATACAATATATTTTATTAATTTTTATAAATATTTATAAATATTTTATAAGGTCCTTGATAATGGGTATAGGAAATCAGGAAAGACGCCAGGATATACTTCATGGCCGTGAGCTCCCCAGCTTCACTCTTCTTACGCTCCCTGATCTAGGGTTGCACTGGCAGGTCTGTGCAGGTAGAGCAAACATGTTGAAGACTTTTATTCTAAAATTTTCCCTACAATTGTAAGTTGAGGGTACTGTCAGACAAAATTAGGTTAAGGCTTCAGTTTTTATTTTGATAGAGCCAATCATAATATTGGTGACGGGGTTGAGCTAGGCCTTCTGTATAATTTTTTTCCCTCTGCTTACTATTATCAGGCACTGTTCTTACCAATTTAATAATTAATATGACACACTAGGCAGGTATTACCATTATCTCCATTTTACGGAGGATGAAATTGATACACAGAAAGGTTAAGTAATTTGCACAAGGTCACAAAGCTAATTAGTAGAGCCAGGATTCAAACAAAGGGAGAATTATTCCAGAACATAGTCTCTTAAACACTACATTTTATTTCCTCTAATAATAGATATTGATATACTTATATTTTCCGTGTATGACCTTCTTATACTTTGGAGGGCATAATTAGCCTTATGAGAATCAATGGAATGAAAGTTGTGCTATTGTGTTTTCAAAGTTGACAGATCATTAATGTTGTAGATGTTTATGGTAGAAAACAGAACAAATTGTAATTGATAATGCAAACATCAGTGAGTGGGGAAATATTAAAGAGAAGAGCTTGGGGCCTCTGGCACACTGCATAGGTAAAGAATAAAAAAGAGGAAGATATTGTATGTTGATAATATGGAGAATAATTTTACTTCCTAGAAATGTCATATTAGAGACCTGCCTTCCTCTTTTTTCTTCTAATATGCTCTGGACTGAGCAGTATCTTGATTCACTGATCTGTTGATTTCAGGTGTCATCAGTTTAGGTCTTGTCTTTGGTATCTGTCTAGGAGCTATGAGCCCAGCTTTACTTACAAGAAGAGAGTTTGCTCACCAGCACAGGTCTAATGGTGTACTGGCAAATCTATAGTGAACTCACAACTGTAATTAAGCTCTGTAGGCTCCTTGACTTCACTGTGTTTAGAAATGAAAAGGAGACCAGAAAGACTTGTATAACTCTAGTCTTCCATTTTCCTATCAGCCACATCTCTACCAAAAGGACAAAACATAATTGCAAACAACTAGTACAGGCTAACTTAGAATATAGTCTGTGTCCCCACAGTGTTCTACTCCTCTTCCTCTCAATTATAGCTTTGCCATATTTTATCATCAATGTATTTTCTTTTCAAATGCAGAATGCTTACTTTCTTACATCTCATATACAGACTCCTTGGAAATGGTAGGGGGGAAATGAGAAAGGAACAGAAAAGGAGGTAGGAAACAAATTCCATCTACCTTGAAATTCTACCCTGGACATGTATTCTCCAAACATTAAAACTTCTATGGTTCTCTTGTAGTGTGGCCTTATTCATTTAGTCAGCTGTTAGATATTGTACTGGCTATATAAAGAAATTCATCCTGCTAAGTCCTTAACCACAGCAATAAATCAAGGGAATAAAAGCCACAGAACCTGATGGTCAAGTGACTAGGTGGTAGCATAGAGGAGAGATTTAAGAACATCAGGAGATCCATTTTGGAAAAGGATTATCTGCTTCTTTTTGCTACCAGAGTAGCTGCCCACTCACCATATTTCCACCTTCACCTGGAAATACTCCTAGGCAGGAAAAAACACATTGAGTTCATTACAACATTCTATGAATAGTGGCTGGGGACTATGAATATATTAATACCTAGAACAAATAGAGGAAATAGTGTTATTGAAGTGGTGTAAGAGTTAAGGACAAGGAGAAGCATTGCCCAGCAAGACTGCAGTCATAGAGGGACATAATCAATGGTCAAAGCATGGAAGCATGAAGCACGAAGGGAGTTGGGGAAGAAATACCCTGGATACTCTCTGCTGGTGTTCCCTCAACTCCCACCTTATGGCTTCTTCAGAAACCAGAGAGCAAAAATCCCTAGGTTACAAAATGTATGGTGGTAGTCTCTAGGGCAAAGCATAGAGCAGAGAAGGACAGACAATGAATCTGGAAGGAACAGATAGAGAAAATGGTGTGAAAGAGAGTGAAGAAGGAAGAGATAGAATCTTAAAGACTGTTTCTCAACATTCATATGTTGTAGTAGGCAGACGCCCAAGCCTCATAAGAAGCATAGGCCTAAGAAAGAGTTTTCTTCATTTTTCTTTCCTATTTTATACATCTCAGCATGGTAACTACATTTTATTTTTAGTGAATGCAATTACTTTGAAGAAGTTCATGTTGTCATGAAGCATTTTCAATGTCCACCATTATACTTGGATGAAAAGAAAAAATGTAGATGAATCTTTGAAAAATATTTAATCTGTGATGCCATCAGTATTCAGTCTATGAGAAAGTTTTCAAGGGCTGAAAGGTATGTCCTCAACAGAACGACATGCAGAGTATTTAGTTCCAAGAATTCTGTTTTACACCTGATTCTCTTTAGGCATTCTCCCTTTAAAGTTTAAAAGCAATTGTATAGAGTCATTAACATGATAGTAAAGACGAAGGGAGTGAGTTACTCATCTCTCTTGAGGAGACACATTTTGTGTTTGATTCTTGTGAACAAAGAGGTAGGAGTATAAATGAGATATTTTTGAGAAAGCTAAATTTCAGATATCAAATGTTATTCTACTCTTAGTTTTAAAGCTACTAACATAAAAACATGCTTCAGGAATTTTATGGCATTTATGAAATGCTTTATTGCTTTCACATACTTTTAGCTATGTTTGGGGGACATTTTTAATACAAGTTTTGGTGGAAAAAAGAGTAATACTTGATTATTTAAATGAACATAAAATATAGCTATTAAAATTTCAGCTTACATTTTCAAGCATTAAAGATTATTCTTACTTTATTTTGATCAAGCAAACCTAAGTTTATTAGACTGAAATAAGAGAGAACACAACATTGAAAGAGTCTCGGTAGAGAATCAGAAGGAGGAAATGAGGAAATGATAGTTCTAGGTCTTTGGCTTAGGTTGGGAGATTTTTTTAATTGCAGTTATTCTTACTATTTTTAAATTTTTTATTCCGATTATTAATTCGATCCATAAATTTTCAATTATTAATTAGGCCTGTGAGACAGAAAACTGAGAATGTCAAGGAAAAGATACAAGTATCAATTAGTGTTCCAGAAGGAAATTCGGTAGCATATAAAAAGGTAAGCAAAATAAGTCAGATAGAGAAAGACAATTACTGTATGACTTCACTCATACGTGGAAGATAAAAAGTTAAACACATAGATATGGAGAACATATTGGTGGTTACCAGAGGGCAGGAGGTGGGGGGAGGGTGGAAGGGGTAAAGGGGCACATGTGTATGGTGATGCATGGAAATTAGACTTTTGGTGATGAACAGGACGCAGTCTATATGGAAGTCAAAATATAATGTTGTACACCTGAAATTTACATAATGTTATAAACCAATGTGACCTCAAGAAAAACAACAACAAGCTAATAGAAGTGAGTTCAGTGAACAGACTTTTTACAGTGGTATGGAGAAGGAACATCAAGGGTAACTGATGAGGTATGATGAAAGACTTAATGGTTAGTGATATTTAGAAGCTGTTATCATCCATCCTGAGACTAAAGGGGTGAGAAGAGGGCACAGTTATTGAAAGCCTGTGAGAGAGGTAACTATAGGAAAGGTACATCTGCCAAGAAATGTCTTTCGATTAGAGGAGCATAGCCTTTGCTAACCCTCAACCATGCAAGGAGGGAGCTGAGAGAATAAATACTACTTCCCTTTCCTTTCACCTCCCTTGTCCCCCATAGCTGAACAAATTGGAAGTGCAGAGTAAGGGAGCCAGAATGGTGTGATCTACAGAGATCATCTGGACGTGGAATAGACCAGAAAAGTATAGAGAATTGATTGAGAGGGGGCAAATCTAAAATATACAACACAAGATGCGTGCTTAGAAGCAAAGGGAACCTATGATTCTGATAATAACTGCTAGAGTTAAAGTCTCTCCGTGAGGATGTATCTCAGAATGTAGTTTACTGCCAATATTTGTAGTAAGGCAAGGCAATAAGAACTAAATCAATTTTTGAATTCAGTTCAGCCTGAGTTTCAAAGTTTTATCTTGGCCATGACGTTGAAGAGAGCTACAGTTTTCCATAGATAATTATTTTATTAAAAAGCAGAAACAGAAGTAAAGAGTTGATACTCTTTATGGCTTGATGCTCTGTTAAGTAACAACTACGCAGCAGAGCCACAAGTCAACCTCAAACATTACTTTTTCAATGTAATTGCCAGCAGGGTTCCAGAAATTTAGACCAAGTAGTGTTTGGAGAAGGCTTCATTAGAAATAAATGATGGAAAAGGAACACCACCAAGAAAAGATGTCAAAGAAAGAAATTGGGAAAATAAGAAGTAAAAATCAAAGAGAAAAAGATTGAAAGCAAAGAAATTAAAATCAAGTACAGATAAAGTGTCAGTATAAAGAATCAATCCTTTTCTATTAATTGCCATTATTTCTATCTCTGTTCAAGGAATCCCTGATCTTTTGGATTGTATATCTTTGTGCTTGTGTCTGTATGTATATGCACACACTCATGTGTGTAATTATCATCTAGAACGTGGAATAGTTCCTGTCACCAGGCAATAACTAGCCATTAGTTTGTGTCATTTAAGTAAAATTTTTCACCGTGATGTAGACCAATGCAATGTGAAAGTATCGAGTGCAGTTCAAGAAACTAGGAAAATTCCACACCCACATTTGTGATTCAAGCACTTTGTATCTTCCTGATAAGAAGTAACAATTATGATGAACCCCCAATTTTTCAGTTGTAGGTGCTGGGAATGTTATGAAAAACAGAACACCATCGCTATCTTGAAGCTACAGAGGCAATTATGAAATAAAGAGCCAAAGTGGATAGTACAGAAAATGTAACAAGTGCTTTTGGAGTCCGGAAGAAGCAGGGAAGATTAGCATGAATGGAGAGCCTGGGGAAGGAGTTAGAGAGGCAGGGGTCATGACCCAGATGTTAGGTTGAAGTTTAGAGCACGATGGGTATAAGTATCTGGGAGTCCAAGGCATTCCAGCGGAACACTCTAAACATAGCAAGCTTCTGGAAACGGAAGAGTTACTGAGGATTTCCAATAGAGGATAACTATGTTAAAACAGTCCTGAAGGAAGGGTAGTGTGTAGGGTTATAGGAAGGTGAGGGTTACAGGATTGTTCCTAGGCCCTTCCTTGAACTCAAGCTTTTGCAGATTATTACAATTCCCTCCTAACTGGGGATAAGGAGCTCTGTCCTAGGACATAAATGTCCACACATGCAAGCAATTAGCATAGCGCTTGGCATCTCAACCAGCAAACGTTAGTTATGGAGCTTCCTTTCTTTGAGACTGTGATCCAGAAGACAGAGTAGATGATGAGAAAGGAGGGTGGTAAAAGAAAAGTTCCAGGCTGGGGTACAAAATACTGGTAGTAAAATTTTTGTGAAGATACTAATTGGCAAATTTCTGCTTCTGCTAGGAATCCCTGTAGACTCCATGGAAGGGAAGAAGATGATTGGCTTCATTTTTAACTTGGAAAGGCTCCAAATTTAATGGAGAATCCCAGTCTATAGTTTGAAATTTACTTAATTCCTGATGAGTTTCATATGTATCCCTTAGTAGTCTAGCTTTCCTTGCTTATTTTCTGGGAAGGCGCAATAGAAACATCTAGAAGCTGAGAAATGGAATTTTGCCTAGCATTTGGCACATCAGTGTCACAGCCTAGAATTTCTTTCCTCTCTTCTATAAATGGCTGGTGATGGTTTGACTTACAGGTAAACCAAAAGGAACAGTCCACCATGACTGTTTTATTCCAATCATTGTCTGTACCAACTAAAAGAAAGAAGGACAGGACACAGTGGCATTGGTGACAGAAGCACACGGAACCACAGAAAACAAGGGGAGTACAGAAGATGGGAAAAGACCCAGATTAGGGTCAGTCTTCTGCTACTTACCACATAGGAAAAACCACTAAAATAAGTGAAATTACCTAAGTAACCATCCCCAGAAATACAGTTTTCATTCTGTAAGGGCTGCAATTGTATAAGTGCACAGTGTATTCTTAATGCTTCTCAAATCTAGTGCTTGCTGGTAAATTCTGTGAGATTATCAACTTTTGTTTCTCCTTTTCTGCTCTTACAAGCTTTTCGTTGCTCTTTCATTTTCCTTCCTTTGCCTAAAGTTCCTTGTAAGGTAGGAAGCCCTTTTAACACCTTGTCCAGCCATCTTACAATCTATTCTTTCCTGCTCTCCTTTTACCCTCCTGTCCTTTCTTCCTTATTCTGTAACCACTATTTTTCTTCTGATTGCAAATGGATCACCTGCTAATTCTGCAATATGCCCATGTTCAACTGGTCATCAAGTATCTCTTAATCAGCCCTAACGAATATGGCTAAATCAACTCTTTTTTTGTTTAATTTGTTTTCCTTTTCCAAAAATCATTCTGATCTTTGAAATTGTTCTCATTCACATTTCAGCAAGTCACTAAACCTATTTCTGAATATTATTCTCTAGGTATTCTCTGAAGGATAAGAGTCTTTGTTTTCAGCCATTTTGAATAAAGTTCATTGATCTTTCCTTAAGATATTAATTATTTTTTTTTAAGATTTTTTGTAAATTTTATTTTTTCTCCCCAAAGCCCCTGGTACATAGTTGTATATTCTTTGTTGTGGGTCCTTCTAGTTGTGGCATGTGGGATGCTGCCTCAATGTGGCTTGATGAGCAGTGCCATGTCCGCGCCCAGGACTCGAACCAACGAAACTCTGGGCCGCCTGCAGCAGAGTGCGTGAACTTAACCACTCAGCCACGGGGCCAGCCCTGAGATATTAATTATTTTTAACATCCATTTTTGTTTGCTTATACTAGTGCCCATATTAAATTCTTATTACAACCTGTAAATGTGAAATGAGAGATATACATACTTGTTAAAAATGAAATTTCCCTAACATGAAGTGCTAATTGGTTTAAATATTTCACCCTTTGTTTTTAACCATCATTACTTAAAAAATTATAATTCACTTTATGTGAGAAGTAATAAGAGAATTTAGTCAAAGATATGTCCTCTTGGGAAGGAATAATTAATCCCAGACAGATCAACAAGGATTCTTATTCTGGATCAATGATTGTCCAAATAATTTAACATGGATTCATTTCTGTAAAATGGGTATGATATGCTGTCTCCTTATGTTACAGTATTTAATTAATGCTTATGTGCTTTTGCATAATGTGTGTTCATATATTAATAGGTTAATAATGTGCATTCTCAACGTACTTTAATAAAGGACATTGTGAGCTAATTAAAAGGAATGTAATTTGTGCTTTTGGAAGGAAAAGTGTTATCTAAGTGTAAATTAGGGAGGGAAGTGGCAGTTAAATGTATACAACGTATTTATTACCACACATTTGAGGCTTAAATCTAATTACAGATTGGACATGTGAGCAAACAGCATCTGGAACATTTCCACCCATTTCAGAAGGCTCTTCTTCACTTCTATCAAAGAAGGCTATTCATCCAGTAACTAAGATTATTAATAAGCCACTTTCTGCTCAGAACAAAAGGTTAGAGGGAAAAGACCTCTTTCAAAGTCAGCATGTTGACAGTATTTATTATGTTCTCTTTCGTAGACAATATCTGCCCAACAAGTGTCAAGAGAAAAGAGTTTACTATTCAGTCCTTTAGACAGAGGAAAGCATTTTTTGTGGATTGATGACTATGCAGAAAGGGCATTTACACCTGATGGAAGAGGAAAATTCTGTAGACAGATTTGTGCCTGTCTTCAAACCTTTCCCCATCTGAATAACCCCTGAGGTTAAATAGCTGGTAGACATCTGTAGGCAGAAGTAAAAGAAATGAGATCATCAAGGAACGGTATCGTGCTTACAACATGTGGCGAAATGAGTGGCTCTTCACCATCTGTTATTTGTGTGTGTATTTTATTATGTAAATGTTCGTACACACTGCATTCTAAACAAAGGAACATTACTTCCACTTTGTTGGTGCTGCCAAGCTTGCGTATGTGTCCTGGAAAAAGAAAGTGGCAGACAGGAAATTCAGGGTTCATCCAGCCACTTGTGTCCCCACTCCTTTCACCAGGAGGGTGAGAGACTCTAAGTAGGTTTGATTTCTTTTCTACATCCTCTTAACAAATACAAAGCTTGACTGTGAATGGAAAACAATGTTTTAAATACTACAGTTATGGTCGAAAGCTTCTTTTGCTGGCGCCCACGGGAAAAAGATACTGGAAGCTGGGATGCCCTGGGATGCTTCCAATGTACACCAGTGATAAATCCAAGCTAGAAAATAAATTTGGACAGAGAAAACAGGCTCTGTTCAATTTTCTCTCATCTATTTAATTCCTGGCACATATCTCTGGGTCATGGGAAGGTTCTGGTGGACTGCTGTCATTGTCTCCCCCAAAACAAGAGGGGTGTGTGTGTGCATGTTTGGGAGGAATGAAAGTGAGGAGATTTGGGCGACACATATTCTGGTTTAAATTTTCATAAAATTACCAATTTAAATTGAAATGTAATTATCCTAACTGGCATCTTTTTGGCAGCAGCTTAAAAAAAAATCCCCCGGCTTTACTGTACCAAGCAAAAGCCCAGAGGAGTCCTGACACTGGCCTTTAATCAAAAGCTGAAAAGACACAAAAGCTTTCAGATAATCTATGCCAAGCTATCTTGGACAGCATGGAATTGCCTGGAGCACCCTTCTGGTGGCATTTAAAACACCTGGTGCCCTTAGAAAAAAAATACATCTGCGCCTGCAATTTCTCCTTCTGTAATTTCCTTAAATCTCTCTATCTCAACCCATTCTCCCATCTTTAAAAGTAGGGATGCTGCAGTGACAGGAAAATAAAGCAATTTTATTTACCGAGAGAATGATACTTGTCATTGGCTCTGCCTGGAGGTGACAGACTCAGGTGCCCATCTGTACAAACACTTCCTCCCTGTTTATTTCATGTGGTTTAATATAATTAAACTATCATTGTGCTCATTGATTCAGCTCAAATTTTAATTTGATAATTGGGGAAAAGGTGTGCATTTGAAATGGAGGCAATTAATTGACACTTTAAATGCACTTGAACAGAAATAATTTAAGTTACACCATACTTAGTGGTGACTTCTGCTGCTGTGTTTATGTGGATTCTTTTATTTAGCTCCTATCATTAATGGATAGAGGTAAATAACGTCGCTCAGCCTAAGTCTTTCGATACTGGCAGTCTAATTCTGCAGTTTGGAAATATTTTCATTGCCACAAACAATCCCATTCATTTCATAGTCATTGGCTTTTCTAAAATAAAGACATTCTAACTTTGAACAACAATCTAATCATTCATAACTAGTCTCACATATATGCAACATAATTATGCAGATTGTCACATAATTTTGTCAATAGACAGCCTGATTCTCATTCTAACAAACATCTTGCACAAAGAAATAATGAGAATAACAAAGACACAGTTTCTCAATTTATAATACCCATCTTTCCCATGATTTAAATAAAAGGAAGAAAAATAAGTAGTCTTTACTTATCTAATTTTTCTCCAAGGCCACTTTTACTTTAATTTGTTCCAAGGGAATTTATATATTTTGGTAAACTCACTGAAACTTAAAAAGGAACCATATTTATGGATAAAGCAAATTTTTTTGTGTTAATTATCTTCCATCTGGAAACAAATATGCTTTCAGATTTTTTGAGGATTTGAGAACAAAAGCTAGTTTGTTTTAGCAACTTGCAAAATCTTCATCATTCTTACTGGAGCTCTTTTCTTCACAGAGCCTGAAATAAATACTTTTAATCAAAACTGAAGCAAATTCAATTTTACAAAATGGTTAACCACGAGAAATGATACCTGTAGTAAATAATGTTACTTAATAAGAATTATTAGCTGTTTCTGCATATGCCCTG
Source organism: Equus caballus (assembly GCF_041296265.1). Lineage (NCBI taxonomy): Eukaryota > Metazoa > Chordata > Mammalia > Perissodactyla > Equidae > Equus > Equus caballus. The sequence continues at coordinate 22,730,456 of NC_091709.1, read as the reverse complement.
AGAGGACTTGCTCTTAATATAAAGGATTGGAGCAACCATTTTGCATTTTACATGAAAGCTTTCGCTCTAGCTTCAATCTATTATTCAATATTTTTAATATTCAGTGTCACCATAGATGAACCTAAGGAAGTTTTGGCAGGTCATTTTAGTTAAGTAACCGCAGTCTTTTTATTAAAGCTGGAAACCTCATTAAAATAGGCTCTGTGAAGATTTTGTAAACTCCAGCTTCAAACCAAAGTTGGCAATGCTGCTCCAAAAAATCTTTTCATATAAATGTAGTTCTTTTGGCTCTTTTAAGTTTCTGAAAGCAAGAAATGCTAAAGAACAAAAAAAGGCAAGAAGCAAAGAAAACAAACAAAAGAACACACGAAATGCACTCACATCACACACAAAATGCACACATGTCACACAAGTACTCATATACATAAGTGTGGTTACCCGAAAACAAATCTGTTTCTCATATCTTTTCTTCCCATTAGCTACTTTTCAGACAAAATTCTCCCAAAGCATCTTTGCTAAATCAGCTAATGAAATAGTTATAAAGAAAGAAAACATAATCCTAAACATAACCTTTAACTATTCTTGAAAAGAGGCCTTGGTTACAGAGCAGAATTGAGGTCTTCGGAAAGATCGGAGAATTTTAAGTCTAGAAGGGAGCTGAGAGATCAACTGATCTGATAACTCAGTAACACCACAAGAGACAATGGGCCGGAGATTAAAGACTATGCAAACTCAACAACCAGTCACTGACGGGACCAGGATTATGAAACAAATCTTCGGACTCCCAGCTGAATGCTTATTCTACAAGGCATTGCGTGGAATTTCAATATTCCTGGTTGAAATGTTATTAATTTGAGGCAATCTGACATCTAGATTAGTAAATCCGTTCGTGATTAGAACAATATTTAGGTTTTGTTCCTTTTTAATTTTTTTGGTAGAAAAAGCCAAATTTCACAAATCTAAGTCCTTATTTTCTAAAATATCCTCATTTCTATCAACAAACATAAAGAACATCGATACATTATTGTTAATATTTTTTAAAATTTGAATTCATCAGTAATCCCTTTTTAAAATCTATTTTGTTGTTTGTTTTCTTAATCTATTTTGTTGTTTGCTAATTCAGTCACAGAAAGATCTTTCTCTTTTTCTCCAGCATTTTCTCCCTAGTATTGAGAACATTTTTTGAAAGCTTATTAGTCAGATGGAAGTACTATTTAGGTAGGTGAAGATATTAAATCCTTAACTCACAAAATAATGGCTATTACTAGATAATTTTCCTTTGGTTCAGGCTCAATATTTCATTAAAATAATTCTTCTTTTTAAAAATGGAATATCAAGTCAAGGGATAGGCATATTCTGTTGGTGCTTATTTAAATGGCAAAGGCTTTCCCTTATGAAGGAAACCCAAAATTCCTCAATTTGATTTCAGTTCAGCTCAACAGAATTAATATCTAGCCCTGGTATGGGTTCTTAGAGAAAAAAAATATGTATATAATAGAGTTATTTGTTTCAAACTAGTTGAGCAATTCATATACATTCACAAAACCTGCCACAACATTCAAGAAAGGTACAAGAAAGAAAGAAAAGTGGTCCAATGTGCTGTGCTAGTCACAACAGGTGTTAAACTGATAATATTTTTTTATTTGAGGAATAATTGAATATATTTTGCATTTAAAATGTTTTTTCAGACTAAATATCAAAATAAATTGTATGAGGAATGTAGTTCCTGGTTCTGTTAAATAAACACTTTTTCTGTGACCACTGTTTGCCTAGAAGAGTATCAGGCTAAAAAAACACAGTGAGTTTATGTGAGGAGCCTACAACCTCCAGTTGTAACTGTGACAGCAATGAAAATCTAAGAGCTGGATCCCTCTTCTTGTATGGGGATAATTGAGTCAGATATATCTGAGCTATGAGGATATTTGGAAATGACCAAGGAGTAGACAGAAATAATTTAATATAAATTCAGTGCCTAGAACAAGATATAAAGATATTAACAATCCACAAATTACCTGTTGATATCAGTAATGGTTGCATACTATCTACTCCTTTATATGTACATACACTATTTCTCAGTTTTGGGGAATATTTGGAACAGATTTTTTCCTAAAACTGGAACACATAGCAGTTTCTCAGAAAGCCTACCCTTATTTACCAAATGATTTCTTTGACTTCGAACAAAAGTAAAATTGATATATTCAGCAAATTGCAATCTCAATTTTCAATGTCAAAAATAACCTGAAGGTAAGTTTCACCAACCTATTGTGGCCACTAAAAGATAATTGGCACTCATGTAAACATTTCCCTAATTTTCAAAACCTTGACATTTAAACAGCAGCTTCCACTTAGTTATACTATCGTCTCTCTCTGCGTATTAACGTTGGCCTGCTGTTTTACAGGCTTTCCAAGTGTACAGGAAATCTGGCTGAGTTAGCAGTTTTGTTTTAATGTATTCCTGGAAATTTTATCTTCAGCAGTTCTGTGTGCTTTCAGCAAGTGGCTAAAATGGATGCAGGTTTTCTAAGTCTGACAAGGTCATGACTAATAACACCATCGGTTGCAAGAAAAACCGTGTAGCAGCAGGTTCCGATGGCATATGAGAAATGGCATGTGTGTCAACTTGCCATCCTCCCTCTACTTCTTTATATTAGTTTCATTGTAATAAAATCAGAGGGAAGATCTCTGGGCACTGAAGCTACTCATGCCACTTTTGAAAGTTTCAATAATTGCGCTGGCAGCTTAGAGGCCTTATTAAACCAGGAGATGCAATGCGTGTGTGATTCCTTTTCTGAAGGATTGCCAGTGGCCAAGACAGATACTCTGGAAAGCATCACACGGAGAGCAGTGAAACTCCTCTAATCAAGAGTTTGTCCATTGCCAAGCATTTCTGCTGTTCTCAGAATATATTTACATGCAGTCTCAAGGAGAGCTTCTCCAACTGCAAGGGTAGCACTCACTCTGCAGGCTGCAAACTGCATTTAGGTGTCCTGTGCGCGTCACCCTGGTTTTGGTGTTCAGCATCCAGTTCTGAGCTGATGTGGCTTTCCACAGTGCACAGGCAACGAGAGCCGTCTGTGCCTGAGTCCTCCCTGAGGGATCAGCCTTGCACTAACCTAGTTTCTCAGCCCAGGCCCACCTGTTGAAGAGTATCGGGCTGCTGGAATAGTGGCTTTTCTTTTCCAAGTGGGAAGTATATTGCCTTGGCCATGTTATTAGGGGAAAGACCCCCAAAGTGTCCACTTGAGTTCAAAGTCTGAAAAGCTGAACCAGACCTGCAACTTCAATTTTAATCCCAGTTTAGATTTAGAATGTTTTAAACGGAAAGGCAGAGCACTCTGAGATGAAAGCTATTGTTTTATGTGTTAATAAGGCTAAGAATGGGTTTTCTGTAGCTAATAGCCCTCCTCTGAATCACTGCTTTATTTACAGTGGAGGAATGTCGTAGATATCGTATTTCATCAGCCATGATGGCTTGAATATGTTCCGTGAATAATTACAGTATCTTTTCATCTCCCTTTTGTTATAGGAAACCTTTATAGTAAAGGCTTTTAAATATGCAGTGGGAGTGTGTAATCCAAGTATCAAGTCTGACGAGAAATTGTTCTGGCAAGTTCAGAACTCTCTCAAAATTCATGGTTTGGAGTTTCATATCTAATTGGAACCTTTTAATGTTGGAATAGGTTTGCTCTTATGAAAAGAGTGTAAAGCTTTTAAGCAAGGAGGAAAAAAACCTTTAAGAAATACTCAGCAGGATTCTGTGACATTAAAATTATGTTTATTTAAAAACAGAAACTCCCGTGTTCTGGTGTCTTAACATAAAGAGAGTCAAAAATGGGAATTACATACACATTGACAAGAATTACAAGGCTCTGAAAAATTGCTTGTGCAAAAGGCTTTGCGAGTTGCTGTTGAGCCAAATAATTGAAAAATATCTTGAGAGTGTCAGCGATGTAATGGGGGTTTCTGCTTAACAAGTTGCCATTTGCTAGAATTTTCTCTCGAGTATGTGCCAGCTGTGTAAAGACCTAATTCGGGTTTTTGGTCTCTTAATATTGACTTAGACCATCCTGAGATCATTTGCTGCTGCATTCCTAGGTTTTACAGTGAGGGGAACAACCCTCTCCCCTTTTATGAAAATATTTTCTAGTTGTCACTTTTGAACTCTCGTCTGCAGCACAAGGCAGGCACATTAGTCATGCTAAGTGATCAAATAAAAGGAATTAGAAAATCTATCCTTCCTGGTCTCCTTCCAATCTCTGTATGTTCAGTGCAAATGGCTCTCATATGGCTTAACCTCGGTGAGAATGTTATGTGTATTGCATGGAAAGAATCCTTTCTAAATATTAAGCTTAGAAAGAAGTTGTCAATGTAAGGCATCATAGTGCACAGGTAAACCTAGCTCAAGAAACAGTACTTCTCGTCAGTAACAAGCAAAAATGGCTTTGGCAGCATCTACCAAATTGAGCTTTTGGAAAACTGGGCCTCAAAGATGGAAAGAATTACTAAGAAAGTCTGAGGTGGGACAGCTCCCTGGTTATATAAACATAAACTTGATGCCCATTTTGGAGCTACATGTTTTAATTTTGCTAAAGTTTATCACTTTTTAGAAAGTGATTCAAGCATTTTACATTCTATTTTGCATGCAAAGATGTATTTACCTATCGCAATGACACAAAGACTTTCTTCCTCTATTTCCTTTAGGAATTTTTGAGATTTGATGCTTAGGTCTAGAAATCCTCTTGAATTAGGAATACATAGCGTTAGCTAAGGACCATGGTCACGTTCTTCCACATATAAATATCCAGTTGTTGCAACATTATTTTGTAAAAGACATTTCGTTCTCTCGTTGAAAGGCCTTTATACTTTATTTGAAAATATTTGGCCAATTATGTTTGGATCTGTTTCTGGACTCTTCTATTTATCAATGTGTCTATTTTTTATGCAGTACTACATTCTCTCAATTACTGTATATTTATGAAATCAGAACATTTTAAGTTCTCCAATTTTTCCCTCTTCTAAAAAATTGCTTTGGCTATTCTTGTTCATTTGCATTTCTATAAAAATTTTGGAATCAGCTTGATAATTCTGCAAAAACATGCTGGAGTTTTGATTGGGATTGCACTGAAAATATAAATTTGGAGAAAACAGATTTCTTAACAATACACACATAACCACCTACAATTAGTAAAATCACAATACTATCATCAGTACAGTACTATTAAGTAATTTATAGGCCTTATTCAAATTTCACCAGTTGCCCTGCGAATGTCCTCTTTCTGGACCACGATGCAATCCAAGGTCACACATTGCACTTAGTTGTCGTGCCTGCTCAGTCTCTGTTTTTCTGGAACCGGCTTCAGTCTTTCTCTTTTGTTCAAGTCCTTGACACATTTGAAAAGTACTGGCCAATTCTTTTGTAGACTACCTCTCAGTTTTGGTTTGTTTGATGTTTCCTCATGGTTACATTTAAGATATTCATTTTCACAAAGAAAACCATAGAAATGATGCTGTACTCTTCTCAGTGTATCACATTAAGAGGTAGAAGTTCTCACTGTGTCTCATTACTGGTGATGTTAACTCTATCACTTGGTTAACTTGGTGTCTGCCATTTTCTCCACCATAAAGTTAGTCTTCTTTTCTTCTAAATTAAAAAGTACGTTGTGGAGGATATATTTCCTCACATTGGATGTGTTCTATGAATATGTTTTCAAATTTACTGAACCTTTTATCTCTATTTCTGGTAAGCCTATCTACTGGATTTTTTACTTCCAGTGTTAAAATTTTTAGCTCTAAAATTTCCGATTTTCAATATTTGCAGAGATACCTTATGTCTTCATTCACTACAAGTCTAATTGTCTTTATGTCACTGAGCAGAATTATAACTGTTTCTTTAAAGCACTTGTGTAATAATTCCAACATCTGCTAACCTCAGGGTTGGCATCTGTTTATAGTCTTTTCCCTTGAGACTGGATCACATTTCCCTGGCTATTTATATGTGAATAATATTGGACTGTATCCTGGACATTCTGAATATTAGATTGCGGAGAATCTGGATTCTGTTATATTGCTCCAAAAAGTGTTGATGCTTTTGTTTTAGCAGGCAATTAACTTGGTTAGACTTGAAGTGCAAACAGGCATGTCTGCGGTGGGCGGCTGCTTAGATCTCAGATGAGTACCTTAACCCATAGCTGTGAGCTGCTTTCCATTTGTCCCACTCAATATGTGGTTCAGTGGCCAGCCAGAGACTAGGGCTGAGTTTAAGCACAGAAATTGGGATCTTCTTTCTCTGGCTGTCTCCTCTGTAAGTCTCCTCTCACTGTCTGGTAACCCTGGTTGCCATGTGCTTCTTGTCCAATTTCCTTTAGCCAGTAAGCCAGCAGGCTTTCTATCAGTGTTTGAACCGTCCCTATGCCACTGCCACCACAACTGAGCTGTCCTCAGGACAAAATGCAAAAAAACCGAGGAACTCAATCTGGCTGATTGCTTTCACCAAGTTTTGGCTCTGCTCCAAAATCAGCCTATCATACTGCAGTCTCCAGAACCTCAAATTAGTTGTGACTGTAATTTTTCCCATTTGTGGGTATTTTTTCTAGGAGGATCACTCTGTTAGATGATCATTTCTCCATTAACATGAAAACTTCAGAGATGAGTTGGAAACTGGATTTTGAATGGTGAAAAGATATTTTCCTAAAAATTACAGTGCATATGAAGAGTAAAGTACTTAAGGAGACTTTTAGACAAAACTTCACTTACCTGATATAGCAGATTCCCTTGGCTATCTCCCAGCTCATAATGAACCGCTGAATTACTCCCGCCTACTTCAGACCTCCTCAGACCTCTACTGTTAGGACCTAGCAGCCATATTTATAAAATAGCACCTTGAGTCCCTGGCCAGAGTTGGTTGAGAAATGACTGGACACTTTATCTGATCTGGGGCCTGGTCAGTTCTTTGAGAATTAGGAATTAAGATCAAGAGAGCCTGTCTCTCCAATACGGCTTGAATTCTACCATATATAGTCGTGCCTCTGTTCTTCTGCCACAGTGTGATTTGAGTAGAAGCAAAAAAAAAAAGCAGTTTGACAAAATAGAAATAAAGTAAATGTACAGAGTGAAGCAGAATCCAGAAATGGTGAGAGAATGGTCCTAGTGGCCAATATCTTCTAATGCTTCTTGTAGTCCCACCTGACATCTGGCTGCATTCTTTTCTTTAACTACTATTAGTGATTCCTGTAGCCTAATGAGAAATCCCCTCTTTTTCCCTAAGCTGGCTTTTGTGATTTGCAAGTTCAAGAATTCTGACTAATCCTTACACTTGCCCTCTTACAAGCATTGCAAGAAGGTTGACATAACTATAGTGATGGATACACACAGAACAAATGTGCCAGGGGATGTTCAAATGGCAAGAAATGGGATAAAATTTCTTGATATTTAAAGGGAGATAATTTTTAAATCCTGTTAAAATTACCATATAGGTCTTAGGCAAGGATCCTGACTGTTAATCTGAATGCAATCAGAAGAAAATAGATGCAAAAAAATTTTATAAGCTGTGGATTTTTCTTCCTTATTTAAGTAAATGCTAAATGAGATAATGTTGTGAGTTACAAACTCTGAAAATGCAATATTTGTGTCCTGTCCTGATGCTCATTCCCCACCTTAGGGTCAATTCCATTACTATAATTAAGTTTCTGCTTAATCAATTTTATTTCTGTACTTAATAAAAAGAGGCAATTTTTCTAGATGCTCTGTTTTGCCAATTATATACCCACTAAGAAATCAATTACTTAACAAAAGTTAAAGTAATATGATTTGAACATGAATTACTCTCTAACAGGACATCAAGAGCCAGATGAAAAATCAGAAAATGTCTCCCCATCCCCCCAAATAAATAAATAAATCTCAGTAAAAGCAAATCTTGGGATCCTTTGGATTTGTCAAACATTTCATGGATCTTCCAAAACATTTTGGCAGGATAATCCCCTAAAGTGATTCATTATCCATCAATTCATATTTCAATGTCACTTAATATTTGTTGAATATTCACAACATGCCAGCATCGCACAGCTGCTGAGAACATGCTTCTCTGTCTCTCAACCTCACACTGCATGTTTTTTTAAAGATGAAAAAATAACGTAAGTTTTAAAATTTATAACATAAATTTGTCAAGAGGATAGGAGAAAATTGGTCTGAAAGCAAATCAGCACACCCACCCTTCGAGAATTAATCTTCACGCCTATTAGGAAGATAACCATTGGTTTTAAAGCAGAAAATCATGTTTCTTATTTCTGTTTCTATATATTATATACATCCCTTATTTTTATTTATGCATAAGTTTATATACATGTATTTATATTTATCTGGAAATCTAATTTTTATTTAATTTTGACATTACTTTTATGTGTCTATGTATACTTTAATGCTACCATTACTTCTATAAATATTTCTTTTATCCACAATCTAATTTTCATCCACAACCTAATTTTTAAATCTCTATTTAGATATATGAGTATATCCATTTCTTAACAAATACTGAAATTTCCTCTTACCTGTCTCTTTTGTATTTCTAATTTGACAATAATTACATAGATACTTCTATCTTCCTTTGGCTCCCAGAAGAGGAAACACTTAATCTCCATTTGCCCCATTGATCAACAAGCTTCACCCCCTCACTTCATTCAAGTATCTGCTCAGAGAGACTTTTGCAGATCACACTGTCAAAAATGACATATACACAACTACTGGCCACACTCTCGATTCTTGGGCTTTGCTTTATTTTCCTTCCCTGATGTATTGGGTTGTTCTGAATTTGTTTATGGTCTCTTTCCACCCACTCTAACAAGAAGTCCATAAAACAGGGATTTTGTTTTTATTCTTTCCTATACCTCCATAGGGCAGAACAGTGTGTACCATCGACAGGTGCTTCACAAATATTGTTGACCTAATGAATGAATTCTCTAAGAAAAAGTATTGTTTTCCTCTTTATTCCAATCGTAATTTCAAAACGGACTTCAATTTGCGAATCAGTCTATGTGCTGTCTTCTACATTGCCATTTTTTTTCCAGTTTGAATTTAAGATTTATTCCTTTTTGCACAAACTTCCCTCCATCCTGATTACACAAGGGCCAGGTATGCCCATTTTTGTGAAAACATCTCCTGGCTTTTTTTCTGGTGGAAATCTTCTTTAATCATTTTTTTCTTTGTATTTAATCCCTTCACCAAGACTTTTTATAAAGAATGCACATGGTGAGTGTTAATAGTGTAAGATAAATAAAATGAATTGCTTTGCAAAATTATTTAGATTCAAGATCTTAAACACTCATATGCTGATTTTTGTGTAGTTTCTCTAATATTTTAATGCATTCTAAAAGGCTTCAATTAAGATAAAATATAAAAAACACAAACTTTTAAATACTCATATAAAGTCTCTTTTGATTTGAATGAATGTTAATGTTTTGTTACATTTTATTGACCTAAAAGATAATTAGGGATGTAACAATATTATTAGCTATTATATGCTGTCATTAACTGTGATTTTTCCATAATAAAATTAGAGATTCATAAAGAGCATGAAACCTTATAAAAAGGCAAGATGGGAACAATATAATTTGGGAACAAACAATTAAATTTGCTTATTGTAGCAATTTCATGAGATATCACCAATGCACTATGGCTCCAGAACATTCCACTCACTATTTTTTCTACTCCAGAATAATGGACTGCTACTTTCCCCAAAATACACGAGGAGATTACACAGCGGCATCTGGTTGCTTTTCTTTTGTATCTTTCAAATAAAATATTATGTATTTCAGTCCAAAGTTTCCTTAAAATGCTGTATTTGTCAGTGTGCTTTACAGTGCCTAGCATGTTTTAAATTAACATTAAAAGGAAACAATAGTGATGAGCATCATAATTATTCAGTAATAGCCCAAACAGCTGCCTGACTTTCTTTTTTGTTCCTGCTTGAAATTTCTTTTCATATTTTGAAAGAGGGCAAGTGTGGAAGATGACCTTTTTGATTGAAGTTGTGTGTGTTTTTTAAGGGTAGGAATATAAATCATATTAACTGGAAGTTTAGAAAACAGATTCTCATTCTCTTTTCTCAAAAGAGTTTTGGGGAATAAGGAAAGGTTATAGTAATAATATCAAAACACTTTTGTTTTTCTGAGAACAGAGTACTACTTCCCAATAGAGATTTTGGCTGATAGAAACAAGTTAAGGTGATGATAGTTTTATTGTTATCTGCATAGACATCTGACTATTTTTTCTATTAAGTTCTTGACCTGAAAGTCTATGTAATAAGTGATAATTTGACCACAGGTAAATATTGCTGCTATATACTCTCATAACATCTTACGCATACCCATATCTCAGCACTTTCTTTGTTGAATTGTGTTAATCTATTTATGGATTTCCTCCTTGTTAGACCTCATACTCTAGAGGGCAAAGTTCACAGTTACATAGCTTTTCACGCCAAGCACAAAAACAGAACCTCTATTACGGAGTCACTGTCTTCACTGAAATACCCTGCCAGACGAGGCTTACGTGTTCCTCCCACGTACCTGAATAATAAGTGGATTAAAGGAAGTTTTTTCCCAGAAATGTAACCAACATGTAAGTTTCTCCAAGATGTTTATAAGGGTAGCCAACCATTTATATCTGTGATGATGTTTCCAAAATAATCTAGACATTTTCTATCCAAAGTACTCTGAATGTAAGATAAGCAAATGATTGGGGTATTAATTTTCTTTTCATTTACATGATGCAGTATTTGAAAGAACATTGGGCTGGGAGTTTAAAAATGTCCTTTCTAATTTTTCTTTGGCTAATCTGCTGTGCAGTTGTGTGAAATCAGTAAACTTCTCTTGGCTCAGTCTTTACAGTCTGGAAAATGAGACGGATGGTTTATGTTGTCTGTATGGGTCTGTTCAATTTCAACATCTCAGATTCAAATTTCATCTATCAGTTATCTGTTGCATTTGAACTCCCACCACTTCATTGCAATAGGTTAGAATTCTTGTCCCAACTCCCTGTCTGAGATAAGATAACCTTATTATGTCCTTAGAAACCACTGTGTCTCATTTTGTTCCTATAAATCATATTTTAGTTGGCTTTGCAAAACTAAACAAGGTAATTTTACATGTGATTGTAAGCAAAGGCTCGAAAACAAAAGCTTAATACTAATGCTATTAAGAGCTACTATTTATTGAGTACCTAGCTGATAAGGACCACGAGGTGACTTTTATATTTTTACCCTCCTAACAACCAGTTTGACTTAGGCATTAGCATTCTTATTGGTCCAGCTACATAGCTGCAAACCAAGGCTCAGAGGAGTGCAATGCATTATCCACATTTCCAAAGTTGTACATCCAAAAAAGGTTAAAGCAGAGATTAAATCCAGTTCTTGGTTTTCTTTTCAGAAATTAAAAAAATGTCTGGCAACATTTTAAATCTAACAATGTGTATCACATGGGCAGCTGGAAGTCTAGAATAAACAACATGTTTACAAAAGCACCACGTAAATCAACAACTAAAAAAGAGTTATTTAAATTTTCAAATACAAAAACCTCTAAAAAGTGAATTTTGACAGGGACAAATATTTTTTCCAGCCTTTGTTGTCATTGTTACTGCATACAGCAAAACTGTTCCCACATACGTCACTTATACTCTCACCTTCCATGGTGGGATTTTTTAGAGATAATACGTCCATGATTTCATGTTCGTCTTTAACCGAATCCCTTTCATGAGGTATTATTTTATAGCCTATAATCCCTGAAAGATACTTGAGGTAGCAATCACCTCTATAAAAATAGTTTTATATCTATAAAAATATAGAAACATTAAATTTTTTAAAAGATCAAAGGTCAGTCTTACTGTTTTTGTCTTTTTCTCCAATCACCTTTTAAGCCATAATTCAAAAAAACAATTTCAACTAAGACTCACATGTCATATTTCAAATGGTTATTTAACTTATATAATATGGCTTGTTTCCATGCAAAAATGAATGGCTACCCCAAATTATTCTGGAAGATATTTCCTAAGGAGCTCGTGTTTGATTTTATAATGTAACAATTCATGAATACTGCACTGAGTGCCAGCACACTAATAGTGTGATGACTTCACATAAATTGCAGCCATGGGGAGAGATGGCAGGTGTTCCAGAGAGACAAGAAGATATACTTTAAAAAACTGTAATGCATTAGATATGAAAGGTGAGAAAAAGAGAAAATTCAAGGATGAATATTGGGCTTCTCAACTGTGGAAGTGGATGTATGGTGATGTCATACAGAGATCAAAGATACAGAAAAGGACCAGCTTGAGGGCAGGAAAGAGAGAAATCATGGAAATAAAATATTGCTCTATTTTTTCTTGCATTTGATTTTTTCCTAATTTTCTTATTCCAGTAAAATACGCATAACAAAATTTACCATCTTAACTATTTCTAGATGTGTAGTTCAGGAATATTAAATACATTCATAATGTTGTACAATCATCACCACCATCCATTTTTATAATTCTTTTCGTCTCGCAAAACTGAAACTCCATATCCATTAAATAATAACTTCCAATTCCTCCCTCCCCCAGCTCCTGGCAACCCCCGTTCTACTTTCTCTCTCTGATTTTGGTTACTTTAAGTACCTCATGTTAGTGGAATCATGCAGTATTTGTATTTTTGCAACCAGCTTATTTCACTTAGCATAATGTCCTCAAGGTTCACCCATGCTGCAGCATATGTCAGAATTTCCTTCCTTTTTAAGGCTGAATAATATTCCATGGGATATAGGTACTACATTTTGCTTATCCATTCATCCAGTGGTGGACACTGGGTTGCTTCCATTTTAGCTATTGTGAATAATGCTACTATGAACGTTGGTGTATGAATATTTCTTTAAGACCTTGCTTTTAACTCTTTTGAATATATACCCAGAAGTGAGATTTCTGGATCAAATGATAATTCTATCTTTAACTTTTTGAAGAGACACAATACTGTTTTCCACAGTGTCTGCACAGTTTTACAGTCCCATCAACAGTGTACAAGGGTTCCAATTTCACTACATTCTCACTAAGTCTTGTTATTTTCTGTGTTTTTGATGGTAACCATCAAATTGATGTGATGTGATATCTCGTTGTAGTTTTGATTTGCATTTCTCTAACGATTAGTGAATTTAAGCATCTTTTTATGTGCTTATTGGTCATTTTTATATCTTCTATGGAGAGTTGTCTATTCAAGTCCTTTGGCCATTTTTTGAATTGAGTTGTTTGTTTTTTGTTGTTGAGTTGTAGAAACTCTCTATGTGTTCTGGATATTAAAGTCTTCTCAGATATATGATCTATAAAAATCTTGCTATACTGAGCTACCTAAATGGAGAAGTTGAAGAGACACTTGTATATGTGGTTCTTGAAGTGAAGACAAAAGTTGTGAGCTTTCAATATATAGATGGTAATGGAAATTTTGAGTATGGATACAAAGGCATAAGGAAGTTTTGAGCAGCAATGAAGACCTCCAAAGTTGAATTGTGTCTCTCTAATACTTTTAATTAAAACACAGTTACCACTGAATTTTCAGGAGTGGGAAAATTAGTAAAGTACAGATTTTAAATAAAACCTACAAAAATCCTTGCAGCTTACAACCTCGCAGCATTTTTTTTTTTACTACCCTAACTCAGTTCTTTAAAGCGGTTTTACCATTTTACATTTTCTTCTGCAGACCACAAGTTCTGCTATATTCTTACTGATCCATTCACTCACACACACTTACCATCAGCTGTCAATCAGTGTAATAAAGTATCATCAAAGAAATACATTACCACATGGGATCAGTGATTTTCCCATGTAATCCTGTCAGCAAAACACAAAGCCAGCTTTTTTTAGAGTCAGTTATGCTAAATAAACCATAAGCCTTGTGAATGACAGTAAATCATCTTAAATGACTAACAGTGAGGCTACACTTTTGGCTCACAGATTTCTGTTATGATCTACACTTCCTATCATAGGGAGGTCTAGTCTAGGTTGACTTAAGAATTACCTAACTCACTAGCTAAGTAAATTATGCTATTATAAATGATAAATACAATAGAAAAATATGCAGTCTTTTTAATGAGACAGAGAGCTATCTACTGGCATAGAAAGATACTCAGGATATGTTGTCTTCGGTTAGGTTCCCACGAAACATTCTGAGAAGAGGCATGTGCAGAGTGTTTAGTGGAGAGTGAGGAAATGAGAAAGGCAAGATTAGGTAGAAGGACAATCTGACCTGCAATGTAATCATCACTGAGGCCTTAACTGGTATTACAGAAAACATTGACCTGGGATGGTCCTTGAGACTATACCAAAATGTGGCAAAGTGGGGAGGAGGGATCATATCCCTGTATTAGTGGTCATTGGTCATGGCCTTCCTGGAGAGGAAACATAGCTTTGGATGAGGGAATTCCCTGTGGTTGAGGGCAATTCCCAGTTTGGAGTAGAGCTGAAACTGTCAGCAGCTGACATTCCCAGTCTCTATGAGCGAGTTCTTTGGCCCTGATGAGGGCTCTGGGCGGGGTACCACACTATTCACTACAGTCCTCCCTTTGTATCACTCAGATCTGCTTATTTTTTATGGTAAGTTGACCCCTTTTTGGAAGTGCTCCTTCAAGTTTATGATTGGTTAAGTTTCCAAGGAAAACTAAAAAAGAAGGGTTAGTAGGATGAATTACAGCCCTCAGTGAAGCAGTTGATCTCAAGTCCATGATAATCAGCATACCCATTTCCAGAATCCATTCTATATTGCCCTCACTCTTGGCTAACATGCCTGCTGGTAGAGGTGTCTTACCTGTAGGGGTGGCCCAGAACTTTAATTGTGAGACATCTGATTCTCTAGTGACCAAGTCCTTTTTATGCTGTGATTCTTTGTTTTTTCCTTTAACATTAAAACTGGACCTGGGAACACCCAAAAGACCTACCTCGTCCTGATTATCAGCATCAATTACCCCTGCTAGGATGGTGACTCCCTTTCCTGCCTGCTGGTCTCTTAGAGCAAGAAGCACCAAGTAACTGGGTGGCAGCTGTAGAGTAAGCTTCAATGGAATTCTTTTTGTGTCCCACGTGTGAGGACCTCTGGACATACAGAGTTTACATTTGCAAAAATGGGAAGCAAAAATTTCCAAAATGGGTTATTGGAAATGATGTTAAACAGTGCCATTTCTGTTTCTACTTGGATTCTAGACTTATGTGTTTTACCTACCAGAGACACAGAGCCACATTAGTGGTCACTGATTTAAGTTATATATCACAATCTGGAAGATGGCATCTTATCTTCTCGGGGTATCATCTCTAAGCTGGAGCCCTAACTGTGTATACGTGTGTGTGTGTGTTTTCCTAGCTTTATTGATATATAATTGATGTATAACATTGTGTAAGTTTAGCTATACACTGTGATGATTTGATAGAGCTATATATTGTGAAATGCGTACCGCAGTAATGTTAGTTGACACATCCTTCACCTGACATAATTACCATTTTGTTATTGTTGTTGCTGCTATTATTATGGTGAGAACATTAAAGCTCTACTCTCATAGCAACTTCCAAGTATACAATACAGTATTGTTAACTAGAGTCACCATCTAGTTGACCAACATCTCCCATTTCCCCACCCTTTAACCCCTCACAACTACCATTTTACTCTCTGTTTCTATGAATTTGATACTTTTAGATTCCACATATAAGTGATATCATACATATTTGTCTTTCTCTGTCTGGCTTATTTCACTTAGCATAATGTCCTCAGGGTCCATCCATGTTGTCGCAAATGGCAGGATTTCCTTCTTTTTTTACGGCTGAATGATATTCTATTGAATGTATGTACCACATTTTCTTTATCCATTCATCTATCGATGGGAATTTAGGTTGTTCGTATGTCTTGGCTATTGTCAAGCTGTGTTTTTAAGGAGACGATGTGCCAAGCTATCAGGCTGACAAATTCTAGGTGGTGCAATGTACGATAGAATAAGTGGATCTCACAGCTGTATGTTCATTTACACACCACGTTTACTTTAAAATAGTTTCTTTATTCTGAAACAATATTATATGGGATCTCATGTTGGTGGATCAAATACTATGTAAGTCCTTAAAAATAATGTTAACTATGGCCCTCTTAGGAGAAAAGGCAAACACATAACAAGGAGTATTCATCAATTCAAGGCAAAATTATTGTATTTCCCTTTCAAGGTAGTCAACTGGCCACAAAGTAGATCATTGGATGGTCTTAGAGGATGGGGCTATATGGAAACTCAGCTTTGGTCTCTGTTGCTGGCAAGTTGGACATTCAGCAGTGTCAGTAGCCAGATAAGAATTGTTCAGTGGAAGCTCATACTGTTGGGCTTATGCATACCTTCCATCTTTGCTACCATTGTCACTTGTTCATAACCTATTGTACCAGCACAGGAGTGGCTGATTACAGGGACTGGCTGATGTAAACTGGCCGTGGCATTTCATCAACTTGATTGTTTAGGGTCTCTTCCATGGTAGGCGCTCTCTGGTAAGGGTTGACAAATGGCATAAAACTCTTCATACCTCATTCCCTCTCTTATCTTCTTCTCCAGTCACATGCCACTTGCCCATACCTCTTTGTCCCCAGTGTTATAATTTGTCTCTTTTAAAGTCCCTGACAAATCAGCTAAACTACTGCCCATGAGTTTGTATAGATTCTTACATGTCTATTTCTCTTTCCACACCTTACTCATACCTCTGGCCCTGTTTTTTCCAATTCCTGATTTATCTTTTCTGTCTTACAAAGGCTCATCTGTCTTATGTCCTCTTGGGTTTCACAGAACACATGATTGTGATTCTTCTATAAGGGTTGGATATAAACTTTATATAACTTTTTTTTGTGATAGATACTTCTAGTAAATGGGGTCTTTTAGGTAATATGTTCCAAGTGGCAGGGCTGTTTGAACTTCAGTCTAGACCTGCTGCTGATGCCTTTCTTGCTCTAGAGTCCTCTCAATACCAACAGGTTTTTATGTCACCTAGAAAATGGGTTGAAATAATATTCCAAATTGTTAAATTTGCTGCCTTCAGAATCCAAAACGTCTTACTAATTAGTGTGCTGCTTCTGAATGGCAGAAGTTTGGAGAAGTAACCATCTATCTTTAACTTTAGAGAGAATGTTTTGGCATTCCTCAGTCTTGTGGAACCCTAAGAACTTCACTGACATGATTATTTTGCAATGTATATAAATATTGAATCACTATGATGTGCACCTGAAACTAATATGATATCGCATGTCAATCATACTTCAATAAAAAACTGAATAATAGTGAAAAGATATTAATAACCCCATTTTTAAATAAGAAAATAAGGATTAATAAGGCTCAGCTAGTAAGTGGTTGAATCAGGATTTAAACCCACATCTCTGAAAAAGAAAAAAGAAAAACCTTCACTGATGTGAAAGGACCCTGAATCTTAGTAGGGTTTATCTCCTCTGGGGCACCTTTGTCTTACCAAGGCCTCCAATGTACTTGCCAGTATTTGCCCACTTGGTTTGATTAGCATGATGTCATCTCTTTAGTGGACCTGTGTGATATTCTGCCAGATGTCCAGGTGGTCTAGGTCCCTTTGGACTGTATTATATTGGAGAGAGGGAAAGTTAATATAGCTTTGTGTCAAGATTGAAAATGTAGACTGTTCACCTCACATGAAAATGATCTCCTTCTGAGCCTCTTTGCTGATGGGGAAGGCAAAGAATGCAGCTGCAAAGTCAATGGCCACATACCACAGCTAGGTCTATGTTCCTCTGTTCTAGTTAAAATATGACACATGGCACTGTGGTGCATCCAGGAGTACTATTGAGTCAAACTTGCAATAACACATGGTTGTCTGTTATGATCCATCTAGTTGGTTTTTGCCCTTTTTTTTTTTAAGAGCCAAACTAGTGAATTAAATTGTGATAGGAAAGGAACAACAATTCTTTTATTCTTTAAGTTTTTGAGGGTGGCACTAATCTTTGCCATATCCCTTAGAATTCAGTATTGTTTTTGGTTTTCTGTTGGAGAAGGGGCATGGTCTCAGAAGTTTTCATTTGGCTTTCCTACAATGGTACTTACACAGATCAAATAACCAACATGCAGCTTGTTCTAATAATCAAGTATATTTATTCCAATTACACATTTTGAGGACTAGGTTAATTACCACTGAGTGAGTCTGTGGACCAGTGAACCTACGGTGATCTTGACATGGACCAGAATTCCATTTATCACCTAGCCCCTTTTCCCTTGTTCTAATAAGGGTCCATGGTGGTGCTTGGGTCCCTAGATATCATTGTCAATTCAGACTTAATTTACATGATTACCTGAGTAAATGGCCATACATATTTTGGGGGAAAGATTGAAGAAATTACTACTGAATGTACTTATTGTGGTGTTCTACGTGTTACGGGTCTGAAAAAAGATCATGATTTTTGTTGGGGCTTCTACCCTCAGGATCCTGATCACACATACAGCTTTAAATCCTTAAGCAATACATATGCTGTCTGCCTATGTTTCTTGCCCATATTTCTAGGGCCACTGCATTTCATTAATTAATTCCATAACTCTCTGCTGATCAGCTTCCTGGCTACTACTTAAATCTTGATATTTAATGCAATAATTGCATGCACCTTGTTTCACATAGTTCATACCTCCACCAGACCACTGTTATTTCAGGATCCTATTATCCTCATGACTATCAGAGAGCTTAGTTTTGTAAAGGCATATCCTCCTTTTGCCCTAACCTACAGATAATCCCCATGACTCAGTTTCTCAACAATGCCAGTGTCTCCCTCATCGTCACAATCCTTACTGCTGTAATAAATGAGTATCCTCTGGGCTATTCCAAAGAACATAGTTGTCTGGTAAGTTTTCTGAGGTGGGATAGCATATCCATTCGAGTATGCTTTATTTTCTGAGTCTTTTCATCCCTTCCTTCAATATCTGCCACAGTATTTTCTGGAATTTCTGTTTCATTTGTATGAGTTATTACTTTCTCTAAACGTTCAAGGGCTTTCCTAGAAGTATTGGTACCATCTCTAGTGATACTTGCTGTGATGTTAAATCTGACATTTTAGCAATATATTGATAAATTATTTCTTATTCAACCTCATCTTCTGCCCCCTTGTTCTAGAACCCCCAAAATCCCATCCCATACTCATCCATATCTTTTCAGACCGTATTAGCCAGATCTTGTAACAACTTCAATACAGAGTCTCTCTTCTCCCTTAGAATACATAGTACTTCCCTAATTAGGCTGTGCTGGAATTTGGTCCTTGTTATGGGTCTAGACGCCAGGAGATATGAGGAAGTAAGCATTGTTTTATAACGTCTGGCTCATATGAGACCTCTGTATGATGTCAAGTCAGGGTGTGTGGGTGTGCTGTCTTCTACTAAGGAGGAGTAGGCCACTTTTGCAAACTCAGAAGGTCAGGGGAATCTAGGGTTTAGATTCTCAGATATCCCTGTTTCAAGTCTCAAGGTTCCATTCTTTCTGGAACTGGAGATAAAATTCGTGGTGTAGGAGACCTTCTGAGACTGAGAAGTCAACTTTTTATACATCTCTACTTCTATTGAAGTCCTTAGACTGGTCCTTCATTCCATAGAGCTACTGGAGATTAGGGTTTCCTTAAATACTGCCAAAGCTACTCTGAGTCTTTCATATTCTGCCTTGAATTATTTACTAATCATCCTGAGCTATCATTATCTCTCTAATCAGTAGAATTCAACAATAGTCATCCAATTCCACCGACCCTGTAGTTACCATTTTTCTCCTACCTCATAAGCCCGAGAGAAATTTTACCAGGCAGTGTATCCTCTCCCCTTGGTATCACATTCTGTCCACCATTAGTGAAAAGTTTAACAACAAATTACTACAAAATGGTTCAGGATATCCATACTCCACCATCCACTAGTAATAATGTTTTCATTACCCACTGACCAGTAGGTAATCCAAATGGAAAATTCCATTTTAGAACATGCTCCTTACAGCTACTACTGGAACAAGTTGTTTTAGATTGGAAGTTCCCTGGAAACAAATTGAGGTAGGAAATTATATGAAGCATCTTAATTGGTGAGAGGTTTCAGGATTTACATGTGTAAGTGTAAAATGAGTGGGGAAAATAAGATTGAGCAAAGGGAGAAGCTGGCTCATAAGCCTACAGAGAGCTCTGGAGATGGTATGGCCCTTCAGAATTGTCCAATTTGAGCTAAAGAGGCTATTTGTGCCCCCACATCAGCCAGTCATTGGCTGTGGACTCTACCCTGGAATGTAACTTTGTATATGGCAGTTTCCCACAGCCAAAGGGAGCTACCAGTACAGGGCATGGTTATGAGTCATCAGAAGTGCTCTGAAGAAGGGATCTGGGCAGAATAGGACACTGTCCACTATGTGCTATGTGTGATGATGAAGATGATTATGATGATGTTGATAATGATTATCAAAATAATAGCTAACACTCACACAACACTTTGATGTGCCCATACTATTCTAAGATCTTGTAATATAGTCTTCAGTTAGTCCTCATAGCAACTTTGAAGAGTTAGGTAACACCATTTTTATCACCATTTTTTGAAGGAGAAACTGAAGCACAGAGAATTTGAGCAGCAGGTCTAAAGGTCACATGGGTATTAAGTGGTAGAGCCAGGATCTAACTCCAGGAAGTGGGACTATATTGAATGAAATTAAAAAAGAAATGTGCATAAAGGTGTAAAATATGAACCCATTTGGGTCAAAAGCATATGTGTATATATAGACGCAAATATACATCTATATTCTTAACTATAAGATATGTGAAAGTAAATTTAAAATATGAATGTGTATATATGTAGATACATATATATATACACACACATATATATTTGGAACGCCAGTTTGTAACAGTGTTTACCGTTAGGTAATAAGACTGAGGGGCTAAAATAAAGGATTTTTTTTTCTTATTCATCTTTGAGGTTTTTTAAAGTTACTCTATTTTATCTTTGTAAAGAGTCAGTCAAAATAAAATTATTCAACTCCCCAAATTCAGGTGTCTCTGTCACTTGGCTAGGGTGCAACTTCCCTCACTTATTTCACCCAGGGCAGAGATGTATTTCAGATATTGGAAAATGTTTTTATACTACTTCCCCCAAAGTTTTAGATTTTGATTCTAACTCTTCTTTTTTTTTCATTTTATCAGGCATTCTTATTTCAACTCTGAGTTTTCTACCCTCAGGGATTTTATTTATTTATGAGTTCCTGTACTTAGCGCGTGATTCACTGTCACTAGTTTTCATTTTTCCATCTGAGTTAATCTGTACATGAATGTAGGTCATGTGGATTTAATTTCTTTAGCAGCGAGGAGATCGATTGCAATACCATCATAATGTCTTTTTCTCTGTGGAATTTGTGTATATTTTGAATGACTGCACCTGCCCACTGTGGGGGTGAGGGCCATCTTTGCAGGGGCTTGAGGGTTATTACTCATGACGCTTTGCAGGAGGAGAAGGGCTAAAGGGAGTTGTGAAAGCAGTGGGAGAGTGTGCGGCAGCTTTCTGTGGTTGGGCTGGTGGAGAGTGTGCAATCCATTTACAAACGCAACTGCCCATGCAACCAGAATCCTCTAAGTTTCATATACTTATCTACTTGACCCCGCTGACACCTCATTATTGCAGGTTCCCATCTTTAAAAATTATGTGCATTTGGTGTCTATGATCTCACTTTCTCCTCTCTCTTTTCTCTGTTACTTAAGTTGTTATTCCCTATCTTCTGTGATTCACACTAAGCCCATTAATTTTCCTCTATAGAACAGTAATAATCTGTCTCCCTCACTGTCTCAGAAAAAGAAATGCCAAGGCAAAGCAGAGCTGGAAGAAGAGCAGAAGGAGAATATGAGGGCCCATGACTGACTCTGAAGGCAGAGAAATATCCCAAACCCTCAATGTAACTTAATGCTTGTCATTGGGGTTTCAAAGCTCATAACAGTAATTAATCACTTTGCCAAAGTCTTGAAAAGAAGGACTGTAAATTATCCGAGCAGGAATTGATTTTAGTTAATTATCTAGTGTGACTTCATTTTATAGTTGAGAAAACAGATGTAGAAATATTAACAAAATTTCTTAAAGCAACACAATTCTACGAAGAAAGAGTTTTGTAATTCAGAGTATACTTAAAATAGGATTGAGAGCTGGCATAGCAACTGGTAAGGTCAGGCTCTCAGAGTGACCTTTGATACATAGGCCACTGAGGCAAACGCAGTCCTTTGTCCTAGATAGACCTGTGGGCTAGGAAACTCCCCTAAACCCATCCTCAGGGCCACAGGCTTGCCTATTTGTCCATACTCTTTCTGGAAATTTCTGTTGATAATGACACTGGGCCTCATCTTCCCAGATTTAATCTTAATGTTAAAGAAAGCATCCTATTCCAGACAAAATCTTTCCAACTCTGCATTGGAAACTACCTGTTTTTATTGGGGATTCCATCTTCAGGGTGGGAGTAGGGGAGAGAGAGAGAGACAGAGAGAGAGAGAGAGAGAGAGAAACAGAGAGAGAGAGAGAGAGAGAGAAACAGAGAGAGAGAGAGCGGAGATAAAGAGATCCTTGGTTCACGGACAGTTCATTCTCAGGATGTCCCATTAAAGAAGGTACATGAAAACCATCCAAGGGACCTTTTCAAATTGCACGTAGTTTCTCATAGTTGAGTTCTATTCTCTTTCAGCAATATTTCTCAACCCTGGCTACAGATTAGACTTACCCAGAGAGTTCTAAAATAACACCTATGGCCAGGTCCCACCCCAGAAAAATTAAATCAAATTCTCTAGGGGTGAGATCATGACATAAATATTTAATACCAAAGAGATTCTCACGTGCAACCAGAGTTGAAGATTTGAGAATCTCTTCCTGGAGGAACGGGGGTCTAACTGAAGAAAGTTGAGGCAGAAAAATCTGAGAATCGTCACTATCACTGTTTCTCTAAGGATGAGGCAGGAGCCTGACTTAGCGTTGACACAGTGATGACCAGGAGATGAAAGTAAAAATATAATTTCTCTCGTTATCAGTATTATTGCAAAAGCAATATTAATGAATAATTATTTCTCTCTCATTTGTCAGAAATAGGGTAAACATTTCACCATTCTATTTTTAATAGCTAGATTTATTTTTGTGAGAAAGTGGTATCTTTACAAGTAAGTGACAGTTTTATTTTCTTGAGCTTATTGTAACATCATTATTGAAATTAACCAATGTAATTTTTAAAATTACAATGAATTTAAAGCATAAACAGAAACATAGAAGCTACGCTATTTTTAAATTTATAGAACATGGGACATCCACACAGTTCAAATTTATAAGATCTCACATGAATATAAGATTATTTAAAATTTACCTCTTCATATTAGGTTGAAGGATCTCATAATGAAGAGAAACTACTTTGTTTAAAGCAGCCAATATACAAGTAGGGGCTAATAACTGTTGAGGTAGTTTGCTTAAATGAATTTTATCCTTATATCCTTATAAATCTTTAAATATTTTCTAAAAACCTAAAATTGGAAAATATACAGTTTAGAAATGCAAAATTATTGTGAGATAAAAATCTTAGATTTTATTCTGGATGTGATTTTTTGTTTTTATTTTTTTAAAGCAGGATTTGGACTTCTTCATCTTACATGATTCTATCTATACCCGTGGTTCAAAATTGGGAGCAATTTTGTGTTCCCCTCCAGGGGCCATTTGGCAACGTCTGGAGACAGTTCTGATTCTCACGCTTGAGAGAAGGAGGATGCCACTGGCATTTGGTAGATAGAAGCCAGATGTGCAACTAAATATCCTACAATATGGGCAGGCTTCCACAAGAAAGAACGATCTGGCCCAAAGTGTCAATAGTGCTGAGGCTTAGTTCTTCTAAACTTACTTCTTAGAAGCTTCATATTCTCTTTAAAAAGCTAGTAAATTATTGATATTTTAATCAATAACATAATTCAATAACAATTTATAAATGTCAGAAAGTATCAACTTGAATCTATAAAATAATGCCTATACTTTGTTATAAACCAAAACAGAAATCTATCAAATAACTCCTTGAATGTCCATACTTTGTTTATTACTGTCATAATTCACATATGTGATCCCTCTTCCCTGATCAAAAAAGAGCAGGTATATACACAGTATGACAGTTCCTTTGAATGGGTTTGCTCAACAGGCATTCCAGCCTCCTTTTAGTTTATGAAACAAACAGAAATAAACAAGAAACTACATTTCCTACATGTGATTTATAGTCCCATTGTTCTAGATGTGAGATATATGTATATTTGACTTATAATCCTTTGATCTAGATGAACTAGATCATCTAGATGTAATTTATAATCCTTAGATTAGATGAACTAGCACGCAATTTTTATTTCAAACTAAGTCATGTGGCTAGGGAGTCAGGGTATCAGAAATCCATTCTACTGATGCAGATATTGACATACGCAGTGTTGTCCTGGAGCTGGCAGATGTAGCAACATCTTCCTGATTTTCCACACAGTTTCCTGCTTTTACAGCTTCTGGATTGTGACAGGGACTGCAGCTCCCTTGGTGGCCCAATTCTGCAATGTAGCTTCACGAATGATTCCTGGAAACTCAATCAAGAGTCAGAGTCTTCAGCCCTCGTAATGATCCTGTGTGGTATTTAATGCCGTTAAATAAATCCCTTCTGGTTATACTGGCAACAGTAGATTCTTTTCTCTGAAACTGAACGCTGACTGATACAGATATAACAAAAAGACAGGGTGGGGAAGAAAAACTCACTTTATTGCCCACAAAGAACCAATATTTGACTCTTCGACCTGATAACTCCATTCTCAGACCCGAAATGATGCCTGTGGGAACGACATTTTTGTTGTTAGTGCTCTTGAGTGGATTCCGACTCCTAGCGACCCTGTGGACAGCAGAGAGGAACACTGACAGTCTTTTTGTGCCATCCTCTCACCTTCCAGTGCTATATCAGACAGTGCTCCGCTGCTGTTCACGGCCAACTTTTTCGGAAGTGGGTGGCCGGTTCCTTCTTCCTAGTCTGTCTTAGCCTTGGAGCTCTGCTGAAACCTGTTCACCATGGGTGACCCTGCTAGTATTCGAAATACTGGTGGCATAGCTTTCAGCATCTTCATATTAGGTTGAAGGATCAACACGCAACCACCACAGTATGACAACCAACAGAGGGGTGATGTTGTTCCTTGACCCAGAAACCAACACTGACCCCCATGGTGAGGGCCCCAAATCTTAATTACTGGACCACCAGGGCTGGAGGGAACAACATAGCACATTACTATTATTTATATCATCTCACAAATAGTAAATTACAAACCCAAGTTGCTACCTTTTTCTCTCTTCTTATTCTCCTCTAGTTTTGTTTTTTTTTAAATCTACTTGGAAACCAGTTGTCCTAACCTCACATCCAAGAGAAGTGAAATTCTTTCAATGGCTCAAGAAAAGTTCATGGAGAATATATAATCCCATTTATTATATTGTGAAAAAGTATAAATCAAACAAAGAAATCCCTTTTTTGTATTTAAATATTAAATTATATTGATATATAGTAGCATTAGTTATGTTTAAAAAAAAAAGTTTCTAGAATGCTATTTTGTCTGCATAATTCTGAAAAAAAGGCTAGTTATGGAATGATGACCAGGCATGTTCATCTACAAAACCTTTCCCTTGCTTTTATTAAGTTGAGCATTATAATTTTTCCAAATTTATCTTTCTTATTTTTATTTTTCAAATTCAATCCAATTTCCCCTTCCTTCCTTCTATCTTTATTCTCTCCTTCCTTCACAATCATTTTCTTCTCTTTTAGCTTTGGAATCCTCCCTTATCTTTCATCCCTCTTTACTCAATTATTTAATTAACCAATACATATTTGTTGAAAACCTGTTGCCTGCTGGGCACTGTGCTAGGTTCCAGAAATAAAGCCATCATTCTCTACTATTCTTTAGCTTTCAGAGTATTGGGTATGGGAGACAAAAGAAGAGTAACCATGAAAAAAATCTGAAATTCTGTATTGTGCTTATTTGTAATGAGCACTGGGAGAGAAAAGAACTGGGGTTTATTAAAAAAAAAA
This sequence comes from Equus caballus, assembly GCF_041296265.1. Taxonomy (NCBI): domain Eukaryota; kingdom Metazoa; phylum Chordata; class Mammalia; order Perissodactyla; family Equidae; genus Equus; species Equus caballus. Next base: position 22,704,389 of record NC_091709.1, on the reverse strand, counting down.
AATAGAATAGCAGGCCATGAGGATATTCCTAACTTACATTGATTGAGTCTGTGGAGAGCGATCTGAGGAAATGATATTTGCGTTTAGGACTCAAGCATGAGAAGGAATTAGCCAGGTTAAAGTACAAGAACCAAGATTTCAGAGCGATGCTGAAAGGTCAGTGTGACTGGAGAAAGATGATTAAGGAAAGAATGGTTTAAAGATCACGTTAAAGAGACAGGTGGAGGCTAGAAAATGCACGGAGTTGTAGATCCAGTAAAGAATTTGGATTTTAATATAAGTGTAAAAGGAAACTGATGAAGGTATTTAGGAGAGTGGGTATGAGACATCATATTGATGTATCAAAAGATGACTCTGGCTAATGTGTAGAGAATGAACTAGATGGTGGAAGAGCGGAAGGAGGTGGACCTGCTGGGGTTATTGCAGGAGCTCAGGTAGACCAGGGGAACGCAGGAGAGTTGAAGTGGGGAAGATGAGTCAGAGATTTCTTCTTATCGTCACTGATCTGAAAAGCCATCTTTATAAAATTTTTATATGCATGAGTCTCTTTCTGAATGTTCTAGTTAGTTTTCTGGATTTTGTTGTCTATTCTTGCATCAATACCATAGTTATTTTAAAAGCAGTCCTTTACATCTTTTGACGTTTGGTAGGATAGATTCTCCTTTTTGTTCCTCTTCAGATATATATTAGCTATTCCTACAAATTTATTTTTTACATGAAATTTAGAATTAGCCTGAAAAATTCCATAAAATCCTATTGGATATTGATTTACTTTGCAAAGACTTTTTATGTTAATTAGGAAAATACTATGTTGAATCTTATCATCAATAAAGATGCTATACCTGTTTATCTAGGAGTGATTATGCCATTCAGTGTGTTTTTATAATTTTCTTCTTAGAAGTCAAAATATTCTCTTATGATTTTTAAATCCCTATTCTATTCTATCTCTAAATATACCTCTGTTTCTTTCTTAATATTTTATTTAATCTTTCCCTTATTTTTCTTACATCAGTCTTGTTTAGTAATTTCATTATTATCTAAATCTTTTCTATAACCCAGTTTTACTTTTGTTGGTCATTGAATTTTTAACTTCATACATTTTAGCATCTTTTCATTTTGTTTTCTGAGAATTTACCCTAAATTTTCTGCTATAGCAAGTCGAATATTTTATTCATTATTCAAAAATCTTTCTTATAAAGTGTATTTCTAAGTACTTTAAAATTTTTGTTATTGCTCTGAAAGTGATTGTTTCCATTTTATATCGGAAGGATTTAGGAAACCTTTTGATGTTTATACATTGTACTTTAAGCCTCCAATATTGCTAACCTCACTGATTGGTTCTATTAGAAATATGGTCATTTTTCCCTCTCATATACATTCATAAGATTTAAAAAATTATTTTTCCAATCTCATTACTGTTCTTATCTTATTACATGGACTAAGATTGTTAGTATAATGATGGATAGTAGCAGTGATAGCAGAAATTATAATCCTGTTTCTGACTTTAAAAGGAAAGCGTGTAATATTTTTTATTAGCTGTTTGGGGCATGATATGGTCTTGGACTTCCAATGTATGTGGACTATCAGAGTCAGAGAGTTTTATTATCTTCCTGGTTGCTAGGAGATTTTCATTTGTTTTTTGTTATGTTTTGTTTCACTTGAAAGATTACGGAATTTCTTTTTGCTTTAATAATGAATATAACTAACTAATTTTGTTAATTTTTACTTTTGGGGCCTTCCTTTGTGACTTTTCATGTGGTCATTTTTTGTAAATGTTGTTTATATGTTTCAACTGAATGTGTTTTGCCTTTTGAATGTGGTATTGTTTATTTTTTATGTTATTCAAATTCTCTCTTGTCTTGTGAGTTTTGGTTTATTTCATCTGTTAGTTTCCAGGAAATCTGTGCTAAAATTTCCCATTATGAATGTAAAAATGTTAATTTCCCTTTTTACTGGATTCAAAAGTTTCACAATTGTTAAATCTTTTTCATGGGTGAATCATTTCTTTTTCAACATGAAATATCCCATTTGTAGTTTCTAACGATCATAACCTTAAATTTCAGTTTTCTGACATTAATGATGCTCTTCATCATTAGGTAGACTTACAAAGCAAAGCTCAGCTCAAATCAACTCTATGAGAGGTATTACCAGTGTAGTACTCAAACCTCAGAAAAGGAAAGGCTTGGTGACTGATTTTACATGAAGGAATCTAAGAAAGAGATAAAAATATGACTGAAACATAAAATGCTATTTTCAGGGACCATTAAAGAGAAGCTAATGAGTTTAGTTTTGTTGATATTAAGATTACGGCAAAGATAATTCTATTAGGCCTTTGCAATTGGAGTTTTAGAACTCAAGTTCACCAAGATAAAACTTACATTATAATTCTTTGAATTCTTTTCAAGAATTCATCAATCATCTAAGAATGTAACCATCCATCTCCCCCCTCCCCCACCCCGCACTTTTATTTCTCTAGCCCTTAAATCAAGTGTCTGGGGTATAATAGGACCTCAACAAAGGCATGTTCACTTTAACTGGGAGGGAGACGGCTTTCTGATTTATACCTAGCTTCCTAGTGCTACTTTTCTTCATACTATACCCCTGCTCCACTTGGTTTAAGCAAAACCAGGAAGGAGGGACATTTACTAAAAGTTTTCCATGATCTTGAATGAAGCAGCCTTCACAGTTTTTAATGTAGCAAAGAGGTCTAAGAGAAAATGTAGATGGAGATAAAGTACGAACAGAAACCAGATGGCAGTATGTAAGAAACTGGAAAAAAGAAAACATATGGTTTGGAGGCAAAGCCTTTCAGATAATTTTGTCAGCAAATAACTCTAGTCTTTCAAATAAATTTGTCAGCAAATAATTCTATCAGCAGGAGGAAGGTAACTATTGGAAGCCACAGGTCAAGTGACATTTGTTTCCAAGGCAAACAGAGAGTGGAAGGAACAGTGCTGAACATAGGCTACAGAATTGGAAATTGAAAGCATAGACAGCATTTGAAAATGTGTAAATAGAAGAATGATTTAAATAGAGCAGAGAAAAAAGCAGAAAGCCAAGGATTATATCTTGGGAATGGGAAAAGATGGTCCTTTCAAAGTGATAGAGGAGAAGCAGAATGGTGTGTGGGGAACCAAGATAACTTAAATACCCCAGGTCAGACCTTTGGCATTCACGTTACCAGAGAAAACAAAATGATTGATATGTGTTGTGGGCAGCTGTAATTCCCAGGGTCAGACAAAATTCTAACAGTCTCCCACTTCCCTTTCTTTCTTCCTTTTCAATTTAGCGTCCCCGCACACAATCCTTCTTCACATACTCAGTGGCCTGGAAGTGCTTTTGCTCATCCAGACTTCTGTTTCATCTCCTCATGCATCAGAATCAACTTCCTGACAGGGAACAGCCTCTGAACACAACTGGGTTGTGGTGCACTGTTTTTGGAATCCAGTTCAAGAGCGGGGAAGAGGCCAGACTGTAGAGATTGAAGCCAGTCAAATGGGAGGAAACTTACAGGGGAATAATTTACAGTCAAGTCACAAACTGGCCAACTGAGTCAGTTTTCAGAAGGGCCCTCCGAACAGAATTAAAAATCCAGGAGAACAGAGGGAGAGTCTCCAGAGCTGGGGGACTAAGGAGAGACCTTGAGTGAAAAAAAAGACTAGTTGCTTTGTAAAGGGCACTTGAGGCCTGTAGCATGGGCAGCAAGGAGTTGCTAAAAGCTCACCCTCTGACTTGTTTCCCTACTTGATTTCTCACTGTAAATCTATCTATTCAACCCTGCTCCTTTCCAATTATTTCAGCTTTGTATTAGGAAAAAAGCAGAAAAACAGAATTATCTGATTAAAATTTATGATAGACTTCACCTCCCGAAGTAGTAATTTGTAAGTTTAAAAGGAGTGTTTTTTTTTCAAACCCAAATGAATCTCTAATCAGTAGAATGTGTTGGAGGAAGTGAGCAAAACCTTGGCCTGAATGTTGGTAAATTGGACTGGTTAACTTGTGGCTTCAATTTAACTATGTTTGAATGAGAAATCTGTATTTTATTAGGTGAAGCCTTTTCTAAGTTTGAATTTTCTTTATATTCCTTTACTTTCTCTTTAGTTCTTAGTAAGGTTATTTTCAAGTTTTAGCTTTTCGTTGTTAAGCAAGGAGCAAGACGGGAAAGGAGCTTTTGTCTATTTCTGGGTGTTGCAGCAAGGAGACAACTATGTGCCCCTGGAGGCTGGAGTAAAGACAAAAGAGAATCAAGAAGGAGGTGTAAATAGTGGGAAAAGAGAAGTCATTCATACAGCCATGCTATTCTGCCTGTGATAATCTCTGTCTTAGTCCATTCAGGCAGCTAGAACAGAATACCAAGGACTGGGTGCCTTATAAATAACAGAAATTTGTTACTCACAGTTCTACAGTGTGGGAAGTTCAAGATCAAAGTGCAGGCAGATTCAGCGTCTGGCGAGGGCCAGCTTCCTTGTTCGTAGATGGCCGTCTTTTTGTGGTCGGTGTCCTCGCATGATAGAAAGGAGTGAGGGATCTCTCTGGGGGCTCTTTGATAAGGACACTAATCCCATTCATGAGGGTTCCACCCTCATGACCAAATCACCTCCCAAAGGTCTCACCTTCTAATACCATCACATTGGGTATTAGGTTTCAAGATATGAAGTTTGAAGGGATAGGTAGAGTCAATCTATAGCAATCTCCCATATAGACTTTTCTCTCTGCTTCACAGAGTTTCTGTGTATTTATTTTTAAAACCTAGCTCTGTAATACTATTTTAAGAACCTGGCTGCATAGTCTTGCTAAAATAGAATCTCCAAAATTAGGGCTCAAAGTCTGCATATTTATCAAGCTCTTCTGATGACGATGAGCAAAACATGCTCTACATGTTACAGTGAAGTAAAACTCTACTCTGAATTAGTCTTGATTTGTTTTTGCATTTCCATCAAATTCTTTGAGAGTTGGAAAGGATTCATCTTGAAGAATATAAGACTTCAGTTATTTCACGAGGGCTAGGAATTTCCCAAACAAAAAATATCTCAACTGTTTTATCACTGATAGAAAAATCTGCAGCAGTTGATTTTTTCCTCCAACATTAATTTTTCCAATGTTCTTACAAATGAGAAAGACAAGGATATATTAAATTCAAATAACTCTCAGCTTAATTAACTAGGTAGCTATCTGTCATGACCCCTCAGACATAGGAAACCTGAGATTATAATGCCTCATATCTAGTGGATGCTCACCAAATATTTGCTGACTGATGAGAAAAAGAGGAATATTTTCTAAGGAAAAAGAGAAGACGAAATTGAGTTATGTGGTCACTAAAAACAACCAACTTATAATTTGATTCTGACCTTCCCAGAAATGTTGCAATATGTTGCCCCTTAGTAGCTTCCTGACATATCATTCACACCCATTTTTTTTTTGAGGTATAATTTTTGTACAGTGGAATACACTAATCTTGAGTGTAGATGTTATGACAAATGCATATCCTTCTAGAGTGTATGAAGAGATGCATACACCTATTTTACACACACTCCTATCAAGATAGAACATTTCCATGACCCCAAAAGCTTTCTTCCTTTGTCTTCCCTGTTAATTAATCCCTCAAAGGTAATTATTGTCTGCTTTCTATCATGATGCATTAGTTTTGTCTGTTCTAGAAATTTATATAAATGGAATATGTTTTTGGAATCCAAGTTCTTGAGTGTATAAGTAGGTCGTTCTTTGTATTACTGAGTAATATTCCATTGTGTGAATATACTACATATATTTTACTGTTGATGACTCTCTGTATTGTTTCCAGCTTTTAGCTATTATGAATAAAGCTCCTTTGAATACTCTTCTAGAAATTTTTTTTTGACATATGTTTCCATTTACTTGGGCAAATACCAAGGAATGGAATTGCTAAGTCAAGGGATAGATATATGTTTAACTTCATAAAAAATAACCAAACAGTTTTCCACCAGCTATATAAGAATTTCGGTTGCTCCAAAAAGCCAGTACTTTAGGTTGTCAAACACTTTTAATTATAACCATTCTAGTTTGTGAAGTGAATCATTGTGGTTTGAATTTGCATTTCCTCAATGACTAATGATGCAGAGCACTTTTCATGCACTTACCTTCTGTATATCTTCCTTATCTTCCTTTGTGAGGCGTTTATTCAAGTTTTATGCCAACTTTTAAACTTTTGGTTCTTTTATTTTTGTTACTGAATTGTAAGAGGTTTTTATATGTTCTTGATCCAATTCCTTTGCCAGTTACACATGTTCTGAATATTTTCCTCAGACTGCGGCTCGCCTTTTTACTTTTTTAACAGATGATTTTAAATGAGCAAATGTTTTAATTTTGATGGAATCTAATCTATCTTTTTCTTTCTTTTTGTGGTCCATGCATCTTGTGTACTACCTAGCAAACTTAAAGGGCTTGGAGAAGTTCTCCAACGATTTCTTCTGTAAGCTTTGTGATTTGGGTGTGTACTTAGATCTACGATTCATCTCGAATTAACTTTTTTGTGTGAAGTAAGGTAGCGGTGTAGGGATCAATGGTCACTTTTTCCATATGTGTCTGCCTGTTTTAGCACCATTTGGTAGGAAGACTTTCCTTCTCCATTAAATTGCTTTAGTGCCTTTGTTAAAAATTAATTAATTGAGCATACATATTGGGTCTATTTCTCAACTCTCTTTTTAGTTTCATTGAATCTATTTTTTCATTCGTATGCCAATCTAAATTATTTTGATTAATGTACCTTATTCTAAGTCTTGAAGTCAAGTAATGTAAATCCCCCAAATTTGTCTTCATAAAGACCATTTTAGACCATTCAGATACTTATTAGTTACATATACAATCTAGAATCACATTGTCAAATTCTATGAAAAAAAATTACAAAAATTTTTAATGGGATCATATTAAATTCAAAGGACACTTTGGAATATTTGGCGTCCTAGCAATATTGAGCTTTGCGATTTATTAATATATCTTTCCACTTATTTAGATATTCTTTAATTTTTTTCAGCAAAGTTTTTGCAGTTTTTTGTGCATAGGTGTTACAGGTAGGACTCTGAGACAGGTTAACTAGCAGGCAGTTTATTGTGGAGTGCTCTCTTGGATAAATACCTACCTATCGTGAAAGTGATGGAAGTGGGATTAGTCAGAAGGAGAAGTTGGGCTAAAATGCAGTCACAACAAATGCATCAGCTGATTCTAATGGGAATATCAAAATCCAGGGGAGACCTTCAAATTTGTCCTGAAATAGAGCGACTGGATTCGTATGGCCCTGTTTCAATCAGTTGTCTTCAGGCTGCACTAGGAGGCCTTAGACGAGGTGGCTCTCTTTAGCAGAGAGTAATTTGCAGAGAGGGCTCACATCTGAGAGCTATCTGACAGCAGCACTTCCAGCAGCTAGGAGAATAATTCCTTCATGTTAAAGGTCCAGGTAGGAAGATTTAAAGCTCTGGGTAAGGTTGCACAAGACTGCATCCACTATATTTTATCCTTTGTGCCGCTTGGATCCACTTGCTTCATAAAATTTCTGGGAACAGATCCATCAGGATTCTGGTGGACCTCATTTCCCAGAGGAAATGTGTAAAAGGAAGTTTAGTGGGATTAACTATAGCCTCTCCCACTGAAGCCAGGCACTTGCTCACAACTGATGCTCATCATCTCCATCCTCCACTATCCATTCAAGATTCCCCTCACCTTTGGCTAGGAGCTCAACTTGTTTAGGAGGTTTATTTGGTGACAGAACAAAGAACCTCATACCTGAAGTTCCTGATACCCTGGTAACCATGCTATGGTTTGCATGCGGCTGCAACACTCATTCTTTAACTGGTAAGTCCGTGCAAAGGGGACAGGAAAAATGTTTAAGTATGTCATCTGAGTGACAAACTTATTCCTCCACTGTTTAATAGCAGCTCTATCTCCTTGTGATAATTAGGGACAATTACCCCTTTAGGTCAGTGACTTCTCTATGTTTCTGCTAGTTTCTTGGAGTGAGTTCAGAGTGCCCAGGCATTATCAAGAGGCTAAAATCTATTGAGGCTTTTGCTAGCACCAGCTGGAAAAGTTAACCATTTGGATAACCAGGATCTCCAAACGCCTTTGCAGAGTTCAGTGTTGCAAGGCCCAGAAGCATGGGTTAAGAAAAGTGATGGTAAACAGGTAAACACTTTCACGTCTATTTCTGAACAAATGATTTCTATTAATTGAAGACATAGCACCATATATTGGTTGTGAATTGCATTCTTGAGGGTGGTACTCATCCTCACATACTAACATATCTGAGCTGGTGCTTCAGTTGCAACTTCAATTAGCCACTCTATTGGCAAGCCAGTCTGGCAGCTTCTGGGTGGTGTTATATGCATCAGGACCAGTGGATCTTATTGTAGTGTGTGGGTTGCCGTATGATTTGCTGTAAAATGAGTCCTTTTGTTTCATGCAATGTTTGTGGTTGTAGATATAATGCTTTGTAAGCTCTTGGATATTGGTACTGGCTGAGGTCCTGTGAAGCAGAAAAGGCAAAGCTGCACAGAATATATGTCAATTTCAGTCAAGATGAATCACTGTCAGGGTGAAGGGGTCCTAATGTTGTCAGACTGACACTATGTGGCTCTTGGTCTCTTCCTGCAATGATGCCATATTGGGGGCTGAGCATTTTCTGTGTTTCTGGCAGATTGGATATTATCTGTCTGTTAATTGGAGCGTCTAGTCTACTTGCATTTAATAGAATTATGATTATGATCAGGTTTAAGTTTTCATCTTGTTATTTATTTTCTCTGGTACCATTTGTTCTTTATTTCTTTTTTCCCCATCGTTTGCTATCATGAGTTTACTGCTTCATTAAATAAATTGCCTTCAGTTGGATTATTCAAGTACTTTTAGAAATTCACTTTATCTCCTATATTATATAATCAAGTACACCTCCTTCCTTCCTTCCTTCCTTCCTTTATTTATTTATTTATTTTTGCTGAGGAAGATTTGCCCTGAGCTAACGTCCACTGCCAATCCTACTCTTTTTTTGCTTGAGGGAGATTAGCGCTGAGCTGACATCTGTACCAGACCTTCTCTATTTTTCTGTATGTGGGACACCACCACAGCATAGCTGGTGAGTGGAATGGTCCCCTAGGGGGTACGAACCCACGAAGCTGGGCTGCCAAACAGAGTGTGCAGAACTTTATCCACTTGGCCACAGGGCTGGGCCCTCTCCTTCATTTATTTTTGTTTTAAAAGTAAGATACATCTTTAACTTATCACTATCTGCCTCAAAGTAATTTCTGTTACCTCCTATCTAATGTAAGAATCTGATGATAATATACTTTCCCTTACCCTCTTCTATTTTTGTGCTCTTGTTTCATACCATTTGCTTCTAAATATATTATAACTTCAAAATATATTGTTATTACTATTTACCTTAAATAGTCAATTGTCTTTTTAAAAATTAAGAAAGTATAAACATGTTAATCATTCCTACTCTTCATTCTTTCAAATAAATTTATTTTTATATGGGATCTATCCCTTGAGAAGAACTTTCTTTAACATTGACTGAATTTTAAGTCTGCTGGTGAAAAATTCTTGAATGATTTGTTTAACAAAAATGTTTTCTTATTTGTTTTTGAAGAATTCTTTTGTGCAGTGTATTGAATTCCAGATTGACATATTTTTTCTTCCAGAATTTAAAAATGTTATTCCATTGTCCTCTGTAATATATAGTTTTCTATTTAAAAAATCAGCAGTTTCTTTGTTATATTTTTTCTTGTATACAATGTGTCTTTTTCATTTGGCTGCTAATGTATTTCTATTTATCTTGAGTTTTAGCCATTTGACAATGATGTGCCAAGTGTGTTTTTATCTGTGTTTATTTGAACTGTCATTCTTTAATTTTGTTGGATACTTGCGCTGATATTTTAAAAAATAATTTTACACATATTTATCTCTGTTTGATCTTGACCTATAGATGACCGAGGGCTTTTTTATTTTCATTCTTTTACAGTTTGTGCTTAGTTTGCATAATTTTTATGGCTTGTCTTCAGTTCACTGATATTTTCTTCAGCAGTGCCCAATCTGTGATTTTTTTTCATTTCATATACTGTATTTTTTTTTAGTTTTAGAACATCTTTTTTGTAGTTGCCATTTCTCTACTAAGTTTTTCTGTTTATTTATTATGTCCACTTTGCCCTTTAAATCCTTGAACGTATTTATCATAGCTATATCAATGTCCTTGTCTCATAATTCTATCTGTGTCATGTCAGCATGTCTGTTGACTGTCCATTCTTTATTTCTCTCTGTTTATTCACATGGCTAGCATTTTTGTTTGTATACTGGACACTGTGGTTTTTACATTCCTGAAATCCAAATTATGTAGTCTCCTTTAAAAAATATTAAATTTTGTTCTGGCAAGTGGTTAATTTACTCACAGATAAGCTTGATCCTGTTAAGGCTTAAGTATGTCTAGAATAGCCCTACTTCTAAAACTTGGTCTTTCTGAAGTCTAAAATGAAAGTTAATGGTTTTTCAGTGAAGTCTATCTATGCTGACTAGTTAGAACTCTAGTATTCTCAGAACTGAGAAACCTCTAGAACTTTCATTCAGATCTCTTTCAGACCCCATGTTGTCACAACCTGTGCAAATGCAGCTAAGTATTTCATAAAAGAATCAAGAAAGAGTAGTTTTCTGGATTTCTCTTCTCTGTGTATGTCACTCCTTTTCAGTATCCTGTCTCATAAATTTCAGCCACCAGAGCAGCCCCAAATCTTCCTCATGTCTCTTTGTCTACCCAGCAATGCCATTACTCTGTATCTGTCTTCACTTCTGTATGGCTCAGTTTGGAAAGTCCCCAGACAGGAAGCTGGAGTAATATGGGGTCCACCTAGCATATGTTCCCTTTTTTTAAGGATCACAGCTCTTCACTATCTGTGCACCACAATATCATTTTTTAGCTGTTTATGGTGGGAGAGTAAGCCAAAACCTGTTATTCCGTATTGGCTGTAACCATAATTTCTATCCTTCCTCTGTCAAAACAAATAATTACCTTTGCATTGTGGCTTAGTCTTTTTAAAGTACTTTCATACATTACCTTATATTATTCACAAAATATTGTCAAATAAGTTAGCACTCATGATATAATCAGAAAAGAACGTAAATTTTAAATTCTGTATTTCTTATAAAAATATTAAACCTCAAGGAGAATAAGTGATTTTAGCTTAAACCATCTGGATTCATAACCAGTTTTCTAATTTTTATCTCGGTACTTTTTCTATGGGCAATGCTGTCTCAAGGAAAAACAGAATTCTTTGCTACTTAAGTATATATTTTCTGAAATTTTATTTTTCTTTTTTGTGAAAGTGTATGCTGTTTTTTGTTACAATTTATCAGAAATCTAAAGATATTGCATCATTTTTTCCTTTTGGCTTTTCCTTTTCTGGTTTTGCTTCTTTTACACATTCTAGAAATTCAACATCAGATGTGTCTATTTTAATGACTGATCTTATTAGCAAATTATGTGAAAACATGAAGGACGACTAATTTTATTTCAATTAAAATTTTTATGTGGATGTTAAAAATACCGACATAGTTTTAGATTTTTGTAATATAAATATAATGTCCAGAGAAAGCCATTTCATTCACCCAATTCTGATCGTGAACTTACGACAGCTGTAATTTAGTATTAACATGGTTATCTCTATCACAATCTCAGCACCACCTTTGACTCCAAGCCTCCTAAAGCAGGTAAAGACTATCTGTCTTGTTAACCACTAGTCCCTGCTACAATAGCTGGCTTATAATAGGTACTCATTAAATCTTTACTGAAAGAGAGAACCATGAATATTAATTAGTTTATATCTAGAAATTTGCATTTAATTCTAAGGCTCACAATTTAAGAAGGTCATGAAAAATTGAATGAAATAGAGGGAAGAATGGCCTAACTGATGAAAGGTATAAAACAAATGGTTGAAATTGGAGATATTAAACTGAAAAGAGACCCCTAGGAGAGCACATAATAACTGCTTTAAAATATTTGACGTTATCTTACGTAGTTTAGGGGTAGACTTTCTTTGTGATTCTTCATAGAAAATCACTAGCCCTAATGGGTGATATTTCAGAGAGGCAAATTTTCAACTCAATATAGGTAGGAATTCTTCAGATAAAGGTATACAATTGGAATCAAAGGTTTAAAGGATATAGTGATACCCATGCCTTTTCTTGGTTCTAGAGATTGAATTTGTCTGTTGGGGAATGTAGAAGCAAGTTTTGCATCATCTTGGATAACAGACCAGGTGAGCTTTAAATTTAATCCCGAATCAAATTTATAAAAATATGCTTCCATCACTCAACAAACATTTATATGCAAACCCCCTAGGAAATCACTTTATACATAGAGAGAGCTTATTTTCAAACTCTTACTTCACAAGAGATTCAGAAATTCTTTTCCCACCCCCTTATTTGGAATTGTGGCTTCCTTTGAGAGATGTTACTGCTCGAAGTGTTTGATGCATGCAAGCGAGTGCATGTGGGCACACACACACACAAACAAGAAAAGAACAAAGAAAGCTCAAGAACAACTGTTGACCTGGCATGTTCTTCGTAGAAAATTAGAGTAATTATATTTTCAAACGATTGTCAATATTTCAGAAAATAAATTATCAGGGCAAAAGATCATTGAAACACAGATGATGGAAAGCACAAACACTTAGGTAAGGAAGAATTTCTCCTTGTGACTTAAGCTAAGAAAAATCCATGTAGCATGTTGAGGATCAATTTTCAAAATATAGCATTTCTAAACATTTTCCATCCTCTAGTATGCTTTGAAAACAATTTATGGGAGAGCTAAATTGCCCCTTGAACTGCCCTTAACAAGTGTGCAGTGTACTTTAATACAAAATTACCTATATGTTTGAAAATAGTGACACTAAGAAATTTGAACTTTCTCAACCTCACCAGTTTATGATTAAAAAAGAGGGGTGATCACCCTCATCTACTAATAATGCATGTACTTTAGTTTCCTGCAAAGACTCTAGACTCATATATATTAGTCTCCAAGGGCCTGTCAAATGTTCAAAAGCAAGCATACATGTAGAGACATAACTGGGCAATGCCAAACACTGCTCTGTGTGGCATAGTCTTTCCTTGCTGCTATGGCCACTCTCAGAGGCTGGGTGTCCTCGGGTCTGGAATGCTGTGCCACTTCTCCCTTGTCCCTATTTTGGCTAGAGAAATTTATTCTTTGATGACTGCTCCAATTCCATCAGTCATGGAGGGTGTCCTAGCTGCTCCCTGGGTGTGATGGACACCTTCTTTGCCATGTACTACCCAGATCCAGCATCTCCTTTCTGTTGGCTGCCTCCACTATGAAAGCAAAACAGCCACTATCGTTCCTCTTCTTGGTATAACATGCACTGGCATGACTTTTTCATTTCAGAGTGTGGTAGTCTGTCTTGCTGCTCTGCTGGGCAGAGACATTCTCTCTTAGTGTTTCCTTGAGCTTCATGGGATCCCAAAGTTGTGTGGAGATTAAGGAGAAGATTATAGAGAAAAGTCCCCTCCTTTCTGTGAGGTTCAAACACAGTGTTTCTTGGGCACTAATGTGTAACAGAGCTCAGCAAATGCACCTTTTTAGTATACTTTTAGGCTTCTCTCCCTAACATACACCTATGCATGCAAGGACGTGGACAAGCATCAGATCTTTGCAAGGGTCATCACACTGTACTCAGAATCTCTGTTCCCTTCCAACAACTTATAAGTAGGTCAAACTCATAGTTCCAGGATCCATGTTACTTCAAGAATAGCTCTTTCCTAGGAGAATTTTTGCTTTTCATGCAAATAGATGTTTTTCAGTCTTGTTCCATTTATACTCTCCCAAATGTTCAGTTATGTCTGAATGTCCAAGAGTAAACATAATATAGATATACACTGTAAGGCAGGGTACAGGATCCAATAACACTTTTGGAAGAATCTCTGATGTTTGGAAATCATTACTAGAGTACTTGAATTTCCTGGTATATATTTCAGAAATAATCTGCAGAGCACACATGAAGCTCAATGGAAAGATTTCGTGCTACAGAAAAATCAAATAACTAGAATTGACTGTATAAAGTAATCATAGGCTGACCTTACATTTTGTTCTTTTTTCTAGATTATCTGCCGTGTTTTCTCATTACTTTATAAAGCAAGTACTGATTGGGTGAAGAAGGAGTTGTCTCCTACCCGTTGCGATTCCTGTAATATGCTCACTCTTTGGGAAAATGATCTTGGAACCAGCGACTCCCGATGCCATGTGTGAATCATAGCACTAGGAGGTAGGAATCTGGCCTTTGATTAAATGATTTTCCTACTGTAAAATTTGAACATACTGCATCTTGATAACACCTTTTTTAAAGTAAGCACAACTTGTATTCATTACTGGGAGGTTTTACGAGTGGAATTATTTATGAGTTTGGATTCATTTAGTGTCTCTCTCTCTCTCTCTCTATATATATATATACATATATAATTCAATACACTATATTATTATTTTTTCAGATATACTATTGTCCTTTCCGAGCGCAAACACATCAAGAGGTTTTAGGCTAGGCACAATCAGAAGACTTCACTTCATAAAGTTCACAAATGTCAGAGAGGAAATGGAATTTAGATAGTCATATTCTTGTTTCACTCAGGGACAGACTGGGTAGGGCACAGTGTTTCCTGATTCATTGCTAATCTCTTTCCATGTCTTATTTTATGAAGTATGTACAATATCCAGGTGTTGTAGACTGAATGTTTGTGTTCCCCCAAAACTCATATGTTGAAACCCAATCCCCAGTGTGATGGTATTCAGAGGTGAGGCTTTTGGAAGATGATTAGATCATGAGGGTAGAGTCCTCATGAAGGGGGTTGGTGCCCTTTTAAAGAGACCCCAGAGAGCTCTCTAGCTCTCTTTCCGCCACATGACGACACAACAACAAGACAGCTGTCTGGAAACCAGGAAGCAGGCTCTCACAAGACACCGAATCTGCTGGTGTCTTCAGCCTCCAGAACTGTGGGAAATAAATGTGGTTTAAGCCACCCAGTCTACAATACTGTTGTTATAGCTGCCCGAACAGACTAAGACACCAACTTTCTCTAAGACTCTCACCACAGAGACTAGGTTCTTGCCCCCAAATAAAATTTGCTCATGTTGATTGCTTTCTTGCAGTCTTCTTTCCTCACTTTCTTTTCTGTGGTTGTGCCACCCTACTTGAATTTGATAGATCCTTTATGTTTGTACTTCCTATGATTGCCTTTTCTCTCCCCACTGTTTGCCCTACAACTTTGGGGCTAAAGTAACCACATTTGCTCTAATGTTAGGGGCTACTCTGGAGAAAGGGCATAAGAGCATGTACCTTGCCATGCTCATTAGGGCTGTTCACAGATTTCTGTTTTATTGTTTATTCCTGGTCAACAGGACAGTTACACTTCCCCACACTTTTGGAAGTTAGGAGTGGCTATACTGTTTTACTCTGGCCAATAATACATGAGTGGAAATGATGTATGTCATTTCTGGGCAGAAATTTAAGGAAGCTATATGTTTTGCCAAATTCCCCCTTTTCCTGCCTTAGCCACATAGGATCACGTGTTGAGATGGAAACTCTATTAACCTGTAACTTGAATGACTATGATGAGCAGAGTCCTCATGATAACCTGCAAGGCATGAGCAAGGAGTAAAAACTACACTTTCGTTATGAAAAGCCACTGAGATTTGAGTGTGCTTGTTAGTACACAGCCTAGCCTAGCCTGATTAGTATACTCATTAATGTGAACTAAAAAGTTAGTTTTTTGGCATATGATCCCATTTAATTTACAATCACTTATTGAAATCATCTGTGCATAAGGAATAGCCTTAGATATTTATTTGGGATGCGGATAAAGAAATCAGCAAGACTTAGTCATTGTTCTCAAGAGGCTCAGAATTTATTCCCATGAGACTTTTATCCTTTATAGCAGGGTACAAGTCATGTTATTCTGGGCAATTCTATTCTGAATGTTGGAGAAATAAGTATAAGAATTATCAAGGGTAGCATATTCCCTTGTGTGTGTGTGTGCATGTATGTGCGGTAGGGAGGGAGGAGGTATTTCTCAGGCAACCTACTCCCTAAGTGCACAGCATAGGAAATGCAAATTCAAATGGCTCAATATCCAAGGCATTTAAGCCCTAGAAACAAGGCAGGAAGTGGTAGAAAATGATGTCAATAGAGAATCCCCAGAGGAAGAATAGCGCTGAGGACACATAAGGGAGCCTCTTAAATTGCTTCAGCTGCAATTGGGGTTCAACGCAAATGTAGGTGTAAAAAGAGACCTGGGGGGGGGGAACTCCAGGTGAAAACAGATCATGGATCCATGTGGAGAGTGGGCATCCAATCAAATTCCTACAGTTCATGACACTATTGTAAAAAAGGTGAAAAACACAAGTTCTAGCCTGGTACTGGCATTTCCTTGTTATATTAATTTGAGCCTGTTACATAGCTTCTATGTGTTTAATCCCTTAATCTGTGCAATAAGAATAATTTAATTCAATGTCTGCCTCATAACTATAATGTGAGCACTGAATGAGTTATTCTGTATAAAGTTTATATGATAGTGTCTGACAGATAATAAATGCTTAGCAAAAGTAAACTATCCTTTTTATTATGGCTACCTTATATGATTATCTTTTCCCTGGATTTCCCAGCAGTTAATATATTGATTCACAATTTGGAGGGATTCCATTAAAAACAAACATGTGAAATAATACTGAAACCTGGCTGATTTGGTTGAATCAACAAGCAATGTTAAGCCTAGTAATTAAATAATTATTTTTCTTTATTTACTTTGGTGTCTAATTTTATTATTTTGGTTATATGAAAGTATATGTTTGGCTTTCATAAGAGAACATGAGCAATTCTCTCTCAAGGGAAAAGAAAAGCTTTTGGTGAAGCCATTACCAACAGTGGCTTTTTCTGATTTTTTTCCCTTCCTTTTGAATCCATTAAGCTTTTTTATTATTCATTGAGTGCAATTTGGTTAAAATTCTTTCTCCTTCTTCCCACTTACTTCCAAAAATGCATTTGCTATTAAACTCATTTTGTAAATGTGATACATTGATATGAGTTTCTTTCACATTTTTATGATGCTGACACCAGCAAATGCTAAGAGGAGGTTGAAACTGTTAAGGTTTTATGTGACTTTGATGACAGATATTTTTAAGGCTCTCTTTCTTGTTATATGACTTGAGCAGTGCTCCCTCTTTTTTTTCAAGATGTATAAAATAACTTTCCTATAACGTTGAGAAGAAGAAACAGTGATTAGAAAGATTAAGCAGACACACTTGCTTTAAGAAATGAAGACAAAAGAAAATGAATTGCACAACTTTGACTTAGCCAAGAGTATTTCAGGGTTCATGTAAGCTTTTGTGAATGATTATTTGAGTAATAAATACTTTATCTTCTCTTATAACAAAGCCGGGCCTGCTTCTGAGTCAGACATTCTGGTAAACAATGAGGAAGTATTTTTAAACATTCTTTGCTCTCTTAAGGATTGTAAAAGGGAAAATGACATCTGAATCTTTGCATATACTTGGTTTGAAGTCATACTACAGAAGACTAGTATTTGAAGGAAGAAGGAATTATTATAAAAGGAGGCAGATGGGTAGACAATTATTGGGAATGGGTAGAGGCTGGCTAATTTGTGCGATAAGAGAAGCACTAATACTTAGCAGTGATACTTATATTTTCAAAACTGTCTCCTCCTATGCCTATCCTTTCTCTTCTTCCTAAATAGTAGTCAGACACTTTTGTTTATGTGACTATTTAAAATTCTCTCATTTATTTACATGAGTCTTCATCCCCTTCCCTGCCTTTTTTTTCCAATCCACTCAGATGTGTTGCATGCCTGTGAATTATACCCCAAGTGTGACAGACGATGACTATTTGGAGGATGCCAAATAGCAGTTGCCGTAGCAACAATAACCAGGGGATGCTTCTCCGAACTTCTGCCTCCTCTCTGCCCCATCATTTCCCCTGTTTTGAGAGTTAGATAACGTGGTTACTGGAATTAGTCGAAGCTGGTTCCCACCCCCAGCCCCCACCCAGCATAATGAAAGAGAGAAAACTTAGAAATGTCTGCCTTCTTCTTACTATCAGGGGAAATTCAGCATATCTCTGCAGTCAAGACTGAAAGGAGGGAGACTCAGAGGGCAAAGAGCTGTGCTCTCTCATACTAATAAATGCTCGGTGGTGGGAAAATTAATTGTCAGAACTGCTCCTGCAAACCACTTGTGAGGAATGAAAAAGATCATTGTTGAATTTCCACACGTGGGCTAAAAGAACAGTATGTAAATTGGATTGCAAGATGCTATGTTCTGTGAGTGGAAATTTCTGGTCTCTTCTGGATCTGACATGGCAGATTTAATTTTACTTTCTTAAAAAAATAGGAGTGTAATCTAGACAGGGAGAAGGAAAATTTCTTTTAATTACCTATGACTTTATTGATATGTACAGCCCCTTCCCCAAATAAATATTCAGATTAAAGCAGAGAATGAAGTTTAAGGAAAATTCTATTTGCTAAGAGCGGAGTGGATTTCTTCAAAGGAAAAGAAGCTTAAGCTTCAGGGCCCCTTCTAAGGCCCTGAATCTAAATTTGCATTTGTAAATATATTACAATTCTTCTTTAAAATCCACTCTCTGATTATATACGCTTTGAGCTCCACAAATTCTCGATCCACCTCTCAGGAGAAGGCAAAATGTAAGTGATTTATTTGATTGTATGTTTTGCTATTGCATCACTCTTTATGACATTCAGATTTCTCACCTTGTAGTTCTATTTTGAGTACTCATATCTGCTTTTACTTTTTCTCCTCTTGCTTTGGGAGATATTATAGATCTTCCGCTAGTCTTAAGCTTGCACACGTTTAAACAACAATATCAAAAAACGTGTAGTTTACATACATCATTGTACTTTCAAAACTACTTAATACAGTTTTGAGTAGAAATTGAAATGGTTCATAGTAGAAAATAGATAGAACAGATCAAGAGTTATTTTAAAGTGGTTAATTTATCTGCTAACCATGTCATTCAGAGTCTATTCTATGTAATTTCTGTGGGAAACATCAATTTCTGACTGGAAGAAGTTTTTGTATACTCTTAACAATAAATATAATTAAATAGGTGCTCAATGCAGGTTTCTTTAGAATTCCTTTTCCATATCTTTTGAATGAATGGTTTTCATCATATATATGCCGATAACGTTTGAAGAGTATGTCCCACAGTAGTTTAGGGGTTTATAGCAAAGAAACAGTATTTTATAAATAATATTAGAAATTTTTAGTAATTATTTAAATTCAGTATTCATGGTAGCTCTGGAAGAATTTTGAAAGGTATAGTAAAACTGACAAGTCTTTTTACTCCTACTAATTACATTTATCACCATTCGCCTTTTATCGAAATATCTAGTTCCTCACTGAAAGATATCCTCTTGAGAATAGGGTCTATATTTTAACTTCATATCTTGAGAGCACAGTAGGTTAAACCTAATAGGTTCTAGTGTATATTTTTCCAGTTGGATCTGACGTTAATCAATGACTTTTTCAAGAACTTTGCTCTCAGCCCCTATGGCTGATAAAGCTAGTAATGTGAATCCCATAGTAGATACTACTGGGAATTTTTACCTTTACAAAAATATTTAAATATTTTAAAACACATAATATATTCACATAATTCAAAATTAAAAAGATACAAATGGAAAAAGAACATTGAAAAAGCTCTCCTTCCCACTTCATTTTCAGAGATATTTTAGGCACATACAAACAAAAATATACACATTCTTCTTTGCATAGTATGCAAACGATGTAGTCTCGATTGTTTTCACTTAACAGCCTTGTAGATTGGTCCATATCTTCGAAGAAACAGACAAAAAACTGTTCTCATTCTGTATCATGGCTACATTGCATTCTAATTTATGTATATATATGTAGTTTAATTTATTAAACTGGTGTTTTGTTGATGGATGTTTAGATGTTTTTCAATCTTGCTTACTACAAACAAATTGCAATGAATAATCTTGTACATGACACCATTTTGTACAAATGGGAAAAAATTTATAGGCATGTTCCTATTTTCGAAATGAGTCAAAAGATATATGTTTTTATATATTGATAGATATTGCCAGATTACTTTCTGTATAAAATGAATTGATTTACATTCATAATCAAGATAGCCTTTTCCTTCATTCTTACTTATAGAATGTGCTATCAAACTTTTCAATCTTTGTTAATAAGGTAGGTAAAAATCACTGTCACTGTAGTTTTGATTTATATTTCTTTTCCATTTTTGAAGTTTAGACTTTTTTCGCATGTTTAAGAACATTTCAATTTCTTTTCACTTTATCATAACACTGTCTCCTTCTTGCACTCAATACAATGTGTAATTATTTTATTTATTTATTTGTGTCTTTGCTCATCATTTGTCTCTGTGATTATCGTATAGCCTCCTTGAAGGTTAACACTTGGCCTTCTTGTTCATTGTTGACTCATTAGCTCCCAGCACAACACCTTCCCTACCAGGCATTCAGTAAAGATTTGTTGAACAAATGGTTTAGTGGAGTAATGTGAGTCCACCAGGAGTTCTCTAGTTGCTGCCACAGATCTTTGTCCTTGATGCTGTCTCAATTACCTCTGAGTCTCCTAAAACAACTGGTTATCCGTTGGGTATTTTCAAAGCTGACTGAGCTATTTGAAATAGAATTGAGAAGCACAATAATTAAATCAAAGATGCTCATATTTAATATTTTAGAATATGACTGCCTTATGACTTCTCCAGAATATCTAAATTGCAATCACAGTTGGGTTTTCCATAAGCGAGAGAGTTCTCTAATGAGAATTCTAGGTTAACTCAATTTTTTAGTACTATCATAGAAAGGGAAACAAAGATGAATCTAGGAAGTAGGGAAAAAAATCAATGTTTATTTATAGACCTCAACATTACATATTCGGAACTGAAAAACTTTTCTGTTAAATGGTACACACAATTTGTTACACTGAACTTTGTCATTGCATAAGAATGTAGAGTTTTGGGGCCGGCCCCGTGGCCGAGTGGTTAAGTTAGCACGCTCTGCTTCGGCGGCCCAGGGTTTCATCAGTTTGGATCCTGGGTGCAGACATTGGTACTGCTCATCAGGCCTTGCTGTGGTGGCGTCCCACGTGCCACAGCCAAAAGGACCTACAACGAGAATATACAACTATGTACTGGGGGGCTTTGGGGAGAAGAATTAAAAAAAACTAAAGAAAAAGAATGTAGAGTTGTCGGGAATGTAATTATTTTAAAAATTAACTATCAATTAAAAATTGGGCTCCAATCATAAGTGGATGATGATCTAAAATTCTTTCTTTCCACTGGAAGTATCATACCCGTACTGTATACATTCTTTCAGCAGTTACAGATATGTAGCAATTTGAAATGTAAGGTAGATTTGTACAGTATTTGAGAGAGTAATATTAAAAAATGGATAAATATTACTGTATTTTTGAGCAGATTTCAACCAATAGTATCTAGGTTTTATTCTCATTTGAATATTAGTGATTATAGTGTGAAGAACAGGTGTTTTCAGGCTCTACCTAATCTTGCTAATCATATTAGATTATTAGAAGCCCAGAAATAAGGCATTGTTTTCCTCTCCAGTGCATCAGAGTTACAAATCTTAATAAGACCCCAAGCTTACTCTGTAGAAAGTGTTTGAGATGAGACGGTTTAAAGGGCTTTATCAATTATATAAAAGTCTGGCTTCATTCTGAACAGGGCCACACCTCTGAGGTGTCACCTTCTTAACTGGTTTTGAGATTTTCACTGAGGAAACCAGAGAAAGGATGTTGGAGATCTGGGTAAATGCGAGAGAAGAGTCTCCGATTGCAGGGGAAGATAGACAGGCCTTGCATTATGGATTGGCCAAAGAGCAGGCATATGTGATATACTCCAGGAGACATGCTACTTTGTAACCGATTTTAAGTTTCTATTTCTGCATTGTAATTCTTTGATGCAATCCTTAAGACTTCAGTTCAATTTGTTAAACCAACACAATCTCAGGTAAATTGCTGTAGGAAAGTCATAGCATGGGTATATATCCATGTCTTGGGGTGAAATTGACTAGATGGAACAGGCTTAGCAAAAAGATCAAATGATCGGATGGACATAGGCAGTCACTGAAGAATCCCAGCTCTCTAGTAAAATTTGACAGGTGACAAGTGACAGCTTAGATATATAAGTGCAGCCCACATTGTGGGGACCTCAGAAACAGGAGAGATGGGGTCTGGACTTCCTGTAGTCATGAGGGTGGGACTTGTTCAGTCATAACAAGTAAGCTCAGAAGTCTGGGAAATTTGGGGGATGTACAAATGTGGCTTGAAGAAATTGCTTATGGATATTTGTTACATGTCCTTGGTGTAGCTCAAGAGCGGTTCTTGTCTCATATTTCATTGCTTATATTATGCACTTTCAAAAAGTTAATGCTATATGTTCATGCATTGGTATCTTCTCCCTAACCAGATTATAAACTCCTTGAAAAAATAGGGATTAATTCTTATACACTATACTTATCTCTCATAATTTCTAACATGGTACTGAGCCAATTTTATGGTGCTCAGCATAGATTTATTAAGTAGACGCCAAATTGGACAATTCTTTTTAAGACTATATTGCCTATAGTCTCAAATGACTGTAATCACATGAAATAGGATAATAACTGTGTTTTACATCTCCTTTCTTTTTGGCATGTGGAATTTTCACTTCTGATGCATTTGCTTTTTTCCTTTCATAACCATCTTCATTTCATTTTGAATGTCTCTCAGTAGCATCGGATTTTCAGGATTCCTTGTCCAGAACAACTGAATTAAATAACTGAACTAAATTCTTCTCTTGTGCTAAAATAAAATCAACAATTAATTCACACCTCAAATTTATGCTCATGTTTTAGGCATAATTCATGAATGCTCAAGTCCATATGTCATTTGGCTGTCCAGCTATTTATACAAATATGAAGTGCAAATATGTTTTGAAGCTCTGAGCAGACCTGTGACCAGCTGACACTTCTAAATTTATATTTTTTCTCCCAAAGATCTTGTTCTCAAAGTTTTATAAGTTGAACTTATATAAGTATTCTCAAAGTTATATAAGGTGAACTCTTTTCTTATGATTGTGAAAGCCTACAGATTAACAAGTATCAGGAGCAGCAGTGAAAAAATAACACACATCTCACCCCCTCTAGGGGATGGGAAGAGCTGAGGAAGGGAGGAGAAGAAGAGAAAGCAGTCGATGGTTCCATTCCTTGTGCACACATCCCCTCACTGATGGAAGTACTGAGTTTGATCAGAAATCCTGCCTGCTCCAGCCCATGAGTTAAGAGAACAACCCACCTTAAGATGGACATGTTACTTGCTTTTCCAATCATTTTTCCAGAATAATACAACTAATACTTCCCATCAGACCTGGCATCTCAGGTGGCTACATCATGGTTTTGAATATCTGGTTCCCAGGATTGGTGGCCAAGAGAAGATCTCAAAAAAAAATAAGAAGTAGAGGAGGGGGGTGGAATTAGGGCTCGGTTGTTCCCTCTGCTGCTGCTTCTGCTTATGCACAGCACGTTCCCAGAGACCATGCAGCTGACGTGCAGCAGACTTCTAGTTTTTGTTCAGGTCTGGTTTTGATCTGCAGTGTTCAGGGATGAGCAATTCCTTTCAAGCTATTTGCAAACCTTGTCAAAGCCTGATTGCAGCATGACATTGATGACAGACTGATTATTACTTGTCTCAAAAAGCAGTGAAAGAACATATTGGCTTTCATGCAAACATCCAGCTTGTCATTAGCGTACAGTGCAAATGGCAGCGGTTTTATACCGGAATCCTGGAAGCATAGGCAAAAGGAGGCATCTCTGTTTCTACTGGTTCTGGAAAGATTTCAATACAATTTGGGGGACAATTTTTGTTAAGTGAAATTCCTACAGGCATCAAGACAAACGGTCTAGTTTTGAAATTTCGCTGGGTTTTCTTGAGAGACATTTATTCCAGTAGACCAGACAGAAAAAAAAAGAAAGAAAACATGTAAAATAATATTAAAATATAAACTTCTTTTTCCAGTAAAGAAATCTAATAAAGCTTAGAAGAGAGTCCAGTTGCAAAGTTCTGTGAACTTGGAAGCTCTAAATACTAAGTTTTGATAATTTCTTGATAACTCGAGCCAGATCCAACCAGATAAATAAATCAGCTACTTGGGATGGGAATCAGACCTTGCAGTAGGTGCTGATCCTTTTCAAACCACAGGAACTCCATTGCATTAAAGAAGCATATGTATTCTGAAGTCCTTTCCAAGAATTAAAAACTGTATAATTTCCATTTTATCCAAGAGTCATGAAACTTACCTACATGTCTACTTGATACTTAGGAGAAGTTACTAGCTGGAAACTAGTGGTATCTACAATCAGGATCTTGTATTGCCTCCTCCTTTATGTTCCTTTTGCTATCTCTTGCTTCTCTTGGTAGAAAGGTAAAGGGGTAATCTCATTAGGCCATCACTCATTCACAGAAAGAACAATCACATCAATTTCTTTTAAAAAATCTTCACTCTTGAAAGAGATAAATTTTTTAAAGTTAATTGGAACATTTAATTGAAAAAAATTTATATGAACATGGTAAAATGTAAATCAAATGTGTAAATGAGAATTTAATAAAAGGAAAATCTTTCTTCCCCTGCAGATTCCCAATACCTTATCCCAAGAGAGAATCACTGATATGCATACAAATGTTTATTGCTCCCCAATTTTTACATAAATTGAAGCAGAACTCAACATAGTATTCTTCACCGTGTTTTATTCTCTTGGCAATATTGGGAGCTGTGGAGATAGGACTTTAGATGGTCCTGAATTCCTATCATCTTACTTGGGATGGCCAGATCCCCGAGATGACTGGAAGTGATGTTTGATTCAGGTAAGTCTGCTATATTTGCTCGTGATTGTGTTTGAAGTGATCCATATTTAGCTCATGAATTGCTAAAAGAGATAGAGATAATTATTCCAAGAATGAGAAACACTATTGTTCTGACATATTTGAGTTATAGTTTGTGGTAGTCAATTCTGGGCCACAGGGAATAAAGAACATTCCACCCTCACCCTGAGCAGGACCTTAGCTGGCCTTTCTATGACCAAAACGATCATCACCTTTCTCATCTGGCTCAATCACCGTCATCCACAAAAAGGAAACTTGAAGGACAGAGGAGCTTGCATTTCCAACTGGAGATGGCAGCTGAACCTCTAGTTATGTGAAACTGGCTTCATACAATTAAAAATCTCACTTCCTTTACCTAAATAAAAAGACTTAATGTACTTTGCCCATTGAAGCCTATCAATCACCCTCATCTTTGTAATAATAATTCAGATGTTATCTTTTTTTTTTTGGCTGAGGAAGATTAGCCCTGAGCTAACATCTGTGACAATCTTCCTCTACTTTATATGTGGGTCACTGCCACAGCATGGCTGATGAGTGGTGTTGGACCATGCCCAGGATCTGAGCCTGTGAACCTGGGCCATTGAAGCAGAGGATGCCGAACTTAACCACTATGCCACAGGGCCAGCCCACAGATGCTATACTTTTAAACCATTTTCTTCCCTAATCAAGATTAAAAAACAGAAACTTCTAGTCCAAGATGGAGGACTCAGTGTACATATTTAACTTTTCTAAATCCCTAAATCCCATTAAAATAAGAAATAAATATTCAAAAATAATAAATACATTTTATAGCCTGAAAAGCAGAAACCAGAATCCATAACAAGATTCTTTCTCAAATGAGAATTGCATGTTTTCATGTTGATGAGTATGATGGTTAATTTAATGTGTCAACTTGGCTGGGCCATGGGGGTGCCCAGATATTTGGTCAAACATTATTCTGGGTGTTTTTATGTTTTGGCATGAGATTAACATTTAAACTGGTGGACTTTGAATAAAGCAAATGGCCCTCTATAATGTGGGTGGGCCTCATCCAATCAGTGGAAGGCCTAGATATAACAAAAACACTAGCTTCCCCCAAGCAAGAGAGAATTCTGCAGCAGAATTGAACTGGAACATTGACTGTCCTGGATCTTTGCCTGCTGGCCCAGGCAGCAGATTTTGGATTTACCAACCTCCAAAATTGAAGGAGTCAATTCTTTATAATAAATCTATTTCTATATAAATACACATCCTATTAGTTCTGTTTCTCTGGAGAACCTCGGCTAATATAACGGACAAATCAAAGCAGATTTAGCGGCCATCTTTAACATACATCATGTAAGGTACACTGAAAGTGAGAGTTGTTTTTTCCATTACAGTTAAGAAAAGGCTGTAAGTATTAAGTTGGCAGGTAGAGAAAAAGAATGGGCAGCGACACCAAAGTCCAGATTTGGTAATAAAATGACAGATTAAACATACGCTTAGAGTCCAACTGACACAGTCAACCATGTGTGTATGTGTGTGTTTGTATCTCTTATCTATCTACCTATCTACTCTGTATCTATCACCTATATAAAGAGCTAATGTTTGAGGGCTTACTGTACCAGGCACTGTACTGAATGCATTACATACGTTATTGAATACATTACATTGTCCCATTTAATTCTCACAACTACCCTATAAAGTAAGTCCTATTATTATGTTTAATATATACAGGTCGATTTTCACATATGAATTAAAAATTTAATATAAATAATAATTTTTCCAGTCTCCTACAGCTAGTACAAGCTGAGATTTCTGACAACAATGCCTAGAGTTATTTGGTCAAAATTACACAGCCAGTAAATGATAGAGCTGAAATTAGAGCCTAGGCAGTCAGAGACTATGTTGTCAAATCATCAAGCTCTATGAAAAATGCTTCAAAAATGACATGGAGCCAGCATATCATTAATAGCAAACCCTGATTAGGACTTGACCATGAAAGAAAATTACAAGCCACGATCTCCCATGAACACCTTTGCAAAAAATCCTGAGCAAAATATTAGCAAACTGAACCTGTACATATATGTAAAAACATGGTAAATAATAACCTAGTGTGGTTTATCAGAGCATTGCAAAGTTGCTTTTTAATGTTAAAAAATCAGTGTAATTCACCACACTAATATCACAAAGGAGAAAAACAATGTGATCATCTTAATACATTTAGAAAAAGCATTCAGTAAAATTCAATGTCCATTCATGACCAAAATCCTTAGCCAATTAGAAGTAGAATGAATTTCATTAATCTATTAAAATATATTCATGAAAGAACTTACAGTGAACATATTATTTAGTAGGAAGTATTGTTATCTTTTCTCTAAAGATGGAAAACAACAATTGTCACCATTTCTAATTTTATTCAGCATTGGACTGGAGAGCTTGGCTAATGCAATAAGGCAAGAAAATAAAGAGATAGAGATTGGAAAAAAGCTTTAATCTATCATTATTTGCAGATGACATGAATTTGCACTTAGAAAATCCAAAAGAATCTGAAAAAATTATTAGAATTGATGTCAGTTTAGTAATTTACAGAATAAGAAATCAATATACAAAACATACAAAAAAATTCCATTTCTATAAATTAGCAGCAAATATTAAGAAAGAAATGAATAAACACTAAGTAGCACAAATAAAGCTCCCAGATATTTAGAAATAATTCTAATGAAAGACATCCAAGTTCTCTACATTGTAAACAATAAAACAGTGCTGACAAAAAAATTTTTTAATCCAATAAAAGGAGGGATAGAACAAGTTCTTGCATTGGAGGACTCAATATTATTAAAATGTAAGATCTTCTGAAATTGATCTACTTATTCAATGTTCTCTCAATCAAAATAACAGAAGGATATTTTTCTCTTTTTTTTAATGGGAGGGGGTGAGTGGCCTGCTGATTCTAAAATGTATATGGAAACTCAGAGGACCTATAATAGCAAGGTAATCTTTAAAACTTTCCTGGCTGAATTGTGCTGGCAGAGATCAAATCTTATAAAATGCGGTGATTAAAACAGTACGGTGCTGACATAAAAATACACAAATAGGCCCATAGAACATAATAAGATATCCAGAAACTGACCTACACATATGGGACTTGATTTATCACAAAGATGTCACAGTAATTCAGTGTGGAAAAAGTGATTGTTTTGATAAATGATTGTGTCAATTGTATATCCATTTTAAAAATAAATTAATCTGTACTCTATGTCATACCATTCATAAAATTGAATTTGCAATGGATTTTAGATGCAAATCTTCATGATGTTGTGGTAGGAGAATTTCTTAAATTGGACAAAAATTATTAGCTATAAAAGAAAAGATTAATAAATTGGACTTCATTTAAATTAGTTCATTCTATTCATTAAAAGATAACAATAATAGTGTGAAAAGTCAAACTACCACATGGGAGAAAATAACGATTTATTTTATATATATATGTATAAAATCAAAGGACTCATATGCCAGATATATAAAGAATGCCGACAAATCAATGAGGAAAAAAATTTTAAATGAGCAAAATGCTTGAACAGTTGCTTAACCAGAGAGGATATCCAAACGACTAGTAGGCATATGAAAAGGTAGCCAGAATCATTAGTCATCAGCTAAATGCAAATTTTAGCCACAATATAACACAACATCCGAAGCAGAATGACTAAAATTTTTAAAAACTGAAATATTAAGTGTTAATGAGGGTATGAATCAAGGAGAATTCTAAAACATTGTACAAATTAATATTCCAAGTGATAATCACTTTGTTGGAAAATTTTTTGGTGGTATACCAAAGCAAAATAAATTTATAACCAATTTTGCTCTGAGTTATATACACAATAGAAATAAGAGCTATGACAACAAAAAGCATGTACAATAATATTCCCTAACTTTATTCATAGTAGCCCCAAACAGGAAACAACCCAATTATCCATAAGAGGAAAATAAATAAATATATTATGGTATATTTATATAATGGAATATTTAGCAGCATTGAATAATGATTACTTAGAATGAACAGTGATAATGTAGAAGGTACAAAATTACTTGATAGAAGGGGGAGGGTCAGTAGGAAGAGTTAGAAGGAATTTCGGAATTCTGACTTTTCATTTACACAGTAGGGAGCAAACAGGTATTTTCTCATATTGATGGGTCAATAAGAAAAGGTGAGATATAAGAATGCTATTCAGAGTAATTACTAGAAAAGATTAGAAACAACTGCTGAAGTGGGGATCTCATTCCTTCATTTCTTATTTTTAAACAATATGTATGTATTGTTTCATAATGAACATTTTAAAATTATAAAACATATTTCATATTTGAGCTTCCTGAATATGAATTAAAAGCTGCAGGGCTGCCATTTTGCTAATGTTGATGTATGCACAATAGGACACTCATTAAAAATATAGAGGAAGCCAAAACCTGTCTAAGTCAAGACTTCCAGCAGGCTTCGACTGCAAGTCTTCTCACCTACCAGCCTCAATAGAGACCATTCCTTGGAACCTGACACAAACAAGCATATGCATTAGTCAGTGCGCGAGATTCATGGGGAGGACTTGGCAGAAAAACAAAAAAGAGTCTCCCAACTTCTTTGGAAAGTGTTTTGCCACTTATCCTAAAGCTATAACTCTGCCAACTGGAGTCAGTGGGCTATTATAAATTTATATATGCATTTAATCTGCCTGGAGAATTTTTTTTACTTATATCGTACATCAACATTTCAAAACAACCTTTTAAGACACAGAATCTTCCAAGAGGAAGGCTCTTTATATGTGAGAGGCAGCTTTCCTTCTGAGGGACAGCAATGACTAGTTTGTTTGAGTACAAAACTGACAGTTGGGAAAAGTCTGAAATATAATTCTGGCTTTTCTGCTTCCTTTGGTTGGCCATACAGAATAAACACGAACCTGTTAGGCAAGCCGAATTTTGGAGGAAGTAATACACATATTAAAGAAGAGCTAGAAACTCTACTGAAATAAGGAGTAGGGAAATGCCCTGACCACTACGAGGGACCTTGTCTGATTAGGTCTGGATGGAAACCACTGGCAAAATGAGCCCACAGACTTCATGAGGCTTTGCAAAATGAAATGAGATCAAAGGATTCTGTAGAAAAAGTGCACGATTCTGCACAATTGTTTTGCCTTTATAATCTGAAAAGAAAGACGTTTAAAATATTGCAAATGAGTGATTTTTTTTTGAAATTGATGTAAAAGTTAATGAAATAATGTTATAGGCTGAAAGAAAAGTTCTTATAGAAACTCATTTTCTTACATTCTGGGGAGAAATCTCAGCCTTTGATAAGTCTCCTATATAGATACTATTCCCTATCGGAATATAGCCTTCAGCCTTAGGCATGTCAGAGAGACTGTTATCACTGATTGCTGGTTGAGGTACACTCTGCGAAGAGTATGCCTAGTTATTTATGTGAAATATTTGCAGGCTTATTAGTTTAACTTGCTGTAAGGGGACAAAATTCACCACAGAGTTAGAAAAGTTACCTCAAGCTGCACCTGAAAGAAAATGGAAATAAAACCAAAGGATCCAAGATCTCAACAGGAAGCAACTGGGAGATTGCAGGATTAAATAGAGGATACAGTAAGTGGATAGAGGTGTCAGTAGAAGCATTCCAATATTACGGAGAACTCTTTCAAATGAGCCATCTAAATCCTGACTTAGGAACTGATGGAATTATGAGATAGATTAATCAGTTAATTAGACTATTTGTCAGAGATTCAAGCTTCTCCAAAATGGAAACCTAGTCTCTTAAGGGATGATTAGCGAATTCAATCTGTGGTCAAATCCTTGACGTAGGTTGAGATATTGGAACAGGAAATGAAAAATAATTGACATAATCATGTATTATTTTAGTAGTTGTAGGCCCATAACTTACAAAAGTATACCGGTGACCATTTCACAAATTTTGAAGTGAAATATCATACTTGATTGAGGAAATATACCAACTTAGAGAATCTTTATAATTTGTGGGAAAGGAAAATTGATTATGATGATTAAGCATGTTGTAGGTTTGCTCATATAAACATGATTCCAATCCTTCGCTATGGCCCCTTTGCAACTGTGTCCATTGCAAGATGATTCAGTAGAACGTTGGTACCAGGTTTGACATATTATGCCTATCTGTGGGGTGTTGCATGACCTAAAATTCCTTGGGCTACATTGAGCTATTATGATTCATTTTTAAACTAGTCTTCATAGTGGGATTACCCCTGGGCCAAGATTTTCAACTCCATCTTTTTGATGGCTTCCAATCTCTGGGATCTAACTACTAGCCTCAGACCATACATCCAACTATTTGCATCTGCACTTAGATGTCTCAGAGGAGTGACTTCAGACTCAGGATGTCCAAACTCAGCTCACATTTTATTCAAACTTATCCTACTCCTAAAGTCCCTATCTTAGGAAATGGGACTGCCATCTACCCAACTACTTGGAGAGGCTTCTACTCTCTGACACCACATTTCCCACCTTATCATGCCTGACCCTACATTCTTTTCTGTAACACGCAGTGGGGCAGGGGGAGGATTATCCTTTGTTGTAATGATTAAATGGAAAATTGAGGTTAAATACTTCATTCACTTTAAAGCATCATGACAAACTCTTTTATTATATACACACACAAACCTATGCATATACCAACATACGCCCACTCATAGTATATTTAGTAGAAGAAAGGTAATCAGAACACCATTGGCATGAGCATATTTCAAAAATACTGAGCATGAGAAGGCTCTCAAAGAAAATTCTAACTTGAGAAGCAGGATGGAATGCCTTATAGGGTTTTAGCAAGAGAGGATCAGGTGAAGTTCA
Source organism: Equus caballus (assembly GCF_041296265.1). Classification (NCBI taxonomy): domain Eukaryota; kingdom Metazoa; phylum Chordata; class Mammalia; order Perissodactyla; family Equidae; genus Equus; species Equus caballus. The sequence goes on along the minus strand of NC_091709.1, from coordinate 22,672,597 downwards.
TCTAATTTCAGAAAAAGGTTGGTCAAGGATGGTTCTCAGAAGAGGCGAGAATTGTTTTGCAGGAGGAAGAGTTAGAGGTTAAGGTTGTGTGAGAAAGGGTATGGACAAGAACATCTACAGGAACAAGAACATGCGAGCACCACCGTGGAAAAGTCCCTCGGAGCTGCAGGGTCTCTAACAGTTTCCAAAAGAATAAAAATAAAGGAATCCTGAATAACCACTATATTAGAATAGAATTAGCAAGCTCGTGGCATCTGCTTCTTTTATTGTATTCCATTTCCAAGGCTTTTTGATTTGAAATCTTCCTTGATTGTAGCCCTTATCTTATAGCATAAACAAGGGTATGCTTCCATTTATATAAATATATTTAAATTGTTTAAATATATCTATTTTACACCAAAGAATAATGTTTAGAAAACATCCCCATAATCTCATTTTAAACAGAAGTGTCAAGAATAGTGATTGAAAAAAAGTATATGAACCAAAATATTTTTATAAATGTTTCAGTATTTGCTAACAAAGCCCTCAGCTGTATGATTGCACCTCTCATTCTAAATCCAAAGGTGGAAATAAAGCCCAATGTCTTATATGATTTCATTATCTAAAAAAAAAAAACAAAGACATCTGAAAGATCCTAATCCTTCTGCTTTTATTTAAAATCTATTTCTGGTGGGTTTTGGATTAAGTTAAAGAGTTCTGGAATTTGTAGTAGCAAAGTTAGTGTACATACTCAAAAACAGACATCCAAACTAGAGGAGTAATATACAATATGTTGAAACAATTGCAGTGATAAAAGAGGAAATACAAATTATACAGAAACCTCTTGACAATATCAATACTGATGTAAGAAGGGATTTCACCAAAAACTAGGATCTAAAATTGAATGAGACATTAATGTTTGGGTAATAATAAAGAAATCAAGAGCTAAGTTTAAAAATCTTGGTTAAATATCTGATAGAATAAATGGGGTAGTGGAATGTAACAATAGAGAGCTTGAAAAAAGAAAAATAGGACAAAGAAAATGTTTCATAGGCTTGCGATAGATTCTTAATGAAATCAAATATTATGTCTAAACAGAAGATCTGGAATATTTATAGTCAAAGCAAGAAGAAAAAAGATTTAAAGACAGACCTATGGTCTTGTGTCAGTCCACTCTGCCTTCCATTTCTGTTCTCTTTCTTAATGGTCATGTCTCCAGCCCCTTCTTCTAGTTAAATTCTTTTCACAGTCTTAAGTTTTATGGTTGTGCCTTGAGGCACAGCCTTTGGAATGCCAACAGTCTTTGAAGATTCCTCTCTAACTGCTTCATTTTATAAGATTTCAGCACATATGTATTTTCCAACGTGTGAGATTGAAATTTCTGTGAGGTAAGCAACGTGACAGTGAGGATGGTTTCTTTGCATCAAGATCACTGAGCTAACAGAGGAGTCATTCATTCAGCTTTGGCAAGAATATCACAAAAATGATGTTGTGTTCTTAGCACATCCTATCAGGAGGCACATGATGGTGTTTTGTCCTATATTAAAGATACTAACTTTGATCCTCTGACTTAGTGGTATCTTCATGGTGGTTGCTTCATGGTGAAGTTGCTATTTTTTCGTTAGTAATTAAGAAAAATTTGTGGTGAGATTCTTTTAGACTATGAAATATCCTTTTTTCATCAAATTTTCACCTACTCTTTTGGTGTTCATTGATTATTAAAGATTATCAACTCCATCCTTATATATTTATTAAATATTCTACTGTAAGGTTTTCCTTCCTTTCTTCTTTCTTTCCTTCCTTCCTTTCTCTCTCTCTTTCTTCCTCTCTCTCTTTCTTTCTCTCTGTCTTTCTTATTTCAGTAGAACTCAAAGATTCTCATCTTTATTCAATGGGTTGATTATTATTATGTATTTTGATTTCAAATTGGCTAGATTTGGCCAGTGGGAGACACTTTAACTTCTTTATCCTCCTGAATGTTCAGATCATTTTTGAGCACTGATTATTTTCTGGGCACAAAGATGTCCTAGAAAACTTTCCCTATTGCTAAGATGTCCTGGAAAACTTTCCCTATTGCTAAGATGTCCTGGAATCCAGCCTGCTCTTGCCACTTAAAGTTAAAGGGGATTAGGTTTTATTGGGTCTTCTCTATCCCCTTCCTCCTTGAACTGATGCTGTGTCTCAGCCAGGAGAATGTGTCAGCCCCTTATGTGTCCATTGATATGAAATCATTTTTACTCGATCTAGCAGATTCCTTAAAGAATCTGGAAGGTTTTTGACAGCTCTATTAATTTTCTTAGAAGATGCAGAGTTTAGTTGTTTCATGTTCTCTCGGTCTTTGCCATGGATGTCAAAGGTGAAGGTAGTTAGACAACCTTACTTACAATGTCCTTCCTACTGGAAGCCAATTAATCAACTCATGGCTATCTACTGGGTTATTTTATTCAAGTGGCCATTTACTTAAAAAAAAAAAAAAAAAGATTGCTTCCTTTAGCATTTAGGGTCCTAGCAGGACACTGGATTCATCTTAAATGATTTATATAAAAAGTTTTGAATAAAAGAATAGCATATAGAATCGTGAACAGGAATAAGAAAGCAAACAATAGTTGGTGAGGCACCCAAATAATGGTAATATGAGGGAACCTTGGCACTCCAAGGGCCAAATGGATATAAGAAGGACACCAAGTTGTGGTGGACCACTGGAGTGAGGACCATGGAGGAGATCTCTCTGATGAAAACATTAGTTGTAGAGGAATACAGCCACTGCCACATTTGTGGAACCAAAGCAGGGAGGAAAGGAAGAGTAAATGCAGATTTTTCTCTCCTCTCACACTCTTCTGCTGATGCTCTCATTGGCCAAACCTAACTGAAGGTCAACCTGCAGGAGATCCAAGGATATGCAGTTCCCAGCAACAATCTGTACAAGCACTGTATTAGTCTGCGTTGTCCAGACAAAAAGAACCAATAGGATATATATACATATATATAAAAGGATATTTATTATATGAATTGTCTCACATGGTATGGAGGCCCAGAAGTCCCTTGATATGCTATCTGCAAGCTGGATATCCAGGAAAGCTGGTGTTATAATTCCGTATGAGTCCCAAGGCCTGAGATTGGAATGAGATGGGACACCTGATGGTCTGAGTCTGAGTCTGAAAGTCCAAGAACCAGAAGCACAGATGTCTGAGGGCAGGAGGAGATGAATGTCTCAGCTGAGGCAGAGAGAGCAAATTTGCCCTTCCTACAAGCTGGTGTTCTAATGTTTTCGGGCCCTCAAGGGATTGGATGATGCCCACCCTCCCTGGGAGGGCCACCTCTCTGCTTTACTCAGTCTACTGATTCAAATGCTAATCTCTTCCCAAAACACCCTCACAGACACACCCAGAAATGTTTTACCAGCTATCTGGGCATCCCTTCACACGGTCAAGTTGACACATAAAATTAACCATCACAGGCACAGAGAAGCCAGAGAGGAGAGGGAAATGGGTTCTGTGGGCAAAGGAAGAACCTGTGCACACGCTCAGACACAGTCTTCTTCACCACCTCTGGGAGCTCAGTGCAATTTATTCTTTGGCAAGGTTGTAGATGTTGAGTTTCCTATGCTTACTACCTCAAAAATGCACTTTTAATTCAGTTCAAAAGATTCTGCCATACACAAGTGGTATCATATTTACTTTATTAGAAGGAGATTGTACCTTTCATCTGCTCTTGAAAAATCCAATTTGCTGTTCCACCGAGAGAAAGTATGTCAGGTGCGTCCGTGGATAAGGCAGTCAAAAACAAGTCAAGATTCAGCTCACACAGTCTAACCCTGTTAGAAGCTATCAGTTAGGGAATTTTCAGGGGGACTGAAGTTGATTATGAGAGAACAAAGAAGCAAAAGTCATACTACATAATAAAAATGGAAATGAGTTGAAATTCTCGGCTCCATTTCCTGAGCCAATGAACATAAAGTTCATGTTCTGCACATCTGTCTGCGGAGATGGATCTATAGTTATGCTGGGGTAAACTACAATAAACCCCAAATAGGTTTCTAGGGTCATCCTCAAAAATGAAAATATATATCTTGGTCTCTCTGTGGGGAGATATAGGGACATAGTAGTTGGGGTTTTTGTCCGGGTTGTGATTTCCTCATTTTTACAAGAACTATAAAATTACAGTATTTTCCCATTATATTTTCCCTTTTAAGCTTGGCAAGCAAGCTGTACTGATCTGGTGCCAAACTTACATCCATGTGATCCTTAAGGCCAAATGTCTGCATTTTAGAAAATTTAATTACAAGGAAAAGAAGAATTTATACAAAGCCTGCTACCAATAGAAATGTTTTCATTAAATATATTTTCATCCAATTATGAGCCAAAGCAGCTTTCTTTTTTCTTCTTTTTCTTTTCCTGAACCATTTTGCTGCTGTGTTTACAGCCTGGCACTGCAGCGACGTGCTAGCAAGGGAGACCGGGAAGCAGACGTGACCAGACACAAAGGTGATAAAGGCTTGTCTCATTTCAATGTTCATCCAGAATGGAATGCAAATAGCAAGCAGTGCATGACAAAAAGTAAATTAGATCTTTAAACTCCTTCTTTTAATAATCTTAGATGGCATTGGCAGCTCAGGTAACGCTTTTCTACGAATATAAGATTTTTAGCACAGCAAAATCCCCTTAAAAGCCAGATAAGAGGTAATAGCACTTTGTCCCTTCAATATAAATGGCATTTCTTCCTTTTCCACGCTGTCTTTTAAACACACAAACACATACACACCTATATTTTTCTGATGGCTTCTCACTCTCGTATTGTATAATTATATGTTCTTGTAGCCAATATTTTTGAATACTTACTATGATAGGACACTGACCTGTGTGCTGGAAACTCAAAGGTCAACAGGGTACAAAACATGCCCTCTGGGAGATCACAACTTGCCTGGAGGAGCCACACGTAGAGACAAACAGCAATCCAGCACAACATGGCAAAATGTCCTCATCCAGGTGCGAAAACAGCGCTTGTTGGAGAACCAGCAAGAGAGCGACCAGTTCTGTCTCATGGGATTAAAAAGTGTTCAAAAAACATCCATCAGAACCAGATTGAGAAAGATGAAATGGAAAGAATTTGTCAGATGTAAAGAAGAGAAATGCATTGTTGGCAGAGAGAAAAAACACGTTCAAATACACGGAGCCCTATTTTGATAAAGTCATTCAAATTTACATCAATGTTGTAAATTTCAAGATGACATGATACCTTCAAGAAGAGTGGAACTAGCTCTTTATGTGCTCTCGGGGTCAGGTCAATAGAGCTTTCAGACTAGCATTGAGGTATATACTGAGATTGACCCATGTTTGAATTTTGATCCAGCCTTGGGCCACCTGGCTGCTAAGAGTGTTAGTCTTCTAATATCTGAAATAGTGAGAATAATACTCCACTAGAGGACTCCTTTTGTGTTGATTAAATGACACAGCTTGAACAGGGCACCCGAGAGACCCTTACAAACTGACTGACTTATGAATGACGTTGATCAGCACAGGTTTGGGAATCAGATAACCTTGGATCTAAATCTCTCCAGCACTAATTTAGCTGAGTGAGTCTGGGCAAGTTAACTAACTGCTCTGAATGTGAGTGTTTTTATCTGTAAGATGAACACAATGGGGCTTAGTAGCTTTGTTGGGAAGATGGGAAGATGGAATTGAAGGTAGGGCTTCTAGCATACCACCTAGCCCAGAGCAGCTGCTCAGTACATGAGTGATGGGGAAATGATGCAGAGAAGACATTTTATTTATCCTAAAGCACAGTGCAGGCAAGGGGAGAAATACTTTCTTTTATATGAGAAATTATCCATTCCACTTTTTAAGAAACCCACACCATCCTACCTCCTTTCTAAAATAATATTTTGTGGCCCCAACACTTCTGAGATGGCATTAGCATCTGCCCACTCTATTCTGCAGTTTGTGGGGAAGATGGTGGTGCCAGTATGTAAGTGCCAAGTGGAGGGTAGAGATAAAGAGGAAAGAAATGGACAAAAAGTTCTTGTTTTTGCCATTCTAGAACCTTCTTCCCCCATCCTCACCTTCAACAGAACAGACTTCTGACATAATACAAAGGTTATGATACAATAGATTCTTAAAACATACATCTGAGATAGATTAAAATTGGTGTGAAGATCTCTTCTTATTTTCCTCTTGGATCAAGTTTCTTTGTCTCCTGCAGCCACGCTCAAGCTGAGCTCATCAGCAGCAGCAGAGGAAGATTTGTGATCTGAATCTCAGGCTTGAAGTTGTTTACTGTTGAGTATATTCAGGCATCATTGCATTTTCTTTTCTCTTTAATATGTTACTGGCAGTCGGATGGCTTAAAGCATCTCTGTCCAAATGGAAGCTTTTTCTGCTTTGTTCTCCCTTCCCTCTGCCTCAGACACATGGCCACCTGGCATATGCTGTGTGTTCTCGGTGCAGAGACTGCCAGCACACAAACAAAGCCTGGGTGGACACACACCGCCAGAGCAGCCACGATGGCTGTGAACTCAGTCAAACCACTGGTCATTTGGTCCAACATGCAGATCAAATGGTTTCTTTGACTGAATTAGCCGTAGGAACAGTAGGTCCTGTCATGGATAGACATAGAAAAGAACAGTAGTAATTCACAAGTTTCTTTTCAATGCCCCACATCACTGAAAGACAATTCCCTAAAAACATTGATATTTTAAAAATTCAAGCTAAATCATTATTGGCTGAATGCACTCCAATTACTTTAGAATTTGCTAAGGAAAGAATGGAAGAAGAGCCAAAATTGTTGGTTTAAGACAGTCCTCATATCTCCCTAGAAATTACAAGGATTTTTAGAAAGCTTTGTAATAGCTATTCTAGACATAACAGGCAGTATTTAAGATTGATATATTCCAGGAGTAATTTCTCTATCTGTCTAAATTATAATAAAAACCATTTGGAAAGGAAAGGGATCAAACTTGTAAATAGTAGCTAATAGGATTTTTTTAAAGTGGTAGCAGCACATATTTCTGGCGTTCCTTTTTTCTTGAGGTAACACTTTATACAGCACAGCTTGTTTTTCACAAAAAGAAGACACAATAAAGAGGTCATAAAAGATTCAGTGTCTTAATTCTCTTGGTTTTCTAAACTTACATTTCACTATACAAAGATAAATACAGTATTTTTTTTGGAGCTTGATATGGATGCACAATTGTTGCTATTTTTTGCTAAGAATAATTTGTTGGCAAACATGGCATGTCTCACTAAGTTTAGCATAAAGCAGTGTATTTACTATTACAATAAGACAGTGCTTCCTCAAGCTGGCACTTTTTTTTCCTATGTGCAGTAAGACAAAACAGTGGAAGCCATTGAATTATATAAGAACTTTGAAGCTAACTGTTAGAGTCTTAGGTCTTCTAAAGGGACAATGTCTGGATTTGATTTGTGACCAGCATTCATAAGATAAACCACAGACAGATAAGTCTAACATAGCCATGCCCTTGCCTTGGCCCAGGAGACCCAAATTTCAAAGAAAACAGTCAAATGCTGTAGATGCCAGCAGCTGCAGACTGGAGGTCACGTAAACTATCCAGCTGTGGTCAGATCAATTCAGTTTTGTTGATTATCCAAAATTGACCACACCCTCTGTGGAGTGGTGGGGTTTCAAAATAGATAATGAAGGGCCTTACCTTCGGTAAACTTGAGCAGCTTATGCAAAGAAAGCAAATTAATAGTATAAGAAAATAGATAAAAGATGCCAAGATGCCAAATCCATGGGTTCTTTGACACATCTCTCTCTGCCCTCTTTTTTCCATTTCCTCTACATGCATTTCTGTTAACCAGATGCTGAATTACGTAGATTGTCTCTCCTAGAATTTTGTACACTCTGAATTGCAATTATCTGAGTTCAGGTTGTCCAAACCATTCTTCCACACTCTTATCAACATCCTACTGTTTCATTTCTTGGCCTTATATTTACTAGACTCTCTATGTCAATACCTATATCTGTATCTGTATCTATATCCATAGCTATGACTATTAGCAGTAGCAATGACTTATCCTTTAAAATATCCGCAGTTTCTAGAGAAAAACTTTGTATGTGAACTTCCATAATATCTTTCTTAACTTTCCTACTTAATTTATTATAATTCCTTTTCCTGACAGAATATGTATATGTGTGTTTGTGTGTCTGTAAAGACAACAATCCTTCAATATATCCATATTTTATTTCTTTGAGAAAAAAACAGGGATTTACGCTCTTTAGCCAGATATTCAGGACCTCTAACAACTTATTCTTCAAGCTGAATTTTCCACCTTACTTACTATAGTTCTTCATTTTGCACCCATTCTCTATTCAGGCCGGTTCCTCACAAATAGGAAATATTTTTCATCTTTCTGTTTTTGATCACTCCATTCCCCAAGCTGTTTTCTCCCTTTCATTTCCACATTTGTAAATTCTATGCATTCTTTTATGTTTGACTCAAGTATAACTTACACCATAAAGCCTTTCCTGATTTTCTCAGCTGGAGGTACTCTTTCAACTCCAATATAACTATTATAGTTATGGAATATTCCACATGCTGTTCTGGACTATTACTTTATATTGTATTTTTTATTCAATATTTATTGAGAATTTACAATGTGTCTAGTATTGCAATAAGAGCCGGGCCAGGACGACAGAAAAGCTCATATTGTTCCTCCCCTCAAGATGTTCACACTCTAGTGGTGAGATAGACATGAAAACAAATAAAACATCATGTTGAAAAGGTCCTGGAAGTATAGAACTATAGATGCTGTTATGTGAATAAATGGTTTTATTGTTATCTATGGCATTATGAAATATATCACAGATGAAAAGATGCTTGGACTGAGAATGAAGGGTGAACGAGACTTTACAGAGAACCACACAGGGTGTAGAGCGAGGTGGCACAGAGCCTTCCGGACAGATGAACACATGCAAAGGCACGTGTTTAATCTCATATTTGAGGACAACTAAATAATTCAGAATGACTTAAGTTGCACGGAGGAAAGTGGTAAGAAGTGAGAAAGGAGAGGCGCTGAAGAGTAACATGGCAAAAGCCTTATCTTCTATACACAAGTGTTTGGAGCTCAGCTTGTAGGTTACTGATAAGGGATATGATCACATGTGCATATTAGAAATGTCATTTTGAAGAAGCTATGGGGTGAGAGGAACTGGTCAGATAGTTATTTAGGGGGGAAAATGAGATTAGTTTTTGATCCGAAACATGGAAAGCAGCCATAGAGAGGCAAAGATAGAAGAAGGAGTTAGGAAAGTTGCCATGTATCTGTCTTGGAAGGTACCATTACTAAAATAAGAGACATTTGAGAGAGGCACAAGTTATGGTCCAAGTAGAATGAAGATGGCTCCAAATGGATGAGTTTAGTTTTCACCATTTATCCAGATATTTGTATAGAATTATTACCTCTGGTCTCAGACTGTTTGGTCCATCAGGCAAGATCTGCAGTTTTTGCTTCTATATACTTCCACTGCACATAATCCAGAGTCTTGCACTTAGCAGTTGAATTGGGAATGAACAGACCTGGAAGAAGTTTATGTGGGTCTCAAAGACTGTTCTGGTCTGGCTGTTTAGGGGCCCTCAGTCTGTAACAGACCACCTCTGCAACTTCAGAGGCAAAGAAGGTTCAAGAATTCATTCCCTTCTGCCCTAGGGGTTTTAGATGAACTCAGTGATTGGCATGAAGATGTTCCAGACAGGCTGTGTTCTCTTTCAGACAATGTGGAATCCCCGGGGGAAGTCTTTTGTTAATTCGTGTGTCCTGTGAGATAAAAATGGTTGGTGATCAGTTGTGATTTTGCTAAGCCGGCTCATCAGTTTTGGGATGCAAGATCCCAGGAAGTACCGAGTGGTTTTAAGTGATAAAAAATATTAGTGAACCAATGTCTCAAAGGTGATATCACCGCTGGAAACACCAGGAGACCTAAGCTGAAATCCAAAAGAGCCTGGAAATATACATCGTAAAGATTTCCTGCATAAATATCATTTGCGCAACAAAACCAGGACAATTTTCTGTGGAGGTAGAAGAAAAGGAACCATTAGGAGAATATCCAGCAAACACGTTTTTCAGTTTGTATTTGTCTTGGACTAATGTCATGATTCATTTATGGATCTAACATGATATTTAATATTCTTTATCTCAGTTCAACTTTTATTGTGTTTGCTTCTGGTCTACTTTGGAAAATGACTGATTTTGTTTCTTATATCAACTCCTGTCCAGTTTTACTAGCACTGTAAAATGGCATTTTAGTTTCAGCTATGTCTCAGAAATGAAAACAATAATTTCTTAATTGGTAGGATTTCAATTTCCCAAAACAACTGATCTGAATCATGCTTTTTAAAGCATTTTTTCCTACAAAGCTACTTATCCAAATAAAGATATTTTGTAGTTCAATTTTCTGACATGTCTGAATGCTGGGAGCAAGAAAAAGAAATACAATTGAACAAATTGAGGCACAATTTTTGTTTTGTTTTGTTTTAGTGAAAATCTTATACAAACTTGAGAGAAGGACAAATAATTTACCAAATCATTATGGCAGTATTACATTTTTTGGAATTGTTTATAATAACCTTATATGACATTATTCTAGTTTGGATATAGTTGTAATAGGTTTTTACACAGGCATAATATAGTAATTTAACACAACAAAAAAGAATAGAGAAGACAAATAGAAAGAGAATATTTAGATACATTTTACATATCATTGATATGCTACATGCAAACATAAATTCTATAATGGAAAATTAGTCAAGGAGTAAGAGTAAGAAATTCAAAACAGGTGATATCCATAATTGAGGATAATTAGGACAGAATTCGTCTGAGTAGGGCGGCCCAAACTTCTGTTGGCTCTTGTGCTAAAGTGGCTGTTTCAGATCTACAAAGAAGTGAGATGCAGTTTTATGCCATCTGAAGCTAGAGTTTATTAACATAATCTTTCTCTGGTTAAAAAATATTCAATTCTACCGCTATGATTTTAGGGAGCTATACAGTTTCATAGGAGTTAACGATGCAAAAAATCACAAAACATATACTTTCATGTATGAGGAAAAAGCAGGGAATAGGTGGGACCACTTATTTAAGGAATGCTGATTCCGACTGCAGTGCAAGATTTGAAATCGTTTATTATTTCCTAGATAAGAAAGTCACAGTTTCAGGAAAGTGTCTTTGGAAAACAAAGAGTACATTTAGATTAATGAAAAAAGGAACGAGGGGTCAGCTCCATGGTGTAGTGGTTAAGTTCAGCATGCTCTGCTTCTGTGGCCTGGGTTCACAAGTTGGGATCCTGGGCATGGACCTACACCCCTCATCAGCCATGCTGTGGTGGTGACCTACATAAAAAATAGAGGAAGATCACAATGCACAGATATTAGCACAGATTGAATCTTCCTCAACAAACAAACAAAAAGAAGAAATGAAGACACTGTACCAAAATGGCACACCAGCCATATTCCACGTTCCCAGAGGATATATGGAGATTGTACTATATGCTGTAGGCTTGCTCTCAAGAAAGTTCATTCAATCTCCATTTTGAGACAAAGGCTACTTATAGATGCCATAGTTATCCTTCCATTGCTATTAAGGGAAATCTTTGGGTATCAAATCCCCATTGGATCAGAGAGCAAAAAATACCATTATTTTATTTGTGGTCATGCAAACATTTTCATTGTATAAATGGAAGGGTTTCGTACTTGGGACATTCATTCTCTTTGGGAAGAGATGTTGATCTAGTAGTGTACAGGAGAGACTTTGCATATTTTGCGTAGTTTTATTTGCTCATTTACTTCAGGGGAGGAGAATTTAGAAGTCATCATCCTCTAAGAGGGCTGCCTCTCACCTTCCACCTCATGTCTTTCCTCTTATCATGGGTCTGTCAAGAAAGAACCATATTTGAGCAGATATTTGTACAGAGCCCTATAATACGTGCTGTGGAAGTTACCAAAGAAGCAAGAAAGATCTTGCTCTAAGGAGTTAATTTCATAAAACGTAGAGACAGGAGTCAGAATGTAGGTACATAACTATAAGACTAACATATAACATATTACATCACGAATTGCCAAATGATGTAGAGGAAGAAATATTTCACTCGCAGTTTTAAATGAACTTAATCTTATAATATCAATTTCCTGGGGCTTACCCAAAGGCCATATCACAACCTACAAAAGGTAACTTTTATAGATTTACATTAAATATATATTAAAATATATTAATGATTTTCTACTATAATAATGAGTCTTAAAAGGACCATTTGGTATTATTTTTTTAGGGAATTTCCCCATTGTCATTTAGTTTTAAATTTCTTTGAAAAAGTGCTGTTTTATGAGTTTTCTAATAATGTATTCTTTACATGATTTGAACTATATAATTTTAGAATTGAAAAAACAGTTGTTCATGATCTGCATGTTGCAGCGAAGCAGAGGACAAAATGCTGATAAAAAGGTTGAAGAATGGCTAGACTCCAAAACTATTTTCCTAGTCCACAGTTAGGTGATCACTGTATTAAATCGCAGACCCACAGAATATTAAAGAAGGAAGGAAATTGAAGCTTGCCTAATCCAGCCCCACCATTTTTATAGATCCAGAAACTAAACCCAGGGGATTAAGTGGCTCGTCCACAGTCACAAGCAAGTTACTAATTGAACCTAAACCAAAACCCAAATATTCTGTCTCATGGTTGAGTTTGTTTCCTCAAATCATGCCAGTTCTCTACATACATATTTTAAAGTTATTTGAAACGTTACTATAACCACATACTTCAAAATTTATAAAAGGGGTAGAGTGAAAAGTTTACTTTCCACTCCTTGCCTCTTTTTACCTACTTCCTATCAGCTCCTCTCTCAACACTCCCTTATCCAGGTAATCTCCTTCAAAACATTACTTAAAATCACCATCTCATTGAGGTCTCCCTTGCCCACTCTACTTAAATTGAAACACATATCCCCACTGTTTAATTTTTCCATAGAACCAATCACCTTCTACCATATTGTATATTTTACTTTTTGTCTCTTCACACTACAAGATACACAGAAGAAGGAGTCTTTGCCTATTTTTTTAACTGCTATATCCCCAGGGTTTAGTGGGAGCTCAATAAATATTTGCTGGATTCAGTTAAATAACTGTGTGTTTAACTGCTGGTGTGTTTACTACATTTTCTGCTTGAATATTCTATAATTTTGGCTTTCTGAATAATGGTGTTATGCTATTTAGTACATGGATATTTATAAATATTACATCTTCATTGTGAACTGTACCTTATATAACTGTAAAGTTCTCCCTTTTGTACCACTTCTTTTTTTCACCATAGTTCCATCTTATTTGATAATAAAATCACACCTCTGCTGTTTTTTATTTGCATTTGTGTGGTGTGTACTCTGGCGCATCTTTTTATTTTCATATTATCTTGTTATGTTTTCTGGGGTTTTTTTCCCCAAATGTTTTTTGTACACTATCACTATATAGTTTCTTTGGTTTGGGCATATGTATGGGATGTGTGTGTGCGTGTGTGTGTATGCATGTGCACATGTGTGTGTGTACGCATGTGCTCATGCACACATGCATTTAATGTTTAGGAATATTTGAGTTTTTGCCCTATTGCTTATTTCCTAATTATAATCTTAACACCCTTTTTTAACTGATTTAGACAATGATTATTAGTTTCTAACAATAAGAAAATTGGCACATTTTTCTTTCTCTTCTCTTCCTTCTCTCTTTCTTCCAACATTTGATTATCTTTCTTACCTTTGTACTGATAAATATGCATAAACTTATATTACTTGACTTGCAAAATTTAAATGATATATTTAACTTTCAGGTAGATGAGACAATAAGCAAAACTTGCGGTCCAGCTAATTCACTTTCTCTGTTCCCCAGTGAATGTTTGTGTCATATTTATTACTGGAGGTTGGAAAATTGGTGAGAAAATAAGTTATACAAATTTGGGATAAACCATGTGCATTCATTTCCTATTGCTTCTATAACAAATTATCACCAACTTAGTGGCTTAAAACCACACAAATTTATTATCCTACCCTTCTGGAAGTCAGACATCCAAAATTATTCTCACTAGTTTAAAGTCAAGATTTTGGTAGGGCTGGTTCCTGAGGAGGGCTGTACGGGAGAATCCGTTTCCTTGCCTTTTCCAGCTTCGAGAGTCTGCCTGCGTTCCTAGGCCCATGGCTCCTTCCTCCATTGTCAAAGCCAGCAGAGTAGTATCTTCAAATCTCTCTCTATCACACTACCTTCTCTGACTCTGATTGTCCTGCCTCTATTTTATAAGGACACCTGTGATTACTTTGGGCACACCCAGATGACCTAGGATAGTCTTCTCACCTCAAGATCCCTAATTTAATTACATCTGCAAAGACCCTTTTGCTATTCAAGGTAAAATATTCACAGGTCTCAGGATTAGGATGTGGATATCTTTGAGTAGGCATTATTCAACCTAACATACTATGTTAGACAGTCTCAAAACATTCGGTAAAACTGTCTCTTACTATAAATTGAAAATTTTTAAGTGTACCCAATGATCTTATAATCCCAGGCAGAATGGAAAGTTGCAGAAGATGGTTCCAGACAGAATGTCAGAAGCATATTTTGGTTGCTTTTAGCTACATAAGATAAAGTACTACAAGAAAGAGATGAGCTCAGAAAAGTGAGGGTTTTTTTATTGAGATATAATTGACAGGTTACATTATATTAGTTTCAGGTGTACCACATAATTATATCCACATAATTATTCTATATTTGTATATATTGTGAAATGATCACCACAATAAGTCTAGTTAAGATGTGTTACCATACATAGTTACAAAATTTTTTTCTTGCAATGAGAACTTTTAAGATTTACTCTCTCAGCGACTTTCAAATATGCAATACAGTCTTATTAACTGTAATCAGCATGCTGTACATCACATCTCACGACTTATTTATTTTATAACTGGAAGTTAGCCCTTCACCCATTTCTGGAGGGCTCTATCCAATGGGAAGACTCAAGAGGGCTTGTGTGTTTTCTAAGCCTCTGCCATAACAATAGGATCACCCCTGGCCAGCTAGCCCACTGCCCGCAAAAGGATGATTAAGCGCGAAGAGAAGACTTGGACCCACAGCCTTGCTTCCTGAAGCAGAGCTGCCCCAGCCAAACTGCAGATTCTTGAGAATTAAAGATTGTTATCTTAACCACTGATTTTTTGCTTATTGTGATGATGGGTGAATATATATACACACACACCCCACATGTGTATATGATATTACAAATATTATATTGTACATATTTGTGTTTTATTTATCATTTGTAAATGATATTCTTTGGCTTCCAGATATTTCAGAAGAGACAATAGGAAGTTCTTCTTTGAGTCTTTCCCCTACCTTTTTTTTCCTTTCATTATTTCTTTATTGCCAGGGACTGTACTCTTGCCTGCTCTCACTTAACCCTAATCTTCGGATTTGTTTTGCAGTTACATATATTCAGTGCTTTCTTCCAGGTCTTATCATGTTTTCACCAATTTTTCCTTAATTAGCTGAATTCTCTTCCTCTGGTGGTTTTCTTAAAAATGTCTCTTGGGAATAAAATTCCATGTTTCCTGCATGTTTAAAATAATTATCTGTAACTTTTATACTTCACTATGGCTTGTCTGAACACAAAATCTATAGTTCATGCTTTCTCTCCCTAAGTATCTTTTAGATATTGCTCCACTGACTTCTGGTACTGGAAGCTTCTGGGGAGAAATCTGAGACCAGCTTGATTTGTTTTTCCCCTTAAAATGTTGTGATACTTTTGCCTGTCTCTATCTTTACTGTCCAATGTTTTTAATGGATTATGTCTTGGCCTGTTCTAGGTCAATTTTTTATGACATAAGGTGTTCCTTTTTTGTTATGAAAAGATCAGTCCTTTTCCATGATTGTTTTTATTGTCATAAAAGATACATAACATCAAATTTACCATTTTAAAGTGTACAGTTCATTACCATTAAGTGCATTCACATTGTCGTGTAACTATCACCACTATCCATCTCCAAAATTTTTTTCATCTTCCCAAACTGAAAGTCTGTACCCGTTAAACAGAACCTCCCCATTCTCTCCTCCCCCGAATCCCTGGCACCCACCACCCACCACCCTATTTTCTGTCTCCATGAATTTGACTACTTTAGATACATCCTATCAGTGGAATTATACGTATTTGTCCTTTTGTGACCTTTCATGAATTTTAAAAAATTATACCTTTAAATATCTTTTTCTTCTGTTTTCCTTTGCTTTCTTCATCAAGGACCCCAATAATGCAAATATTGGGGACACTCCCACCTAATTTAAATAGCAACTATTTTAAGTTATTTTTAAGTCTTTATCTTTCATGTTTTCATTTTGCTAGTCTCTGTCTTACTACTCTTTTTAGTGACCATACTTTGTGGCCTTCATCTTTTATTTCTGCAATTATTTTTTCTACTTGTGTGTGTGTATGTGTGTGTGTGTGTGTGAGGAAGACTGGCCCTGGGCTAACATCTGTTGCCAATCTTCCTCTTTTTGCTTGAGGAAGATGGTCCCTGAGCTAACATCGTGCCTGTCTTCCTCTACTTTGTATTGGGATGCTGCCACAGCATGGCTTGATGCGTGGTGCTAGGTCCGCATCCAGGATCCAAACCTGTGAACCCTGGGCTGCCAAAGCGAAGCGTGCAAACTTAACCGCTACGCTGCTGGACTGGCTCCTCGACTTCTTTTCTGAGGTAATGCAGTTCATGTTTCAGCTCACAAAATTTCTTGACATCTCTTACCTGAGTTTTTTTTTTTTAACTTTTTATTAAGATTATGATAGTTTACAACCTTGTGAAATTTCAGTTGTACATTATTGTCAGTCATGTTGTAGGTGCACCACTTCACCCTTTGTGCCCTCCGCCCATCCCCCGTTTCCCCTGGTAACCACCAATCAATTCTCTTTGTCTCTATGTTTAACTTCCACCTGTGAGCGGAATCATACAGAGTTTGTCTTTCTCTGTCTGGCTTATTTCACCTAACATAATACCTTCAAGGTCCATCCATTTTGTTGTGAATGGGAGGATTTTGTCTTTTTTTTATGGCTGAGTAGTATTCCATTGTATATATATACCATATCTTCTTTATCCAATCATCAGTTGATGGGCATTTAGGTTGCTTCCACGTCTTGGCTATTGTAAATAATGCTGCAATGAACATAGGGGTGCATGGGACTTTTGGAATTTCAGCTGGAATTTTTAAACACAATTCCCAGAGTGGTGGTTGCCTGGTCTGGTGGAAAGAACTCTGCCCTGGAGGTGGGGTGCTAATTTGGCCATTGCTAACTGTAGGAACTTGGGAAAACTGCATAACTTCTTTGGGCCTCAGTTTCCCCCTCCGCAACGTGAGGATTTTGGATTAGATGTTCTCTAAGTACATTTCCCTGTATATTTAAAATTTTGTTCCTGTTGTTCTCTTCTAATTACACAAAAATAATATATATTTGGGGTGAGGAACTCCCAAAATAAAAATAAGCAAAATAGAGAAATTCGAACTCACATACAATGTTACAATCCAGAGATACACACGGTTAACCTTTTGATGTATATTCTTCCAGACTTTATATGTTCACATATGTATACACACATGTGTATTTAAATATACACACAAAATAGGATCATTCTATATACACACCATTTTGCTACTTACTTTTTTTTCACTTAACAATAACGTAAACATCTTTTCCTGTCATATGATTTTTAAAAATGGAATTCCGTTGTATGAAGGGGCCATCAATTTCTCTAACCAATCCCGTATGAACAGACAATTTGATATTTTTCCATCTCTTGCAATTTTTCACAATGTTACAACAAAAATCTTCATGGCTAAATCTGTGTAAATATTTCCAAATTCTTGTCTTAAATTGCTTGCTGCAGATTGCTAGGCCAAAAGATATGCATGTTTTTTAGGTGTTTCATATCTATTGCTGAATTCACAGTTTAAATTATGTGATATGCTTCAGTGTCTTTGGAGACAATGAATCACAGTTGAACTCGGGAGTCCTGAGCATGAATACTTCCTTATAATAAAGTACGTCTAGGCGCATTTATACACACACGCACTTGCATGCAGGCAGTTTTGATATTATGACATGTTGTGATTACTCAGGAAGAATTGCAGTGTACATTTAGAGGGCCATCTTCCTGCTACCTCCCAGGGAATACTATTACGGAAAGAAAAAAAAAATCACCATACATTTCTGAGTTTCCAGGGAATTTCCAACTGATTGTCTTTGTTTTTTTTTTTTCTATTTTTCTTTTTTTCGGATGTACATCATATTTCAAATTCTGGATACATTACATCATGTTCACCACCTGAACACTAATTATAGTGCATCCCCTCACATGTGACCCTAGTCACCCCTTTTGACCTCACCCCTCCCCCCTTCTCCAACGGTAACCACCAGTCCAATTTCCAATGCTATGTGTCTTGTTTGTTTGGTTTTTTTTGTCGTTTTTATCTTCTACTTATGAGTGAGATCATATGGTATTTGACTTTCTCCCTCTGACTTATTTCACTCGGCATAATACCCTCAAGGTCCATCCATGTTGTCACAAATGGCTGGATTTCGTCATTTCTTATGGCTGAGTAGTAGGCCATCATGTATAAATACCACATCTTCTTTATCCATTCGTCCCTTAATGGGCACCTAGGTTGCTTCCAAGTCTTGGCTATTGTGTATAATGCCGCAATGAACATAGGGGTGCAAGTATCTTTATGCCTTTGTGTTTTCAAGTTCTTTGGATAAATACCCAGCAGTGGGATAGCTGGATCATATGGTAGATCTATCCTTAATTTTCTGAGGATACTCCAAACTGCTTTCCATAGTGGCTGCACCAGTTTGCACTGCCACCAGCAGTGAACAAGGGTTCCCTTCTCTGCACACCCTCTCCAACATTTGTTGTTTCCTGTCTTGTTAATTATAGCCATTCTGACTGGGGTGAGGTGATACCTCATTGTAGTTTTGATTTGCATTTCCCTGATAGCTAATGATGTTGAGCATCTTTTCATATGCCTGTTGGCCATCAGTATTTCTTCTTTGGAGAAATCTCTGTTCAGATCTTTTGCCCATTTCCTAATTGGATTGTTGGTTTTTTTGTTGTTGAGCTGTATGAGTTCTTTATATATTTTGGATATTAACCCTTTATCTGATATGTGGTTTGCAAATATCTTCTCCCAATTGTTAGGTTGTCTTTTCGTTTTGTTGATGATTTCCTTTGCTGTGCAGAAACTTTTTAGTTTGATGTAGTCCCATTTGTTCATTTTTTCTTTTGTTTCCCTTGCCCAGTCAGACATGGGACTTGAAAATATGCTGCTCAGACCAATGTCATAGAGCGTACTGCCTATGTTTTCTTCCAGAAGTCTTATGGTTTCGGGTCTTACATTCAAGTCTTTAATCCATTTTGAGTTGATTTTTGTGCATGACGTAAGGGAATGGTCTATTTTCATTCTTTTGCATGTGGCTGTCCAGTTTTACCAACACCATTTATTGAAGAGACTCTCCTTTCTCCATCGTATGCTCTTGGCTCCCTTTTCGAATATTAGCTGTCCATAAACGTGTGGGTTTACTTCTGGGCTGTCAATTTTGTTCCATTGATCTGTATGTCTGTTTTTGTGCCAGTACCATGCTGTTTTGGTTACTATGGCTTTGTAGTATAATTTGAAATCGGGGAGTGTGATACCTCCAGCTTTGTTCTTTTTTCTCAGGAATTTGGCTATTTGGGGTCTTTTGTTATTCCATATAAATTTTAGGATTCTTTGTTCTATTTCTGTAAAAAATGTTGTTGAAACTTTGATAGGGATTGCGTTGAATCTATAGATTGCTTTAGGAAGTATGGACATTTTAACAATGTTAATTCTTCCAATCCAAGAGCACGGAATATCTTTCCATTTCTTTACGTCTTCTTCGATTTCTTTCAACAATGTTTTAGAGTTTTCGGCATACAGATCTTTCACCTCTTTTGTTAAGTTTATTCCTAGGTATTTTATTCTTTTTGTTGCAATTGTAAATGGGATTGTATTCTTAATTTCTCTTTCTGCTACTTTGTTGTTAGTGTATAGAAACACAACGGATTTTTGTACATTGATTTTGTATCCTGCAACTTGACTGTATTCCTTTATTATTTCTAAAAGTTTTTCAGTGGACTCTTTAGGGTTTTCTAGATATAAAATCATGTCGTATGCAAAGAGTGACAGTTTCACTTCTTCTTTTCCAATGTGGATCCCTTTTATTTCTTTTTCTTGCCTGATTGCTCTGGCTAGGACTTCCAATACTATGTTAAATAAGGGTGGTGACAGTGGGCATCCTTGTCTGGTTCCTGTTCTTAGAGGGATAGCTTTCAGTTTTTCCCCATTGAGAATGATATTTGCTGTGGGTTTGTCATATATGGCCTTTATTATGTTGAGGTATTTTCCTTCTATACCCAATTTATTTAGAGTTTTTATCATAAATGGATGCTATATCTTGTCAAATGCTTTCTCTGCATCTATTGAGATGATCATGTGACTTTTATTCTTCATTTTGTTAATGTGGTGTATCACGTTGATAGATTTGCGGATGTTGAACCATCCCTGCATCCCTGGAATGAAACCCACTTGATCATGATGTATGATCTTTTTAATGTATTGTTGTATTTGATTTGCTAGTATTTTGTTGACGATTTTTGCATCAATGTTTATCAGTGATATTGGCCTGTAATTTTCTTCTTTTGTGTTGTCCTTGTCTGCTTTTGGTATCAGGATAATGTTTGCTTCCTAGAAGGAGTTAGGAAGCCTCCCCTCCTCTTCAATTTTTTGGAAGAGTTTGACAAGGATAGATATTAAGTCTTCTTTGAATGTTTGGTGGAATTCACCAGGGAAGCCATCTGGTCCTGGACTTTTATTTTTTGGGAGGTTTTTAATTGCTGTTTTGATCTCCTTACTGGTGATCGGTCTATTCAAATTTTTTACATCTTCTTGGTCCAGTTTTGGAAGGTTGTATGTTTCTAAGAATTTATCCATTTCTTCTAGATTATCCAATTTGTTGGCGTATAGCTTTTCATAGTATTCTCTTATTATCTTTTGTATTTCTGAGGTGTCTGTTGTAATCTCTCCTCTTTTGTTTCTGATTTTATTTATTTGAGCCTTCTCTCTTTTTTTCTTGGTGAGTCTAGCTAAGGGTTTGTCAATTTTGTTTATCTTTGCGAAGAACCAGCTCTTGGTTTCATTAATTTTTTCTATTGGTTTTTTAGTCTCTATTTCATTTATTTCTGCTCTGATTTTCATTATTTCCTTCCTTCTGCTGATTTTGGGCTTTGTTTGTTGTTCTTTTTCCAGTACCTTTAGGTGCACTTTTAGATTGTCTATTTGGGATTTTTCTTCTTTGTTGAGGTAGCCCTGAATTGCTATAAACTTCCCTCGTAGAACCGCTTTTGCTGTATCCCACAGATTTTGGCATGTCATGTTTTCATTTTCATTTGTCTCCAGGAATTTTTTTATTTCTTGTTTGATTTCTTCATTGACCCAATCATTGTTCAGTAGCATTTTGTTCAATCTCCACATTTTTGTGGCTTTTCTGTTTTTCTTTCTGTAGTTGATTTCCAGTTTCAGACCTTTGTGGTCAGAAAAGATGCATGGTATTATTTCGATCTTCTCAAATTTATTGAGACTTGTTTTATGGCCTAATATGTGATCAATCCTGGAGAATGTTCCATGGGCCTTTGAAAAGAATGTGTATTCTGTGGTTTTTGGATGGAATGTTCTGTATATATCTACTAAGTCCATCTGGTCTAACGTGTCCTTTAAGGCAAGTGTTTCCTTATTGATCTTCTGTTTGGATGATCTATCCATTGGTGTAAGTGGAGTGTTAAAGTCCCCTACTATTATTGTGTTGCTGTCTATTTCTCCTCTTATGTCTGTTAATAATTGCTTTATATATTTAGGTGCTCCTATGTTGGGTGCGTAGATATTTACAAGTGTTATATTTTCTTGTTGGATTGTTCCCTTTATCATTATGTAGTGCCCGTCTTTGTCTCTTATTACAGTTTTTGATTTAAAGTCTATTTTGTCTGATATAAGTATTGCTACCCGCACTTTCTTTTCTTTGCCATTTGCGTGGAATATCTTTTTCCATCCTTTCACTTTCAGTTTGTGAGTGTCTGTAGGTCTGAAGTGTGTCTCTTGTATGCAGCATATACATGGATCTTGGTTTTTTATCCAGTTGGCCACCCTATCGCAATTGATTGGAGCATTTAATCCATTGACATTTAAAGTAGCTATTGATAAATATGTATTTATTGCCATTTTGTCACTTTTTCTTTTTTTTGGGTGTTTTAGTAGTTCTTCTCAGTTCCTTTCTTTTTCTCTTGCTCTCTTCACTTGTGGTTTGATGGCTATCTTTAGTGATATCTTTGATTTCTTTTGTCTTACTTTTTTTCCTGCTTGTTATAGGTTTCTGGTTTGTGGTTACCATGAGGATCCTATTTAATATACTATGCATAGAACAGTCTATATTGAGTAGATAGACTCTTTAGCTTGACCTCTTTCTAAAAGCTCTACCTTTTCACTCCCCTCCTCCCACATTATATGTTTTTCACATCATATATAGTCTTTTGTTTAGTGTGTGTATATCTATTACCCTCTTATCATTGAAATAGGTAATTTTAGTACATTTGTCTTTTAACCTTCATATTACCTTCACAGGTAGTTGATCTGCTGCCTTTACTATACTTTTACCTTACAAGTGATTTTATTGCCTGTTTTTTCTTGTTGTTGTTTTGGGTTTTTTTGATAATTTTTTTCTTTTATCTCTATTTGTGGTCATTACCTTCCCACTTAAATAAGTCCCTTCAGCATTTCTTGTAGAACTGGTTTCTTAGTGAGAAACTCCTTTAATTTTTGCTTATCTAGGAAGCTCTTTATCTCTCCTTCCATTCTGAATGACAGCCTTGATGGATAGAGTATTCTTGGTTGTAGGTTTTTTCCTTTTAGCACTTCAAATATGTCGTGCCATTCTCTTCTCGCCTGTAGGGTCTTGGCTGAGAAGTCTGCTGACAGCCTCATGGGCTTCCCTTTATATGTCGCTTGTGGCCTTTCTCTTGCTGCTTTTAGGATTCTCTCTTTGTCTTTGACTTTAGACATTTTGATTATAGTATGTCTTGGTGTGGGCCTCTTTGGGCTTCTCTTGTTTGGAGCTCTCTGTGCTTCCTGAACTTGGATGTCTGTTTCCTTCCTCAGGTGAGGAAAATTTTCCTCTATTATTTCAACAAATAAATTTTCTGCCCCTTTCTCTCTCTCTTCTCCTTCTCGGACCCCTATAATCCCAATGTTAGCACGCTTGATACTGTCCCAGAGTTCCCTTACACTGTTCTCATTCTGTCTAATTCTTTTTTCTCTTTTCTGTTCTGCTTGGGTGATTTCCTCTAATCTTTCATCTAGCTCGCTGATCCATTGTTCTGCTTCCTCTACTCTGCTATTGAGTCCCTCTGGTGAGTTTCTCATTTCAAGTATTGTATTCTTCATTTCTGATTGGTTCTTTTTTATAGCTTCCAATTCTTTGCTGATGTGCTCACTGTGTTCATCCATTCTTCTCTGCATATCTGTGAGCATCCTCATTATATTTTGTTTGAATTCCTTGTCAAGGAGGTTGCTAGTTTCTGTTTCACTTAGTTCTTTTTCTGGTGTTTGTAGTGTTCCCTTGCTTGGAAAGTATTCCTTTGCCTCCTCATTATGCCTCTTTCTCTGTGCTATTTTCTTTGTACTAGGTAAGTCGGCTATGTCTCCTGATCTTGGAGAAGGGGCCTTATGTATGAGATGCCTTATGAGGCCCAACAGTGGGCTCCCCTCTCATCACCAGACCATGAGAACCAGGAGTGACCCCTCTGTGGGCTACTTGTGTTCTTCTGCTGTGGCAGGGTTGCTCCCACTGCCGGTACCCAGGGAGTCTGATCTTTCCTTCCCTGGCCAGCTGTTTGTAAATCCAGTTTGGAGGGGCCTCAGCACTGTTGGCTACAAAGTCTATTAACACACTCTTATTGCAAGTGACCTCTTAATTGGGTTGGTACCCAGTGTAGCTGGTTGCTAGGCTCAGGGGCATACAGTTGTGATAGGCCTGAGGCCAACAAGGCTGATGTCAGTTCTCTTAGGAGTGCAGCTGAGTGGGGCTAGCCCTTGGCATGGAGGCACTCAGTTGTTTCAGGCTTTGGAAGGTGGGGCTGATCCTTTTTATGGCTATTTGTGAAGCACAAGTCTTCTGCCACTGATAAGCCTCACCCCACTCTGGTCCACATACACTGTCAACACAGTCCTGGTCTATGCACACTTCTCAACCCCCTGAAGCATACCCCACCACCACACTGCAGAGGCCCCCACCTCTGCCCCAATGCCCCTCACAGTTCACCTGGTCCTCACACAAGCCCTGCCCCACAGAGGCAGACATCCTTGCCTGCCTGTAGAGGATCAAGGCACTCAGACAATGCAGGCTGAAAAGTAGCCTGAGGGCTTGCTGTTAGGTAGGGCGAGTCCCTAGAGCAGGTTGCCTGCCCTGGCTGAACTGGATTAAATCTGTGCCCTAGTGGGTGTTGCAGACCCCTGCGCTAACAGCCCAAGGGACGCACCTCAATGGCCCCCACCAGTGTCCGTATCAGCACACCTGAGCCAGCTCAGAACAACGGCCCCCATCAATGTCTCAGTCTCAGGAGAGGATCCTCCTCTCACCAAGATGCCCCCAGAGCCCACCAGGTGAGTCTTGTTTCACCAAAGGACAGTCAGCCTTCTCTCTGGTGATTTTAGATTGCTGCAATGAGTGAGTTTGTGCATGGGCCCTTTAAGACCTGGATCTTTTTGGCTTTCGGCCGATAGCTTTTCTGGGGTGTCCTCGCTGCAGTTAATAGCCAGCAAAGCCAGATAGTAAGACCCCCATCTCAGTTGGGCTGAGTCCGAAGGATGGTTATAGCAGTATTGCCCCCGCTCCGGACCTCACTCCTCCAGGGAGGGCTCATACCTTAGGTTGGCTTTTATCCTCTGCAGCCGGAGTTACTGCCTCTTCTGCTTTCGTCAGGACTGTTTCTTGTCATGGGGGTTCTTTTTATCCAGTTTTCAGTTTTCAATCCAGGGTGATTCTTCCCAAAATTGTTGTAACGTGGTTGTGTTCGTGGGAGGAGGCGAGTTCAACGTCTGCTCACAGCGCCATCTTGACGAGAACTCCCAATTACCTGAGTTCTTTATTTGCGTTTCTAATTTAACGTTACAGAGGCTCTCATTTCATGAGGTTGGTTATTTTAGTTCAAGCTAAAATATTTGTTCACGATTTTCATAGGCACCATGGCAATGTGTTTCTTCTGTGATATGTTTTATGCTTCATGTGGTATATTATTTTTGTATAGATGCTGTTCTAGCTCCTTTTGTATTACTCATCATTAAATGAGTTGGAGTTTTCCTAGGCAAGCTATTTTCAGGAAGTTTCTGTAGGGTTAAATATTCCAGAACATTCTTAAAGATTTCAAAATCCAACTTCTCTCTCCTTTGCTGACAAATATCTCTTTAGAATGCTTTTTGCTAAAATTTCTCTTCTGGGAAGTGTTTCTTTAGCCCTCTCTCCTCTGTTTCTTTCATCCCAAACACCTCAGGTTGGGGAGGGAGGCAGGATTGCCATCAGGGCTGCCCAGACCTGTTCCCACCCCCGTTACTGCAAAGAAGAGTTATAGTTCCACAATTCACAATGAACCACTCACCTTCAGGAAGTATAGCTCTGGTGCTGCTTTATGAAATATGCTGCCACTAAGCAATTCTATAACTCCCATAGTATTCTCTACAATTTCTTCTTTGTAGCTTCTTCTCAATACATACATTTCAATTTTGCTCTCTAATTTCCCTGAGAATGCAGTTAAAGAGGTCCTTATTATCATTGTGTCTTTTGCATGATTTCCAGGAGGAGAAAGGGAACTTATGTACTGACTTATGCAGGGAGATTCCCCTAATAGTTTCTTAGCTGAGCTTCAAAGAGTAATATAAGTTTCAAATTGGAAGATAAATAACCTTCATATTGTAATATACAGGACTTGAGGTTAGGCTCCATGACGTTATCTGTATTGTGCTTCAAGGATCACTTCTAATATTGTCTTTGTATTTATCTTTTCACTTATCCCTGTATTCCACAGATTGCTTATTACAATATCCGTCACATATTAAGTGCTTAACCAATGTTTGTTGGAATCTCATAGATGAGTGAATAGTGGATATTATATATCAGAATGATGAATTTTTTATGTTTATCCTACACAAACCATTAGAAATTCTCTGCTAACCTAAGAATCTTTTGCATAGGCAATTAACTCTTACCTAACCAGTCAACCCTTTATCTACCCAACTATTTCTCAATTGTTTTTTGTTGAAATTGTAGAGCAATAATTTTAAATGTGACCTTGATTGACTACAAATTTAGGCAACAGTAGTGCTGACACATAAGGATAACTCTTATGTACTATAAGAAGTGCACTTTACCAACAAACAGATTTAATTTCATGTGCAGAATAAACAAAATAATGGTATAACAAATGTTTTATATTTGTATCTGGATCCAAGAATTAGCACGATATTTATTTCCGACATTTGAATTTATCTGTTCCCATTCGTGTAGTTCAAGAGTTTACTGGATTTCACACTATGGAAACGGGCTGATCAATAAAGAATTGAAACTCTGATATTTTCTTAGTAGAGGACACAATGTGCCCTTTATATGGACTTTCCCCCAGCAGTTAAATGATTATTTATTTTAACTTTTTAGTTTTCTTGCTCTATCTTTATGTAACATTTAAATTGACATGATATTAGAGAGGCGATTTATGTAATTACAAAGAGTTTTCTAATCCCTGGATTTATACTGATATGTAAGCTTCTCAAGATGAAATAAAAGCCCTTGGTTAGTATGCTGGGTAAGAAGATGTCAATTTTCAATTATAATCTAATATAAAGTAACCCTACTGAGCATGGGCATTTTGTGTTAATTATCTTAATTTAATTGCTTTTTTACTTAACAAACGGGATCATATCTGCAATGAATTTTTCCAGAAGCTTTGCAGAGGTTTATCATCACTCCTCCCCTTTGAATTTTATTATAACAAATATGAAATGTAAAAGCATTTTACATTTTTCACCTTTGCATATTTAAAAAATATTTCAATTATCATATCTTAAGAATAAAATTGTTTTGTTGGTGAAAGCTAAGAACATCAATTCTTAAATATGATATTATTATTAATATTTATTATTTCTAGAACACTTATAAAACAATGTCAAATATAAAGGCATTATTTGACTTAATTCCATGTAAGAAAAAAAGTATTTTTTCATATCCCATTTTGCCTTATGGGAAATATATACAGGCACCTATATTTACCTGAACTCCTAAAGTAACATGTTTCCAGTTGAGGAGTAGATAACCCACGTGTTATATTAGAAACTATTAGAGTTGAGGTTCCATGACATTTATCTCTGTATTCCATAGAGTGCTTACTGCAATATGTGTGTATGTGTATTGATATAAACATATATAATAGTAACTGTAACTTTCCAAAAATTTAGAACTGGGAGAATTTAAGTACCCTCATAATATCTACATTGATATCATTAGGATCACTCTTTATTACTGTGGCAGACAGCCTCTAAAGTGGCCCCCAAAAATCTCTGCCTCCTACTATTCACAGCCTTGTGTAATCCCCTTCCCTTGAGTAGGCTGGGCTTATTGGTTCACTTCTTTTTATTCCTATCTTTTATTCCCCATCTTTATTAAGGTATAATTAACAAATAAAAATCATATATATTTAAGGCGTACAACTTGATGTTTTCCTATAAGTATACATTGTGAAATTGCCACAGTCAAGCTAATTAACATACCCATCATCTCACAGTTACCTTTAGTGTGTGTGTGCTGAGAATACTTAAGATCTATGCTCTTAGCAAATTTCAAGTACATAATACAGTATTAACTGTAGTCACATTGTTTTACGTTATATCTCCAGGGCTTATTCGTCTTGCATAAATGCAGCTTTGTACCCACCAATCAACAGCTCCCCATTTCCTCCTCCTCCCAGCCCCTGGTAACCACCATTTTACTCTCTGCTTCTATGAGCTTGACTATTTTAGAAGAGACAGGACGGCACTTCCAAGATTCTGTTTTTAAAAGACTGTACCTTCCATCTGTAATATTCTCTTCCCCCACCCCCTCATCACTTGTGTTGGGGAAGCAAGCTGCCAGGTTGCCAGCAGCCCTGTGGCGAGGCCCCTGTAGAATAGTGAAGAAATAAAGCCCTCAGTTCTACAGGCTGCAAGGTACTGAAGCTTCCGATAACCACTCAAGTGAGCTTAAAAGCAGATGTTTGAGCCCCAGTTGAATTCTGAGATGTAGCTCCTACCTACAGCTTGACAGCAAACTCATGAGAGATCTTGATCCAGAGCCAGTCAGCTACACTGTGCCCAGATTATCACATCTAAAGAAATTACTCGATACCCAGTCCATACGAAATACCCAGTTCATATTCAAATTTCCTCTCTTGTCTAAATTTCCTTTTACAGTTGGTTTTCTCAACTAAGGATCCAAACAAGCTTTACTCATTGTATTTGTTTATTATCGAATTAGGAATGTTTAAAAACGAAATATAAAAAGTATATGTTCAGTAACAAAGCTCACTACTTGGGACTGCATACCAGGTTGCTAAGAATATGTAGATTTTCATTAGGCGGATTTACTTGACTCTAGTAACCACAAGCCACAAGCATGGCAAAATAAAGATGGCCACAAGTTTTTGAAATACTTCCCACGAAGAAGTGGTAGCTATGTCCTCTCCCCTTTAATCTTTGACTAAGTAAACATGGCCGAAATAATGATGTGCTAGTTTGGGGGCCCATGCCTTAAGAAAATGGAAGCTTCCAGCTTTTGTCTCTTGGAATACTCTCTTTGCAAACCCTGAGCTACCTAAGAAATCTGACTAACCTGAGACCAGCATTATGGAGAGGCCACACCTAGGTGATATAGTCCTAACGAACCCAGCATTCCAATTAAGACACCAGACGTCTTAGACCATTCAGGCTGCCATAGAGTAGCTTATGTTTAAACAACAGAAATTTGTTCCTCACAGTTCTGGAGCCTGGAAGTCCAAGACCAAGGCACTGGCAGATTCACCTTCTGGCGAGGGTCCATTTCTTGCTGTACAGATGGCCATCTTGTCACTGTGTCCTCATGTGACAGAAGGGGCAAGGGAGCTCCTTAGAGAAGAGCATTAATCTCATTCATGAGGGCTCCATCCTCATAACCTAATCACCTCCCAAATGCCTCACATCCAAATACCATCATATTGGGGGTTAGAATTTCAACATATGAATTTTAGGGGACATAAACATTTAATCTATAGCATCAGACATGTGAATGAAGCTGTCTTGTACCCTCCAACCAAACCCGTCTGCCAGCTGAATAGCACTGGGTGACCTTAGTCAACACTATATGTATCAGAAGACTCACCCAGCTGAGCTCTCACTAAATTCTTAACTCACAAATTGTGAGGTATTATATTTTAAGTTGCAAAGTTTCAGGGTTATTCGTTAAGTAGCAATAGCTAACAGGAACCTCATAGGAAATAGGCTTTCCTCTGAACTGTCCTGAAACTTCTAATCCTTGTAAAATAACAGTAAATTATTCATCTAAAATGTACTAAACATGCTTAGTAGAACCCACCAATAAAATACAAGAATTTAATCATTTAGCCCAGCCATTTTCTCCCCACTGGAAAAATCTCTCCCAACCCCTTATTCTGGAGTGCATTGATAGCTAGTTTAGTTAACTATGTCTTTTGCCAAAAATAGTACAGCTTTTCCTGTTTATGTCCAAATTCAATATAGCTGTATTTTAAACACATATCTGAGTGAACATCTTGTAAAAGTGTCCATCCAGATGAGGGTCAGAGGAAGAAATAAAAGCTAAAAAGAAAATAAATAAATAAAATAAATAAAATTTAAAAAATAATAAAAAAATAAAAGAGAGACATTAAATGTCTAACAGTTAACTTCTAGACTCCTTTATGCTACTCTAGGCCTGTATACGGGCTTCTATTTGCTTTAACTTCCAAAGTTTAACTAATTTCATCTTATGAATAAGTTTCTTAAATCTGTGAGGAAAAATGAATTATTCTAAAATGGAATATTTTTGAATTCTTGAATGTTTTGATATTTTTCCCATCAAGAACTAAGTTCTATTTGAAGGATACCAAAGAGTTAAAGGTTGAAAAACTAGTCAAGTCAAAGATTTTTCAAGCGCTTTTATCCAGGAAGTGAGATTTCATATCAAATAGGTTCTTCACCATGTCCAAGTCTGTGTATTGTAGTCCACTGATGAGACGCTCGAGTGTCCTTAAGAATCCTCTGAGGCTCGTCCAAACACTCTTCACTTCAGCATCTCTAGCAATACAAGCATATATAAAACTTTTCTTCCTAATGGTCCCTCAGGACAGTTCTGAGAAAAGTTTAATTATTTTTCTCATAATCACCGAAGTTATCCCCTGAGCAGTTGTGGAAAATTTCTTCCTCAGTGGCATAAAAGAACCGAACATTTAATATTTCTGAGGGAAAACTAGTTTCTTTGAGTCACAAGTATATTGTGAGTCTTTGTACCCATCTGTAAGATACTCTTTTTTTATCTCTTCTTCAGGTACGAATTCCTGAATTTCCAACACGTTTTTTTTTTTTTTGGTCATTTCTTTGTACTTTAAAAAGCTTCATTATGAATCTGATGACCAAGCATAGGCCCCGTAACCAAAGTACATGGTATCTGGTTCTCTTTCAAACAGACAGGAACATATTTCGCTTTAGAGTGATCAAAGGGACAGGACAGTTGGCAAATTTCAAAGCATGATTATGGGTTAAACATTATCCTGTTCCCTCTAGGGTCAACTGCTGAAAGAATTCATTGGCTAAGAAAGAGTCTCGTTTCTGGGGGGTAATTTGTGTTTTAATTTTATTTATCTGGACAGTCATAAAATGCAATTCTTTCTTGCGGTTCACAAGTAACAAATTTCCAATATACATGTCAATGGCAGAATGAAAACATTAAAACTTATAGTCCATTTTCCAGGAACCAAATAGCTGGCATTCTGCTGAGGTATCCACAGTTGGAAACCACAACTGAAAGTTCTGTGTGATTCCCAACCAACAGGGAGGGCTAGCGGGTTTGTGCTCCAAGTGTCCCTCATAAAAGACAGATATAGGGCACTCCATCCTTGTAGATGTCCGCTTGCCTTGTCACAAAATATCAGAAAGCACCAGGATAGCACCTACAGCAAAAATAGGCACCCATCTAATTTATATGATTAAAAAAACGCAACCCTCCTACTGAGTTTCCGAATGAGTCAGCTACATCCCATCTTCAATCAGCAGGCAGCTGACTTCCTTCTTTCAGGTTTCCGCTCATATTTTACCTCCTTTCACAAGTCAAGGGCACATTCGTGAACTAGGAGAAAGAAAAGACAGCCCGTTATTTAATTCTAATTTAGCTGTTTTTTGCTAAACAAAACATGGTAGAGAGTAAAAGTAGACCTGGAATTGTTGTCCTATTGAAATGCATTTACAGTGGTTAGATAGCATTTAATTCACTCTGTCTCCTAAGAAAAATTCGTACTAGTTGCTTCAGAAGGTATTTTGGTCAAGTAGCAAAACATACCTCATTCCCACTATGCAAAGCCTAGGCTTTGAGGCTATGGGAGCAACAACAAAAAATCCCTAAAATAATCTATGCCCTTGATATATTTCAGAAGAGAGAACTCTCTATAGATGACAATACATGGAGAGGTTTTGCATGGTTGACCAGTTCTCTCAAAGACAGAAAAGAGTAGAAGAAAACAGAGACATCAATGCATTTAACCTAGACTTACATCTGTGGAGGCAGAATAGCCTGAAGTCAATCCTGGGCAAGCCCAGCAGCAGCTGGTGATGCCTTGGGGCCTGTTACTTAACTAGTCTAAGCCTCATTTTCTTTAACCCTATAATGCGATCAAAGAACACATTTCTCAGGGTGGCTGTGAATATTATATTACGGGAGTAAAACAAATTCTGAGCAACATGTTTGACATTACTAACTTTGAGTTTAGGTTATATAAACTTTCCTTTAAAATGAAGTTATTTTACTGAACTGGGACTGACTGACAACACCTTAGTAAAAACTTAATAGCTCCCATCAGAATGGGAGTTTCCCTCATGCTAACATTTCCCTAAACAGAACTTTTGCAACGTTTAAATCATCAAGTTATTAAAAACAGAAACAGTTGGCTAACTTCTACTAAAATTTAAAACCAAAACCTGAAAAATGTTTCTAGATGATTGAGCTTTATCTGATTGTTTAGTGGGGCAATTTACAGCTACCCCAAAGTGCTAAATTGGAGACACAGGTAAGCAGGGCCTGGTGCATGCCAGCGACAGATGTTTGTAATCAAACTAAGCTAAGTGCAACTTTCTGAATTTCCTGGGTTTCAATTTGAGACCTTGTTAAATGTGTGAGGATTATTTGGAGTGATATGAAAGGGCTAACAAAGTGTAACTATGACGTGATTTCAATAAATTATAGCCCAGTTATGCCTAGATCTTTGTATATTGACACAAAATTGCAAGCAATATTGTAAACATTTTATAGAACACCTAAAACTTTGTTCTACATGATCTTCAGGGTGGGTGTTTCCAATTGTCTGACATGTTTCTTCTCGATTATTCTTAGCATTAAACTTGTTGCACTTCAGTTTTAGTTATAAGATTATTCAAAGCAGAGGTATTATGTATCTGTGTGCTTATATTCAAGTTCTCTAAAGGATTAGAATTCAATACTAGAACTTCCTGGGATAAAATGATATTAATAACAACAACAACAGGAAAAGCAAAACAGGGGACTTGATTTGTAAAAGTAAGTTTCTTTATATTCAGTATGCACTTTGTGATGGGAAGTGGCTGGAAGTGTTTTTCTCAGGGAGCTTGTTCCTATTAAAATAATGATAGCTGGCAGATTCATCTGGTCTTTCACCTAGGAATCACTCTATGCTGCTTTAGCCACCACTCAGAAAGAAATAATATGTAAGCATCATTCAGTAATCGCAGACTCTACCACGTGTCCTTATCTAATTATAATCCTTATTAGCATACGACTTTTCCCCAAGCCAGAATGGGATCAGAAACAGAGAAAGGGGAGGAGGATGATTAATGAACCATAAAAGTTCCTTTATGATTTATTTAAATAAAATCTAATCTTATAACCAAAAAATTAAAGTTTTTAGATCTTTGGGGAGCACTGTCATTTAGACACATGGCTTAGAGTGACAATATGTAGCATGGGGGATAGAGAGAAAATCACTGAGATCAAAAAGAAGATAAAATGAATTTTTTAAACTCATAAGGAAAAAGAAAGCAAATGCCATAGAGAAACAGCAGTTCATGACTTTAAAAACTGTCATCAAATAAAGCACACTGCTTCTAGAATTACTCGCCCACTAATTTAGCATGAGGATGTTGGTCTGTTGCATAAGACTCCCTTGAAAGGGGTAGATTTTTTTTTTTTTGATGATATCTGCTAAAAACAGAAAAAGAGACCAGTCTAAAGCAGATTTCCAAACATAGTAGAGACCTAAGGGTGACAAGTTGAATATCAAAAGTTTGATTTTTGTTGAAAGGAAATCAACACATTTTTGAAAGCTTTAATTCGATAGATAAATTCAAATGGTGGTTGGGTTAACATTAAGCAGATAACATGTAGTTGTAATATAAGATAAAAATGACAATAATGAGGTATGTACGTATTTTATTAATTTCAAAATAAGTGGGAATGTTGAATTATAAAGGCATTCTCTTATAAAATTACATTCATATCTGTCCTTAAAATGTAGATATAAATTTATCTGCATTTGTGTAGGTAAGTAAGGATGGATATTGGGAAAAGTGAATAAGAAAACTAGTTCCAGAAAATGCAGAAAATCAAGGCTGGAAAGAATGATCACCACTGGTGGGCACACACAATAATGAGGTGCAAAAAGGGTCCAAGCATGTGTAGCAAGATGATGAATTAGCTGTTTTAGGAAGAAGGTGACTGCATCGACTCTAATCCACTATCCTCGAAGACGAAACTCCTAAATAAATAATAAACTGAAGTGAGCATCATCTGAACAGCTGTTGATAGATGTGGCCGTGACAAAAGGAGACAGTGGGGAAAGAAGCAGAGGCAGAGATGAGAGAGAAAGGAGGAGCTACTAGACATCTGAATGGATGTCAGTGGAATTCCTTACCAGCTCAGTGGCCTCGGACAGGTTTTAGGCTCCCTAGTGAGTTATGGAAAGAAATAAAAGTAGTTGCTGCTTCCATGCTTTTGTCTGGTTAGCTGGGAACATAGCTGACGGTCTTTATGGTAGAAATGATTTGGTAACAGTGCCTTGGAATTTTATAAGGGTTTAGTGCTTGGAAAAAGATATCAAGCAGGGGAGGGTCAATGGGGTATTTTTTATGAAACATTTACCTATTTACCTCAATTCCTGGAACATAATAGATAATTAATGTCTAGTTCCCTTCCCTTCTCTTTATATATATATGTGTATATATATATTAGTTATGTGTATATATATGTATTTATATATATTTAGTTTTACTTATGTATATTTAATTTTATTTATATATTTTAGTTTTATATATATTTATATATATACTTAGTTTCATACATATATTTAGTTCTAAGTAAGTCACCTAATCTTATGATCTCTAAATTTCCTCATCTATAAAATGATTAAATGTTTATTTATGGTGCCTTTTCCAGGAAAACATTCGGCGATGTTTGATCACCTGCCCTATAATTAGAAATCATGAGTGAAAATGCTCTGTGTTCCTCCCAGGAAAGATCCACTCTAAAGTTAGCGTTGCTTCTATTGTATCTTGAAAGTGTCTTCTTGCCTCTGCAGGATTTTATATAATCCAAAGTGCAGGCAAAAAAGGGAAAAATAATGACCTAAACAGTAAACTAGCATTTAAGCTTAGCTCCATTACGTTACTTAAGTATTCTCTAAGAATAATAGACACCAAAATAGTACAAAACTACTTCAACATTAAGGGATCATACAATATTCATTACCCCAGCTAAAATAACGCATAATAGACTCATTCAGCACTTTCTATACTAGTTCACTTTCGATTTGGCTGATGGCTTTTGAGCCATTGTTTACGTAAGTGTACCAACTTCCAGGGAGATAATACATATTATCAAGTCTTTATCCTGGTACCTGCGTAAGCCATCCACTTTCGAAAGGTCTAGCAGTGTCAGGGTTAGGCAATTCAATGAACCATTTTGAGTCCTATTCTATATAGTAATTATTTGAAATATCAAAAACTGAAACAAAGTTAGCTATATTTTAAATTACCCTTTTACTTTAAAAACAAAGAAACCAATTGGGGAAATTTCTACGTTATCAACATCCTTTGGATCATTGGTTACACAACAACCAGGATCCAGCTCTACTCATATAAAATGTCATCTGATATCAAACATAAGGGGAAAAAAAAAATCTCCAAATGCTTTGATCCTTACTTCTCACTCTAATATACCAGGAGAAAGAAAGGCATAATAGAAGAAACAAGTGTAGTCAAATGCATTAAAACATTGCTATCTTGCACAAGTTGTGTCATTACAGGCAGTAAATAATAATTAATTTTCCCCCTTAAAATTAGAAAACTATAGAATGAACTGATATAGTTTCTACATTTGTCACTTACAGAATAAATTTCTTTAGTGACTACGCAAATTCTGAAGCTTCAAATTGTATTTTGAATGAGTTCCAAAATGGGATATCTAAAAAATCTGGGTCTAGGTCCTATTTCTCAGCTGAGGAGAATGGAGAGGGTGATGATACAGTGTTTACTGTTTTGAACTTGATGTAGCCCACACTTGCTTTGGGCATGGCACAATGAAATGAAAACAGGGGAGAATAGTCTTCTTGGCCAAACAGGAAAGATAAATGAGAATATACATGGAGACGCTGATGATATTGACAACCAACAGCACCTAGGAAAAAGAACCAGGAATATGGTGCAAAGAAAGTGGGATCGGGCATTTCAGGATCCAGATCTATGACTCTGGGTCTTCTCTCTGTGCTTGATCTAGTGCATCTTGCCAGGGTTTCGGCAGCTCCTCTTTGAAGTACAATTAAATCTGACCAGAGCTAGGAAAATCCAGATTTTAAAAAATATACAGAATGTAATATTCACTGAAAATTTATATTAGGAGAGAGTTTTGTGGTCAGTTTATGAAAAAAAGTAGGCAAAATCTAGAAGATGTAGCATAATGGAGAAAAAGAAATTTAAGTATAAATTGACAATATGACATATTAGGTTTAGTCGGCATTCTAAGTGTCAGGATGAATTTGACTCTAAGTGAGTTCTAGAAATGGCAAGATTCTGCTGCCCATTCAAAATTTATGTGCAAAGAGATACGAGTCATATAAATGACTTTTCAAGGAAAGAATAGTAAAAGATGTGGTATGTGTGTTTAAATAAAACACTAAAAACTCTGGCAAGATTATACTCTTTGTCCTAAATTTTTTCTTCTTTTGTTACAAAATTAATATCAGGCCCCGGACTTCCACAAGGGCTGTTTGTATTTGTTCAAGAAACCTCAAATTTGTGACGGCTAACATGGCCTATAATTGTCCACATAAAATGGAATAAAGCATTGCTGAAATCTTTAAGTGATCCTTCAGATGCTTAATGAGAAATACTGTTTAGCTGATAACGTCAAAGAACAGAAGTTTAAAAACATTTGGCCGAATTCAATTGAGTCTCAGAAAAAGTGTTTGGTGGGCAGTCTGATTTATCTGCTTAAGTGACCCCTTTTTTTGCATACAGACCTTTAGATTCACGACTCAGAAAACTGCACGTCGCAAAATGGCATCGACCTCTGGAGTTTGTTTTGAAGATTCCAAACCTCAAATATTAATCGATGAATGCTGTGGTCCACTGCAAAGCATTACATTTCAGAGACATTTTATAAAAGTTTATTCCGCATCTCACAAATCAGTCAGTTCCCAATCAAATTTAACATTCTTTAGAAGAGCTTATACTGCATAGTAAAAACTATGTGTTAAGAAATTACTTCCTGGGCCGGCCTGGTGGTGCAGCGGTTAAGTTCACATGTTCTGCTTTGGTGGCCCGGGGTTCGACGGTTCGGATCCCAGGTGTGGACATGGCACGGCTTGGCAAGCCATGCTGTGGTAGGCATCCCACATATAAACTAGAGGAAGATGGGCATGGATGTTAGCTCAGGGCCAGTCTTCCTCAGCAAAAAGAGAAGAATTGGCAGCAGATGTTAGCTCAGGACTAATCTTCCTCAAAAAAAAAAAAAGAAATTACTTCCTAAAAGAGAAATGGGGGAACACTGTAACAGCACAATGTTTATTTAGATAATTTAATAAAATGATCAAGACGACATTGTATTTTGTTTCTATATTCACAACTTTGTGTAGAAACACAGAGTTTTATATACATATATACACACACAAAGTTGTACATATATACGTATATATGACTATATGCATATGTACATATACATACATACATATCTACATACATGCACATAGGTAGAGTTCTACTGAAGTGATTTTTCATGGACGTATCCTATTTTTTTTGCATCACAGATGACGTTTCTGTCCACATATACCCTCAGGATGGGGGAAGAATCATGAGGTGCTCTGGTATATTGTCCCCTACGAGGATTGTACCACTTATCCCAGGCAGTGAGCTACAATACCATAGACTATTAGCAAGAAAAATAATGCTTGACCCACTTTCTCCTACCTAAACATTGAATCATCAATGCAGCATCCCCGATAGATTTTAATCCAATTTCTGTTTGAACTTATCCAGTTTGTTTTTGAGGAAAATTCTCTGTCCGGTGAATCTGAAGTCCAAGAGTCTGAGGTTCGGTCTTCAAGCTCCCAGTCTTGTGACCTTTTCCTCCTCTGTCTAAAGAGTCTTCTGGAGGGACAGCTACTAAGATCTTGTCTGACTCTCTGCTTTTATGAGTATGTCACTCTCTGAGAGCCAGGGAGTCTATTCAAATCCTGCACTGCTCTTGCTGTTAGAAGGGCATTCCTTGGGTCCAGCTGAAACTTATCCCTGGGCATTTCCAGCATCCATTCTCTGAGTCTTCTCAGTCTTCAGAGTCTCAATTAAAATCTAAAGCCTGACACTGCTCAGGAACAAGTTCTAAATCCTATCACTCTTTAAAAGCCAGGGCATTCTTATTTATGTGTAACAATATTCTTTTGATGAAAGTGAAGTCAATCTTTGGCTCTCTTCTTAAAGAAGCTAAAACAAAAGAGGCCATCAAATACATTCTCTGCTGGATTACACAAACTATTATGTATGATGGAGTAGGCCCCCATCAGTAGGCATGGAGATCACCTGGAATGTCCAGATGGTTCCTCAGAATGGGGGTTTTCAAAAGACCATTGCTAGACATATGTGTCTGGTTAGAATGTTTAACCTTCATGGTCTTTAATCATGTAGCATTATGTGAAATGCCACTGGCTGAATGGCTTGATGGAGTGTTTTCAAGCTGTAGAGTTTCCAATTTCTTGACCACCACCAGAAGCCCTGCAGCTACTGGGAATGTGGTCCCTACAGTCTGAATGCATGCTATTGGTCTAGGAAAAAAGAGGGCAGATGGGATTCATCCTTCACATTGTGTAGCATGGGCATAATGAGTGCTGTGATCAAATAATTGAGAGAGACAGAGAGAGAGAGAGAGAAATCAACCTCTGGGGTGGGCAAGGAATTCTGCTAGGAGAGGAGAAATACCTGAAGTGCCTTAATCTGTTTCAATTCGTTCCTAATTGCTGATAATCTCAAAGATATTTCCCCCTCAAACTTAAACCCATGTAAAGAAGATCCTCCTTGGGATTTTTAATTCTCTGAGGGAAAAAATATCAGCTGTTATGAAAGTTCATTACTCCACACAATATAAGTACTGATGAAACCAACGAGGATGCAAAGACGATGGTTGTTCATTTTAAGGGCAGCTGAGGGATATGGGAAGCCGTTTCACAGTGGGAGACATTTGCGTCAGCCGTCCTGACACGGAGCACTGACTCTGTTGTTACTCGCTGAAGCAAGTATCTAAACGTCTCTGATCTTCAGTCTTCTCATCTGTGAAGCTGGAATACTTTCAGGGTTGTGGTGAGAATTAGATAAGATAAGCCATGCAAAGGGCTTCTCACGGCCCCCGAAACTTAGTAAACACTCATAAAGCGTGGCCATTATTAATTATTTATTAGGATTATGGTGATCATATCACACTTGTGAGGAATGTTGATAATGCTTTAGCAGTAGAACTCGACCTGGGACCTTTCTGTGTGTGTAAATAACTTGTGCTGTAGGTGGTAACGATTTAGGTCATTTCAGCATTCAACTCTCTGACATGAAGTTTTTCTGTTTCAGATTTTATTTTAAAAAAATATACATTGATTACCAGACCTCACTGTGAGACTTCTGAAGACCACTGAGGCTTGATGGCAACATCTCTTGCGTGTTTTTTAGAGTCCTGATTCTACCCAAATAGACGCATAGGAGCTCTCTCGGTTTCATTTATCGGGGGTCAGCAT
The DNA here is from genome assembly GCF_041296265.1 of Equus caballus. Lineage (NCBI taxonomy): Eukaryota > Metazoa > Chordata > Mammalia > Perissodactyla > Equidae > Equus > Equus caballus. The sequence goes on along the minus strand of NC_091709.1, from coordinate 22,632,951 downwards.
CTTTGTTGTTGTTGCTGAAACTCTGGAAAGAGAGCGATGCGTGGAGCTGTGCTAGCCAATTTGGCAGCATGCTTTTTCAGCCCACTTGGCTGTGCACAATATTCTGTCTGAGTTTGGGAAGATCTGTCTGCTTTTTTCCTTTGTAGAGAGAGGCTATGAGGAATGAGGCAATGGATTTGTCTTATACAACAGCCTGGAAAAATAGGCCATGGCCTAACAAATAATGAGAGTTGCATGGCCTCCTTCCAGGGAGTTCCTGGCTGGAGACTGGAGGACAGGTTGAGATGCCTTCTGACAGATTTTGCACTAACTGACCTCTTTCTTAAAAGAAGTCCTGTTTAAAATAAAAGAGGGGTGGGCTGGGCAGGGGGAGGTGTGGATCCTTACATAGTATGAGAGCCTTTTAAGAAGAATCAATATGCAGATTTAGATGTCACAGGTCAAATCACATATCCCAAAACATAGCAGTAAACCATATAATCCTCATATATGGCAGTGAGGTGTGATAAGATACAGGTTTGACCTAGCCCCAAATGCTCCTCATTTGAGATTGGCCATCGAACCTCAAATGACCATACATTCCTTTTTTGCTATGTTTATCTGTGCAAAGCCTTTTGTCCTTGTGCGTTCTGCCTGTTCCAAATGACCTATTATATTTTTCTCCTTGTTTTCTTTTTCAATCAGCGAGGAAGCCTTAGACATGAACTGTAACGAGTCTTTCTTGCTCTGTACTCCGCCCCCCTCGAAATGCGCACTGCCATTTTAATTGCCTTTTCCAATGATGACTGAGTGATATCTTTCTTATTGGGCACTCTTTGTCTTTTTGGTTTAGAATTTGAGAAATGGGAGAGGTTGGAATACCATCAGTCTCTGGAGGCAGCTAATCTGACTCAGCGTCTCTATCAAAAATATTGCTCTGCAAAAAACGCAGTCCTGTCATCACTGAAACACCTAGAGTTTCTGCATCCCCTGTGCATCCTTCACTTGACTCCTTGACTGCCTGCATCGGTTCTGATGGCCGTGGACCAAATCTCCATTTCTTCATCTCAGAATAATGCTCCCCAGAGCTGCTTTCTGGAGCTATTCATAGATAAGAGCAATAACGAGCCCAACAGCATGGCTTCCTTTTCTGTATTCTGTGACATTCTCGTCTCAGCCGACGGTGTCTGGCAGCCGCACAATGAGGCTCTGCATGTGTCACGGAGATGGATGATACCTGCAGTGTCTGAATCTCCACGCTGACTCGATGAGCTCCTGCTGAACCTTACCTCCGGGATGTGAGATTCTGTGCCATTGGTTTAGAAAGGCAAACCACCCCCTTCTAAGAAATGTCTTATTTTCTCCCAATACAAAATACTTTAATGGAAATAATGGCACACATTAGGTACTTTGATGGATAGCACAGTGTACTCTCACCCTCAATATTCCTGGTTACAGGACACTGTTTTTGTCTCATTGCTCAGTTATTTTTTCAAAGCTAAAACAAAGAGGCCACTAGCATAGGTGGTAGTTCTTTATATGCTTTTCACATATGTTTGCTTTCTTCTGCTGAATGGAAATGGGAAAAATAAATTACAAAGGATGTTAATAAGCCCCTGTTTCCTTATCAGGGAAGTAGCCAGTTAATTTTGGGAAAGTCTGTTCTGATCTAAATGGACTAGTTTTTGTTGCAGCATGAAATCAGCTCAGAACTGTGCACAAATGTGCCGCAGCGGGGTCTTTGGTAATGGATTATCAGGAAGATCTCAGTGCTGCTAGGCCCAGTCAGGCACATCTGAGCAAAGTGGGATTATGTGGGATATGCATCAAAGGACTAACACCAATGACTATTTCTACCGTCTGTTTTCTAGGGCCAACTTCACGGGCATGTCACTTGCGCTGTCACACAGGGCCCCACACTTAGATGGGTAATTTAATGCTCTGCTAGCATTATCTTGAAATTCTTAATAATTTGTGAGCAATAGGACCTGAATATTTGTTTTGCACTAGCCCAGCAAATTGTGTAGCCAGTCCTGGTGCCAGGTGCTGCTCTATGCTTTGTAAATAATAATAGAATTCCTCCTCAGTTTTCCTTCCTCATGAATTTTGACTGAGGTACAACATGACAGATATCAGGGTAGATATTAGGATACCAAAGAGAGCAGGAGGCAGCCTGCTCACTCAATATGAAGGGTTACATTCATATCAAAGGTGGCCATAAGAACATGTTCCATGTGTCTTGGGCCCATCAGTCAGATCAACAGTCTAAAAAGAGGGTTAGAAAGGAAAGATTTGTGAAGATATCTCTTCAGAGGGAGCAATTCCCTTGCTATGAGTCCCCCCTCCCTTTTGTGGTTGGGAGGATAAGGACATAAGGGGGACGCAAAGGACTGATATTCCTTGCAGGACATTTGGTCCTGTCCAGAATGTTCATAAGATATCTGGTCCGTGCCAAAAGGTCCATGACATTTGGTCCTCCCCAAAACATCCATGAGCATATATGATTCATGCCAAATTGTTTTGAAGAGGGCCAAATATCAAGGACTTTTGGGCGTGGACCAAATGTCTTATGGGTATTTTGTACAAAACCAAATGTTAAGATAATATATGTGAGGCCATTAGCACTATTTCTGGCATAGAGAAGTACTTAATAAATGGCATTTTTTTTCTAATTTAGGAGAGGGAATCAGTCTAATTATTAAAAGAGTAAACCTTAAGAGCCACAAACCTGGCTTTAAATTCTAGTGCTATCATTTATTAATTTGCTAAGGTCTCTTAACCTCTGTGTTCCTTAGTTTTCTCCTTTCCAACATTTGGATAGTACTTTACGTAAAACATTGCGATAATTGAATGTGTAATAAAGATGCGACCAGTATGTCGACAAGTATGATGCATGTGTTCTGTGATCACTGAATAAAGTTTAATGGGATCGTGGGGGAAGGTATAACCTTCTCCTGTCCCTGGAGGGAATGCTCAGACAACTTCCTCTGCTTTTCCACTCATTATTAGGTAAATGGAGATCCACCTATTACTTTAAATTGATAACACAGGCTTGATTTTGTCACCAGAATGTTTAGTCTGGTATAATAGTGAAAATTCCAAATCTGATTTAACATGCAACTTAACTCCTCCACCAGCTGGCACCGGTTTCAGGCTAGGACTCACAGGCTCTGGTCCTTCTCCCTTCCTGCTCACCATCTCTCCCAGTGCTCAGCTGCATTTCAGGATCAAAATTGGAGAGAGCGACAAGAAGTAATACCTAGGTAGCTTTATGCTTTCTGGTCTGGCAGATAGTTAAAGCTGACAGCTCTTAGTGGAAGGTCATACACATGATTAAAGCTGACCCTGGTCCTCATGGTTGCTTTAAGGGGCTTTTTGAATGTTCTCTTTGGTCAATCTCTCTCATGATTCTTTGGTCCCAACAGACACATTTCTATTCCAGGGCCTTGACTCCTGCCTCAGCTACTACTCACCAGCTGAACATCCTTCCCCTAGGATTTTCTCATGCCTCCAGAAGCCCCAAGATAGATGTTGGAAGACATAAGATAATTCTACACCAGGACTGTCTTCCAGATGGCCCACAGCCAGATTCGTGCATCATCCCTTGTTCCAACAAACGAAATCACCTCCCTTTGATCTCCTATTTAGCCTCTCTCTTAGTTTATAGATTTCCAAGTATGAGTTGGATCTAAGCCATAGTCCACTGTAGCTTTCTCAGGCATGAATCAGATATCGGGATTAGTGGACATCTGGTCGTGTCCAAAATTTTCATAAGACATTCGGTCCATTCCAATAGGTCCTTGATATTTGGTCCTGTCTAAAACGTCCATGAGTAGAGTTGGTTCATGCCAAAAGGTCCATGACGTTTGGCCCTGTCTAAGACATCCATGAGCAGATTTGGTCCATGCCAAATGGTTTTAGACTGGACCAAATATCAAGGACCTTTTGGCATGGATCCAACATCTTATGGACATTTTAGATAGGGCCAAATGGTCCTGCAAACATCAAGGATGTTTTGGCATGGATCCATGTCTCCATAGACATTTGGACAGGACCAAATATGGCTAGATATCAAGAACTTTTTGGCAGGGACCAAATGTCTGATGGATGTTTTGGACAGGACCAAATGTCCTGCAAGGGAACTGAGATTTAAAGCATTTCAGTAACCAGTCAATAACTAGTCTGAAATTACATAGGTGGCTCTTGTCTGCCTGACCCAATATTTGTGCAATTCATTAAGAGAGAGAGGCAGAAAGAGAGAGATTTCCTTTCTACTTTTCTTCTCAGATAAGTCACATCTTTGCTAAAGTAAAACACATATGGAGATCCTCCTAATTATGTAGTCAGTAGTAGGGACCAAAAGTAACAACGTCATTATTAGCTGGACATGGTCCCATGAAGAGCTTACCATAAATACAGAAAGAGAAAATTAAGTCGTGACAACCTTAGCCATTAATGAAGTGACCAACTATGCATTACTCACTCTATGTGAAATCCTCACATTAGAGAGGGCTGCTTTGTCCTGTTTCCAGGAATATTCAGAGAAGTCTTCATGGAAGAGATGAGTCATTAATAACAGTTGCTTGTGTGTGTGTGTGTGTGTGAGGAAGATTGGCCCTGAGCTAACGTCTGTTGCCAATCTTCCTCTTTTAGCTTGAGGAAGATAGTCGCTGAGCTAACATCTGTGCCAATCTTCTTCTATTTTATGTGGCATGCCACCATAGCGTGGCTTGACAAGTGTGTGTAGGTCTGAGCCCAGGATCCGAACCAGAGAACCCCAGGCCACTGAAGTGGAGTACGTGAACTTAACCACTGCACCACTGGGCCAGCTCCCAATAACAGTTTTATTGAAATAGTTAAAGGACAAAAAGGAAAACATCCTGGTTGGGGGGTGGGAGCAAAAGCAAGATCTCAGAACTGGCAATAAGCATAACCAATGAAGCGAGAAGGCAGAGGAAAAGTTTTCCTTTTAGAAAGACTGCTGTTTTTTCTAGAAGAGTGGGACACATGTGGCTACATTATTTGTGTAGAGAGCTGAAGTCAGTCTGATGTATGCGAACATGATGTGGTAGGAAATGACAGTCCAGGGCACGTTCTTCAAGTGAGTAAGCAATGAAAGTTAAGTTTTTGAAATATTTGAGAGCGGTTTGCTGGCTAGACTGAAGTGAAAAAAAGAATATAGCCAGTGAGAGTGACTAGAAATTTGTTGAAGTTGTCTTGGTATGATGTGGCACCTCATTTTAGCCTTTGTAGAATGGACTTTTGGATTCTCTCAGCTTTCTTTCTTGAATGAGAGTAGAAAGGAATGGGGGTGAAAGTAGAGAGATCTGGAATCTAGATATGTAGATATGTAGCTATCTAGATTCCAGATATGTACATACAGTCATGTGTTACATAATGATGGGGGTACATTCTGAGAAATGCATCATTAGGCAGTTTCATGGTTATGAGAACATCATCACAAACCTAGATGGTATAGCCTACCACACACCTGGGTTGTATGGTACTAATCTTAGAGGACTACCATGGTGTATCTTGTCCAGCATTGACCGAAACGTCATTATGCGGTACATGACTGTATCTGCAAACTCTAAGAGAAGACCTGTAGCCATGGAACAATGTGGGGAGTTTTTATCATTGAATATTAAATACAGTAGATAAATCTTATAGTTCAATGAACCAAAAGAGCAAGGCATATGACAAATTTCCAATATCCATAATAGTGTATGGAAAAATTATCATTGTGGTACTAGGAAGCATGATGTGGTAGAAATAGCAGGGACAAGAATCAGAATTATTTATTTTCTTTTGAAGCACAATATTGCTATACGGAGAAAATTTATCTTTTGTTTTTCTTAACATTTTAAAATCAGCATACAGTTCTAGTTTGTTACCTGCTGCACTTGTAGACAATGGAATATTCAAAGAAAATTCTGAATACACTGAACACTTAGGAGTAAATGACTTCTATTTAAAACTCCCTAACATACTTTCTGCACTTGGAATGCTAAATCAAAACTTATCATCAAAGGCTTTTTTGTAAAATGCCAGGATGCTATTGAATAGGATAACAGGGAGGCAAAGAGGGGAATCTTAATTTGCTCAAAACTTCTCTTACAGTATCTTGATGGACTCTTGTAGGAGTTGTTGGGGGGAGTAAATCATCAATGTGGCGCATTTTCCAAATCTCTCACTGGCAACGTTCATATCATGGTTTCTACGTGAAGTGTTGACCATGGAGGAAACATTACTGAGAATGGCTGTGATGGATCAGCCAATAAAGCTCGAGTCGCTCTCTGTCTTCATATCCACTCGTCTAGTGTGTCTCTGACATGAAACAGAATCAACTCAGAAGGAGAAAAATAAGATTACCTAGGATTCCAGACAAATTTCTTTTACGTTTGGCTTATTCCTTTGAATGATCTCTTAAAAACTGACCTTTCTGTTGAGGCATTTTCTAGAACAGTAGGATGTCCTATTGAAGCATGCCTGTTGAGAGTCTCTGAATGCCCTTTTTTTTGCCCACAGTTGCACAAGTCTATTTCAGCCTTGGACCAGAAAAAACAATGTGATATTATTTTTCCTCTTTTCAACAATGTCCAATTTCCATTGTCATGAATTTTAATTGATTTGAAGTAATGAAATATAAAAGAAATATAAATGTATGTTTGAAATCAGATGTTAATTTGTGTTCTCACTTTCAAAACCACTTTGTTTGTTTGTATCTGCACAACTCATCAGTCAATTACATCCCTGTAGGTATAACGCACACATGGATGACTTTTTCAGAGATTTATTTCTGGGATAAATACATGCTGCCTTCACAAACTTGGTCCTGAATTCCTAATAGATATATTCATTGATTTGGTTAAAATCCAAACATTCTCAGGAACATCACATATGGTATCTGGAAGGCAGTTTTACTCAGGTTGAAATGATGAATCTCTACAAAAACCCTTCAACTGGCTCCAACATTTTGCTCAAAATGTAGAGCTTCATAGGTCTTATTTTTGCACAATTTTTTCTTTTCTTTTTTTAAATTGAAACAAGTCAAGATTATTGAAATAAAAATTGAGAAATCTAACAGTGCAAATAAATGTGTAAGTGCATTCTAAGCAGCTAGTGGAAGAGTAGCAGTGAAGGAAGTAATAAAAGCATGGAGTTGTTCCAATGAAAAGCCATGTTAGAAGAAATCCCAGCTCTTGCTGACACTCTTTTGACTATAAGCTTTGTTACTGTCACTATCTAAATTTATTCTTAGTACCTTAAAATAGTTATGTCACTGTCAGTAACCTGGTATGCCACAGAAATGTTCCATCCTGTGTTTTGAAGTCATTCTTGATCCAAACAGAAATCATGTAAAAGCTAACCAGATTCAACGCTAACAGCATTATATAATATAATTCTCTTCCTATCATTCATTTCCTATACTTTTTTTTTTGAAGGAGATTGGCCCTGAGCTAACATCCGTGCCCATCTTCCTCTACTTTATATATGGGATGCCTGCCACAGCATGACTTGACAAGCAGCGCATAGGTCCACCCTGGGGATCTGAACCAGCGAACCCCGGGCCACCGAAGCAGAGAACGCGAACTTAACTGCTACGCCACTGGGCCAGCCCCTCCTATACTTTTTCATATTCTACTACTGTTCTCCTTCCAAGATTATTGCTGATGCAATATTTGACACTAATAATAGTCATTAGGAGTGGCTAATTATAAGAATCTTTACACAAGAACAAAAAAAATCAAGAGTTACCCAAAATTATAGTGACAGAGATAAAACTTTAGAAATTATGTTCAAGTGAAGATGAGTCATTCTAATATTATGAGCTAGTATTTTATATTTGTCAAGCACTTTATAATTATCCAGTTATGTATGCATAGTATGTATATAAATATGCTGTTTTATGAAATGTTCAATAATTTTTTATTGAATGTGCACCATATATCAGCACTATGCTTGGTGACGGGCATATGATGATGGATATGAAAAATCCTAACCCTCTGGATCTTTTGGTCTCCTTACCCCTCCTCATGAAACAGGCAGGAATAGGATTATTAACTGAAGTCCAGAAATCAAACAGCTTGCCCAGGTTTCAGAACTGTGAGTATCTAAGGCATTCCTATTCCTAGCTCAGAGTTATACTCAATACCTCTACACTTCTCAAATTATGTTCCACCATAGATATTCCACAAGAATAACCTTGTATTGCCAAAGGACATTAGAGACATTTCAGGCTCTATCTTCTTTGGGGAGATTCAAAACACACATGAAACATTTTGAGGAGCAGTTCAGTAGAGAAGCATTGTTTAATTCAGCGAGTCCCAAACTATTAACATCTCACTGTATATAGCTTTTGGACATACTGTGTTGCACTTGTATCTTCAAGGGCTAAGCTCACGAATACATTGTTTAGCCCATTAAGTGAGAAAGTTGTCAAACCCACTTGGCCTCCTTGCTCGGCAATCCCTGTGCTAGAGTAGCACTTATTGTTGTCACATGGTAACTCAGTATTGAGTAAATCTCAGAACAGCAAAGTATATAAACTACTGTTCCTCTTGCCAGCCTTCTTTGTCTCTTTGGAAAGGAAGAAAAGGTCTGTAAGTATTAGACTTAATATTTTTAATATTGAATATTAAATGTTTTATAAGGAGTTTAATCCTTCAAATACTGTGTGGTGACACAATATTTTATAATCACACCATGAATACTCAACCTTCTAGAAAGGGATACCTCAAACTAATTATATGTTATCTTCACCATTTGGGTGGATATTGGGTAAGAAGAACCCACGTCTTGTGGAATAGTGCCATGCCTTTCTATACATAACTTTATTCTACAAACCCATCCTAATGTTGCTGTCATGTGGTCTTTATAAAAGAACCCTCTCATGACAACTTGCATCACAGTGTTGCTTGCAGATGTTAAGGCACCATACCCAAAGAGGCTTGCTGTAGTAAAGTTTCAGTATAATGTAATGTTTACTAGATTTATGAAATTGCATAGTTAATTTTTTTAAATCACTTTATTGAAGTATGATTGACATACTTCTGTACAGATTTGAGTATACAACTCAGTGAATTTGGGGATAAGTAGTTACCTGTGAAACTATCACTACCACCAAGGCCATAAACATATCTATCATCTCTCAAGGTTTTCTCCCACCCCCTTTATTATTATTATTTTTTGTGCATGTGGTAAGAACACTTAACATAATATCTACTCTCTTAGCATAAAATATACTACTGTTAGCTGTGGGCACTACGCTATCTAGTAGGTCTCCAGAAATTATGGATTTTGCATAACTGAAATTTTGTACCCTTTGACCATCATCTCCCCATTTCCCCCCCCCCCCAACTCCTGGCAACCACCATTCTACTCTCCCCTTTTATGAGTCTGACTATTTTAGATTTCACATATGAGTGGTATCATACATATTTGTCTTTCTCTGTATGACATTGTCACAAATGGCAGGATTTCCTTCTTTTTTATGGCTCAATTATATTCTATGGAATATATATATACCACATTTTCTTTATCCATTCATCTGTCAATAAACATTTAATTTGCTTCCATGTCTTTGCTATTGTGAGTAACACTGCAGTCAACACGGGAGCACAGATGTCCCTTCAAGATCCTGGTTTCAATTCTTTCAGATAAATACCCAGAAGCGGCATTGCTTGATCATATTGTAGTTCTATTTTTAATGTTTTGAGGAACCTCCATATTATTTTATATAGTGACTGTACCAATTTACGTTCCCACCAAAAGTGTATCAGGGTTCCCTTTTTCCCATATCCTCGCTAACACTTCCTTTTTTTTTTTTTTTTTTTGGGTGAGGAAAATCATCACTGAGCTAACATCTGTGCCAGTCTTCCTCCACTTTACATGTGGGTTGCTGCCACAGCATTACTGATGAGTGGTGTAGGTCAGCACCCAGGATCTAAATACACGAACCTGGGCTGCTGAAGCAGAATGCGCAGAACTTAACAACTACCCCACAGGGCCAGCCCTCTATCCTTTTTTTTTTTGGAATAACTGCCATTCTAAAAGTTGTGAGGTGATATCTCATTGTGATTTGATCTGCATTTCCCTGATGATTAGTGATATTGAGCACCTTTTCATATACCTCTTGGACATTAATATGTCTTCTTTGGAGAACTGTCTTTTCAGATCCTTTGCCAATTTTTTAACACGGTTCCTTATTTATTTTGCTATTGAGTTGTAGGAGTTGCTTATATATTTTAGATATTAACCCACTATCAGATATACAATTTGAAAATATTTTATCCCGTTCTATAGGGTGTGTTTTCATTTTGTTGATTATTTTCTTTACTGTGCAGAAGCTTTTAGTTTGATGCAATCCCACTTGTTTATTTTTGCTTTTGTTGCCTGTGTTTTGATGTCAGTTCCAAAAAATCTTTGCCAAGACCAATGTCAAGGAGGTTTTCCCAATGCTTTCCTCTAGGAGTTTTACAATTTCAGGTCTTACAGTTAAGTGTTTAATCCATTTTGAGTTGATTTTTGTGTATAGTGTAAGATAACCTTTCAATTTCATTCTTTTTGTATGCAGATACCCAGTTTTCCCAGAGTGTTTACTGAAAAGACTATTCTTTCATAATTTTGTGTTCTTGGCATCCTTGTTGAAAATTATTGACCATATATGCATGAGCTTATTTCTGGGCTCTCTACTTTGTTCCATTGATCTGTGTGTCTGTTTTTATGCCTGTACCATGTGTTTTTGATTACTGTAGCTTTGTAATATAGTTTGAAATCAGGAATCATGATGCCTCCAACTTTGTTCACCTGGCTCAAGATTGCTTTAGATATCTGGGGTCTTTTTTGGTTGCATATGAATTTAAGGGTTGTTCTTTCTGTTTCCGTGAAAAATGTTGGAATTTTGATAGGGATTGCGTTGAATCTAAATTGCTTTGAGTTGTATGGTCATTTTGCCCATATTAGTTTTTTCAATCCAAGAATATGAAATATCTTTCCATGTATTTGTGTCTTCTTTAATCTCTTTCATCAATGTTTTATGGTTTTCAGTGTACAGATCTTTCACCTCCTTGGTTAGGTTTCTTCCTAAGTATTATATTGTTTCTGATGCTATTGTAAATGAGCTTGTTTTCTTAATTTCTTTTGTGGATAGTTCATTGTTAGTGTATAGAAACGCAAACTGATTTTTGTATGTTGATTTTGCATCCTGTAACTTTACTGAATTGGTTTATTAGTTTTAACAGTTTTATGGTGGAGTCTTTAAGGTTTTCTAAATATAAGATTGTGTCATCTGCAAACAGAGACAATTTTACCTCTCCTTTTTCAATTTGGATGTCTTTTATTCCTTGGAAACACAGCCTACTAAAATTTATGGGATGTAGCAAAGCAGTTCTAAGAGGGAATTTTATAGCAATAAATGCCTACATTCAGATAAAAGAAAGATTTCAAATCAACAACTTAACTTTACACCTCAGAAAACTAGCAAAACAACAAATAAGCTCCAAGCTAGCAGAAGGAAGGAAATAATGATGATTAGAGCAAAAATAAATGAAATAGAGGCTGGAAAACCTCTTGGTAGAAAAGATCAACAAAACTAAAAGTTGGTTTTTTTTTTTTTTTGGAAGATTAGCCCTGAGCTAACATCTGCAGCCAATGTTCCTCATTTTGCTGAGGAAAACTGGCCCTGAGCTAACATCTGTACCCATAATCCTCTAATTTATATGTGGGATGACTGCCCCAACATGGCTTGACAAGTGGTGCGTAGGTCTGCACTCAGGATCCGAACTGGTGAACCCCAGACCACAGAAGCAGAACGTGTGAATTTAACTGCTGAGCCACCAGGCTGGCCCCTAAAAGTTTTTGGAAAAGACCAACAACATTGACAAATGTTTATCTAGACTAAGAAGAAAAGAGAGAATACTCAAATAAAATTAGAAATGAAAGAGAAGACCTTACAACTGATAGCATGGAAATACAAAGAAGTATAAAAGACTACTATGAATAATTATATGTGAACAAATTAGATTACTTAAAAGAATAGATAAATTCTTAAAAATATACAACCTACCAAGATCGAGTCCTGAAGAAGTAGAAAATCCGAACAGACCAATAATGAGTAAGGAGACTGAATGAGTAATCAAATACGTCCTAACAAAGAAAAGCGCTGGGCCACGTGGCTTCACTGGTGAATTCTATGAAACACTTAAAGAAGAATAAACCCAATCCTCCTCAAATTCTTCCAAAAAATTGAAGAAGAAAGAACTCTTCTAAACTTATTTTACAGGGCCAATATTACCCTGATACCAAATCCAGACAAGGACACTGCAAGAAATGAAATACTTAATTTATATTAAAAACTACGTTGAATGATGGTAACCAACCTATGGCCCATGATCATACTGATCATACTTGATTCTCTAAGACTTCACATACAAACTTTGAAAAAGGCTTGAGAAAAAAATCCAATCATTATCTATCGGACTGATACTGTGATTGAATATATTATTTGTTTGAAATATCTTAAATGAGCCAACAATATGAAACACTCAGTTTATTCAGAAACATAGAAAATTATAAGTAAACAATTTAGAAAGAGAAGCCCTAGGAGTCCTGAAAGGCCAGGATTGCCAAAAGTGTATTAACCAGGAGGAAATAGACTAAGATTTGTTGACAAATCTGCTGCTGGATGGGCATGCAATGTTCAGTGATTAATTTCCTTAACCATTGTAAATCCAAGCTTCCTTATCTATAAAGTCTGGATATTGGTACAACTCTGCTTAACTCAGCAATATCAGGTAGAAAAGTTGTGTAAACTTATGTAAGGCATTTTGTAATCTAAAAATTATACTCTTAAGGTCATTCTGTTTAGGAAGCAGAGGGAAGGAGTTACATCAAATTACTCTGTGAAAGCTGAGCTACCTCTTAATAGTTGAAGAGCTCAAGGAAAGTTATTAGTAGAAAGACTTATGTTAGGATAGGCTGCGATATTCTATGGGAGCCAAAACAAACAAAACAAAACAAAAGCTATGGTTTAACATAATAGAAGTGTACATATTATTCATGCTATATGTCTAACATAGGTCAGCAGAGGCCTCTACTCCACATAATCACTCAGGGACTGGGCTGATGGACAGTATGACATCTCAAAAAAGATCTTCTAAAGTTCAGCAACAGGAAAGAGAGACTGGAGAATCATGGATGGGCTTTTCACTGCCTGAGCTGCTCAAAGATCCACTGGCGCTTAATTGTGTTGGGGCTAGGAAGTATAGGAGAGCAAATGGATTTTGTTATGTATTGCTGTTTCTACTGTGGGACTTAATTTACTTTAGTGAGAGAGAGAGACAGAAGGAGGAAGGATGGAAAACTTCTAATAACAGTCAAAACAACATTACATTATACTTCTGTGATTCTTTGATTCTCTGACATCAACTGAGTGTCCTACAATTCAATTCAATTCTGACACTTACTATCTGGAGTTAGCACAGTTTCTACCAGTTAAGGGCTTAGTCCCACAAGACTTCCCCCACTGCAGATACCAATCGCAAGCTCCAGGGGCCACTAGTACTTCTCACAGACCAGCTATAAATTTGAGGGTTCCCACAAACCCCTCCTTAAGTTTCATAATATGCTAGAACAACTCACAGAACTCAGGAAAACACTCTACTTCTGTTTCCTAGTTTCTTATAAAGAATACAACTCATGAACAGCTAAATGGAAGAGATGCATAATGCAAGGTATAGGGGAGTGGATGGGTGCATGGAACTTCCATGTGCTCTCAAGGCACATGATCCTCCAAAGAACATCATTGTGTCACTAACTCAGAAGCTCTCTGAACCCCAACACTTAGAGGTATTTGCGGTGGTTTCATAACATAGGCATGACTGAATAAATCATTGACCATTTGTGATTGAACTTGCTCTCCAGCCTCTCTCCCCTTCCTGGATGCTGTGAGGTGGGACTGAATGTTCCCACTCTAATCATCCTTGGTCTTTCTGGAAACCAGCCCTGATCCTGAAGCTATCCAGGGAACCTCACTCATTGGTCATATTATTAGCATACAAAAATCACTCAGGAGATTTTAAGACTTTTAGAAGCTGTGTGCCAGGAACCAGGAACAAAGACCAAATAAATACTTTTTTATGATACTAAATATTTTAAAACAAATAGAACTCACGCCATATAGTAAAACTAACTCAAAATGGATCAAAGACCTAACTATCAGAGCTAAAACTATAAAACTCTTAGAAGAAAACCTACAAATAGATCTTTATGACCTTAGATTAAGCAACAGTTTCTTAACTATGATACCAAAAGCACAAGCAACAGAAGAAAAAAATTGATAAATTGGATATCATCAAAAACAATACCTTTTGTACTTCAAAGGACACTATCAAGGAAGTGCAATGACAACCCACAGAATAGCAGGAATTTTGCAAATCATATATCTGATAAGAGATTGGTATTTATAATACTTAATGAATTTCTACAATTCAATGATAAAGAGACAAATATCCCCATTAAAAATGGGCAAAGATTCTGAATAGGCATTTCTCCAAGAAGATACACTAATGGGCAAATAGCACATGAAAAGATTCTCAACACCATTAGCCATCAAGAAAATACAAATCAAAACCAAGATGAGATAACACTTCACATCCATTAGGATGACTGTAATCAAAAAGAAAATAATAACAAATATTGGTAAGGATCTGAAGAAACTGGAACATTCGTATATTGCTGGTAGGAAAAAAATGTAGAAAAAGTAAAATGGTGCAGTCTGACAGTTCCTCCAAAGGTTAAACATAGTGACCATATGACCCTATAATTCTACTCCTAGGTACATGCCCAATAGAAATGAAAACATGTGTCCATACAAACACTTGTACATGAATGTTCATAGAAGCATTATAATAGCTAAAAAGTGTAAAGGATCCAAATGTCCATCAACTGATGCATACATAACATGGTATATCCATACAATGGAATACTTACTATTCGGCTACAAAAAGGAACGAAGTACAGATACATGTTATAATATGGATGAATTAACACGTTAACTTAAAGAAGCCCATTAAAAACTACATATTTTATGATTCCATTTATATGGAATGTCCAGAATAGGCATATAGAAAGAGAACATAGATTACTGGTTGCCTAGGGCTAGGACAGGGGAGAACAGGAGTTGGGGGGAAATGGGGATTGGCTGTTAATGGGTACATGGTTTCTTTGTGGGATGATGATAATGTTCTAAAATTGATTGTGATGATGGTTGAATGACTCTGTAAATATACTAAAAATCATTCAATTGTACACTTTAAATTAGTGTAT
The DNA here is from genome assembly GCF_041296265.1 of Equus caballus. Lineage (NCBI taxonomy): Eukaryota > Metazoa > Chordata > Mammalia > Perissodactyla > Equidae > Equus > Equus caballus. The sequence continues at coordinate 22,617,645 of NC_091709.1, read as the reverse complement.
TATGTGGTAGATTAATTATATCTCAAATAAAGCTGTTTAAAAAACTAGTAGCCACAAGAGATTTAAAAAAAAGAACCACTGGGAAAAATTCTGTTTGTTCTGCATTTTCTTCCATTCTACCTCCTTGTACTTTCGTATAAGGATGTTTTCAACATAGCTCTATAATAGCCTTTGCAGAGCACAATACAGATATTTAAAGAGAAGCTTTTTAGACTAATGATCTCCAATGTGATATAACAAATAAAATAGAGCTTTGATTTATATTTATTTTATATTAAAATAAAAAAGAAAGAAATCAGGTTTTATAGAAATTTAATACACAAATTGACAGGTGTGTTCCCACTTGTCCATGGGTTGTCCAAGGGTCTCAGGCACTGATTGATGCCATTCAGGATATTTTGGAGGAAAAGAGTGTAAATTCAGCCCTTCAGTGTCACATTTAGATTTACCCACCTTTCTTCTCTTAGAATACATATTGCATAATATTTGTCTGTGTGTGGTTTAGATTATATCATCTGAAATAGTAGGTTTTTCACCATTTTTTTATAAAACTGTCTTATCTGAAACCTTAGAAAGTAAGCTAGGTAAAAGAATTTTGTAACTTATTCTTTTTTAAATCTTCCAAGTGGATATCTTAATGTGAGTTTGTGAACTGAGTTGCATCCAGTGGTAGCATGAGTGAAAGTTGGGGATGGAAATCTAGAGAGGGAGCAAGGAAAAGAGTAGGTGAGTGAGAGAAACAGAAAAAGAAATAGATTGGTGGAGTGAATGAATGTGTACAGGGGCACAGCAATGACTCAACAATTGTGATTCAACTACATACTACACCCAAATGCATTGCAAAAGTTTTGGGGATATAGAAAGGAACACAAATGCTTTCTCCTGTCCCAGAATACATGGTTTGACATTGAGGTTTGGGGTTTCTAATAATTATAAAGTATACTAAAAAATGAACTTAATATCTATAATCAAATAATTATAAATGTTTGATTTGGAAAAATGAATTCATTTAGCCTAGAGAAGTCAAGATAGGCTCCAAATGCTAACAATGATGATACTGGAGTTGGCTGTTGCTGAATGAGGAGTTTCCATGACTGAAGAAAAGATGAAAGGGCAGTACAAGTGGAAAGATTTATTGTGTCCAAATCACAGAGGTATAGAAGAGAGAACTTGGTGGATTTTTCCATGTGTCCAGAACACATGCTATTTGATGGAGTAGCTAGCGATTCTGGGATGTTCCATATACTCTGGATTAGAAAATACTTTGCACTTATACATTGAAAACCACCACATGAAAAATCTATCACAGTAGAGTAAATTGTCGTATTCTACAAACTCCTCATAAATAAATCTGTTCTTTGGCCCTAGAAACATATCACTTCAAGCGTTTTGCACTTTACATGGACTATCCTTTTACTACCAAAAGATAAAATATTTTATTTTGTTTGAGTTCAGTAAAACATTTTGGCTTCTTCTGAAAGTACTTTCATTTGCAAATTTCTAAGCATCAACTTGCATTCTAAATATTTCACAGCCATTTAATTCTTCCACTTGACTTTAAAAGCTGTCTGACCTTAACAGGAGGTTGCCAGCTCTCAAAATATGTGTTCTTGCAAAGAACAATCCACTTCTAGGACATATCTGCAGTCATTTTCCCCACAGATAAAGGGGCCACTTTAGATAACTGCAATGATAGATATTTAAGATAAATATTAATACTGGATGTTAAGTTATTTTACAACCTAAAAAGAAACGAGATGCATAGGGCAGCAGCAGCAACAACAATACACACACACAGAGTAGACTTTCCCTACTCTAAAACTTTCCAAAGAAATTATTTCATTTACTTTGAAAAGTTTTTATTTTAGGCCAAATAGCCTGATTATTTGTAGCTCGAGAATGTCAAGTGCGTGTCAGAAATTGGCATGAGTACGAGCATCAATCTGTCTTGGGGAAGGAAATTTGTATAGACTTCTGGCACCAAAGAGGATTCTGTAGGAAATATGTTGTCTGGATGTCATGACTTCTTACTCAACTCTCAAATAATTGTAGTAGGAAGTTTGATTTGTAGAACTAACTCAGCCAGAAGGGTGAGAGATTCTCTGCCCTCACCAATGTGCGCGACCTCCCAGCTGTCCTGCTGATTCCATTTGGCTCAGGTCAAGTTCATAAGAACATCTTCTGAGATGCGGAGTTGCTGGCATTGAGAAAGCTGTTATGCCTGAGCACCTCATTTCCCTCCCACATCGGGATTTATCACTAAGAACACATCTGTGCGCCACAAAAAGCAGAGCGGATTTTTTATAAATATTTAATTATTATGACAATCTTTTGTCTCATTTGCATGGATACTTAAGAGTGAATATTTGAATTATTTTTAAAGTACTTTAACTTGTAAGTGGCTTTGCTATCTCATATGAATGGACCTGAACTATACAAACTTCTGCTAGAAAACTTCAGAGAATATATAAAAGACTGTATTCCACATTTCTGAATTTAACTTTGAATATACTACAATAAGTTGATAATCTGTAAGTGAAAATAGAGTTTTTGAATAACCAAATCTTATTTTACAAGAACCAAGAAGTAATGGGGAGGCTTTGTTTTAGTTTAGTTTAGTTTTGTTTTTGAGGAAGATTAGCCCTGAGCTAACATCTGCTGCCAATCCTTCCTCTTTTTGCTGAGGAAGACGCGCCCTGAGCTAACATCCGTGCCCATCTTCCTCTACTTTATATGTGGGATGCCTGCCACAGCATGGCTTGACAAGCAGTGCATAGGTCTGCACCCGGGATCCAAACTGGCGAAACTTGGGCCACCAAAGCACAATGTGAGAACTTAACCACTGCGCCACTGGGCTGGCCCCTGTTTTAGTTTTTATATATAAAAGATTAAAAACAAAAAAGATCTCTACTATATGGAAATACAAAATATCTAAATTTATATCACAGGAGATTGCTATGAGGAAATCAGAGATAAAAATATAGTTGATAGGAAAAACCAAAACATGTTTAAATTACCTTATGGTTTCAGATGGGCTTATTACCAAAAGAGTTACCCTCTCAAGATGGTTATTTAGCAGCCACATCTTCCCCTTTGGCCTTTGCAGGAAGATCAAAAATAGAATATCTTATAATATTCCAATTTTTATTGAGTACAACATGGCAAAATTGAAATTATGGGGAGAAAACATAGAAACAAAACCTAAGTATCAAAACAACAGTATCTCTTTGAAAAGTACTGACCAGGGTCTGTGGCTTCAACAGGGAAAAGTAGAGATGGGATGGCATTTTAGGTAAAAAATGATGAATTTTTTATTACCTCTGCCTCCCCAGAAGCTCCTTATTGGAAATCCATTCAAAAGAGAGTATACAAATACCAGTAAAACTACAATCCTTCTTTTTAGCACTACACAGTAAAATTTCTACAAGTCCAGAAAGTATTTTGTCTTATACAAAAATAAGATAATAAGCAAATGCCTTACGAAATTTATAGCATCAGGCAATTTCTCTGAGTTATTCTTTCAGTCAGGGAAGAGGAAAAGCAGGGTTCCTTCACAAGAGGAGCAATCAATTAAGATGACTTGAGTGAAATCCTGTGAGGGGTCGGAGGAGACAACTGATATTTGAATAGTACTTTTCTTAAGAGCTAAAAGCATTATGGACTACAGTACTGTAGGCTGGAGTATTTAGTCCTTGTCATCTATAGTTGTTTTCATATTTGGAGATGGATGGTTAAACGTATTCCATTTAAACACAGTGCCAATAGTTTAACTGGGCTAAAATGCCATCTTAGTTTTGTCAATTTAGTAACAACCGTTTAACTGGAATGGATTGCTCAACGGGACCCATCCCTGAAACAATAGGGAGGCAGTATGGTGTAGGAGTAGAATAGAGTTGAGTGTATACTGTACTGGAATGGTGTGGGCTGCAGTGTGGTAAAGCAAAATATAGGCATTTATTATAAACGTGCAAAACCACCCCTAACATTTGTGGAGTCTGGGGCAAGAGTACAAATAGGAGCAAACATACATTACATCTAAATATTTAAAAGTTATATTTCTAACTAACCAACGGTTAAGTAAAATATTTTATCGTATATAACCGAATAATAACAATCTAGAAAATATAATTAAATCTATTGTTTTTGAATGACTGAGTCAGCCAAATACCGGAGATCGCTAAATTCAATTATTAACGCATATGGGTGGATATTCTGTTGACTGGCTGAAGATAAATCTTTTTTTTTTTTTTTTGAGGCAGATCAGGCCTGAGCTAACTACTGCCAGTCTTCCTCTTTTTTGCTGAGGAAGACTTGTCCTGAAGCTAACATCCATGCCCATCTTCCTCTGTTTTATACGTGGGATGCCTACCACAGCATGGCTTTTGCCAAACGGTGCCATGTCCGCACCCAGGATCCGAACCAGCGAACCCGAGGCCGCCGAGAAGCAGAACATGTGCACTTAACCACTGCGCCACCAGGCCGGCCCCTGAAGATGTCTGGATAAGCATAAAATGAACATATGTGATTCATAAACTATTATATATGTAGTCCATAAATTTATCTGTGCCTTTGTTTCAGCAAAATCATGAATTGTGCTATTATTACTAAGATTTTCACATAGTTGTGTTCTAATGGCATCTAATGATGTAAAGAGCTAAAATGATAATATTTAATTATATTCAGAGTTCACAATAGTTGAATTATTTTCATCAAGAAGTATATATTAAAGCAAATGTAAAAGTTAACTATAATCAAATTCTCTCTCATATGTGCTTCAGAAAGTTATTTCTTCTCTAAAACATTCAATATTATCTTCTGAAAGTATGGGCAGAATACAAATTATACTGGATGAACATAATTAAGTCTAGATTTTAGATGTGGCTGAACTTTTAATTTTAAAAAATGCAACTGAACCTTATTTTATCAAAATAAGGCTATTCACTATTCTAACATTCAATAGTAATCCAGCTGTCCATGTAGAGAATAATCTTAAATTCCTCATACAACTATTGCAAATATGTTCCTTCATGGTGTTTCCCCATGCTGGGATTTGGAATGCTGAGAAATTATATTATATTAGGTAACAATTTGTTGTAGTCATGCTATCTGAGAGATGGATTTGTCAAGTTCCGTTGTCTTTTCCTCTTGCCTAGGTGCTTCAGCTGATCAATCCTCCCCATACTCTGCATCAGTGTCTGTCTTCTATGTCAGCAGCTCAACAAACTTCAGTCATGGCTTTGGATAAAGATGCAGCATGCAAGATGTAGAGAAGCATTTTCCTGGGGCCTAAGCAGTATAGAGTCAAGAGAGAAGATGTTTTGGCTTGTAGGTGGTGCTGTGCCAGAAACAGAGGCATCCATATGCTCTTTAACAACTTTATTTTTTGTGTGTCTTTGTGACATATGTCCTGCCAAAGCACTGGGCAAGGTCCACTGTTGCCCAGGCTGGAGGGCAACACTGACTATAGGATCTGCAGTCAGACTGCTAGCATTTGGACAAGGGTTTTATCATTTATTAGAGGGAAATATCAGGCTTTTCTTATGCCCCTCTGCAGATCCTTTCAGCCATACCTTCTCCAGGGCCTTTGGCTGCTATTTCATCCAAGCCATTGCTACAGCAGTGATCTATACACAGGCTTCAAAAGGCTTCAGAGGGAAGCAAATCAACTCTAGCTTGAGTCATTCCCTTGCAGTGCCTCCTGTGCCTCCTTCTCTGGCGCATTCCTGTGGGTGAAAACACATACCATGCCAGGGCATCCTTTCGACAACGTGCTTGTCCAATCCTGAAATAAATGTGGGAAAAACATTTGACCAATAGGACCCATGAGCCCATGGATAATTCTTCCCTTTTCCTCTCCTACAATGGACAGTATTGAGATGCATTCATCATAAGGCCTCTCAGAAGATGGTCCTGAGAGATCCAGAACACTTGCACTTGAAATCAAGTACTGATCGGCTCAGTAACACTACATTATGTTGACTCTCTCCTTCTCGGTCTCAGTCCCTTTTCTCTAACTCCTGCTCCCTTGGTTTTGCATTCCCTCATAAAATTTTAGCACATAACTCTTTGCCTTAGACTCTGCTTTCTGAGGAATCTAGGCTAAGAAAATGCATGCTCTTAGGTAAATAAATTCCTTTGTGTCTCAACTTCCTGATATGGAAATGAATAATAATAGCATTCATCTCCTAGGCTAATTGCACTGACCGAATGCATTCACAGACAAAAAAAAAATTCTGAGAACATTTCCTAACACACAGAAAGCAGAACTTGAGGCAAAATTTTGCGTACCAATCACTTTTACATCTCCTTTTCCCAGTTGCAGAATTTTTTCAAATAGAAGCCAGTGTTCTTGGTTCCATGACTATTTTTTTTTTTTTTCATTCACCTACATATGTTGAGCGTATATCTTGGGCTAGACATCATGCTGTATACCAGAGATTTAGATAAAGAACATACTCTTTCTCTTAAACAAGCTCAAAGCCAGGTGGAGGAGGCAGAAAAATTTTAAAAAACAGTAAATACAGAGAAATAAATACTGGCAGGGATATTCACAACACTATGGGAACAGGAAGAAGTTCCCTGAAATGAAAGGCTTGATAATTCATTTCAGATGAAACTATAACTTAGCTGAATTTTGAAGGGCACGCAGTAATTCACTGGGACAAGTAAAGCACGGATCGTTTCACAGAGAAAGCATGAATGTGCAAACATTCAGGAGACGTGGAAAAGAAGAGCAAGAAGAGTACATCCTGGTATTACAAGCAGTACTGCATTTTTATGTGTAAAGTTCAAAGTGGGGAAAAGGAAAAGATAAAACTGAAAAGTAGCAAGGGCAACATCAGGAAGAGTTGTGTATCTTATCCTAAGATGTAATTCATCCTAAGATGAAGTCATTCAGGAGCCATAGAGGGAGTTTAGGCAGAAGAGAGAGACTTTTACGAAAAATCACTCTGTGTTGGTAGAAGTAACTGGAGGTGGCATCACAGGAATGTGAATTCAGTAACTGAGACCAAAAAATGACCTGAACTCGGGACATGGCAAAAATGGTGGGGATGGAGAGGAAGGAACTGATTTGAATTTTATTAAAGAGCAAAATAGACTTATAGGTACATAAACAAATATACAATAGATAGATAGATAGGTAGATAGATAAACAGGTAGATATTACAAACAGACAGGTATTTATAAGTATTACAGATAAATAGGTATTTGTGTATACCTAAATATATAGAGATATGCATGGTGACTTAGAGAGGGGTGGATTGAAAGAGAAGAATTCCGCACCATTCTTAGATCTTGGCTCAGAGATGGTGGAAGATGATACTAAGAATCAACATAAGGCATATCAGAGGAGGAGTCATTAGGAGCAGCGTTTGGAGGGTATAAGATGAGTTCAGTTTTGAACCTGTTGAATTTAAGAGATTTGTGTGACAATCAAGAGCAGATCCCCAGAGTTCTGGAGTAGAGAAGGTGTATAGTTGCACTGAGTTTATGGTGAGAGAAAGGAGAAAAAGAGGACTTAAAAATACTATCAGAGGGGTCAGCCCCGTAGCCGAGTGGTTAAGTTCCTGTGCTCCGCTTCAGCAGCCCAGAGTTTGCACTGCTCACCAAGCCATGCTGTGGTGGCATCCCACATAAAATAAAGGAAGATTGGCACAGGTGTTAGCTCAGTGACAACCTTCCTCACACAAAAAAGTACTATCAGAGGCTTTGAAGAAAATTTGTTCTTTTGAAAATCTTCCTGTAAACATTAATATACAACTAAATATAAACAAATGCTGGCTGCTTTGACCTTGTATATTCAGCTAAGAAAATTGGGACAAATTTGCTTGTTTTTATTAAGCTTTTCTAACATTCCACAGAGTTAGGAAAGGGAAACAACTTCAAAATGTCGATAAATAATTATCTGAATTACACACAGCAAAAACAAGAAGAACAGTTGACAATTTCCTTGTTTTGGGGGCATTTAAAAATATGTTAATGCTAGGTATCATATATGATAAATTTATCACAATGATTTAAAATAATTTGAGGTAGGAAATGTTCTGGTGGAAGCTACAAAGATCCTTCAGGAAAAGCCTTTTAGGAAGTGATATTTAAGCTGAAATCTGAGAGGCGAAGAAGAATCAGCCATGCAAAGGCAAGAGAATGTTCTGTAGAAAGAATTGCGTTATACAGAATATTGAGCGGAAATATCTCTAAAAAACATACCAGTTTATGGAAATTATCCCCTCCATAAAAAAATGCTTAGAAACCAAATGATTTCAGTAGCATGGCTTCTAGGAACTGAAGCCAAATTCTCAAAAATAAAATTCAGCTTCTTAATCACATTCAAGAACTGAATACTTGGGCAAAAGACCGACTTAGAACTGAATCCCCAGACTTTGGTTAATTATGAACATGTCAGAGTTCCATAGACTATGGCATGGAAGTCACCCACGGCCTTCATTAGACTAACTTGTGGTATCTATTGGGCTACTGAAATGTCTCAACAGTATGGGGAAACACAAATTAAATATATTTTAAGACATATGATTTCATATCCCAGAGTCTACGCCATGGATTTCATTTAATCTATATCAAAACCAAAGAGCTATTATCAAATGAAAATAAAACTCTCTGCCCTGTATAAATTTTGACTCTTACATATGCAGTATAAAAAATCAAATAAATCTATTACAGCCACAAGTTCATGGCAGCCAAATGAACTGGCTGTTTCAAAATGTGAAGTTTCAGCGCTGCCATTTTCTTTGGCAGGGATGGGATGGGTTCTAAAATAAATACCAGCAAACAGTCTTCCCCATTAATTACATGTGTAATCATCAGTGGTTGGTCCAAATTAAGGTCTGTTTTCTTTTAGTTTTCTATATACCAATCCCACAATCACTGAAAATAATTGAAGAAAGATAACAGTAGTAAAACATATACAGAACCTATCGACCTAACTCCAGACAGCAGTACAGCATGAACTACACTCTTCTAACACCCTTTCCACATCTAGCTCCACTTTCACCAGCAGCTATTACATTAAAATGTACAATACCTAGCACATTCTGGGGTGTCTGTTGAATGCATCACTAAAATGAAAAACACATAAGAGTAGCCCTCAAGGAGCTTTCAATCTAATACGTTTCACTTGAAGTTCTTGGGGCCAATTCCTATAAATTTAAGAAAAATCATCTAGTCTCTTAATGACTCGTCAGTAACCACAGACATATTTAGAAGCAAAGTCAGTATGTTTACTTAGATACTGTCCAGGTGGCTGAAACATTGAAAATATCCGATTACATTTATTGAGAAATATGCAGTTTGGAGGCAGAGTAGAAATCCATTGTAAAGATAGGAGTAGTAAAAATTAATCTGGGCCTTAGATTTTCTGAGTATGACAGCCAGCTGCAATATACATTACTATGATACTGTAAAAAGTCTTGATCACACAAAGATCCACCCAAGCCACCAAAATCAGGTTTTGTGTGTGTGTGTATGAGGAAGATTTGCCTTCCTTTTTTTTTTTGCTTGAGGAAGATTAGCCCTGAGCTAACACCTGTGCCAATCTTCCTCTATTGTGTGTTTGGGTCACTGCCAAGCATGGCTGACAAGTGGTGTAGGTCTGCACCTGGGATCTGAACGCACAAACCTGGGCTGCCAAGGCAGAGTGTGCTGAATTTAACCACTACACCATGGGGCCGGCCTCCAAAATCAGTTTTAAGTTTTTTGCATTTTATTACTATTTTTTGCTTAAAAATGACTTCTATTACCTAGAATAATTTTAGATCACATTCTCATTCTCACCAATTCTCCATCATCTTTATTTTTTATTTATTTTTTTATTGAAGTCACATTGGTTTATAACATTATATAAATTTCAGGTGTATATCATTCTATTTCAATTTCTGTGAAGGTTACATTATATTCACCACCCAAAGTCTAGACACCATCCATCACCATATGCATGTGCCCTTTTACCCCCCACTTCCTTTCTGGGAACTACCAATCTATTCTCCATGTCCATGTGTTCGTTCGTTGTTGTTTTTATCTTCCACATATGAGTGACATCATACAGTATTTGTCTTTTTCCATTTGACTTAGTTTGCTTAGCACAATGCCCTCAAGGTCCATCCATGTTGGCACAAATGGAAAGATTTCATTTTTTTTTTTCTTACAGCTGAGTAGTACTCCATTACATATATATACTACATCTTCTTTATCCATTTATCCATTGATGGGTGCTTAGATTGTTTCAAATAATGTTGCAATGAATATAAGGTTGCATATATCTTTTTGAATTAATGGTTTTTTGTTCTTTGGATAAATACCAGGAGTGATATAGCTGTCAATCATCTTTAGAGGCTTCTTCTGTTAATCTTTTCCTGACAAATTCTTCCCAGCAACATTCTCTCCTTTACTTATCCACTAATCCTTAGGTTTTTTATGGCATTAGCTGAGACATAACACCTAACACACACCAGACACTGTTCTTTACATATCTTGATTTGCATATGCATGAATCCTATTAAATCGTTTAGATTAGGAAAGGTAAATGCATTATTATTATCCTTGTTTTATAGATGAGGAAACGAAGAAGTAGTTTAAGCAACCAGTCCAAAGGTACTCAGATTGTAAGTGGGTGGTAAAAGAAGAGTCTAAACACAGGCAAATCCCTCCTGAGTCCATGTGCTTAGCCATTACACTCCATGGCCTCTTTCTGACCCTTGTATTTGCAAGTGGTGCCACAGTGTTATATTTTACATCATTGATTTCCTCTTCTACACTGGGGGTTCATAACAAAAATGTCCACCTTTTTCATCTTTGTCTTCAGAGTCAATTATGATATTGGGTATCTTGTAGATGTGAAAAAATATTTGCTGAATAAATGAATTCATAATTTTGACTGGAAGGGGTGTCCTTGTCAAAGGTACATAGTTTTTGAGGTTTCCATAAAGAAGTGAAATTTTCCAATATGATAATACTATCAAGATAAAGTACTGATTCCTGAAACTTTTCAAAATTTCTATCATATGCAATGTTGATTTACTAATGGTCAACTTTCTGTAAAACTAATAAAATGTAGCAGAAAGAAAAAGTCCATTTGATAAATAAGTAATATTTTCTATTCTTTCAAATATTTGAAGATAATTTTTTGAGATACACTTTCAATCTGCACAAATTCTAATTCTTTTTTTTCCCCTTAAGTTCTCTATTAGTCTAAACTCTGCTCGAAAAAAGCAACTCCATTGCCAACTACTACAAGCCAGATTAGTTTCTTTCTTTTCTGCCATTGCTATTTTCTCAGCAGGTTACAGCTGGCATTTTGTTGCTTTCAGCTATGATGTAAGTTCTCTGCTTCCCAAATCAGTTGTTTTCACTAGCTTAACCATGATCCATCTGCTAGGTTTTCCACTGTTGTTCATGCCTTAAATATAACCTGTTCAGATAAACTGTATGTTCTCAACTCTCAGTTCTTTAATATGTGAGGCTCTTGAAAAAAGAAGCATGAACTAAACCAGAGAGGACAGCATCCCTTCTGGGAGTGTGTTGTCACATGACATCAGGTTCTGGTCCATATTAAGTGACTACGGAGTATCAGTAACCTCAAAGCCTCCTTTACAATTTTCCAGTACAGGACACTGTTTCATTCTCAGGAAATAAGTAATTCCGTAAGTATTTTTGTAACACAACTTGTGTTGAATGGCAGATTAATTTTTCTCAACACTCTTTTTCATTTCTGGCTCTTCTGTTTCTATTGGCTGCTTCAAGAGAAATAATTCAATTGAGCAAGTGAATATGCTCTTATCTATACTGAAACATTGATGAAACTCCAAGCACACAGTGTTGCTTTGTAGGGTCAGTCGATGAGAGATGGGGAGACCTGAGCTGAGACTGCACCACCAAGTCAAAGGCAGTCAAATTTGTAATGGGCATTTTGGCCATACATTGAACATATGGTAGAGAAAAAGATTTTACAGTGAATCCATAGTTTACAAAACCTGGATAAACTCCTGGACAGTGAGAATATAGGATGAATTCTATGCAATGGAATTTTTTTTGCATTGACTTTTTAATTACTAAAATACTACATGTTCTTTGTAAAAATTTTAGAAAATATGGAAAAGCACAAAAGAGAAAATGAAGATAACCTATAATCCTACTACCCACAAATAACCACCGTTAATATGTCAATATATATTTTCAAATTGTTTATGCATATATAAATGATTAAGACCTGTAATATCTTTTATTATCTATTTAACTTAATGCTATGAACAATTTCCCAAAGCATTAAATATTCTTCTAAAACATATTTAAGTGGCTGCAAAATATTTTGTCACATAGGCTAAACACTATATAGCTTATACACTATAATAACCAAAGTCCACTTTTGTGTATATTTGGTTTATTTGGTCATTTCCAATTTTTTGAATATTATTTTAAAAATAACCACATGGGGCCTGCCCGGTGGCACAGTGGTTAAGTGCGTACCTTCTGCTTCTTGGGGGCCTAGGGTTCACCGGTTCGGATCGCAGATGTGGACACAGCACTGCTTGGCAAAAGCCATGCTGTGATAGGTGTCCCATGTATAAAGTAGAGGAAGATGGGCATAGATGTTAGCCAGTCTTCCTCAGCAAAAAGAGGAGGGTTGGCAGTAGTTAGCTCAGGGCTGATCTTCCTCAAAAAAAAACCCCCGACATAATTAGTGTTTCAAATGCCTCTGATGCCCCACCACTATGCTCTAGACCTCACTATTGATTCCAGCAACAACTGTAGTAGACAGTTTTGTTTGGGCATTAATTCTCTGTGGGCTGACAGCATCTCTCCTAAAGCAGATGTCTTTCTCCCAATATGAGGTCAAGAATGCCCAAGAAATGACCCTAATCCATGAAGACTGTAAGGGGATGGAGAACAGAGGTGATGCCTTCAGAGCAGCCCTCAACCAAGAGAAGATGAACTCTCATGGATGAACGCTTCTCCCAGTTGATCCTTGAGAGAAAAATTCTGAGAATCATTCAATGGGCTCTTGAGGAGATCCCAGGTGGGATGACGCCCCAGCTGGTGACCTTTACAATAGTCACTTATTATAGCTTTTTCTCCTTCCCTCAGTCTTCCTGTCCCTCATTCTTTTGTCCTGGTATTACCACACAAACACAAGTCCTTGTCCAAGGTTTGCCCTGGGAGTAGGGAGAACCAGGCACTTCAATTATTATTCTTCCATCATTCTGTGCGCCTATTTCTGATTTTTTCCATTGGACTGATTGCTAGAGGTAGAATTGCTGAGGTGAAAATCAGCAACTAAAACAAGAATTTTGATACATACTACACATTGATAAACTTTAAGCCAAAAAATACTCATTGCTTAATTACCCTTTTTCTCCTAAATCGATTTATTACTTTTTAACTTAAGAAAACTTTTAATCCTATGTTTATTCAGCAAACAGCTATTTTATTATCTTTGGCATAATCTTTAATCTTAGAAAAGCCATCCAAGGAAGAGATACTTGCTGTCCAAACTCCATGACCATGCCTCTAATTTCTATGAAATCTTTTTCTCAACCAAGAATTTCACTGGCTTTTCAGACTTGAGCATAACCATCTCCTCAGAAAGAGTAAAATGCCACAATAAAAGCTGTCAACATTCCATGTCCACGTTTTTTGAAAATCAGTAGAATTCACCTTTATATAGAGACATGTATTGGTAAAAAAAATTTTTCCATTTGCCAATTTTCACTTACTATTTGGTTTATAAAATAATCTCCCTCTGAAATGTATTCAAAAGCAAGATACTTATTTTAATAACTGTATAAGTGCTGTGCTTCCTTTGCCTGCACAGGTCTAACCCAATCATTCCCTAGACAGCTAAGGCGCAACACCATTATTTTTAATCCACCTGTTCTGACTCCCATCCAGTGGTTCTGTGATTACACCACTGGCCCATACTAATAAGCTATTCCATGTTTTCTGGTTAGGAATGTTTCATAGAAGCTGCTACTGAATCTCAAGGTTAATGAGGGCCTTTTCCTAAGTAAATGGACTCTTTTTACTTGAAAGAGAATTCAACTGTATATTGTCTCTTAGTCTTTCTTGAGCCCGATTTCTATTGTTGCCCTCATCCTCTCTAGTTCTTTATTTCATAGGAATTATGTGCATCTTTAAGTAGTCTGTATATATGTATAAATTCTCTTTATTTGACACTGTTGACATTATATCTTTTTAGATAATGTACTTACACATGCAATTCTATTTGACTAGGTCCATGGTTATAGGTTCTTTGAATTGCTTTACGACATCCTTTAACCATAAGATAGCCAATATTATTGATTGCATATTTAATATTTTATCTTAATTATATGCATTCTTTTTCCCACACGGATTTAAGGTACCTCACAAATAAGGCATAAGCATAAATGGAAATGTAAAAAGAAAATTAGAACCATGGTAAAGAGAAAAATATAAATCTATCATTCATAATCATTAATATGGGTGCTATGTCCAGTGTGGTGTCATTAAAGTCAAAAAGAAAGTGTTTCAAGAAGGGAGGAATGGCAAACTTTGTCAAATGTTGCTAGGAGGTCTAGTAAGATGAGGACAGAGAAATGTTCCTTGGATTTAGCAGCCTGGAGATTGTAAGTGACCTTGACAAGAGTGGGTTAAATGGCATCTTATGGACCATGCTTGGGGATGAAGCCACATTGGTGTAGGTTGAAGAGTGAATAGTTGCTGAGAAAGGAGAGACAGCAAATGTAGATAACCCTATTGAGAAGGTTTGCTTTGAACAGGTTAGAGAGAGATGGGAACATAACTGAAATATGATGTAGAGTTTAGGGGTACCCAGAATTCACTTTTAGTTTGGGAGATACTAACATGTGTTTCTTTGAATGTGAATATCATAAGATGTTTTCTCTTAATGATCTTCCATAAAGGTCAACCACATACCTTTCAAAAAAATTACTGAAGCAAACAAAAGCTATCATCTGATTCTTTTAAGGAATTTAATACATACTGTTCAAAACAAGTCAAGCATTTAATTGAAGTTAATTTGAAGATACTCAGTAGAACATTTAGGACATATTAGGGTAGATGAAGGTACCACTGAGGAAGTATCTTGATTAGCATCATACACAGAGGGAGCATCCCAAAAGGAAATATCGTTTGACGTTTTTCTCACCATAAACATACTGCTGATCCATGCTATAAGCTATGGCCCTTCGTGATGCCAGAAGTTTCTAATTCCAAATGCCCTGTTTTAAATCAGTCTTTCACTCTCTCATGGTCTGACGGCCCAATTACATGCCAGCCATCCTCCAACCCAGTGTCCTGATGATTTGCCTGGGCATCCTTATTTAAGAACCAAAGATTTCTGTGCTTCGGAGGCTGAACTTTCAATGAAAATATCCACAGTCTCGCCTGTGGTTATCTCTAACCCTCTCCTCCCACATTCTATGCTTGAGATGTACTATACAGCAATGGAATGTCCTTGCCTTTGTGCAATCAGCACAGTCTTACTCAGGATGCCTTACAAATACGTATAAATAGATATTCTTACCCCTGACTCATTTTCTCATATTCCTAAGGATAATTCACTCTTCTGCCAAACTTCCTTCACATTCCCATCATACTCATTATGATTTCTATCATAGACATGCAATAAAAGAGAGAAAACAAAGCCTTATATAAACTATCTCTTGTTCCAAGACTGTAATCTCCTTCTTGGCAAGGACCAGATGTTACTTATCTCATGTTCTCTGAACTAACACATAAGCACACTCAAAACATATTAGTTGAAGAAATAAAAAGAACTAATGAAAAATCATTTGAGGCACTTTTAAGTTTCTATAAAATGATCATTTTCTAATCTTATTTAGTCATCCAATATCTTCTTGTTTAATCCATTAAATAGATTTAATCATTCATTTAACTCCTCCCTATGCTCTCACCAAATCATTTATCACTTATTTTTTCTTTCTTTTTTTTTATTGCAGTAGCATTGGATTATAACATTATATAGCCCTCAGATGTACATCACAATATACCTCAAACTCTGTGCAGATCACATCATGTTCACCACCCAAAAACTAATTATAATCCATCACGACACATGTGCCCAAAAAGATATGGAACGCTTCACGAATTTGTGTGTCATCCTTGCGCAGGGCCCAGGCTAATCTCTATATCGTTCCAATTTTAGTATACGGGCTGCCGAAGTGAGTACTATTTTTTCTTTCTAATACAAACTAATTAAAGATTTTTATCCTTTTTCTGGCACTGTCATTTGTTCCCTTTCTTTGATGTTTTTATTTTTATATAATTGTCCACTGTGAACAGTGACTTTTATATGTCTCAGCGACCATCACATAATATATTTAAAATGTCTCATTATATTACCATATTCCTTTATAAGGAAATAATAATACAACTATGTAAATAGGCTCTGATGTAACTTTTGAATGATAGAATTAGTCAGGAGAATCCGGAGGTCTCATCTCAGGGCCAGAGTCAAGATGCTATCAAAATACATGACAACTAGGAGAATAGCACATGAAACTGGAGAACCGACTTAGGAAATAGAGAGCATTCCATAATTATCTGTGAAATTAATGCCTTCATATATCCAGAACAAAGGTATAATAATGGAATTGTTTGGGAAGAATAACTGAATTAAAGTTAATATGCTAAGAATACATGAAATAACTATATTCTAAATCTAATATAAATCATGTAAATCACTAAAACCAGGAAAAGAAGTTTCATAAGATTTTCTTCAGTCAACTTAAAGAAATTTTAAATAAAGCTATGGGTTGACAGGTTCATATCAAATGAGAATGATGACAGAGCAGTTCAGAAGGAGCATGATCTGATAGCACAGTTTTCTGTGATAGAGGTAACATTTCCTAGGGAAGACATCAATCTAATACTTGCTCACAGGGAAAAATTAGATGGGCTTCTAATAGCAGAAGGAAACCTTGAGGAAACAATCACAAGTTTACGAAATTGAATTCCTTTCCCTAAGGGAAAGGAATGGAAATGTCAGCAAGATTAAGAAAATCAACTTTAGGAAGCTAATTGTATCAAGCTTGAAAACTAGTACAATGAGTCTTTGGACTTCTCTTAGAAAGTGGAGTTCAGAGAAGTTGGCTATCAAAAAGAACAGAGTTCTGCCCACTCAAAAGAAATTATACCAGGATCTTTGAAAGCCAAGAAGGGAAACAAGCCAGTATGACTAAACCCAGCACTTTGGTTGAAGTTGAAGGGCAGAAGAGAAGGACATGTATAGTTAAATTTAGAAAGAACATTACAAAAGGGAAAAGTAGGGCAAATGAAATACCTAATAATCAGATATAAAATATCTGCTTTAGAGAGAATTCTCTTTTTTCAGAGAGGGATAAAAATCACAACTAAGGTGATATAACTATTTTCTTCATTTATTCATTCCACAGATACTTGTTGAGCGCCTACTAGGCATAAAGTATTGTTTTACGCTTAGACATTCCCCTTGAACAAAACAAATAACATCCTTCCCTTGTGGACTTACATTCTTAAAATATTATACATATCTCATAAAAATTCATGAAAACATCATCCAATATATTTCTTGATGTTGTATTCGATTCAATCCTCTACACTTTTTACACGTGTTTTTGTAATGATGATTCATGCTAATCTGAAACCATAACCCTAGAGGCAAAATCCTTTGTAAACTCTATTCACTCAAGTAAAAAGAACTAATACATTTTAGAACAACTTTCAAAAATAGAGGTTGAAATGCAAACTTTTTGTTGTTATTATTGCTATTGATTCACTTAACCAAATAATCATGATATAATGGACACTACATTTTCCCTTCACAATAGCCACTCCTCCTTTCTTTCCAGGAGAATCCTGATTTTTTGGGGGGTAACCATTACCCCCACCCCAACACACACATAAGTACCCCACTCCCATCAAGATATCTTGATGAGGTAAATCCTGCTTCCTCCAGGAAGAGAATGATGGTCCAAGGAAAAATCCCATTCTCCTTGAGAGTGATTGGTTTAGGAATGGACTTGTGACCCAATTCTGGTTTCTGAGTCATTTACTCATAGAGGCCCCGAATCGTTCTTCAATATTTAAGTGAAGCTATTGACAATGACACATTTGTCGTAATTTTAAAAGAAAAGTAAATACATAAAAGAGAAAAGAAAACTCTACTTTAATCTCATCCCTGAAACTATAGCAGGGCATATTTTAAAAACCTTGTTCTGACGAGTCTTTTGATGTTTCTCTTTTCTCATCTATTATTCAGTTAAATTTTAAAAAATTGCAGCTACATGAGAAGGTCACGATTGCTCAGTGGAACTGCTTTCCTAGATGATTTAAAATTGATTGATGTTCTATTTGACAGTCCTTTCCTAACTGATTTTACTCATACTTCCCAAATAGTTCCCAGGAGATCTATGACACAAACCCCCG
This sequence comes from Equus caballus, assembly GCF_041296265.1. Lineage (NCBI taxonomy): Eukaryota > Metazoa > Chordata > Mammalia > Perissodactyla > Equidae > Equus > Equus caballus. Next base: position 22,599,204 of record NC_091709.1, on the reverse strand, counting down.
GCCTCTCAAGTTTCAGACTTACACCTTCAACTCTTTCTCTGAGTGCAAAAGACACGTCTCGCTCATACGGCAAACCTAAAATGTCTCAAACTGAGCCTAGTGTCTTCTTTCCCTCAGTCTGCCCCACTGCCTTTGTTTTCCACCATAGTTTACACAGCATCATTATCCTCTAGGGTAACCAACCAGAAACCACTCCCTCATCTTCCTCCCTCTCATCTATTCATGAAAACAAATTGGCTCTATGACCTATTATTTCTAAGTCTAAATTATCTCTCAAGTTAATCCACTCATTTCCCTTTCTGTAGCCAATGGCTTATTCAGGAACTCATCCACTCTCTCCTCGATTTCACAGTAGGGATCTAGCCAGTCTCTCCCACTCCTCTCTCTTCCTCGTGCTACCATCACATTATTTTCTTACCAGGTGTGTGTGTGTGTGTGTGTGTGTGTGTGTGTACATACCAAAAGCTTGGCAGAACAAGGTCATCCATGATCTGATCCATACAACTTTTCACAGACTTGACTCCTGTTTTATTCTCCTTTGTGAAGCCTGTATTACAGTCAACCCAGGACATTCATCATTTCCAGAACATGCTTTTCTCCTTTGCCTTGTTCACAGTGCTCTCTCTAGGATGCCATTTCCTTAGGCCTCTAGATGTTGAAATACTATCCATTCCCAAAATTCCAGCCCAAACTTTCCCTCCACTTAGAAATGTTTTTGATTTCTGAGGAGAATTCTTCTCTTCCTCCTCAGTGTTACTATCAGGTTTTGTTTGGGTTCTACCGGGCACTTATCTACCTTCTCTGCAACTTATATTGAATATATATTCACATGAATAATTAATGTATTGTTGTTAGGTAAAAAGTCAACTTATTTCTGGAAATATAATGTTCAAGTGTTAGCTAATAATACTTGCCCCATATACGACATTACTATAATAGTAATTTTAATTTGCTAGTACATTTTATTAAGATTACCAATAAATCAAAAACAGTATGGAAACTAAGAGGCAAAAATATTAACAGGGTAGAAAACACAAGGAAAAGACCATTTTAAAGAGCTAAGGAGTTAACGGGATCTAAATTGGACTCCTTCTTTTGGGTCTGTAAATTGACTGGACTACTAGAAAATATTTTCCACATATTTATACCTTCCCTTCCCACTACCCTAGCATGCACCTGAATCTGAGAATCTGGTAGCCTTATTTAGGTTTAGCCCTTTCCATTCCCAGGACCAAGATCCCCTTTTTGATAGTTGTGACCCTCTGAATATTTGACATGACTTAAAAGAAGACATAGGAAGACCTGACTCAAGAATCTTGAAGGAAATATTTATTGATCTCAGATGGTATCTGTCATACCACAGGACTTATCATATACTTACTTGGTTGTACATCTCTCTCCCCCTCCTTTAGTCAACAGGAATGAAATCTCCATGACCAGAAGGACTTTGTCTAGCTATTGATAACAGTATCCCCAGCACCTAGGACAGTGCAGGTTCCATGATAAGTCCTATGACTAAGTATTTCTTGACTTATTCATATGAATTACAATGTCCCAATCCAAGCATGATTTGGAGAGAGTGATTTTTTACAGATATCTTATAAATCCTGTTTGCTTGCTACTAACAAAAATCTATATTCACCTCACATCATCTCCCTTATAGCTAGATGTGGCTAAATGACGGAATTCTGGCCAATGGAAGTCAGGTACATCATTTTGGGGATGAAGTTTATAAAAGGAGGAAGACATCCTCCAAGCTCACTTTCCTCTCTTGCTCATTTGGAGCAGGCAAGGGTGGAGGTTCTTAGCCCTTAGGGGCTTGTGGACAGGATTCAGGGGTTCATAAACTTGGATGTGAACAGATTATATTTTTAAATGAGCCTTTAACTGAAAGGTAGCATTTCTTTCACTTATGATGGCAATCAACAAATCCCAGGAGCATTAATAGCACTTAAGACTTGCTCACCAGTCCAAATCACAGATATTTCATATCACATTTCTGCTACTGCAGATATCTCAAAATATTGTTTACCCTCATTGCTACTTCAAAATTATGGTGGTTATTTGAGCTGTGTTGCTAGATCTAGTTATTTAATGCCAATTAAAAAGTACATATATTTATTGCATCAAATTCATTTTATACACATTTTTATAAACATGTTAATAAAATTGCTTTCCTTTATAATCCCATACATTTGTGTATTTAAAAATATTCTACTTACAAAAAGGTCTTTAGGAGTTTTTTTATGCAGTTTTTTTGGGGGGTTTTTTCGGTGAGGAAGATTGACCCTAAGCTAACATCTATCACCAGTCTTCCTCTTTTTCCTTGAGGAAGATTGTCACTGAGCTAACATCTATGTCAATCGTCCTCTATTTTTTGTTTGTGGGACACCATCACAGCATGGTTTGATGAGTGGTGTGTAGGTCTGCACCCAGGATTGGAACCCGCGAACCCTGGCCTGCCAATGTGGAGCTCGAGAACTTAACCACTAGGCCACCAGGCCGGCCCCAGGTTCCTTAGGGTTTAGCAGAGTAAAAGATGGGCCCATGGCATAAAAGCAAAAAGAATGAAGAACCCAGGAGTCAGCTCTGATGGCCTGCCTGGTGGTTAAAGTTTGGCACTCTCATTGCTTTGGTGGCCAGGGTTCATTTCCCAGTTGCAGAACCACACCACCCACCTGTCAGTTGCCATGCTGTGGTGGTGGCTCACATGGAAGAGCTAGAAGGACTTACAACTGGGATATACAACCATGCACTGGAGCTTTGGGAAGAGAAAAAAAAAGAAGAAGATTGGCAGCAGATGTTAGCTCAGGGCAAATCCTTCCTGCACAAACAAAAGAAAATGAAGAACCCTGCCTCTGGATTGGCAGTCATGAGATGAAAGAAGTGTGGGCCCCCGAATTATCACAAGAGGAGAGCTTCTAGCTGAAAAGCAGCCCCTTCCTTGAACTATGAAGGGTATGAGAAATACATTAATATTGTTTTTGATCCTTTATCTATTTTGGGGTGTATTTGTTAACACAGACTAACCTACCAAAAATAATACTAGAACATTTTCTTCAGCCTTCAATCTCTATGTAAGAAAATACTATAAACAGGAAAAAAATCAGAAAATAACAAACATGTTTCAGCGTGTTATACGGAGTAAACAGAAAAGGGAAAATACTCACGTAAATATTCTAGCTCTTCAAGGCTCTTTGACTTGGGTTTAATTTATTACAATTCCATTTGTGTAATAAGCTTTCTTATAATTAATGACAATTTCCTTAATATCAGGTCTCTGAAACCTTTGCTTGTTAATTCTCATTCATAGTTAGAATGAAGAATTTATTTTTGTTATAAGAGTGAAAGAATGGTTCTCTCCACTTCAATCACAGTTATGATTGAAACAGCTCTGCCACTTGGTGACATGCATCCAAGTTTCAGTTTTAGTACTTTTTGCTGATATTACAACTGCAAAAATAATGGAATAATGTCCATAATGTCAAAATTGTATATCCTTTCACATCCTTTTCTTCTGCATTGCTAAGCCAGCTAACGCATTTTTAGTCCTCATTTTGTATTGAATGTTTTAAATTGGCCACAGTTTCCAAAAGAACAGATGTGATTTACTTTGGACAAGACTTAAACATATAAATTTCACTTGAGTTTAGAGGCCACTAAAGTCATGGAAGAAGCATCTCATGACTTGTAAACACAACCCATTCTGGGCGAGTGACCAGTTAAGGTGATAAGGGCAAGAGAAATATCTGAGAGCACTTAAGGTGAACTGTTCTTGACCAAACTGTAAACTAAATTCATGATTATTTCACATTGTTATAAAATTGCTTTTTTGTATAAAACAGCAAAATTTGATTTGTTATCATACTCTCTCCTTCTGCAGCCTCCTCTGTAGGCGTCACCCTGTGTGTTTGCACAAAGTCCAAAAGGCAATCACATTCCAATCATTTCTTTTGGCTTTGTGTGTTGTTCTTCATTCTCCACCCATCTGCCAAGGCTGCTTTACCCTACAAGATTCAGACTTTTACAATTTGAAAATTATAAGGCTTTTTAGAAACGAGCTTCTTAATAATTTTAATATCAAAACAGGTTTCCTTGTGTGGGGTTATGTGAAACTATTTGAAACTAAATGTATTGCATGTATATGCATGTGTGTGTGTACGCACTTTTTTTAAAGGAACAATTTTATACCCGGGCAATCTATTTTCTAATATTTTTATAAAGTTCCCCAAATTGTCTATTCAGGCAAAAAAATAATTGTCTCTACCTAAGACTCTATCAAATTATATCACAGTTCACTTTCTTCAAAAATAATGGAGATACTGGGGCTGGCCCCGTGGCCGAGTGGTTAAGTTCGCGCGCTCCGCTGCAGGCGGCCCAGTGTTTCGTTGGTTCGAATCCTGGGCGCGGACATGGCACTGCTCATCAGACCACGCTGAGGCAGCGTCCCACATGCCACAACTAGAAGGACCCACAACGAAGAATACACAACTATGTACCGGGGGGCTTTGGGGAGAAAAAGGAAAAAATAAAATCTTTAAAAAAAAAAAAATAATAATGGAGATACATATTTTAGATTTTTGATTGGAAATTATTTTTTTTTACTTTTTAGCTGCACTGGGCTAAGTTCACTGTATTAATTGGAAAGTTTTTATTGTGAGAAAAATTACTCATAAATGGATTACTTACTCAAATAATTCAACAGTAAAGTCACATACAGGAATAAATATTTTAAAGACCTTAAGCCTATCAATTTGTTAGTATTTCTAAATCCAATAGCACACTCATTAATGCAAGGGTGTGACCCACGATAATGGGAATTTTATCATGGGGACAATCATCTATGTTGTGGAGAGCTGTTTTCTCAAGATAAAAATGTGTATGTTCCAGTCAAGTTAGTCTTCCAATGTGGGTGACATTTGTTTTGGTGGAAGATATTCTTGATTCTGAGTTTGTCCTGACACAGAACAAGATATATGTGGGACAGTGTTGAAGAGGAGCTTAATTACCACAAGCATACGATGACTCACAAACTGATTTATCTCTAATGGTCTTGCGGCATGGAGCCCAAGAGTGAGGCTTCATTGAAATAGCTGTAATTGCCATTCTTTTGTGTCATTAAAGCATGAATAAAGGTCTGATGTGCCAATTAAATGAAAAATAGAACATAGTAGGGTCATTTCTAAGACTAAAATCTTATCTAATTAGCATGAGGAAAATTTGAACTGAAACACTGAAGGATTTCTTAGTATTTTTAGAACTAGAAGAATACTGTGAGCTTCTCATTTAGAATTATTTGGCAGTCATAGCTCTTGTTACATATTTCTAAAACTTTCTTTGTAAAGAATCTGGTTAGTCCACAGATTCACATGAATGCTGCGTACATTCTGAGAAAGAATGAAAAATTGTTCATTATAATTTGAAAATTTCTGAAGTAGGGTTTGTCCTTGCCCACTCATACCTTCCCTTCAATTCATTGCCAGAAATACTAGCAAACACTTCAACAACTTTAGAACTCATTACTTCAGTATGGCACCAAATGGCAGGAATTTGAATGTGAATAAAAGATAAGGGCAATCTAAGGTGTTGTATTTAGGTCCAGTCTACCATGTTAAAAACATTAGTTCTAATGTATTTGAGTAATTTATATATATAAATAAATATATCTAAATAAAGCTAAATTTATCTCACATAAAGCTATTGCATGACGTGAAAATGACTGAGAAGTTTGTTCCGTGGATTTTGGAAAAACATGTTAAAGTCTTTGATTAATGATCATTGAGTTTTTAATTTCTCTTATGTTTTCATCAGCATAACTTTTTTTCACCATAAAATTTTTTTCTATTTGGATCTTTGAACCTTACATATTGTTTTATCTGATATTAATATTGCTCAACCTACAGTGGTTTGACAAATATTTGCCTTGTCTATTGCTTTCCATCCTTTTATTTTCAATATTTTTATTGTATTTGTCTCCATTGTTTCTTTGCATTCATCTGGTGATTTGGAAATTATATATCCTATTTCAATTCTTCCTATTTCCTTCTGCCCAAATAAGGCAAGAATTTTATCATGCTTTCATTTGCCTCCTATTTCGCTTCACTCTTACAAACACCCATGTCCAGATCATCGCTTTTTTAGTTCCAGTTTAATTAGTCAGTGTTATACATCAACATTTAGTTGGTGCTAAATATATGTTGTATTTGTTTCTTTGCATACCATTTTCCTTTGTATTCCAAGTCTTTTTCATTCTTGATTTTTTGTTGTTGTTGTTTACTTTGTTTTGTTTTGCTCTAGAAGTGTTTTCAGGGTGGCCCCTCTGTGATTCCTCCCCTCATACTCTATCCTTTAATTCTGAACTTGGAATGTCCAGGAGGCATTCCTATATCTAATACTAGTCAACATTCTTGTGACTTAAAAAAAAAATTTAACTAAACCCGATGTCAAAACACAGGAGGATGCCTTAAAATCAGCTAGATAGATTCAAATGCATATCAGAATTTTCATAATCATTAGAAGAATTTCTCAAAAGCAAGTTGGGTTTGTGAGTTCAAAGCAAGAATACTGGGCTAAAAAGACAGAAAATATCATTTTGGTGTTCCACCTCTTAATTAGTTCGGTGATGTTAAGAAAATTGCTAGATTTTTATCAATCTAAATTTCCTCATTTGAAAAATGAGTGATTTTCAACTTAATATCCTCTAATGTTTTTCATAAATCTAAGTTAGAAGGCAGTATGTTTGGATGAGGTGCTACATTGCATTAAAACATTACCTCGATGTCTATGACCGGCCCTGCTCTGATTTAATATTTCTATGATTTTATAGCTTAAATTCTGAAAAGCACAAAATAAAGAATAAAAAAGACATTGTGGTATTTAATATATTTACATAATATGGATATACGATAAGTAGTCCAAAAATTTATGAATACTATGTCTTCCAAGAAATATTTTATTATCTATAAACACATCATAAAGGTCAATTGAAGAATATATTAAATGTCTATTATTTTACATATATTAAAATGTCAGGCTTTAACTAAAAATGGAGCAAAAGTAAATCCTAACTATTTCATAAACTAACAGCAAAAAATAAGTGCATTGCAAGTCTTTCACTGTTAAGCTGAATTTGCAATACGCACTTCTTTTTCACTTCACCATGGCAAAAGGCATTGTGTTCAATGAAAAAAAGAAAAAACAGACAGAAAAAAACTTTATTTACCAGAGAATCCTTGTTGATCTGCAGATAGTGCTGAAGTAAAATCACTCATCATCAGGATTAGTTCCAACAGCATCTGCAGAAGCCAGAGAATGATGTGACAGCTCTTTAGAAAACATCCGTCACTGTCATCTGCTTCCTCTTGTTGTGTCTTTCCTTTTCAAATATTTCCTTCAACCTGTACCTCTGGAGGATCTCCTGTTCTGTAGTAAATTCTCTTTGTTTCATAAAATCTGTGTAATTTTTACAACTCTCTCAATTGTCATTAAAATAGACAACATTCTGTCTGGGTTACACAATTTGGACCACTGAGTGAACGCTTACCATTCATTTTTAGCCATTTTGTTAATGGTTAATGCGACTACCACAAGCCTTTCAGTTTATTGCAAATACGTAGTACATCATATGACTTACAAATCAAAATGACATACAAAGGATCTTGTTCCTACCCCTTTCCACACCCACCTTGTTCCTCATTTATTCTTCTGTCTCCCATGGCAAACATTCCAGTTTTGAATTTTCAAATTAATTCTTCAACTATTACATGCCATGACTAATTTTAATGGTGATTTTTTGAAGACATTTTTAAAAGCAATATTTGGATACTTTCAATCTTTAGAAGCCTGAAAATGAACTTCTATTGTCATTTATTTGTAGGTTGAAATAAAATAAAATAACTTATTTTGACTCTCAAATGTTATAAATGTCAAACATATGGTTGGTTTTCCTTATAATCTAGAGTAAAAATAGAAATGTACCAATGGAAACTAAAAATATCAGCATAAAACATTTGTCACAATTGGCCAGGCTCTTTTAAAAGAAGATGGCACTATTTGGATCCATTTACACTGATTTGCTTGCATTGGCTTCAGAAGAATAAAGATAAAAGAATGTGTGGGTAAGAGTCAACTGTAAGGAAATCTAACCAGTTCAGAAGTGTTTGTTATTTGGAAGAAAAGTTTCAGGGGCAGAAATACAGTGACCACAAGTATGTGAGCTTATTAAAAACGAGAATAAAGGGGAAGGTACAGTATCAGTCAAGTCATAGGTCTGACTGCTAAGATGTACTGCTTGCTGTAACTTAGAACTACAGGGAGAAAATGGTTCGGGATGAACTATCCATTCTCCTTACTCTATTTGAAGCAGTACAACGCCAGAAATATTTCAAAGCGAAGTCATAATGCAGAGAGTCGAAGTTGTGTCTCATCTAAACCAAACAGAATCAATTACCACATGTGCTTTAAAATACACTTAGTCACTTAACTTGGGTCTTTGGAAGCAGGTAAATTCAGAGCGAACATTTAAGTTCTTCAACTTAATCTTCAGCCTTTCCTTTGTGTCTCTGTACAGTTAATAATACAAATCTTCCTCATAAATCAGAGCATAATTTTCTTCAAGGTCTGTAATAGCAGGTCTCCAAATAGCAGGTACAGAATCAACTCTGTGGTGTTGACAGCCTTAATTGAATATGCTCAACATTAGATTAAAAAATTAAAAGTATAATTCCCTTCACCTTGCAGGGATGTTTTAAATTTAATTATATAAACCAAAGGAGGGAAAACAATCAGCCTCACCACACGTTAGGAATGGTTTTCATCATTGCCCATCATTCATTAGGAATCATGTCATATGATTTATTACCTAAACGCTTAGAAACTTTTCTTTTTTGCCAAAGTTCATTACAAAATAGACTATATAAAAGATGGTAAGATTTCTCTCCTTGCTGTGGAATTTAGTTTAGAAAATAATTTAAATTAAAAAGAAGAAGAAGAAGAAATTTATTTTACATCACACTATTGTGGAAGGAGAAAGTCAACACGAAAGGAGAAAATATCCCCACCCTCGGTGTCATCCATGGATGGGGTTCAACACTCTTCAGCGCTTTGTGCTTCCCCACAGAGCCAGGTCCCTAATTTCATTTGGGATGTGCTTGCCTCTCGAGACAGAAAACAAGATTTTCCTTTTTCACTGTTTATTTTTAATGTTTTTAAAATTCTATAAAAGTAATCAATGGATGTATTTTTAAAAGATATTAAAGTGCTTGTAATGAAATCCAGCAATCTTTTACCCTTCATGTCCTTACTTTATAGTCTTTATCCTCAAGGGCAATTGCCTTTAACAAAGATTTGGTTAAAAAAAAATTGATGAACTCATATTAGTATATTGAGTTTGTCTAAGAGGGAGTGTCCAGAAAATTGTTGGATGTACAGATCTGAAGTTTAGGAGAGAAATCTTGGACAGACATACTGCTTTGGGAATTCTCACTATATAGGTGGCATTTGAAGCTACGAAAATAACATCTCAGAGGTTGCGTTTTCAAATACGTGTAGGAGAGCCCTTTGCAAAAGTATGATATAAATTTAGAGTATTCTTAGAGAATAAATAGGCTGAAGTGTGGTAATAGTAAGCTTAGCAGCGACAAACCTTGCCAGATTATTGTACATCTTGAATGCAAGGAGCTAGAGGCAACAAGAACAGAGAGATGATGCAAAAAACATAGCTCGAAAAAAAGCAGCAGCAGAGGGACGGAGGAGGAGAAACCAGAACTCAGTCTTAGGATTTTTAAGGCCAGATCCAGACTCCACGTCCTGCAACAGTTCAGAAGATGGAAAGAGGAATTTTGGGGTAATGATTCTTTACAGAGCTTTCCTGAATGCTCCACAGAATTTTCCATGGATGTGGACGTAACTAAAATAGAAAATTTTTCCATGAAAAATTGGGCAGCAAGTAAAATTTGTCTTTGCTTCTTTCATCCATAATGCCTTTTATTGTTATATTCTGGTTTCCTGGAATTCTCTGCTTCAATTCTCTACTCAGTTTTACCCCTTTGGACCATATTCCCTCCCCTAGAAGTCTTATGGTCACTTTCATCAAAACTCACCTGAAATTCCACTGCTACCCAGGAAAGATTAACTGCTATGAGAATTATCTTTCTGCCAAAAACATTTATAAAATTGGACAAAATATAAAAGACAACCAATTTCACACATTGGACAACAGGTAATGCACAACTGTGATCTCTGAGATTAGGAAAATAAGTCAGGTAAATCCTAAAATTTCCCCAATTTACACTCAGGGGAGCTTTGTGAATCACAGTGCGTCAAGGGGGAATTCAAACAGGGCCTCACAATCTAGCTGAGTTGAAGACACAGATTAGAGCTAAGGGAGGAAGTTGGCTAAATTTTGTGGGGTAGAATATCCCAAAAAAGAGGGGGTTATACACTTATACAGGTATGCACACACACAGAGTTTTGGAGGTCTGCAAAAGTATCTTCTTGAGTCTTTGATTGAATAGAAATCTAGAATGTATGCAATAAAATTTCATGAAGCCAAGGAAAACACCCACCAGAAAATGTTAAGTTGGAAATTCTGTGGAGCTGACCTATGGCTGGAAAGAATTTGCGTTCCCACCAGCCAGAGTTGATAAACTTCATGATGCATGCAGCGCTGGACACAGTCCTCAGAAAAGTCAGGCCTATGCAGTAAAGTCTGCTTAAAACTTCAATAAAAAAGCAAAAAAGCATACCTTGAAAGGATCAAAATTATTCTAGGTAACTTAACTCCATGCCAGAAAAAAGTTCAAAACTATTTAAAGAAAAAAAATCACCACTCAGAACCACACAATACATAATTTCTCACCTCTAATAAAAAATAACCAGCATGCAAAAGAGCAGGACTCTATGAACCATAACCAGGAAAAAAAAAAAACAGAAACAGACCCAGATATGACAAAAATTAATGGAATGATAAGATAAAAATGCTTTAAGCATTTAGTATAAACTTTATAAATAGATTCAAGGACGTTAAGAAAACATGATGAGATAGGAAATGGAAGATATAAAAATGAACAGAACTTTAGAACTTCTAGAGATTAAAAATACAATATCTGAATACAAAATATATTGGAAGCATTAATTGCAGATTAGAAATTGCAAAAGAAAACATCAGTGGACTTGAAGGCATATAAGTAGAAACGATCCAAAATAAAGCATAAAGAGAGAAAAAAAAGAAAATAAAGTTTAGTTCATGAGGAACCTGTCAGATAATATTAAGTTGTCTTACACAAATCAAATTGGAATCAGTGTCGGTGGGGAGGGGTGAGATCTGAAGAAAGAATAATCAAAATATTTCAAATTAAAAAATGGTCACATTCAAAAAGAGCATCTAAGCTGAATAAATACAAACAAAACCACATCGTGGCATATTATAATCAAATTACTGAAAACCAGTGATTAAAAAATAAAGAGAAGCCAGAGAAATGGCTCACACGCAAAGAATCACATACAAAGAGAGAACTTTTTCAAGTGAGAGAAAGGTTCTGTATCTTGATTACAGTGATGATTACACACTTAATGCATTTTTCAAATCTCATCAAACCATATAGTAAAGTGAGTGAAACAATCTCATACAAAGCTTTCTTCAATAAAACTATTTTAAAAATTCTGCAGATCTATGTTGTATTCTTTATATCCTTGACGCATTATAACTGCATTAAGGACTAATAAAAGATAAACTTCTTTTCTAGAGCACTTTTACTTCAAAACAAAATTTTGGAGTGAAGGCTATAACCTCCAAGACAGAAGTTGAGAGCTGTGATGAAAGTATTTGGGAACAGGGTAGATTTTCTCGCACTTATCAAATCTCACCATAGGACTGCCGAAATAGGTCCAGTCCTGCAAAAACAAACCAGCATAAGTTTAAACTGTCAGTTCGGGCAATCATAGGGAGAAAAACCACAAGCTATTAGTTAAGGCAGTTCAGCCACTTCTCAATAATTTACTCAAATGAAGAAGTACAGGCACACTAACATTCCACAATAACTTCAAGTCACGAGAAAATTTCTATTTGGCTTTATAACGCATCATGATTTTTAGTGGAATTTTCCCCCAAATTCAATTTTGTATAATAATATAGTGATATCAAACACAGAAGAGACAATATAACAACAATCATTTTAAACATCCTCCATGATAGGGTTCTGTGACGGACACTGGGAGTAAAAAGACATATCACCCTAATTTTAGTGATTAGCACAATACCTATCACATGTCAGTTACTCAATATCATCTGTGGAACAAATAAATATAATGAAAACAATACATCTCCTCTTCCACAGAACCATACAGCTGTACTGGCTTGGGAGTATTGCAAAGACGAGATCTTTCCTTGGACAACCCATCACGGATTAGGATGCCCATTTTTCATTGTAAATACACATTTCCCTATTTGAAAAGTTCTGCTTCTCTTTTATGCTCATCCAAATCAACCTAAATGAAACGTTTAGTTTACAAAATTTACAAAATGGAAAATTTGCATATGAATTCTCAGGCATTGCCCAAACAGCAAAATAAATTCTGATTAAATAATGTCAGGATACATCTAGCATTACAATTGATCTACACAGCTATTAAAGAGAAAATTGATGCTGTTTAAGGTTCTGTCAACTTTGACTTCTATTTTATAAGTCTAAGATTAATTTGCAAATAGTAGCGACCTTACTGGAAGAACACAGCTTACGAAAGTGAAATATAAACCCATAACAATCTTCAAAGAGATGGACGCTTTATAGATTTTAGGTGAAATAAGTTTAAAGTAAAAGTTGGCACTTCTTTCTTTCAACAGGCTGCATTTCCAAGAAAACACATGAAAGAGAAAGTACATTAATATCCTTGGGAAGCAACATACAAGAATAACTTCTCTCAATAGACTAAGCCAAAATAATGCTATAGAGAAAGAATTCAGGCAGATTACCAGAGGAACCTGGTCGTAACATGTTTCTACTGAATCAGCAATCCAAGCGTGGGAGTGAGAGCCAAAATCTCCACACTACTGGTTAATAACTCTAACCACAAAATTGGAATTCCTATGACAAAAGCCTTTATCAGAAACTTGACAGTGGCCTTTGAGTTTAACATTCTGTGTCTCATAATACACCTAGGGACTTAAACCAGTGACTTTGGACCCAGGTAAGTTTCTTCTACGATGAAAGTGAATTGGATGGTGCAGACTGGACAGAGATCACTAAAGAATTTCAATTACATTCTCTGGCCTAGAAAGTATTATAAATCTAGTTTTTTTCTACGTATGACATAGGTAGCAGTTAAATTATTTAGATAGGTTTTCAGAGTAAATATTGCTGATACAGTGAAAGAGCTGCTGTTTTTGTCTGTCTTCTATTCCAATGGCCTGGCCATGCCTTTTGATGGTTTTAGCTAGATTTCATTTGGACAAAGGAAGCAAGTTGTAATTTAACCCACTGATGCCATAAACCTTACTGTACTGCATACCCATATCATACACTCATGGATAAAATACATTCTCATTATACACTTGCTTTACACACTCATTGATATAAAACAAATTTACTGGAATTAAACAAACATTAACCCAATGGGTATATATAATATTATTAGCTTTATAAAATGCATACTCAAGTTTAGAACCAGTCTCAGGCCAAATGGTGGTCTAAATCCCCTTGAGACCCACTTTCCTAAGCCTTTGCTATCATTTCCCCTCCCTATCATGGTCAATAAGAAAAATTCAAGCAATAAAAGGTCAACGTGTGATCCTATTTTTTTATACTTGTGAAGAAAACAGTTAATGCTATAGTTTCATATGACTCTTTTACTCATCATTGGTTCCTCTTGTCTTTTAATCTTTCTTTCTCTTTTCTAGGGCTCTTTTTATTAACTCTTTACCTTCTTTTCTATCCTCTTGTCTCGTCTATAATGAATGCATTTCTAATTTTCGTACACAAATTGAACTTTCTCATGTTAACATTTTCTTAGCCAGCACTTTTTTTCTGTATCTCTAGGTAAACTCTAACTACAAGGTATGTGTGGGGACTCTTTCCGAAGCAGGTCACTTAAAAGGTGAAGGGATTATAATATGTGAGCTGAGGTCTGAGGGTACCAGAGATACCAACGCTTCCTGTTTAAGATTCTTGGTTTCTCCTCGGCATAGACAGTCTGGTTCCCTGCTTCACACGTGTGAATCTCAAATCCTTGGGCCTATTCATCTCTCCTGCAGCTGAGCTACTGAACTGTTACCCGTGACTGCCAAGCTGACTTAGACAGGGTTTCTTACTCCTCTTTATCCTGTGCCTCGATTGTGACCCCCTCTTTAGGACCTATGGGTAGTTTCCTGACTTACTGGGTTTGGTTTATATTCTTCTGCATGAGCTGACCCTGACTATGATTACCTCCTCATTAGGACTCATCAGGAATTTTGAGTTCTCGTTGCTCCAAGAGGTGTCTCCACCTCTTATAGAGAATAGCTGTGAGGTGACAAATTCTTTATAATTAAAAGAAGTTTGTTTCTAAACAATGTATTTGATGTTATGTTCACACAGCGGTGATTATCCAGGAGATGATGATGGTAGTATATTGGATATATTGATATTGATAGTATATTGAACATGTTATAAATGTTAGGAGTAAGGAGAAGTCAGCTGTAATTTAGCTATTTGCGCATCTTTCTTCTGTGGCCCAATTCTTCCCCCCGGCTACATCCATGCTCTTTGCCAAGTGACTTTGCAGTTTCTGAGGAAAAGGAGTGCAATTCCCGATCTCTTCATTCTGACTTTGACCAGATGCCTTCCTCTGGTCCATAGACTGATTCAGAAGTGAAGGTGTACCTGTTTTGAACCTAGACATTAAGAAATCTTGTTTTTTTCAGTTTCTCTTTCTTATGTCTCTGCCATTGCCGGAAGTTAGTCTGGTCAGCCTACTGAGCTTAAGAGGCACATGACAAATACCTAGTTACCTTGGTTACTCCAGCAGAAGCCAGCCTACGTCAGCCAACAGCCAGCAGAGCTCCAGGTATCTGAGCAAGCACAGCCAAGGTTAGCCGAGACTCTTAGCGGACCCCTACTTGACTGCAGATGCAAGCATGATGAAAAATTATTGCTGTTTACCATGGCGGTTTGTGGTTGTTTCTTTTGTGGTGCTATGACTGCAGTATTATTGTGACAATAGATAATTGGTACATACAATGTTCAAAAAGACAAATGCCCAGATAGTAAAGTCACCAACAATTCCAGACATGATCTTTGACTTCCTTTCCTCTCACTGATAATATTTCTGTGTCCTACTCAGTTCACTACAGGAAGGCTGCTTGGACCTCTATTTTTATCCACAAGTTCCATAGGCTAGGAATATCATTCTGTCTTCCACAATTTGGGACCTATTCTGAGGGAAACCTTCATACTAATTTCTTTCTATTTCCATGCAGAATGACATTCATTAGCATAAAACTCATAACCTTTCTCCATTCCTTCACTCACTCCTCCCTAGAAGTGGAGAACTGAATTCCAATGGGGAGATCTTTTAGTAAAAACTGGTCATAGAGTCAGTTGCCTGCAGGAAGCTTACAATACACTTCTTTGCCTAACTTTTGACATGGGAGGTCCTCAGTGTGAGAGTCTTTATTTATTCACTCTGAGTGTAAATGGGAAGACTGGATAATTACAAGTTTCAATATTTGGAAACCCATTGTTGCTATTCATATAAGCAACCTGGTTTAATAAAGATAACATCAGAGCTCAATGGTCTCATCTTCTTTACTCTCTCATTGCTTAAACCCAGATGGGAAAAGAGGGTTTCTTTCCCTTTCTGTCAAACCCCACCAACTTCCATCCTATCTTTAGCACCAAGGACTCTTACTTATCATGCATGGTCTTCTCTTGTGGGTTACCATTTTCCAAGACAGGTAACAATAGCAGCATAAAATGTAGAATCATATCTTGTCAGTGGTCTAAGCCTCAGCCCAGTCAATTAATTTAGGCTTTTGCTTTCTTTCTTCAATTATCAAAATTTACCAAGCAACTACAAAGAAACAGACAATGAAGAAAACATAGGGCTACTAATATGCAATAATCTTGACCCCTGCCTTTAAAAATTGAGTCAATCATCTAAACTACCAGTGTTGTAAGTTCAGCAGACAAATTTGTTTGCATGAAGGAATCCCCACCTCAGGTGATCTTTTAATGGATCACAAACTAGTACTTTTTTATTCCTAAGTCTGTTTGACATCAGAATTTAGCTATTTATTCAGAAAGTACTTATCATCACCATCTACTAGGTATTAGTCGTTATTAGAAATAAGGAAAAGTGATGAGCCACATAAGTTTCACACCTTCACATAGCTTTTCGTTCTCATAGATGAGATTGCAATAAATTCATCCATAAACAAACAAACATTATAATTTCCGGTAATCACTTGTGCTACAGATAGAAATTAAACAGGCTAGAAGAAGAGATAATGAGAAATACAGGCACTGTATTTTACATAGGGTGGTCAGAGGGAGCTTCTCTGAGAAGGAGATGTTTGAGCAAATACCAGAATGATGTGAAAGAGGAAATCATGTGATAGTTTGCTGGAAAATGTCCCGAGCAGGGAACAGCAAGAGTGAAATCCCTGAGGGAACAGCTAGATGGACTCTAGTGACATGAGGTGAGTCAGAGAAGAATATTAGAATCTGATTTCAGAAAAAGTAGGGAAAACTAGACATTGTAATCTAAGTTTGGAAATAATTATTTGAAGGGTTTTGAATGGGGAATGATAACACATGTTCTCTAAAAAGATTCTCCTGCTAATGCCTGCTATGTGAAGAATTAATGGTAATAGAGCCAGAGGAGGTAGGAGTATTTGCCAGGAGGCTATACCATAGTAATTGGCTAAGAGAAGGAGGCTGAAGGCTTGGAAACGTCTTAGTGATGGAGTGGATGGGAAGATGCCAGCTTTGGGGTATATCCTGAAGATACCATTAACAGGGCTTGATGATGTATTGGCTGTGAGAGTGGTGGAAAAATAAAAGTTTAGAACGATATCTAGATTTTTTCACTTAAACAATGGATGAATGGTGGTGTATAGTTGTGCCATTTACTTGACAGGTTTGGAGGCAGAGATATGAAGAATTGCTACTAAATGTGTTAAATATGAGAGATCTATTTGCCATCAAGGTGGAGAATAGGCTGTAGTATGATTCTAGGGTTCAGAAGAAAGACTAGGGATGTGAGTAGAGACAGAAATTTGGGAGTCATCTGCATACAGTTCGGGTTGTGCTGGATCAGGCCACTAGGCAATAAATGAAGACGCAGAGGAGAAGATGGCCAAGGATTAATCTCTGAGGCACTTCAACATTTTGAGTTTGGAAAGGAAAACAGACATGAAAAGAAGTGGAAGGGAGAAGCCAGTGTGTAAGGAGGAAACGAGATGGGTATAGTATCCTAGAAGCCTAGCAAAGAACATGTTTAAAATACTGCTAAGAGATTAAGAGAAGGACTGAGAAATGAACATTAAATTTTGCAAGACGGACATTACATATAAATTTTATATAAATGACTTCAGAAGTATGCTGAGAATAAAAATCCAATTTCAGTGGGTACAAGATAAAATGGGAGATAGGGAAGTAGAGAAAGAATAAATACATTTTTCTAATTATCTTGATATTAAGGGAAGCAAATTGGGCAGCTAGAGGGGCATGTTGCACCAATAAAGTTTTCTTTTGTGTTTTTAAAGATGGATAGTTGATTTTTCTTGGGTGCTGACTAGATGTCAGGCACTGCTGTAAGAGCTTTACAAGTATTAAATCATTTAATAACTTCAACAATCCTATTACAAAGGTAGATAAAACCATTGTCTTCATTTATAGATTGGAAAACTTAGGGAAGTAATTTCACAAAGATGCCCAGCTAATAAACAGCAAACCTAAGACTTTAGCCCAGTCTGTGCCATCTGGTTCTAACACTCATCACCGCAATGCTATACTATCTTTAAAATGTATATATATATAATTTTTGAACTGATTGTAAAGATACAGTACAGAACAGGTGATTTAGGAAAGACAAATAATGGTTGAGATGAAAGTCCTTACATGGGAAAGAGGGGGTGGAGTCAGGAGCATAAGTCGCGGGATAGGTCTCAGGAGCAGGGTGGCTCATGCGCTCCAAGATGAGAATGTGCAGGTACAGGGAGTTTGCTAAAATTGGTGGTAGGGAAATAAAAGAGTTCTCTCAAGGTTGCTTCTATTTTCAAGGAAACAAGAATTGAAGTTGTCAGCTGAAGTAAAAGCAGATGTTTGAGATTTGAAGAGAGAGTAGAGTTTAAAAGAATCATCGAAGACATAGGAAAAGTATGAGTAACACGATTTCTCAGCTCTAAAGAGAGCCACCTTAGAGTTGTAAGATGTAAATTAAAAGAGGGACCAGTCAGCACAGTTGTGCTTTTCTTCACTTTGGAGTGCAGGTGTACCAGAACAGAAAGTTGCATTTTTCCAACTAGAATAATGGAGGAAAGTCTGTGTAAGGAAGCTGAGGGTGGAAGCTAGAGAATGATCATAGAGATTGACCATTGACTTACATTGGTAAAGAGGACAGTAACGACATGAGGTGATTGGTACACAACGGAAAACTGATAGGATGGTCGATGGGGTAGCAGTTCTAATGGGCTCACAAAATTGCTGGGATGGAATACTAGACTAAGAGACCTGGAATGATAAAAATAAGTGGTCAGAGAGTGATGGCTGAAGCTACAAATACTGTTATAGGTAAAGCCAAGCTTCAGGCTATGACCACAGAATTGTGTGGCTGAAATGGGTTTTAGGAAAAATATTATTGAAAGTGAGGTCAAGACACTGAGCTGTCTAGATGTTAGATTAATTTTCTATATGAAATTTGATATTTCAGAGAATTATAGCAAAAGTAGTTTTGGAAAGGAAGACCATGAACCAGTTGCTAAAATCTTCAATGGGTGAGGGAGAGAGGGAAATTTGAAAAACGCCTATACAAAGAAAGCTAGCAGTTGGTGTAGCCTGACGGCATGTGGTTTGAAGGAGCTGGGTTGATTGAGGGACGGGGATAAACAAATATTCTGGAAGCAACAATGAGAAGCAAGGAGGACACCACCTCTAGGCAGTCTCATTTGTGGAGTGCTGGAGGAAAAGAATTCTCTGCTTGAGAGATCTTCATGGAAAGCAGTGACCTCAGAAATACCCACGTTTCAATTAGAACAAGAAAGTGAAGTGAATGCTCAAGAAAATGTTGAGTGTGTCGGCACTTTTGCTCATGATTGAAAGAGCATTCCCAGGAACTTAATGGAAGTGTTTGCAGCATTTAGGAGGATGGAATATTGGGTCAGATTAGTGGAGGAGTGAGGGGTGGGCAATGGAGAGAGAAATTAGGCTTAAGTGTTCAGGTGATGATGGATGACATTTGAGGATTGAACTTTTGGTGGTCAATGATATAAACATGGATATAGGCTTAATGGGATTATTCGTAACAGTTTCTTATGGAAAGATGAATAATCAATATTTATTATATAACCTGCTTTTTGAGCTCAGTCTTCTAGGCAATTTTAGAGTGGTTGATGGAACATTACATAGTTGAAATAATCCCCACCTGATGCATTTTTCTCTGGGCTGTAGCTCAAATTGTTGAGTGCTTACACCTGTAGAAGAACTCTCACCTTATATCCAATTCCTGTTCTTCAGGCTTTTATTAACTTAGTGAATAAGAATTGTAAAGAAACATGAAAATGATACCCTTGCTATAAGAACTCCAATTTACAAAGCTAAAAGCTGTGACTGCCAAGACATTGGTATAAAAATAAAGTCTAGCCTAATGGAACTCATCACAAATTACCGTGTATAAGGCCAGCCATAAAATCAAATCAGAAAAGTAAAGACATGAAAAAACAAGTTTTCCACTTCATGGATCAAATATACCTTTTCTTTTTCTTTTATAAGTGTGCTTCTCTCAATTCTCTCTTCTAAAGATCAGATTTAAATGAAAAGAAGGACACCTTAAAGGGAAGACTAAGATTGGATATTTAGCTCATAGGAAGAGGGAAGAATCAGTAAGCATGTGTTGCTTCTTAATCAGTTAAGACTCATGACTCTTACTCACCTTTCACGCTGAAGCCCAGTTGCCTTCTCTGGAACACCATGCAAGCTTTAATTGTAACACATCACAAGGTTTTTTAATCACCTTTTAAACATACTTATCTATCCGCTGGACTATGAACTCCCCAAAGGCAGGGAAAAGTATTCTTTTTCTTTGATTCTGTGACACCTGGTATATCCTGACAGCACGGTGTACAAAGTATGTTATCACTGAAGCTCTTAACACATTCCATTTAACCAACTTGCCCAATTAATCACCAGTTTCCATTCTCTCTGTAAAGTATGCTGGATAAAGCCAACAACCTATCGGACTTACTGCTCTGCCTACACAATTCTGCTTCCTAAACTACTTAGTGGCAGTTGGATTCATCCATTTATTCATTCATCAGATATTTATAGGGCACCTCCTATGCACGGGACACTGTTCTACTGGGATACAGTAGTGAACAAAAAAATCAGAAATCCCTTCCTCAGGAAGTTTACGTTCTACTATATGTGTATACTTACATAGATTTTATGAATACTACACAAACTAAAAACATAGGAGTAGAAAAAAGAGAGTTGTCTCTATTTAAAGCATGAAAAATGTAAAAGAATGGGGGATTTTTATAATAAAATAGAAGGAATCCATATTTCTCCTGTTGTGCAAGTGTCTTTGAAATGGAGTAAATATCCAAATAGGGAGTGAGAGATCTTGGATGTCATGATTTATGCAAGGAAGATGACTTGGGACTTCATTTAGAATACCTGTATTGACAACATGGCCTGGGCCTTACATCAAAACTTTGATGAACGGATATGTATTTATAAGCTTAAATTACAATAAAAAATTTAGGATATAAATATATATAATTCTATAAGATGTTCTGCTTTAAGGATTTTTTTAGACTGACAATTTTGATTGCATCAGATGAGAGCATTTCTGCTGAGTTAATAATAATTAATATTGACTTCATATTCACCACGTGCCAGGTACTATGATTGGCATTTTATATACAATATCTCTTGTGTCTTCTCATAATCCTATTCATGTCTCCATTTTTTATGTAAAGAATCTGAATCAAGAAAATGTCAAGTAATTTGTTCAAAGTCATACAGGCATTACAGATGAAGCCAGGAAAACTCCGAAGCCACTACTACGTAAGGCTAGTTCTTTAAGTTAAAGCTCAAGCCTTATTCCATCTGGGAAGAATTCTCGATTCTTTCCCCACTGAGTATAGGTTAATTAATCATGTAATAGTTTGGTGCTATTTTTGTTATACACAAGCTTATGATGTAACCTCAGAAAGGGATGTCCCAAGACTGGGAAAAGGGGCCAATGTAATATCCTACAAGGGTGGAGATTAGGACTCCAGCTTAAATAGTACCTCTGAGGCCAGAGGCTCAGGGACTAAATGTGGCCTGCAAGAGTAGCTGTCCCAGCAGACGTATCTGCCTTCACGTGGGCCATATGGATCTGGACAATCGACTCTGGGAATGGCAGACCCTGGAATGAAGTCAGCCTTCTTCATGTTCCCGAGTTACGTCCCAGGATTTTCATATGATCCCATCGTACTGGGGAAAAGGCTGAAAAATAACTAAGGCTTGACTTTTCATTAATCTTGGCAAGTAGGTGCTGAGAAAAATTAAATATTAGATAGAAAAAATAAAGAAATGTGGCACCCTAGTGTCATACAGCAATTCCTACCTGTAACATATATTTAAATGCGTACAAACATAGGTATTTGATGATGTATGGGTGAGGTTTGTGTGCATATTTTCAGCTGCAAGTGACAGAAATTTAATGTCAAATAAGATAAAAGAGGACTTATTGGAGAATAAAGTACCTAGGAATAAATTTAACCGAGGTGAAGGACTTATGCAATGAAAAGTATAAGACATTACTGAAGGAAATTGGTAATGACATAAAGAGATGGAAAGAGATTCCTTCCTCAAGGATTGGAAGAATAAACATAGTTAAAATGTCCTTACTACCCAAGGCAATCCACAGATTCAATAAAATCTCCATCAGAATCCCAATGACATTCTTCACGGAAATAGAGCAAAGGATCCTAAAATTCATCTGGGGCAACCAAATACCCTGAATTGCTAAAGGCAATCCTGAGAAAAAGAACAAAGCCGGAGTTATCACAATCCCTGACTTCAAAATGTACTACAAAGCCATAGTGATCAAAATGGCATGGTACTGGTACAAAAACAGGCACACAGATCAATGGAACAGAACTGAAAGCCCAGAAATAAAACCGCATATCTACAGACAGCTAATCTTCGACAAAGGAGCCAAGAACACACAATGGAGAAAAGGTACTCCCTTCAATAAACGGTGTTGGGAAAACTGTACAACCACATACAAAAGAATGAATGTAGGCCACTATCTCATGCCATACACAACAATAAACTCAAAATGGATCATAGACTTGAAGATACGTCCCGAAACTATAAAACTCCTGAAAGATAATATTGGTAGTACACTCTGTCACATCAAACTAAAAAGGATCTTTTCAAACACCATATCCTCTCAGACAAGGGAAACAAAAGAAAAAATAAACAAGCGGAAGTTCATCAGCCCAAGGATCTTCTGCAAGGCAAAAGAAACTAGAATAAAAACAAAGAGACAACCCACCAATTGGGAGAAAATATTTGCAAATCATATATCTGACAAGGGGTTAATCTCCATAATATATAGGGAACTCACACAAGTGAACAATAAAAAAAACAAACAACTTGATGAAAAACTGGGCAGAGGATATGAAAAGACATTTTTCCAAAGAAGATATACAGATGGCCAACAGACACATGAAAAGATGCTCAACATCACTAATCGTCAGGGAAATGCAAATCAAAACTACACTAAGATACCACCTTATGCCTGCTATAATGGCTATCATCACTAAGACTAAAAATAACAAATGTCAGTGAGGATGTGGAGAGAAGGGAGCCCTCATACACTGCTGGTGGGAATGCAAACTGGGGCAGCCACTATGGAAAACAGTATGGAGATTCCTCAAAAAACTAAAAATAGAACACCATATGACCCAACTACCCCACTACTGTGTATCTACCCAAACAACTTGAATTCAACAATCCAAAGGATCATATGTGCCCCTATGTTCATTGCAGCGCTAGTCACAATAGCTATGACATGGAAACAACCCAAGTGCCCATCGACTGGTGATTGGATAAAGAAGATGTGGTATATATATACAATAGAATACTACTCAGCCCTAAAAAAAGATAAATTCATTCCATTTGCAATGACATGGAAAGACCTGGAGGTAATTATGCTAAGCAAAATAAGTCAGTCTGAGAAAACGTAACACCAGATGATTTCACTCATATGTGGAATACAAACAAATACATGGACAAAGAGAACAGTTCAGTGGTTACCAGGGGATGGGGTGGGGGGGGGCACAGGGGGTGAAGGGGAGCACTTATGTGGTGACAGACAAGAAATAATGTACAACTGAAATCTCACATTGATATAAACTATTATAAACTCATCAAAAAATTTAAAAAAATAAAAATATTTTAAAAAAGAGGACTTATTGGAAAGTAATGACAGTTGAAGGGATTAAAAAGACAGCTGAAAGGACCAGGGCATGCTGGGGGAAATCTGCCATCTTTAGAACCTGGGTCTCGAATGCTAACCTGCTGCTTTTGTTACTCCTTTCATCTTTTCTTCTCTATAGTTAAGCCTCATTCTCTCAGCCTTCATGTGCAACAGGAGACGTGGCCAGAAGTAGCCTCAGGATTCCCTCCTTCCAAGTCCAAGACCAGAAAGTGAAAAGAGCCTCACCTTCAACTCCAACTCAGAACACTGTAGGCAAGGACTCCAACTGGCCTTCTAGCTACTGCTCGAAACGCCTTTAGTGGCAGGGTACACAGGACTGGTACGGCTCAGATGAGGTATACTTGATGCAAGCAATGTGGAAGTTGAGAGGATGGAACTTTTCCATGAGCTGATTAGTTTTGTGAAAAAGATGTGAGTTGAGCTCAGACTTAAAGGGTGAGAAGGTTTCAAGCAGATGATGTGGGTCAGAAGGGAACATGCTGGGAGCATAATCATAAAAGCACAATTGCAAGGGATACAAAGAAGGTGATTTGGTTAAAGCGGAGAGCAAGGGAAGGAGCTGTCATTTTCAGAGAATCTATGATATACTGGGTAATGGCTGGTTCTTCACGTATGTTTCTCATTTAGCCCTTATGGATAAGTTTCGATGCTTTTGGTGACAGTAATGGAAATCTCAACTAATTTCCACAGGTTACATGGAAAATGAGTTGGCTTACAGAATAACTACACAGGTAGGGCAGGATTTAGGATTGGTCGATCCAGCAGCTCAAAGATCTACTCACTGTTCCACAAGTACAGTGTCTTTCATTTAACGATACTGTGTCCTTGCCCTGAAATGGAATGTCCACACAACTTTTACATAGGCTTATGTTTTCAGCTCATGTGCTAACTCTGCACTAATTTAAATTGAATAAAATAAAACATTCAGTCCTTTAGTCACATTAGCTATATTTCAAGTACTTGACAGCACATGTGGCTAAAGGCCACATATTATATAGCACACAGAATCATTTCCCTCATCACAGAAGATTCTATTGGACAGTGCCATGCTACCTCACTGAAATATTTTTCTGAGACTGCTCCCTTTTTTGCATATTTACTTCTCAATGCTAAGACTTCTTTTTTTGTCTTATCTCCTCATTTTATCCCCTAATAGTACATTGCCCTTGGGTTGTTCTCTTAAATATTTCTTGCTTATGCATATTATCTCCAAGACATAGCAAATTTCAAGGGCAAGGGAATTTTGCATGCTGAAACATTAATAACCAGTTGTTGCTTTGAATTTGAACATTATTATAAGATTTCAAATTGACATCAAATACCGAACATGAATTGCAGAAAGGGAGCATTTCTTAAATTAAATTTTTATTTTAAAAAAGTTTTAGATTTATAGAAAAGTTGCAAAGATAATACAGAGAGTTCCCATATACCCTACATCCAGTTTCCCCTATCACTAACATCTTATATTATCATGGTACATTTATTACAATCAATTAGGCAATATTGAAACATTAGCAACTGGAATCCATACTTTATTCCATTGTTTACCTAATCTTCTTTTTCTGTTCCAGGATCCCATCCAGGATAGCACATTATATTAAGTAGTCATGTCACCTTGACTGTTCCACTTTCTCAGACTTTTCTTGGTTTTGATGACCTTCATCATTTTGAG
This sequence comes from Equus caballus, assembly GCF_041296265.1. Taxonomy (NCBI): domain Eukaryota; kingdom Metazoa; phylum Chordata; class Mammalia; order Perissodactyla; family Equidae; genus Equus; species Equus caballus. The sequence continues at coordinate 22,573,841 of NC_091709.1, read as the reverse complement.
GAACACTGTTCAGGTATTTTATAGAATGTCCCTCAACTGGGATTTGTCTGATGTTTTTCTCATGATTATATTGAAGCATTTTGAAAGGACTATTCGAAGGCTAATTTTCATACTTTTCAAAATAAAATTAAAGCAAATGAAAAGAACAAATGCCTAAGGGTTGATGTCACAGTTACAGCATTACAGTCGTGATTGGTATATGATGTCACAGAACTATTTGTACAGGTAATAGAGCTGAACAATTAGACAGCAGTAGTTGAAATCCTTAAAGGTTTGTGATAAAGAGTGGTCAGAAGTCTCTATACAAGAACAATATAAACATGAGATGGAGGGAAAAGATGCCTAAATCTTCTGTTTCAACAAACTTTCCTTTAAATAACTTTCAAGTTATTCTGAGCAAGGATTTCTAGGAGGGTGAATGAGTTCCTGCCAATATCTATAATAAAAGCAAGATAAATCTAATAATATTCTTGAGTCAAAATGTTCTAAGAGAAGAATGAATATTGATTTTTATTAATCAAGAAAGTAAAATAGTAGTTATATTGAAACATGCCTAGTATACTAATAATCATTTAACTCTTTCACTCCCTCTAGGACTGCCGTGTCATGCATTCTTCTGCTTTGAAACAGTGTCGTGATGTGTTTATGTAACAACATCAGAAGCATGAATACATGTACTTTAGATAAATCAGTAATGTGGGTTCCTATTTTTCTTGATTATCGCATTTTTGTAATTACTATAGGTACAAAAATTGCATTTTCGGAGGCCAAAATATCCACAAACAATTATGTGTACATTTTGATCTAAAATTTTTACATTTGCTTTAAAATATTTTCAGGCATGATAGCCCAAGTACGTATCTGTGGACATGGAATGGTTGGGTTGAGTAGAAGAGCACACAATCCTCCAGAGGAGTGAGGAAAAAAAGTAGGAAGTGGGTCAAAGAAGAAAAGGCAATGCAATTACAGAGAAAAGATGGAAAATATTTTAGTTTTCTGGAGTTTTTGTTTTATAACTCTAATATTATCATTTAGCTCATCGCTCTTCAAATAAGCCTACTCTCAGAACTTGGTGTGTTAGGTATATTACAAACTTTGCCCCATTTAATTGCCTCTACAAACTCTTGGGTACTTTCATTATTTCCATTTTGTAGTGAAGAAACAAGGCTTTAAGACATTACATAATTTGCCCATTGTCAGAGAGCTGGTGAGTGATGAAGCTCATACTCACATCTGGGTAATCTCAAATAAAACTTGTTCTATCTAGTGATAAAACATTTTCAAAATGAATGGATTGAGTCAGGATAATTCCTAAGGTATACATTCAGGGGCAATATAGGTAGTTTTGTCTCTTTTCAAAGATTAGGGAGCGGAGAAGTTAAATTTACAGTTGGTTGATCCAGTAGCTCAAAGATCTACTCACAGTTCCACAAGCATAGTGTTTCAATCATTTATATTCAGTATGCCTCAGAGATGGGACAAAGATTGAGTGAAGGCTCCACCACAGACCAAACTGAAAGTTTAAAGGTCATAGCAAGAGTTTCCATTGTCATGAAAGGACAAGTTTTCTAACACAGAGAATGCTTCTCAATTCACTGGGTCACGTGCTCAACAGGGCTTTGGGAAGTCATCTGCTATGGATACTTATCCGCAGAAAACTAATCCAATCTAAACCAGGGAGTATGTGAGTAAATTACCATAAGGAGTCAAGGACACAAGTTGTTTTTGGCTGATCACGTAGAATCTTGGTTAAATGATTTGCCACAGTTATTCTAGACTCTTGAACGATTTTCAAACTGAGTTCATACATTGCCCTTGATGCAAATGATAGCTCCAACAGGGAAAATGATCTTGATTAAAACATGGATGTGTTTTAATCCTGTTTGTACAATGTTTGATCATTGAAATATGATTAAAATCAGGGGGTAGGAATATAATTACCCCCATAATTTCAAAAACCAATAGATTTTGTTGTTAAAAAATCTTTACATGATGAGTGTGTGTGTGCGTGTGTGCACGAGAGTGTGTGTGTGCATTGTAGGAACCCTACAGAGGTATCCACACCCATATAATTATAACACCCCTTGAGGGCTAGATGATGATTTTGATGACACGTAGAAATAGGAGTTTAAGAACATGATGGAACATGATGGATCTATTTAGTAAAATTCTTATTTTGTTCCAAATTTCAGTGTATAATTTTCACAGCCCTTGTCACCAAGGAATAAGAAAACCTTCAAAACTTAACTTGTTCCATATTTTGAAATGTATGTATCTCTTACATTACACTGAATTGGCAGTTTACTTGCTACAGAAAAAATTACATAAACAAAATGTGGGGCATATCTATCTACGTATCATGGTTGACTGTGAACTACATCGAAAATTATTTGGACATATATAGGGACAAACATGATTATGGGGGAAAATTTCATAATCATTTCAGCTTTTTATTCTTGCACATTTGAAGAAATTGACCTGATTGTAACTTTTCTTTGGAATGATTGTGGAAAAAGCATAACTGTATATTTTAAAACTTGGATTGAAATTTAATCTATATGGTAATAGAACTTGGAAGAATCCAAGCTCAATTCAGACTAAAATGTCAGAAGAGCTTTCAAAAATGGTACATCTTGTACAACCTAAGGATATAAAGAAATAAACCATCTATCACTTAACAGTTTTTCAATAAAGGGCACGATGTGTCAGGAAAGGAAATAAATGTTCAATAACAGTCGTTTTAACATACATTTCTTCCCTTTATGGTATATTTCATCTGTGAAAAATATAAAGGATGGATTACACAAGGGTTCGTATGTTCCTTTTTGATTCTGAGAGAAAAACTTCCAGATCTTCATTAAACACTTTTATTTTGTTTTCATGCAAAAGTCTCTGTTACACGTGTTTCATCTTCTATACAAGTTAAGTTATAATTAAATTGCTCTTAACTATACAGAATCTACAAAATAGTATTTGTTAAAATTGCAATGGTATTCTTTCCTTCCTGCCATCTTTCCCACTGCCTCCCTACCTCATAAAACCAAAACAATACACTAATGTAGAGTGCTGATATATGTAAACAGATTTTCAGTCTAAAGTGCTAGTTCTCAAAGTTGGCTATACATTGGGGTCATCTGAAACATTTAAAAAATGCTGATCCTCGGGTGCCACACTACCTCTTTTGATTGGTGTGGAGTGTGGTTTGGGATTTTTTTTAAAGAAGTTTCGAAAGCTCCATAGATAATTCTAATGTGCAAGAAAGTGGGAGCCACTGGTTTAGAGGAATAATTCTCAATCTTGCTTGTACATTGGAAACTTCTAGGAATTCTAAATAATATTAGTGACAAGTTCCCACACTTTAATTTGATGTAATTGGTCCCAAGTGCAGCCAGAACAAGAGGAGTTTCCTCCCACCCCTAGGTGTTTCTAGTAAATAGCCAAGACTAAGAACTACCCATTAACATTTCACTTTTTCTTGGGTCAGATGACAATCAATATAATTTTCACATCTATCACATTTCTTAAATTGAATTTTTAAATGTAGAATATGAAGTTATAAGTTTTAAACTAGACTTATTTGAATGTAGTTTAATAAATTAAGGCAAAGAATAACTGGTAATTACATGTGAAGATCTCCCAGAAGAAAAATCCTGTCCTTATTCTAAGAGTGAAAGATTCAAGGGCAAAGTTATCACTATTTGAAGAAAGAAAATTATAAAAAATATAATCCAGAGAGGTTATTTTTAATGCAAGTATTACAATTAAGATAATCCTTAGGGGGCTGGCCCAGTATGGTGGTTAAGTTCTTGCACACCACTTTGGTGGCCCGGGGTTTGCAGGTTCAGACCCTGGGTGCATACCTAGCACTGCTCATCATAGCCATGCTGTGGTGGCATCCCACATAAAATAGAGGAAGACTGGCACAGACTTTAGCTCAGGGCCAATCTTCCTCACACACTCACACAAAAAAAGATAATCCTTGGGAGAACTTTATTACTCATGAGTAAAAATGAGACAGAGAAGAGAAAAGGCACTTTTTCTCAGACTCACCACTCTTAAAAAGAGTGTGATCAATTCTCAAATAAATATTTTCAGATGTGTAAACGTCACCTATAAATGTTTATTCTACTTAGAATTTTCGTAAAAACACAAGCTCTTGACAACTAATGTAAACTGTCAATTACTTAAAGAGGAATGCAGAAAAGGAATGTCTATTTAAAGACTATAGCATGCGTCTGAATGAAAGGCGCAGTGCTGATCTTTCCTTTTAATGAAAGACTTGATAACACATTCAGAGAGAAGCCAGGTGTAAACTGTTAAAGATTTTTCCACACTTGTGCAATGGGTTTATATGATTCTGTTACTGAAGCTTGCTGAAGTGTTGTGTAAACACCGGATGAGTTATTTCTTACCACTTAATTTATAAATCCTGATGCTTACAAGTATTTTTCGCCTCCAAAACCATATCCAAATGCTTACACTCAAAATGTTTCAGTGTAAAGGGCCATCTTATTCTTCGGTATCAATGGAAAAATTCTCCCTAAAAAATTTTTTTTGACATTTGAGTGATGTGTGTGTGTGCGTGCGTGTATGTGCTTTATATTTGATAAAGGAGACTTTATTATCTAAACAGATTGTTTTCCTTTAATAATTGTCTCTATAATTCTACCATCTGCCCTATAGGATATATTTTGTTAGCAAAACTAATGCTAACACTTCAGTGTCTACTCATGCATGATAAAATGCCTATAAAAGTATATAATTAGTGTATAATGCAAAGGGAAATTAAGAGTTTCTTTGCTGTTCATGAAAAAGAAAAAAATGGTTAAAGTGAATATGTAAAGGGTCATTGGCAGGAGAGTGGCCATTTAATCAGTATTGATAAAACAAAAAACAATAAAAATGCTTTTGTGTGTATGGCAGACCTAAGAGAATCGATTCTTAAAGAAATAATCTAGCCCTGGAAACTTTCTTAAAATAATGGATTAAAACAAAAAACTGTAGATTAGGATATAAAGTGCAGCCAAGATCGTTGCAATATTTTAAAGCAAAAATAACACTTCTATTTGTCTTTATTAAAAGCTTATCTTTTTGCCTCTTTAATTATGTCTCATTTATGGGGTCCTTTTGGTTGACATGCCTTTTGATCCATGTTCCAGCATTATCTGTTCTACTAACTGGCACAATAAATGTATAATTAATACCCTGTTTCCAGTTATACAAACATAGTAAACATTTACCCAGCCAATTATTGAATTAGCTCTATGGATGTCAAATTTCCACTTGATTATAAAAGTTGATCTTCTCTAACCCATAAGGTAACTGAAATAACCAAAATACATAATAGTCCGTTTATTTAGCTCTTACAACATGTTTTAAATAATTGGAAAATGTCAAACTTTCATGAATTCAACAAAGTTTTTGGTGACAGGCACTACTGCTGACACCAGGAATACAACAAATGAGATACGGGAGAAAGTTCAGAAAGGTTCTTCCTCAACAGGGTCCCAACCCAGTGGAGTAGAGAGAACAAAAACACAGAATGATGTTAGGAGAGTCACTCAAGTCATGTGGGATCACAGAGGAGAGGCATCTGTCCCAGACCGCCGGTGAAGGGATGGGGCAAGGTGATAGGGAAGGTTCTTAAAGGATATAAGGTCAAGTTGGAATCTTAATGAACCTAAACAAACAGGATGCTTGTATAGTGGAGGGGTAGCCAGTAGGTTTGGAAAAACAAATATTTCAAACATGAGGGAACCTGGAGGGAAGAAAGATCTAAAAAGGGATTGAATTTAGGTAAATGGAACAGGGGCACTGAGTATGAAGGTTTGAAAGGCAGAAAACATTTGAAGAAACAATAGCCAAGTGTGCTGTCACAAGGATAAACAAATGAAAGCCAACAAAATATTTTAAGCATTTATGGAAGACATGATGTTGGTGACGGTGTTGATCAACTTGATCATATTTGCATTTAGAAAAAAATGAACTATCCAGCAGCAGATTAGAGCCTGAAGGAAGTGGTAAGTTGTGGTAAGGCAGAATTCCAAAATGACTCCCAATGACACTGACCCTTGTATCATCTCCTGCCTTATTTGTGGGTGGAAGCTGTGAATCTGATGAGACATCCATGATGATCTTGTATTACGGGACAAAGAGATTTTGCTGATGTAATTAAGTTTCCAAATAATTTGATTTTAACATAGGGTAATTATCCTGAGCAGGCCAGACCTAATCAAGGGAGCCCTTAAAAAGACTGAGCTGTTGGCAAAAGAGATTCAAAGTGTGAGAGCAATTTAATGAGAGAGAAATATTCTGTTGCTGGCACTGAAGATGGAGGGAGCCACATGGCTTCTAGGAGCTAAGAGTGGCCTCTGGATGACAGCCAGCAAAGAAATAGAGACCTCAGTCCTACAATTTAAAGGAAGCGAATCCTGCCTAAACATGTGTGTTGTGAAGAGGCCCCATCCTCCCAATGAGAATTCAGCCAAGATGATACTCTGATTTTAGCCTTGTTAGATTCTCAGGTGAAAATCTAGTCATGCCATGTCCTTACTTCTCACATACAAAATTGTGAGCTAATAAGTGGGTGTTGTTTTACAATGCTAAATTTGTTACACAGCAACAGAAAACTAACACAAGGGAGATACATCATTCAAAGAAGAAAATCAATTTATATTATAACTTAAAATACGTTACAGAGCCATTTAGATTATCTTCAGCAGCAGTTTATCAGGCAAAAATTAGTCACAACACCCCTTAAAAACAAGATAAAAATTTACTCAGTTTGCTCAATTATTTACTACATTTTGGGCTGTTTCTAGAATTGAATCACCGTTAATATTGATGATTATCAAAGTTTTTAATAATCATCTTGTGTGCATCTGCCATTCTCCCCCCAAAAACTCCCCTCCGTGCAAAAATGTTTCTAACTCTATCAAAATTTTGATGACCTTTTGCCCAAGGATCTGGATCACTTATCACCATCCTCACTTTTATAGTTAAAAAAAAGAAAATTTTTGTTTTTCCCTTGTATGAAAAGATTTTTTCAGAAAGTCTTCATGTCATTATGCAGTTACTTTAAAAGGTAACCCTCATTTTAAATTTTAGCATATAATGATAAATTTGAGTCTTTAACTTTAGATGGATGCCCGTTCTTCACTTTCCCACCATTATCAAACTCATTTCCCCGGAAATAGGAGCAAAACAGGCTCAATAAATACAAACACCACAGAATTTGACCTCTAGAGAAAGACTACCTTTCCTAACCACTGCTTATATTTATTCTATTATTTTCTAAATATTGATTAATATTTATTATTATTATTATTATTATTATTATTATTACATGGAAGTTACATATGGGATACTCACCATAACAATTTATGTTGATTGAAAAGCAATATTAAATATTTCTGTCATGTAATATAAGTGAAGCTATTTACTGAAACGTTACAAAACTTCTATTAAATAATAGCCTCTAAGGATATATTCTAATATTTTTATTATAGTGATGGGCTATGGAACAATGTTCATCTATTTATTGACACATACTTTTCTTAACTACCTCTAAATTAATATTGCCATACTATTCTAAAATAGAAAAGTTTTTAAATGTGCTATTTCTTGTGTCTCTTTCGTAATAAAACCTTTCCTCCCCATTTGTTTTATTTTATTTTTTTATCTTTAGATAGTTTCTATTCTGTGCCAAATACTTTTGTTCCATTTGGTCATTACCAGCAAGTGAAATTTTTAAAAAGTGTAGCATGCACTTTAATTTCATGCCAAATAAGGTTTATTCTCTGAAAATGTCAAAGAGACATTATTATACATGGGAAATAATGTCGTTAAGGGAATTTATTGTCTAACAGAGATATATTAGGCAAGGGATTTGGAACTAAGTAATAAAAATATTTAAAAAAGAATCTAGGAGAGTGATATTTTAAATATGTGATTAAGTATCACATTTATTTTTCCTTTTACTTGTGAGAATGTGCTTTTAGTTTGTTACTTCGGTCACTGTAATTCATTTTATCAATGAGCTGTCATTGTATTTAAACATCTGGATCCCATCATACTGAACAATGGCCAACACTCATAACCAATCAATGAGCATTTACTGCGAAGGATAAACATTAAGAATATGATCCTAGCTTTGTTATAGTAATTACGTGATGGAAAATATTCAGTCTCAGATCTTTATATCTTGCTGCCTGAAGAACTGTTATTGCCACTCTCTTGAAACTCTAAACATCATCAATCATTTTATTAAAAACTCAATTTATATAGATTTTTAAAATTCTAAAAGATTGTTCAAATAATGTCTAATGATGTCCTCCTCACCCCCCAAAATAAGAATATTATAACTTTGACAAGAAGTCTTGAGTGAAAGACTTCATGTAATTAACTTCTAAAATTTTGGCCTCAATACTCAAGAAACCACTTAAAAGAAGAGAGCCTTTTAACTGCTCTCAACAGAATTCCATTCTACTTTTATCTCTGGAGAGTATTTTCCTATAATTCCAGCACTTCAGCCAGATTGTTTGCACACGGCTGAGCAGAAATAACATATATTTTTACATCAGCATATTTAATATCACAGGTTCTTCAATGTACTGACACAATGTTGGCAGTATTAACAATACAGACATCATTAGCTTTCCAAAAGATCCATAATTGAAAAGTCAGACTGCTGAAAAATGTCATCTTGTGTGTACTATGCGAAGGGAATAAAGCTTTGCCTAAGTCCTTGAAAGGGCAAATAAAAACTCAATTATGGCCTGCGTTGAATCCATAGGCACTAAGTTCTTAGCATGCTCTTTGGAATTTCCATCTCTGATGAACCATTTCTCCCAAATTTGCAAGAATCCTTCAGTCTCCATCCCACCTGCTCCTTATGCACTAGCCAAGTTAGAAATTTACAAAGACTTACATGGTAGGTTTGCAAATTATGTTTCAATACATTAAGGTACCAAGTATAAAATGTTTGTGAGTCTAGGAAGAAAAGTGACATTTTATAGGTTTGTTTATCTGTTTACTAGAAGTAGAATTCTTGGCAGAATGTATCTAATTACTTTGCCAACTCAAGTTACAGACGATGTTTAAATTTTAATTTTATATTTAAATTAAAACTATCAATTAAAAAATGTTCTAAGGGGGAAAAACTGCATTTAAGTAAAAATATCAGTTCCTAGTTCCTGTTCCTCACTCTCTTTCTCTCTCCAAATTTCTCTTTTTTTCCCCCTTCTCTTATCTATACTTCATGTTCTTGGGGGGTGGGAGTGGGAGGGAACAAAGGTCTTTGAAATTTAGAAAAATAACCTGAAACAGCACAGATTCACACACGTTCTTCTCACATAGGCTCTCTAGGTGCTCCACTTTAAAGAGCTTTAAGTGAAAACCTGAGTTGCTATTTTGGTTCCACTAGGCAAGCAAGATCTTGAACATGAGGTGGGTCCGTGTTGGGATGGAACTGAGTTCACTCATAGTTCAGAGGTCACTAATACGCTTAAAGGAGGGGATTGAAATTGTCTATGTGCTATTAATTTCACTTTAGAAGATAACAATGTTGACTTTTGAAAGTCTTATGTCCACATATTTTTCCCACCAAGGCTTTTTAAAAGTGTACCTGAAGTCCAGAAATGATGACTTAAATGTGAGCTTAAATATTGTGAATCTTTGCCTGGCACTGAATACCTAAGGGGGCTTCTGCAAAGAAGACATTAGTAGAATGCATAATTTTTTTCTGAATTGTATATGTAGACGAATTCAATAAACCCTTGAATTCAACTAACCCTTGAGCCTGACCATTCTGGGTACAAGTGACAAATAATGTGAACAAAAATTCTGGAGTCAGACTGCCTAGGTTTGAATCCCAGCTCTCCCACTTAGTACCTGTTTGGTTGACTAACCAAACATTGGTGCCTCCTTTTCCTCATCTGTGAAAGGGAAGTAATGATAGTTCCTATCTCATGGATTTGTTCTGAGGATTAACTGAGTAATTCATTGAAAGCAAAGGTTCTCAACCAGGGGTGATTCCCCTGTCTCCTAGCCAGGTGACCATGACCACATCTAGAAACACTTGCTTGTCATAAATGGGGAGGGGTGGGGTGATGCAACTGGCACCTAGTGGACAGAGGCCAAGGATGCTGCTACACACCCTACAATTCACAGGTTCTGCAATGTACTGACACAATGTTGGCAGTATTAACAATACAGACATCATTAGCTTTCCAAAAGATCCATAATTGAAAAGTCAGACTGTTGAAAAATGTCATCTCGTGTGTACTATGCGAAGGGAATAAAGCTTTGCCTAAGTCCTTGAAAGGGCAAATAAAAACTCAATTATGGCCTGCGTTGAATCCATAGGCACTAAGTTCACAGGACAGCTGCTCGCAATCAAGAACTATCCCACCCAGCATGTCAACAGAGCCAAGGTTACAAAACCCTGATCTGAGTCACTTAAGCACCTGATGATGCTGAGTAAACACTAAAAAAAGTGTTAAATCTTACTTGAAAAATATTACAGTTTATGTACTTCCTCTTATTATATGCAACCTTTCCCATCACTTTTCGTTTTTCCATTGTTTCTGCACTTCGTACTTTCCTTTGGGAGTTAAACCTCATAGAGCCCGCAATTTCTTAAGCAGCTGATATCAGAATGAAACTATTCAAATATTTTTTTACTTTGTCCCCCAGAAATGCATTCACAGGACACCTGACAATGGATTGAATCCTAATAGTTATTATCCTCTGGCTTCTGCCCTGAGCCCTTGTTCTATATATACTTCGCAACAAGGAAAAAGAGAAGCTAAGTGTATGTCAGACCAATTTAATTTTGCAGTCTACTCAATGATAGGCAAACTCAGAAACAAAAAAGCTGGGAGAATGAGGATAGAAGGAAATGGTACCTACAAACAGTAAATTCACCAGCGTTACATTGAACAAATGGCTAAAAAAGGACATGCATTCTTGTTAACTGAGACTTTTTAGATGAGATATTATATCAGTTAGGCTTCTTGACTGCAAGTGACAGAAACTGAGTCTAGTCTGAGCAGAAAGGAACTTACTGGAAGGCTGTCTGATAACTTGCACAATAGATAGGGATGCCAAGTAAACAAGCAAAGGCATGGAAAGAAGCAGCAGGAAAACAGCAATCATGGGAACAATTTGGTTGGGATGCCCTCCCAGCACTGTTGGCCTGGACATGGCTGTGTTAGGACACGTGAGGCCACAGCTGCTGTATTCTCAATGGCAGAGGTAACCTTTGGTCATGCTGTCAAGATTATAAAGCTCACACTAGGTCAAATGCTCAGGTTGTAACTACCAGAGACAAGAATATCTGGCTATTAGGTTTCCAGATTGGAAGACGAGAGAAAACTGTACAGTGCAGACTTCTAATAGATAAGTTCGGTATTTTAAGAAAAGCCAATCTAAACAGTTGGGGTTTCAAGATGTAGTTACAGTGCTACTTTGGGGAGGGGAGTATCATTCAGTATCCAGCTACAGCCAATTCATTAAATGCTTTCCTGGAGAAAGGGGGACTTTCTCAAAGACCAAGTGAAGGAGTTGTGGTTTCCATTGATTGTATTTTTAAATTAAAGATTTTCCATTTGAGCGCTTTGCTTTGTCACTTGTAAGTCTGTTGACATGGGCCAACGTGTTGGAAAAAAAGGCCCTAGATTCTTTGTTAAATCGGAATTTCACATTGGGCAAAATGTTGCCAGAGTTTGGCTAACCACTCAAAGACATGAGCCTGTACATGCTGCTGACTCAGAGAAATAAAAAGAAAGAGACCCAGAAGACAACACAAAAGGTTATTTTCCTTTTCCATGTAATCTCAGTTTAAAAAGCCTATATTAAATTTTTTCACCAACTGTAAAATTTGTACAGTACATTGCTAACAGATGTAATTGTTGGACAGATAACACACTCATAAGCCATTTTTTAAAACTTGAAAATGTGTCTCCAGGCCATAGTAGCTGTGACGATAGCCAAGGGTGTACCCGTCTGTCATTATTAGTCTCAGAGGTAACGTTAAAATGACCTTTACACAACTTTTAGTTGAATTTGGCAAGAGTAAGCGAAGGCTAGTATTTAGATTGTAGTTTCAAAGGGCAATTTTCCTGGATAGGTGATTGTCAGTTCCTCTTCGAAGAAAAGCAATAGAATTCAATTTTGTCCAGTGGGAACGGAGGGGAAGGATTTGTTTTTGCCATACAAAGTCTAGTTTATAGAGCCCTTTAGTTGGATTTCTTCATTATTTTGTTACAAAAATTTCCAAATGGCAGGAAGCATACTACACTTATTATTAGTGTAACGCCTCTATCTGTGGCAAGTTATCACCAGTCTCCATAACTAAATTAGACATTTGAGCAATTATAGTCGATACTTGACCATTTTTCTCAGTTATATTGCCTTAAATATTTTACACACATTTATTTTCTATTTTCTTGTTTACTTATTCCAGTATCTGATAAGCCAAATTATTTTCCTGTTGCCTCTTTTGTTTCCTGACCATGGGAATTTGTTTCTTTGTGTATTTGGCATTTGTTAATTATTAAATCTAGTTGCTGGCTTTTACCTTTGAAGTTCCTGTGCTACTAGATTAAGGATCTCCAGAGAATTGAAGTTGCCTCTACTAGTACCAAAGGATGCTAACAAAATGGAACGTTAAAGTAATTTCTCAACTTGAGGGGTCCTTGACTAATTCAGGTAGTATAAATTAATGAGGCCTATGCTTATCATGTTCAAGAAATACTATTTTTACTCCATCCAGAGCCATAGCAGAGACACGCATATCTCTTTCTAGTTCCATTTGCTGGCACATTTGTTGTTGTTGTCGTTGTTTTAATCAAGACTGTCACTGATATCTTAGATTTCCCCAGCCTTGTGCAGGCCTCTCAGATTTATCCGCCCATCTTGTGAGGACCCAAGAAGTAGTCACTAATTTCCCCAAAACTCAAGGTTCCTGATTATAGTATTTGGGCTTTGGACAATCATAGCTCCTCAATTACTTACTACTCTGGTTTCAGCTCTTAGGGGGGTGTGTGTGCGTGTGTGTGTGTATGTATGTGTGCATATGTCCTAAAGTGTGAATGTTCCATGGGTACTAGAAAATTTAGACATGTCATTAATATTCAGGGAATAAAGTTGACTTAATGTAATTAGTAATTCTCATTAATTTTGTACATAAGTCTACCATATAGGAACTTATTTTATGACTACTTGATCTATTATACACTTAGAGAGGTGAATAAAGTCACCTACTCCTAATGCATTCATACCCCTTTCTTCAGGCATTTTCTTTAGATTTTTTTCCTGCTTCACTGCTGATGCTATATCCTTTTGTGCACAGAATATCATCATCTGTTAAATGTACACTGTGGATTTCATTCTCATTCAGTATATGACGGTATACCTTATGTTGCTTAGTGCTTTTCCTTTCAATTTTATGTTGTCTGATATTAACATTATGATTCTTGACTATTTTTGGTTTTCATTTGTCTGCTACACATTTCCCATACTTTTCTATTTAACCTCTCTGGGTCAGGTTGTCTTTAAAGACAGTCTCTGGTATCCACTATATAAATGAATATTTGTAATGATCCATTGGGACTGTTTTCATCTTAATAAGTGAATTTGATACATTTATAGTTTTTAAAATCAGGATATGTTTCATCTTAGTTCTGTTATTATATATATAATTATTCTATTTGTATACTTTTTCAAATAATCACATTAGATATTTAAAGACCCTTTTATTTGCTTGTTGTTTTTGCTGTGTGTGTGTGTGCTTTGTGTATTTTTTTATCTGATATTTACTTTTAAAATCAGGAGTGGCTCTAGTTTTGTGGGAGCTAAAGCTTATACAACTTGGGGGGAAATTTCTTAAGAAAAAGAATAGAAAGCAATAAAATGAAATTAACTAGGCAAGTGAAAATTTCTTTAGACCAGGAAAAGAATCACCATAAAATGTAGAACTCTGGGCAAAAGAGGGCCTTGAAGCTTAAGCTTGTTTAACTTCATAGTAAATACATTAGAGTTTATTACTTATCTTTTTTAAATTATGTTTTAAATTGTGGTAAAATATACGAAACATAAAGTTTACCATTTTAACCATTTTTAAGTGCACAGCCAATGCATTAAGTACATTCACATTGTTGTGCAACCATCACCGCCATCCATCTTCAGAACTTTCTTCATCTTCCCAAAGTGAAACTCCATACCCATCAAACATTAACTTCCCATTCTCCCCTCCCCTCAGCCCCTGGCAGCTGCCATTCTATTTTCTATCTTGTAAATTTGATTATCTAGGTACGTCATATGAATGGAATTATACAGTATTTGTCCTTTTGTGACTGGCTTATTTCACTTAGCATATTGTCTTCAGAGTTCATCTATGTTGTAGCATGTGTCAGAATTTCCTTCCTTTTAAGGCTGAATAATTTTTTTAAATAACAGATGAATTCTTCTGTATTTTATTCAGTGCTTATTGACTCCTTACCATAAGCAATGATGTAATTATACATGGATTCTCTCTTCTTCTTCTCTTTCCTTGTTTCTACCACTTAACTTTAGTTGACTACATTATTTACCTTTGATTTTATAATTTAATTAAAAAAATAAATGATCTCTTTGGATTCTTATCCTTAAAATAAGAAAATTAAGTGTAATTACACTACTTATGCCTTTCTCATTCCCTTTTCTTACTGAATACTATGACTAATATCATTTTTGGTTTTGTCAAATTTACAATATTTATATTCTTTTCTGTAAGCATAATTACTTGATTTATTTGTGCTTAATCCTGTGATGATCCATTTAGTACTGTTTCTCAATTCGTATCTTGGTTGGCTAATGTTGATTCTCGAGTAGTTTTCTATCAGAAAGCTTCCTGAGAACAATGTTCCCTGAGTTCCTATATGTTCAAAATGTTTTTCATTGCTTGTATATGTGCACATACATTGGCTTGTGTACATTTCTTTCCATAACTTATTTGTGGCATTTTTCCACTATTTTCTAGTCTTGGATGCTGGATAAACGTGGGGTCAGCCTGACATTCTATTTCCTCTTACAGAAGTCTTGATTTTAATTTTTTTCAGTCTGATTACAAGCAACTTTCCTCATCCATTCTCCGTTGATTTTTCCTAGATTAATATGTAGATCTGTTCTTATTTAATTCCCCCCTAATTCTCTCAGCTTCATTTTAACTTTTTTCTGTGACATTACTTCACTTATTTTTCTTCTGGGATACAAGTATTCATATTTAGATCCTCTTTGTTTGAATTACATGTGCATCACATTTTCTGTAATCATTTGTGATTTTTAATTTTTATCTCATTTTTTTCTTGTGTTATTTTTGTTTGGGCTCTTTTTTATTCACTTTATTCTGGCTAATGTGAGGGTTTTGCAACTATTTGTAAAAATTTTATATAGGCAAGAGTTAGCACCATATTGCAAGGCAAGCAGATATTTTCCTCCTACCCCCAAGTTGTTTATTAATGAAAGTTAAGTTAAGTTAAGTTAAATGTTCCTTTGGCTATGACCACCCTTCCACCCACTTAGCTCAATCAACTAAGATTGTCAGCTGCAGGGCTGCTCAGAATTCAAACTCTCTGATTCCCACTTGTTTCAGCAACAGACTGCTTCCTGCAAATATGGCTTGACTGTGTGTTTTATTGTTGAGTCTCATCTTCTTGGTTTCTCCTTGAAATTAACTCAAGTACACAGACTTTTCCAAGTATTGGATTTATATACTGTATATACCACTTCTTTAGCCAACATTGCTATGGGGCTTATATTTTACTAATTTTGCTTTCTTTTTTCTTATCTTTGTTGTCTTGGGGCAATTTCTGAGAGTAGAAGGGGGAAATTCATACTTAATCCCATCATATTATTATCACATACTCTCTAACCACATTGCAAAATAAGAATATTCCCTCTGAAAAGGAGGTACTAGCCAAGAACCTGCTTGCTTGCTTGAACTTAATGGGAGGGTCTGGGTAAAAACCAAGAGAGCTTTTTGTTTCATCATACTCCCTTATATACTGCACATACACACCACAAAGTCCCTATTTTGATAGGCTAACCTGGAAGGAGAATTACTCACACTAGTACTGATGTTTTAATCTTCCTCTTCGTCATTCTTTGCATCTCAGATGAGAATTTGAAGAAAACCATGTTTGTTATCACTCATAAATAATAAAATTCCCTGTGGTACTAAAATAGCTTTTGCACTCAGCCAAATATTGACTGACCCTACCACTACGCCAACACTGTGAGAGAGACAGCGGGATATAAGGCGTGGCCTCAACCACCCAAGTATTCATAATCCATTCGAGGATAGAACTTTAAGTGGTACATAAAAAGCAATCATTAACTGATAGTAAATTGTATTGTGTGGACCATAAGTGTCATGGGTTAAAGACAACTCAATGAGTAGATTGAAAGGATAAAGGCTTGATATGAGCCTTTAGATAGAAGAAAGGTAAGGAAAGTTTCTAGAAGGAGTTGAGATAGGCAAAAACTGGAAAAAGTGTGATATGTTTAGGGGTCAGAGAAAACCTGACTGAAGTGGAAAGTTAAGTTAAGCAGATAGGTAAGGGTAGTGTGATTATCCTGAAATCCTGGCAGAGGCCCTTGGTCCTAGTATGGTGGACATAGGGGCCACTGCTGGATGACAATCTCAGTTGTCTCAATAGACGATCTCAACAGACAGATTGAGAACAGGAAGATCACCTGGTAGTCCAGATGTAAGAAGCTGAATCCCTGGATGATGTTGGTTATGGGCAGAATGGCAAAGAAGGTGTGATTCCAAAAGATATCTCAAAAAGTCAGTGGGCAACTTTGGTGATCAATTTTTTTTAAAGTTTGAGAAAAAGGAAAATGTTTTCTTTAAAACTTTCTCTAAGATTTCTCACATTTAAAGAACAGAATAACAGCAGTGTTGTGTACATGTTTTTAGCATTTGAGGAAATTAGTAAATGATGATTTCAACGTTATACAAGTTGCATTGGAGGTCAGGAGGGAATATTCAAATATTGAGTTTCCTATGATTTTTGGAGAAAGATTTTTCTTGCTGGATTTAAAGTTAAATTAAATCAGCTCTTTTATCAGCAACTGTGAAAGTTTGTTGGAAACAGAAATTTCTAGCAACAAACCTGGCTCCAGAAAACAACAGAATAAAAGGACACAGGAAAATCAATTTGTATTGCTTATTTTTAAGGACACAGCATATCCTCTTTCCAAATATGTTTGGAATTTGGGATTAATCCCAGAGTTCGCAAAACCTCTTGAATTATAGCTAAATGTAAGCTTAATGAGCAATATTTCTATTTATCGCTAATCACTCAAGTGAATGGAAGTCTTATTCAATTTTGTGTATTAAGAATAATTTTCAATAATTTTTATTACAAAAGCCCTACTTTTTTATTACGGAAAAAATTGAGAACACACACAAGCCAGATGAAGAAAAGATTTAAAAACCCAACTTATTTTGCTTACTTGTTTAATTAATTAATTTTTCATAGTAGCATCAGTTTAAGCAACAGGATAAACAAATAATTCTAGTCACTCAATTCTCAGAGATTATCTAATATAATGTATTTCAAGTTCTTCAGTGAAGAACTCTCTGCAGAGCATCATAAAGACAAATAAAGCAACAGCAGCATAATTTTTGAGAGGTAAAAATACCGCATACATTTAGTAATCGTTTTCCTACCAACGTTTGATTTTACCACAATTACTACTGCTATTATCTTATTTGAATTTTAAAAAAAAATACCTTGAACTCTTTATCTCATAAATCTGCTTAGTTCATAGGTTCAAACAAATTTCAGAAGCAGCTCTTACCCTCTCTTTTCAACTACGAAATCTTCGTAGAAAACATTTTTAATTAATGTTTTTACCCCACATTTCTTCTAGACAGTGATTTGAGCCTTTGAGTTGTAGCATTTTACGGTTATTTTGCACTCAGGTTTGGAAAAGTCATGTGGAGACAATTTATGTTGCATTTAGACTTTGCAACAGGCTCAACACAAATCTAAGGGGATTTCTACAGTAATTGAAAAAAAGAATACGGTCCTTGTGATGGATAGTTGGTGTCATTACGAACATAACTATTATTACTTTACATTTAATGAAAAATAATTCTCTTCTGAAAAGTGAAAGGTGTTTAATAAATTTGTATGTAATTTGCCACCATTATTTAAATAAGACCATGCTGGGAAGCAAACAATGAAACCACCCATTGGCTGTGGCTGGGAAGACCTCACATCATTGCATCTGTTAGCATTTATGAAAGTAGAAATGCCAGTGCTTCCTTTGCATCTTTATACTAATTTCAGATACATATTGTGAATTAAGGGGCTACAATAAGGGATTACAGGAGAGATTCTGCAGTCTTTTATGACGTGCTAGAAAAAGAAGACACTGAGCAAAAAAGTGTATTGCTGTATTTTCCATGTATTTTGATCCAAACACAATCACATTTAACAGAAACATCTCTATAGTCAAAAAGCACAATTCATAAATTAATGAAAATGTTTGTTAAGAATATTCAACATACTTTTACTTTTTTAATTAACATTTTATTTTGGCATAATTTTAGATTTGCAGAGAAGTTGCAAAGATTGTACAGAGAGTTCCTGTCAACCCCCTCAGCCAATTTCTCCTTTGGTTAACATCTTACCTTGTTATAGTACATTTGTCAAAACTAAGACATTGACATTGGCACATGACTGTTCACATCTTAACTAAACTCCAGATTTTACTTGGATTTCATCAGCATATAGTTGTCAAGTTTCCCCAGCCTCCTCTGGTCTGTGACTGCTTCTCAGTCTTCTTTTTTATGAGCTTCTCGAAGAGTACTGGCCAGGTATCCTGTAGAATGTCCTCTAATCTGAGGTTGTTTTATGATCTTCTCATAATTAGACTAGAGTTATGTGTTTAAAAAAATACCAACAAGGTGAAGCACCATTCTTGAAACATCATACCAGGTGTTACATGATTTCACATGAAATCACTAACAATGTTAACGTTTATCATTTGGTTAAGGTAGTGTCTGCCAGGTTTCTCCACTAACAAGTTACTATTCCTCCCATTCCCTACTCTATTCTTTGGAAGCAAGTCACTAAATCTAGCCCACCCTCAGGTGCAGGGGGTGGGATGGGAATTAAGCTCTACCTCCAGTAGGAGGGAGAACCTACATATACCATGTGGAATTCTTCTGTAAGGAAGATTTGTCTCTTCTCTGTTTACTTATCAATCATTTATTTATATCAATATGGAGTCATGTATATTTATTTTACACTTTGGTTTATAAACCAATACTAAGTTATTTATTTTGTTGCTTACAGTTTTTTGTTGCTTTGGCAACCTGAATGGGGGTCTTTTGGGTTAGCTCCTCTGTCCCTTTGAGAATAACCACATCTCTTTGTTTTTGAGCACTTTCTTAGTTTCTGATACTACACGGTGCTCCAGGCTCATCTTGTATTTTCCCTGCCTCAACCCTAGAATCAATTGCATCTGATGTATTTAGTAGAGAATGGTATGTAGTCTGGGTACTGGGTGTGCTGATTGCCACTGGGATGTCATTGCTTAAAGACTCTCTTAGCATAAAGAATTAGGTAATATATGTATGTATAATAACCAATATTAATCAATACATCCCTGTATTCACACAGGCAATTGAGTGCTTCCTTAGATGGATGGCATATCTCACGGTCAATGTTCATCTCCCATTCTAAAGTAATATTTGAACATTTTGGTTTGTGAACTTAATCTTCTGCATATGGTTAGTAAGACTTAGTCCCCAGAATTTCTTGTAGTCTGGACCATGGGCTTGTAGTTCACTTTTCTTCTCCTGACTTCTCCATCTATTGCCACACTAGATATTAGCATTGTTCAAAGATCTGTCTGATATAGCCAGCTGGATTTTTCTTGAAATCACAGCTAGTACACTCTCTCTAAGACCAATCTACTCATTTATAACTAAGAGAGCATTGGTCCCAATGATCTCTGAGGATTAATTTTCTATGACCTGCTTTCTATAAGGCATTTATCAAACTGTATAGTACTCATTAGCTATAATAACATCCTACCTTATTCCAGTCACTTCTGGTTGTGAGCAATGAAACATTGCTCATCTTAGCTTAAGAACAAAATGGAATTTCTTTACGGACATGAATGGGAAGAATAACAAAGTAACTAAAAATAAAATCAAAATAACTAAGAACTTGGTTTTAGGGACTGGAATTGGGCAATCAGTGCCATAGCTCCCTCTCAATCCTCTCTCAGACCATCTCCATACAGCAGAAACAAGGTCTCATATGGCTTCACGTCTACATATTTACAGCTTTCCATCCAAGCAGAATCAAGAGCTACTCTCATTCACTTCCTATTTAGAAAATTTTAGGGAAGTTCTCTTGACTAAACATGTTCATTTTTTATAATAATAGTGTCTAGTAGATGCAGTATTGCATCTGACCCAGCCTACATCACTTAGCTAATCTAAAATCCTGGGGAAAAGGGGCACTGTGATTGGCAGCTCCAATATGATTACATGCTGAAAGGGAGGAATTCCCTAAAGCTGACTGGTAACGTTAACTCAAGGATGAGAAGCATAAAGCATTCTGGGTAGCTCAAAACAATTGCTATAATAATTATTATTACTATTACTACTACTTCTACTACTATTATTGTTACTAACATACAATATAATGTGTGCTGGACAGCCAAGAGTGGGTCATAGTGGACTATAGAAGCTTACCCTTTTATAGAACTTTATAGTTGCCAAGTCTTACATAAATTAACTCAGATTCTTCACAAAAATACTATCCGGTAGGTATTATTATTGTTATTGTTATAATTGTTTTTCATAGTTTACAGACAAGATAGAGAAAATTATTTGCCCAACATCACACAAGTCAAGTCAATTGTGTTCAAGCAGACTACTCTGGAGTTTTGCTCAAGGGACTAGAAAAGAGGAATGATATTTTTCTCTATACTTGGAGCTGGGAGGATATAAATCTGGACCTATTAACAACCATCTTTTCTTTCTGAATGAAGAGGAACCCTTTAAGAATTGGTCAAACACAGAGGGAAGCAGAGTGAGTAGTCAGAAAGAAATCATGTCACGAGGACTCCGTCTGAGCCCCTGGATCTACAGTCAGACTGTCACTGGAATTTCAGTTCCTTAAACCAATAAGTTACTTTTTTGTTCAAATGAATCTGAATTAGATTTTGTTATTTAAAATTTATAGAATTCAACCTGATACGAACAGGCCTAAGAAATATTTCTTTCCCATTATTTCACCTCTTATCTCTGTCTTCTCTTCCTCATACTAACAATCCAAGACATTTGGGATCACAGAATTAATGCTTTTTGAAAAATGGCCATTTTGTAATATTTTGTCCCAAGCTAAATGAGGAGAGACAGAGAAAGAACAGATGACAAAGTCCCTCAAAAAACTCATGTGCTATGCCCTTTCTAATTTTGGATGGACCAGTTCATATAAAAACTTGTGTCATTGTTTAAGACCTTACTGAGGAAAAGGATTTAAATCTACTCCAAGAATTCTGATATTTTCCAGCAAGTCTCTTATAGCTCTAGCCTCAGTAAGTACCTGAAGCCCAAAGAGCTAACAGGTAATTTTTTTTATTAAGGTTTATATTGGCTGCTAACATTGTGTAAATTTCGGGTGTACATTATTATATTTCAATCTGTATATACAATGCACAGATTTCATCGTATTCATCACCAATAGTTTAGTTTTTATCCATCACCTTGCACATGTGCCCCTTTACCCCTTTCGCCATCCTCCCACCCCCTTTCCTCTGGTAACCGCTAATCTGTTCTCCTTATCTATGTGTTTGTTTAACAGGTGAACTTTTAACCTGTTTTTTGTGGTGTAACAAAGGTTGCCAATGGGACAATGGAATCATCCTTGTAACTTAGCCCACCTCAACTCAGCCAATTTTCCATTTGAAGGTCTTCTTTTTCCAACATAACTTCTGGTATTCATTTCTATCTCAGGTTTGTTTTGGTTGCAGACAACAGAAATTCATCTCAAATTTCCTTAAAAAAAGGATTTTATTGGTTTATGTATCTGGGAGAGACACAGTAGAATAGTATGAATCAGGAGCACAAGGATTGGAGTAGAAAATAAATGTTTTTCTTTGCTTCTCTGTGTATCTATGTCTCCCCATTTCTCTCTCTCTCTGTCCTCTAACTCCTGTATATACATGTCCATAAATCCTCTTTTCATCTGTACTTGTTTCTCTCATTCTTATTGTTTCCTTCTGCAAAATGGATTTTTCCATATGTCAGTAAACATGGACACAGATGGCTCCAGAATTATACACTTAAAGTTCACAAAGGAAAAGGCAAATTAAGCTATACCTCTATAAGGAATTCAGATAATTCCAACAAGGAATTCCAAATACTTTAGCTTGAGTCACTTAGTCACAAGTCACAACTTGTACTAAACATGATGTCTGTGGAGAAAGATGATTTTTCAGATTAGGTCACACATGTTTTCCTATTGACAATCCCCTGAGAACTACATGGAAACACGTAAAATGCCCTAAAAGCTAATAAGACATGCTCTGGGAAGAAAGTGATGAAAAAGTTCCCAAATAAGTTAAAAAAAAAAAAAAAAGCTGTCCTAGTTCATCACATAACCTTTGTAATTTGATTGATTGATTGATTGATTATATATATGAAGTTAGTATTTGTGAATGAAAGGCAGCCTGGCAATAATAACACATCTTGAAATGCAAAGGTTTTACTTTTGCTAACTAGCTCCCTCAGAATGGAAATCTTTTTAAAAATGTCAAACATAAAGAAAATATTCCATTACATAAATGTAATACATCATTCTCTGGTAAAACGTTTGTTTGGGTGAAATACATACACAACTGTGAAAATGACTCCTAAACTTTGATGAGATATGAAGGGCATTATATGTTACAATGGTGACAAGAAAGATAGCTTTTGTTTCGAATTAAAAATATATGCATGGGAAAGAAGTATGTAGATAATCACAAAAAGTTATTTTTTAAAAAACCCAAGCCCATTTGCTTACTCTCCAAATTTCTCTGGAAATGGTCCTGTTTAAATATCAGCCTGTTTCAGAGAGAGAATGAGTTCTGTGCTAACCTAAGAATAATGGCATACACAAAGTATTTGAATATCTATAAATTAGGTGCTAGGTTTTCTTGGACAATCATGTAAGAGGAAATGCTCTTATTTCTGCATCTGTGTGATGCTATTCTCAAATGTACATGTATAGAACATATGCGGTATCGGTAGAAAGATTGTCACAGTATATGGATTATAAGTTGATGCTTTTTTTAGGATAAGCACCAAGGAAAATGCAAGAGAAAGTCATTAGGCTACAGAATTTCACAGAATTATAGATCATGTCATTCCTTTGCTCAAATTGTCCAATGGTTTCTCATTACATTCCAATACTCCCTAAGGACTTGCATCATCTGGCTCCCTATTAACTCCGTGATGTTTTCCTTGCTATGCCTTAACAATCTTGCCTCAGGGCATTTGCACATGCTGTTCTTCCTACCCAGAATGCTCTTCTCTCAGATATACTCAGATATTATGCACACACACACAGCAATTCACTTACCTTTTCTCCTTATTATCTGATCCCCACTGGAATGTAAGTTTTATGAAAGCAGAGATTTCTGTCAGTTATATTCTGTGCTATATCCCCATTATCTACCTACATGGTGTCTTGTCCATAGTAAGTGCTCAATAAATACTTTCAGAATTGAGTTAATTTAAGAGAGATCCACATTAAGCAACATATCATATGAGTACTGGACTCTATGAACTTCTCTTGACATGGAGAGGTCCATTTAATCATAGCATCGCATCATTCTGGTGTCATCAGAAAGGAATATTTGTGTTAGAGAATCAGTCAATAAGCATTTATTTTATTATGTACATCTCTGAGGGAAAAGAATGTTCAGGATGTTGTAGATGATACACAGATATAAGAGAAACAAAATAAATTGTTATTGCCTTCCAACTAAAGAGATGAGATGGTTCAGATCCTGGGTTTGGACACAGCACTGCTTGGCAAAGCCATGCTGTGGTTGGTGTCCCACATATAAAGTAGAGGAAGATGGGCATGGGTGTTAGCTCAGGGCCAGTCTTCCTCAGCAAAAAAATGAGGAGGATTGGCAGCAGTTAGCTCAGTGCTAATCTTCCCCCCTGCAAAAAAAAAAGAGATGAGACAAAGACCCAAAAATCTGCTACATTGAACAGTACAAAGTCATGTAATATACAGCTGTGGGTGTGGCTAGCTGCCCAGGAACGGGGAGAGGAGGTCAGAGTTGACCCTTGAGAAATGGATAGATTTAGGATGGCCAAAAAGGGAACAAAGGTGTATCACAACCAAATACATTTTTTTTTCCCATTATAGCTATAGAATAAGCAATTATTTACTTTTCACTGTTGTATTTTTAAGAGCTTATTTAAGGAACTAGGACATATCCTGACACATTCTAAAGTAAACCATTTGTTTCTTATTTTCTGAAATGAATAGAGTTGCCCTTTTTCCAGACCTGTTATTAAAATGAGACTGGCAAGTAAATATTATGGCAATGTTAGCTCATAAATTAATTAAATTTTCAAGTAAGATAAGAAAGATACATATTATCTAACATATTGTTAGGTCTCCAGAGAGACATTTGCTTCTGGAAATAAGAAAACAAGAACAAATTAAAATGTTCCCCAACAGCAATAAATTTATCTGTCCATCTTGAATCTCAGAAAACATGGTAATAATCCTTAAAAAATGTAGAGATACAATCTTGAATTTCAAACTACCAAATCATTCACATTTCTAAGAAGGCTCAAAGAAGGTCAGTAAGATTTGATTTGTCATAAGAAACTTTAATTCCCTGGAGAGTTCATGAACAAGCACAGGAAACCAAAAAAATTCTCTCTCTCTCTCTCTCTTTTTTTTTTGTTTTTGATGAGGAAGATTGGCCCTGGGCTAACATCTGTTGCCATTCTTCCCATTTTTTTTTTCTTTTCTCCCCAAAGCCCCAGCACATAGTTGTGTATCCTAGCAGTAGGCCATTCTAGTTCTTCTATGTGGGACGCCACCACAGCACAACTTGATGAGTGGTGTGTAGGTCCTCACCCAGGATCCAAACCTGTGAACCCTGGGCTGCCAAAGTGGAGCATGCAAACTTAACCACTTGGCCAAGGGGCCAGCCCCTCTAACTTTTTAAATAAGCTAACAATTTATTAATCTACAATTTTAATAATTAAAGGACTTGCAAACATAAATTTTTGCAATGGCTCTTAAATTTGCATCAGAGAAAAGAGTGTTTAATTAGAAATTTGATTGGAAAAAATAACCTGAATTTTAAATATGTTTTCCCAGAATTGTTGAGAAATAAAAGAGATGCACAGAGGGCCAACTGAACCATTCTGGATCTTTTCATAGGTATTTCTAACCCAGGATTTCTAGGAAAAGTTCCATTAAATATATTAAAAATAGCTATCAGCTGCACTTTTATTTTTAGCATTAACAATTTTTGAGGCATGATGAGTTCGAAAATAAAGATGTTTTTAAAAGGCAGAATTAGGTAAATTCACGGAATAAAGAGCACGGGAAGCAGGGACAAGGCTGTGAACTAGAAATAAGCAAGAATTCTACTTCCTGCTTCTGAAGGCTACATAACTTACTGCTGGTTAGCCAGTGAGTTGTAGAGTTTCTAAACAATTGGCTGAGGATTTAAAATCAGGCCATCTTATTTTGAAATGTTTTAAGAAATAGTTCTGTACTGTTTTTCTCTAGTTGTAATTGAGATACCATGGGCTTCTTACAGACCTATTTTATGGTCAACCTGAGGACTTCGAAATAGTGATCATCACGCTGGTGAAAAATATATCCAACCAAAAAAAAATATGTATATATCCAACCAAAAAATGCCAATGGTAAACATGAATATTTTACCACGTATTTCGTATAAAGGTGTGATAGAAGGTTTTAACCGTAAGCCATCTAGTAAAATTCCACAAAAAAATCTTTAAAACACATCTCTTTCTCATACTTTCTGTCTCCACAAACCACTTTCTCTCTCTCCTTTCTCTTTCATTTCTAAGTAATCTCCTTTGCTGTATTTCCTAGCAACTGAACAAGAGCTTGGCTTGTATTTGGTACTCAACAAAATGAAAGGTCAGTGATTCCGGCCCACCAGACTCGAACATTCTTCAGGCAAGCCCTTGGAAAGCTTTCTACATCCTCTCACTAAGCCTGTGCTCCTGGCTTTCTCCATTATTACCATCACCATGAACAGAAGGAAGAGCAACAGCATCTATTTTTCTAGCATGTCTAACATGTGCCTTTAATGGCCTCATGTCACACAGTTAAGCAAACCTTAGCCATATTTAATCCTCCAAAGTGAAACAAATCCTTTACAATGAATGAGCTCAACACAAGGTAGAAATTTAACAGTACATAATGGCAAGCCACTAGTCACAGGAAAATATGGTTAGAAATATAAATTTTATAGCCCATAAATATAAAAATAGCAACACATTGAGGCAGGAGAAGAAAGATCTTCTGTGGTGCTATTTCAAGGAGTGTCTGAAGGAAGGTGAAAGGACTTCTGGTGGAATTAAGGCAAGGATTTCTTAATCAAAATGCAGCAAAAGAATCAAGGCAAGATACTCAGGAAAAACAATATGGCACTGAATTACACTGCACATATACAAAGTTCTATTGAAGAAAAATCACTTTCTTAAATTAACTTTTAAAAATAAATAGCAAAAACTGAAAGAAATGTTCAGTGTACAGCCAACTTAATTTTCACAAAATGAAAACACCCATGGAACAAAAACTCAGGCCAAGAAATAGAGCAAGACAACCCCTCACCAGAAGCTCTCCCTCATGGCCTTTCAATCACTTACCCTCCAAAGTAACTACTATCCTTACTTCTAACACCATAAATTAATTTTGCCTGGTTTTGAATTTCATAAAATGGAATTATGCCATTCAGACTCTTTTTGTCTGCTTTCCTTCATTGAAAATTATGTTCATAAAATCCACTCATGCTGATGCACGAGTATGTGCATTTTCTTTGCTGTATAGTATTCCATTGTATGAATTCAGCACACTTTGATTTATCCATCTAATGTTAGTGAATAACTGGGTTGTTTTAATATTTGACTGTTACTGATCTTTTGATGCAGCTATATGTGCTTATTTTATTGGGTATAAATTTAGTAGATGAGTATATTTAATTTGAGTAGACAGTGCCAGTTTTCAAAAGTGCTTGTACCCATTTAAATTTCCAATATCAATTTATTAGAGATCAAGTCCATCCCCATCCTTGCCAATACTTATTATTATCAGTCTTTTGCATTTTAATTTTTCTTTAAAAGTTTGATAGAGCTGCCTAGTGAAGCCATCTGGGCCCAGAATTTTCTTTATGGGAAAAATTTTAATTACAGATTAAAATTTACAGTAGACATAAGGCTATTTATTTTTTATTCTCCCTGTATTCAATGGCTAATGCTGTAATTTTAGGAATTGGTCTTGTTTCACCAAAAATGTCAAATTTATTGGCATAAACTTGTCTCAAATACATTTTTACTGTTATTTAAACTTCTAGGATCTAGAATGATTTTCCCTTTTCCATTCTTGATAATGGCAATTTGTGTTTTCTGTGTTATTCTTGATCCATCTTACAAGGAGACTGCCAGTTTTATCTTGTCAAAAAACACACTTTTAGCTCTGTCAATCTTCTATATTGTAGTTTTTGCCCCCCACACCCATTCCCCTTGGTTTCTGCTCCTGTCTTTGTTATTTCTTTCTTTCTATGGTCTTCGGATTTCATTAATGTTCCATTTTATTTAGATTTCTTTTGCTAGTTGGATGCTTAGATTAGAAGTTTTTAAGCTTTTATTCTTGGCTAATAAAGGAATTTAAGGCATAAACTTTTAATAGGGACAGCCTTCAATACATCCTACATGTTTCTATATGTAACATTTTTATTATCATTTAATTCAAAATACATTCTAATTTCAATTGTGATTTCTTTTTTGACCCATGGACTATTTAGAAATGTACTGGATAATTTCCAAACATGTGGGAATATTCTAGTTATCGTTTGTTCTCATTTCTTAGTAATTTCCACTGTGATCAGAAAACATACTCTGTAAGATTTCCATTCTTTCAAATTTGCTTAAATTAGTTTTATAGCCTAGCATCTGGTCAAACACCTCTTTATCAGTTCACGAGAGAAGAATTTTGAAATTTTTCATTATGATTGTGGACGTATTTTTTTCTCCCTTTAGTTTTGCTTCTACTTAAAATGTTTTGAATTTTCCTTATTACAAATTTAGGATTGCTGTATATTCTTGGTGCATTTCACTTTTGATCATCATCAAATACTCTCATTGCCATTAGTGATGCTTCTGGTGTTAAAGTCTTGTTAATATAGCTATTCTGGCTTTCCTTTGGTATCGTTCAAAAAGTATAGCATTTTCTATCCTTTTATTTTCAACCCTTTTGTATACCCATATTTAAGTGGTATTTATTGCAAGCTACATACATTTGGGTGTTTTTCCCCCATAATAATCTTTAATTGTAATTGGAGTATGTGTTACATTTAAATGTAACATTATTAATTGGTTTAAATATATCATTCATGTTTTAATTTAATTTATGATGCCTATGGTTGCATTCTTTTGGAATATTAGACATTTGTTGTCATTCCATTTCTCTACGTCTATTAGGCTTTTTTGTTATTCTTTTGGTTGTCTTAAAGGTTACAGAACAGATACTTTTCTTATCAAGGTCTAATATAAATTTTAAGATATTGCTAGGGAAATGAAAAGTCCTTAGAACTTTAATTGTATTTATTCCTCCCTAACTATGTGCCCTTGTTATCTTACATTTTGATACTCAATATACTTTCTACCCCAAAAGCCATCACTGCTGTTAATTTGTACTGGGAATATTTATTTAAATTCATCCATGTATTTAAACTGTCCGTTGCTTTTACCTCTCTCTCTATCTTAAGCTGCCATTGTAGGGCTTTTCCATGTGTCTGAAGACTTCCTTTAGCGAAGGTCTCCCAGTGACAAAGTCTCTCAGTTTTTGTCTCACAATGTCTTTATTTATTTATTTATTTATTTATTTATTTATTTATTTGCTGAGGAAGATTAGCCCTGAGTTAACCCTGAGCCTATCTTCCTCCACTTTATATGTGGGCCGCTGCCACAGCATGGCTGACAAGTGGAGCAGGTCTGCACCCGGGATCCGAACCTGTGAACCTGGACCGCCAAAGCAGAGTATGCCGAACTTCACCACTACTCCATTAGACCTGCCCCTATTTTATTTTATTTTTGGAATAAATGTTCATTGAATATAAGATGTGTGCTTGTTAGTTATGTTCTTTCAGCATTCAGCCTAAGATTCTCTTATCTACTGAATTCC
This sequence comes from Equus caballus, assembly GCF_041296265.1. NCBI lineage: Eukaryota > Metazoa > Chordata > Mammalia > Perissodactyla > Equidae > Equus > Equus caballus. The sequence goes on along the minus strand of NC_091709.1, from coordinate 22,544,361 downwards.
ACTGTTTCTGTTGAGAAGCCAATTCTGTTTTTTGTTGTTTGGTTGGTTGGTTTTGCTCCCTTGAAGATAATGTGTCTTTTTCTTCTGGTTGTTTTTGAGATTTTTCACTTTATCTTTGATTTACAGCAGTTGTAATATCTGCTGCTGTAAATAGGTTTCTTTCTTTGTGTTCTGACTGAAGTTTGTAATTATTATTGAGTCTTGTATTACGTCCTTTGTAAGTTGGGAAAATCCTTAGCATTCATTCCACAAATAGTCTTCTAAACCATGCTTTCTATTTTCTCCTTCTGAAACTCCAGTTACACATATTTTAAACCTTGTTCTTTGTCCTATTTGTCAATTATGATCTTTTTTGTATTTTTTAGACTTTAGTCTCTTAGACCTCTTATGTCAGTCTGGACATTTTCTTCTTAGCTATATATCCTTGTTTATTAAATCTCTTTTCAGATTTACATAAGGTCCTGTTAAACTCACCCATTGAGATTTTATTATCAGTTATTGTTTGCTTGTTTGTTTCTAGAATTTCAGTTCAATTTTTTTAATAATAAGTAGCTAATAGAGGAAACACGTGTTGACAGTTCCTAAAAGATTTTTAAATATAGTTTTTATTACAGAGAATTTCAAACATATGCAAATTAGAATTGTGTAAAGTTCTCTAATGTGCCTCTCTCTTCAACATTTATCAAATTATAGTCAACATTATTTCATCTGTACCCATCCTAGGCCCCATATTGTTTTGAAACAAATTCCAGACATCACATTATTTTATCTGTATGTATTTTAGTATGTGTCTCTAAAAAATACTCTTTCTAAATTGTTACACATAAAAATTAATAATTCCTATTATCGGGGCTGGCCCCGTGGCCGAGTGGTTAAGTTCGCGCGCTCCGCTGCAGGCGGCCCAGTGTTTCATTGGTTCGAATCCTGGGCGCGGACATGGCACTGCTCATCAAACCACGCTGAGGCAGCGTCCCACATGCCACAACTAGACGGACCCACAACGAAGAATATACAACTATGTACGGGGAGGCTTTGGGGAGAAAAAGGAAAAAATAAAATCTTAAAAAAAAAAAAATAATAATTCCTATTATCTTCAAACATAAATATTAAATTTTTATTCATCTTATAAACACCCTATCTTTTAAAGGACCCTGAAATCAGGGTCCAAATTATGACTATACATTGTAATTGCCAGCTCTGTCTCCCTTTTAAAAACATTTTCTTAGAGTACAATACACATGTATTAAATTGCGTAAGTCATCAGTGTACATCTTCATAAATATTTACAAATGTATCTACCTTTGTAATTATCAAGAATATTTCCAGCATCACAAATGGCTCCTACTTGCCCTCTTTGCTATCAATGCCCTCTCTAATAATTACTATTTTGATATTTATTACTACAAATTAGTTTTGCCTGTACTTACATTTTATATAAATGAATTTATGTACTATGTACTCTTCTGTATGAATACTTTCACTCAACATTACAGCTGTTTGGGTTATTCATGTTATTGAGCTCAATTTGTATTTCATTGCTGCTTACTATTCTATTATATATCAACATTTATTTATCCATTTTGCTATTAATGGACATTTGGGTTGTCTCCAGTTTTAGGTTTTTATAAGCTGTTGTGACTTGGTTAAATTAGCATTTGTTAAATAGAGCCTGGGGTGTCAGATGCTGAGCCACAGTTCAATAAAAGACCGCAAAGGAATTGTAATAGAAAAGTTTATTACTCACAGGTCCTGGAGGAGGTACACAACATACCTCAAGGGAGGTCAAAGCAGAATGCTGACAGAGCGATGGGGGCAAGACCCAGGGCACATGACTTTATGGGGTCCACAGGTGGAGTGCTTTTGTGTCCAGGGTAAGGCCAGATTGATAACCTCAAACCAGAAGGATCAGGGTTTTGGTAGGCTTCACAGGGGTCTTATCTAAGGGGCATACAAGGGGAAGACCTTGGAAGGGGGGAGAGAATGCTCATCACAAGGGTGGCTGGGGAATCATATCAGGAACTCACATTTACCTGGCTTTGCAGGGGCTGTTATCTGTGGGGGTGGGAGTGGAGGAGAGCCTGGCGCGAGCATCAGTTCAAACTGGATGTTGAGGCAGCAATATTATGGAGTAGTTTAGCTGAACTCAACCTAAGCTAAGCCTCTATTCACAGTCTTGTACATCTCTTGTGGAGATATATGCACTCAATTTAGTTAGGATATACCTACGTGCTGAATTACGGTCACAGAGTAGGCGTATGCTTAGCTTTAGTAGATCTTTCTAAAATATTTTCCAAAGTGGTTATGCCAACTTAGAGTCCCAGCAGCATTGCCTAAAAGTGCCAGTTGTTGGATTCTCACTAGCACTCAGCACAGTCAGTCCAATTGTCAGCTACTACTGTTTAAATTTCTCTTATTAGTGAAGATGTTGAGCACCTTTTGTTTGTGTGTGAGTACTTATTGTTCTTTCTATATCTTCTTCTGTGAAGTGCCTTCAACGTCTTTAGTTCATTTATTAAAACTGAGTTGTTTATGTTTTCTTTATCGTTGTAGGAGTTCGTTATCTAGTCTATGTATGTCTTTTGTCAGATAAAGTTATTGCAAATATGTTCACCTAGACAGTAACTTGCTTTTTAATTCACATGCTGATAGCTTTTGATAGAAGTTTTCCATTTTAATGAAGTCCAATTTATGAAGCTGGACCTGTAATAATTAGAAATCCCAAATTCAGAAAAACATGTGTACAAGGTTTACAGTATTGCTTTACACATTTAGAATTTTAATCTAACTGAAATTGATGGTTTGCTATCACATACGGATCAAGATTTATATTTTGTCCACATTTACTCAATTTAACCTGCACCATTATTTGAAAAGCTTTCACACTGCATTATGTTGGGAACATTGTAATGAATCAGATGGCCATATATGTGTGGGTTTGATTTCTTTATTCTGTTCCATTTACTTTTATTTATCCATCCAATTACTAACACCGTACTGTGTCAATTACTACAGCTTTATAATAAGATGATGTTTGCGTGAGTCTTCCATTCCTGCCCTTCTTCAAGTGTCTTGGCTGTTCTTTGCATTTCCATACAAACTGTAAAGTCCGCTTGACAATTTCCATCCAGAATATTCTGTTAGGATTTTATTAGGATTATATTAAATCTACAAGTCAGTTTGAGAAGAACTGGCATCTTAATGATCTTGAATCATTCAATCTATAAAAAGACAAATATCACCATTTATTTAGATCTTTTTCTCATAGAAGAGTTTTGTAATTTTTATATAATGTTTTAACCCATTTTGTAAAATTTACTCCTATATGCCTTTTTGTTGTTATTGCTGCTGTTATTATAAACGGTTTCTTTTTTCACTGCTGGTACTTAAAACTGCAATTGATCCATGAAGATTGGGTTTATAACAAGCACTGTGTAAGTGATTTCTGTTGTTCTGTTTATATTTGCGCTTGTTCTGTTGTTCTTTTTCGAAGTTCTTTTTTAAACTCAGATGCCTAACTTACTAATTTTTAGCCTTTCATTTTCCCAGCAGAAGCATCCAAGTGCATACATTTCTCTCGAAGCACCAGGAGTCCTTATCCTTCTTTTCTGCTTTGTTTTTATTTATTCATTTATTTTTTTGGCCATAGAATTTACTCCAGTCATCTAATATTCAATGTTATTTACTTATTTAGTTATTTGTCTGTCTCCACAAACCAGAAATTAAAGGTCCCTGAAGGCCTTTGACCTCAGGGATTTCGACTCTTCTCTGTAGAGGTATATCTCCAGCAGGCCGAACTGTGCTGGGCACATAGCGGACAATAACTATTACATTTTAAAATTTCAATTATTATATTTTTTTTCTTAACAATCCTTTTACAAATATACCAATTGTTTATTCAAGATATCAAATCTCTCTTTAACATCTTTAATATACTAGAAGGCATAGTTTATATTTTGTATTCAATAATTCAATTTTATCAACTTTGTGGGTTTAATCCTGTTTTCTATTCCTCCAACTTTAATATCTCTAGCACATAGTGATGTGCCTGCCTGTTGATTTCTAACAGCTTTCTGCTTATTTTCTTTGGAATGCTAATTGTGGATTAATTTGGGGCATAGAGGACTCTGGAATAAATGCAGTGTCCTTCATACCATTTTTGTCTTGGCTTTAGTAACATTCCTGTACCATCCAGGTCATCTTTAACTAATCCACCATCGTTTTGAATCATTAAGGGGTTATAAAGTCAGGTCACAAACACACCTGATGGCTAGTTTGTGATTACAAGTTCCAAGGTTTGAGTCAAGTGATTTCATTTGCAACACCCCGGGGGATGAAGTCAGTATTTCTATTTCACCCTTATACTGAGCAGGTACACCCATGGGTACTCAGTCTTTTGAGGGAGTCTCTTATCCACATATCTACTTGGGTAGGCCCAGTGAATACTCAAGTTCACATAATTTGGCAAATGCTCTCAAGGTGAAAGTGGGCTTCATTGCTCTGCTTCCCACCATGTGTTCCTGCCTTCACTCAGTCCTTGATAAAAGCATTATTTAACTTCTCTGTAGCTCAAGAAGTCTTTTGTACAATATGTTATATAGTATTTTCAGATGTGGGACATAAATTCTTTTTTGAGGAAGATTAGCCCTGAGCTAACATCCGCCACCAATCCTCCCCTTTTTTGCTGAGGAAGATCAGCCCTGAGCTAACATCCATGCCCATCTTCCTCTATTTTGTATGTGGGACACCTGCCACAGCATGGCTTCATAAGCGAACCCCAGGCCACCAAAGCGGAATGAGCAAACATAACTGCCATGCCACCAGGCCAACCCCTAAAGTAAAATTTTTAAAAAATTAATCACCTAGTAGCAGGAATTTTGTTTTAAATGCTGCAAAAAAACCCAATTTGGTTGATTCTATTTTTGTTCAAGGGAGAATTTATTGATTAGTTCCTACTTCCTAATACAGTAGTTATTGAATAATTTGGATGTTTTGATAAGTTTCAATAGCTCCCGATCATTTGGGGTAACCTTGATTAACATACGTAATTAAATTTAGCTACTGGAGGAAACTTCGTGTGTATGCGGGAATGTTTTTCCTTTACCCAGACTCAGTTATGTAGGTTGAGCTCCATCTGAGAAACTCCATTTTAAGACACATCAAAAGGAAGCAGAACAATTTGACCTGATTCTGTCAGCCCAGCCTCAACTCTATCTCAGCTCCTGCTTTCCCAACAGAAAAGGGTACAGATCCCAGGCAGACCCAAGGCCCCACCGATCTCTTTGCAACTACTTTACAAAAGCACTACTTCTATTTTATCACGTAGTTTAAGCCTCCTCTCTTCCAAAATCCCAATCCTCAGCATCAACCAGCTCAGTCATTGTCCAGGCTTGAGTAATTCTAGACTCTATCATGCACATACTGGAAAACCACAACATACCTACCTATATTTTATAACCAGCGTCAGGATTAGAAAATTTAACTAAAAGACACCCTGAATTGAAAGCAAGACTGTTTCGAATTATATTCTGAAAGATACTGCATTCAGATCAAAAAATGTGACATGTTCTGTTACTTCTTGCATTAATTTGAAAGAACGAAACATTTTCACGAGAGTTCCTTTTGCAAACTACCGGAAGCCTTTTGCTCTGAGAACTTTTTTACGTGGTGATAGCTCTCTATGTTCCTCCAGAAAATGTATTTTGTGTTGTAATTCTGTTCACTAGAGGGAGAATTTCTTAAAGCATTAGCATAGGGTTTCTCCACCTTGGCACTACTACTGACTTTTGGACCCAATCATCCTTTGTTGTGGGGGACTGTCCTGTGCCTTGTAGGATGTTTAGCAGTATCTCTGGCCTCTAGCCACCAGATATGACAACCAGGAGGGTCTCCAGACATTGTCACGTCACCCCCAGCTGAGAACCACTGATCTAGTGTAACTATCAAAATTCCATAAGCTGTTGAAATATTGTAATTGATTTGGCTGAGAGAAACAATTTCATTCTTTCCTCACATGCAGGAAGGGCACCTAACTCATTCTCTTTGCTAGATGAACACTGTATCTTTGTGTGTCATGCAAGTTACATTGTAGCCTTCTGTGTCATGCAAGTTGCACCATTGCTATAAATTAGAGCATGAGGCCAGCCGTCCAGTGGGAAGGAGGCCTATGGAATTCCTTTGCCTTGCCAACAAACTTTTTCCTTAGAGAGATGTTTATTAGCAGAATCTATGGGAGTTTAGTATTTCTCTCTGAGAATAAACCCCAGCATCAACCACTTTCATTTCCACTCCCCCCAGAGCCATGCTTTGGCTCAGCTCTGGCAACTGATGCTAATATTTTAGAGCAGGAGTTGGCGACCTGTGACCTGCCGAACAGAGCCACACCCATTATTTTACATATGGTCTATTGCTGCCCTCCTGCTCCAACAACAGATTTCCTTTTTTTTTGATTGAATTATAATTGACATGCAATACTCTCCTGGTTTCAGGTGCACAGCATAGTGACTGGATATTTTTATACATTACGAAATGATCACCACGATAAGTCCATCCACCATCTGTCACCACACCAAGTTATTACAATATTATTGACTATATTCCCCATGCCGTATACCACATCCCCATGACCCATTTATTTTATAAATGGAAGTTTCCGCCTCTTAATCTTCTTCATCTATTTCGCCTTCCCCCCACTGCCACCGGGACTCCCTTCTGGAAACCACGAGTTCATTCTCTGTCTCTATGAGTCTGTTTCTGTTTGGTTTTGTTTGCTTATTTGTTTTGTTTTTTAGATTCCACATGTAAGTGAAATCATAACGGTATTTGCCTTTCTCTGTCTGACTTATTTCTGTAGTTGTGACAGAGTATACGGCTTGCAAAGCCTAAAATATTTACCATCTCTCTCTTTACAGAAATAGACAACCCCTGTTTCAAATCCTAAAATCTGAAAATGATTTAAACTTCCCAACTTAAACCCTTCGTCCTGTACATTGCAACAGCCACATTTGGAAGAGGATCTGATTCTCTATAATTCTTGCCAGGGGCAGGATTAATTTAGACACAATCCTCATCCTCATGGGGATAAGCAGCTTGCCATTTCACATTCAAAGACAATTTTTACACCTTTGCAATTCTGTCTCTCCACAGGCTCAGCAAATCTAATACCTTTTAGCCTCTATTGTAGGTTTTCTTTTTCAGGCCCTTGGGATCTTTCCTGTCATATGTGGGAGTGGAGTGGGAGATTGAGGCCACCTAGGAGCCCGTTTACTGGTACGGATGTATTCAGTTACCGTCTGGTTAGGATGGGTGACGGGGAGAAGCAGCTGGTTGGTGCAGGAAGGAGCAGCTAAAACATTCTAATTCCTTCTCCAGAATCAGAGGTCACTCAAACTTTTCTGCATTGCTTTGTTTTTGTTGTTTAAAAAGAAAGGAGACACTTCTGAAAAAGTTGGTCTAGCAAGTCTACTCAATTTTGTTTGTTTCTGTTTTCTAATAATCATGACTCTGGGATGGTTTTCCTATTGTGGCCAGTTAATGCTGTTATATTTTGCCTGAGGTTTATGCTATACTCTACCATATGGGACTTTTTCAAGTGCTCCTTTAAAACGCGTAAGGCTTGGGAAACAAAGCATGGCCATGATGCTTGGTTATCTGTGGTCACGTGATGTGTGGAGGAAGAGACACAGGGAGAGAAATGGAGAAATACAACCTACTGCAGTTTATTCCCTAGATTATGCCATTTTCCTTGTATTAGAAATAAGCATTGTAAGGCCATTGTGCTTTTAATCCTCATTTTTGTTCATTTGCAGAAGAGATTAAGTTGGAAATATTAAGACTAGATACAATGCTTATTTGCACATGTACTTGTATTTTTCTTGTGAACTAATAAATGGCTGAGAGTAATACTCCAGTGCTGGAGCTTAGAGAATACTTACATGACAAAACAGTAGGTTTAAACGGCTGCCCCCTTCGTCAGCTGCCTCTGCTCCACCTTGGAGTAAGGGCAGTAATTGTAGCCAGAGTGGACCAGAGCGTTACCAGTGAACGCTCCGTGTTTCCTACTCCAACCCCAGGCCTTCATTCACATTTTGAACAGATCTCTGCTAAATACAAACTTAAATCTGCTTTGCATTTCATTATAGTAGAGTTGGATCTACATAAAATATAGAAACTCTACCTATTAATGAAAGGAATATTCAAGTACTATCAACATCTCAAAAAGCTCTGGGTTTAAGGAGAAAGAAAATGCTTATTGGGTGGTACTGTGTATGGGCCACTTGCAAACAGGTACATCTAAATGACAGTAGAATCACTATGATAATTTTTAGAAAATGATTTAGAGGAGGGAAGAGAGAAGATTGTGAGATTGGGGGAAGTACTGAAGAAATGCAAAAGATTGGGGATGAGTTTTAAATGTGCAGAGTAGACAACTGGAAAGACTACATTGGAACAGTATTGGAAAGTCTATTAGAAAGACTACCTTGGAAAAAACTGAAGGAGGAGGAGGTAGAAGTGGGAATAAAACTAGAAGAGAGAAGCTCATTCACAACCTGTGCTCCAAAAATAAGTGGATTTTCATTTCTTGTGGGATAAAGGTTACAATTCTGCACCCAACTCCAATGTGTGGGGGTTTTTCCCCACTCCACCAAGCAATTCTCCAACACCAGCTGGGCATCGTACAATTCAACTCAATTCTTTTTTTTGTTTTGAAGAGAAAAATTTGCCCTGAGCTAACATCGTTGCTAACATTTCCTCTTTTTTCCCCTTCTTCCCAAAGCTCCAAGCATGTTGTATATCCTAGCTTTAAGTCCTTCTAATTGTTCTATGTGAGCTGCCGCCACAGCCTGGCAACTGACAGAGAGGTGGTGTGTGGTTCCATGACCAGGAAGGGAACCTGGGCCATCAAAGCAGAGAGCGTGGAACTTTAATCACTAGACCATCGGGGCTGGCTCTCAACTCAGTTCTGATACTTTCTCCCGGGAGATAGTATCAGATTCCACAGGTTAAGGACTCAGTCCTACAAGACTACCCCTCACTTCAAATGCCAATCACAGGTTCAAGTTGTTGTTTGTGCTTCTGACTCACTGGCTATAGATTGGTGATTCCAACTACCTCTTCCTTGGGTTTGATTAATTTGCTAGAGCAGATCACAGAACTCAGAGAAACATTTTACTTATTAGATCACCAGGAACAGCCAGATGGAAGAGGTGCATAGGGCAAGGTATGTGGGGAGGGGCTCAGAGCTTCCATGTTCATGTTCACAACTGCATCTCCATATGTTCACCACCAAGGAAACCCTCTGGACTCTGTCCTGTGTTTTATGAAGGCTTCACAGACATGATTGATTAACTCATTGGCCATTGGCCATTCAACCTCCAGCCCCTCTGCCCTTCCCGGAGGTCATGGGGGTGGAGCTGAAAGTTCCAACCCTCTAATCACATGGTTGGCTCCCCTGGCAACCAGCTGCCATCCTTAGGTGCTTTCCAAAAGTTACCCGTGACATAAGAAAAGACACTTTGATGCTCTCATACTTAGGAAATTCCAAGGGTTTTAGGAGCTCTATGCCAGAAATGGGGACAAAGACCAAATATATTTTATTATAAATCAAAATATCACAAAGGTCAAGCTCTTATCCTAGATTTAATTCATAGTTTGCTACCTAATTACTGAATTTTCCACCTTCTCCTCCTGAACATCATTCCCATGCCCACTTCTGAGCCTTTGGACACTCTAATGTATCTCCTCTTTCCCTTCTAAAGTATTTTCCATTCTGCTCCTCATGCTCCACGGTCCTTCTCAAGCTCCCTCTTATTCCTGAAACCTTTCCAACTGAATCCAGACTTCAGATCTTTCTTCACTAAACTAATATACTCACCCATTTTACAATCACTCATTTTCCGTCTTTGGACATCTGCTAGTTTGCTCTCTGGAGCAGAGCTCTTCTTTTTTTTGTGTATTCATGATTTATCAGTAACTACATTGAAGAAGTGTATTGTGTCATGTTTTTGTGACTACTACAGCAGATGGTATAAACTTGTGTACAAAGAATCTAGTAAAAGCACTTGGAGAGCACGCAGTTTTGTTTCATTATATTCTGGATATTGGCTGGAAAGTTGGATTTCCCAGTCACAGTTTCTAGTCAGCCTCTAACATGAAATTCAAGGGGTCAGTACTAAATGATGTTCTTTTCATTAGGTATTATAGTGGGTTGAGCTGTAGCCCCCAAAATATATGTCCACTCAGAACCTCAGAATGTGTCCTTATTTGGAATAAGGACGTTTGCAGATGTAATTAAGCAATTTCAGAAGCCACTAGATGCTGGAAGAGGCAAGAAAAAATTCTCCCCTAGAGCCTCTTGGGGTGAATGTGGCCCTGCTGACAACTTGATTTTGGACTTTGGGCCTCCAGAACGGTGAGAGAATAAATTTCTGTTGTTTTAAGCCACAAAAATGATTTGTTATAGCAGCCTTAGGGAACTGTTTTTTCCCCAAGTAGATGACATATAGAAAAATCTGAGCCACTATTATATTTTAAGAAAATGGACTGTTCAAGACTTGCATTGAAGAAGTTTAAGCCTCCTGGACAGAAATATAGGTGTTAGAAAACCTCCTGTTTTATACCATAACTAGTTAAAAAATAAGACTTGTTAAAACAACATTCAGTAACTCACCATTTTGGTGTAAACTAGGGATCAGGAAGTCACTATTATTGCCAGTAATCCATGCCACACAAGAAAAATAGATGTCCCATGACTGAATCTCAAGACACATTAAAATAACAACTCGGACACTGGGAGACAATCTCAGGAATACCTAGAACTTCACAAATATGCTTGCTGGGAGGAAAAAAAAGGAGGAGGAGGAGTTCTGCTTCCATGATGAAATAAAAAGAGATTTTCTCTCCTGCCCTTAGCAAATAGAAAAATGGACAAAGCATATTAAAGTACATTCTGCAGGCCAGCCCTGGGGCCAAGTGGTTAAGTTTGCCTGCTCCACTTCGGTGCTCTGGGGTTCGCCAGTTTGGATCCTGGGCACAAACCTATGCAGCACTCATCAAGCCATGCTGTGGTGGCATCCCATATAGGAGAGCTAGAATGACCTACAAGTAGGATATACAACTATGTATTTGGGCTTTGGGGAGAAAAAAAAAAAAGAGGAAGATTGACAACAGATGTTAGCTCAGGGCCAATCTTAAAAAAAGTACATTAAACTACTGTTTGGATGAAGGTGGTCAAAAGGCACCAACTTCTAGTGATATGATACATAAGCATTAGGGATGTAATGTACAACATGATGACTATAGTTAACACTGCTGTATGGTATATATGACAGGGTTAAGAGACTAAATCCTGAGTTCTCATCAGAAGGAAAAAAATATTTTTTTCTTTTTTTTGTGTCTATATGAGATGCTGGATGCTAATTAAACATTGTGGTAATCACTTGACAATATATGCAAGTCAAATCATTCTACTGTACACCTTAAATTTATACAGTGCTGTATGTCAATTATATCTCAGTAAAACTGGGGAAAAAACACAGCAAGATGATATCAGATAAAAATACACTAAAAATACAATTAAGGAGAAAATAATAAAATAAAACTATTATTTCTGTACATTGGACGATAGCCAACATAGGATTGTGATCCTGAGAGAATGGAAACAAATGAGGTGAGCCTTACGGAGCTCTAGATTTCTACCTGGAGTTACAATCTAGAACCTTGAGCAAGGAGGATGTTCTAAGCAGATCATAGCTGTCTCACCAGGCTGAGAAGAAAGAGATTGGAATTCAGGAAGTCTAAGAAGGATGGAAACAGTGAATGAGAATTCCAAAGAGAAGGAGTTATGCAGAAAAAGAACATTAGAAATCTTAAGGCTCCCTTGAGACTAAGCTGAATAATAAGATGTATACACACAGGATGAAACCCCACGAGAACAGGCAGAAATTGACTAGAAGAGCTGGGGATCCTTTGAGTTTGTTCCAGCCAGTGTGGAGAGTCCTCGCTGATCACTCTCAAAATTCAATAGAGGTGTCAAAAAAGCTACATCTTAGTACTGGAACTAAATTATACCCAGAGTAAAAGCTGCTCCAGTCATATCCAAAGAAAAGTCAAAGGAAACTTCAAAAAAGAGCAAGATGAGTGGCAAGTAACCTAACAGCCTTCTGGAACAAAGGCCACCATTAAAGAAAGACAACTACTGACCATCACCACTGTAAAATGTACACATCCAGCATCCAGTCAAAAACACTAGACACACAAAAAAAATAGAAAAATGAGTCAAATAACCAGAAGAAAAATAGCCAATAGAAGCAGAACAAGAAATGATAGAATGAGAATTAGAAGAAATGGATATTAAAACAGCTATTATAGTTTTGTTCAGCTGTGTACCAAAAAACATAAACATAGTGTGGACGGGAAATATTTTTTAAAAAGAACAAAATCGAATTTCTAGAGATGAAAAATACAATATGTAACGGGAAAAATTCACTACATGGGATTAATAGCAGATTAGACACTGCAGAAGAAAAGCTAGTTTAAATACTATCAATAAAAGACTATCAATAAAAACTACCTAAAATGAAACAGAGAAGAAGACTGAAAACAAATGAAATGCATTTCAGTGACATGTGGGACAACATTAAACGGTCTAAAACCTGTATAATTGAAGTCCTAGAAAGCAGTGATGGCAGAGCAAATATTTGAAGCTATAATAAATGTTTTCCAAATTTAAGAAAAGTTTAACTATATAAGATGCACAATGAACCCTAAACAGGAGAAATACAAAGGAAAATACACTGAGACAAAGGGAGAAGACATATGTCAACAATATCAGAAATGAAAACGTGCACATCAATTTAAATTCCACTGACATTTAAAGGACAATAAGTGAATACTGCGACCAGCTTTAAACAAATAAATTTTTAAAAATAATGAAAAAATTCCTTAAGAGACACAAATGACCCAACTGACTCAAAAAGAAATAGAAAATCTGAACAGCCATACAGTGATGAAAGAAACAGGGATTATAATTTCAAATGATCCCACAAAGAAATCTCCAGATTCAGATGGCTTCACTGTTGAATACTACTACAGATGTACCGAAAAATAATACCAATCTTATGCAAACTCTTCTAGAAAATTATAGGAGAATGGAACATTTCTTAATTCATTTTATGAGGCAGTATTACCCTGATTCAAAATATGAAAAGAAAAGTACAAATATTCCTCAGAACTTAGACACAAAAACCTGAACAAATATTAGCAAATTTAATTCCAATAAATCTTTAAAAGGAAATATTTTATAATCATATGGGGCTTTTCCAGGAATACATAGTTAATTTAACTTTTTTAATATCAATCATTAACATTCATCAAATTAACAGAATAAAGGAGAAGAACCATTAGATCATTTCACTAGATTCAGAAAAAGCATTTGACAAAATTCAACACCCATTTATGATATAATATCTTGGTAAACTAGTGATAGAAGGGAACATTCTCAATGAAATAAAGGATATCTATAAAAACCGACATCTAACATCATACTGAAGAGTGAAAGATTTTCTTCCTAACATTAGGAACAAGGAAAGGACTTCCACAGCCAACATTGCTAACCAACATTGTAGTGAAGGGCAATAGAGCAAAGTAAAGAAATAAAGACACACAATGTGAAAGTAATAACTAGAACTGTTTTAATGAGCAAATGACATGATGATGTATGCAGAAGCTCCCAAAGAATCCACCAAAAAAGCTACTAGAATTAACAAGTGAGTATAACCGGACTGCACAAAACAAGATCAACATAAAAATCAATTGTATTTCTATGCGCTAGCAATGAACAAAAAATAATTAAGTGTTTTTCTGGTATTTACAATTGCATCCAAAAGTACAAAATATTAGAATTTAACTAACTGCAAGACCTGCACACTGAAAACTATAAAACATAGTTGAGAAATAAACATTATGGTTAATGTTGAGAAATAACCATTATGGAGAGTGGTACCATATGATCATGGATGAGGGTACTCAACATCAAAAGTTACCAAGCCTCCCTAAATTGAGCTATAGATTCCATACAATCCCATCCAAAATCCCAGCAAACTTTATTTTTGAGAGAAATTGACAACGTAATTCAAAAAGTTATAGGAAATGCAAAGGACCTAGAAGGGCCAAAACAACTTGATAAAAGAACAAAATTGGAATACTCAGATTCCAACAAATCTACAGTAATCAAGACAATGGTATTAGTGGGAGAATACACATACAGATCAATGGAACAAAATAGTTTGAAAGTTGACCATGCATACATGGTCATTTCATTTTAGACATAATAACTTAGACAAAATAATTCAATGGAGAAAGGAGAGTATTTTTCAACAAATAGTGCTGAAAAAGTTGGAAATATCTACAATAAACAAACAAATATCAACCCTGATCTCAAAATATAAAGAAAAATTAACTCAAAAATGGATCGCAGGCGCTGGCCCAATGGCATAGTGGTTCAGTTTGCACACTCACTTCAGCAGCCCGGGGTTCACCAGGTTGGATCCTGGGCACAGACTTACGTACCACTTACCAACCCATGCTGTGACAGGTGTCCCACATATAAATTAAAGGAAGAATGGCACAGATGTTAGCTCAGGGACAATCTTCCTCAGCAAAAAGAGGAGGATTGACAGCAGAAGTTAGCTCATGGTTAATCTCCCTCAAAAAAAAAAAAAAAGATCACAGATGTAAAAATAAAAGCTAAAATCATAAAACTTCTTGGAAATAATATAATATTTCTTATCTTGACATAGTATTTTCAAAGATAGCTCAAAAAGTATCAACCATAACAGAAAAAAATGGATAAAGTGAATTTCATCCAACATAAAAACTCCTATTTAATAGAGCGTTTAAAAATTAAAATGTAAGCCACAAAGTGAGAAAAACATTTGCAATACAATACACCTCCTTGGCCCCACCAAATCATATTCAGAATATATAAAGAACTCTTAGGGCTCAATAATAAAAAATAAAACAACTCAATTTAAAAAATGGGCAATCTATTTAAACATATTTCACAAAAGAAGATATACGAATGGCCTCTAGGTATATGAAAAGATGCTTAACACCTTTAACATGCCTAATATGCATTATGGAAATGCATATTAAAACCATAATAAGTATCATTATATTCCCACTCACATGGCTACCATGAGCTGACCGACATTTTAAGTGTTTGTGGCGATATGGAACAATGGGAGCTCTGATACTTTGTGGTACGTTGTTGGGAGTGTAATATGATCACTTTGGAAAACATTTGGGGCCATTTCTCATTCAGACTGAACATATATTCTCTATATGACCCTGCAGCTCTACTCAAGACAAATGAAACATATGCCCGCACAAACACTTAGACTTTGAATGTTCATAGTAACGGCTGGTTTTTTTCTAAATAGTTCAAATCTGGCATCAACCCAAAAGTCTATCTACAAATGAATGGAATTGTTAAAGAAATTCTGGTATATTCATATCAGGGAGTACTACTCACTGTGGTAAGTAGCTTCTAAGATATCTCCCAGTGATCCTGGCTTTCAAATGCTATTCACAGTTTTGTGTAATTGCCTCCCCTTGGGTAATTTTCTTTCTACCCAATAAATATCTCATTGCTGAGGGGATGTCACTTCTCTGATTATATTACTAGAGCTTATAGCATCTTACTAGCAGACTCTCTCCCTTGCTGGCTTTGGTGAAGCAAATTGCCATCTTGGGGAGACCCACAAGGCAAAAACTAAAGGCATCCTTTGGCTAAGAGCTGCAGAGTATCCGGGGCCATCAGTCTGACATCCCCAAAGGAACAGTTGACATCCTACCAACAATCACATTGGGGTTGAAAGTGGACCCTTCCCAAGTTAACTTTCAGACGAGCCCCCAGTGCTGGCTGACACCCTATTTGCAGGCCTGTAAGCAACTCTGAATCAGAGGATTATTCACATAAGCCATAGCCAGCTTGCTGATCCACAGAAACTATGAGACAATGCATGTGTGTTGTTTTCAGATACTGAGTTGCTGGTGATTTGTTCTGCAGTCATGGATAACTCACACACTCATAAAAAGGAACAATCTAATGATATACACAATCTATTTGTTTTCTATCGGTACATAACAAATTACCACAAACTCAGCAGTTTCAAACAATGCCCATCTATTAATTCACAGTTCTCTACATCAGAAGTCTGCACATGGCATAGCTGGGTTCTCTGCTCAGGTCTCCCCAGGCTGAATTCAAGGTGATGGCCACTGCTGTGACCTCATGAGGCTCAGGGTCCCTTTTAGGTTCACCTGGTTGTTGACAGAATTCAGTTCTTTATGGTTGTAAGACTGAGGTCTTGCTGGCTGTCAACACAGGGTTGTTCTCAGCTCCTACAGGTTGCTTGCTGTTCCTTCCCCACTGTGAGATCTTCTTTACAACAGGGAAGTTTTCTCTTTAAAAGCCAACAGCAGAGTTTCTCTCATGCTTCAAATATCTCTCACTTTTTCTCAAGGCTCCTCTGCTTAGGTCAGGCTCACCAAGGCAAAATCTCTCTACTTAAAATAACCTTATTAGAGACTTTAATTACATCTGAAGCATCCCTTCACAATAGCATCTAGATTACTGTTTGACTGAATAACTGAGAGAAGGTGTGCATACCAGGAGGCAAGAATCTTCGAGGCCATCTTTTAGAATCCTGTCTATCATGTCAACGATGTGGATAAATTTCAGAAACTGTGTGCTGAGTGGAATAAGCCAAACTTAAAGAGAATACATATATGATCCTACTTATTTGACTCTCTCGGAAAGATAACTGGGCTGTATGGTAAGCAAAAGCAGATCAACAGTTACCTGGATTGGGAGGTGGAAGATTGACCAGGAGGAGGCACAAGGAACTTCTTGGGGTGAGGAAATTATTATGTACCTTCATATTGACAGTGTTTACACAAGTCTATAAAGCTGTTAGAACTCATCAAACTATACACTTAAAATGTGTACGCTATATTTTACACATAAATATATGTATTTATATACATATATAATGACCCAATAAAGGTCGTTAAAAATAAACAGGATCAGCCAGTCATGTGACCTTTGCTTCACTGTCACCTTTCAAAAGTTATGCGAGGACATCTGATGGGTCAAATGTAATCTCACCCAAAAACCAAGCTGCAAAGGAGTCCAGCAAATGCAACTTTAGTTTGAGACTCTATTCTTCCTGGTAAAGGATTGAACACTAGAAAGTAGATGGTATAGATGTTGAGCTAAGCCAGGTCCTTTAGTTCAAGGTATAAATATTTCTCCTTATTCCTTCAGGATACCTAGGAGGCCAGAATTAATTAATCAAACAAACACACATATATGTGCGCATGGGTATACGCATACATGCACGCGCTTCTCAAGAAAGAGCACTATAATTCATAAAGAGAAACATAATGTATGTAACGATAGCTGTCCGTCATAAATAGTTCCTCATGTGAACATTCAAAGCAGTTTTAGTCCTCTCTTTATTGCTCCATGAGCTAAGTGACAGCAGATCTGGTTTCTAGTCCTGAAATTCACTAACCAGAAGTATCACCTCCGTGGATAAATGCCACCACAGAGACCATCACTTCTTGTTTTAAAACCATGATCTAGTTTTGATACTTAGGAATGGAACCTATTCCAGGATCCCACTATTCTTAATGGGGGAAAAAAAAACACCTGAGTTATACATAGATCCTGCATAAATCTCTAAAGTAGAGTCTTCTTCTCTTTCATTTTTGGGTGAGCTAAATTTATAGGGCAGGGATCTTTAATAATCTCTATTTGAATAATAGGGGTGGTGTGGGCAGGGCATGAATCAATTTTTCTCAAAGCCAAATAATCCTCTGGGATTGAAAGAAGGGTGTTTTCCAGTCACAGGCATGTGTACTTACTTATCAAAAGTAAAATATAGAAATTATTGAAAAACTTTCAGCACATCTGGGAAGGATTTTCAGATGATGAGCTGTGGGAGCACACCATTTGAGAACCACTGACACAATAAATTATATAAATAGGACAAAGAACAAGATTTAAACAAATCACCAAGGTTCACTGATTGCGTTTCTGCAGTATGTATCACACCCACGGAGAAATAAAACTTAACTGAAGCAATATCATATGAGGGATGTTGCTTCTTTGAATTTTTGCCAAACCTAGGCACACATATAGCAATTGAATGTATCCATTGACGTCCACAGAAATTACTTATTTATCTCTAAGACAACTTTCATGGGTTCTTTAAACCTAGGCTTCAGGAAAAACTAACAAAGAAATAAACAAAATGATCAGACACCATGTCATTCAGGGCAATTCCCTTGCACTATGGGCAGAGACGGAGTTGCTTCTGTAGAGTGGTTTCGGCCACATGACTCTCATCAGGCTTCAGAAGCCACGTCCTTCCCTTTTCCTTGGAAGGGCAAATGTATCAGAATTGTGTTGGGTTTCAAGAAAACCCAACAGTGAATTAAATAAGTAAGGGAGTTGTTTGTCATGCAACAAGCCCATGGATAGGAAGATCAGGATGAGTACTGTGGCTCAAGGTCATCACCAGCTTTCTTCTGTATCTCTGTTAAAACCGATCTTAAAATGTGGATTTACTCCTCGTGATTACAAGATGATTGCTCCTCCAGGCATCTATCTGGGAAGGAGGCAAAGGGAATAAGGGACCATTCCAGTGAGCTTCTCTCTCTTATAAAGCTTTCCCATAAGCCCCAACCACAGGCTTCCATCAATTTTACCACTGGCCATAATTGGGTCACATGACTATCTCTATCTGCACCAGAGGCTGCCAAAGCAAGGTTTTTAACTGGACACATTTCTTTCTTTTTTTTTTTTTGAGGAAGATTAGCCCTGAGCTAACATCTCCTGCCCATCCTCCTCTTTTTGCTGAGGAAGACTGGCCCTGAGCTAACAAACGTGCCTGTCTTCCTCTACTGTATATGTGGGACGCCTACCACAGCATGGCTTGCCAAGCGGTGCCATGTCCCCATGTCTGCACCCGGGATCCCAACTGGCAAACTCCGGGACACCGAAGCGGAACGTGCGCACTTAAACACTGCAGCACTGGGCCAGCCCCTGGACACATTTCTTAATTGGAATGGTTATTAAGTAAGAAAGGGGAAGTGGATATTGAGTAGGCATGGGTAGTCACTGCTAACGACTATCACAGATGAGATTCGCTATCTTGATGCAACCTTCTCCAATCTAACCTCCAAATTATACACACACGCACATGCACTTGGGCCACTTCCTTGTGCTTGCTCACATTCAGCTTCTACGAATTTTCTCACTAGATTCCTTCCCTGAAAGGATAAGCATACTCTTGGAGGAATGTAAAAACCTAAGCATTACTCACCAGGTTTCTATGTCTCTAAATCAAGTACTGAGCAGTTCTGGGGTTCAAGTTGTTGCTTAATCAGAATTGAAATAAAAAGACTTTCTGACAGTCCTAACTAAACCTTGCAGCATTTTTCTGGAGTTCGTCAAAGATGAATATGCATTTCAATTGAATGCGTTTGAGTTAAGAAACAGTTATTGAGCATCAACAGTGTGCCAGGCCCTGTGCTAAAGTTACCAAGGAGAGAAAGATTGTGTCCCCCATCAGGGAACTCACTGTCTGATACAAAAGATAGGCATGTGGACATACAACTACAACAGAGGAGGCTGTGAGCGCAAATTAGAGGATGGCCCAGTGGAATAATGCTTAACTCTCTTGCGGAGGGGTGCAGAGGCTTCTCCGAAGACATCATATCCAAGCTAGCTGAGGCCATGTCAGGACCAGCTCTCGTGTTTGCTGTCTTTCAGTCTAATACATTTCCCACAATCTCAAAATGGAAATTAAAAAATGGCAATGAGATATGTACCTTTAATAGTGTTTTTAAATCTATCTACAAATAAATATACAACCCAAAATATTGGTCTGAATTTTAATGAAATATTTGGACTACTGCTTTGGCTCACCGAAATGCATCATGTTATCTTCACAGTTTGTTATGTTTCATAAATATAGAACATCTCACAATATGCTTGTGCCTACTGAAAAACAAACAGCAAAGTAATTAATAATCCAAGAAATAGTTGTCTACAAAATATGCTAGACATTTTCCTGAGGAGCTTGAGAAATAATTAAATTCCTATTTGTTTTCTGTACTAAGTATTTGAGAATAAGAGAGATTAAATATTTTTAATGGACTCTTCCATACAATAATGGTCTAAACTCTACTTGTGTTGTGTCACTGTAAGTTGATGATCATTTACACATTCTCAAAGTATATATACCCATTTTTAGATTTTTTGGTGGGTGGAATTTCATGGCAATCCTTATTGATTGTGAACAAGGACATGTTTCCCCTTCTCCCAATGACTCCCTATTTTCATCACCATCTTTCCATTCAAGACACATTCCCCCAAACCTGATTCTGTCTGCTTAAAAAAATAGTTAACATTTATAAAAATCTATCAAAGTGCTTTCAAATTTTCTATTACTTTAATTCTCGCAACCTTCCTGAAAGGTTGAATGAGCCATTTTGCCTGGGTTTTTTGAGTTTAGGAGATTTGCCTAAAGTCATATAGCTACTAAGTGACAAACAGAGCCCTGGTTTTCTCACTCCTATCTTTGTGTTCTTTCCAATACTTCCACAACTCCCCACTAGGTCTGCTGGGGGTGTACTGTATGCTACACAAGTACAGTCAATTTTCAGTTACTGACACAGGTATTTTCTCTGTTATCTCACCTAAAAACCAAATATTTTCACTAGGTATCCTTTTAAGCACATTGCAGCTCAAATAATCTCCTGCTCTGTAAGTCTATACTTGCCGAGTTTCCTTCAACCAGGCTCCTCAAAAGTTACTAATATTTTAAATATAATATTTATTTTAATAATCTAGGAGTTTTTATTGAGCATCTAGTTATGTTCCCAGCACTCTACTAAGAACAAGGTAGATATAATAAGCTTCGGTTTCTGTCTGCTAGGAAATTACGGTTTATTTCTCTAGGTTAATATAAGCATCAGTGATGGCTAGAACTCCAACAACCACTGTATCCTTGGTGCCTAGAACAGTGCCTGGCACTTAATATATTTTTAATAAGCATATACAGTCAGACATCCTACATTTAAGTGAATTTTCAAGTCTAGAAAGCAAATGATGGATGTAACTGTGAAAGATAAGATATAGAAAATAAAATGGAAAGACAGTAAAATTCTAAGCCCAAACACTCAAAGAGCATGCAAGCAGGGATCAGGGACATTCTGGGATAATTACCAATTCCTGGCAGACTTTTGTAGCCAAAGTGGAGAGAAGCCAAACCTCTTTTGGACTTGTGTACACCAAGAATCTTATCTTAACATAAACTTTGAGCTGTTTACAAATTTCAGAGCCCTTTCCGCAAACAATAGCATGTGCTTACAGGCATGAAAGTGACAACATATCAGCCTAGTCCATTTATACATATGAAGGTAGCATCTTCCGAAGCAGGGGGACTAGAAGAGAATGAGGCGCTGAAGAAAAGAAGAACTTACACAGTCCAATAAAAAGAGAGTGTTGAGGACACACTGCACATTTTATAAGAACTACTCATTGTTTTCATCTCCTAATATGGGTTTAATCGTTCTCAACCACTTCTCTATTATCAAAATATTAGTCTCTGTGTTTTTTACAGATAGATGCTTACTTAGTTTATATGAACCTTGCTTGACTACTACAAGTGGGCATCGTTTGCAGGATGTTTCTTCAACAGTTATAGCATTAGCTAAAATCTACTGAACACATGCTCCGTGAGAGGCAGATAGAGAATCCAAGGCACAGTGGATTTGCATGAGGTCCCACAACTCATAAGTGGTGGATCAGGGTCTGAGCACAGGAAGTCTGGCTCCCGAGTTGGCAAGCTAAATCCCGAAACAGGGCTTGTATCTGTCTCCATCTACCACTTGTGATGCAAGTTCTATATATACTACTTGTGACACAAGTACAGTCAAAGCTCAGCTTATGCAAATGTATTTTGCTTTCTCAGTGGACTTTTCATGACATGAGTTTAAATCTAGAACAATGTCCCCTTATCGTGTAACATGGATTGCACTGTATTTTATAATGTCATCAGTATTTTATGCATAGGAAATATGATTTTAATACTAGCCTGAAATCAGCAAGAAGGAAAATCTAAGAGGCAAAAAAAGTATATATGATAATTTCAAAATTCCATGCTGAAGACGATATGATGGCAGGTGATTAATAAAAGTCTAGTCAGTTTAATTTTCCAATCTTCCTGGAAAATTTTAATGAAGTCAGAACCTAACAATAGTCACCTACACAAGGTACGCATGAAATTGTTGAAGTACAAATCCAGTTGATTAGAGAAGATTCAGCCCTGGAGTGGATGAGTTCCCTAAAGAAGAGAAAACTCCAATGAAACAGAAACTTAAAAGGCATAAGGAAAGTGTATTGGAGTAATGAGAGAGAGTTTTAGGAAGACCTCAACCAAAAGGTGGTCCAAGCCCGACCCTCCTTGACAATGATTCACAAATTCTATTGTGCAAGAGAATTACCCTATTAAAACACAGATTTCTGAGCCCCATCCCCAGACTTTCTGATTCAGTGGGTTTGAGGCTGGGCCCAAGAATCTTCATTACTAACAATTCCCCAGGTGCTCTTGACACTGCTAGTCCAAGGGCCACAGTTTGAGAACAGCTGCTCTACAGTAATAGCTCTCAATATACATAATTGCTCTCAATCATCAGAAGGAGGATTCTCTATGATATCTACATTGTAAGACTAGGCCTTTACAATTAGGATCAGAGTTTATGCTTCAGAAGAAGGCTAGAACAACTAAATCCTGAGCAATAGCAGAAAAAGAGAAAGAAAATCTACCCAAAACTATATCAGCTCCAGGAGCAGCAAGTGACCGGTCTGCTGAGGACTGCTCAACAAAAATAAGAAAAGGATACTAACCAGATCAGACAGGACGACCACCCTGTCCACTCTTGGTTAACAGTGTCATCAATAAAGCATGAGAGAAAACACCACCCCAAAACTGACTGTGTCAGGTAAACCTATATATTGGTTATAATTAGATAAAGATTTGGACTTTATCCTTTTTGAAATAGTAAGTCCTGAAGATTTTTAAACCAGAATGTGAGTTTAGATCTGAATTTTAGGAAACGAAACTATATATCAATCAGGACTCTTGTAGTTGAAAATGAAACTCAATTTAGACTAACTTTAGCAAATTGGGAGGCATATTGTCTCATATACCAGGAGTAAGTTGGAAAATTTATCCCTGGTTGTATCTACATACTCAAACAGTATTTCCAAGATTTTGCCAGCTTCCCCAATTGTTCCTGAGACTGACTGTGATTTGCCAGACTTTAGTCTAATGTCCACCCATGAACCAGGGCCTACGGCCTTGAGTAACTGAAGGGTTGGGTTGGCCAGAGCCCCAGTCACCTTGGAACATGAGCAGCCTTGTCCAAAGTCCCAATTCTCCTCCAGTTTACTTCAGTGTTCGATAGAAATATTACCATTTTTTTCATATGGTTGGACATGAAAGAGTTTGGAAAACAATGCTCTGGAAAATAAAGTAACGTAGGATGGGAAATAGGGCACATATTTCCAATTATTCTTATAATGATCCCAGTGAAAAGAACCTCCGGGTGTCTTAAAGTCAAAATCAGGGGTATAAAACCAACATCCTTAACTGTTATGCTATTACCCAAGTTAGGCAGATAATAAATCCCTTACAGAAGTGGCTTCTAAACTCTCAGAAGGCGGAGAAGAGGGGAGAGTGGATAGAGAGGCCTGAGCAGGCACCAGGCTCACTCACAGCCGGCCCCCTATCCCTACTTCAACCTGAGTGATTTTGGATCTGTTTCTTTCTATTTTGTATGTAACCTTTGGTTACAGGGTTCTGTGGCTAAAAAAAGCTTGTAAAACACCACCTTCAGAACAGGCCTAAACAGAGGCTCCTCCATTGTAGTTCTGCCAGCCTTCGCTACCAGAACTCAGAAATATTCTTTCCTTGAAAAACCTAAGCTAAAGATTATATGAACCTTAGACCTTACAGCCCCGTTATGAATAGGGCAGGGAATAAACTCTCTGGGACTGACTTTTTTATGTAGTTATGGTGCAATAGCTTGGTTAGTTTGAAGGACATGAATTTAACTAAAGCTCAGAAATCAGCTTTTTGTCTTCCCCAGGCTCAGGCGCCCGAGCAGAGCATGTCATTACCTGGTTTGGGACAATTCTGGCAACAGTCCAGTGAAAAAATATTGCGTGCCAGGTTCATGGTCAGTTATCTACCACAGGGAAAAAAAAAAAACCCTCATCAAAAGA